>NW_027362762.1:661965669-664465669 GCF_046119375.1 Phyllobates terribilis | reverse complement strand
TCGCTGACCAATACCATATTACAAGGCCACTGCCTAAAACCGTAGTCATCAGACGTGATCCGATATAACTGCGGTAATAATCGTGGAGCGTGCCAAATATTATACTCCATTTAGAATGGGCAAGATGCGTGGCAAGGGACGGGGAAGTGGACGTGATGGTGATGATGCACGAAGAAACCGAGGCCCTGGGCAAGCTGAAATTATGCCTGCTGAGGGAGCACAACAAGAACCCACATCATGTGCCCTACCTTCCAGTCCACTTTGAAGGGGACAGCGGAACACTACTTTTGAAGCCAGAGCAGTGTGAAAAGGTTGTTGATTGGATAGCAGATAATGCTTGCAATAAGTTTGCCACCACCACCACCCTGTCTTCCACATAGTCCAGTCTCATGTGAGAAAAGAAATGGCTAAATATACAACACTGGACGGACCATAGTACCTAGACCTAGTGTCAGGCACCAAGTCCGTATTGTCTACTCGTATAGATACATATAAAATAGGAGGACACTTGAATAATGTGGCAAAAGATGAATGTAATTTTATTTAGGTACAAAATTCCAAAATATTAAAAACATGTAAAAGTTACAGTAGCAGGGGGATAAAGTGCAAAGTGCCAGAGACTGGGGAATACCGAGAGGAAACGGGCAATATAAGGCTGTAAGTGTATATATACAATCAGTATGGACACAGGTGAGCCAATGTAAATATATGGATAGTGAAGAGATTTGCAACACCAAGGAAATAATGGCCCCCTATATCATAATAACCATCCCGCACTATACGGGTAACATAATGTGAAAGTCACAATCAATATAAATTGGCATACAGGGGGATCCAAATTGATCATTACATGTACACAAATTCCCCCATGTTAGAAAAAAGGAGGGGATGTTAATAAAGTCACTAGTCCATATGGCGCCTCTTGAGAAAGATCGGCGAAACACGCGTCGGGGCGCGTCTTCACCCACTGCACTAGCTCGGGACTCCCTGTTGGGGTCGTGGGCTTTTCTGACTTTGCCTCTCCGAGGTGAGTTATCAGGCTTACGCGCCATATGGACTAGTGACTTTATTAACATCCCCTCCTTTTTTCTAACATGGGGGAATTTGTGTACATGTAATGATCAATTTGGATCCCCCTGTATGCCAATTTATATTGATTGTGACTTTCACATTATGTTACCCGTATAGTGCGGGATGGTTATTATGATATAGGGGGCCATTATTTCCTTGGTGTTGCAAATCTCTTCACTATCCATATATTTACATTGACTACTGGCCCCTATATAACGCTCCATACAGGATACTGGTCCCCTTATAACGCTCCATACAGGATACTGGCCCCCATATAATGCTCCATGCAGGCTGTTACCCCCCACATAATGCCCCATACAGGCTGTCCCCCCCCCTTATAATGCTCCATGTAGGCTGTTACCCCCCACATAATGCCCCATACAGTCTGTTCCCCCCCTTATAATGCTCCATGCAGGCTGTTCCCCCCACATAAAGCACTATGCAGGCTGTCCCCCCCCCTTATAATGCCCCATGCAGGCTGTTCCCCCCCTTATAATGCCCCATGCAGGCTGTCACCCCTCCTCTTTATAATGCCCCATGCAGGAGGTACCCCCCCTCTTTATAAGGCCCTATGCAGGATGTCACCCCTCCCTCTTTATAATGCCCCATGCAGGATGTCACCCCCTCTCTTTATAATGCCCCATGCAGGATGTCACCCCCTCTTTATAAGGCCCCATGCAGGATGTCACGCCCCCTCTTTATAAGGCCCCATGCAGGATGTCACGCCCCCTCTCTTTATAATGCCCCATGCAGGTTGTCACTTCCCCCCTCTCTTTATAATGCCCCATGCAGGATGTACCCCCCTCTTTATAAGGCCCCATGCAGGCTGTCACCCCCTCTCTCTATAATGCCCCATGCAGGATGTCACCCCCTCTCTCTATAATGCCCCATGCAGGATGTCACCCCCCCTCTCTTTATAATGCCCCATGCAGGATGTCACCCCCTCTCTCTATAATGCCCCATGCAGGCTGTCACCCCCTCTCTCTATAATGCCCCATGCAGGATGTCACCCCCTCTCTCTATAATGCCCCATGCAGGATGTCACACCCCCCCTCTCTTTATAATGCCCCATGCAGGATGTCACCCCCCCTCTCTTTATAATGCCCCATGCAGGATGTCACTCCCCCCTCCCTTATAATGCCCCAAGCAGGATGTCACCCCCCACATATTATGCCCCATGCAGGATGTCACCCCCCCCCATATTATGCCCCATGCCTCCGTACATTAAAAAAAAAAATCAAATACTCACCTCACTCCTCCTCACCTGCTGCAGCTGCTCGGGTCCGGACTCCAGCGTCGCCGCTATCTTCCCGCTCTGCGCTCACTGTGACGGCTCAGGGGAGCGCACGGTGGAAAGACGTCACCGCACCCTCTGACCTGAGACGTCACAGGGAGCGCAGAGCAGGAAGACAGCGGATCTGCGGAGGCACGGGGAGAGGTAAGTATCCGGCTGCCGGGGCCCTAAGCAAGCGGGAGAGAAGGGCAGGCGCTGACACCGCTCTCCTCCACCCATAGCCCGGCGGGGTGCGCGACCGCCAGTAGGCCCCTCTGCCTGCTCAGGGCCCCGGCACTTGCCCAGGTGTGCGCCGGGTGCTGACGCCGGCCCTGCCTCAGGGCCTGTAAGATGGGAGGGTCTGAGAAAACTGTCCCAGAACTTTGACAGTGTTCTCCTGCCTCTGCTGGATTGGAGTTGTGTCTCTCTTGCCTGTACTCCTTGGTTGTCCAACGAACTGTGACCTCTGCCACCAGCGTTTTTAGATGGGAGTTTTTTTAATAATTCCGCAACAAGGGCCTTCTGGTACTGCCCCATTTCAGTAGACCTGTCCACCTTGGGAATAAGAGATAGAAAGTTCTCCTTGTAGCGTGGGTCTAGAAGTGTCTCCAACCAGTAGTGACTGTCACTCAAAATTTGGAGAACACGAGGGTCACGGGAAAGGCAGCGTAACATAAACTCAGCCATGCATGCCAGACTGCTAACAGGCAAGACTTCCGTGTCCTCACCAAGAGGGCGACTGACCATGCTCTCCTCCTCCTCCATGTCCTCAGGCCATCCACGCTGAACAGATGGTATGACAGTTGTGTAGATAGTACCATCTATAGCGCATGAAACTAACTCCTCCTCCTCTTCCTCATTTTCACCCAATCCACGTTGGGATGAGATGAGGCTTGGCTGTGTGTAATCACCCTGTATGGTTCCTTGCTTCATCTCATCGTTCTCCGCCTGCAATGCATCCTCTTTGATTGTGAGCAGAAAGCATTTCAGAAGACAGAGAAGCGGGATGGTGACTCTAATTATAGCGTCATCTCCGCTCACCATCTTGGTGGAGTCCTCACAGTTTTGGAGGACGGTACATATGTCTGACATCCATGTCCACTCCTGAGGTCTTATGTGTGGAGTCTAAACTGAATACCGATGCCTTGTTGATGCTGGTAGTCAACAACTGCCCTCTTCTGCTAACAAATCCTCTCCAACATCTGCAATGTAGAGTTCCAACGCGTTGGGACATCACACACCAGTCGGTGAGCCGGAAGCTGCAAACATTGCTGAAAAACGGCAAGGGTGGCGGAAGCTGTAGGTGACTTTCTAAAATGGGCACACAGGTGGCGTACTTTGACAAGCAGATCCGGCAGCTCCGGTAGGTTTTGAGAAACCACTGAACCACGAGGATAAGTACTTGGGCCAGACGTGTGTGAGCTTGCCTTGCCTCAGATCCGCCACCAGGTTCCCGCCATTGTCACACACGGCCATGCCTGGCTGTAGGTTCAGCGGTGTCAGCCACAGATCTGCCTGCCCTTTTAGAGCTATCCACAATGCTGAAGAGTTGTGTGGTTTGTCACCTAAGCATATTAGCTTCAGCACAGCCTGTTGCCACATGACCAAGGCAGTGCTGCAGTGCTTCCAGCTTGCGACTGATGTGGTCATTTCGGAGATGAATGCTGAAGAGGAAGAGGAGGAGGTGCAGGAGCAGTAGAATGTGGGGGCAACACTGATTGACCCAGGGCCCGCAATCCTCGACGTTGGGAGGACGTGTTCCGTCCCAAGGTCTGACTGGGTCCCGGCTTCCACTATGTTAACCAAGTGTGCCGTCAGGGAGATGTACCATCCCTGCCCACAAGCACTTGTCCACGTATCCGTGGTTAGGTGGACTTTCCAAGTAACTGCGTTGCTGAGGGCACGGCTAATGTTGTGGGACACGTGCTCGTATAATGCAGGACTGGCACACCGGGAAAAATAGTGGCGGCTGGGGACCGAGTACTGAGGGACGTCCGCCGCCATAAGGTTGCGGAAAGCTTCCGTCTCCACGAGCCTAAAAGGCAACATTTCGAGCACAAGCAGTCACGAAATGTGTGTATTTAGTATTGAGGCCTGTGGGGCGTTGGCTGCGTATTTGTGCTTGTGTTCCAAGGACTGGGGTAGGGACTACTGAACGCAGCGCTGGGACAAGGATGTGAATGTGCTTGCTGATGGTGCTAGTTGAGAGCGTGCAATGACACGTGCAGGGCAGGAGGAATCTTCACATGCACCATGGACAGAGGATTGGCTTGCATGCACAACAGTGGAAGAAGCAGTGGTGCCACCCGCAGACACTGTTCCTCTACCCTGGGGTTCGGCCCACTTAGTTGGGTGCTTTGCTGCCATGTGCCTGATCATGCTGGTGGTGGTCAGGCTGGGAGTTTTGCTACCCCTGCTGATGCTGGCCTGGCAGGTGGTGCAAATGGCCTTTTTCGGGTTATCGGCAGGCTCTTTAAAAAACAACCAGACTTGGGAAGGCCTAACAGTTGTACTGGCAACTTCCGTTGTGTTGATGTTATGGGGAACGGTTGCCTGCCTTCTGTCTGCGGTCACCACATTGCTTGTTCTTGCCTGTTGTGGTGCTACGCCTCTCTCCCCCTGTGTGCTGCTGTACTCGCTCTGTATGTCCCCCTGCCAGATTGGGTCAGTTACTATATCATCCCCCACCTCGTCTTCCACTTCGGCACCCTGGTCCGCCTCCTGACTTTCTGGCAATTGTGTCTCATCATCGTCCACCTCTTGTGACAGTTTCCCACCGTCGCCTTTGTGTGACCATCACTGCTCAAATATTTGGGCATTGCTACATGTGATCTCCTCTTGCCCCACTTCAAGTGGACTGGGCGAGAGTCACGAATCTATAAATGGAAAAGTGAACAGCTCTTCAGAGTGTCCAAGTGTGGGATCAGTTGTCTCTGGGCACTCGGCATGGTGGGAGGAAGGAGGATCAGGTTGAGGAATATGCGGTCCAGACTCACGGCTACTGAGACTTGACCATGTGGAAAACAGGGTGGTGGTGGTGGCTAAGTGACTGGAAGCATTATCTGCTATCCAACCAATAACCTTTTCACACTGCTCTGTGTTCAATAGTGGTGTTCTGCGGTCCCCTATTAATTGGGACAGGAAGGTCGAGCGAGAAGATGTGAGTGTTTGTTGTGGCACAATTTCAGCAAGCCCACGGCCTCGGCCTCGTCCTCTGCATGCACCATCATCATCATCACGTCCACTTCCATGTCCCTTGCCACGAGCCTTGCCCATTTTAAATGGAGGACAATATTTTCTACGTTCAGTACAAATGGCTGGATTTGAACCGCAGTGATATATGTGACGGAAAACCACAGTTTTAAATAGCTGGCCTGTAGGTAACTATTTTTAACAGCGACCTCGTGTCAATAACTTCACTGACACACTGCAACAAAATTTCAATGGAGGCCAGAAATGGCAGAATTTTCAGTGCAATTATATGTGGTCCGTGTGACGAACAAACCACAGTTTTAAATAGCTGGATTTCTAGCGCTGTAATATGGAAAGGATCTGGCTGTGTTCTGCAGTGCCAACAAACAAATGGAACAGAAAAACGGTATTCTCTGGATTGCTTTTTAAGCAAATAATCAGGATTAAGATACAAAAAAAATTATTCCTGGCCCCTGATACCTGGGGCTATTTCTAGAAATAACTGTAAAAGCACCAGCAGACAGGACTGGAATGGACCCTCTTGCTTTATGCACTGCAGTTTGCCACATACACTGCCTGCCTGCCAGTGTGGCACCCCAGGGGTCCAATTGCCACAGTTGCATTGCCTCCCTCACAAGGGGTGATGCCATGCCTGGAAGCAAGCAGGGGTCCCCTAATCAGGTATACTAGCATACAACACTTTCCTGGCTCCAGACCAGCAAGGGGAGCTCCTCCCCTTGACAGCTAGGATCTGGAGGCGGGGTTAGTTACAGTTAGTGAGAGGAGTTGAAGTTAGGAGAGTGAAGAGGAAAGACCTGGGGAGTGGAGCTGCACGGCAGTTCACCCCAGAGAGGAGCGCAGAAGAACCGGACCCCGGAGTCCGAGGTTGTGGGGCACTGAAGGCCAGCAGCAGAAACCGGTGGGCAGGAGACTGCAGGTCTCCTGGCCCCATCAGATGCTCGGAGGCTCAGCAGCACCATAGGGCCCAGCACCGAAATGTGGGAGTGACACTCCAGGAAGTCCCGAGCTGCCTGCCATACGGGTGAGCACAAAGACGTTTTACTCAGGGACGAGGGCCACAGCACAGCTATAAGCAGCAGGGCCAAAGAGATTAGCGCAAAGGGTAGGCCTCCAACTTCACCTGGCGAGGTGGATTCCCAACTTGCTTCCAGACCGTCCGGACCTCTACTACCAGCTAGTACCCGTGCCCCGGTCTGCCTAACCACCGTAAGTAAAGATAAGAGGAAACCGCCATTAAGTTGTGGACTGATTATTAACTGCGCCATCCCCTGTACTACACTGCACAGCAACATCTATAACATCACCATTTCCTGCCCTGGTGCTAAGCACTGCCTGTGGAGAGCTGAACCAACTCTGCTGCGTCATCATCAGCTCCAGAGGATCTGCACCGCAGCGGCGGCTCCATATAGCCGGATACCACAGGTGGCGTCACGAACATTATATATAGAAACTCTATTCCCTTTTCTTTATTTCTCTTTTATTGACCGCCCTGGGTCACGGACCGGGTCACCGCCACTGTGACATCTCCCAGCATTGACCAGTCCGGCTACCGAGTACCCCGCGGCCCAGGGGGCACGTCACCAGCACTGATATCTATGCAGCTGGATTACTTCTCAGAAGGAATGTTAGTTGAGATGGATATGTGTATATATTGTGCTGTACGTCCACTAACTAAGAAACAAGCGAATCTCTCCCTAGCTCGGCAGCACCTCTCCCTGCACTGCCTGATTCCGGAGTAGACTGTGACGAGCATGGCACAAAAGGGGATACCGATTATTAACTAATGTTCAAAGAGTTCGTGACGCCACCTGTGGTGTCTGGTGAGGATCACCAGCGCTGCAACAGTCCTCTGAGGCAGATGTCAGGGCAGCTAAAGAAGGTACGGCTCCCCACAGGTGGAGCGGGCCTCAGGGCAGTGTAAAAATAGATGTTTGGTGCGCTGGGCGTTGTAGTGCGGTGAGGATTAATGGCGCCGGTGAAGAAACAGACAGAGGCTGTTCGATGCAGTCGTCCAAGGTTTTACTTACAGTTTTTAGGCAATCCACAAGTGCACTTTACAAGTGAAGGCCTCCCTCGTTGCGCTGCGTTCACCGGGCAGGGGTTCAGTCCTTCTTCAAGCAGCTTAGGAATGCCTGGCGGAACCCCACTTTCTCGTGTTCCTACTTTGACCGTCTTCACTCTTGGTCCTTCTCACCGCTGCCCTACGCTGCCCACTCTCAATCCCGCTCGGGTATGCTGAAGTCCTTCCTGTACGTCGGATCCGGGACCAACCTCACCCCCTGGAAATTAGAATGAAGCAACAGATCCCTCCTGACAACTGGCAGGAGCGGGGTGTACGGGTGCCGTCCTGCACGCGCCGTACCCCCTGGGATCCTCTTGTAGAACTGAGCCTACTCCCTGCTCCCCTCCGGGGCCTCTATCCTGGGCCCTAACTTGCGGAGCAGAGCTCTGACTGAGCCTCTGCTCCCGGACTGTTCCTCAGAACAGCCCTCACTAAACTCCACTCACTCCACCTCTTACTAGTCTGATCTCAACTAAGATGTCTTCCTTTTATATCTACTGTATCAGTGCTTCCTCCACCCACACTCACTATTGGTTCCCCCTAACTTTGGGTTCCCCCCCCCCTACTCCAGCCAGTGTCAGGGCTCAGCAGCTGCGCTCTGCATGTTGCCCTTCCAGCCGGCCTGGAGCAGTGTGGTGTTGGATGTAGGTGTTGGGGTTCCATGCAGCACTCCCATCTTACCTGAGAGAAGGGAGACATCACACCTCAAGTGAGGTGCAGTATCTCTGTGGCGACTGAACCCTCAGGGGCGCCACACGGCCAGCCAATCACTGTAATGCCACAACCAACATGGCTGTGGAATTACAATGTGTGGCTTACAATCCCTGCATGTTCATTGGCTCTAAAGAGCGCCAAACATGCAAGGAGGGGACCTGAGCTTTCGCTGAGCAAATACTCGGCGAGCGCCAAGCATCTCGAGCAGTGAGATGCTCGGACGAGCACCAAGCAGTTGCGAGCATGCTCGCTCATCACTAGTGTTGAGGTTACTCCTTTCAAAGGAAATCTATTGTCAGAAAATATATTATTTAAATAAAGTTTTCATGCAGTTTTTTTTTTTTTAATTCCTAAAATATTGCAGATTTTTACCCTTTATGTAGGGATGAGTTTGCACGATACCAGTCCATGTTCCAGGTCAATGCTTCGCAAATTTCCTGAGCTTCTGGTACCCTGGTGCAGTGATTGATTCACCGGTCTGGCATTAAGCCATCTGTATGGCTTGCGCAGGTGACATCTCATCAGACCATCTAATCATAAGCCAAGACTTGGCTCCCGGAAAGTAAGGAAATTCGCACAATTCCTGTCTACAGTCAGAGAGCACTGGTCTGGACTATGGACTGTGGCTGAGCAAATTTGCAAGAAGCGATCTACTCAACTCTACTTCTGTGTGTTTTTTTTTTTCTTTTTTTTTCAGATAGATTTTTTTCTTTTCTCTAGAACTCCTGTTGCATAAGCTCAGGGCAAGGTTTCTCATAATCATATGAATGATGGCAATAAAGGATAACACTTTTCTTATAAAGCTGCAGAATAACATACTGTAAAACACATCAATAGCAACAGGTGTTCGGGGCAGCCAAACTCTTCCTCCTTTATCCTTTTGTAACCCAGCATATTGATGTCTGTAGATGTGACAGAGCATTCCCATAATGCTGTCCTATAGAAGTCATTGCTTTTTGGTCATTTTAAGACTGAGCTTTTTTATGTCTATGTGAATACTGCAAAACAAATCTCCAGAACTGCAATTCACAGGTCCAAGCAACAGGTTAGGCAAGATGAAAGACCCAGAATAATGTTAAGAGAAAAGAATATAAAAATAATCAAATAGGAGATAAAAGCATAAAGGAAATACCAGACCTTCTTTCAGTATAGATTTTTAAAGAGGACCTTTCATCAATATTTTTATGTTGAAATGGCGCTACAGAGCAAAATAAAACTTTTTTTTTTAATTTCGCTTCTCTGTTGCAGAGATGTAAGTGATGAAAGTATTTGGCACCTAAACAGTTAATTTATTTTAAGTCAAAGTGGGCATTACCAAAGAGCTTTCACTGGGGGTGTGTACTTCTTCCGCCTTCTAATGCTGACCAATCATAAGCAGTCCATCACGGGTATATTGAGTGTGACAGACAGTCATTCTGGATCCGGCTGTAGAAGGTTGCTATACTTGAGTTTGCAGACACCTTCTTGATCCTTCCCTCTCTAGGACCCAGTGGTGAGCTCTCTTTTCTGCTGCTAATTAACACACCCTTGATGGACCTTTAAATAACACCCAGTCTCTCCAGAGAATCGCTGGTGATAGAAGCATTTTCCTCTGTTCAGGAGTTCTAGCAGTCGACTAGTTTCTTCTTGGAGTTCCTTTGTGATCATTGTCGTGATTGCTCGGGTGTATTCTTAAAGCTAAGTGTATCCCCTTGTCTGTTTACCTTGTTTGTCTTTAGTTGCAGTGGGTCTGGCTAGTGCTCACCCCTTCCCCTCCCTACCTAGGGCCTAGCTCTAGGGTCAGTAGGGATTAGGTATCCTGCTCGGCGATAGGTGAGGAGCCTATTTAGGGACGATAGGGCAGCCAGGGTGTTGTAAGAACTACCTAGGGGTCTCCACTCCCTCTTTCCCTAGTTGAAAGCTTTCTGAAAGGAGACAATCCCTCGAACACTTAGGGCTAGGGTCACACGAGCGTATAAAAAATTGGTCCCACTCTCATCCAGTTGAGTGGGACGATTTTCCCGCACTTGTCATCCGTGTGCTATTTGTATTTGATCCATGTTTTTACTCAGCAGCTATTAATCTTTTACAGGACCATTTACAGTTTACAATGCTACAGAATTGCAATGTATCCGTAAAAATAAAATGTCACACTGATGGTCTGTGTGGCATCCTATTTTTTTTCGCACCCATCCAATTTTGGAGTCAAATTGCAGCATGCTGCTGATTTTTACTGCCGCCAAACACAGCTGAAAAAAAATACGCAGATCTGCACTGCCTCATTGAATAACATTGGTCCGAGTCCCTTTTATTATGGATTGCACTCGTCTGATTTATACACTCGTGTGAGCGAGCCCTAAAGGTGAGTCTACCATTCAGGGCTCTCTTTTATCAATCAGATTAGCTTGCCAGAAAAAAAAATTGTAGCAAAAACCCTGCATATTTGCAGACAATTGTGGACCTAGCTCTAGTTTTATTTTGTGATTTTGGCAGATAATAGCTACCGTAAATAGGACAAAGGCAGTGAAAGTGAAAGTGCAGTAGATGAGAGTTGTAAAACTTACGGTATGTTGTATTACAAAGTCCAGCAAGTACAGATAACATAATCATTATTTTTGACGATGAATAAGATAATATTTGCCACAAACCTAATGGTTTTTATCTGCAATAAAAGGGAGTTTTTTTTCCCCTCGTTCATAAAATAGATGGTTAAAATTGAAATGCCACATTACAAAACTCTCTATGTCGTCCCATCCTTAAAAACTATATTTGCCAAGTAATAACTATCAATGGTTACTTTCTTCATTCACTTGATCCGGTTGGGTTAATAGTTACCCGTATCTTACAACTTCCTCTGTTACAGTTAACTCTTAAGGAAACATTCCATCTTAAATGAATCATTTTAAAGTGCAAAGTATGAAAGTTATGTCCTACAGTTACTATAAAGTAAAAAAAAAAAAAAAAAGAATTATAGAGTATCTCTATGGCGCACTGTAGTAATTTCCCACTGAACTCAACAGACTACAAACTGCCACATTTGTACATAACCATGAATTCCGTCTGTCAGTTTAACATGGTGGAACCTATTCTTTAGCTGTAATACATGTGCTGGGCTCATATATTAGGTTTTTGGGGTTTTTATCTACTTAAAGTGTAAAGGGGTTGTCTGAGTATTTGAAAAGAAAAAGCAAATAGAGACGCAGAATAAGTTTGACAATAATGTAAAAGTAAACAGTATTGACCTCTCTCAAGCCCCTGATAATCCAGTGCAGATGCTCCCCTAGTCTTCTGCCAATTTTTGTTTACATGCTGACAATGATGTCATGTCTGCCCCTGAGAGCTGCAGCCAAGCATTGAACTTAGCTACTACATTTCCCATACATGATCTCTCGCAGATAGTGATGAGCGAGCTCTAAAATGCTCGGGTACTCATTGCTCAGGTCAAGCAAATTGGAATGCTCGAGTGCTTGGTTCGAGTAACGAGCCCAATGTAAGTCTATGAGAAACTCAAGCATTTTTAATCACCCTGTATGGTTCCTTGCTCCATCCCATCGTGCTCTGCCTGCAATGCATCCTCTTTAATTGAGAGCAGAGAGCGTTTCAGAAGACAGAGAAGTGGGATGGTGACCCTAATTATGGCGTCATCGCCTCTCACCATCTTGGTGGAGTCCTCAAAGTTTTGGAGGATGGCACAGATCTCTGACATCCATGTCCACTCCTGAGGTTTTATGTGTGGAGTCTGACCTGAATACCGACGGCCTTGTTGATGCAGGTAGTCAACAACTGCCCTCTTCAGCTCACAAATCCTTCCCAACATCTACAATGTAGAGTTCCAACACTTGGGGACATCACACACCAGTCGGTGAGCCAGAAAATGCAAAATCTGCTGAAGCACGGCAAGAGTGGCGGAAGCTGTAGATGACTTTCTAAAATGGGCACACAGGCAGCGTACTTTGACAAGCAGATCCGACAGATCTGGGTAGGTTTTGAGAAACCGCTGAACCACGAGGTTAAGCACATGGGCCAGGCATGGTACATGTGTGAGCTCGCCTCAGAGCCGCCACCAGGTTCCGGCCATTGTCACACACTACCATGTTTGGCTGTAGATTCAGTGGTGTCAGCCACAGATCTGCATGCTCTTTCAGAGCTGTCCACAACTCTTCAGCGTTGTGTGGTTTGTCACCTAAGTATATTAGCTTCAACACAGCCTGTTGCCGCTTGGCCGAGGCAGTGCTGTAGTGCTTCCAGCTTGCCACTGATGTGGTCATTTTGGAGATGGATGCTGAAGAGGAAGAGGAGGTGCAGGAGCTGTAGAATGTGGGGGCAACCCTGATTGACCCAGAGCCTGGAAACCATGGCTTCGGGAGGACGTGTTCCGTCCCAAGGTCCGACTGGGTCCCGGCTTCCACTATGTTAATCCAGTGTGCCGTCACCGAGTTGTACCGTCCCTGCCCACAAGCACTTGTCCACCTGTCCGTGGTTAGGTGGACTTTCCCAGTAACTGCATTGTTGAGGGCACGGCTAATGTTGTGGGACACGTGTTCGTGTAATGCGGAGACGGCACCCCGGGAGAAATAGCGGCGGCTGGGGACCGAGTACCGAGGGACGGCCGCCACGATCAGGTTGCGGAAAGCTTCCATCTCCTTGAGCCTGAAAAGCAACATTTCGAGCACAAGCAGTCGCGAAATGTGTGAATTTAGTAATGTGGCCTGTAGGGCATTAGCTGCGTATTTACGCTTGCGTTCCAAGGACTGGGGTAAGGACAACTAAATGCTGCGCTGGGACAAGGACGTGGACATGCTTGCTGATGGTGCTAGTTGAGAGTGTTCAATGACAGGTACAGGGTGGGAGGCATCTTAGCATGCGCCATGGACAGGGGATTGGCATGCACGCACAACAGCGGAACAAGCAGTGGTGTCACCCGCAGACACTGTTGCTGGACCCTGGGTTTCGGCCCACTTTGTCAGGTGCTTTGCTGCCATGTGCCTGATCATGCTGGTGGTGGTCAAGCTGGTAGTTTTGCAACCCTGCTGATGCTTGTCTGGCAGGTGATGCTGACGTGCCCCCTGGGCCGTGGGGTACTCGGTGCCGGGCCGGTCGTTGCTATGGGAGATGTCACAGTGGCGGTGACCCAGTCCATGACCCAGTGCGGTCAGCAAAAAGGGGATTTTTTATAGGGGATTTATGTACAAAGTTCGTGACGCCACCTGTGGTATGCGGCCAAAGGGAGCCGCCGATGCGGAGCAGGTCCTCTGGAGCTGATGTTAGTGCAGCAAAGCTGGTGTGGCTCTCCACAGGTAGAGCTTAGCTCCAGGGCAGTGTAGATGTTATAGGTGGTGTAGGTGATGCTGGGCGTTGTAGTGCAGGGGTGATGGCGCAGATAATAATCACAGAGACAGTGGGGTGCAGTCTTCCGAGTTTACTCACAGTTATTAAGTTCCTCAGGTTCCAGGTTCCGGACTACAACCTCCCACGTCGTGCTGCGTTCACCAAGCAGGGGTTCAGCAATCCCTCAGGTAGTTCAAGAGTGCCTGACAGGACCCCTTTCTATGTGCCTTCCTCAGTCGTCTTCCTGCGCTGGCTCTCGCCCTCCTGCTCTGTGCCTCACAATCAGTGTCCCAATCCGTTAGCCTCGGGTCTTGTCGGGCGACCTGCAGTCCCCTGGACCCTCCGTGGCCATCTTCTTGGCGATATAATTGTGGTTGTGGCCACTGCACCTTGCAAGTACAGCAGCCTCCAGTTCCTAGCTGAGCCTTGTTGTTCTCCACTAGTTTAGGGGCTGGTCCCCTCTGCGGCTCGATCCCTCCACCACCTGGCAAATTCGGGTGTACGGTTGGCCTCCAGCACATCCCGTACCCCTGGGATCCCTTCTGTTCCTGGAGCCTTTCTCCTGCTCCCTCTCCTCTTCTTCAGTCCTGAGCCTCTCCTCAGGCCCGCTCTGGAGCAGAGCTCTTGCAGAGCCTTTGCTCCCCTCACTTTCCTCCTCCAACACCACTCTCTCTCAATGAACTGAACTCACTTTCCAAGATGGTTCCCTCTTTTATATCACTCCTTTACAAGTGCTCCCCTGATCTACGTCCTTCATCCACACCCACTACATGGTTCCCTCTCACTTGGTTCCCCTCCACTCCAGCCAGGGACCAGGGACTGTGCTCTCCCTTAGGAGCAATCTCGCCCTGCCCTACTGAAGTGGACGTGTTGGATGCAGGTGTTAGGGTCCCAGGCAGCACTCTATTCTTACCTGAGAGTGGGATACCACACCTCTGGGTGAGATGCAGTACCTCTGTGGCGACTGAACCCTCAGGGGCGCCACAATGCAAATGGCCTTTTTGGGGTTATTGGCAGAGTCTTTAAAAAACAACCAGACTTGGGAAGACCTAACAGTTGTACTGGCAACTTCCGTCGTGTTGATGTTACGGGGAACGGTTGCCCGCCTTCTGTCTGCGGCCACCACACTGCTTGTTCTTGCCTGTTGTGGTGCTATCCCTCCCTCCCCCTGTGTGCTGCTGTCCTTGCTCTGCATATCACCTTGCCAGGTTGGGTCAGTGACTTCATCGTCCACCACCTCATCTTCCACTTCCGCACCCTGGTCCTCCTCCTGACTTTCTGGCAATTGTGTCTCATCATCATCCACCTCTTGTGACAGTTTCCCACTGTAACCTTCGTGTGACCGTGGCTGCTCAAATATTTGGGCATCACTACATGCGATTTCCTCTTGCCCCACTTCAAGTGGATCGGGTGAGAGGCCCGAATCTATAAATGGAAAAGTGAACAGCTTTTCGGAGTGTCCAAGTGTGGCTTCAGTTGTCTTCGGGCACTCGGCATGGTGGGAGGAAGGAGGATCAGGGTGAGGAATATGCAGTCCAGACTCACGGCTACGGGCACCCGGCGGCCCTGACTGACTGCCGCAATGTAGAGCCAGTGTCAGTCAGGGCCAGGGATGCGGTTACAGCTGCCACTCGGTATACTCAGAGCGGTGACTGAAGAGGCACTGTTCCCGACCCCAGTGACTGAATCCGAATGTTGGCAGGGAAAATAATGTTAATTTTCTCCCCTCTGCATTAGGCTGCATGCAGGCCCTGGGCAGCATAATAATGCCGTTAACCTGCATATTAGCCACATATCTGCAGGTTAAGGCTGCGTGCCCACTATGCGTTTTTTGAAGCGTTTTTGCCTCGGAATTTCCGCAGCGAAAATGCTTAAAAACGCTTGGTAATATGTGCCCCATGGACCCCAATGATAATCCGCATGTGCTGTGCACATGCTGCGGAAGTGTCTGCTGTGGATTATCATTGCGGAAATATACGCAGTATGTCCAATAATTTTGCGGACACGCAGCGTAATTGCCGCCATTGACTTGCATTGAAACGCATAATAGCCATGTCAGCACATTTGCACACACGGATATTATGCGATTCTATGTATGGATGGTACCCGGGTTTGGAGAAGAGGAGACTCTCCTCTAGACCCAGGTACCATAGAACCTGTTAAAAAAAGAATTTAAAATAAAAAATAAAGATTATACTTACCTTCCGATGGCCCCCGGTATTTTCTCCGCTCCGTCTCTTGTATGGGTCACGGTGGTGTGAAGTACCTGCCATGACGTCATTTAGACATAACTTTTCTCCTCCCACAATGTGATTTTCCGGTGACAATGGTGTTGTTATCACAGTTGGCGGTCTACTGACTGCCATATTTGTAGACTTATGAAGCCCAGCCTCTGGTTGTTCACAGAATATTGCCTCCATTTATATCCACTTATTAACTGAGAGTGACGTGCCCCCTGGGACCGTGGGGTACTCGGTAGCTGGGCCGGTCGGTGCTGGGGATGTCACGGTGGCAATGACCCGGTCCATGGCCCAGGGCGGTCAAATAATGGAAAAGTTAAAGTAGAAATAACGTTTTGAGAGATAATGTTTGTGATGCCACGTATGGTATGCGGCTATATGGGGCCGCCGCTGCGGTGCAGATCCTCTGGAACTGATGGTGACGCAGCAGAGTTGGTTCAGCTCTCCAAAGGTAGAGCTAAGCTCCAGGGCAGGATATAGTGATGCTATGTGGTAGATGTTGTTGGTGCTGTGTAATACAGGGCTGGTGATGGCGCAGCAATAATTCCAGGACAGAGTGGGGTGCAGTCTTCAGGTTTTACTCACAGTTGTTCAAGACTCCTGGTTACAAGGGTCAGTATGTAACCTCCCACATCGTCCTGTGTCCTCCAGGGAAGGGGTTCAGCAATCTCTCAAGTCTCTCAGGAGTACTTAAACGGGACCCCGTTCTATGTGCCTTTCCCGGTCGTCTTCCCTGCGCTGGCTCTCGTCCTCCTGCCCTGCACCTCACAATCAGTGTCCCAAGCCAGTAGCCTCTGGTCTTGTCGGGCGATGTTAAGTCCCCTGGACCCTATGCGGCCACCTTTTCGGCGATGTAATTGATGCGCCCCAAGGGCAATGGGGTAATCAGCAGCCGGGCCTGTGGATGCTGGTGGGGGATATCACGGTGGCTGACCCGGTCCATGGCCCAGGGCGATCAACAAAAAGGGGATTATAACTTGGATAGGAAAAATGAAAATAAAATAAATAGTTCGTGACGCCACCTGTGGTACCTGGTAAGGTTTACCAGTGCTGCTTCAGACCTCTGGGGGTGTTGGGATGGCAGCTGAGGTGTTTCTGCTCCCCACAGGTGGAGCGGGCCCCCGGGGCAGGGATGGTGTGAAGGGATGCAGGAGAGAGGGGACCCAGCCGGGTCAGAGGAAGAGCAGACACGCACACAGGGGTTCGCTTCAGTACCTTTACTCATGATGGTAGTCAGGTACAGTCCAGGGTACTTGCAAGGAAGGGTGTACACTTCTGGACTTGCTCCCCAGTGAGCGGGTGTAAGGCCTCCTTTCTGTATCTTCCTGTCTATCTCCCTGGAGCTTCTGACCTGCCTGGAACAGGGTCTAGCTCCCTCGATGTTTCTCTCACCCGTCTTGCTTGGCGGCGAGGGCTTTCCCACTGGTTACCACGATCCCTGGACGCAGGGGCCTTCGTAGTACCTAGTCCTCTAAATATGCGGTATTCACGGGTGGACTGAGGGATATGAAATCCTCCTCAGTATACCGGATTCCCTACTGGGCATAGAGATCCCAATAGGCTCGGGCCCGGTGCCTGGCTTGCATCAGGGGACGAACCCTCTGTGGTTCCTCTGTCCCTCATGGCTCTTCTCTTCTCCTTGCCTTCGAGCCCACTCTAGGCTCTCACTGGCCAGACAAACCCACAGCTTGGGCCTAGCCTGGCTTTCAGCCACACAGACTTCAGCTTGTCTGGTGCTGCAGCATCGTGTCACACTCACTGCTTCCCACTGACTGACTTCCTGAACTCCACCCCCCAGTATATATATACCTGACAGGGCTCCATCCAGTGGATTTGGGTGGAGATGTCTGCATGTATTGAGGCCACTGGGGAGAAACCATCTGTGCAACACCCAGGAGTTCTGTGACAACCTGCAGCCGCAGAGCGTTACATAATTGTGGCTGTTGGCTGCAGCACCTTGAAAATGCAGCAGCCTCCGGTTATCTAGCTGAGCCTGGTTGTTCTCCACTAGTTAGGGGCCGGTCCCCTCTCTGCGGCCCGATCCCTCCACGCTCGTGTAGATTCGGGCCCACGGGTGGCATCCACACTCGCCGTGCCCCTGGGATCCCCTATGATCTCTGGAGCCTTCCCTCTGCTCCTGTCCTCTCTCACTCTCTCTCCTGGGCCTCTCAGACTAGGCCCGACTCCTCTCTCTTCACTCAACTCCTGCTCCAAGAACTGGAGCCAGGAGCCTGGATCCTCCTACACTGCTCTCCTGAGCAGGACTGGCTCTGACTGAACTCCTTCTAGATGGTTCCCTTTCTTCTTATACTCCTACTGCCTGTGCTCCCCTGACCTACTTCCTCCACCCACCTCCTCTACCTAGTTCCACTCTCCAGTTAGGGACCAGGGACTGTGCTCTTCCTTAGGAGCAATCTCGCCCTTCCCTACTGAAGTGGAGTGTATTGGATGTGGGTGTGTGGGTCCCGGGTAGTACCCCATCCTTACCTGAGAGTGGCGTACCACACCTCTGGGTGAGATGCAGTACCTCTGTGGCGACTGAACCCGCAGGGGCGCCACAAGAGCACGACTCGAAAGATGCAAAGATTAGGTTTTGTTCACATCTGCATTGGATCTTCTGTCACAGATTTGGTCAAAAATACCAAGCAAAATAACACATCATGTTGTTCTATTTTTTCTGGTAAAATGCCGGCTGCAATGATGAAAACCAGATGGATTGTATAATAGTCTGTAGTCAGTCTGTCATGCAGGGTTCTGGCACGTATTTTCATATTTTTGTTTCTATGATGAGACCCTCTTTGTCACATCATCAGGGCCCTCATGGTACAAATGAGGAGTGCTAATGGATTGTACTTGGAGTTGCTGGACCACTGAAGGCCTCCATTTTTGCCATTTTGTATTGCTATGAGGTCACAAGAGAGTCTCCACATGGGATCGATATGATGGCAATACACTGGAAGTGAACTAATGAGCACAAAACTAAACTAAAAAAAACTAAACTGATAAAAATAAAAAAAACATAATTGTTCCAATTCTTTTCAATTCATTGGCTGAATTTAGGTATACCGCATTTTGTCTGATTGAAAGCAAAGTTTCTGTTTAAAATTAATTGGCTAAACTTTGTTACTGGTAGAGAAAATCTCAGAAAAACTTGGTAACGCTTTATTAATACATTCCTATTCAATTTAAAGAATGAAACAATTGATCTCCAACGATTGAATGCATAACTGGTATCGATCAGAGACGCTTAAACACCAGTTTTCATGCTCATGCAAAACAGATTCTTCTGTACTTCTTTGTCAAATATAATGCACGTGTGGGTGGAGGGAAGAGAATGAGGCTGATTCACTAAAATTTTTAAGCCAAAAAAATGGTAGAAAAGCCTTGAAAAGTTGCAGTTTTTGTGCAACGGGGAGTTTCACAAAAATTTTGCAACTTTAGGCTTTTTCATGCCAGTTTAAGTCAGCTGTGCTCCTCTTCAGTGGAGCTTGAAAGAGCCAAGGCGTGGCCACACCCGCCCATCAAATTCATCTTTGGTGCATAGCCATTCATAAGAGTAGTATATAGTAGCAGTATTTAATAGTAGTAAATAAAAGGGAAAAGGCATAAAAAAGTGCTGCAAAAAAAATAATTGGAGAAAATTGATAGTGTGTAGAAAATGCGCAGATAAAAAGCAGCAGAAAAAATGAAGCTTTTAAACTACATGTGAGCACGGCTTCAGAGTTTGTTTTTCTCCATTAAATCCATAAAAATTTCAAGAAAAAATATCAATAATATAAATTTTTTTTGAGCCTTTTTAGAAATTTACCATTTACCAATCGCCAAATAATCTGTTCACTGTCTTGTACAGGTTGTTACCAAGTTCATGTTTATGCTGATTTGTGATGTTTATTTAAAAATAAAAGTTCATTAAAAATGTCAATATTGTAACTGTTTTTCATTACTTTTAGCAATTTAATTGGAAGAAAAAAATCTCTGACCTCTAAAATACAGGTACATAGAAATGCACTGGTAAATAGAGATTTATGCAATGCACATGGGATATATGATACTTTTTGTTCAGACATATTGGTGAAATTATCATTCACATCTATGGTGTTCTGCCTATATATGGCATAATCTCTATATACCCTTACTACTCTATATCTTATTGGTCTAATACGTCTATTTATGTAGATACAATTGCTGCAGTATTCGACCATTAACCTCTATGGGATATTTGATACCTATAAATTTTGTTGAGACATAATGGTGAATTATTATCAGTTTCTATGGTGTTCTACCTATATACAGTGGCATGTAAAAGTTTGGGTACCCCTGGTCAAAATTATTGTTATTGTGAACAGATAAGCAAGTTGAAGATGAAATGATCTCTAAAAGGCCTAAAGTTAAAAATAACACATTTCCTTTCTACTGTAGGCAAGAAAAAATAATATTGTGATTTTTTACATTTTAAAAATTACAAAAAGGAAAATGGGCCGAAGCAAATGTTTGGGCACCCTTGGAGATTTGTGTGCTCAGATAACTTTGACCAAGGTTTCAGGCCTTAATTAGCCTGTTAGGGTTATGGCTTGTTCACTACAGGGGCGGACAGACCGCCGTTGCAGCCGGTGCAGGGGGGCCCTTGCATGGTGGAAAATAATGAGGGCAATCTGGCCAGTTTCTTGGAGCCCCAGGCTCCGGGGGGCCCATTGCTCTCATCCTGTGTGATGATCCCTGCAGCTCCGTTGCCTTTAGGAGAAAATGGCAGCGGAGCTGCAGGGATCCGTCCTCTACTTCCTGCCCGCCCGCGCTGTCACACAGACGTCATCATGCAGCGCGCGCCTGTGTCAAGGAGAAAGTTGCTGGTGAGGACGATGCTGCGGGGGAGCGTGCATAGAGGTAAGTTTGTTTTTTTTATCCAATACACTGGGGCAATGATGGGGGGGAGAGCAGTGATGGGAGGCAGTAATGATGAGGATGATGGGGGGAGAGCAATGATGGGGTGATCAATGATGAGGATGATGGGGGAAGAGCAGTTATAGGGACAGTAATGATGAGGCTGATGGGGGAGAGCAATGATGGGGGCGATGGGTGGAGAGCAATGATGGGGGGAGCAGTGATGGGGCGATGGGGGGAGAGCAATGATGGGGAGAGCAATGATGAGGATGATGGGGGAAGAGCAGTGATGGGGGACAGTAGTGATGAGTCTGATGGGGGAGAGCAATGATGGGGGGTGATGGGGGGAGAGCAATAATGGAGGTGATGGGGGAGAGAAATGATGAGGGTGATGGGGGAGAGAAATGATGAGGGTGATGGGGGAGAGAAATGATGGGGGAGAGAAATGATGGGGGAAGAGAAATGATGAGGGTGATGGGGGAGAGAAATGATGAGGGTGATGGGGGAGAGAAATGATGGGGGAGAGAAATGATGGGGGGAGAAAAATGATGGGGGTGATGGGGGGAGAGAAATGATGGAGGTGATGGGGGAGAGAAATGATGAGGGTGATGGGGGAGAGAAATGATGAGGGTGATGGGGGAGAGAAATGATGGGGGAGAGAAATGATCGGGGGAGAGAAATGATGAGGGTGATGGGGGAGAGAAATGATGAGGGTGATGGGGGAGAGAAATGATGGGGGAGAGAAATGATGGAGGGAGAAAAATGATGGGGGTGATGGGGGGAGAGAAATGATAGGGGTGATGGAGGAGAGAAATGATGGGGGTGATGGGGGGAGAGAAATGATGAGTGTGCTGGGGGAAAGCAATGATAGGAGTGATGGCGGAGAGCAATGATAGGGGTGATGGGGGAGAGCAATTATGCGGGTGATGGGGGAGAGAAATGATGAGAGTGATGAGGAGAGAAATGATGGGGTGATGGGGGAGAGAAATGATGGGGGAGAGAAATGATGGGGGGAGAGAAATGATGAGGGTGATGGGGGAGAGAAATGATGAGGGTGATGGGGGAGAGAAATGATGGGGGAGAGAAATGATGGGGGGAGAGAAATGATGGGGGTGATGGGGGGAGAGAAATGATAGGGGTGATGGAGGAGAGCAATGATGGGGGTGATGGGGGGAGAGAAATGATAAGTGTGCTGGGGGATAGCAATGATAGGAGTCATGGGGGAGAGCAATGATAGGGGTGATGGGGGGAGAGAAATGATGCGGGTGATGGGGGAGAGAAATGATGAGAGTGATGGGGAGAGAAATGATGGGGTGATGGGGGAGAGCAATGATGGGTGGTGTGTGACAGCAATGATGGGAGTGGTGAGTGACAGCAATGATGGGGATGGTGCAGGACAGCAATAATAGAGGTAGTGTGAGAGAACAATGATGAGGGAGGGGGAGAGGAGACTGAGGTGTGGTGTGGGAGAACAAAGATGGGAGGAGATGCATAGGACACTTTATAATGAATTGAAAGGTGGGAGAAGATGCTGTCAGGGGCTTGTAATGAATTGGGATGTGGCAGAGGATGCCCAGTACCTGATAACATCTTCTCCCACCTCCAAAGTGTGGGGGAGACACTTGTATGTATACAATATATGTGACCTTGTTATTTTCCAGGCTGGAGATCATCATGACAACACGAATCGTGGCTGGGAGATGTCGACATGAAGGTCTGACCAGATGGAGAAGAAGCAGCAGAAGCCGACTCTGAACAGATGAGACGTTAGCGGTAAGTGCCTGGATGTAAATATTATTCTGTATCTGCACTGTGTGACTCGCAGTGATAATGTTATTGTAAAATCCCTTAGGCTGCATTCTCACATTTGTGTGAAATGTCCGTGTGCTGCCAGATTTTTTTATTAGACGGCACAAGGACTTGTAGAGTTTTATAGATTCATTCACACATCCATGAAAATCACGGATCTGAGAATGAGATCTGTGAGGGTCAGAGAATGTCCCGTTCTGATTTTGTGGATCAGAATAGGACATGCTCAATGCATCTGTAAAACAAGACTGCACACGGATACAGGAATGTAGCCGTATTATGTATAGCACAGTCCCTTAGTATACAGGGTTGGCCGTTTATATGGTTACACCTAAATAAAATGGGAATGGTTGGTGATATCAACTTCCTGTTTATGGCACATTAGTATATGGGAGAGGGAAAACTTTTCCGGATGGGTGGTGACCATGGAGGCCATTTTGAAGTCGGCCATTTGGGATCCAACTTTATTTTTTTCAATGGGAAGAGGGTCATGTGACACATCAAACTTATTAAGAATTTCATAAGAAAAACAATGGTGTGCTTGGTTTTAGCGTAACTTTATTCTTTCATGAGTTATTTACAGGTTTTTCTTTGTTTACAGCCATTGACATGTCGCAGAGGTTAACACGTGGGGAGCGGATAGAAATTGTACTGATGTCTGGTGAACGCAGTACCCGGGTCATTGCAGCAGATTTCAATGCAAGACACCCTACGAGATCACCCATCTCCCATGCTACAGTTAGCAAACTGCTTGCCAAATTTCGTGAAACAGGTTCAGTGTTGGATTAGCCAAAATGTGGACGCAAGAAAACTGTCACTAATGAAGAAACATCAGTGGCTGTCCTAGCTTCATTCAGCAAGGGCCCGCAGCGTAGCACTCGCCGCATGTCACTGGAGAGTGGCATCAGTCGAACATCCCTTCAGTGGATATTAGCTACTCACAAATGGCGCCCTTACAAAATCCAGCTGCTGTAGTATCTCGATGAGGATGACCCAGATCGGCGCACTGAATTTGCAGAATGGGCAAAACAAAAATTGGAACAGGACCCTCAGTTTACACAGAACATTATGTTCAGTGATGAGGCAAACTTTTTTGTGAATGGTGAAGTTAACAAACAAAACCACCGCTATTGGCCTGACACTAACCCACAGTGGATAGATCCCTCCATGACTGTTGGAACACAAAAATTGATGTTATGGTGTGGTACATGAGGTACAAAGATAGTGGGGCCATTCTTCATCAATGGAAACCTCAATGCCACTGGATATCTGAAATTGCTACATGATGGTGTGCTGCACTCTTTATGCACTGAAGATGGCACGTTCCCTGAGTTTTTCCAACAAGATGGTGCACCACCACATTATGGGTGTCAGGTCCCAGCATTCCTACATGAACAGTTTCCTGGAAAGTGTATTGGTCGTCGTGGGCCAGTTAAATGGCAACCAAGGTCTCCCGATCTGACCCCCTTAGACTTTTATCTTTGGGGTCATCTGAAGGCAATTGTCTATGCTGTGAAGATATGAGATGTGCAGCTTCTGAAACAATGGATACTGGAAGCCCATGCTAGCATATCTTCTGCTGTGTTGCTATCAGTGTGTCAAGAGTGGGAGAAAAGGGTTGCATTTGACAATCCAACACAATGGGCAACACTTTGAACACATTTTATAAGTGGTCATAAAATTATAAATAACTCATGAAAGAATAAAGTTATGTTAAAACCAAGCACACCATTGTTTTTCTTATGAAATTCTCAATAAGTTTGATGTGTCACATGACCCTCTTCCCATTGAAAAAAATAAAGTTGGATCCAAAATGGCCGCTATGGTCACCACATATCTGGAAAAGTTTTCCCCCTCCCATATACTAATGTGCCACAAACAGGAAGTTGATATCAGCAACCATTCCCATTTTATTTACATGTATCCATATAAATGGCCCACCCTGCATAGACTATGTAAGGTATGTGTATATATATATTGTGGCAAGACAACTCGCTCAGCTCTCCCGAAGTTAGACTCAGGACACACGTTCTCAGGTGACCTTCCTGCTGGTTTATTATATGGCATAAACTCATGGAGAGTTCCACAGGAAAAATAAACAAGACCCCTCTGGGTTAAACGGGAAAACAAAACAAAATATAGCTCAGTCCATAGGTGAGCGGGTTCTGCCCGCTCTCGGTAGCACAAACTGTACAGGCAAAGTCCTTGTAAAAAGCTCTGCATTATCCACAACACTGTCTGGAGACTTTACTCTCCAGACCACACTCCAGAGGAAAAAAAAGGGACTGAGCTTTTACACATTGCTCAGCTACACCCTGAGGGGAGGTAGGGGGAATTGCGTCCCGTCCTCTTTGCCATTCCCATAAAACCGCACACCCTTTAACAGAGTAAATCCACCAGCATATAACATGGTGGCAGAAATAAAGTAGGTCTTAGTTCACACAGGAGAGCATCCTGAGTGACACATACCTCCCCTCACATATAAAACCAGTGACACTGTCACAAAACATATATATATATATCTGTCACTTTGTCGCAATAAAAGCATACACATTTCTTGAACAGGGGCCCCAAACTGTCAGTGTCCGCCCCTGTTTCACTATTATCATTAGGAAAGGCCAGGTGATGCAAATTTCCCAGCTTCATAAAAACTCAGCCTCCTATAACATTGTGCCAAAAAAAAATAGCTATGGGTTCTTCTAAGCAGCTGCCTAGCACTCAGAAAATGAAAATGGTGGAAGCCCACAATGCAGGAGAAGGCTACAAGGAGATAGAAAAGTGGTTTCAAGTTGCCCTTTCCTCAGCTCAAAATGTAATTAAGAAATGGCAGTTAATAGAAAGAGTGGACGTTAAGATAATGTCTGGAAGACCAAGCAGAATTTCAGTGAGAGCTGCTTGTAGGATTGCTAGAGAGGCAAATCGGAACCCCCACTTGGCTGCAAAAGACCTTCAGACAGATTTACCAGACTCTGGAGTTGTGGTACATTGTTCGACTGTTCAGAAACACCTGCACAAATATGGCGTTCATGGAAGAGTCATCATAAGAAAACCTCTCCTGCATCCTCACTATAAAATTCAGAGTCAGAAGTATACAAAAGAACATCTAAACAAGCCTGATGCATTTCGGAAACACGCCCTGTGGATCCATGAGGTTAAAATAGAATCTTTGGCCACAATGATCAAAGGTATGTGTGGAAAAAAAAGGGCACAGAATTTCAGGAAAATAAAATCTTTCCAACCATTAAGCATGGGGGTGGATCAAACTTGCTTTGGGGTTGTGTTGCAGCCAATGGCAGAGGGAAGAATGGATTCAATGGAATTTCAACAAATTCTTGATGCCAACCTAATACCATCTGTAAAAAAGCTGAAGTTGAAAAGAGGATGGCTTCTACAAATGGATAATGATCCTAAACACATGTCAAAATCTACAATACACTACCTCAAAAGGCACAAGCTGAAGGTTTTACCATGGCTCTCACAGTCCCCTGATCTGAACATCATTGAAAATATGTGGCTAGACCTCAAAATAGCAGTGCAGGCAAGACGACCCAGGAATCTCACAGAACTGGAAGAATTTTCCAAGGAAGAATGGCTGGCTACAAAAAGCATTTACAAGCTGTGATACTTTCAAAAGGGGGTGCTTATAGGTACTAACCATATAATACAAATTATTCATAGAAAAATATAGCATGTCTATAATATATTTATCTTGAAAAAGAAGTTAATAATTATAACTTGCACTTCATGTAATAGGACTGATTAAGCATAGGACATGTCGTCTAGTAGCAGATGAGAGCAATCAAAGAAAAAAAGAACAATATAATGGCCATAAATGATATTCAAAATAAAAAAGTTTATTAGAAGATCACGGATAGGGGAGAGGAAGGGTATATACACCCTTGATGGAAATGGGAGTACATCACATACAGGTACATATCAATAGTAGTGTTGAGCGAATTTGTTCGGCATTTCAAATTCGTGTTCGGGGTTCCGACTTGTTCGCGCCAAAAAAATCGGCTCCGTCCATGAACATCCCTGATTTGCCACGCTGTCACGCAGATGTCATCACGAACATGAATTTGAAATGCCGAACAAATTTGCTCAACACTAATCAATAGTTGTACATCAAGTATCCCAATGTTGGGTGTACATATTAGAAATAATCTGTCTATTCCTCGGGATAACAGTCTAGTGACAATAAAGCATATATAACATAATAACATATCATTCCAAATAGTGAATTCTACAGTCACCTGGGTCAAGCATCACCACATGTACCAGGGTTCCAGAATGGACGCGCATCCACCCCAACACGCGTTTCGGCAGAGCCTTCATCAGGAGTAGGCACATAGAAGTGAGGAGGAGGTATAAAAGCAGGACCAGATCAAATCAAATTGTGATGCAAACCGGAAGTGATGCATGTGTCACCATGGCAGCCGGAATGCCAGTCATATGACGAGGGGCTAAAAAATTAACGTGCATTCACCTTGACGCGCATTTTGGCAGAGCCTTCATCAGGGGCGGCAGACAGAAATGAGGAGGAGGTATAAAAGCAGGCCACCATCCAATCAAATCGTGACACGAATGGGAAGTGACACATGTTTATGAATATCATTTAGATACTAACCATGCAGAGTGCCCAAACTTTTGCATCTGCCCATTTTCCTTTTTGTAATTTTTTTAAAATGTAGCATATGAAAATATGTATTTTTTGCCTAAAATACAAAGGAAATGTGTCATCTTTAACTTTAGGCCTTTTCAGATCATTTCATCCTCAACTTGCTTAACTGTTCACAAATAACAGTATTTTTGACCAGGGGTGCCAAAAGTTTTACATGCCACTGTTTGGTGTGTGCAATCTCTATATACCCTTATTAAGAGCATTACCTCTATTGTATACATATCTGCTGTTCTGCTTCAGAATTTTTGGGCTTATTATTTTCGGTCTTCTATCAATGCATTTTTTATTGAAGATTTGTCTTTGTGGTTATTTTTTACTTGGTACAGCAGTAGAGTGCTATTTTATCATGGACAACACACTCTAGCCTAAATCATACATTTTTATAAATGCTTTTAATCCTATTCTTTTTTTGGTGTCCTATCTCTTAATAAAGATTTATACTTTATTGATGATCCTCGCCATATTTTGTCCTCTTCTTTGTCTTTTTCTATTCATTGGTTTTTGCTGCTGCCTCCAGTGATACAGGTTGAGGGATTGATTCCTTAGAAAACCAGACTTCAAGAAAACAGAAGGAGTTATTTAAATGACTGTAAGTTTGAACAGAGAAGAGTGAAACTTTCACTTCAGGAGACATCACATACAGAGTGAGTGAAAGTTGGGAAATAACCCTGACATTCTAGGAAAACGGGACAACTATGCCAGCCGAAACAGACCTGCTTAATCTGGGATGGGTATTGTTATTTATTTTTAGAGCACCATTGATTCCATGGTGCTGTATATGAGAAGGGGTTACATACAGGATAGAATTATAAAACACGGTGAATAAACTAACAATGACAGACTGGTACAGAAGAGATAGTGCCCTGCTCTTGCGGGCTTACAGTCTACAGGATAAAAGGGAAGCAAACTGTAAGGCAGGGGGTTGCGGCAGCTTCAGAGGTGGTGAGGTAGCAGCAGGGTCATTGTAAGCCTTCCTGAAGAGGTGGATTTTCAAGTTCCATCTGAAGGCTCCAATTGTGGCGGATAGTAGGATGTGTTGAGGCACAGAATTCCAGAAGATGGGGGACACCCGTGAGAAGTCTTGGTGGCAATTGGGTGAGGAATATATGAATGTGGAGGAGAGAAGGAGGTTTTGGGAAGACTGGAGTTGGAAGATATCGGAAGATTAGTTCTGGGATATACGGAGGAGATGGATGATGGATGAGTTTGTAGGTTAGTGTTAGCAGTTTGAACTAGATACATTGGGGAATTGGGAGCCAATGAAGGGATTTGCAGAGGGGAGAAGCAGAGGAGTAGCGTGCAGAGAGTTGGATTAGTTGGGCAGCAGAGTAAATGATGGACTGAAGAGGTGTGAGAGTGTTAGCAGGGAGGCCACAGAGGAGGATATTGAAGTAGTCAAGGTGGGAGACTATGAGGGCATGTACAAACATTCTAGTAGATTCAGGGTTGAGGAAAGGACAGATGCTGGAAATATTTTGGAGGTGACAGGATGTGGCAGGAGGTGGCAAGAGCTTGGATGTGCAGTTGGCAGGTTAGAGTCGAGGGTAACTGCGAGGCAGCAGACGTCTGGTACTGCAGAAAGGGTGATATTGTTAATTGTGATAAATAGATCAGGTAAGGGGCTTAGGCGAGAAGGAGGAAAGATGATGAGTTACGTTTAGTCCACATTCAGTTTTAGGAAGTGAGAGGAGAATAAGGAGGATATGGCTAATAGACACTCTGGGATTCTAGAAAGCAAAGCGGTGACATTTGGGCCAGAGAGATAGATTTGAGTGTCATCAGCGTATAGGTGGTAATGGAAGCCATGGCACTTTATGAGCTGTCCTAGGTGGTTGGTAGGTATGTATATTTGGAAACCCAAACCTACATCTTTGGTAAATTCACTGAATTTTTTGCAGCAGAATCCACAGTTGTTAGTATTGTTGCCTTGCAGCATTGAATTCAAATCTTGGCCCATACCTCATGAGACACGGCTTCTAGCTCACTAATATTCTTGGCTTTGGGTGCTGCAACTTTATATGTTGTTCAAGTAAGGCCACTTTATAATTATAAGGCTCACCTGGTGAGGTGGATCCACTGAACCTCTTGTCTGGTTGGGCACATAGACCCCTGGCGTTGGTGCAGCTTCCTTAAGTACATGTGGAACCATGATGACTTGCACAGACAGCAATACAGAAGCAGTAGGACAGATGAAGTGGACCAGTCATAAAAAACTGCTGAGGACACAACTTAAAGTGTATCGTTCATTGGTTCACAAATCCTTGACAAGCCTTAGGATTAAAACGCACAGGAGTGGGCATATGTTGAGATGTCTCCTAAGCAGAGTGTTACAGCAGAATATTAGATGGTGGCAAGTGTTGAAGAGCTAGTTATGTTGAAACTCCAGGAGTCCCATACAGTGCATTTGACGCGCCCCTGGGCCTGTGTCGCGCTGCGATGCGCACGCGGGAGCTTACCCGGAGCCGGATCTCTTGAGGGTTGTAGTCTCGTGGCGGCGACCCGGTCCGTGCCCAGGGAGTCAAACTGAGCGGCGATGTACTAGCAGTAGATGGTTGGTGACTACGCCACCCGTTGAATGCAGCTATGGAGCTGCCGCTGCAGGGCAGACCGCTGAGGCCGGTGGAAGGATGGTGCAGCGTGGATGGTATAACCCCCAACGGGAGGGGTATGGCCTCAGGGCAGCCGACGTGGATGATGGGGGTAGCAGGAACCACTCAGAGACGGTGCGGTGTAGTTCAGGGTCTTTACTGGTGAGAAAGAAATACCCTCCCGGAGTACTTGCTAGTGATAGGGGCCTGGTCAGTCCTTGAGCAGATGGGATTTCCCCTGGCCAGGCGGAGTTGTAGGCCTTCCCAACTAACTGTACTCTTCTGGCTACCTTGCTAGAGGCGGGAATAAGTAGCCCACGTCCCTGAGTGTACCGTGTGGTGCTCACCCGTATGGCCGGTGACTCGGGGCCTTCTAATGGCTTCCGCTCCACGATGGCGGTGCTGGTCCCACGCGTGTGACCGTGCCTTCGGGCTTCTGGGCCAGAGGACCTGAAATCCTCTGCCGGACGGTTTCTGCTGCTGGGTAGGAGTTAGTCCCCACAGCCTCGGACTCCGGGTCCGGTTAGAAATCTTCTCAGTCAGGGCGAGCTCTGCAGCTGCCAGCCCCTGACTCGTTGTAACACTGCTCCCCACAGAGCTCCTGATGTTTCTTGCTATGCTGCTTCTCTTCTCTACTCTTGTTCTGTCTTCTTTCTCACTAACCCTGCCTCAGCCCCGGGTTTATATAGGGGAAGTCCTTCCCCTCCCAAGACTGGGCAGGAGGTGTGGCATGCACAGGATCCCTGACCAAAGGACCTCCCACCTGCTCTCAGACGTAATATCTCTATCACTGTGGCAACCAGACCCCTGGGGTGTCACATTCCCCCCTAGTGAAATTTAGTACTCCGGGACTAAACATATTTTTTTTTTTTAGAAAAACATAACAAGGTATAACAATAACAATACAATAAGAAAAACACATAAGATGGTTACGGCGTGTCCGCAACCGGGTGCAGTTTTGAAAAGCAAGGTGTCCATTTCACCAAAACAGGGAGACGTAACCAGGTAGGGGCCTGTCCTGCCCCGAGTCCTTAACAGTCTTTAGTCCATCCTGGGTTACGCTCCAACTATGTACAAGGATTCCCGGTAAATCCACCAAGGACTCCGCCGGAGAGTTCCACCTGTTGCCGTCGCATCAGTGCCCGGATCTCTTTCTGGAGCACTCGCTGCTCGCCGGAGCTGGCGTTCTTGGCAACCTGCTTTCCATATGTCCGGGTTGATTGCAGCGGCGGCAGATGGGTCGTCCGTCCTCGCTGTATCGGTCACTGGGTCTTCCTCTGGCCGGTGGGGTCCTCCTTGGTCGACGCCACGGGATGTCCTCCGGTCCGGATGCCAGCTGGATCTTCCCTGGGGTGGAAACCTGTAAAGACTGCACAGTTCGGGTTAGCGCAGCAACGCTCTTAGCTAGCTCTTGGACCTGATGGCGTAGGTCTGGAGCCGGGTCATTGTCCAAAGCCTGCGCATCAGCTCCCACAGGCCCTGCCGACAAGGGCGCCGCCTCCTGGTGGTAAGTGATAGCTGGGTGCCTGTGGGTCACAACGCCACCCGGTGCCGGTTCTCGGAGCACCCGGATGGCTCTGTCCTTGAACTGTGCAAAGTCTAGATGGGGATCCTGTAAGGCCATTGCCCGCAACTGGGTTCGGTGGGCATTGCAATATAAACCCTCTATAAATTGTTCAGTCAACAGCTTGTCCTCATTTCCCACCCCATCAGGGTCGGTCTGCTTTATGGCCCTCAGGGCCTCTTGTAGGTTTAGTGCATAGTCCCTTATACTCTCATGCGCTCGCTGCTTGCACCCGTAGAATCTAAGCTTAATCTCGGCTGAGGTGCGGGTATCAAAGGTGTCCTTCAGCCGGGTTAGTATCCCTGCGACAGTCTTCCTCCCAGGTGGCCAGGATTTTACTTCCCTTTTGGCTGCCCCAGTTAGTTGGGCCACCAGGATGCTCACTTTTTGCTCTTCTGTGAGGGGGTACACCTGGAAGAGGCTATCCAGCTTTTCTCTAAAGTCATGCAGGGTATGTGACTCCCCTGAGTACTGGGGTAGCCAAGCTGCTCCCGGGATATAGGGCATGGTGAAGGGCATAACTGCAGCAGCGGTGGCGCTGGCGGGGGTTGAGGCAGTGAAGCTCTCCTCCGTATCCGACATCTTCCTCCCCCCTAGTGGACCGTGGCCTACCTTGCGATGATCCTGTTCCGTAGGCCGCGGCTCCGCAGTGGATCGTCAGGGTTGAGGACCTTCCGTCGCGCTCCGGTGACGTCGGCGTCCGCTGGGCTCCTTCCAGGACCTTACGCAACGTCCGGACGTGAGGCGGGGCTTCAGTTCTCGCGCGCTTTCGGAGTCCACGCCCCTCTTCTTCCCGCGCGGCGTCCTCAAGATGGCGTCCAATGGCGGGAAAACTCCACGGATGGCGGGAAGAAGGTCGAAGATGGCGCCGGATGGCGGGAAAACTTCGCGGATGGCGGGAAGAAGGTAGAAGATGGCGCCGGATGGCGGGAAACCTCCACGGATAGCGGGAATCTTCACCACTGGTAAGTTTGAACAGTCTTTGCTTTTCAGGCACGCAGTACCCGGTGGTTGCGGGCACGAGATCCTGCCGACTACGCCAAAGTTGACGCGCCCCTGGGCCTGTGTCGCGCTGCGATGCGCACGCGGGAGCTTACCCGGAGCCGGATCTCTTGAGGGTTGTAGTCTCGTGGCGGCGACCCGGTCCGTGCCCAGGGAGTCAAACTGAGCGGCGATGTACTAGCAGTAGATGGTTGGTGACTACGCCACCCGTTGAATGCAGCTATGGAGCTGCCGCTGCAGGGCAGACCGCTGAGGCCGGTGGAAGGATGGTGCAGCGTGGATGGTATAACCCCCAACGGGAGGGGTATGGCCTCAGGGCAGCCGACGTGGATGATGGGGGTAGCAGGAACCACTCAGAGACGGTGCGGTGTAGTTCAGGGTCTTTACTGGTGACAAAAAAAGACCCTCCCGGAGTACTTGCTAGTGATAGGGGCCTGGTCAGTCCTTGAGCAGATGGGATTTCCCCTGGCCAGGCGGAGTTGTAGGCCTTCCCAACTAACTGTACTCTTCTGGCTACCTTGCTAGAGGCGGGAATAAGTAGCCCACGTCCCTGAGTGTACCGTGTGGTGCTCACCCGTATGGCCGGTGACTCGGGGCCTTCTAATGGCTTCCGCTCCACGATGGCGGTGCTGGTCCCACGCGTGTGACCGTGCCTTCGGGCTTCTGGGCCAGAGGACCTGAAATCCTCTGCCGGACGGTTTCTGCTGCTGGGTAGGAGTTAGTCCCCACAGCCTCGGACTCCGGGTCCGGTTAGAAATCTTCTCAGTCAGGGCGAGCTCTGCAGCTGCCAGCCCCTGACTCGTTGTAACACTGCTCCCCACAGAGCTCCTGATGTTTCTTGCTATGCTGCTTCTCTTCTCTACTCTTGTTCTGTCTTCTTTCTCACTAACCCTGCCTCAGCCCCGGGTTTATATAGGGGAAGTCCTTCCCCTCCCAAGACTGGGCAGGAGGTGTGGCATGCACAGGATCCCTGACCAAAGGACCTCCCACCTGCTCTCAGACGTAATATCTCTATCACTGTGGCAACCAGACCCCTGGGGTGTCACACATTCATATGGGCTGATTTTGTACAGACCGGTCAAGTTCACAGCTAACCGCAAGTTGCACCACGAGTACTGGCAAATTGTCCATATCCCATGGCAATAGTTTTGTGGCTGCTGTACCATTGGGAACCATGGTCTTAGGATTCTGTAACACTCACCTGGTGATATAGATCCACTAATCCTCTAGTCCAGGTGGGCTCACAAACCCTGAACTGTGGTTCAGCTTAATCGAAGACATGTGGAACCGTGTGGACTTGGACAGACAGCAATCACAGAAGCAGAAGGACAAATGAAGTGAAATCAAGCAGAGATGAATGGAAGTTAAAGCACAATAAACACAGATGGTGAAGCACACCAAACATAGAACTTTGTAGCCTAAATCCTAAGACACAGGTGTGTGTCCTAATGGATCTTAAATAGGATTCGGAAGATGACATCACTGAGCCACACTAGGCAACCTGGAAAAGCTGATGTGGAGCACAACAAAGGGAAACCAACCGAGGTGAAGGAAGCAGTGACTGGGATAACCAGGACAAGTGTGTAACAGTAACCCCCTCTTAGGGCCCCTCCCAGATGTGTCACAGCAAAAAGAAGTAGAACAATGTTTCAGAAGATGGCTTGGTTAGAGCTTTGAGGTAATTACGAAAGCAACATGGACCCCACAGTGTAATCTGGTCAGTCGACCAGTCAACGAGTCCCATTGCATCAGAAAGTAGCTAAATAAAAAAAGAAATGTACTCAATGTGTAGTGCACTAATCTGAAGAGTTACCTTCTCTGTCTGGTATTGGGGACGACCACCAGGAATTGCAGAGCCATTTGCATAGATTAGTTGTAAAGGCGTCTGCAAGGAAACAAAAGGAATTTTCAGCCTTTGGCTAAATAGAAGTCCATAAAATTCTCTGCTGCTCCAGAATTAATAAATACGTGTCCTGTGAACACAATGGAACCAAGGGAAAAAAACATAGGCATGAGTAATTTATCTTTAGTGGACAACATAGTTACTCCCAGGGCAGTATCTTCCTTCTCTTATAGGGTCTGAAGTTTCCCTGTTTGCCTTCAGTTTGGAACAGTTTATGTGAGGGTAATTCAGTTCATCACAATATAAACATGAAGTCCTCATGAAAGCTGACAGGATCTATTAGCCAGTGACAATCTGTCACACTAGTGTACTTTGGATCCACTGTGCCACAGACAGGGCTTACCTTGGAGGCGCGTAACTACCTGGTTTTCACTCAAGCCCCTGATGGTGAAGTTAGGCTTGAGCTGCAGGTAACCGCAAGGTACCACTTCAGGGCAGTCCCCGGTACTGCAGCAGCTGATCCCAAGGGTCATGATAGCAGTCACGGACACAGATTTGGAGTCACAGGCCGGACAGGATTCGGAAAACTGTTAGAAAAGCTATCGGAGCCCGTTCAGACAGAGCAGGATCGGGCGCGGACAGAACAGAGTGATCAGCCAGGACGGACTGAGGGTTTAGACGAGACAAGTTCTGGATCACCAGTAGATAACACAGGTACAGATTTTGACAGGACGGGTTCAGGACTCAGGATCTGGTTCAGGCAGGACGGACTTAGGAACAGGTTCAGATTCAAACAGGATGGGTTCTGGAATAAGTTCTAGTTCAGACAGGATGGGCTTAGGAACAGGGACCTTAAACAGACTAATGGGTAAAAACACAAACTAGGAACTACAGTTGCTCAGGCACCCTCCCTACTTAATGCCTCCCAGCGATTGGCTGGGGGCATTTTCAGGAGTGTGCGCGCTGCCCCTTTAAGAAGCGGGGAGTGTGAGTGCCCTAAGCACAACGCCGGAAGACCTGCACGATGTGCACAGACCCTGGGAGCAGGAAGCTGTGGCAGGAGATGGCGACGCCACCGAGCGGCCGTGGTGGTGAGAATGTCTGTGTCCCTGCTGGGAGGAGGAAGAGGGACCATGAGGTGATGCCGGCACTTGCATTACAGTACTCCCCCTTAGCCTCCTCTTCTTCAAGCCTGCAAGGAATCTCTGCAGAAGAAGTGGGGCATGAATATTCTCCTTGGGCTCCCACAATCTGTTGCTAAGGCACCTCTCTACACAGGAGGTTGCCTTAAATAGTTAATGCCTCCCAGCTATTGGCTGAGGTATTTCCAGGAGTGCGCGCGTCGCTCCCTTAAAAATCAGGGAGCATGAGCGCCTTAAGCGCGCATCTGGGAGACCTGCGTGTCATGCGCAGACCCTGGAAGCAGGAAGCCACAGCAGGAGAAGGAGACACCGCCGAGTGGCTGTGGAGGTGAGTATGTTTGCGTCCCTGCTGGGAGGAGGGATAGGGACCATGCAAGGATGCTGGCGCTGGCGTTACATAATCTTTTCCGACCGATTTACATAGGTTCTGGTGCGACCACTTTGGGAGTAGATTTTGAAGATGCTCTTGAAAGTGAAACACGAGAATCCAGAGTTTTTTCCCTGGGTCGTTCTTTAAAATGTAAGTCCACACGAGTAGCAAGGGAAATTAAATCATCAAGTGAAGAAAGCAAATCTCTATTCACAAGTTCATCTTTGACACGACTGGACAGTCTGTTATAGAAGATAGCCAGGAGAGCATCACTGTTCCAGGAGAATTCAATAGAGAGGGTACGGAACTCGATGGCATAATGTCCCATTAATAAATGACAAACAAAGCAGCACACTGTAACGATAAGTATGCGAACATGAAATATGAAATTTGAATAGCATTACTGCTGTAGAAAATAGAAATAAATGAGAAATCTTAGCGCATAAATTGACCAATTCATGTGTACCTGGTAGCTGCGATAAGGCGTTTCTCAAAATACCAGGACCCTATCAATGTGAATATCTCTCTAAGGGACATCCGACTGCTTCTGTGTGGGAAAGTAAGATCCTATTGCAATTAAAACCACCTGTGGCATAGAGGTGGAGTGCTCAGTCAAAGGTTAGACATAGAAACAGGTGCTTACTAGGAGCAGCTACCTCCATATACATCCATTTTGCTACTACTTTTCGAGCTTTACTAGGTTAGTGCTCGCTTCTGTGCTGGCATCCTGGGTGCCTCTGCTGCTTTCTGGGCTTCCTACTAAGCAGCAGAGACAATTGCCATGAAGGGGTTCTGTATTTATTGGACCGCGGTAGTCATTAAATTTACAAAAGGCCTTCCTTGTTACAGCCCTATTAAGCTATCTTAAATTATTTCCATTGGAAACAAAAAACTATATCTGAAGCAAAATGTTGGATTTTTTTGTGATTTTTGGAGGAAGGCTTGCAAACTTTTTTCCGTAGTAAAACATTGAGGTTGCTGCTATTGGTGAAGCTTGTGAGCCCCAATGCAAAATCTCTAACAGGGCCCCAAACTATCGTGGGTCTTTAATAAAATTGGTCTTCTATGGTCCAAAGGGAGTTTATGAGCCCCTTAAGCTCTATCGCTGGAGCCCCAGCATGACAGATGCCACTCTTTAGATCTATTCTCAATTACAGCTATGAAGAAATGTATGATAAGCCTAAATTACATCAAAACTGTATGCATTATACTGTTTCTACAGCTGCAAACCCACATGAGCATTCTCTTAACGACCATCAAAGTCAATTATGACACAGTCCGGACATCAGGCAACATAAAGAAGTTTTCAAATATTCCCCTGATCTTGGAAAACCCCTTTAATCATCACATTATTTTACTTTTTTAGCCCTATATATAAGTTGTATGCATTTGTTGCTAAAACAATGGTGATAAATGCTGTGGTTTTTTTCTGAGAACTTCTTAGAACTGCAGAGGATGAACTGACATCAGCGGACTGATGCTTATCTCTCACAAATGTCTATACACAATTAAAGATTTCACCACAGCTTTTTCCATCATAGGCAACAGCTGCTCATGTAAAAGACTTTTGTAAGGCAACAAAAATTCTTTATTAGTCGGTAAATGACCTATATTTGTTTTTAAGAACATATTTATGAACAAATTAAAAACAATATTTTTCTACATATCAAAACAAGCTTACAGAAATGATAATTATAATCCTTAAGTAATAATATACAGTGGCATGTAAAAGTTTTGCCGCCCTGGTCAAAATTACTGTTATGCAAGTTGAAGATTAAATTATGTCTAAAAAGTCTAAAGTTAAAGATAACACATTTCCTTTGTATTTTAGGCAAAAAAAATTTTTTTTTCATCTGTTACATTTTTAAAAATTACAAAAAGGAAAATGGGCTTATGCAAAAGTTTGGGCACCCTGCAAGGTTAATAATAGTAAATAGTAGCACCCCCTTTTGAAAGTATCACAGCTTGTAAATGCTTTTTTAGCCAAACAAGAGTCTTTCACTTCTTGTTTGAGTGATTTTCATCTATTTTTCCTTGGAAAATTCTTCAAGTTCTCTGAGATTCCTGGGTTGTCTTGTATGCTCTGCTATTTTGAGGTCTAGTCACAGATTTTCAATGATGTTCAGATCAGGGGACTGTGAGGGCTATTGTAAAACCTTCATCTTGCGCCTTTTGGGGTAGTCTATTGTGGATTTTGACGTGTGTTTAGGATCATTATCCATTTGTAGAAGCCATCCTCTTTTCAACTTCAGCTTTTTTACAGATGGTGTTATGTTTGCCACAAGAATTTGTTTACATTTCATTGAACCCATTCCCTCTACCCGTGAAATGTTCCCCATCCCATTGGCTGCAGCACAACCCCATAGTATGATTGATCCATCCCCATGCTTAATGGTTGGCCAGATTTCTTTTCCTGAAATTCTTTGCCATTTTTTCTCCACACATACACTCCCTGACAGAAGTTATGTCGCTTATCCATGTTATGTAAATAAAAGCTTATAACCTGACGTTAAATTCATCCATTGGTTTTATAAATTACTCTTTTGAAAGCTGAAACCCTCCCAAATTTGGTTTAGGTAAAGAAAATAAATTGGCAGCAATGCTGAAATATTGATCATTTAATGAACACAGAATGGTCAGATTTTGGCAAGACAAAAGTTTTGTCACCTGGTCATATAATGCACCCAATCCTAGTTTACATCCTCATCAGTGCTCAGTAAATGATTGGTTAATTAGTGGGTGTGTACAAAAAGAAACTCAGCACCCCAAACCTTCACTTGAACTGCAACTTGAGCTCTGACGACATGCCAAAAATCCACCCTGTGACCAAAGCTTTGATTATCAAGAGGCTGAAGACCAGAGCCACTGCAGAAGTGGCTGGCATCTTTAATGTGTCTCAGCGTCAAGTACAAAGAATTAAAAAAAGATTTGAAGAGACTGGAGATGTGTTTGACAAGCCCAGGTCCGGCAGACCCCGCAAGACAACTGCTCAGGAGGAACGTTTGTTGGTTAGAAAATCCAAAGCAAGCCCCTCTTCCACCGCAGCAGAGCTCCAACAGGCCTGGTCACCTCAAGTCCCTGTGTCAACTAGAACAGTTTGTAGGATTCTGTCTCGAAATGGTCTCCATGGACGAATCAGTGCCCAGAAGCCAGCACTAAACAAAAGGCAAATAGAAAACAGTGTGGCATTTGCAAAGTCCCACAGCCTTCTAAACAGATGGATGCTGGAAAAGAGGCAGAAGGTGGATTTCTCTGATGAATCTTCAGTAGAATTACATCACAGCCGCTGCAAATACTGCAGGAGACCTACTGGAGCCCATATGGATCCAAAATACACCAAGAAAACAGTTAAATTTGGTGGTGGAAAGATCATGGTCTGGGGTTACATTCAGTATGGGAGTGTGTGAAACATTTGCAAGGTGGAAGGTAATATCAATAGCCTAAAATATCAAGAAGTATTAGCTACCTCTTACATTCCAAATCATAAAAGGGGTCAAATTCTGCAGCAGAAACATCCATCTCTACAACAAAGTTCCTCCAGGCAAAAAAGATCAAGGTGCTCAAGGACTGGCCAGCTCAGTCACCGGACATGAACATCATTGAGCATGTTTGGGGTAGGATGAAAGAAGAAGCTTGGAAGACAAAACCAAAGAATCTAGATGAACTATGGCAGGCATGTAAGACTGCATTTTTTGCTATTCCTGATGACTTCATTAATAAATTGTATGGATCATTGTTGAACCGCATGGATGCAGTCCTTCAAGCTCATGGAAGTCACACAAAATATTAAATATGACTCTAATAGCACCACAACTTCATTCACCAATGTTATGCAACATATATTTGTATTTTAAGATAATTATTTGTTTGAATATCACATTACTTTCTGTGGGCGACAAAACTTTTATCTTGCCAAAATCTGACCATTCTGTGTTCATTAAATGATCAATATTTCAGCATTGATGGCAACTTATTTTCTTAACCTATACCAAATTTGAGAGGGTTTCAGCTTTCAAAAGAGTAATTTATAAAACCAATGGATGAATTTAATGTCAGGTTATAAGCTTTTATTTACATAACATGGATAAGCGACATAACTTCTGTCAGGGAGTGTATCTGGTTCTGCTTGTCCCTTTTCCCTTCCTCCGTATCTTCCTGTATTTTTCAGACTGTTCCATGTGAACAGATCCCTGTCCTCTCTGCCTGCACCTTCAGCCCTGTTCTGCTCTGCCTTGTCCACCGCACCTGCGGTTTCGCTCTGCTTTGTTTTGCCCACCGCTCCGGCGGTTTCTCTCTGCTCTGACTTGCCCACCGCTCTGGCGGTTCCGCTCTGCTCTGCCTTGTCCACAGTTCCTGCGGTTTCGCTCCGCTCTGTCTTGCCCACCGCTCCGGCGGTTACTCTCTGCTCTGACTTGCCCACCGCTCCGGCGGTTTCTTTTTGCTGTGACTTACCCACCGCTCCGGCGGTTCCGCTCTGCTCTGCCTTATTCACCGCACCTGCGGTTTCACTCCGCTGTCTTGCCCACCGCTCCGGCGGTTTCTCTCTGCTCCGACTTACCCACCCCTCCAGCGGTTTCTCTCTGCTCTGACTTACCCACCGCTCCGGCGGTTTCTCTCTGCTCTGCCTTGTCCACCGCTCCGACAGTTACGCTCTGCTCTGCCTTGCCCACCGCACCTGCGGTTTTCGCTCCGCTCCGCTTGCTCCCTGCACCAGCAGTTCCTCTCTGTTCTGCCTTGTCCTCCGCTCCAGCGGTTTCGTTTTACTCTGCTTGTCTACCGCATCTGCGGCTCTGTACCTGTCTCCCAGTCTGTACTGGACCCTATCCAGCCTGCGCTCCAACCTGCTAGTACCTCCCTGTCTACACTCCAGCCGTGCTTGCCAGAATCTCCCTGTCTGCACTCCAGCCATGCTTGCCAGTGCCCACCTGTCTGCATACCAGCCGTGCTTGCCAGTGCCCACCTGTCTGCCTACCAGCCGTGCTTGCCAGTGCCCACCTGTCTGCATACCAGCCGTACTTGTCAGTACCCACCTGTCTGCATGCCAGTCGTACTTGCCAATACCCACCTGCCTGTATGCCAGTCTAACCTGCCTGTTCCTGCATTCCCCGGTGTGGGTCAACAACTGTGACCGGGGTCTGACCTGGAGTCGCACCTGGTCCCTCTGCTCGGATCCTCCTTGGTCCACGGAGTCGACTAAGCTGCCGTGCGACCTTGGTCGGATCGGGTTGATACTTAGTTACGCCCCTCCAGGCACTCCTCAGTTCATGGTACAGTGGGATCACTAATCACGCTCACGCCAGTCAGTCCGGGCGCGAGCGTAACAAAAATGCTTTGCTATCTTCTTATAGCCTTTTCTTGCTTTGTAGGCCTCCACCATTTTATTTTTTAGAGTGCTAGGCAGCTGCTTAGAAGAACCCATGGCTGCCGTTTTTTGGCACGAGGTTAGAGGAGGCTGTTTTTTTATAAAGCTGGGAAATTTGCATCATCTGGCCTTTCCTAATAAGGATAGTAAACAAGTCATAACCCTAACAGGATAATTAAGGTCTGAAACCTTGGTCAAAGTTATCTGAGCACACAAATCTCCAAGGGTGCAAAGACTTTTGCATCGGCCCATTTAAAATGTAAAAAATGACAATTTTAACTTTAAGCCTTTTAGAGATCATTTCATCTTCAACTTGCTTAACTGTTCACAATAACAGTAATTTTGACCAGGGGTGCCAAAAGTTACATGAACCTGTGTGAAGAATATTGGAGATATAATCCCATGTCAATCATTGTATTCTATTTGGCAGGGGATTATAAAGGTCTATAGTGTACAGTTATAACTGGACACTTCTGCAACCAAGGAGGAGGGAGGGGGCAAAGAGACAGTGAATGACCAAAATCTCACTTAGCAGCTCCAAGCCAAGGAGTTACACCCCAGGACACACAACAGGAAGACCCCCTGTGGATCCAAGCCATGCATTCTTCCCTTTGTGTCAGACAACTATATATTTCAATATCGAGTTATGGAAATACTGTATGTTCTAGCAATTTATAACATAAATTTTCGAGATCCCAAGAGAACGGGGAATGTCAGCCTGGCTCCCAGCCCAGTCTAGCTCATAGGGATGGGAAGATACCCGGCACAGCCTTTCGGAAACCCCTATGGCCACTGTGCTTGGTATCCACGTGTAGCAGGGGCCTGACTGGATCCGATAACACCAGAACTGGCTCCCTAGAAGCATCCATTAAGAAATTATAACACATTTTAGTTTCTAGCGCTTATAGCTGATAAAGGTCAGGGGTGGAGATTTAGGTCCAGCCCAGGGATTAGGAGGGGGTTGAACCAGAGGGGTTAAATGCTCCTGCAGCTCAGGCCTATTGCTTTTTCTCTGGGAGGTTGCGATGACACATCATGTGAGGGAAGCCACCCCACAGAGGGACCTACAAGCCTCACATGTAGCAGCCCTCCCCCGCAAGCCAGGCCTTCCATCTGACTTGTAACTGACTCTTAATATCTGCTTATATCTTTTGTACCACTACTATTGTGTTTGTATCTCTGACCATTATGTATGTATAACCCTTATGTATATAGTGTATTGTCTAGCGTGCCCTTAAGGCGATTAAATATATAATTTAACCTTGGGCTGCTCTTTTATCTCAATCCACAAATCCACACATCCGTTGTTCAGCTTAGTCCTCATGCTACCGGGGCTGGTTCCTGGCCTGATATAATCCCCCGGTCCGCTAGAGGGAATTATGTTTAATAGGAACTGCTGGCAGCTCTACCAGGCTGACAGGGTTTTGTTTCACTGGGGTCAGTGAGAGGGGCCTCTCAGCCTGTCAGGGGTATGAGCGAGTGTGGTGCAATGTCAGTGACTGAGTAGGCCACCTCTTCTCACTTCTGGTACCTTCCTATACCCATGTGGAAAGGGGGTGTCTGTGTAGAACCGTACCAATTTGACCTTACATGTCCCCCAGGGGGTGTGGAACATCACGTTGGTGCAAAGGGCGGATCCGTATCACGTCATCCGTGTGACGTAATTGTGACGTCAGTCAGGTGGCGATGTGTGGATCCTTCACATGTGGTGGCAGCGGTGTGGGATCGAGATAATAGTGTGTGTGAGTGTGGAACGCATACTCACAGACACTAAAGACTGCCAGTAGGAGCTTTTTCTGCTGGAGTCTTAAGATCAGCTCAGCACTAGACTGTCCAAGTGCAAATACTGTGAGGTGTGTGGGTGCATCAGGTTGCAGTTCTGTGTCAGTAACCATAGAGTGCAAGGATGGTCAGTGGCACCAGGGGCAGAACCAAGGAGATGGCCAATGCTACAGATGGTGGGGAAGAGGTGGAAGATGATGTCGCTCTAGAAGAAGGGGAGTCCAGCCCAGGCTCCCCAAGGAGACAGTCGCCGGCGGTCGGTCCTGCAGTGGGCCACCCACCACCTGACCATTCCCACAGCCAGGTACGCTTGCATGAACTTGTGCAAGCTGCCCTGGCCAGTCTCAAGGCTGGAGACGTGGCCACTTATGAGACCCTCACAGCCACAGTGTAACATTGTGAAGCAGTAGCCGCAATAGAATGTCACGAGGCAGCAGCAGAATCTCAGCGGGAGCGCGAGCACCAGGAATAAATGCTTCAGCTCCAGCTTCGGCTGCAGACTCCAGCCAGTCGCGAGTCCCCTGAGGTTCATAGTTACATAGTTACATAGTTTATAAGGCCGAAAAAAGACAAGCGTCCATCCAGTTCAGCCTATTTCTTGTGCACTGCAGCTATTCCGCAGCGTTGATCCAGGGGAAGTAAAAAAAACCCATGCGGTATAGGCCAATTTACATCATTGAGGAAAAATTCACTTCCCGACACTAATCTGGCAGTCAGATTAAATCCCTGGATTAATTAACTATCACTAAGCATAAGATGTAATTTTATTGTTCTCCAGAAAGGCGTCCAGGCCTCTCTTGAACTCATTAAGTGAGTTGGACATCACCACTTCCTCTCCCAGAGAGTTCCAAAGTCTCACGGCTCTGACCGTAAAGAATCCCCTTCTATGCTGGTGCAGGAACCTCCTTTCCTCCAGACGCATAGTGTGCCCCCTCGTCTTTGTCACCATCCTTGGTATAAACAGGTCAAGGGAGAGATCTCTGTACTGCCCCCCTGATGTATTTATACATGTTTATGAGGTCTCCCCTAAGCCTTCTCTTTTCCAACGTAAATAGGCCTAATTTTGACAACCTCTCTGGGTATTCTAGTCCCTCCATTCCCTTTATTACCTTAGTCGCCCTCCTTTGTACCCTCTCTAGCTCCAATATGTCTTTCCTGAGCACCGGAGCCCAGAACTGTGCACAATATTCTAAGTGCGGCCTTACCAGCGCTTTATACAGAGGAAGAACAATGTTCTCATCATATGCCCCTATTCCTCTTCTGATGCATGCCATGACTCTATTTGCCTTCGCAGCTGCTGCCTGACACTGGGCACTCCAATTTAATTTGCTATTAACCAAGACGCCCAGGTCCTTCTCCATGTCAGATTTCCCCAATGGTTTCCCATTTAATATGTATGGGTGACTGCTGTTTTTCTTTCCCATGTGCATGACCTTACATTTATCGGCATTGAACCCCATTTGCCATTTTTTGGCCCAACTCCCCAATTTATCTAAATCCTTCTGTAGCTATGCCCTATCCTCATCTGTATTAACTACTTTACAAAGTTTAGTATCATCTGCAAATATTGCTATTTTACTATGCAACCCTTCCACCAGATCATTAATAAATATATTAAATAATATAAGGCCCAAGACAGATCCTTGAGGCACCCCGCTAATGACCCTGACACCCCCTGAGCTTACTCCATTGATAACCACCCTCTGCTTTCTATCACTCAGCCAGCTATTTACCCACTTGCACACATTATCCCCCAGACCAAGCATTCTCATTTTATATACCAACCTTTTGTGTGGCACGGTATCAAATGCTTTGGAGAAGTCAAGGTATACAACATCCACTGACTCTCCCAGGTCCAGCTGTGAGCTCACCTCCTCGTAGAAGGCCATCAGGTTTGTTTGGCAGGAGCGATCCCTCATGAATCCATGTTGATATGGAGTTAGACAGTTATTATCATTAAGATATTCTACAATAGCATCTCTAAGAAATCCTTCAAACAATTTACCCACAACAGACGTTAAGCTGACTGGTCTATAGTTCCCAGGGTCACTTTTAGACCCCTTTTTGAATATTGGTACCACATTTGCTTGGCGCCAGTCTAGTGGGACAGTCCCTGTCCATAAAGAGTGCTTGAATATAAGATACAGCGGTCTGTCTATCACATTACTTAATTCTTTTAGTACCCGGGGGTGTATGCCATCTGGGCCTGGTGACTTGTCTATTTTGATATTATTTAGGCGTTTCTGAACTTCCTCCTGGGTTAGGTGGGTGATATTTAGCGGAGGGTTTACTTTATCACTCTGCATTTTCTCCGATTAATTGTTTTCTTTTGTGAAAACAGTGGAGAAGAAGCTATTGAGTAGGTTTGCTTTACCCTCATCGCCCTCTATGATTTTACCCAGGTTATTTTTCAATGGGCCAACTCCATCAGTTTTAATCCTTTTACTGTTTATATAGTTAAAGAACAGTTTGGGATTCGTTTTACTTTCCTTGGCAATTAGTCTCTCTGTCTCCTCTTTTGCTACTCTTATTTGTTTCTTACAGATTTTGTTTATTTCCCTATAACATATTAGCGCTTCCTCGCTGCCTTCTTGTTTAAGTTTACCGAAAGCCCTTTTTTTGTTTTTCTTTGCCCTCTTGACTTCCTTATTTAGCCACATTGGCTTCCTCCTATTCCTAGCCTTTTTATTCCCATAAGGTATGTACCTTCTACAGTGACTATGTAGGACTGTTTTGAAAATTTCCCATTTTCTATCCGTGCTCCTATGACTGAAGATACTATCCCAGTCTATAAGGTGAAGGGCATCTCTTAGCTGATCAAACTTTGCCCTCCTGAAGTTCAGTGTTTTTGTGACTCCCTTGCTCGGCACCCTACTGAAGCACATGTGGAATTGCATAATGTTGTGGTCACTATTTCCCAGGTGCCCCCCGACCTGCACCTCAGTTATTCTGTCTGGCCTGTTAGTTAATATTAAGTCTAAAAGGGCCGTCCCTCTAGTTGGTTCCTGCACAAGTTGTGACAAATAATTGTCTTTGATAATTGACAGAAACCTGTTTCCTTTCTGAGATCTACAGCTTTCGGTTTCCCAGTCTATATCGGGGTAGTTGAAGTCCCCCATAATAATCACCTCGTTATTTTTTGCTACTTCGTCTATTTGTCTCATTAATAGACTTTCCGTGGCTTCTGCTATATTTGGTGGTTTATAACAGACTCCTATGATAATTTTATTATTGTTTTTTGCCCCATGTATCTCCACCCATAAGGACTCGACCTCCTCATTTCCCTCCCATACATCCTCCCGTATTGCAGGCTTTAGACACGTCTTTACATACAGACAGACTCCACCCCCTTTCCGATTTCTTCGATCCCTTCTAAACAGACTGTAACCCTGTAAGTTAACTGCCCAGTCATAGCTTTCATTCAACCATGTCTCGGTTATTCCCACTATGTCATAGTTACCTGTAGATATTTCTGCTTCCAGTTCATCCATCTTGTTTGTCAGGCTTCTGGCATTTGCTAGCACGCAGTTTACACGATTTTGTTTTGTTCCAATCTTCTCCCTGTGGAGATTGTATTAGAAATTTTCTTACCTCCCTTCCAAGTATCTTGTCTTGGACCTTCTTTGTCGCACTTCATATCTTTCATTAGTATGTTCTCTGGTTTCATGTTCGTGTCCGGAGTTTTTCTTCCCATCCCCTCTTCTTCGAGTCCCGAAGCTACTGGCGAAGGACTTCCCCCTGCTGGACAAAGGAGGGGACTTGGACACTTTCTTGGTGGCATTTGAAAAAACCTGCCATCAGTACCATTTGAGGAACCAGGAAGATCCAGCTGAACAATCTTCTAAAATCCATAGTTTATTGGGTCATGAAAAAATACATAAAAAGTCCACCTTGGAGAAGGAACAGCAAACGTGTTTCGAACTATAAGTTCTTAATCATTTCATGACAAAAATCAGCAAGGAAGTGGTATTTATATGTTATGTCCTGCTATACACCTGTTCAAGGTAAGCTAATCAAGAATTTAAACACACATACCGTGTTAAAATTGTATAGCACATTAAAAACAATACAGACAATGTAAAGTAGCCACGAGAAAAGACATATATGCAACAGTAATCTGCAAATATTCATTCATAATGATACATCAGATCATGTCTAATATTGAGACCCGCTGGTGCACGTGTATTAAGTGTATAGATCCACCAACTTTCCCTATTAAGGAGCTTTCTCCTATAATCACCCCCTCTATTAGGTTTCAAAACTTTCTCTAAACCTGTTACTATAAATGTTGAAGTGTCCCCATTATGGCATAGCGAAAAATGTCTTGATGCCGCAGAACACCTGATAATCAATTTATTGTGCGCGTCGGATAGATGTCGTCTGATGCGTTTTTTCAATGAAGTACACGTGCATCCCACATATTGAAGACAGCACACATTACATGAAATAATATATATAACATAAGTGGTGCTACAATTAATAACATTTTTTATATTATATTTCATGTTAGTAGAAAAAGATGTAAACGTGGCTGTGTTCGTTATATGGGTGCAACATGTACAAATAGAATGACCACATTTGTAAAAACCAGTTGTGTGTAACCACGTATTAGAATTAGAACGATCTTCTTTTAAAAAAATTCTAGGGGATAAGTGATCACCCAAAGTGGGTGCCTTGCGGGCTGTAAATCTAACTGGTGTTGAAAGTACTTTTAAAGTACAATTTAGAATCCACAGAAAGCATGGGAAGGTATTTATTAACAATATTTTTAATCATGGAAAATTGGGGACTATACTGGGAAACAAAGGTGATATGTCTGGACTCACATCCACCACCAGTGTTGTTCCTGGACTTTATACCAATCATATCACCCCTGTCCTTTTGATTGACTATACTATGTGCACTTTTTAGTGTCCAATTGGGATATTGTCTTGCTGACAATCTATCTAGAACTTTTTTTTGCCTCAATCTCATATTGCCGTGGATTACTTGTATTTCTTTTTGTACGTATCAATTCACCTACCGGTATGTTTATTATAGTCTTTCTATTATGGCAGGAGGAAGCTAATAAGATAGAATTTCTAGATAAACTTTTTCTATAAGGTGCACTAACCACAGTATGGTCAGTCAGGGTCAGAGTGATATCTAAAAAATCAATCAAATTAAATTGTATATTGTAAGTGAATTTAAGGTTCATGGAGTTATCAGAAATAAATTCCAAGAAATCCTCTGCCTCTGACCTTGTCCCATCCCATATCAGGAGCAGGTCGTCTATATAGCGGCCATACCACCTGATATGGGAGGAGAAAGGACCAGAACCAGAAAAAATACACTGTTTTTCCCAATAAGCCATAAAAATATTGGCTATGGAAGGCGAAAAACCCGCCCCCATCGAAGCTCCGCATTTCTGCAAGAAAAATTTTTTATTAAAAGAAAAATAATTAGAAGTAAATATTCTACTGAAAGTACTAGAAATCATTGTAGATCTTCACTATAAGCACTATAAACATGAAGATGATATGTTAATATAGAAATCATTAAAGTGTGTGGTATACTTGGGTAAAGACCTACAACATCACATGAAAGCCAAAGGGAAGAGCTTCCCCATTTAGTATTGTCAAGGGATACTATAAGATGTTTGGTATCCTTAATGTACCCAGGTAATTGTTTGACCAAAGGTTGTAAAAATATGTTCACCCACATACTGAGTCTTTCATTTAAACTACCGATACCTGCCACTATTGGGCGAAAAGGTGGAGGAAAGATACCCTTATGTATTTTGGGGAGGGAATGATATATGGGAGTAATGGGACATTCGACCAAAAAATCCTCTGCTAATTTATCAGTGATAGCTCCCAGACGTATACCATGAGCTAGTAGATTTTTTAAATCTTTTTTAAAATTAGTTGTGGGGTCACTTGGTAATTCTTCATAAGTATTGCTGTCCTGTAACATATCCAGATTTATTTTTTCATATAGTCCTCCATCCAGAAGTACCACCGCTCCTCCTTTATCCGCTGGTCTCACTATAAGATCCTTGTTCTTTTTGATGTCCATAATAGCCTCTCTCTCCAGTTTGGTTAAGTTGGATTCCGTTCTCCCCTTACGATTGGGTCATTTCAAAGATTGTTTTAAAAGGTGTAAGTCTCTTTCCACAGCTTCATGAAAGTCATCTAGAATAGACGGTCTGGATTGGAGTGGATAGTAATAAGGATTCTTGATAATGTATTTATGGTTCAAATTGATACAATCTTGTATGCTTTCTGACTGTAATACTTGTAAATCAAAGAGAGATTTTTGTTCCTCATAAGTACCTATATTAGGAATTTCTGATTTAGATTGGCACTTATTATGATCTGTACTCATTGAATTGGATGATTCTTCAAAGAAATGACAACGTAAAGTCAATGCTCTTGCAAATTTGCTGACATCCATCATGGTTTTATATATATAAAATTCATTAGAAGGTGAAAAAGACAGTCCTTTAGATAGAACAGAAATTTGGGATTCAGACAATATATAACTGGACAAGTTAATTAACGGACATTGTATTTCTTCTTGTATCTCAGTGGGTATGATAGCTGTTCTTTTATGTTTTCTGCCCCCTCTTTCTTCCTCTTCCGTTTTTTGATACTAAGGTAGTATTGAGCATGTTCACACCCATTGGACCTTTATTGTATGCAGTATTGCGTCTTGTTGCGCTGAAATTAGAAAAATCTGTCGAAGAATCTGAAAGGTCATCTGAGGTGGTGGCTTCTGAATTATCCCAAGATGAGTCCGTTTCTGAAAAACTAACTTTTTTGCCAAAATGCCTAAAAGTGCTTTTTTTTATTGTTGTTTAACGTGCCTCCCTGTCTGAGTATGAGTCTTTGAGAAAAATGTCTAGTTTTTCGTTTCCACAGATAGACTTCTTTATATACGTAGTCCTGTGTATCTCTGTCAAATTTATTCTTTTTCATTGCGACAATGTCATTCTCCAATCGGATAATTTTTTGTTTCATGGAAGCATTCCAATCATCATAAATTTTATCCATTGGAAGTGTATTGATAAGTGATTTCATTTTTAAAATTTCCAGTTTAATAGATGATAACTGTTGTTCCTCAAAAGATATTAATAACTTCATCAGTTGGAAGGAACAATTATCCAGAATACTGAACCACTTCATACTAAACTCATCATTAAATACATGGGTGGCAAGTTTTCTTATGCGTAGTCCTCGTGGTATCATGTTATTTTCCACATAAGATTGCAACGTAGTGCTATCCCACCACAGCTTTGTTTCCTTAATGAGAAGATTCTCTAATGCTTTCAGGTGTGGATGTAATTCCTGCCCTGCTTCTGCAGGTTGAGATGAGTTAAGACTAAATATAGACGCCGCTTTATTGCGTCTTTTCGTGTGGTCTTCATCATATGGAAAATCTGGCTTCAGACAAGCTCCATTTTCCACTTCCAAGAATAATGACATTATATAGTGACCCAAACTATTATTTGTAATGAAATTTCTGGCGGTAATCAAAAGAAGTAAATCTATATATAACCATAGAAAAAATGATAATACTCAGATATAGATATGTATCTTTTAGCGGAGAGCACGGTAGCACATGGCATATGGCAAAGAAAAAAAAGGGGAAAATCAGCTCACCCACCTAGAAGATCAACAGCACAGAAACAGTAGTGCTACCAGACGATCAATGAGGAACCAGGAAGATCCAGCTGAACAATCTTCTAAAATCCATAGTTTATTGGGTCATGAAAAAGCTTCAGCTCCAGCTCCGGCTGCAGACTCCAGCCAGCCGCGAGTCCCCTGAGGTTCGAGTCCCGAAGCTACTGGCGGAGGACTTCCCCCTGCTGGACAAAGGAGGGGACTTGGACACTTTCTTGCTGGCATTTGAAAAAACCTGCCATCAGTACCATTTGAGGAACCAGGAAGATCCAGCTGAACAATCTTCTAAAATACATAGTTTATTGGGTCATGAAAAAATACATAAAAAGTCCACCTTGGAGAAGGAACAGCAAATGCGTTTCAAACTATAAGTTCTTAATCATTGCATGACAAAAAACAGCAAGGAAGTGGTATTTATATGTTATGTCCTGCTATACACCTGTTCAAGGTAAGCTAATCAAGAATTTAAACACACATACCGTGTTAAAATCATATAACACATTAAAAACAATACAGACAATGTAAAGTAGCCACGAGAACAGACATATATGCAACAGTAATCTGCAAATATTCATTCATAATGATACATCAGATCATGTCTAATATTGAGACCCGCTGGTGCACGTGTATTAAGTGTATAGATCCACCAACTTTCCCTATTAAGGAGCTTTCTCCTATAATCACCCCCTCTATGAGGTTTCAACACTTTTTCTATACTTGTTACTATAAATGTTGAAGTGTCCCCATTATGGCATAGCGAAAAATGTCTTGATGCCGCAGAACACCTGATAATCAATTTATTGTGCGCATCGGATAGATGTCATCTGATGCGTTTTTTCAATGAAGTACACGTGCATCCCACATATTGAAGACAGCACACATTACATGAATTAATATATATAACATAAGTGGTGTTACAATTAATGAAATTTTTTATATTATATTTCATGTTAGTAGAAAAAGATGCAAACGTGGCTGTGTTCGTTATATGGGTGCAACATGTACAAATAGAATGACCGCCGGCGGTCGGTCCTGCAGTGGGCCACCCACCACCTGACCAATCCCCCCAGCCAGGCACGCTTGCATGACCTTGTGCAAGCTGCCCTGGCCAGTCTCAAGGCTGGAGACGTGGCCACTTATGAGACCTTCACAGCCACAGTGTAACATTGTGAAGCAGTAGCCGCAGCAGAACGTCACGAGGCAGCAGCAGAACGTCAGCGGGAGAGCGAGCACCAGGAATAAATGCTTCAGCTCCAGCTCCGGCTGCAGACTCCAGCCAGTCGCGAGTCCCCTGAGGTTCGAGTCCCGAAGCTACTGGCGGAGGACTTCCCCCTGCTGGACAAAGGAGGGGACTTGGACACTTTCTTGCTGGCATTTGAAAAAACCTGACATCAGTACCATTTGCCCGAGGACCAGTGGGTCCGGTTCTCAACCCCTCGCCTCAGGGGTAAGGTCCTTGAAATCTTTTGTACCTGTCCAATGAGACTACCCTGAGCTATGAGGACATCAGGCAGGCTCTTGACCCCTAAGACGTACCGGAAGAAGCTCCCGAGTATATAGCTGGGTCTTGCAGACAGCTGGGTCGATCACATGTGAGCCCTACTGAGAGCAATTAAACAGTGGACCACGGGACTGGAACTCACCACCTTCCAGCAGCTGAAGGAGCTCATTGCGACTGAGCAGTTTCTGTAGAACTGCCCAGAGGACCTACTACAGTACCTCTGTGACCAGAAGCCAAAGGGGGCCTCTGCTACAGCGCCCCTTGCCGATGAGTACTCCAGCAACAGGACTTCTGAAGCTAAGAAACTTGCCGGCTGGAGAGGGAGTAAGGTGAATGCGGTGCCTGTTGTTCCTGCCCCAAAGCCCAAGGGGACACCCACCCAGACTTTCCTCTCCACGACAGTAGGCTCGTCCCCATCCCAGAATCCGTCCATTTTTTTGAGTGTGAGTGGTGGTGGTGGGAGGTCCCTTGACAACCTTCAGACCGTCACCATAGGCCACGCCAGGGCCATGGCACTGCGAGACACTGGCACTGAGATGACTTTTGTGTGGCCTGAGCTGGTGTCGCCCCAGGATTTGATACCTGGGAAAACTCTTGCCATCTCCGGGATTGGAGGCGTTGAGCCGGCGCTGCCCTTCGCTAATGTGTATTTGGACTGGGACACCGGGAGTGCGGGAAGTTGGGGTAACTCCGAACATTTCCGCAAGTGTTATGCTTGGGAGAGACTTGGGGCGGCTAGTGTCCCACTATGTGGCCACTGAACCCCCAAGGCCTGACCCTCCAGACAATGCCATATCCACACGGTTGATGCTAATTTAATTAACATGCCTACTGATGGGGATGTGGGGGTGGGTGTTGTACTGTGTCCCTCTCCCCTAAGGGAGGAGTAGATCAATCAAGTCAGCCATGATAAGGCCTTAGAGTGTGGCCTGCCGGCATGCTGTAACAGTTTGTCCTGTGAGGTTGTCACAGAGGGGACAGACAGGAGGCAGACAGCAGAGGAGGGGTAGCATGCAATGGAGGGCGAAGCAGTCCCAGGAGAGGTAGATCTCCCAGGTAAGGCCGCATGGCAGGGTTTCTCCAAAACCGGGATGTCAGAGGGCCAGGGTAGTCCATTTAGACTGACAACTTGGTCAGAAGCAGAAGAGAAGCGGGCTCTTCCCGCGGTCACAGCGGCAGTGGAGCTGTCATTCTCAGTGGTGGCACTCGGGCCCCAGGGGCCCCTCCTAAGTCCGACAGCTTCTCCCCGGACGGAGGCCAGGAGACATGTCCCAAGTAACTGACAGAAGGTGTAGCAGTCTCGTCTATTCTGGCCACGTCCAGTCAGGGGTTTCAGTTGGCGTTGGAGACTCACGACAGCCTGAAAGCTCTTAAGGAGCAGGCGGCACAGCCTCCCTCAGACTCAGACCTCGAGAGGGTGGTCTGGGACCAATGATGGCTGTACCGGGTATCAGTCCAGCGAGGTTCACCGGAGGTGTGACCCAGGGACCGACAGCTAGTGGTACCCTACCCATTCAGGGTGGAGTTGTTGTGGATGGCGCACGAGATTTCGATGGCTGGACATCTAGGAATCCCTAAGAACAAGGCCAGGGTAGCCCAGCATTTCTACTGGCCAAGGATGGGGGCCAAAGCGGCTGCCTACTGCCGTTCGTGTGACACCTGTCAGAGGGTGGGGAAGGCGGGGTGGTGCCCCAAAGCCCCACTGGTAACTCTTCTCATCATTGAAGAGCCTTTCAGGGGGGTGGCTATGGATTTGGTTGGCCCGATGGCCACTACCAGCAGCTCCGGGAAATGCTTCATACTGACAGTAGTATACTATGCCACCCGGTACACGGAAGCATTAGCCTTGTCATCCATTCGGGCCGACAAGGTGGCCACCATCTTACTGGAAATTTTCTCCCGAGTGGGTTTTGCCCAGGAAATGCTCACTGACCCAGTTCATGTCGCAGCTGATGGAGTCCCTCTGTAAGCAAATACAGGTGCAACATCTAGTGATCAGCCCATACCACCCACAGACAAACGGACTGTGTGAACGGTTCAGTGGCACCCTGAATCAGATGCTTAAGATGTGGGTCAACTCCCACGGGTGCGACTGGGAGCGGTTCCTACCACACCTGCTGTTTGCCTACCGGGAGATTTCACAGGCCTCAATAGGGTTCTCCCCCTTTGAACTCCTGTACGGCCGGCGTGCACAAGGCTCCCTGGCTCTGGTGAAGGAGGTCTGAGAAGGGGATTTAGTCACCCCTGGAGTGTCGGTCATCGAATATGTTGTGCGCTTCTGTGACAAAATGCAGTCCTTGGAGCAGCTGGTGCACGATAATATGACGCGAGCCCAGGCTGACCAGAAGCGATGGTACGACCAGAATACTTATGAGAGGACTTACCAGTTTGGTCAAAAGGTGTGGGTACTGGTCCCCGTACACCAGGAGAAGCTTCAGGCAGCCTGGGAAGGCCTGTACCAGCAGCTCAATGCTGTAACGTACCTGGTCACCCTGGACCACGCCCGGGGAAGGCAGAAGTCCTTCTCTGTAAACATGATGAAGGTCCATCATGAGCGGGAGGCCTGCACCCTCCCTGTATGCAACCTTCCAGAGGAGGGAGAGGCGGAGACCCTCCGGGACATGCTCGCCCAGGCTAGGATGGGTGGGACCATCGAGGACGTGGAGGTTTGCCACCAGCTGTTGTCGGACCAACGGTCCCAGGTGTGGGCAACTCTACACCCCTTCTGGGATTTGTTCAGCAACAAGTCTGGAAGGACAGAGTCAGCTGTTCATCACGTGGACACCAGGGATCACCCTCCAATCTGGCGTTCAGCATATCGGGTCTCCCTGGGGGTACAGCAGCACATGCGCCAGGAGCCATAGATGCTGAAGCTGGGGGTCATCCAACCATCCAGCAGCGCTTGGGAATCTCCTGTGATCCTCGTCCTTAATAAGGACCAGACAAACCAGTTCTGCGTGGACTGAAGGGTGCTCAACGCTGTCACGATCACCGTGATGTGACGGCAGGTGGCGAGGTGTGGATGCTTCACACCCTATATAGAGTGGTTATTATAAACTTAGAGATTGAACTTTACCACTATTAGCTATCACAATATTTGGTTGTTTGGAATTAAAGAAATATTCTCCTCTGTCCAGGTATTGCTGTTAGATGTCACAAGCACTGGATAGATTATGCCTTATGTTTATAAATTTAGATAATGATTGTGTGTATAGAATTTCATTTAATATATAGCGGCAAAATGTGTACATTCATTTTGTTGCGGACTCACAGATTTGTGTCAAGATCCAGATGTGCACCCATCTTAATGGATGTAATTGTAAATCTAGACAAACAAGTATATTTGGTTTAATTTTTTACAACCCTTCTAGGCAAAAAGGTTTTTTTTCTCTGCTGCCCACAGTGCGTAGGTTGTGTCCACACATGTCAACAGCTTTGTTACACTTTTACCAGGAAAACATTTCAGAAGTGTAAAAGACAAAACAACCTAAAATAAAGAGTCATTCAAGTGTAGAAAAAGTGCTGTACCAGCAACATAATTAAAATCTTTTGAAATGAGATGAGCAGTGTCTTAACATTTAAAGGACCCAAAGTGCCTTTGGCTTCATAAGATGACACTTTTGCTAAATTTGATGAGTCATGTAACATGTTGGACTGTAGGACCAAGGAGTTGAAGATAGATTAATGTCCATCTTTCCTGACTTGCCCAGAAAGCCTTGCAAATGACAATCATTTTCTTAAAGTCTAACCGTCGTTATAATTTTTATTGGGTTTTTGTATGGATTTTTGTGACGCTGAGTCACTCCTTACGGCCAAGATGTGAGATGGAACAGTCAAGGAGTCCGAGGTCAAAAGCCAGGAGGGTACGTCATAAACCGAAAGAAGATGTGACATGCAGAAGTAATGCTTTTGCAGAGTGTGACATGCAAAAGTAGTGCTGGCTCTTTAAAAGCATCCAGCAACTAGAAGGGTTAACACAGTCACAGGAGAAGGGGAGTGTTTTAGCAGAGCCCCAGGGAGATTGTGGGGAAGTTGTTTACTGTCTGGCTGGAGCTGAAGAGAAAGATGGTGTGTGTGTTCTGCATCTTAGAGAAGTTCCCACTGCAAGTGAAAAGGATTCAAGTGAGGAGTGAAGCTAAGCACAGGTCAGGGAGAGTTCCTGAACTAGCAGTGCAGAGTATTGCCAAGCAGAAAGATAAGGATTGTAAGAAATGGTGTCATAGGGATCATGTCCCTCAGCAAACCCTCCCCCTCCTCCATCTCACTGTGCTGTAAAGAACGCTGTGTTAATTAATGTGCCTTTGCATTAGAACTGTACTGTCCTGTACTATTGGAAAGACTGTGAACTGCTGTGCTGCTAAGGAAACTGTACTGTTTGTCACTGGAGCCTGTTGCTCATAAGGCTTAACTTGCACTGGCTGTGCGGCTTCTTATTAAATGCTGCTGTTCTACCAATTATGAGGACTCTTGTCAAGTGTGTCTGGTCAGCAAGTGAAGCAACCTATGTGTCTGAGCCTGAGGGTCAATACCCCTGTGTGCCTGAGAGAAGCTGCAGCACATGGTCTATGGTCGCCCTGAGTAACGGTTCCCCCAGGATTCCAAACAATTCAAATAACCTGTCTCGCCCCTATCTGAACCTAGCGGCGTGCATGTAACATTGGTGGCCTGGGGAGTCCTGAGCGGGAATTAGCATGTAGAGGGAGAAGAGGAAAAGTGTCTGGAAAAACACAGCAGCACAGCACCTCAACTCAACTCTGCTACACCAGTTAAAGGGGACCAGCCCTAAAGAAAACTCACTAGCTGCAATAGATGTGGAAATACAAATGGACAGAATTAGTGAGCTGCTTCTTCAGTTATCTGTGTCTGTGAAGAATTGAGAACAGTAGCAGAACATATAAAGATCTCAGAAGAACAGATTTCTAAATCACACAACCGCCGGCAACTGTTAGCTGCCATTAATGCAAAAGTGGATGAGCTGGGGGAGAAAGAAGCTGAAGACAACATGGGGACGTTCCTCCAGGAACTAACACAATTTCTAACCAGGTTGAAGTTGGAGGATGGAGGGGTGGCACCAATTACCAAAAGCGGGAATCTCCGTCAACAGACTGAACTACAGGAATTGAAAGAACAATTCAAAGCCCTAACAACAGCCCTGCAGGAATTGACCAAAACCTCCGAATGGGTGACAGACTCAGACAGGACCTTTAACCTGCTCGGGTTAGATAAATCAGGGAGACAGTCCTCTCTAACACCACAAATCATTATAAGGAAAGAATTCAAGATCCTGGGACAGATTGGAGAGTGTGAACAGAAAGAAAGACTGTCTTATATGAACTTGTTGCACCAGATCGATGCAGGCTTACAGAAAGGCTACCAGCCAGATGAGATTATTGAGGGGGTGGTGAAAGCGATCAGCCCAGGATTGAACCTCCATAGTATGCTAGAAATGAAGAGTCAACTGACCTTGCAAAAGCTGAAGATGATTTTAAAAGGGCATTATAAAGAAGAGAGTACTTCAGAATTGTTCCACCGACTCATTAACCTCTGACAAAAAAATAATGAATCACCCCAAAGTTTCTTGTTCAGAGCAATTGAACTAAAGGATAGACTGTTGTTTGCATCCAGAGATGTAGAAGCGGAAGAGAAGTTTGAAGCTGGACTAGTCCAGAAGAAGTTCTTGAGATCATTGGGAGCAGGGTTAATCAGAAAAGACATCAAATTGCAGCTGAAACAGTACTTAGAAGATACTGGCATTCTGGACGAAGTCCTAATTGAAAAAATGAATGAGGCAGCTAGTTTGGAGTCAGAGTGCGAACAAAAGTTAAAGAAAGGCTCTGCTCCTAAAATTACCAAAACGAGTCAGCTGAAGTTGGAGACCCCCAGGGGCCAGTCTGAAGATCATCATGGAGACCCCCAGTGCCACCTCTGAGAGGGAACCTTAAATCACCAAACAAAAGAACCACCAGCGCTGACTGGGAAGACGTAATAGGAGAACTGCGAGCCGAGTTGATTGAGGTGAAAAAGTTGATTCGTTCCAGGCCAGAACTTGTATCCCTCAGACCCAGTAGTGGGTTCCAAAACAGAAGATACCTGGCTTGTGAAGCGTGCCGTTCATCAAATCAGAGTATGGTGTGTGTCCACTGTCTAAGATGTAGTGAGGAAGGACATTAATGCCAAGGAATGCCAATGGTCACGGTCGTTTGGGTTAAAAGACAGGAGGTTGCCAGTGCGGGGCGACTGGTAACCGCGACACGGAAGAGGCCCCAGAAGCAAATCCAAATCTCACCAAACCCCAGAACGGCGCATGAGGTAAAACGGCTGCATCAGAACTAGTGTGTTCCCATATACAACAGCTGCAAGAGAGACTGGGGCATCAGTTACTTAACGCCCAGTGCAGAGGTCAAACGATGTACTCCTAGGGAGGAGGATTTCTTGGTCGGTAAAGATAGCCTCATCAGCCTAATCGGTGAAAGGTGCTTTATACAGTGCCAGCTAGATGGACTCCTGGTAAAAGCACTGTGGGACACAGGAGCCCAAGCAAGCCTTTCAAATGAAGAATGGAGAAGGCGCTACCTGCCACATACCTGCATTCGGTCGCTAAAAGAACTCTTAGGACCAGTGGAACTCCACTTCAAAGCTGTCAACCAGACCGAAATCCCTTTCATAGGCTGCGTGGAAGTGACTTTCCAACTGAGGGCCACGAAGAACAGCAACACCATTGAGCTTTTGGTACCTTTTCTCGGGACCAGTGATCAGAAGGTGGCAGAGGATCCTATCCTGGGTTATAATGTAATCAGTGAGGTCATCACGAAACACAAGTCAGGGATGCTGGTGGTAGATGCAATTGCCACATCACTTGCCATACCCAACGCCGTGGCGGAAAATGTGATTCATAGAGTAAAGAAAGCACAGAATACAATGAACCTAAAAGAAGTCAATCAGGAAACCAGGGAAAATCCAGCTGAACGAATCTTCTAAAAACAATAACTTTATTTGGTCATAGAAAAATCTTAAAACAGCCTTAGGAGGACATCAGCAAACGCGTTTCGAACTATGAGTTCTTAATCATTGCATAGTGAAAAACCGCATGGAGATGGCGTCATATGTCATATCCTGCTAATCACATGCTCAAAAAGAGCCAATCAGGATTAAACAAGTACACACAATAATAGATAAAAACATATGTCATGCAAAAGTATTAAAAATGTTTGAACAACCTGAGAAGAATAGTATTACAAAAGAAAGATCTTTTATAGATCAATGCGTCTACCAAAGAAAAATGAAAGAAGAAGAGAAAGAGGAGAGAACTTTCATTCATAATGATACATAAGATCGTGTCTGATGTTCATGCCGGCCGGCGCACGTGTATTCAGTGTAGATCCACCAGCTTTCTTTATTTAGGAGTTTTCTCCTATGATCGCCTCCCCTGTGTGGTCTTATAATTTTCTCAATGGCAATGGTAGTGAATGTTTTTGTATCCCCATTATGGCAAACTGAGGAATGTCTTGAAGCTGCAGTACATTTTGTAGTTAATCTATTGTGAGCGTCTGACAGGTGGCGTCTAATGCGTGTCTTTAAGGAGTTGCATGTGCATTCTACATATTGAAGACGGCATGCACTACACAAAATGACGTAGATGATATAGGTAGAGTTGCAATTAATAAAATTTTTTATATTGTATACTTTGTTGGTAGGAAAAGATATAAATGTTTTTGTACTAGTTATATGGGTACAGTACCTACAAACTGAATGTCCACATTTGTAAAAACCGGTTGTATGTAACCAGGTCGTGGAATTAGATTTGCTTGAGTTTAAATATAGGCTCAGTGACAACAGGTCCCCCAAAGTGGCTGCTCTATGGGTTGTAAATCTGACTGGAGATGAGAGTACTTCCCTAAGTTTTGGATCTGCATAATGCATGGGTAGATATTTATTTACTATATTTTTAATTGCTGGAAATTGTGGGCTATATAGAGAAACGAATGTAACATGGCTAGAAGTTTTAGTTTCAATTTTTCATTTTGTTCTGATCATATCTTTTCTATTTTTCTGGTTAACAATATAGTCTGCCCTATTTAACATCCAATTTGGATATTCTCTCTCTGATAGTCTATTGATAACCGTTGCTGCTTCTACTGTATATTGTTGGGCGTGACTTGTATTTCTTTTTGTATGTATTAATTCTCCAACTGGTATGTTGGTAATGGTTTGTTTATTGTGACAGAAGGAAGCCAATAAAATTGAATTTCTAGACAAATTCTTCCTAAAAGGTGTAATAACAACTTCAGTATCTTTAAAGGTCAATGTGACATCCAAAAAATCTATTTGTATTTTTTGTAATTTGTAGGTAAATGTTAAGTTCATAGAGTTGTCACTAATAAATCTACAGAAATCCTCTGCCTCTGCCCTTGTCCCGTCCCATATCAGAAGTAGGTCGTCAATATAATGACCATACCACCTGATATGGGAGGAGAAAGGGCTAGAGTCTGAAAAGATGAAAAGTTTTTCCCAATACACCATAAAAATATTGGCGATAGAGGGGGAGAATCCTGCCCCCATAGACGCTCCACATTTCTGTAGGAAAAACACACCATTGAAAGAAAAATAGTTGTGACTAAGTAAGAATTCCACTGATAATATTAGGAATTGTTGTAGTTCCCTATTATAGGTGACTCGCCCCCTGGGCCGTGGGGCACTCGAAACCGGGCAATAGGGAGACGATGGGGTAGTAGTGGCGACCCGGTCCCGTGACTCAGGGTGGTCAGACCAGTGGCAGTCTTTTAGATGTCTTAGATAATGTCCGACTACGCCACCCGTGGATTGCGGTTATTAGGGACCGCCGCTGCAGGGCAGACCGCTGGGGCCGATGATGTACGCAGCTTGGATGGTGTGACTCCCCACGGGAAGAGTGCGACCCCAGGGCAATGTAGTGGATGGTGGGAGTGATGGTGGTGAGAGTCCCAGTACCGGTAATGCCGGAGGAGTGAAAAAGCACACAGACAACGTACTGCAGTCCAGGGTCTTTACTCACTGTTAATATCCAAGTCACTTCTGCAGGGAATGACTGCCCGAGCCGTGCTGCGTCCACCAGGTGAGGGGCTCGGTCAACTCCCAGGCAGCTCATGAGTATGGCTCAGGACCCCCTTTAATCCTTCCTCTGGCCTGCCTCACCAGTGACCCACTTTTGTCCAGCTACCGCGGACTTGTGCGGGTAAACGTGGGCCCCGTCCTCCGCTGTCCTATATGGTACCTTCCTAGCAGGTTTGATGAGGTGTCGCACCAATAAATGATCACGACGTCCGGTCTTTGGCTGAGGGTAGTTTCTCCTCCACCAACTTGGGATCCGGCACCCTTAATCTGCCTGACCCTGCACCCTGGATTCTTGTGGGTTCTTAGGGTCCCTTCCACCTTCTTGTTCCTGAGCCCTTCTGTTTCTCTGTCTCTTCTTCTCCTTCTCTGTTCCTTTCTGTTCCTGTCTGTTCCTTTCTCGTGGAGCTGGGATGAGACTTAATCACAGCTCCCCTTCACCTCCTCCTCGGCCTCTCACTAGGCCCTCCTGGAGTAGAGCTCCTACAGAGCCTCTACTCCCTGTCTTCTCCTTTCTGGACAGGACTTCTCTCTGAGCTAAGATGGTGCCCACCTTTTATACCTCCCTCTAGCCATGAGCCCAGGTGACCAGCAACAAATGGGCTCCTACCTACGCTCAGGAACCAACCCCTATCTGCCCCTACAGCACTGGGTGTTCCACCCCCCTCCCCACTCCAAACAGGGACATAGTCGGTCGTGCCTGCACTTCTGTCTAGTGGGAGCACCGTTGAGCTGTCCCTCGGAAATGGGGTGTGTGTGCTGTATGCAGCTAACTGAGCCCTGGTCCATACTCCATCCTTACCTGGGAGTGGAATACCACACCTCTGGCAGAGGTGCAATACCCCTGTAGCGGCCGAACCCTCGGGGCGCTACATAGGCACTGTATGTTTTTAAATGATAAGACAAGATTGAGATCGCTAAATTATGGGGTATACAGGGGTAAAGGCCCACTACGTCACATGAAAGCCAGAAGGAAGTCTCCTGCCACTTGGTATCATCCAAGGAGGCTATAAGATGTTTAGTATCTCTAATATAGCTGGGTAGTTGTTTTACCAGAGGTTGTAAAAACAGATCAACCCACAAGCTAAGTTTTTCACTAAACTACCGATTCCAGCGACTATTGGACGCAAAGGGGGGGGGGGGGTATCACTCCCGGTCTATTCAACAACTACCAAAAGGGAAAATCCATAGAGCACAACGGGAAGATCAGATAATTGGTAGAATACTAATTTATATGGACCAAAATCGGTTTCCAAGTAAACGAGAGAGAGACAATGAGTCCCCAGCAGTATCTGTTTTAATTAAAGAATGGACAAAGCTCTACCTCAGTGAAGACGGTATCTTGTATTGAAAAGGAGGACAAAACCAGCAGTTGGTACTACCCAGAGTATTCCATAGGTTGGTCTTCCAAGAACTCCATGAAAACATGGGACACCTGGGAGTGGAAAGGACAACCAACTTGATCCATGAATGTTTCTTCTGGCTGTACATGCAGAGAGATATTGAGAGGTACGTGACCAGGGAGTGTGGGTGTCTGAAAGATAAATGTCCCAACACATCAACCCGGGCACCTATGGGCAACATCCAAACTGCGTATCTGTTTGAGATGGTCTCAATAGACTTTCTACATCTCGAGATGTGCAAGGGTGGTTACGAATACATCTTGGTGGTGATGTACCATTTCACTCGATTTGCTCAAGCATATGCCACCACCAATAAATGAGGTCGAACAGTGGCAGAGAAGATCTTCAATGATTTTGCTTTGAGGTTTGGGTTCCCTACGAGTTTACACCATGACCAAGGAAGAGAATTTGAGAACCAGCTTTTTCACAAGCTAGGAAAGTACTGTAGTGTTCAGAGATCCCACACAACACCGTATCACCCAGAGGGTAATGGACAAGTGGTACGTTTTAACCGGACATTATTGTCGGCGCACTTTAACAGCTGATGAGAAGAAAGACTGGACGAGTTCTCTGTCAAAAGTGGTACATGTCTATAACTGTACAAAGAGCAATGCAACGGTTTACTCACCCCTTTTCCTATTGTATGGACGATCGCCAAGATTGCCAATCGACATCATGTTCGATGCTCCGGTGTCAGAGACTTACAGAATGTATCCGGAGTACGTTTGGAAATGGAAGGAATGGATGGCAGAGGTATACAACATAGTATCTAAAGTGGTTACGCAAGGACAGAGCAAGAGTAAGGAGTACTATGATCGAAAATGTTATGGAGCAGAATTAGCACCGGGAAGCCGGGTACTAGTCAAGAACGTACGTGAGAAAGGCGGTCCAGGAAAACTTCGTTCATACTGGGAAGACAAGGTGTATGTGGTTGTAAAGAGGAAAGCTGATGACAGCCCAGTGTATGGAATCCGATTGGAAACGGGAGACAAAAAAACGAGAATAGTCCATCGGAATTTACTACTACCCCGTGATTATCTCCTAGCACAACAAGACTTCCCAGAAGTAGGCCGACATCGTCCAAGATCGACTAAGGGACCACCACAGACTGAAGCTCCAGAGTTGGATAGTCACCTTGAAAGTTCCGATGGAGAGGAACACACCGTTGTATTTCTCAGACCGGCAGGGAGAGGGATGTACCATCCTCAGGAGAGTGAACTAAGTCCTGAGGCTCCAGAGTTCCTACCAAGGAGTACAGATGAAGTCCAATTCAGATCTGATGATCTAACACTGGTCCTTGAACAGACCGATCAACACTCAGGAGGAGCGGAATTACCAGACCGTGCGGAAACAGGTGACTCAGGTTCATGAACAGGTGACTCAGTACATGAACTTACAGTGGCTGCTCCAAGAGCATCTGAGGAAGTACGGGAAATGAGTGCGGCCAAAGAAACTCCTGTGACCGAAGAAATCATGGTATCTGAGGAACAACCCACCAGGAGGATGTCGACTCGAGAAGTGAGGAGGCCCGTGATGCTGACGTATGAGACATTTGATGAACTGAGTTAAGTGCCAAGGACTATCGACTGGAAACAGGTGTCTCTGCCTGCGGACCAGGCAAGCCAACTTGAGTGGTATTCACCACCGAGAGGCAGTATGGAAGATGTTGCCTACCGGAAAGACTTGTTTTCATGCTTTGATTTTTCTTAAAAGACTTTGTAGAAACAAAGAACTGTTAACGCATAGATAGAGAGAGCTGGTTGAAGAAGTACGAAATGCTCCAGCTGAAGAGATGCTGATTGTTTTAATTATATTAATTGTTTATTTCTTACAGGCGTCGTACAAGAAAAAGGTCATAAAAATAGGTTGTTATCAATGTTTATGAACGTTATACCAATTTGTCAATGCCAATTTGTATATAAAGTTATCCTTCTTTCACCACTGTCTCAGAATTGGTCAGATTGACCAATTAAGACGAATGTCGAGGACGACATTCAAAAAGGAGGGAAGAGTGTGACATGAAGAAGTAGTGCTTTTGCAGAGTGTGACATGCAGAAGTAGTGCTGGTGCTTTAAAAGCATCCAGCAACTAGAAGGGTTAACACAGTCACAGGAGAAGGGGAGTGTTTTAGCAGAGCCCCAGGGGGATTGTGGGGAAGTTGTTTACTGTCTGGCTGGAGCCGAAGAGAAAGGTGGTGTGTGTGTTCTGCATCTTAGAGAAGTTTCCCCTGCAAGTAAAAAGGATTCAAGTCAGGAGTGAAGCTAAACACAGGTCAGGGAGTGTTCCTGAACTAGCAGTGCAGAGTATTGTTACGCAGAAAGATAAGGACTGTAACAAATGGTGTCACAGGGATCATGTCCCTCAGCAAACTCTCCCCCCCTCCTCCATCTCACTGTGCAGTAAAGAATGCTGTGTTCATTAATGTGCCTTTGCATTAGAACTGTGCTGTCCGTACTACTGGGAAGACTGTGAACTGCTCTGCTGCTAAGGAAACTGTACTGTTTGTCATTGGAGCCTGTTGCTCATAAGACTTAACTTGCACTTGCTGTGCGGCTTCTTATTAAATGCTACTGTTCTACCATTTATGAGGACTCTTGTCAAGTGTGTCTGGTCAGCAAGTGAAACAACCTACGTGTCTGTGCCTGAGGGTCAATACCCCTGTGTGCCTGAGAGAAGCTGCAGCACATGGTCTATGGTTGCCCTGAGTAACGGTTCCCCCAGGATTCCAAAGAATTCATGTAACCTGTCTCGCCCCTATCTGAACCTAGTGACGTGCGTGTAACAAAGAGACGAAGGCATAGTCAGGTAACATTTCGAGGTCAGAATACCAGGAGGATAGCGGATCAGAGCAGAAAGGGTTAAACAGATGGATGATCAAAGCGAGGTCCAAGGTCAGGCAACAAAAGATCAATTCACAGAACACAAGGCACAGAGAGACAAACCTCACACAAGCTGAATGTACATCTGGCAGAGGTCTGGGTGTAACAGCCCAGTTAAGTAGCCTGGCAATCACCTGGGACGCTGAACACCTGGAGATAGCTAGCGCCTCCCAGTCTCAGATTGGACAGCTGAGCTGTCAATCAATGCGCTGACAGCTCAGCATGCCCCTGCACCAGACTGGACAACCGAGCCGTCAATCAAAGTACTGACAGCTTCAGCACACCTCTGTACTAGATTGTACAACTGAGCTGCATCCCTGACACACTGAGGGGTGGAACTGTGACAGTGCCCCCTCTTCTAGGGGGGTCACTGGACCCCAGGCTTACCAGATAATTTTAGATGGAAGGCCCTGACTAACCGATCGACTGTCACATCTCGAGCTGGGACCCAGGATCTCTCCTCTGGTCCGTATCCCCTCCAGTGGATGAGGTACTGGAGGGACTTTCGGACCCTACGAGACTCCACAACCCTCAGAACCTCATAGTCCAAGCCACAGTCGACTGAAACTGGAGGAGGTGGAGATGACGAAGACAACGCCGAAGGTACAAACTTCTTTAATAGGGATTTATGGAACACGTTAGGGATGCGAAGGGATGGAGGAAGCTTTAATCTGAATGCCACCAGATTGACCACCTCTAGGATCTCATATGGACCAATAAACTTTGGACCCAACTTTGCCCAACGGCACTTTAAGTTTAATGTTCCTAGATGACAACCAAACCTTATCCCCAATTTTATAAACAGGACCCACCTAACGTATTCTATCGGCCTTCCGTTTGTGGCAAATCTGAGCAGTCCCAATATTCTTTCTAACCTCCCTCCTGAAATCTCCAAGTCTCTGTACAGTGACATCCACCCCAGGACATTCAGAACTAAAACTCCTAGAAAATTCACCAAAATGGGAATGAAAACCATAATTACAGAAAAACTGTGAGGTTCCAGTAGACTGATTTACTCAACTATTAAATGCAAACTCAGCGAGAGGTAAAAACAAAGACCAGTCCTCTTGCTGAGCTACCACAAAGCAACTTAAATTTTGTTCCAAAGATTGATTTGTCCTTTCAGTCTGAACGTTGGTTTCAGGGTGGTAAGCAGATGAAAATGACAAGTCAATGCAAAAAAGCTCTCCCCTATCAGACATAATGTTAAGAGGGATCCCATGTAACCTTACAATATGAGAAATAAACAACCTGGAGAGTGTATTAGCATTAGGTAATCCTGACAAAGGCGCAAAATGAACTTGTTTGCTGAATTGGTCAACTATCACCCAGACAGCAATTTTCCCTCCAGACAGAGGCAAATTCGTGATGAAATCCATGGACAAATGAGTCTATGGTCTTTCTGGAATTGGCAATGGAGCCAATTCCTCGGCCGGCCAGCTATGGCTTACTTTAGCACGTGTGCAGACTTCACAAAATACAAGATACAAAATCTTTGATATCATTATGCATGGACAGCCACAAAAAAAGTATAGCAATGGCTTTCCATGTAGCAGTAACCCCAGGATGACCACTCAAGACAGAATCATGAAATTCCTGTAACACACGCAATCTTAGGTATAGAGGCACAAATAATTTGTATCCTGGAGTAGCAGAAGGAGCCAATGACTGGACTTTACAAATCTCCTCCTCCAATTCCAAGGTTACCATAGAAACCACAATACCCTGTGGAATAATGGAGGATGGAGGTTCTGGAGGAGAAACTGCATCGAGACTACGAGATAATGCGTCAGCTTTCACATTCTTAGACCATGTGCTGAATATATTCGAAAAATGAAACCTTGAGACAAACAAGGACCATCTGACCTGTCTGGGAGTTAACCTTTTAGCTGATTCAATGTAAGCTAGATTCTTGTGATCGGTGACCACAGTAACTGGATGAACCAGCCCTTCCAAAAATGCCTCCATTCCTCAAAGGCCAACTTGACAGCAAGTCAAACATCATAATTTCTTTCCACCGGCAAAAATTTTTTAGACAAAAATGCACATGGACGCAAGTTAGTCAGAGTTCTGGGCCCCTGCGATAAAACTGCCCCTACTCCGACCTCCAAAGCATCCACCTCCACAATGAATGGTTCTTGGAGATCAGGTTGGATTAGAATGGGTACAGAGTACAGATATGAAACACTTTTCATTTTTAGAAAGCCCTGATAGCACCTGGCGACCACACCTTGAGATTTGCCCCCTTACGTGTAAGACCAGTAAGAGGTTTAGCAATCTGAGAAAAACCCTTGATAAATTTCCTATAATAGTTGGCAAATCCCAGAAAACTCTGCAAAGCCTTAAGATCACGAGGTTGAACCCAATCAATTATGACCTTCCCAGGATCCATCTTAAACCCTTCTGCTGACAAGATAAACCCCAAGAATGAAATTTCCTGAACAGAAAAAACACATTTTTCTAATTTCGCAAGAAAAGAGTTCTCCCTTAAACTTTGTAACCCAACACGGACATGTTCTTGCTGAGAGTCCATATCTGGCGAGAAAATTAGAATATTTTCCAAGTAAATCACAAGATATCTTCCAATGCAATCAGAAAAAGTATCATTCAGAAAATTTTGAAACACAGCAGGTGCATTGGATAATCTAAATGGCATGAAAAGGTTCTCAAAAAGACCCTCAGACATTAAAAACGCTGTTTTCCACTCATCACCCTTCCGGATGCATATCAAATTGTAAGCCCATCTAAGATCAAGTTTAGAGAAAAACCTGGCTCCCCAAAGCTGATTATATAGAATGAAAATAGAATGGAAGTGTGTAAGTATTTATAGCCGTAAATTTGTTTAGTTCTCAGAAATCGAGGCAAAGACAGAGACCCCCATATTTCTTTTTTACAAAGGAAAATCCGGCAGCTACAGGAAAGGAAGAAGGATGGATATGACCCTTCCGTAAACTATCTGTAACAAATACTTTTATGGCGGTTCGTTCAGGCCCAGACAAGTTGTAAAGGCAAGATTTGGGCAATTTGATCAATAGCACAATCATAAGGATGATGGGGAGGTAGTGTATCCGCCTCCTTTTCAGAGAACACATCTCCTTAAGGTACCCCGGCAGACCTTTCAGACTAGCGTAGCATATTTGTACAGTTTTTAGACATTTCTAGCAACAATTGGGGCTCCATTTAACAATCTCCCTCTGACACCAATAAATAACAGGATTGTGAATCTGCAACCATAGACCCCCCAGTCACTTGTCATGGCCAAGCCGTTATATATATTCAAGGAGTCCGAGGTCAAAAGCCAGGAGGGTATGTTATAAACAGAAGGAAGAGACAAAGGCGTAGTCAGATAATGTTCCGAGGTCAGAAAACCAGGAAGATAGTGGATCAGAGCAGAAGGGGTTAAACAGACAGATGGTCAGAACAAGGTCCGAGGTCAGGCAACAAAAGATCAATTAACAGAACACAAGGCACAGAGAGACAAACTTCACACAAGCTGAATGTACATCTGGGAGTAACAGCCCAGTTAAGAAGCCACCTGGGAAGCTGAACACCTGGAGATAGCCAGCGCCTCCCAGTCTCAGATTGGACAGCCGAGCTGTCAATCAATATTCTGACAGCTCCACACGCCCCCGCAGCAGACTGGACGACCGAGCTGTTAATCAAAGTACTGACAGCTTCAGCATGCCTCTGTACCAGATTGGGTGGCCGAGCTGTCAGTAACTGCATCCCAGACACACTGAGGGGTGGAACTGTGACAATTTTATTTCCCTTTGTGAAAATATTCAGATCAATAAAAAGAATTTTACTCCTCACTGAAGGTGAGACCCAGTTCATTACTATTTAGATGATTTAAAAATTCCCAAAGTTTTTCTTTTGGGTCTTTCCAAATAAAAATCATATAGTCTATAAATCATAATGTTTACAAGCGCCCGCTTGGTAGGGCGAACAGTATGGAAGCTGCAGGCTGATCCATTACAATGGGGCTTTTCTTGGATTATATGCAGTTTTGCCATTTATTTGTCTCCTAAATGCCCACTTGGAAGCGCTGCGTGTCAGACCCTTTTTCTGTTTGTTCCCTCATATGTTTCACCTGTTCTTACCTGGAATTGGTGAAGGTCCACCAGCAGCAGAGATCGAGATGGCCTGGGTTTCTAGAGGAATTAGTGATGGACACACAGCGATTTGGACACAGTTTAAAGGATATATTTGCTGGCATGGTAAATGAAGAGAAGAAAACTGGAAGCTTGAAATCTTTATGTGACATATGTTAGAACCTTGCTGTTAGGTTTTTTTTCCTTTGCTGGTCACATGACCTTGTTGGCCTATTTAATCCTGCTCCGCCCTTCTGGCTTTGCTGGACTTCATTGTATATCTACTTTCTAGCTAGCCTGTGCTCTGTATCTTACTCTGTTAGTTTGCTTGGTCTACGGACCTCTATGTTCTATCTATTTTGTTTGTTCGTCTGTCTGCTACTATTTCTGTTAGGAGGTGTCCCATATTCCTCCCAGTCCTTAGTACTTGTAGGGATTCCCTCCCCACATCTATAGGTCTCCGTACAGACTAGATTAGGACTTTAGCAGGTCTGATCGCAGGATCAGGTTCCCTGTTACATCGTAGGGATTCAGCTGAGTCCTATAGTAGGGACAGATCTCCTCTCTTTCCTTAGCTTTGGTAGCAGAACATAACAGTAAGTCCAGCCAGCAAATTCTCTAAGGAAAGATTTTTCTGTTCCATCATGGTGTCGGTTCAGGATTTGGCTCATCGCCTGCAGGGACTCTCTCTGGAGGTGGCCGAGCTCCGTCAGCACGTGAGTAACTGTCCTGGAGCACATTTCTTGGAGCCTAAGGTATGTTTGCCGGATTTATTTTTTGGTGAACACCGAGAATTTTTTTCATTTAAAAATGCTTGCTTATTGTATTTTCGTTTGAGACCTAAGTCCTCTGGGGATGAATCCCAGCGCGTAGGGTTCATAATGTCACTTTTGCGCAAAGAGCCTCAGGAGTGGGCCTTTTCTTTGCAACCTAGTGATTCATGCTTCAGATCAGTGGATAGTTTTTTTTCTGCTTTGGGACTATTATATGATGATCCTGACCGTGTCGCATCAGCTGAGACTGAGTTGAGACGTTTAAAACAAGGATCAGGTAATGTGGAAAAATATTGTACACATTTTCGTCGTTGGTCCACTCAAACAGGGTGGAACGATTCTGCTCTGAAAAGTCTATTTCTTGCTGGGCTCAGTGAAAGGGTTAAAGACCTGCTAATTGCTTATCCTACACCTGAGGATTTGCAACAGGCTATGCAATTAGCTATACGGGTGGATAGAAGACTGCGTGCTAGGGTTAATGAGAGCAAATCCTCTGCTATGTCAGTTTCTGGTTATGATAATGTGTGTACTAACAGTGGTGAACCGATGGAGATTGGATCGGTGGCACCTCGCTCTCAAGAAAAAGACCGTCGTTTTTCGGACGGCTTGTGTTTCTATTGCGGAAAATCTGGTCATTTGATTAAAGGCTGTGAGCTTCGTATGAAGAAAGAAAAAAAAATGGTCAGTCATGCCCGTATTGCCTGTTTAAATTCCAAGGGTATATTTTTAGCTGCTTCCACGATTGCTCAGGAAAAATTAATGGAATTTCGGGTGTTTGTTGATTGCGGGTCTACACTGAATGTAATTGATGGGGGATTCGTGGAAAAACTCAATTTAAAACCTGAACCTTTATCATCCCCCATTGCTGTGGTTTCTGTGGATGGTTCCCCTTTGAAGAATATTACTCTCAAGGTCAGTGAATTTCCTCTCACTATTAATGGTGTTCACCATGAGAAATTGGATTTGGTAGTGTTGAATAACTTGCCTTCTCCAGTAATATTGGGTTTGCCCTGGTTAAAATTTCACAATCCTGTACTGGATTGGTCTACCAGTGAAATTAAATCCTGGAGCCATAAATGTTATGACAAGTGTTGTAACGGGCGTATTGCAGCTTTGGATAGGGGAGAATTGCCTGTTCCTATTCAGGATTTTTGGAGAGTTTTTTCTGAGAAAGAATCGCAGGTTTTGCCTCCCCATAGAGACTATGATTGTTCTATTGAATTTGTCCCTGGAGCGACTCTTCCTAAGAGTCGTTTATTTAACCTTACTATTCCTGAGAGGAAGGCTTTGGAGGAATACATACAGACAAGCTTGGCCGCCGGTCACATTAGGCCCTCTAAGTCTCCTGTGGCGGTTGGATTTTTTTTTGTAAAAAAAAAGGACGGCGGTTTACGTCCTTGTCTGGATTTTCGTGAGATTAACAAAATTACGGTACGCAATCCTTACCCACTGCCATTGATTCCTGATCTGTTTAACCAGTTATTGGGGGCCAAGTGGTTCTCTAAAATTGACCTTAAGGGGGCATACAATCTGTTGCGCATGAAGGAGGGTGATGAATGGAAGACTGCTTTTAACACTCCTGTGGGTCATTTTGAGAATCTGGTTATGCCTTTTGGTCTTACTAATGCTCCTGCATTTTTTCAGAATCTGATTAATGACATCCTTAGACCTTTGATCGGTAAAAATGTGGTTGTGTATTTGGATGACATTTTGATTTATTCGCCAGATCTGGAGTCTCATTGGCGGAGCGTGCATGAGGTATTACAGTTATTAATGGACAATTCGCTTTTTGCTAAGCTGGAGAAATGTGAGTTCGCTGTACAGAGAATTAGTTTTTTGGGCTACATTATCTCCAGCAAAGGTTTTGAGATGGATCCGGTTAAGGTTCAGGCTGTGCAGGAATGGCCTAGGCCTATTGGTTTGAAATCGATACAGAGGTTTTTGGGTTTCGCCAATTACTATAGAAAATTCATAAAAATTTTTTCTAGTATTGTCAAACCTCTGACTGATCTCACCAGGAAAGGTGCTGATGCGGTTCAGTGGTCTTCTGAGGCCATTGAAGCTTTTGTGTATCTCAAAGAGAGGTTCACCTCTGCTCCCATCCTTATGCAGCCTGATGTTACTAGGCCGTTTTTGGTTGAGGTTGATGCTTCCTCTGTGGGGGTTGGCGCAGTATTGTCTCAGGATAACGGGGATGGATTACATCCCTGTGCCTTTTTTTCAAAAAAATTTTCGGAGACTGAATTGAATTACGATATTGGTAATCGGGAATTATTGGCTATTAAACTCGCATTTGAACACTGGCGCCACTTCTTGGAAGGTGTGGAATATCCCGTTCAGGTTCTTACGGATCATAAAAATCTGATATATCTTGATGCTGCCAAGCGCCTGAATGCCCGTCAGGCTAGGTGGGCACTGTTTTTCTCGCGGTTTAATTTCTCCGTTACTTACATCCCTTGTACTAAGAATGTTAAGGCGGATGCCTTGTCTCGCAGTTTTTCTCCCATAGTCGGTGCTGAGAAAGAGGAAAACATTTTACAAGAAGGTGTTGTGATAGCTGCTTTAGACTCCGTTTTGGAAGATGAGATTCTTAAAGCTCAGGAGAATGCCCCATCTAACACTCCTCATGGGAGGTTGTTTGTGCCTGGGACCTTTAGGAGAGATTTGTTTGTTGAGTGTCACGAATCTCGGTTGGCAGGTCATCCCGGAATCTCTGAGACCAAGAGACTGGTGGGTCGCAGTTTTTGGTGGCCTGGATGGCAGAAGGAAGTCATTAAGTGGGTGCGCCAATGTACTATATGTGCTAGATCTAAGTCCTCACATACTCCTGCTGCGGGGTTGCTTTGTCCTTTGGAGGTCCCCAGTGCTCCTTGGACACATTTGGCTATGGACTTTATAACTGACCTTCCCCCCTCTGAGGGTTTTACTGTCATCTGGGTGGTCGTGGACCGTTTTAGCAAGATGTGTCACTTGGTTCCCTTCGTCAAACTGCCCTGCGCTAAAACTCTCGCTAAGGCCTTTGTCAAGGAAATTGTCAGACTTCATGGCGTTCCTACTGACATTGTTTCTGATAGGGGTCCTCAGTTCGTGGCTCGTTTTTGGCGTTCCTTTTGTGACAGGTTGGGAATTCATTTGTCGTTTTCGTCCGGATATCATCCTGAATCTAATGGCCAGACAGAAAGGAAAAACCAGGATGTTGAGCAGTTCTTGCGTTGTTTTGTGGCAGACAATCAAGAGGGGTGGTCTGAGTTTCTGCCACTTGCCGAATTTGCTCTGAACAATCATACATCTTCTTCTGCTGGTTGTTCGCCTTTTTTTTGTTGTTCTGGGAGACATCCGTCGTTTGGGTCGTTCTCCAAGTTGGGATCTGCCGTGCCTGAGGAGGAGAATTTTTCCGGTGATTTGGAAAGAGTTTGGACGGATGTGCGTGGTAATCTTCAGGAGGCCAACAGAAAATCTAAAGACTACTTTGATAGGAAACGACAGGAGGTTTTGTTCGCTGTTGGTGACATGGTTTGGTTGTCCTCTAAGAATCTGCGGTTGAGGATTCCTTCTAAGAAATTGGGTCCCAAGTTTGTAGGGCCCTTTAAGGTGCTTCAGGTTGTCAACCAATCTGCTGTTAGGTTGGAGGTTCCTACCTCCTGGAGAATTAATCCGGTCTTTCATGTCTCTCTGTTAAAAAAAGCTGTTGTGTCGGATGGTGACGCCTCTGCCTCTGTTCCTCCGGTGGTGGAGGACGGGGAATATGAAATTTCTCGCATCCTTGACTCTAGACGGTATAGAGGTAGTTTGCAGTATCTTGTGGCCTGGAAAGGTTTCGGACCCGAGGATAACTCTTGGGTGAGGTCAGATGATGTTTCCGCGTCCAGACTTATCAGAGCGTTTCACAGGAGATTTCCTGATAAGCCTGGTCCTAGGGGATCCGGAGGATCCTCTTAGAAGGGGGGGTACTGTTAGAACCTTGCTGTTAGGTTTTTTTTCCTTTGCTGGTCACATGACCTTGTTGGCCTATTTAATCCTGCTCCGCCCTTCTGGCTTTGCTGGACTTCATTGTATATCTACTTTCTAGCTAGCCTGTGCTCTGTATCTTACTCTGTTAGTTTGCTTGGTCTACGGACCTCTATGTTCTATCTATTTTGTTTGTTCGTCTGTCTGCTACTATTTCTGTTAGGAGGTGTCCCATATTCCTCCCAGTCCTTAGTACTTGTAGGGATTCCCTCCCCACATCTATAGGTCTCCGTACAGACTAGATTAGGACTTTAGCAGGTCTGATCGCAGGATCAGGTTCCCTGTTACATCGTAGGGATTCAGCTGAGTCCTATAGTAGGGACAGATCTCCTCTCTTTCCTTAGCTTTGGTAGCAGAACATAACAACATAAAAATTCGGGAAACCAGCTGTATCCATAAAAATAAAATACAAAATACTAGTAAGGTCCATAACAAAAAGAAATATGGTTTAGCTTTCACCGCCAGATACAATAACAATGGTAAACAAATCCAGAATATCATAAGGAAAAACTGACATTGTAAGACGGATCCCCATTAAGAGAGGGTTTTGGGTGCAGCACCAGTCATGGTTTTTAGGAGAGCAAGAACCATCATGGAAATAGTGGCCACCTCTTACCATAAAATAGAGAGAGAGAAAACGAAAAGAAAAGAGTGTAATGATTGGTTAGATATAAAAGGGTTTTTTAATATGGAGTGGAAAAATGTGAGACATGTAGTTGCATTACACAAAGACAAAAAACTTTTTTCAGTAAGGTTACAGGTGAGACATTTCAGATTAAACAGTTTTTAAATTGTGGGAATGAATTTTTCATTTACATTGACAAGCAACAGGGTAACAATGTTTTGAACTTTTGATTTTCAGGCTTCATATCTCACCATCCACTACTGCTTCGAACGTGAGACTACCATCATTTTATAGACAATCATCTTGGCTATTTCATACATAAATTTGACTCCCAACTATTTAGCATATGATTAGTTATGCAGATTCTTGTCATGTCACTGAATTGTTACCGTTTTGCTCCTGGTGGTGGAAAAATCTTTTTCTTCCTGTATACTACAAAATACAACCTGTTCCCACATTCTCTAATAGCTGAGTGTGTTATCACCGTATATACTCAAGTATAAGTAGACTTTTTCAGCCCATTTTTTAGGCTGAAAAAGCCCCCCTCGGCTTATACTCTGGTATATACTCTAGTATATATGTAGTCCGGTGGTGGATAGTGTGTGTGTGTGGGGGGGCGGTTGGTGGCGGAGGAGCGGGGCACATGCAGTAGCCGGCTGCTGCAGCTACCACGTGTGCCCGCTGCTAAAGGGAAATTAATATTCACATGGGCGTGGAGAAGGGTGAATATGCATTCTCTTTAGTAGCGGGCACACAAGATAGCTGAGCCGCAGTGGGAGCTGCGGAGCTGCTGACACTGTGCACACGCCATTAAAGAACAGGGATATTCACTCTTCTCCACGCACATAGTCCCGGCGTGGAGAGGAATGAATATCCCCGCAGCTCACTTTGGCATCTGAGGGCACATGGCAGTGACGTCATGCGCTGCTCAGATGCGGAGGCAAGCTGCTGCTGGCAGAACAGGACGCAGCGCTGGAGCAGAGGGGAGGAAGGTGAGTATGACTGTTTATTTTTTTAATGTGTGCAGTGATGGGGGGTCATGCATATCAGGATTGGGTATGAAGGGAGCCATGCATACCAGGATTGGGGATGATGGGGCCATGCATACCAGGACTGGGGATGAGGAGTGCCATGCATAGCATGATTGGGTATGATGGGACCATGCATACCAGTATTGGGGATGAGAGGTGCCATGCATACCAGGATTGGGGATGATGAGGTCATGCATACCAGGATTGGGTTGAGGGGAGCCATGGAAACCAGGATTGGGTTGAGGAGAGCCATGCATACCAGGATTGGGAATGAGGGGCCATGCATACCAGGATTGGGAATGAGAGGGCCATGCATACCAGGATTGGGGATGAGGGGGCCATGCATATCATGATTGGAGATGAGGGGGCCATGTATATCAGGATTGGGGATAAGGGGGCCATGCATATCAGGATTGGGGATGAGGGGAGCCATGCATACAAGGATCGGGGATGAGGGGTGCCATAAATACCAGGATTGAAGATGAGGGGTGCCATACATACCAGGATTGGGGATGAGGGGGCCATACATACCAGGATTGGGGATGAGGGGTGCCATGCATAGCATGATTGGGGATGATGGGGCCATGCATACCAGGATTGGGGATATGGGGTACCATGCATACCAGGATTGGGGATGATGAGGTCATGCATACCAGGATTGGGCTGAGGGGAGCCATGCATACCAGGATTGGGGATGATGGGGCCATGCATACCAGGATTGGGGATGATGGGGCCATGCATACCAGGATTGGGTATGAGGGGCCATGCATACCAGGATTGGGAATGAGGGGGCCATGCGTACCAGGATTGGGAATGAGGGCGTCATGCATACCAGGATTGGTGATGAGTGGGCAATACTTACCAGGATGGGGAAACTTACCAGTAGCTGCTGCATTTCCCACCCTAGGCTTATACTCGAGTCAATAAGATTTCCCATTTTTTTGTGGTAAAATTAGGTGCCTTGGCTTATATTGGGGTCGGCTTATACTCGAGTATGTATGGTAAATTGATTCCCATATGAAAGGTCTTGTAAAAAAGTGTTATGAGCTTTATTTTGGGTGTAAAGTTGGTCATCTCGAAAGGTACTGGGCACCACATATATGCTGTTTACTTTGGGTAATGATTCTGGTTGGAAAAATGGTTCACATACGCAATTCTCATGATTTGGAAGTAACCGCAGAAGCATTTAACGGATTGCTATTTCTGCTTAACGAACATTAAAGTAATCACATCTAAAACAAAATATATTCAGTTAATTAACCCAATTTGCCATCAAATGAGGCCTGTCTTACATAGTAGTCGATGAAGGCTATGAAGCACTGTGGAATTAATGGTGCTATATAAGTGAGTAAAATAAATAAATAAAGAACTTCCTGTACCCAAGTGTCCAGATTTTGTGACCATAAGTGACACCTTAGACTCTGACCTTACACTGACGAGTAAGCATACAGAGAAGTGATCCTACTTTCGAAGCAAGTGGTTCATCAGAACCTAACTTCTCATCTCTAGAAGATCTGAATGACCTTATCCGTGATTTAGACTTGCCTAAACAACAATCAAAGCTTCTATGTTCTGGGCTCAAAGGATGGAATCTACTCCGCGAAGACGTGAGAATATGTAGGTATCGTAGCCAAGACAGTGATTTCAAAAACTATTTCTCTGAAGAAAAAGGAGTCATTTTTTTGATATTGTTTGTTCTATTATGGAGGCCTTTGGACATCGACTCCGGGTTGATTAGTGGAGATTGTTCATAGACTCATCAAAAGTTAGTTTGAAGGCCGTTCTTTTGCATAATGGGAATAGCCACCCGTCAATACCTGTTGGTTGCGCATGCTGTTGATATAAAACTCCTGGTATGTTTGAGAAACGCCTTACAATGACTACCAGGTACACATGAATTGTCCAATTTATGCGCTAAGATTTCTCATTTATTTCTATTTTTCTACAGCAGTAATGCTATTCAGATTTCATATATTTCATGTTCGCATACTTAGCGTTGCAGTGTGCTGCTTTGTTTGTTAATTGTATATGGAGGTAGCTGCTCCTAGTAGGCACCTGTTCACACCTATTTCTTGTTTTGGAAGTGCCGGCCAGTTTTTCCTGTTGATATGAAAGAGACATACAAAAATATGAAACTGCTGTTAGAAAAAATCCAGTGTGAAAAATATAACTGGAATATCTGTGGAGATTTCAAGGTCATTGCTTTATTGCTTGGATTGCAACTTGGCTACAATAAATTCTGCTGTTTCTTATGTGAATGGGATAGCAGTATGGGAAGTCTCACTATATTCGAAAAGAATGGCCTAAGCGTCAGTCTTTTTTTCCTGAACAAAAAAAATTGTCAAATGTACCTTTAGTGAATCCTGAAAAGTACACTGCTCAAAAAAATAAAGGGAACACTTAAACAACAGAATATAACTCCAAGTGAATCAAACTTCTGTGAAATCAAACTGTCCACTTAGGAAGCAATACTGATTGACAATCAATTGCACATGCTGTTGTGCAAATGGAATAGACAATAGATGGAAATTATTGGCAATTATCAAGACAAACTCAATAAAGGAGTTGTTCTGCAGGTGGGGACCACAGACCACATCTCAGTACCAATGCTTTCTGGCTGATGTTTTGGTCACTTTTGAATGTTGGTTGTGCTTTCACACTCGTGGTAGCATGAGACGAACTCTACAACCCACAGAAGTTGCTCAGGTAGTGCAGCTCATCCAGGATGGCACATCAATGTGAGCTGTGGCAAGAAGGTTTGCTGTGTCTGTCAGCGTAGTGTCCAGAGACTGGAGGCGCTACCAGGAGACAGGCCAGTACACCAGGAGACGTGGAGGGGGCCGTCGGAGGGCAACAACCCAGCAGCAGGACCTCTACCTCCGCCTTTGTGCAAGGAGAAACAGGAGGAGCACTGCCAGAGCCCTGCAAAATGACCTCCAGCAGGACACAAATGTGCATGTGTCTGCACAAACGGTTAGAAACCAACTCCATGAGGGTGGTATGAGGGCCCGATGTCCACAGATGGGGGTTGTGCTCACAGCCTAACACCGTGCAGGATGCTTGGCATTTGCCACAGAACACCAGGATTGGCAAAGTCACCACTGGTGCCATGTGCTCTTCACAGATGTAAGCAGGTTCACACTGAGCACATGTGACAGACGTGACAGAGTCTGGAGACGCCGTGGAGAGCGATCTGCTGCCTGCAACATCCTTCAGAATGACCGGTTTGTCAGTGAGTCAGTAATGGTGTGGGGTGGCATTTGTTTGGAGGGCCGCACAGCCCTCCATGTGCTCGCCAGAGGTAGCCTGACTGCCATTAGGTACCGAGATGAGATCTTCAGACCCCTTCTGAGACCATATGCTGGTGCGGTTGGCCCTGGGTTCCTCCTAATGCAGGACAATGCCAGACCTCATGTGGCTGGAGTGTGTCAGCAGTTCCAGCAAGATGAAGGAACAAGGCATTGAAGCTATGGACAGGCCCGCCCGTTCCCCAGACCTGAATCCGATTGAGCACATCTGGGACATCATGTCTCGCTCCACCAGGAGACCATCCGCAACCTCATCAGGTGCATGCCCAAGCATTGTAAGGAGGTCATACAGGCACGTGGAGGCCACACACAATACTGAGCCTCATTTTGACTTGTTTTAAGGACATTACATCAAAGTTGGATCAGCCTGTAGTGTGTTTTTTCACTTTAATTTTGGGGGCGACTCCAAATCCAGGCCTCCATTGGATAATAAATTTGATTTCCATTGATGATTTTTGTGTGATTTTGTTGTCAGCACATTCAACTTTGTACAAAACAAAGTATAAAATGAGAATATTTCATTCATTCAGATCTAGGATGTGTTATTTGAGTGTTCCCTTTATTTTTTTGAGCAATGTTATATTTACCTCCATTCCATATTTAAGTAGGATTGATGAAACAATTCGTAAAAGCACTAGGTAAAAATTCTGCTGCATTTTTACATTTGAAATTGAAATTTTCCAAAGTTAGTGATGCAAAACCGAAAGAAGGCATTTTTATAGGGCCACAAATAAGATCGGTGATGAAGGTGATGAATGATGAACAATTTCAGGAACTGTTAATTCCATTGCAAAAAGCAGTCTGGCTGTCCTTCAAAAATGTCTCTTCTTTTCTCGGAAATCGTAAAGCAGAGAACTACAGTAATATAGTGAGTGATATTGTGAAATCATACCAAGCTATGGGATGCAACATGTCCTTAAAACTTCATTTCTTGTAGTCCTACCTGGATTTCTTCCCAAAAAATCTTGGTCCTGTCAGACCAATATTGGGAGCATTTTCATCAGCAGATTTCTACGATGGAATGGAGGACCCAGGCAAGTGGGGCTGGAGTACGCTGGCTGACTATTGCTAAGGCATTTCAGAGAAAACATAGCTTGAAGAGATGCCTGGAAGAGACTAGATGAATCCGATGCAGCTTCACCCCGCTATGCTCCAGGTGAATGACAGGTCTCTCCCTATGTACACACATGAAAGAGACTTGTCAATCACCTGGAGCGAGTCAGAGAGGCATCTCTCCTGGCAGTCTCTTCAAACACTGGAACTCTTCAAAATAAAACATCCGTGGATGTACTGATTCATGCTGCCCGAAGCATAATTTTACACGTATTACAATCTAAATTGTATTATTACTGTGTATTTTTTAGGTATAGAGTAGTGATGAGTGAAAGTGCTCGCCACTGCTCGGTACTCGCCCGAGCATCACTGTGCTCGACAAGCTCGGCGAGTATTTCCGGGTTGCTCGGGCGGAAACTCGGGTCCCTTCCCTGCATGTTTGGCGCTGTTTAGAGAGCCAATGAACATGCAGGGATTGCCTGCCATGCACTGTAATGCCATAGACATGTTGTTTGTGGGCATTACAGTGATTGGCTGGCTGCACGGAATCATCAGGTCTATATTAGACCTGGTGCCGCTATGCTTGTCATGGTCTACCCCGGAATAAGGCAGAGTAGGGAGAGGTGCTGCTGCGTCAGGGAGAGATTTGCTTGTTTATAGTTCGTATACGTATTCCACAACATAGAGTACAGACCAAAAGTTTGGACACACCTTCTCATTTAAAGATTTTTCTGTATTTTCTTGACTATGAAAATTGTACATTCACACTGAAGGCATCAAAACTATGAATTAACACATGTGGAATTATATACTTAACAAAAAAGTGTGAAACAACTGAAAATATGTCTTATATTCTAGGTTCTTCAAAGTAGCCACCTTTTGCTTTGATGACTGCTTAGCACACTCTTGGCATTCTCTTGATGAGCTTCGAGAGGTAGTCACCAGAAATGGTCTTCCAACAATCTTGAAGGAGTTCCCAGAGATGCTTAGCACTTGTTGGCCCTTTTGTCTTCACTCTGCGGTCCAGCTCACCCCAAACCATCTCGATTGGGTTCAGGTCTGGTGACTGTGTAGGCCAGGTCATCTGGCGTAGCACCCCATTACTCTCCATCTTGGTCAATAGCCGTTACACAGCCTGGAGGTGTGTTTGGGGTCATTGTCCTGTTGAAAAATAAATGATGGTCCAACTAAATGCAAACCGGATGGAATAACATGCCGCTGCAAGATGCTGTGGTAGCCGTGCTGGTTCAGTATGCCTTCAATTTTGAATAAATCCCCAATAATGTCACCAGCAAAGCACCCCCACACCATCACACCTCCTCCTCCATACTTCACAATGGGAACCAGGCATGCAGAGTCCATCCGTTCACCTTTTCTGCGTCGCACAAAGACACAGTGGTTGCAACCAAAGATCTCAAATTTGGACTCATCAGACCAAAGCACAGATTTCCACTGGTCTAATGTCCATTCCTTGTGTTCTTTAGCCCAAACAAGTCTCTTCTGCTTGTTGCCTGTCCTTAGCAGTGGTTTCCTAGCAGCTATTTTACCATGAAGGCCTGATGCACAAAGTCTCCTCTTAACAGTTGTTGAAGAGATGTGTCTGCTGCTAGAACTCTGTGTGGCATTGACCTGGTTTCTAATCTGAGCTGCTGTTAACCTGCAATTTCTGAGGCTGGTGACTCGGATAAACTTATCCTCAGAATCTGAGGTGACTCTTGGTCTTCCTTTCCTGGGGCGGTCCTCGTGTGAGCCAGTTTCTTTGTAGCGCTTGATGGTTTTTGCAACTGCACTTGGGGACACTTTCAAAGTTTTCTCAATTTTTCGGACTGACTGACCTTCATTTCTTAAAGTAATGATGGCCACTCATTTTTCTTTACTTAGCTGCTTTTTTCTTGCCATAATACAAATTCTAACAGTCTATTCAGTAGGACTATCAGCTGTGCATCCACCAGTCTTCTGCACAACACAACTGATGGTCCCAACCCCATTTATAAGGCAAGAAATCCCTTTTATTAAGCCTGACAGGGCACACCTGTGAAGTGAAAGCCATTTCCGGTGACTACCTCTTGAAGCTCATCAAGAGAATGCCAAGAGTGTGCAAAGCAGTCATCAAAGCAAAAGGTGGCTACTTTGAAGAACCTAGAATATAAGACATATTTTCAGTTGTTTCACACTTTTTTGTTAAGTATATAATTCCACATGTGTTTATTCATAATTTTAATGCCTTCAGTGTGAATGTACAATTTTCATAGTCATGAAAATACAGAAAAATCTTTAAATGAGAAGGTGTGTCCAAACTTTTGGTCTGTACTGTATATATATATCCAACTGAACTAACAGTCCTTCTGAGGACTAATCCAGCTGCATATATTTAGTGGGGATAGCAGGAGTTAGGCAGGCAGCCAGGGTATGTGGCAGACTGCAGTGTATGATACAGCACAAGAGAGTCCATTGAATGTCCTGTTAGTATAGGTATTCCACAACATATATGTATATCCATCTGAACTAACAGTCCTTCTGAGGACTAATCCAGCTGCATATAATCTGTGCTAAGCAGACAGGCAGTGTATGTGGCAGACTGCAGTGCATGATACAGCGCAAGAGTGAACGTCCATTGAACGTCCGGTCTGCTGCTGCTGTAACAATTACAGATATTTGTAGACATAGCCCCAGATGTCAGGGGCCAGGGCAACTTTTTTTTATCTTAATCCAGGTTATTTGCTTAAAAAGCAATCCAGAGTACACCATTTGTCTGCTCCATTTGCTTGTTCTCACTGCAGAATAAAGCCAGATCTGTTCCATATTTCAGCAATAAAAATCCAGAAGTTTGAACTGAACGTGGAAAATATTGGCCTTTTTTTCCATTCTGTTGCAGTGTCAAGCTATTCACACTAGGTGTCTGTGAAGAATAGTATTAGTAAATTACAGGCCTGCTATTTAAAACTGTGGTTCTCTGTCAGACATATCAACTATAAGGATGTTCCAAAATCAGACATTTCTTCCATTTTTATTCCGTTGCAGTGTGTCGGTTAAGCTATTCACACTAGGTGTCTGTGAAGAATAGTATTAGTAAATTACAGTCCTACTATTTAAAACCGTGGTTCTCTGTCAGACATATCACATATAACTGCGTTTCAAATCCAGCATTTATAGATTGTAGCAATGTGTCAGTGTCCACCATTTTACAGCTCCATTTGCTTGTTCACAGAATACAGCCAGATTTTTTTTCGTTTTATTCATATTACTGTATTGTGGAAGCAGAGGAACTTTTTTGAATGATCAGACGCACGTGATGCATATGACTGCCATAATAATGCAGAAATTTAGTGGAACGTGCCAAATATTCCACTCCTTTTAAAGTTACCTGTGTTTTGTTGAACCAATTGACACTTGGTCGCTGACAAATTCCATACTATTAGGCAACTGCCTGAAACCGTGGCCATCAGACATTATCCCATATGACTGCCCTAATAATCCAGCAATTATTGTGAGTGTGTAAAATATTACACTCCATTTAAAGTATTGCAGTTGAGGGTTCAAACCTATTCTCAGTTGGCCGCTGACAAATAGCATATCTGTGAACAATATTGTCAGAGTATTACGCCACTTTTGCGGACTGACAAAAAAAACATACAAAAAACAAGCTAAAATGGAAAAAATGTTAAGAAACATTGTTTCCAGGGTAATGACTTGTATATAAGGCCAAATAAAAAAAAATAAATAAAGTTATGGACTGTGGATGACATTTAGGCTACCAGCATGAACACTCATGTGTAGCTGGTGATGGTACCATCCAGCAGCAGCACCTGTTTCTATTGTAAATGCATCTGACAGCGTTTTCAATAGGGAATAGAATAGATTTACATTTTTTTTGGGCAGCATCAGCAGCACGCAGTATAAGGCAATAATACCTGGCTTGATAGGTGTAATACTCTATCCATACTGCGATACCTCACCCATAAAAGAATTTCAGATTGGAAAGTTAATATTCTAGAACATAGAATCTATTTGAATTGTCCTTCCCATTATTACGGAGTGTGTCTCCTATACTGTTATTGCATATGCAACAATTTCGAGGGCTGCCAAAAATTAGGATGCACTCCAATACATATTTGAAAAGACGTAAAAAAAATAAAATAAATAAATAAAAACACAGTAGGATCTTTCTTTTGTATAAAAACCATACTCGCCAATGTAACCTCAACGTAATCACATTGATCAGCTCCTGCACCTCCTCCTTCAGTTTGGCCTCCATCTCCAAAATGACCACATCAGTCACAAGCTGGAAGTACTGCAGCACTGCCTTGGCCAAGTGGCAACAGGCTGTGCTGAAGAAAATATGCTTAATGCTTAGGTGACAAACCGCCCACCGCTGCAGAGTTGTTGAAAGCTGTAACACAGCAGCCTGATCTGTGGCTCTCACCGCTGAACATACAGCCAGGCATGGTCGTGTATGACAATGGGTGGAACCTGGTAGCTGAGAAATGACAGCCGGAGTAGATACGGTTCCCCTCTATGCCAGTCCTTTCACTGAGCTAAAGAATATGGCTGTGGTGAAATACAACTCTCACCAAGAAGCAGTGTCAGTGAAAAACATTGGGCCACCAGAGGATTTGATTTTGAGGGCCCACCTTTCTCCCCCGCTCAAGAGCCCCATAGCAGCTGCAAAGTTTGTGCTATCATGAACTCCCCTGATGGAGAAGCCAGGGCCCACCCGAGGATTCTCTGGTGGGCACGTAAAACCCTGCCAAGAAGTAGCCCTGCCTAAGAAAAGTCTGTGGGAAGGTTCCTGGACACTCTATGGCTGCTTTTTTACTGTGGACTGGCTCCAGCAATCTATAAGATTGCAATCTATGATCCCTTCACTGGCTCCCCATTGGCCAGAGACTTCAGTTCAAAACCGTAACCATGACATGCAAAGCCATCCACAACCTGTCTGCTCAATATATCTGTGACCTAGTCTCCCGGTACATACTAGCATGCAACCTCCGATCCTCACAAGATCTCCTTCTCTACTCCCGTCTTCTCTCCTCTTCCCACAATCGCATGCAAGATTTTTCCCGTGCATCCCTTCTACTCTTGAACTGTGTACCCCAACATATCAGACTCTCACCTACTGTTGAAACCTTTAAAAGGAAGCTGAAGACCCACCTCTTCCGAAAAGCCTACAATCTGCAGTAACCCCCCCTCCACCATACTGCTGCATGACCAACTGTACCCTCACCTACTGTATCGTCACCCATCCCTTATAGACTGTTTGTGCGCCCCCACGGGCAGGGTCCTCTCTGCTCTTGTACCAGTCAGTGATTTCTTTTCACATGTAAAGCGCAATGGAATAAATGGCGCTATAATAATGAATAATAATAATTATACTACTTGTACTCTGGGTGAAATTATGGCAATTTCCTCGTGACTGTTCCTAAATTGATGTGCTTTGGAAGCTTTTGGTCCCGTTTGAAGGTGTTGTGTGTACATTTGGTTATGGCACCCATTGAATCCAAAGGTGTTTGGCAATGTTCGGCGAATATTCGACAATTATATTGGCGAACATTGCAAAAATGTCGATTGTAATCCGAAACGAATATTGAAATATTTGCTCGTCTCTAATCAGAAACACTCTTAAAAAAATTATGTGGGTTTTGCATCACGGTCTCCCTAGTGATATTGACACACCCCCTGGGCCAGTGCTGTAGTGCGGCGCGCGTGCGCGCGGGGAATACCCGGAGCCGGATCCGATGGGGGTAGTAGTCTTCGTGTGGCGGTGACCCGGTCCGTGCCCAGGGTGGTCAAACTTAGTGGCGGTTATTGGTATGATGGTATTAGTGTCCGACTACGCCACCCGTTGAATGCGGTTATGAAACCGCCGCTGCAGGGCAGACCGCTGAGGCCGGTGGTATAGGTGTGCAGCAATGTTGATATAACCCCCAACGGGAGAGGTATGGCCTCAGGGCAGCGGATGTGGATGATGTTGGGAGTGATGGTGTGGATGTCCCAGCACTAATGGTGCGACAAGGAAGCACGGAAACGCGAGGGTACAGTTCAGGGCCTTTACTGATGGTACAAGGCAAATTCCCCCGGGAGTACTGGCTAGTAGTTGGGGCCTGGTTAGTCTGCGAGTAAGCCGGAGTTCCCCTGGCCAGGTGGAGTTGTAGGCCTTCCCGTTAGTCTGTACCCTTCCTGGCTACCCTGCTTTCGGCGGTTACAAGTAGCCCACGTCCCTGGGTATACCGTGTGGTGCTCACCCGAGACCCCTGGGGTGCCACATTATGGTGGTGGAGGATGAGGCTAAGGAGGAGGGCGACATAAAATAGATCAATTCCTGAAGGTATACCCATGTCTGGGTGTGAAGGGGTGCATGGTAATAGACTCCCAAAAAAATAACCACTGGATTTGAGTTTATGTTTGATGCTATCATCTGGTGGTGTTGAGAAGTCAGGCCCAATTCAACCATTGTTCATTTTTATAAGAGTCAGCCTGTCAGCATTTTCAGTTGACAGGCGGATGTGCCTATCAGTTTTATCAGTTATAATGCCCCTGGCGGGACTAAAAACTATCTCTGACAAAACGCTAGCGGCCAGGACCTCCAAGGCGTAAAAAGACAGTTCATGTCACGTGTCCAGCTTGCATCTTCCAAAACGTTTCCCTCCTTGTCAGAGTACCCCGTGTATCAGGGCCCTGGGCGCTGGGAGGGTCTGAGAAAAGTGTCCCAGACCTTTGACAGCATTCTCCTGCCTCTGCCGCATCTGGTTTGTGTCTTCCTCGCTTGTACTCCTTGATTGTCCAATGAACTGTCTGACTGTGACCTCTGCCGCCAGCGTTGTCAGATGGGAATTTTTCTTTTGTTATAATTCTTCAACTAGAGCCTGAACTTAATATCTCCCAAAATGAACTCCTTCGGTTTCCTCCCTCTACTAACCTACCTATAACTGACTGGGCAATTTCCTTTAGGTGCTGCCACCATAACTCCCACTTGGCACACCTGCTATCTTGGAGTCATATTTGACACACAACTTTCCTTTATTCAACTTGGAAAATCACTCACTCGCTCATATCACCTGCACGTTAAAATCTTCTCCAGAAGTCGACCATTTCTCACATTTGATAATGTAAAAACTGTTACTGTCATTCTTATTCTCTAGTGCAACTCTCTTCTAATCAGTCTCCCTCTAAACAAACTGTCTCCTCGCCAATCCCTTCTGAGTGCAGCAGCCAGGGTCGTATTTCTATCAAGCCGCTTCACTGACGCCTCCAGCCTGTTCCAGTCATTGCACAATACAAACTCATTTCTCTCACCCACCAAGCTGTCCACAGTTCTGCACCGGCCTATATCTCTTCCCTCATTTCAGTGTATCACTCCTCCTGTGCCCTCTGCAACTGATCTAAGACAGACATCTTCCTTAATCAGAACCTCACACCTCCGTCTCCAAGAATTCTCTCGTGCCATGCCAGTTTTCTGTAGTGCCCAAAATGCGTACAACGCGATGGTCATGGTAAAGGCGAGGAACATAAAGTCGGCCTTGTGTGCCAGACTGCCAACAGCCAAGACTTCCCTGTTCTCACAAAGAGTATTACTGTCTATGTTCTCTTCCTCCTCCTCCTCATTATCACCCAATAATAATCATCGCCGCTCACCATCTTGGTGGAGTCCTCAAAGTTTTGAAGGAGGGCACAGATGTCAGACATCCATGCCTACTCATCAGCTCTTATGTGCGGAGGCTGACCTGAATGCTGACGGATGTGTTGAAGCTGGTACTCAACAACTGCTCTCTGAACTCAAAATCATTCCAAACATCTGCAAAGGACCGCCTAACGTGTTTGTGGTTAGGCGGTCCTTCACACTTAAGTGCACTGGGGAGGGCATGGATAATGTTCTAGGACTCGTGCTTGTGGAAGGCGGAGACGATACCGGGAGAAATAGTGGCGGCTGGGGACCGAGTATGGACACCCGGCCGCTGCTGCCATGAAGTTGTGGAAAGCTTCCACCTCCACGAGCCTAAAAGGCAACATTTCAAGCAGTCCAAAAATATGGCAGTTTAGGATTGCAGCCTGTGGGTGGGTGGTTGGCTGCATAATTGCGCTTGCATTACAAGTAACACAAAGCTAAGGAGGTGGATGATCATGAATAATTTGATCGTTGTCTAGGAGACCAAGCACAATATTAACCCAGTGACATGCGTCTGTGAGATGTACCGTCCCTGGCCACATTCACTTGTCCACGTGTTTTTGGTTAGGCGGTCCTTCTTGTTACGGATCCAGGTGGTGGAACCTCTGTGCTGCGGTGCAAGGAGGGACCCAGAGGGGCGTAACTAAGTATCAACTCGGACCGACCCAGGTCGTACGGCGGGTAACGATTCTGTGACCAGGGAGGGACCGAGCAGAGGGACCAGGTGCTACTCTGGGGACGACCTTGTAAGAGAGCAGGTGACTCCCACGGGTCAGATGGCTGAGACTGACCGATACTGCAGATGGCCACAGCAGGCAGGCTGACGAGAGATCCGGGTAGATAAACTGGCAGAGACAGCGGGCAACAGGCGGAAGTCTCTAGGTAGTCTGTCAGGTGGTCACGGCAAGTGATGGGCAGGAGCCTCCGTGTAGGCAGACAGGTGGTCACGGCAAGTGACGGGCAGGAGCCTCCGGGTAGTCAGACAGGTGGTCATGACAAGTGACAGGCGGGAGTCTCTAGGTAGGCTGTCAGGTGGTCACGGCAAGTGACGGGCAAGAGCCTCCGGGTAGGCAGACAAGTGGTCACGGCAAGTGACGGGCAGGAGCTTCCGGGTAGGCAGACAGGTGGTCACGGAAAGTGACAGGCGGGAGCCTCTAGGTAGGCTGTCAGGTGGTCAAGGCAAGTGACGGGCAGGAGCCACCGGTAGGCAGACAGATGCTCACGGCAAGTGACAGGCGGGAGCCTCCAGGTAGGCTGACAGGTAACAGGCAGGTGCTCCCAGGTAAGCAGGCGGGCGAAGCCCATAGACAGATGGGCGATTGAACGGAAGACAGACTGTCGGGCTGGAGAGTAGTCAGGCTGGTGGACTGGACTGATAGTCAGGCTTGCGGGCAGGACTAGTAGTCAGGCTAGCAGCGGGACCTGAGGGCTGAAGCAGAGGTAAGTACACTGTGCATCAACTATTGCTCGGGCACCTCCATTTTGGAGGAGGTGCCTTATATATGGGAGGACCTCCGGCAATTGGCCGGGGACTCCTTAGGGCGGCCCGCGGCCCCTTTAAGAGGAAGGGAGAGCGCGCCCTAAGCACAGTGCCCGGGAAGCTGCGCGTGCCGGCAGCAGAAGCAGGAAGAGGAGCGCTGGAGGACGCCGGGCAGGGAGCACGGTGGTGAGAGGGACGGCGTCTCTGCCTGGCGGAGGGCAGAGATGCCGATGCTACAGTACCCCCCCCTTACGCCCCCTCTTTTTTAGGCCAGAAAGAAATTTTTCAAGAAGAAGCGGGGCATGAATGTTCTCCCAGGGTTCCCAAGTTCTCTCCTCTGGGCCAAACCCCTTCCAATCCACCAGAAAAAAGGTTTTTCCTCTTACCCTCTTGGTGGCCAGAATGTTCTCTACCTCAAAAACATCCTCAGCGGAAACCGGAGCAGGGGGAGTACCTGGATTGTTGGAAAAAGAATTAAACACAACTGGTTTGAGGAGAGATACATGGAAGGAGTTGGGAATCCGTAAGGTGGCCGGGAGTTTAACTTGTAGGCCACTGGGTTGATTTGTTTGAGTACTTCAAATGGACCGATGAACTGAGGACCCAACTTGTAGGAGGGTATTTTGAGCCGAACATGTTTGGAGGAGAGCCAAACCTTGTCTCCCGGATGGAATTGAAGCGGATCCAGACGTTTCTTGTCAGCATATCTCTTCATCCGCTCGGAGGACTGAAGAAGTACGGACCTAGTATTTTCCCAAATGGTGGAAAATTCACTGACCAGAGACTCCACGGCAGGGTTGTCCACAGAAGCGGAGACGGGAAACGGAATCTGGGGATGTTGACCATAGACTACAAAGAACGGGGACTTGGAAGTCGATTCGCTCTCGTTGTTGTAGGAGAATTCAGCTCATGGTAGGAGGTCCACCCAATCGGTATGGTGAGCATTAACAAAGTGCCGGAGGTAGCTGGTAAGGATCTGGTTGATACGCTCCACTTGGCCATTGGACTGTGGATGGTAAGCGGAGGAGAAATCCAGGGTGACATCTAGCAGCTTACTCGTAGCTCTCCAGAAGCGTGAGGTGAACTGAACCCCTCGATCCGACACAATGTGGAGGGGTAGGCCATGGAGACGGAAAATGTGAAGGAAGAAGTTCTCAGCCAGCTCTGATGCAGATGGGAGACCAGGCAAAAGGATGAAATGGGCCATTTTAGAAAAGCGGTCGGCGACCACCCAAATGACTGTACAGCCGGCAGAAACAGTGAGATCTGTAATAAAGTCCATAGCAATGTGTTGCCAAGGGGCAGCAGGTACGGGAAGAGGCAGGAGGTGACCGGCTGGAAGATGTTTGGGAACTTTGTTGCGGGCACAAGACGAACAGGCTGAGACGAAGTCTACTACATCCTTGCGCAGGGTGGGTCACCAGTAATACCGGGTAATGAGCAGGAAAGTCTTCTTTTGACCGGCATGGCCGGCTAGTTTAGATGAATGACCCCAGTGAAGAATCTTCTCCCGATCTGGAACTGCAAGAAACGTCTTACCAGGTGGGAGACGAGTCAGATCTAAGGGGGCCATACTCATTACTTTGGAGGGGTCGATGATGTGTGTAGGCTCCTCCTCTTGATCGGAGGACAGGAAGGATCGGGACAAGGCGTCAGCTTTAACAGTCTTGTCCGCCGGGCGGAAATGTAGGATAAAGTCGAAGCGAACGAAGAACAAAGACCACAGGGCCTGACGTGGATTGAATCTTTGGGCATTCTGGAGATATGCAAGATTTTTGTGATCAGTATAGATGATCACTGGGTATAGAGCTCCTTCAAGCAGGTAATGCCACTCCTCCAGCGCCAATTTGATGGCTAGCAGTTCTCGGTCTCCTATGGAGTAGTTGCGCTCAGACGAGGAGAAGAGTTTGGAGAAGAAGCCGCCGGTTACCATTCTCCCGGATGAAGATTTTTGGGTGAGCACCACTCCGGCTCCGGAGGAGGAAGCATCAACCTCCAGGAAGAACTGTTTGTTGCAGTCCGGACGGTGCAGCACTGGGGCAGAGGAGAAGGCTTGCTTTAAGGAAAGGAAGGCCTCCTCAGCTTCGGGCGGCTATACCTTGGGATTTGCTCCCTTACGGGTGAGCGCAGAGATGGGAGCAGTCCGAAAAGAGAAGTGCGGGATGAAGAGATGGTAGTAGTTGGCGAAGCCCAGGAATCGCTGAATCGCCTTCAACCCCTCCGGACGGGGCCATTTTAAGACGGCAGAGAGCTTCTCAGGGTCCATTCGTAGACCTATCTGGGAGATAGTATAACCCAGGAACGGAAGGGAGGTCTGCTCGAAGAGGCACTTCTCAAATTTGGCATAGAGATGATTCTGCCTGAGCCTAAGCAGTACCTGACGAACATCCCTCCGGTGTGTGGGAAGGTCCGGAGAGAAGACCAAGATGTCGTCCAGGTACACCACCACGCAGGAATATAGAAAATCACGGAAGATGTCATTAACTAATTCTTGGAAGATGGCGGGGGCATTGCAGAGACCGAAGGGCATTACACGGTATTCATAGTGACCGTCCCGGGTTTGGAATGCCGTCTTCCACTCGTCTCCTTGATGGATCCGGACCAGGTTTTACGCCCCACGTAGATCCAGCTTGGAAAAGATCCTAGCGCCCTTAAGGCGGTCAAACAACTCGGAGATGAGTGGCAGGGGGTATTTGTTTTTGACCGTGATTTGGTTAAGACCTCGATAGTCTATACAGGGGCGCAGTGAACCATCCTTCTTCTTGACGAAGAAGAATCCGGCTCCTTCCGGGGAGGTAGATTTCCGGATGAATCCCCTAGCCAGATTCTCCTTAATGTATTCCGACATGGCCCGGGTTTCTGCCCACGACAACGGGTAAATACGCGCACGGGGTGGAGTGGCACCGGGTACCAGGTCGATCGGGCAATCATAAGGCCTATGAGGTGGCAGTGTCTCTGCTTCCTTTTTGTCGAAGACATCTGCATAGGACCAGTAAGGTGCCGGTAAACCAGGTAGATTAGCCGGGGTGAGGGGCGGACGAACCGGGCGGACCGGGACCAGGCAGGTCTCATGGCACTCCTGCCCCAAACGGAGAACTTCACCAGATTGCCAGTTCAGCACAGGTTCATGCCTCTGAAGCCAGGGTAGACCAAGCAATAGGGAGTGAGAGAGACCGGAATGCACATGGAAGGAGATCCTTTCAGAGTGCAGCATTCCCACCTGCAGGGTTATAGGTTCTGTGACGAGCAGGATGGTCACCGGAAGGAGTCTTCCATCCATGGAGGCGACTGCCAATGGTTCAGCCAGAGGTTTGGTGGCAATGTGATATTTCTCTACCAGGGACTGGGAAATGAGGTTCCCAGCAGCTCCGGAATCTAGGTGTGCAATTTCAAAGTAGCGGTTCTCTCCCCAGGAGATGGAGACAGACAAAGTCAGGGAAGGAGTGGGTTTACTTTTGCCTAGGACGACCTCTCCGAGCGGTCCTAGGTACTGGCGTTTCCCGGCTTCACCGGGCAGGAACGGATGAAGTGCTCCTTACTGCCACAATAGAAACAGCTCCCCTCGGCTCGGCGTGACTCTTGGCGAGATTTGAGCATCTTGGTCTGGTCGACTTGAATAGGTTTGGCCGAGCGTGCCCGGGGAGTAGCTAATTGAGAGACAGGTCTCTGGAAAGTCGGAGCAAGGCGAGGAAATCTTCGCTCCCGGGTAGTCTCTTTAGCACGTTCCAGGAAACGGATGTCAATCGGGGTAGCTAGCGACACCAGGTCATCCAGGGTGGTAGGAATCTCCCGGCCGGCCAACTCATCCTTAATCCGGCCGGAAAGGCCCTCCCAGAAGATGGACACCAGGGCCTCGTTGTCCCAGGCAAGTTCAGAAGCGAGGGTACGGAACTGTATGGCATACTGGCCTATGGTGAGACTCCCTTGGCGGAGACGGAGCAAAGAGGAGGCAGTAGAGGATTTTCGTCCTGGCTCATCGAAGACTTTCCGGAAAGCAGCAAGGAAAGACGATAGATCGGACACAGGGGATCCCCTCTCTCCCACAGGGGATTAAACCATGCCAGTGCTTCCCCAGTGAGGTGAGACATGATGAACGCCACCTTGGCCCGGTCGGAGGGAAATTGATGTGCCAAAAATTCAAAATGCAGTGTGCACTGGTTTATGAAACCCCGAGCTAGAGCGGGGTCACCTCCAAAACGAGGAGGTGCAGAAAGCCGGGGACCTGGGTTGGATGACGTGGTATTGGTGGGCAGCGGCGCTGCCGGAGCGGGAGTCGCACGACTCGAGGCGGACACAGGTGGAACAGGCAGTGTGTCCAGGCGGGAGTTGACACTCCGCAGGAAGTTCAGGATGGTTTCCTGTTGGGATCTCTGACGAGAAACCTCCTGGTACAGGTCAGAGAGCAAGGGGGCTTGGGGGCCACCGGGTTCCATGGCCCGAGCAAACTGTTACGGATCTGGGTGGTGGAACCTCTGTGCTGCGGTGCAATGAGGGACCCAGAGGGGCGTAACTAAGTATCAACTCAGACCGACCCAGGTCGTACGGCGGCTAACGACTCCGTGACCAGGGAGGGACCGAGCAGAGGGACCAGGTGCTACTCTGGGGATGACCTTGTAAGAGAGCAGGTGACTCCCACGGGTCAGATGGCTGAGACTGACCGATACTGCAGATGGCCACAGCAGGCAGGCTGACGAGAGATCCGGGTAGGGTCACGTATTGGGGGGTTCTACTGTTCTGGCACCTCAGGGGCTCTCCAAGTGGGTCATGGCACTAGAAAACCATAAGGCTAAGTGCCCACGTAGCGTTTTTCAAGCGTATATGCTGCGGAATTTCCGCAGCATAAACGCTTGTTAAACGCTAGGTAATCCGCCCCCCATGGTCCCCAAGGGGATTCCGCAAGTTCTATGCCCATGCTGCGGATTTTTCTTCAGCGTTTATGCTGCGCTCAAAAATCCGCAGCATGTCCATTAATTTTGCGGAAGTGCGTGCGCCATTGACTTGCATTGAGACGCACATAATCCATGTCAGTACATTTGTACTCACGGATTATATGCGTTTCAATGTGCGGATGGTACCTAGTTCTGGAGGAGAGGAGACTCTCATTGTACCTGTAAAAAAAAGAATAAAATAAAAAATAAAGTTTAGATTCACCTTCCGACGGCCCCCGGTCTCCTTCCCTTTGCTTGCGGGCAGGACTGAAGGACCTGCGGTGACGTCACAGTCATGTGACCGCAGGGCCTTCAGTGCAGTGTCCCGCGATCAGCTGGCAGACAGGAGCGAGTGCAGCAACACACCCCGGGCCATCGGTGGGTAAGTATAGGTTTATTTTTTTATTTTTAAACATTCTTACGGTCACACTATATAAATCCATGCTGTTTGCATGGATTTATATAGTGTGACCTAGTTGTCAAGCACTTTCCAAGTGATGCTAAAATCGCCTGGAAAGCGCTTGTCAATCCGCATGCAGAAACGCATGTGAAAACGCTTCAAATCCGCATGTATTTGGCAGGAAAAACGCATGCACAATCTGCATGCGTTTTTTCTGCCAGGGAGATGCAGAAATGATGCAGAAGTTTTCTGCTTCATTTCTGCATCGTGGGCACTTCCCTTCTGAGGTTTGCACTGTGCTTCAAAAGTAGTTCCCGTTTACATGTAGGGTATTGGCGTACTCAGGAGAAATTTTTACAACTGAGGTCCATTTTTTCCTACTAGCCCTTAGAAAAAAAATAAAAATTTGGGGCTAAAACATCATTTTAGTGGTAAAAATGTAATTATTCTTTCTTCACCGCTCAATGGTGTAAAATTCTGTGAGGCACATGTGGTGTTAATATGATCACTGTACCCCTAGATGAACTAATTGGGAGTGTTGTTTGTAAAATTAGGACACTTATGGGGGGGTTCTGCTGTTATGGAACCTCAGGGGCTCTGCCAATGTGACATTGCATCCCCAAACCAGTCCAGCAAAATTTGAACTCCAATATGGCATTTCTTCCCTTCTGAGTAGTGATGAGCGAGCACTAAAATGCTCAGGTACTCGTTGTTCAAGTCAAGCAAATTGGAATGCTCGAGTGCTCGGACCGAGTAATGAGCCCAATGTAAGTCTATGGGAAACTCAAGCATTTTTCCGGCGGCTCCCCCCCGGCGGTCTGCAGAGGGAATAAAAATTGCCCAAATCGATGGGAAGAGTGCTCAAATGACATGGGAACAGCATGGGGAAGACCCCTGGAAGCATTTCTGACTCCCAGGTCACTGCTGTCAACATCGTTGTCAGAGGTATTACGCCACTTTTACGGACTGTAACAGAGTCACTGGCATTATATCCTGGGGGAGGTATGTGTCACTCAGGATGCTCTCCTGTGTGAATTAAGACCTACTGAATTTCTGCCAGCATGTTATATACTGAGAGTTTGCTCTTTTAAAGGGTGTGGTTTTATGGGAATGACGTAGAAATGAGAGGGAAGTCATTCCCTCTACCTCCCCTTCAGGGTGTGACTGAACAGGGTTTAAATGTTCGGTCAGTTTGTGTTCCGGGGTGGAGTGTGTGGTCTGGAGATGGAGGTCTCCAGGCTGTGTTGGGTGAAACCAGAGAGCAACACCAGAGGACTGGTGTTGCTGAAGACTTCACTATGCTACCTGCAGCGAGCAGAGCCTCGCTTACTATTGGATTCTGTCATACCTTATGTTTTTGTTTTTCCCGTTAACCCCGAGAGGGACTGTTTATTTTTATGGGACCCTGCTGAAGTTTATGACACTGAATAAATCAGCAGGAAGTTAACCCAAACCGTGTGTCCTGTGTCTGCCTCTGGAGAGCCGAGCAAGTCGCTTTACCACAGGACTCACAATAAAACATACAAAAACGAAGCCAAAATGGATTTTCCTGGGAAATATGTTAAGGAACATTCTTTCCAGGGTAATGACTTGTATATAAAGCAAAATAAATAACCAAAAACAAAAATGCTCCTCCACAGCTTGGGCTATGTTCACATGTAGCATTTTTGATGTGTTTTTGCACTTTTGCATTGCTTTCAACGGTGAAAAAAACATTTACCAGTAAATGTCATTTTAACATTTTACTACCTTATCTGGCCATGTGGTGTGTGACATATCATCAGACACATCCTGCTTCATTTATGATGGAGGGACTCTGAAAGTCACAAACACTATTTTTATAGGGCCATCAGGGGACCGTTACAATTCTTAAAGGGGCAGCAGTCGGCTATGCTTTGTTGTTCCCATTATTAATGAGTGGGTCTCCTAAACTGTTATTGCGTATGCAGTGACTGAAACGGCTGCCAAAAATTTGGAGGAACTCCAATGCCCCTTGCAAGAGACGCCAAGGTTGGAGGGCCTCCTGAAAACAATGTTCCCATTATTAGGAAGTGTGTCTCCCATAGTGTTTGCCTATGCAGTGAAGCAACGGCTGCCAAAAATTTGGAGGAACTCCAATACCCCTTGCAAGAGACGTAGAGGTCGGAGGGCCTCCTGCAAAAAATGCTCCCATTATTAGGAAGTGTGTCTCCCATACTGTTTGCCTATGCAGTGAAGCAATGGCTGCCAAACATTTGGAGGAACTCCAATGCCCCTTGCATAGAGGTCTCGGCCTATCGGTTATAATTCCACCGGCCGCACTAAAAACCCGCTCTGACAAAATGCTAGCGACACGGCAGGCCTGGACCTCCATGGCATAGAGAGCCATTTCATGCCACGTGTCCAGCTTGCATACCAATAATTATAAGGCACAAAGGAATCACGGAGGATGCTGGTACGGTCAGCAAGGTACTCCCTCACCATCTTCCGAAACTTTTCCTTCCTTGAGAGAGTACCCCGCGCATCAGGGCTTGTGCGATGGGAGGGTCTTAGAAAAGTGTCCCAGAACTTTGACAGTGTTCCTCTGCCTCTGCTTGACTGCATTTGTGTCTCTCTCCCGCCTGTGACTCCTTGGTTGTCCAACGAACTGTGACCTCTGCCGCCATCATTTTCAGATGGGAATTTTTTAATAATTCTGCAACAAGTGCCTTCTCGTACTGCCCCATTTTATCAGGCCTGTCCTGCAAGGTAATAAGAGACAGAAAGTTCTGCAGTGCTGCCGTGCTTCCAGCTTGTGAGTGATGTGGTCATTTTGGAGATGGAGGCTGAAGAAGAGGAGGAGGAGGAGGTGCAGGAGCTGTAGAATGTGGTAGCAAGCCTGATTGACCCAGGGCCCGCAATCTTTGGCGTCGGGAAAGATTCGACTGGGTCTCGGCTTCCTCTATATTAATCCACTGTGCCGTCAGCGAGATGTACTGTCCCTGCCTACAAGCACTTGTCCAGATGTCCGTGGTTAGATGGACTTTCCCAGTAACTGCCTTGTTGAGGGCATATCTAATGTTGTGGGACACGTGCTCGTGTAATGTGGGGACGGCACACTGGGAGAAATAGTGGCGGCTGGGGACCGAGTACCGAGGGATGGTTGCCACCATCAGGTTGTGGAAAGTTTCTGTCTCTATGACCCTAAAAGGCAAGATTTCAAGCACAAGCATTTGCGAAATGTGTGAATTTAGTGGTGTGGCCTGTGGGATGTTGGCTGCGTATTTGCGCTTGCATTCTAAGGACTGGGGCAGGGACAACTGAACGCTGCGCTGGGACAAGGACGTGGATGTGCTTGCTTGTGCTAGTTGAGAGTGTGCAATGACAGGTGCAGGGTGGGAGGCATCTTGGCATGCGCTATAGACAGGGGATTGGCGTGCATGTGACTCGCCCCCTGGGCCGTGGGGCACCCAGAACCGGGCTTCGGTGCGATGCTGGGGGTAGTAGTGGCAACCCGATCCCGTGGCTCAGGGTGGTCAGACCAAATGCTGTGGCAGTCTATTTATCAGTGTTTTGGAATGTCCGACTATGCCACCCGTGGATTGCGGTCAGGGATGACCGCTGCTGCAAGGCAGACCACTGAGGCTGGTGTTGGTGTGCAGCACAGGGATAGGATAACTCCCCACGGGAAGAGTGTAGCCTCAGGGCAATATAGGTGGATGCTGGAGGTGATGGTGCAGGCGCAGCATAAATCACACAGAGTCCAATGGTGCAGTTCAGGCCTTTTACTCACAGTTGATATCCAAGTCACCTCTGTCAGCAATGACTGCCCAAGCCATGCTGCGTCCACCAGGTGAGGGGCTCAGTCAACCCCCAGGCAACTCAGGAGTGTGGCACAGGACCCCCTTCTATCCTTTCTCTGGCCTCTCGTGCCCCACCAGTGACCACGCTTCTGTCCGGCTGCCTCGGGCCTTCTCTGGTAAAACTTGGCGCCAGTTTCCCTGACCCTACGTGGTGCCTTCCTAGCGGGTGTAGCAAGGGGTCGCACCAATAAATGATCACGACCTCCGGTTCTTGGCTGAGGGATGATTTACCGGGAATCCGATATAACATGGGCTTGCAACGGTTGCTGTCCTTTCTGCTCTCTTAGGGTCCCTTCTGCCTTCTTGTTTCTGGAGCTTTTCTACTCCTCCGTCTCTCCTCTTTCTTTCTTTCTTTCTCCTTCTCCTCTTCTCCTCTCTGGCCCCGGCCTTCTCTCCAGGCCTGCCTCGTGGAGCTGAGCTCAGGCTGAGCCACAGCTCCTTGTCAGCTCTCTCTGGCTGAACTACTTCTGAGAACTGAACTCTCCCACTCTCTTCTGACTTAAGATGGCTCCCACCTTTTATCTACCTCTCTGTGTCTGAGCGCAGGTGACCTGCACCCAATGAGCTCCTTCCTATGCTCCAGAAACCGTCCTCTACTGCTCCTACATCACTGGGTTCTCTCCCCCCTCCCCACTCCAGCCAGGGACATGGTCAGTTGTGCCTGCATATATGGGAGCACCGTCGAGCTGTCCGAGGACATAGTCAGTCGTGCCTGCATAAATGGGAGCACCGTCGAGCTGTCCCGCAGAAAAGGGTTGAGTGTGTGTATGTGACGCGCCCCCTGGGACATATTCCTTTTTGAGGGGAATACCCGGCACCGGATCAGATGGGGGGGGGGTTGTAGTCTCCGAGCGGCTGTGACCCGGTCCCGTGCCCAGGGCGTCAAGCTAAGTGTTATGAGGCAGTCCTACAGATGTTATTAAAGTTCTTTTGTGTCGACTACGCCACCCGTTGTGATGCGGTCACTGTGGCCGCCGCTGCTGCAGGGTCCGCTGAGGCTGATGGTGGGTGCGCAGCTTGGTGAGATAACCCCCAACGGGAGGGGTATAGCCTCAGAGGGGACAGGCGCAGAGGATGGGGGTTGTGGTGGTGCGATGCAGCCGGCAATGAAGACAGACTCGGGTTGTGCAGTTAAGGGTGTTTACTTACTGCTGATGTTGTACTGGTCACTCCAGCTGCTAGTGACCACCCGAGCCGTGCTGCGTCCACCAGGTCCTGGATCCGGCCAACCCCCAAACAAGTCCAGAGCGTGGCCCTGAGCTCTCCCTCTGTCCTTTCTTCAGCCGTCCCCACCAGTGATTCACCTAGGTCCAGCTCCCTCGGGCCTTCTTTTGGGACACCCTTGGCCCTGGGTTCCCTGACCCTTCATGTGGTGTGCCTTCGGGGTGAATGTGGTGGGTGACCGTGACAGACACTGCCCACGGTCTCCGGTCTCTGGCTGGGGAATGTCTTTGCCCCCACCAGCTTGGGTTCCGGTACCCTGATGCTGACTCCTCACCCGGTGCTCTAATTTGGGTTCTTGGGTCCCTTCAGTCTTCCCCCTCTGGGTCTTTCTCTGCTCCACTCTCTCTCTCTCCAGGGCTGCTGTTTCCTTCTCTCTCCTCTCCAACTGACTTGTTCTCAGCGTCTGACCCTGATCTAAGTTGGTGCCCTCCTTATATATCCCTCTATGTGTGAGCTCAGGTGACCAGCACCCAATGAGCTCCTATCACTACCCAGACTGCTCCCCCTATCTGCCCCTACACTACATGGGATGTACCACCCCCCTCCCACTCCAGCCAGGAACAGGCTCGGTTGTACCTGCACATTTCTAAGTGGGAGTACCGTCGGCCTGCTCCTCTGGAATGGGATGTATGTAGTGCATGCAGTCTATCTGAGCTCAGTTCCACACTCCTTCCTTACCCGGGAGTGGAATATCACACCTCTGGGTTGAGGTGCAATACCCCTGTAGCAGCCGAATCCTCAGGGTGCTACATATGCAGCTAACTGAGCCCTGGTCCACACTCCATCCTTACCTGGGAGTGGAATATCACACCTCTGGTTGAGGTGCAATACCCCTGTGGCAACCGAACCCTCGGGGCGCCACACATGCACAACAGCGGAACAAGCAGTCTTGTCACCCGCAGACACTGTTGCTGGACCCTAGGGTTCAGTCCACTTAGTCGGGTGCTTTGCTGCCATGAGCCTGATCATGCTGGTGGTGGTCAGGTGGTGGTGGTCAGGCTTCTAGTTTTGCTACCCCTGTTGATGCTGGCCTGGCTGGTGGTGCTAATGGTCTTTTTGGGGTTTTCTGCAGAGTCTTTAAAATATAACCAGACTCGGGAAGACCTAACAGTTGTACTGGCATCTTCCGTCGTGCTGGCGTTACGAGGAATGCTTTCCCGCCTTGTGTCTGCGGCCACCACGCTGCTTCTTCCTGCCTGTTGTGGTGCTACGCTTCCCTTTCCCTGTGTGCTGCTGTCCTCACTCTGTATGTCCCCCTGCCAGGTTTGGTCAGTTACTATATTATCCACCACCTCGTCTTCCACTTCCGCACCCTGGTCCTCCTACTGACTTTCTGGCAACTGTGTCTCATCATCATCATCATCACCCACCTCTTGCCACAGTAATTGCACTTTCCCACCGTCGCCTTCGTGTGACCGTGGCTGCTACAATATTTGGGCATCGCTACACGCGTTCTCCTCTTGACTCAATTGAAGCTGGCCGGGCCAGAGGCCCGAATCTACAAATAGAAAAGCTCTTCTGAGTGTCCAAGTGTGGGATCAGTTGTCTCCGGGCACTCGGCATGGTGGGAGGAAGGAGGTTCAGGGTGAGGAATATGCGGTCCAGACGCACGGCTACTGAGACTTGACTGTGTGGAAGACAGGGTGGTAGTGGGGGTGGCTAAGTCACTGGAAGCATTATCTGCTATCCAACTAATAACTTTTTGACACTGCTCTTTTTTCAATAGTGGTGTTCTGTGGTCCCCTAGCAACTGGGACAGGATGGTCTTGCGACAAGATGTGGGTGTTTGTTGTGGCACAATTTCACCTTGCCCACGGCCACGTCCTTTGCCTCCTCCTCTGCATGCACCATCACCATCAGATCCACTTCCCCATCCCTTACCACGCACCTTGCCTATTTTTAATGAAGGACAATATTTTCCACGTTCACGAGAAATGGCTGATTTTGGAACACTCTTATAGGTGTTATGTCTGACAGACAGCCACAGTTTTAAATAGCAGGCCTGTTATTTGCTAATATTATCCTTCACAGACACCGAGTGTGAATAGCTTGACTGACACACTGCAACAGAATGGAAAAGGAGGCCAATATTTTCCATGTTGAGTTTAAATTTCTGGATTTTTAATCGCTGAAATTTGGAACAGATCTGGCTTTATTCTGCAGTGAGAACAAGCAAATGGAGCATAAAAATAGATTACTCTGGATTGCTTTTTAAGCAAATAACCAGGATTAAGATCAAAATAAAATTTTCCCTGGCCCCTGATATCTGGGGCTATGTCTACAAATATCTGTAAGAACAGCAGCAGGAACGTTCAATTGGCCCTCTTGCACTATATGCACTGCAGTCTGCCACATACACTGCCTGCCTGCCTAATTCCTGCTATCACCACTAGAGATGAGCGTTGTTCGACTCGAAATGTTCGCCAATCTCAAATTCGAGCTGTTTTGTGCGGTGTTCGAGCCGTTCGGCGAACACGAACGATTTGAAAAAAATTCGGCTGTTCGAGGTTATGTTCAATAACTGTTCGTGCACCAAAATCATAACTGGATTTTTTCTCAGTAATGATGAAAATTAATGTTAATACGCAGTTTGAGTGTACAGCGGGGCGGGGGGAGGGTCAGGGGATGGATCTCTGCAGGAATAATGAAGATCTCCATTTTTTTTTCTCTTTCCCGCATTTACAGTGGGGAGGTGCAATCTGTCAGCCTATCAGCAGCGCACACACGGAGCGCAGTGCTTTTTTTCACACAAGCAAGGGCATGTGTTATTGGCAGTGTATGTCACATGTCCTTGCCCTATAAGACCCAGCCATTTTCCCCGTCGCCACCATTTTCTCACTGCTGCAGCTGCATGTTAGACGGCACCGCTGTTGCTGTGTGCGCTATACCTTGTTAATTTCAAGCCAATTTTCGCACAAATCTACAGATAGCTTGGGAGTAGGGAATAGTTGTGATTGCAGTCCTTTTAAGAACTAGGTTACAGCATTTCCTACGACTTTTATCAGGCAGGTCTGTGCTCTTAAATAGATAGGTTGTGGGAGTAAAGACTAATTGTAATTGCAGTCCTTTTCAGGACTAAGTTACATAAGTTTCTATCAGTTTTTGCCAGGCAGGTCTGTGCCAGTGCTGTGCAAGTTTTTTTCACAGCATTTGGCTAAATCTAGCAAAGCTAATCCTTTTTGGCCTCTTGCAGAGTGTGTTAGTCAGTGGAGTAGCCTATCTGTGTTGCAAGCTACACCACCTGTGTATAGAACACCAATTTTTTACTGCACCTAGTGAAGTAAAACCTTTTGGGCATAGCATCATTCTATTAGTCCATCTATACTGACCTCCATCAGGTTGCAAATTGAATATAATATTTTTCTGCATCTAGCTCTGAAAAAATATTTGGCCTTCTAGCAGTGTGTGGGACTTGTTCTATTAGTCCATCTATACTGACCTCCATCAGGTTGCAAACTGAATATAATTTTTTTCTGCATCTACCTCTGAAAAAATATTTGGACTTCTAGCAGTGTGTGGGACTTGTTCTATTAGTCCATCTATACTGACCTCCATCAGGTTGCAAATTGAATATCATTTTTTTCTGCATCTAGCTCTGAAAAAATATTTGGCCTTCTAGCAGTGTGTGGGACTTGTTCTATTAGTCCATCTATACTGACCTCCATCAGGTTGCAAACTGAATATAATTTTTTTCTGCATCTACCTCTGAAAAAATATTTGGGCTTCTAGCAGTGTGTGGGACTTGTTCTATTAGTCCATCTATACTGACCTCCATCAGGTTGCAAATTGAATATCATTTTTTTCTGCATCTAGCTCTGAAAAAATATTTGGCCTTCTAGCAGTGTGTGGGACTTGTTCTATTAGTCCATCTATACTGACCTCCATCAGGTTGCAAATTGAATATCGTTTTTTTCTGCATCTAGCTCTGAAAAAATACTTGGCCTTCTGGCAGTGTGTGCGACTTGTTCTATTAGTCCATCTATACTGACCTCCATCAGGTTGCAAACTGAATATAATTTTTTTCTGCATCTACCTCTGAAAAAATATTTGGGCTTCTAGCAGTGTGTGGGACTTGTTCTATTAGTCCATCTATACTGACCTCCATCAGGTTGCAAATTGAATATCATTTTTTTCTGCATCTAGCTCTGAAAAAATATTTGGCCTTCTAGCAGTGTGTGGGACTTGTTCTATTAGTCCATCTATACTGACCTCCATCAGGTTGCAAATTGAATATGTGTCACCCTGGCCTGGATGCCACAAAATGTAATAAAGCTGTGTCTGAGAGCAAGGGGGAGGTTCTCTAGTCAGGGGAACATTAGCATGCAGTACCTCCTGTCTCAGGCCAGTAGGGGGAGCAGGCTGCCCCTATAAAAGCTGGTGCTGGGGGCAGGGTTAGGGAGAACTGGATGACCTGTCTCAGCACTGAGACGTGTCCTGGAGCAGAGCAGGGACAGAAAGTTGTATTGCACCTAAGAGGAAGTGTGGCAGGAGGAGAGCCACAAGCCAGAGACAAGAGGCGAAGTGAGCCTGTCTTAGAAGATAAAGGACTTAATTTACCAGACTTTGGTGTCTGAGGCAGCGAGGATTCCACATCCTACAGCAGATAACCAGTCCGCAGGGGACTGTATGTTCCTTGGCCTAAGATACCTGGAGGCTCTGCCACAACAGAAGGGACCAGTAAAGACGTACCTGGCCGGGAGCAGAAAGGAACCCACGTCGCAGGCCATACAGGCGAGAGTACACGGAAAGCTCGGAAATGTGGGCTGTTACCCTATAAGGAGGGGATAGAGAGGAAGGAGCACAGAAAGCATGGTAGGCCTACACCCTCACCCTGACCAGGGCCAATTTCCTCATTGCTCTCAGACATCCAGGTCCCCTCCTAGCCGGGACTGTTTATGGGTCAGTTTACCTGTTTTAGTAAAGGCCCTGGACTGCAACCTGTTGTCTGTGTGCTCCTTCGCGCTTCCAGCACTACCGGTACTGGGACTCTCACCACCATCACTCCCACCATCCATTATACTGCCCTGGGGCCGCACTCTTCTCGTGGGGAGTCACACTACCCTAGCTGCACACCTCATCAGCCCCTGCGGTCTGCATGCCGCGGCGGTTCCTAATAACCGCAATCCACGGGTGGCGTAGTCGGACATAATCATCAGCGCATAACGGACTACCACTGGCCTGACCACCCTGAGCCACGGAACCGGGTTGCCACTACTACTCCCATCGTTCCCCTACTGCCCGGATCCGAGTGCCCCATGGCCCAGGGGGCGAGTCAGCTTTGGCGTAGTCGGCAGGATTGCAACCAACCCGCCACAAACGGGTATTGCGTGCCTAGAAAAGACTTTGCACTTACCTAAAAAGAGGTTTCCCGCCATCCGGAGCCGTTTCCCGCCATTTCCAGCCGTCTCCCGCCATCTTCCATCGGTTCCCGCCATCTTCAGCCACTTTCCCGCCATCGGACGCCATCTTCAGGACGCCACGCGGGAAGAAGAGGGGCGTGGACGTCCAAACCGCGTGAGATCCGAAGCTCCGCCCCACGCACCGACGCTGCGCAAGGTCCTGGAAGGGAGAGAGAGCGACGCTGACGTCATCGGGACGCGACGCAAGGTCCTCGTCCAGAGCAGCAGCAGCGGAGCCGCGGCCTACAGAAGAGGATCGTCGGAAGGTAGGCTACGCTTAACTAGGGGGGAGGAAGATGTCGGACACAGAGGCGCCCACTACCACCAACGCAGCTGCAGCAGCGGTGATGCCCTTTTCCCTGCCCTACATCCCTGGAGCGGCCTGGCTGCCCAAGTACTCAGGGGAGCCCCAAGCCCTAACTGACTTAAAGGAAAGGCTGTACATTTTGTTCCAAGTCTACCCCCTGACAGAGGAACAGAAGGTCAGCATACTAACAGGGCAGTTAACTGGCGCAGCCCAAAGGGAGGTAAAATCATGGCCCACTGAGGAGAAAAGGACTGTGAAGGGTATTCTGGCCCGGCTGCAAGGTACCTTTGACACACGTACCTCCGCTGAGATTAAAATGAGGTTCTATGGATGTAAGCAGCGGGCACAGGACAGCATCAGAGACTATGCCCTAAATCTGCAGGGAGCCTTGAGGGCTATTCATCAAACTCACCCTGGCAGTGTGCAGGAAGTTACTAACAGAACAATTCATAGAAGGTCTGCTGTCTAGCGCCCACAGGGCCCAACTGCGCCTCATGTTCTTTCAGAACCCCGTCCTGACCTTTGCCCAATTTAAGGACAGGGCCATAAGGGTGCTCCGTGAATCTGCAACCAGTGGCGCTATAAACCCCCGGCGCCCTGCTCTCACCTACCACCAGGAGGCGGCGCCCTCCTCTATGGACCCCGTGGGGGCTGATGCACAGGCCCTGAACCAAGCCCCGTCGAAAGACCTGCACCACCAAGTCCAGGAGCTGAACAGGAGCGTCGCGGCGTTGACCAGGACCGTCCAGGCGTTGCAAGTGGACCCGTCAAGACCCATCGAGCTGGCTTCAAGTCCGGAGGATGTCCCGTGGCGTCGACAGAGGAGGATACCGTCGTTCCAAGGGAGGCCCACAGACCGCTACGTAGAGGATGGACAGCCCATTTGCCGTCGATGCAACCAGCCCGGACACATTTCCAGGTACTGTAATTTAAACGGGTCCAACCTGGAGCAGAGGGCCAACCCCCAGGCATAAGATCACCAGGCCCTTATAATTGGCGTGATAAGTACGTTGGGGGGCGCCCGATTTTACCCGTGGTGCTGGACGGTATCCCCATGAGCGCCTTGCTGGATACCGGGTCGCAAGTAACCACTATCCCTTATGTACTTTTTAAGCAGTATTGGCCTGATGCTGATATAACACGGTATCCAGACAGTAACTTGAGCATCATCGCCAGTAATTGCTTACCCATGCCGCAGATGGGGTTCAAGGAGATGACCATAAAAATTGGTAAAGTTGAACTACCGGCACAGGGAGTAATTATTGTGGACATTGACCGACGTGAAAGTCACCCTAAAATAACTGTGGGTACTAACGTAATTGAAAATTGTCTTTCAGAGGTAATTGTAATTCTACAACAGGTGGCGGTGAATGCTAGTTCCAGCCAACAGAGAGTCCTCAGCAAGGAGATAAAAGCCCTGATGAGACGGCAGCAGGTAGAACTGTCTGGTGGTGAGAGCGGTAGCGTAAGAATGAGTGACCCATTCCCAATTTCCATGCCTCCCAAAAGTGAAATGATGATCTGGTGTCGGACTGCAATCGGGTTGAGAGGTAGAGACTACCAAGCCATGGTAGAACCCGTGTACTCGGACAGCAGGCCCACCATTTTGACAGCCCGGGGGGTGGTTGATGTCCGTCATGGGAGGGTGCCCGTCCGCATTCTCAACATTGGGGAGAGGGAGGTACACTTACCCAGGTACGCTACACTTGCCAAACTGTTTGTTGTCGAACACAAAGCTATCAGGGCCGTGGAACCCTTGCCTCCATCTCCACAGGCGGAGGGTAATGGCTCCCAGAAATAAAAGGAGGACTGGTGCCAGAAACTCCACGTGGGTGCTGACTCCACTCCCCTGCACCAAAAACAAGGAGTCTACCGGGTGGTACAGGAGTACGAGAGAGTCTTTAGTAAGCACCCGCTAGACTTCGGCAGAGTAAAAGGGATAGAACACCACATCCCCACAGGGAGCCACCCACCAATAAAAGAGAGACACAGGCCTGTACCCCCTGCACATTATCAGAACGCAAAGGGCATGCTAAGAGAAATGAAAGAAGCTGGGGTCATTAGAGATAGCTGTAGCCCCTGGGCAGCCCCCTTGGTTCTGGTGAAAAAGAAAGACGGCGCCATGAGAATGTGCATGGACTATAGACAAATCAACCGTATCACCCACAAAGACGCATATCCGCTGCCTAGAATAGAGGAGTCTTTAGCCGCACTAAAATCAGCTAACTTCTTTTCTACTTTGGACCTTACTAGCGGGTTCTGGCAGGTTCCTGTGGCAGAGGCTGACGAGGAGAAGACTGCCTTCACCCCCCCGATGGGACTGAGTGAGTTCAACTGTATGCCTTTCGGGCTCTGCAACGCACCAGGGACCTTCCAGCGTCTGATGGAATGCTGTCTAGGGCACCGAAACTTCGAGACGGTCCTCCTTTACCTGGACGACGTGATCTACGAGGACCATCTCAAACACCTGGCTGAGGTGTTCGAAGCCCTGGCAGGCTATGGCCTGAAGGTGAAACCATCGAAGTGTCACCTGCTGAAACCAAAGGTCCAGTACCTAGGGCACGTGGTAAGTGTGGAAGGTGTAGCCCCCGACCCTGACAAGGTCACGGCAATCAAGAGCTGGCCAAGCCCCTCGAACATCAAGGAGGTGAGACAGTTTCTCGGGTTGGTAGGCTACTACCGAAGGTTCATCCCCGGGTTCACTAAGATGCCAGCTCCTATGCAGGACCTCCTGATCGGACAGTCTAAGTCCAGGAGTCAAAAGCCACCCTTCAAGTGGGATAAACCGGAAGAGGAGTCCTTCCGCCAGTTGAAGATGGCCCTCACGGGGGATGAGATCCTGGCCTACCCTGATTATGGCCAGCCTTTTATTCTCCACACGGACGCCAGTAATGTGGGACAGGGAGCCGTACTGTCCCAAAACCAACAGGGCAGAGAAAGGGTGATCGCGTACGCCAGCCGGAAGCTGAGGCCCACCGAGAGGAACCCGGAGAATTACAGATAATTCAAGCTAGAATTCTTGGCAGTGGTGTGGGCCGTAACGGAACGCTTCAAGCATTACCTGGCCTCCGCAAAGTTCACCGTGTACACGGACAACAACCGGTTGACAAACCTGGACAATGCGAGACTGGGTGCCCTGGAACAGCGGTGGATGGCCCGTCTCTCCAACTATGACTTCGTGATCAAGTACCGGGCAGGCAAAACCAATGCCAACGCTGACGCCCTATCGAGGATGCCTCACTTACCTGAAGGTGACGAAGACCCAGAAGAGCTGGAGGAGGTAGAACTCCCCACATTTCACGGGTATGGAGCCGCTCAATACTCCCACCGCGTGAAGGAGGAGGATCTAACAACCGCGATGATCAATCCCCTACCTCACCACAGCTGGGCCGAGACCCAAGATAGTGACCCTGCCATCCGCCTGGTGTAAGATCTGCTGACCCAGGAAGACGCCCGAATGGATCCGGATGCCCCAGAGGAAGCCAAGCAGCTATGGAAAGAGAAGAGCAAGCTGTTCCTCTACGAAGGCAAGTTGTGCAGAAGGATTGTCAACCACCGGACGCACGAGCTGACCTGGCAAATCGTGGTTCCAAGGCAGGATGCAGCTATGGTCCTGGGGGCTTACCATGACAGAGCGGGGCACTTCGGTTGGAAGAAACTGGAGTTCCTACTAAGAGGAAGGTTCTTTTGGGTCGGCATGAGAGGAGCTGTAGAAAAGTGGTGCAGAGACTGTGGCCCTGGTCACCTAAGGAGGAAGGACCGCACCAGCCAGAAGACTCCCTTGAGGCCCATCGTCACCACGCAGCCTCTTGAGCTCGTAGCTCTGGACCACGTCAAATTGGCTCCAAGCCGGTCAGGATACATCTATGCCCTGACAATCGTGGACCACTATTCCCGTTTTCTAGTGGTGGTACCGGTAAAGGACTTGACAGCCCAAACAGCGGCCAGAGCCTTCCAGCAATACTTCTGCAGTCCACACGGGTATCCGGAACAGGTCCTGACAGACCAGGGTCCAGCGTTCGAGGCTGAAATCTTCCAAGAGTTCTGCAACCTCTATGGCTGTAAGAAGATTCGGACAACGCCTTACCACCCACAAACCAACGGGATGTGTGAGAAGATGAACAATATAGTCATTGTTCTCCTGAAGACTTTACCCCTGGAGGAATGCAGCCTGTGGCCAGAAAAACTGCCGGACCTGATAGACTTATACAATCATATCCCGGTGAATTCTACCAACTGCACCCTGGCTTACCTGATGCGAGCCAGACCAGGTAAGCTGCCCGTAGACCTGGAGATGGGAGTCCTGACACCTGAGGACACCTCCCCGGATGCGGACTGGGATACGGAAAGGCAACTGCAGTACAAGAAGGTACAGGAGAGTGTGGAGAAGAGCCTGGCCCAGGTGAGAGAAAGGCAAGAAAGACTCTTCAACCAACACGCCCCTGCTGGTCCCCTAGAACCTGGTGAGCAGGTCCTGAAGCGGAAGAGAAGGCTACATAAGTTGGACGACCAGTGGGAAAGGGAACCCTACACCATACTGCAGTCTGATCACGACAATCCGAAGGTGTGCGTGATCACCAAGGACGGAGGAGAAACCACTAGTACCGTCTCCAAGGACCACCTCAAAAGATGCCCCGAGCAACTCCGTAGTGCAGAAGAGGATCAAAGTGACCTTGAACCCGCAGAGGACAAGGAAGAAATGATCAGCACCGTTCTCGGAGAGTTCCCTCAGTCCTGGACTCGGATAAGCGATGCCATAGTGGTATCCGTCCTGCATTTCCTGCGACCGACTGCGCAACAACCTGCACCAGAGCCGGAAGGTGAAGAGGAGCAAGCAGTTCCAGAGGCAGAAGAGCCTATACCATCAGCCCAGGAGAGTCAACCCTCTGCTGACAGTGAGCCTGCCATGCCTGCGGTAAGCCAAAGGACCCGCAGACAGCTGCCTGCCCTACCTGTACACCCAGCTGGTAGCTGTACCCCTAACGCTAGTGGGGAAAGCCAGGTCGGTCCACCACCAGACAGTGGGTTAAGGAGATCAACCAGGAGCACAAAGGGGCAGATACCCGCTCGCTGGAAAATATAGAGCGCGCTAAAATTGTGAATAACCCTGTTGCCAAATGTTGAAATGTTTGCCAAGTTACCTGCGTGATTAGTAATTGTGTGTTTCAGTTCCTTACAGTTGCCATACAGACTCGAAGGTTATGGACTTTTTATAACCGGAATCTTGTATGGACTGCGTTCGGAGCCTAACCAAGGAATGAACTAAGACTGTGAAGGACTTGGGGTAGGACAGACCCCCACCTGGTTAAGGCTCCCCGTTGTATTGGTGATATGGACACCCGGTCACAGACCACACTGTGACCTTAAGAACTCAATCTGTGCGTCGTCTGTCTGTTAATGTTTTATGGTTATGCATATTGTCTTTGTTTATTGTTTAGTCCCGGAGTACTAAATTTCACTAGGGGGGAATGTGTCACCCTGGCCTGGATGCCCCAAAATGTAATAAAGCTGTGTCTGAGAGCAAGGGGGAGGTTCTCTAGTCAGGGGAATATTAGCATGCAGCACCTCCTGTCTCAGGCCAGTAGGGGGAGCAGGCTGTCCCTATAAAAGCTGGTGCTGGGGGCAGGGTTAGGGAGAACTGGATGACCTGTCTCAGCACTGAGACGTGTCCTGGAGCAGTGCAGGGACAGAAAGTTGTATTGCACCTAAGAGGAAGTGTGGCAGGAGGAGAGCCACAAGCCAGAGACAAGAGGTGAAGTGAGCCTGTCTTAGCAGATAAAGGACTTAATTTACCAGACCTTGGTGTCTGAGGCTGGGAGGATTCCACATCCTACAGCAGATAACCAGTCCGCAGGGACTGTATGTTCCTTGGCCTAAGATACCTGGAGGCTCTGCCACAACAGAAGGGACCAGTAAAGCCGTACCAGGCCGGGAGCAGAAAGGAACCCACGTCGCAGGCCATACAGGCGAGAGAACACGGAAAGCTCGGAAACATGGGCTGTTACCCTATAAGGAGGGGATAGCCAGAAGGAGCACAGAAAGCACGGTAGGCCTACACCCTCACCCTGACCAGGGCCAATTTCCCCATTGCTCTCAGACATCCAGGTCCCCTCCTAGCCGGGACTGTTTATGGGTCAGTTTACTTGTTTTAGTAAAGACCCTGGACTGCAACCTGTTGTCTGTGTGCTCCTTCGCGCCTCCAGCACTACCGGTACTGGGACTCTCACCACCATCACCTCCACCATCCATTATACTGCCCTGGGGCCGCACTCTTCCCGTGGGGAATCACACTACCCTAGCTGCACACCTCATCAGCCCCAGCGGTCTGCATGCAGCGGCGGTTCCTAATAACCGCAATCCACGGGTGGCGAAGTCGGGCATAATCATCAGCGCATAGCGGACTACCACTGGCCTGACCACCCTGAGCCACGGAACCGGGTTGCCACTACTACTCCCATCATTCCCCTACTGCCCGAATCCGAGTGCCCCACGGCCCAGGGGGCGAGTCAAATATAATATTTTTCTGCATCTAGCTCTGAAAAAATATTTGGCCTTCTAGCAGTGTGTGGGACTTGTTCTATTAGTCCATCTATACTGACCTCCATCAAGTTGCAAACTGAATATAATTTTTTTCTGCATCTACCTCTGAAAAAATATTTGGGCTTCTAGCAGTGTGTGGGACTTGTTCTATTAGTCCATCTATACTGACCTCCATCAGGTTGCAAATTGAATATAATATTTTTCTGCATCTAGCTCTGAAAAAATATTTGGCCTTCTAGCAGTGTGTGGGACTTGTTCTATTAGTCCATCTATACTGACCTCCATCAGGTTGCAAACTGAATATAATTTTTTTCTGCATCTAGCTCTGAAAAAATATTTGGGCTTCTAGCTGTGTGTGGGATTTGTTCTATTAGTCCATCTATACTGACCTCCATCAGGTTGCAAATTGGATATAATATTTTTCTGCATCTAGCTCTGAAAAAATATTTGGCCTTCTAGCAGTGTGTGGGACTTGTTCTATTAGTCCATCTATACTGACCTCCATCAGGTTGCAAATTGAATATAATATTTTTCGGCATCTAGCTCTGAAAAAATATTTGGCCTTCTAGCAGAGTGTGGGACTTGTTCTATTAGTCCATCTATACTGACCTCCATCAGGTTGCAAACTGAATATAATTTTTTTCTGCATCTACCTCTGAGAAAATATTTGGGCTACTAGCTGTGTGTGGGACTTGTTCTATTAGTCCATCTGACTCGCCCCCTGGGCCGTGGGGCACGCGGATCCGGGCAATAGGGAAACGGTGGGAGTAGTAGTGGCAACCCGGTTCCGTGGCTCAGGATGGTCAGACCAGTGGTAGTCCGTTATGCGCTGATGATTATGTCCGACTACGCCACCCGTGGATTGCGGTTATTAGGAACCGCCGCTGCATGCAGACCGCTGGGGCTGATGAGGTGTGCAGCTAGGGTAGTGTGACTCCCCACGGGAAGAGAGCGGCCCCAGGGCAGTATAATGGATGGTGGGAGTGATGGTGGTGAGAGTCCCAATACCGGTAGTGCTGGAGGCGCGAAGGAGCACACAGACAACAGGTTGCAGTCCAGCGTCTTTACTAAAACAGGTAAACTGACTCATAAACAGTCCCGGCTAGGAGGGGACCTGGATGTCTGAGAGCAATTGGGAGATTGGCCCTGGTCAGGGTGAGGGTGTAAGCCTACCGTGCTTTCTGCGCTCCTTCTGGCTATCTCCTCCTTATAGGGTAACAGCCCACGTTTCTGAGCTCTCCGTGTACTCTCGCCTGTATGGCCTGCAACGTGGATTCCTTTCTGCTCCCGGCCTGGTACGGCTTTCCTGGTCCCTTCTGTTGTGGCAGGGCCTTCAGGCTTCTTAGGACAAGGAATATACAGTCCCCTGCGGACTGGTTATCTGCTGTGGGATGTGGAATCCTCCCAGCCTCAGACACCAAAGTCTGGTAAATTAAGTCCTTTATCTGCCAAGACAGGCTCACTTCGCCTCTTGCCTCTGGCTTGTGGCTCTCCTCCTGCCACACTTCCTCTTAGGTGCACTACAACTTTCTGTCCCTGCTCTGCTCTGTGACAAGTCTCAGTCCTGAGACAGGTCGACTAGTTCTCCCTAACCCTGCCCCCAGCACCAGCTTTTATAGGGCAGCCTGCTCCCCCTACTAGCCTGAGACAGGAGGTACTGCATGCTAATGTTCCCCTGACTAGAGAACCTCCCCCTTGCTCTCAGACACAGCTTTATTACATTTTGTGGCATCCAGGCCAGGGTGACACATTCCCCCCTAGTAAAATTTAGTACTCCGGGACTAAACAATAAACAAGGATTATATGCATAACCATAAAAAATTAACAGACAGTCGACGCACAGATTGAGTTCTTAAGGTCACAGTGTGGTCTGTGACCGGGTGTCCATATCACCAATACAACGGGGAGCCTTAACCAGGTGGGGGTCTGTCCTACCTCAAGTCCTTCTCAGTCTTAGTTCATTCCTTGGTTAGGCTCCGAACGCAGTCCATACAAGATTCCGGTTATAAAAAGTCCATAACCTTTGAGTCCTTACGGTAACTGCAAGAAACTGAAACACAGAATTACCAAACATGCATGTAACTTGGCAAACATTTCAACATTTGGCAACAGGGTTATTTACAATTTTAGTGCACTGTATATTCTCCAGAGAGTGGGTATCTGCCCCTTTGTGCTCCTGGTTGACCTGCATAACCCACTGTCTGGTGGTGGACTGACCTGGCTTTCCCCACTAGCATTAGGGGTACAGCTACCAGCTGGGTGTACAGGTAGGGCAGGCAGCTGTCTGCGGGTTCTTTGGCTTACCGCAGGCATGGCAGGCTCACTGTCAGCAGAGGGTTGACTCTCCTGGGCTGCTGATACAGGCTCTTCTGCCTCTGGAACCGCTTGCTCCTCTTCACCTTCCGGCTCTGGTGTTGGTTGTTGCTGTGCCGGTTGCAGGAAATGCAGGACGGGTACCACTATGGCATCTTTTATCCGAGTCCAGGACTGAGGGAACTCTCCGAGAATGGTGCTGATCATTTCTTCCTTGTCCTCTGCGGGTTCAAGGTCACTTTGATCCTCTTCTGCACTATGGAGTTGCTCGGGGCACCTTTTTAGGTGGTCTCTGGAGACGGTACTAGTGGTTTCTCCTCCGTCCTTGGTGATCACGCACACCTTCGGATTGTCGTGGTCAGACTGCAGTACGGTGTAGGGTTCCCTTTCCCACTGGTCGTCCAACTTATGTAGCCTTCTCTTTCGCTTCAGGACTTGCTCACCAGGTTCTAGGGGACCAGCAGGGGCATGTTGGTTGAAGAGTCTTTCTTGCCGTTCTCTCACCTGGGCCAGGCTCCTCTCCACACTCTCCTGTACCTTCTTGTACTGCAGTTGCCTTTCCGTATCCCAGTCCGCATCCGGGGAGGTGTCCTCAGGCGTCAGGACTCCCATCTCCAGGTCTACGGGCAGCTTACCTGGTCTGGCTCGCATCAGGTAAGCCGGGGTGCAGTTGGTAGCATTCACTGGGATATGATTGTATAAGTCTATCAGGTTCGGCAGTTTTTCTGGCCACAGGCTGCGTTCCTCCAGGGTCAACGTCTTCTGGAGGTCAATGACTATATTGTTCATTTTCTCACACATCCCGTTGGTTTGTGGGTGGTAAGGCGTTGTCCGAATCTTCTTACAGCCATAGAGGTTGCAGAACTCTTGGAATATTTCAGCCTCGAACGCTGGACCCTGGTCTGTCAGGACCTGTTCCGGATACCCGTGTAGACGGCAGAAGTACTGCTGAAAGGCTCTGGCCGCTGTTTGGGCTGTCAAGTCCTTTACCGGGACCACCACTAGAAAACGGGAATAGTGGTCCACGATTGTCAGGGCATAGATGTATCCTAACCGGCTGGGAGCCAATTTGACATGGTCCAGAGCTACCAGCTCAAGAGGCTGCGTGGTGACGATGGGCCTCAAGGGTGTCTTCTGGCTGGCACGGTCCTTCCTCCTTAGGTGACAAGGGCCACATTCTCTGCACCATTTTTCTACAGCTCCTCTCATGCCGACCCAAAAGTAGCGTCCTCTTAGCAGGAACTCCAGTTTCTTCCAACCGAAGTGCCCCGCTCTGTCATGGTAAGCCCCCAGGACCATAGCTGCATCCCGCCTTGGAACCACGACTTGCCAGGTCAGCTCGTGCGTCCGGTGGTTGACAATCCTTCTGCACAGCTTGCCTTCGTAGAGGAACAGCTTGCTCTTCTCTTTCCATAGCTGCTTGGCTTCCTCTGGAGCATCCGGATCCATGTGGGCGTCTTCCTGGGTCAGCAGATCTTTCACTAGGCGGATGGCAGAGTCACTATCTTGGGTCTCGGCCCAGCTGTGGTGAGGTAGGGGATTGATCATCACGGTTGTTAGATCCTCCTCCTTCACGCGGTGGGAGTATTGAGCGGCTCCATACCGGTGAAACGCGGGGAGTACTACCTCCTCCAGCTCTTCTGGGTCTTAGTCACCTTCAGGTAAGTGAGGCATCCTCGATAGGGCGTCAGTGTTGGCATTGGTTTTGCCGGCCGGATACTTGATCACGAAGTCATAGTTGGAGAGACGGGCCATCCACCGCTGTTCTAGGGCACCCAGTCTTGCATTGTCCAGGTGTGTCAACGGGTTGTTGTCCGTGTACACGGTGAACTTTGCGGAGTCCAGGTAATGCTTGAAGCGTTCTGTCACAGCCCACACCACAGCCAAGAATTCTAGCTTGAAGTAGCTTATCCGTATCCTGCACGCTGCCTGGGTCAGCTTGTTGGATGGCCCTCAGGGCTTCCTGCAAATTTAGGGCATAGTCTCTGATGCTGTCCTGTGCCCGCTGCTTACATCCATAGAACATCACTTTAATTTCAGCGGAGGTACGTGTGTCAAAGGTACCCCGCAGCCGGGCCAGAATACCCTTCACCGTCCTTTTCTCCTCAGTGGGCCATAATTTTACCTCCCTTTGGGCTGCGCCAGTTAACTGCCCTGTTAGTATGCTGACCTTCTGTTCCTCTGTCAGGGGGTAGACTTGGAACAAACTGTACAGCCTTTCCTTGAAGTCAGTTAGGGCATGGGGCTCCCCTGAGTACTTAGGCAGCCAGGCCGCTCCAGGGATGTAGGGCAGGGAAAATGGCATCACCGCTGCTGCAGCTGCGCTGGTGGTAGTGGGCGCCTCCGTGTCCGACATCTTCCTCCCCCCTAGTTAAGCGTGGCCTACCTTCCGACGATCCTCTTCTGTAGGCCGCGGCTCCGCTGCTGCTGCTCTGGACGAGGATCTTGCGTCGCGTCCTGGTGACGTCAGCGTCGCTCTCTCTCCCTTCCAGGACCTTGCGCAGCGTCGGTGCGTGGGGCGGAGTATCAGGTCTCATGCGCTTTCGGCGTCCACGCCCCTCTTCTTCCCGCGCGGCGTCCTGAAGATGGCGTCCGACGGCGGGAAAACGACTTCGGATGGCGGGAAAACAGCTGAAGATGGCGGGAACCGACTGAAGATGGCGGGAAACGGCTCCAGATGGCGGGAAACATCTTTTCAGGTATGTGTACAGTCTTTTTCAGGCACGCAATACCCGTTTGTGGCGGGTTGGTTACAATCCTGCCGACTACGCCAAAGCTGACTCGCCCCCTGGGCCGTGGGGCACGCGGATCCGGGCAATAGGGAAACGGTGGCAGTAGTATTGGCAACCCGGTTCCGTGGCTCAGGGTGGTCAGGCCAATGGTAGTCCGTTATGCGCTGATGATTATGTCCGACTACGCCACCCGTGGATTGCGGTTATTAGGAACCGCCGCTGCATGCAGACCGCAGGGGCTGATGAGGTGTGCAGCTAGGGTAGTGTGACTCCCCAAGGGAAGAGTGCGCGCCCAGGGCAGTATAATGGATGGTGGGAGTGATGGTGGTGAGAGTCCCAGTACCGGTAGTGCTGGAGGCGCGAAGGAGCACACAGACAACAGGTTGCAGTCCAGGGTCTTTACTAAAACAGGTAAACTGACCCATAAACAGTCCCGGCTAGGAAGGGACCTGGATGTCTGAGAGCAATTGGGAGATTGGCCCTGGTCAGGGTGAGGGTGTAAGCCTACCGTGCTTTCTGCGCTCCTTCTGGCTATCTCCTCCTTATAGGGTAAGAGCCCACGTTTCCGAGCTCTCCGTGTACTCTCACCTGTATGGCCTGCAACGTGGGTTCCTTTCTGCTCCCGGCCTGGTACGGCTTTCCTGGTCCCTTCTGTTGTGGCAGGGCCTTCAGGCTTCTTAGGCCAAGGAATATACAGTCCCCTGCGGACTGGTTATCTGCTGTGGGATGTGGAATCCTGCCAGCCTCAGACACTAAAGTCTGGTAAATTAAGTCCTTTATCTGCCAAGACAGGCTCACTTCGCCTCTTGTCTCTGGCTTGTGGCTCTCCTCCTGCCACACTTCCTCTTAGGTGCAATACAACTTTCTGTCCCTGCTCTGCTCTGGGACAAGTCTCAGTACTGAGACAGGATGTCTAGTTCTCCCTAACCCTGCCCCCAGCACCAGCTTTTATAGGGCAGCCTGCTCCCCCTACTGGCCTGAGACAGGAGGTACTGCATGCTGATGTTCCCCAGACTAGAGAACCTCCCCCTTGCTCTCAGACACAGCTTTATTACATTTTGTGGCATCCAGGCCAGGGTGACACACATCTATACTGACCTCCATCAGGTTGCAAATTGAATATAATATTTTTCTGCATCTAGCTCTGAAAAAATATTTGGCCTTCTAGCAGTGTGTGGGACTTGTTCTATTAGTCCATCTATACTGACCTCCATCAGTTTGCAAATTGAATATATTATTTTTCTTCATCTAGCTCTGAAAAAATATTTGGCCTTCTAGCAGTGTGTGGGACTTGTTCTATTAGTCCATCTATACTGACCTCCATCAGGTTGCAAATTGAATATAATATTTTTCTGCATGTAGCTCTGAAAAAATATTTGGCCTTCTAGCAGTGTGTGGGACTTGTTCTATTAGTCCATCTATACTGACCTCCATCAGGTTGCAAACTGAATATAATTTTTTTCTGCATCTACCTCTGAAAAAATATTTGGGCTTCTAGCTGTGTGTGGGACTTGTTCTATTAGTCCATCTATACTGACCTCCATCAGGTTGCAAATTGAATATAATATTTTTCTGCATCTAGCTCTGAAAAATATTTGGCCTTCTAGCAGTCTGTGGGACTTGTTCTATTAGTCCATCTATACTGACCTCCATCAGGTTGCAAACTGAATATAATTTTTTTCTGCATCTACCTCTGAAAAAATATTTGGGCTTCTAGCTGTGTGTGGGACTTGTTCTATTAGTCCATCTATACTGACCTCCATCAGGTTGCAAATTTAATATAATATTTTTCTGCATCTAGCTCTGAAAAAATATTTGGCCTTCTAGCAGTGTGTGGGACTTGTTCTATTAGTCCATCTATACTGACCTCCATCAGGTTGCAAATTGAATATAATATTTTTCTGCATCTAGCTCTGAAAAAATATTTGGCCTTCTAGCAGTGTGTGGGACTTGTTCTATTAGTCCATCTATACTGACCTCCATCAGGTTGCAAACTGAATATAATTTTTTTCTGCATCTACCTCTGAAAAAATATTTGGGCTTCTAGCTGTGTGTGGGATTTGTTCTATTAGTCCATCTATGCTGACCTGCATCAGGTTGCAAATTGAATATAATATTTTTCTGCATCTAGCTCTGAAAAAATATTTGGCCTTCTAGCAGTGTGTGGGACTTGTTCTATTAGTCCATCTATACTGACCTCCATCAGGTTGCAAACTGAATATAATTTTTTTCTGCATCTACCTCTGAAAAAATATTTGGCCTTCTAGCAGTGTGTGGGACTTGTTCTATTAGTCCATCTATTCGGACCTCCATCAGGTTGCAAACTGAATATAATTTTTTCTGCATCTACCTCTGAAAAAATATTTGGGCTTCTAGCTGTGTGTGGGACTTGTTCTATTAGTCCATCTATACTGACCTCCATTAGGTTGCAAATTGAATATAATATTTTTCTGCATCTAGCTCTGAAAAAATATTTGGCCTTCTAGCAGTGTGTGGGACTTGTTCTATTAGTCCATCTATTCTGACCTCCATCAGGTTGCAAACTGAATATAATTTTTTCCTGCATCTACCTCTGAAAAAATATTTGGGCTTCTAGCTGTGTGTGGGACTTGTTCTATTAGTCCATCTATACTGACCTCCATCAGGTTGCAAATTGAATATAATATTTTTCTGCATCTAGCTCTGAAAAAATATTTGGCCTTCTAGCAGTGTGTGGGACTTGTTCTATTAGTCCATCTATACTGACCTCCATCAGGTTGCCAACTGAATATAATATTTTTCTGCATCTAGCTCTGAAAAAATATTTGGCCTTCTAGCAGTGTGTGGGACTTGTTCTATTAGTCCATCTATACTGACCTCCATCAGGTTGCAAACTGAATATAATTTTTTTCTGCATCTACCTCTGAAAAAATATTTGGGCTTCTAGCTGTGTGTGGGACTTGTTCTATTAGTCCATCTATACTGACCTCCATCAGGTTGCAAATTGAATATAATATTTTTCTGCATCTAGCGCTGAAAAAATATTTGGCCTTCTAGCAGTGTGTGGGACTTGTTCTATTAGTCCATCTATACTGACCTCCATCAGGTTGCAAACTGAATATAATTTTTTTCTGCATCTGCCTCTGAAAAAATATTTGGGCTTCTAGCTGTGTGTGGGACTTGTTCTATTAGTCCATCTATACTGACCTCCATCAGGTTGCAAATTGAATATACTATTTTTCTGCATCTAGCTCTGAAAAAATATTTGGCCTTCTAGCAGTGTGTGGGACTTGTTCTATTAGTCCATCTATACTGCCCTCCATCAGGTTCCAAATTGAATATAATTTTTTTCTGCATCTAGCTCTGAAAAATATTTGGCCTTCTAGCTGTGTGTGGGACTTGTTCTATTAGTCCATCTATACTGACCTCCATCAGGTTGCAAACTCAATATAATTTTTTTCTGCATCTAACCCAGCCAATAGTTTTGGCCTAATACCACAGTTTGGCCACTCAGCTCTGCTCGGTTCCCATCCATTGTTTTTTTGTGCAAACAACTCCAGAGTTGTGAATTAGTTAACCCCCAAAATGAGTTGAAAAAGGCCTGCTGCTGGTGGAAAGGGGAATAGGTGTGTTTCTGAAGGGGAAAAAAGGTTGTGTCCGTGGAGTAGGTGTTAAAGCAACAGTAACATCTGCAGAAGAAAGACCATCTTCCAGCAATACTAAAATGTCTACTTCTTTTAGCGGACAATGTGATAAGATCCCTTTCTTACGGCCACGCCAATCGCTACAAATTCCAGATGAGGCACAAAAACAGCAGGTGCTTCAACGGATATCAAGTGCTCCTTTAAGTGGGCTCTCCTCCACATCAACTTCAACATCACAAATACTCCAGTCCTCAGAGGTGTCACCCCAATCGCACTTGCTTCCTCACAGCTCCCAAATCTCCAGCTGCCCGTCTGAGTATGAGGTAGAACAGATGGTTGAGTCTGCAGAACTGTTTACTCATACTATAGCCTGGGAATCAGAGGTCGGCTCCAGCGCTTCTGTGAATCCAGACGAGGAAATGATCTGCACTGATGCCCAGAATCTTTATGAGTCGGATCCAGGACCAGACCCAGAAGGTTCTGACCATAATGTAGACCCTCATTCCCAAACTGTAACTCCTGTTGGTGGAGACAATGAGGAAGACGATGATGAGACTCAAATACCTGATTGGAGCGACAACTTTAGTTTTTTGTCAGGGCAGGAACTGGTTGGCTCTGAGGACGACGGGTGTGATAACACACAGGGTGATGATGATGAGGTTGGAGATCCCACTTACTGTCAACCCACAGTCAGCCAAGAGATGAGGTCAGCAGAGGAGGTGGAGGAGGATGCTAGTGACGACGAGGTCAGGTTGCACCTTCCTGGACAGAGACGTAGTACTGGAAGCACGTCAACAACTGCATCCTCAAACACAACTCTGCCTCTGACCACAAGTCGTGGTGGCTCTTCAGGTCGCATGGGTGCTAAGGCTTGCATAGCCTGGGCATTTTTTCAGATCAATAAAGATGACCCAACTCGTGTTATCTGTAACATTTGTCAACAAAAGCTAAGTAGAGGCCAAAAAATACATAGTTTGAGTACTTCATGCATGAACCGGCACATGGACATGAATCATAAGTTGCAGTGGGAAGCTCACTGTGCTACAATGCGGCCTAGCCGGCCGGGCCAACCGCCGTCTGCCCCATCTTGTGCATCTGCGGCCTCTTCATCCTCTGTGACTGGGGGGACAGCAGTCACACCTGTTTTGGGACGCAGACCTGCCACCTCTTTACCCGCAACAGCCAGCGTGATTGGCAGGTCATCATTTTCTTTGAAGGTGGTAACACCAGCTGGTGTTGAGCACTGTCCGACATCGATAGCACCACCTTTGGATCAAGGCAACCTAACATGTCCGCCTGCATCTTCCTCACAGACCGGCAGTTTGCCGGGGACACCCTTATCAACCCCGTCTAAGCACAACAGCCAGCCCTCAGTCCCTCAGATGTGTACAAGTAAAAGACCATTTCCTCCTAGCCATGAGAAAGCTAAGAGGTTGAATTTCACCATCTGCAAGCTCTTGGCTGCAGAAATGCTGCCTTTCCGCTTGGTGGACACAGAGGATTTTCGAGACCTTATGTCCGTCGCAGTGCCCCAGTACCAGATGCCCAGTCGGCACTACTTCTCAAAGAAAGGTGTGCCTGCGCTCCACCAGCATGTCGAACACAACATCACCGCTTCTTTGAGAAACTCTGTGTGTGACAGGGTGCATTTCACCACAGACACTTGGACGAGTAGGCATGGACAGGGGCGTTACATGTCGCTGACTGGGCACTGGGTAACTATGGTGACAGCAGGACAAGGGGCTGCTGTCCAAGTCTTGCCGTCCCCACGAGTTGTGCGTCAATCCTCTTTATGTCAAAGTTCCTCCACTGCTTCTGCCTCCTCAACCTCCTCTCGGTCCTCCACCTGCACCCAAAGCCTGTCTGGTCATGCCACAAGCTTTCTAACTGCGCAGAAGGGTTCCTGCACACCTCCTTACTATGCTGGCAGTAGGGCTCAACGTCATCAGGCGGTTTTTACTTTGAAATGTCTGGGAAATGTGAGTCACACAGCTGAGGAGTTGTGGTCAGCTCTGGAGAACCAATTTCATGAATGGTTGTCTCCACTGGACCTGAAACCAGGGAAGGCCGTGTGCGACAATGCTGTAAACCTGGGTGCAGCCCTTCGCCGGGGCAATGTCACACACGTGCCTTGTATGGCTCACGTGTTGAACCTATTTTTAGCCCACTATCCCGGATTAGATGGCCTTCTGCAGAGGGCATGGTCGCTGTGTGCTCACTTCCGCCGTTCGCATCCCGCAGCTAAGCGACTTACATCTCTACAGAAGTCGTTGGGCCTGCCACTTCACCGGCTAAAATGCGATGTGCCTACCCGGTGGAATTCAACTCTGCACATGTTGCAGCGACTGTGGCAGCACCGACAAGCCCTGGTGCAATACGTTCTGACGTATAGCCTGGGCCAACGGGATCCAGAGGTGGGGCAAATCATGCTGGAGGAGTGGTCTCAGATCAGGGACCTATGCACCCTTCTGCACAGTTTTGAAATGGCGACGAAGATGTTTAGTGCTGACGATGCCATCATCAGCATGACTATTCCGGTGATTTACATGCTGGAGCACATGTTAAACAGAATTCGGAGTCAGGTGGTGGCACAAGAGGAGGTGGAGGAAGTAGAGGAGGAGGAGTTGTATGCAGAAGGGCTAACATCTGCAAGGTCCAGACGGTCGGCAGCACCAAGGCGGCAGGCATGTGAGGGTGGGGGAGATGGTTTTACCAGGGCGCATGGTAGCAGCCAAACTAGTGAGGAAGGTGCAGGAGCCCAGGAAGAAGTGGAGGACGAACTGATGGAAGACTCATCAGATGAGGGAGACCTTGATCACATTTCTGTTGTGCGAGGTTGGGGGGAGAGGACAGAGGAAGGAAGCATGATTGTTACCTCGCCACCAACACAACAGGGACTTGGTGCTGCTGGATGCGCAAGACACATGAGTGCCTTCTTGCTGCACTACCTGCAACATGACCCTCGAATTGGGAGAATTAGAAATAATCCTGACTACTGGGTTGCCACACTGTTAGATCCCTGGTACAAAAGTAAATTTGCAGAAATAATTCCTGCTATAGAAAGGGATGCACGCATGCAGGAGTATCAGCAGAGACTGTTGCAGAATCTTACATGTGCTTTTCCACAAAACACCAGTGGTGCACGTAGTGAATCTCACAGTTCCAACTTGCCAACCGTGGGACCGTCGAGTGTTCAGCACTCAAACCGTAACAGAAACACAGTATCTGCTGGTAACATCAATTTTGCGGAATCATTTCACCACTTTTTTAGCTTATCCTTTGCAAGGCCACAGGAGACAAGAAGTCTGACACATAGTCAACGCCTAGAGACGATGGTACAGGAGTATCTCCAAGTAAACATTGAAGCCATGACTGTGTCACTGGACCCTTGCTCTTTTTGGGCTTCCAATCTGGATAAATGGCCGGAGCTCGCCACCTACGCCTTGGAGATCTTGTCATGCCCCGCAGCCAGCGTTCTGTCTGAATGTGTGTTCAGCGCTGCTGTTGGTGTGCTGACAGATAAGCGCACGCGGCTCTCCACTGATAATGTAGACAGACTCACGTTCATAAAGATGAACAAATCATGGATACGAAACGACTTTTCTACCCCTGTGTCATCCTGGGGAGAGTAAAATCTTGATGATTGGTTAAAATCACCTCACCAACCGTTTTAAGCTTTCAAATTACTAATCATGTTTATCTGTATCTTGGCTGGAAAATTATTTGGGCTTTGTAGCAGTGTGCAGTAATGATTCTAGGTTAAAATCACCTCACCAACCGTTTTAAGCTTTCAAATTACTAATCATGTTTATCTGTATCTTGGCTGGAAAATTATTTGGGCTTTGTAGCAGTGTGCAGTAATGATTCTATTAGGCCATCTATACTAAGCTCCACCAGATTTAAAATTACTAATCATGTTTATCAGTATCTTGGCTGGAAAATTATTTGGGCTTTGTAGCAGTGTGCAGTAATGATTCTATTAGGCCATCTATACTAAGCTCCACCAGATTTAAAATTACTAATCATGTTTATCTGTATCTTGGCTGGAAAATAATTTGGGCTTTGTATCAGTGTGCAGTACTGATTCTACTAGGCCATCTATACTAAGCTCCACCAGATTTAAAATTAATAATAATTTTTAGCTGCATCTAGCCCGGAAAATAATTTTGGGGCTCCAAGATGCGCAAGACACATAAGTGCCTTCTTGCTGCACTACCTGCAACATGACTCTCAGATTGTCAGAATTCGAAGTAATCCTGACTACTGGGTTGCCACACTCTTAGATCCCCCACACTCTTCGATCAACCTTTTCATTTTAATAAAGACCAAAAAAATGGTCATTTTTTAAATTATAAGCATTAGCAGGTTATTACAAACTGAAATCAAACAGTTTTCAACTCAAAACTTTATTCTAGGTGATGTTATATTTGCACATAGGACCCCTTGTTCGAAAGGAGCTTCTGAACTCTCTCGTCCATTGAATTTGTCAGGTTTTGGATGGTTTCTGCTTCAATTGTTTTGCATGAGGACAGAATACCCTCCCAGAGCTGTTGCTTAGATGTGAACTGCCTCCCGCCATCATAGACACTCCTTTTGATGATGCTCCAGAGGTTCTGAATGGGGTAGAGGTCAGGGGAGCATGGGGGTCACACCATAAGTTTGTCCCCTTTTGTGCCCATATCAGCCAGAGATGCAGATGTGTTATGTGCAGCATGAGACGGTGCATTATCATGCATGAAAATGATCTTGCTGTGGAATACACGGTTCTTCTTCTTGAACCATGGCAGGAAGTGCTGTTTGAGAAACTCCACATACATTATGGAGTTCATCTTTACCCCTTCAATGATCCTAAAGGGGCTGACAATCTCTCTCCCCATGATTCCAGCCGAAAACATTACTCCACCTCCTCCTTGTTGGCGCTGTAGCCGTGTTTGCGTGGGGTGTCCATCAACCAGCCATCCTCCACTCCATCCATCTGGACCATCGAGCGTTGCACGGCACTCATCCGTGAACAAAACAGTTTTGAAATCAGTCTTCATGTAATGTTTGGCCCACTGGAGCCGTTTCTGCTTGTGTGCAGTGGATAGAGGAGGTCGACAGGATGGCTTACGCACAGCTGCAAACCTCTGAAGGACCCTGCATCTTGTTGTTCGGGGGACGTTGGAGGCACCAGCAGCTTCAAAAACTTGTCTGCTGCTATGACAAGGCTTTTTTGCCGCTGCTCTTTTAACCTGACGTAATTGCCTGTAGGAAAGAGTCCTCAATTTGCCCTTATCAGCACGCACACGTGTGTACTGTGAATCAGCTACATACTTCTTGATTGCCAAGACACTTCATCCTGATCATCGCACAATGTTGATTGTAGTCATGCCTTGACCTAAACACTCCACAATTTGTTGCTTCTCAGCAGCCGACACATCCTTTTTCTTTCCCATTTTGGCAGAAAATGTAGGCTGCTTAATAATGTGGGACAGCCTTCTTAAGTAGTCTTGCCGTTCATTGGACACACCTGCCAAACTAATTAGCACAGGTGTCTGCAATTGCTTACAGTGATATAAAGAGCCCTGACACACATCATCATAAATGAGTTTAACTGACAAACAAACAAATTCTTCCCTTATCACTCCTATCACTTTTTGCATAATAATTTGGAACACAGTGTACATGTGCTTTTCCACAAAACACCAGTGGTTCACTTAGTGAATCTTACAGTTCTAACTTGCCAACCGAGGTCTGTATGGAGTGGTTCAATAAAGGGCCCAAAATTAAGATAACATAGACGGGAGAGGTCTCTATGAATAGGAATTTGATACCCTGTGAGGGCCAGGCAAAGGGAAAGTTGGACTGGATGGAATCCTGCATGGATTTGGGGAGGGAGACATCGAGGGCCTCAGACTTCGCTGTATTGATTTTAAAATTTGACCATGTAACAAAGTGATCTATTTCAGCCATAACAGCCTGCTGATGGATATATGTGATTGACATCATCAGCAAATGCAGAGCACTTGTACTCGGTGCCTCCCACCTCAATCCACCTAATATTGGGGTTATGGCGAATTGATGAGAGCAGGTGCTCCGTCACTAGGATGTATAAGAGAGGGGACAGAGGACATCCCTGCCTTGTCCCATTGGTGATTATGAAAGGTGATGAAAATGTTCTGACGCGCCCCCTGGGCCTTGGGACATCCGGAGCCGGACCCTTTTTGGTGGATGCTGGTGGTTGTAGTCTCCGTGGCGGCGACCCGGTTCCGTGGCTCAGGGCGGTGAAAGCAGTGGCGGAACTATTTATGTGGTTTTGATGTTTAAATGTCCGACTACACCACCCGTGGATTGCGGTCAGAGTGAACCGCCGCTGCAGGGCAGACCGCTGAGGCTGGTGTTGTGGGTGCAGCAGAGCGTAGCATAACTCCCCACGGGAGGAGCATAGCCTCAGGGCACTGTATGCTGAGGATGGGGGTGATGGTGCAGGGCAGCAGCAGTAACGACACGGAGTCAGTGATGCAGTCCAGGGCCTTTACTCACAGTTCTTATTATCCAGACCACTTCTGCAGGTAATGGCTGCCCACGTCGTACTGTGCTCACCAGGTGAGGGGCTCAGACAACTCCCAGATAACTTTGGAGTGCTTCACAGGACCCCCTTTGTGTGTCCTTTGTCTGGCCTTTCTTACCAATGCTTCTGTCCGACTGCCTCGGGCCTCCTCTTGGTAAACTTGGCGCCAGTTTCCCTGACCCTATGTGCTGCCCTCCTAGCAGGTGTAGCGAGGGGCTGCACCACATACAATGTCACAGCCTCCGGTTTCTAGCTGAGGGTTGTTTCCCGCCTCGACTAGTTTCGGGGACCGGTCTCCCCCTTTGGCCTGACCCCTCCACGCAGGTGGATTCGGGCGCGCGGTGGCGACTCGCCCGTCCACTCCCCTGGGATCCCTTCGTTCCTCGTTCCTGGAGCCTTCTCCGCTCCTCTTCCTTCCTTCTCCCTCTTCCAGGCCTGGGCCTCTGTTTCTGGGCCCGCCTCCGGAGCAGAGCTCATGCAGAGCCCCTGCTCCCTGTCACTTCTGCTCAGACTTCTCTGCACTGAACTAAGATGGTGCCCACCTTTTATACTCCCTTCTCAATGCACCCAGGAACTGCTTCCTCCCTGCTCCTGCACTACAGGGTTCCCCTTCCTCAGTGTTCCCTCCCCCCACTCCAGCCAGGGACAGGGACTGTCGTGCCCATCTCAGGTGCATATTGGTCGCCCTGCCCCACGGCAATGTGGTGTAATGCATGCAGGTGTAGGGGTCCTGATCCACACTCCATCCTTACCTGAGAGTGAGATATCACACCTCTGGGTGAGGTGCAATACCTCTGCAGCAACCGAGCCCTCGGGGTGCTACAGTTCCATTTATCTTCAGCCTAGGTGACGCATTGCGATACAGGGCCGTGATTTTGGCTATAAAAGGGTCCCCTAGACCCCTACCCCAAGCTTTTTAAGAGAATCATATATGGCATGCCAGGAGAACTCTATGGAATGCTTTCTCAGCATCCAACGAGAGTATCTAATTACAAATTTTTAACTGCATCTAGCCCAGGAAATACTTTGTGCCTAGTAGCAGTGTCTGCTAGTCAGCGGATTATCCCAGCTGTTAAGCAAGCTACACCACCTGTAGTTTGGACACTTAATTTTTTCAAAGGAAATGCTTCGGGACCACGGGATACTCAGTGAAGAGCATCAGGAGGCACCCCAAGGCATAGGGGCTGGGACTGGCGGTAGGACGCCTTGCGGTGGACAGCCGAGCTCGATCCTTATAAAAGCTTTTTAACTGCAGCAGCTTTATTGGACGCTACTGGAGCTGGAATTACGCGGCTGCTGGCATGAGACTTCAATAGATCCTTGTAAAAGGATTTAAAGTGTATTCATTCAAATTAGAGAGACAATTTAAATTAAAAAGCTTAGAGCTGCCTCCACCACAGGGGGGCTCGCTCGACCCACCAGCGGACAGGCTCCAGTATTGGGAGAGGGGGGCTGGCCGTCAGGGTCCACCGCGGCTCTGGCACAAATGGAGGTGGCACGGGCAGGAACGGACTGGCCGTGTCGGCTTCTCACTTTTCGGATTTTAGAAGGGCATGACATGCCTATATCTGTGTCTTCCCCTCCTTTTACTCCTCCACCTCTTTTCTTTTCGCATGACTATATGTACTTGTCACTTTTCCATGTGTTAGTTATGTCTTCTGAGCAGTTTGTCAGCTTTTGGACACCTTTGAAGGTGTTTTCTATGTGTTTCTATGTGTTTTTGTTTGCCTGCCATTGGTTTTAACGGTGTTCGACGAACAGTTCGACGAACCGAACCGAACTCGAACACTACGGGGGTGGCTCAACACTAATCACCACTGAATATATGCAGCTGGATTAGTCCTCAGAAGCACTGTTAGTTTAGTTGGATATATATATGTTCTGGAATACCTATACTAACTATGAAGAAGCAAATCTCTCCCTGACGAAGTAGCAGCTCTCCCTACAAAAATGTCCAGGAAGGCTGGGAAATTTTTAAAAATGAGATTCTCAAAGCACAATCGTTAACAATCCCGAAAAGTAGGAAGAATGGGAAGCATTTAAGGAAACCAGGATGGATGAGCACAGAACTTAAACACATGCTAAAAAGAAAGAAAGAAATGTTTATCAAATGGAAAGAGGGAGGCATATCTAAAGAAGATTATAATGCAGTCTGCAGATCCAGTAGGGCACGTATCAGGTTAGCTAAAGCTGACAATGAATTAAGGCTTGCAAGAGATGTCAAAAGCAATAAAAAAGTATTTTGGGGGTATGTCAAAAGTAAAAGAAAAGTCAAAGATGCTGCAGGATTTTTACAGGATGAAAATGGTGAAATGGTAAGAAAGGATGTTGAGAAGGCCGAACTTTTTAATTGCTATTTTGCACCTCTTTTCTCTCAGAAAGAAAATGTAACATCAACTGATCTTCACTGTCCTATTAAAGGAATAGAAGAATCCAAGTTATCTGTAAACAGAGAGATTGTGAGGGAATATTTAGCTAACATAAATGAGTGCAAGTCTCCAGGTCCAGATGAATTACACTCCAGAGTACTGAAGGAGATAGTAGAAGAAATTTTAGAACCACTCTCCATAATCTTTGAAAATTCTTGGAGAACAGGAGAAGTCCCAGAAGACTGGAGAAGAGCAAATGTTGTTCCTATCTTCAAAAAGGGGAAGAAGGTGGACCCAGGGAACTATAAGCCGGTGAGTCTGACTTCTATACCAGGAAAGATCTTTGAACAAATTATTAAACAACATGTATGTAAGTACCTGGATAAGAATGAAGTGATTAACCAGAGTCAGCATGGGTTTGTATCTAACAAGTCATGTCAGACTAACTTAATTTCCTTCTATGACAGAATCACTGACTGGGAGGATCAGGGAAAAGCTGTAGATATAGTATATCTTGACTTCAGCAAAGCATTTGACAAAGTATCTCACACCATCCTTATTGAAAAAATGACCAAGTATGGAATGGACAAGGCAACTGCTAGGTGGATTCATAACTGGCTTAGTGATCGGACTCAAAGAGTGGTCGTAAATGGCTTCACATCCAGTTGGATGAATGTCTCAAGTGGGGTACCACAGGGCTCTGTCCTGGGACCTGTATTGTTCAACATTTTTATCAATGATTTAGATGAAGGAATTGAGGGTAAACTGATTAAATTTGCTGATGACACAAAGCTAGGAGGGATAGCTCATACTAGAGAAGAGAGAGAGAGGCTTCAAAAAGACCTAAATAAACTGGAGCAGTGGGCAGCAACTAACAGAATGGTTTTTAACAGGGAAAACTGCAAACTACTACATCTGGGCAATAAAAATGAAAAAAGCATATACAAAATGGGAGGAATAGAGCTAAGCAACAGTACATGTGAAAAAGACTTAGATATACTAATAGATCATAGACTGAACATGAGTCAACAGTGTGATACAGCAGCAAAAAAGGCAAATACAATTCTGGGATGTATTAACAGAAGCATACAGTCTAGATCACGTGAAGTCATTATCTTACTTTACTCCTCTTTGGTCAGACCTCATCTGGAATACTGCGTCCAGTTTTGGGCACCACATTTTAAAAAAGACATCGACAAACTGGAGCAAGTTCAGAGAAGAGCGACCAGAATGGTGACCGGTCTGCAAACCATGTCCTATGAGGAACGATTACAGGATTTGGGAATGTTTAGCTTGCAAAAAAGAAGACTGAGAGGAGACTTAATAGCTGTCTACAAATATGTCAAGGGCTGTCACATTGTAGGAGGATCATCTTTATTCTCATTTGCACAAGGAAAGACTAGAAGCAATGGGATGAAACTGAATGGGAGGAGACACAGATTAGATATTAGAAAAAACTTTTTGACAGTTAGGGTGATCAATGAGTGGAACAGGCTGCCACGAGAGGTGATGAGTTCCCCTTCAATGTATGTCTTCAAACAGAGGCTGGACAGATATCTGTCTGAGATGATTTAGTGAATCCTGCTTTGAACAGGGGGTTGGACCAGATGACCCAGGAGGTCCCCTCCAACTCTACCATTCTATGATTCTATGATTCTACTCTGCCTGTTTCTGGAGTAGACTGTGACGAGCATGGCGGCGCCATGGATGGCGTCTTATATACACCTGATGATGCTGTGTGGCCAGCCAATCACTGTAATGCCCACAACCAACATGGCTATGGCATTACCGTGCATGGCAGGCAATCCCTGCATGTTCATTGGCTCTCTAAAGAGTGGCAAACATGCAGGCAGGGGACTTAAGTTCCTGCCTGAGCTACCCGGAAATACTCCCAAAGCTCGTCGAGCACAGTGATGCTTGGGCGAGTACCAAGCAGTGGCGAGCACGTTCGCTCATCACTACTTCTGAGTTTTGCACTGTGCCTCAAAAGTAGTTTTCAACTACAAATGGGATATCGCCGTATTCAGGAGCAATTGCACTACAAATTTCGGGGTCCATTTTCTCCTGCTATCCATGTAAAAATGAGAACATTTGGGGCTAAAACAGCATTTTTTTGGGAAAAATATATTTTTTTTCATTTTCACAGATCAACGTTGTAAACTTCTGTGAAGCACCCATGGATTCAAGGTGCTCACCACATGCCAGAAAAGTCTGCATTCCAAAACGTTACTCCTTCCTTTTTGAGACCTGCCGTGCACCCAAACAGTAGTTTTCCCCCACATATGGGGTACCTGCATACTCAGAAGAAATTGCATAACATATTTTGGTTTCCATTTTCTTCTGTTACCCTTTTAAAAATGCAACATTTTGGGCTAAAATAACATTTTTATGGGAAAAGTTTGATTTTTTTATTCTTTTTATTAAAAATAAATACATTTACAAATATGTTTGTCTTTCTAAACAAATATTTTCATGTATCAGATAAATTTTTTTGATGGAGGCTTGGTTAGTAACAGTGATGGCTGTAACAGTAGATTTTTTCATTAATTTATTTTTTTCATGCTTTTTACATAATTTTTCCACTTTATTCAGATATTGTGCCCCGATCATAAAATACCTTTGGGGGGCATTTCAATAGTTAAATACATTTTTAAAATATAATTTTCTCTGTAACTGGGACTAGTAAATTAGTCTAAGTTAAAATGGAAATGTAGCCTCCTGACTGCAAACAGAGGTGTCTCGGTCTCCTAAGACCCTGCTGTTTCTGCTTGTTCAGCTCTGTGTGTAAAACAATGATGTTATCAAAACTGCAGAAAGCAGCCCTGAGAAGGGGGTAGCAAAACCTGGTGACAGATTCCTTATAAAATAGCGATCTAGCAATTTTTTTGCCTAAAATGTGCAGCATACTTTATTCTTAAAGAAAAATGTAGAGCAATTTAGGGCCCGTAATGACCTTTTCTCCAGCCTCCGGGCAGATTCCCGGAGACCGCAGTGCTCAGCCTGGCAGACCCGTTTTGCTGGCCATCAGCCCTTTAACTCCTTCTTGCACTTTGAGCACACGCAGGCAGTGTTCACTACTGAGCTATGCAGGAAACAAAGAAATTCCTATAGACTGGGATCAACCTAGAGAATATCATGAAAAGCTGAGAAACAACAAAAGAGAAGTATGCTTAATAAAGGGATCACCTTGAAATAATCCATATATATTGAAAAAATAGACAGACAAGCCACAAAAATATAAAAACAATTAAAAAGCCCATAGGCTATAAACACATGACTAGACAGGTCAACAATAGAGCTGATGTCTACCCTATCTAGTCAAGTTAATACACATGATGCCAGTAATGCATAAATCAAACAGTCTGAATATGCCCAAACCACAATATAATAATAATAGAGGTTGATTAGGCAATTGAAGATGACAAAATCTTGAAGACATAAATAAAGCCAAAAAATGTGAACAGCAGCATAAAAGACGTAATATACTGCCAGCACATCCTAAGCAGCTATTCAGATAGACAATGGCATGGTGAAAAAAACCTGTGTAATAAGTAAATAAAAAGATATAGGGGAAAGGACCCCATGTGTATCGCCAATTAAAGTGTGGCTTCCTCAGGGCTAATGTAACCTACTGAACGCTGTGGTACATGCAATGAAAGATTGCATCTTGATGCTGGTCAGTGTCAGGACGTTCTTTGTGGGCAGAGTTAGAGCACAATGCGCACCCATCACACTGATGAAAACAGTTGTGGCAGCCCCTGTGATCTACCAGCTCCTGCCCCAGCATCTCCTGTGATGTACCTGCTCCTGCCCCAGCGTCCCTTGTGATGTATCTGCTCCTGCCCCAGCATCTCCTGTGATGCATATGCTCCTGCTTCAGCGTCTCCTTTGATGTAAGTGCTCCTGCTCCAGTGACTCCTATATGACTTATATGCTCCAGTCCAAGAATCTACAGGGTGGTGTATATGCTCCGGCTTCAGCGTCTCTTATGATTTATATGCCCCAGTGACTCCTATTGTATAAAATCAGCACCAGTATATCGTATGTGATGTATATACAACAGTCCCTGTGTCTCCTATGTGATGTACAGTCATCAGTCCCAGTGCACCCTATGTGATGTGTACAGTAGACCTCCCACTGCTTGAATTATACGTCACGTGATGAGCAGTGATGAATTTCGCACTTTGAGGAGACCCACAGTATAATATACAATTATACATCTGTGTTCCTTACAAATTACTGCGGCAAGTTCTTAACAAAACTTATTGCAAAGAATTGACTGCTCCAGACTGACGTAAACCTGGAAAAGCAGTTACGAGTAGCAGCATCTTCTGGAACACCTCATAACATCACAGCCCTTACCAAACAGAAGCAGTTCCAGCCATCACATTAGGGGTGAGTTAATTAACTGTTTGATCAAAACTAGCAGGATCATTTTTAAGTTGATTATTTTGTATGGCTCCCGAACGATGGTATAAATGTCCAAATAGCCCTTCGCAAGAAAAAGGTTCCCCATCCCTGATGTAGAGGCTCTTGGTTATGCCATGTGTATCTGGTTTAGGTGATCTGTACAATGTCCATTTAGGACATGATCAGATATCAAAGTCAAACATCAGAATAAAGTCAGTTTAAGTCAGATATAAGACAGGGTACAGCCTCAAACTGACATATCTATGTTCAGGGTGCAGCCAGGCCCATAAACGTTGGTCTTGTAAACTGGGGTGTCTGTCCTTATGGGGTGCACTTATATAGTGCTGGGCAGCCCGCCTAATCTAATAGTATGGGCGTCACTAATAGGCTGTAAGCCAGACACTGTTCACTACCTGTGTGTGGCCAGCACCCTATACAACTTTTTTTGTGTGCTATCCTAATAGTAAGCAATAACCCCCTCCATAAACTGGTACGTTGTGAGTGATTGTCTCATCAGTATTTTGCACCTGTTTTGCCACCATCTTTATGATATGGGTTTGCTGCATTAGTTCTGAGAATAATTCACCTTTGGATGCATATTTTTTCTGCATCCAAAATGTTGCATTCTATTGAACGCAGGTAAATCCACATACAGTATGTTCACTGAACCATGTGGATTTACCGCATTCAATACTTTCTAGTGGTCAAATTTCTGTTGCGGAGACTAGCGACTCCGCAAGAGAATTTGACATGCTGCGGTCCGGAAAGACGCGCCGCATGTCAGTGTCCACGGGTGACTCACAGCCTCTGATGCATGCATAGTGGACATGGGATTTCTAGAGATCCATCCAGTATGCTGTAATATCTGGTCACTGCGGGTTTGACCCTGTATAAACACGCAGCATCAAACCTGCAGCGGCTCCTGATTGTGGCCACGTACCCAAACTCACCTGCAGCATGTCAATTTCTGTAGAGGACACGCTAGTCTCCGCTGCAGATTTTGACCGATTGAAGTGTCATTATATGTGGTGTATTCACATGTACTGACAACAAAAGTGCGGCATTAGAGCACCGTGTTTTGGACACAACAAAAATACGCTGCGTCCAGAGATCTGTTGAGTGTTGATCGGGGGACGCAGCGGCTAACGAACTAGCTGCAAGATGTTAATTATGGCCAGGGAAAATGTTTGTAAATGGCACCTTCCCAGGCTAAAAATACCAGCTCACAGCAGTCGCATAAATTACATGAGAAGAAATGCTAATGAAGATTGGGTGAATGGGACTAGCTGACACCTAGCTCTTTTGTTTGGTTATGACAAGTTGTCAATCAGACCTTTTCATGACCAAACTTAATTAAAGTAACGTAAAGAGTTAAATAAACACACACATAAAGAGTAAACACTTTATTTGAAATACAACATACACATTCTTTAATCATTCAAATTAACCAATATACTCTCCCCAGTTCTGATGGTAATCCAAGGTTTAAGCAATGTCCCACCAAATAACTTATTTAGCTCCAAAAAGCATTCATTGATGTACAAAAACGCTTCAAAAAATGCATGTAAAAAACGCGTCAAAAATGCATGTAAAAACGCATGCGTTTTTCCTGCCAAGGAGATGCGGAAACGCACAGGAAATTTCTGCTTCAAATACGCAATAGCCTAAAACTGATATTACCTTATATGTGATCATGGTATAGTGGTAATATCAGTCTTTGCACAGTGTCTTTGGTTAATCATCAGTTTGATGGTAATATCACTACTGTATATGCTGGTAATATGTTGTTATGGTCTGGTATTTGTCTGTTATATTGCAATATTATTATTGCAGCATTATTAAATCCTATTTAACAGTATTATTGGAAATATACAGTAGGTAGAGTAATATATAGTAATAAAGACCCCGTAATTGGCATAGGCCTATGTGCTTTCAAATGACAGGGCTGAATATTAGTCCCAGTCTGTCGCCGTCCCTAATCCTGCTAGAAGTATATGCAGAGAAACTAAAATCTATGTAGCTTGTAATAAGATTCTCACAAAGTCAGATAAAGAAGATGCCTCTCTCCCAGGCCAATTGTCCAATATCTTATATCAATTAAAGTTTACAAATACTGTGTAGGATATTGTCAGAGAAATTATTTTGATATCACTAAAAAAATGGGTGAAGAGAAGATAATCAAAAATTGTTATGATAAAAAATGAACCTCAATTGAAGCCATGTTCTTCTCCGTAAGTGATGCAGAAAAGGCTGGAGGTGGACTTTGTTCTTGATATGTTTGGATCAAATGCCCTTTCCGAAACAGCATAAAAGCAATTTATAACAGTTCAAAGTTTATTTTCTTGGGTTTTTATAAAGGAATTTATTATTAAAACAGCCTTTTTCATTTAGCTATAGAACTAATAACAAGTTATTGAAAAAGATCAGATCAAATGTATATGAAGGCATTATAATAAAGGAGCAAAAATTAGGCTGGTATTTTTGTTTATTATGTATGTGAGGAGAACTTAAAAAGCACCAAAACTGCTGAAATATTTGGGTGTCAGAATAGGGAAAATTTCTGATAGGAAATCTAGTTCAAATTATAACACGGTAATTAAAGGGGTTTTCCCACGAACAAAGTACATTTTAATTAATAGATCTTAGAATAATAATAAGTTCCACAATTGGATGTGTTAAAAAAAAATATTCCTTTGCTAAGATAATCTTATAAATGTGCCCCTGCTGTGTACTGTGTAATGAATGTTTCAGGAAAATGGTTGGATATACCATATCTCCTAGGGAGGGGAGGAAGCAAAAGACTATACAGACTAGAGATGAGCGGTGTTCGACTAGAACTGTTCGCCAATCTCAAATTCGAGCTGTTTTGGGTGGTGTTCGAGTTGTTCGACGAACTCGAACGATTTGAGAAAAATTCGGCTGTTCGAGGTTATGTTCGATAACTGTTCGTGCACCAAAAGCGTGTCCTGCATGTCTGGTGCTATTTTGAGCACCAATCATGCAGGGATTGTCTGCCACTCACTGTAATGTCACAGCCATGGTGGTTGTGGCATTACAGTGATTGCCCAAATCGATGGGAACAGTGCTCACAGTGAAACATGAAAAGCCGGCAATTCAGCAGCGGCATACACCGGTACCCGACAATTTAGAACCGAAAGAATAGAGCTTCACACATAGATTAGATAGATATAAACATGTCAGCCACATATATACGAAGTACAGTGAAAGTGCTGCTTACTGTACTTGTCATTTAGCGTAAAGGATTTATCAAAAAATATAATAGTGTTTTCATGCACTGTCTCTTTAAAAAAGCCGGCCGGCAATTCAGCAGCGGTACCCGACAATTTATAACAGACAGAATAGAGAATCACACATAGATTAGATAGATAGAAACATGTCAGTCACATATATACGAAGTACAGTGAAAGTGCTGCTTACTGTACTTGTCATTTAGCGTAAAGGATTTATCAAAAAATATAATAGTGTTTTCATGCACTGTCTCTTTAAAAAAGCCGGCCGGCAATTCAGCAGCGGTACCCGACAATTTAGAATAGAAGGAATAGAGAATCACACATAGATTAGATAGATAGAAACATGTCAGTCACATATATATGAAGTACAGTGACAATGTTGCTTACTGTACTTGTCATTTAGTGTAAAGGATTTATTAAAAAAAATAATAGTGTTTTCATGCACCGTCTCTTTAAGAAAGCCGGCCGGCAATTCAGCATCTGTACCCGACAATTTATAACAGACAGAATAGAGCTTCACACATAGATTAGATAGATAGAAACATGTCAGTCACATATATATGAAGTACAGTGATAGTGTTGGTTACTGTACTTGTCATTTAGTATTAAAATAAAGGATTTATTATTAAAAAAATTGGCGTGGGGTTCCCCTTAATTTTAGGCTCTAGCGAAGGTTAAGCAGACGGCTGGGGCAGATGTTTGAAGCCTGGGAAGGGGGTAATACCCACGGAGCTTCCCAGGCTACTAATATCAGCCCCCAGCTGAATACATAGCCTTTACTAGCTATTAAAATGGGGGAACCCCCCCCCCAAAAAATGACGTGGGGTCCCCCCTAATTTAATAGCTAGCAAAGGCTAGGCAGACAGCTGGGGGCTGATATTAATAGCCCAGGAAGGGAGCCATGAATATTGGCCCCCTCCCAGGCTAGAAACACCAGCCGTCAGCCGCCCCAGAAATGGCGCATTCATAGGATGCGCCAATTCTGGCACTTAGCCTCGCTCTTCCACGCTGCCCTGGTGCGGTGGCAGGGGGTAATAGGGCTGGGGTTGATGTCAGCTTATAATGCCAGCTGACATCAAGCCCAGGTTAGTAATGGAGAGGCGTCTATAAGACACCCCCATTACTAACCCCATAGTCAAAGTTAAAAGAAAACACAAACACCCAGAATAAAGTCCTTTAATTGAAATAAAGACACAATCCTTTATTGTTCTAAATTAAACCATACTTACCATCACGCCCATTCCAGCTGAAGCCAACGATCTCCTGCAATAAAAGAAAAATAATAAAGCAACCTCATCCTTACCTTTCCATGGTTCCCAGGACAGCTTCAGCTCTGCTACAACGAGATGACAGGCTGGACCTGCAGAACGCTGCCATCCAGCCTGTCATCCCGCAGACACTGAGAAGCGCAGGCATGCTTGCGCTCTGCAGTGTCTGGCTGTGACGGCATAAAGATGAGCCGAGGTCATGTCCAATGAACTCGGCGCACCTCATGCACGTCACTGACAGCGTGGGAAAATTCTCCTGCACTCAGCGCTTCAGCGTGGGAGAATTCTCACACTGAAGCGCTGAGTGCAGGAGAATTCTCCCACGCTGTCAGTGACGTGCAGGAGGTGAGCTGAGTTCATTGGACATGAACTCGTCTCATCTTTATGCCGTCACAGCCAGACACTGCAGAGCGCAAGCATGCCTGCTCTTCTCAGTGTCTGCGGGATGACAGGCTGGATGGCGGCGTTCTGCTGCGGTCCAGCCTGTCATCTCGATGTAGCAGAGCTGAAGCTGTCGTGGGAACCATGGAAAGGTAAGGATGAGGTTGGTTTATTATTTTTCTTTTATTACAGGAGATCGTTGGCTTCAGCTGGAATGGGCGTGACGGTAAGTATAGTTTAATTTAGAACAATAAAGAATTGTGTGTTTATTTCAATTAAAGGACTTTATTCTGGGTGTTGTGTTTTTTTTAAATACTTTACTAGAAATTCATGGCGGTCATGTCTAATACTGGCGTGACCCCATGAATTTTGGGCTTGGGGCCAGCTGATAATACCAAGCTGGCCCTAACCCCTTTATTACCCAGTGAGCCACCGCACCAGGGCCCTGGATGAGTTGGGTACAGCGCCAGAAGATGGCGCTTCTATGAACGCGCCATTTTCCGGGGTGGCTGCGGACTGCAATTTGCAGCGGGGGGGGCCCAGAAAGCTTGGGCCTCCCTGCGCTGCAGATTCCAGCCCCCAGCTGCCTAGTTGTACCTGGCTGGACACAAAAATAGGGCGAAGCCCCACGTATTTTTTTTTTAATTATTTCATGAAATTCATGAAATAATTAAGAAAAAAAGGCCTTCCCTATATTGTTGTGTCCGGCCAGGTACAAATAGGCAGCTGGTGGTTGGGGGCAGCCCATTCCTGCCTGCTGTACCTGGCTGGACACAAATATAGTGCGAAGCCCCATTTCAATTTTTTTAAATTATTTCAGGAAATTCATGAAATAATTAAAAAAAAATTGACGTGGGGCTTCGCACTATATTTGTGTCCAGTCAGGTGCAGCAGGCAGGAACGGGCTGCCCCCAACCACCAGCTGCCTATTTGTACCTGGCCGGACACAACAATATAGGGAAGCCCTTTTTTTCTTAATTATTTCATGAAATAATTTAAAGAAAATTGACGTGGGGCTTCGCCCTGTTTTTGTGTCCAGCCAGGTACAACTAGGCAGCTGGGGGCTGGAATCTGCAGCGCAGGGAGGCCCAAGATTTCTGGGCCACCCCCGCTGCAAATTGCAGTCCGCAGCCACCCCGGAAAATGGCGCGTTCATAGAAGCGCCATCTTCTGGCGCTGTACCCAACTCATCCAGGGCCCTGATGCGGTGGCTCACTGGGTAATAAAGGGGTTAGGGCCAGCTTGGCATTATCAGCTGGCCCTAAGCCCAAAATTCATGGGGTCACGCCAATATTAGACATGACCACCATGAATTTCTAGTAAAGTATTTAAAAAAAACACAACACCCAGAAAAAAGTCCTTTAATTGAAATAAACACACAATTCTTTATTGTTCTAAATTAAACCATACTTACCATCACACCCATTCCAGCTGAAGCCAACGATCTCCTGCAATAAAAGAAAAATAATAAAGCAACATCATCCTTACCTTTCCATGGTTCCCATGGCAGCTTCAGCTCTGCTACATCGAGATGACAGGCTGGACCGCAGCAGAACGCTGCCATCCAGCCTGTCATCCCGCAGACACTGAGAAGCGCAGGCTTGCTTGCGCTCCACAGTGTCTCTCTGTGAGGGCATCCAGATGAGCCGAGTTAATGTCCAATGAACTCGGCTCACCTCATGCACGTCACTGACAGCGTGGGAAAATTCTCCTGCACTCAGCGCTTCAGCGTGGGAGAATTCTCACACTGAAGCGCTGAGTGCAGGAGAATTCTCCCACGCTGTCAGTGACGTGCAGGAGGTGAGCTGAGTTCATTGGACATGAGCTCACCTTATGCACGTCACTGACAGCGTGGGAAAATTCTCCTGCACTCAGCGCTTCAGCGTGGGAGAATTCTCACGCTGAAGCGCTGAGTGCAGGAGAATTCTCCCACGCTGTCAGTGACGTGCAGGAGGTGAGCTGAGTTCATTGGACATGAGCTCACCTTATGCACGTCACTGACAGCGTGGGAGAATTCTCCTGCACTCAGCGCTTCAGCGTGAGAATTTTCCCACGCTGTCAGTGACGTGCATGAGGTGCGCCGAGTTCATTGGACATGAACTCGTCTCATCTTTATGCTGTCACAGCCAGACACTGCAGAGCGCAAGCATGCCTGCGCTTCTCAGTGTCTGCGGGATGACAGGCTGGATGGCAGCGTTCTGCTGCGGTCCAGCCTGTCATCTTGATGTAGCAGAGCTGAAGCTGTCGTGGGAACCATGGAAAGGTAAGGATGAGGTTGCTTTATTATTTTTCTTTTATTGCAGGAGATCGTTGGCTTCAGCTGGAATGGGCGTGATGGTAAGTATGGTTTAATTTAGAACAATAAAGGATTGTGTCTTTATTTCAATTAAAGGACTTTATTCTGGGTGTTTGTGTTTTCTTTTAACTTTGACTATGGGGTTAGTAATGGGGGTGTCTTATAGACGCCTCTCCATTACTAACCTGGGCTTGATGTCAGCTGGCATTATAAGCTGACATCAACCCCAACCCTATTACCCCCTGCCACCGCTACAGGGCAGCGTGGAAGAGCGAGGCTAAGTGCCAGAATTGGCGCATCCTATGAATGCGCCATTTCTGGGGCGGCTGACGGCTGGTGTTTCTAGCCAGGGAGGGGGCCAATATTCATGGCTCCCTTCCTGGGCTATTAATATCAGCCCCCAGCTGTCTGCCTAGCCTTTGCTAGCTATTAAATTAGGGGGGACCCCACGTCATTTTTTGGGGGGGGGTTCCCCCATTTTAATAGCTAGTAAAGGCTAGGTATTCAGCTGGGAGCTGATATTAGTAGCCTGGGAAGCTCCGTGGGTATTACCCCCTTCCCAGGCTTCAAACATCTGCCCCAGCTGTCTGCTTAACCTCCGCTAGAGACTAAAATTAAGGGGAACCCCACGCTAATTTTTTTTAATAATAAATCCTTTATTTTAATACTAAATGACAAGTACAGTAACCAACACTATCACTGTACTTCATATATATGTGACTGACATGTTTCTATCTATCTAATCTATGTGTGAAGCTCTATTCTGTCTGTTATAAAATGTCGGGTACAGATGCTGAATTGCCGGCCGGCTTTTTTAAAGAGACGGTGCATGAAAACACTATTATTTTTTTTAATAAATCCTTTACACTAAATGACAAGTACAGTAAGCAACATTGTCACTGTACTTCATATATATGTGACTGACATGTTTCTATCTATCTAATCTATGTGTGAAGCTCTATTCTGTCTGTTATAAATTGTCGGGTACAGATGCTGAATTGCCGGCCGGCTTTTTTAAAGAGACAGTGCATGAAAACACTATTATATTTTTTAATAAATCCTTTACACTAAATGACAAGTACAGTAAGCAACACTGTCACTGTACTTCATATATATGTGACTGACATGTTTCTATCTATCTAATCTATGTGTGAGGCTCTATTCCTTCTTGTCTAAATTGTCAGGTACCGGTGTATGCCGCTGCTGAATTGCCGGCTGGCTTTTTTAAAGAAAGCGTCTTCTGAGCAGTTTGTCAGCTTTTGGACACCTTTGAAGGTGTTTTCTATGTGTTTCTATGTGTTTTTGTTTGCCTGCCATTGGTTTTAACGGTGTTCGAAGGTGTTCTAAGGTGTTCGACGAACAGTTCGACGAACAGTTCCTCGAACATCCCGGTGTTCGAGGAACCGAACCGAACCCGAACACTACGGGGGTGGCTCAACACTAATACAGACATTACAGCATGGCTTGCAGTTGATTATTTCTGTGAGGTAAAACAAATTTCTAAACAGACACACACTCAGGCATCTTCCCTGCTATTTTGTGGTTGTTTGATATTTTTTAAAACTTTTTTTCTAAATAATAATAATCTTTTTATTTATATAGTGCCAACATAATCTGCAGTGCTTTACAATTCAGACAATTTTACAGACATTATTGGCACTCTCCCCTTTGGGGCTCAGAAGCTACATTCCCTATCAGTATGTCTTTGGAGTGTGGGAGAAAAACAGAGAACCGGGAGGAAACCCACACAAACACGGGGAGAACATACAAACTCCTTGCAGATGTTGTCCTTGGTGGGATCTGCATCCAGGACCCCAGCGCTGCAAGGCTGCACTGCTAACCACTGAGCCACCGTGCTGCCCTAAATAAAGATGTGAAGTTTTATTAAGCATATACAGTGGTGGCCAAAAGTATTGGCACCCCTGCAATTCTGTCAGATAATACTGTTTCTTCCTGAAAATGATTGCAATCACAAATTCTTTGGCATTATTATCTTCATTTAATTTGCTTGCAAGGAAAAAACACAAAAGAGAATGAAGCAAAAATCAAATCATTGATCATTTCACACAAAACTCCAAAAATGGGCCAGACAAAAGTATTGGCACCCTCAGCCTAATACTTGGTTGCACTACCTTTAGCCAAAATAACTGCGAACAACCGCTTCCGGTAACCATCAATGAGTTTCTTACAATGCTCTGCTGGAATTGTAGACCATTCTTCTCTGGCAAACTGCTCCAGGTCCCTGATATTTGAAGGGTGCCTTCACCAAACTGCCATTTTAAGATCTCTCCACAGGTGTTCTATGGGATTCAGGTCTGGACTCATTGCTGGCCACCTTAGAAGGCTCCAGTGCTTTCTCTCAAACCATTTTATAGTGCTTTTGGAAGTGTGTTTTGGGTCATTGTCCTGCTGGAAGACCTCTGAGGGAGACCCAGCTTTCTCACACTGGGCCCTACATTATGCTGCAAAATTTGTTGGTAGTCTTCAGACTTCATAATGCCATGTACACGGTCAAGCAGTCCAGTGCCAGAGGCAGCAAAGCAACCCCAAAACAACAGGGAACCTCCGCCATGTTTGACTGTAGGGATCGTGTTCTTTTCTTTGAATGCCTCTTTTTTTTTCCTGTACACTCTATGTTGATGCTTTTTCCCAAAAATCTCTACTTTTGTCTCATCTGACCAGAGAACATTCTTCCAAAACGTTTTAGGCTTTCTCAGGTAAGTTTTGGCAAACTCCAGCCTGGCTTTTTTATGTCTCGGGGTAAGAAGTGGAGTCTTCCTGGGTATCCTACCATACAGTCCCTTTTCATTCAGACGCCGACGGATAGTACGGGTTGACACTGTTGTACCCTCGGACTGCAGGGCAGCTTGAACTTGTTTTGATGTTAGTCGAGGTTCTTTATCCACCATCCGCACAATCTTGCGTTGAAATCTCTCATCAATTTTTCTTTTCCGTCCACATCTAGGGAGGTTAGCCACAGTGCCATGGGCTTTAAACTTCTTGATAACGCTGCGCACGGAAGACACAGGAACATTCAGGTCTTTGGAGATGGACTTGTAGCCTTGAGATTGCTCATGCTTCCTCACAATTTGGTTTCTCAAGTCCTCAGACAGTTCTTTGGTCTTCTTTCTTTTCTCCATGCTCAATGTGGTACACACAAGGACACAGGACAGAGGTTGAGTCAACTTTAATCCATGTTAACTGGCTGCAAGTGTGATTTAGTTATTGCCAACGCCTGTTAGGTGCCACAGGTAAGTTACAGGTGCTGTTAATTACACGAATTAGAGAAGCATCACATGATTTTTCAAAGAGTGCCAATACTTTTGTCCACCCCCTTTTTTAGGTTTGGTGTGGAATTGTATCCAATTTGGCTTTAGGACAATTCTTTTTGTTTTTTTTCATTGAAGACAAATTAAATGAAGATAATAATACCAAAGAATTTGTGATTGCAATCATTTTCAGGAAGAAACTGAGTATTATCTGGCAGAATTGCAGGGGTGCCAATACTTTTGGCCACCACTGTATCTCTTCACTGTCTCTGGTTGTACTCGGAGCTGGAGTTGTGAGTGTGTATCTATTTTTGAAGTGGTATGCAATATGGCCTAGGACATTTGTGTTAATTGAAATTTTTAAACAGGCAGGGAAATGTTTTTCCTTATAGAAAGCAGCAGCTGCGATTCCCTGCTGTCCTGTCTGTATACTCTTTTTCTTCCTCTCCTGCCCAGGAGCTGTGGTATGATCAGATCATGTTTCAGACACAGCCATTACATAGTACTTAGTAGGTGCTCATTTATAAGATTATCTCACCACAGGAACATTTTTTTAACACATCCAATTGTAAAATTATTCCAAGATCTATTGATTGTCGGATAACCTATTTAAATAATTAAAATAATATATAATTTGAAGAGATGACGTTGTTTTATTTTTTAATAAGTACTGTAAATCTCACAGTTTTTACTCACATTAGACCATTTTTATTTTACTGAGGCACAGTGATATAAATATTATCAGTAATGATTTATGGGAGTATTCATTAACGAGGGTTGTAGGGGGCCTAGAATGTATTTGCAGTGATTAACCCCTTAAGCCCCGCGGGTGGTTTGCACGTTAATGACCGGGCCAATTTTTACATTTCTGACCACTGTCACTTTATGAGGTAATTACTCTGGAACGCTTCAATGGATCCCCCTGATTCTGAGATTGTTTTTTCATGACATATTGTACTTCATGATTGTGGAAAAATTTCTTCGATATCACTTGCGTTTATTTGTGAAAAAAATGGAAATTTGGCGAAAATTTTGAAAATTTTGCAATTTTCAAAATTTGAATTTTTAAGCCCTGAAATCAGAGCGATATGTCACACAAAAGAGTTAATAAATAACATTTCCCACATGTCTACTTTACATCAGCACAATTTTGGAACCAAAATTTTCTTTTGTTAGGGAGCTATAAGGGTTAAAAGTTGACCAGCGATTTCTCATTTTTCCAACAAAATTTACAAAACCATTTTTTTAGGGACCACATCACATTTGAAGTCACTTTGAGAGGTCTTTATGACAGAAAATACCCAAAAGTGACACCATTCTAAAAACTGCACCCCTCAAGGTGCTCAAAACCACATTCAAGAACTTTATTAACCCTTCAGGTGCTTCACAGGAATTTTTTGAATGTGGAAGAAAAAAATGAACATTTAACTTTTTTCACAAAAATTTTACTTTAGACCCAATTTTTTTTATTTTCACAGGGGTAACAAGAAAAAATGGACCCCAAAATTTGTTGTGCAATTTCCCTTGGGCACGCAGATACCCAATATTTGGGGAAAAAACACTGTTTGGGCGCACGGCAGGGCTCGGAAGGGAAGGAGCGCCATTTGACTTTTTGATTGTAAAATTTGCTTGAATAATTAGCGGACGCCATGTTGTGTTTGGAGAGCCCATGTGTGCCCAAACTTTGGAGCTCCCCCACAAGTGACCCCATTTTGCAAACTAGACCCCCCAAGGCACCTTTCTAGATGCATAGTGAGCACTTGGAACCCCCAGGTGCTTCACAAATTGATTCTTAACAATGAAAAAGTGAAAAAAAAAACACTTTTTCATTTTTATGAATCAATTTGTGAAGCACCTGAGGGTACCAAGTGCTCACAATGCATCTAGATAGGTGCCTTGGGGGGTCTAGTTTCCAAAATGGGGTCACTTGTTGGGGAGCTCCAATGTTTGGGCACACAGCGGCTCTCCAAACGCAACATGGTGTCGCTAACAATTTGAGCCGATTTTCCGTTAAATTTGTTAGAGGACACCATGTTGCATTTAGAGAGTCCCTGTGTGCCCAAACATTGGAGCTCCCCCACAAGTGACCCCATTTTGGAAACTAGACCCCCCAAGGCACCTATCTAGATGCATAGTGAGCACTTGGAACCCCCAGGTGCTTCACAAATTGATTCGTAACAATGAAAAAGTGAAAAAAAAAACACTTTTTCATTTTTATGAATCAATTTGTGAAGCACCTGAGGGTAGCAAGTGCTCACAATGCATCTAGATAGGTGCCTTGGGGGGTCTAGTTTCCAAAATGGGGTCACTTGTGGGGGAGCCCCAATGTTTGGGCACACAGCGGCTCTCCAAACGCAACATGGTGTCGCTAACAATTTGAGCCGATTTTCCGTTAAATTTGTTAGAGGACACCATGTTGCATTTAGAGAGTCCCTGTGTGCCCAAACATTGGAGCTCCCCCACAAGTAACCCCATTTTGGAAACTAGACCCCCCAAGGCACCTATCTAGATGCATAGTGAGCACTTGGAACCCCCAGGTGCTTCACAAATTGATTCGTAACAATGAAAAAGTGAAAAAAAAAACACTTTTTCATTTTTATGAATCAATTTGTGAAGCACCTGAGGGTTCCAAGTGCTCACAATGCATCTAGATAGGTGCCTTGGGGGGTCTAGTTTCCAAAATGGGGTCATTTGTGGGGGAGCTCCAATGTTTGGGCACACAGCGGCTCTCCAAATGCAACATGGTGTCGCTAACAATTTGAGCCGATTTTCCGTTAAATTTGTTAGAGGACACCATGTTGCATTTAGAGAGTCCCTGTGTGCCCAAACATTGGAGCTCCCCCACAAGTGACCCCATTTTGGAAACTAGACCCCCCAAGGCACCTATCTAGATGCATAGTGAGCACTTGGAACCCCCAGGTGCTTCACAAATTGATTCGTAACAATGAAAAAGTGAAAAAAAACACTTTTTCATTTTTATGAATCAATTTGTGAAGCACCTGAGGGTTCCAAGTGCTCACAATGCATCTAGATAGGTGCCTTGGGGGGTCTAGTTTCCAAAATGGGGTCACTTGTGGGGGTGCTCCAATGTTTGGGCACACAGCGGCTCTCCAAACGCAACATGGTGTCGCTAACAATTTGAGCCGATTTTCCGTTAAATTTGTTAGAGGACACCATGTTGCATTTAGAGAGTCCCTGTGTGCCCAAACATTGGAGCTCCCCCACAAGTGACCCCATTTTGGAAACTAGACCCCCCAAGGCACCTATCTAGATGCATAGTGAGCACTTGGAACCCCCAGGTGCTTCACAAATTGATTCGTAACAATGAAAAAGTGAAAAAAAAAACACTTTTTCATTTTTACGAATCAATTTGTGAAGCACCTGGGGGTTCCAAGTGCTCATTATGCATCTATATAGGTGCCTTGGGGGGTCTAGTTTCCAAAATGGGGTCACTTGTGGGGTAGCTCCAATGTTTGGGCACACAGGGACTCTTCAAATTCAACATGGTATCCGCTAACAATTTGAGCCGACAATTTGTTAGCGGATACCATGTTGCATTTGAAGAGTCCCTGTGTGCCCAAACATTGGAGCTCCCCCACAAGTGACCCCATTTTGGAAACTAGACCCCCAAAGGCACCTATCTAGATGCATAATGAGCACTTGGAACCCCCAGGTGCTTCACAAATTGATTCGTAAAATTGAATAAGTGAAAAAAAAACACTTTTTCATTTTTATGGATCAATTTGTGAAGCACCTGGGGGTTCCAAGTGCTCACTATGCATCTAGATAGGTGCCTTGGGGGTCTAGTTTCCAAAATGGGGTCACTTGTGGGGGAGCTCCAATGTTTAGACACACAGGATCTCTCCAAACGCGACATGGTTCCAATTTGTTAGCGGACACCATGTTGCGTTTCGAGAGCCCCTGTGTGTCTAAACATTGGAGCTCCCCCACAAGTGACCCCATTTTGGAAACTAGACCCCCCAGGGAACTTATATAGATGTGTGGTGAGCCCATTGAACCCCCAGGTGCCTCTCAGAAAATCATAATGTTGACTTGTGAAAATAAAAAAAAAACATTTTTTCCACAAAAATGCAAAAAAAAATATTTTCACAAGGGTACTAGGAGAAATTGCACCCCATAAGTTGTTGTGCAATTTCTCCTGAGTACTCATATACCCCATGTGTTGGAAAAAAACTACTGTTTGGGCGCATGTAAGGGCTCGGAAGGGAAGGAGTGACGCTTTTGATCGCAGACTTTGATGGAATGGTCTGCGGGCGTCATGTCATGTTCTCAGAGCCCTTGATGTGCCTAAACAGTGAAATGCCTAACAAGTGCCCCCTTTTTGGTAGTGTTAGTTGATTTTTGAATTTTGTAATGTAGTGTTATACATCAGTTGTGTAGGACAATCTGACGAACTCTACACAACTGATGTATGACAACCTGACGAACACTCCATCAGCTGTGCAGTGTTCGTCAGGTTGTTATACTTCAGAAATTAATTCAATAGTCCATCGAAGTATGGTACCTTTTGAAGCAGTCTTTCATACACAGGCCAGGTTTGTCAGGGCAGGTGTCACATTGATAAATGGTGTCCTTGCGTATTCCACTTTTATAACACACTCGGCACCTCTTTTGTGACTTTCCTTTTTTTCCGCTGTGAGGGATCTGCCCTGGGAAATGCTGGCCTGGTACAATTCTTGGTCCTTCAATTCCAGAAGTACTGGGGCCCTCTCTGTCACCGCTGCCAAATATCAGGGCCTTGATAACTGTTTCCTGAAACTGAAGGTACAACGCAGAAGTCTGGCCTGCACATTGTGACAGAAGGAAAGCATTGTGCATTGCCATCTGTACAATGTGCATGGCCAGCTTCTTGTACCACACTCTGGACTTTCTCAAAGCACTGTATGGCTGGAGGACTTGATCAGAGAGATCAACTCCCCCCATGTACTTGTTGTACCCCACTACACAGTCTGGTTTGACGACCTGTGTAGTGGAACCTCGTACAGTGCTGAGTGTGCTGCCATCACCATGTATGGTGGTCAAGAAAAGGACATCCCTTTTGTCCTTGTACTTGACCATCAACAGGTGGTCGCTACATTGGGCTCTGCTCTCACCCCTTTTGAGCAGCTGCCCAATTAGCGTCTTTGGGAGGCCTTTCTGAATTTTGCGGACAGTACCTCAGGCTGCGGTACGTCGCGCAGAGAGGGACTGGAAGAGCGGGATACTTGTATAAAAGTTATCCACATAGAAGTGATAACCTTTATCAAGCAGTGGGTGCACCAAGTCCCACACAATTTTCCCACTCACTCCCAGAACAGGGGGGCATTCAGGGGGTTCAATCCGGGAGTCCTTCCCTTCATAAACTCTAAACTTGTGAGTGTATCCTGAGGTACTCTCACAAAGTTTATACAGCTTGATCCCATACCTTGCCCTCTTACTGGGCAGGTACTGCCAGAATCCAAGCCGCCCCTTAAAAGAAATTAAGGACTCATCCACACAAATGTCCCTTTGGGGCACGTACACTTCACCAAACTTGTTGTTGAAGTGTTCGATGACCGGCCGAACTTTGAAAAGACGATCAAAGTTCGGGTCATCGCGTGCAGGACACCTTGCATTATCTTGGTAATGCAAGAACTTGTAGATGGCCTGAAAACGTGTCCGGGGCATGACCATTCGGAACACTGGAGTGTTATACAAAACGTCAACACTCCAGTATTGCCGAAGCTCGGGCTTCTTCAAGATCCCCATAAGAAGGACCAGGCCCCAAAACTTCATCATTTCTACTGCATCTACAGGAGACCAGTTAGAAAATGATGAAGAGGGGTTTTGTTCTAAAAATTGATGAGCGTATAAATTAGTTTGGCCCACCATGAGGTTTATAAAATCCTCAGAGAAAAAGACTTTGAAAAAGTCTATTTCTGTGAGGCCGGTGGTGTCAAACTTGATTCCTGATTCCGCTACGAAATCAGGAATCAGCGGCTCATAATTTTCGGGGGGCTAAGTCCATATAGGCTCAGTAGTGGGGGGCGCTGGAACATCTCTCCTGCGACGACGGCGGGGCGGGCCAGCAGAACCTGAGGAAGAGGAGGAAGAAGAGAAGGAGGAAGACGACGAGGAGTCGGAAAAACAAAGAAATGTGGGATCCTCACCCTCACTGTCAGTGTCGGAGGCAAGAATAGCGTATGCCTCCTCCGCTGAATAATGAGTTTGGGATGAGCAGGACATTGTTTGTTATGTATGTGGTGCGTGTGTGTCAATTCTTTGAGAGTGTGTGTGTGTCAGTACTTTATTTAGAGTGTGTGGAAAAAGGAAATACTGTATGTGGTGCAAACAGCGAGCACGAGTGTGGATTGGTGAACTATGCCACCGATCAATACTCGGCGGCTGCTGGATGTGCGCACAAATGTGTGGGGAGTGGGAAGAGGGGAATTGGGTTGGATGAGGGGAGATCAGATTACTTACCAAAGTCCTCTCTGTTCTTTCAGGACCGGGAGCCCGTAGCAGGAGCCCGGCGCTGGTGACCGGAAGCCCGGCGCTGGTGACCGGGAGCCCGGCGCTGGTGACCGGGAGCCCGGAGCAGGAGACCGGGGGCCCGGAGCAGGAGACCGGGGCCCGGAGCAGGAGACCGGGGGCCCGGAGCAGGAGACCGGGAGCCCGGAGCAGGAGACCGGGGGCCCGGAGCAGGAGACCGGGGCCCGGAGCAGGAGACCGGGGGCCCGGAGCAGGAGACCGGGAGCCCGGAGCAGGAGACCGGGGGCCCGGAGCAGGAGACCGGGGGCCCGGAGCAGGAGACCGGGAGCCAGGAGCAGGAGACCGGGGGCCCGGAGCAGGAGACCGGGGGCCCGGAGCAGGATACCGGGAGCCCGGAGCAGGAAGACGGGAGCCCGGAGCAGGAGACCGGGAGCCCGGAGCAGGAGACCGGGAGCCCGGAGCAGGAAGACGGGAGCCCGGAGCAGGAGACCAGGAGCACGGAGCAGGAGACTGGTACTGGAGCTGGAGATCAGAAGCAAAAGAATTAACAGGGACACTGGGGTGAGGCGGATTGGGATGGGAAGGGGGGTAAAAAGACAGGAGAGTGGGAAGAGGGGGATTGGGGTGGATGAGGGGAGATCAGAGATGGACTTACCAAAGGGTCAGCAGGACTGGAACAGAAGACCCAGAGCAGGAGCCCGGGAGCCCGGAGCAGGAGACCAGGAACCCGGAGCAGGAGACCAGGAGCCCGGTGCAGGAGACCAGGAGCCCGGTGCAGGAGACCAGGAGCCCGGTGCAGGAGACCAGGAGTCCGGTGCAGGAGACCAGGAGCCCGGTGCAGGAGACCGGTACTGGAGCTGGAGATCAGAAGCAAAAGAATTAACAGGGACACTGGGGTGGGAAGGGGGTTTAAAAGACAGGGGAGTGGGAAGAGGGGTAAAAAGACAGGGGAGTGGGAAGAGGGGGAAGAGGGGGATTGGGGTGGATGAGGGGAGATCAGAGATGGGCTTACCAAAGGGTCAGCAGGACTGGAACAGAAGACCCAGAGCAGGAGACCAGGAACCCAGAGCAGGAGACCAGGAGCCCGGAGCAGGAGACCAGGAGACCGGAGCAGGAGACCAGGAGCCCGGTGCAGGAGACCAGGAGCCCGGTGCAGGAGACCAGGAGCCCGGTGCAGGAGACCAGGAACCCGGAGCAGGAAACCAGGAGTCCGGAGCAGGAGACCAGGAGCCCGGAGCAGGAGACCAGGAGCCCGGTGCAGGAGACCAGGAGCCCGGTGCAGGAGACCAGGAGCCCGGTGCAGGAGACCGGTACTATAGCTGGAGATCATAAGCAAAAGAATTAACAGGGACACTGGGGTGGGAAGGGGGGTTAAAAGACAGGGGAGTGGGAAGAGGGGTAAAAAGACAGGGGAGTGGGAAGAGGGGGATTGGGGTGAATGAGGGGAGATCAGAGATGGACTTACCAAAGGGTCAGCAGGACTGGAACAGAAGACCCAGAGCAGGAGACCGGGAGCCCGGCGCTGGTGACCAGGAGCCCGGCGCTGGTGACCAGGAGCCCGGCGCTGGTGACCGGGAGTGGAGCTGGAGACTCGGACCAGAGCTGGAGACCGCTGCAGGACGCAGAAAAAAAAGGTAAGGGGGGGTAAAAAGAGGGGGGAGGGGGGATTGGGGTGGATGAGGGGAGAACAGACTTAAAAAAGTCTTCTCTGCAGGATCAGCAGCAGGCTCTGGAGCAGGAACCACAGCAGGTCAGGAGTAGAGATGAGCGTTGTTCTACTCGAACTGTTCGCCAATCTCAAATTCGAGCTGTTTTGGGCGGTGTTCGAGCCGGTCGGCGAACACGAACAATTTGAGAAAAATTCGGCTGTTCGAGGTTATGTTCGATAACTGTTCGTGCACCAAAATCATAACTGGATTTTTTCTCAGTAATGATGAAAATTAATGTTAATACGCAGTTTGAGTGTACAGCGGGGCGGGGGGAGGGGCAGGGGATGGATCTCTGCAGGAACAATGAAGATCTCCATTTTTTTTTCTCTTTCCCGCATTTGCAGTGGGGAGGTGCAATCTGTCAGCCTATCAGCAGCGCACACACGGAGCGAAGTGCTTTTTTTCACACAAGCAAGGGCATGTGTGATTCGCAGTGTATGTCACATGTCCTTGCCCTATAAGACCAAGCCATTTTCCCCGTCGCCACCATTTTCTCACTGCTGCAGCTGCGTGTTAGACGGCACCGCTGTTGCTGTGTGCGCTATACCTTGTTAATTTCAAGCCAATTTTCGCACAAATATACAGATAGCTTGGGAGTAGGGAATAGTTGTGATTGCAGTCCTTTTAAGGACTAGGTTACAGCATTTCCTACGACTTTTATCAGGCAGGTCTGTGCTCTTAAATAGATAGATTGTGGGAGTAAAGACTAATTGTAATTGGAGTCCTTTTCAGGACTAGGTTACATCAGTTCCTATCAGTTTTTGCCAGGCAGGTCTGTGCCAGTGCTGTGCAAGTTTTTTTCACAGCATTTGGCTGAATCTAGCAAAGCTAATCCTTTTTGGCCTATTGCAGAGTGTGTTAGTCAGTGGAGTAGCCTATCTGTGTTGCAAGATATACCACCTGTGTATAGAATACCAATTTTTTTACTGCACCTAGTGAAGTAAAATCTTTTGGGCATAGCATCATTCTATTAGTCCATCTATACTGACCTCCATCAGGTTGCAAACTGAATATAATTTTTTTCTGCATCTAGCTCTGAAAAAATATTTGGGCTTCTAGCAGCGTGTGGGACTTGTTCTATTAGTCCATCTATACTGACCTCCATCAGGTTGCAAATTAAAAATAATTTTTTTCTGCATCTAGCTCTGAAAAAATATTTGGGCTTCTAGCAGTGTGTGGGACTTGGTCTATTAGTCCATCTATACTGACCTCCATCAGGTTGCAAATTAAAAATAATTTTTTTCTGCATCTAGCTCTGAAAAAATATTTGGGCTTCTAGCAGTGTGTAGGACTTGGTCTATTAGTCCATCTATACTGACCTCCATCAGGTTGCAAATTGAATAAAAAAAAATTCTGCATCTAGCTCTGAAAAAATATTTGGGCTTCTAGCGGTGTGTGGGACTTGGTCTATTAGTCCATCTATACTGACCTCCATCAGGTTGCAAATTAAAAATATTTTTTTTCTGCATCTAGCTCTGAAAAAATATTTGGGCTTCTAGCAGTGTGTGGGACTTGGTCTATTAGTCCATCTATACTGACCTCCATCAGGTTGCAAATTAAAAATAATTTTTTTCTTCATTTAGCTCTGAAAAAATATTTGGGCTTCTAGCAGTGTGTGGGACTTGTTCTATTAGTCCTTCTATACTGACCTCCAGCAGGTTGCAAATTGAATATAATTTTTTTCTGCATCTAGCTCTGAAAAAATATTTGGGCTTCTAGCGGTGTGTGGGACTTGGTCTATTAGTCCATCTATACTGACCTCCATCAGGTTGCAAATTAAAAATAATTTTTTTCTGCATCTAACCCAGCCAATAGTTTTGGCCTAATACCACAGTTTGGCCACTCAGCTCTGCTCGGTTACCATCCATTGTTTTTTTGTGCAAACAACTCCAGAGTTGTGAATTAGTTAACCACCAAAATGAGTGGAAAAAGGCCTGCTGCTGGTGGAAAGGGGAATAGGCGTGTTGGGAAGGGGAAAAAAGGTTGTGTCCGTGGGGTAGGTGCAGAAGAAAGACCATCTTCCAGCCAAACTAAAATGTCTACTTCTTTTAGCGGACAATGTGATAAGATCCCTTTCTTACGGCCACGCCAATCGCTACAAATTCCAGATGAGGCACAAAAACAGCAGGTGCTTCAATGGATATCAAGTGCTCCTTTAAGTGGGCTCTCCTCCACATCAACTTCAACATCACAAATACTCCAGTCCTCAAAGGTGTCACCCAAATCGCACTTGCTTCCTCACAGCTCCCAAATCTCCAGCTGCCCGTCTGAGTATGAGGTAGAACAGATGGTTGAGTCTGCAGAGCTGTTTACTCATACTATAGCCTGGGAATCAGAGGTCGACTCCAGCGCTTCTGTGAATCCAGACGAGGAAATGATCTGCACTGATGCCCAGAATCTTTATGAGTCGGATCCAGGACCAGACGCAGAAGGTTCTGACCATAATGTAGACCCTCATTCCCAAACTGTAACTCCTGTTGGTGGAGACAATGAGGAAGACGATGATAAGACTCAAATACCTGATTGGAGCGACAACTTTAGTTTTTTGTCAGGGCAGGAACAGGTTGGCTCTGAGGACGACGGGTGTGATAACGCACAGGGTGATGATGATGAGGTCGGAGATCCCACTTACTGTCAACCCACAGTCAGCCAAGAGATGAGGTCAGCAGAGGAGGTGGAGGAAGATGCTAGTGACGACGAGGTCAGGTTGCGCCTTCCTGGACAGAGACGTAGTACTGGAAGCACGTCAACAACTGCATCCTCAAACACAACTCTGCCTCTCACCACAAGTCGTGGTGGCTCTTCAGGTCGCATGGGTGCTAAGCCTTGCATAGCCTGGGCATTTTTTCAGATCGATAAAGATGACCCAACTCGTGTTATCTGTAACATTTGTCAGCAAAAGCTAAGTAGAGGCCAAAAAATACATAGTTTGAGTACTTCATGCATGAACCGGCACATGGACATGAAGCATAAGTTGCAGTGGGAAGCTCAGTGTGCTACAATGCGGTCTAGCCGGCCGGGCCAACCACCGTCTGCCATATCTTGTGCATCCGCGGCCTCTTCATCCTCTGTGACTGGGGGGACAGCAGTCACACCTGTTTTGGGGTGCAGACCTGCCACCTCTTTACCCGCAACAGCCAGCGTGATTGGCAGGTCATCATTTTCTTTGGAGGTGGTAACACCAGCTGGTCTTGAGCGCTGTCCGACATCGATAGCACCACCTTTGGATCAAGGCAACCTAACATGTCCGCCTGCATCTTCCTCACAGACCGGCAGTTTGCCAGGGACACCCTTATCAACCCCGTCTAAGCACAATAGCCAGCCCTCGGTCCCTCAGATGTGGACAAGTAAAAGACCATTTCCTCCTAGCCATGAGAAAGCTAAGAGGTTGAATTTCACCATCTGCAAGCTCTTGGCTACAGAAATGCTGCCTTTCCGCCTGGTGGACACAGAGGATTTTCGAGACCTTATGTCCGTCGCAGTGCCCCAGTACCAGATGCCCAGTCGGCACTACTTCTCAAAGAAAGGTGTGCCTGCGCTCCACCAGCATGTCGCACACAACATCACCGCTTCTTTGAGAAACTCTGTGTGTGACAGGGTGCATTTCACCACAGACACTTGGACGAGTAGGCATGGACAGGGGCGTTACATGTCGCTGACTGGGCACTGGGTAACTATGGTGACAGCAGGACAAGGGGCTGCTGTCCAAGTCTTGCCGTCCCCACGAGTTGTGCGTCAATCCTCTTTATGTCATTTTTCCTCCACTGCTTCTGCCTCCTCAACCTCCTCTCGGTCTTCCACCTGCACCCAAAGCCTGTCTGGTCATGCCACAAGCTTTCTAACTGCGCAGAAGGGATCCTGCACACCTCCTTACTATGCTGGCAGTAGGGCTCAACGTCATCAGGCGGTTTTTACATTGAAATGTCTGGGAAATGTGAGTCACACAGCTGAGGAGTTGTGGTCAGCTCTGGAGAACCAATTTCATGAATGGTTGTCTCCACTGGACCTGAAACCAGGGAAGGCCGTGTGCGACAATGCTGCAAACCTGGGTGCGGCCCTTCGCCGGGGCAATGTCACACACGTGCCTTGTATGGCTCACGTGTTGAACCTGGTTGTCCAGCAATTTTTAGCCCACTATCCCAGACTAGATGGCCTTCTGCAGAGGGCACGGTCGCTGTGTGCTCACTTCCGCCGTTCGCATCCCGCAGCTCAGCGACTTACATCTCTACAGAAGTCGTTGGGCCTGCCACTTCACCGGCTAAAATGCGATGTGCCTACCCGGTGGAATTCAACTCTGCACATGTTGCAGCGACTGTGGCAGCACCGACAAGCCCTGGTGCAATACGTTCTGACGTATAGCCTGGGCCAACGAGATTCAGAGGTGGGGCAAATCACGCTGGAGGAGTGGTCTCAGATCAGGGACCTATGCACCCTTCTGCACAGTTTTGAAATGGCGACGAAGATGTTTAGTGCTGACGATGCCATTATCAGCATGACTATTCCGGTGATTTACATGCTGGAGCACATGTTAAACAGAATTCGGAGTCAGGTGGTGGCACAAGAGGAGGTGGAGGAAGTAGAGGAGGAGGAGTTGTATGCGGAAGGGCTAACATCTGCAAGGTCCAGACGGTCGGCAGCACCAGGGCGGCAGGCATGTGAGGGTGGGGGAGATGATTTTACCAGGGCGCATGGTAGCAGCCAAACTAGTGAGGAAGGTGCAGGAGCCCAGGAAGAAGTGGAGGACGAACTGATGGAAGACTCATCAGATGAGGGAGACCTTGATCACATTTCTGTTGTGCGAGGTTGGGGGGAGAGGACAGAGGAAGGAAGCATGATTGTTACCTCGCCACCAACACAACAGGGACTTGGTGCTCCTGGATGCGCAACACACATGAGTGCCTTCTTGCTGCACTACCTGCAACATGACCCTCGAATTGTGAGAATTAGAAATAATCCTGACTACTGGGTTGCCACACTGTTAGATCCCCGGTACAAAAGTAAATTTGCAGAAATTATTCCTGCCATAGAAAGGGATGCACGCATGCAGGAGTATCAGCAGAGACTGTTGCAGAATCTTACATGTGCTTTTCCACAAAATACCAGTGGTGCACGTAGTGAATCTCACAGTTCCAACTTGCCAACCGTGGTCTGTATGGAATTGTTCAATAAAGGGCCCAAAATTAAGATAACATAGATGGGAGAGGTCTCTATGAATAGGAATTCCTAAGTATTTGATACCCTGTGAGGGCCAGGCAAAGGGAAAGTTGGACTGGATGGAATCCTATATGGATTTAGGGAGGGAGACATCGAGGGCCTCAGACTTCGCTGCATTGATTTTAAAATTTTACCATGTAACAAAGTGATCTATTTCAGCCATAACAGCAGGGATGGATATATGTGATTGAGTGATATATACTAGGACATCATCAGCAAATAGAGAGCACTTGTACTCGGTGCCTCCCACCTCAATCCACCTAATATTGGGGTTATGGCGAATTGATGAGAGCAGGTGCTCCGTCACTAGGATGTATAAGAGAGGGGACAGAGGACATCCCTGCCTTGTCCCATTGGTGATTGTGAAAGGTGATGAAAATGTTCTGACGCACCCCCTGGGCCTTGGGACACCCGGAGCCGGACCCTTTTTGGTGGATGCTGGTGGTTGTAGTCTTCGTGGCGGCGATCCGGTTCCGTGGCTCAGGGCGGTCAAACCAGTGGCGGAACTATTTATGTGGTTTTGATGTTTAAATGTCCGACTACGCCACCCGTGGATTGCGGTCAGAGTGAACCGCCGCTACAGGGCAGACCGCTAAGGCTGGTGTTGTGGGTGCAGCAGAGCGTAGCATAACTCCCCACGGGAGGAGTATAGCCTCAGGGCAGTGTATGCGGAGGATGGGGGTGATGGTGCAGGGCAGCAGCAGTAACGACACGGAGTCAGTGATGCAGTTCAGGGCCTTTACTCACAGTTCTTATTATCCAGACCACGTCTGCAGGTACCGGCTGCCCACGTCGTACTGTGCTCACCAGGTGAGGGGCTCAGACAACTCCCAGATAACTTTGGAGCGCTTCACAGGACCCCCTTTGTGTGTCCTTTGTCTGGCCTTTCTTACCAACACTTCTGTCCGGCTGCCTCGGGCCTCCTCTTGGTAAACTTGGCGCCAGTTTCCCTGACCCTATGTGGTGCCTTCCTAGCGGGTGGAGCAAGGGGCTGCGCCACATAAAATGTCAGAGCCTCCGGTTTCTAGCTGAGGGTCGTTTCCTGCCTCCACTAGTTCGGGGACCGGTCTCCCCCTTTGGCCTGACCCCTCCACGCAGGTGGATTCGGGCGTGCGGTGGCGACTCGCCCGTCCGCACCCCTGGGATCCCTTCATTCCTCGTTCCTGGAGCCTTCTCCGCTCCTCTTCCTTCCTTCTCCCTCTTGCAGGCCTGGGCCTCTGTTACTAGGCCCGCCTCCGGAGCAGAGCTCATGCAGAGCCCCTGCTCCCTGCCACTTCTGCTCAGACTTCTCTGCACTGAACTAAGATGGTGCCCACCTTTTATACTCCCTTCTCAATGCACCCAGGAACTGCTTCCTCCCTGCTCCTGCACTGCAGGGTTCCCCTTCCTCAGTGTTCCCTCCCCCCACTCCAGCCAGGGACAGGGACTGTCGTGCCCATCTCAGGGGCATATTGGTCGCCCTGCCCCACGGCAATGTGGTGTAATGCATGCAGGTGTCGGGTCCTGATCCACACTCCATCCTTATCTGAGAGTGAGATATCACACCTCTGGGTGAGGTGCAATACGTCTGTAGCAACCGAGCCCTCGGTGCTACAGTTCCATTTATCTTCAGCCTAGGTGACGTATTGTGATACAGGGCCGTGATTTTGGCTATAAAAGGGTCCCCTAGACCCCTACCCCAAGCTTTTTAAGAGAATCATATATGGCGTGCCAGGAGACTCTATGGAATGCTTTCTCAGCATCCAACGAGAGTATCTACTTACAAATTTTTAACTGCATCTAGCCCAGGAAATACTTTGTGCCTAGTAGCAGTGTCTGCTAGTCAGCGGATTATCCCGGCTGTTAAGCAAGCTACACCACCTGTAGTTTGGACACTTAATTTTTTCAAAGGAAATGCTTCGGGACCACGGGATACTTAGTGAAGAGCATCAGGAGGCACCCCAAGGCATAGGGGCTGGGACTGGCACTAGGATGCCTTGCGGTGGACAGCCGAGCTCGATCCTTATAAAAGCTTTTTAACTGCAGCAGCTTTAGTGGACGCTACTGGAGCTGGAATTACGCGGCTGCTGGCATGAGACTTGCCCTCCAATAGATCCTTGTAAATGGATTTAAAGTGTATTCATTCAAATTAGAGGGACAATTTAAATTAAAAAGCTTAGAGCTGCCTCCACCACAGGGGGGCTCTCTCGACCCACCAGCGGACAGGCACCAGTATTGGGAGAGGGGGGCTGGCCGTCAGGGTTCACCGCGGCTCTGGCACAAACCCGGCGACACGGAGGTGGCACGGGCAGGAGCGGACTGGCCGTCTCGGCTTCTCACTTTTTGGATTTTAGAAGGGCATGACATGCCTATATCTGTGTCTCCCCCTCCTTTTACTCCTCCACCTCTTTTCTTTTCGCATGACTATATGTACTTGTCACTTTTCCATGTGTTAGTTGTGTCTTCTGAGCAGTTTGTCAGCTTTTGGACACCTTTGAAGGTGTTTTCTATGTGTTTCTATGTGTTTTTGTTTGCCTGCCATTGGTTTTAACGGTGTTCGAAGGTGTTCGACGAACAGTTCGACGAACAGTTCGGCGAACACACGGGTGTTCGACGAACCGAACCGAACTCGAACACTACGGGGGTGGCTCAACACTAGTCAGGAGCAGAAGATCCAGGAGCTGGAGCAGAAGATCCAGGACGCTGGAACAGAAGATCCAGGAGCAGCGGCAGCAGCAGCGACTGGAACAGTGAGAAGATGGTCTTGTGGTGTCACAGAATATTCTGTGGCACTACAAGGCCCAGCACAGACACATCAGATGTGATCGCTCTGTAGAAATCCTCACCAAATGTGAGGGTCTGCAGGGCGGTCACAGGGTGATGATGGGGTGGTGACAGGTGGAGGTAATCTGATTGGAGCAATCATTGATGACATCGATCGCTCCAATCAGAGTACCTGAATACAGGTGACCAGGCGGTCACAGGGAGGTGTCACCCCTCTGTGACCCCCTGTGGTGCATGTTGTGCCCCAGCCATCTGATTGGTGACACTGATTGCACCAATCAGACATGGCTGGAGCAGAGCACGCACCACAGGGGGTCACAGAGGGGTGACACCTCCCTGTGACCGCCTGGTCACCTGTATTCAGGTACTCTGATTGGAGCGATCGATGTCATCATCGATCGCTCCAATCACAGCAGTCTGGGGGCTTGAGTCACATTACAGGGGGTCATGGGGCGGTGACAGGCAGGTCACAAGCCGGTCACCGCCCCATGACCGCCCTGTCACCGCGCGGTCGCGCTACGATCGGTGCGATCGATGTGATCGGCGATCGCACCGATCATAGCAGTCCGGGGCCAGGGCTGGGGTGTCCTAGCAACAGTCTAGGATCGGTGCTCATAGGAGCACCGATCCTAGGCTGCAGATCACTGTTTCCGGCAATCACATTGCCGGAAACAGTGAGAAATGCTGTGATTGGCTGTTCAGATTTGAACAGCCAATCACAGCGATCGCTGGTGCGGGGGGGCGGCGACAGCCCCCGGGATGATGACGCCATCTACCAGGAGGTAAGATGGCACCGTAACTTTAATGCTGTCACCGCGACTTAAGTCGCGGTGCCGCATTAAAGATATGACGTACTAATACGGGTCTGGCTCTTAAGTCCCAGGGCACAGACGCGTATTAGTACGTCAGATGTTATTAAGGGGTTAATGCTTCTCAAGGAGGAGGATAATATATTAACTTTCTTTTACGGAGTTTACACAACTTAGCTAGTGCTATTATGCCGGATAGCACTGGATACCTCTTTTTCCTTCAACCTAAAATTGACATACCCTCTTTAACAAAATCTAGTATTATACTAAAATGCAACATAGTGGTCTTGAAAGCTATTAGGAAATTAATTGTTCTTTTATCCTTTCTAATTAGCTAAAATCATCTTCTACAAAAACATTTCTTCTTTCTTTGGGTTTGAATAAATGTATTTGTTTACAATAAGAGGATCTAGAAAAGCTTTTTTTTTTTAAAAAAATAATATAAAATAATATAGTTAACAAGGGGAATTTATTTTCTAGAGTAACAACGTCGCAAATTATGGTGTATGCTATATACACACAATACTTTAATTTTTTTTTTCCTTTTTTCTGCTGCTTAGTGTACTTTTGGAAAAAGTGCTTACATTTTGCAAAATTTACCCCAGAGAGTAGGGTAAATTATAGTCCAATCCTAGACAGTCTATGGTGGCATAGATTTTATTTTCTATCACACAAAACAGCAAGAGATAAGACTAATTTATTAAGAGGCATGTGCTATGGCGACCTTGACATCTATATGGTTAGATAGAGGGAACTCCTTCTGTCGTCAACAACCACAACTGCAATCAATAAAGGTCTTAAGCCACACCGATTTTTGCAGTATAAATGAACAGAGAGCAATCATTTTGCAAAATCATAGGGAAAAGCTGTGTACCTAGGTTAGCATCCCTGAACCTACTTAGGTGCTGATGCTGTTTTGGCATCAGCTGACCATGCTTTAGCCGGCTAAAGTGTTTTGGCCGTTTGTTCTGGCTGATTCAAGGTCTTGCACTCCCCTGTCAGCAGGGGTTAATTACCTGGGGACGCAATGAGACGCGATCTGTAAAGCGTCGCATCACCATGGTGACAAGTGGGGTGCGTACACTCCTAAACCTTCCGGAGGCTGGGGCGCGGTGTGATGTGACTGACACATCCGGCGGATGTGACGTCTGCACCGCAGACCACGGAGGATTGCATTCCAAGATCCGGAAGTAAGCAGGAGCTTACTGGATGTGGCGTCAGATGCCTTGGCCGGCAGGAGAGCAGCTCTTAATACAAAAGGGCAGACTACTGTACCTGCCATAGTAGCGCTTCTGAGGGGCATCACATGCGGCAAAGGCTCCAGATGAGTCAAGGATCATGAAATGCGTTTGGAGGTTCATGAGTGGAGAGTCACCCTATATAAGGTGTGCTTAATTATTAGACAACTTCCTTTCCTTTGGCAAAATGGGTCAGAAGAGAGATTTGACGGGCTCTGAAAAGTCCAAAATTGTGAGATGTCTTGCAGAGGGATGCAGCAGTCTTGAAATTTCCAAACTTTTGAAGCGTGATCACCAAACAATCAAGCGTTTCATGGCAAATAGCCAACAGGGTCGCAAGGAGCATGTTGGCCAAAAAAGGCGCAAAATAACTGCCCATGAATTGAGGAAAATCAAGCGTGAAGCTGCCAAGATGCCATTCGCCACCAGTTTTGCCATATTTCAGAGCTGCAAAGTTACTGGAGTATCAAAAAGCACAAGGTGTGCGATACTCAGGGACATGGCCAAGGTAAGGAAGGCTGAAAAACAACCACCTTTGAACAAGAAACATAAGATAAAACGTCAAGAATAGGCCAAGAAATATCTTAAGACTGATTTTTCAAAGGTTTTATGGACTGATGAAATGAGAGTGACTCTTGATGGGCTAGTTGGATGGGCCAGAGGCTGGGTCAGTAAAGGGCAGAGAGCTCCACTCCGACTCAGACGCCAGCAAGGTGGAGGTGGGGTACTGGTATGGACTGGTATCATCAAAGATGAACTTGTGGGACCTTTTCAGGTTGAGGATGGAGTGAAGCTCAACTCCCAGACCTACTGCCAGTTTCTGGAAGACAACTTCTTCAAGCAGTGGTACAGGAAGAAGACGGTATCGTTCAAGAAAAACATGATTTTCATGCAGGACAATGCTCCATCACATGCATCCAACTACTCCACAGCGTGGCTGGCCAGTAAAGGTCTAAAAGAAGAAAAAATAATGACATGGCCCCCTTGTTCACCTGATCTGAACCCCATAGAGAACCTATGGTCCATCATAAAATGTGAGATCTACAGGGAGGGAAAACAGTACACCTCTCGGAACAGTGTCTGGGAGGATGTGGTGGCTGCTGCACGCAATGTTGATCAAAAACAGATCAAGCAACTGACAGAATCTATGGATGGAAGGCTGTTGAGTGTCATCATAAAGAAAGGTGGCTATATTGATCACTAATTTTTTTGGTTTTTGTTTTTGCTTGTCAGAAATGTTTATTTCTAAATTTTGTGCACTGATATTGGTTTACCTGGTGAAAATAAACAAGTGAGATGGGATTATATTTGGTTTTTATTAAGTTGCCTAATAATTCTGCACAGTAATACTTACCTGCACAAACAGATATTCTCCTAAGATAGCCAAATCTAAAAAAAACCACACTCCAACTTCCAAAAATATTAAGCTTGGATATTAATGAGTCTTTTGGGTTGATTGAGAACATAGTTGTTGAACAATAATAAAAATAATCCTCTAAAATACATCTTGCCTAATAATTCTGCACACAGTGTATAACATTGGAAGATTTATGAGTTGAACATATTGGGTACTGTGAACTGCTGATGCAGTGTGGTCTATTAGTGCCATTAAATTGACCTACTTTACCATCCGCTTGCACACGTATGTTTGGGGAAGTCAATGCTGTATGCCCACCTCAGTACTCTTTTTTTGGGACAGTATAGGCAGACATCTGGAATGATTATAGATGTTAGATGTGCCAATTCCTTATAAGTTTATTCCTGATTCAATCAGTGTTTTGGAAACATCTTCCAGAGGATAGAAGAGGGGATTTGAGACATTGATATATGTATTCTTGTGGTTTTTTCCTGATCTGCTATTGTTGAATGACCAGAGGGTAATAAGCATCTTGATGGGTTTTGAGAAAGTGGGTCACGTGTGACTTGGTTTAATTGTTTGTCTTTGTGCATTTTGAGCACTACCACTTTATTATTATCCCGGTAACGAGTAATTTTAATATTGATCAATAAAGGTTACATTTTAATTGGGTTTATTGCTATGCACTACACTCATCTGATGACCAGACTCTCCATAGTAGCTTTAGTGATCCAGTTTATGTTGTTTGACCTCTTGTTGTTCAGGGAACTGAGCCACCCCAATCTGCATGGTACATGAGTCTAGAGGAAAATGCCGAGTCAGCAGTGAGTTCATGTCTGCATAAGTGCAACCGCCTATCAAAATGGATTGCTAGAGTCAAGGGAGTGAGGAGGGAACTGTATTAACATGTAATTTATTTGGTCAGAAAGTCCAGTATAAAACTGATGGTGAAGGTCATGGTCATTCCACTGTGAGTCTGTGGCCCAGTGCCAAAACTCAGTAAAGTAACATTATCCTTAGTGTAGGACTGTTAATTTATGCTACTCTGTCAGAGTTATCATACAGGTGACCTACAGCTTAAAATAAAATAGTCAACCGTCGGCATCAGGGGCTAGAGAAAAGGCCCAAAACTGGGAGTTCCTCTTCAACAGGAAAATGAGGAGTTCCACATGCTGGCTCTCAAAACCAAAGAAACTTGGTAGAAGCCTAAAACACAAATGAAAATTTTTCGTAAAGGAAAAAATCAGTCAGGCAGGTTAACCTTGGGTTTGGGAATATTTAAGGAAGATGTTTCAGTGGCTTGGGCCTTAGTGGTTTCATGATGCTGAAGCCACTGGACTAACTGTGCCAGGTCTTGCATTTGTGCAAAGAAAGAAACAGAGGCGCTCCTATGTGTGAATCAGCCCAGACAGGCTTACTCGAGCCCAATACTGAAAAGGCTCACCTGGAACCATGCAATCTCAGGCACAACTCTGATGTTAGCAGACTGCAGTCCTCGTCATCTGCCCCCAGCTGAGGGTGAAGATACAAATCCAAATAAAAAATGACAAACAAAAATGACTATCCAGTGGCACTGTCACTCCAATGAATTATTAAAAAACAATTTCTTTCTAGAGCGAACCGCTCTCTACATCAGGCACAAATAAAAACACACATTTAAATTAACCAACATTCTGATAAAACCCTTAAACCCTTGTGGGTATTCAAATTCATTAATCATTTAACCCCATCCTTGCTGCTCTATAGCTCCACAGCAAACTTGCCCCATTGTCAATGCAATGCATATTAACCTATATACTTCCAGTGTGTATTAGCCTGTATGCTCTATACATTTGTTTAATCCTTCAGGGACTAATGTGGATAATTTAAAAATCCAATCTCTATTTATCAGCCTGTGATATCTATCCGTGAAGAGTCTATCAAATCCCCCAGAACGCCCAATCATATCGGGGACTTGGTCCATTACAGCTAATTTATCACACCTTTTTCTTCAGAAGTATGGTATAGAGCTACCATAGCTTATTAAAAACTCATCCCATTTGATAGAACTTAGTAAACTACACATCCCAGCAGAAGCTATATTTTTTGCATTAGATGTGGAGTCACTCTATTCCAATATTGAGCATCAAATAGGGTTAATGGCGGATGACCATTACTTATGCAGCAATACATCTATCCCATATCATCAGAGGCAATTTATTTTAGATGGTATTCATTTTATATTTTGTCATAATGTATTTACATTTGAGGGTGCGACCTATCGGCTGTTGAGGAGCTGTGCCATGGGCACCAGATTTGCACCGAGTTATGCTAATTTGGTCATGGGATTGTTCGAGTTGGTGCACATCGCTCGGTCCCTCCTGCCGATGGGGAGCATTCTATTTGATAAACAGTTCATGGACGACCTGTTTTTTATTTTGATCTGTTCTTTGGAAGAGGCAAAAAGCTTTGTTCAAAAGCTGATCAGCAACTATTGGGGTTTGAAATTTACCTCTTCTTTTTCAGCTGGGTCTATTGAGTTTTTAGATTTGGTAATTTCTGTGAACAATAGTCCTATTCAGACCTGCACTCATTTCAAGCAGATAGCTATTGGATTACCATAGTGGAAATCTGGGTGAAAAACATTCCATATGGCCAGTTCTGGCGGATCCGTAAGAATTGTACGTCTGAAACTGATTTTTATAAAGAGTCAAAGATTTTAAGGGGGAGATTTTTAAAAAAGGGATATCCCAAACAACTTATAAAATATTCTTTTGACAAAACTAGAAGGCTTACACAGAATGATTGTTTAGCTAAGATTGCTACAAAACCAGATAAAAATGTCTCTGCAAACAATAACTTCCAATTTAGTTTTGTGACAACTTTTAATAAATCCTATAAAAAAGTCAAAGAAGTCCTCAGAAAACATTGTTTTATTTTGAGGGGTGATCCTATTTTATCAAAAAAAATGTACCTACTGATCTAGTGGTAGTCTACAGACGCGAAAAGAATCTGAAAAATATGGTAGCGCCTAATCTGATTATGAAGAAAATTAATTATCGTGTAGGGGAATGTAGACTCAGAGGCAATTTATTAACCAAAAATAGCACTTTCAAATGTGGCAATCAAAAATGTTAGAGTTGTAAATGGATACAGTCAGGCAAAAAACAATTTACATCAACAGTCACAGGGGAGTGTTTTTTGCTAAAAAGTTTTTTAAACTGTCAAAGCTCATATGTGATTTATGTCTTAGGATAAATAAACATAGGTCAAACATTAAAAATGGAGTTATGAATCATAGCTAGAGATGAGCGAGCACTAAAATGCTCGGGTACTCGTTGTTCGAGTCGAGCAAATTGGAATACTCAAGTGCTCGAACCAAGTATCGAGCCCAGTGTAAGTTTATGGGAAACTCGAGCATTTTTCTGGCAGCGGAGGGATCTGTCCTGTGCTTCTTGCCTGCCGCTTTCTCCCTGACACAGGCTTGCGCTGCTTGACGACGTCACCATGCAGCGCGGGCCGGTGTCAGGGAGAAAGATGCCGGGCAAGAAGCCAAGGACGATGCTGTGGGGGCACGAGCAGAGAGGGTAAATGTTTTTTCTTTTTTTTTTTAACTAATACAGTGGTGATGGAGGAGGTGGGGGGAGATGAGGGAGAGCAACAGTGATGGAGGAGGTTTAGGGAGATGAGGTAGAGCAATGGTGATGGAGGAGGTGGGGGAGATATGGGAATGGTTATGGAGGAGGTGGGAGAAGATATGTATGGCATGGTGATGGAGGATATGGGAGGATATGGCATGGCAATGGTGGTGGGGGGGAGATATGGCAATGGCGATGGAGGAGGTGGGGGGAGATCTGCATGGCATGGTGATGGAGGAGGTGGGGTGAGATATGGCAATGATGGAGAAGGTGGGGGAGATATGGCATGACAATGATGATGGAGGAGGTGGGGGGAAATATGGCAATGATGATGGAGGAGGTGGGTGGAGATATGGCAATGATGGAGGAGGTGGGGGATATGGCAATGATGGAGAAGGTGGGGAGATATGGCAATGATGGAGGAGGTGGGGGATATGGCAATGATGGAAGAGGTGGGGGATATGGCAATGATGGAGGAGGAAGGAGAAATATGGCAATGATCATGGAAGCGATGGGGGGAGATATAGCAATGATGGAGGAGGTGTGGGGGAGATATTACAATGATGATGGAGGAGGTGGGGGGATATGGCAATGATGGAGGAGGTGGGGGGAGATATGGCAATGAAGGAGGTGGGGAAGATATGGCAATGATGATGGGGGAGATATGGCAATGATGGAGGAGGTGGAGGAGATATGAAAATGATGGAGGAGGTGGGGGAGAACAATGATGGAGGAGGTGGGGGAGAACATTGATGGAGGAGGTGGGGAGAGCAATGATGGGGATGGGGGAGAGCAATGATGGAGGAGGTGGAGGAGAGCAATGATGGGGAATTATTTGGATGCTATATGCTGTTAATATCTGGTCTGGTCACGGTGTGGTGGTATTTCTCCCTTGTATGTGGTATTATTCGGTCACTATGTGGTGGTAATATGTGGTCTGGTCATGGTGTGGTGGTATTTCTCCCTTGTATGTGGTATTATTCTGTCACTATGTGGTGGTAATATCTGGTCTGGTCATGGTGTGGTGATATTTCTCCCTTGTATGTGGTATTATTCAGTCACAATGTGGTGGTAATATCTGGTCTGGTCACGGTGTGGTGGTATTTTTCCCTTGTATGTGGTATTATTCGGTCACTATGTGGTGGTAATATGTGGTCTGGTCACGGGTGTCACTGTATTTCTCCCTTGCATGTAGTATTATTCGGTCACTATGTGGTGGTAATCTGTGGTCTGGTCATGATGTGGCAGTATTTCTCCCTTGTATGTGATACTATTGGTGTTGGTATAGTGGATTGTAAACCAGGGGAGGAGTCCTGAGGAGATAATTTGCATATTCCCACTGCATTTTGGGGTAAGTGAAGAGTCTCCGCGAGCTCAAAGAACACTGGATTTTGGCTGTTGGAGCTGAAAAGAGGACATCGGTAACCGTGCGCCTACCGGCGCGCGCATTTTGAAGCTTTTTTTTTAAGCTTTTTTCACTGTTTTCAGGACATTAACAATAAGAACATGGAAGAGTCCAGGAGCCATTTGGTGAGCTGCATATCCTGCTACATGTTCACAGACTTGCCAGTGGAAAAGCCAAACTTCACATGCCAGAAATGCAAGCTTGTGTCCCTGTTGGAGGAAAAGTTGCGAAATCTAGAAGAGAGGTTAACTACCTTGAAAATCATTAAGGAAGGTGAAGAGTTCTTAGACAGAGCAGAATTATCTCTTCATGATTCAGAAAGAGAAGAAATTCGAACTGCACCTGACGAAACAGAGGAATGGAAGCATGTGACCCACAGAAGCAGGAGGACGAGAGGCAGTCAGCACCCATACTGCTCAGGAACCAGTACCAGGCTCTCTCGCAGGAGCACCATGAAGAAATACAGCAAGATAAGACTTTGCCAGCAATGAATAACCTTGTAAGCCCTCAGAATCCTCCTGGATGGAGAAAGAAGAATGTTGTGAAGAAAAAACGGAGAGTGGTGGTCATGGGGGATTCCCTGTTAAGAGGAACAGAGGCCGCTATCTGCAGACCAGACATAACCTCAAGAGAAATGTGCTGTCTTCCAGGAGCAAAAATTAAAGATGTGTCTGACAGGATATCAAGACTCTTCAGACCTACAGATCACTACCCATTCCTGCTAATACATGTGGGGACAAATGACACCGCAAGAAAGGACCTGGAAACCATCTGCAGTGACTTTGAAGACTTAGGCAAGAAAGTGAAAGAATTGGGAGCGCAGGTGGTCTTCTCATCCATCCTCCCAGTGGATGGCCATGGAACAATGAGGTGGAATAAGATTCTACAGGTGAACAACTGGCTACGTCGATGGTGCTGTCAACAAGGATTTGGATTTCTGGATCACGGAATGAATTACCTATACGATGGACTACTTGCTAGAGATGGGGTGCACCTTACGAAGACTGGAAAACATGTATTTGAAAGTCGCCTTGCTACACTCATCAGAAGAGCTTTAAACTAGAACAATGTGGGAAGGGAAGCAAAAGCACAGAAAAAGCCATACAGCTGACAAATACTATTGAGATCTCTGCTACTGGAAGTGGAAAGGAAGAACAAAGACAAAACAATTTAAATAATAAAAATATGGGAGGAAGAGAAACCAATCACAAACTAAAATGTTTTTATACAAATGCACAAAGCATGGGCAACAAACAAGGAGAATTGGAACTACTAATGCAGGAAAAGGAATATGATGTCATTGGAATCACTGAAACTTGGTGGGACGATACACATGATTGGAATAAAAGGCTAAAAGGATACAACTTATTTGCAAGAAACAGACTTGATAAACGAGGAGGAGGTGTTGCATTGTATGTTAGAAAAGCGTATATCTGCACAGAGATTGAAGCTTCAGAGACTGGGAGTTCTGTGGAAACTGTTTGGGTAAGAATACAAGGAGAGAACAACGGAAAGGACACCATTGTAGGCATTTACTACAGGCCACCTGGGCAAGCTGAAGATATGGATGAACTCTTTATGTATCAAATGACCAAGTTCTCCAAAAAATATGATGTAGTGGTCATGGGAGATTTCAACTATCCAGACATTTGTTGGGAATCTCTCTCAAGTAAAACTAACAGGTCAAGCAAATTCTTATCCTCTCTTGCTGACAACTTTATCTTCCAAAAGGTAGGGGAGAAAACAAGGGGATCTGCTACTTTGGATCTAATCCTTATAAACAGGGAGGAAATGGTTGAGGAGGTAAAGGTGGCTGGGACCCTAGGAGGCAGCGATCATGCTATTATAGAATTTTGGATAACTAGAGGAGGAAGACATGTGAAGACTCAAACTTCAAGGTTAGATTTTAGAAAGGCAGATTTTAAGAGACTCAGAAAGAGAATAGGAGGGATCCAATGGCTGGATGTCCTTAAGGACAAAAATGTCCAGGAAGGATGGGAAATTTTTAAAAATGAGATTCTCAAAGCACAATCGTTAACAATCCCGAAAAGTAGGAAGAATGGGAAGCATTTAAGGAAACCAGGATGGATGAACACAGAACTTAAACACATGCTAAAAAGAAAGAAAGAAATGTTTATTAAATGGAAAGAGGGAGGCATATCTAAAGAAGATTATAATGCAGTCTGCAGATCCTGCAGGGCACGTATCAGGTTAGCTAAAGCTGATAATGAATTAAGGCTTGCAAGAGATGTCAAAAGCAATAATAAAGGATTTTGGGGGTATGTCAAAAGAAAAGTCAAAGATGCTATAGGATTTTTACAGGATGAAAATGGAGAAATGGTAAGAGAGGATGTTGAGAAGGCCGAACTTTTTAATTCCTATTTTGCATCTGTTTTCTCTCAGAAAGAAAATGTAACATCAACTGATCTTCACTGTCCTTTTAAAGGAATAGAGGAATCCAAGTTATCTGTAAACAGAAAGATTGTGAGGGAATATTTAGCTAACATAAATGAGTTCAAGACTCCAGGTCCAGATGAATTACACCCCAGAGTACTGAAGGAGATCGTAGAAGAAATTTTAGAACCACTCTCCATAATCTTTGAAAATTCTTGGAGAACAGGAGAAGTCCCAGAAGACTGGAGAAGAGCAAATGTTGTTCCTATCTTCAAAAAGGGGAAGAAGGTGGACCCAGGGAACTATAAGCCGGTGAGTCTGACTTCTATACCAGGAAAGATCTTTGAACAAATTATTAAACAACATGTATGTAAGTACATGGATAAGAATGAAGTGATTATCTCACACCATCCTTATTGAAAAAATGACCAAGTATGCAATGGACCAGGCAACTGTTAGGTGGATTCATAACTGGCTTAGTGATCGGACTCAAAGGGTGGTTGTAAATGGCTTCACATCCAGCTGGATGAATGTCTCAAGTGGGGTACCACAGGGCTCCGTCCTGGGACCTGTATTGTTCAACATCTTTATCAATGATTTAGATGAAGGAATTGAGGGTAAACTGATTAAATTTGCTGATGACACAAAGCTAGGAGGGATAGCTAATACTAGAGAAGAGAGAGAGAGGATTCAAAAAGACCTAAATAAACTGGAGCAGTGGGCAGCAACCAACAGAATGGTTTTTAACAGGGAAAAATGCAAAGTACTACATCTGGGCAATAAAAATGAAAAAAGCATATACAAAATGGGAGGAATACAGCTAAGCAACAGTACATGTGAAAAAGACTTAGGTATACTAATAGATCATAGACTGAACATGAGTCAACAGTGTGATGCAGCAGCAAAAAAGGCAAATACAATTCTGGGATGTATTAACAGAAGCATACAGTCTAGATCACGTGAAGTCATTATCGGTCTTTACTTCTCTTTGGTCAGACCTCATCTGGAATACTGTGTACAGTTTTGGGCACCACATTTTAAAAAAGACATAGACAAACTGGAGCAAGTTCAGAGAGGAGCGACCAGAATGGTGACTGGTCTGCAAACCATGTCCTATGAGGAACGGTTGCAGGATTTGGGAATGTTTAGCTTGCAAAAAAGAAGACTGAGAGGAGACTTAATAGCTGTCTACAAATATGTCAAGGGCTGTCACATTGTAGAAGGATCATCTTTATTCTCATTTGCACAAGGAAAGACTAGAAGCAATGGGATGAAACTAAATGGGAGGAGACACAGATTAGATATTAGAAAAAACTTTTTGACAGTTAGGGTGATTAATGAGTGGAACAGACTGCCACGAGAGGTGGTGAGTTCCCCTTCAATGGACGTCTTCAAACAGAGGCTGGACAGACATCTGTCTGAGATGATCTAGTGAATCCTGCTTTGAGCAGGGGATTGGACCAGATGACCCAGGAGGTCCCTTCCAACTCTACCATTCTATGATTCTATGATTCTATGATTCTATGATTGTGTTGTGTATGGCGGTCATTTGTTCACTCTGATATTAATTAGAAGATTCTTTATTTCCATTAGTGATTAAATACTTGGAATAAGATGCGCTTGCAGGGTTCTCTGGGGAAAACAAGTAATCACCTCTCCACAGGATAAGTGATAAATTATTGATTAGTGGGGGCCTGACTGCTGTAACCTGTACCGATGTGGAGTTTTTATCCCATTAGACTGGAGCTCATGTGCGACTTGACCACTGATCCATTCATTCCCTCAGTGGCTGTTCTTGTTTTTTTCTGGAAGCCACAAGGAGAATGAATGAGGCTGCGGTCAGACGTCCCACCTGCTGCTGCATTTTAAAATGGGGATAACTAAGTGTTCTGTCACGGACAAAATGTCCCCATTCTTCCGATCAGTGCGTTTTCCAATGTTCGAACCCAAACGATCAATAAGTTATCACCTATTATGTGGAGCCCATGGATCGGTGATAACTTGTTTTAACCAAAGAACCCCTTTAATGCAAACTAATGTAATTGTACATCCCAGTTATAGTGTTGCACAGTAGATGTGCAGGACCCGCCTGTGATTTACAGTCGATGCTCCACTATAACGGGGATATGTAGGGTGGGCCCCGAGGATCAATACCTCCTGTGGGCCCCAGATAACCCAATCCGACACTGCTTGTATATAATAAATAAATAACCAAAAACAAAAATGCTCCTCCACACCTTGGGCTATGTTCACATGTAGCATTTTTTATGCATTTTTGCACTTTTGCATTGCTTTCAACCAAGACAAATGCATTCACCGGGAAATGTCATTTTAACATTTTAGAACCCGTTTCTGGCTATATGGTGTGTGACACATCATCAGACACATCCTGTTTCATTTATGATGGAGGGACTCTGAAAGTCACAAATACTATTTTTATAGGGCCATCAGGCGGCCCTTACTATTCTTAAAGAGCCAGCAGTCGGCTATGCTTTGTTGTTCCCATTATTAAGAAGTGGGTCTTCTATACTGTTATTGCGTATGCAGTGACTGCAAGGGCTGCCAAAAATTTGGACGCAACTCAATACCCCTTTGAAGAGACATAGAGACATAGAGGAGGGTCTCAGTAAAAATAATGTTCCTATTATAAAGGAGCGGGTCTCCTTTAGTGGTAATGCCCATGCTTTGACTGCAAGGGCTGCCAAAATTTAGGAAAACCCCTACTAACAATTTAAAGACACATAGAGCTGGGCCACAGTAACGACATGTTCCCATTAGAAAGGAGAGGGTCTGCTATTCAGTTATAGGGTATGCAGTGAGTCCAACGGCTGCCAAAATTTAGGAAAAACCCCACTAACAATTTAAAGACACAAAGAAGTGTGCCTCAGTAACGACATATTCCCATTAGAAAGGAGAGGGTCTCCCATACTGTTTGCCTATGCAGTGACTGCAATGGCTGTCAAAAATTTGGCGGCACTCCAATGTCCCTTGCAAGAGATGAAGAGGTCAGGGAGCCTCCTGCAAAAAATGCTCCCATTATTAGGAAGTGTGTCTGCCATACTGTTTGCCTATGCAGTGAAGCAACGGCTGCCAAACATTTCGAGGAACTCCAATGCCCCTTGCAAGAGACGTAGATATGTAGATATGGTACATATGGTGGTGATATGGTGGTAGAGGATGAGGATGCGGAGAAAGAGGAGGACAAGAGCGAATAGACAAAATCAGGAAGCGTATACCTATGTCTGGATGTGAAGACAGAGGTGCATGGGAATAGAATTAGACCTCCCAAAAAAAGACACTGTGTTTGAGTTCATGTTACACTGCTATCATTCGGTGGTATTGAGAAGTCTGGCCAAATCCAGCCCTTGTTCATTTTTATAAGATTCAGCCTGTCAGCATTTTCAGTTGACAGGTGGATGCACCTATCGGTTATAATTCCACCAGTGGCACTAAAAACCAGCTCTGACAAAACGCTAGCGGCAGGGCAGGACAGGACCTCCAAGGAGTAGAGAGCAATTTCATGCCACATGTCCTGCTTGAATACCCAATAATTATAAGGCACAGAAGAATCACGGAGGATGCTGGTACGGTCGTCAAGGTACTCCCTCACCATCTTCTGAAACTTTTCCTTCCTTGAGAGAATACCCCGCACCTCAGGGCTTGTGCGATGGGAGGGTCTGAGAAAAGTGTCCCAGAACTTTGACAGTGTTCCCCTGCCTCTGCTGGATTGCATTTGTGTCTCTCTTGCCTGTACTCCTTGGTTGTCCAATGAACTGTGACCTCTGCCGCCAGCATTTTCAGATGGGAATTTTTTAAATAATTCTGCAACAAGGGCCTTCTGATACTGCCCCATTTTATCAGGCCTGTCCAGCACGAGAATAAGAGACATACAGTTCTTCTAGTAGCCTAGAAGACAGAAAGACTCCTTGTAGTCTAGAAGTGGCACCAACCAGTAATGACTATCACCCAAAATTTGGACAACGTGAGGGTCACTGGAAAGGCAGCATAACATGAACTCAGCCATGTGTGCCAGACTGCAAAGAGGCAAGACTTCCGTGTCCTCACCAAGAGGATGACTAACCATGCTCTCCTACTCATCCTCCTCCTCCCTGTCCTCTGGCCATCCACGCTGAACAGACGGTATAACAGTTGTCCAGGTAGTACCTTCTGTAGAGCAGGAAACTAGCTCCTGTTCTTCCTCCTCCTCATTGTCATCCAATCCAAGCTGGGATGAGACCCAAGGTCCGACTGGGTTATGGCTTCCACTATATTAACCCAGTGTGCCGTCAGCGAGATGTACCATCCCTGCCCACAAACACTGGTTAGGTGGACTTTCCCAGTAACTGCGTTGTTGAGGTCACACATAATGTTGTGGGAGACATGCTCGTGTAATGCGGGGACAGCACAGTGGGAGAAATAGTGGTGGCTGGGGACCGAGAACCGAGGGACAGCCGCCGCCATCAGGTTGTGGAAAGCTTCCGTCTTCACGAGCCTAAAAGGCAACATTTCGATCGCAAGCATTCGCGAAATGTGTGAATTTAGTAGTGTGTCCTGTGAGGCGTTGGCTGCGTATTTGCGCTTGCGTTCCAAGGACTGGGGTAGAGACAACTGAATGATGCGCTGGGGCAAGGATTTGGACGTGCTTGCTGATGGCGCTAGTTGAGAGTGTTCAACAACAGGTGCAGGGCGGGAGGCATCTTGGCATGCGCCAAGGACAGGGGATTGGCGTGCACACACATCAGCAGAACAAGCAGTGGTGTCACCCACAGACACTGTTGCTGGACCCTGGGGTTCGGCCCACTTAGCTGGGTGTTTTACTGCCATGTGCCTGATCATGCTGGTGGTGGCCAGGCTGCTGGTTTTGCTACCCCTGCTGATGCTGGTCTGGCAGGTGGTGCAAATGGCATTTTTGGGGTTATCAGCAGAGTCTTTAAAAAATAACCAGACTCGAGAAGACATAACAGTTGTACTGGCAACTTCCGTCGTGTTGGCATTACGAGGAACGCTTTCCCACCTTGTGTCTGCGGCCACCACACTGCTTCTTCCTGCCTGTTGTGGTGCTATGACTCCCTCCCCTTCTGTGCTGCTGTCCTCGCTCTGTATGTCCCCCTACCAGGTTGGGTCAGTTACTATATCATCCACCACCTCGTTTTCCACTTCCGCACCCTGATCCTCCTCCTGACTTTTTGGCAATTGTGTCTCATCATTATCATCATCCACCTCTTGTGACAGTAATTGCACTTTTCCACTGTCGCCTTCGTGTGACCGTGGCTGCTACAATATTTGGGCATTGCTAAACGCGTCCTCCTTTTGACTCGCTTAAAGCTGGCCAGGCGAGAGGCCCAAATCTACAAATGGAAAAGTGGACAGCTCTTCTGAGTGTTCAAGTGTGGGATCACTTGTCTCCGGGCACTCGGCATGGTGGGAAGAAGGAGGATCAGGGTGAGGAATATGCGGTCCAGACTCACAGCTACTGAGATTTGACCGTGTGAAAGACAGGGTCGGGGTGCTGGTGGCTAAGTGACTGGAAGCATTATCTGCTATCCAACCAATAACCTTTTGACACTGCTCTGTGTTCAATAGTGGTGTTCTGCGGTCCCCTAGTAATTGGGACAGGAATGTCGAGCGACAAGATATGGGTGTTTGTTGTGGCACAATTTCAGCTTGCCCACAGCCACTTCCTTGGCCTCTGCATGCACCATCACCATCACGTTCACTTCCCCGTCACTTGCCATGCACCTTGCCCATTTTTAATGGAGAAGAATATTTTCCATGTTCATGAGAAATGGCTGATTTTGCAATGCAGTTGTATGTGATACATCTGACAGAGAACCACAATTTTAAATAGTAGACCTTTAATTTGCTAATACTATCCTTCACAGACACCTAGTGTGACTAGCTTGACCGACACACTGCAACAAAATGAAAATGGAAGAAATGTCTGATTTTGGAACACTCTTATAGGTGTTATGTCTGACAGAGAGCCACGGTTTTAAATAGCAGGCCGGTAATTTACTAATACTATTCTTCACAGACACCTAGTGTGAATAGCTTGACCGACACACTGCAACAGGATGAAAAAGGAGGCAGTGTCCTTTATGACGATTTAGTGGAGCATAGAGAGTAGGAGGTGGTGATCAATGGTGTCAAAAGCTGAAGAGAGGTCAAGAAGAATGAGCAGAGAGTAGTCACCATTACGTTTTGCTGTCAGAAGGTCATTGGTTACTTTGATGAGTGCAGTTCCTGTAGAATGTAGGGGACGGAAGCTGGACTGTGATGGGTCTAGAAGAGAGTGAGTAGAGAGGACTGGTAAGGCAGGAGTAGACCAGGCGCTCCAAGAGTTTAGCGATGAAGGGAAGATTGGAGACTGGTCTGTAGTTGTTTGTGCAGGAAGGGTCAAGGAAGGTTTTTTAATAATGGAGTAATAATGGAGTGTTTGAAGGAGGAGGGGAAGATACCAGAAGAGAGGGAGAGGTTGAAGATTTTAGTTAGGTGAGTAGTGACGACTGAAGAAAGAGACTGGAGTAAATGTGAGGGGATGGGGTCAGTGGTGCATGTAGTGGGATGAGAAGAAGAAAGGAGCCTGGAGAATTCTTCTTCTGTGACTGGGTCAAATGTGGAGAGTGATCCAGAGAAGATGTGGGGAGGGATGGAAGTCATGGCACTTGGTGGCTGGAAGCTGATTACCTGACGAATGGTGTCTATTTTCTCTGTGAAGTAGGAGGCCAAGTCCTCAACACAAATGTCCGTGATGGGGGCCTGGGCTTTAGGACTGAGGAGGGAGTGAAAGGTGTCGAATAGTTTCTTGGGGTTGTTGGATAGTGAGGAGATCAGGGTGGTGAAGTAGGTCTATTTGGCGAGGTGAAGGGTAGAGTTATAAGTTTTTAACATAAATTTATAGTGGATAAAGTTTTCTATTGTGCGAGTTTTCCTCCAAAGGCGTTCGGCACTTCTAGAGCATCGCTGGAGAAATCGGGTTTGCGGTGTGAGCTAGGGCTGTTTTACTCTGTGTTTAGAGGTTCTGAGGGTGAGGGGCCCTACTTCGTGTCATTGTAGTGGTTTACAGCCAGATCAGGACAGGAAAAAGAGGAGATTGGAGACAGTGATGAGTGAAGGGAGTCTGAAAGTGTATGAGGGTTAATGGCTTGTAGATTTCTGAACGTGTGATAGGTAGAAGTGTGCTGGGGCGGGCGAGGATTTGTGAGCGTGAAGGAGAGTATGTTATGATCAGAGAGGGGAAGAGGGGAGTTATCTAGGTAGGGGATTGAACAAAGCGGGACAAAGACCAGATCAAGGGTGTTTCTGTCTTTGTGTATCTCAGAGGTTGAAAGGTGTGAGAGGCCAAGATGTTGGTATATGCCACAGTTGTGGACTTCTTTGTTTGTGTGAAGAAGGACTTTATGCTGATCTGACAGTAGATGGCGATGTTGTGTAAAGTTTCCTTGTTTACTGTATTGTAAAAAGAAAAAAAGTCTCTCTTGCATTTTTCTGTTTTTGTTCTTACTTCCTGGTGCAGTACTGTGTGACTGTGCGTTTTTCCCTTTACCTCATGTTCTGAGAAGTAAAAGCTTGTTATCCCATGTAATCTGCTCTGTGAAGCTTCTACCGCAACTGTGGGTATCCAGAAGCTGTGCAACAGGTTATGGGCCCAGCACCGAGGACCCCAGGAACTGAGGACTCCAGGCACCGAGGACCTGAGACACCCAGGACACCGTAACTCTCAGCAAGACCCTGGTGAATGCAGAAGAATTCTTTAGTACAATTCTCTCCAAACAAGTAAGACAAATTAAAGACAACAAGTAGCACAGAGCTAAAACTCACAGTAGCTAAGCTGAATAATGAGAATTATCAGTTATGGAAGTTCAAAGTAGAAATTTTATTTTCTAAAGATGATTTATGGGAAGTAATCACTACATATAGACCTGATGAGGATAATCAGACATGGGATAAGAAAATTAGACAAGCAAGAGCTACCATCAGCCTATTAGTGATGATGCTCAATTAATCCACATAAGGAATGAGGATACAGCAAAGGGAATGTGGAAAGCACTAAGAATGCTACATGAAAGACCCAGCTTAAATCACAAGTTATTTCTGCTAAGAAAGCTTTACAGTCTGAGACTAAGTGCAGACAATGACATGCAGAAGCATATATTCTCTATTATGGAAGTGATATCACAGCTGAGATCAATTGGTGAAGATATTAAGGAAACCCATGTAGCAGCAATATTATTGTGCAGTTTACCGGATTCATATACTGCTTTGATAAATGCACTAGAGACAAGACCTGTAACAGACATTACAGTAGAGTTTGTGAAGACCTGACTCATAGATGAATATGAAAGAAGGAAAGAACAAACAAATGATTCTTCTACTGAAAAAAATAATGGAAATGCTCTTAAAGCTACAGAATCAAAAAGACCCTATAATAAAGAGACAAGAGAATGTTTCAGATGTAAGAAAAAAGAACATTTAAAGAAAGACTGTACTATGTGGAATTCAGAACAACAGAAATTACATCATAAAGAGAATACACAGAGGGTGAAAAACACAATTTCTGATTCATGTGAAAATAATTGGAATGGCGTATTTAAAGTGACTGATAAGAAATCATCGTTGGGTTGGTTTATTGAGTCAATTAACAACATTTTGCCTGTTGGCAACTAGAACCCCAAATGAAAGCCCTTAAAACTTAACTTTTATTAAAGCATATAGCTCTTACATAGGATAGTAAATTTAAAAATATTAGAGTAGGTTCAGGCAGTGGAGTAAAGTCAGATATTGTATTCTGCAATATTGCTTGTTGCACAAATATGGTTATCTAACTGATTCTCATTCTTATACATTAGTGGCCGCGGACCACCTATCTAATGTTAACCCTGCCTGTGCCTTATTATAAAACACCAAGATTAAAGCCTCCCCGACATGTCCCCTGATGACGCCAGTTAGGCGAAACATGTCGGGGAGGCTTTAATCTTGGTGTTTTATAATAAGCCACAGGCAGGGTTAACATTAGATAGGTGGTCCGCGGCCACTAATGTATAAGAATGAGAATCAGTTAGATAACCATATTTGTGTAACAAGCAATATTGCAGAATACAATATCTGACTTTACTCCACTGCCTGAACCTACTCTAATATTTTTAAATTTACTATCCTTATAAGAGCTATATGCTTTAATAAAAGTTAAGTTTTAAGGGCTTTAGTTTGGGGTTCTAGTTGCCAACAGGCAAAATGTTGTTAAATGTTAATACCCCTACGCTGTCTTGAGTTGAACAGTGTTGTGTGGTTTATTGAGTCAGGAGCAACAAGTTACATGACAAGTAATAAAAAATTCTTTACTGACCTTAATTTAAATAAGAAGGAAGCCATTTATGTTGCAGATGGAAGCAAAGTAACTGCAGAAGGTGTTGGACAAGGAATGCTAAACTGTTCTAACAAGTTTGGGCATGATTCAAAAATACTTGCACAGGATGTGTTATATGTTCCAGGATTAGAAGGAGGATTGTTATCTGTAAAACGTCTAACAGCTAAAGGACTTACTGTAAAATTCAAAGATGATGAGTGTACAATCCTAGCAGGAAACAAGGTAATAACCAACGTCAAGGCAGATGAACAATTATATCATCTAGACACATTAAGGAACAGATGAAGTTGTGTAAACATGATCACAAGAATTGTATTCACATGTGGAATAGACGTCTAGGACACAGACATCCTGAAAGTATAATGGAGCTACAAAGGAAAGAATCGACAAAGGATCTATTGATATCTGATTGCTTAATTACCATAAGATGTGAATGTTGTATAAAATCAAAAGTCACAAGGATATCTATTCCTAAAGAAAGTGAAACAAAAAGCACAAGACCACTTGGTTTGGTGCATACTGATGTATATGGACCCATGAAAGTGACTACATCAGGAGGCAATAGATATATGGTGACTTTTATAGATGACTACTCAAGATACACAGTCACATACTTGATCAAGAACAAAAGCGAAGTTTTCAATAAACTAGTAGACTACGTGACAAAGTCAAATAACAAATTTCAGAGGAAGCCAATTGTCATTAGAAGTGATGATGGAGGTGAATTCACAGGACACCAAATAGAAAACTGCTTAATAAAAAATGGTATAGAGCATCAAAAGACTGTTCCTTACACACCTGAACAAAATGGAGTAGCAGAAAGGAAAAACAGAACTCTGACTGAAATGATAAGGTGTATGCTGACAGATTCAAAACTATCAGAGAAATATTGGGGTGAAGCAGCAATGACAGCTACATATCTACAGAACTGACTTTTTTCTGGAAAACTGAAAAAAAACATATGAACTTTGGCAAGGTATGAAACCAAGTGTAAATCATGTAAGAGTTTTTGGTTGTCAAGTTTTTGTATTCATTCCAACAGAAAAACCTTCCAAACTTCAAAATAGGTCCATGGAAGGAATATTTGTTGGATATAGTGAAAATTGCAAAGCATATAGAATCCTAGATCGCAAAACAGACAGCGTTATGGTGAGTAACTGTGACATTCATTGAGGATCTAAAGACACTATGATTTCACTGGAAGCAAAAAATGAGAAAAACAGCAATGATATAGCTGAAGGAATATCTGATGAAAAAGAAGTTGAAATTAATAAAAAAAAGCAACAGAATACTGAAAGTGAAGAGAAACAACTACAAACAGACACTGAAGCAAGACGTTCAATTCGAGAAAACAAAGGAAAACCACCAATATGCCTTTCATACAAGGCAAGTACAAGTAAAATTTATGAGCCTACATCTTTGGAACACATATCTCGACTTCCTGAAGAAGAAGCCAATAAATGGATAGAGACAACAGAAATAGAAATAAAATCCATGCATGACTCAAAAACATGGACACTAACAGAATTACCAGAAGGAAGAAAACCTATAGGATGTAAATGGGTTTTTAAAGTAAAGTACCGAACAGATGGCACAGCTGAACGATACCGAGCAAGACTCATAGCTAAAGGTTATTCTCAAAAATCTGGAGAAGACTATGATGAAACATTTGCTCCAGTTGTCAAACATACTACAATAAGAACTTTGCTTGCAGTTGCAGCAATGAAACAAATGGAACTGAAACATCTGGATGTAAAGACAGCATTTTTAAATGGAAGTTTAACAGAAGATATTTACATGGAACTACCTCCAGGATTCAAAGATGAAAGTAACCCAAACATGGTTTGCAAATTACAGAAAAGTATATATGGTGTAAAACAAGCTGCTAAAGCATGGAATAATAAAATCACGGAGGTGCTCACAAATGAAAAATTTAAAAGAAGCAAAGCTGATCCTTGCCTTTACACAAAAAGACTAATGGACAGATGGATCTATGTACTCATATATGTTGATGACATTTTAGTTTGTTTTGAAAAAGAAAGGGATAAAGAGGACATACTAAAAATCCTGAATCAACATTTCGAGATCAAAGACTTGGGAAATGTGAAACAGTACTTAGGAATACAGATAGAAAGAGAAGAAGATGGAAGTTTCCTACTTAATCAAAATCACATGATTCAAGACATAACCAAAACATTTGGATTGAAGGATGCAAAACCAGCAAAGTCTCCAATGGAAACTAATTATCTTAAAGAGATGAGTAGTGAGAAAAATGTGTTACCAAATAATGAAGAGTACAGAATGGCGATAGGAAAATTACTGTATCTAGCGACTGTTACAAGGCCAGACATTGCAGCAGCAGTAGGAATTCTGAGTAGAAAAGTGTCCAAGCCAAATAAAGCGGATTGGAATGCTGTGAAGAGAGTAATACGTTATTTGAAAGGAACCAGCAATGTTAAACTGAAACTGCCTACAAGTGATAAATGCATTTTAACTGGATACGTTGATGCAGATTGGGCTGGAGATCCAACTGACAGAAAATCTACCAGTGGCTATCTTTTATTTCTCTCAGGTGGGCCAATTAGTTGGACTAGTAAAAAACAATCAATAGTAACTTTGTCGTCAACAGAAGCAGAATATGTTGCAGCTGCACATGCGAGTCAAGAAGTTCTATGGTTAAGACAATTGCTAGCAGACCTAGGACAAGCACAGTTGGAACCAACAAAAAAAAATGAGGACAATCAGGGATTTCTTGTTCTTGCTCAGATGGAAAGAGTTAACCCAAGAACCAAGCACATTGATGTGAAGTATCATTTCTTGAGGGACCATCAGGAACAAGGAATCCTGAAATTAGAATATTGTCCAACTGAAGATATGACAGCAGACATTTTCACAAAGGCATTGAATGCTGAAAAACATCAGAAACTAATGAAGAAATTGGGTTTGACTGAATAAGTCCTTACTGTTGAGAAAGGGTGTTGGTATATGCCACAGTTGTGGACTTCTTTGTTTGTGTGAAGGAGGACTTTATGCTGATCTGACAGTAGACGGCGATGTTGTGTAAAGTTTCCTTGTTTACTGTATTGTAAAAAGAAAAAAAGTCTCTTGTATTTTTCTGTTTTTGTTCTTACTTCCTGGTGCAGTACTGTGTGACTGTGCGTTTTTCCCTTTACCTCATGTTCTGAGAAGTAAAAGCTTGCTATCCCATGTAATCTGCTCTGTGAAGTTTCTACCGCAACTGTGGGTATCCAGAAGCTGTGCAACACAAGAGAAGTGGTTAAAGATAGAAGATGGGATGCGAATGAGGAGGTGGGGCTGTTTATGGGGATGTTGAAGTCTCTCAGGATAAGGGTTAGTAAATCTGAGGACATGAAGTGCGGCAGCCAGGCAGAAAAATGGTCAAGGAACTGGGTGGGTGAGCCTGGGGGACGCTATACGACTGCTACTCTGAGGGAGAGGGTATGGAAGAGCCTGATGGTGTGGACCTCAGAAGAACGGAATGAGAGTGATGGAACTGGGGGTTGACCTGGAAGGTGCATTATGGGGACAGGAATATGCCAACTCCACTACCAAGTCTCTTCGCAGGTCTCGGGGAATGGGAAAAATGCAAGCGCCATGAGAAATAGCGGTAGGGGAGACAGTGTCAGAATCCGGGATCCAGGTTTCAGTGAGGGCCAGCAAATTGAGAGAGTTGGTCAGGAAGTAATTGTGCAGGAAAGGAAGCTTGTTGCATACAGAGCATGGATTCCACAGTGCACAATTGATGGAGGGAGATGAAGGAGTACAGCTGATGTTAATAAGGTTAACAGGGTTTCGATGTGAGGTGGGGGAGAGGTTGAGGTTGGCGGAGGGTGGACCAGGGTTAGAAGAGATATCCCCTGAAATGAGTACTAGCAGTAAAAAGAGAAAGAGCAGATACTTTTTGGACTTGTGACGTGGTTTCTTGTGCAATACCTTTGGATAAGATAGAGCGAGATTTTTCAGGAAGTTCAAAAGAGCATGGGATGGGAGCTGTACATGGAAGAGGGAAGGAGTGAGGGGCAGATATGGATGAGTGGTGATGGAGGGGGGATGAGGCTGTGAATGAGGAAGAAAAAAGCACACAGGAATTTGGACGCAGGAATAAAGTACATAGTTAGAAGAAAGTACAAAGTGTGGCTTACCTGACTCCTGCCCTGAAGGACTGAAATGACTGTCAGACACTTGTCGAATAGGACACTTTGCTGAAGAGGACACGTGTGTACACCCCACACTACGTGCACCCCTTATGATGCATCTAGATTTATAGGAAGGACTATAGCATCAGGTGAGAGGGATTGTGGGCGCTGCTTGTGACTAAATTGGCAGCTGCTCAGCTCACCAGGGGGGTGGAGATCTGATCAAAGACACAGACCTAACACCTTATGCCTGACACAGTATATTACCTCCCATCAGATAGAGTTTACAATGATGGAAGGACAGACATATATCAGTAAAAATTGAATATAATGCATCAGATAACATCTCTTGCATTTGATTCACAACCACTTGGAGGTATTCAATTATACTGAAATGTGACTGTACCCGGTATCACCGGGTAGGTCCAAATAGGGCTTTCACGTACAGACTTTGCTCTTACTGCTCTGAATATAAGGTCCCAGGAGAGCCCCGGCCTTCAACTTTTAACCCTTAGCAGGGATGTGGACTGGGTTGAGTCTTCAGAGTAGCTGCTGGCTGGTGGAGCTCACTGAGAGGAATGGTCAGGTAGTTGGTAGTGATGAGCGAGCATCTCACTGCTCGAGATGCTCGGCGCTCGCCGATTATTTCCGGGTTTGCTCGGCGGGAGCTCGGGTCTCCTCCCTGCATGTTTGGCGCTCTTTAGAGCGCGAATAAACATGCAGGGATTGCCTGCCACTCACTGTAATGCCGTAGCCTTGTTGGTTGTGGCATTACAGTGATTGGCTGGCCACACAGCATCATCAGGTCTATATCAGACACGGCGCTGCCATGCTTGTCACAGTCACTCTGGAATCAGACAGTGTAGGGAGAGGTGTTGCTGAGCTAGGGAGAGATTTGCTTGTTTCTAGTTAGTGTAGGTGTACCAAACTATATTAGAGACACATATCCATCTCAACTAACAGTCCTTCTGAGGACTAATCCATCTGCAGAGATATTAGGCAGGCAGTATATGTAGGCAGGCAGGCAGTGTATATAGCAGACTGCAGTGCATATAGCACAAGAGACTCCATTCCAGTTCTGTCTGCTGCTGTTAGATATTTCTAGAAATAGGCCCAGGTCTCAGGGGCCAGGAATAATTTTTTGGGGGGATTTTAATCCTCATTATTTGCTTAAAAAGCAATGCAGAGAACACAGTTTTTCTGCGCCATTTGCTTGTTGGCACTGCAGAATACAGCCAGGTCCTTTCCATATTACAGAGCTAAAAATCCAGCTATTTAAAATTGTGGTTTATCCGTCACACGGATCACTTATAATTGCGCTGAAAATATTGCTATTTCTGGCCTCCATTAAAAATTTGTTTCAGTGAGTCAGTGAAGCAATTGAAACCAGTTTGCTGTTCAAAATAGTTACCTACTGGCTAGGTATTTAAAACTGTGGTTTCTCCGTCACACGGATCACATATACGTTTTCAGAAAATACTGCCATTTTTGACCTCCATTAAAAATTTGTTTCAGTGTGTCAGTGAAGCAATTGACACCAGTTTGCTGTTCAAAATAGTTACCTACTGACCAGGTATTTAAAACTGGTTTCTCCGTCACACGGATCACATATACATTTTCAGAAAATACTGCCATTTCTGACCTTCATTAAAAATTTGTTTCAGTGTGTCAGTGAAGCAATTGACTCCAGTTTGCTGTTCAAAATAGTTACCTACAGGCCAGGTATTTAAAACTGTGTTTTCTCCGTCACACGGATCACATATGACTCGCCCCCTGGGCCATGAGGTACCTGGAACCGGGCTTCTGTACGATGCTGGGGGTAGTAGTGGTGGCAGCCCGGTCCCGTGGCTCAGGGTGGTCAGACCAAATGGCGGTCTATCAATCAGTGCTTTAAATGTCCGACTACGCCACCCGTGGATTGCGGTCAGGGATAACCGCCGCTGCAAGGCAGACCGCTGAGGCTGGTGTTGGTGTGCAGCACAGGGATAGGATAACTCCCCACGGGAGGAACATAGCCTCAGGGCAGCGTGTAGGGAGGATGGGAGTGATGGTACAGTCCAGGGTCTTTTACTCACAGTTGTTATCCAGGTCACTTCTGTCAGCAAGGACTGCCCGAGCCGTGCTGCGCTCACCAGGTGAGGGGTCGATCAACCTCCAGGTAATTTAGAAGCGCTTCACAGGACCCCCTTTATGTGTCCTTTCTGTGGCCTCTCATACCCCACCAGTGACCTCACTTCTGTCCGGCTGCCTCCGACCTTGTCAGATTAATGTGCCGGCCGTTTTCCCTGGGCCCTATGTGGTGCCTTCCTAGCAGGTTTAGCAGGGGGCTGCACCAATGAATGGTCGCAACCTCCAGTTCCTGGCTGAGTGTAGTTTCTCCTCCACCAATTTAGGGATCCGGTTCCCCTTCTGCGGCCCGACCCCTCCACTCAGGTGAATTCGGGCGTGCAGTGGCTACTGACCGTTTTGCACCCCTGGGGTCCCTCCTTCCTCCGTGTTCATGGAGCCTCCCTGCTCTCCTTCTTTCTTCCCTCAGGCTCCGGCCTCTGTGCTAGGCCTGCCCAGGGAGCAGAGCCCATGCAGCAGCTCTGCTCCCTGCCTTCTCCTCTCACCGAACTCCCTCCTATGATGGCCCCCACCTTTTTATACTCCTCTCTCTGTGCATCCAGGAACTGCTTCCTCTCTGCTCCTGCACTACTGGGTTCCCCTTGTTCTGGGTGTTCCCTCCCTCCCACTCCAGCCAGTGACATGGTCTTCGCTGCTGGGAGCACCGTCGAGCTGTCCCCCGGAAATGTGGTGTAATGCATGCAGCTGTCAGGGTCCTGATCCACATTCCATCCTTACCTGGAAGTGAGATACCACACCTCTAACTGAGATGCGATACCTCTGTAGCAACCGAGCCCTCGGGGTGATACACATATAAGTTCTCAGAATATACTGCCATTTCTGACCTCCAAGAAAAATTTGTTTCAGTGTGTCAGTGAAGCAATTGACACCAGTTTGCTGCTCAAAATAGTTACCTACAGGCCAGGTATTTAAAACTGTGGTTTCTCCGTCACACGGATCACATATAAGTTTGCTCCAAATTCAGTCATTTGTAGTGAGCGTGGAAGATATTATCCTCCATTTAAAATGGGCAAATCAAGTGGCATGGGACGGGGAACTGGACGTGATGGTGATGATGGTGCCTCCAGAGGCCAAGGCTGTGGGCAAGCTGAAATTGTGCCACAACAAACACCCACATCTTCTCGCTCGACCTTCCTGTCCCAATTAATAGGGAACCCCAGAACACCACTATTGAACACAGAGCAGTGTGAAAAGGTTATTGGTTGGATAGCAGATAATGCTTCCAGTCACTTAGCCACCACCACCATCACCTTGTCTTCCACATGGTCAAGTCTCAGTAGCTGTGAGTCTGGACCGCATATTCCTCACCCTGAACCTCCTTCCTCCCACCATGCTGAGTTCCCAGAGATAACTGATCCCACACTCCGAAGAGCTGTTCACTTTTCCATTTATAGATTCAGGCCTCTCGCCTGGTCCACTTGAAGCGGGGCAAGAGGAGATCGCATGTAGCGATGCCCAAATATTTGAGCAACCACGGTCACACGAAGGCGACGATGGGAAACTGACACAAGAGGTGGACGATGGTGAGACACAATTGCCAGAAAGTCAGGAGGAGGACCAGAGTGCGTACGTGGAAGACGAGGTGGTGGATGATATAGTAACTGACCCAACCTGGCAGGAGGACATGCAGAGCGAGGACAGCAGCACAGAGGGGGAGGGAGGCAGAGCACCCCAACAGGCAGGAAGAAGCAGTGTGGTGGCCGCAGAAAGAAGGCAGGCAACCGTTCCCAGTAACACCAAAACGAAGGAAGTTGCCAGTACAAAGGTTAGGTCTTCCCGAGTCTGGTTGTTTTTTAAAGACTCTGCCGATAACCTCAAAAAGGCCATTTTCACCATCTGCCAGGCCAGCATGAGCAGGGGTGTCATAACGACCAACCTGACCAGCATGATCATGCACATGGCAGCAAAGCACCCGACTAAGTGGGCCAAACCCCAGGGTCCAGGAACAGTGACTGCAGGTGGCACCACTCCTTCTTCCGCTGTTGTGCATGCAAGCCAATCCCCTTTCCATGGTGCATGCGAAGATGCCTCCTGCCTTGCACCTGTCATTGTACACTCTCAAGTAGAAGCATCAGGAAGCACGTCCACGTCCTTGTCCCAGTGCAGAGTTCAGTTGTCCATACCACAGTCCTTGGAACGCAAGCGCAAATACGCAGCTAACGCCCCACAGGCCACACTACTAAATTCCCACATTTCGCTAGAAATGTTGCCTTTTAGGCTCGTGGAGACGGAAGCATTCCGCAACATGATGGCGGTGGCCGTTCCTCGGTACTCGGTCCCCAGCCGCCACTATTTCTCCCGGTGTGCTGTCCCCGCATTACACAAGCACATGAACCAAAACATTAGCAGTGCCCTCAACAACGCAGTTATCGAGAAATTTCACCTAACCACGAACACATGGACAAGTGCATGGGTACATCTCGCTGACGGCATACTGGGTTAACATAGTGGAAGCCGGAACCCAGTCAGACCTTGGGACGGAACACGTCCTCCTGACGCCAAGGATTGCGGGCCCTAGGACAATCAGGGTTGCCTCCACAGTCTACAGCTCCTGCACCTCATCCTCCTCAGCCTTCTCCTCCTCTTCAGCCTCCATCTCCGAAATGACCACATCAGTCACAACTGGAAGCACTGCAGCACTGCCTCGGCCAAGTGGCAACAGGCTGTGCTGAAGCTAATATGCTTAGGTAACAAACCGCACAATGCTGAAGAGTTGTGGACAGCTCTGAAAGAGCAGGCAGATCTGTGGCTGACACCGCTGAACCTATAGCCAGGCATGGTTGTGTGTGACAATGGACGGAACCTGGTGGCGGCTCTAAGGCGAGGCGAGCTCACACACGTACCATGCCTGGCCCATGTGCTTAACCTCATGGTTCAGCGGTTTTTCAAATCCTACCCGGAGCTGCCGGATCTGCTTGTTAAAGTACGCCACCTGAGTGCCCATTTTAGAAAGTCAGCTACAGCTTCCACCTCCCTTGCCGTGTTTCAGCAGCATTTGCAGCTTCCGGCTCACAGACTGGTATGTGATGTCTCCATGTGTTGGAACTCTACACTGTAGATGTTGGGAAGGATTTGTGAGAAGAGGAGGGCAGTTGTTGAGTACTAGCATCAACAAGGCCGTTGGTGTTCAGTTCAGACTCCACACAGAAGACCTCAGGAATGGACATGGATGTCAGACATATGTACCATCCTCCAAAACTTTGAGGACTCCACCAAGATGGTGAGCAGCGATGACGCCATAATTAGCGTCACCATCCCACTTCTCTGTCTTCTGAAACGCTCTCTGCTCACAATCAAAGAGGATGCATTGCAGGAAGAGCACGATGAGATGGAGCAAGGAACCATACAGGGTGATTACACACAGCCCAGCCTCATCTCATCCCAACGTGGATTGGGTGACAATGAGTAAGAGGAGGAGGAGGAGGAAGAACAGGAGCTAGTTTCATGTGCTCTAGATGGTACTACCTGCACAACTGTCATACCGTCTTTTCAGCATGGATGGCCAGAGGACAGAGAGGAGGAGGAGGAGGAGAACATGGTTAGTCATCCTCTTGGTGAGGACATGGAAGTCTTGCCTGTTAGCAGTCTGGCACGCATGGCTGAGTTTATGTTACGCTGCCTTTCCCATGATCCTCGCATTCTCAAAACTTTGGGTGACAGTCATTACTGGTTGGTGACACTTCTAGACCCAGGCTACAAGGAGAACTTTATATCTCTTATTCCTGAGGCGGACAGGTCTACAAAAATGGGGCAGTACCAGAAGGCCCTTGTTGCGGAACTATTAAAAAAATTCCCATCTGAAACGCTGGCTGCAGAGGTCACAGTTCGTTGGACAACCAAGAAGTACAGGCAAGAGAGACACAACTTCAATCCAGCAGGGGAACACTGTCAAAGTTCTGGGAGAATTTTCTCAGCCAGTCCCATCGCACAGGCCCTGAGGCGCGGGGTACTCTTACAAGGAGTGCAAAGTTTGGGAAGATGCTGAGAGAGTACCTTGCCAACTGTACCAACGTCCTCTATGCCTTATAATTATTAGGTATCCAAGCTGGATACGTGGAATGAACTGGCTCTCTGCACCTTGGAGGTCCTAGACTGCCCTACCGCTAGCGTTTTATCAGAGCGGGTATTTAGTGCCGCTGGTGGAATTATAACTGATAAGTGCATCCGCCTGTCAACTGAAAATGCTGACAGGCTGACTCTGACAAAAATGAACAAGGGCTGGATTGGGCCAGACTTCTCAACACCACCAAATGATAGCAACATAACATAAACTTAAATCCAGTGTCTTTTTTTGAGAGGTGTATTCCCATGTACCTTTTCACACCCACACATGGGTATATGCTTCCTGATTTTGGCTATTTGCTCTTGTCCTCCTCCTTCTCCTCATCCTCCACCACCATATCACCAGGGTGACCGTGGTCCATGATCCAACACCCACCTAATTTTTTTAAAGGGTGTTTATGATGCCTGTAAAAAAAAAAAAATGTATACTGTATGTTCATGTATACCCCCCAGGGGTAAATGTTTGTCAGCCCATACACTTACTGCATGGGCATTACAAGTATAGGAGACCAGCTCCTTTCTAATGGGAGCATTTTTTTATGAGGCCCTCTAAGTCTCTTCCAAGGGGCATTGGAGTGCCTCCCAATTTTTGGCAGGCCTTGCATTCACTGCATAGGCCAACACTATGGGAGACCCTCTCCTTTCTAATGGGAATTTGTTGTTACTGTGGCCCTGCTCTATGTGTCTTTAAATTCTTAGTGGGGTTTTTCCTAAATTTGGTCAGCCGTTGGACTCACTGCATACACTGTAACTGTATATCAGACTCTCTCCTTTCTAATTGGAATTTGTGAATACTGTGGCCCTGCTCTATGTGTCTTTAAATTCTTAGTGGGGTTTTTCCTAAATTTGGTCAGCTGTTGGACTCACTGCATACCATATGACTGTATAGTACACCCGCTCCTTTGTAATAGAAACATGTCATTACTGTGGCCCTGCTCTATGTATCTTTAAATTATTAGTGGGGTTTTTCCTAAATTTTGTCAACCGTTGGACTCACTGCATACCCTATAACTGTATAGCAGACCCTCTCCTTTCTAATGGGAACATGTCGTACTTGTTACTGTGGCCCTGCTCTTTGTGTCTTTAAATTCTTAGTGGGGTTTTTCCTAAATTTGGTCAGCCGTTGGACTCACTGCAAACCTTATTACTGTATAGCAGACCCTCTCCTTTCTAATGGGAACATGTCGCACTTGTTACTGTGGCCCTGCTCTATGTGTCTTTAAATTGTTAGTGGGATTTTTCCCAAATTTTGTCAGCCCTTGCAGTCACAGCATAGGCATTACTACTATAGGAGACTCGCTCCTTTATAATGGGAACATTTTTTTTACTGAGACCCTCCTCTTTGTCTCTTCAAAGGGGTATTGGGTTGCGTCCGAATTTTTGACAGCCCCTGCAGTCACTGCATACACAATAACAGTATAGGAGACCCACTTGTTAATAATGGGAACAACAAAGCTTAGCCGGCTGATGGCTCTCTAACAATAGCGAGGGCTGACTGCTGGCCTTTCAAGAATAGTAAGGGCCGCCTGATGGCCCTATAAAAATAGGCTTTGTGACTTTCAGGGTCCCTCCATCATAAATGAAACAGGATGTGTCTAATGATGTGTCACACACCACATGGCCAGATAAGGTTGTAAAATGTTAAAATGACATTTCCCAGTGAATCCATTTGTCTTAAAAAATAACGTGAAAAAGAAAAAAACAGTAAGATCTTTAGTATAAAAAACAGAGTCGCTAATGTAACATAAATGTAATCACATTATTCAGCTCCTGCACCTCCTCCTTCATCTCCGAATTGACCACATCAGTCACAAGCTGAAAGCACTGCAGCACTGCCTTGGCCAAGCGGCAACAGGCTGTGCTGAAGGTAACATGCTTAATGTTTAGGTGACAAACCATCCAGCACTTCAGAGTTGTTGAAAGCTGTAACACAGCAGCCTGATCTGTGGCTCTCACCGCTCAACATACAGCCAGGCATGGTCGTGTGTGACAATGGGCGGAACCTGGTGACGGAGAAATGACAGCCAGAGTAGATACGGTTTCCCTCTATGCCAGTCCTTTCACCAAGCAAAAGAATATAGCTGTGGTGAAATACAACTCCCACTGAGAAGCTGTTTCAGATTGAAACACATTGTGCCCACCAGAGGATTTGATTCTGAGGGCTCACCTTTCCCCCCCCCTCAAGAGCCCCATAGCAGCAGCAAAGTTAGCGCTATCATGAACTCTCCTGATGTAGAAGCCAGGGCACACCAGAGGATTCTCTGGTGGGACTGTCCAACCCTGCCGAGAAGCAGTCCTGGCTAAGAAAAGTGTTTGGGAAGGTTCCCACATACTATGGCTGCTTTTTTACTGAGGTGGAAACCCACGCAAACACGGGGAGAACATACAAAATCCTTGCAGATGTTGTCCTTGCTGGGATTTGAACCCAGGATCCCAGCGCTGCAAGTCTTCAGTGCTAACCACTGATCCTATGTGCAGCCATTCACCCTCTAATATCTAACACGCTGGAGAAACTTGCACCTACTACCACTCTATCTTCAGCTCCTTTGTGAGAAACTAATGTATTTGGGCAGCCACTCAGTCTACCAAATAAAATTCCTGAGAAGGAAATTGGGGATGGCTTTGCTACTGGTACTGGGGGCAGTGCTAATACCATGCCGTTGTACCATAGTTTACTGGAAATATTCAAGGCTGGTAGGAGGCAAGCAATTTCCCACAGAAAAGTACCAGCAGTAATGTTCAGGGACCAGCGCTTGTAGAAGGCGGAGACAACACCGGAAGAAATAGTGACGGCTGGGGACCGAGTATGGACACGAGGCATGAGCTTGTGAAAATCTTCCAGCTCCACGAGCCTCAAAGGCCACATTTCAATTGACAGCAGCTTTAGGGGACTTCCTGGGAGAAATGACAGCTGGGTAGATATGGTTTCCCAAGTCCTTTCATCAAGCTAAAGAATATGCCTGTGGTGAAATACCACTCAGCAAAAAAAGCTGTGGACTGGCTCCGTACCGTCCCAGGCCAAATTCACCTGTCCACGTGTTTGTGGTTAGGCGGTCCTTCCCAGTTAGTGCACTGGAGAGGGCACAGGTAATGTTGTGGGACCCGTGCTTATGGAAGGCGAAGACGATACCTCGATAAACAATGGTGGCTGGGGACCGAGACACCCGGCCGCCGCCGGTATGAAGTTGTGAAAAGCTTCCGCCTTCACGAGCCTAAAAGGCCACATTTCAAGTGCAAGCAGCTGCCCAGAAATCCCGCAGTTTAGTTTTGCCGCCTGTGTTGGCTGGCTGCATACTTGCGCTTGCATTCCAAGTAAGAGAAAACTAAGCAGATGGTGGCCTCTATCATCATCATCATGGCCTCACCTCGGCACTATGAACTCTCATGAAGGAGAAGCCAGGGCCCACCGGAGGAGTCTCCGGTCATCTGGTGGGCCCGTCCAACCCTGGGGAGAAGCAGCCATGGCTAAGAAAAGTGTGGGGGAAGGTTCCCGGACACTCTATGGCTGCTTTGTTAATGTGGATCGGACATGCTTATGCATGTTATTTCTCAAACCGCAATGCAGATCAGGCCATTGCCCAAATCTGTAGTCATGAAATTAAATGCGCAAAGAAAGATGTTTGCGTGTCAAAGCACCACCGACAAGTGCGAGTTGATGTTGGACGGGCTGCCATTGCTTCTGCAACAAGCTGCATTAGAGGACTTCCTGGGAGAAATGACACCCAGAGTAGATACGGTTTCCCTCCATGCAAGTCCTTTCACCGAGCTAAAGAATATGGCTGTGGTGAAATACAACTCTCAGCAAAAAAAGCTGTGGACTGGCTCCGTGCCATCCCTGGCCACATTCACTTGACCGTGTGTTTGTGGTTAGGCGGTCCTTCCCAGTAAGTGCACTGGGGAGGTCACGGGTAATGTTGTGGGACCCGTGCTTGTGGAAGGCGAAGACGGTACCGGGAGAAATAGTGGTGGCTGGGGACCGAGTATGGACACCCGGCTGTGGTTGGCATGAGGTTATGAAAAGCTTCCACCTCCACAAGCCTAAAAGGCCACATTTCAAGTGAAAGCAGCTTTAGAGGACTTCCTGGGAGAAATGAAAGCTGGGTAGATATGGTTTCCCAAGTCCTTTCACCAAGCTAAAGAATATAGCTGTAGTGAAATACAACTCAGCAAAAAAGTCTGTGGACTGGCTCCATCGCGTCCCTGGCCACATTCACCTGTCCACGTTTTTGTGGTTAGGCGGTCCTACCCAGTAAGTGCACTAGGGAGGGCACAGGTAATGATGTGGGACCCGTGCTTGTGGAAGGCAGAGATAATACCGGGAGAAATAGTGGCGGCTGGGGACCGAGTATGGACACCCGGCCACCGCCGGCATGAGGTTATGAAAAGCTTCCGCCTCCACAAGCCTGAAAGGCCACATTTCAAGTGAAAGCAGCTTTAGAGGACTTCCTGGGAGAAATGACAGATGGAGTAGTTATGGCTTCCCAAGTTCTTTCACCAAGCTAAAAAATATGGCTGTGGTGAAATACAACTCAGCAAAAAAAGCTGTGGACTGGCTCCGTACCATCCCTGGCCACATTCACTTGACCACGTGTTTGTGGTTAGGCGGTCCTTCCCAGTAAGTGCACTGGGGAGGGCACGGGTAATGTTGTGGGACCCGAGCTTGTGGAAGGCGAAGACGATACCGGGAGAAATAGTGGCGGCTGGGGACCGAGTATGGACACCCGGCTGCCGCCAGCATGAGGTTATGAAAAGCTTCCGCCTCCACAAGCCTAAAAGGCCACATTTCAAGTGAAAGCAGCTTTAGAGGACTTCCTGGAAGAAATGACAGCTGGGTAGATATGGTTTCCCAAGACCTTTCTGCAAGCTAAAGAATATGGCTGTGGTGAAATACAGCTCAGCAAAAAAAGCTGTGGACTGGCTCCGTACCATCCCTGGCCACATTCACCTGTCCACGTGTTTGTGGTTAGGTGGTCCTTCCCAGTAAGTGCCCTGGGAAGGGCACGGGTAATGTTGTGGGACCTGTGCTTGTGGAAGGCGGAGACGACACCGGGACAAATAGTGGCCGCTGGGGACCGAGTATGGACACCCGATCGCCGCCGCCATAAGATTATGGACAGCTTCCGCCTTCACGAGCCTAAAAGGCCACATTTCAAGTGCAAGCAGCTGTCAAAAATTTGGCAGTATAGTATTGCAGCCTGTGGGTGGGTGAGTGGCTGGCTGCATACTTGCTCTTGCATTCCAATGAATGGAGTAGGGACAACTGAACGCTGCACTGGGACAAGAATGTGGATGGTGATTGTTGCAAGTCTGCAATGACAGGTGCATGGCGGGAGGCATCTTCGCATGCGCCAAGGATCACTTATGATGGGCACACTTTTAGGCATTGAACTGGGAGTCAGGGATGCTTCCAGAGGTCTTCCTCATGCTGTTGCCATTGTCTTTTCAGCACTGTATGCATGAGTCTAATGATGTGTCACACATCACATGGCAAGATAAGGTTGTAAAATGTTAAAATGACATTTCCCAGTGAATGCATTTGTCTTGGTTGAAAGCAATGCAAAGGTGCAAAAATGCATCAAAAACGCTTCATGTGAACATAGCCCAAGGTGTGGAGGAGTATTTTTGGTTTGGTTATTTATTTTGCCGTATATACAAGTCATTACCCTGGAAAGGATGTTCCTTAAAATATTTCACAGGAAAATCCTTTTTGGTTTCGTTTTTGTATGTTTTATTGTGAGTCCGTAAAAGTGGCGTAATACTCTGACAGCGTTGTTGACAGCAGTGACCTGGGAGTCAGAAATGCTTCCAGGGGCCTTCCCCATGCTGTTCCCATGTCATTTGAGCACTGTTCCCATAGATTTCGGCAATTTTTAGGCCCTCTGCAGACCGCCTGGGGGAGCCGCCTGAAAAATGCTCGAGTTTCCCATAGACTTACATTGGGCTCGTTGCTCGGGTTGAGCACCCGAATATTCCAATTTGCTCGACCTGAGCATTGAGCACCCGAGCATTTTAGGGCTCGCCCATCACTAGTAGTTAGGTCAGAACCAGGCGGTACCGACAGGGACAAAATCATCTGGCAGAAAAAGGGTCCATAAGCAACCTGAGGTCTGAAACAGAAATATCCATTAAAAACACAGGAGCTGAGAATAACAGGAGTTAATCAGAGCTAGTAAAAACTATAACAGGCAGCCATGGACTGATTGTTGGAGGTTTAAATATGAAGGAGCCCCATCCATGGCTCCAGCGGAGAACTAATTACATTAGACTAATGAGCTTATTAAAGAGAAACAAAAAAAACTGTCTGGAGGGACATACAGGTGAATCTCACTAAATTAGAATATCATCAAAAAGTTAATTTATTTCAGTTCTTCAAAACAAAAAGTGAAACTCATATATTATATAGAGTCATTACAAACAGAGTGATCTATTTCTGTTAATGTTGATGATTATGGCTTACAGCAAATGAAAACAGAAAAGTCATTGTCTCAGTAAATTAGAATAATTAACAAAAAACACCTGCAAAGGCTTAGGAAAAGAATTTAAAAAAACCCTTAGTCTGTTTCAGTAGGCTCCACAATCATGGGGAAGACTTCTGACATGACAGATGTCCAGAAGGCAGTCATTGACACACTCCACCACGTCCCAGAGTTCCAATTTTCATTTGGAAATCAAAGTCCCAGAGTCTGGAGGACTGGAGGTCTAGTGTGAAGTTTCCACAATCAGTGATGGTTTGGGGAGCCATGCCATTTGCTGGTGTAGGTCCACTCTATTTTATCAAGACCAAAGTCAGAGCAGCTGTCTATCAGGAAGTTTTAAATCACTTCATGCTTCCCTCTGCCGACAAGCTTTTTGGAGATGGAAATTTCATTCTCCAGCAGGACTTGCCACCTGTCCACACTGCCAAAAGTACCAATAACCTGGTTTAAAAACAACAGTATCACTGTGCTTGATTGGCCAACAAACTCGCATAACCTTAACCCCATAGAGAATCTATGGGTTATTGTCAAGAGGAAGATGAGAGACACTAGACCCAACAATGCAGACGAGCTGAAGGCTGCTATCAAAGCAACCTGGGCTTCCATAACACCTCAGCAGCGCCACAGACTGATCGCCTCCATGCCACGCTGCATTGATGCAGTAATTGATGCAAAAGGAGCCCCAACCAAGTATTGAGTGCATTTACTGACCATTAGTGTTGAGCGAGCATGCTCGACACTGCTCGGTACTCGCCTTGTTCGGCGAGCACCGAGCATTTTCCGGGTTACTTGGGTGGGAGCTCGGGTCTCCGCCCTGCACGTTTGGCGCTCTTTACAGAGCCAATGAACATGCAGGTATTGCCAGCCAGTCACTGTAATGCCGCAGCCATGTTGTTTGTGGGCATTACAGTGATTGGCTGGCCGCACAGCGTCACCTCGAGTATTTAAAACCGGGCGCCGCCATCTTGAACACAGTCGCCCGGGATCAGACAGTGTAGGGAGAGTGCTGCTGAGTTAGGGAGAGATATATAGTGCGAAATAGTTAGTGTAGGGTCTCTAAAGGCTGCCAAATCAAGCAAACTGTCCTTCTCAGGACTAATATTCATCCCAGATATCAGGCAGGCAGGCAAGCTGTATAAGAGACGCAGTGGTTATACCAACAAACAGTGCATTACAGTCCTGTGTGCTCCTGCTGGTCAATTTTCTAGCCAGGAAAAATCCTTTTTATCTTCATCTAAATTCTGTATTTTTTTTCCCTCAGTCAGACTGTCCAAATACACGTCTTATTAACCTTTTGGTATTCCCCCCCCCAAAAGAAAATGAGTGTGTCTGTGACTGTTCAGACACCAATATATCTGTTTAAAATATTCTGGTGTAGGCCAGATAACTAGAAGTTTGGTTTTGCAGTTCCATGGTTCAATTCTCTGCATTATCCAGCTTTTGACCTTTTTTCCATAAAAAAAACAGTAATAGTGTCTCCCTGACTGTTCAGACACAAATATATCTGTTTAAAATATTCTGGTGTAGGCCAGATAACTAGAAGTTTGGTTTTGCAGTTCCACGGTTCAAATCTCTGTATTATCCAGCTTTTGGCCTTTTTTCCGTAAAAAAAAAACAGTAATAGTGTCTCCCTGACTGTTCAGACAGAAATATATCTGTTTAAAAGATTCTGGTGTAGGCCAGATAACTAGAAGTTTGGTTTTGCAGTTCCACGGTTCAAATCTCTGTATTATCCAGCTTTTGGCCTTTTTTTCCGTAAAAAAAACAGTAATAGTGTCTCCCTGACGGTTCAGACAGAAATATATCTGTTTAAAATATTCTGGTGTAGGCCAGATAACTAGAAGTTTGGTTTTGCAGTTCCACGGTTCAAATCTCTGTATTATCCAGCTTTTGGCCTTTTTTCCGTAAAAAAAAACAGTAATAGTGTCTCCCTGACTGTTCAGACACAAATATATCTGTTTAAAATATTCTGGTGTAGGCCAGATAACTAGAAGTTTGGTTTTGCAGTTCCACGGTTCAAATCTCTGTATTATCCAGCTTTTGGCCTTTTTTCCGTAAAAAAAAAACAGTGATAGTGTCTCCATGACTGTTCAAACACAAATATATCTGTTTAAAAGATTCTGGTGTAGGCCAGATTACGAGAAGTTTGGTTTTGTAGTTCCACGGTTCAAATCTCTGTATTATCCAGCTTTTGGCCTTTTTTACATAAAAAAAAACCAGTTTGAGTGTCTCGCTCAATGATCAGACACAAATATATCTGTGTAAAAGATTCTGGTGTAGGCCAGAGAAATAGAACTGTGGTTTTCCTCTTCCACGGTTCTAATCTCCTTTTCAGTACCCTTTTTCCATTGATAGTGTGAGTGTAAGCTATTTTACTTCATTTACAATGGGCAAGGCGCGTGGCAAGGGACTTAAAACTGGACGTTCTGGTGATGGTGCGTGTAGAGGACGGGGCCGTGGCCAAGGTGAAAATGTGCCACAACCAACAGCCACATCTTCTCGCTCCCACTTCTTGACCGAATTACTAGGGAAGCACACTACAACACCAGTATTGCGAACTGATCAGTGTGAACAGGTTATTAATTGGATAGCAGATAATACTTCCAGTTACCTGGGCACTACCACCTCCGGTCTGTCTTCCACACGGTCAACTCTTAGTAGCCATGAGTCTCGACCGCATACTCCTCCTCACCCTGATGCTCCTTCCTCCCACCATGCCGAGTGTTGTCAGACAGCAACTGATCCCACACTTGGACACTCTGAAGAGCTGTACACTGGTCCATTTCCATAGTTGTGCCCCTCACCTGCTCTGCTTGAAGTGGTGGAAGAGGAGATCCCATGTAGCGATGTACAAATATTTGAACAGCCACGGCCAGAGAAAGTCGAGGCTGGCAATTTGTCACAAGAGGTGGACGATGACGAGACACAATTGCAAGGAAGTGAGGAGGAGGATCGTGGTGGGCAAGTGGAAGAGGAGGAGGTGGTGGATGATCTAGTAATCGACCCAACATGGCAGAAGGACACGTAGAGCGAGGCCAGCAGCACACAGGGGAGGGAGGCAGAGTACCCCAACAGGCAGGAAGAAGCAGTGTGGTGGTCGCACACAGAAGGCGGGCAACAGTTCCCCGTAACACCAACACGAGGGACGTTGCCAGTACAACCGGTAGGTCTTCCAGAGTCTGGAATTTTTTTAAAGACTCTGCTGATAACCCCAAAAAGGCCATTTGTACCACCTGACATCCCAGCATCAGCAGGGGTGACAAAACTACCAGCCTGACCACCACCTGCATGATCAGGCACATGTCAGCAAAGCACCCGACTTTGTGGGGCGAAGCCAAGGGTCCACGTTGCGTTGGAAATGATGCATTTTAGGCAGGTGGAGACAGGTGTGTGATGTCCCCACACGTTGGAACTCTACCCTCCACATGTTGCAAAGGATTTGTGAGCTGAAGAGAGCAGTTGTGGATTACCAGCTGCAACAAGGCCGTCGATATTCAGGTCAGACTCCACACATAAGACCTCAGGGGTGGACCTGGATATCTGACATATATCTGGATATCTGACAAACTTTGAGGAGTCCACCAAGATGGTGAGTGGCGATGACGCCATCATTAGCGTCAGCATCCCACTTGTCTGTCTTTTGCAACACTCTCTGCAGAGAATTAAAGAGGAGGCATTGCAGCCAGAGTATGATGAGATGGATCAAGAAGCCGTAACGGGCGATTACACACAGCCCAGCCTCATCTCATCCCAACGTGCATTGGGGGACAATGAGGAAAAGGAGGAGGAGAAGGAGGAAGAACAGGAGCTGGTATCATGCGCTGTAGACGGCAGTACCTGTACAACTATCATACCGTCGGTTCAGCGTGGGTGGCCTGAGGACAGCTGGGAGGAGGAGGAGGAGGAGAGCATGGTCAGATGTCATCTTGGTGAGGACACGGAAGTCTTGCCCGTTACCAGTCTAGCACGCATGGCTGACTTTAAGTTACGCTGCCTTAACCGTGACCCTCGTGTTGTCAAAATGCTGGTGTCCTGGTGTCCACCACCACTATACCACCAGGGTGACCGTGGTCCGTGTTGCCAGCATTGCAAGTTCCTCCGTCCTAATTTTTGGCAGCTTTTGCTTGGAATGCATAGGCAAAGACTATGGGAGACCCACTCCTCAATAATGGGAATAATGTTTTTAAGCTACTGTGACCTACACCACTCTTCCAAGGGGCATTGATATTGTCTTTTTATTCCACTGCGACCTCAACCACTCTTCCAAGGGGCATTAAAACCATCTTGTTAAGCTACTGCGACCTCCACCACTCTTCCAAGGGGCATTAAAACCATCTTTTTAAACTGCTCTGAACTCCACAGCTCTTCCAAGGGGCATTAAAACCGTCTTGTTAAACCACTCTGAATTCCACAGCTCTTCCAAGGGGCATTAAAACCATCTTGTTAAGCTACTGTGACCTCCACGTCTCCTCCAAGGGGCATTAAAACCATCTTGTTAAATCACTCTGAACTCCACGTCTCTTCCAAGGGGCATTAAAATCGTCTTGTTAAGCTACTGTGCCCTCCACGTCTCTTCCAAGGGGCATTAAAACCGTCTTGTTAAGCTACTGCGACCTCCACCACTCTTCCAAGGGGCATTAAAACCATCTTGTTAAAACACTCTGAACTCCACAGCTCTTCCAAGGGGCATTAAAACAGTCTTGTTAAGCTACTGTGACCTCCACGTCTCTTCCAAGGGGCATTAAAATCATCTTGTTAAGCTACTGTGACCTCCACGTCTCTTCCAAGGGGCATTAAAACTGTCTTGTTAAACCACTCTGAGCTCCACGTCTCTTCCAAGGGGCATTAAAACCATCTTGTTAAGCTACTGTGACCTCCACGTCTCTTCCAAGGGGCATTGATATTGTCTTTTTATTCCACTGCGACCTCCACCACTCTTCCAAGGGGCATTAAAACTGTCTTGTTAAGCTACTGTGACCTCCACCACAGTTCCAAGGGGCATTGATATTGTCTTTTTATTCCACTGCGACCTCCACCACTCTTCCAAGGGGCATTAAAACTGTCTTGTTAAGCTACTGTGACCTCCATGTCTCTTCCAAGGGGCATTAAAACCGTCTTTTTAAACCACTCTGAACTCCACGTCTCTTTCAAGGGGCATTAAAACCGCCTTGTTAAACCACTCTGAACTCCACAGCTCTTCCAAGGGGCATAGAAATGTTGTTTTTAATTACCTCTAACCTCCACGACTGTTACAACGGGCAATGCATTTCCTCCTAATTTTAGTCAGCTTTTGCTTTTCAATGCATAGGCGAACACTAAGGGAGAACCACTCCCCAATAATGGGTAGAAGGTTTTTAGTATGCTGTAATCCATGTCTGTTTCAAGGGGCATTGCAGTTCCTCATAATTTTTGGAAAGCCTTCCATTCACTGCTTAGGCCAACAGTGTACAGGAGACCCAGTTGCTATAAATGGAAAAGACTGTTTCGTTAAGGCCCTTTGACCTCCATGTCACTTCCAAGGGGCATTGGAGTGCCTCGAAATTTTTGGTAGGCATTGCACTCAATGTATGCCCTATAACTGTGTAGCCGAACCGCTCCTTTTGGTACAGAAACATATCCTACAAGACATGTGTGGTTGACTGGCCAGATATTGATGTGAATGGTCCCTGTTCCTCCTGCTCTTTGTCCTTTGCCACCACCTCATCCATCATTCATCACCTGAAGCTTTGTTTTAACGGGAGTCATAGAACTGGGATAGTAGCAGGAAAAAATCCAGCAATCCTCGGAAGAGGTAGGATATGCGCCAAAACGCTGACCACCTCAGGCCTAGCCGCTACTACATACATGCGCTTGCATTCCAAGGAACAGAAAGCTAAGGAGATGGATGGCCTCATGATCATGAATAATTTACTCGTTGTGTAGGAGGCCGACCACTGCTGCTGTCAATCTTCTGAACTTTGTGTTGAAGCCTGATTTACCCAGGACCCACAATCCTCTATGTCTGGAGGACGTGTTGCATCCCAGTGTCCAACTGTATCCCGGCTTCCACAATATTAACCCAGTGTGAAGGCGTCAGTGAGATGGACCATCCCTGGCCACATTCACTTGTCCACGTGTTTGTGGTTAGGCTGTCCTTCAAATAGGGGCGGCTGGGGACCGTTTATGGACACCCGGTTGCCCCCAGGCAGCTGGGGACCGTGTGTGGGCACCCGGCCGCGGGGCGTCTGGGGACCGAGTATGGACACCCGGCCGCCCCCTGGCAGCTGGGGACCAAGTGTGGACACCCGGCCGCCGGGCGGCTGGGGACTGAGTATGGATACCAGGCCGCCGACGCAGCCATGACGTGGTGGCCAGATTCCGCCTCCACATGCCTAAAAGGCCCAATTTCAAGTGCAAGCAAGCAAGCAGTATGGTATTGCAGCCTGGGGGTGGGTGGGTGGTTGGCTGCATACTTGCGCTTGCATTGCAAGGAATGGGGGAGGTACAATTGAACAATGCACTGGGAAAAGGACTTGCACGGGGATAGTTGCAAGTCTGCATCTTCTGATGTGGCAAGGATCACTTCTGATGGGCACACTTTTAGGCAGTGACCTGGGTGTCAGAGATGCTTCCAGGGGTCTTCCCCATGCAGTTCTCATGTCTTTTCAGCACTGTATGCATGTGTCACACAGCACATGGCCAGATAAGATTATAAAATGTTAAAATGACATTTCTCTGTGAATGCATTTGTCACGGTTGAAAGCAATACAAAAGTGTAAAAATGCATAAAAAATGCTACTTGTGAACATAGTCCAAGGTGTGGAGGAGTATTTTTGTTTTTTGTTATTTACTTTACCTTATACACAAGTCTTTACCCTGGAAAGGAAATTCCTTAACATATTTCACAGGAAAGCAGTTTCAGTTTTGTTTTTGAACGTTTTATTGTGAGCCCGTAAAAGTGGCTTAATACTTCTGACCACGTTGTTGACAGCAGTAACCTGGGGGTCAGAAATGCTTCCTGGGGCGATCCCCATGCTGTCCCCATGTCTTTTGAGCACTGTCACTATCGTTTTGGGCACTTTTTAGGCTTTCTACAGACTGCCGGGGGTGCCGCCGCAAAAATGCTCGAGTCTCCCATAGACTAACATTGGGCTCGTTGCTTGGGTCGAGCACCCGAGTAACACGGTGAGCTCGGCCCAAGCTTCGAGCACCCGAGCATTTTAGTGCTCGCTCAACACTACTGGACATACATTTCTGTAGGCTAATTTTTAAAACATTTTACAAGCTGTTATAAAGTATTCCAATTTACTGAGATAATGACATTAGAGTTTTCATTGGCTGTAAGTCATAATCATCATCATTAACAGAAATAAACACTTGAAATAGATCACTCTGCTTGTAATGACTCTATATAATATATGAGTTTCACTTTTTTTTATTGAAGAACTGAAATAAATTAACTTTTTGATGATATTCTAATTTAGTGAGATGCACCTGTGAGTCCAAGCAGAACTAGGGTCCAGTGAAACACGCATATGTAGCTGTACAGCAACCACAGTGCCAGTGCTACAAGGGCAGAGTGGCAGGAGCAGGTCCAGTCACAAGGATTACAAATTTTCTGTAAAAAAAACATCTGAATAATGTACTAGAAAAACTTCCAGAGCTTCAAAAATGCTTCTCCAGGTTTTATAAAGTTAGCTGAGCTGTGAATATGTGTCCTAAGACTCTATAATACATGTTATGCAGTAATTTGACCTCATACACCATATCGCAGGAAATATAGCTACTGGCACTAATATATCAGGTTACATTCAGAGCATCTGTACACTATCAGTTCAGAAAGTGCCATTTAATGTTTAGTGAAGCGTTTGTTAAAGGGTTTTTCCACTTTCGGAAAACCAATGTCCCTCAACTGCAGTCTGTTTTAAAGAATACACACTGAGCTTTAATCACACTCTACTTGTCCAGCAATGGGTCTCCACTCTCCACTGCAGCTCCTGGGGTCTGCTACTGTCTACAGTGCTGACGGTGTTGAAGCCAATTGTTGAGCTCAGAAGCCCTGACTGTCTTGTGCCGTCTACTTAGACCGAGCCTCTGCGCTCACTGATTGGTGCTGCAGACAATACCAGACACTGAAAGTAGCGGCGGAGACTCAGCCCTGGATCCAGGGAGGGTGAGTAAAACTAAAATTAAACAAACTGCAGCCAGGGGGTTTCTGAAACCAGAAAACCCCTTTAAAAAGAGCAATGTAACTGCAATCAGCTTTACTTTGACCAAACAGAAATGTCTTCTTAAGTGGCCCTAGCCTGGGATGAATATAATTAACTGTACAGTTCATGTATTTAGTCTGGTTTAGTCCACAAATATTAAACAGTGGAAATGTATCACAGGCCATTTGGGTTTTAAGTTATTTTAGACAAATAAGTCCATATGGAATTCATCAAGAACAAAAATCTGTCTTTTAGATATTTCTCCATGTAAAAAAATCCATGAGAACACATACTGTCCATTTGCAAGACAACTACCATATTTAGCAGATTAGGTTACTTAGAACACAGACCCCAAACACCGACTTCCTCAGGAGGTCCATGTTACTGTTCAGGTTTGGTACCCTTAACATCGGGTGTTTTCCGTGCTGTTATCTGCGTAACAGCACGGGAAACACGGGCTCTGATAGGCGGTAAGATCTTTAACGCCGGTCAGAGCGCTGCGGGATCACGCTGTCAGATGTCAGGTGAGCCCGCAGCTGTGACTGATGGTGAAAAGCTTACGGCTGGTCACAGGCGTTGGATGCTGTGAGTACTACTCCCATCAGCCTACGCCTGCTGTCACTGATAATAGCGAGAGGAGGCACTGCTGATGGGAGTTGTCATCAGCCGGCACCTGTCCTTAAAGTAAAGAAAAAAAAAAGTTAAAATTAATAAATAAATATTGAAATAAAAACAAGAAACACAGTTATACTCACCATAACGCCTAATCCCTGAAGCCCTGTCCCCTGTAATAAATCAAAAATAAAAAAAACCATAATACTCACCTTAACACCTAATCCCCGAAGCCATTGTCACCTTTAAAAGAGAAAAAATAATAAGCCACCATAATACTCACCTATCAGCTGTAATCCACGTAATCCATACTGTCCCATGACAATCTCACTTGTAGAGCAGTCACATCAGCTGATGCAAGGGAGTAAAAGTCTAGTAATATCAGCCCTCAGCGGCCCCAGAAATGGTGCATCAATAAGATGCACCAAATCTGGTGCTTGACCTCAGCTGATCCCACTTGCCCTGGTGTGGTGGAAAGTGGGGTAATAGGGTTGGGGTTCATGTCAGCTTTGTATTGGCAATACTCATCTATCAGCTGTAATCCATACTGTCCCAGGATGATCTCACTTGTAGAGCAGTCACATCAGCTGATGTAAGGGAGAAAAAGGCAAACTGCTCGGCACTCCGTATTGAATCATGGTGCTCGTGAAGGGAGGATACAAGTAAAGAGAAAGAGTCCCGCCACTCACTTGTTGAATAACAGGGGTTTATTTCAATTCAATGCAAAATCCAATTAGACATTTCAGCCCATCCCAGGCTTTTTTTTAATAATCAGCTGTGGGCTGATATTAATAGCCTAGGAAGCTCACAGATGTTTGATTAGCATTAACTGGCTAGTTTACAGGGGAACCCAGAAAAAAATTGATGCAGGGTCCCCCTATAAATTCAAACCAGCAAAGGCTAAAAAGACAGTTCTGGGATGATATTAATAGCCAGGGAAGGGGTCATGGATATTAGCCCCCTCCAAGTCTAATAACATCAGCCCTCAGCGGCCCCAGAAATAAGATGCGCCAAATCTGGCGATTGACCTCAGCTGATCCCACTTACCCTGGTGTGGTGGGAAGTGGGGTAATAGGGTTGGGGTTCATGTTAGCTTTGTGTTGGCAGCTGACATGAAGCCCAGGGGCTAGTAATGGAGAGACGTCTATAAGACACCCCCATTACTGACCCCATTGTAAAAGTTTGTAAATAAATACACATTCTGAAAAATCCTTTATTTGAAATAAAAGTCCACACTGTTTTAATAATTTATTTAAAAATAAAAAACACAGTTGTAGTAATGCTTAATCCCTGAAGTCATTGACCCCTGTAAAAAAAACAGAAAATAAAAAAGCAAATTTATACTCACCTAACACCTAATTCCAGAAGCCATTGTCCCCTATAAAAAAGCAAAAATAAAAAACAACCATACCCCTCACCTGCCTGAAGTGATGAAATAATCTATACTGTCCCATGACAATCTAGATGACTTGTAGAGTAGTCACATCAGCAGTCACTAATGGGACTGCTCTACAGGACAGCCGGCTACACAATGACACAGGCAATGTATAGCCCTGAGCTGCCGTAAGTGAGGTCACCAGGGCTCATCAGCTGATTAACTCTTGCGAACTCTGTCACTGCAGCTCAGCGCTTTACACTGCAGGAGCGATTATGCTCCTTTCAGTATGTAGCCAGCTGCTGAGTAGAGCAGTCACATCAGCTGATGTGACTGCTCTACCTGTGATCCGGATCATCGGCGGACAGTATGGATTATGGCGGATAGGTGAGTATTATGGTGGTTTATTATTTTTTCTCTTTTACAGGTGACATGGGCTTTGGGGATTAGCTGTTAAGGTGAGTATTATGGTGTTTTTTTATTTTGGATTTTTCACAGGGGACAAGGGCTTCAGGGATTTGGTGTTAGGTGAGTATAACTGTGTTTTTTATTTTTATTTCAATATTCATTTTTTAATTTTTATTTTTTTTCTTTACTTTGAGCACAGGCTCTGGCTGACAACAACTCCCATCATCAGTGCCTGCTCTCGCTGTTATCAGTGACAGCATGCGTAGGTTGATGGGAGCAGTACTCTCATCAGCCGATGCCTGCAATCAGCGGTAAGCTTTTACTGCTGGTTAGTCACAGCTGCGGGCTCACGCTGACATCTGACAGCGTGATCCCGCAGCACTCTGACTGGCGGTAACGGTCTTACCTCCGATCAGAGCCCCTGTTTCTCACGCTGTAACGAAGATGACAGCGTGGGAAACTATGGATGTTCGGGCCCCCCCATTCATATGAATGGGGTCCGGGTTTGGGTTTTGGTTTGGGTTCTGTTCTGGTACCCAGACTAAGCTTAATAGATGTTTGGCCGAACCCGCTGGACCCGAACATCCACGGGTCTGTCCATCACTGGTGATATCCTATCTGGGCATCGTGTCCTTATACAGAGTAACATATATTACAGTTGTATATCAGGTATTTTTATTACATATATAAGTACAGGTAAATTTGTGAATGAGGGTAATGAAATATTGCATGTAGCTAAACAGTAGGCCATCTGCGTCAATGTTACTGGTGGGAACTTAGTAGCCCACTCAGACATAGTTGTTTACACAATATTTTCTATGGGAGACTTGAGAATAGGTATTTATTAGTGAGTGAGCATGAAAATGCTCTGGAGTCGAGCAAATTGTAATGCTCAGGTGCTCGACCCGAGTAATGAGTACCATATTTTTCGGACTATAAGATGCACCGGACCATAAGACACACCTAGGTTTTAGAGGAGGAAAATAGAAAAAAAGAAAAAAAAATGTAAGCAAAAAATGTGGTCATGATGCACTGTTATGGGGGAGGGAGTCTGCTGCTGACTCTGGTATTGGGGTAATGTCCCCCAATTCTGTTAATATCCTCCATCTTGGTATGTATGGCCCCTCCTTCCTGGTATACGTGGCCCTCATCCCCATCCTTGTATACGTGGCCCTCATCCCCATCCTGGTATACGTGGCCCTCATTCCCATCCTGGTATGCATGGCACCCCAATCCCCCATCCTGGTATGCATGGCACCCCAATCCCCCATCCTGGTATGCATGGCACCCCAATCCCCCATCCTGGTATGCATGGCACCCCTTGATCCCCCATCCTGGTATGCATGGCACCCCTTGATCTTGGTATGCATGGCACCCCTTGATCCCCCATCCTGGTATGCATGGCACCCCTTGATCTCCCATCCTGGTATGCTTGGCACCCCTTGATCTTGGTATGCATGGCACCCCTTGATCCCACATCCTGGTATGCATGGCACCCCTTGATTTCCCCATCCTGGTATGCATGGCACCCCTTGATCCCCCATCCTGGTATGCTTGGCACCCCTTGATCCTGGAATGCATGGCACCTCTTGATCCTGGTATGCTTGGCACCCCTTGATCTTGGTATGCATGGCACCCCTTGATCCCCCATCCTGGTATGCATGGCTCCCCTTGATCTCCCATCCTGGTATGCTTGGCACCCCTTGATCCTGGTATGCTTGGCACCCCTTGATCTTGGTATGTATGGCACCACTTGATCCCCCATCGTGGTATGCATGGCACCCCTTGATCCCCCATCCTGGTATGCTTGGCACCCCTTGATCCTGGTATGCATGGCACCTTTTGATTCTGGTATGCTTGGCACCCCTTGATCCTGGTATGCATGCCACTCCTTGATCCCCCATCCTGGTATGCATGGCACCTCTTGATTCCCCCATCCTGATATGCATGGCACCTCTTGATTCCCCCATCCTGGTATTCATGGCACCCCTTGATTCCCCCATCCTGGTATTCATGGCATCCCTTGATCCAGGTATGCTTGGCACCCCTCCATCCTGGTATTCATGGCACCCTCTGAGCCCCATCACGCTGCCCACAAAAAAAATAAACAATCATACTCACCTCCTCTCTCCTTCAGCGCTGTGTCCCGCTGTGCTGCCAACACTTTCACTGTGTGAGCCGCGCATGGCAGGGCACACATGGCATCCGTGCCATGCGCCCTCACACAGTAAAGTGCTGTGCCAGAATAGTCACTGCTCCCCACGCCGGGACTGTGTGCGTGGGGAGCAGTGACCATTCAGTCTCTTCAATAGTCAGCACACTGTAGCAGCAGCGCGGCTCCTGCTGCGCTCGGAGGTCAGTGTGCCTGACATAGTTGTTTACACAATATTTTCTATGGGAGCCTTGAGAATAGGTATTTATTAGTGAGTGAGCATGAAAATGCTCTGGAGTCGAGCAAATTGTAATGCTCAGGTGCTCGACCCGAGTAATGAGTACCATATTTTTCGGACTATAAGATGCACCGGACCATAAGACGCACCTAGGTTTTAGAGGAGGAAAATAGAAAAAAAGAAAAAAAATGTAAGCAAAAACTGTGGTCATGATGCACTGTTATGGGGGAGGGGGTCTGCTGCTGACACTGGTATTGGGGTAATGTCCCCCAATTCTGTTAATATCCTCCATCCTGGTATGTATGGCCCCTCCTTCCTGGTATACGTGGCCCTCATCCCCATCCTTGTATACGTGGCCCTCATCCCCATCCTGGTATACGTGGCCCTCATTCCCATCCTGGTATGCATGGCACCCCAATCCCCCATCCTGGTTTGCATGGCACCCCAATCCCCCATCCTGGTATGCATGGCACCCCTTGATCCCCCATCCTGGCATGCATGGCACCCCTTGATCTTGGTATGCATGGCACCCCTTGATCCCCCATCCTGGTATGCATGGCACCCCTTGATCTCCCATCCTGGTATGCTTGGCACCCCTTGATCCTGGTATGCTTGGCACCCCTTGATCTTGGTATGCATGGCACCCCTTGATCCCCCATCCTGGTGTGCATGGCACCCCTTAATTCCCCCATCCTGGTATGCATGGCACCCCTTGATCCCCCATCCTGGTATGCTTGGCACCCCTTGATCCTGGTATGCATGGCACCTCTTAATCCTGGTATGCTTGGCACCCCTTGATCTTGGTATGCATGGCACCCCTTGATCCCCCATCCTGGTATGCATGGCACCCCTTGATTCCCCCATCCTGGTATGCATGGCACCTCTTGATTCCCCCATCCTGGTATGCATGGCACCCCTTGATTCCCTCATCCTGGTATTCATGGCACCCCTTGATTCCCCCATCCTGGTATGCATGGCACCCCTTGATCCTGGTATGCTTGGCACACCTACATCTTGGTATTCATGGCACCCTCTGAGCCCCATCACGCTGCCCACAAAAAAAATAAACAATCATACTCACCTCCTCTCTCCTTCAGTGCTGTGTCCCGCTCTGCTGCCAACACTCTCACTGTGTGAGCCACGCATGGCAGGGCACGCATGGCGTCCCTGCCATGCGCCCTCACACAGTGAAGTGCTGTGCCAGAATAGTCACTGCTCCCTACGCTGGGACTGTGTGCGTGGGGAGCTGTGACCATTCAGTCTCTTCAATAGCCAGCACACTGTAGCCACAGCACGGCTCCTGCTGCGCTCGGAGGTCAGTGTGCCCGCTATTAAAGACCATGAATATTCACTACAACCCATGGGAGTGGCAGCAAGAGCCGCGCTGTAGCTACAGTGTGCCTGCTGTTAAGGAAAATGAATATTCCCTGCTCACCACACCCATGGGCATGGGGAGCAGGGAATATTCTTTTTCTTTAGCATCGGGCACAGCGTAGGCTGCAGCAGGCGGCTGCTACCTCCTGTGCCCCGCTCATCCCCCACTACCACTGCCTCCCAGTCGTCCCACCATCCACAGCCGAACATATGTTCGGACTATAAGACGCACCCCCACTTTCCTCCAAAATTTTGGAGGAAAATAGTGCATCTTATAGTCCGAAAAATACGGTATAATGGAAGCCAGTGGGAAACTCAAGCATTTTTCCAACGCCCTCCGGAGGTCTGGTGGGGTCTAAAAATTGATCAAATCGATGAAGACAGCGCGGAAATGGCATGGGAACAGCATGGGGAAGACCCCTGGAAGCATCTCTGAATTCCAGGTCGCTGCTGGGTTTAATGTTGTCAGAGTATTATGCTACTTTTATGGACTGACAATAAAGCATACAAAACTGAAGATAAAATGGATTTTACTGGAAAGAATGTTTAGAAACATTCTTTCCAGGATAATGACTCGAGTATAAGGCAAAATAAATAAGAGAAAAAAAATGCTCCTCCACACCTTGGGCTATGTTTACAGTGTTTTTGCTGCGTTTTTGCATGTTCGCATTGCTCTAAATTTTCTATTTCATATTAATACTGTAAAGTTTGAAACTTGGAGGGTCAGCTGCCAGCCCTCACAATTTATAGAGGGCCAGCAGGCAGCCACCACTATTTTTAGAGGGCTAGCAGGCGTCTTGTGGACAGATGAGACCAAAATAGAGCTTTTTAGTAAAGCACATCATTCTACTGTTTACTGTAAATGGAATGAGGCCTACAAATAAAATACCACAGTACTTACAGTCAAATATGGTGGAGATTCAAAGATATTTTGGGGTTGTTTTGCTGCCTCTGGCACTGGGCGCCTTGACTTGAAGTTATGGACAGTTATGGACAGTAGAAGAGATGTATGTGACCAGAATGAACACCCATTTCCAGAAGATGATACCTAGCACCTATCCCTATACTAAATGCAGCTAACAGCGGTTTTAATAGGGAATAGAATAGATGTTACCTTGATATTTTTTAGGTTGCAGCAGCAAGGACTATAATTTATAAGGCAATAATCCCTGACTAGATGCCTGTTGTACGCTATCCCTATTGCTCACCTTACACAAATTGCAGATAAAGACGGTATTATTAGAGAATAGAATCTATTTGAATTAACCCTGAAATAAGCTATTAATTTAACGTAGCAGCATCAAGGACTGTTATTTCATCTGTTATATAGATATATATAATAGAGAATATAGTGGAGCGTTTCGAACCTACTCAGGCTGATATGGAGGAGACCAGGATCTTCTTTACTTACTGTACAAAGTCTCCTGTCCCGGCTGTGAAATCCTGTAAACAGTGTGAGAACTCCCTATGTGACGACCACCTGACAGCCCACAACAAGGCAGTTGATCATACACTAAAAGAACCCACCGGCTGTTTTGGTTTCCAAAAATGTTCCCTCAACTAGAAGGTGAAGCATCAGAAAAGCATTTTTTCTCTTTACTAAGGAGTGGGTCTCCTAGACTGGTAAAGGGTATGCACTAAGTGCAAGGGATGACAAAAATTAGAAGGAGGCACTACAATACTCATTTGAAGTGACGTAGTAGAGGGCCTCAGAAAACATTTATTTTCCATTATTAAGGAGTGGGTATCCTACACTAAGTGAATGGGCTGAAAAACATTTACCCCTAGGGGGTATGCATATATATCAATGAATGTTAGAGGTAGGCCGTTCAAAATTTGGCACCATAAACAACTATAAAAAATTTATAGCGAGGGTAGCATGATCACCTTGTTGTTATGGTGGTGGAGAAGGAGGAGGAGGGCGATGCAAAAAAGATGAAATCCTGAAGCGTATACCCATGTTTGGGTGGGAAGGGAATAGACCAGAAAAAAACAAAACACTGAATTGAGTTTATGTTCCGCTGCTGTCATCCGGTGGTGTTGAGAAGTCTGGGCCAATCCAGCCCTTGTTAATTTTGATAAGAGTTAGCCTGTTAGCATTTTCAGTTGACAGGAGGATGCGCCTATCAGTTATACCCCCCGGAGGTACTAAAAATTCGCTCTGACAAAATGCTAGCGGCAGGGCAGGCCAGGACCTCAAAGGCGTAGAGTCAGTTTATGCCATGCGTCTAGCTTGGATACCCAATAGTTGTAAGGCAAAGAGGAATAACAGAGGATGCTGGTACAGTCGGCAAGGTACTCCTGCAGCATCTTCCAAAACTTTTCCCTCCTTGTTAGAATACTCCACATCAGGGTCTGGGCGCTGGGAGAGTCTGAGAAAACTGTCCCAGACCTTTGACTGTGTTCCCATGCCTCTGCTGCATTGTATTTGTGTCTCCTTTGCCTGTACTTCTTGGTTGTCTAACGAACTGTGACCTCTGACGCCAACATTTTCAGATGGGAATTTTTTTAATAATTCCTCTACAAGGACCTTCTGGTACTGCAACATTTTATTAGACCTATCCGCCACGGGAAGGAGAGATAGAAAGTTCTTCTTTTAGCGTGGGTCTAGAAGTGTGAGCAACCAGTAATTACTGTCATCCAAAATGCGTACAACACGAGGGCCACAGGAATGGCAGCGGAACATAAACTCAGCCATGTGTGCAAGACTGCCAACAGCCAATACTTCCCTGTCCTGACCAAGAGGACGACTGTCCATGCTCTCCTCCTCATCCTCCTCATGGTCCTCCTTCTCGTTCTCCCTCTCCTAAGGCCATCCACGCTGAACAGACGGTATGAATGTTGTGTGGGTAGTACCGTCTGTCATGTAGGAAACCAACTCCTATTGCTCTTCTTCCTCCTCTTCCTCCTCCTCCTCATTATTACCCAATCCACGTTGAGATGAGATGAGGGTGGGTTGTGTGGCATCACCCTGCATAGTTTCTTGCTCCATCTCATCGTGCTTCGTCTGCAATGCCTCCTCTTTAACTGTGAGCATCGAGCATTTCAGTAGACAGAGAAGTGGGATGGTGACGCTAATTATGGCGGCATCGCCGCTCACCATCTTGGTGGAGTCCTCAAAGTTTTGGAGTACTGCACAGATGTCAGACATCCATGCCCACTCATCAGCTATTATGTGCTGAGGCTGACCTGAATATCGACGGGCGTGTTGAAGCTGATACTCAACAACTGCCCTCTGCTGCTCACAAATCCTTCCCAACATATGCAGGGTTGAGTTCCAATGCATGGTGACATCGCACACCAGTCGGTGAGCTGGAAGCTGCAAACGCTGCTGAAGCACGGCGAGGGCGGCAGAAGCTGTAGCTGACTTTCTTAAATGGGCAGACACATGGTGTACCACTAGGTTGAGCACATGGGCCAGGAATGGAACGTGTGCAAGGTTGCCAAGCTTCAGAGCCGCCACCAGGTTCCGGCCATTGTCACACATGACTATGCCTGGCTGTAGGTTCAGTGGTGACAGCCACAGATCTGCCTGCTCCGCTACAGCTGTCAACAACTCTTTAGCGGTGTGCGGTTTGTCCCCTAAGCATATTAGCTTCGGAACAGCATGTTTCCGCTTGGCCGAGGCAGTGCTGCAGTGCTTCCAGCTTCCAATTGATGTGGTAATTTCTAAGATGAAGGCTGAAGAGGAAGAGGAGGTGCAGGAGCTTTAGAATGTGGGGGCAACCCTGATTGACCCAGAACCCACAATCCTCAGTGTCGGGAGGATGTGTTCCGTCCCAGAGTCCGAATGGGTCTCAGCTTCCACTATATTAAGCCAGTGTGCCGTCAGCAAGATGTACCATCCCATGGCACTTGTCCATATGTCCATGGTTAGGTGGTGTTAGAACCCTCCTGTTTGTTTTTTCCATCTTGTGTTTTGCGGTCACGTGACCATCGGCCTTTATATTCCCGCTCCGCCCTTATGGCTGTGCTGGACTTCAGTGTTTGACTGTTTCTCTAGCCTGGTGCTTCGGTGCCTTTCTCTGTCAAGTTCGCTTGGTCCTCTGGGACCTCTAGTACATTTTTGTCAGCTTGTCTTTTTGTGTTCTGCAACAACTTCTCTGTTTAGGAGGTGTCCCATTTTTGTCCCAGTCCTTAGTTCTTTTAGGGACCCCTCCCTTAATTCTATAGGTCTTCGTTCAGTCTAGTCGAGGACTAAGGCGGGTCTGTTCACTAGGAACAGGCAGCCCGCTACTTCGTAGGGATTCAGCTTAGTCTTACTGTAGGGACAGCTTTCCCCTATCTTTCCTTAGTACATGTTGCAGATCATAACAGGTGGACCTTCCCAGGACCTGCATTATTGAGGGCACGGGTAATGTTTTGGGACATGTGCTTATGTAAGGCGGTTGGCTGTGGGTGATCGACTGCGTATTTGGAGTGGGGTAGGGACAACTGAACACTGCACTGGGACAAGGACGTGGTTGCTGATGGTGGTTTCAAGTGTGCAACGACAGGTGCAGGGCGGGAGGCATCTTCGTTTACACCATGGAAAGGGGATTGATGTGCATGCACAACAGCGGAACAGGCAGTGGTGTCTCCTGCAGACACTGATTGCGAACCCAGGCGTTCAGCGCACCTAGTCGGGTGCTTTGCTGTCATGTGCCTGAGCATGCTGGTGGTGGTCAGGCTGGTAGTTTTGCTTCTTCTGCTGATGCTCGCATGGCAGATATTGCAAATTACCTTTTTGGGGTTATCTGGACAGTCTTTAAAAAAGAGCCAGACTCTGGAAGACCTAACCATTGGACTGACAACTTCCCTTATGTTGGTGTTCCGGGGAACAGTTGCCCGCCTTGTTTCTGTGGCTGCTTGTTCCTGCTTGTTGTGGTGCTACACCTCCCTCACCCTCTGTGCTGCTGTCCTCGCTATGCATGTCTCCTTGCCAGGTTGGGTCAGTGACTTCATCGTCCACCACCTCGTCTTCCACATTCGCACCCTTAGCCTCCTCCTGACTTGCTGGCAATTGTGTCTCATCATCATCATCCACCTCTTGCGACAGTAATTGCACTCTCCCACTGTCGCCTTTGTGTGACCGGGGCTGCTCAAATATTTGGGCATTGCTACATGCAATCTCCTCTTGCCCCGCTTGAAGCGGGCCGGACGAGAGGCCCGAATTTATAAATGGTAAAGTGAACGGCTCTTCGGAGTGTCCAAGTGTGGGATAACTTGTCTCCAGGCACTCGGCATGGTGGGAAGAAGGAGGATCATTAAGAGGAATATGTGGTCCAGACTCATGGGTAGTGAGACTGGACCGTGTGGAAGACAGGGTGGTGGTAGTGGTAAACTGACTGGAAACATTATCTGCTATCCAACCAACAACCTTTTCACACTGCTCTGGCTTCAAGAGTGGTGTCCTGTGCCCCCCTAGAAATTGGGACAGGAAGGTAGTTCAACATGATGTCGGTGTTTGTTGTGCTCCATCAGCAGGCACAGTTTCATCTTGCCCATGGCCTCAGCCTCTGCGTGCACCATCAGCATCACGTCCACTTCCCCGTCCCTTACCACGCACCTTGCCCATTTTAAATGTAGTGTAATATTTGGCATGCTCCAAAATATGTGACGATTATTACCGCAGTAATATCGGATCACGTCTGATGACCAGGTTTTAGTCAGTGGCTTTGTAGTATGGTATTGGCAATGGTCAGCGACCAAGTGTGAATAGTTTTGAACATCACACAAATGACAGACTTTAAATGGAGTGTAATATCTGGCACGCTCCCAAAAAATTCTGAATTATTAGTTCAGTAATATCTGATCCCGTCTGATGACCACGGTTTTAGGCAGTGGCATCAGAGATATGGTATTGGTCAGCGACCAAGTGTGAATAGGTTGGACAACACACAAGGGGCAGACTTTAACTGGAGTGTAAAATTTGGCACTCTCCAAAAAATGTGACGATTATTACCGCAGTTATATGGGATCATGTCTGATGACTACGGTTTTAGGCAGTGGCGTTAGAGATATGGTATTGGTCAGTGACTAAGTGTGAATAAGTTGAACAACACACAACTGGCAGACTTTAACTGAAATGTAATATTTCGCACGCTCCAAAAAATGTCACGATTATTACCACAGTAATATCGGATCACGTCTTATGCTGGACAAGTTTCTCTGCTTCCACAATACAGCAATGCGAATAAAATAAAAAAAATCTGGCTGTATTCTGCTAACAAGCAAATGGAGCAGTAAAATGTTGTACTGTATTGCTTTTTAAGCAAATAATCAGGATTAAGTGACACTATGTTCCCTATTGTTGCCGCTTTATTTGCGACAATGGAGCAGCCTGGTTCTAAAATTGAAAATAATATAGGATCTTGATATAGTTTAGGAAATAATTTGTAGATAATATTGTTGATATGATAAAATTGAGGACTATATTGTATAGATAAAACCGGTTTCATGGTTTTGCCAGTGTTCCTACTCTTTTTGGTCAACAGCTCAGATCTGTTTTTGTGGTGAACAATGTTAGATACTCTGTAGCGTCGTTGTCCCTGCCTCCTGCCAGACAGGGACGCCGTTCCCCTCACCTCTCCGCTCCGTGCCCGGCGGCTTCCTCCCGCTCTGCTGGGAGCGCGTGCTGCTTCCCGGCCTCTGTGCTTAGGGCGCGCGCGCGCTCCCCCTCTCTTAAAGGGGCCGCGCGCGCCGTCCTAAGGAGTCCCCGGCCAATGGCCGGAGGACCTCACCATATATAAGGCATCTCCTCCAAAATGGAGGTGCCCGAGCAATGTTGTTGCAAAGCCTTTCAACTCTGCTTCAGCCCTCAGGTCCCGTTACCAGTTACCTGCCAGTCACCTGCCAGATTCCTGTTTGATTCCTGTCTGATACCTGCCTGATATCTGCTTACCTGCTTGCTATCCTGTGGTCCGACAGTCTGCCTACCAGCACCTGCCAGTCTGTCTATGGATCAGTCCGCCTGCGGACCAGGAAGTACCTGCCAGATACCTGCCTGATACCTGCCTGCCTGCTAGCCTACCTGGAGGCTTAGCCGTCACTTGCTGTGACCACCTGCCTGTCCAGAGACTCTTGCCCGCTCACCTGGGAGCGCTCACCTGCTAGCTGCCTGCTAGCCTACCTGGAGGCTCTGCCGTCACTTGCTGTGACCACCTGCCTGTCCAGAGACTCTTGCCCGCTCACCTGGGAGCGCTTACCTGCTACCTACCAGCTAGCCTACCTGGAGGCTCTGCCGTCACTTGCCGTAACCACCTGCCTGTCCAGAGACTCTTGCCCGCTCACCTGGGAGCGCTCACCTGCTACCTGCCTGCTAGCCTATCTAGAGACTCTTCCCTGCTGTCACTTGCCGTGACCACCTGCCCATCTAGAGACTCTTACCCTGCTGTCACTTGCCGTGACCATCCGCCTGTCAAGAGACTGTCCCCGTCACTTGCCGTGACTTCCTGCCCTTCTACCCAGAGACTGTCCCTGTCACTTGCCATGACTACCTGCCTGCCTTCCCTGGGAGCCACCCGCTTCCTTACAAGGACTGCCCCTTTGTATAGTTGCTCAGAGGTTCCACCTCCCAGACCCATTACAGTTTGCTCGGGGCCATGGAACCCGGTGGCACCCAAGCTCCCTTGCTCTCGGACCTATGTCATGAACTTTCCCGTCAGAGGTCCCAACAGGAGTCCATCCTGAGCCACCTGCGTAGTGTTAACTCCCGCCTGGACACACTGACTACCTCTTCGGGACCTGCTTCCAGTCGCACGACTCCTACCCCGGCAGCGTCGCTGCCCATCAATTCCATGGCATCTCTTCCCGGTCCCCGCCTCACCGCCCAGCCTCGTTTTGGCGGAGACCCCGGTCAGGCACGGGGCTTCTTTAACCTGTGCACTCTGCACTTCGAACTGTTGGCACACCAGTTTTCCACCGACCGAGCCAAAGTAACCTTCATCATGTCCCATCTCACGGGGGAGGCTCTGGCTTGGCTAAATCCTCTATGGGAGAGAGGAGAACCCCTAATGTCTAACCTGCCAGCCTTTCTCATGGCTTTCCGGAAGGTCTTCGACGAACCAGGACGGAGGACCTCATCCGCCTCATCTCTGCTACGCCTCCGCCAAGGAAGTCTCACCGTGGGCCAATATGCCATACGGTTCCGTACCCTTGCTTCGGAGCTTGCCTGGGATAACGACGCCCTGGTGTCCGTCATCTGGGAGGGTCTGTCCGGCCGTATTAAAGATGAACTCGCCGGTCGGGACATTCCTACCACTCTCGACGACTTAATTACACTTGCCACCCGGATTGACATCCGGTTCCAGGAGCGCACCAAAGAGGCCACCCGTGAGAGGAGATTTTCACGCCTTGCCCCTACCTTCCAGAGACCCGTCACTTCCTCCGTTACTCCCCCGGCGCACTCACCCGAGCCTATGCAGGTCGACCAGACCAAGATGGTAAAGACCCGTCAAGAATTACGCCGTGCCAAGGGGAGCTGCTTCTACTGTGGCAGTAAGGAGCACCGGATCCGTTCCTGCCCGGAGAGGTCGGGAAACGCCTGTGTCTAGGGTCGCTCAGAGAGGTCGCCCTAGACAGAAATAAACCCTCTCCATCTCTAATGCTGTCGGTCTCTATCATCTGCGGGGAGAACCGTTATTTTGAACTGGCTCAACTTGACTCTGGAGCTGCCGGAAATCTAATTTCTCAGTCCCTGGTAGAGAAATACCGCATTCCCACCAAACCTCTGGCTGTACCCTTATCTGTCGCTGCCGTGGATGGGGGCCTCTTACCTCATCCCATCCCACTCATCACCGAATCCATAACTCTGCAGGTGGGAATGCTGCACTCTGAGAGCATCTTCTTTCATGTTCTGCCTGGACTCTCTCACGCCCTCTTGCTAGGCCTACCATGGCTCCAGAGACACGCACCCGTGCTTGATTGGCTGACCGGAGAAGTTCTTCGCTGGGGACAGGACTGCCATAAGACTTGTTTAGTTCCCGTTCATCCTGCTCGTCCTTCTCCTACCCCAGCCAATCTACCCGGCCTACCGGTTCCCTATTGGCCTTTTGCGGACGTCTTTAATAAAAGAGAAGCAGAGACATTACCCCCTCATAGACCATACGACTGCCCAATTGACCTGATGCCCGGCGCTACTCCTCCCCGTGGGCGTATTTACCCTTTGTCCGCTGCTGAGACCCGGTCCATGTCTGAATATATTGAGGAAAATCTGGCCCGGGGGTTTATCTGGAAATCTACCTCTCCGGCGGGAGCAGGCTTCTTCTTCGTCAAAAAGAAGGACGGCTCACTCCGTCCCTGTATAGACTATAGAGGCCTTAACCAGATCACAGTGAAGAATAAATACCCCCTTCCGCTCATTCCTGAATTATTTGACCGTCTGAGGGGGGCTAGAATCTTCACCAAGCTGGACCTCCGTGGGGCGTATAATCTGGTCCGCATCCGTCAGGGGGATGAATGGAAGACGGCATTCAACACCCGGGACGGTCACTATGAATACCTTGTAATGCCCTTCGGTCTCTGTAACGCTCCCGCCGTCTTTCAAGAGTTGGTCAATGACATCTTCCGTGACCTTCTCTACTCCTGCGTGGTGGTGTACCTGGACGACATCTTGGTCTTCTCTCCGGATCTTCTCACTCACCGGAGGGATGTTTGTCAGGTCCTGCTCAGGCTCAGGCAGAACCACCTCTACGCTAAATATGAGAAGTGCCTCTTTCAGCAGCAGACCTCGCTTCCATTTCTGGGCTACATAATCTCTCAGACCGGCCTACAAATGGACCCTGAGAAACTGTCTGCCATCCAGAAGTGGCCCCGACCAGAGGAGTTGAAGGCTATTCAGCGGTTCCTGGGCTTCGCCAACTACTACCGCCTCTTCATTCCGCACTTCTCTTCCCGGACTGCCCCTATCTCGACGCTCACCCGTAAGGGCGCTAATCCCAGAGAATGGCCGCCCGAAGCAGAGGAGGCCTTCCTTTCTTTAAAACGAGCTTTTTCCTCCGCCCCTGTGCTGCATCGTCCGGACGGCAACAAACAATTCTTTCTAGAAGTCGACGCTTCCTCCTCCGGAGCCGGAGCAGTACTTACCCAAAAGTCGTCTTCCGGAAGAATGGTAACCTGCGGCTTCTTATCCAAACTCTTCTCCTCATCTGAGCGCAACTATTCTATAGGAGACCGAGAATTGTTGGCCATTAAGCTGGCACTGGAGGAGTGGCGTTACCTGCTCGAGGGGGCTCTTCACCCGGTGATAATTTACACGGACGACAAGAACTTGGCTTACCTCCAGAGTGCCCAGAGACTTAACCCGCGCCAAGCCTGGTGGTCCTTGTTCTTCGCCCGCTTTAATTTCATTCTACATTTTCGCCCGGCTGACAAAAACATCAAAGCTGATGCCTTATCCTGATCCTTTTTGGTCTCTGATCTTGAGGAGGAGCCTAAGCACATCATCGACCCCGCCAAAGTAATGCAGGTGGCCCCCGTGAATCTAAATCGTCTTCCACCCGGTAAGACGTTCGTAACTGTTTCTGATCGTGAGAAGGTTCTACACTGGGGACACTCGTCCAAGCTAGCTGGCCACACTGGTCAGAAAAAGACCCTCCAGCTTATTTCCCGGCATTACTGGTGGCCTACCCTGCACAAGGACGTAATAGACTTTGTTTCAGCCTGTGTGTCCTGCGCTCGCAACAAGGTTCCGAGACATCTGACAGCCGGCCGTCTCCTTCCTCTTCCTGTAACTGCTGCCCCATGGCAGCATATAGCTATGGACTTTATAACGGACCTCCCTGTCTCTGCCGGTTGTACGGTCATATGGGTGGTCGCTGACCGCTTTTCCAAAATGGCTCACTTTATTCCCCTGCCGGGTCTCCCGTCTGCTTCAGAGTTAGCTAAAGACTTTATCCATCATGTCTTCCATCTACACGGTCTTCCTCTCCACATCGTATCCGACCGAGGTGTTCAGTTCACCTCTCGTTTTTGGCGAGCCATGTGTAAACTGCTGGGGGTCACCTTGGACTTTTCTTCTGCATATCACCCACAGTCCAATGGCCAAGTAGAACGGATCAACCAAATTTTAACCAGTTACCTCCGGCACTTTGTTAATGCTCACCATTCCGACTGGGTGGATCTTTTACCGTGGACCGAATTTTCTTACAATAATCACGAGAGCGAATCTTCCTCCAAATCCCCGTTTTTTGTAGTCTTCGGTCAGCATCCTCGGATCCCTTTTCCCGTCTCCACCTCGGTGGACAATCCGGCTGCGGAATCTCTCGTTAGCGAATTTTCCTCCATTTGGGAAAGTACCAGATCCGCACTTCTTCAGTCATCCGAGCGGAGGAAAAAACAGGCCGACAAAAGACGTCTGGATCCACCACAATTCCGTCCTGGAGATAAGGTCTGGCTCTCGTCCAAGTATGTCCGGCTCAAGATTCCTTCCTACAAGTTAGGGCCTCGGTTCATCGGCCCACTGGAAGTTATCAAACAAATCAACCCGGTGGCCTATAAATTGAAACTCCCAGCCAACTTGCGGATTCCTAACTCCTTCCATGTATCTCTACTCAAACCCGTGGTACTTAACTCTTTTTCCAAGTCTACAGGTACGCCTCCTGCTCCGTTTTCCGCTGAAAACGAGTTTGAGGTAGAGAACATTCTGGCCACCAAAAGGGTAAGAGGAAAGTCCTTTTTTCTAGTGGATTGGAAGGGGTTTGGTCCTGAGGAGAGAACATGGGAGCCTCGGGAGAACATCCATGCCCCGCTCATCCTTGATAAATTTCTCTCTGGCCTAAAAAAGGGGGGGCCTAAAGGGGGGGGTACTGTAGCGTTGGCGTCTCTGTCTCCTGCCAGACAGGGACGCCGTTCCCCTCACCTCTCCGCTCCGTGCCCGGCGGCTTCCTCCCGCTCTGTTGGCAGCGCGCGCTGCTTCCCGGCCTCTGTGCTTAGGGCGCGTGCGCGCTCCCCCTCTCTTAAAGGGGCCACGCGCGCCGTCATAAGGAGTCCCCGGCCAATGGCCGGAGGACCTCACCATATATAAGGCACCTTCTCCAAAATGGAGGTGCCCGAGCAATGTTGTTGCAAAGCCTTTCAACTCTGCTTCAGCCCTCAGGTCCCATTACCAGTTACCTGCCAGTCACCTGCCAGATTCCTGTTTGATTCCTGTCTGATACCTGCCTGATATCTGCTTACCTGCTTGTTATCCTGTGGTCCGACAGTCTGCCTACCAGCACCTGCCAGTCTGTCTATGGATCAGTCTGCCTGCGGACCAGGAAGTACATGCCAGATACCTGCCTGATACCTGCCTGCCTGCTAGCCAACCTGGAGGCTTAGCCGTCACTTGCTGTGACCACCTGCCTGTCCAGAGACTCTTGCCCGCTCACCTGGAAGCGCTCACCTGCTACCTGCCTGCTAGCCTACCTGGAGGCTCTGCCGTCACTTGCTGTGACCACCTGCCTGTCCAGAGACTCTTGCCCGCTCACCTGGGAGCGCTCACCTGCTACCTGCCTGCTAGCCTACCTGGAGGTTCTGCCGTCACTTGCTGTGACCACCTGCCTGTCCAGAGACTCTTGCCCGCTCACCTGGGAGCGCTTACCTGCTACCTGCCTGCTAGCCTACCTGGAGGCTCTGCCGTCACTTGCCGTGACCACCTGCCTGTCCTGAGACTCTTGCCCGCTCACCTGGGAGCGCTCACCTGCTACCTGCCTGCTAGCCTACCTGGATGCTCTGCCGTCACTTGCCGTGACCACCTGCCTGTCCAGAGACTCTTGCCCGCTCACCTGGGAGCACTCACCTGCTACCTGCCTGCTAGCCTATCTAGAGACTCTTCCCTGCTGTCACTTGCCGTGACCATCCGCCTGTCAAGAGACTGTCCCCGTCACTTGCCGTGACTTCCTGCCCTTCTACCCAGAGACTGTCCCTGTCACTTGCCATGACTACCTGCCCGCCTTCCCTGGGAGCCACCCGCTTCCTTACAAGGACTGCCCCTTTGTATAGTTGCTCAGAGGTTCCACCTCCCAGACCCGTTACATACTCTATTAAGTAACCAAGGAGAATATCCTCTTTTGGACAATCTATTTCTAGATTCCAGGATCTCCTTGTGCAAAATATTGGGGTTGCTGCAATTCCTCTTTATTTGATTAAATTCCCCCACTGGAATGGCATTAATTGTATGGTCAGGGTGACTGCCCTGAGCATGCAGTATAGTGTTGCCAGAGATAGGTTTAACATATGTTGAAGAAGTGATGATGTTACCCGGGGTACCAGAAAGCTGTAGATCTAGAAATGAAATTGCAATAGCATTGCATGTGAGATACGTGTAAATTGATGATTGTTGTTATTGATGTAATTATTATGAATTGTGGTATGGCAGATACATGACCCCCCATATGAATGGGAGGTCTTCGATGTATCTGCCATACCACATGATATTGGACGAAAAAAGGATTAGACACTGCATATAAAAATTCCGATTCCCAAAAAGACATGACCAAATTGGCCAAAGAGGGGGAGTATTTTGCCCCATAGACACGCCTCTGTAATGCAAATAATGTGACTCATTAAAAGTAACAAAGTTATTAGTCATGAGAAAAAATGTTACCTGTATAATATAATTCTGTAACTCCATAGAGAATCTATAATATTGTATAACCGGGGATGCGTGGCTCTGTCTGAAGCCTTTATAGACTGTGCATGTGCGGCGCGCAGTCTGGCTCCAGACAGAAGCAGGCATCCAGCCGTTACAGGTAAGAGGAGTGTATGGCGCCAGAGATCGCAGTATACATAGACACTGAACGCATACCATGATCTCCAGCGCCATACTTACATACTTACCTGACCGGGAGGAGCGTTGCCGTGGTGCTTCTCTTCTCGCCGGAGACCGGGGCAGGAGTGGGAAGGGGGCAGCATATACCAATAAAAATGCTCGCCACCCGGGCATAGAACGGGTTCAATAGCTAGTTCACTATATCTGGATAGGTGGAATTTCAGTGCCCATATTGTAATATCATGCAGTGTGGAGGTATTTAGAAATGTAACATCACAGCTAAGCCATGAAAAATCTTCCTGCCAGATTATTTGAAAAATGCCTCATGATATCACAAGAGTCCCTTACAAACCTCGGGGCTCTCTGAGCTAAAGGTTGGAGGACTGTATCTAACCATTCACTGAGATGTTCCGTCATTGACCCTATCCCTGAAATAATGGGATACGTGTTCGTGTAAGGCGGGGACGGCAAACTGGAAGAAATAGTGGCTGCTGGGGAATGAGTACCGAGGGATGGACACCGCCATGAGGTTGCAAAATGCTTCCGTCTCCACAAGCCAAAACACCAACATTTCCCGGGCAGGAAGTCTGGAAATGTGGCCGTTTAGTATTGTGGCCTGTGGGTGGGTGGCTGTGTATTTACGCTTGCGTTCGAAGGACTGGGGTAGGGACAACTGAACACTGCGCTGAGACAAAGACATGGACGTGGTTGCTGACGGTGGTTGCAAGCGTGCAATGACAGGTGCAGGGTGGAAGGCATCTTTGCCTGCATCATGCACAGGGGATTGGAGTGCACATAGAACAGGGGAAAAGGCAGTGGTGTCAACCGCAGACACTGTTTCTGCACCTTGGCATTCGGCCCAGCTTGTCGTGTGCTTTGCTGTCATGTGCCTGAGCATGCTAGTGGTGGTCAGGCTGGTAGTTGTGCTGCCACTGCTGATGCTGGCATGGCAGATGTTGCAAATGGCCTTTTTTGGGTTAACTAAACTGTCTTTAAAAAAAACACCAGACTCGGTAACACCTAACCTTTGAAATGGCAACTTCCCCCATGTTGGTGCTCTGGAGAATAGTTGCCCGCCTTGTGTCTCTGGCCACCCCACTGCCTCTTCCTGACTGTTGTGGTGCTGTGGATCCCTCCCCCTCTGCGCTGCTGTCCTCGATCTGCATGTCACCTTCCCAGGTTGGGTCATGACTTCATCGTCCACCACCTCGTCTTTCACTTCTGTACCCTTGTCCTCCTCCTGACTTGCTGATTTAACAACATCACTTGTTGGCAATTGTGTCTCATCATCATCCACCTCTTCCGACTGTAATTGCATTTTCCCACCGTCATCTTCTTGTGACTGCAGCTGCTCAACTATTCGGGCACCACTACCTGCGATCTCCTCATGTCCCGCTTTAAGTGGGCAGGGCAAGAGGCCAGAATCTAAACATGGAAATGTGAACACAGCTCTTTGGAGTGTCCAAGTGTGGGATTACTTGTCTCCGGGTACTCGGCATGGTGGGAGGAAGGAGGATCAGGATGAGAATTATGTGGTCCAGAAACACGAATACTGTGACTGGACCGTGTAGAAGACAGGGTGGTGCTGGAAAACTGACTGGAAGCATTATCTGCTAGCCATCCAACAACCTTTTCCCACTGGTCTGGCTTCAAGAGTGGTGTTCCACATCCCCCTACAAAGTGGGACAGGAAGCAAGGTTGACATGATGTGTGTATTTATTGTGATCCTGCAGCAGGCATAGTTTCACCTTGCCCAAGGCCTCGGCCCCTGCACTCACCATCAGTATCACGTCCACTTTCCTGTCCCTTACCACGCGCCTTGCCCATTTTAGATTACGTATGATGTATCCCTGTTAAGAAAACTTTGCAGGATTAGCATCGCAGGGAAATTTGCCCACCTTAGATGGACTTGTTACACTGCAGTTGCAATATAGCGATGCTATAGCTCACCAACTAAGTTTGCCTGTATGCTTTTGACTCACAACTGGCACAGTATAAATGGCGTATATTTCCCTGCTGAAAACTTATTGCAGGATTTGAATCGCAGGAAAATTTACCCACCTCAAATGAACTTGTTGCAGTGCAGAAGCAATATAGCGATGCTATTGATAAACAGCCAAGTCTGGCTGTATGTTTTTAACGTACAACTGGGCAGTAAAAATGGTGTAAAAAAATTCCCTGCTGAGAAAACTTTGCAGGATTTGTATCGCAGGAAATTTAGCACATCTCAGATGGACTTGTTTCACTGCTTGCACTATATAGCAATGCTATTGCAATCAACCAAGTTTGGCTGTATGCTTTTGACACACAACTGATGAAGTATAAATGGTGCATAATATATCTCTGCTGAAAAAACTTTGCAGAATTTGTATCACAGGAAAATTTGCCCACCTAAGATGGACTTGCTACACGGCAATAGCAATATGGTGATGCTTTTTCTAACCAACCAAGTCTGGCTGTATACTTTTAATGCACAACAGGCTCAATATAAATGGCGTATAATATTTCTCTGCTGCGAAAACTTTGCAGAATTTGTATCGCAGGAAATTTAGCACACCTCAGCTGGACTTGTTTCACTGCTTGCGCTATATAGCGATGCTATTGCGACCAACCAAGTCTGGCTGTATGCTTTTGATGCACAACTGGCGCAGTATAAATGGCGTATAACATTTCCCTGCTCAGAACAATTTGCAGGATTAAAAGCAAAAAGAATATTATTAGCCCTAAGAAGGGCTTTTGATATGAGTTGCAGCAGAAACGACGTGCAATTAACCCTATCCTGTCCTACACTATCCTTTGGGCACAATCTCTCCCTAAATGCTGCTAACAGCAGTATTAATATTGATTATGTCCCAAAAGCAGAAAAGATCGGCACCAAAAATACCACAATCGCTGATATATACTGTAATTACCCGCCACACAGTATATTGCAAAACGGCACTCCTGGATCACTGGTGCAAACCTGAAGAAAGCAGCTGCCAGACAAGTCCATCAAAAGAAGTTTCCAGACGATCCTTAGGACCTGTTGAAGCGCAGGGAGCGTGAAACGGTCGTCGTCCAACTTTTATCCACTTCGTTCCCCTGCCTGCATGTTTTTAGCTGCAATGCAATAAAGGACTTTTAAAAGGGATGGTGAGTGCAACATTTTTCTTATTTTTTTTTTATTAATATTGATTATAATTAGATCTAATAAGGGCTGTTGTTGCAGTTGAAGGAAATATAAATGGTGTCTAATCCCTGCGTATACGCAGCTAAAATTCTGTCCCTAGTTCAACAGCACCTCCCCTTTCTCTGTCTGTTTCCTTTGGTACACTGTGCCGATCACAGCGTCCCGGGTCTTATATAGACCCGATGACGGTATGTAGCCAGCCAATCACAGTATTGCCGCTACCAACATGGCTATGGCATTACAGTGACTGGCAGGCAATCCCTGCATGTTTATTGGCTGTCTAGTAAGCACCAAACATGCGGGGCGGGGACTTGAGCTTGCGCGCGAGCATTCAAAAATACTCGCCAAGTAACGAGCATCTCAAGCACCCTGATGCTCGAGTGAGTAATGAGCAGTGACAAGCACACTCACTCATCACTAGTATTTATATATGCATATTGTGTTATATATATTATATATTCTTTTACCAGGGTATGTGTTACCAATTTCATAATATTTTCTGTGCATTGCAGGTTTGAGTATTTTGCACTTTATTGAGCTAACACTAAAACATAGGGGCTGAATCAAAACTTTAATGCCACAAAACCTTTGGCGTAAAACCTTTGAAGTCACAAAAATTTTGTGCAACGTGGATTTGTCCAAAAATTTTGCAACTTTACTTTTGGCATTTTCAAGTTTGAAGCAGCTCCACTAAAATGGAAGGTTCTTGGAAGGAATCAGATTGGGACGGGGCATGAGCACGTTCGCTGTTTAATTAATCAAAACTGCCAGTGTTTTGCATGGTAAAAAGGCTACTTCAGTTCCTGATTGCACCCACCACTCAGAAGTGCCTAATCATTAATGCACCTCTTCAATTTGGTGCCTCTTGTACTCCAACAAGACTAGCGTAGCATGACTATGTGCTACACTTGTCTAAATGAATCGGCTGCATACCCTTTTTTTTTATAAGTAGTAGCAGTGACTCGCCGTCACCTGCGCAGAAGAAGGATGAAGACACTGGCCATAGAAGGGCAGATAAGGTATCTATAACCACGTGAGTGCAGGGCGCAGGAGCGGGATTACGGCACCGCAACTGCACATCACAGGGCAGGGTGACATGCATGGGAGGGGGGTGGTATGGTAATGAAGACAGGAGACAGAGATTTCTTCCAGGCACCACACACCCTGGAGCCTGGAAGAAATCATTAACATAAAAGATTAAAAGTGTATTTCTCAACAACTGGACCGCAGCTATGAGGCATACAGGTAAGACTAGTTTTACCATTCTATTACCTGTATGCTCATAGTAACAGCTTAAAAGCGTCCCAGGGGGTGACAGATTCCCTTTAAGAAATGGCAGTTAACAGGAACAGTGAAGGTCAAGATAAGGTTTGGAATATCAAGCAAAATTTCAGTGAGAGCTGCTCGTAGGATTGCTAGAGAGGCAAATCAAACCCCCGCTTGACTGCAAAAGACATTTCAAAAAGATTTATCAGACTGTACTTGTGATACATTGTTCTACTGTTCAGACACCTCCACAAATATGGCCTTCATGGAAGAGTCATCAGAAGAAAACCTCTCCTGCGTCCTCACCATAAAATTCAGCATCAGAGGTATGCAAAAGAATATTTAAACACGCCTGATGCATTTTGGAAACAAGTCCTGTGGACCAGAAAGGTTAAAATGGAACTCATTGGCAACAACAATCAAATCTATATGTGGAGAAAAAAGGGCAAAGAATTTCAGGAAAAGAACATCTCAAAAACCATTAATCATGGAGGTGTAGCAATCATACTTTGGGGTTGTGTTGCAGCCAATGGCACGGGGAACATTTCATGGGTTGAGGGAAGAATGGATTCAATGAAATTTCAACAAATTATTGATGCAAACATAACACGATCTGTAAAAAAGCTGAAGTTGAAAAGAGGATGGCTTCTACAAATGGATAATGATCCTAAATAGTGTTGAGCGAGCACTAAAATGCTCGGGTGCTCGAAGCTCGGGCCGAGCTCACCGTGATACTCGGGTGCTTGACCCGAGCAACGAGCCTAATGTTAGTCTATGGGAGACCCGAGCATTTTTGCGGCGGCACCCCCGGCAGTCTTTTAAAAGCCTAACAAGTGCCCAAAACGATAGTGACAGTGCTCAAATGACATGGGGACAGCATGGGGATCGCCCCAGGAAGCATTTCTGACCCCCAGGTCACTGCTGTCAACAACGTGGTCAGAGGTATTAAGCCACTTTTACGGGCTCACAATAAAACATTCAAAAACGAAACTGAAATGGTTTTCCTGCGAAATCTGTTAAGGAAGTTCCTTTCCAGGGTAAAGACTTGTGTATAAGGTAAAATAAATAACCCCCCAAAAAAATACTCCTCCACACCTTGGGCTATGTTCACAAGTAGCATTTTTTATGCGTTTTGCACTTTTGTATTGCTTTCAACCGTGACAAATGCATTCACTGAGAAATGTCATTTTAACATTTTATAATCTTATCTGGCCATGTACTGTGTGACACATGCATACAGTGCTGAAAAGACATGGGAACAGCATGGGGAAGACCCCTGGAAGCATCTCTGACACCCGGGTCACTGCCTAAAAGTGTGCCCATCAGAAGTGATCCTTGCCGCATCAGAAGATGCAGACTTGCAACTATCCCCGTGCAAGTCCTTTTCCCAGGGCAGTGTTCAATTGTACCTCCCCCATTCCTTGGAATGCAAGCGCAAATATGCAGCCAACCAACCACCCACCCGCAGGCTGCAATACCATACTGCTAGCTTTCACTTGAAATGAGGCCTTTTAGTTTGGAGGAGGCCGAAGCTGGCCACTACCTCATGGCTGCTTCGGCAGCGAGGTATCCATACTCAGTCCCCAGCCGCCCGGCGGCCAGGTGTCCACGCTCTGTCCCCAGCCACCAGGGGGCAGCCGGGTGTCCATACTCGGTCCCCAGCCTCCCCGCGGCCGGGTGTCCACACATGGTCCGCAGCCGCCTGGGGGTGGCCGGGTGTCCATAAACGGTCCCCAGCCGCCCCTATTTCTCCTGTTACCTTCCCACACACTTTTCTTAGCCTGGTCTGCTTTAGGGCAGCATTGGACGAGCCCACCAGAGAACCAGACTCCTCCGGTGGACCCTGGCTTCTCCATCAGGGGAGTTGAGAGTGCCAAGGTGAGGAGCATGATGATGATAGAAGTTAGCATCTGCTTTGTTTTCTTGGAATGCAAGCGCATGTATGTAGTAGCGGCTAGGCCTGAAGTGGTCAGCGTTTTGGCGCATATCCTACCTCCTCGGAGGATTGCTGGATGTTTTCCTGCTACTATCCCAGTTCTATGACTCCCGTTAAAACAAAGCTTCAGGTGATAAATGATGGATGAGGTGGTGGCAAAGGAGAAAGAGCAGGAGGAACACGGACCATTCACATCAATATCAGGCCAGTCAACCACACATGTCTTATAGGATATGTTTCTGTACCAAAAGGAGTGGTTTGGCTACACAGTTATAGGGCATACAGTGAGTGCAATGCCTACCAAAAATTTAGAGGCACTTCAATGCCCCTTGGAAGTGACATGGAGGTCAGAGGGCCTTAATTAAACCATTTTTATAGCAACTGGGTCTCCTGTGCACTGTTGACCTAAGCAGTGAATGAAAGGCTTTCCAAAAATTATGAGGACCTGCAATGCCCCTTGAAACAGACGTGGATTACAGTGTACTAAAAACCTTCTACCCATTATTGGGGAGTGGGTCTCCCTTAGTGTTCGCATATGCATTGAAAAGCAAAAGCTGACTAAACTTAGGAGGAAATGCAATGCCCGTTGGAAGAGTCATGGAGGTCGCAGTAGCTTAACAAGACTGTTTTAATGCCCCTTGGAAGAGACGTGGAGGTCGCAGTAGCTTAGCAAGATGGTTTTAATGCCCCTTGGAAGAGACGTGGAGGTCGCAGTAGCTTAACAAGATGGTTTTAATGCCCCTTGGAAAAGTGGTGGAGGTCACAGTAGCTTAACAAGACGGTTTTAATGCCCCTTACAAGAACCATACAGTACAGCATCTTAAAAACATTATTCCCATTATTGGGGAGTGGGTCTCCCATAGTCTTTGCTTATGCCTTCCAAGCAAAAGCTGCCAAAAATTAGGACGGAGGAACTTGCAATGCCCCTTACAAGAGCCATGCAGTACAGCATATTAAAAACATTATTCCCATTATAGGGGAGTGGGTCTCCCATAGTCTTTGAATATGCCTTCCAAGCAAAAGCTGTCAAAAATTAGGATGGAGGAACTTGCAATGCCCCTTACAAGAGCCATGCAGTACAGCATCTTAAAAACATTATTCTCATTATTGGGGAGTGGGTCTCCCATAGTCTTTGCTTATGCCTTCCAAGCAAAAGCTGCCAAAAATTAGGACGGAGGAACTTGCAATGCCCCTTACAAGAGCCATGCAGTACAGCATATTAAAAACAATATTCCCATTATTGGGGAGTGGGTCTCCCACAGTCTTTGCCTATGCCTTCCAAGCAAAAGCTGCCAAAAATTAGGACAGAGGAACTTGCAATGCCCCTTACAAGAGCCATGCAGTACAGCCTATTACAAACATTATTCCCATTATTGGGGAGTGGGTCTTCCATAGTCTTTGCTTATGCCTTCCAAGCAAAAGCTGCCAAAAATTAGGACGGAGGAACTTGCAATGCCCCTTACAAGAGCCATGCAGAACAGCATATTACAAACATTATTCCCATTATTGAGGAGTGGGTCTCCCATAGTCTTTGCTTATGCCTTCCAAGCAAAAGCTGCCAAAAATTAGGACGGAGGAACTTGCAATGCCCCTTACAAGAGCCATGCAGTACAGCATATTAAAAACATTATTCCCATTATAGGGGAGTGGGTCTCCCATAGTCTTTGAATATGCCTTCCAAGCAAAAGCTGTCAAAAATTAGGACGGAGGAACTTGCAATGCCCCTTACAAGAGCCATGCAGTACAGCATCTTAAAAACATTATTCTCATTATTGGGGAGTGGGTCTCCCATAGTCTTTGCTTATGCCTTCCAAGCAAAAGCTGCCAAAAATTAGGACGGAGGAACTTGCAATGCCCCTTACAAGAGCCATGCAGTACAGCATATTAAAAACAATATTCCCATTATTGGGGAGTGGGTCTCCCATAGTCTTTGCCTATGCCTTCCAAGCAAAAGCTGCCAAAAATTAGGACAGAGGAACTTGCAATGCCCCTTACAAGAGCCATGCAGTACAGCCTATTACAAACATTATTCCCATTATTGGGGAGTGGGTCTTCCATAGTCTTTGCTTATGCCTTCCAAGCAAAAGCTGCCAAAAATTAGGACGGAGGAACTTGCAATGCCCCTTACAAGAGCCATGCAGAACAGCATATTAGAAACATTATTCCCATTATTGAGGAGTGGGTCTCCCATAGTCTTTGCTTATGCCTTCCAAGCAAAAGCTGCCAAAAATTAGGACGGAGGAACTTGCTATGCCCCTGACAAGAGCCATGCAGTACAGCATATTACAAACATTATTCACATTATTGGGGAGTGGGTCTCCCATAGTCTTTGCTTATGCCTTCTAAGCAAAAACTGCCAAAAATTAGGAGGAAATGCAATGCCCGTTCGAAGAGTCGTGGAGGTTAGAGTTAATTAAAAACAACATTTCAATGCCCCTTGGAAGAGCTGTGGAGTTCAGAGTGGTTTAACAAGATGCTTTTAATGCCCCTTGGAAGAGACGTGGAGGTCCCAGTAGCTTAACAAGATGGTTTTAATGCCCCTCGGAAGAGACGTGGAGGTCGCAGTAGCTTAACAAGACTTTTTTAATGCCCCTTGGAAAAGTGGTGGAGGTCACAGTAGCTTAGCAAGATGGTTTTAATGCCCCTCGGAAGAGACGTGGAGGTCCCAGTAGCTTAACAAGATGGTTTTAATGCCCCTCGGAAGAGACGTGGAGGTCGCAGTAGCTTAACAAGACTTTTTTAATGCCCCTTGGAAAAGTGGTGGAGATCGCAGTAGCTTAACAAGATGGTTTTAATGCCCCTTGGAAAAGTGGTGGAGGTCGCAGTAGCTTAACAAGACGGTTTTAATGCCCCTTGGAAGAGACGTGGAGGTCCCAGTAGCTTAACAAGATGGTTTTAATGCCCCTCGGAAGAGACGTGGAGGTCGCAGTAGCTTAACAAGACATTTTTAATGCCGCTTGGAAATGTGGTAGAGGTCACAGTAGCTTAACAAGACGGTGTTAACCCCTTCAGGACTCAGCCTATTTTGACCCTAAAGACATTGGCATTTTTGTCATTTCTGACCAGTGTCCCTTTATGAAGTAAAAACTCTGGAACACTTCAACGGATCCTAGAGAGTCTGAGATTGTTTTTTCATGACATATTGGGCTTCATGTTAGTATTAAATTTAGGTCGATAATATTTGCCTTTGTTTGTGAAAAAATCAAAAATTTGGCAAAAATGTTGAAAATGTCGCAATTTTCAAATTTTGAATTTTTATTATGCTAAACCAGAGAGTGATGTGACACAAAATAGTTAATAAATAACATTTCCCACATGTCTACTTTACATCAGCACAATTTTGGAAAAAAAAATTTATTTGGGTAGGAAGTTTGAAGGGTTCAAAGTTCTTCAGCAATTTATCTTTTTTCCAGCAACATTTACAAAACCATTTTTTTTAGTGACCACATCACATTTGAAGTCCCTTTGAGGGGTGTACATGACAGAAAACACCCAAAAGTGACACCATTACAAAAACTGCACCCCTCAAGCTACTCAAAACTACATTCAAGAAGATTATTAACCCTTCAGGTGCATCACAGGAACTAAAGCAACATGGAAGAAAAAAATGAACATTTTAATTTTTCTAACAAAAAATTTCTTTTAGCCTAAATTTTTTAATTTTCACATGGGTAACAGGATTAAATGCATCCCAAAATTTGTTGGGCAATTTCTCCTGAGTACACCGATACCTAATTTGTGGTCATAAACCACTGTTTGGGCGCACAGCAGGGCTCAGAAGGGAAGGAGCGCAATTTGACTTTTGGAGCTAATTTTCCATTCAAAAAGTGAAATGGCGCTCCTTCCCTCCTGAGTCGTGCCTTGCACCTAAACAGTGGTTTATGACCACATATGAGGCATCGTTGTACTCAGGAGAAATTGCCCAACAAATTTTAGGATGCATTTTATCCTGTTACCCATGTGAAATTAAAAAATGTAGGCTAAAAGAAAATTTTTGTGAAGAAAAGTACTTTTTCGTTTTCACAGATCAATTTGTGAAGCACCTTGTTGTTTAAAATGCTGACTATGCATCTAGATAAGTTCCCTGGGGCGTCTAGTTTCCAAAATGGGGTCACTTGTGGGGGAGCTCCATTGTTTAGGCACACAGGGGCTCTCCAAACGTGACATGGTGTCCTCTAACAAATTGGAACCATGTCGCGTTTGGAGAGCTCCTGTGTTCCTAAACATTGGAGCTCCCCCATAAGTGACCCCATTTTGGAAACTGGACCCCCCAGGGAACTTATCTAGATGGGTGGTGAGCATTTTGAACACCCAGGTGCTTCACAAATTAATCCGTAAAATGAAAAAATAAATTTTTTGTGGAGCTTATCTAGATGTATAGTGAGCACCCCCAGGTGCTTAACAAATTGTGTAGTGTATGTCAGTTTGGTGTGCGGTGTGGTATAGTGTAGTGTATACACCACACACACACAAACCACCTCACATACATTACAACACACACATAAACCTGACATAGGTTGGTGTGTGTGTTGTAGTGTACGTGAGGTTGTTGTGTGTGTGTGATGTTGTGTATGTCATGCTAGTGTGGGTGAGTTCTGTAGAGAAGGTCAGGATGTGTTTAGTCAGGGGACATGTGATGAATTTTGAAGCATTCATTCAAACACAGTCCCGGTTTGTCAGGACACGTTTCACATTGGAAACGGGTGACCTTTCTTATCCCCCTTTTATGGCAGACTCGGCACCTTTTTCTAACTGTGACCTCACCGGGAAAATGTTGCCCTGGTACCACACGGGAGCCTCGAGTTCCAGGGGTGCTGGGGCCCGCTTCTTCTTCACCTCTAAAAATCAGGGCCTTTATCACCGCCTCCTGGAAGTTGAGGAAGGTGTTGGTGGTCTGGCCTGCACATTGTGATAGCACGTATGCGTTATACAGTGCCATTTGAACGATGTGCACAGCCAGTTTTTTATACCAAACTTTCGCCTTCCACATCCCACTGTAGGGCTGGAGGACTTGATCAGAAAGATCAACTCCCCCCATGTGCTTGTTGTACCCCAGGGCACAGTCCGGTTTGTGGATCGGTGCTGGGGTACTTCTAACGGTGGTGGCCGTGGTGTCGGGACCATGGATTGTGGTCAAGAAAAAGACGTCCCTTTTGTCTTTGAACTTCACCACAACCATGTTGCCGCTACATTGGGCTTGACTCTCACCCTTTGGGAGAGGCTGCTCAATTAGCATCAAAGGGAGACCCCTCTGAGTTCTGCGCACAGTACCGCAAGCGGCGGTAGCTCTGGCAGAGAGGGACTGAAATAGTGGGATGCTTGTGTAAAAGTTATCAACGTATAGATGATAACCTTTATCAAGCAGTGGGCGGATCAAATCCCACACTATTTTCCCACTCACCTTCAGAGCAGGTGGACATTCTGGGGGCTGGATCCTCGAATCCTTTCCTTTGTACACTCTAAAGCTGTGAGTGTACCCTGAGGCACTCTCGCACAGCTTGTAGAGTTTTATTCCATACCTCGCCCTCTTACTGGGCAGGTATTGTCAGAATTGAAGCCTCCCTTTGAAGTGGATGAGGGATTCATTCACAGAAATTTCCCTTTGGGGAACGTACACTTTAGCAAACTTGTTGCTGAAGTGTTCGATGACCGGACAAATTTTGAACAGTCTGCCAAAATTCGGGTCATCGCGGGGAAGGCTGTCCGCGTTATCCCTGAAATGTAAAAATTTGTGAATGACATCAAATCTTTTGCGGGTCATCACCATTCCGAACACTGGAGTTTGATATAAAATATCAGTACTCCAGTATTGGCGGATTTCTGGTTTCTTCACAATCCCCATGTGAAGTACCAGTCCCCAATATTTCAACATTTCTACTGAGTAAACGGGACTCCAAGTAGAAAACACTGAATTTGGGTTTGCAGCCAAAAATTGTTGGGCGTAGATATTGGTCTGCTCCACCATGAGACTGACAATGGCCTCAGAGAAATAGACTTTGAAAAAGTCTATTTCCCTGAGGTTTGCTGTCTCAAACTGGATTCCTGATTGGGGAAGGAAATCAGGAATCCGTGGAGTGTAATTTTCAGGGACGGGGTACACACTGGGGCCCTGGTGCTAGGTTGGGCGTGACTAGCACCAGGTGGAGGGTTACTCACAGATGGCTGTGGGTCTTCTTCCACGGCCTCCGGATGATGTCTTGACCTCTGACGTCATCTTGGTGCCGGCTCGGTGTCACTGAAGGAGGAAGAATGGGAGGAATAGAGGAACGTGGGGTCCTCTCCCTCACTATCAGCTTCAGAGGCAATAATAGAATATGCCTCCTCAGCTGTGTACGCCCTAGACTGGGTTGAGCGGGACGGGCGGGACATTTTGTGTGCTGTGTGCAAAAAAAAAAAATCAAAACTTTATTATAGTGTGAGTGTACGTGTGTGTATGTGTGAGTGCTTGGTGTAAACTTCTGCAATCACGTGTGGGGACTGTCAGGTGTAGGGGACTGTCAGGCGTAGGGGACTGTCAGGTGTAGGGGGTGCACTCAGGCACACGGGGCGCACTCAGGCACAAGGGGCGCACTCAGGCACACGGGGCGCACTCAGGCACACGGAGCGCAGGAGGGGGTGCACTCAGGCACACGGGGTGCATTCAGGCACACGGGGCGCACGGGGCGCAGGAGGGGGTGCACTCAGGCACACGGGGCGCACTCAGGCACACGGGGCGCACTCAGGAACACGTGGCGCACTCAGGCACATGAGGCGCAGGAGGGGGCGCGCTCAGGCACACGGGGCGCAGGAGGGGGCACGCTGAGGTGTAGGAGGGGGTAGAAAGGGGGGGCAGGAAGCCGGCAGTAGCAGCAGGGAGGGTGATCACTGGGGCAGAAGGGGGCAGAAAGGGGGGCAGGAGCTGGCAGCAGCAAGGGGGGTAGGAGGCCGGCAGCAGCAGAGGGGGTTGATCACTGGGTTGGGAGGGTGATCACTGGGGACGGGGGGGTGATCACTGGGGACAGGGGGGTGATCACTGGGGATGGGGGAGTGATCACTGGAGACCCGGGGGTGATTACTGTGGATGGGGGGGTGATTACTGGGGTTGGGGGGTCATTACTGGGACAGGGGGTGATCACTGGGACAGGGGAATGATCACTGGGACAGGGGGATGATCACAGAGAGGGAAGGGGGGTGATCACAGGCGCAGGAGATTTACAGTGAGCCTGCTGCTGCCTGTGATCACCTTACACCGGCTGGCAGAAGGAGAGCACCAGCCGGTGGATGAAGACGTGGGAGAGGGAGCGGAGGGAGCGGTAGGAAATTGGACTGGGGTGGAGGGGGGGTGGTAGGGGATGGAGGGGGGGTCGGGAGCTAAGTGGGGGCTGGAGTCGGACAAGGTGGGAAATATTTACCGGCGGTGACAGCGGCGGCAATGGGGGGCGGCGGCGGATCGCTGGCGGCTGGGGTCGCTGGCGGCGGCTGGTCGCTGGCGGGTCTGGGGTCGACGTTGGCGACAGCAGATCGGCGGGTAACCAAACACCTCAGCTTCCACGGACGGGATGAAAGCTGGGGAGTTTGGTCAGCCATTGTAAACATCCCCCTCCACATCTGATTGGAGGGCTAGCGTCACATGGACACTAGCCCCAATCAGATCTGGGAGGGGAGACAGAGGTGACACTCCCCCAAGCCAATGGCTGATGCTATAAGCATCAGGCCATGCCCAGATTGTAAATATTTCAACAATTTTCATTGGTGAAATATTTAATTCATTCCGATTGGCAGTTTAACTAAAGTGAAAGTGAAACTGTCAATCGGAGGGGTCCTAGGCACGGGGGGGTTAATCCACCCCCATGGGGTCAACTTCAGGTTGTCTAGTTGCATCAGCAACTGTGACACCTGAGTGACCCCGCTCGCAGGCGCTGCAGGGGCGCGATCCCTTCCATGTCGCAGACGCTGTGACATGGGTCGGGAACGCGCCGATTTCCATGTCACAGACGCTGTGACACGGGTTGGGAAGGGGTTAATGCCCCTTGGAAAAGTGGTGGAGGTCGCAGTAGCTTAACAAGACGGTTTTAATGCCCCTTGGAAAAGTGGTGGAGGTCCCAGTAGCTTAACAAGACGGTTTTAATGCCCTTTGGAAGAGACGAGGAGGTCCCAGTAGCTTGACAAGACGGTTTTAATGCCCCTCGGAAGAGACGTGGAGGTCGAAGTAGCTTAACAAGACGGTTTTAATGCCCCTTAGAAAAGTGGTGGAGGTCACAGTAGCTTAACAAGACGGTTTTAACGCCCCTCGGAAGAGACGTGGAGGTAACAGTAGCTTAACAAGATGGTTTTAATGCCCCTTGAAAAAGTGGTGGAGGTCGCAGTTGCTTAACAAGATGATTTTAATGCCCCTTGTAAAAGTGATGGAGGTCGCAGTAGCTTAACAAGACGGTTTTAATGCCCCTTGGAAAAGTGGTGGAGGTCGCAGTAGCTTAACAAGACGGTTTTAATGCCCCTCGGAAGAGACGTGGAGGTCCCAGGAGCTTAACAAGATGGTTTTAATGCCCCTCGGTAGAGACGTGGAGGTCGCAGTAACTTAACAAGACGGTTTTAATGCCCCTTGGAAAAGTGGTGGAGGTCGCAGTAGCTTAACAAGATGGTTTTAATGCCCCTTGGAAGAGACGTGGAGGTCGCAGTAGCTTAACAAGACGGTTTTAATGCCCCTTGGAAAAGTGGTGGAGGTCGCAGTAGCTTAACAAGATGGTTTTAATGCCCCTTGGAAAAGTGGTGGAGGTCGCAGTAGCTTAACAAGACGGTTTTAATGCCCCTCGGAAGAGACGTGGAGGTCCCAGTAGCTTAACAAGATGGTTTTAATGCCCCTCGGAAGAGACGTGGAGGTAGAAGTAGCTTAACAAGACTGTTTTAATGCCCCTTACAAGAGCCATACAGTACAGCATCTTAAAAATATTATTCCCATTATTGGGGAGTGGGTCTCACACAGTCTTTGCTTATGCCTTCCAAGCAAAACTTGACAAAAATAAGGACGGAGGAACTTTCAATAATGGCAACATGGACCACGGTCACCCTGGTGGTATAGTGGTGGTTGAGGCTGAGGATAAGGAGAAGAACATAAAACATCCGAAATGAGGAAGCGTATACCATGGGTGTGAAGTGGTGCATGTGAATACACCTCCCGAAATAACACAGTGGATTTGACTTTATGTTACTCTGCTGTCATTTGGTGGTGATGAGAAGTCTGGCCCAATCCAGCCCTTGTTCATTTTGATAAGGGTCAGCTTGTCAGCATTGTCAGTTGACAGGCGAGTGCGCTTATCAGTTATAATTCCCCCAGCGGCACTAAAAACACGCTCCGATAACACGCTAGTGGCAGGGCAGGCCAGGACCTCCAAGGCGTACAGAGCGAGTTCATTCCAAGTGTCCAGCTTGGATACCCAATAATTAAAAGGCACAGAGGAATCACGGAGGATGCTGGTACGGTTGGCAAGGTACTCCCTCACCATCTTTTGAAACTTTCCACTCCTTGTGAGAGTACCCCGCGCCTCAGGGTCTGTCCGAAGGGAGGGTCTGAGAAAAATGTCCCAGAACATTGACAGTGTTCCCCTGCCTCTGATGGATTGGAGTTGCTTCTTTCTCGCCTGTACGCCTTAGTTGGGCAACGAACTGTGACCTCTGCCGCTAGCGTGTTCAGATGGGAATTTTTTTAACAGTTCTGCTGCAAGGGCCTTCTGGTACTGCCCCATTTTTGTAGACCTCTCCACCTCAGGAATAAGAGAGTGAAAGTTCTCCTTGTAGCAGGGGTCTAAAAGTGTCACCAACCAGTAATGACTGTCACCCAACATTTTGACAACGCGATGGTCACGGTTAAGGCAGCGTAACATAAAGACTGCCATGCGTGCCAGACTGGTAACGGGTAAGACTTCCGTGTCCTCACCAAGATGTCGACTGACCATGCTCTCCTCCTCCTCCTCCTCCTCCCCCCTGTCCTCAGGCCACCCACGCTGAACCGACAGTATGACAGTTGTACAGGTACTACCATCTACAGCCCATGATACAAGCTCCTGTTCTTCCTCCTCCTCCTCCTCTCCCTCATTGTCCCCCAATGTATGTTGGGATGAGATGAGGCTGGGCTGTGTGTAATCGGCCGTTACGGCTTCTTGATCCATCTCATCATACTCTGGCTGCAATGCCTCCTCTTTAATTCTCTGCAGAGAGCGTTGCAAAAAACAGACAAGTGGAATGCTGACGCTAATGATGGCATCATCGCCACTCACCATCTTGGTGGACTCCTCAAAGTTTGTCAAGATGGTACATATGTCAGACATCCAGGTCCACTCCTGAAGTCTTATGTGTGGAGTCTGACCTTAATATCGACGGCCTTGTTGCAGCTGGTACTCCACAACTGCTCTCTTCTGTTCACAAATCCTTTGCAACATGTGGAGGGTAGAGTACCAACTTGTGGGGACATCACACACCAGTCGGTGTGACTGAAGCTGCAAACGCTGCTGCAACACAGCAAGGGCGGCGGAAGCTGTAGCCGACTTGCGAAAAAGAGCTGACAGGCGGCGTACTTTGACGAGCAGATCTGGCAACTCGGGGTATGATTTAAGAAACCACTGAACCACGAGGTTAAGCACATGAGCCAGGCATGGTACGTGTGTGATCTCGCCTCGCCTCAGAGCCGCCACCAGGTTAAGGCCATTGTCAAGCACTACCATGCCTGGATGTAGGTTCAGCAGTCTCAGCCACAGATCTGCCTGCTCTTTCACAGCTGTCCACAACTCACAAGCAGTGTGAGGTTTCTCACCTAAGCTTATGAGTTTCAGCACAGCCTGTTGCCGCTTGGTGGAGGCAGTACTGCAGTGCTTCCAGCTTGTAACTGATGTGGTGATATCTGAGATGGAGGCTGAACATGAGTAGGAGGAGGAGGATGCGCAGGAGCTGTACACTGTGGGGGCAACTCTGACTGACATAGGGCCCGCAATCCTCTGTGTGGGGAGGATGTGTTCCATCACAAGGTCCGACTGGGTCCCGGCTTCCACTATGTTTACCCTGTGTGCCGTCAGGGAGATGTACCATCCCTGGCCACAAGCACTTGTCCACGTGTCCGTTGTCAGGTGGACTCTCCTAGTAACTGCGTTGTTGAGGGCACGGCAGATGTTTTGGGACTCGTGCTTGTGTAGAGCGGGGATGGCACACCGGGCAAAATAGTGTCGGCTGGGGACCGAGTACCGAGGGACGGCCACCGCCATAAGGTTGCGGAAGGATTCCGTGTCCACCAGCCTAAAAGGCAGCATTTCCAACGCAAGCAGTCGTGAAATGTGCGAATTTAGGACTGTGGCCTGTGGGGCGTTAGCAGGCAATTTCCGCTTTCGTTCAAATGTCTGGGATATGGACAATTGAACACTGCGGTGGGACGTGGACGTGGACGTTGATGTTGTTTCTTGAGAAACTACCATAACAAGTGAAGACTGAGAGGAGGGGGCATCTTTGCATGCAGTATGGACAGGGGATTGCCTTGCACACACAACAGGGGGTTCTATTGCATGCGCAACAATGGAAGAAGCAGTGGTGACACCCGCTGACACTGGTCGTGGACCCTGGGGTGCACCCCACAAAGTCGGGTGCTTTGCTGCCATGTGCCTGATCATGCTGGTGGTGGTCAGGCTGGTAGTTTTGTCACCCCTGCTGATGCTGGTGACGCGCCCCCTGGGCCAGTGCTGTAGTGCGGCGCACGTGTGCGCGGGGGAATACCCGGAGCCGGATCCGATGGGGGTAGTAGTCTCCGAGTGGCGGGGACCCGGTCCGTGCCCAGGGTGGTCAAACTAAGTGTGTGGCAGTCTTTGTAGATGTTGTTTAAGTGTCGACTACGCCACCCGTTGATTTGCGGTCGCAAGGCCGCCGCTGCAGAACAGTCCGCTGAGGCCGGTGGTATGTGTGCAGCAATGGTGGTATAACCCCCAACGGGAGAGGTATGGCCTCAGGGCAGCTGGTGCGGGTGAAGGGAGTGATAGAAAGGGCGTCCCGGTACCTTTAGTGCTGGTAGTGCGATGGAACACAGAGACTGATTGCAGTTTTCAATGCTTTACTCACAGATGTTATCAGTGTCAGTCCTGCAGGTGATGACGACCCGAGCCGTGCTGCGTCCACCAGGTACGGGGCTCGACCAACCCCCAGGCAGTTCCAGAGTGTGACCTTGAACTCCTTTCTCCGTTCCTTTCTCTGGCCGTCCCCACTAGGGACCCACCCATGTCCAGCTTCCTCGGGCCTTCTGGTGGCGAAACCTATCTCCGGTTTCCCTGACCCTATGTGGCGTGCCTTCGTGGTGAGTGTAGTGAGTGGTCGCGCCAAGACGTGGCCACGACCTCCGGTTCCTGGCTGAGGATAAGTGGCCTCCACCAGTTCGGGATCCGGTACCCTGATCTGCCAACCCTTCACCCGCTGACTCCTAGCGTGTTCGGGTTCCCTCTTCCTTCATGTCTCTGGGCCTTTCTCCAGGTTCCATTGCTTCCTTGTTCCTTGTTCCTTTCCTCTTGTCTTTCTCTCTCTTGCTCCCTTCAGGAGCAGCACCCAGACAGGGCTGCTGCTCCCTGTCACTACTCTTCTCCTCTTCTTCTGTCTGACTGAACTGAACTCCTAAGATGGTGCCCACCTTTTATACTCCCTCTGACACCCGAGCCCAGGTGACTAGCCACCAATGGGCTCCTTCCTATGCCCAGAGTCCCTCCCCTCTCTGCTCCTGCACCACTGGGATATTCCTCCCCCCCTCCCACTCCAGCCAGGGACAGACGCTGTCGTACCTGCACATCTATCTGGTGGGAGTACCGTTGATCTGTCCCCCGGAAATGGGATGTATGTGGTGCATGCAGCTAACTGAGTTCTAGTCCACACTCCATCCTTACCCGGGAGTGGAATACCACACCTCTGGTTCGAGGTGCAATACCCCTGTAGCAGCCGAGCCCTCGGGGTGCTACATTCCCCCCTGGTAAACCACAGCACGTCCTCGGGCTGAAATAGAGTAAAAACAATTTTTAAAGTGTACGTACACATAAAACACATCAACTTTCATCCATCCCTTTATGGGAGGTTTTCTCAACAGCTGGCTAATGCCACCGGAACTCTTTTACAAAAACACTATGTAAAACTTTGGCATCATATCAAATTTCACATTAAGGCATTCTCAAATAAAACATTCTTGAATTCTCGGGTTCTTGGGATCTTGGGATCTTGGGATCTGGCCGCTCTTAGTCTTCGGCCAGGTAGATGGAAGGGATGACCGCTCTCAGTCCTCGGTCAGGTTAGGGATTAGGGCAAAAATAGGCAACAGTTCTCTTTCTGTCCCAACGGGGACCACACTCTTAGTGGAAACAGTCCCACAACAGTCCTTATACCCGGTCGGGTAACTATTTACATCTCCTCTTTTACCGTTTACGATTAACGGTGTGCTCCACACGCTCCTTTCTCTTCCTCAGGTTCAGACCCGTCCGGGCCCTCTCTCTCCTCCTCCTCCTGGTACGATTGCTCCTCTTCTTCCTTGACCCGGTGGACATGAAGGGCGTACCACCCCTTCACTCCCTTATGCCTGGTATAGGTGACGGTATCTCCAGGCACCAGGTCCCGTCCACTGTGCCCCTCCGGTAGGTGGGACTCTACGTCGCTCCTGTTTACAAACACCTGGCTTATGGTCTTCGGGTCTTAGATGATGCCCCAGCCACATGCCATGTGAAACTTAACAACAGTCCCGGTGACTCGGGGACCGTGAGCTGTACGGGGGGGGTCCTGGCGGGTCCTTGTCTTCTGCTCCACGTTTTTAATGTGGAGCCACTCCTCCTTCACTTTCCTCTCCCTCCGCTCCCGCTCAAACGTTGCCAGTTGTTGGCGGCAGGTCTCATAGCGCCGGGCGGCGCCCGCCCGGGTCTCCTGAGTGAACCCCATCAGGTCTTCTCCAGTGGGGTCCCCCTCGAATTGGGTGTCCTCCAGGGTGAAGAGAGGTCCACGGGCTCCGGAGCTGGGATTAGCGGTTCATCTGGGGCCCTTTCTCCTACGGGATGACTCTTCCTGGAGCGGGGGTTGGTGTACTCAGGCGGCCAGACGAATGGTGTCCCATCCGGGCAGGTGTGCTGCTCATACAGGTCTTTCCCCAATGATGGCACGACTGGGGGCCCCGGCTGGGGTGCAGCGCCCGCGGGCACTCGGCCTTTTAACCAGGCCGGTGACTTTCTGATCGTGCCCGGTGTTGGGGAGCACGGTTCAGGGCGAGGCCCCGCTGCAGAGCTTGCTGCTGGAGGGCTGACTACTGGTGGTGGAGGTACGGTGGGCGGTGCGGCACCCAGAGCTTCGGGTCCCGCGGCGGGAGGTAGGGGCAGGTCCGCGGCCTCAGGGCCCGGAGTAACGGCGTTCCCCTTACTTGTCATTGCGGCCTCCCCCGCGGCGTCGTCCCCGGCCTCCGGTCCGCTTTTGCTGTCTCTCGGGATCGACTCGGTGCTGGATGGTGGCTGCACCTCCGGTTGGCAGGTCAGCGTGCGCCGGGTCAACTCCTCCTTCCACCCGGCGAGCACGTCTCGTTGCGCCCAGATCATCCTCCTGTTCAGCTCTTCCAGCGCGGCCTGCGCGTACTCCGGTTCTTCCTTCTGGAGCACCGCTAGCAGCTCTGCAATCTGGTATGGCGGCTGTGGCGGTGAAGCTCTCCTCCGTATCCGACATCCTCCTCCCCCCTAGTGGACCGTGGCCTACCTTGCGATGATCCTCTTCCGTAGGCCGCGGCTCCGCAGTGGATCGTCAGGGTTGAGGACCTTCCGTCGCGCTCCTGTGACGTCGGCGTCACTGGGCTCCTTCCAGGACCTTACACAACGTCCGGACGTGAGGCGGGGCTTCAGTTCTCGCGGGCTTTCGGAGTCCACACCCCTCTTCTTCCCGCGCGGCGTCTTCAAGATGGCGTCCAATGGCGGGAAAACTCCACGGATGGCGGGAAGAAGGCAGAAGATGGCGTCGGATGGCGGGAATCGGCTCCGGATGGCGGGAAACGACTCCGGACGGCGGGAAACTTCACCACAGGTAAGTAAAAAGTCTCTTTTTCAGGCACGCAGTACCCGGTGGTTACGGGCACGAGATCCTGCCGACTACGCCAAAGTTGACGCGCCCCCTGGGCCAGTGCTGTAGTGCGGCGCACATGTGCGCGGGGGAATACCCGGAGCCGGATCCGATGGGGGTAGTAGTCTCCGAGTGGCGGGGACCCGGTCCGTGCCCAGGGTGGTCAAACTAAGTGTGTGGCAGTCTTTGTAGATGTTGTTTAAGTGTCGACTACGCCACCCGTTGATTTGCGGTCGCAAGGCCGCCGCTGCAGAACAGTCCGCTGAGGCCGGTGGTATGTGTGCAGCAATGGTGGTATAACCCCCAACGGGAGAGGTATGGCCTCAGGGCAGCTGGTGCGGGTGAAGGGAGTGATAGAAAGGGCATCCCGGTACCTTTAGTGCTGGTAGTGCGATGGAACACAGAGACTGATTGCAGTTTTCAATGCTTTACTCACAGATGTTATCAGTGTCAGTCCTGCAGGTGATGACGACCCGAGCCGTGCTGCGTCCACCAGGTACGGGGCTCGACCAACCCCCAGGCAGTTCCAGAGTGTGACCTTGAACTCCTTTCTCCGTTCCTTTCTCTGGCCGTCCCCACTAGGGACCCACCCATGTCCAGCTTCCTCGGGCCTTCTGGTGGCGAAACCTATCTCCGGTTTCCCTGACCCTATGTGGCGTGCCTTCGTGGTGAGTGTAGTGAGTGGTCGCGCCAAGACGTGGCCACGACCTCCGGTTCCTGGCTGAGGATAAGTGGCCTCCACCAGTTCGGGATCCGGTACCCTGATCTGCCAACCCTTCACCCGCTGACTCCTAGCGTGTTCGGGTTCCCTCTTCCTTCATGTCTCTGGGCCTTTCTCCAGGTTCCATTGCTTCCTTGTTCCTTGTTCCTTTCCTCTTGTCTTTCTCTCTCTTGCTCCCTTCAGGAGCAGCACCCAGACAGGGCTGCTGCTCCCTGTCACTACTCTTCTCCTCTTCTTCTGTCTGACTGAACTGAACTCCTAAGATGGTGCCCACCTTTTATACTCCCTCTGACACCCGAGCCCAGGTGACTAGCCACCAATGGGCTCCTTCCTATGCCCAGAGTCCCTCCCCTCTCTGCTCCTGCACCACTGGGATATTCCTCCCCCCCTCCCACTCCAGCCAGGGACAGACGCTGTCGTACCTGCACATCTATCTGGTGGGAGTACCGTTGATCTGTCCCCCGGAAATGGGATGTATGTGGTGCATGCAGCTAACTGAGTTCTAGTCCACACTCCATCCTTACCCGGGAGTGGAATACCACACCTCTGGTTCGAGGTGCAATACCCCTGTAGCAGCCGAGCCCTCAGGGTGCTACACTGGCATGGCAGGTGGTACAAATGGCCTTTTTGGGGTTATCAGCAGAGTCTTTAAAAAAATTCCAGACTCTGGAAGACCTACAGTTTGTTCTGGCAACGTCCCTCGTGTTGGTGTTACGGGGAACTGTTGTCTGCCTTCTGTGTGCGGCCACCACACTGCTTCTTCCTGCCTGTTGGGGTACTCTGCCTCCCTCACCCTGTGTGCTGCTGGCCTCGCTCTGCATGCCCTCCTGCCATGTTGGATCAGTTACTAGATCATCCACCATCTCCTCCTCTTCCACTTACGCACCACGATCCTCCTCCTCACTTCCTTGCAATTGTGTCTTGTCATTGTCCACCTCTTGTGACAAATTGCCAGCGTCGACTTCCTGTGGCCGTTCAAATATTTGGGCATCGTTACATGGGATCTCCTCTTCCACCACTTCATGCAGAGCAGGCGAGGGGCACAAATCTGGAAATGGATCAGTGAACAGCTCTTCAGAGTGTCCAAGTGTGGGATCAGTTGCTGTCTGATGACACTCGGCATGGTGGGAGGAAGGAGCATCAGGGTGAGGAGGAGTATGCGGTCGAGACTCACAGCTACTAAGATTTGACCGTGTGGAAGACAGACCGGAGGTGGTGGTGCTCAGGTAACTGGAAGTATTTTCTGCTATCCAATTAATAACCTATTCACACTGATCAGTTCGCAATACTGGTGTTGTTCTGTGCTTCCCTAGTAATTCGGTCAAGAAGTGGGAGCGAGAAGATGTGGCTGTTGGTTGTGGCACATTTTCACCTTGGCCACGGCCCCGTCCTCTGCACGCACCATCACAAGAACGTCCAGTTCCACGTCCCTTGCCACGCGGCTTGCCCATTGTAAAGGAAGTAAAATAGCTTACACTCGCACTATCAATGGAAAAGGGTAATAAAATGTCTATTAGAACCGTGGAAGAGGAAAACCACAGTTTTATTTCTCTGGACTACACCCGACTCTTTTAAACAATCTGAACAATCAGGGAGAAACTATTACTGTTTTTCTTTACGGAAAAAATACCAAAAGCTGAATAATAGAGATTTTTTACCGTGGAATGGCAAAATCCCAGTTATTGTTTACTGGGGTATACCAGACAATTTTAAATAGATATATTTGCAGCTGAACAGTGAGTGACACACTCAAACTGTTTTTTTTTAGGTAAAAATGGCCCAAAAGTGGATAATACAGAGGTTTGAACCGCAAAACCATACTTCTATCTCTCTGGCCTTCACCAGACTATTTTCAACAGATATATTTGTGTCTGAACAATCAGGGAGACTTTATTACAGTTTTTTTTAACGGCAAAAAATGCCAAAAGCAGGATAATAGAGATTTTTTATCGTGGAACGGCAAAACCACAGTTATAATTTACTGGTGTATACTAGACTCTTTTAAACAGAAATATTGGTGTCTGAACAATCAGGAGACACTTTTACTGTTTTTCTTTACGGCAAAAAATGGCAAAAGCAGGATAATACAGAGATTTGACCCGTGGAACTGCAAAACCACACTTCTATTTCTCGGGCCTATATCAGACTATTTTAAACAGATATATTAGTGTCTGAACAATCAGGAGACACTATTACTGTTTTTCTTTACGGCAAAAAATGCCAAAAGCAGGAAAATACAGAGATTTGACCCGTGGAACTGCAAAACCACACTTCTATTTCTCGGGCCTACACCAGACTATTTTCAACAGATATATTTGTGTCTGAACAATCAGGAGACACTATTACAGGTTTTTTTTTTACGGCAAAAAATGCCAAAAGCAGGATAATAGAGATTTTTTACCGTGGAACGGCAAAACCACAGTTATAATTTACTGGTGTATACCAGACTCTTTTAAACAGATATATTGGTGTCTGAACAATCAGGAGACACTATTACAGTTTTTCTTTACGGAAAAAATACCAAAAGCTGGATAATAGAGATTTTTTACCGTGGAACGGCAAGACCACAGTTATCATTTACTGGTGTATACCAGACTCTTTTAAACAGATATATTGGTGTCTGAACAATCAGGAGACACTATTACTGTTTTTCTTTACGGAAAAAATACCAAAATCTGGATAATAGAGATTTTTTACCGTAGAATGGCAAAACCACAGTTATAATTTACCGGTGTATACCAGACTCTTTTAAACAGATATATTGGTGTCTGAACAATCAGGAGACACTATTACTGTTTTTCTTTACGGCAAAAAATGCCGAAAGCAGGATAATACAGAGATTTGACCCGTGGAACTGCAAAACCACACTTCTATTTCTCGGGCCTACACCAGACTATTTTCAACAGATATATTTGTGTCTGAACAATCAGGAGACACTATTACTGTTTTTCCTTATGGCAAAAAATGGCAAAAGCAGGATAATACAGAGATTTGACCCGTGGAACTGCAAAACCACACTTCTATTTCTCGGGCCTACACCAGACTATTTTCAACAGATATATTTGTGTCTGAACAATCAGGAGACACTATTACAGGTTTTTTTTTTGCGGCAAAAAATGCCAAAAGCAGGATAATAGAGATTTTTTACCGTGGAACGGCAAAACCACAGTTATAATTTACTGGTGTATACCAGACTCTTTTAAACAGATATATTGGTGTCTGAACAATCAGGAGACACTATTACAGTTTTTCTTTACGGAAAAAATACCAAAAGCTGGATAATAGAGATTTTTTACCGTGGAACGGCAAGACCACAGTTATCATTTACTGGTGTATACCAGACTCTTTTAAACAGATATATTGGTGTCTGAACAATCAGGAGACACTATTACTGTTTTTCTTTACGGAAAAAATACCAAAATCTGGATAATAGAGATTTTTTACCGTAGAATGGCAAAACCACAGTTATAATTTACCGGTGTATACCAGACTCTTTTAAACAGATATATTGGTGTCTGAACAATCAGGAGACACTATTACTGTTTTTCTTTACGGCAAAAAATGCCGAAAGCAGGATAATACAGAGATTTGACCCGTGGAACTGCAAAACCACACTTCTATTTCTCGGGCCTACACCAGACTATTTTCAACAGATATATTTGTGTCTGAACAATCAGGAAGACACTATTACATTTTTTTTTTACGGCAAAAAATGCCAAAAGCAGGATAATAGAGATTTTTTACCGTGGAACGGCAAAACCACAGTTATAATTTACTGGTGTATACCAGACTCTTTTAAACAGATATGTTGGTGTCTGAACAATCAGAAGACACTATTACTGTTTTTCTTTACGGCTAAAAATGCCAAAAGCAGGATAATACCGAGTTTTTTTTTACCTTGGAACAGCAAAACCACAGTTATAAATTACTGGTGTATACCAGACTTTTTTAAATATATATATTTGCGGCTGAACAGTGAGCGACACACTCAAACTGTTTTTTTTTAGGTACAAATGGCCCAAAAGTGGATAATACAGAGGTTTTAAACGTGGAACTGGAAAACCACACTTCTGTTTCTCTGGCCTACACCAGACTATTTTAAACAGATATATTTGTGTCTGAACAATCAGGGAGACACTATTACAGTTTTTTTTTTTACGGCAAAAAATGCCAAAAGCAAGATAATATAGATTTTTTACCGTGGAACAGCAAAACCACAATTATAATTTACTGGTGTATACCAGACTTTTTTCAATATATATACTTGCGGCTGAACAGTGAGCGACACACTCAAACTGTTTTTTTTTAGGTAAAAATGGCCCAAAAGTCGATAATACAGAGGTTTGAACCGTGGAACTGCAAAACCACACTTCTGTTTCTCTGTCCTATACCAGACTATTTTAAACAGATATATTTGTGTCTGAACTGTCACAGACACACTTTTTTTTTTTGGGGGGGGGGGGGGTGGACACCAAAAGGTTAATAAGATGGGTATTTGTACAGTGTGAAGGAGGAAAAAAAAAGAGGATTTAGATGAAAAAAAAGGATTTTTCCTGGTCCCCCAGGACCTGGAGCTCAGTCCAGCAATTTCAGCAACAGTAGCACACAGGACTGTAATGCATCGTTTGCTGGTATAACCACTGCATCTCCTATACAGCCTGCCTGCCTGCCTGATATTTGGGATGGATATTAGTCCTGAGAAGGACTGTCTGTTTGATTTGGCAGCCTTTACAGACCCTACACTAACTATTTTGCAGTATAAATGTTTCCCTAGCTCAGCAGCGCTTTCCCTACACTAGCTGATCCGGAGCGACTGTGTCCAAGATGGCGGCGCCCGGTTTTAAATACTCGAGGTGATGCTGTGCGGCCAGCCAATCAATGTAATGTCCACAACCAACATGGCTGCGGCATTACAGTGACTGGCTGGCAATCCCGAGTAGCGTGATGCTCGGGCGAGTACCGAGCAGTGTCGAGCATGTTCGCTCAACACTAATCCTAAACACATGTCAAAATCCACAATAGTCTACCTCATAAGGCACAAGCTGAAGGTTTTACAATGGCCCTCACAGTCCTCTGATCTGAACAATTTTGAAAAGTGTGGCTAAACCTCAAAATAGCAGTGCATGCAAGATGACCCAGGAATCTCACAGAACTGTAAGAATTTTCCAAAGAAGAATGGATGAAAAATTGAAAATCCCTCAAGCAAGAATTGAAAGACTCTTGTCTGGCTACAAAAAGCGTTTACAAACTGTGATACCTGCAAAGGGGGTGCTACTAGTTACTAACCATGCAGGGTGCCCAAGGTTTTGCATCGGCCCATTTTCCTTCTTGTAATTGTTAAAATGTAAAAGATGTTAATATTTTTTTTGCCTAAAATACCATTATTCACAATACTAGTAATTTTGACCAGGTGTGCCCAAACTTTTACATGCCACTGTACAAGCTGTGCAGTGCTCAGAGACATGACCAAAGTAAGGAAGGCTGAAACCTCAAAAAACACTGAACAAGACACAAAGAGGGGAACATGATACTAAATAGAGGCCAATAAGTGGACATTATACTATATAAGGCCAAAGAGGGGGACATTATACTAGAAAGGGACTAGACACGGGGATGTTATGCTAAATGAAGGCCAGAGGGGGGAATATTATACTAAATGGAGGATAAGGATGAAGACCTTAAACTAACTCTTGGGCAAAGAGGGGTACTTTATACCAAATAGGAGCCAAAAGGGGGGACATTATACTCTATGGGGGCTCGAGAGGGGGTCATTATATTAAATGGTTGGCAAAGATGGAGACATTATACTAAATAGGGGCCAAAGAAAGGTAGATTCTAGTAAATAAGGACCAAAGAGGGGGACACTATGCTAATTGGGGGAAAAAGAGGAAGCATTATAATAAACGGTGGTCAAAAAGGGGGATGCTATACTAAATGGTAACCAAAGAGGAGGACATTATAATAACTGGAGGCCACAGAGTTTAGTATACTAAATGGGAGCTCAAGTGGGGGGGTCATTATACGAAATGGTGGCAAAGAGGGCAACATTATACTAAATAGGGGCCATGAAAGGGTAAATTATACTATATGGGGCCCAAGAGGGAGACATTATACTAAATGGTGGTCAAAGAGTGTGACATTATACTGTATGGAATCTAAGAATAGGATATTATACTGTACAGTGACCAAAGAGAGGGGCATTATACTACATGAGGGCCACATTATACTGCATGAAATTGAAAGAGTGGGACATTATACTATACAGGGTCCAAAGAGTCCGGATTCAAACCCTTGAGCCTGTGCTTTGTAGTTGGCTTCTCTGTCCACTGATTCACAGCAGTTATACCTTTTCTCCTGGTGTTTAGTTTATGTTATCCTTGCTGCAATCTTTTTAGTGTAACAGGTGATTTAATTTACTCATTTGTCTGCCCTATCACCTTTCTGGTGTGGCTTTATATACTTTCCCCCACTGGTATTTCCTGCTGGTGATAGTTTCATTTGGATGTCCAGCCATCTGCTGTACTTTAAGCCAGTTAGTGGAAGACCAGCTAGGGTTTATCTCTTTGCTGTTTATGTTCTTTACCCTTCACTTATCTTCTGTTTCTTTTTAGGAAATGGGTGGAAAATGTTTTAACAGTTCATACTTAACTCTTTATTTTATGTTTTGTGGTTTGTTTTACTCACTCTGGGATCTTTTTCTATTTCTTTCCTTTCCGTAGGTAATATACACTCTGCTCTGCCCTCCGGTTCTTTAGGAGGAACATTTAGCACTCGAAAGACTTTCAGGCAGCATAAGTTTTAGTTGCCATTGTTTAGTCTGTGGTTAGGGCTATCTCAACTCACGCAGGAACCACTGGGGACTGTGGGGTCAATATGTCTAGACTGCACAGGAACCGGCAGGGTCAGTTGCAGTTTTTAGTGTGTTACCTATTTTCCCGAGTGATTTGCTACACTATCATAACATTATTACCAGCCCACTGCATTTTTGTGTGCTGTGAGAAGTTATCTTGGATGCTGTGGTGCCTGACCACGCAATTGCGGTCCTCATTTTTGGAGATGGCAGACATCAAGCAACAACAAGAGCATGCATTATCCGCTGCTACATAGGTTCTACTCCACCCAAAACAGTCTTCTGAGCTTAAGGTAAATTTGCTGGATTGTGTCAACGAGGACCATAGTAAGTTTTCCATCTTTTTTCTGCATGTAAGTTGTATTTTCATCTCTGTCCTGCCACATCCGGAGGAGGAAGTCAATGCCTGGGTATTGTGCTGTCTTTGCTACAGGGAGATCCTCAGGCTTGGGCATTTTCTCTGCCTGAGGATTCTTCAGGGTTTTCCTCCATTGACACTTTTTTCTTTGCTCATTTATGATGACCCGATAAAGTTGTTGTTGCTAAATCAATGATCTGCAGGTTGGTTCAGGGAAATAGTAACGTGGAGGACTACTGCTCTCGGTTCAGACACTGGACAGTGGAATGACCCAGCTCTTTGCAGTTAATTCTGCCAGGGTCTTTCTATCCAGATACAAGACATGATGGTTTATAGTCCCTCTATATTGTCCCTGGAAGAGGACATGTCACTGGCAGTGCATTGGGGTTTTTCCCAAATTTAGGCAGCCATTGCAGTCACTGCATATGCAATAACTGTGTAGCAGAACCGCTCCTTTATAATGGGAACATATTGTTACTGAGGCCCTCCTCTATGTGTCTTCAAATTGGTATTGGGGTTTTTCCAAAATTTGGGCAGCCCTTTCAGTCACTGCATATGCTATAACACTATAGGAGACCCGCTCCTTAATAATGGGAACAACAAAGCCAGCTGATGGCCCTCTAACAATAGTGAGGGCTGACTGCTGGCCCTTTAAGAAAAGTAAGGGCCGCCTGATGGCCCTATAAAAATAGGCTTCGTGACTTTCAGAGTCCCTCCTTCATAAATGAAACAGGATGTATTTGATCATGTCTCACACACCATATGGCCAGATAAGGTAGTAAAATGTTAAAATGACATTTACCGGTAAATGTATTTTTCACCGTTGAAAGCAATGCAAAAGTGCAAAACGCATCAAAAACACTACGTGTGAACATAGCCCAAAGTATGGAGGATAATTTTTATTTCTGGTTATTTATTTGGCCTTATATGCAAGTCATTACCAAGGATGTTCCTTAACCCTAGAACGCATGACCATAAAAATCTACATTTTCACATACCTGGGGCCTTTTAGGCCCGTGTGCAAATAACATGGAATAACTCAAATAAAAATGTCAAACAACTATATACCTGAGGAATACCTAGACCTAAACCCAATTTAGCATCTCTGGAGAGACCTGAAAATGGCTGTCCACCAACGTTCACCATCCAACCTGACGTAACTGGAGAGGATCTGCAAAGAAGAATGGCAGAGGATTCCCAAATCCAGGTGTAAAAAACTTGTTGCATCATTCCCAAGAAGACTCATGGCTATACTCGCTCAAAAGGGTGCTTCTACACAATACTGAGAAAAGAGTCTGAATACTTATGACCATGTGATATTTCAGTTTTTCTTTTTTAATAAATTTGCAAAAATTTCTACATTTATGTTTTTTTTCAGTCAAGATGGGGTGCAGAGTGTACTTTAATGAGAAAAAAAATGAGCTTTTTAGAATTTACCAAATGGCTGCAATGAAACAAAGAGTGAAAAATTTAAAGGGGCCTGAATACTTTCCATACCCACTGTATATAAGACAAAATTTAAAAAATATTTAAGAAAAAAATAATAATGTAAGGAAACCAAAATTGAAATTTTTATTAAAAAATTGGAAATTTCAGTGTAATTTATGAAGAAAACAAGAACTGCAAAAATTAAATGGAAGAGGGACTCAGATACACCCTGTATTAGACTTCAAAGAGGGCTCCATACAAATTCTGTTCAAATTGTCATGTAGCAGTACTCCTAGATCATAAAGGCTATCCACTAAGTGCAAAGCCTGCCACAAATTAAAAGCAGGGTCATTCATACTCGCTTTAAGGCACCAACTGTAGTACCTCATTCAGGTATTGAATAGTGAACAAAGTGTTGTTGTGGTACTCCTACACTCATAAAGTCTCTGCACACAGTGCAAGCTAGACTAAAATTACAAGCAAGGTCATCCATACACCCTTGAAGGCACCAACTGTAGTACATAATTTAAATATTGTGAACAAACTGTAGTTGTGGTACTCCTACACTCATAAAGGCTCTGCACAAAGTGCAAAGCCAGGAAAAAATTATAAGGAGGGTCATCCAGTCATCCATAGGCCCTTGAAGGCAACAACTAGAAGGCCTCATTCAAGTATTGAAGATTAAAAACACTTTATTTGCTGCTGTCATCTGGTGGTGTGAAAAAGTCAGGGCTAACCCAGGCTTTGTTCATTTTTATCAGAGTGAGTCTGTCAGCATTTTCTGTTGACAGGCGAAAGCGCCTGTCTATGACCCCCCTGGCGGCGATAAAAACCCGCTCAGACAAGACGCTAAACCGCTCCTCCTCCTCCCTCATTTCCTCCTCATTCTTCTCCTTGGCCCATCCACGTAGGAGAGACGGGAAAAGCTTGTGTGGGTAGTAGCCTCTGTTGCGCTAGCATCCACCTCCTGTTCCTCCTCCTGCTCCTCAGCCTCCAGCTCCTCATTGTTAGCCAATCTGCGCTGAGCAGATGAGATGAGGCTGGGCTGTGCAGTATCTCAATATCTCATGTCTTCTTCCATCTCCATGTGGTCTGCATGGATAGCATCATGTTTAATTGTGAGGAGTGATTGCTTAAGTAGGCACCAAAGCAGGATCGCTGCTCTTATTATGGCGACATCGCCGCTCACCATCTTTGTGGAGTCCTCAAAGTCTTGGAGAACTGCACAAATGTCGGACATCCATACCCACTCTTCAGTTGTTATGTGCGGAGGCGGACCAGAATACCGATGGGCATGTTGGAGCTGGAATTCGACAATTGGTCTCCGCTGCTCAAAAAGTCTTGCAGCATGTGATGTGTGGAGTTCCAGCGCGTAGTCATGTCACACACCAGTCGGCGCGCTGGCAATTGCACGCGCTGCTGCAGGACTGCCAAAGCGGCGGCAGCTGTAGCTGACTTGCGGAAATGGGTGCTGATGCGGCGTACCTTGGCCAGAAGCTCTGGCAAATCTGGGCAGGTTTTCAGAAACCACTGAACTACCAAATTGAGCATGTGGGCCATGCATGCTATGCGTGGGAGCTTGCCAAGCTTCACAATTGCCACAAGGTTATGGCAATGATCACAAATGACCATGCCTGGTTGTAGGTTCAGCAGTGAAAACTACAGATCTGTCTGGTGTGTTATTCCTTTCAATAACTCTGCCATGGTGTGTGGTTTGTCTCCTAGACAAATTAGCTTTAGCAGAGCCTGTTACTGCTTCGCTTAGGCAGTGCTGCAGAGCTTCCAGCTTCTTGTTGATGTGGACGAAGTGCTCTGAGATAACATATCGGAGATGAAGGATAAGGAGGAGCAGGAGGGAGTGCAGGAACTGGTGTAAGAGGTGGAGGAAACCCTTATAGAAGTAGGGCCAGCAATCCTCTGTGTCGGTAGCACATTTGCTGTGCCAGGGTGGGACTCTGCCCCAGCCTCCGCTGTTCACCCAGTGTGCCATCAGGGAAATGTAGCATCCCTGGCCACAAGCGCTTATCCACGTGTCGTTCGTTAAGTGGACAATCCCACTAAGTGCGTTGGTAAGGGCATGGGTGATTTTCCTCGAAACTTGCTGGTACAAAGTGGGGACGCCACATCAGGAGAAACAGTGGATCTGGGGACCGAGTACCAAGGGACAGCTGCCGCCATGAGTCGGCAAAAATCATCCATGTCCACAAGCCTAAACAGCAACATTTCCACGGCAAGCAGCCTGGAAATGTGCCAGTTTAACATTTGGGTCTGTGGGTGGGTGGCTGAGAACTTTCTTTTTCATTCCAAGACCTGGGGTAAGGACAGCTGAACGCTGTGCTGGGACAACAATTTGGAAGTGCCTGATGATGTTGCCTCAGAATGTGCAAAGACAGGTGCAGGGCCGGAGGCATCTGCACCAGTGTCATGGACAGGGGATTAGAAAGCACCTAGCACAGGGGAAGAGGCAGTGGTGTAACCCGCTGGCACTCAGTGGACCCGGGTGTTCGGCCCACTGAGTCAGGTGCTTAGATGAGATGTGCCTAATCATGCTGGTAATGGTTAGGCTCTTAGTGGTCAGGCCCCTGCTGATCTTGGCATGTCACAAGCTGCAAATGACTATATTTTTTTTGCCTCAGAACTCTTTTTAAAAAAGTCCCAGACTTGGGAACACCTAACTCTTTGACGGAGAAATTCACGAGTGTTGGTGCTCTGTGGGACAGTTGCCTAACTTCTTCCTCTGGTCACACCACTGCCTCTTTCTGCCTGTTTTGGTGTTGCAAATACCTCCCCCTCAGCACTGTTTGGCCTCTCTCTGCATGCCAGCTTCTCAGGTTGGGTCAGTGACTTTGTCATCCACCTCTGCACCCTGGTCCTTCTGACTTGGTGACTTAACAACAACTTGACTTATCGGCAACTGTATCTCATCATCATCTACCTCCTTAGACAAAATTTGCCGTTCCCCACCGTCATCTTCTTGTGACCGTGGCTGCTCTAAGTTTTGTGCATCACTAAACAGTATATCCTCCTGTTTCTCTTGGAACATGCAGGGTGAGAGGCCACAATCAAGAAATGATGATGTAAAAGCTCCTTGGAGTGTCCTAGTGTGGGATCACTCGTCTCCTTGGCCTCAAAATGGTGAGAGGATGGTGGAAAAGTGTGAGGATTAAGTGGCTGGTGAGACTGGACCGTGTGGAAGACTGGGTGGTGCTGACAAGCCTGCTGGAAGTATTATCTGCTATCCAATCGACCTCCTGTTCACACTAGTGTAGCTTCAGAAGTAGTGTCCCGTACCTCCCTACCAAGCGGGTCAGGAAGCTATGTGTCATGGATGGGCGTGTTTCTTGTGCTTCAGCAACAGGCATAGGCACACCTGCCTCAAGTCCTCGATGTCTGCGTGCACCCTCATAAGTACTTCCACTTCCCCGTCCCTTATCACACGCCTTACGCATTTTCTAATTGCTAGGTCTCTGGAAACCAAGTTTACTTTTAATTAACAAAAAAATTGGTCACCTGCAACAGTCAAAGTTTCTTTTGGAGTTTAATATATCACCGTAATGTAACACTAAGCACGTTAAACTGTGTGGATGACTAATTCAATCCAGAGAAGTTTTTTTAACGTTTCTTGGAGTTGTATATACCACCGTAATGTAACACAAAGCAAGCTAAACTGTGGATGACAAATTCAATTCAGAAAAAAATTTGAACTTTTTTTTAGAGTTTAATATATTAGCGTAATGTAACACAAAGCACGTAAAATCATATGGATGACAAATTTAATCCAGAAATTTTTTTTAGTTGGAGGTTTATATTCCACCGTAATGTAATACAAAGCACGTTAAACTTTAAGAATGGCAAATTCAATCCTGAAAATATTTGGGACTTTTTTTTTTTAATATACCACAGTAATGTAACATTAAGCACTTTAAACTGCATGGATGACTAATTAAATCCAGAAATTTCTTTTGAATGTTTTTTTGGAGTTGTATATACCACCGTAATGTAACACTAAGCACGTTAAATTGTCTGGATGACTAATTCAATCCAGAAAATGTTTTTGAACATTTTTTTTAGTTTAATATAACACCATAATGTAACACTAAGCACGTTATACTGTATGGATAACAATATAGTCAATTTTTTCACCCCAAAAAAAGAATGTGGTCACCAGCAGCAGCTATATATTTAGCAATGAACTGCAAGGCCCTAAGCCCGGCTAGAGGCTGTATTCAGCCACTCTCTCTGCTCCTGCAGCTGTCCCTAGGCTAAATGCAGAATGTATCTCATACAAACTGCAGAAAACAGGATTAGCCCTTAGAAGGACTGTTAGTATGATGGTTCTGCATCAGCACCAGTATCACCACTGGAGGACTCTGATTAATGAAACTGCACACACAAGATTGGAAAACTCTCGCCCTCCAATCTGAACTGTCCCTGAGCTGTGCAATGGCATCATTGTGCCGATCGTGGTGAAACTGGTCCTTTTATAATCTCTGGTGAGGTAATGCTGTGGCACCCCAGGGGTCTGGTTTCCACAGTAACAGCAATGTTATGTCTGAGAGCAGGTGGGAGGTCTCTTGGTCAGGAATCCTATGCATGCCACACCTCCTGCCCAGTCCTGGGAGGGGAAGAACTTCCCCTATATAAACCTGGGGCTGAGGCAGGGTTAGAGAGTTCAGAGGGAGAGTGCAGCCAGGAGGGCTGACAGGGAGCTGTGGCTCCGGCTGGGCCCAGCTCCTGGGCCATGCCAGAAGTAGAGAAGAGAAGCAGCATAGGAAGAAACAACAGGAGCTCTGTGGGAGCAGTGTTACAAGGAGTCAGGGGCTGGCAGCTGCAGAGCTCGCCCTGACTGAGAAGATTTCTTACCGGACCCGGAGTCCGAGGCTGTGGGGACTAACTCCTACCCAGCAGCAGAATCCGTCAGGCAGGGGATTTCAGGTCCTCTGGCCAAGAAACCCGAAGGCACGGTCACACGCATGGGACCAGCACCGCCGTCATGGAGCGGAAGCTACTAGAAGGCCCCGAGTCACCGGCCATACGGGTGAGCACCACACGGTACACTCAGGGACGTGGGCTACTTATACCCGCCTCTAGCAAGGTAGCCAGAAGAGTACAGTCAGTTTGGGAGGCCTACAACTCCGCCTGGCCAGGGGAGATCCCATCTGCTCAAGGACTGACCAGGCCCCGATCGCTAGCCAGTACTCCGGGAGGGTCTATCTTTGTCACCAGTAAAGACCCTGAATCACACCGCATCGTCTCTGAGTGATTCCTGCTACCCCCATCATCCACGTCGGCTGCCCTGAGGCCATACCCCTCCCGTTGGGGGTTATACCATCTATGCTGCACTATCCTACCACCGGCCTCAGCGGTCTGCCCTGCAGCGGCAGCTCCATAGCTGCATTCAACGGGTGGCGTAGTCGTCCTACATCTACCGCTGATACAGCGCCACTTAGTCTGACTCCCTGGGCACGGACCGGGTCACCGCCACGAGACTACAACCCTCAACAGATCCGGCTCCGGGTAAGCTCCCGCCTGCGCAACGCAGCGCGACACAGGCCCAGGGGCGCGTCAATGCAGCCAGCCAATCACAGTAATGCCACTACCAAGATGGCTACAGCTTTACAGTGACTGGCAGGCAATCCCCATATGTTTATTGGCTGTGTAACAGGCACCAAAGATGCAGGGCGGGGATTCGAGCTTGAAATCCAAGCACCAGCCAATGCTCAGTGAGTGCCAAGCACCCAGATACTTGAATAATATCTGAGGATCACTGAGCATGTTCACTTATCACTAGTACTGGCTTTTCTGCTTGGTCTACTTAGGCTGTTGATGCTTTTGCTGCTCTCAAGACAGCCTTTTCTAGAGCTGCTGTCCTCAGTCAACCAGATGTTAATATGCCTTTTGTGGTTATGGTAGACCCCTCATCTGTGGGGATGGGTGCTGTTCTTTTGCTGAAGAAGGATGGTTACTTTCATCCTTGTGCCTTTTTATCTGGGAAATTCTCACAAGCAGTCAAACTATGATATGGGCGATCGGGAACTCTTGGCTGTAAAAAAAGCTTTTGAAGAATGGAGGCATTGGTTAGAGGGGGCTAGGCATAGAGTAATAGTCTTCACTGATCACAAAAATGTACTGTATGTTGATGCCACTAAGTGCTTCAATACTAGACAGGCCTGATAGGCCCTTTTGTTTTCTCAATTTCATTTCTGGGCGACATACTGTATCTCTCTGGTACTAAGAATGTTAAGGCTGATGCTTTATCACATAGTTTTGTATCGGAGTTGAGGGACAAAAATCCAGTCAAAATTTTTAGCAAAGGGATGGTGGTGGGAGCTATGGGGATCGATCTCAGACAGCGCATTGTGGAAGCTTAGGTTGGTGCACCTGATGGCTTGCCACCCAGTAAGTTTTTCGTGCAGTGCTCGCTTCGCACTGATCTTCTTAAGAAAGTTTATGTGTTGGCCAAACATCCTTGTTCCTCTACCACCCGGAGAGCTGTTTCCAGGTCCTTTTGGGGGCAAAGTGCTCTAAAGGATGTTGATGAGTATGTCCGTTAGTGCATTGGTTGCGCCAGGTCTAAAGCCTCTCGCCCAGTAGGGTTTCTTTTGTCGAGGTTCCGTCTTAACTTTGGACTCATTTGTCCGTGAATTTCGTCTTGGATTTGCCTAATTCTGGTGGTAACATTGTAGTATGGGTGGTGGAGGACCTCTACTAAAATTGCCTACGGCTAAGAGGTTAGCTGCATTGTTAATCTCTTATGTCATTAAGTTACATGGTGTTCCTAAAAACATTATTTCCGATAGAGGCATCCAGTTTATGGCTAGCTTTTGTTCCAGATTAGGAATTAAGCTTTCGCTCTCCTCAGGTTATCATCCTGAGACTAATGGTCAGACGGAGAGAATGAACCAAGAATTAGATCAATATTGTAAGGTGGCTGCCGGACAGGTCGTGGACGGGAGGTATGTGTCCCCAAAGTGCCAAGCTAGCCAAGTAGGACCCGAAGAAACATGCTCCATCACACATACACTGTGTTCCAAATTATTATGCAAATAATATTTTCTCAGATTTTCCCAAATTACCTATATGAATTGCAGTCATTGGGCATAAAAGGGGACAAACTTATGGTGTGGCACCCATGCTCCCCTGACCTCAACCCCATTGAGAACCTCTGGAGCATCATCAAAAGGAGTGTCTATGATGGCGGGAGGCAGTTCTCATCTAAGCAACAGCTCTGGGAGGGTATTCTGTCCTCATGCAAAACAATTAAAGCAGAAACCATCCAAAACCTGACAAATTCAATGGACGAGAGAGTTCAGAAGCTCCTTTCGAACAAGGGGTCCTATGTGCAAATGTAACATCACCTAGAATAAAGTTTTGAGTTGAAAACTGTTTGATTTCAGTTTCTAATAACCTGCTAATGCTTATAATTTCAAAAATTACCATTTTTTGTTCTTTAGTAAAATGAAAAGGTTGAAAACTCTGCTGTGCATAATAATTTGGAACATGCATTTTGAGTGCAGTTTGAGTTTTTTATTTTTTTTAAAAAATATACTGTTATAATAGGCTGTTTATACAAAAACCTTTCAATTGTACTCTAATAGTTATTTGACTGGAAAATGACAATGACTGCAATTCATATAGGTAATTTGGGAAAATCTGAGAAAATATTATTTGCATAATAATTTGGAACACAGTGTAGTGCTGAGAGGAATTTAATGGGCCCAGATTACAGGGCCGGGTTTTACGAGCAGCGGAAAGAGCTGGGGGGGGGGGGGGGGCAGCTGCTAACTTACCTCCAGTCCAGGTCTTGGAAGGCTGATTTAAGATAGCTACGCCTGTCTCAGTCTGTCTGTGTGTGTTGGGCAAGGTGAGCAGACCTTGCATGTGCTTCTTAGACTCTGCAGGAGGCATAAAAAGCACTTTGTTTAAACGGCTGAGGCCGTGCTGCATGGACTTATTATTTTGAGCTTTGTTCTATTATTCCTTTTTGTGCCAGGAAAAGGCCGTTACTTTTGTTTCTTCACTGGTGTATGGACACTAAATAAACCACCTGTTTGTTTGAACCCGAGGACTGCATCACTGTGTGTGAACCTGTGCCTACCTCCAGCGCAGCTCAGTGAGTACAAATCCCTACAATAGTTAAAATGTTTTGTTTTATCTAATCAAGAGGACTGGGTGGATTTTCTTCCTTTGGTTGAAAAAGGACAAGGTTTCCCTCCAAAAATATCAGTAATTAATGGGGGAACTCTCCTACACCTCTATTGAGGTCCGATATTAACTATTAACATCAAACTTGACTACTAATAATTAATATCGGATCTCAATAGAGGTGTAGGAGAGTTCCCCCATTAATTACTGATATTTTTGGAGGGAAACCTCGTCCTTTTACAATGGCAAGCCAGCCCCAACTGTTGTGATTTTGTTTTTCATGTTTTGCTCTGTGATTATCTGTGGTCGCTGTCTGTGAGCTGATCTGGCCGAAGGAACGTGGACAGAGATAGCATTGATACACGTTGAAGAGTTGTGCTATTCTGTGCCCTGATAGTTTGGATGAGTGACGCAGCTCTTCAGCCTGAGTGATGCACAAAACAAAATCTACAACAGAAGAACCCAATCTTTTGTTTTCTAACCTCACCCTTTTACAATGGCGAGCCAGGCCCAACTGTTGTGATTTAGTTTTCGTGTTTCACTCTATGAACACCTGTGTCCATGAGCTGATCAGGCCAGAGGGACGTGGACAGAGATAGCATTGATACACGGTGAAGTGTTGTGCTATTCTGTGCATTCGGTGCCCTGATAGTTCGGATGAGTGACGCAGCTCTTCAGCCAGAGTGATGCACAATACAAAATCCACAACAGAAGAACCCAATCTTTTGTTTTCTATTCTTTTAAAACTCGCCCTTTTACAATGGCGAGCCAGGCCCAACTGTTGGTTTAGTTTTCGTGTTTCACTCTGTGAAGACCTGTGTCTGTGAGCTGATCAGGCCGGAGGGACATGGACAGAGATAGCATTGATACACGGTGAAGTGTTGTGCTATTCTGTGCGTTCGGTGCCCTGATAGTTCGGATGAGTGACGCAGCTCTTCAGCCTGAGTGATACACAATACAAAATCCATAACAGAAAAACCCAATCTTTTTTTTTCTATTCCTTTGAACTCGCCCTTTTACAATGGCGAGCCAGCCCCAACTGTTGCGATTTCGTCTTTCGTGCTTCGCTCTGTGAAGACCTGTGGTCAGTCGCTGTCCGTGAGCTGATCAAGCCGGAAGGACGTGGATAGAGATAGCATTGATACACAGTGAAGTGTTGTGCTATTCTGTGCGTTCGGTGCCCTGATAGTTAAGATGAGTGATGCAGCTCTTCAGTCTGAGTGATACACAATACAAAATCCATAACAGAAGAACCCAATCTTTTAAAACTCGCCCTTTTACAATGGTGAGCCAGGCTCAATTGTTGCGATTTTGTTTTTTGTGTTTTGCTCTGTGATTATCTGTGGTCATTGTCTGTGAACTGATCAGGTCAGGGGGACATGGACAGATTACATTGATACAGAGTGAACTGTTGTGTAATTCTGTGTGTTCAGAGCGCTGAAAGTTCAGACGAATGACACAGCTTTCAGTACGGGCTGTAAATGGGACAAAATCTATAACAGAGAACCAAAATCTTTTGTTTTCTTCAGATTTTTAACATTTTTTCAGTTTATTTTGTAATCTTTGAGCATTTGGGGTGATATATACCAAGGCATTCTTCCAAAGAGGCATAGTCGTTGCTCTCAAGAGAAAGTCCAGCTGGTCAGGAAAAGGACCTTTTTCAAGCAGCAAAGAAGGGACAAGGAGGACGACCAGGATGGCTCCAGGAAGAGTGAGTATGGATTTATCCACCCTGAAATGCTTGGCAAAACACAGTAAATTTAATCCAGTGCACCAAATACACCCAAATCTGCAGAATTGCTGTGGTCTGCCCTATTGGAGCAAGCATGTGCTCATGATAGCATGTGTATAGACAGACAGTCGGTTTTAAATAAAACAAGCAAACGGCTCCACATGCTAGTGTAGCACCCTGAGGATTCGGCTGCTACAGGGGTATTGCACCTCAACCCAGAGGTGTGATATTCCACTCCCGGGTAAGGATGGAGTGTGGGACTGAGCTCGGTAGGCTGCATGCACTACATACATCCCATTTCCGAGGAACAGGCCGACGGTACTCCCACTTAGAAATGTGCAGGTACGACCGAGTCTGTTCCTGGCTGGAGTGGGAGGGGGGTGGAACATCCCATGTAGTGTAGGGGCAGATAGGGGGAGCAGCCTGGGTAAAGTTAGGAGCTCATTGGGTGCTGGTCACCTGAGCTCACACATAGAGGGATATATAAGGTGGGCACCAACTAGAATCAGGGTCAGACGCAGAGAGTGAGATGCAGAGAGGATCAGCTGCAGAGAACAAGTTAGGAGAGGAGAGAAGAAAGACCAAGACCCAGAGTGAGAGAGGAGAAAAGAGAAAGACCCAGAGCACAGAAGAGAAGGGACCCAAGAACCCAAATCAGAGCACCGGGTGAGGAGTCAGCAAAAGGGTACCGGAACCCAAACTGGTGGGGGTAAAAACAATCCCCAGCCAGAGACCGGAGGCCGTGGGCAGCATCTGCCACGGCCACCCACCACATTCACCCCAAAGGCACACCACATGAAGGGTCAGGGAACCCAGGGCCAAGGGTGTCCCAACAGAAGGCCCGAGGGAGCTGGACCTAGGTGGATCACTGGTGGGGACGGCTGAAGAAAGGACAGAGGGAGAGCTCAGGGCCACGCTCCGGACTTGTTTGGGGGTTGGCTGGATCCAGGACCTGGTGGACGCAGCACGGCTCGGGTGGTCACTAGCAGCTGGAGTGACCGGTACAACATCTGCAGTAAGTAAACACCCTTAACTGCACAACCCGACTCTGTCTTCACTGCCGTCTGCACTACACCACCACAACCCCCATCCTCTGCGCCTGTCCCCTCTGAGGCTATACCCCTCCCGTTGGGGGTTATCTCACCAAGCTGCGCACCCACCATCAGCCTCAGCGGACCCTGCTGCAGCGGCGGCCACAGTGACCGCATCACAACGGGTGGCGTAGTCGACACAAAAGAACTTTAGTAACATCTGTAGAACTGCCACATCACACTGAGCTTGACGCCCTGGGCACGGGACCGGGTCACAGCCGCTCGGAGACTACAACCCCCCCATCTGATCCGGTGCCGGGTATTCCCCTCTAAAAGGAATATGTCCCAGGGGGCGCGTCAACTTTGGCGTAGTCGGCAGGATTACGTGCCCACAACAACCGGGTACTGCGTGCCTGAAGAAAAGTGCAAGTTTACCTCAGAAAGAAGTCTCCCGCCGGTTCCGGAGGGTCCACGCCATCGGACTCCATCACCAGTCGTTTCCCGCCGATTGTCCGCCATTTCCAACTTGTTCCCGCCATCTGCAGAGTTTCCCGCCACTGGGCGACGCTTCCCGCCAAAACCGCAGATTTCCCGCCTTGGAAGAGCAGCGGACGCCATTATGGGCGTGCCAAAGGAGGGCAGGAGGCCACCTCCCATCGTGGGCCGGGACAGAAAATGGCGCCAAAAGTGGAAACCGCCCCCACCAACAGAGACTGTGATGCTGGAGGTGTCTGTCAGCGTGAAAGAACAGCCCCTGGAGCTGACAGTCACCGAGTTGCCCCGGGACCGCCCTCGAAGTGGGAGGAGACGAAAGAAAAGAACGAAGATGGGTGCCGCCTGGAGCGGTCTAGAGCGAGCGCACCCGGAGGCAAGAGGTCTAACGAGGAGTAGCGGAGGAGCTCACCCGGAGATGGAGAGAAAGCAGAACAGCACCGGCCCGCTGGCCAGGAGTCTGCTAGAGACCGAGGAAGGAGGGCAGAGCAGCACCGGCCCGCTGACCAGGAGCCTGCCGGAAGAAGAGCAGAGCAGCACCGACCCGATGGTCAGGAGCCTGCTAGAGTCCACAACCCCGCTAGGTCTAGCGGAGATCTTAGCGCAGCTCCCCCGAGACCGGGAGTGTGCACAGACTGCCCTGGAGGGCCTCGCACGGAGGATGGCCCGGGTACAGCGTGAGATACTGGCGGAGTGGAGCCGGGAGATGACCCAGCAAGCAGAGACCAGTCAACGGAGCACGCTACCCTGGAAGAGGAAGCAGACCGCCTCTGAGGATGGCGCGGGAGGACCCAAGGCCGGAGACGGCGCCGAGAAGGGAGCCGAACGCATGGAGGCAGGTAAAGGGGACGCCTATACCCCAAGCCGTGACACCGCTTACCTGCCCCAGCTCCCCGTCGCAGAGCCCGAAAGTCCCCCTGCTGTGCCCGAAAACGCCATGTCACCGACGCAGACTAGGCCCCAACCGGAAGCCGCCGCCGCGACCCCTGTGACGTCACACGCCTCGACCCCGAGCGTGACCAAGCAGGAAGTACCACCAGCCTGGTCGCAGGGCCTAGAATTCCCGGGCGCCGCAACACCAACAGCGCCCCCTACCTCTGCGGAGCCTCCGGCCTGGTCGCAAGGCCAGGTAGCCCAGGGCGCCGCCGTCCTAACGGTGCCCTTCACCTTCCAGGTGCCCCAGGCCTGGCCGCAAGGCCTGGGCAACTCGGGCGCCACCACCACCGCGCCCGCGCCCGTAAAACCAAGGGTGCCACACCTGGGGGAGGACTTGTTCAGCCAGCTCACATGGCCGGACGGGTCTGAAGTTACCAACAGCTACAAGCAAAGAGCAGGAGGAAGACGCCGTTGAGTGCGGCAGAGCAGTAGATGTAAATAGTTACCCGATCGGGGTATAAAGAAACTGAAACTGTTGATACTTATATATAGTCCCCGTTGGGACCAGCTGAGTGAACTGTTTACCCGTTAACCCCTTAATCCCACAGGCTGAGGACTGTGAGCAGCCATTCCCTTTCCCTCCTTAAACTGGCCGAGGACTGAGAGCGGCCATATTCCCTGTATATAGTTGCGCTTCCTAAAGCGCCCCCTACCGGTTTTATAGGAAAACCAGTTTTTCTAAGAGACTGTCGCACTTTTCCCGGACACACGTTGCACAGTGTCCGGAGGAGGAACCAGAAACAAGAGACGACGAGAAAGTTTTATCTGCTAAGATATGTTATTATTATAGTGTTTTATATGTTTATTATGTTTATATGAAAATTTTGTATGTTTTTGGTGTTATTTATGTCTTACAGCCCGAGGACGTGCTGTGATTTACCAGGGGGGAATGTAGCACCCTGAGGATTCGGCTGCTACAGGGGTATTGCACCTCAACCCAGAGGTGTGATATTCCACTCCCGGGTAAGGATGGAGTGTGGGACTGAGCTCGGTAGGCTGCATGCACTACATACATCCCATTTCCGAGGAACAGGCCGACGGTACTCCCACTTAGAAATGTGCAGGTACGACCGAGTCTGTTCCTGGCTGGAGTGGGAGGGGGGTGGAACATCCCATGTAGTGTAGGGGCAGATAGGGGGAGCAGCCTGGGTAAAGTTAGGAGCTCATTGGGTGCTGGTCACCTGAGCTCACACATAGAGGGATATATAAGGTGGGCACCAACTAGAATCAGGGTCAGACGCAGAGAGTGAGATGCAGAGAGGATCAGCTGCAGAGAACAAGTTAGGAGAGGAGAGAAGAAAGACCAAGACCCAGAGTGAGAGAGGAGAAAAGAGAAAGACCCAGAGCACAGAAGAGAAGGGACCCAAGAACCCAAATCAGAGCACCGGGTGAGGAGTCAGCAAAAGGGTACCGGAACCCAAACTGGTGGGGGTAAAAACAATCCCCAGCCAGAGACCGGAGGCCGTGGGCAGCATCTGCCACGGCCACCCACCACATTCACCCCGAAGGCACACCACATGAAGGGTCAGGGAACCCAGGGCCAAGGGTGTCCCAACAGAAGGCCCGAGGGAGCTGGACCTAGGTGGATCACTGGTGGGGACGGCTGAAGAAAGGACAGAGGGAGAGCTCAGGGCCACGCTCCGGACTTGTTTGGGGGTTGGCTGGATCCAGGACCTGGTGGACGCAGCACGGCTCGGGTGGTCACTAGCAGCTGGAGTGACCGGTACAACATCTGCAGTAAGTAAACACCCTTAACTGCACAACCCGACTCTGTCTTCACTGCCGTCTGCACTACACCACCACAACCCCCATCCTCTGCGCCTGTCCCCTCTGAGGCTATACCCCTCCCGTTGGGGGTTATCTCACCAAGCTGCGCACCCACCATCAGCCTCAGCGGACCCTGCTGCAGCGGCGGCCACAGTGACCGCATCACAACGGGTGGCGTAGTCGACACAAAAGAACTTTAGTAACATCTGTAGAACTGCCACATCACACTGAGCTTGACGCCCTGGGCACGGGACCGGGTCACAGCCGCTCGGAGACTACAACCCCCCCATCTGATCCGGTGCCGGGTATTCCCCTCTAAAAGGAATATGTCCCAGGGGGCGCGTCACTAGCAAAACTGATTTGTGTATATGAGGACTCACTGTGTAAGGAAGATTCCCCAAAGATTCACTGCCAGTGTTGTGTAACAAATTTGCAGAGAATTTGTGCCTTACAGACACAACTGGCAGAGAATGGTAAATGGGATATGGATAGAGATAAGCAGATCTGCATGCTTGAATCGCAACTGCTTGAGATGAAAAATCATTGTGTTGATATTGATGCACAGCTGACTCAGTCTGGGGCTGAGATCAAAGCTTTTAAGGACCAGGCAGCAGCTAGTGATGCCATAATCAATCAGTTGAGTGTTGATCTTGATACTAGATCCCAACTGATTACAAATTTGCAAAATACCATCAATGATTCTTCAAACATGGTGCCGGCCTTTTCTTTGTCTCTGAGACCAAGGCCAGATTCTCTACCAATTGTGCCCTGTGAAATGCAAAAAGGGGGGAGTGATGGATCAAATATTTCATTAAATTTTGATCCTATCAATAAATGTAACGACAACTTTAAAATAATGAGAAAATGCAAACGTAAAATTGTTAAAAGTGCATCCCTAGTGATGGAACAGTTTAAAATATCCTGACAAAAGGAAGTATGTTCTGTTAGGGGCCCTACATCAAGCATGGCATCCATTAGATGTTATGCCTGTGATAGCTCAGGTCATATTGCCAGGTACTGCAAATTGTCAGGTACAAGGAGAGAGAGGAAATATTGCTCTGTTAAATGCTTTAAATGTGGTCACTTTGGACACATTGCAAGGAATTGTCATTGCGCAATTAATTGTGAGAAGTCCAGCATGGAGAACAGACATTTACAGAGACAAACTAGTATTTTCTCTCAGTCTCATGTGCCCCACCATGTGCAGATGTGTCAAATTGACCGACTACAAGCAAGGGATGAAAGGGTAAATTTTGCTCCCTAGTAAGGCCTTGATTAAACTCAATCAGCAGAGTTTCTAACAGATCTGTACTGTTCTACATGTATACCATTGTTGTCTTATTAGTTTATTTTACTGTTCTGTTGTTACTAGGTTTGTTCTTTTACAGTTTAAATATATGGTTAGACCTGTGAGGCTCAGACAGGTGGCAGAAAGGCTTTATAGGGGTCTCACTGTGTATGCAATGTATAACAGGATTTGTTAGTATGCTGGTTGTTTTCTGTTTTCTATCAGACCCCCTGTCAAGTAAATGAGTAAATGGTACTTTTATTTTTAGCTCCTGTTTTTCCATAGGATTCAGAAGGTTAAGAGTAGCATAGATCGCAGGAATGTTTATTTTATTTATTTATTTTTTGTTTGTTTTCATTTGATAATAGAGCCATATCCATGGATGAGCTGGTTTTGCTGCATGGACTAAGATAGGTAGAAAGGTGTGGACAGGTATATATTGTGCACCTAGGCCTTGAAGTTCAGGCGGATAATTTGTTAATGGTTTTTTTTTTTTTGTTTTCTGTGCATTTTGGATTGAATAAAGGGTGTATTACGTGAGCTAAGACAGGCAGAGAAGCATGGACAGGTAACTGACGTACACGATGGAGTGTTATGTTATACTGTGTGCTTAGACCTTGAAGTTTGGATGGATAACCTGGTTTTATTTAAATCTTGATGCAGGATACAACTAAAAACAGTGAACCTGAGTTTGATGTTTAGTTTTAACATTTTCCCTTTGATAATAGAGCCATATCCACGAGTGAGCTGGTTTTGCGGCATGGATTAAAATAGGTAGAAAGGTGTGGACAGGTATATATTGTGCACCTAGGCCTTGAAGTTCCATCTGTTTGTGGTTGCCTACATATCTTAATCGGTAGTATGTGGCAACGGGAAGTACCGAACCCAGGGATGGGCATTTTCATGATGAGGGATGAGGCTGGCAAACTGGGATGTTACTCCAGAAATCCTGAATTAGTTCAAGCCAACTATACACAATGAGCCTTTGTCTCTGTGTCATCTGTTTGAAGCTATGTCCAGGAGAATTAGTAGCTGCGAGGGCTGTATGTTACTCTTTTGTATTGGGAAAAACTGGAAGGGGTGTCTGTATAGGAAACAGAGGCAATTGACTAGGAGCATACTAAAGAAAAATTGCATTCATTTTGTGGGGTTCAAGAGAGTCAAGGCATTACCTATGCAATAGGAACTTGCTAGGCAGCTCAGGAAAGGTTAACAGGGGGAGGTCACCCGTGACAGGAAAGATCAAAATAAGGGAGGTTATCCAGTGCCAGGATGTTGATTAACTTCACCCAAGAGCGTATTGTTCCCTTAATCCCATTTTAGGTATCGATGTAGCAGAGCATAGGGCTGAAGAACACCTATCACTCCTGAGAGAAGACTTGACCTTCACTCAGATACCCCTGAGATATGCCGGAAGACCTCTCTTGTGTTTGGCACTGAGCTGAAACATCTCCTCTCATATTTCAGCCATGAGGAGGAGACTGTAATAAAGCCCCAAAGCTACCTCTTCCTGTCATTGCCTCCTGGTCGTAATGTTATATATTGGACTGTTTTTGATATGCAGGAGGATCAAAAGACTGTCTGCCCAACTGCACAGAAGTCAGGCTGAGCACCATGAGCTCAGCCAGAGACGGGGGTTAAGGACATAAGACAAACACAGTACTTTACCCCGAATCCAATATATATTGTGTACATATATAATTTTATGTAAATTCATGGGTTTTACTGTATACTGAAATTCCATATGTGTACATATAGACACTTTAGGGGTAAGTGCAGAACTACCTGTGCATGGACATACTCAGTCCACAGTAAGTGTGTTCACGCATTTGCAGCCGGTAGTTAACTCCAATTGCACATAGGTCAATGATCTGCATGTGCTTTATGGATCAGTCAGAATACATGCCATTTTACCTCAAGTCTCTATATGCATTCAAACCGAAAGCTTATTTTGGAATGGAATAGTAATGTGTGTTCTGTGTGAATGGGGGAATAGAGTTAGGTTCTCTAGGGACAGGTCCCCTCCCTTTATGAGGTATTTGCCACTTCAACCCTAGCTATTGTGAAGTTCGTAAGGGATGGATTGAATGTCTGCTAGAATCAGACTGTGTTTCTTCCCGCAGTCTACTTAGGTATTGTGACTAGTGTTGAGAGAGCATGCTCGACACTGCTCGTTACTCGCCCGAGCATCACGCTACTCGGGATGTTCGGCGAGCACCGAGCATTTCCGGGTTACTCGGGTGGGAGCTCGGGTCTCCGCCCTGCACGTTTGGCGCTCTTTACAGAGCCAATGAACATGAAGGGATTGCCAGCCAGTCACTGTAATGCCGCAGCCATGTTGTTTGTGGGCATTACAGTGATTGGCTGGCCGCACAGCGTCACCTCGAGTATTTAAAACCGGGCGCCGCCATGTTGGACACAGTCGCTCCGGATCAGCCAGTGTAGGGTCAGTGCTGCTGAGTTAGGGAGAGATGTATAGTGCGAAATAGGTAGTGTAGGGTCTCTAAAGCCTGCCAAATCAAACAAACAGACTTTCTCAGGACTAATATCCATCCCAGATATCAGGCAGGCAGGCAGGCTGTATAGGAGACGCAGTGGTTATACCAGCAAACGCTGCATTACAGTCCTGTGTGCTCCTGTTGGTCAAATTGCTAGACTTATCACTCCGGTCTCAGGGGCCTGGAAAAAATTTTTTTTTTTCATATAAATACTGTATTTTTTTTTTTCCAAGTCAGACTGTCCAAATACGCGTCTTATTAACCTTTTGGTATTTCCCCCCCTAAAAAAAATTTATTGTGTCTGTGACAGTTCAGACACTAATATATCTGTTTAAAAGAGTCTGGTGTAAGACACATAACTATAACTGTGGTTTTGCAGTTACACGGATCAAATCTCGGTATTATCCTGTTTTGCCATTTTTTGCCTTAAAAAAAAGCTGTAATAGTGTCTCCCAAACTGGTCAGACACCAATATATCTGTTTAAAAGAGTCTGGTGTACGCCACATAACTATAACTGTGGTTTTGCAGTTACACTGGTCAAATCTCTGTATTATCCTGTTTTGTCATTTTTGCCTTAAAAAAAACTGTAATAGTGTCTCCTTGACTGTTCAGACACCAATATATCTGTTTAAAAGAGTCGGGTGTAGGCCAGAAAAATAGAACTGTGGTTTTGCAGTTCCACGGGTCAAATCTCTGTATTATCCTGTTTTTGGTATTTTTTGCCGTAAAAAAAAAACTGTAATAGTGTCTCCCTAACTGGTCAGACACCAATATATCTGTTTAAAAGAGTCTGGTGTACGCCACATAACTATAACTGTGGTTTTGCAGTTCCACGGGTCAAATCTCTGTATTATCCTGCTTTTGGCATTTTTTGCCGTAAAAAAAAACTGTAATAGCGTCTCCCTGACTGGTCAGACACCAATATATCTGTTTAAAAGAGTCTGGTGTATGCCACATAACTATAACTGTGGTTTTGCAGTTCCACGGGTCAAATCTCTGTATTATCCTGCGTTTTGCATTTTTTTCCATAAAAAAGACAGTAATAGTGTCTCCCTGACTGTTCAGACACCAATATACAGTATCTGTTTAAAAGAGTTTGGTGTAGGCCAGAAAAATAGAACTGTGGTTTTGCAGTTCCACGGGTCAAATCTCTGTATTATCCTGCTTTTGGCATTTTTTGCCGTAAAAAAAAACTGTAATAGTGTCTCCCTGACTGTTCAGACACCAATATATCTGTTTAAAAGATTCTGGTGTAGGCCAGAAAAATATAACTGTGGTTTTGCAGTTCCACGGGTCAAATTTCTGTATTATCCTGTTTTGGGCATTTTTTGCCGTGAAAAAAAAATTTAATAGTGTCTCCCTAACTGGTCAGACACCAATATATCTGTTTAAAAGAGTCTGGTGTGCGCCACATAACTATAACTGTGGTTTTGCAGTTACACGGGTCAAATTTCTGTATTATCCTGCTTTTGGCATTTTTTGCCGTAAAAAAATACTATAATAGTGTCTCCGTGACTGGTCAGACCTCAATATATCTGTTTAAAAGAGTCTGGTGTAGGCCAGAAAAATAGAACTGTGGTTTTGCAGTTCCACTGGTCAAATCTCTGTATTATCTTGTTTTTGGCATTTTTTGCCGTAAAAAAAAACTGCAATAGTGTCTCCCTGACTGGTCAGACACCAATATATCTGTTTTAAAGATTCTGGTGTAGGCCAGAAAAATAGAACTGTGGTTTTGCAGTTCCACGGGTCAAATCTTTGTATTATCCTGTTTTTGCCATTTTTTGCCGTAAAAAAAACTGTAATAGTGTCTCCCTAACTGGTCAGACACCAATATATCTGTTTAAAAGAGTCTGGTGTACGCCACATAACTATAACTGTGGTTTTGCAGTTCCACGGGTCAAATCTCTGTATTATCCTACTTTTGGCATTTTTTTGCCGTAAAAAAAAACTGTAATAGTATCTCCCTGAGTGGTCAGACACCAATATATCTGTTTAAAAGCGTCTGGTGTACACCACATAACTATAACTGTGGTTTTGCAGTTCCACGGGTCAAATCTCTGTATTATCCTGCGTTTTGCATTTTTTGCCGTAAAAAAAACAGTAATAGTGTCTCCCTGACTGTTCAGACACCAATATATCTGTTTAAAAGAGTTTGGTGTAGGCCAGAAAAATAGAACTGTGGTTTTGCAGTTCCACGGGTCAAATCTCTGTATTATCCTGTTTTTGGCATTTTTTGCCTTAAAAAAAACTGCAATAGTGTCTCCCTGACTGGTCAGACACCAATATATCTGTTTAAAAGATTCTGGTGTAGGGCAGAAAAATAGAACTGTGGTTTTGCAGTTCCACGGGTCAAATCTCTGTATTATCCTGTTTTTGCCATTTTTTGCCGTAAAAAAAACAGTAATAGTGTCTCCCTAACTGGTCAGACACCAATATATCTGTTTAAAAGAGTCTGGTGTATGCCACATAACTATAACTGTGGTTTTGCAGTTCCACGGGTCAAATCTCTGTATTATCCTACTTTTGGCATTTTTTGCCGTAAAAAAAAACTGTAATAGTATCTCCCTGAGTGGTCAGACACCAATATATCTGTTTAAAAGAGTCTGGTGTACGCCACATAACTATAACTGTGGTTTTGCAGTTCCACGGGTCAAATCTCTGTATTATCCTGCGTTTTGCATTTTTTGACGTAAAAAAAACACTAATAGTGTCTCCCTGACTGTTCAGACACCAATATATCTGTTTAAAAGAATCTGGTGTAGGCCAGAAAAATAGAACTGTGGGTTTGCAGTTCCACGGGTCAAATCTCTGTATTATCCTGCTTTTGGCATTTTTTGCCGTAAAAAAAAACTGTAATAGTGTCTCCCTGACTCTTCAGACGCAAATATATCTGTTTGAAAGATTCTGGTGTACGCCACATAACCATAACTGTGGTTTTGCAGTTCCACTGGTCAAATCTCGGTATTATCCACTTTTGGGTCTTTTTTACATAAAAAAAACAGTTTGAGTGTGTCGCTGACTGTTCAGCCCCAAATATATCTATTTAAAAAAGTCTGGTATACGCCAGTAAATTAGAACTGTGGTTTTGCAGTTCCACAGTTCAAATCTCTGTATTATCCAGCTTTTGGCCTGTTTTACGTAAAAAAAACAGTAATAGTGTCTCCCTGTCTGTTCAGTCACAAATATATCTGTTTAAAAGATTCTGGTGTAGGCCAGAGAAATAGAACTGTGGTTTTCCTCTTCCACGGTTCTAATCTCCTTTTTATTACCCTTTTTCCATTGACAGTGCGAGTGTAAGCTATTTTACTTCATTTACAATGGGCAAGGCGTGTGGCAAGGGACGTGGAACTAGACGTTCTGGTGATGCTGCGTGTAGAGGATGGGGCTGTAGCCAAGATGAAAATGTGCCACAACCAACAGCCACATCTTCTTGCTCCCACTTCTTGACTGAATTACTAGGGAAGCACACTACAACACCAGTATTGCGAACTGATCAGTGTGAACAGGTTATTAATTGGATAGCAGATAATACTTCCAGTTACCTGGGCACCACCACCTCCGGTCTGTCTTCCACACGGTCAAGTTTTAGTAGCCGAGTCTCGACTGCATACTCCTCCTCACCCTGATGCTCCTTCCTCCCACCATGCCGAGTGTCGTCAGACAGCAAGTGATCCCACACTTGGACATTCTGAAGAGCTGTTCACTGGTCCATTTCCATATTTGTGCCCCTCGCCTGCTCCACTTGAAGTGGTGGAAGAGGAGATCCCATGTAGCGATGCCCAAATATTTGAACAGCCACGGCCACAGGAAGTCGACGCTGGCAATTTGTCACAAGAGGTGGACGATGACGAGACACAATTGCCACGAAGTGAGGAGGAGGATCGTGGTGCGCAAGTGGAAGAGGAGGAGGTGGTGGATGATCTAGTAACTGACCCAACGTGGCAGGAGGACATGCAGAGCAAGGCCAGCAGCACACAGGGGGAGGGAGGCAGAGTACCCCAACAGGCAGGAAGAAGCAGTGTGGTGGCCGCACACAGAAGGCGGGAAACAGTTCCCAATAACACCAACACGAGGGACGTTGCCAGTACAACTGGTAGGTCTTCCAGAGTCTGGAATTTTTTTAAAGACTCTGCTGATAACCCCAAAAAGGCCATTTGTACCACCTGCCATGCCAGCATCAGCAGGGGTGACAAAACTACCAGCCTGACCACCACCAACATGATCAGGCACACAGCAGCAAAGCACCCGACTTTGTGGGGCGAACCTCAGGGTCCACGACCAGTGTCAGCGGGTGTCACCACTGCTTCTTCCACTGTTGTGCATATGATAGAACCCCCTGTTCTGCGTGCAAGGCAATCCCCTGTCCATACTGCATGCAAAGATGCCCCCTCCTCTCAGTCTTCACTTGTTATGGCAGTTTCTCAAGTAACAGCATCAACGTCTACGTCCACGTCCCACCACAGCGTTCCATTGTCCATATCCCAAAGCTTTGAACCTAAGCAGCCAATGCCCCACAGGCCACAGTCCTAAATTCGCACATTTCACGACTGCTTGCGTTGGAAATGCTGCCTTTTAGGCTGGTGGAGATGGAATCCTTCCACAACCTTATGGCGGTGGCCGTCCCTCGGTACTCAGTCCCCAGCTGACACTATTTTGCCTGGTGTGCCATCTCCGCACTACACAAGCACGTGTCCCAAAACATCTGCCGTGGCCTCAACAACGCAGTTACTGGGAGAGTCCACCTGACAACGGACACGTGGACAAGTGTTTGTGGCCAGGGACGGTACATCTCCCTGACTTCACACTGGGTAAACATAGTGGAAGCAGGGACCCAGTCGGACCTTGGGACGGAACACATCCTCCCCACACCGAGGATTGCGGGCCCTATGTCAGTCAGAGTTGCCCCCACAGTGTACAGCCCCTGCGCATCCTCCTCCTCCTCATGTTCAGCCTCCATCTCAGATATCACCACATCAGTTACAAGCTGGAAGCACTGCAGTACTGCCTCAGCCAAGCGGCAACAGGCTGTGCTGAAACTCATAAGCTTAGGTGATAAACCTCACACTGCTTGTGAGTTGTGGACAGCTGTGAAAGAGCAGGCAGATCTGTGGCTGAGACCGCTGAACCTACATCCAGGCATGGTCGTGTGTGACAATGGCCGTAACCTAGTGGTGGCTCTGAGGCGAGGTGAGATCACACACGTACCATGCCTGGCTCATGTGCTTAACCTCGTAGTTCAGCGGTTTCTTAAATCGTACCCCGAGTTGCCACATCTGCTCATCAAAGTACGCCGCCTGTCAGATCATTTTCGCAAGTCGGCTACAGCTTCTGCCGCCCTTGCTGTGTTGCAGCAGCGTTTGTAGCTTCCGGCACACTGACTGGTGTGTGATGTCCCCACACATTGGAACTCTACCCTCCACATGTTGCAAAGGATTTGTGAGCAGAAGAGAGCAGTTGTGGAGTACCAGCTGCAGCAAGGCAGTCAATATTCAGGTCAGACTACACACATAAGAACTCAGGAGTGGACCTGTATGTCTGACATATGTACCATTATGACAAACTTTGAGGATTCCACCAAGATGGTGAGTGGCAATGATGCCATCATTAGCGTCAGCATCCCACTTGTCTGTCTTTTGCAACGCTCTCTGCAAAGAATTAAAGAGGAGGCATTGCAGCCAGAGTATGATAAGATGGATCAAGAAGCCGTAGCGGACGATTACACACAGCCCAGCCTCATCTCATCCCAACGTGCATTGGGGGACAATGAGGGAGAGGAGGAGGAGGAGAAAGAACAGGAACTGGTATCATGCGCTGTAGACGGTAGTACCTGTACATCTGTCATACCGTCGGTTCAGCGTGGGTGGCCTGAGGACAGGGAGGAGGAGGAGGAGGAGGGGGAGAGCATGGTCAGTCGTCATCTTGGTGAGGACATGGAAGTTTTGCCTGTTACCAGTCAAGCACACATGGCTGACTTTATGTTAAGCTGCCTTAACCGTGACCCTCGCGTTGTCAAAATGTTGGGTGACAGTCATTACTGGTTGGTGACATTTTTAGACCCCTGCTACAAGGAGAACTTTCACTCTCTTATTCCTGAGGTGGAGAGTTCTACAAAAATGGGGCAGTACCAGAAGGCCCTTGCAGCAGAATTGTTAAAAAAATTCCCATCTGAACACGCTAGCGGCAGAGGTCACAGGTCGTTGCTCACCCAAGGCGTACAGGCGAGAGAGACGCAACTCCAATCCATCAGAGGCAGGGAAACACTGTCAACGTTCTGGGACAGTTTTCTGAGACCCACCCAGCTTACAGGCCCTGAGGGGCGGGGTACTCTCACAAGGAGTGGAAAGTTTCAAAAGATGGTGAGGGAGTACCTTGCCGACCGTACCAGCGTCCTCCGTGATTCCTCTGTGTCTTTTAATTTTTGTGTATCCAAGCTGGACACTTGGAATGAACTCGCTCTGTACGCCTTGGAGGTCCTGGCCTGCCCTGCCGCTAGCGTGTTATCGGAGCGTGTTTTTAGTGCCGCTGGGGGAGTTATAACAGATAAGCGCACTCGCCTGTCAACTGACAATGCTGACAAGCTGACCCTTATCAAAATGAACAAGGGCTGGATTGGGCCAGACTTCTCATCGCCACCAAATGACAGCAGAGTAACATAAAGTCAAATCCACTGTGTTATTTCGGGAGGAGTATTCCCATGCACCGCTTCACACCCACACATGGGTATACGTTTCCTCATTTCGGCTGTATTTTGCTCTTCTCCTTTTCCTCAGTCTCCACCACCACTATACCACCAGGGTGACCTTGGTCCTTGTTGCCAGCATTGCAAGTTCCTCCGTCCTAAATATTGGCAGCTTTTGCTTGGAAGACATAGGCAAAGACTATGGGAGACCCACTCCCCAATAATGGGAATAATGTTTTTAAGATGCTGTACTGCATGGCTCTTGTTTGCCAGCATTGCAAGTTCCTCCATCCTAATTTTTGGCAGCTTTTGCATGGAAGGCATAGGCAAAGACTATGGGAGACCCTCTCCCCAATAATGGGAATAATGTTTTTAAGATGCTGTACTGCATGGCTCTTCCAAAGGGCATTTAAACTGTCTTGTTAAGCTACTGCGACCTCCACCACTTTTCCCAGGGGCATTGATGTTGTCTTTTTATTCCACTGCGACCTCCACCATTCTTCCAAGGGGCATTAAAACCATCTTGTTAAGCTACTGCAACCTCCACTTCTCTTCCAAGGGGCATTAAAACCGTCTTGTTAAGCTACTGCAACCTCCACGTCTTTTCCAAGGGGCATTAAAACCGTCTTGTTAAGCTAATGCGACCTCCACCACTTTTCACTAGGGCATTGACATTGCTTTTTATTCCACTGTGACCTCCACGTCTCTTCCAAGGGGCATTAAAACCGTCTTGTTAAGCTACTGCGACCTCCACCACTTTTCCCAGGGGCATTGATATTGTCTTTTTATTCTACTGCGATTTCCACGTCTCTTCCAAGGGGCATTAAAACCGTCTTGTTAAGCTACTGCAACCTCCACGTCTCTTCCAAGGGGCATTAAAAGCATCTTGTTAAGCTACTGCAACCTCCACGTCTCTTCCAAGGGGCATTAAAACTGTCTTGTTAAGCTACTGCAACCTCCACGTCTCTTCCAAGGGGCATTAAAACCGTCTTGTTAAGCTATTGCGACCTCCACCATTTTCTCCAGGGGCATTAAAACCATCTTGCTAAGCTACTGCGACCTCCACCATTCTTCCAAGGGGCATTAAAACCGTCTTGTTAAGCTACTGTAACCTCCACATCTCTTCCAAGGGGCATTAAAACTGTCTTGTTAAGCTACTGCAACCTCCACGTCTCTTCCAAGGGGCATTAAAACCATCTTGTTAAGCTTCTGCGACCTCCACCACTTTTCCCAAGGGCATTGATATTGTCTTTTTATTCCACTGCGACCTCCACGTCTCTTCCAAGGGGCATTAAAACCGTCTTCTTAAGCTACTGCAACCCCCACGTCTCTTCCAAGGGGCATTAAAACCATCTTGTTAAGCTATTGCGACCTCCACCATTTTCTCCAGGGGCATTAAAACAGTCTTGCTAAGCTACTGCGACCTCCACCATTCTTCCAAGGGGCATTAAAACCGTCTTGTTAAGCTACTGTAACCTCCACATCTCTTCCAAGGGGCATTAAAACTGTCTTGTTAAGCTACTTCAACCTCCACGTCACTTCCAAGGGGCATTAAAACCGTCTTGTTAAGCTACTGCGACCTCCACGTCTCTTCTAAGGGGCATTAAAACCATCTTGTTAAGCTACTGCGACCTCCACCACTTTTCCCAGGGGCATTGATATTGTCTTTTTATTCCACTGCGACCTCCACCATTCTTCCAAGGGGCATTAAAACCATCCTGTTAAGCTACTGCGACCTCCACCACTTTTCCCAGGGGCATTGATATTGTCTTTTTATTCTTCTGTCACCTCCACGTCTCTTCTAAGGGGCATTAAAACCATCTTGTTAAGCTACTGCAACCTCCACGTCTCTTCCAAGGGGCATTAAAACCATCTTGTTAAGCTACTGCAACCTCCACGTCTCTTCCAAGGGGCATTAAAACCGTCTTGTTAAGCTACTGCAACCTCCACGTCTCTTCCAAGGGGCATTAAAACCATCTTGTTAAGCTACTGCGACCTCCACCACTTTTCCCAAGGGCATTGATATTGTCTTTTTATTCTACTGCGACCTCCACGTCTCTTCCAAGGGGCATTGAAACCGTCTTGTTAAGATACTGTAACCTCCACGTCTCTTCTAAGGGGCATTAAAACCGTCTTGTTAAGCTACTGCGACCTCCACCACTTTCCCCAGGGGCATTAAAACCGTCTTGTTAAGCTACTGCAACCTCCACGTCTCTTCCAAGGGGCATTAAAACCATCTTGTTAAGCTTATGCAACATCCATGTCTCTTCCAAGGGGCATTAAAACTGTCTTGTTAAGCTACTGCAACCTCCACGTCTCTTCCAAGGAGCATTAAAACCGTCTTGTTAAGCTACTGCGACCTCCACCACTTTTCCCAAGGGCATTGATATTGTCTTTTTATTCCACTGTGACCTCCACGTCTCTTCCAAAGGGCATTAAAACCGTCTTGTTAAGCTACTGCAACCTCCACGTCTCTTCCAAGGGGCATTAAACGCTTCTTGTTAAGCTACTGCAACCTCCACGTCTCTTCCAAGGGGCAATAACACTGTCTTGTTAAGCTACTGCAACCTCCACTTCTCTTCCAAGGGGCATTAAAACCGTCTTGTTAAGCTACTGCGACCTCCACCACTTTTCCCAAGGGCATTGATATTGTCTTTTTATTCCACTGCGACCTCCACGTCTCTTCCAAGGGGCATTAAAACCGTCTTGTTAAGCTACTGCAACCCCCACGTCTCTTCCAAGGGGCATTAAAACCATCTTATTAAGCTATTGCGACATCCACCATTTTCTCCAGGGGCATTAAAACCGTCTTGCTAAGCTACTGCGACCTCCACCATACTTCCAAGGGGCATTAAAACCGTCTTGTTAAGCTACTGTAACCTCCACATCTCTTCCAAGGGGCATTAAAACTGTCTTGTTAAGCTACTGCAACCTCCACGTCACTTCCAAGGGGTATTAAAACCATCTTGTTAAGCTACTGCGACCTCCACGTCTCTTCTATGGGGCATTAAAACCATCTTGTTAAGCTACTGCGACCTCCACCACTTTTCCCTAGGGCATTGATATTGTCTTTTTGTTCCACTGCGACCTCCACGTCTCTTCCAAGGGGCATTAAAACCGTCTTGTTAAGCTACTGCGACCTCCACCACTTTTCCCAGGGGCATTGATATTGTCTTTTTATTCCACTGCGACCTCCACCATTCTTCCAAGGGGCATTAAAACCATCCTGTTAAGCTACTGCGACCTCCACCACTTTTCCCAGGGGCATTGATATTGTCTTTTTATTCTACTGCGACCTCCACGTCTCTTGCAAGGGGCATTAAAACCATCTTGTTAAGCTACTGCAACCTCCACGTCTCTTCCAAGGGGCATTAAAACCATCTTGTTAAGCTACTGAAACCTCCACGTCTCTTCCAAGGGGCATTAAAACCGTCTTGTTAAGCTACTGCAACCTCCACGTCTTTTCCAAGGGGCATTAAAACCATCTTGTTAAGCTACTGCGACCTCCACCACTTTTGCCAAGGGCATTGATATTGTCTTTTTATTCTACTGCGACCTCCACGTCTCTTCCAAGGGCATTAAAACTGTCTTGTTAAGCTACTGCAACCTCCACGTCTCTTCTAAGGGGCATTAAAACCGTCTTGTTAAGTTACTGCGACCTCCACCACTTTCCCCAGGGGCATTAAAATCGTCTTGTTAAGGTACTGCAACCTCCACGTCTCTTCCAAGGGGCATTAAAACCGTCTTGTTAAGCTACTGTGACCTCCACCACTTTTCCCAAGGGCATTGATATTGTTTTTTTATTCCACTGCGACCTCCATGTCTCTTCCAAGGGGCATTAAAACCGTCTTGTTAAGCTACTGCAACCTCCACGTCTCTTCTAAGGGGCATTAAAACCGTCTTGTTAAGCTACTGCGACCTACACCACTTTCCCCAGGGGTATTAAAACCATCTTGTTAAGCTACTGCGACCTCCACCATTCCTCCAAGGGGCATTAAAACCTTCTTATTAAGCTACTGCAACCTCCACGTCTCTTCCAAGGGGCATTAAAACTGTCTTGTTAAGCTACTGCAACCTCCACGTCTCTTCCAAGGGACATTAAAACTATCTTGTTAAGCTACTTCGACCTCCACGTCTCTTCCAAGGGGCATTAAAACCATCTTGTTAAGCTACTGCGACCTCCACCACTTTTCCAAGCAGCATTGTTGTTGTCTTTTTACTCCACTGTGACCTCCACCATTCTTCCAACGGGCATTGCATTTCCTCCTAATTTTAGTCAGCTTTTGCTTTTCAATGCATAGGCGAACACTAAGGGAGACCCACTCCCCATTAATGGGTAGAAGGTTTTTAGTATGCTGTAATCCACGTCTGTTTCAAGGGGCATTGCAGTTCCTCATTTTTTGGAAAGCCTTCCATTCACTGCTTAGGCCAACAGTGCACAGGAGACCCATTTGCTATAAATGGAAAAAACGGTTTAGTTAAGGCCCTCTGACCTCCATGTCACTTCCAAGGGGCATTGGAGTGCCTTGAAATTTTTGTTAGGCATTGCACTCACTGCATGCCCTATAACTGTGTAGCCGAACCGCTCCTTTTGGTACAGAAACATATCCTACAAGACATGTGTGGTTGACTGGCCTGATATTGATGTGAATGGTCCCTGTTCCACCTGCTCTTTCTCCTTTGCCACCACCTCATCCATCATTCATCACCTGAAGCTTTGTTTTACCGGGAGTCATAGAACTGGGATAGTATCAGGAAAACATTCAGCAATCTTCGAATGAGGTAGGATATGCGCCAAAACGGTGACCACCTCAGGTCTAGCCGCTACTACATACATGCGCTTGCATTCCAAGAAAACAAAGCAGACGCTAACTTCTATCATCATCATCATGCTCCTCACCTTGGCACTCTCAACTCCCCTGATGAAGAAGCCAGGGCCCACCGGAGGAGTCTGGTTCTCTGGTGGGCTCGTCCAATGCTGCCCTAAAGCCGGCCAGGGCAGCTGGGGTCCATTTATGGACACCCGGCCACCCCCAGACGGCAGAAGACCGTGTGTGAACACCCGGCCACGGGGCGGCTGTGGACCAAGCATGGACACCCGGCCGCCGGGTGGCTGGGGACTGAGTATGGATACCTCGCTGCCGAAGCAGCCATGAGGTAGTGGCCAGCTTCAGCCTCCTCCAAACTAAAAGGCCCCATTTCAAGTGCAAGCTAGCAGTATGGTATTGCAGCCTTGGGGTGGGTGGGTGGCAGGTTGCACACTTACGCTTGCATTCCAAGAAAACAAAGCAGATGCTAACTTCTATCATCATCATCATGCTCCTCACCTTGGCACTCTCAACTCCCCTGATGGAGAAGCCAGGGCCCACCGGAGGAGTCTGGTTCTCTGGTGGGCTCGTCCAATACTGCCCTAAAGAAGGCCAGACTAAGAAAAGTGTGGGGGAAGTTTCAAGGAGAAATAGGGGCGGCTGGGGACCGAGTTTGGACTCCCGGCCGCCCCCTGGCAGCTGGGGACCGAGCGTGGACACCCGGCCGCCGGGCGGCTGGGAACTGAGTATGGATACCTCACTGACGAAGCAGCCATGAGGTAGTGGCCAGCTTCGGCCTCCTCCAAACTAAAAGGCCCCATTTCAAGTGCAAGCAAGCTAGCAGTATGTATTGCAGCCTGGGGGTGGGTGGAGGCAGGCTGCATACTTGCGCTTGCATTGCAAGGAATGGGGGAGGTACAATTGAACATTGCCCTGGGACAAGGACTTGCACGGGGATAGTTGCAAGTCTGCATCTTCTGATGCAGAAAGGATCACTTCTGATGGGCACACTTTTAGGCAGTGACCTGGGTATCAGAGATGCTTCCAGGGGTCTTCCCCATGCTGTTCCCATGTCTTTTCAGCACTCTATGCATGTGTCACACAGCACATGGCCAGATAAGATTGTAGAATGTTAAAATGACATTTCCCAGTGAATGAATTTGTCACGGTTGAAAGCAATACAAAAGTGCAAAAAGGCATAAAAAATGCTACTTGTGAACATAGCCCAAGGTGTGGAGGAGTATTTTTGTTTTTGGTTATTTATTTTATCTTATACACAAGTCTTTACCCTGGAAAGGAAGTTCCTTAACATATTTCACAGGAAAACCGTTTCAGTTTCGTTTTTGAACATTTTATTGTGAGACCGTTAAAGTGGCTTAATACCGCTGACCACGTTGTTGACAGCAGTGACCTTGGGGTCAGAAATGCTTCCTGGTGCGGTGCCCATGCTGTCCTCATGTCTTTTGAGCACTGTCACTATCGTTTTGGGCACTTTTTAGGCTTTCTACAGACTGCCGGGGATGCCGCCGCAAAAATGCTCGTGTCTCCCATAGACTAACTTTGGGCTCGTTGCTCGGGTCGAGCACCCAAGTATCACTGTGAGCTCGGCCCGAGCTTCGAGCACCCAAGCATTTTAGTGCTCACTCAACACTAATTGTGACACAACTCCCTACTTGAGAAATTCTGACCTGCCTAGTAAAGATCTGAGTATCTATCCATGGAAGAAACTCATCAAAGAACTTCAATCAAGACTACAGGAAAAGTGCTTGATGAAAGTCGTGCCTGAGGGAAGTCATGCCTCTACTGAAAAACCACAATTGATCGTACCCCAAAAAGAAGGAGGTGCTCAAAGAAACCACGTGGTGAGGCCCAACTACAGACTGACACCCAGCAGTCTCATCACGCCATGAGTTCTCATAACCCCCCAGAAGCACGCTGCGGGAGAGGAATAGAAAGACTGGCAGGGTGAGGGGTGTACACAGGATAGGGACTTGGGCCAACCTATAGACTGAGGGTAAAGCCATTCCAGATTCTGACCAGCAAGATGACTTTGGGATAGGCAGATATCTGAAGACTGGCAACGACAGGACCACAGCAAAAAAAAAGACTTTAACAACAAATAGACTTTGATTAAAGATCCAAGAAAGAAGCAGAGTGTATGCTGTGAAGGGATACGTTGGATTATGGTGAAAGGCAGGGAAGAGTTGATGGCCGTAATGGGTGATGTCTAGGTACCTAAGTGCAGTATTATACTTCATTCCATCCTGAACTGTCACAACTTATAAATGGGGCTTGAGTAGGCAAATAAATCCCAGTACAACACTTCCCTCAAATTTCATTGTCGTGTTCTCGACAACAGGGGGATTGTAAAGGGAAGTGTCCCAGGTTGTACATGTATATACTGTATGTATCTGCATGCTAGCCATGCTTGCATATAAGTATACATGTATATATTTGCCCCACATCTCCCCATGTGTTTAGGCCCAATCCCCATGCATCCCCTATCACAGTATGTTTGCTGCTGGGGGAGGTTTCAATAGAATGTCCAGCCATGTGCTAAAACAGGTTTTGCGAGTATGGTTGGACATGAACAAAGACCTTAGCCAGTAGGCGGGGAATAATACATCATTTCCTGTGACACTGGCTGGACTTAAAACCCCAGAGCCCACATGTGCTAGCCCTTTTGACTCTTGAAGATGGACATAACAACACATGGCTGAGTATCTCTCTTCCCCTGTAACTTCTTTACTTACTAGCCCTATATACCCTGTACTAACCCTCCTAGATATTGATATCCTTGTATCTGTATATATATATATATATATATATATATATATATATATAAAGGGAAAGTTAGTATATTTGGGTGGACCGATATTGCATGAGTGATTAGGAAACGTGGGTGGATAATATATTATTGTTATTATTATTATTGTGTACTCTGTTAGTGTGATAAATAGTAGTATATTAACCGTAGACTTTTGTGTAATAAATACTTTTTATTAGTACACTGTTTTGTCTCAGTTGGTATATAGTATAAGGCACAGATAACGTTAGTGGATATTAATTATTAATAGTCAAGTTTGATGTTAATAGTTAATATCGGACCTCAACAGAGGTGTAGGAGAGTTCCCCCATTAATTACTGATATTTTTGGAGGGAAACCCATCCTTTTACAAGTTCGCTCTCGATAACCGCATCTCTACTGCTACTGTGGCACCCTGCTACTACAGGCACCACAGGACCCAAAAGAGTGCATGGACGGACTTCTCCACAAGAGGCCCTCACTACATGCAGACACCTCCACCCTTCCACCTCATACCACCAGAGGGAGCCCTGTTAGGGATATATATACTGGAGTGTGGAGTTAAGCAGTCAGAGAGGAGTCTGAAGAGAGTGTGCTGACACTGAGAGCAGTGAAGGAGCAACACGTCTGCTGCTGTACTGAGGGCCCCGAGTGTGGCCGAGGCAAGGAGAGAGGAGTTAAGGGGGGCAGAGGAGCATCTCAGGCTCACCCCAGGACACAAGCCGGACACCGAGTCCGCGCCTATAGGGTTCTCTACACCCAGTAGGGACTACCGGCATACCAGGAGGCTTCCAGACCCCTGGTCATCCTGAAGCTACCATCAATTACAGGACTAGGAACCACGAAGGCCCCAGTGTCCAGGGATAGTGGTTGCCAGAGAAAAGTCCTACTGCCAAGCTGACAGGTGAGAGAGTGAAACAGCATAGAAGTTAGGCCAAGTTCCAGGCTGGCCAGAAGCTTTAGGGAAAGGAAGAAATGGATCAGGAGGCCTTATACCCACTCACTGGGGAGAGTCCAGAAGTGCACCCTTCCTACTAAGTAACGACATGTTCCCATTAGAAAGGAGCGGGTCTGCTATCCAGTTATAGGGTATGCAGTGAGTACAAGGGCTGACAAAATTTTGGGAAAAACCCCAATAACAATTTAAAGACACATAGAGGTGGGCCACAGTAACGACATGTTCCTAGAAAGGAGCGGTTTTGCTATCCAGTTATAGGGTATGCAGTGAGTAGAAAGGCTGGCAAAATTTGGGAAAAACCCCAATAACAATTTAAAGAGACATAGCGGGGGGCCTCAGTAATGAGTACGACATGTTCCCATTAGAAAGGAGTGGTTCTCCCATACTGTTCTTGCGTATGCAGTGACTGCAACGGCTGCCAAAAATTTGGAGGCACTCCAATGCTCCTTGCAAGAGACGCGAAGAGTAGGGCTTCCTGAAAAAAATGTTCCCATTATTAGGTAGTGGGTCTCCTATACTGTTTGCCTATGCAGTGAATGCAACGGCTGCCAAAAATTTGGAGGTCTAATGCCCCTTGCAAAAGACGTAGATATGGTGATATAGTAGATATGGTGGTGAAGGATGAGGATGAAGAGAAGAAGGAGGGCAAGAGCAAATAGACAAAATCAAGAACCGTATACCCATGTCTGGGTGTGTAGATAAAGGAATGTGGGAATAGAATTAGACCTCCCAAAAAAAAGACACTGTATTTGAGTTTATGTTACGCTGCTATCATTCGGTGGTGTTGAGAAGTCTGGTCCTATCCAGCCCTTGTTCCTTTTTATAAGAACACTGACTCCTTGATCCATATACCAACCAACCTATTTCATTGTGGATCACAATGGGGAATTTCTCCTCTACTACATGGGAGCGCCTCCGGTTAATTTTTTTTCTCCTCTTTATAAGTCAGCCTGTCAGCATTTTCACTTGACAGGTGGATGTGTAGCACCCTGAGGATTCGGCTGCTACAGGGGTATTACACCTCAAGCCAGAGGTGTGGTATTCCACTCCCGGGTAAGGATGGAGTGTGGAACTGAGCTCAGTAGGCTGCATGCACTACATACATCCCATTTCCGGGGGACAGACCAATGGTACTCCCACTAGAGAAATGTGCAGGTACGACAGTGTCTGTCCCTGGCTGGAGTGGGAGGGGGGTGGAACATCCCAGTAGTATAGGGGCAGATAGGGGGAGCAGTCTGGGTAATGCTAGGAGCTAATTGGGTGCTGGTCACCTGAGCTCACACATAGAGGGAGTATATAAGGTGGGAACCATCTTAGAACAGGGTCTTTTGTAGAGGTTTGGTCAGTCTGTCAGAGTTGAGTCAGAGAAGCAGAGCAGCTCAGCCAGCTCCAAGGCCAAGAGAGAGAGAGGAGAAAGAAGGACCCAGAGGGGGAGAAGAGGGAACTCCAAGAACCCAAAATTAGACCAGAGGGTGAAGAGTTGGCACAAGGGTACCGGATACCAAGCTGGTGGAGGGCCCTAATCCTTAGCCAGAGACCGGAGGTCGTGGGCAGGATCTGCCACGACCACCCACTAAATCCACCCGGAAGGCACACCAAGAATAGGGTCAGGGAACCCAGAGACAAGGGTTTACCAACAAGAGGCCCGAGGGAGCCGGACTTAGGTGGATCCCTGGTGGGGAAGGCCAGAGAGAAGGACAAGTCAGAAAGGGAGCTCAGGACCACGCTTCAGAATCACCTGGGGGTTGGCCGAGTCCAGGACCTGGTGGACGCAGCACGGCTCGGGTGGTCACTCAAGGCCGGAGTGACCAACACAAAAGCAGTAAGTAAAACCCTGAACTGCACAGCCCGACTCGGAGTCTTATTACCACTCTCACTGCACCACCACAACCACCACCCTCTACGACTGACCCCCTGAGGCTATACCCCTCCCGTTGGGGGTTATACTACCTGAGCTGCACACACACCACCAGCCTCAGCGGACCCTGCTGCAGCGGCGGCCGTACTGACCGCAAATCAACGGGTGGCGTAGTCGACATTAAAGAACATCCAGCAACATCTGTAGGACTGCCACACACTGAGCTTGACACCCTGGGCACGAACCGGGTCACCGCCACTAGGAGACTACAACCCCCATCTGATCCGGCTCCGGGTATCCCCCAAACAACACTGGCCCAGGGGGCGCGTCAGATGCACCTATCGGTTATAATTCCACCAGCGGCACTAAAAACCCACTTTGATAAAACGCTAGCAGCAGGACAGTCCAGGACCTCTGAGGCGTAGAGAGCCAATTCATGTCACGTGTCCACCTTGGATACCCACGGAATCACAGAGGACGTTGGTACAGTCGGCAAGATACTCCCTCAGCATCTTCCCAAACTTTTCCCTCCTTGTGAGAGTACCCTGCGCCTGTGCGATGGGAGGGTCTGAGGAAACTGTCCCAGAATTTTGACAGTGTTCCCCTGCCTCTGTTGGATTGGATTTGTGTCTCTCTCATCTGTACTCCTTGGCTGTCCAACAAACTGTGATCTCTGTTGCCAGCATTTTCAGATGGGAATTTTTTTAATAATTCCGCAACAAGGGCCTTGTGGTACTGCCCCATTTTATTAGGCCTGTCCAGCTTGGGAATAAGAGACAGAAAGTTCTCCTTGTAGCGTGGGTCTAGAAGTGTCACCAACCAGTAATGACTATCACCCAAAATTTGGACAAAGCGAGGGTCACAGGAAAGACAGCATAACATAAACTCAGCCATGTGTGCCAGACTGCAAAGAGGCAAAACTTCAATGTCCTCACCAAGGTCATCCACGCTGAACACATGGTATGACAGTTGTGCAGGTAGTACCTTCTATAGCACAGGAAACTAGCTCCTGTTTTTCCTCCTCCTCCTCTTTCCCATTGTCACCCAATCCACATTGGAATGAGATGAGGCTGAGCTGTGTGTAATCACCCTGTATGGTTCCTTACTCCATCTCATCGTGCTCCGCCTGCAATGCATCCTCTTTAATTGTGAGCAGATAGCATTTCAGAGGACAGAGAAGAGGGATGGTGACGCTAATTATGGCATCATCGCCACTCACCATCTTGGTGGAGTCCTCAAAGTTTTGGAGGATGGTACAGATGTCTGACATCCATATCCACTCCTGAGGTCTTATGTGTGGAGTCTGACCTGAATACCGACGGCCTTGTTGATGCTGGTAGTCAACGACTGCCCTCTTCTGCTCAAAAATCCTTCCCAGCATCGGCAATGTAGAGCTCCAACGCGTGGGGACATCGCATACCAGTCGAGGAGCTGGAAGCTGCAAAAGCTGCTGAAGCTCGGCAAGGGCGGCGGAAGCTGTAGATGACTTTGTAAAATGGGTACACACATGGAGTACTTTGACAAGCAGATCTGGCAGATCTGGATAAGTTTTGAGAAATCGCTGAACCACGAGGTTAAGCACATGGGCCAGGCATAGTATGTGTATGAGCTCGCCTCGCTTCAGAGCCGACACCAGGTTCCAGCCATTGTCACACATGACCATGCCTGGCTGTAGGGCCTGTGGTGTCAGCCACAGATATGCCTTCTCTTTCAGAGCTGTCCACAACTCTTCAGCATTGTGCGGTTTGTCACCAAAGCATATTAGCTTCAGCACAGCCTGTTGCCGCTTGGCCGAGGCAGTGCTGCAGTGCTTCCAGCTTGTGATTGATGTGGTCATTTTGGAGATGGAGGTTGAAGAGGAGGAGGAGTAGGTGCAGGAGCTGTAGAATGTGGGGGCAACCCTAATTGACCTAGGGCCCGCAATCCTCGGCGTCGGGAGGACGTGTTCCATCCCAAGGTCCGACTGGGTCCCGGCTTCCACTATATTAACCCATTGTGCCGTCAGCGAAATGTACTGTCCCTGCCCTCAAGCACTTGTCCATGTATCTGTGGTTAGGTGGACTTTCCCAGTAACTGCATTATTGAGGGCACGGCTAATGTTGTGGGACACATACTCGTGTAATGTGGGGACGGCACACCAGGAGAAATGGTGGCGGCTAGGGACCGAGTACCGAGGGACGACTGCCGCCATCAAGTTGAGGAAAGCTTCCGTCTCTACAAGCCTAAAAAGCAACATTTCGATCGCAAGCAGTAGTGTGGTCTGTGGGGCGTTGAAAAAGGTCCCCATTGTTGGACTGAAACATCGCCTCATGGGCCATTAAATTTAGCATTTTTTTACTTGAAAAGTATGCTGTCTCCATGATTTTTGGATACTGGTATGTACCTGGGAGGCTTTGCACTACCAATATGGCTGATGCTTCTCTTTTTCTTGAATTTTTGTCTATCTATCCATATATCTATAATCTATCTATAAATCTATTTATCCATATATCTCTCTATCTATCTATCCATATATCTATTATCTATCTATCAATTTATCTATATATCAATATATCTAACTATTATCTATATATAAATCTATTTATCTATCCATATATCTATCTATCTATTGTCTATTTTTCTATCTATTATCTATCCATATATCTATCTATCCATATATCTACTTATCTATCTATAAATCTATTTATCCATATATCTATCCATATACAGTACAGATCAAAAGTTTGGACACACCTTCTCATTTAAAGATTTTTCTGTATTTTCATGACTTTGAAAATTGTACATTCACACTGAAGGCATCAAAACTATGAATTACCACATGTGGAATTATATACTTAACAAAAAAGTGTGAAACAACTGAAAATATGTCTTATATTCTAGGTTCTTCACAGTAGCCACCTTTTGCTTTGATGACTGCTTTGCACACTCTTGGCATTCCCTTGATGAGCTTCAAGAGGTAGTCACCGGAAATGGTTTTCACTTCACAGGTGTGCCCTGTCAGGTTTAATAAGTGGGATTTCTTGCCTTATAAATGGGGTTGGGACCATCAGTTGTGTTGTGCAGAAGTCTGGTGGATACACAGCTGATAGTCCTACTGAATAGACTGTTAGAATTTGTATTATGGCAAGAAAAAAGCAGCTAAGTAAAGAAAAACGAGTGGCCATCATTACTTTAAGAAATGAAGGTCAGTCAGTGCGAAAAATTGGGAAACCTTTGAAAGTGTCCCCAAGTGCAGTTGTAAAAACTATCAAGCGCTACAAAGAAACTGGCTCACATGAGGACCGCCCCAGGAAAGGAAGACCAAGAGTCACCTCTGCTTCTGAGGATAAGTTTATCCGAGTCACCAGCCTCAGAAATCGCAGGTTAACAGCAGCTCAGATTAGAGACCAGGTCAATGCCACACAGAGTTCTAGCAGCAGACACATCTCTTCAACAACTGTTAAGAGGAGACTTTGTGCAGCCGGCCTTCATGGTAAAATAGCTGCTAGGAAACCACTGCTAAGGACAGGCAACAAGCAGAAGAGACTTGTTTGGGCTAAAGAACACAAGGAATGGACATTAGACCAGTGGAAATCTGTGCTTTGGTCTGATGAGTCCAAATTTGAGATCTTTGGTTCCAACCACCGTGTCTTTGTGCGACGCAGAAAAGGTGAACGGATGGACTCTACATGCCTGGTTCCCATCGTGAAGCATGGAGGAGGAGGTGTGATGGTGTGGGGGGACTTTGCTGGTGACACTTTGCTGGGATTTATTCAAAATTGAAGGCATACTGAACCAGCATGGCTACCACAGCATCTTGCAGCGGCATGCTATTCCATCCGGTTTGTGTTTAGTTGGACCATAATTTATTTTTCAACAGGACAAATACCCAAACACTCCTCCAGGCTGTGTAAGGGCTATTTGACCAAGAAGGAGAGTGATGGGGGGCTACGCCAGATGACCTGGCCTCCACAGTCACCAGACCTGAACCCAATCGAGATGGTTTGGGGTGAGCTGGACCGCAGAGTGAAGGCAAAAGGGCCAACAAGTGCTTAGCATCTCTGGGAACTCCTTCAAGATTGTTGGAAGACCATTTCCGGTGACTACCTCTTGAAGCTCATCAAGAGAATGCCAAGAGTGTGCAAAGCAGTCATCAAAGCAAAAGGTGTCTACTTTGAAGAACCTAGAATATAAGACATATTTTCAGTTGTTTCACACATTTTTGTTAAGTATATAATACCACATGTGTTAATTCATAGTGTTGATGCCTTCAGTGTGAATGTACAATTATCATAGTCATGAAAATACAGAAAAATCTTTAAATGAGAAGGTGTGTCCAAACTTTTGGTCTGTACTGTATCTATTATCTATCTACCAATATATCCATATATCTAACTATTATCTATCTATAAATCTATTTATCTGTCCATATATCTATTTATCAATTGATCTATTATATATGTATCTATCTATCTATTATCTATCCATATATCTATCTATATATCCATATATCTATATCTATCTATAAATCTATTTATCCATATATCTATCCATATAGCTATCTATCAATATATCCATATATCTATCTTAGATAGATATATGGATAGATAGATAAATAGATAATAGATCGATAGATAAATATATGGATAGCTAGATATATAGATAATAGAAAGATAATGGATATACAGATAGATATAAATATGTGAGATATATAATCCGTGCTTTTCATGTGTACCTTACTGTTCATGTCATTTATTAATAAATAAGTACATTTTGGGGGAAAAAATGGCGTGGGGTCCCCCATAATTTTATTAACCAGCAGAGGGAAAGCGGACAGCTGGGGCGGATGTTTTTAGCCTGGGAAGGGGGTAATACCCATGGAGCTTCCCAGGCTACTAATATCAACCCCCAGCTGTATACTTAGCCTTAACTGGCTATTAAAACGGGGGACCCCCCCACAAAATGACGCAGGGTCCCCCTATTTTAACTGCTAGCAAAGGCTATGCAGACAGCTGGGGACTGATATTAATAGCCTAGGAAGGGGCCATGAATACTGGCCCCCTCCGAGGCTAGAAACAGGATCCCTCAGCTGCCCCAGAAATGGCGCATCCATAGGATGCGCCAATTCTGGCACTTAGCCTTGCTCTACCCACTGCCCTATAGCGGTGGCAGTGGTGTTATAGGGTTGTGGTTCATGTGAGCTTATAATGCCAGCTGACATTAAGCCCAGGTTAGTAAAGGAGAGGCGTCTATAAGACGCCCCCATTACTAACCCCATAGTGTAAGTAAAATGTAAAATAAAATAAAAACACCCACACCCAGAATAAAATATTTTATTTGAAATAAAACAGACACCCTTTAATATTCAAAATTAAACCATACTTACCATCACGCCCATTCCAGTTGAAGCCAATGTCAAATAATAAAATAATAAACCAACTTCATCCTTACCTTTCCGCCGCAGTCCAAATAGCGAGGTTCCCATGAAGATCCCATGAACAGAGCGGGCACATTGTAAAATGTGCTCGCTCTGTTCAGCAGCCTGCAATACACTGACTCAGTGTATTGCCGGCAAATGAGGTCAGCGCATGCGCGGTGAGTATTTTCCCACGCTTACCAATGATCATATGAACAGAGCGGGCACACTGTAAAATGTACCCGCTCTGTTCAGCAGCCGGCAATACACTGACTCAGTGTATTGCCGGCAAATGAGGTCAGCGCATGCGCGGTAAGTATTTTCCCACGCTTGCCAATGAGTTGAACTCAGTTTTTACTTTCAGCAGAGCACAGGTGCCGGCGGATGGGAGACTACTGCTCCCAACCAGCGGTGCCTGCGCTCGCTGTTTCCTATGGCAGGAGGCGCCGGCTGATGGTGAAGTAGTACCATGAGCTGGCGCTTATGACCCGCGGTAAGCTTTTTACTGCGGGTCACTTTCACAGCTGTGGCATCATGCTGACACCAATCAGCATGATTCCACAGCGCTCTTACCATGGTAATGCTATTACCACCGATCAGAGCCTGTGTGTCCTACGCTGTCACGCAAGTGACAGCGCGAGAAACCCCCGAACCCGAGCCCGAACAGTAACATGGACTTCCTGAGGAAGTCCGTGTTCGGGGTCCGTGCCCGAACAGTAGGTGTTCGGTACATTTAAGGCATCTAAGCATGCGCCATCGACAGGGGATTGGCGTGTATGCTGTGGCAAGATTTGCTCGGTGGTTTCCGGAAGTAGACTCAGGAACCGGGTTTTCTCTGCAGGCTTTATTATATGGCATAAAGCTCTGCAACTCCAGCAAAACTAAAACACGGCCTTAGTAGCAAAATGACAAAACAAAATATAAACGATTGCACAGTCCATATGTATGTGGAACTCGCCCACACAGGGTGTAGTCCCAGCCTTCAGCTTTGTCCTGAGCTGAAGCTTTCCCAGTCTGGAGACCTTGCCTCTCCAGACCACAACACCGAAAAAAAAGCAAGACTGAACTTTTAAACCATGCTCAGCCACACCCTTAGTTGAGGTATGGTGAATGACGCCCCTCCCATCTCTATGTCATTCACATAAAACCACACCCTTCAAAAGAGTTGACCCCCAGTATATAACATGCTGGCAGAAATTCAGTAGGTCTCAGTTCACACAGGACAGCAACCTGAGTTACACATACCTCCCCTCATATATCACACCAGTGACTCTGTCACAGCGCACAACTGCGGAAGAAGCAGTGGTGTCACACGCAGACACAGTTTCTGGACTCTGGGGTTCAGCCCACTTAGTTGGGTGCTTTGCTGCCATGTGCCTGATCATGCTGATGGTGGTCAGGCTGCTTGTTTTGCTATCCCTGCTGATGCTAGCCTAGCAGGTGGTGCAAATGGCCTTTTTGGGGTTATTTGCAGAGTCTTTAAAAAATAACCAGACTCGGGAAGACCTAACAGTTGTACTGGCAACTTCCGTCAAGTTGGCGTTACGGGGAACGCTTTCCCGCCTTGTGTCTGTGGCCACCACACTGCTTCTTCCTGCCTGTTGTGGTGCTACACCTCCCTCCCCCTGTGTGCTGCTATCCTCGCTCTGCATGTTCCCCTGCCAGATTGGGTCAGTTACTATATCATCCACCACCTCGTCTTCCACTTCCGCACCCTGAACCTCCTCCTGACTGTTTGGTAATTGTGTCTCATCATCATCATCATCATCCACCTCTTGGTGTTTGCTGGTGTTTCCTGCTGGTGATAGTCTCATTTTGATATCCAGCCATACTGCTTTAGTTTAAGCCAGTTAGTGAAAGACCAGCTGGGGTTTATCTCTTTGCTGTTTATGTTCTGCACCTATCTTTTGTTTCTTTTTAGGATGTCGGCGGCATATTTTCTAACTGTACATGCTTAATACTTTATTTTTTATTTCATGGTTTGTTTTATTCACTTTGGGATCTTTTTATATTTCAGCACATTTTCCCTTCTATGGATAGTTTACATCTTGCTTTGCCCTCTGGTTCTTTAGGAGGAACATGAAGCACTCGAAGGCCTGTCAGGCAGAATAGGATCAAGTTGCCATCATTTAGTCTGTGGTTAGGGCTATCTTAGACATTATTAAAGAAGTTGTACACTACTTTATATTACCCCCCCAATGTATCCCCCCGGGGCCCCTAAGACTTTTTGTAAATACCTCATGTTGCTGATAATGCCTGTGAGCAGCGCTATCGGTGGCCACTCACAGGCATCACGTGACCCCGCGCTGACGTCACGACAAGTGAGGTGTGACTCAGAGCTGGGTTGTGGGCGGGGTTACCCTCCGTGTCACACCCAGCATCCACCGCGCGCTTTCCCAATGAATGAGGTGAGGCAGAGCGCGCTGTGGATGATGGGTGTGACGCGAGGGGTAGCCCCGCCCACAGCCTGGCATCCACCTGGAACGCGTAAGACAAAGACCCTCAGCTGCTGCCAGCACTTGTTGTGACATCAGCAGATGTCAGAGCCGGCTGCAGCCGGGGGTCACGTGATGCCTGTGAGCGGCCAGTGATAGCGCCGCTCACAGGCATTATCTGCAACATAAGGTATTTACAAAAAGTCTTAGGGGCCCCGGGGGGATACATTAGGGGGGGGTAATATAAAGTAGTGTACCACCCCTTTAAAGAAAGGGGCCAGGACAGAGGATAATGTTACAAGATGGGGGGGCATTAGTACAAGATGGGGGCCTGGACAGGGGATATTGCTACAGAATGGGACCAGGACGAGTGATATTATTTTAGAATGGGGGCCGGATGGGAGACAAGACAGAGGAAATTATTACAGGGTAGGTGCCAGGATGGGGGATATAATTACAGGATGGGGGACATTATTAAACAAAGTGACAGTAATGTTGTTGATCTGGGAGGTAAGTATAAGCATTTTTCTTATTTTATGTTGCAGCTTGGCGCTATTCAGAATGGGTTGTCCTTTAGTGGACAACCCTTCCTAATGTTATTAAATAATAATTTCTATGTATCCAGAACAGAGTTGCCAACATAATCTACAACATGTCTTGCAAAAAAAAAGATGTAAAGGAAGAAAATGAAAGGAATTTCCCAGAAATATGACCCTTTTACTTGATGACTTTAAAGTACTCCAAGGACTGTAGTTTACCCGGCTCTACTAATTATTGGACATGACCCAACTCTTTAACCATTTCAAGACCAAAGATCATTAAAATATCTTCTAAGAATGAATTTGAAAGTTGAATAGGTTTTCTTCTTTCATAGTCTGCTAAATTATTGTAATTTCTTCTTTAGATGGACATAGCTTTCCTTACAGTATCAAAATGAAATTATTGCTTTGAGGATATTACATATACTGGAAAAAATTTCTATATACTCTGATGTAGTTAGTACAACTTATTAAATATAAAAAAATGCAATAGCATATAAAATTATTCTTCTGCATATACCCAAATATGAGAACATATAAGAGAGAAGCGCACACAGAACTAAATAAAACAACTATCTTTATTTCATTATTTAAATACAAAATATTAAAAAAGATGGACAGGTAATATGTGGTACTGAGCCAAAGAAATAAGTGGCACCACAGATTGGCAGGCTATGAATATTAGTACAGCATAAGTAAGTACAACCAATAAAATGGCATGAATGCAGATAAGGTGTACATGGTAACCTAGTACTAGCCGTTTAATAAATGCTAAAGTGCTCAGTGCATATATAATAATTATTGAGGCCAGGAAATAAGTGACGCTTAGACTAAAATTCAGTCATTATAAACACATGCTGTAAAGATGAAACACACTGTTATACCTGAACCAAGTGATAGTGCCACTTCCCCAAAGCACATGTCAGTGGCATGCCTTCTTCTTGGGGGGTAGTGGCATCATGGCAACCCTCAGCCCCTTAAAAATGCAATACATCCAATCAAACAGCAGATACCAGAAATGCAAAGTAATTAGAAGGGTGCTGTGGATTGGTGCATGGAGAGCCGAAGTCAGGCCACAATCAGCATGATCGAGGGCCTCATATGGGGCGGGGTGCCCACGATGATACACGGCACTGCCCACATGAGGTCTCTTGAGTGGAGCCGCAGTCATGCATCCAGCCTGCCTTCATAGAGAGGCGCCAAGCAATGGGACATCAGAGCGCATGCGCACCAGCAAGCAGAGATGGACTTAGCCTCAAAACATGATGAATTAATAGCCGTCTGAAAGACAACACACAAAACATAACGGGGATTGCATAGAAATATTCACTGATAGAGCTTACTTAATCAGTTATGGAATATATACAAAATTAATAAGTAAACATATCTATATATGTCAAATAATATATAATCACCATGATCATGAGATAAAAATAGATAGCTGTGCAAAACCATTCTTGATTAAATTTAGAGTATAAGAAGAAGGTACATATGCACAAATGACTATATTGCATTGAAATTGCATATGTACAAATGACAGTATTGCAATAATGCATGAATTAATATGAAGTTCACGGTGAGCTGGGATATATGCACCCAACATTAATACCATACATGTAATTTAGCAAGTAGAAAAAAGATTAAATATATTAAAGATAAAATAATATAAGATATATATGTAGTGATATCTAATCTATGTGTGCAAAGTGCAAGATAAGACTTAATACAGTGATACGCGAATATAAGTGTATATCATGGTGAAATAAAATATATGTTGGTACAAACTCCAAAGTTATATTAAGAAATATACAGTACAGACCAAAAGTTTGGACACACCTCATTTAAAGATTTTTCTGTATTTTCATGACTATGAAAATTGTACATTCACACTGAAGGCATCAACACTATGAATTAACACATGTGGAATTATATATTTAACAAAAAAGTGTGAAACAACTGAAAATATGTCTTATATTCTAGGTTCTTCAAAGTAGCCACCTTTTGCTTTGATGACTGCTTTGCACACTCTTGGCATTCTCTTGATGAGCTTCAAGAGGTAGTCACCGGAAATGGTTTTCACGTCACAGGTGTGCCCTGTCATGTTTAATAAGTGGGTTTCTTGCCTTATAGAATCATAGAATGGTAGAGTTGGAAGGGACCTCCTGGGTCATCTGGTCCAACCCCCTGCTCAAAGCAGGATTCACTAGATCATCTCAGACAGATGTCTGTCCAGTCTCTGTTTGAAGACGTCCAGTGAAGGAGAACTCACCACCTCTAGTGGCAGCCTGTTCCACCATTGATCACCCAAACTGTCAAAAAGTTTTTTACAATATCTAATCTGTGTCTCCTCCCATTCAGTTTCATCCTATTGCTTCTAGTCTTTCCTTGTGCAAATGAGAATAAAGATGATCCTTCTACAATGTGACTGCCCTTAAAATATTTGTAGACAGCTATTAAGTCTCCTCTCAGTCTTCTTTTTTGCAAGCTAAACATTCTTACTTTTGGTCTGTACTGTATATGTAGATAACCATGTGAACAGTGACAAGAAATCAAAAATGTCATGCATGATATAAAATCTTCCAAAGTAAGTGATCAAATATCCTTAAGATAAAATGTGATTAAACTTGGACTAAAAAATGAAATATCAATGTGAAACTGAATAGGCAATAACTAAGTGTTAAAACTAATATATTAATACCACCTACAAAATACATATAACCAAAAAATATTCTTATTGTTTAAAAGAAGAGTGGAAAAGTATACTGACAGTAATTAAATTATACTGATAGTAATTAAATTACGGATAATGAAAATAGACAATGAAGCTATAGTGGAATGGATATAAAGTGCATGAACGAACGTGTCAGTAGTTGATACAGTGAAGTGTACAAATGATTTTTAGTATATACTAGTGAGTGAAGGGTGTAGGGTTTAAATGTATGATGATTAGATTGTATTATATAGAGTGCCTAGCATAGAGACCCATAGGATTCCAAGCATATAGTTTAGAGGGGATCTATCAACATCAAATTCAGGAGGATGAGGGTTTTGTTGTAAGATGAACATTTTCACTCATGTAGAATGATGAAAGTATAGTTAGACTCTTCAAAGGGATCTCATCTATGGGAGAGGATGATGTCAGAAAGGAACAAAATGGAACAGGCTCCACATACACTTTTTTTTAAAAAAATATAAACTTAGTAATGTTCTCTTTGGTAGCACCATAGGTGGATCGACTACCCAAAGGGTGGTGTAGCACATCAATAAAGTCTGTTTTCAAATGGGTCCTCCATAGTGAATTTACATCCAAAATAGCCATAACAAGAGCAGAAAAGAACAGGGATGTGGCGAAAGGCTAAGGACAAATAAGTAAAAGATGTTAAAAACACAAATTATGAATTATACTAGAAGGTAACAAATAAAAAATATAAAAATAATGCAGAAAAAACATACAAATATATGGGGAGAGAAATGGAGCAAAACTCAATGACTCATTCAAACTATGTGGTTGTAGCGTGCGTAGTGTCCAGATCCATCTGAATTCCTTCTGGGCAAAGGGACGACTAAGATTTCCACCTCGAAGGTTTGAGTGAATGTGGTCAATGCCTTTCATGCGGAGGCCTGATTGATCACAAGAGTGGTACAATTTAAAGTGTTTAGGGATGGTCTTTAGGTGGTCAACATTGTCTTCTGTTGCAGTGGCAAGGATGTCACCTACAAGTTACCGTGCTCTAATCTTTAGTGCTTGTATAGTAGACCTATATAGATTAATGAGCATGGACAAATTGCATGGTAAACAACGGTCCATGTAGAGCATGTGATTGATTGCGGAATCGTATATTTCTTACCATCTGAGGATAGAAAGTCTTTAGCCTTTTCTATGTTATGACAAGCCATGTAAGTACCGCATAGCGTGCACCCCCAGTTATTCAATTTATCCGTAGGTCCAATAGGAGTTATTTTTGATTGATTGATTGATTGGTGTACAGTAACTTCTAACCAGGTGGTTGCACAAATTGTGACATCGTCGAGCTGTGATAGATGGTTAGAATGGCATGGCAAGTATTGTTTTAAAGTCGGCAAGTAGAATTAGCCAATGCTTCTTAAAAATATCATATATCTTTTGCCACTGGGAATGGTATTGTGTAACCATTCTCACTGTGTTGACTTTGAGAGGTCTTCTGGGGGTGTAGACTAGTTCATAGCGATTAGCATTTTTTTCTCTATTGTAAGCATGTTTGATATAGCCATAATCAAGGAATCCTCTTTTGATCTCCTCCGCACGTTCCTCAAAGTCTGTTTCAGTTGAGCAAATATGCCGAATTCTAAGGAATTGGCTTGCAGGAGCAGATTTCACAGCATGGTTTGGGTGTGATGAAGATGCATGTAGCACTGCATTAACGGCCGTCTCTTTCTGAAATACATCTGTTTGTAAAAAACCAAAGTCATCTCTCTTGATCAGGACATCCAAAAAAATCTACTTTTTTGTAGTCAAATTTGTAAGTTAGTCGAATATTTAAGTTGTTTGAATTAATTTCCTTAAAAAAGAGGTGCAACTCAACAGGTGAACCTCAACAGATTAAAAACACATTATCGATATACCGTGTCCAATGGATGACCCAGTCCATCAATGATTGTCCATCTGACAGGAGTAGGTCCTTCTCCCACAGTCCCAGGAACAGATTAGCATATGAGGGCACACAGGCTGCTCCCATTGCTGTTCCCTGAAGCTACAGGTAGAAGGACCATTGAAAATGAAAAAATTATGAGTAAGCAGGAACTCCAACAGTTGGAGAATAAATTCATTTTCCTCAGATGAAAATTGTGTCATGGATAGAAACTGCGATGTCGCCTTGAGTCCATAGTTGTGACGAATATTGGTATCTAAAGATTCCACATCACATGTGACAAGGATCATGTCCTCATCAATGTGTATGGAATTGATTTTTTTAATAATTCTCAAGTGTCACGTAGGAATGATGGAATTGTTTCTACCAGTGGTTTCATTAAAGTCAATGTATTTTCCAATGTTCTCCGTCGATCCCTGAATTCCAGAAATTATAGGCCTACCTGGAGGTGTTTGGGTGTTTTTGTGGACTTTGGGCAAAAGATATAGTATAGGGATTGATGGATCCTTAATCCAAAGTAGGGGTCGCAATTCCTGAGTGATAATATTCTTCTCCAGAGCTGTTTGAAGAATCTTACTCAACTGTTCCCTGTAAGAGGAGAAAGGGTTAAAAGTAAGTTTTCTATAGCAAGATTGGTCTTTTAGCATTCGGTAAGCCTCTATTTCATACATCTTACACGGCCACACTATGATGTTACCACCTTTATTAGCGGATTTAAATATTGCTTTTTTAAGTTTTTTCAAACGTTTTAAACTGGTGTGTTTCAGTGGAGTCAAGTTATCATTGAAGATGTTGGTGGTTATCTTGTCAACCTCATTAGTAAACAGCTGATCAAATATTTCCACATTTGGACACAGCAATAAAGGAGAAAACTTTTTAGATTTTTGGCAGATCGATGTTGGGATCTTACCTAAAGAGGGTTTTTCGTGTTCAATTGCCAATTCCTCCAACATTTGTAACGCTGCTTGCTCTTCTGGCATTGGAAAATCCTTTTGTGTTTCTTCTTACGGAACCATTACTTGAATAACAGTGCTCTGGCGAAATATGGAGGTCTTTTAGGGCTGTGTAATGATCAAAACGCATGTGTAGCGCCCCGAGGGTTCGGCTGCTACAGGGGTATTGCACCTCAGCCCAGAGGTGTGATATTCCACTCCCGGGTAAGGATGGAGTATGGACCAGGGCTCAGTTAGCTGCACACAGCACACACACCCCATTTCCGAGGGACAGCTCTACGGTGCTCCCACTAGACAGAAGTGCAGGCACGACTGACTATGTCCGTGTCTGGAGTGGGGAGGGGGGGGGTGGAACACCCAGTGCTGTAGGGGCAGATAGGGGTTGGTTCCTGAGCGTAGGAAGGAGCCCATTGGTTGCTGGTCACCTGGGCTCATGGTCAGAGGGAGGTATAAAAGTTGGGCACCATCTTAGATCTAGGTTCGTTCAGTCAGAGGAGAAGACCGGGAGTGGAGGCTCTGTAGGAGCTCCACTCAGGAGCGGGCCTAGAGAGAGGACGGAGAAGAGAGAGAGAGGAGGTGAAAGGGAGCTGTGATTAAGTCTCATCCCAGCTCCACGAGAAAGGAACAGAAAGGAAAAGAGAAAGAGAAGGAGAGACAGAGAAACAGAAGGGCTCAGGAACAAGAAGGTGGAAGGGACCCTAAGAACCCACGAGAATCCAGGGTGAAGGGTCAGGCAAATTAAGGGTACCGGATCCCAAGTTGGTGGAGGAGAAACTACCGTCAGCCAAAGACCGGTCGTCGTGATCATCTATTGGTGCGACACCTCATCAAACCTGCTAGGAAGGCGCCATATAGGACAGCGGAGGACGGGGCCCACGTTTAACCGCACAAGTCCGCGGCAGCTGGACAAAAGTGGGTCACTGGTGAGGCAGGCCAGAGAAAGGATTAAAGGGGGTCCTGTGCCATGCTCCTGAACTGCCTGGGAGTTGACCGAGCCCCACACCTGGTGGACGCAGCACGGCTCGGGCGGTCACTGCTGACAGAAGTGACCCGGAACAAATGAACTGTGAGTAAAGACACTGGACTGTAACTTGTTGTCTGTGTGCTCCTTCGCGCCTCCAGCACTACCGGTACTGGGACTCTCACCACCATCACTCCCACCATCCACTACACTGCCCTGGGGCCGCACTCTTCCCGTGGGGAGTCACACCATCCCAGCTGCACACGTCATCGGCCCCAGCGGACTGCCTTGCAGTGGCGGTTCCTTATAGCCACAATCCACGGGTGGCGTAGTCGGACATTATCTAAAGTACAGTAGCAAACTACCATTGGTCTGACCACCCTGAGCCGCAGGACCGGGCCACCACTACTACCCCCATCGTTCCCTTATCGCCCGGATCCGCGTGCCCCACGGCCCAGGGGGCGAGTCAGCTTTGGAAAAGTCGGCAGGATTTCGTGCCCGAACAGAGACTGTTTCATTGTACTGCGCGCCTGAACAGAGACTGTTTCATTGTACTAAAGATGGCGCCCGCCCCAGAAGAACGAGCGCCATAATGTGCGTGCCAAAAGACCACAGGAGGCCGCCTCCCATCGTGGGTCGGGTCCCAGAATGGCGCCAAAGAGGAAGCCCGCCCCCAACAACCATGAGTACGGCTGTGGAAATGTCCGTCAACGTGGGGGGGCTGCCCCTGAGAGTGATTGTCAGCAGAATGCCCCAGGACCACCCCCCATGGGGGCGGAAAGAGAAGAAAACTGCGGGGCAGGGGGTGGTCTGGATCATTCCAGACAGACCGCACCCGGGGATGGACGCCCTCAGCAGCACCAGCCTCCTGGCCCGAAGCCTGATGCAGGCCGAACCGCTCTGCAGCCTAGCAGAAGTCCTAGCGCAGCTCTCCAGAGACCCGGAGCGTGCGCAAGCTGCACTGGAGGACCTGGAGCGGAGGATGGTCCGGGCGCAGCGGGGTGCACTCACTGAGTGGAGAGAGGAACTGGCCCGGCAGGCCGAGACCCACCAGCGACAGGCCTCCACCGCACCCCAGAGTTTGCCTGCCTCTGAGGACGGCACAGGAGGAAAGAGGACCGGAGGCGACGCCGCGGAGGGAGCCACGAGGACTGAGGCAAGTGAAGGGGACGTCACCACCCCAAGCCCAGCACCCGCAAGCCTGCCCCAGCCTCCCGTCGCAGCACCAGAAGCCCCACTCACCGCACCTGTTGCCGCGCCGCCACTGCTCCCAGCTAGGCCTCAAGCGGCGAGCGCCGCGGCCACGCCCCGCCCGGCGCCACGCCCCTTGACCCCGGGCGCCGTAAAGCAAGAAGCATCATCGGCCCGGTCGCAAGGCCTGGATGACCCGGGCGCCATCGCTAAGCCTGCGCCCCTGTCCCGGATGGGACTGCCACCTAGCGCAGCCAAAAGACCCCCGGCCTGGTCGCAAGGCCGAGTGCCCCCGGGCGCTGCTCCCAGATCAGGTCCCCCCACTATACCATCACTGGGCGTGGACCTATTGGCACATCATACCGGTCCGGATGGACTGCCGCTGGAGTGGCCGGCGGAAGTGACCGGCAATCAGCCATGGAAGGCCCAGCCCCCGCGCGAGCCTCTGATACCGGCTCCAGAACCCATAGAGGTCATCCTACCCCCACTGGAGGATGTCCAATTTGCGTGGGACCCCACTAGCGAGAACTTGATGGGGTTCTCTCAAGAGACCCGGGCAGACGCGGTCCGTCGTCTGGAGGCCTGTCATCAGCAACTGGTGACCTTTGAGCGGGAGTGACGAGAGAGACGCGTCAGAGAGGAACGGCTCCAGGCCCAGAGTGCTGAACAAAAACGCAAGGCCCGCCAAGACCCCCGAGCATCCCGTGGTCCCCGAATCACCGGGACCATAGTCAAATTCCACATGGAGAACGGCTGGGGGTTCATCAGGGGCCCAGAAACCGCAGGCGACGTCTTTGTGACCCGCAGGGACGTTGAGAGTCATCTACCTGAGGGACACCGTGGCCGTGACTTGTACCCTGGCGATGTGGTCGCCTTTACCCGCCACGTAGGTGCAAAAGGACCATACGCCCTACATGTTCATCGGCTCACTGAGGAGGAGCTACAACACCGCGGCTATGAGGAGAGCCAAGAGGACCCGGACGGGTCTGAAGAACCATATGAGGAGGAAGAAAGAGCATATGGAGGACACCGCTACTAATAAGTGGCAGAAGCATGTGTGTAAATAGTTACCCGTCGAGGTAAAAGAACTGTTTCCAGAGAGTGTGTGGTCCCCGTTGGGACTGTTAAGAGACTGTTACCTGTGTGCCCCTCATTCCCTATCAGGCTGAGGACTGTGAGCAGCCATTCCCTTCCCAAAACTGGCCGAGGACTGAGAGCGGTCAATCCCTTGTATATAGTTGCGCTTCCTAAAGCGCCCCCTACTGGTTTTATAAAAAGACTACCACGTCTACCTCGGGATAGCAAGTCCCCCGTGTTTACAAGTTTGCCAAAGTTCCTGCACTTACAAGAAGAGTGCACACCTGGTCGCAAGTTGCACCGCCGCCAGGATCCAAGAATGTGTTGTAAAAATGTTTTCCTGCAAATATTTTATATGAAAAGTTTTTATAAGCTGCTAGATAGTAATGTGAATGTTTTCTAATAGTGTTTATATGTCAAAAGAGTTCCAGAAGTATTAGTAAGTGTTTTATAATAGTGTGACAAGAAAAGAAAAGCGTTTCCCATAAAGGGAATTGAACCATGTTGCCTGTTTTCTGATGTGAAAAGTTTTAAAAAAAATTTGCATGTCCTGTAATTAACTGTTTTTGCTCTTTTCCAGCCCGAGGACGTGCTGTGCTTTACCAGGGGGGAATGTAGCGCCCCGAGGGTTCAGCCGCTACAGGGGTATTGCACCTCAGCCCAGAGGTGTGATATTCCACTCCCGGGTAAGGATGGAGTATGGACCAGGGCTCAGTTAGCTGCATACAGCACACACACCCCATTTCCGAGGGACAGCTCTACGGTGCTCCCACTAGACAGAAGTGCAGGCACGACTGACTATGTCCCTGTCTGGAGTGGGGAGGGGGGGGGTGGAACACCCAGTGCTGTAGGGGCAGATAGGGGTTGGTTCCTGAGCGTAGGAAGGAGCCCATTGGTTGCTGGTCACCTGGGCTCATGGTCAGAGGGAGGTATAAAAGGTGGGCACCATCTTAGATCTAGGTTCGTTCAGTCAGAGGAGAAGACCGGGAGTGGAGGCTCTGTAGGAGCTCCACTCAGGAGCGGGCCTAGAGAGAGGCCGGAGAAGAGAGAGAGAGGAGGTGAAAGGGAGCTGTGATTAAGTCTCATCCCAGCTCCACGAGAAAGGAACAGAAAGGAACAGAGAAAGAGAAGGAGAGACAGAGAAACAGAAGGGCTCAGGAACAAGAAGGTGGAAGGGACCCTAAGAACCCATGAGAATCCAGGGTGAAGGGTCAGGCAGATTAAGGGTACCGGATCCCAAGTTGGTGGAGGAGAAACTACCCTCAGCCAAAGACTGGTCGTCGTGATCATCTATTGGTGCGACACCTCATCAAACCTGCTAGGAAGGCGCCATATAGGACAGCGGAGGACGGGGCCCACGTTTAACTGCACAAGTCCGCGGCAGCTGGACAAAAGTGGGTCACTGGTGAGGCAGGCCAGAGAAAGGATTAAAGGGGGTCCTGTGCCATGCTCCTGAACTGCCTGGGAGTTGACCGAGCCCCACACCTGGTGGACGCAGCACGGCTCGGGCGGTCACTGCTGACAGAAGTGACCCGGAATAAATGAACTGTGAGTAAAGACCCTGGACTGTAACTTGTTGTCTGTGTGCTCCTTCGCGCCTCCAGCACTACCGGTACTGGGACTCTCACCACCATCACTCCCACCATCCACTACACTGCCCTGGGGCTGCACTCTTCCCGTGGGGAGTCACACCATCCCAGCTGCACACGTCATCGGCCCCAGTGGACTGCCTTGCAGCGGCGGTTCCTTATAGCCGCAATCCACGGGTGGCGTAGTCGGACATTATCTAAAGTACAGTAGCAGACTACCATTGGTCTGACCACCCTGAGCCGCGGGACCGGGCCGCCACTACTACCCCCATCGTTCCCCTATCACCCGGATCCGCGTGCCCCACGGCCCAGGGGGCGAGTCACATGCTTGGTGAGAATGTCAGGCCCTTAGACAGCAAAGTCAATTCTATTGAAGAAAAGGCATGATGTGATAAATTAATTACCTTAGGCGTGTTCTTTGCATCATTTTGGATGCGTTTGTTAGTTGTGGAATTTTGATCCCATTTATACTTATTACTCTTGCCGAACCGTGTTTTCATTGAATAATGTGAATATTGAGAAATGTCTGACGATTCTTTCATAGATGAGGCTTATGAAACAGATGCTAATCACTGATTATGTGTTTGTGGAGGGGCACGCCTCCATCTATATACATGTTTTTGTTGGTAGTCCATGTCACTTGAAAGTTTTTTGGCCTGTGTTTCTTTAATCTGCATCTCCCATTCCTCTGAACATTTATTGATGGATGAGTTAAAAGATGAGACAATGTCAGATGTAGAGATGTTTTTAAATGTTGTATATAACTCATCAAGCTCTGTTTCTAAGCTTGTAATATATTTCCCATTAAGTTCAATGAGAAATTCCTTAAATTGATTTAAACTCTTGGTAAATATATCTTCCCATCTAGAAATAATGGACTCATCCTCCACTGGAAAAGAGGGGAAGACCTGTATTATGAGACCACGTGGAATTAAATTATTTTTAATGTAATGCTCAAGGAATGCCCTGTTCCACCAGATTTTGGTCCTTATATGTAAAAGCCATTTGATCAACATTTGGAGTATTCTCACCTCTCTTTGATCACTCAACCCAATACTAGCTGACTCACCACTGAACACCTGAGCCACCTGTGTTTGCCAGACACTATCTCTCGCTTTAAAGTCCATGTTCACCAGAGACTAGGATTCTGTGAAAATACTGAGCAAAAATAGGATTAGATAAATCAAAATTTAGTCCCTGGATATGGTACCAAATCTCATAGTTATATACCAAGTACCTAATTTTAGGACCCATATAACAAACCGTTCAGCGCCATAGGGAAGGTGAGAACTTATAAGAGAGAAGTGCACACAGAACTAACTAAAACAATGATCTTTATTTATTTGCATTTCTGGTATCTGCTGTGTGATTGGATGTATTGCATTTTTAGGGGGCTGAGGGTTGCCATGATGTCATTCCCTCAGAAGAAGGCATGCCGCCAAAACGTGAGTTGGGGAAGTGGCACCATCGCCTGGTTCAGGTTTAACAGTTTGATTCACCTTTATAGCATGTCTTTGTAATGACTGAATTTTAGTCTAAGCATCACCTATTTCCTGGCCTCAATAATGATTATATTGCACTGAGCACTTTAGCATTTATTAAACAGCCAGTACTAGGACTACACTGACCTACATACATCGCATTCCAAATTATTATGCAAGTTGGATTTAAGTGTCATAAAGATGCAATTTTTTGTTTTCAAATAAACCCCTCAATGGTATTGTGTCTCAGGGTTCTTTGGATCACTGAAATCAATCTGAAACACCTGTGATAACTAGTTTGCCAGGTGAGCCCACGTAAAGGAAAACTACTTAAGAAGGACGCTCCACATGATAAAGAATGCCACAGGTTTCTAGCAATATGAGAAAGAAAAAGGATCTTTCTGCTCCTCAAAAGGCATCAAATAGTGCAATGCCTTGGAAAAGGTATAAAAACATTAGATATTTCACGAATACTTAAGTCTGACCATTGTACTGTGAAGAAATTTGTGGCTGATATAGAGCACAGACGGGTTCAGGCAGAGAAAGGCATAATGAGAAAGGTTTCTGGCAGATAAATTAATCGAATTAAGAGAGCAGTTGCTAAAATACCAATACAAAGCAGCAAACAGGTATTTGAAGCTGCTGGTGTTCTAGAGTACCCCAAACCTCAAGGTGTAGGATCCTCCAGAGGCTTGCAGTTGTGCATAATCCTACTATTCAGCCACCTCTAAACAGTGCTCACAAGTAACATTTATGTAATTTGTGCTGTACATGTGACGCGCCCCCTGGGCCATGGGGTACCCGGAGCCAAGCCTGTAGATGCTGGGGGTTCTAGTCACCCTGGCGGCGACCCGGTCCGTGACCCAGGGCGGTCAAACCAAGGGGGTAGTCTATGTGTACAAATGTTAATGTCCGACTACGCCACCTGTGGACTGCGGTTATTGGTAACCGCCGCTGCGGAGCAGTCCGTTGAAGCTGGTGGTATGTGCAGCAAGGTGATGTGACTCCCCACAGGAGGAGTGTAGCTTCAGGGCAGTGTGACTGGATGATGGTGGTGATTGTGCAGGGCGTTCTAGTGGTGTGAGTGTTGGCGCCACAAGGAACACAGAGACAGCATAGTGCAGTCCCAGGGTCTTTACTCACTGTTGTTGTAGTTCAGATTACAGGTACCAAGCAATCTTCCCCCATCATGCTGTGCGTACTCAGTGAGGGGTTCAGTCCACCCTCAGGTATTTCCAGAGCACTTATCAGGACCCCGTTCTGTGTACCTTCCTCTGGCCTCTTCCTGCACCTCACACCCAGCGCCACTTCTATCCGGTACCCTCGGGCCTTGGCGGGCGACGTATGTTCCGTCCCCTGTGTCCTATGTGGCTACCTTCTCAGTGCGGCTGGTGTGGACTTGTGGCTACAGCACTTGAAACACTGCAGCCTCCTGTTCCTAGTTAAGCATTTGCTGTTTCTCCACTAGTTGAGGGACTCGGTTCCCTGTTCTGGCCTGACCCCTCTACCTCCTTGTAGCAGCGGCCGCACGGGTGGCTTGCTGCACGGCCCGTACCCCTAGGGTCCCTTCTCTCCTTATTCCTGGAGCTGTCCTGCTCTCTCTCCTCTCTTCTCTTCTTCTCTCAGACTTCGGCCTCACTGTACAGGCCCACCTCTGGAGCAGAGCTCGTGCAGAGCCTCTGCTCCTGTCACTTCTGACTGCACTCTCTGAACCCCTGAACACTCTGAACACTGAACTAAGATGGTGTCTAGTTTTATAGCTCCTACACATGTGCTCCCAGGATCTACATCCTCCACCCCATCCACTACATAGTTCCCCCTCTCTAAGTGGTTCCTCCCCACTCCAGCCAGGGATCAGGGACTGTGCTCTCCCGTAGGAGCAATCTCGCCCTGTCCCCCGGAAATGTGGTGTAGTGAATGCAGGTGTTAGGGTCACGAGCCATACTCCTTCCTTACCTGAGAGTGAGATACCATACCTCTGGATGAGATGCAATACCTCTGTGGCGACCGAACCCTCAGGGGCGCCACACACCCCCCTGGTAAAACACAGCACGTCCGCAGGCTGGAACAGAGTAAAAGACAGTGTAAATTAGGACATGCAAAATTTTAGGACTCGTCCGCATACAAGATCATAAACAACATTTCTTCCCTTTATGGGAGACATACTTCTTTCAACGTTACTGGTTACACTACACAAACATTACAAAACTCTTTTTTTTTCTTTTTTTTTTTAAAGGGCATCTTTCTTTACACATATAAAACATTTCTTCGCATATATAAGACATTTTTCATATAACATCCTTCATGTAAAACTTTTGTCAACCGGTCACAGTGCACTCTGCAACCAGGTATCCATTCTTTAGTAAGGTGCAAACTTGCAAACACGAACATGAGGGACCCGTCCCAAACCATCAATGGAGGCCCTGGGGTGGCTGCAGGGCTTAGACCATCCAGATGCTGGACCTCGTCTTCGGCCACCTACAACGGGTTTTTGTTCTAAGGTCACTCGATGTAGTTCTTATAAAACCAATAAGGGGCACCTTAAGAGGTGCAACTATTTACAAGAAGTGGCTGCTCCCAGTCCTCAGCCGGTCAGTCTTTGGATCCATTACGGGGAACTAGGTGAACGGGTAACAACACACAAACTTTGTACTTGCAGTGTCCATTCTGCATACCCTGACGGGTAACTTATATACAATTTTAAAGTTCCAGCTATTGTGCTCAGTAGTGGTGCTCCCTCCAGGAGGCTCAGGTCCACCGCAGGCTGACCCAGCCGGGTCATTTGCACGGCAGGATGTTGTCTCCACCCGGTGGACATTGAGGGCATACCAGCCCCTTTCACCTCTGTGCCTGGTGTAGATGACGTGATCACCAGGGCACAGGTCTGGGGTGTGAACGCCCGGGATAAGCGGTTCCGGCAGGGGGACCAGGGACGGTGCATCGCCAGCTGCGTCCGGGACAGGGACATCACTCCTACCTGCTCCCGCGACCGCTTCAACTCGGCCTATCACCTCCCGATCCATGAGCAGCTCCGCCGGGGCTTGGGCGCCGCCGATCGCTTGCAGCGCCGCCCCCGGTATGTATGGCATGGAGAATGGCATTTCCGTGGCAGCGGTCGGGCTTGCGGCTGAACTTTCCTCCATGTCCGGTGTCTTCCTCCCCCCTAGTGAACCGTGGCCTACCTCCTTTTCTTTTCTTCACGGTAGGCCGCAGTTCCGCAGGCGATGATCTTCCTCTAAGACCTGGCGTCGCTCGCGTCTGATGTCAGCGCTCGCTGGGGCTCCTTCCAGGACCTGGCGCGGTGTCAGTGCGTGAGGCGGGGCCTGGGCTTCGCGCGCTTCCAGCGGCTATGCCCCTCTTATTCCAGCGCGGCGACTCGAAAATGGCGGACAATAGCGGGAAAACGGCGACAAATGCCGGGAAATCTTCACCACGGTATGCGACACAGTCTGTGAAGGCGCGCAGTACCCGGTGGTAGCAGGCACGAAATCCTGCCGACTACGCCAAAATTGATGCGCCCCCTGCAATACCTCTGTGGCGACCGAACCCTCAGGAGCGCCACACATACGAGAGTAGGACCCCTGCTGTTAATGTGGCCTTATGGTGGCATCAGCATTATTGCTTATTTTTAAACACATACCAAGATAAATGGTAAAAAGTACTTACGTATATTGTATGATCCTACGATCAATATAATAAATAGGGTGAATATAGCGTAAGATTATAGTAGAGGAGGCTATAAGATAAGGGGGGCATTGTAAGTTATTATTGTTATTTAGCTCTTGCAGCTGAAAAATGTTATGCCTTTTAATTAAAGGGTTACGAATTGTGATATTTGTGTGACTTCAGTATTTTTTATAATGCTGACTTTTCCCCCAAAAATGTGATTTGCAGCAAATAAATTTCAATACTGGAAAGCTTGTACTTGCTTGTAAAATACATGTGGGGGATAGAAGAGAAAGAACATTGCTGACCATAAGAGCTTACACCTTACATGCAAAAAAGAGAGGATATAATTGACCATAAGAGCTTACACTCCAGAGAAAAGAGACTTACCGAGGACCCTGGAGATGGAAAATTACTGGTGATGCTCGAATCGATACTGACCACCACTGTACAAATATGATGAACTGTAAGATGTTAAAGCTGCAGAGCATTATGGGGAGGCCCACATGGCAATGCAAATGACGTTAGTCCACTCTCTAATGCTTCAGTAGTATGGAAAATGGTGCTGGAAATGGTTTCTTTCTTGAAATCTGCTAATCGAAACTTATAATGTTCAAATTCGTATGAAACCATGAATTTCAGGAAATTCGACTTGAGCTCGATCTTCTGAACTAATTACTAATCTCTACTTACAATATCTCAGCCACAATGCTGAAGAATATGTGGAAGACACATTTGCAAGTTTTGTGTGCCTATATTTGCGCAAGATTCCTCAAAATGTAAGACTGCGGGCACATGGGGCAAAACTCATATTTCTTGAAGCCACCACTGTACTCATTGATCAGCAGAACTGCTTCAAATCTTTGAAGCAGTGGCATCACACAAGCCACACTGGTGTTCCACCATCTTTGCTCCTGTATATGTCCTACTACAGGACAATCCAACAATTTTGTACTGCCCCTGCAATGATTCTGCACCTTATTGTCTCGCACAGCCCCAGAAGCATTTATTTAGACCAAAAATCCCTGGGACCTCATATACCACCCTTCATCCTCCATACTCCCACAAGTCCTCCTAGCCATCTCCTAACCATGATATCTCACTCTCAGGTAAGGATGGAGTACTACCCGGGACCCACACACTTGCATCCATTACATCCCATTTCAGAGGGAAGGGCGAGATTGCTTCTAAGGGAAAGCAAAGTCCCTGGTCCCTAGCTGGAGAGTGGAATCATGTAGTGGGTATGGGTGGAGGAAGATGAACAGGGGAGCACTTCAGCAGGAGTATAAGAAGGGTCGAGTCCTGCTCAGGAGAGCAGTGTAGGAGGTCAAGTGCTTGGAGCAGGAGTTGAGAGAAGAGAGGAGAGAGGACCTAGTCTAAGAGGCCCAGGAGAGAGAGAGTGAGAGAGGACAGGAGCAGAGGGAAGGCTCCAGGAGGAACAGAGGGGATCCCAGGGGTACAGTGAGTGCAGGAAGCCACCCGTGCACCCAAATCTACATGGACGTGGAGGGATCAGCCCACAGAGGGGACTGGCCCCTAAACTAGTGGAGAACAATCAGGCTCAGCTAGATAACCGGAGGCTACTGTACATGAAAGGTGCAGTTGCCAACCACCACAATTACATCACCGAAAAGGTGGCCGCATAGGGTCCAGGGGATTGCAAGTCGCCCGACAAGACCCGAGGCTACCGGCTTGGGACACTGATTGTGAGGCGCAGGGCAGGAGGGCGAGAGCCAGTGCAGGGAAGACGACCGAGAGATGAACACAGAACGGGGTCCAGTTTAAGTACTCCTGAGAGACTTGAAAGTTGCTGAACCCCTTCCCTGGAGGACACAGAAAGACGTGGGAGGTTACACATTGGCCCTGGTAACCTGGAGTCTTGAACAACTGTGAGTTGACCTTGAAGACTGCACCCCACTGTGGCCTGGAATTATTGCTGCGCCATCACCAGCCCTGCACTACACAGCACCAACAACATCTACCTCATAACATCACTATTTCCTGCCCTGGAGCTAAGCTCTGCCTGTGGAGAGTTGAACCAACTCTGCTGCGTCACCATCAGCTCCAGTGGATCTGCACCGCAGCGGCGGCCCCATATAGCCGCATACCACAGGTGGCGTCACGAATAGTGTTGAGCATTCCGATACTGAAATATCGGGTATCGGCCGATATTCGCGGTATCGGAATTCCGATACTTAATTCCGATACTTTTACAATATCGAATACCGGAATCGGAAGTTCCCATAATGCCTGCGCTCTGCAGTGTCTCTGAAGGATGACAAGCTGGATGGCAGCGCTCAGCTGCGATCCAGTCTGTCATCAGAATGCCATCCCAGCGTGAGAGAATTCTCCTGATTGTTTAAAAGCCAGCGGGCGGTAAAAAGCCGCCGGCTTTTAAACAATCACACAGCCCCATACTGCTTCCCCGCAGCCTCCCACCCTGATCCTCCGATCCCCTCGCCACCTCCCATCCCGATGGTAAGTTAGGACCGGGTGGGGAGCGCAGCACCAAGGAGTGGGAGCGAAGGACCCGGGCGGGGAAGCCGGCAGTGAAAAGACTTCACCGCCGGCTTTCCCGTTCTGTGCTGCGCTTTCCCGCCGGTTATTTCAAATGAACAGCTGAGGTATCAGGTGATGCCGATCAGCTGTTCATTTGAAGTAGCCGCGGTGCCATCGGAGGGTTCATGTGAGTTCATGCTTGACTGCATTGCATGAACTCACATGAACTTTCCCACGGCTGCACAGGTCAGCCTCACCTCCCAGACCATCAGACCCGTCATGATTGGTGTGTGTGGGTGTCTGTGCGATGTGTGCGGGTGTGCGCGGTGTGTGTGCGGTGTCTGTGCGGGTCTGCGCGGTGTCTGTGCGGGTGTGCGCGGTGTCTGTGCGATGTCTGCGGGTGTGTGCGGGTGTGCGCGGTGTCTGTGCGATGTCTGCGAGTGTGTGTGTGCAGGCAAACATAGGCCGATGTAACACTACTACTCCCATCGGCCTATGTCTGTCCCCCGTCCACTCGTGCCAGCAGGATCAGCTTGATGGGAGCAGTAGTTCCCATCAGCCTGATCCTGCTATTTAAACTGCCCCATATGTTATTTTGGCCCCCATAGGTTTATATTTTTGCCCCTATACCTGTTTTATTTTTTTAGGCCCCCATATTTTTTTTTTGTTTTTGGTCCCCAATAAATTTTAAATACATGTCATTGGTGGCCAGTGGTTACCTAAAATAAATTAGTTTATACATTACCTGTCCCCGCCGATCGCCATCTAAAATAAAGTAAAAAATAATAAAATACACCTATACTCACCTAGACACCTAATTCCCCGAAGCCATCAATCTCCTGTGATAAAATATAAAATAATAAACCACAACCTTATCCTTACCCCTCCGTAGTAGTCCACGAGTGTCCCACGAAGATCTCCAGTTTACAGCAGCCACATAGAATGTGACCTCTCTGAACCGCCGCCGCCGCTAGAATGACGGGGCCGTAAAGCAGCCCCGTCATTGCATAAGCGGGTTCGCCGGAGTTCAGGCAGCGCTGCTCCGGTTAGCTGCTTTATGGCCTCGCTGTACCGTGAGAAATTCCCATGGTACAGCAGTGCCGTAAAGGAGGTCTCCGGAGCTGCGCTGACTGAATGCACTCCGGTGACCTCAGTCAGGGGCTCCCGCTGCCGGGAGCGGACGTGTTCCCGGCAGTGTGAGCTTACAGCAGCAATGACAGCTGTCACATCTCCAGATGTGACAGCTGTGCATGGGAGATCAGCGCAGGAACGTGGACAGGTAACTATTTTTTTTTTAGTAAACTAAGAATTAAATAAAATGGTGTGTTTTATTTCAAATAAATTATTTTTTTCTGGGTGTAGTGTGTGTTTTTTATTTTTAACACTTTGTAGGTTAGTAATGGGGGTGTCTTATAGACGCCCATCATTACTAACTTGGGCTTCATGGCAGCTGGCGCTGACATGAACCCCACCACTATTACCCCCTGCCACCGCACCAGGGCAGCGTGGAAGAGCGAGGCTAAGTGCCAGAATTGGCGCATCCTATGGATGCCCCATTTCTGGGGCGGCTGACGGCTAGTGTTTCTAGCCTGGGAGGGGGCCAATATTCATGGCACCCTTCCTGGGCTATTAATATCAGCCCCCAGCTGTCTGCCTAGCCTTCGCTAGCTATTAAAATAGGGGGGACCCCACGTCATTTTTTTGGGGGGTCTCACATTTTAATAGCTAGTAAAGGCTAGGTATTCAGCTGGGGGCTGATATTAGTAGCCTGGGAAGCTCCGTGGGTATTACCCCCTTCCCAGGCTTCAAACATCTGCCCCAGCCGTCTGCTTAACCTCCGCTAGAGACTAAAATTATGGGGGATCCCACACCAATTTTATTTTTAATAAATCCTTTATTTTAACACTAAATGACACTTGAGGGGTTAATAAAGATGCAGTCCCTAAATTATTATTTAATTTTTAATTAATTTTTCCCAAAAATTTTGACGTGTGCTTTGCCATATTTTTGTATGCCAGCCAGGTACAGCATCCAGGAACGGGCTGCCCCCAACTCCCAGCTGCCTATTTGTACCTGGCCGGACACAACAATATAGGGAAGCCCTTTTTTTTTTAATTATTTCATGAAATAATTAAAAAAAAATTGACGTGGGGCTTCGCACTATATTTGTGTCCAGCCAGGTACAGCAGGCAGGAACGGGCTGCCCCCAACCACCAGCTGCCTATTTGTACCTGGCCGGACACAACAATATAGGGAAGCCCTTTTTTTTTAAATTATTTCATGAAATAATTTAAAAAAAATTGACGTGGGGCTTCGCCCTGTTTTTATGTCCAGCCAGGTACAACTAGGCAGCTGGGGGCTGGAATCCGCAGCGCTGGGAGGCCTAAGCTTTCTGGGCCACCCCCGCTGCAAATTGCAGTCCGCAGCCACCCCGGAAAATGGCGCATTCATAGAAGCGCCATCTTCTGGCACTGTACCCAACTCATCCAGGGCCCTGGTGCGGTGGCTCACTGGGTAATAAAGGGATTAGGGCCAGCTTGGCATTATCAGCTGGCCCTAAGCCCGAAATTCATGGGGTCACGCCAATATTAGACATGACCACCATGAATTTCTAGTAAAGTATTTAAAAAAAACACAACACCCAGAAAAAAGTCCTTTAATTGAAATAAACACACAATTCTTTATTGTTCTAAATTAAACCATACTTACCATCACGCCCATTCCAGCTGAAGCCAACGATCTCCTGCAATAAAAGAAAAATAATAAAGCAACCTCATCCTTACCTTTCCATGGTTCCCACGACAGCTTCAGCTCTGCTACATCGAGATGACAGGCTGGACCGCAGCAGAACGCTGCCACCCAGCCTGTCATCCCGCAGACACTGAGAAGCGCAGGCATGCTTGCGCTCCTCAGTGTCTCGCTGTGACGGCATAAAGATGAGCCGAGGTCATGTCCAATGAACTCGGCTCACCTCATGCACGTCACTGACAGCGTGGGAAAATTCTCCTGCACTCAGCGCTTCAGCGTGAGAATTTTCCCACGCTGTCAGTGACGTGCATGAGGTGAGCCGAGTTCAGTGGACATGAACTCGGCTCATCTGGATGCCGTCACAGAGAGACACTGAGGAGCGCAAGCAAGCCTGCGCTTCTCAGTGTCTGCGGGATGACAGGCTGAATGGCAGCGTTCTGCTGCGGTCCAGCCTGTCATCTCGATGTAGCAGAGCTGAAGCTGTCGTGGGAACCATGGAAAGGTAAGGATGATGCTGCTTTATTATTTTTCTTTTATTGCAGGAGATCGTTGGCTTCAGCTGGAATGGGCGTAATGGTAAGTATGGTTTAATTTAGAACAATAAAGAATTGTGTGTTTATTTCAATTAAAGGACTTTATTCTGGGTGTTTGTGTTTTTTTTAACTTTGACTATGGGGTTAGTAATGGGGGTGTCTTATAGACGCCTCTCCATTACTAACCTGGGCTTGATGTCAGCTGGCATTATAAGCTGACATCAACCCCAGCCCTATTACTCCACTGCCACCGCTACAGGGCAGTGGGAAGAGCGAGGCTAAGTGCCAGAATTGGCGCATCCTATGAATGCGCCATTTCTGGGGCGGCTGACGGCTGGTGTTTCTAGCCTGGGAGGGGGCCAATATTCATGGCACCCTTCCTGGGCTATTAATATCAGCCCCCAGCTGTCTGCCTAGCCTTTGCTAGCTATTAAATTAGGGGGGACCCCACGTCATTTTTTGGGGGGGGGTCCCGCATTTTAATAGCTAGTAAAGGCTAGATATTCAGCTGGGGGCTGATATTAGTAGCCTGGGAAGCTCCGTGGGTATTACCCCCTTCCCAGGCTTCAAACATCTGCCCCAGCTGTCTGCTTAACCTCCGCTAGAGCCTAAAATTACGGGGAACCCCACGCCAATTTTTTTTTAAATAAATCCTTTATTTTAACACTAAATGACAAGTACAGTAATCAACACTGTCACTGTACTTCATATATATGTGACTGACATGTTTCTATCTATCTAATCTATGTGTGATTCTCTATTCCTTCTATTCTAAATTGTCGAGTACCGCTGCTGAATTGCCGGCCGGCTTTTTTAAAGAGACGGTGCATGAAAACACTATTATTTTTTTTAATAAATCCTTCACACTAAATGACAAGTACAGTAAGCAACACTGTCACTGTACTTCATATATATGTGACTGACATGTTTCTATCTATCTAATCTATGTGTGAAGCTCTATTCTTTCTGTTGTAAATTGTCGGGTACCGGTGAATGCCGCTGATGAATTGCCGGCTTTTCGCGTAATACATTCTACATTATTCTTAGTTGTTTTACTTCATGTAGAATTAACCTACAAGGAAAGAAAGGGTTTATTTTCATTCCGATATTTGTGTCCCATTGACTTGCATTGGTTTCCGGTATCGGAATCGGCGATATCCGATACTTTTTGGGTATCGGTCCGATCCAATCCGATACGATATTTCCTGATATCGGAAGGTATCGCTCAACACTAGTCACGAACATTATCTCTAAAAACTTGATTCCCCTTTTACATTCCCTTTGATTAACCGCCCTGGGTCAAGGACCGGGTCACTGCCACCGTGACATCCCCCAGCATCGACTGGCCCAGCTACTGAGTACCCCATGGCCCAAGGGGCGTGTCATTATACTATATGCTTAAATATTATTGTTATAGATGCGTAGTTGCTTATTTTCTACTTTTTGTCCACAATTATGTAATACCAAGTTTTTTTTTTCTCTTCTAGTAAAAAAAATTGCATCTTGTGTTTTGTTTATTATTGGTAGTTATTATAAATATTCTGATTTTATATTTTGAAATGTGTCTAATACTCAGGATATTAGAGACTTTTTAAATGGAGAAGTGAGGATTAAAAGATTGAAACATTTTTGCAAATGGGCACGTATACATATCCATGGATTTGGGAAGGCCCTTTGGTTGTTGAGAAGCTGCTAACCCATTTTGGAAGCCCTGAAGTTTTTTAAGTCAGCAAAGCTTTCATAGGCCCCAATGTCTAAAAGTACAAACCCATAGTGGGTATATGGCAAGGTTAACAGAAATACCAAAAAGTATTGCTTATCATTTAAATGCAGCGGCTTCTTTACTTGGATGTGCTTTCTATCCAATGCACTAGTACAATTTGGAAATTGTGGATTATCATGGCAATCTGAGGCCATTATTGTTCTGTAGGCTCTGGCATGACAGTAGGGTTTAGTCAGTTTCAGATTAGGTTACACGTGGAAACACAATTCTGAAAATACAGTGCCTTGAAAAAATATTCATACCCTGTGAACTTTTCCGCATTTTTTCACGTTATACCCATAAACTTATCTGTATTTTATTAGGATTTTATGATATACCCACACAAAGTAACCAGTATTTGTGATGTCTAAAGGAAAAGATACATGGTTTTCCCATTGTTTTAAAAATATAAATCTGAAAATTGTGGCGTGCATTTATATTCAGCCCCCCCGAGTCAATATTTTGTAGGACTACTTTCGCTGCAATTACTGCTGCTAATTTTTTGGGATTTGTCTCTACCACCTTTGCACAACTAGAGGTTGAAATTTTTGCCCATTCTTCTTTGCAAACTAGCTATAGCTCAGTGAGATTTGATGGAGACCGTCTGTGAACAGCAATTTTCAAGTCTTTCGACACATTCTTAATGGGATGTAGGTCTCAAAGGTTTTTGCAGCCAGTGTTCAGCAGTTTTTTTTCCTCCAGGACTGCCATGTAATTAGCGCCATCCATTTTCCTGTCAACTCTGACCAGCTTACCTGTTCTTGCTGCAGAAAAGCATTCTCACAGCATGATGCTGCCACCACCATGTTTGACGGTGGGGATGGTGTTTTCAGGGTGATGTGCAGTGTTAGTTTTCCGTCATACCTAGCATTTTGCATTTAGCCCCAAAATATCTACAGTACTTTGATCTCATCTGACCAGAGCACCTTCTTCCACATGCTGTGTCCCCTTCATGGGATGTGTAAGGTGTTCTGGTCCGATGAGACCAAAGTAGAACTTTTTGGGCTAAGGGAAAATAATATTTTAGCACAGTATAATCTAAAAACATTACTCCTAGTCTTCCTTCTGAAACACATTAAAATTGTCATTGCTAGCTATCTACACTGTACCTAAAAACATTGTAGTATAAATACCGGGGTGCAGCTTCGAGGAAGCAACTGGAACATTTGACCTGTCTGTTGGCTGTCAGTGGGTAGGCAAGTTTTAAAAGAAAACACTTTGCCTGGGCCGAGGTATATAGATACAGGTTGATGCTAGTACATTAAGCCTGTTGCTCCGAGTAAAGTAAATTGAAAAAACATTACCATTTTCTTGACCAACTAAATAAGATACTCAGATAATATAAGAATGCATATTTAACTAACATTATGAGAACAGTAGCTTTCCCAGGGGTGAGGGTAAGACATACCTCAGCTGAAATGCAACTTCTCATACTTGTGTTGTGGAATATTAGTGTAGGGCTCAGCTCCATCAGGAATTTATCAAAGGTCTGGATTGACATATGAAAGAAGGCAACAAACTTCTCAGGGTGCTGATAAAGGTCTATATGAGGCAAAGGAAATGGCCTTGATCCTGAGACAATGGGCTGAACCCATCATCATCTCCTCCTCCTCCTGTCTTTCTCTAGTCATGTTGACTGCTCTCTAAACCTACTGGACACCAACCAGATCATGAGGGCCCGGTCAACATGCCTCAGTGTAAAATTCGTCATTATTTAAAGTAGACAAAATTGTTTGGCAAATCCAAAGAGCACATTCTATTACACTGTGTAGCATAAGAAAATAGTGTGCTTGCAGTCAAGTGACCTTACTGGAAAGGGAGAATATGTGATTTTGGATAAAAGTGGGCATGTTTCTCTCTAAGAACATATGAAAAAATAAAAAACCATACAGATCTCATACTGATGTCAAAAACAGACACACAGCTGATACGTGGATGGAATATGAATGGGATATGCATGAAAATATAGATGAAAATTGTTTGTTTTATCTGGATGAAAATTGGTTGATTTCTCATATGCTCATTTGAATCCAGCTAGGGGTGACTGCACATGCTGCGTCTTGATGCATCCATTTGAAACTCTGCCAATCATTGATGTCAAATGGGCATACGATTTGGTTCCCAAGTCATGCGGCCATTGGGCATTATGGAGGACAGAGTTTCGGGTCCATGCAGCAAAATGTAGTGTTTGCTATCACCTTACTTCCTGAAACCTAAATAAATGTATTAGTACTTTTAGAAAAAAGCTGGACTGGATCTGAGAACAGAACTATTGTCCAAACAACTGCAGGAAAGGATTAATTAGTGAAAGGGCCTCAAATGTTTCAAGAAACAAGATTTTACAGCATTTACAGCTTAAAAAATAAAAAAAGAGGTTTTAGAAGTTTACATCTTATGCTGGAATAATTTGCCATTATAATAAATTTATAAAAAATGGATTGTTACTTAACTTTTCACCAAGAACAGAGGAAAGGACAGAGACCTGAACCCTTAACCCCTTGAAATTGCAGCCAATTTTCTTTTTCTTTTTATCATGTCTGTTTTTTCCTCCTCATGCATATGTTGTTTTTTTCTTCTTTGTTGACATAGCTGTACGAGAGCTATTTTTTCTTGGGACGAGATGTAGTTTTCAGTGACACCATCATTTGACCATACAATATACTGATAGTTGGGATAAAAAAATCAATTTAGGTGGAAATGAAAAAAACAAACAAATTCTGTTGTCATTGTTTTGTGGGGTGAGTTTTATTATTGTGACGTCAACTGTACCGTAAAAGTGACATGCTAACCGGTAATACTTCCATATTAGTAAGTGCCCTAAAATCATGTTTCTAAAACATTTGATAAAATTAAAATAGCTGCCAAACTAATAGTTTAATGTTGTGCGTTTAAGCTACTCCTCTAACCTTAGCTGAAGATAGTCAGGAATCTTAGCAATGCTGGGATGGTTACTGGATCCGTAACTTCAAAAGGTTTTTGAAAGTAAGCTTTTCTACTCATCAGAGAAAGGAATCCAAGAGGTTATCTATTAACATGTTCAACCAAAAAAGCAAACCAAAAAAACAGAAAGCTCTCTGTGCCCAAAAGAAATTGTACTGGTAGTAGGTTTGGGAGTTGATTTTGAGTCCATCTTCAACTCAAAAAGGTCCAACTAACCCATGTTTAATAATATCAGTCCATAGCAGTACCCAACCTCCACCTTGCTGCTGTCTGAGTCGAAGTTGAGGTCTATGGCTGTTACTGATCCAGCCACAGGCCCATCCATCTGGTCCGTCAAGAGTTAAGCTCATCTTATCAGATGGAAATAATTTGAAAAATCTGTCTTCAGATATTTTTAATCCAGTCTTGACATTTAAAATGATGTGTCTTCTTCATTGGTGGCCTGGTACCAACCTTCCTTACCTCGGCCATGTCTCTGAGCACTGAACACCTTGTACTTCTGGGATCTCCGAACTCCAGAAAGGTTACAGTTCTGGAATATGACAGCACAGGAGGATAACAGGCTCCTGGTCAAAATACTCACTTGCCTAATAATTGAGCACACAGTATACATACTCACCTTTTAACTTGGCTTGAGGGAATTTCAGTTTTGATGATTCAGTGAAGATTATCCAGAAGTACCAGGGGGATTCTCCTGAACTATCAAACCATATCCTCTGATCATATTTGGGTAGGATCGGTTTGTTTCTGTTCTATCCTCTAATGCTCTGGTGAGGAGAGCGGTGATGTGTTAGCTTTTTATTTTTTACCATTTGACAGCCCTAAATGGTTCTTCAAAATGGGGGCTGGACATTTTTTTTTTAAAGATTCGTGAATCGAATTGCAAAGTGTTCGAAATTCGCATGAAACTGCGAATTTCAGGAAGTTTAACTTGAAACTATGCAGTGTTCCGCTCATTTCTATGCACAGGATATAATATACAGTACAGACCAAAAGTTTGGACACACCTTCTCATTTAAAGATTTTTCTGTATTTTCATGACTATGAAAATTGTACATTCACACTGAAGGCATCAAAACTATGAATTAACACATGTGGAATTATATACTTAACAAAAAAGTGTGAAACAACTGAAAATATGTCTTATATTCTAGGTTCTTCAAAGTAGCCACCTTTTGCTTTGATGACTGCTTTGCACAGTCTCTTGATAACTGGCATTCTCTTGATGAGCTTCAAGAGGTAGTCACCGGAAATGGTCTTCCAACAATCTTGAAGGAGCTAAATGAAGAACATGGTATGTACTGGCTTTCAGCCTCTGATTGCTACCATTCTCTGAGAGCAAACGAATATCTTGAAAATGGTGGGAAACTAAGTATAACAAAGTATATGAGAATGTTGCATTATTTATACATATTTTTTATATTTCGGTAAAACCATAAAGTTCCTTTCACTCCAGCTGTTGTCTGATCCTACTGTAGACAGGGAGCTTGCCAAGGATGCCTCAGAGGATTCTATTTTTCCCCCACGGCCTGTGTTTGTCATGCTGCTTCCTGTGAACAGCTATTTTGCAATATCATAGGACATCTGAACCCTTTTTTTGCTGTTCCTGAGACATTTGCGAGATGCACTATAGTAATGCAATAGAAATCTTGAAGAAAAGCTGCAATTGCAAGATGCACATTCCCAATAAATCCCCAAAATACTCTTGTTTGCATTAGAAGTTACAACATGAATCATTTTCATATCTTCATCTTCTCATATTTGTCACTGTATTTCTACTCTATCCGCACTGAATACTTACATTCATCTTAGTACAGTAAAAATCCCAAGAATGTTAACTTTTCTGCTGTGTTCTTATCTTCATTACATGTCTCTCAATAACATATAGCAGATGTGGGGTACAAGTCAAACACAAAATAGTGATTTGCATCTCTCCCAATACTATTGAATAAAAAAAGGTGGTAAACTATACTTTTTGTGTGTAAATACATTGAAAATAAACACAATTAATATTGTGCTTTAGCTGATTTTTTTTGTTTTCATAAATACTAACACAACCAGACATATATTAAAACATTTATTAAAAATCCATTTCCATTAAATAAACATCTTAAAACCACACAATCATAATGTTAAAGTATAAAAATACATTTAAAAAACTCTTAATCAAAAATCTGTGCCCAGCACAGAGAGATCTACACCTACCAGAGGAGATCAACTCTACTCTACTAGAAAACCCATATGAACATACGGTTGTAGCCATTCTTAAAATGACAAAGATATATCACTGTGCAGAAAGATATGCTGGCGCAGAAGAGTGTAACTGGACACTAAAACAACACAAATTCAATGGCTTTTGTTGGGTTAACTTTTCTGTGCTCTGATCACTTTCTTCTGTGTTAGATTAAGAAAGGCTACAGCCATAAATTAAGCACATTCGAAGGAAACAAAAACATGGACGGGTTATCACACATTGTTAAGCTTCCTTCCTTAATGCTTGACAAGACAATCTGCTGACTAATCATTTTTTTCCGATCATCTTCACATCTCAAATGTTTTAAAAAGAAGGGATCTTTTATCTGCGCCATGAACCGAAAAGCTGATTTCACCAAAACAAAAATTATATGTGAATTAAAATGAGCCACAGCATTTGATTCATCGGGTCTCCTCATCGTCTTCCACATGGACGGTATAAAACTGCACAGGGCTCTTTTTTTCTGTAGCTGACAATGTTACTAAGCAAGGGATCAGAGATCACACTGTCCTTTCCTACAATGGACGGGAAAGAGGGAGCAAATAAGTGCTACTTTCTCCTGCCAGGGACTAGGAATGTGAAGGCATAAAAAATAGGCCTCCCTCCTCCCGAGCACCCCAGCTTGAATCAATTTAGTAGTTGCATTGATTATCTTCTATGCCTTTCTGCTGTAAGCTCTGAAGGGCCAGTGTAAAGAAATCTATGTGTAGAAGTAAGACCACTTTATTTAATTCCACTCATTTCTTGTTATGGAAGAATCAGCATTCAGTATTAGCACAGTATCTATAATTATCTTCTGTGTGGATTTTCATACCAAGTACTGCTATGCAAAGTGGTAATAACTTTATTATTGTGGCTCGATTCGCTATGTATTCATACATGCTTCTTTTGTGGAGTTTTTGCAGGACTGCAGTTTTTTATATGCAACAGCCAAAAAATGCCACAAAACCTGCATTTACTGATACACCAGTAATAACATTCAATTCATAGTTTGGCACAGATTCCAATAAATGGCACAAGCAGCTGCCTATCTCAGTCCATATATCAGCTGAGCCTTTTTAAAGTACCAGTCATGGCCCAGTTATATTCTCACAGTTGTATATGGAGTGCATTACCTATTTTGTCACATACTGCACTTCTGCAGTTATATATTTCCTATTTCTTATACAATGCCAACATATTCCACAGTTTTCTCTAGAGGAAGTACAATGCAATGTTAGAACTGTCTACTGTGCAAATACTACTATCACTGTAAAAAAAAGTTTGCAAAGAAAAATCGTCTTTTTACATGATATAACATTACAGACTAAGACTACATTCAACCTAGCATTAAAAAGACCCACTCTTATTCCTTCTTTACTAAGAACAGGAAAAACATCCCATACACTTCTTGTCTGTTGAGATGCAATAATGTTTCTAGTACAAACAATGGCAAGAAATAGATCCAATCTCTCGAATACAAGTGTGAATGCAGCCTTAAAGCTTCCAAGTCCCACCCACTATATTAAATATGGATGCCACAATCAAAAAGATATACTATAAAAAATTATTATTTCTATTTAAGTGCAAATAAGCATTCCCTATGCTAAACGGAAATTGAATATAGCTTTTACTATGCTGGCAGCTGCTTCCTAAGGTTCGCAATCAAAATGACATTAATAAAGACTAAAATTTGTAAAAACTACACATGCGACATAAAGATGCTGATCAACACTTAGAGTCAGTAGGAAGATAATAGCCACGATACAAAATGTAGAAAGTATAAAATAAATAAATATGGTTGAAATAAATGGTTAATGATATAACAGCATTTGTGAATAGTGTTAACAGAGACTGCAAAGCTATTTACAGATCAATTTCCAAGTAATAAAGGTTTCCTAAACATTCCTATTCAGAAAAACAATTCCTTAAGTCTGTCACCAGGTTTTTGCCACCCCATCTGAGAGCAGCATGATGTAGGGGACATGACTTTGATTCCAGTGATGTGTCACTTACTGGGCTGCTTGCTGCAGTTTTGATAAAATAACTGTTTTATCTGATGCAGATCTAGCAGTTCTCTGAATGCTGAGCTCTGTGTAACCCCTAAACCACTGATTGGCAGCTTTCTGTGTACACTGTAGATAAGCAGAAAGCTGCCAACAAGTGATCGGGGGAGGAATAAATGTTATACAGAGCTCATTGATAAGAAGGACTACACAGCAGCAGGTTTATTAGTCCTCAAGTAATAATCCCCTGTCGATAAAACAGTGATTTTATCAAAACTACAGCAAGCTGCCCAGTAAGTGACATATTGCTAGAATCGGGGTCTCTGTACATTATGCAGCTCTCAGATAAAGTGTCAAAAACCTGGTGACACATTCCCTTTAAAGCAAGGCTACTGCCTAAGTTAGCGGGACTACCAGAGGCATTTCTAGTAGAATTATGTGTGCAAATATCAGCTAAACATAGAACAAAGTTCTTACAGAAATGCAAGGCCGGTGCTCAGTCCATTTCTCACTTACACATTACATGAGCTGCTTTTGTGGTGTTCATCAAAAAATATTTGTACAATCCGACTTCCAAACAATTCCCTTAAGAAGAACTTGTTGTCCACAAATTTTTCAGTGGGATGACTGTACCAATTTTGTGTCCTTTCATTGAAGACAGTATTCACATGGTAAGGCGAGTCACTTGGACGACCATGATCTGTCAAGTGTTTCCTTGGTTAAGGGATCCTCCGTCAGTATAGGAAACGCCACGTCACTGTCACTTACATGTCTTAACCTCCTTGTGATTAATGAAAACACATGACACCAAATGACTGTAGGAATTCACACTTCCAGTGCAATCCATACAGGTGGGCTCCAACTGCCCTCAACAACGTCTCCAGCTCTCTTCAAGCATTTACATATGACCTACAAGAAAGTAGTAAGCAAAGTAAAGAGTTAATACAGTACTCAGGCAACATAGCTTACAACATAGGTTTCTGAATTGCCTTGCTTAGGATTCTTGCGACACACCTGTCTGAGTCAATAATTTACAGGAAACTTTCATCTACCTGCTGTGAACTGCAGCTGTAAAACATAGTCTTTAGAGATAATTTATATAGCTCTAGGTTAGAGTATGTCTAGTTTCAGAACATTAAAGGGGTTGTGCCATGAAGAACATTGATCACTTATCCCCTGGACAGATCATAAATGTCTGATTAATGCTGGCCCCACAACAACCCCCCACCCTCACCCACCAATCACTAAATTAGGGACCCTAAGCTCCTGCTACTTCTCACTGCAAGAATGCAATAAGGAGGAATATGGACGGAGCAGTGGAAGTGCAAGTGCAGCCAGTATATTCAACGCAACAACCTACATCTGAGTGTCCGCCTCCTGCGGACGTACACTCCTGAAAAAAGTGCACGGCAGAGCTCACGTTCACTCTGCCCGTCACCATTGTGGTCTATGGCCCCTGTCACAGCATACGTCCAGACCCCATTTTGCAGGGAATTTTAGGACGTATGCCCCGACGGGGACACAGAACGCAATGTGAAAGCACCCTAAGGCTGACCAAGACAGCCACGTACAGCTGTCCCTTGTGACACAACTCCTTTAAAAGAAAATTCTGCGTGTAAACAATACTTTACTCTATGCCACAGTTATGTCATAAGAACAAGATTGTATTGTGTGTCTGTACAAACTAAAAATTGTATACAGCCATAATTTGGCACCCACAGAGGTCTAAGTCTTCCTCTTGCACCTATGTATGTCCCTAAATTAATATGAAGACATACAGAGAATCTATATTTCAAAATGGTACAAAGTAGATACCTCTCCACAAACTATTGCTTTTAGGAGTTTATACTCTCCAGAATATGGTGCCATATGGATGCACTACATGTACCGCCATACAGTTTCTGAGCACATAGTATTGCTGTAACTAGTTCTGGATACAGCTAATTTTAGGGCACACTTATCTTTTATGGCATCATTTTGGGGTACACATAATTTAAGTTGTATAGTTTTTATTCTGAGAGGAGGAAAAAAATGTAAAAAAAACCCCTCTAATTCTGCCATAGTTCACCTTTTACTGCGCACTATTGTTACTTTTATTTACTTGTATACATACCATTATTCTAACATTATATATTATATAGCAGTTTTACATTTCATTGTGTGCCCCCATCACTATCCTCCTGTCAAACCCAATTTGGTGCTATTGACATCTAAGGGGCTTCAGTGTTATCTCTATAAATGGCAGTAGCAATTGGAGAGAAGCCCCATAATATTGTGGGTACATTGAGTAGTACCCATGAAATTAGTTAGGGAGCTTTCACATTGCGTTTTGGCACCCATTCGTTGGTCCTGTCGGGGCTTACGTCTGAACCCCCAAAACAGGATTTGAGCAAATGGGCCGACGAGCCTATAGACTGTTCATGGGTGGGGTTTGGGGTCTCCGGATGTTTTTGGCTGATTAATCAATTTCCTATTTTTAAAATGTTGTAAGATATTTGCCCCATCGTATTCCAGTCCACATTCTCTCTTGGTGTAGACAGAGTGAACTTGTGCTCTGTCGTGCATCATTTTTGGGCGTATACAGTTATTGGTGATGGACACTCAGATGTAGTAGACTGTTTGCAGATACATTTTTGCAGGTCATCACAGGGTTAAAGAGAAATTCAGAATTCTGTTGGTTTCCAGTTACCAAAGAGCTAACTGGTTAGATCACACATCTGACTGCAAGGTTCAGCTGCATTGCTGCCTGTTTTCAATGGCAACCAGCAGAATATTGAAGTGTACTTAAACTAAGAAAACAAACAAGAAATAAATTTGGTACAAAAATGAAATTTGAGTGAAAGTTGAAATACTTACCAATTACACGGTGTCACATTCAATTATTTGTAAGTGCACCCTGAAAAAAAAGGAACTGGATTGATAAAGGCACAAAATGTAAAGAGGAGATCAAACACACGTATACAGGATCAGAAAACACAAAGTAATGTTAACAACTCACCTCTCTTCAGGTAACACTGCCCCTGGATTTCTGTCAAGATCTAGGCCATAACTTATATTTAATCTTCTTTGTAAAGCCTATTGATTGGAAATTAAAAAAAAGATTTACAAAAACCAATGATAACAAATTACATTGCCATACACATTTAGGGCTCATGCAGATGTCTGTGAAACTCGGTCCGAACACAGAACGCAATGCACGGACTGTCCGCAGGATTCTCGACATGAGCTCAATAACCTCATAGATATATATGAAGCTGATGAATTCAGGTCAGAAGACCAACGGTGAGTCCGTGCATTGTCGTCTGTGAGCGGACCGAGTTTCACGGATGTCTGCATGAGCCCCTAGGGCCCAATTTATTATTGCATTTATGTCTGTTTTTCATCTACTGATGTTTTTGCTTAGTTTTCATTTGCATCTTATTCTTCTTTTAATTTGTGCCTATTTTAAAGAGTATTTTTTATATGTTAGTCATCGTGCACGGCATTTGGCCTGTTCATGGGCGGGATTTTAGGTATCCAGATGTTTTTGGCTTATTAATCAATTTCCGAATTTTTAAATGTTGTAAAATATTTGCCCCAATGTATTTCCGCCCACCTTCCCTCTTGGAGTGATTTTATGTACATCTGAAATGTTTGTGCAAATTTTGAGCCATTGTAGTGGAACGTGCTAGTTTTTGCACAAGAAAGATACAAAAAAATTTAAAGAGAAAAGTAAAGAGCATTTTTGATTTTGCGCAAAAGTCATGAACCAGGTGTGCCATTTTGAAGAATTTGGAGCAAAAAAAGGCTGCAGATGCGACAAGACAAAAAAAAACTGACTTAAAGAAAAAAACGCAATTGATGAATTGAGGCCCTTAGGACTTAGCCAGAAATAAGTTTAGTATCATGTGTCAACCCTTGGGTCAATAAAATATACTACTGCTGATTCCTTTTAAATAGTGTGGGAGGTAAGCAGAGAGGGATAGAAGCACATTATCCAAAATAAACTTCTTGAAAAACCACAAACTGATAATATTTTTACTGACACATTACAAAATAATGATTCATAAAGAGTATAAGTAGTAAAGTCTCCAGCTTAAAGGGAACCTTTCATGTCCAGAAACTCTATTTAACTGCATATATAGGGTTAATCTGCAGGTAGAAAGCATTCAAATCAGTTAAGCTACCTTACTGGAAGTGCAGCTACAGAGATAAAATGAACTTATATCCTTGTGGCCACTCAGTTCCAGTCAGGGGAGGTGTAGGGAGCAGTTACAGTCATTGCTCACTACACAATTAGCGTGTGTAATAACGTCCCAACACTTTTGATTGACAGCCTGCTCCGTGGTGTGTGTGTGCAGAGCAGGCTGTCGAGGTGCAATTGATTACAGCTGCGCTCACTGAATTGTAAGGGGTGACTGTAACCGTTTCCTGCACAGCCCCTATGATTGGAAGCCAGGGGATGCAGTGAGGGTATAAGTTAATTTTCATCCTTTAGCCGCTGCTTCAGTAGGGCAGCCTAACATGATTTTTATTATCGCTATTTCCCTCAGATTAACCCTATTGATTACTGGGGAACTGTTGGGACAGGGATTAGCAATCATGGAGTTCTACTGTAGACAGAACAAAGTGGGGGCAGCTACTGCTGCTGCAGACAGTTGTCTCACAGCCAAAGGTTTGTTAGGAAAAGAGACATGGCTGAGCATCTTGTATACAAAGGTAAGATTCCTTTACATTAGACTATATTAGACAGTATAGAATCAAAGGAAACTTGTGTCTGTGTATAATTCTTCTTGGGTGTGTTACATACACTTATTGCTATGCACACATAGCATCTTTAGACCTAGAAACTCGGATACAGCTCTAAATTTAAAAGTCTGTTCATTAGAAACCTAGAACAGTTAAAGAGGTTGTCCAATACTTTTACATTGATGATCTATTCTTAGGATAGGTCATCAATGTCTGATCGGCTGGGGTCCGACACCCCTCCCCCCCACCACCTGATCAGCTATTATCGGTCTCGCTTGCCGAGCTGCTCTGCCCTCTGTTGGTGGCCGCGGCTGTGTACTGCACATCCGCCTCCGCCTGTGGCGGCCTATATCAGAAGATGGAGCAGCTCGGCAAGTGAGTACTTTCGGCCAGAGGCAGGCGCCGATAACAGCTGATCGGCGGGGGTGCCGGGTGTTGGACCCCGGACGATCAGACAATGATGACCTATCCTATGGATAGATCGTTAATGTAAAATTAGTGCACAGCCTCTTTAAGGGGAATTTGCCATCCACGCTATGACACAAAAACTGGTTTAATAAAGTTGTAAAATTTGTTGCATGTGGCATTTTTTTGCCACTTTTTCAAAAAGAGGGAGGGGGATAGAAAAGGGAACATGGTCTATAATAGCACAATAAATTTACTATAATATACGCAAGAAAACGTGTACATTGTGGCTGAAATTTATGCTAGCTCATGGATGCTCTACTTTCAATTTTGTGGCACTCAAGCAGCCCCAAACTGCAGTCATTTACCGTATTTTTCCAACTATAAGACGCACTTTTTTATCCAAAATTTTGGAGAAAAGTGGGGGGTGTTTCTTATAGTCCGATATACATAAATACTGTGGCTATGGGTGGTGGGGGATGTGGAGGAAGTGACAGCGGCACAGTAGCGGGGTACAGGAGGCAGCAGCCGCCTGCTGCAGCCTACACTGTGCCCACTACTAAAGAAAATGAATATTCACTGCTCCCCACGCCCATGTAGTGAATATTAATTTTCCTTAATAGCTGGCACACTGTGCCTGCAGCGCGGCTCCTGGTATGTATGGCACCATTCATCCCTGCATGTATGGCCCCCCTCATCCCTGTATGTATGGCCCCCCTCATCCCGGTATGTATGGCCCCCCTCATCCTGGTATGCTTGGCACCCCCTGATCCCCGTCACGCTGCACAGAAAAAAAAATAAACAATTATACTCACCTCCTCTCTCCTCCAGGCATGAGGGGGGCCATACATACAGGGATGAAGGATGAGGGGGGCCATACATACCGGGATGAAGGGGGTCATACATACAGTGATGAAGAGTGCCATACATACCAGGAAGAGGACTGAAGTAGCCATACATACCAGGAAGGGGGATGAAGGTGCCATACATACCAGGATGGGTGTGAGGGGGGCCATACATACCAGGAAGAGGAATGAAGGTGCCATACATACCAGGAAGAGGGATGAAGGTGTCAAACATACCAGGATGGGTGTGAGGGGGGCCATACATACCAGGAAGAGGGATGAGGGTGGCCATGCATACCAGGATGGGGGATTGGGGTGTCATGCATACCAGGATGGTGGATTGGAGTGCCATGTACATCAGGATGGGGATGAGGGCTACATATAACAGGAAGGAGGGGGCCATATATACCAGGATGGGGGATATTAACATAATTGGGGGGCATTACCCCTATAACAGTGTCAGCAGCAGACTCCCCCCCCCCCCCCCCCTTAACAGAGCACTTTTTTTACTTACATTTTTTTTTCTATTTTCCTCCTCTAAAACCTAGGTGCGTCTTATGGTCCGGTGCGTCTTATAGTCCGAAAAATACGGTAATTAAGAAACATGCGCCATTTGTCACAAGCTATAGCAGGCTATAGGTTCAAGACTAGTATACCAAATTTCAGTCTTGATAAAAGTCCTCCCTTATTTTTTAGACTTTTTGACTATATATTTTTCTCAATTTATCATCTGCATTTTTCCAAAAATGATGATGGTATTTTATTAAAGGATGCTTATTATGTGGAATCAGAAACACATAATAAAATATAATCTAGAACTAGGTTTAGATCAGTATAATACATCACATTGTATAAAAAAATATGAGATGATGACCCACCTGATATTGATGCCTGTAATAGAGAAATCCGCACAGAAACAGTAACACTAACATCACAAGGATTACAATGATGATCAGCGGTAGCTTGCTTTGATCATGTTCTTTCTTTCTTCCATCTTCAAACTGTTCTGTTGCAATGATAGGGAGCATATTAGAGCCGTGGTTGAGACCTGAAAAACTGTTTTGCTTGTCATCAATAGCTATGTTGCTCTCTTGGTGTGGAAGAATATTGAGTGACTTAAGAGCATTTAACACTGGGTTATGTGTAGCATCTGATAGAAGAAGTTGGTCTCCAGGCACAGAAGAAGACATGGATGGTTCTGTTTTAGAAGTCTGCATGGTAGAAGAAAGGTAGGAGGAAGCCCAGCCAAGGCCATTATCCTTTATGACTTTTCCCTGTGACGCAGATTCAGGGGCTTCAGTGTTAGATAAGCTCATTCTGCTAGATGGGATGTTCGTATGAACAGAATTTAGAAATGGGTGGTTAGGATTGTTGGTACTAATGGATAGGCTAGAATCAGCCTGTGTTGTCAGAGCAGCCCTAGAAATTGTATCCATATCTACGATAGAACGGCGTATTTTGGTCACAGAGCTGGAGGACATTTTAATGCCTGGTTCCTCACTGGGTATAGAAAGAGAGTGTTGAAGCACAGACCCCATAGAGCTTTGTGAATCAAGCGTTGTAGTTTCCAGTGTTTCATCTGGCTCCATGACAGTAGAGATTTCTCCATTTATAAGAAGGTGTGAGGGAAGGCTTTGATTCTCTAAAGTAGTAGGAGGCACCTCTGATTCATGCATGCCCTCAGTATCAGAATTTGACACATCTTTAATAACTTGCCCAGAATCTGTTCTAGTTTGAGATGGATTTAAGCTAACAAATGATGGTTTGTAGGTACCTTTAGTAAATTCTGTACTAGTGAGTGGAAAGTCTGTATGATACCCAGATTGCCCTGTAGAACCATAATGCGAATAATCCCCATTGGTGGTAAGAGACTTTAAATCATTTGGCATATCCGTAGAGATGAATGGTGAAGAATCAAACCCATGTGAACTCTTCTGAGGACTTATCAGCTTGCCAGGATAACTGACACTCATGTCCTCTGCCAAGGGACTGGCATGAAATGAATAGCTTGATGTATATGTACTGCTCGCAAATTCTGATAAGTAACTTGGAGAAGGCTGAGACGTTGCACTGGAGAAAATGGGTGTTGTTGGGGAAGGGCATGCACACTGAGGACCTGCAAGATTCAGAAAAGACAGAAAGAGGCTTCAATGAAGCCATGATCTGTCAGGATACAATGTACATCCAAAGTGACATGGCTGGTTAGTGTGACAAGCATAACGGACGTTTTAGGTGAAGCAAACCAGGCAAGTTATGCAGACAAGCAACATAAAAGCTGGAAAGAAAAGAGTAAAGTTTGAGATCCCTGCTTAGGATAACTGCAAACTCTACACAATTCACAACCATAACAAGAAGCTCAGGTGCACACAAAAGACATATACTGTATGATAGCAGTAAACTACAGAGTTTATGCACAGAAATAATTTCAGTCTTACCTTTCGTAACATCATTATTATTCTGTCCATGCTCCTTGTAATAGGATTCACATTCCGAAAAAGAACTAGAGCTGACATGGAAACCATTTAGTTTATGTAGCGAGTCATTTACTCGCTGCAAAATCTCAATAGGATTCAAATTTACGGTGTGGAGGTAAGCTGTGACGGCATCCTGAAAAATAATGAATCATTTTAGATAGAGCATAGACACTTAGGTATGCAAGCAAAGCCGAGGTTGTAAGTTGATCGAACACTGTAGACCTAAGACTTTTCAGATTGCCAATACTACTGATCACAGTCTAGAATGGCTGCGTCTGCCAGCCATACTCATTAGATTGTTCAGCCGGCACCCATGTCGCCCAGCTCTCCCATACACAGGAGTGCTTGTTAAATTGAATATTCTTGTGTTCTCTATGAGAGATCCACTGTCAGACATGTATGCTGGTGGCTTATCTGAAATACAATTGGCTGTCTGAAATAGATAAGATATTTTCTCCCAAAAATAAACACATTAGACTGTCGGCCAAACACGTCAGTGTGTTCAACCTACATTAGCCTAATGTATATGAGGGGCTTTAAGGCTTTTCTAAATTGGCCAAATTATTTCTAGAATTTCCATGTTTCCAAGAATTTGTAATTGATAACTGATATATACACTAAGTTTGGGCTAAATGAAGAAATACAGGTGCTTCTCACAAAATTAGAATATCATCAAAAAGTTAATTTATTTCAGTTCTTCAATCCAAAAAGTGAAAGTCTTATATTATATTGAGTCATTACAAACAGAGTGATCTATTTCAAGTGTTTATTTATGTGAATGTTGATGATTATGAATTACAGCCAATGAAAACACAAAAGTCATTATCTCAGTAAATTAAAATAATTAACAAAAAACACCTGCAAAGGATTTCTAAGCATTTAAAAAGGTTCCTTAGTCTGTTTCAGTAGGCTCCACAATCATGGGGAAGACTGCTGACTTGACAGATGTCCAGAAGGCAGTCATTGACACACTCCATAAGGTCCCAGAGTTCCAATTTTCATTTGGAAATCAAGGTCCCAGAGTCTGGAGGAAGAGTGGACAGGCACACAATCCAAGCTGCTTGATGCCTAGTGTGAAGTTTCCACAATCAGTGATGGTATGGGGAGCCATGTCATCTGCTGGTGTAGGTCCACTGTGTTTTATCAAGACCAAAGTCAGCGCAGCCGTCTACCAGGAAATTTTAGAGCACTTCATGCTTCCCTCTGCCGACAAGCTTTTTGGAGATGGAAATTTCACTCTCCAGCAGGACTTGGCACCTGTCCACACTGCCAAAAGTACCAATATCTGGTTTAAAAACAACAGTATCACTGTGCTTGATTGGCCAACAAACTCGCCTGACCTTAACCCCATAGATCTCTATGGGGTATTGTCAAGAGGAAGATGAGAGACACCAGACCCAACAAGCAGCTGAAGGCTGCTATCAAAGCAACCTGGGCTTCCATAACACCTCAGCAGTGCCACAGGCTGATCGCCTCCATGCCACGCAGCACTGATGCAGCAAAAGGAGCCCTGACCAAGTATTGAGTGCATTTACTGAACATACATTTCAGTAGGCCAACATTTTGGATTTTAAAAACATTTTTCAAGCTGTTGTTATAAAGTATTCTAATTTACTGAGATAATAACTTTTGTGTTTTCATTGGCTGTAAGCCATAATCATCAATATTAACAGAAATAAGCACTTGAAATAGACCACTCTGTTTGTAATGACTATATATAATATAGGAGTTTCACTTTTTGTATTGAAGAACTGAAATAAATTAACTTTTTGATGATATTCTAATTTACTGAGATGCACATGTACTTGCATGTACCACTGTTATCTGCTGCAGCACGATTTACACAAGGTGTTGCTGCCCAGTGCTCGGCTGTGGACAACAATGACTCTCCGGCTACCATTTACTAGACCCAGATCAGCTATTATCTGCAGCCAGGGCTGCTATGCAATACTAGTTACAGTGGAAAGATTTACAATCTTGCTTTCAATAAGAAAATATTCTCTAGTAAAACAGTACATAAAAGAAAATTCCACCCATGGTCCATGACCTGGTATTAACCCTAAATAGTTGCTATTCACACTATACAGTTTTGGTGCTATATTTTGTTCTCTCTTTTTCAGTCTTTGCTATTGTTGTTTAGGTCCGGTTCCTGATTTTTCTCTAACAATTATTGTAAGCTATAACGTTGAAAAAAATAAATCAGAATGAGTTTGTAGGGGAAATGTTCAAATCAACAGCATGCCCAATACATTGTGGATTTCATCTGTGGCAATGCAAAATATAATCACTTTCAACCTCTGGTTTCTTCGTTATTGTATATCTCGGGGTACTGATGAGGGAATATTAAAATAGTATCCTTTTTTGGTGCTGGTTAACACTACTACATTGTGAACTACTCGGGGTGGGAAGATAGCCTATATTTGCATATATTTGCCCTCAATTTCTGTGACTTTTTTGGGCTTATGTCCCATAAACTTAGGTTCGCTTTAATTGTAGGACCTATGGAGAGGGGATCTCGGCATAGAATTTGCCACCCAGTTAAATAAAGGATACAACCTATCTAAGCCGCCTCTACCCAGGGACCCCCTAGCAGTCATATTTACTGTCTCTAGTGCTCCATATGTAGGCACTTGTTTAGCAATGACCTAAAAGAAATTATACAGTGAGAACTGATCTTTAAACCTAGACCAGTCGATGAAACAGTCCAATGCAACTCTATGTAGCACTATTATGGTGCTTTGTTGACATTACTCAGCTTATAATGCAGAACGTACCAGCACATGTTCTTCTCCCGATAAGCAATGTTTGTACGAGTCTATCAGTTTGTCCTTATTTCCGGCAATACTTGTACCCGGATTGAAGTTTAGTTTTTCCAAAAGGCCATCTACTTCATATACCAGTGCCCAAAGGTCGCACGTCTCTGTCTGAAATAAAGATGGCATAAATCAGATATGAAGACATTATGAGCAAGGATGCATCGTTCACATGACAATCCCAGCCCAGTAGTGCTAGAATATCTTAATCCCTACATGTATATTATTCCTGAAAGAGCAACATTTCCAACAAGTACCGAAGTACATGGAGAGATAAGATACTTTCAATAAAAGAAAAACCCTGCCGGTGCACAGGACGGCTATCTTTCATTAAGAAATACAAGTGCCAAAAGTCCTGTTGTCACATGATCAATGAATGTGTAGAACAGTGCCACTGCGTTGTACTCCTGAGAAGCACAGACACTGCTTACAATCCAGACATATCTGCACGTTACACAAGACACAATGTATGAAAAGTTGGTTTCTTAGAAAGTCTTTCTTTAAGTGTCCTGTACCACAATATTTTGTTAAAGGAGTATTCTCAAGTTTCCTTTTGAGGAGCGCACTGCTCCACATGCTCTCGCACTTCTGGGTTGCTGGGGGTGGACTCTCCTCTTTGACTGACACTTTAGGTCAACGGCACAGCACTACTGCTGACCTGAACATACACACTCTCGATGCTGATGTATCAGCTTTATCTGCATTTTCATCATTAGAGCTAGGACAGGGATTGTGACAGCCACGCATGATAAGTGTGGATAACACAATACCTCCTGTCTCGGTGAAACTTGTATCGTACATTACTAAATACTATTAACACTGTGTTTAACTGAATTTTACTTTCTGTATCTCTACTTCGCACCACACATAATAATACTTACCACTTTTTCTTTACTGAGGATTTTTACAGGGATTGAACAAAAATATCCTTGGGTCTCAACCTGTAAGAGATAGAATAAACAGGTGTGAGGAAATAAATAGGAGACAAGTACTCTTTCTGTGCTTCTTTTTATTCACATCTTACCATTTCCTTTATAATCTTGGGTTCTACCGAAATTTCAACCAAACACGTGTCAGCAAAGGTGCATCGAGTCGTGTAGATCAGCAAAACAATCCATGACATGATGGCCTAAAACAAATACACAATTAAATATCTTAAGTAGTAAGGTTGTTACCACATTGTCAGATTTATAAACTGTAAAATCCTTAGAAATGTCGATCACAATACTGATACGAAAGGTGAATATCTGTATAAAGCTACAGGTGAGTCTAGAGGGTTAGCATACGCAAAGGCTCTTTAATTACACTGGATAATAATAAATTATTATGTTAACACTCCATGACACTAATTAAAGGCAACCTGTCAGGACAATATTACGACTGAAACTAGTGGTATGGCTGTATAGGTCCGTACTATACTACTATAATAGAAATGATACCCGATTTGTATTAATCTGTGCCAGTGCTGAGAAATCACGCTAGTACTTTGATGTGCCAGTGCGGAGAAATCCAGCATTGAATCCACATGCAAAATAGTCTGGAAGAAAATTAGGGATGTGTCTATACACTCGGATGACCTTTCCCAGGCTAATTTAATACAATCAAGCGTCACTTTTATAGTTGTACTATGACCTATACAGCCATACTTCTAGTTTCAGTAGTAAAATCGTCCTGAAAGATTGCCTTTAAGCTACATTAGACTGGGATGGCACTGTTTACAGTTTCATAAAATGTTTTATTTTTTGTTTGCATTCCGCTTTTTAACAAATAACTTAAAGACCACATAGTATCTCTAAATAACTTTTCCAATAATGGACTACTATGGTATATTGACTGGATATACAGTAAACGTTTAGTCGTGTGTAAGACTGGTCTTTCTCCCTAGCTAGAAATGTTGGTGCAAGGGCTATGAGACCTGTGGAATAAGCCCGGGAAGCTAGTCAACCTGATGGCCATGGTCACACCACAGAGAACAAATTGCATTCCTATGATTACCGGTGGTCGGCTCTGCGATGCTTTAGGACATGATGCAGCTGGGTTTGTTGTAGTTGCTATAGCCGACCTCAATGGAGGGTGCGTGAGAGGGGTTTTCACCAGAGAAGAGGGAACCTACAGCAAAAATCCTGCTAGCATACTCATACCCGGACAGGAGGAGCACGTTGTGGACCTCTCAGCCCGCGCCCTATTACTTGTGTCACTGAAGGTACTCTGATCCCTGGTGGTTGCAAAGGGTCTGTACATTATATGGTCAATAAAGATGCCGGAGCCCATAACACATGTGCAGTATGTTATAGGAATGATAAGAGTTGGCGATTATATATAATAGTGGGTGACAGCTGGCACAGGGTGTGCACAGGGACAATTGGGCATCACCATGCAGAAGTATAGACATAATGGTAAGTGCCAGGTGAGAGGAACTGTCTAATTACTAATGCCCATATAGACACAGGACTACTGCCAGTATGACTTATCTACACAGGGTCCTGCCATGTCTGATCTACCAGCAGGGGCAGTGACTGTGCCAGGTCGGCTCTCCTAAACTACAGTCCCATGCCCGCGCAGTGGCAGACTCACCAGCATTGTGTCGTGCCCGGGTCTCCTGCTCGCTGTAGAACACTTCTGATAGGAGAGAACACAGCTGGTGTCCGGGAATAGGCCACTTAGTGTCCAGTCTCGGGCAGCGGGTGGTAGAGCTGTGCCCGTCTGCAGCAGCAGAGCTCGTCCTTCCCTCAGTGTCTGCACCGAAGTGAACGCGGGGCGCCGCTGGCTGCCGGCTTATAAAGGAGCCGCCTCTCCCTCGGCCAGAAGAGGCATGTGCTTCTGGGAAAGCCCCGTGGATTGGAGCCAGGCGCTCTCCACAGACACAATGCTGAGTGGTGAGGCGACGTCCCCTCACTGAGGGACACAGCGACCCCCGGGCCACAGACATCTATAGGAGCTGTGTGTAGTCAGTGGTGCCCCCATACTATCGTGCATGCTGCTGAGCTGCAGGGCTGTCTCACACTTTTCGCCTCTTTACATCTTTTTATTGTTAATTTTTAGTAGTGTTACATTTTGTAGTGGTAATGGGCACCTCAGCCTGGCACCCTGAGGTAATTTATATTTTTTGTATTTTATATGTATTATGTACTTTATGTATAAATTGCACCTGCGGCCCTGGCATTACAGTGGGACACACTAGAACGAAAAGCCCAAAATGCTATTCTGAAGCCCCCATACACGGTAGATGGCGGTCGGCCGGCAGCCATCTCAGCGGTCTTTCCCACGCCCGGGAGCACACCTTCTGCTAAACGCTCCTTTGTACTCTGGGAGAACAAAGAGATCGGTAGTCCGAAATCGGACGTATTCCTAGACCCCATACACCTCAGAGTGTCGGCCAGACCCTTCAATGTCGACAGGTTCAGCCAACAGTCTAATTACACGAGCCAAGAATCATTTGGACAATGAACGATTGTATCTCATGACCAGCAAATGATGTCAGACAAGTGTTTCTATAGGACGAGAATCGTAAATGAAATGGTTGAATAACGATCGTTACATCGTAACATCAAACATGGTGTGCACATGTAATAGTGTGGAAGGGCGTAGCCTTCCCTTGGTACTGAGATAGTTAAAGGAAGTGTTCCTGAAGTCAGACCTCTCTAACTGTGGTAGGCCAAGCTAAGTCGGTTAGCTTTAGTGGTCCAGTTAGTAGAGTAGAGGGGGAACTTAGTGCCTGATCAAGCCTTGAGTAACATAGCGCTTGTTCCTGGCATAATTCCTTGTGAGCTGCAGTGCCAGTAAACAGCCACAAGATGCCACTGTTCTGGGTGCAGATGTCAGGCTGAGTCTGCTAGCAGGGTTACAGACAGTGAGGAGTTAATACTGTGTGATGACAGCTCACCGAGGGTGGGCACTTTAGAAAGATTCCTGCTTAAGTTTCCAGAAAGCAGTAGGAGTCACTCAGTAAGAGACAGTACGGTGAATCGTGCGGGCAGCCTGACTATAGTGGCTGCTAGGGTAGACGGGAGCTCTACACCCTCAGACAGTGGGATCACTAGTGTGCAAGTCTCCTCACGCAAGAGCAAGAGTCCTGTTAGCTGGTCGGAGAAACTCATCAGAGGTAGTGAGTAGAGATGAGCGTTGTTCTACTCGAACTGTTCGCCAATCTCAAATTTGAGCTGTTTTGGGCGGTGTTCGAGCCGTTCGGCGAACACGAACGATTTGAGAAAAATTCGGCTGTTCGAGGTTATGTTCGATAACTGTTCGTGCACCAAAATCATAACTGGATTTTTTCTCAGTAATGATGAAAATTAATGTTAATACGCAGTTTGAGTGTACAGCGGGGTGGGGGGAGGGGCAGGGGATGGATCTCTGCAGGAATAATGAAGATCTCCATTTTTTTTTCTCTTTCCCGCATTTACAGTGGGGAGGTGCAATCTGTCAGCCTATCAGCAGCGCACACACGGAGCGAAGTGCTTTTTTCACACAAGCAAGGGCATGTGTCATTGGCAGTGTATGTCACATGTCCTTGCCCTATAAGACCAAGCCATTTTCCCTGTCGCCACCATTTTCTCACTGCTGCAGCTGCCTGTTAGACGGCACCGCTGTTGCTGTGTGCGCTATACCTTGTTAATTTAAAGCCAATTTTCGCACAAATCTACAGATAGCTTGGGAGTAGGGAATAGTTGTGATTGCAGTCCTTTTAAGGACTAGGTTACAGCATTTCCTATGACTTTTATCAGGCAGGTCTGTGCTCTTAAATTTTAGGTTACATCAGTTCCTATCAGTTTTTGCCAGGCAGGTCTGTGCCAGTGCTGTGCAAGTTTTTTTCACAGCATTTGGCTGAATCTAGCAAAGCTAATCCTTTTTGGCCTATTGCAGAGTGTGTTAGTCAGTGGAGTAGCCTATCTGTGTTGCAAGATATACCACCTGTGTATAGAATACCAATTTTTTTACTGCACCTAGTGAAGTAAAATCTTTTGGGCATAGCATCATTCTATTAGTCCATCTATACTGACCTCCATCAGGTTGCAAATTGAATATAATTTTTTTCTGCATCTAGCTCTGCAAAAATATTTGGGCTTCTAGCAGTGTGTGGGACTTGTTCTATTAGTCCATCTATACTGACCTCCATCAGGTTGCAAACTGAATATAATTTTTTTCTGCATCTAGCTCTGAAAAAATATTTGGCCTTCTAGCAGTGTGTGGGACTTTCTCTATTAGTCCATCTATACTGACCTCCATCAGGTTGCAAACTGAATATATTTTTTTCTGCATCTACCTCTGAAAAAATATTGGGCTTCTAGCTGTGTGTGGGACTTGTTCTATTAATCCATCTATACAGACCTCCATCAGGTTGCAAACTGAATATAATTTTTTTCTGCATTTACCTCTGAAAAAATATTTGGGCTTCTAGCTGTGTGTGGGACTTGTTCTATTAATCCATCTATACTGACCTCCATCAGGTTGCAAATTAAAAATAACTTTTATCTGCATCTACCTCTGAAAAATTATTTGGGCTTCTAGCTGTGTGTGGGACTTGTTCTATTAGTCCATCTATACTGACCTCCATCAGGTTGCAAACTGAATATAATTTTTTTCTGCATCTAGCTCTGAAAAAATATTTGGCCTTCTAGCAGTGTGTGGGACTTGTTCTATTAGTCCATCTATACTGACCTCCATCAGGTTGCAAACTGAATATAATTTTTTTCTGCATCTAGCTCTGAAAAAATATTTGGCCTTCTAGCAGTGTGTGGGACTTGTTCTATTAATCCATCTACACAGACCTCCATCAGGTTGCAAACTGAATATAATTTTTTTCTGCATCTACCTCTGAAAAAATATTTGGGCTTCTAGCTGTGTGTGGGACTTTCTCTATTAGTCCATCTATACTGACCTCCATCAGGTTGCAAATTAAAAATAATTTTTTGTCTGCATCTAGCTCTGAAAAAATCTTTGGCCTTCTAGCAGTGTGTGGGACTTTCTCTATTAGTCCATCTATACTGACCTCCATCAGGTTGCAAACTGAATATATTTTTTTTCTGCATCTACCGCTGAAAAAATATTGGGCTTCTAGCTGTGTGTGGGACTTGTTCTATTAATCCATCTATACAGACCTCCATCAGGTTGCAAACTGAATATAATTTTTTTCTGCATCTACCTCTGAAAAAATATTTGGGCTTCTAGCTGTGTGTGGGACTTGTTCTATTAGTCCATCTATACTGACCTCCATCAGGTTGCAAACTGAAAATATTTTTTTGTCTGCATCTAGCTCTGAAAAAATATTTGGCCTTCTAGCAGTGTGTGGGACTTTCTCTATTAGTCCATCTATACTGACCTCCATCAGGTTGCAAATTAAAAATAATTTTTATCTGCATCTACCTCTGAAAAAATATTTGGGCTTCTAGCTGTGTGTGGGACTTGTTCTATTAGTCCATCTATACTGACCTCCATCAGGTTGCAAACTGAATATAATTTTTTTCTGCATCTAGCGCTGAAAAAATATTTGGCCTTCTAGCAGTGTGTGGGACTTTCTCTATTAGTCCATCTATACTGACCTCCATCAGGTTGCAAATTAAAAATAATTTTTATCTGCATCCAGCTCTGAAAAAATATTTGGCCTTCTAGCAGTGTGTGGGACTTTCTCTATTAGTCCATCTATACTGACCTCCATCAGGTTGCAAATTCAAAATAATTTTTTGTCTGCATCTAGCTCTGAAAAAATATTTGGCCTTCTAGCAGTGTGTGGGACTTTCTCTATTACTCCATCTATACTGACCTCCATCAGGTTGCAAATTAAAAATAATTTTTATCTGCATCTAGCTCTGAAAAAATATTTGGACTTCTAGCTGTGTGTGGGACTTGGTCTATTAGTCCATCTATACTGACCTCCATCAGGTTGCAAATGAAAAATAATTTTTATCTGCATCTAGCTCTGAAAAAATATTTGGCCTTCTAGCAGTGTGTGGGACTCATTGTATTAGTCCAGCTATACCAAGCTCCACCAGCTTTTAAATTAATAATAATTTTTAGCTGCATCTAGCCCTGAAAATAATTTTTCTTCCCAATAGTGGTAGCAATAGAAATATGGGGCGCGCGCCTGGCTTACAAAAATATACGCTTCATAACAAAAAACACCAGCCTAGCGCACTGCATTAATAAGATGGCATCATCGTCTCCCCCAGTGCTAGGCCTACTACCCAGGCTAGCATTCCTGTGCCTAAAACACAATGTATGGGTCCGCGCTAGCCACTATGCTGAGGGGTCTAAAGCTGCTGCTAACGCTTTATAACAATTCAATTGGCAGATTTTCACAGAGCTCTTCCACAACGCCCACCCATCGGGCAACAGTTGCCCACCTTCCCTATGGGATCTAGTGGCGAATAGTTGATGCCATTAATCAGAGCGTCAGTTGCCCCGTCGACGTGGCAAGCATACGGTAAGGCATGGGAAGAGTGGACACGACTAGTAGCAGGCAGACGGGTTGACCAATGTGAACAAGCCAGATCACAAGTCACCATAGAATTTCTCCACCAGCTAATTATGAGGGGCATATCAGGGGCGTCAGCGCAGCGGTGTCTGACCGGAGTAGCATTTCACTTCCAACTACTGAATTGGGGAGATGTGACAAAGGTTCATCATCAGACAATCCATAAAAGGGTGGAAAAGGGGTCAGCCAAGTCAGGAGTGTAGACGTCCCGTCCCGTGTCACTAAAACTGATTTCTCACATCATATCCCTAACACCATTAACATGACACTCACAATTTGAAGCAACACTACTGTCTACTGCATTTGTGATCGCCTTCTTCGGGGCGCTATGCATAAGCGAATTAGTCCCTCAATCCAAAATTACCACCAGTGGAGGCTTATTACACCAGGACGTAGTCATAGCCAATAATGCAATACGTCTACGCATACACAAATCGAAAACGGTTCCAGCGGGCAGGGGCACTTGGGTACTTCTACAACCCACAAACGGTACACTGAGTTGGGTAACAATAGTAAAAACATATCTAACCATCAGATCACAAAGTAATTTCTTCCTATCACACATTGATGGAATGCCATTATCAAGATACCAGTTCCAAGCTATATTTAATAAATGCATAACATCGGCAGGGAACCACCCCAAAGATTACGGGACACACTCATTCCGCATAGGCGCGGCCACGGAAGCAGCAAGAGCAGGACTGTCAGAAACGGAAGTTCAGAGGATAGGGAGATGGCGATCCACGTGTTTGGCAAGATACATAAGACCGGACTTGTTATCCTAACGTGGTTTGTTTCTTTTACAGGTGACGCTAAGCCAACAGTGTGGGTGATAGGCCACTCGTATATGTATTGGGCAGAAAAAAGGGCCAAAGTCTGCCCAAGCGGGAGGAAATTAGAGTTTCATAACACATATTTCAACTAGAGAGGTATTAGAGGCCTGCTATGGCCACAGGTACTAATGGAGGTAATCAAGGTAGGGAGAGAGGCAAGATGTCCGGTCATCTTAGTTATACAGGCCGGGGGAAACAACCTAGGTCATCATAACAGCGCATAACTAATGGCAATAATGAAACTAGACACTGAGCGCTTCAGAGAATTTTTCACAAAACTAGCGATAGTATGGTCAGAGATTGTGCCGATAGCGGTATGGCAAGGTGCGCGAGACATCACGGCCATCGAACGGACAAGGCGGGTAATAAATATTCGGATGGCAAAATTTAGAAGAGACAGAGGCGGTGTAGTGGTACGACACCGACAACTGGAAGGAGATAAAACAGGCCTCATACGGCCCGACGTTGTTCACTTAATGAATATTGAACTGGACATATTCCTGTCAGGACTCCAGGACGGAGTGGAACAAGCGTTAAGAGTGATGGGTGGGGGTCAGAGTCCTGCATACGAGTACGCAGGATCCTCCGTGGCCTGGAAATAGAAAGGACATGTTGGAGAGTTACACTTGTTGGCCAACTTGCCGGAGTGGAGACCCAGGGCATGCTGCAACAAGCTGAATTATTTTAGAAATAAAATGCCTTTCTAATGGAATGAGTATAAAGAGTTAATAAAGCTGTGAACGATGCTCACCCATCCAGTTGTAAGAGTTACATTATTGTATTGTCAAGGAAAGGGGGGCGGTAGGGGGGCTGAGCGTCTGAGTTTGGTTGGGGGTCCCCACAGTCTGCCTAGGCTAGATGCATTTAAAAATTCTTATTAGATACACAGGCGGTGCAGCTTGCTTCGCAGCTGGGCTACTACCCCCAAAGTATTGCCTAGGCTAGATGCAGTTAAAAATTCTACGCTGACTAGCAGACACTGAAGATTTGGAGCAGACCTCTGAGCTCTTCAGACTCAACCATCTGTGTTACCCCAAGCCATAGTGTATCTAGTTTCTTACAGTTAAAAAGGGGGGGGAGCTACCCAACCCACCTGGAATTGACGATGCCAACGTCACGTAAGACACAGCAAGGGGACTCCAAAAAGAGTCTCCATTTTTTCCCAAAATTGTGGCACAGACACCACTTAACCCTAGAACGCATACCTGGGGCCTCGCAGGCCCGCCCTGTTAATTGTTTTCTATTTTCTGCAAGATTACTTTAGTTAGAATTTTGAAACTCTAGGTATTCTTCATGTATATAGTTGTTTGTCATTTGAGTTTGAGTTATTCCATGTTATTTGCACACGAGCCTAAAAGGCCCCAGGTATATGAAAGTGTAGATTTTTATGGTCATGCGTTCTAGGGTTAAGTGGCATCAATTGCCCTACAGTTGCTTAAAACGGTTGGTGAGGTGATTTTACCAAATCCTCAAGGTTTTAGTCTCCCAAGGATAACACAGGGGTAGAAAAGTCCTTGCGAATCCATGATTTGTTCATCTTTATGAACGTGAGTCTGTCTACATTCTCAGTGGACAGACGCGTGCGCTTATCTGTCAGCACACCACCAGCAGCGCTGAACACACGTTCAGAGAGAACACTGGCTGCAGGGCATGACAAGATCTCCAAGGCGTGAGTGGCGAGCTCCGGCCATTTTTCCAGATTGGAATACCAAAATGAGCCAGGGTCCAGTGACACAGTCATGGCTTCGATGTTCACTTGGAGATACTCCTGCACCATCCTCTCTAGGCGTTGACTATGTGTCAGACTTCTTGTCTCCTGTGGCCTTGCAAAGGATGGTCTAAAAAAGTGGTGAAACGATTCCACAAAATTGCTGTTACCAGCAGATACTGTGTTACTGTTACGGTTTGAGTGATGAAGATTCGACAGTCCCACGGTTGGCAAGTTAGAACTGTGAGATTCACTACGTGCACCACTGGTGTTTTGTGGAAAAGCACATGTAAGATTCTGCAACAGCGTCTGCAGATACTCCTGCATGCGTCAATCCCTTTTTATGGCAGGAATTATTTCGGCAAATTTACTTTTGTACCGGGGATCTAAGAGTGTGGCAACCCAGTAGTCGGGATTACTTCGAATTCTGACAATCTGAGGGTCATGTTGCAGGTAGTGCAGCAAGAAGGCACTCATGAGTCTTGCGCATCCAGGAGGACCAAGTCCTTGTTGTGTTGGTAGCGAGGTAAGAATCATGCTTCCTTCCTCTGCCCTCTCCTCTCAACCTCGCACAACAGAAATGTGATCAAGGTCTCCCTCATCTGATGAGTCTTCCATGCCCATCGCCAGTTCGTCCTCCACTTCTTCCTCGGCTCCTGCACCTTCCTCAACAGTTTGACTGCTACCATGCGCCCTGGTTAATCCCTCTCCCCCACCCTCCCATGCCTGCCGCCTTGGTGCTGCCAACCGTCTGGACCTTGGAGATGTTATCCCTTCCGCATACGACTCCTCCTCTACTTCCTCCACCTCCTCTTGTCCCACCACCTGACTCTGAATTCTGTTTAGTGTGTGCTCCAGAATGTAAATCACCGGAATAGTCATGCTGATAATGGCATCGTCGTCAGCACTAAACATCTTCGTCGCCATTTCAAAACTGTGCAGAAGGGTGTGTGGCGCCCCTGAGGGTTCAGTCGCCACAGAGTTACTGCATCTCACCCAGAGGTGTGGTATCTCACCCTCAGGTAAGGAAGGCATATGGCTCGGGACCCTAACACCTGCATCCAACACATACCCGCAGTGGGGGTAGGGCAAGATTGCTCCTAAGGGAGAGCACAGTCCCAGGTCCCTAGCTGGTGGAAGGGTCCTATGTAGTGGGTGCTTAGGGGAGCAGCTTAGCAGAGCACATGACAGGGAGAGTATAAATAGGAAGCTATCTTAGAAAGAGCAAGCCAGTCAGAGGAGGAAAAGTGACAGGAGCAGAGGCTCGGCATGAGCTCTGCTCCAGAGGCGGGCCTAGCCTGGGAGGCCCAGGACTGAAGGAGAGAAGAGAGGAGTGGGAGCAGGAAGGCTCCAGGAACCGAAGGGACCCTAGGGCTATGGGCCGTGCAGAAGGCCACCCGTACTCCTGCTGCTACCAGGAGGTAGAGGGGTCAGACCAGATAAGGGGAACCGGTCCCTCAACTAGCGGAGAAACAGCAAGGCTCAACTAGAAACCGGAGTCTGCAGCATTTCATGTACTGCAGGTAAAAGTCCACACCAGTCTCACTAAGAAGGTAGCCACATAGGACCCAGGGGACGGAACACAAGTCGCCCGCCAAGGCCCGAGGATACCGGATAGAAGTGTCACTGGGTGTGAGGTGCAGGGAGAAGGCCAGAGAAAGGACACACAGAAGGGGGTCCTGCTAAGTACTCCGGAGCTATCTGGGGGTGGACTGAGCCCCTCACTGAGTACGCACAGCACGACGGGTGAGATTGCTCTGGTACCTGTAATCTGGACTGCAACAACTGTGAGTAAAGATCTTGGGACTGCATCACACGGACTCTGTGTTCATTACTCACTCCCTGCACTACAACCACCATCATCCACCCACACTGCCCTCAAGCTACACTCTTCCTGTGGTGAGTAATAATACCATTGCTGCAAAACCACCAGCTTCAGAGGACTGTTCCGCAGCGGCGGCCCCTTTTGCCCCACTCCAGAGGTGGCGTAGTCGGACATTATAAAACCCATATATACAAATTACCCTTGGATTGACCGCCCTGGATCACGGACCGGGTCACCGCCACAGTGACTACAACCCCCAGCGTCTACCGGCCCGGCTCAGGGTACCCCACGGCCCAGGGGGCGCGTCAACTTCATAGGTCCTTGATCTGAGACCACTCCTGCAGCGTGATTTGCCCCACCTCTGGATCTCGTTGGCCCAGGCTATACGTCAGAACGTATTGCACCAGGGCTTGTCGGTGCTGCCACAGTCGCTGCAACATGGTCAGAGTTGAATTCCACCGTGTCGGCACATCGCATTTCAGCCGGTGAACTGGCAGGCCCAACGACTTCTGTAGAGATGTAAGTCATTGAGCTGCGGGATGCGAACGGCGGAAGTGAGCACACAGCGACCGTGCCCCCTGCAGAAGGCCATCTAGTCCGGGATAGTGGGCTAACAATTTATGGACAACCAGGTTCAACACGTGAGCCATACAAGGCACGTGTGTGACATTGCCCCGGCGATGCATCATTGTCGCACACGGCCTTCCCTGGTTGCAGGTCCAGTGGAGACAACCATTCATGAAACTGGGTCTCCAGAGCTGACCACAACTCCTCAGCTGTGTGACTCACATTTCCCAGACATTTCAAAGTAAACACTGATGCCTTGAGCCCTGCTGCCAGCATAGTAAGGAGGTGTGCAGGATTCCTTCTGCGCAGTTAGAATGCAGGTGGCATTACCAGACAGGCTTTGGGTGCAGGTGGAGGACTGAGAGGAGGTTGAGGAGGCAGAAGCAGTGTAGGAACTTCGAGATAAAGAGGATTGACGCACAACTCGTGGGGACGGTAAGACTTGGACAGCAGCCCCTTGTCCTGCTGTCACCATAGTTACCCAGTGCCCAGTCAGCGACATGTAACGCCCCTGTCCATGCCTACTCATCCAAGTGTCTGTGGTGAAATGCACCCTGTCACACACAGAGTTTCTCAAAGAAGCGGTGATGTTGTGTGCGACATGCTGGTGGAGCGCAGGCACACCTTTCTTTGAGAAGTAGTGCCGACTGAGCATCTGGTACTGGGGCACTGAGACGGACATAAGGTCTCGAAAATCCACTGTGTCCTCCAGGCGGAAAGGCAGCATTTCTGTAGCCAAGAGCTTGCAGATGGTGAAATTCAACCTCTTAGCTTTCTCATGGCTAGGAGGAAATGGTCTTTTACTTTTCCACATCTGAGGGACCGAGGGCTGGCTGTTGTGCTTAGATGGGGTTGAGTAGGATGTCCCCGGCAAACTGCCGGTCTGTGAGGAAGATGCAGGCGGACATGTTAGATTGCCTTGATCCAAAGCTGGTGCTCTCGATGTCAGAGAGCGCTCAACACCAGCAGGTGTTTCCACTTCCCAATGAACTGATGACCTGCCAATCACACTGGCTGTTGCAGGTAAAGAGGTGGCAGGTCTGCGTCCAAAAACATGTGTGACTGCTGTCCCCCCAGTCACAGAGGATGAAGAGGCCGCGGATGCACAAGATGGGGCAGACGGTGGTTGGCCCAGCCTGCTAGGCCGCATTGTAGCACAGTGAGCTTCCCACTGCAACTTATGCTTCATATCCATGTGCCGGTTCATGCATGAAGTACTCAAACTATGGATTTTTTGGCCTCTACTTATGTTTTGGTTACAAATATTACAGATAACACGAGTTGGGTCATCCTTATCATTCTGAATAAATGCCCAGGCTATGCAAGGCTTAGAGCCCATGCGACCTGAAGAGCCACTACGACTTGTGGTCAGAGGCAGAGTTGTGGTTGAGGATGCAGTTGTTGACGTGCTTCCAGTACTCCATCTGTGTCCAGGAAGGCGCAACCTAACCTCGTCGTCAATAGCATCTGTGAGGCCCCGCTGTGCTTGGTATCACATATCCTAGAAGAGTGTATTGATGGAATCCTCCACAAGAGGCCCCCATAAACATTCACACATCTCCACCTTCCACCTCAGACCAGCAGAGGGAGCCCGTTAGGGATATAAATAGGGAAGGTGGAGCTAGGCAGTTCAGTTCCTCTGAAGAGTTCCTGCAGTAGAGAAGCCTAAGAGAGGTCAGTCTGCAGTGGAGCTCAGTCTAGTCTAGAGAACTCAGTTAATAGTTCAGCAGTGGAGCACGAGGCTCCTGCTAACTAGATTCAGTAAGGCATAACCGGAATCCCTGGAGAACTACAAGTCCCAGGATGGCTAAGGTGCTGATACGTAACAGAGCCAGGAGACGCTTAGGCCCCGCATAGTGGGAGCGTGAACTCCAAGAGAAGGCCCTACCACAAGGTCAGCCAGCGCAGGACAGAGACAAAGTTAGGCCTAGCTCCAGGCAGGTCAGAAACTTACTACGCAGAGGCAAGAAACAGGAGGCCCTACACCCGCTCATTGGGGAGGATCCTGATATTCACCCTTCACCCTACAGTGCTCCGGGATGTGCCTGAATTTCCTCCAGTAAAAGGTACTGAAGTGACTACCGTGTCCGTTCCCGTTCTTGCTCTGACCCAGCTGGGTCTCGCCTGTCCTGCATTCCCCCTGCATACGCTGCCCTGAGACCTAGCTCCACCTGTGGGGAGCTATACCATCGAGCAGCCTTATCACGGGTCTCAGTGGACTGCTGCAGCGCTGGTGCTTCTCACCAGATACCACAGGTGGCGTCACAAACTCTTATAAAATTAACAATTATCCACTCTTTTAAAGAGTGACCCCAGGGTACGGGCCAGGGAGCCGACCACCGCGACATCCCCAAGGCCAGGCAAAGGCCCGGGTACCGAGTCATCCCCATCCCCTGGGCTAGTCACATCCTCCTCCACCTCCTCCGTTGACCTCATCGACTGGCTGACTGTGGGTTGACAGTAAGTGGGATCTCCAACCTCGTCATCATCACCCTGTGTGTTATCACACCCGTCGTCCTCAAAGCCAACCTCTTCCTGCCCTGACCGAAAAGTAAAGTTGTCGCTCCAATCAGGTATTTGAGTCTCATCATCGTCTTCATCATTGTCTCCACCAACAGGAGTGACAGTTTGGGAACGAGGGTCTACATTATGCTCAGAACCTTCTTCATCTGGTCCTGGATCCGACTTATAAAGATTCTGGGCATCAGTGCAGATCATTTCCTCGTCTGGATTAACAGAAGCTCTGGAGCAGACTCACGTTTCCCAGGCTATAGTATGAGTAAACAGCTCTGCAGACTCAACCATCTGTGTTACCCCATACTCAGACGGGCAGCTGGAGACTTGGGAGCTGTGAGGAAGCAAGTGCGATTGGGGTGACACCTCTGAGGACTGGAATATTTGTGATGTTGAAATTGAGGTGGAGGAGAGCCCACTTGAAGGAGCACTTGATATCCGCTGAAGCACCTGCTGTTTTTGTGCCTCATCTGGAATTTATAGCGATGGGCGTGTCCGTAATAAAGGGATCGTATCACATTGTCCACGAAAAGAAGTCGACATCTTAGCTTGGCTGGAAGATGGTCTTTCTTCTGCAGATGTTACCCCCCCCCCCCACTTCGGGGGGGCTCGACCCACCAGCGGACAGGCACCAGTATTGGGAGAGGGGGGCTGGCCGTCAGGGTCCACCGCGGCTCTGGCACAAACCCGGCGACACGGAGGTGGCACGGGCAGGAACGAACTGGCCGTGTCGGCTTCTCACTTTTTGGATTTTAGAAGGGCATGACATGCCTATATCTGTGTCTCCCCCTCCTTTTACTCCTCCACCTCTTTTCTTTTCGCATGACTATATGTACTTGTCACTTTTTCATGTGTTAGTTATGTCTTCTGAGCAGTTTGTCAGCTTTTGGACACCTTTGAAGGTGTTTTCTATGTGCTTCTATGTGTTTTTGTTTGCCTGCCATTGGTTTTAACGGTGTTCGAAGGTGTTCAACGAACAGTTCGACGAACAGTTCGGCGAACACACGGGTGTTCGACGAACCGAACCGAACTCGAACACTACGGAGGTCGCTCAACACTAGTAGTGAGGACCCGAGGCACTTCTCGTCTGCAGGAAGCAGAAGAAGATAAATAGGACTCCAGGCTAGGACGTGGGGGAGATATTTGATCCAGGTCACTGTTAATGTTACAGAAGAGTCTCTTGGACTAGAGATAGAGTCACAGAGGGAACCAGGGCTGAAGATGTTGTCAGTGCCTGTGAGAGAGATGATAGCCTGTCGGGCCTTATCCATTATATCTGCCTGTAAATACTGTATATATCCCTCTTCCCCAAGTAAAGTTCAAGTTCTGGTTAAGAACCTCGTGTCCTCTGAAATTCTTGCTGCCCTGGTCCCAGAAGAGAAATGCCTGGAGACAGCCGCGATCGGATGGCTTGAAGTAAGTGAAGAGCAACACATACACAGCCACACTTCAGAGGGAGGACACGAATTGTCTGTAGGGTGCCATAGCGAGTGGGGACTACAGCTCGCCCACGACTACCTCGCTGGGGCACCTTACACACACACAGATAATCTGAAGTAAAAAAAAAACAAACAAAGCAATGACCTGGAGTATAAATTGATGTGCATGCATTGCGTAGGCACATGTTCACACTGGCCACTAAACACAAAATCCAAGATTAAAAACAAAGTGAGCAAATATCCACTTGTAAAGCACCATGGAATAAATGGCGCTATAATAATAATAATCCTGCTGTAAGTAAACAGTAATGCATGATACTATCAAAGGGTACTTGGTTAACATAATTTTGATAAATTTAAAGGCTATCTCAGCACGTCATGGTGACCCTATTCGGGATGGTCCTAACCTCTAGTATTAAAAACTTACCATATATTTAATGACTTAAACATGACGGACATTGTGTTCATATAGCTCCCCACTGCTGGGTGTCCATTAGTTGGGGCCTCGGTCCTTTTCGGCCCTTATTCACATTTATGTCATTTGGTATATGGTAAGGTTTTAATACTAGAGGTTAGGACTGTCCGGAATAGGGTCACCGTGACGTGTTGGGATGGCTTTTACGTGGTTTTGATCAAAATTATATTAACTAAGTATCCTATGTTATTATCATGCATTATTGTTATTTATTTATTTACTGTAGGGTGTTTGCTCATTTTGTTTTCATCTTAGGTTTTAGATAATCTGAAGTGTAGATATGCTCAATGTTTAAATCCCATAAGTGATACTATTTATTTAGTAAACATGAATTAATAAAGTATTGTACAAACATAATTCCATCTAATTGGCGATAAAATGTTCGATAATCAATTTCTCGGTTTTAATTGAACAGTAGGATTTACAATAATAACGAATATCTACTCGTTCCAATTTTCCAAATGCAATAGTACAATTGTCTAGGAACATAATCGACCAATCACTGAAAGCTATAACTATTTAGGACTTAATCTAATCATTGAACAAGTGAATAATACCCATGACTGCACAGTTTTCGAAAGATGAACAAGAATTTTTTTGCTTGCATAAACAATTTCATGCACAATGGATGAGCGTTTTTGGACAAATCATTCAGTCGCTCAACACATTCACATTACACAATTATTGTGAATGTTGAGTCGTCATTGTCAGAATCTGAATGTGCTTTTTAGACTTTAGAGACTTCACAGGAGACAATTGAGTAAGGTAACTTCACACAAACGTATAAAATCGTCCAATTACTCATCGCTACAGAAAGGCCAAACATGTGGACGCTAACTTCGGTTTAGACACACTGTGAGGCTCAAAAGGGATGTGGGCATTTGTATTTGGGAGCACTGAATTTGCTGAACTTCTTTTGGGGGGCAAGAGCCATTTCGTTTCTTCAGAGTCTTTGTGCTATTACTAACATGGAAGCTCCCTATATTTCTGTTAACAGATGACGGACCTGAGTGGGGACTTTTTTTTGTGGATTGAGTTGAAGCTTTTATTGTGATCCAAAATGTTATGTAAAATGTTCCCGTTTATCCTGTGCTCTATGCTATGCACTGATATCGGGGTTTCCATTTAAATCTCTGAGTGACGTAATTCAGATGAAACCTCTGAGGGATCCATTCACTATAATGAAGCAGCAGAGTTACTCTGGACTAAGTTTGGCCTCTGTTTAGCAGTGTTCTTTTTTCAGAGGTTCACAAAACTGTGGCCGCCAGCACTTTTATGCACACCTAATAAAATGGCGGACACTGTGGGATCACAGGCCAGACGGCGTCCACGGTGCCTCCATGTGCCTCATTACAGGGAATCTTCCGCCGGGGATTCCGTCTGAATCACTTATTTCAGAGATTTACACGGAAACCCGGTGTAAGCGCTCAGCGCAGAGCGCAGGACATATGTGCGCCGAACCTTACTGCGATCTTTGGGAGGCAGAATGAACAAATCAGCAGCAGGTGAAGAATTGGTTTTATTTATTTTTTACATCGTTCCTCATGTGGTATAAGTGATTAGATGACTTTATTCTCTGCGGGTCGGTGCGATTACAGCAATACCTGATTTATATTGGGTTTTTATGTTTGGCTGCTGTCACACACTAAAATACACTTTTTTTTTTTGCACAAAATAGTTTTTGCTTCGCCATTTTTTGAGAGCTATAATTATTTCGTCTGACAGAGTCATGTAAGAGCTTGTTTTTTGCCGGACAAGTTGATGTTTTTATTGGTACCATTTTCAGGCACGTGACATTTTTTGATCACTTTCTATTCCGATTTTTGGGAGGCAGAATAAACAAAAACCAACAATTCAGGAATTGTTTTTTGGTGTTTTTTTTATGCTGTTCCGCGTGTGATACAATTGGTAAGGCAGCTTTATTCTTAGGGTCAGTTTACAGCAATACTACATTCATATCATTTTTTATGTTTTGCCGCTTTTATACAATAAAAACTATTTTATAGAAAAAAAAACATTTTTTGCATCGCTTTATTCTGAGAGCTATAACTTTTTTATTTTTCGGCTGATGGAGCTGTATAGTGGCTTGTTTTTTGTGGAACAAGATGACGTTTTCAGCAGTACTATTTCTATTTACATTTGTCATTTTCATCGCGTTTTATTCCACTTTTTGTTCTGCAGTATGATGATAAAGCATCATTTTTTGCTTAGTTTTTTATTTATTATTTTTACCGTGTTCACTAAAGGGGTTAACTAATGAGACAGTTTTATAGGTCAGGTCGTTCCGGACGCGGTGATATCAAATATGTGTACTTTTATTGTTTTTTTTTCTTATTAATAATTATTTATGGATACTATATTACAGTTTAATTAAACACAGCTGGACTCCAATGAAGGAGTAGAACCATCTCAAGGAGGATCACAAGGAAATGGTCAGAATGTGGCTTAAATATGAGTGTCTGAGCAATGGGTTTGAATACTTATGACAATGTGATACTTCAGTTTTTCTTTTTTAATAAATTTGCAAAAATTTCTACATTTCTGGCTTTCTTCAGTCGAGATGGGGTGCAGAGTGTACATTAATGATAAAAAAATGAACTTTTTAGAATGGCTGCAATGAAACAAAGAGTGAAAAATTTAAAGGGGTCTGAATTCTTTCCATACCAACTGTATATATATATATATATATATATATATATATATATATATATATATATATATATATACAGTACAGACCAAAAGTTTGGACACACCTTCTCATTTAAAGATTTTTCTGTATTTTCATGACTATGAAAATTATACATTCACACTGAAGGCATCAAAACTATGAATTAACACATGTGGAATTATATACTTAACAAAAAAGTGTGAAACAACTGAAAATATGTCTTATATTCTAGGTTCTTCAAAGTAGCCACCTTTTGCTTTGATGACTGCTTTGCACACTCTGGGCATTCTCTTGATGAGCTTCAAGAGGTAGTCACCGTAAATGGTTTTCACTTCACAGGTGTGCCCTGTCAGGTTTAATAAGTGGGATTTCTTGCCTTATAAATGGGGTTGGGACCATAAGTTGTGTTGTGCAGAAGTCAGGTGGATACACAGCTGATAGTCCTATTGAATAGACTGTTAGACTTTGTATTATGGCAAGAAAAAAGCAGCTAAGTAAAGAAAAACGAGTGGCCATCATTACTTTAAGAAATGAAGGTCAGTCAGTGCGAAAAATTGGGAAAACTTTGAAAGTGTCCCTAAGTGCAGTTGCAAAAACCATCAAGCGCTACAAAGAAACTGTCTCACATGAGGACCGCCCCAGTAAAGGAAGACCAAGAGTCACCTCTGCTTCTGAGGATAAGTTTATCCGAGTCACCAGCCTCAGAAATCGCAGGTTAACAGCAGCTCAGATTAGAGACCAGGTCAATGCCACACAGAGTTCTAGCAGCAGACACATCTCTTCAACAACTGTTAAGAGGAGACTTTGTGCAGCTGGCCTTCATGGTAAAATAGCTGCTAGGAAACCACTGCTAAGGACAGGCAACAAGCAGAAGAGACTTGTTTGGGCTAAAGAACACAAGGAATGGACATTAGACCAGTGGAAATCTGTGCTTTGGCCTGATGAGTTAGAATTTGAGATCTTTGGTTCCAACCACCGTGTCTTTGTGCGACGCAGAAAAGGTGAATGGATGGACTCTACATGCCTGGTTCCCACCGTGAAGCATGGAGGAGGAGGTGCGATGGTGTGGGGGTGCTTTGCTGGTGACACTGTTGGGGATTTATTCAAAATTGAAGGGATACTGAACCAGCATGGCTACCACAGCATCTTGCAGCGGCATGCTATTCCATCCGGTTTGCGTTTAGTTGGACTATTATTTATTTTTCAACAGGACAATGACCCTAAACACACCTCCAGGCTGTGTAAGGGCTTTTTGACCAAGAAGGAGAGTGATGGGGTGCTACACCAGATGACCTTGGCTCCACAGTCACCAGACCTGAACCCAATCGAGATGGTTTGGGGTGAGCTGGACCGGAGAGTGAAGGCAAAAGGGCCAACAAGTGCTAAGCATCTCTGGGAACTCCTTCAAGATTGTTGGAAGTCCATTTCCGGTGACTACCTCTTGAAGCTCATCAAGAGAATGCCAAGAGTGTGCAAAGCAGTCATCAAAGCAAAAGGTGGCTACTTTGAAGAACCTAGAATATAAGACATATTTTCAGTTGTTTCACACTTTTTTGTTAAGTATATAATTCCACATGTGTTAATTCATAGTTTTGATGCCTTCAGTGTGAATGAACAATTTTCATAGTCATGAAAATACAGAAAAATCTTTAAATGAGAAGGTGTGTCCAAACTTTTGGTCTGTACTGTATATATATATGGCATATATTTTTTCTATTATTATTATTTTGTGATTATTTAAAAAATATTTTTACAACTTTTTTTTACTTAGGGCTCATACCCATATGTGAGAAAAAAGATGTTCCGACATCGGGATCGAAAAAACGGAAAAGTGTCATGCGATTTTCATTCGAGTGCCATACAATTTTCTCACCTACCGTCCCACAGCATGAAAAAGTTCTCACCGCGCATGCGCTGTCGTCTTTGTCTCTGCAGGATTGCAGGCTCGATAGTCGCATCAAGCTACTATGCTGCCTGCCATCTAGATTGTAGCAGAGCTGGACCCATCACGGGAAAAATGTATTATGGTCTTCACGTCGGAGAGGTGAGGATGAGGTTGGTTTATTATTTTATTTTTATTACAGGTGACATTGGATTCAGTGGAATGGGCGTAATGGTAAGTTGGGTTTAATTTAGAACTATTAAAGGAGTCTGTGTGGTTATTTCAAATAAAATATTTTATTCTGGGTGTGGGTGTTTTTTTTCACTATTTGACTTTCACTATGGGGTTAGTAATGGAGGCATCTTATAGACGCCTCTCCATTACTAACCTGGGCTTGATGTCAGCTGCCAATGTAAGCTGACATCAACCCCAACCCTATAACCTCTTTTGCCACCACCACAGGGCAATGGGCAGAGTGAGGCTAGAATTGCCAGAATTGGCACATCTTTTGGATGCGCCATTTCTGGGGCAGCTGAGAGCTGATGTTTGTAGTCTTGGAGGGGGCCAATATTCATGGCCCCTTCCTTGGCTAATAAGAATAGCGCCCAGCTGTCTGCCTAGCCTTTGATGGCTGTTAAAATAGGGGGACCACACGTCAATTTTTTTGGGGGGTCCCGCATTTTAATAGCCAGTAAAGGCTAAGTATACAGCACGGGGCTGATAGTAATAGCCTGGGAAGCTCCATGGGTATTACCCCCTTCCCAGGCTACAAACATCTGCCCACGGCTGTCTGCTTACCCTCTGCTAGTTAATAAAATAACGGGGAACCACGCCATTTGTTTCTTAAATTCTTTAATTTAACAATAAATTACATGTACAGTAAGCAATAGTGTTGAGCCACCCCCGTAGTGTTCGAGTTCGGTTCGGTTCGTCGAACACCCGTGTGTTCGCCGAACTGTTCGTCGAACTGTTTGTCGAACACCTTCGAACACCGTTAAAACCAATGGCAGGCAAACAAAAACACATAGAAACACATAGAAAACACCTTCAAAGGTGTCCAAAAGCTGACAAACTGCTCAGAAGACACAACTAACACATGGAAAAGTGACAAGTACATATAGTCATGCGAAAAGAAAAGAGGTGGAGGAGTAAAAGGAGGGGGAGACACAGATATAGGCATGTCATGCCCTTCTAAAATCCAAAAAGTGAGAAGCCGACACGCTCAGTCCGCTCCTGCCCGTGCCACCTCCGTGTCGCCGGGTTTGTGCCAGAGCCGCGGTGAACCCTGACGGCCAGCCCCCCTCTCCCAATACTGGTGCCTGTCCGCTGGTCGGTCGAGCGAGCCCCCCTGTGGTGGAGGCAGCTCTAAGCTTTTTAATTTAAATTGTCTCTCTAATTTGAATAAATACACTTTAAATCCATTTACAAGGATCTATTGGGGGGCAAGTCTCATGCCAGCAGCCGCGTAATTCCAGCTCCAGTAGCGTCCACTAAAGCTGCTGCAGTTAAAAAGCTTTTATAAGGATCGAGCTCGGCTGTCCACCGCAAGGCATCCTACTGCCAGTCCGAGCCCCTATGCCTTGGGGTGCCTCCTGATGCTCTTCACTGAGTATCCCGTGGTCCCGAAGCATTTCCTTTGAAAAAATGAAGTGTCCAAACTACAGGTGGTGTAGCTTGCTTAACAGCCGGGATAATCCGCTGACTAGCAGACCCTGCTACTAGGCACAAAGTATTTCCTGGGCTAGATGCAGTTAAAAATTTGTAATTAGATACTCTCGTTGGATGCTGAGAAAGCATTCCATAGAGTCTCCTGGCACGCCATATATGATTCTCTTAAAAGCTTGGGGTAGGGGTCTAGGGGACCCTTTTATAGCCAAAATCACGGCCCTGTATCGCAATACGTCACCTAGGCTGAAGATAAATGGAACTGTAGCACCCTGAGGGCTCGGTTGCTACAGAGGTATTGCACCTCACCCAGAGGTGTGATATCTCACTCTCAGGTAAGGATGTAGTGTGGATCAGGACCCGACACCTGCATGCATTACACCACATTGCCGTGGGGCAGGGCGACCAATATGCCCCTGAGATGGGCACGACAGTCCCTGTCCCTGGCTGGAGTGGGGGGAGGGAACACTGAGGAAGGGGAACCCTGTAGTGCAGGAGCAGGGAGGAAGCAGTTCCTGGGTGCATTGAGAAGGGAGTATAAAAGGTGGGCACCATCTTAGTTCAGTGCAGAGAAGTCTGAGCAGAAGTGGCAGGGAGCAGGGGCTCTGCATGAGCTCTGCTCCGGAGGCGGGCCTAGTAACAGAGGCCCAGGCCTGGAAGAGGGAGAAGGAAGGAAGAGGAGCGGAGAAGGCTCGAGGAACGAAGGGATCTCAGGGGTGCGGACGGGCGAGTCGCCACCGCACGCCTGAATCCACCTGCGTGGAGGGGTCAGGCCAAAGGGGGAGACCGGTCCCCGAAACTAGTGGAAGCAGGAAACGACCCTCAGCTAGAAACAGGAGGCTGTGACATTTTATGTGGCGCAGCCCCTCGCTACACCCGCTAGGAAGGCACCACATAGGGTCAGGGAAACTGGCGCCAAGTTTACCAAGAGGAGGCCCGAGGCAGCCGGACAGAAGGGTTGGTAAGAAAGGCCAGACAAAGGACACACAAAGGGGGTCCTGGAAAGCACTCCAAAGTTATCTGGGAGTTGTCTGAGCCCCTCACCTGGTGAGCACAGTACGACGTGGGCAGCCGTTACCTGCAGACGTGGTCTGGATAATAAGAACTGTGAGTAAAGGCCCTCGACTGCATCACTGACTCCGTGTCATTACTGCTGCTGGCCTGCACCATCACCCCCATCCTCCGCATACACTGCCCTGAGGCTATACTCCTCCCGTGGGGAGTTATGCTACGCTCTGCTGCACCCACAACACCAGCCTCAGCGGTCTGCCCTGGAGCGGCGGTTCACTCTGACCGCAATCCACGGGTGGCGTAGTCGGACATTTAAACATCAAAACCACATAAATAGTTCCGCCACTGGTTTGACCGTCCTGAGCCACGGAACCGGGTTGACGCCACGGAGACTACAACCACCAGCATCCACCAAAAAGGGTCCAGCTCCGGGTGTCCCAAGGCCCAGGGGGCGCGTCAGAACATTTTCATCACCTTTCACAATCACCAGTGGGACAAGGCAGGGATGTTCTCTGTCCCCTCTCTTATACATCCTAGTGACGGAGCACCTGCTCTCATCAATTCGCCATAACCCCAATATTAGGTGGATTGAGGTGGGAGGCACCGAGTACAAGTGCTCTCTATTTGCTGATGATGTCCTAGTATATATCACTCAATCACATATATCCATCCATGCTGTTATGGCTGAAATAGATCACTTTGTTACATGGTCAAATTTTAAAATCAATGCAGCGAAGTCTGAGGCCCTCGATGTCTCCCTCCCCAAATCCATATAGGATTCCATCCAGTCCAACTTTCCCTTTGCCTGGCCCTCACAGGGTATCAAATACTTAGGAATTCCTATTCATAGAGACCTCTCCCATCTATGTTATCTTAATTTTGGGCCCTTTATTGAACAACTCCATACAGACCACGGTTGGCAAGTTAGAACTGTAAGATTCACTACGTGAACCACTGGTGTTTTGTGGAAAAGCACATGTACACTGTGTTCCAAATTATTATGCAAAAAGTGTTTAGGAGTGATAAGGGAAGAATTTGTTTGTTTGTCAGTTAAACTCATTGATGGTGATGTGTGTCAGGGCTCTTTATATCACTGTAAGCAATTGCAGACACCTGTGCTAATTAGTTTGGCAGGTGTGTCCAATGAAAGGCAAGACTACTTAAGAAGGCTGTCTCACATTATTAAGCAGCCTACATTTTCTGCCAAAATGGGAAAGAAAAAGGATGTGTCGGCTGCTGAGAAGCAACAAATTGTGGAGTGTTTAGGTCAAGGCATGACTACAATCAACATTGTGCGATGATCAGGATGAAGTGTCTTGGCAATCAAGAAGTATGTAGCTGATTCACAGTACACACGTGTGCGTGCTGATAAGGGCAAATTGAGGACTCTTTCCTACAGGCAATTACGTCAGGTTGAAAGAGCAGCGGCAAAAAAGCCTTGTCATAGCAGCAGACAAGTTTTTGAAGCTGCTTGTGCCTCCAACGTCCCCCGAACAACAAGATGCAGGGTCCTTCAGAGGTTTGCAGCTGTGCATACGCCATCCTGTCGACCTCCTCTATCCACTTCACACAAGCAGAAACGGCTCCAGTGGGCCAAACATTACATGAAGACTGATTTCAAAACTGTTTTGTTCACGGATGAGTGCCGTGCAGCGCTCGATGGTCCAGATGGATGGAGTGGAGGATGGCTGGTTGATGGACACCCCACGCAAACACGGCTACAGCGCCAACAAGAAGGAGGTGGAGTAATGTTTTGGGCTGGAATCATGGGGAGAGAGATTGTCGGCCCCTTTAGGATCCCTGAAGGCGCTAAAGATGAACTCCATAATGTATGTGGATTTTCTCAAACAGCACTTCCTGCCATGGTTCAAGAAGAAGAACCGTGTATTTCACAGCAAGATCATTTTTCTGCATGATAATGCACCATCTCATGCTGCACATAAAACATCTGCATCTCTGGCTGATATGGGCATAAAAGGGGACAAACTTATGGTGTGACCCCCATGCTCCCCTGACCTCTACCCCATTCAGAACCTTTGGAGCATCATTAAAAGGAGTGTCTATGATGGCGGGAGGCAGTTCACATCTAAGCAACAGCTCTGGGAGGGTATTCTGTCCTCATGCAAAACAATTGAAGCAGAAACCATCCAAAACCTGACAAATTCAATGGACGAGAGAGTTCAGAAGCTCCTTTCGAACAAGGGGTCCTATGTGAAAATGTAACATCACCTAGAATAAAGTTTTGAGTTGAAAACTGTTTGATTTCAGTTTCTAACAACCTGCTAATGCTTATAATTTCAAAAATGACCATTTTTTTGGTCTTTATTAAAATGAAAAGGTTGATCGAAAAGTTTGGGGGATCTAAGAGTATGGCAACCCAGTAGTCATGATTACTTCGAATTCTGACAATATGAGGGTCATGCTGCAGGTAGTGCAGCAAGAAGGCACTTATGTGTCTTGCGCATCTCGGAGCCCCAAAATTATTTTCCGGGCTAGATGCAGCTAAAAATTATTATTAATTTTAAATCTGGTGAAGCTTTAGTATAGATGGCCTAATAGGATCAGTGCTGCACACTGCTACAAAGCCCAAATTATTTTCCAGTCAAGATACAGATAAACATGATTAGTAATTTTAAATCTGGTGGAGCTTATTATAGATGGCCTAATAGAATCAGTGCTGCACACTGCTACAAAGCCCAAATTATTTTCCAGCCAAGATACAGATAAACATGATTAGTAATTTGAAAGCTTAAAACGGTTGGTAGGGTGATTTTAACCAATCATCAAGCTTTTACTCTCCCCAGGATGACACAGGGGGAGAAAAGTCGTTTCGGATCCATGATTTGTTCATCTTTATGAACGTGAGTCTGTCTACATTATCAGTGGAGAGCCGCGTGCGCTTATCTGTCAGCACACCACCAGCAGCGCTGAACACACGTTCAGACAGAACGCTGGCTGCGGGGCATGACAAGATCTCCAAGGCGTAAGTGGCTAGCTCCGGCCATTTATCCAGATTGGAAGCCCAAAAAGAGCAAGGGTCCAGTGACACAGTCGTGGCTTCAATGTTTACTTGGAGATACTCCTGTAACATCGTCTCTAGGCGTTGACTATGTGTCAGACTTCTTGTCTCCTGTGGCCTTGCAAAGGATGGGCTAAAAAAGTGGTGAAATGATTCCGCAAAATTGATGTTACCAGCAGATACTGTGGTTCTGTTACGGTTTGAGTGCTGAACACTTGACGGTCCCACGGTTGGCAAGTTGGAACTGTGAGATTCACTACGTGCACCACTGGTATTTTGTGGAAAAGCACATGTAAGATTCTGCAACAGTCTCTGCTGATACTCCTGCATGCGTGCATCCCTTTCTATGGCAGGAATAATTTCTGCAAATTTACTTTTGTACCGGGGATCTAACAGTGTGGCAACCCAGTAGTCAGGATTATTTCTAATTCTCACAATTCGAGGGTCATGTTGCAGGTAGTGCAGCAAGAAGGCACTCATGTGTGTTGCGCATCCAGGAGCACCAAGTCCCTGTTGTGTTGGTGGCGAGGTAACAATCATGCTTCCTTCCTCTGTCCTCTCCCCCCAACCTCGCACAACAGAAATGTGATCAAGGTCTCCCTCATCTGATGAGTCTTCCATCAGTTCGTCCTCCACTTCTTCCTGGGCTCCTGCACCTTCCTCACTAGTTTGGCTGCTACCATGCGCCCTGGTAAAACCATCTCCCCCACCCTCACATGCCTGCCGCCTTGGTGCTGCCGACCGTCTGGACCTTGCAGATGTTAGCCCTTCCGCATACAACTCCTCCTCCTCTACTTCCTCCACCTCCTCTTGTGCCACCACCTGACTCCGAATTCTGTTTAACATGTGCTCCAGCATGTAAATCACCGGAATAGTCATGCTGATAATGGCATCGTCAGCACTAAACATCTTCGTCGCCATTTCAAAACTGTGCAGAAGGGTGCATAGGTCCCTGATCTGAGACCACTCCTCCAGCGTGATTTGCCCCACCTCTGGATCTCGTTGGCCCAGGCTATACGTCAGAACGTATTGCACCAGGGCTTGTCGGTGCTGCCACAGTCGCTGCAACATGTGCAGAGTTGAATTCCACCAGGTAGGCACATCGCATTTTAGCCGGTGAAGTGGCAGGCCCAACGACTTCTGTAGAGATGTAAGTCGCTGAGCTGCGGGATGCGAACGGCGAAAGTGAGCACACAGCGACCGTGCCCTCTGCAGAAGGCCATCTAGTCTGGGATAGTGGGCTAAAAATTGCTGGACAACCAGGTTCAACACGTGAGCCATACAAGGCACGTGTGTGACATTGCCCCGGCGAAGGGCCGCACCCAGGTTTGCAGCATTGTCGCACACGGCCTTCCCTGGTTTCAGGTCCAGTGGAGACAACCATTCATGAAATTGGTTCTCCAGAGCTGACCACAACTCCTCAGCTGTGTGACTCACATTTCCCAGACATTTCAATGTAAAAACCGCCTGATGACGTTGAGCCCTACTGCCAGCATAGTAAGGAGGTGTGCAGGATCCCTTCTGCGCAGTTAGAAAGCTTGTGGCATGACCAGACAGGCTTTGGGTGCAGGTGGAAGACCGAGAGGAGGTTGAGGAGGCAGAAGCAGTGGAGGAACTTTGACATAAAGAGGATTGATGCACAACTCGTGGGGACGGCAAGACTTGGACAGCAGCCCCTTGTCCTGCTGTCACCATAGTTACCCAGTGCCCAGTCAGCGACATGTAACGCCCCTGTCCATGCCTACTCGTCCAAGTGTCTGTGGTGAAATGCACCCTGTCACACACAGAGTTTCTCAAAGAAGCGGTGATGTTGTGTGCGACATGCTGGTGGAGCGCAGGCACACCTTTCTTTGAGAAGTAGTGCTGACTGGGCATCTGGTACTGGGGCACTGCGACGGACATAAGGTCTCGAAAATCCTCTGTGTCCACCAGGCGGAAAGGCAGCATTTCTGTAGCCAAGAACTTGCAGATGGTGAAATTCAACCTCTTAGCTTTCTCATGGCTAGGAGGAAATTGTCTTTTACTTGTCCACATCTGAGGGACCGAGGGCTGGCTATTGTGCTTAGACGGGGTTGATAAGGGTGTCCCCGGCAAACTGCTGGTCTGTGAGGAAGATGCAGGCGGACATGTTAGGTTGCCTTGATCCAAAGGTGGTGCTATCGATGTCGGACAGCGCTCAACACCAGCTGGTGTTACCACCTCCAAAGAAAATGATGACCTGCCAATCACGCTGGCTGTTGCGGGTAAAGAGGTGGCAGGTCTGAGCCCCAAAACAGGTGTGACTGCTGTCCCCCCAGTCACAGAGGATGAAGAGGCCGCGGATGCACAAGATATGGCAGACGGTGGTTGGCCCGGCCGGCTAGGCCGCATTGTAGCACACTGAGCTTCCCACTGCAACTTATGCTTCATGTCCATGTGCCGGTTCATGTATGAAGTACTCAAACTATGTATTTTTTGGCCTCTACTTAGCTTTTGCTGACAAATGTTACAGATAACACGAGTTGGGTCATCTTTATCGATCTGAAAAAATGCCCAGGCTATGCAAGGCTTAGCACCCATGCGACCTGAAGAGCCACCACGACTTGTGGTGAGAGGCAGAGTTGTGTTTGAGGATGCAGTTGTTGACGTGCTTCCAGTACTACGTCTCTGTCCAGGAAGGCGCAACCTGACCTCGTCGTCACTAGCATCTTCCTCCACCTCCTCTGCTGACCTCATCTCTTGGCTGACTGTGGGTTGACAGTAAGTGGGATCTCCAACCTCATCATCATCACCCTGTGCGTTATCACACCCGTCGTCCTCAGAGCCAACCTGTTCCTGCCCTGACAAAAAACTAAAGTTGTCGCTCCAATCAGGTATTTGAGTCTTATCATCGTCTTCCTCATTGTCTCCACCAACAGGAGTTACAGTTTGGGAATGAGGGTCTACATTATGGTCAGAACCTTCTGCGTCTGGTCCTGGATCCGACTCATAAAGATTCTGGGCATCAGTGCAGATCATTTCCTCGTCTGGATTCACAGAAGCGCTGGAGTCGACCTCTGATTCCCAGGCTATAGTATGAGTAAACAGCTCTGCAGACTCAACCATCTGTTCTACCTCATACTCAGACGGGCAGCTGGAGATTTGGGAGCTGTGAGGAAGCAAGTGCGATTGGGGTGACACCTTTGAGGACTGGAGTATTTGTGATGTTGAAGTTGATGTGGAGGAGAGCCCACTTAAAGGAGCACTTGATATCCGTTGAAGCACCTGCTGTTTTTGTGCCTCATCTGGAATTTGTAGCGATTGGCGTGGCCGTAAGAAAGGGATCTTATCACATTGTCCGCTAAAAGAAGTAGACATTTTAGTTTGGCTGGAAGATGGTCTTTCTTCTGCAGATGTTACTGTTGCTTTAACACCTACCCCACGGACACAACCTTTTTTCCCCTTCCCAACATGCCTATTCCCCTTTCCACCAGCAGCAGGCCTTTTTCCACTCATTTTGGTGGTTAACTAATTAACAACTCTGGAGTTGTTTGCACAAAAAAACAATGGATGGGAACCGAGCAGAGCTGAGTGGCCAAACTGTGGTATTAGGCCAAAACTATTGGCTGGGTTAGATGCAGAAAAAAATTATATTCAATTTGCAACCTGCTGGAGGTCAGTATAGATGGACTAATAGAGAAAGTCCCACACACTGCTAGAAGGCCAAATATTTTTTCAGAGCTAGATGCAGATAAAAATTATTTTTAATTTGCAACTTGATGGAGGTCAGTATAGATGGACTAATAGAGAAAGTCCCACACACTGCTAGAAGGCCAAATATTTTTTCAGAGGTAGATGCAGAAAAAAATATATTCAGTTTGCAACCTGATGGAGGTCTGTATAGATGGATTAATAGAACAAGTCCCACACACAGCTAGAAGCCCAATATTTTTTCAGAGGTAGATGCAGAAAAAAATATATTCAGTTTGCAACCTGATGGAGGTCAGTATAGATGGACTAATACAACAAGTCACACACACAGCTAGAAGCCCAATATTTTTTCAGAGGTAGATGCAGAAAAAAATATATTCAGTTTGCAACCTGATGGAGGTCTATATAGATGGATTAATAGAACAAGTCCCACACACAGCTAGAAGCCCAATATTTTTTCAGAGGTAGATGCAGAAAAAAATATATTCAGTTTGCAACCTGATGGAGGTCAGTATAGATGGACTAATACAACAAGTCCCACACACAGCTAGAAGCCCAATATTTTTTCAGAGGTAGATGCAGAAAAAATTATATTCAGTTTGCAACCTGATGGAGGTCAGTATAGATGGACTAATACAACAAGTCCCACACACAGCTAGAAGCCCAATATTTTTTCAGAGGTAGATGCAGAAAAAAATATATTCAGTTTGCAACCTGATGGAGGTCTGTATAGATGGATTAATAGAACAAGTCCCACACACAGCTAGAAGGCCAATATTTTTTCAGAGGTAGATGAAGAAAAAAATATATGCAGTTTGCAACCTGATGGAGGTCAGTATAGATGGACTAATACAACAAGTCCCACACACAGCTAGAAGCCCAATATTTTTTCAGAGGTAGATGCAGAAAAAAATTATATTCAATTTGCAACCTGATGGAGGTCAGTATAGATGGACTAATAGAATGATGCTATGCCCAAAAGATTTTACTTCACTAGGTGCATATATCTTGCAACACAGATAGGCTACTCCACTGACTAACACACTCTGCAATAGGCCAAAAAGGATTAGCTTTGCTAGATTCAGCCAAATGCTGTGAAAAAAACTTGCACAGCACTGGCACAGACCTGCCTGGCAAAAACTGATAGGAACTGATGTAACCTAGTCCTGAAAAGGACTCCAATTACAATTAGTCTTTACTCCCACAATCTATCTATTTAAGAGCACAGACCTGCCTGATAAAAGTCGTAGGAAATGCTGTAACCTAGTCCTTAAAAGGACTGCAATCACAACTATTCCCTACTCCCAAGCTATCTGTAGATTTGTGCGAAAATTGGCTTGAAATTAACAAGGTATAGCGCACACAGCAACAGCGGTGCCGTCTAACACGCAGCTGCAGCAGTGAGAAAATGGTGGCGACGGGGAAAATGGCTTGGTCTTATAGGGCAAGGACATGTGACATACACTGCCAATCACACATGCCCTTGCTTGTGTGAAAAAAAGCACTTCGCTCCGTGTGTGCGCTGCTGATAGGCTGACAGATTGCACCTCCCCACTGTAAATGCGGGAAAGAGAAAAAAAAAATGGAGATCTTCATTGTTCCTGCAGAGATCCATCCCCTGCCCCTCCCCCCACCCCGCTGTACACTCAAACTGCGTATTAACATTAATTTTCATCATTACTGAGAAAAAATCCAGTTATGATTTTGGTGCACGAACAGTTATCGAACATAACCTCGAACAGCCGAATTTTTCTCAAATTGTTCGTGTTCGCCGAACGGCTCGAACACCGCCCAAAACAGCTCGAATTTGAGATTGGCGAACAGTTCGAGTAGAACAACGCTCATCTCTAGTAAGCAACACAGTCACTGTACTTATTATATATGTCACTGACATCTTTCTAACTATTCTATGTATGTATAGCTATTCTCTCTATTCTGTAATATCAGGTACCGCTGTGATTTTACAGTATGCGGCTAATGAATTGTCGGGTTTCAAGGAGATGGGTGTGAGTGCCATGCAATTTTTTTCACGTACCTATTGACTTGCATAGGCGAGTCTCGTCCGAGATACGCGGCAATACGCAGCGTGCTGCAATTTTTTCTCAGTCGGATTTCAGCTGAGAAAAAAAATCGCAGATGAGATGTGCCTCGTGGAATAACACTGTTCCGAGTACAATCCGATTTTTTATCGGATTGCACTCGTCTGTTTTTCTCGCATATGAGTATGAGCCCTTAGTCCCACTATGGGACTTTCACTTTCTACAGTCTGCTCGCAGTTATAATGTATAGCAGTGCAGGATCAATTCTATACATTATAGCTGTCAGTCTTGCTGACACAAATTAGTTAGATCATGCACTGCGCATGATTTAACCAACTTGCTAGTGCCTGGTGACCCGGATATCTTCATGACGACATCGGGTCACCATGGCAACGATCGGGACCTTGCTATGACATCACGGGGTCTCCGATCCAAGAGCAGAGGGGCTTTTGTCCCTCTGCTCGCTCACTAAATGCTGCAGCATTTTGGGGGTTAAAGTGCCGGGTGTCATCTGTCACCCCGCGGCGATTCGTGAGACGTACCTTTACATACCTGGTCATTAAGGCCCAGGTCACAGGGACATATAGATACGTCTCACATCAGCAAATATGTTGAAAACATACTTTTCTATTGAGGCCACATCTGGAATGCTGACTAATTTTTGAGTAGTTGCCATTTAATCTATTTCATACTACTCTAGCACGTCCAGGAAACAAATTCAGGACAAGGAGACCTTCTGGACTCCATGAGTGAGCGCATCTCCGTTAGGCACTGCTAAAGCCTTCTGAAAGCTTCCAAAAATGACATGCTTCTATGCTTCTTCCTCAGACAGAGAGTCTGACATCCAATTTCACATTCTTATGCCACTTAGCAGGTCAGAGGGGTCTGGAAAAAAGCAAAAACCACAAAGAACATGAAGTATACACCCTAAGATATAACTTTTAATAGATATTTTAAAAGATAATAGCAATAATTCAGGACAAAAATTTAGATAAAAGTATGGGGAAGAAAAGGCAATGGGGCAGCACAAAATAGCATACAGACTTGCCCTATAGACCCTAAGGGAGGAATGCCCTACCTAACAGCGGAGTAATCACCCTAATGTGTCGGCGTGATGACCCCACTCAACGAAGGCTGTCCCTTGCCTGTCCCTAGCACGTCCCTATACAGACATACAGACATAAAAACAAAAAGCAAAAAACAGGAACAAAAAATAAACCGGTGTCCCAAAATTGGGAGACCTGACAGTCATATCAAAAGTTAATAAGCTGTAAAAGTAAAAAAAAAAAAAAAAACATGCATCAGTCATAAGATGGGTAAGGAGTGTCAACAAGATAACTTATTTTATTGCAAAGACCACCAACAATCAGTGTCAATGCCCCCAAGGAAATTAGGGCTATAGTTGTAAAAAATGGAAATGACAGAGACCATGTATCCCTATCAATAAATTTCTGTATGAGAAACCATAGATCACTGTCTTTTTTTAAAAAAATAACCAAAGATAAGATTGGAGTAGCTTTTTGTGTCTCAGTTAACCCACATAATGGCCAAAAAAGGTATCTGCAGACCACTTTAATAATCATATAGTAACAACAGTGTTAGTCAAATGTTCTCATTGAGGTAATCTAACAGCAGTCATAAATAAACAGACTGCTAGATAACAGACACGTGATGCTCAATAATTCATAGTAATAATGTGCGCTACACTCCCAGTACTTAGTGCAATGTGCTAAACGAATTCACATCACAACAATCACATAATAACAAACTGCTAGATTGCAGACTTATCTGATGCTGATTGGTTCATGATCACTATATATAGATGAGGTCCCAGTGCCAACGCGTTTCGCCCCCTCCTAGGTCAGGGCTCATCAGGGGACAATCACAGGAGTACACCATAATAGGTCGGGCTGGATGGAAAAGTAAATATATCCCATCAATTGAATCACCAATGTTGAAAACATACTTTTCTATTGAAGCCACATCTGGAATGCTGACTAATTTTCGAGTAGTTGCCATTTAATCTATTTCATACTATTCCAACACGTCCAGGAAACAAATTCAGGACAAGGAGACCTTCTGGACTCCATGAGTGAGCGCATCTCCGTTAGGCACTGCTAAAGCCTTCTGAAAGCTCCCAAAAATGACATGCTTCTATGCTTCTTCCTCAGGCAGAGTCTGACATCCAATTTCACATTCTTATGTCACTTGGCAGGTCAGAGGGGTCTGGAAAAAAGGTCAAAGCTACAGGTAAATGTTTTACTTTGCTCCCCACACCTAAAAATCTCCCATCCAGCCACCAATGAAACTCAGCAAGTATGATTTATTTAAAAAAATGTTTTGTGGTGTTTGGTGGCTGCAGAAAGGAAGTCAACTCATCATCATGCTGCTTAACATTCCATGATGAGAATGATTGCATGACTGGTAGCCATAAAGGGATGAATCAATTCAGCAAAAAGTGTTAGGTTTACAATGCTTTTTATAGATTGATGTTCTGAAGACAGAAGACAGCCTTAATTTTTATCCACTGCTTTTGGGGAAGACAAATAGAATTGGAAGAGTAAGGCCATGGTCTCACATAGTGCAAGCACTGCACTTTTTCCACCAAAAGGCACAAAATTATTCTCCGGTAATTTCTCGCAGATTTTCGTCTTTTATGTTTTTGAGTTTTCCCCATTTTTGATGCATTTTGGTGCAGATTTGAAGCAGCTTAAGTTTTTTAAGTGCATAAATACTGAAATTCTGTATTCAGAAAGGAAATTGTGGTTTTTAATGTCTTCTTCTGGATCCCCATAGAGAGCTACACAGAAAAAGCAGGACCAAAAAACATAAAGATATAAATAGCAGCTTTAACACCTTCCTGACATGGTCAATTTTCATTTATTCATTTTTTTTCCCCTTCTTCCAAGAGCCATAATTTTTTTAGTTTTCTGCCCCCAAAGACGAATGAGGATTTTGTTTTTTGCAGGATGAGTTGTACCATTGTAATTTTGAATCGCAACATTCATTTTACCATATACTGTACTGGAAAATGGGAAAAAAATCTAAGTGCGGTGAATTCTGACATGTTTTTTTACTAATAGGTTTTACAGTGCACATTGTGTGGTAATATTGACCTGCCACTCTGATTCTCCTCATCAGTACAATTATGGTGATACCAAACTTGGCAAGATTTTTATTATGTTAGTGGTGGAAAAAAAACCTAAACATTTTTTTTAATTTTATTTTATTCTGTAGCCATTTTCAGAGGCCTGTAAGGGTATGTGCACACGGTGCGGATTTGCTGCGGTTTTGGCGCTGCAGAATTTCTGCACCATTTCCGCACCTAATATACAAATTAGGTTACTTGCGGTTTTTGGTGTGTTTTTTACATGCGGTTTTGCCGCATGCGTTTTTCATGTCTTCATGTTGAAATTAGAGAATATTTTTTTTTAAACAAACTTTATTGATCATCATGTAGCGTTTTTGTGTGCGTTTCCGCTGCGGAAACGCACACAAAACACACATGCGGTTTTTACGCATGCAGATTTTCCTCATCTAATGCAAGTCTATGGGGAAAATCCACATGCGTTTCCGCAAGAGAAATAGACATGCTGCGGATAGACATGTCAGTTTCCGCAGGTGCACAAAAATGCATAGTGGACATGGGATTTCTAGAAATCCCATCCACTATGCTGTAACATCTGACCACTGCGGTTTTGACGCAGCATAAAAAGGCAGCGTCAAAATCGCAGCAAATCTGCACCGTGTGCACATACCCTAACAATTTAATTTTTTTTATTGATTAATTTTATATTTTGATAGATGAGACTTTTCTGGATGCGACGAGATCACATGTGTATTTTTTATTTTTTTTACATCTTTATTTTTAATGGGAAAAATGGTGGTGATTTGAATTTTATGTTTTTTTAACTTTTTTTTTTAACGCTTTACTGTATTTGTTAGCCCCCTTAGGGGACTTGAACCTGTGATTGTCTGATCTCTTGTACTATATAAAGCAATACCACAGTATTGCTGTGCATAGTGAAAATCAAAGTCTCCTCTGATGCCCAGCCTCAGGTACAGAAGTCTATAACAGAACCCTAGCTGTCATAGTAACCCATTGGTGCCCCGTGATCACATCACAGGGCAGCCAATGGTTGCATGGAATGACATGCCCACATGTCTGAGTGCTGTTAATGTCGCTGTCAGAGATTGACAGCAGCATTTGCAGGATAACATTTAACAGTGGAATTAAACACTTCACCCGTGGCTGTTAGAGCCTGATCGGCTGTGTGTCAAAGTAATTATCTGCCATGTATTTGCAGTTTTCCATTATTGCCATCCCCATGTACATTTACCCAAACTAACTCTACATTGTTGCAGCTTCCCCCAATGTTGTCATTGAGCACAGGTTTTAAGTTGGATCTTACGAATATACACAACCCTCCACCTTTTTTGTCTTTCCTGTCCTTTCTAAATGTAGTATATCCCTCTATGTTTGTCACCCAGTCATTGCTTTCATCCAGCCAGGTTTCCATAATACCCACCCCATCGTATTCTGTGACCGACATAAGAGTCTCCAGTTCAGCCATTTTGTTTGTGAGACTTCTTGCATTTGCCAGCAGACATTTAATACAATTAGCACATTTGTTACTCCTACTCTGCTCCCTACTTTCCTTGCGTATCCCAGCCCCCCCCCCCTAGATCCTCTCTAACCCCTGCTGTCCCACTCTCTCTGTATACTCTATCTATTCCCTTATATGCACGCATACGCTCCCTCCCCACTGAAGGAAAGCGCTGAGTCAAATTTAACCCTAAGACAGCAAATATTCTGTTAGGGATCTATGGTAGAACCACCCACGGAAATGGCAATATTGGGTATAAGTAGGTTAGTAGAAAAAGGAAACACAAGAGGTTCAGTTTCGGAATGATTCAGTTTTATATACATGGAGAACATAATGTTAGAGACAGCAGACAGTCACTGGTATTTTGTAATAATGCGTGAGTGATGTCAAGAAAAGATTTGTATATTTGAGTGTCATCAGCAAATCCAAATCTGCTGATGATTTGTCCAATAGGGACAGCCTATTGAGAAAAGAGTAGGGGATGTAGGACTGAACAGTGAGGAACCCAAACAAGGGAAGAGAAGGAGTAGATGAGAAAGCAAAAGATACACTGAAAGAGCGGTCTGAAAGGTAGGAGGAGAAGCATGAGAGAACATTATCCTTAAGACCAATAGAACAGAGCATAGTGAGTAGGAGTTGGTGATCCACGGTGTCAAATGCTACAAACAGATCCAGGAAAATCAGAAGGGATTAATAACCACCAACCCAGGATCATGTTTATGGGTGGCTCATTGCACCAAAAAATTGCAAAGTAAACCACACCCAAAAGACCACTCCAAGATCACAGTATAAAAACAGGAGAAAGGGGAGTATTACAGTATAAATATTGAAAAAGTCTTTATTAATAGAAAAAACAATTAGCAAACAATTAAAATATGTGAGTAGGACCAACAGAATAATTAGCCAGCCATAAATTAATTTATCATAAATAACTTCCTATATGTACAATTAGATAACAAATACTATGGCGCAGATAGAGCTAAGGGGTTGAAACTGGTAGCAATATTAGATAATCAGACAGTGGACAATGAATGTCAGTACTTTACATTTTGTTAAACGTTTTTTCTATTAATTGTTTGCTAATTGTTTTTTCTATAAATAAAGACTTTTTCAATATTTATACCGTAATACTCCGCTTTCTCCTGTTTTATACTAAAATCAGAACGGAGTCGTGACCATTAGATTTAGCTGTCAGTAGATCATTAGAGACTTTAGTAAGGATAGTTTCTGTAGAATGTAAATAGTGGAAACCAGATTGTAAAGAGCCAGAAAAAGAGGTTTTTTTTAGCTGCTTTCTCTATTTAAAGAGGTTGATCACTACTTTAGCATCTCCGTCTTTTGACAGCGGCAGGGTACTGCACATCCGCTTTCAATTCAAAACAATAGGAGGCGGATAACAGCTGATCGGCGGAGGTGCTTGGTGTCGGCCCCTGGCCAATCAGACATTGATGACCTATCCTACACATAGGTCATCAATACTAAAGTAGTGGCAAACCTCTTTAAATGTTTGTTTGTAACACTGTATTTATACCATTACTAAAGACAGCTCTATGTCGCTTGGGTTTTTGCCTTGATGCAATATTTTTAATGTACCTTGATCCTTTTTAGCTGTACTAATAAGCTGGTGAAGTTTTATGTCCAAATGGCTAGATGCCATTGTTAGCTTTGTCAGCATCTCATACCAAATGGGCATTTACTTTTCGTGCGGAGGATCTTCACAGCCAATCTACGGGAGCTGGTGAACTTTGTACTTATCAAAAAAGAGAAATATCTAAAAGATAGCAGATTAGCTGAAAATAGATCAAGTATTCCAGAGTTTAGAGATGAAGGGGAGGTTAGAGACAGGTTCGAAGAGAGCAGAGCAGTTCTGAGTGATGAGCGAGCGTGCTTGGCACTGCTCGTTACTTGATCGAGCATTAGGGTGCTCGGGCACGCTCATTACTCGATCAAGCATCGAGGATGCTCGAGCACAATGTTTTGCGGCTTTTAGACAGCTAATCAATATGTGGGGATTGCCTCACATACACAATAATGCAGTTGCCACGTTGGCTTCTGGCATTACTGTTGATTGGCTGGCCGCATTGCAACATCGGGTCTATCTGAGACCGGGGACCTGATGTTTGGCCCACTGACCTCTGAATTCAGAGGATAAAATGAATATTCACTGCTTCTCCTGGCCATCTGTCTGCGGGGGAAGCACTCCCCCGACAATTTCCCTCATTTACCCATTTATTAGAAAGTAAAGGTACCGCGCAGGTCTAATGTAGTCCACGGCACCATAATCACCGCTCCAACGTTCACAACATATGAAGCCTCATTCACAGAACTAAGCTTGATATGCTCTAGCAGCCTCTGCCGGTTCTTATGCTAAGGGTAGCACGAGAGCCAGCCACTATGATGAGCGGTGACGTCAGCAAGGTTATCACCTGTCACAGAAGCTGTGTGACAGTGTGGGAAACATCGTCTGCGTCTGGCGGTAAACTTACTGACGTCACCGCTGGTCACAGGCACTTCTGGCTATTGTGGAGCGCTGCGAGATCTGGCAGTGTGTGCTGGTGTGACAGCCTATGAAGTCCCGTTCTCTGAACGGGGCTCCATATGCTGGAATTTTGAATGGGGCTCGTCATGGGATATCGATGTGGATTACGGTGGATCCATTGAACTACAGAGGACTAGCGAGGTATTTTTGGGGGAAATAAATTGGTGAAAGAGGGTGTCTGGGTTATTAAAATAATGGACTTTTATGTGTGTGTGTGTTTGATTTTTAATTACAGGGTTAGTAATGAGGTTGTCTGACTTACACGTCTTCATTACTAACCTCAGGGTTTAGTGTCAGCGCCAGCAGCTGAAATCAACCCCTAATCCCATTATCCCAATTGCCACCACAGCAGGGCAGTCGAGAAGACCTGAGAATTGTCACATATAATATGATGTACCAGTTCGGGGGCGGCTGAGGGCTAGTGTTATTAGTTTGGAAAGGGGCCTATAACCATGGCCCTTCCCTCCTGATAATACAAGCCCACAGCTGTCTGCTTTGCCTTAGCTGGTTATTTGGTTATTAAAAATAGCGGGGACCCCACGCCATTTTTTTAATTTATTTATTCCTAGAAAGCTGCCAGATATCTCCAGCTATTTCTCTATCTCTCTGTATCTATCTAATCTATCAATCCCTCTATCTATCTCTTTGACTAAGCTTTATTTCCTTTTTTTTCAAATACCTTTAAACAGCATTCATTGCTGTACAAAAACGCGGTAAAAACACAACATGTCCACACAGTCGGGAGACCCCTTTACAGCCTGGGGTGTAATAGTATGCACCAGGCTGTCACCCCCTGTTCAGCGCGGGCTCCTGCGGTGAGCCCACACTGAACCGGGCACATGTCAGCTGATTATTACAGCTGACATGTGCCCGCAACAGCCCGCAGTTGTTAACATGTTAAATGCCGCTGTCAATCTCTGACAGCGGCATTTAACATCGTCGCGCCGGAAGCGCATCACTTACCCCACCCATCGGTGACCCCGTCACGTGATCGCGGGTCACCGATGCATGGGCATGACAACCCTGGGTCTGCAGCAGACCCCAGTGGTTGTCATGTAAAGATCGCTATGAACGCCACCTAGTGGTCGGCGCTCATACCACAGGAGCATTTCTGCTACATAGAGGTGATCTGCTCATCACCTCTATGTAGCAGAAGCGATCAAACAAGTGCTGCTTCTAGTCTCCTATGGAGACTATAGAAGCATGCAAAAAGTGAAAAAAAAATGTTTTTAAAAATATTTAAAAAATTAAAAAAATATAAAAGTTTAAATCACCCCCCTTTCACCCCATTCAAAATAAAATAATTAAAAAAAAAACACATACACGTATTTGGTATTGCCGCATTCAGAATCGCCCGATCTATCAGTATAAAAAAAGAATCCGATTGGTAAACGGCGTAACGAGAAAAAAATTCTAAATGCCAGAATTACGTTTTTTGGTCACCGCAACATTGCAATAAAATGCAATAACTGGTGATCAAAACATTGGATATACCCCAAAATGGTATCAATAAAAATTTCAGCTCAGCGCGCAAAAAATAAGCCTTCACCCGGCCCCAGATCCCGAAAAATGGAGACGCTGCGGGTCTTGGAAAATGGCGCCATTGTTTTGTTTTTTTTAAATAACAAAGAACCTATACATGTTTGGTATCTACGAACTCGTAATGACCTGGAGAATAATAATGGCAGGTCAGCTTTAGCATTTAGTGAACGTGGTAAAAAAATGTAAAAAAAAATCTGTTATTGCACTTTTTTTGCAATTTCACTGCACTTGGAATTTTTTTTCCCATTTTCCCGTACACAATATGGTAAAACCAGTGATGTTGTTCAAAAGTGCAACTCACCCCACAAAAAATAAGCCCTCACATGGCCATATTGACAAAAATATAAAAATGCTATGGCTCTGGGAACAAGGGGAGGGAAAAACGAAAATGCAAAAATGGAAAATCCCAGGGTCCTTAAGGGGTTAAGGTTACTGGAGTTCCCAGCTGCTGGGACACCTGGAGGCTATGAACTAAGGTTACCAGAGTTCACAGCCTCCAGGTGTTCCAGCAGCTGGGATCTCCAGTAACCTTAAAGGCTCCCTTAAGGCTACCGGTTCTCACAGTCACTGGGTCACACAGAGCACAGTCCGGCAATCTGCGTGACCCGGCGGAATCGCTGTAGTACATCGGATTGCCGGACCGCGCTCTGCGTGACACAGCGGCAGCGCAATCCGACATACTCTAGCTATACCACCAGGTCACATGGATTGCTGGACTGCCGGTCATGGTGCTCCATGAGACCCAGTTGGTTGTGTACTGATGTAAACACACTCATGTCACTGAGGTTAAATCAGTTCAAAGCTGGCCGGTCTCGCAAAGCAACGTGCCTGAGAGTGGCGGCTGCGAAAATCTATGGAGCATTGTTACAGTGCTCCATACCCTTCAGGTGACGTGTGACATCGTGGGATCATTGGACTACTTCGGAACTGCATGGGATTCTTTTTTTTTTAATAAATGGAAGAACGAGGGCATTTATCGGGGAGTGTTTTTGTGAATAAAGGATTTTTGTGTGTTATTTTCCTTTTTGTTACTCGGTTAGTAATGGGGGTGTCTGACAGACACCTCTCCATTACTAACCCCAGGGGTTGACGCCAGCTGTGATTTTTCCCATTATCTCGATTGCCACGGCACCAAGGCAATCGGGAACAGCTTAGACAGGGCAACAGAATTGGCGCATAAATTTGCCAGTTCTGAGGCGGTTACGGGCTGGTATTTTTTGGCTGGGAAGGGGCCAATAACCATGGCCCTTACCAGTCTGACAATATCAGGAAGCAGCTGTCTGCTTTGCCTTAGCTGGTTATTAAAAATAGGGGGGACCCCACATAATTTTTTTTTTAAATATGTATTTATTGTTAAAAATGATAGGGAAAAACAGTGAGAGATGGCATTTTTTATTTTTCTTCTCCTTTTTATTTTGCCTTATATACAAGTCATTATACAGGAAAGAATGTTTCCTAACATTTTTTTCTTGTAAAATCCATTTTATGGTCAGTTTTGTATGTTTTAATGTCAGTCTGTAAAAGTGGCATAATACTCTGACAACATTGTTCCTAGCAGCAACCTGGGAGTCAAAGATGCGTCCAGGGGTCTTCCCCATGCTGTTCACATTTAATTTCAGCACTGTTTCCACCCATTTCAGCGATTTTCCATCCCCCCCCCAGACTTCCTGATAGGGTCTGCCGGAAAAATGCTCGAGTTTCCCATTGACTTTCATTATGCACGTTTCTCGAAACGAGCACCTAAGCATTACAATTTGCGTGATTCGAGTAAGTGTATGTGGCAGACTGCAGTGCATACAGCACAAGAGGCTCCTTCGAGTTCTGTCTGTTGCTGCTGTTACAGATATTTCTAGACATATCCCCAGGTATCAGGGGCCAGGGATAATTTTTTTTTATCTTAATCCTGATTATTGGCTTAAAAAGCAATCCAGAGAACACCGTTTTTCTGCTACATTTGCTTGTTGCCACTGCAGAATACAGCCAGATCCTTTCCATATTACAGCGAAAGAAAGAGCAGGCAGATCTGTGGCTGACACCGCTGAACCTACAGCCAGGCATGGTTGTATGTGACAATGGCCAGAACCTGGTGGCGACTCTGAGGCGAGGCGAGCTCACACACGTACCATGCCTGGCCCATGTGCTTAACCTCGTGGTTCAGCGGTTTCTTAAAACCTACCCGGATCTGCCGGATCTCCTTGTCAAAGTACCCCGCCTGTGTGCCCATTTTAGAAAGTCAGCTACAGCCTCCGCCGCCCTTGCCGTGCTTCAGCAGCATTTGCAGCTTCGGCTTACCGAATTGTGTGTGATGCCCCCACGCATTGGAACTCTACATTGCAGATGTTGGGAAGAATTTCTGAGCAGAAGAGGGCGGTTGTTGACTACCAGCATCAACAAGGCCGTCGGTATTCAGTTCAGACTTCACACATAATACCTCAGGAGTGGACATGGATATCAGACATATGTACCATCCTCCAAAACTTTGAAGACTCCACCAAGATGGTGAGCGGCGATGACGCCATAATTAGCATCACCATCCCGCTTCTCTGTCTTCTGAAACGCTCTCTGCTCACAATTAAAGATGATGCATTCACTTGGATTGTCGTCTATCCAAGAGGTAATGTTTCTCCTTGCGGAGAGTGACATGTTCAGCATGTCAAGTTGAGACTTTTAAGCTGCAATGCTCCTCTAGGAAATATGCAAATTGTCTATTCAGAGAGGAAAAGGACTAGAACTCTAGTGCCACCTATAGGAAGTAGCAATCCTAAAAGTCAATATCGACTCTTTAATGAGCCTTGTCATATGACTTAGGATAAAAGCCAGAACCATAATCTCAACTTGCAAACACTCTGTTTCGGGGTACTGCCCCTGATCAGTGCAAAGCATGAGATATCGTTTGGCTGGGTGAGAGGTGATAAGGGTAGTACAGTAGGCTTGTTTGGCAAGATGAAGGACAGAGTTATTTTTTTTAGCATAAACTGTGTACACAATTATTAGGCAAGTGAGTATTTTGACCATATCATAACTTTTATGCATATTTTCCAACTCCAAGCTGTATAAACTTGAAGGATTTTTAGCTTAATGCATATCAGGTGATGTCTATTTAAGTAATAAGGAAGGGTGTGGCCTAAGGATATCAACACCCTTTATCAAGGTGTGCAGAATTATTAGTCAGATTGTTTTCCTCTGGTAAAATGGGCAAAAAAAAGAGATTTAACTAACTCCGAAGAGTCAAAAATTGCTAAAAGTATTTTTAAGAGATGCAGCACTCTTGAAATTGCTAAGATATTGTGGTGTGACAGGATGATCTAGAGTTCTGAAGCAAGAGGGTTGCAAAAAAAGATGCACATACACTACCACAGATTTAAAAAGAATCAAGTGTGAAGTGACCCATTATCCTCCAATGCTGTCATATTGCAGAACTGTATCTTCCCTGGAGTGCCCAGAACTACAAAGTGTTCAGTGCTTAGAGACATAGTCAAGGTAAGGAGGGTGGAAACCCGACCATCAGTGAACAGGGATAAGTTTAAATGTCAAAACTGGGTCAAGAAATATCCAAGGACAGATTTTTCAAAGGTGTTGGTCTGATGAGATGAGAGTGACTCTTGACAAACTAGATGGATTGGCCAATGGATAAATTAGTAGAGGGCACAGACCTCCATTTCGACTCAAGCAAAGTGGAGGTGGGGTACTGCTATTGACTGATATTATTAAATATGAGCTAGTTATATATTTTTGAGTTGAAGATGGACTCAAAATCAACTCCTAAACATACTGCTAGTTTTTAGAAGTCACTTTCTTCAAGCTGTAGTACAGGAAAAAGTCTGCATGTTTCTAGAAAAGCATGAATTTTATGGAAGGCAATGCTCCATCACATGTATCAAAGTACTACACTGCTTGGCTTGCCAGTAAAAGCCTTAAAGATGAAAGAATAATTACATGGTACCCTTCCTCACCTGACCTAAACCCTATTGAAAACTTGTGAGTCCTTAAATGGGAACAGAGCACCTCTATGAACATTGTCTGGGAGGCTGTGGTTGGTGCTACCCAAAAAATTGATCCTCAACAGATTGAGAAACTGACATACTCCATGGATGGATAGTTTATGACTATTATTGAAAAAAAGGTTGTCTATATTGGTCACTAATATTTTTTTGAAATGTCATAAATGTGTTTTTTTTAAATTTCGAGTTGTTTAGTTATTATTCTCACTTTAAAAGATGAAAATAAGCCATTGAGATGGGAAAAATGAACATAAAATTAATTATATTTAAGTGAATGGAGCTAAGCTGCAATACCACACACCACCCATGGTCGGGGATAGTATTGTTTCAAAAAGAAAGTGGCTGTGTGTGTGTGTAATCCTGGACAAGCTATTTAAGTCATGTTCAGAAGTTGGTATGCCAAAGGAGTTTGTTTATACAACCCTTGGCAAAAATTATGGAATCACCGGGCTCGGAGGATGTTCATTCATTTGTTTAATGTTGTTGAAAAAATGTAGATCACAGACATGGCACAATTTCAAATGGCAACTTTAGGGCTTTAAGAAACACTAAAAGAAATCAAGATAAAAAATGTGGCACTCAGTAACGGTAATTTTTTTCAGACCAAGCAGAGGGAAAAAATTATGGATTCACTCAATTCTGAGGAAACAATTGTGGAATCATGAAAAACAAACACACTAAAGAACACTCCAATACATCACTAGTATTTTGTTGCACCACCTCTGGCTGTGCAGCTTGCAGTCTCTGAGGCATGGACTTAATGAGTGACAAACAGTACTCTTCATCAATCTGGCTCCAACTTTCTCTGATTGCTGTTGCCAGATCAGCTTTGCAGGTTGGAGCCTTGTCATGGACCATTTTCTTCAACTTCCACCAAAGATTTTCAATTGGATTGAGATCTGTAGGCCATGACATTGACCTTATGTGTCTTCTTTCAAGGAATGTTTTCACAGTTTTTGCTGTATGGCTGGATGCATTATCATCTTGAAAAATGATGTCATCATCTCCAAACATCCTTTCAATTGATGGGATAAGAAAACTGTCCAAAATATTGGGCATTTATTGAAGATGTAATGACAGCCATCTCCCCAGTGCCTTTACCTGACATGCAGCCCCATATCATCAATGACTGTGGAAATTTGCATATTCTCTTCATGCAGTCATCTTTATAAATCTCATTGGAACGGCACCAAACAAAAGTTCCAGCATCATCACCTTGCCCAATGCAGATTCGCGATTCATCACTGAATATGACTTTCATCCAGTCATCCACAGTCCACGATTGCTTTTCCTTAGCCCATTGTAACCTTGTTTTTTTCTGTTTAGGTGTTAATGATGGCTTATGTTTAGCTTTTCTGTATGTAAATCCCATTTCCTTTAGGCGGTTTCTTACAGTCCGGTCACGGACATTGACTCCAGTTTCCTCCCATTCGTTCCTCATTTGTTTTGTTATGCATTTCCTGTTTTGGAGACATATTGCTTTAAGTTTCCGGTCTTGACACTTTGATGTCTTCCTTGGTCTACCAGTATGTTTGCCTTTAACAACCTTCCCATGTTGTTTGTATTTGGTCCAGATTTTAGACACAGCTGACTGTGAACAACCAACATCTTTTGCAACATTGCGTGATGATTTACCTTCTTTTAAGAGTTTGATAATCCTCTCCTTTGTTTCAATTGACATCTCTCGTCCTTTTTAGATGCAGACTAATGAGCAGATCTAATTTGATGCAGGTGTTAGTTTTGGAAATGAAAATTTACAGGGTGATTCCATTATTTTTTCCTCAGAATTGAGTGATTCCATAATTTTTTCCCTCTGCTTGGTCAGAAAAAAATTACCCATACTGAGTACCACATTTTTTATCTTGATTTCTTTTAGTGTTTCTTAAAGCCCTAAAGTTGCCATTTGAAATGACTTTAGTTTTGTGCCATGTCTGTGATCTGCTTTTTTTCAACAACATTAAACAAATGAATGAACATCCTCTGAGCCCGGTGATTCCATAATTTTTGCCAGTGGTTGTAGATGTTGTCCGGTCCTTATCTATAAGTTTGCAGTCACTCTGTGTCACTGCAGACTTCTAAATCCTCACATCACACGCACTGCACGCTGTGTGGATTCTCCAGTACTGGTGCCAGGAGATACACTTGCATTGAGCAAGGCAATGCCTATCTAATAAGAAAAAATATTGCCAGCTCACCTGCAGCAGTAGATCAATGGACCACGGTGGAGCACGGATAAGCGTCCTGACCAGACGTGAAACCAGTTGATAGAAGAGAGAAAAATCCAGCTCCCATAAAAACAATTAATTTATTGAATCCAAAATATAAAAAATGTGATGCAAAAAGATACATATATCAACCGACACTATGAGCAATTGTGTTAGTGGTTCAAATAATTAGAGGACATTAAAGCCGAGTATACTCGGCCGAGCAGCGAGTATTTGTAGTGTGCTCGGGCTTTAAGTTTTCGGCGCTCTGTGAACATGATTTGCAACTGTTTGACAGATTTAGTACATGTGAGGAATGCTGGAAAAACAGGCATTTCTCACATGTATTAAATCTGTCAAACAGTCGCAAATCATGTTCACGAAAACATAAAGCCCGAGCACTCTATAAATACTCGGTGCTCGGCCGAGTATACTCGGCGAAAGGGTTAACAAAACATACTCGCTCATCACTATTTGCAAGCATTAAATGCCCTACTAATGAGATGCCGGTGAGGAAGCCCATCATGTGATAACATCATTTTAAATTGCTCCCCTGTGCTAAAGTTCACATACATAGATTAAAAACAGGTGAAAGAACACAGTTTTAAAACCAGCAAAATTTGTTGTAACAAAAGCTAATACATGATTTCTTTCCGCATGTTGATACCGTTTGGAGCACAAGTGCCCAGGCTGTATATCCAATACGCTTTTCTTGTGTGCAAACGTCTCCTATGGTCTCCTCCTCTGGCTGTTCGTGCCACCCTCTCTAATCCAAATACCTGCAGGAATGTGATCTGTTTGTGATGAATTGTGATGAAATGAATAGATGCTTGTGAAATATTGCGGTTGGATGTATTAAGGCTGATAATGTCAGTTATATGTTCAGAAATACATACTTTTAATTTCCGTGTAGTACAACCTATGTACATTTTATTGCAGTATGAGCAGTTGATAGCGTAAACTACATCCTGTGAATTGTAGTTAATGAAATTTTTAATGTAATAATTACATGATGTCATAATTATAAAAAGTTTTTGTGACTAATGCATGTGTATAAGTGCAACAATGCTTTCCACCACATTTAAAAAACCCTTACAGGTCAACCACGTATTAGAGATTTTTTTGGAAGAAAAGCAGCTGGGTGAAACTATGTTGCCTACTGTAGCGTCGGCGTCCCCTCACCTCTCCGCTCCGTGCCCGGCGGCTTCCTCCCGCTCTGCTGGCAGTGCGCGCTGCTTCCCGGCCTCTGTGCTTAGGGCGCGCGCACTCCCCCTCTCTTAAAGGGGCCGCTCGCGCCGTCCTAAGGAGTCCCCGGCCAATGGCCGGAGGACTTCACCATATATAAGGCACCTCCTCCAAAATGGAGGTGCCCGAGCAATGTTGTTGCAAAGCCTTTCAACTCTGCTTCAGCCCTCAGGTCCCGTTACCAGTTACCTGCCAGTCACCTGCCAGATTCCTGCTTGATACCTGCCTGAGACCTGCCTGATATCTGCTTACCTGCTTGCTATCCTGTGGTCCGACAGTCTGCCTACCAGCACCTGCCAGTCTGTCTATGGATCAGTCCGCCTGCGGACCAGGAAGTACCTGCCAGATACCTGCCTGCCTGTCCAGAGACTCTTACTCGCTCACCTGGGAGCGCTCACCTGCTACCTACCTGCTAGCCTACCTGGAGGCTCTGCCGTCACTTGCCGTGACCACCTGCCTGACCAGAGACTCTTGCCCGCTCACCTGGGAGCGCTCACCTGCTACCTGCCTGCTAGCCCGTCTAGAGACTCCTACCCTGCTGTCACTTGCCGTGACCACCTGCCCGTCTAGAGACTCTTACCCTGCTGTCACTTGCCGTGACCACCTGCCCGTCTAGAGACTCTTACCCTGCTGTCAATTGCCGTGACCACCTGCCCGTCTAGAGACTCTTACCCTGCTGTCACTTGCCGTGACCACCTGCCCGTCTAGAGACTCTTACCCTGCTGTCACTTGCCGTGACCACCCGCCTGTCAAGAGACTGTCCCCGTCACTTGCCGTGACTTCCTGCCCTTCTACCTAGAGACTGTCCCTGTCACTTGCCGTGACTACCTGCACGCCTTCCCTGGGAGCCACCCGCTTCCTTACAAGGACTGCCCCTTTGTATAGTTGCTCAGAGGTTCCACCTCCCAGACCCGTTACACCTACTATAGTTGCATTATGGAACCTCCTGGTTCTAGAATTGATGAAAGAATCGAGTCTTGGTATAAAATAGGGATGAATTTATAGATAACATTTTTTGAATGGTGTTAAACTGTGGGCTATATTGCATAGATAGAACTGGTTTTGTATTTCTGCTGTCCCTTTTATTTCTTCTGGTCAATAAATTTGATCTGTTCTGTGTCTCAACAATTTTAGATGCCCTATTAAGGAGCCAAGGGGAATACCCTCCCTTAGAGAGTCAGTTCCTAGATTCTGTTATTTCATTATGTAAACAGTGTTGCAGTTCCATTTTATTCTATTAAATCCTCCTACTGGAATGCCATTGGTTGTATGGAGGGATGGCTGCTCTGGGAATGTAGAATGGTATTAACAGTTATAGACTTAACATAAGTAGATGAGACAATAGTACTACCTGGATTACCCAAAAGTTGAAGGTCAAGGAATAATCTTTGTGTAGGATGCGTTGTCTGAGTAAATTTCAGATTAAATCCATTATTGTTTATATAGTCTATAAATTGTGGCATGGCAGATACAGGACCCCCAGATGAAGAGTAGGTCCCCCCTTTGTCAGACATTTTGATTGTCAAATTCTGCATATTCTTGAGTTGTTGCAGCGCTTCATATTGTCATGCTAGGTGTGGGAAGGACCCAGCTTACAACAATGGGAAAAGGGGGGAAGCTCAGCAACTAGGAAAAGGGAGAGTGGAGACCCCTAGGTAGATCTTACAACACCCTGGCTCCCATATCGTCCCTAAATAGGTTCCTCACCTATTGCCGAGCAATATACTTAATCTCTGACTGACCCTAAAGCTAGTCCCTAGGTAGGGAGGGGGAGGGGTGAACACTGATCAGCCCCACTGCAACTAAAGACAAACAAGGTAAACAGACAAAGGGATACACTTAGCTTTGGGAAGACACCAGAGCGATCATGACAACAATCACAATAGGACTCCAAGAAGAAACTAACCGACTGCTAGAACTCCAGGCCTGAACAGAAGAACATACTTCTATCACCAGCGATTCTCTGGAGAGACTGGGTGTTATTTAAAGGTCCAGCCAGGGTATGTTAATTAGCAGCAGAAAGTGAAGCTCACCGCTGGGTCCTAGAGAGGGAGGGATGGTGGCAGGATCAACAAGGTGTCTGCAAGGCCAAGCACAGCAACCTTCTACAGCCGGATCCAGAATGACTGTCTGTCACACCCGACAGACCCGTGACACATACTGTTCTCTAGGTAAGTTGCGGCATTTGTGGGTAGAGTTTGTAGAAAGGTGCAGCTTTTTAAGTTCCCTCTCTATTGTGTCTTGGAATCTATCCATACATTCAGTTCTGAAATTGACTAGGTAAAAGTAGGGGTTCCTGGTCTTAAAATTCCCTATTAGGTTTGAAAGATTTTTTTCACGATGCAAGGTGTTTTCTATCTCCTGTAGGTGAATAATACACTTGTTCCTGAAAATCAAAGTTGATGAATTCATAGGTCACGTAGATAGACTGTTCCGTTTCCTGACAAGGAACGTCCGATGACCAAAAATGTCTCTTAATAGGTTGCGTATAAATTTGTTGATATCCATTAATGTTGAGAATAGATCGAAATTCTGGTCAAGTGCAAAGTTAAGTCCATATGCCAGTACTCTAGATTGATCTGTAGTTAAATTCACCAATGATAAATTGAGCACATTTTTTTTACAGATCTTTAACTAGTTTTTATTACTGTGGTGTGTCATCATTCCTGGGAAGCTTCCTGGATCGTTTTTTGCAAATTTAATTTTTTTTATTGCAGTAGTATGATTGATTGGAGAAAGAATCGGCAGAATCACAGGTAATGTTAGTGTCGGATGTCTCAGCTTCAGAAGAACTGAAACTTACATGGGATACAGAAGCAGTTTTGCGATGTGGATTATGCCTCTTTCAAATAGATTTAGGGGTGCTTTTGAATTCATTCCAACTACCCCATTCATAAATCTGGTTGAGTGCATAATCATTAGAATCAAGTTGGAACTTTGCATTTTTCCTATTTATAATGGATTCTGATGTGCCCCCTGGGCCGTGGGGTACTCGGTGCCGGGTCGGTCGTTGCTAGGGGAGATGTCACAGTGGCGGTGACCCGGTCCGTGACCCAGGGTGGTCAATCAAAAGGGGATTATTTACAGGGGATTTATGTACAAAGTTTGTGACACCACTTGTGGTATGCGGCTAAAGGGAGCCGCCGCTGCTGTGCAGAACCCCTGGAACTGATGTTAGTGCAGCAAAGCTGGTGTGGCTCTCCACAGGTAGAGCTTAGCTCCAGGGCAGTGTAGATGTTGTAGGTTGTGCTGGGTGTTGTAGTGCAGGGTTTGATGGCGCAGCAATAATCACAGAGACAGAGGAGTGCAGTCCTCAGGGTCTTTACTCACGGTTATCGCAGTCCAAGTTACAGGTACCAATGTAACTTCCCTCGTCGTGCTGCACTTACTCAGGGAGGGGTTCAGGCAACCCTCAGATATCTCTGGAGTACTTAACGGGACCCCCTTCTGTGTCCTCTCTCTGGCCGTCTCCCTGCACCTCATACCTAGTGTCCCAATCTGGTACCTGCGGGCCTTGTCGGGCGACGTCTGTTCCGTCCCCTGGGTCCTCTATAGCTACCTTCTTGGTGAGACTGATATGGACTGTTGGCTGCAGGACTTGAAATACTGCAGCCTCCGGTTTCTAGTTGAGTCATAAAGTCCTCTGCTAGTTGAGGGACCAGTCCCCTTTGTGTGGCCTGACCCCTCCACCTCCTGGTAGATTCGGGCGTACGGGTGGCCTCCAGCACTGCGCGTACCCCTGGGGTCCCTTCCTTCGTTCCTGGAGCCCTTCCTGCTCCTCTCTCCTCTCCTTCAGTCCTGGGCCTCTCCTCAGGCTCTCTGCCTGAGCAGAGCTCCTGCAGAGCCTCTGCTCCTTCCACTTCTCCTCTGACTGAACTGAACTCGCTCACTAAACAAGATGGCTTCTCTGTTTATACTCTCCTTCTCATGTGCTCCCCTAAGCTACTTCCTCCACCCACACCCACTACATAGCTCCTCCCAACAGCTAGGGACCCGGGACTGTGCTCTCCCTTAGGAGCAATCTCGCCCTACCCCCACTGCGGGTATGTGTGGGATGCAGGTGTTAGGGTCCCGAGCTGTACTCCTTCCTTACCTGAGAGTGAGATACCACACCTCTGGGTGAGATGCAGTACCTCTGTGGTGACCGAACCCTCAGGGGTGCCACATACCCCCCTGGTAAAACACAGCACGTCCCCGGGCTGGAACAGAGTAAAAACAGGGTATATTACAGACATGCAAATTTTTAGAATGCATTCGCTTAGAAGACATTGAGCAAACTTTTTCTTCCCTTTATGGGAGGCACATTACTTCAACTTTACTGATTTCTTTATCAAAACATTATAAGACCTTTTTAAAGAACATCTTTCTTTATACTTATAAAACATTCTTCCTATAAAACATTTTTCATATAAAACATTCTTTAACAGGTTACAGCACAATCTGCAACCGGGTGTCCTTTTTCTTTATTAAGGTGCAAACTAGCAAACTTGAGTATGAAGGACCCGCCCGAAAACCCTCAACGTAGGCCCTGGGCATGACTGCAGGGCATGGATGATCCAGGTGTTGGACCACGTCTTCGGCCACGCCAAACGGGTTTTTGTTCTGAGGTCAAGTTTGTATATATAAAACCAATAAGGGGCACTTGAAGAAGCGCAACTATTTACAATGGAGAGTTTTTGGCTGCTCACAGTCCTAAGCCTACAAGTTCTGGTACCCTTACCGCGTAATCAAATAAATACACATATAAATCAGTCAAACTTGCAGTGTCTCTGCCATACCTTTCCAGGTAACTATATACAAGCAGCTTTTAGAGCAAACAGTTTAGCAACGAGGTTCCCTCCGGGGAGGAAATTTCTGATTTTTGCAAGCTGACCCAGTTGGGTCTTCAGCCTGGGGCTGTGGGGGCATGTCTCTTTTCTTTGCCACGCGGTATACTTGAAGGGCATACCAGCCGCGGTCACCTTTGTGACGGGTAAATGTGACGTAGTCACCTGGATATAGATCTCGGCCGGGATGCCCCTGTTGGAGGTGGGGTTCCACATCCCGCTGGTTCATGAACACATCCCTGTCGGTGTGCGGTTCCCTCACAAAGCCACACCTCACGTCCAGATCGAACTTGACAACTATCCCCTCCAGACAGGGACTAGGGGTGGTAGATCTGGCTTGGCGGGCCCGAGTTTTGGCCGCCATGTTCCGGGCCTCCATCCTTTCCCACCGCACCTGTCGGTCGTGACGTTCCTGCTCCAGCTGCAGGAGCTCCCTCCTGCAGTGCTCTTCTCTCCGGTGGGCCTGGGCCTGCGTCTCCCATGGGAACCCCATGAGGTCCCCTTCCTGGTTATCCCACCGGAACTCTTCTCCTCCTGGGCAGGTAACCGGGGGCGCAGGCACAGGTGCTAGCGGGGGGTCCTTGCTGGTCCTCATATCGGGCGGACCAGTCATAGGCAGTGTTTCCGTAGACCCACTCAGGAGCGGGGGCAGGTGACTCCAGTAGGGGGCCCAGTAGCAGGTCGGCAGAGCAAGCGCCCGGGTACAGGGTCTCCGCCAGGGGGTCTGGGAGCCAGTCCGGGAAGCAGGTGTCCGGGACGGGAGATTCCGCCTGGAGACCGGGGAGCAGATCGGCAGAGCATGCGCCCGGGGTTGGGGGTTCCACCAGGGGGCCAAGGGATAGGATGGTGGAGCAGGCGCCCGGGATCGAAGGTTCCGCCGGGGAGCCCAGGAGCAGGCTAGCACTCTCAGCGCCCGGGACAGGGAGTGTCTCCTTACCTGCTCCCGCGGCCGCGCTTGTGCCGTCCTCTGCCTCCTGGCTCCGTTTAGGTTCCTCCGGGGCTGGGGCGCTGCTGGTGGAGTGCAGCGCTGGCTGCTGCCGGATCATCAGCTTCTCCAGCAGCTCCTTTTTCCAGCCGGCGATGGCGTCCTTCTGGGCCCTCTCCATTCTCAGACCCAGCTCCTGGATTTCCCCCTGGAGGAATTCAGTATCCTCCAGGGATAGCTCTGCCATGGCCTCCTCCAAGGTAAGAGGCCTTGCCACCTGTTGCAGACCACGGATCGGAGCTGGCTCCTGACTCTCCATCTTGCCCTCCGGGTGCGGTCTGTCTGGGCTCCTGGAGACTCCGCTCTGTCTCCCAGGTTTCTTTTCTCCTCTCCCCTTTCGGGGGCGATTCCATGGCAACTTGCTGTCGGCCACACCTTGAGGCGGCCCCCCAGCTTGATGGACACATCTACACACATGGTCACTGTTGCTCGGGGCGGGCCTCGCTTTTGGCGCCATTCTGGGACCCGGCCCACGATGGGAGGCGGTTTCTTGTTTTCGTTTGACTCGCACATAATGGCGCCCGTTCTTCTGGGGGGGGCGCCACATTCAGTATACAATACAGTCTCTAGGCGCACAATACCCGGTGATAACGGGTGGGTTCATATCCTGTTCGTAACGCCAAAGATGACGCGCCCCCTGGGCCGTGGGTTAATCGGTGCCGGGTCGGTTGTTGCTAGGGGAGATGTCACAGTGGCGGTGACCCGGCCCGTGACCCAGGGTGGTCAATCAAAAGGGGATTATTTACAGGGGATTTATGTACAAAGTTTGTGACGCCACCTGTGGTATGCGGCTAAAGGGAGCCGCCGCTGCTGTGCAGAACCCCTGGAACTGATGTTAGTGCAGCAAAGCTGGTGTGGCTCTCCACAGGTAGAGCTTAGCTCCAGGGCAGTGTAGATGTTGTAGGTTGTGCTGGGCGTTGTAGTGCAGGGTTTGATGGCGCAGCAATAATCACAGAGACAGTGGAGTGCAGTCCTCAGGGTCTTTACTCACGGTTATCGCAGTCCAAGTTACAGGTACCAATGTAACTTCCCTTGTCGTGCTGCGCTTACTCAGGGAGGGGTTCAGGCAACCCTCAGATATCTCCGGAGTACTTAACGGGACCCCCTTCTGTGTCCTCTCTCTGGCCGTCTCCCTGCACCTCATACCTAGTGTCCCAATCTGGTACCTGCGGGCCTTGTCGGGCGACGTCTGTTACGTCCCCTGGGTCCTCTATAGCTACCTTCTTGGTGAGACTGATATGGACTGTTGGCTGCAGGACTTGAAATACTGCAGCCTCCGGTTTCTAGTTGAGTCATAAAGTCCTCTGCTAGTTGAGGGACCGGTCCCCTTTGTGTGGCCTGACCCCTCCACCTCCTGGTAGATTCGGGCGTACGGGTGGCCTCCAGCACTGCCCGTACCCCTGGGGTCCTTTCCTTCGTTCCTGGAGCCCTTCCTGCTCCTCTCTCCTCTCCTTCAGTCCTGGGCCTCTCCTCAGGCCCTCTGCCTGAGCAGAGCTCCTGCAGAGCCTCTGCTCCTTCCACTTCTCCTCCTCTGACTGAACTGAACTCGCTCACTAAACAAGATGGCTTCTCTATTTATACTCTCCTTCTCATGTGCTCCCCTAAGATACTTCCTCCACCCACACCCACTACATAGCTCCTCCCAACAGCTAGAGACCCAGAGCTGTGCTCTCCCTTAGGAGCAATCTCACCCTACCCACACTGCAGGTATATGTTGGATGCAGGTGTTAGGGTCCCGAGCTGTACTCCTTCCTTACCTGAGAGTGAGATACCACACCTCTGGGTGATATGCAGTAACCTCTGTGGCGACCGAACCCTCAGGGGCACCACAATTCCTCTAATTTAGTCAAATTATAATTAATTTTAGACAAAGAGGATTCATAATCGGCATTAGTTTTATAATATTCCAGACATCGCTTAGTTTCACCAATGTCCATTTCAATATTCTTAAGCTTCTGATCCTCATTTTGAATGATTAATTGCATCAATTTTAAAGAACATGTAGATAATATAAGATTCCATTCCTCTAAAAATTGAAAACTGTTGTGGGGATTTTTTTAAGGCGTAACCCCCTAGACACTGTCACGATTCCACCCCTCACTGTGTCTGGGATGCAGTTGCTGACAGCTCAGCCATCCAATCTTGTACAGAGGCGTGCTGGAGCTGTCAGTACTATGATTGACAGCTCGACCATCCAATCTGGTACATGGGCATGCAATAGCTGTCAGTGTGGTGATTGACAGCTCGGCTGTCTAATCTGGGACTGGGAAGAACAGGCTATCTTCAGGTGTTTATTATCCCAGGTGAATGCCTGGCCACTTAACTGAGCTGTTTGTCCCAGATCTCTGCCAGATGTACATTCAGCTAGTGTGTGTGGTTTGTTCTCTGTGCCTGGTTCTGTTTATTAATCTTCTGCTGCCTGACCCTGGACCATGTTCTGACCATCCGTCTGTTTAACCCCTTGTGCTCTGATCTGCTGTCCTCCTGGAATTCTGACTAATGGTACGTTACCTGACTACGCCTTTGCCTCTTCACTCTGTTTATGATGTACCCTCCTGGCTTTGACTTCGGACTCCTAGACTATACCATCTCACGGCCTGGCTGTGAAAAGTGACTCAGCGTCACAGGCACCATGTTCTTATCAACATAATTTTGCAATGTAGTTTTATTCCACCATATTTTCATCTCAGTAGCATGAGTTTTTCCAATTTCTTCATGTTCTCCCACAATGAATTTGGAATCAATTCAATGGTGTTTGAAAAAACTTTGGCGGCTTAGTCAGCCCTGTTCAAGGTGGGATCAGTCATGGTGATTCAAATGTCAAAACAACTGCTGCTTGAAATATGTTCCAAGTGTAATGTATATGCAAAAATTCAGTATTGCAACTCCATAATGCACATTAAAGATAAATTAGATTCCTAAGTAGTGATGAGCGGGCATGCTCGCTACTGCTTGGTGCTCGCCCGAGCATCTCACTGCTCGAGATGCTCGGCGCTCGCCGAGTATTTCTGGGGTTGCTCGGCAAGAGCTCAGGTCCCCTCCCTGCATATTTGGCGCTCTTTGCAGAGCCAATGAACATGCCGGGATTGCCTGCCACTCACTGTAATGCCGCAGCCATGTCTGAGCTCCATTGAAATTTTGTTTCAGTGTGTCAGTGAAGCTATTGACAACAGTTTGCTGTTAAAAATAGTTACCTACAGGCCAGCTATTTAAAGCTGTGGTTTGTCCGTCACACAGATCACGTATAATTGCGCTGAAAATATTGCCATTTCTGGCCGCCATTGAAATTTTGTTTCAGTGTGTCAGCGAAGTTTTTGACCCCGGTTTGCTGTTCAAAATAGTTACCTACAGGCCAGCTATTTAAAATTGTGGTTTGTCTGTCACACAGATCACATGTAAGTTTGCTCCAAATTCAGCCATTTGTAGTGAGCGTGGAAGATATTGTCCTCCATTTAAAATGGGCAAGGCACGTGGCAAGGGATGGGGACTGGACGTGATGGTGATGGTGCATGCAGAGGCCGAGGCCGTGGACAAGCTGAAATTGTGCCACAACAAACACCCACATTTTCTCGCTCGACCTTCCTGTCCCAATTAATAGGGGACCACAGAACACCACTATTGAACACAGAGCAGTGTGAAAAGGTTATTGGTTGGAAAGCAGATAATGCTTCCAGTCACTTAGTCACCACCACCACCACCCTGTCTTCAACACGGTCAATAGTAGCCATGAGTTTGGACCGCATATTCCTCACCCTGAACCTCCTTCCTCCCACCATGCTGAATGCCCAGCGACAACTGATCCCACACTTGGACACTCAGAAGAGCTGTTCACTTTTCCATTTATAGATTCAGTCCTCTCGCCTGGTCCACTTGAAGCGGGGCAAGAGGAGATCACATGTAGCGATGCCCAAATGTTTGAACAGCCACGGTCACATGAAGGCAGTGATGGGAAAGTGTCACAAGAGGTGGACGATTATGAGACACAATTGCCAGAAAGTCAGGAGGAGGAAGTGGAAGACGAGGTGGTGGATGATATAGTAACTGACCCAACCTGGCAGGAGGACATGCAGAGCAAGGACAGCAGCACACAGGGGGAGAGAGGCAGAGCACCCCAACAGGCAGGAAGAAGCAGTGTGGTGGCCGCAGACAGAAGGCAGGTAACCGTTCCCTGTAACACCAACACAAAGGAAGTTGCCAGTACAACTGTTAGGTCTTCCCGAGTCTGGTTGTTTTTTAAAGACTCTGCCGATGACCCCAAAAAGGCCATTTGCACTACCTGCCAGGCCAACATCAGCATGGGTGGAAAAACTACCAGCCTGACCACCACCAGCATGATCAGGCACATGGCAGCAAAGCACCCGACTTTGTGGGCCGAACCTCAGGGTCCAGGAACAGTGTCTGCGGGTGGCACCACTGCTTCTTCCGCTGTTGTGCATGCAAGTGAATCCCCTTTCTATGGTGCATGCAAAGATGCCTCCTGCCCTGCACCTGTCGTTGCACACTCTCAAGTAGCAGCATCAGGAAGCACGTCCTTGTCCCAGCGCAGCATTCAGTTGTCCATACCACAGTCTTTGTAACGCAAGCGCAAATGCGCAGCCAATGACCCACAGGCCACACTACTAAATTCCCACATTTCGCGACTGCTTGCGCTCAAAATGTTGCCTTTTAGGCTCGTGGAGACGGAAGCATTTCACAACCTGATACATGGTATATATATGGTACTTGGTCCTCAGCCCCCACTATTTCTCCCGGTGTGCCGTCCCGGCATTACACAAGCATGTTTCCCAAAACATAAGCCATGCCCTCAACAACGCAGTTACCGGGAAAGTCCACCTAACCACGGACACGTGGACAAGTGCTTGTGGGCAGGGATGGTACATCTCGCTGACGGCACACTGGGTTAACATAGTGGAAGCTGGGACCCAGTCGGACCTTAGGACGGAACACGTCCTCCCGATGCAAAGGATTGCGTGCCCTAGGTCAATCAGGGTTGCCCCACAGTCTACAGCTATTGCACCTCATCCTCCTCAGCCTCCTCCTCCTCGTCAGCCTCCATCTCCGAAATGACCACATCAGTCACAAGCTGGAAGCACTGCAGCACTGCCTCGGCCAAGCGGCAACAGGCTGTGCTGAAGCTAATATGCTTAGGTGACAAACCGCACAATGCTGAAGAGTTGTGGACACCTCTGAAAGAGCAGGCAGATCACACCGCTGAACCTACACCCAGGCATGGTCGTGTGTAACGATGGCCGAAACCTGGTGGCGGCTCTGAGGCGAGGCGAGCTCACAGACGTACTATGCCTGGCCTATGTGTTTAACCTCGTGGCTCAGCAGTTTCTCAAATCCTATCTGGAGCTGCGGATCTGCTTGTTAAAGTATGCCGCCTGTGTGCTCATTTTAGAAAGTCACCTACAGCTTCCGCCGCGCTTGCCGTATTTCAGCAGACTGGTGTGTGATGTCCCCACGCGTTGGAACTCTACACTGCAGATGTTGGGAAGGATTTGTGAGCAGAAGAGGGCAGTTGTTGAGTGCCAGCTTCCACAAGACCGTCGGTATTCAGTTCAGACTCCACACATAAGACCTCTGGAGTGGACATGAATGTCAGACATATGTACCATCCTCCAAATCTTTGAGGACTCCACCAAGATGGTGAGCAGCGATGACGCCATAATTAACGTCACCATCCTGCTTCTCTATCATCTGAAACGCTCTTTGCTCAAAATCAAAGAGGATGCATTGCAGGTGGAGCACGATGAGATGGACCAAGGAACCATACAGGGTGATTACACACAGTCCAGCCTCATCTCATCCCAATGGGGATTGGGTGACAATGAGGAGGAGGAAGAACAGAAGCTAGTTTCATGCACTATAGACTGTACTACCTGCACAACTGTCATACCGTCTGTTCAGCATGGATGGCCTGAGGACTGAGAGGAGGAGGAGGAGAGCATGGTCAGTTGTCCTCTTGGTGAGGACAAGGAAGTCATGCCTGTAAGTAGTGGCACGCATGGCTGAGTTTATCTTACGCTGCGTTTCCCATGACCTATTCCTGAGGTGGACAGGTCTACAAAAATGGGGCTGTACCAGAAGGTCCTTGTTGCGGAACTACTAAAAAAATTCCCATCTGAAAACACTGGCGGCAGAGGTCACAGTTTGTTGGACAACCAAGGAGTACAGGCAAAAGAGACACAACTCCAATCCAGCAGAGGCAGGGGAACACTGTCAAAGTTCTGGGAGAATTTTCTCAGCCCCTCCCATCGCACAGGCCCTGAGGTGTGGGGTACTCTCACAAGGAGTGCAAAGTTTGGGAAGATTCTGAGGGAGTACCTTGCCGACTGTACCAACATCTTCCATGATTCCTCTGTGCCTTATAATTATTGGGTATCCAAGCTGAATACGTGGAATGAACTGGCTCTCTACGCCTTGGAGGTCCTGGCCTGCCCTGCCGCTAGTGTTTTATCAGAGCGTGTTTTTAGTGCCGCTGGTGGAATTATAACTGATAAGCGCATCCGCCTGTCAACTGAAAATTCTGACAGGCTGTCTCTTATAAAAATGAACAAGGGCTGGATTGGGCCAGATTTCTCAACACCACCGAATGATAGCAGCATAACATAAACTCAAATCCAGTGTGTTTTCTTGGGAGGTGTACCTTTTCATACATGGGTATACGTTTCCTGATTTTGTCTATTTGCTCTTGTCCTCCTCGTTCTCCTCATCCTCCACCACCATATCACCAGGGTGACCGTGGTCCGTGATGCAACACCCACATAATTTTTTAAAGGGTGTTTATGATGCCCATAAAAAATTTTTTTTACACAGTATGTTCATGTATACCCGCCAGGCGTAAATGTTTGTCAGCCCATACACTTAGTGCATGGGCATTACAAGTATAGGAGACCCGCTCCTTTCTAATGGGAACATTTTTTTATGAGGCCCTCCTCCACATCTCTTCCAAGGGGCATTGGAGTGCCTCCCAATTTTTGGCAGCCCTTGCATTCATTGCATAGGCCAACACTATAGGAGACCTACTTCCTAATAATGGGAGCATTTTTTCATGAGGCCCTCTGACCTCCACATCTCTTCCAAGGGGCATTGGAGTGCCTCCAAATTTTTGGCAACCCTTGCATTCACTGCATAGGCAAACACAATGGGAAACCCACTTCCTAATAATGGGAATATTGTTTTCAGGCGGCCCTCTGACTTCCACGTCTCTTCCAAGGGGTATTGGAGTGCCTCCAAATTTTTGGCAACCCATGTATTCACTGCATAGGCAAACACAATGGGAGATCCATTTCCTAATAATGGGAACATTATTTTCAGGAGGCCCTCCTGTGAGTCTCTTCAAAGGGGTTTTGGGGTGCGTCCTAATTTTCGAAAGGGTATTGGGGTGCATCCAAATTTTGGGCAGCCCTGCCACTCACTGCATTCGCAATAACAGTATAGGAGACCCACTCTTTAGTAATGGGAACAACAAAGCCTAGCCGGCTGATAGCTCTCTAAGAATAGTGAGTGCCGACTGCTGGCCCTTTAAGAATAGTAAAGGCCGCCTGATGGCCCTATAAAAATAGGCTTTGTGACTTTCAGAGTCCCTCCTTCATAAATGAAACAGGATGTGTCTGATCATGTCTCACACACCACATGGCCAGATAAGGTTGTAAAATGTTCAAATGACATTTCCCGGTGAATGCATTTGTCACGATTAAAAGCAATGCAAAAGTGCAAAAACGCATCAAAAACGCTACGTGTGAACATAGCCCAAGGTGTGGAGGAGTATTTTTGTTTTTGGTTATTTATTTTGCCTTATATACAAGTCATTACACTGGAAAGGATGATCCTTAACATATTTCCCAGGAAAATCCATTTTGGTTTCGTTTTAGTATATTTTATTGTGCATCCGTAAAAGTGGTGTAATGTCTCTGACAACATTGTTCACAGCAGTAACCTGAAAGTCAGAAATGCTTCCAGGGATCTTCACCATGCTGTTCCCATGTCATTTGAGCACTGTTCCCATCGATTTGGACAATTGTTAAGCCCTCTGCAGACCGCCGGGGGTAGCCCCTGAAAAATGCTAGAGTTTCCCATAGATTTACATTAGGCTCGTTACTCGGGTCGAGCACCCGAGTATTCCAATGTGCTCGACCCGAGCAACGAGCACCCGAGCATTTTAGTTTTCGCCCATCACTATTCCTAAGGCGTGCTCAGCAAAAAGGTCAGTAGATAGCATTAAATAAGAAAAAATATTGTCAGCTCATCTGCAGCAGTAGATCAATAGACAACGGTGGAGCACGGATAAGCGTCTTGACCAGACGTGAAACCAGTTGATAGAAATATATATATATATATATTTCTATCATCCGACACTATGAGCAATTGTGTTAGCGGTTCAAATAAATAGAGGACATTAAAGCAATGCGTTTCGAACGCAACTTGGGCGTTCTTTTTCAAAGCTGCTATGCGGTAAGTTTGCAAACTAATGAGATGTCGGTGTGGAAGCCTGTCATGTGATAACATCAAATAAATTAAAAATCATGTTATCACATGACGGGCTCCCACATCGGCATTTCATTAGTAGGGCATTTAATGCTTGCAAACTAAGCGCATAGCAGCTTTGAAAAAGAACACCCTAGTTGCGTTTGAAACATGTTGCTTTAATGTCCTCTATTTATTTGAACCGCTAACACAATCTCTCATAGTGTCGGGTGATATATGTATCTTTTTGCATAACATTTTTTATATTTTGGATTCAATTAATTGTTTTTATGGGAGCTGTAGAATACTCACCAGAGAATACTCACAGCACGCTGCACGCCTGATGTGAGGATTCACAAATCTGCAGTCACATAGAGTAACTGCAGACTTGTAGTTTAAGACTGGACAGCCCTTTAAGGACTATTTTTTTCAATCTGTCATCCATATTAAGAACAGGTTGTTGTTTTCTTGCAATTTATTCAAGCTTTTCCTGACGTTTGTAAATTGAAACCACTGGTGGGATATGGATCTTCTTTTTGTGCTGTTCTTTTAGCACTGTTTTACTGTTGTAAAGTATTGTTGCAAAGATTGCTTTTAGGGATGTTGCTCCTACATTTTTTTTTAAATGATACTGATATGTAATAGCTGAAATCCCTAATTTACAATTGCAACCAAAAGCATTCAACCCCCATTGCAAATTAGGTTTATTAGCACAATTTACAGACTTTCTGATATTTGCATTAAATCACTTAAAATAAGAACAATTGAAATACCTCAACACACGTAATGTACCAAGTGTACAAATTCAACACACAATTTCACTTTTACTGACTACTGCAGTCTCAGAATTATTCAACACCCTAAGTAAATCCCTCATAAGAGCATACATTGACAAATCACGTATCCTCTTAAGCACACCACTGCAACTAATCAAGGGTTTCATGAGTTGCATCAGGTGTACTTGGGATAAAACATATAGAATACTTGGACTGGCTAGGGATTTGTGACATTTTATTTCATGATAGAAATATGAGAGATATAAAAATAAGAAGAGAGGAAATCATGGCCTTGCACAAACAAGTAAAAGGGCACAAAAAGATAACAAAAATGTGGCGCCCTGCTGCGCATTGGTGCCACAGAACCCAGAAGGGTGCATGGATGGACTTCTCCACAAGAGGCCCTCACACATTCACACACCTCCACCCTACCACCTCAGATCAGCAGAGGGAGCCCGTTAGGGATATATATAGGGAGGGTGGAGACAGGCAGCTCAGTTTTAGTGTTCAGAGACAGAGAGGAACACAGCTCAGGGTTGAGCGGAGAGCGTGCTGACACTCAGAGAGCAGTGAAGAGCAGCAAGCTGGCTGCAGTGCTTAGGCGAGCCAAGGCCTACAGCACGTGTGAAAGCCTAGTGAGGGCCTTGAGTGGGCCGAAGGCGAGAGGAGAAGGAAGAAGTATCAAGGGGGCAGAGGAGCATACCAGGCTCACTCCGATATATATATACCGGGCACCGGGTCCGCGCCTACAGGGACTCCTTATACCCAGTAGGAACCACCGGAACCCCTGGAGGACTACAGGTCCCAGGTTCACCAAACGCTGATTACAGTACCAGGGCTAGGAGTTACGGAGGTCCCAGCGTCCAGGGAGAGTGATCTCCAAAGAGAAAGCCTTACCACCAGGTCAGCAGGTGCAAAGAGAGACAGTAACCAAGCTAGGCCTAGTTCCAGGCAGGCCAGAAGCTTAGTGAGTAAAGCAACGGATCAGGAGGCCCTATACCCGCTCACTGGGGAGAGTCCAAAAGTGCGCCCTTCGCCTGGAGTACCCTGGACTGTGCCTGCAACATCACCAGTAAAGGTACTCAAGCTTACCCCCATGTGAGTGTCCGTCTTTCCTCCGGGACCGTCCTGCCGTCTCTCCCCTGCACCACCATCCATTACACCCCACGCTGCCCTGGAGCTAGCTCTACCTGTGGAGAGCCACACCATCCCTGCTGCTGTAACACCAGCTCCAGAGGATTGTTCCGCAGCGGCGGCACCCCTTAGCCGCATTCCACAGGTGGCGTCACAAACTTTCCCAAATCCCCTATATATATTTCCCCTTTTGACTGACCGCCCTGGGTCACGGACTGGGCCAGCCACCATGATATCCCACAGCAGCCAGAGGCCCGGCTGCCGAGTACCCCACAGCCCAGGGGGCGTGTCAGCTTTGGCGTCACGAACAGGATTGCACTGTGCGCCTTAAAAGACTGTAGTACTCACTGTGGTGAAGTTTTCCCGCCATTCCCGAGATTTCCTGCCATTGTCCGCCATCTTCCTGTCGCCGCGCGGGAAGAAGAGGGGCGTAACCGCGGGAATCGGAGAGGCATAATCGCTGTGAGTGCCCGAAGCCCAGGACACGCCCCGCCCCTGACGTCGAACCAGGAAGCGTCAGGTCCTGGAAGGAGCCAGAGGATGCCTGCGAAGCTGCGGCCTACCTGGTAAAGAAAGTGAAGAAGGTAGGCTTCGGTTCACTAGGGGGGCGCAACAATGGCTGACGACCAGCAAGCCTCCGGAGCACCGGTTAACGCTCCACCAACAGGGGTCGTGACCCCGTTATTACCTATGGCCCTGCCGTATATCCCTGGAGCGAAGTGGCTCCCCCAGTATAACGGCAAACCGGACACCCTGTCCGGATTCAAGAGAAGATTATGCGGTGTTATAGACATGTATTCTATGACCGGTAAACAGAGAGCCGCTGTTGTGCTGGGACAACTGACTGGTGCCGCAGAGCGGGAAGTTGAAACCTGGCCAGCCGCAGACCAGGAATCGGTATCCATCAACTTTAAGAGACTGCAGACTGTGTTTGAAAACCGCACCGAGACGGATCTCCGGATGAGGTTCTACAACTGTGTCCAGAAAACTGAGGACAGTATCCAGGACTACGCCTGGCGTTTACAAGAGGCACTGCGGGCCCTGAAACAGGTTAGTCCAGCCAGCATACAAGATGAAAATAAAATGCTGACGGAACAGTTCATCCGGGGGTTAAGGTCCCAGGAGGAGAGCAGAACTGTATGGTGGTGGGCCTTAGATCATCCAGATGCCACCTTTGACACCCTTAAGGACATGGCTATAAAGGGTCTTCAAACCCCTGGAAACAACAGATACTGCTGTCCAACGTTACCAGGGTGGGGCCACCCCAGTGCCCGCAGCACCCACTGCTCCTTCACTAATGGCCGAAACAAAGATGCAAACAGTGCCTCCTAGTGAGCTGGACAGCCTACGCTCTGAAGTGCGCCAGTTAAGTAAAACCCTGGCCACTGTCCTGAGCACCCTGCAGCTACAGGAGGAGCCCGAGCCGGAAGGAAGGATACTATTCGCCGACAGCCCTGAGGATGTCCCCTGGATGAGAAGAAGGAGGATGACAACGCCACCCCGGAGGAGGACAACGCCACCCCGTGGGAGGACCCACAACCAACGTCTCCCTCCAGGAGAGTTCGTCTATCGCTGCCAGAAGGCAGGCCACACAGCTCGGAACTGTCCTTTAAATGAGCAAACCCTGGGGCCGACGACCAACACCCAGGAGTAAATCATTTTGGCCCATCAAACTGGTACCATCGGTTCGTGGGAGGAAGACCCTTCCTGTATATTGTGCTGGATGCATCGCGACACCTGCCCTGCTGGACACTGGATCTCAGGTAACCATCATGCCTGATGTCCTCTACAAAAGGTTCTGGTCCATAGATGAACTCCAGCTGCCAGCCCCGAACCTCTCCGTGTAAGGCTCTAACGGCCTTCCTCTTAACCTAGTAGGGGTTAAGAATGTGACAGTGAAAGTGGGGAGAGCGGAACTAAAGGACCAAGGACTGATTGTAGTGGAGTCTAATCCTGGTGATACAGACTTGTATATGATACTTGGTACAAATATTGTCGGTAACTGTTTGGGAGAAGTGTTGTTTTTGCTCCAACAGATTGCTGACACCGCTAAACCAGGGCAGAGGAGGGTGCTCCAGAAAGAGATCCGAGCCCTTATGTACCAGCAACAGGTAAAGCTATCAGGTGGTGAAATTGGTAATGTACGGGTGACAGACCCGATACCCATTGTGATCCCCCCGATGAGTGAGATGCTGATTTGGTGTAGAGCAGCAATAGGTCTCAAAGGACGGAGCTACCAGGCAGTAGTAGAGCCCCTTAGCTTGGAGCATAGAACTACACTCTTGACTGCCAGAGGGATAGTGGATGTACGCAATGGGAGGGTGCCTGTACGCCTCCTAAACTGTGAGGAGGACGAGGTTAGATTACCACGCTACGCCACTGTTGCCAAACTGTACACAGTAGATAACAACTCCATACACACGGCGGAGTCCTTAACCTCACCAGACGAAGTGGAGGATAATGACCCGATAACCCAGGTGGAGGATTGGTGTCAACAGCTCCATGTTGGGACAGACAACACTCCTGCCCATCAGAAACAGGGTGTACACCGGGTGGTTCAGGAATACGAGCGGATATTCAGTAAACACCCACTTGACTTTGGGAGGATTAAAGGGGTACAACACCATATACCCACAGGTGACCATTCACCCATCAAAGAACGTTACAGGCCCATACCACCAGTACACTACCAGAAGGCGAAGGAGATGTTGCACGACATGAAGAAGGCAGGGATAATAAGAGATAGCTGTAGTCCCTGGGCAGCTCCCCTGGTCCTAGTCAGGAAAAAAGATGGAAGCATGAGAATGTGTGTAGATTACAGACAAGTAAATCGCATAACACACAAAGATGCATACCCTTTGCCCCGTATAGAGGAATCCCTGGCTACATTAAAGTCTGCAAATTACTTCTCCACCCTTGACCTCACTAGTGGGTACTGGCAAGTAGCTGTTGCTGAGGAGGATTGGGAGAAGACGGCCTTCGCTACTCCGATGGGACTCTGCGAGTTCAACAGTAGGCCGTTCGGACTCTGCAACACCCCTGGAATGTTCCAGAGATTGATGGAGTGATTTTTGGGACACCGTAACTTTGAGACTGTGCTGCTATACCTGGATGACATGATAGTGTACTCCAAAACGTACGAGGACCATTTGGAGCACCTGGCAGAGGTATTTGAGTCGCTGTCCCGGTATGGGATGAAGCTGAAGCCCTCCAAGTGCCACCTGCTCAAGCGAAAGGTACAGAACCTGGGGCACATCGTCAGTGCAGAAGGAGTAGCACCGGACCCAGAGAAGGTCACTGCCATCCAGAAATGGCCAGAGCCGAAGAGCCTCAGGGAGGTACGTCAGTTCCTGGGACTAGTCGGGTATTACCGGAGGTTTGTGAAGGACTACACCAAGAAAGCGGCGCCTTTGCAAGATCTCCTGGAAGGACAGTCCGGGAGAGGCAGAAACCCCCTGTTCCAGTGGGGTAAGGAGCAAGCTGAATCCTTTGAGGTGATGAAGGAGATCCTGACCGGCGAAGAGATCCTAGCCTACACTGACTACAGCCAACCGTTCCTGCTGTACACTGATGCCAGCAATGAGGGATTAGGAGCTGTGTTAAGTCAGAAGCAGAATGGCCGAGAGAAGGTGATCGCCTATGCAAGCAGGAAGCTCCACCCGACCGAGAGGAACCCAGATAACTATAGCAGCTTCGAGCGGTTCAAGCACTACCTAGCCTCCAGTAAGTTCACTGCCTACACTGAAAATATCCCCTTGACTCATCTGGAAACAGCCAAGTTAGGAGCCATGGAACAACGATGGATGGCTCGGCTGTCAAACTACCAGTTCACCATTAAGTACTGGACAGGCCGTAAGAATGCCGATGCCCTGTCCAGGATGCCGCACCAGTCGGATACTGAAGAAGAAGTGGATGACCTGGAAGAGATTGAGCTACTTGCCTTCCACAGAAATGGGATGGTCCACGAGCAGCGCACCTCCAGGAGGTATCGTGGTAAGACATTAAACCCTTTACCTCATCACAGTTGGAAGGAGATCCAGGACAGCGACCCGATTGTCAGCCGTATCAAAGAACTGATAACTGAGGAAGGTTCCTCCCTGGAGAAGAACGCATCTCCACAAGCCAAGCAACTGTGGAATGAGAGAAGCCGGCTCTTCATCTATAGGGAGAAGCTGTGCCGAAGGTATGTCAACCCTAGGACCCATGAGATGGTATGGCAGATCGTAGTGCCCAGGACAGACATCCAGATAGTGTTGGAGGCCTACCACGATCAAGCAGGGCACTTTGGCTGGAAGAAGCTGGAAACCCTCCTGAAGAGTCGGTTTTACTGGGTTGGAATGCGGAGTTCCATAGAGAGATGGTGCTGGGATTGTGGACCCTGTAGCCTCAGAAGAAAGGACTACTGCAGCCAGAAGGCACCCCTGCAGCCCATCAAGACAACCCAGCCCCTGGAGATCGTCGCTCTGGACCACTTCAAGCTGTCACCCAGCAGGTCAGGCTACTCGTATGCCCTGACCATGGTGGATCACTACTCCCGGTTCCTGGTGATAGCCCCCGTCAAGGATCTGACGGCAGAAACTGCAGCAAGGACGTTTCAAGCCTAATTCTGCAGGCCCCATGGATACCCGGATAACGTGCTGACGGATCAAGGCCCTGCCTTTGAAGCCGAATTGTTCAAGGAGTTCTGCCATCTGCCATCTGTACGGGTGTAAGAAGATCCGGACTACACCTTACCACCCCTAAACCAATGGGCTATGTGAAAAGATGAATAACATCGTCATCGACATGTTAAAGACCTTACTGCTAGAAGAAAGAAACCAGTGGCCAGACGAGCTACCTGACCAACCAATTGTACTCCAGCATATCTCATGCGGGCAAGACCCGGAAAGTTGCCCATGGACCTGTAGCTTGGTGTAGTAGAACCCGAAGCAGATATGTCCACTGAAGGCTGGGACACGACGCGAAAGGAACAGTACAGGAGAGTACAAGCCTGTGTCGAAGACAGTCTGAATAGGGTAAGAGACAAGCAGGAAGCACAGTACAACAAGAGTGCACCAGCAGAACCCTTTTCACCTGGAGAAGTTGTGCTAAAGAGAAAAAGAAGAAACCACAAACTTGATGACCAGTGGGAGAGGGAACCCTACACTGTGTTAAATTCAATATTTGATAACAGGAAGACGTGTTTAATTACCAAGGACGGAGGAAGAACGACTGCCACGGTATCTAGAGTCGATCTGAAGTTATGTCTGCTAAAGCCCCAGGAAGAAGTGCCTCTCATCGTACCGGAGGAGCCTAAAGAAGCAGTAATACATACTGAATTAGGAGATTTCCCGGCAGATTGGCCCCAACTAGGAGGAGCAGTGATAATACCTGTGATGCTCTTCTACCAACAGCCAGAAGACCCTCCACAGCAAGTAGAACCTGCTCAGGAAGAATCCCCGGAAGAAGGATCACCAGTAGAAGCAGAGCAAGAAGGCCCAGCCAATGGTACACTTGCCAGTCCCGTAGGGAGGTTAAGGCAGTCTAGCAGTCCCTCCACACCTAGAACTGACAGAATGGGAGGTAATACAAACACCAGTACCACATGCATCCCAGTACTACGTAGGTCAACACGTAGCACGCAACTTCAGACCCCTGTCAGATACAAAGAGTAGAAAGAGAAACTCTGACAGTATAAATAGTTGCCCCTTGGGGTATGTTATTCTTGTGTAATTTTTATGTATGTATTGACGTATTTTTGCCTTACAATGGACAATTTAGGTGACATGGACACTTTTCTTGTTGCATTTAATTACCCGTAAGGGTATATATAAAGGACTCGGTGGCTGAGGACTGTGTGCAGTCCAAAAACTGTTTACTGGTACATATTGCACTCCCTGGAGTGCCCCTTTTAAGTAACCACTGAAGAAAAACCTGTCTAGCGTGGCAAGACTTGTGGTCCAACATCGGATCACCTACGCCCTGCAGCCACGCCCAAGGCCTACGTGGAGGGTTTACGGACAGGACCCTCAAGCTCCCTTGTACTTTGCAGTGAAATGGACACCCTGTTAGAGGACTCACTGACAATTGCTCAAAAACTCTAACTATTGTACATATATTTATTATTTATTACGTTTATGTTACCTGTAACGTTCAAGCAAAGTGCCTCCCATAAAGGGAAGAAAAGTTGTTTTTGTTAACCTGTTTTGAGAAAAATGCTTCAGTCCAGGAGTACTGAGTTTTACTAGGGAGGAATGTGGCGCCCTGCTGCGCATTGGTGCCACAGAACCCAGAAGGGTGCATGGATGGACTTCTCCACAAGAGGCCCTCACACATTCACGCACCTCCACCCTACCACCTCAGACCAGCAGAGGGAGCCCGTTAGGGATATATATATAAGGAGGGTGGAGCCAGGCAGCTCAGTTTTAGTGTTCAGAGACAGAGAAGAACACAGCTCAGGGTTGAGCGGAGAGCATGCTGACGCTCAGAGAGCAGTGAAGAGCAGCAAGCTGGCTGCAGTGCTTAGGCGAGCCAAGGCCTACAGCACGTGTGAAAGCCTAGTGAGGGCATTGAGTGGGCCGAAGGCGAGAGGAGAAGGAAGAAGTATCAAGGGGGCAGAGGAGCATACCAGGCTCACTCCGATATATATATACCGGACACCGGGTCCGTGCCTACAGGGACTCCTTATACCCAGTAGGAACCACCGGAACCCCTGGAGGACTACAGGTCCCAGGTTCACCAAACGCTGATTACAGTACCAGGGCTAGGAGTTACGGAGGTCCCAGCGTCCAGGGAGAGTGATCTCCAAAGAGAAGGCCCTACCACCAGGTCAGCAGGTGCAAAGAGAGACAGTAACCAAGCTAGGCCTAGTTCCAGGCAGGCCAGAACCTTAGTGAGTAAAGCAACGGATCAGGAGGCCCTATACCCGCTCACTGGGGAGAGTCCAAAAGTGCGCCCTGGACCGTGCCTGCAACATCACCAGTAAAGATACTGAAGCTTACCCCCATGTGAGTGTCCGTCTTTCCTCCGGGACCGTCCTGCCGTCTCTCCCCTGCACCACCATCCATTACACCCCACGCTGCCCTGGAGCTAGCTCTACCTGTGGAGAGCCACACCATCCCTGCTGCCGTAACACCAGCTCCAGAGGACTGTTCCGCAGCGGCGGTACCCCTTAGCCGCATTCCACAGGTGGCGTCACGAACTTTCCCAAATCCCCTATATATATTTCCCCTTTTGACTAATGGCCCGGGGTCACGGACCGGGCCAGCCACCGTGATATCCCCCAGCAGCCAGAGGCCCGGCTGCCGAGTACCCCACAGCCCAGGGGGTGCGTCAAAAACATTGAATGTCCCTAGAGATATAGTTGATAGCATAGTTCACAAGTTCAAAGTTAATGGAAGGCTGGCTACACTATGCGGACGCAGGAAGCAGAAAATATCACCAGATTGCTGTAAAGTCAGGTGGTTAAAAAGTCTTGAGTGACTGCAAAGGACCTATAGTACAACTTGATTACAGCAGAAACTGAGGTTTTAGTTTGCACAGTAAGTTACTTACTACTGTATATGCTGAAGGTCTCAGTGCCTGGACTCCAGGATGTACACCTCTACAGAGCCACAATACTAAAATCTTTCAGGTCTATTCATCACAGGTATATCTGGAGGAGGAAGAATAAGGCATATGATGGAAAGCACATCGTACCTAGAATCTAGCATGGCGGTAGCTCGATGATGCTCTGGGGCTGCTTTGCTAACTCTGGTACTGGAAACCTGCAGGGTGTGGAAAGCAAAATAGGTTCAATCAAGTATCAGAAAATCCTTGGAGAAAATATCATTCTTTGGCTAAGTTCACGCAAGCATATCAAAAATCATTTGATTTTCATCTGGAAAAGCAAACAATTTTTTATCTTTATTGTCATCTATATGCAATTTGTATGTCATCTGTATGGCATTATTTTTATACATCAACAGTAAATAAAATTTACAAAATGAATAAGAGTTTTAAATGTTAATCATGGCAATGTATCCCTAAAAATCGGAAACTATACCTGCAGATTCTAAACCTGTGAGGAAAGAGTCCTCTCCTCTTCTGTACCAATTGGTTCTTTTGTTTACTTTATTTTATGTATGTAACCCTTTTCACATGCACAACACCATGGAAATAATGGTGCTTTAAAAATAAATAATACTAATAATATATGATTTAACTTATGGGATTAAATTTTTTTCGCACCCGTAGACTTGAACAGGCGAGACTATCCGAACTACAAAAGAGAATAGTACATGTTGCAATTTTTTCATGTGGACATTCAGTTTGTGTAAAAAAGCAGTCATCTGAACAGCTGTCTGACAGGGCCGGGGGCATGGTTACTGCCGCCACTCTGTATTCTCAGAGCAGTGACTGAACCTGCACCAGCGCAGACCCCATGACTGACACCTGAATGCTGCTGGGGAGAATAAAGTTCATTTTCTCCCCACAGCGTTCGGCTAAGTGCGGGCGCCAGGCAGGTTAGTAAGGCTATTAACCTGCAGATTAAACCCATCATCAGGTTATTAGTGTTTTTTTTTCTGGTGACAGGTTCCCTTTAAGGTAAATATTGTGCAGTTACAAAGATTATAACATTTAGATATTCACTTCTAACATATTTTTATTCTGATTACTTAGTCTGGTGTCTGTCTCAAAATCACGCTGCTAGCAATAGTTAAGATCTTGTCATATTATATGTCATACCTGTTGCTTTACCGCAGCTTCCTACAAGCAATACATATTGTGCAACAAGACCAGGTGACGGCAAGAAAAGGACAAGCTCAAACAGATCATTTTTTGCATTCTGAAGCGTATGTTGATGTCAGCACTGGGTGATATTAAGGTTTTTTTTTCAGGACTTAAAGTGGAACTGTGACAAGGTAAAAAATGGCAATGGTTGATCTTATTTTATTCCCATTGTTCCCCTGAGTATTCCTAGCTTTTTTTAAATTCACCACATGTAGTCAGTAATATGGGCCTTTTAATTTTGTGAACATTTTTATGCTCTTTAACAAGGAGGCATTGCTCACAAGCTAATAATGCAGAGGAGCCTAAAGATATGTCCCCAGAGGATCCTGTGAGCAACAACTCTTTGATATGACATCTTCAACTGGGACCTGGTCCTGTAACGTCTGCTTCAGTCACCAGGCGATGTGCAGTACCCTGCCACGGCCACTACCTGAAGACAGAGCAGCTCCGCAATCGAGCAGTTCAAACCGGGGGGGATGCTGGATGATTGGTGGGGCAGTCGGACCCAACAGATCAGACATTGATGACCTATACTTAGGATAGGACTTCAATAAAAAAGTAGTGGAGAACCTCTTTAATGTGTATGGATAAAATTCCATCATCTCTTAATATTAAAGTTGTGACAAACATATTTAGAAATTTGGAAATTTTTCTAAAGATTTTATATAGAAGATAAATGTTTCCACCATAAGGATCCATCATGCTTGAGGGACAAAGCTTGGATTATTTTAATTGTCATACAATAATTATCTTAATTATCTTAATGTTGATGCCATTAAATGCATGTATTTGGGGCTAAAAATACTTTTTGAAATTGGGTTTCATTAACCCACAGGTGTAGTATGTCATGAGAAGGTGTCAGTGTCCGCCTCATGATGTGCTTTACCCGTCACGACTTTAAGCTGTCACTGTGTGAAAACACACAGTGACAGCTCCGTGCTGACAGCGGTCACTGACAGCTGACCGGCATGGCTAGTGAGGTGGGGACCCATTTCAGCGGTCCCAGCTCTCTGATCGCTGTGATCAATCAGTCAATCTGATGGACCGATCCCGGCATGTGATCGCTGGGAAGTGCTGAAATATCAGTACTTCCTCATACGATCAACGCCGGGAGCTCGGCATAGCTGATAGTCAAGCTCCTGAAGTAACAGCCAGGGCTGGTACACGCACCACTCCTGGCTGATTAAACCTCCAGATGCCATGATCGATACCTATCATTGAATTTGGAAGGTTGTGAGAAGAAGTGGGTTCCCTTTCTCACCCCCATCGGCACCCCCACAACAAAATCATGGGAAGCTGATGGTTGCCATGGCACCCGGAGGTCAAACAATAACCTCCTGGTGTGCCAGATACTGTGGACTATTAGACCCAGCCAATACAGGGCATGCAGGCTTTCTGCCAGTGTAATATCACAGTTTCCATGCATTGCAGTTCATCTATATTGCAATGCATAAGACCCGTGATCTGACAAATAAAAGTTAAAGTCCCACAGAAGGACTAAGTATCAAAGGAAAAAAAGTTAAGAAGATTGAAAACATTATTAAAAAAAATTCAAAATTAAGAACAAAAATATTACACCAATAAATACACATTTATGTAAAAACAAAATAAAGTACATATATTTGGTATCGCCGCGTCCAGAACAACCCAGTCTATAAAACTGTCAAACTAGTTAATCCCTACCGTGAACACCATAACAAAAATAAATAAAAAACGTGGCAAAAAACTTTGCTTTTTCATCATACAGCTGGAAAAAAAGGGGAATAAAACGCGATTAAAAATGTAAATAATAATGGTATAGCTGAAAACGTCACCTTGTCCTGCAAAAAACAAGCCACCATACAGCTCCATCAGCGGAGAAATAAAAAAGCTATACAATAGCTCTCAGAATATAGCGATTAGTGATGAGCGAGCACTAAAATGCTCGGGTGCTCGTTGCCCGGGTCGAGCAAATTGGAATACTCGGGTGCGCGACCCGAGCAACAAGCCCAATGTAAGTCTATGGGAAACGCGAGCATTTTTCAGGCGGCTCCCCCCGGCGGTCTGCAGAGGGCCTAAAAATTGCCCAAATCGATGGGAACAGTGCTCAAATGAAAGGGGAACAGCATGGGGAAGACCCCTGGAAGCATTTCTGACTCCCAGGTCACTTCTGTCAACAACGTTGTCAGAGTGTTACACCACTTTTACGGACTCACAATAAAACATACCAAAACGAAACCAAAATGGATTTTCCTGGAAAATATGTTAAGGAACATACTTTCCATGACATGTACAATGTATATAAAGCAAAATAAATAACCAAAAGCAAAAATACTCCTCCACACCTTGGGCTATGTTCACACTTAGCGTTTTTTATGTGTTTTTGCACTTTTGCATTGCTTTCAACCAAGACAAATGCATTCACCTGGAAATTTCATTTTAACATTTTACAACCTTATCTGGCCATGTGGTGTGTGACACATCATCAGACACATGCATACAGTGCTGAAAAGTCATGGGAACAGCATGGGGGAAGACCTCTGGAAGCATCTCTGACTCCCAGATCACTGCCTAAAAGTGTGCCCATCAGAAGTGATCCTTGGCGCATGCGAAGATGCCTCCCGCCATGAACTTGTCGTTGCAGACTTGCAACAATCACCGTCCACGTCCTTGTCCTACTGCAGTGTTCAGTTGTCCCTACCCCATTCCTTGGAATGTAAGCGCAAGTATGCAGGCAGCCAGCCACCCACCCACCCACAGGCTGCAATACTATACTGCCAAATTTTTGACAGTTGCTTGCACTTGAAATGTGCCCTTTTAGGCTCGTGGAGGCGGAAGCTTTTCATAACCTCATGCCAGCGGCAGCCGGGTGTCCATACTCGGTCCCCAGCCGCCACTATATTTCCCGGTATCGCCTCCGCCTTCCACAAGCACGGGTCCCACAACATTACTCGAGCCCTCCCCAGTGCACTTACTAGGAAGGACCGCCTAACCACAAAAACGTGGACAGGTGAATGTGGCCAGGGACGGTACGGAGCCAGTCCACAACTTTTTTTGCTGACAGTTGTAGTTAGCTCAGTGAAAGGACTGGCATAGAGGGAAGCCCTATTTACCCTGCATGTAATTTCTCACAGGAAGTCCTGTAATGCAGCTTGTTGCAGAAGCAATGGCAGCCTGTCCAACATCAACTCGCCCTTGTCGGTGGTGCTTTGACACACACACATCTTTCTTTGCGCATTTAATTTCTTGAATACAGAGTTGGACAATGGCCTGATATGTAATGCAGTTTGAGAAATAACATGCATAAGCATGGCTGATCCACATTAAAAAAGCAGCCATAGAGTGTCCGGGAACCTTCCCCCACACTTTTCCTAGCCAGGGCTGCTTTTCGGCAAGGTTGGACGGGCCCACCAGAGAACCGGAGACTCCTCCGGCGGTCCCTGGCTTCTCCTTCAGGAGAGTTCATAGTGCCGAGGTGAGGCCATGATGATGATAGAGGCCACCATTTGCTTATTTTTCTGTTACTTGGAATGCAAGTGCAAGTATGCAGCCAGCCACCCACAGGCTGCAACACTCAACTGCCGAATTTCTGGGCAGCTTTTTGCACTTGAAATATGGCCTTTTAAGCTCGGGGGAAGCGGTAGCTTTTCACAACCTCATGCCGGCGGCGGCCGGGTGTCCAAACTCGGTCCCCAGCCGCCACTATATTCCCCGGTATCGCCTCCGCCTTTCACAAACACGGGTCCCATAACATTACCCGTGCCCTCCCCAGTGCACTTACTGGGAAGGACCGCCTAACCACAAACACATGGACAGGTGAATGTGGCCAGGGACGGTACAGAGCCAGTCCACAACTTTTTTTGACAGTTGTATTTAGCTCGGTGAAAGGACTGACATAGAGGGAAACCCTATCTACCCTGCGTGTCATTTCTCACATGAAGTCCTCTGTAAAGCTGCTTTCACTTGAAATGTGGCCTTTTAGGCTTGTGGAGGTGGAAGCTTTTCACAACCACATGCCTCATGCCTCGTGTCCATACTCGGTCCCCAGCCGTCACTATTTCTCCCGGTGTTGTCTCCTTCTTCTACAAGCGCAGGTCCCTGAACATTACTGCTGGTACTTTTCTGTGGGAATTTGCTTGCCTCCTACCAGCCTGGAATATTTCCAGCAAACTATGGTATGACACCATGGTATTAGCACTGCCCCCAATACCAGTAGCGAAGCCATACCCAATTTCCTTATCAGGAATTTTATTTGGTAGACTGAGTGGCTGCCCAAATACATTTTCTCACAAAGGAGCTGAAGATAGAGTGGCAGTAAGTGCAAGTTTCTCCAGCCTGTTAGATATTAGAGGGCGAACAGCAGCACATTGGATCAGTGGTTGGCACTGAAGACTTGCAGCGCTGGGATCCTGGGTTCAAATCCCAGCAAGGACAACATCTGCAAGGACTTTGTATGTTCTCCCCGTGTTTGCGTGTGTTTCCTCCTCAGTAAAAAAGCAGCCATAGAGTGTCCGGGAACCTTTCCACACACTTTCCTTAGCCAGGACTGCTTCTTCGCAGGGTTGGACAGTCCCACCAGAGAATCCTCTGGTGTGCCTTGGCTTCTACCTCAGGAGAGTTCATGATAGCGCTAACTTTGCAGCTACTATTGAGTGGGTGAGAAAGGTTAGCCCTCAGAATCAAATCCTCTGGTGGGCACAATGTTTTTCAATCTGAAACAGCTTCTCAATGAGAGTTGTATTTCACCACAGCCATATTCTTTAGCTCGGTGAAAGGACTGGCATAGAGGGAAATCGTATCTACCCCGGCTGTCATTTCTCTGTCATCAGGTTCCGCTCATTGTCACACACGACCATGCCTGGCTGTATGTTCAGCAGTGAGAGCCACAGATCAGGCTGCTGTGTTACAGCTTTCAACAACTCTGCAGCGCTGGGCAGTTTGTCAATTAAGCATTAAGCATGTTATCTTTAGCACAGCCTGTTGCCGCTTGGCCAAGGCAGTGCTGCAGTGCTGTCGGCTTGTGACTGATGTGATCATTTCGGAGATGGAGGAGGAGGTGCATGAGCTGAACAATGTGATTACATTGTTGTTAAATTGGTGATGCTGCTTTTTATACTAAAGAAAGATCCTATTGTTTTGTTTTTTTTACGTTTTCTTTTTAAGACAAATGCATTTGTGGCGCCCTTGAGGGTTCGGTCACCACAGAGGTACTGCATCTCACCCAGAGGTGTGGTATCTCACTCTCAGGTAAGGTGCAGGAGTACAGCCTGGGATCCTAACACCTGCATCCAACACTACACCACTCCAGACCAGCTGGAAGGGCAAGATGTGTCGCGCTTCCTGCTGAGCCCTGTCCCTGGCTGGAGTGGGGGGAACCAAAGTAGGGGGAACCATGTAGTGGGTGTGGGTGGAGGAAGTAAATCAGGGGAGCACTTGTTAGGAGTAGTATAAAGAGGGAAGCCATCTTGGGAGTGTGAACAGTCTGAGAGGAGAAGTAGAGGGAGCAGGAGCTCTGTAGGAGCTCTGCTCAGGAGGATGGCCTGAAGAGAGGCCCAGGACAGACTGAGGAGGAGAGGAGCAGGAGAAAGGCTCCAGGAATGTGGAAGGGACCCCAGGGGTATGGGCAGTGCTGGAGGCCACCCGTACGCCCGAATCTGCCAGGCGGTGGAGGGGTCAGATCGCACAGAGGGGACCAGTCCCTAAACTAGCAGAGTTCTTCCAGTCTCAACTAGGAAACCAGAGGCTGTAGTATTTCAGGTACTGCAGCCACAATACACATCTGTCTCACCAAGAAGGTAGCTATAGAGGACCCAGGGGACAGAAAAGACGTCGCCCGACAAGGTCCGCAGACACTGGATTAGGACACTAGGTGTGAGGTGTAGGGAGACGGCCAGAAGGAACACACAGAAGGGGGTCCCACTATGTACTCTGGAGGTACCTGAGGGTTGGCTGAACCCTTCCTTGAGTAAGCACAGGACGACGTGGGAAGTTACCCTGGCCCTGGTAACTTGGAGTCTGAAAATCATGAGTAAAACCCTGAAGACTGCACCCCACCGTCTCTGTCAGTTATTGCTGCTGCGCCATCACTCCCTGCACTACATTGCACCACGAGTGCTACTTCCATAACAGCAATATCTACACTGCCCTGGAGCTAAGCTCTACCTGTGGAGAGCTAAACCAACTCTGCTGCATTCACACCAGCTCCAGAGGACCTGCTCTGCAGCGGCGGCTCCACATAGCCGCATACCACAGGTGGCGTCACGAAATGTGTATATAAAAACTATAAATCCCCTATAAATATCCCATTTTTACTGACTGCCCTGGGTCACGGACCGGTCACCGCCACTGTGACATCTCCCCTAGCAATGACCGGCCCGGCACCGAATACCCCATGGCCCAGGGGGCGCGTCACATTCACCGGGAAATGTCATTTTAACATTTTACAACCTTATCTGGCAATGTGGTGTGTGACACATCATCAGACACATCCTCTTTTATTTATGATGGAGGGACTCTGAAAGTCAAAAAAGCCTATTTTTATAGGGACATCAGACGGCCCTTGCTATTCTTAAAAGGCAAGCTGTCGGCCCTAGCTTTTGTTAGAGAGCCATCAGCCGGCTATGCTTTGTTGTTCCCATTATTAACAAGTGGATCTCCTATACTGTTATTGCGTATCCAGTGACTGCAAGGGCTGCCAAAAATTTGGACACAACCCAATACCCCTATGAAGAGACATAGAGGAGGGTCTCAGTAAAAAAAATGTTCCCATTATAAAGGAGTGGGTCTCCTATAGTGGTAATGCCCATGCTGTGACTGGAAAGGCTGCCAAAATTTGGGAAAAACCCCACTAAGAATTTAAAGACACATAGAGCAGGGCCACAGTAACAAGGTACGACACAGTAACAAGGAGAGGGTCTGCTATACAGTTATAGGGTATGCAGGGAGTCCAACGGCTGACCAATTTTAGGAAAAACCCCACTAAGAATTTTAAGACACACGGAGCAGGGCCACAGTAACAAGGTACGACATGCTCCCATTAGAAAGGAGAGGGTCTGCTATACAGTTATAGGATATGAAGTGAGTCCAACTGCTGACCAATTTTAGTAAAAACCCCACTAAGAATTTAAAGACACACAGAGCAGGGCCACAGTAACAAGGTACGACATGTTCCCATGAGAAAGGAGAGGGTCTGCTATACAGTTATAGGGTATGCAGTGAGTCCAACGGCTGACAAATTTTAGTAAAAACCCCACTAAGAATTTAAAGACACACGGAGCAGGGCCACAGTAACAAGGTATGACATGTTCCCATTAGAAAGGAGAGGGTCTGCTATACAGTTATAGGGTATGCAGTGAGTCCAATATCTGACCAATTTTAGTAAAAACTCCACTAAGAATTTAAAGACACACGGAGCAGGGCCACAGTAACAAGGTACAACATGTTCCCATTAGAAAGGAGAGGGTCTGCTATACAGTTATAGGGTATGCAGTGAGTCCAACGGCTGACAATTTTAGGAAAAACCCCACTAAGAATTTAAAGACACATGGAGCAGGGCCACAGTAACAAGTACGACATGTTCCCATTAGAAAGGAGAGAGTCTGCTATACAGTTATAGGGTATGCAGTGAGTCCAATGGCTGACAATTTTAGGAAAAACCCCACTAAGAATTTAAAGACACACAGAGCAGGGCCACAGTAACGACAAATTCCCATTAGAAAGGAGAGAGTCTCCCATAGTGTTGGCCTATGCAGTGAATGCAAGGGCTGCCAAAAATTTGGAGGCGCTTCAATGTCCCTTGGAAGAGACGTGGAGGAGGGCCGCATAAAAATATGCTCCCATTAGAAAGGAGCGGGCCTCCTATACTTGTAATGCCCATGCACTAAGTGTATGGGCTGACAAACATTTACCCCTGGGGGGGTATACATGAACATACTGTATAAATATTTTTTACGGGCCTCATAAATACCCTTTAAAAAAATTAGGTGGGTGTTGCATCATGGACCACGGTCACCCTGGTGATATGGTGGTGAAGGATGAGGAGAAGGAGGAGGACAAGAGCAAATAGACAAAATTAGGAAGCGTATACCCATGTGTGGGTGTGAAAAGGTGCATGGGAATACACCTCCCAAGAAAAGACACTGGATTTGAGTTTATGTTACGCTGCTGTCATTCGGTGGTGTTGAGAAGTCTGGCCCAATCCAGCCCTTGTTCATTTTTATAAGAGTCAGCCTGTCAGCATTTTCAGTTGACAGGCGGATGCGCTTATCAGTTATAATTCCACCAGCGGCACTAAAAACCCGCTCTGATAAAACGCTGGCGGCAAGGCAGGCCAGGACCTCCAAGGCATAGAGAGCCAGTTCATTCCATGTATCCAGCTTGGTGTTAGAACCTTGCTGTTAGGTTTTTTTTCCTTTGCTGGTCACATGACCTTGTTGGCCTATTTAATCCTGCTCCGCCCTTCTGGCTTTGCTGGACTTCATTGTATATCTACTTTCTAGCTAGCCTGTGCTCTGTATCTAACTCTGTTAGTTTGCTTGGTCTACGGACCTCTAGGTTCTATCTATTTTGTTTGTTCGTCTGTCTGCTGCTATTTCTGTTAGGAGGTGTCCCATATTCCTCCCAGTCCTTAGTACTTGTAGGGATTCCCTCCCCAAATCTATAGGTCTCCGTACAGACTAGATTAGGACTTTAGCAGGTCTGATCGCAGGATCAGGTTCCCTGTTACATCGTAGGGATTCAGCTGAGTCTTATAGTAGGGACAGATCTCCTCTCTTTCCTTAGCTTTGGTAGCAGAACATAACAGTAAGTCCAGCCAGTAAATTCTCTAAGGAAAGATTTTTTTTTGTTCCATCATGGTGTCGGTTCAGGATTTGGCTAAACACCTGCAGGGACTCTCTCTGGAAGTGGCCGAGCTCCGTCAGCACGTGAGTAACTGTCCTGGAGCATATTTCTTGGAGCCTAAGGTATGTTTGCCGGATTTATTTTTTGGTGAACATCGAGAATTTTTTTCATTTAAAAATGCTTGCTTATTGTATTTTCGTTTGAGACCCAAGTCCTCTGGGGATGAATCCCAGCGCGTAGGGTTCATAATGTCACTTTTGCGCAAAGAGCCTCAGGAGTGGGCCTTTTCTTTGCAACCTAGTGATACATGCTTCAGATCAGTGGATAGTTTTTTTTCTGCTTTAGGACTATTATATGATGATCCTGACCGTGTGGCATCAGCTGAGACTGAGTTGAGACGTTTAAAACAAGGATCAGGTAATATGGAAAAATATTGTACACATTTTCGTCGTTGGTCCACTCAAACAGGGTGGAACGATTCTGCTCTGAAAAGTCTATTTCTTGCTGGGCTCAGTGAAAAGGTTAAAGACCTGCTAATTGCTTATCCTACACCTGAGGATTTGCAACAGGCTATGCAATTAGCTATACGGGTGGACAGAAGACTGCGTGCTAGGGTTAATGAGAGCAAATCCTCTGCTATGTCAGTTTCTGGTTATGATAATGTGTGTACTAACAGTGGTGAACCGATGGAGATTGGATCGGTGGCACCTCGCTCTCAAGAAAAACACCGTCGTTTTTCAGAAGGCTTGTGTTTCTATTGTGGAAAATCTGGTCATTTGATTAAAGGCTGTGAGCTTCGTATGAAGAAAGAAAAAAAAATGGTCAGTCACGCCCGTATTGCCTGTTTAAATTCCAAGGGTATATTTTTAGCTGCTTCCACGATTGCTCAGGAAAAATTAATGGAATTTCGGGTGTTTGTTGATTGCGGGTCTACACTGAATGTTATTGATGGGGGATTCGTGGAAAAACTCAATTTAAAACCTGAACCTTTATCATCCCCCATTGCTGTGGTTTCTGTGGATGGCTCCCCTTTGAAGAATATTACTCTCAAGGTCAGTGAATTTCCTCTCACTATTAATGGTGTTCACCATGAGAAATTGGATTTGGTAGTGTTGAATAACTTGCCTTCTCCAGTAATATTGGGTTTGCCCTGGTTAAAATTTCACAATCCTGTACTGGATTGGTCTACCAGTGAAATTAAATCCTGGAGCCATAAATGTTATGACAAGTGTTGTAACGGGCGTATTGCAGCTTTGGATAGGGGAGAATTGCCTGTTCCTATTCAGGATTTTTGGAGAGTTTTTTCTGAGAAAGAATCGCAGGTTTTGCCTCCCCATAGAGACTATGATTGTTCTATTGAATTTGTCCCTGGAGCGACTCTTCCTAAAAGTCGTTTATTTAACCTTACTATTCCTGAGAGGAAGGCTTTGGAGGAATACATACAGACAAGTTTGGCCGCCGGTCACATTAGGCCCTCTAAGTCTCCTGTGGCGGTTGGATTTTTTTTTGTAAAAAAAAAGGACGGCGGTTTACGTCCTTGTCTGGATTTTCGTGAGATTAACAAAATTACGGTACGCAATCCTTACCCACTGCCATTGATTCCTGATCTGTTTAACCAGTTATTGGGGGCCAAGTGGTTCTCTAAAATTGACCTTAAGGGGGCATACAATCTGTTGCGCATGAAGGAGGGTGATGAATGGAAGACTGCTTTTAACACTCCTGTGGGTCATTTTGAGAATCTGGTTATGCCTTTTGGTCTTACTAATGCTCCTGCATTTTTTCAGAATCTGATTAATGACATCCTTAGACCTTTGATCGGTAAAAATGTGGTTGTGTATTTGGATGACATTTTGATTTATTCGCCAGATCTGGAGTCTCATTGGCGGAGCGTGCGTGAGGTATTACAGTTATTAATGGACAATTCGCTTTTTGCTAAGCTGGAGAAATGTGAGTTCGCTGTACAGAGAATTAGTTTTTTGGGCTACATTATCTCCAGCAAAGGTTTTGAGATGGATCCGGTTAAGGTTCAGGCTGTGCAGGAATGGCCTAGGCCTATTGGTTTGAAATCAATACAGAGGTTTTTGGGTTTCGCCAATTACTATAGAAAATTCATAAAAATTTTTCTAGTATTGTCAAACCTCTGACTGATCTCACCAGGAAAGGTGCTGATGCGGTTCAGTGGTCTTCTGAGGCCATTGAAGCTTTTGTGTATCTCAAGGAGAGGTTCACCTCTGCTCCCATCCTTATGCAGCCTGATGTTACTAGGCCGTTTTTGGTTGAGGTTGATGCTTCCTCTGTGGGGGTTGGCGCAGTATTGTCTCAGGATAACGGGGATGGATTACATCCCTGTGCATTTTTTTCAAAAAAATTTTCGGAGACTGAATTGAATTACGATATTGGTAATCGGGAATTATTGGCTATTAAACTCGCATTTGAACACTGGCGCCACTTCTTGGAAGGTGCGGAATTTCCCGTTCAGGTTCTTACGGATCATAAAAATCTGATATATCTTGACGCTGCCAAGCGCCTGAATGCCCGTCAGGCTAGGTGGGCACTGTTTTTCTCGCGGTTTAATTTCTCCGTTACTTACATCCCTGGTACTAAGAATGTTAAGGCGGATGCCTTGTCTCGCAGTTTTTCTCCCATAGTCGGTGCTGAGAAAGAGGAAAACATTTTACAAGAAGGTGTTGTGATAGCTGCTTTAGACTCCGTTTTGGAAGATGAGATTCTTAAAGCTCAGGAGAATGCCCCATCTAACACTCCTCATGGGAGGTTGTTTGTGCCTGGGACCTTTAGGAGAGATTTGTTTGTTGAGTGTCACGAATCTCGGTTGGCAGGTCATCCCGGAATCTCTGAGACCAAGAGACTGGTGGGTCGCAGTTTTTGGTGGCCTGGATGGCAGAAGGAAGTCATTAAGTGGGTGCGCCAATGTACTATATGTGCTAGATCTAAGTCCTCACATACTCCTGCTGCGGGGTTGCTTTGTCCTTTGGAGGTCCCCAGTGCTCCTTGGACACATTTGGCTATGGACTTTATAACTGACCTTCCCCCCTCTGAGGGTTTTACTGTCATCTGGGTGGTCGTGGACCGTTTTAGCAAGATGTGTCACTTGGTTCCCTTCGTCAAACTGCCCTGCGCTAAAACTCTCGCTAAGGCCTTTGTCAAGGAAATTGTCAGACTTCATGGCGTTCCTACTGACATTGTTTCTGATAGGGGTCCTCAGTTCGTGGCTCGTTTTTGGCGTGCCTTTTGTGACAGGTTGGGAATTCATTTGTCGTTTTCGTCCGGATATCATCCTGAATCTAATGGCCAGACAGAAAGGAAAAACCAGGATGTTGAGCAGTTCTTGCGTTGTTTTGTGGCAGACAATCAAGAGGGGTGGTCTGAGTTTCTGCCACTTGCCGAATTTGCTCTGAACAATCATACATCTTCTTCTGCTGGTTGTTCGCCTTTTTTTTGTTGTTCTGGGAGACATCCGTCGTTTGGGTCGTTCTCCAAGTTGGGATCTGCCGTGCCTGAGGAGGAGAATTTTTCCGGTGATTTGGAAAGAGTTTGGACGGATGTGCGTGGTAATCTTCAGGAGGCCAACAGAAAATCTAAAGACTACTTTGATAGGAAACGACAGGAGGTTTTGTTCGCTGTTGGTGACATGGTTTGGTTGTCCTCTAGGAATCTGCGGTTGAGGATTCCTTCTAAGAAATTGGGTCCCAAGTTTGTAGGGCCCTTTAAGGTGCTTCAGGTTGTCAACCAATCTGCTGTTAGGTTGGAGGTTCCTACCTCCTGGAGAATTAATCCGGTCTTTCATGTCTCTCTGTTAAAAAAAGCTGTTGTGTCGGATGGTGACGCCTCTGCCTCTGTTCCTCCGGTGGTGGAGGACGGGGAATATGAAATTTCTCGCATCCTTGACTCTAGACGGTATAGAGGTAGTTTGCAGTATCTTGTGGCCTGGAAAGGTTTCGGACCCGAGGATAACTCTTGGGTGAGGTCAGATGATGTTTCCGCGTCCAGACTTATCAGAGCGTTTCACAGGAGATTTCCTGATAAGCCTGGTCCTAGGGGATCCGGAGGATCCTCTTAGAAGGGGGGGTACTGTTAGAACCTTGCTGTTAGGTTTTTTTTCCTTTGCTGGTCACATGACCTTGTTGGCCTATTTAATCCTGCTCCGCCCTTCTGGCTTTGCTGGACTTCATTGTATATCTACTTTCTAGCTAGCCTGTGCTCTGTATCTAACTCTGTTAGTTTGCTTGGTCTACGGACCTCTAGGTTCTATCTATTTTGTTTGTTCGTCTGTCTGCTGCTATTTCTGTTAGGAGGTGTCCCATATTCCTCCCAGTCCTTAGTACTTGTAGGGATTCCCTCCCCAAATCTATAGGTCTCCGTACAGACTAGATTAGGACTTTAGCAGGTCTGATCGCAGGATCAGGTTCCCTGTTACATCGTAGGGATTCAGCTGAGTCTTATAGTAGGGACAGATCTCCTCTCTTTCCTTAGCTTTGGTAGCAGAACATAACACTTGGATACCCAATAATTATAAGGCATAGAGTTATCACGGAGGACGTTGGTACGGTTGGCAAGGTACTCCCTCAGCATCTTCCCAAACTTTTTACTCCTTGTGAGAGTACACCGCGCCTCAGGGCCTGTTCGATGGGAGGGTCTGAGAAAACTCTCCCAGAACTTTGACAGTGTTCCCCTGCCTCTGCTGGATTGAAGTTGTGTCTCTCTTGTCTGTACTCCTTGGTTGTCCAACGAAGTGTGCCCTCTGCCGCCAGCGTTTTCAGATGGGAATTTTTTAACAGTTCCGCAAACAAGGGCCTTCTGGTACAGCCCCATTTTTGTAGACCTGTCCGCCTCAGGAATTATAGATATAAAGTTCTCCTTGTAGCGTGGGGCTAGAAGTGTCACCAACCAGTAATTACTGTCTCCCAAAATTTGAGAACGCGAGGGTCATGGGAAAGGCAGCATAACATAAACTCGGCCATGCGTGCCAGACTACTAACAGGCAAGACTTCCGTGTCCTCACCAAGAGGATGACTGACCATGCTCTCCTCCTCCTCCTACTCCTCTCTGTCCTCTGGCCATCTACGCTGAACAGACGGTATGACAGCTGTGCAGGTAGTACCTCGCCTCAGAGCCGCCACCAGGTTCCGGCCATTGTCACACACGACCATGCCTGGTTGTAGGTTCAGCGGTGTGAGCCACAGATCTGCCTGCTCTTTCAGAGCAGTCCACAACTCTTCAACATTGTGCGGTTTTTCACCTAAGCATATTAGCTTCAGCACAGCCTGTTGCTGCTTAGCCGAGGCAGTGCTGCAGTGCTTCCAGCTTGTGACTGATGTGGTCATTTCAGAGATGGAGGCTGAAGAGGAGGAGGAGGCTGAGGTGCAGGAGCTGTAGACCGTGGGGGCAACCCTGATTGACCTAGGACCCGCAGTCCTTGGTGTTGGGAGGACGTGTTCCGTCCCAATCTCCGACTGGGTCCTGGCTTCCACTATGTTAACCCATTGTGTCGTCAGCGAGATGTACCGTCCCTGCCCACAAGCACTTGTCCACGTGTCCGTGGTTAGGTGGACTTTACCGGTAACTGTGTTGTTGAGAGCACGGCTAATTTTTTGGGACACGTGCTTGTGTAATGCGGGGACGGCACACCGGGAGAAATAGTGGCGGCTGGGGACCGAGTACCGAGGGACGGCCGCCGCCATCAGGTTGCGGAATGCTTCCGTCTCCACGAGCCTAAAAGGCAACATTTCGAGCGCAAGCAGTCGTGAAATGTGCGTATTTAGTAGTGTGGCCTGTGGGGCGTTGGCTGCATATTTGCGCTTGCGTTCCAAGGACTGGGGTATGGACAACTGAACGCTGCACTGGGACAAGGACATGGACGTGCTTCCTGATGCTGCTACTTGAGAGTGTGCAATGACAGGTGCAGGGCAGGAGGCATCTTCGCATGCACTATGGACAGGATTGGCTAGCATGCACAACAGCGGAAGAAGCAATGGTTCCACCAGCAGACACTGTTCCTGGACCCTGGGGTTCGGCCCACAAAGTCGGGTGCTTTGCTGCTATGTGCCTGATCATGCTGATGGTGGTCAGGCTGGTAGTTTTGCCACCCATGCTGATGTTGGCCTGGCAGGTAGTGCAAATGGCCTTTTTGCGGTCATCGGCAGAGTCTTTAAAAGACAACCAGACTCGGGAAGACCTAACAGTTGTACTGGCAACTTCTTTCGTGTTGGTGTTACGGGGAACGGTTGCCTGCCTTCTGTCTGCGGCCACCACACTGCTTCTTCCTGTCTTTTGGGGTGTTCTGCCTCCCTCCCCCTATGTGCTGCTGTCCTCGCTCTGCATGTCCTCCTGCCAGGTTGGGTCAGTTACTATATCATCCACCACCTCGTCTACCACTTCCGCACCCTGGTCCTCCTCCTGACTTTCTGACAATTGTGTCTCATCATCGTCCACCTCTTGTGACACTTTCCCACTGTTGCCTTCGTGTGACCGTGGCTGCTCAAATATTTCGGCATCGCTATACGCGATCTCCTCTTGCCCCGCTTCAAGTGGACCGGGCGAGAGGCCCGAATCTTTAAATGGAAAAGTGAACAGCTCTTCAGAGTGTCCATGTGTGGGATCTGTTGTCTCTGGGTTCTCGGCATGGTGCGAGGAAGGAGGATCAGGGTGAGGAATATGCAGTCCAGACTCAGGGCTACTGAGACTTCACCGTGTGGAAGACAGGGTGGTGGTGGTGGCTAAGTGACTGGAAGCATTATCCGCTATCCAACCAACAACCTTTTGACACTGCTCTGGGTTCAATAGTGGTGTGCTGCCGTCCCCTAGAAATTGGGACAGGAAGGTCAGGCGAGAAGATGTGGGTGTTTGTTGTGGCACAATTTCGGCTTGCCCACGGCCTTGTCCTCAGCCTTTGCATGCACCATTACCATCACGTCCAGTCCCCGTCCCTTGCCACGTGCCTTGCCCATTTTAAATGGAGGACAGTATCTTCCACGCTCACTACAAATGACTGAGTTTGGAGCGAAGTTATATGTGATCCGTGTGACGGAGAAAACAGAGTTTTAAATACCTGGCCTGTAGGTAAGTAGTTTGACCAGCAAACTGCTGTGAATTGCTTCACTGACACACTGAAAGAAATTTTTAATGGAGGCCAGAAATGGCAGTATTTTCTGACAACGTATATGTGAGGCGTGTGACAGAGAAAACACAGTTTTGAATACCTGGCCTGTAGGTAACTGTTTTGAACAGTAAACCAGTTTCAAAAACTTTGCTGACACACTGAAATCTTTTTTTAATGGAGGCCAGAAATGGCAGTATTTTCTGAAAAACGTATATGTAATCTGTGTGACGGAGAAAACACAGTTTTAAATACCTGACCTGTAGGTAACTGTTTTGAACAGCAAACCAGTGTCAAAAAGTTTGCTGACATACTGAAAAAAAAATTTAATGGAGGCCAGAAATGGCAGTATTTTCTGAAAACGTATATGTGATTCGTATGACGGAGATAACACAGTTTTAAATAGATGGATTTTTAGCGCTGTAATATAGAAAGGACCTGGCTGTATTCTGCAGTGCCAACAAACAAATGGCGCAGAAAAACTGTGTTCTCTGGATTGCTTTTTAAGCAAATAATGAGGATTAAGATGCAAAAAAAATTATTCCTGGCCCCTGAGACCTGGGCCTGTTTCCAGAAATGTCTAACAGCAGCAGCCGACAGAACTGGAATGGAGCCTCTTGTGCTATATGCACTGCAGTCTGCTATATACATCGCCTGCCTAGATACCCTGCCTGCCTGATATCTCTGCAGATGGATTAGTCCTTAGAAGGAGTGTTTGTTAAGATGGATATGTGTAATGTACGTTTTTTCTCCCTACACCACCTAATACACGATCAAATCTCTCCCTGACACAGCAGCAGCTCTCCCTACACTGTCTGATCCGGAGTGACAGTGACGAGCATGGCGGCGCCAGGTCTGATATAGACGTGATGATGCTGTGCGGCCAGCCAATCACTGTAATTCCCACAACCAACATGGCTATGGCATTACAGTGCATGGCAGGCAATCCCTGCATGTTCATTGGCTCTCTAAAGAGCGCCAAACATGCAGGGAGGGGATCCGATTTCCCACCCGAGCAACCCGGAAATACTCGTCGAGCGCCGAGCTTGTCGAGTGCCATGATGCGAGTACCGAGTAGTGGTGAGCACGTTCGTTCATCACTAATAGCGATGCAAAAACAATATTTTTGCTATAAAATAGTTTTTATTGGGTAGAGGCGACAAAACATAAAAAAAGTATGTGGTATCGCTGTAATCGTACTGACCCGAAGAATAAAGCTGTCTTATCACTTTTACCATACAGTGAGAGACATAAAAAAAAAAAACAATCTCTGAGTTGCTGGTTTTTGTTAATTCTGCCCAAACATCAGAATAGAAAGCGATCAAAAAATAACATGTGCCCGAAAATTGTACCAATAAAAACTCCACCTCATCCTGAAAAAAATAAGCCCTCACATGACTCCGTCGACATCAGTATAAAAAAATGATAGCGGTTGCCACACATCATGCACATGTACACATGGACATCTGCAGTACTGTTTTTTCCGGTACCGGAAATATCCAGACGTGTGAAAGAGGCCTAAAACGTAGTTTATGACCACATACAGGTGCATTTCACAAAATTAGAATATCATCAAAAAGTTAGTTTATTTCAGTTCTTCAATACAAAAGTGAAACATATTATATAGAGTCATTACAAACAGTGATCAATTTCAAGTGTTTATTTCTGTTAATGTTGATGATTATGGCTTACAGTCAATGAAAACACAAAAGTCATTATCTCAGTAAATTTGAATAATTAACAAAAAACACCTGCAAAGGCTTCCTAAGCATTAAAAAGGTCCCTTAGTCTGTTTCAGTAGGGTCCACAATCATGGGGAAGACTGCTGACTTGACAGATGTCCAGAAGGCATTCATTGACACTAAGTAAATGCAAAGTAAATTTTGCATTTCATTTGGAAATCAAGGTCCCAGAGTCTGGAGGAAGAGTGGAGAGGCACACAATCCAAGCTGCTTGAGATCTAGTGTGAAGTTTTCACAATCAGTGATGGTTTGGGGAGCCATGTCATCTGCTAGTGTAGGTCCACTGTGTTTTATCAAGACCAGAGTCGGCGCAGCCGTCTACCAGGAAATTTTAGAGCACTTCATGCTTCCCTCTGCCGACAAGCTTTTTGGAGATGGAAATTATATTCTCCAGCAGGACTTGGCAAGGTATCAATACCTGGTTTAAAAACAACAGTATCACTGTGCTTGATTGGCCAGCAAATTCGCCTGACCTTAACCCCATAGAGAATCTATGGGGTATTGTCAAAAGGAAGATGAGAGACTGCAGACCCAACAATGCAGACAATCTGAAGGCTGCTATCAAAGCAACCTGGCTTCTATAACACCTCAGCAGTGCCACAGGCTGATCGCCTCCATGCTATGCTGCATTAATGCAGTAATTGATGCAAAAGGATCCCCAACCAAGTAATGAGTGCATTTACTGAACATACATTTCAGTAGGCCAACATTTTGGATTTTAAAAACATTTTTCAAGATGGTGTTATAAAGTATTCAAATTTACTGAGATAATGACTTTTCTGTTTTCATTGGCTGTAAGCCATAATCATCAACATTAACAGAAATAAACACTTGAAATAGATCACTCTGTTTGCAATGACTCTATATAATATGAGTTTCACTTTTTGTATTGAAAAATTGAAATAAATTAACTTTTTGATGATATTCTAATTTAGTGAGATGCACTTGTCGTACTCAAGAGACATTGCGTAACAAATGTAGAAGTCCATTTTCTCCTATTGGCCCTTTTGAAAATTAAAAACTTGGGTCTAAAGCAACATTTTAGTGGAAAAATTTAACTTTTCATTTTAACAGCCCAATGTTATACAATTCTGTGAATTACCTGTAGGTTTAAAATGCTCACTACACTCCTAGAGGAATTCTTTGAGAGGTGTAGTTTCCAAAATGGGGTCACTTGTGGGGGTTTCTGCAGTTTTAGAACCTTGATGGCTCTCCAAATGCAACATGGCATCCGCAATCTATTCCAGACAATTTTGCACCCCAAAAATCAAATAGCACTCCTTCCCTCCTGAGCCCTGCCATGTGCCCAAACAAAAGTTTCTGACCACATATAAGGTATCCCTGTACTCATGAGACATTGCTCAACAAATTATGTGGTCCATTTTCTCTTGTTACCTTTGTGAAAATGAAAAATTTAAGGCTACAACATTTTTTGGGAAAAAACGTCCTTTTTAATTTTCACTGTTTTAAAATTCCGTGAAGCACCTGTGGGTTCAAGATGCTCATCACACCTCTAGATAAATTCCTTGAGGGGTGTAGTTTCCAAACTGGGGTCACTTGTGGGGGTTTCCATAGTTTAGGCACATCAGCGGCTGTGCAAACGTGACATGGTGTCCGCTATCTATTCCAGACAATTTTGCACTTCAAAAGTAAAATGGTGCTGCTTCCCTTCCAATATTAATTAATTCCTTTGATGCAAATTAAGGGTTAATATACTTCTTGAATGTGGTACTTCTTGAGGGTTGCAGGTTTTAAAATGGTGTCTTTTTTGGGTATGTTCTGTCACATAGGCCCCTCAAAGTCACTTCAAATGTGATATGGTCCCTAAAAAAATAAGTTTTATAAACATTGCTGGAAAAGTGGAAAATTGTTGATGAACTTTTAACCCTTCTAACAAAAAAAAATTATATTTCAAAAATTATGTTAACATTAAGTAGACATATGGGAAATGTAATATATTAACAATTTTCTGTGGTATACACTAACTATTTTAAAGGCATAAAAATTCAAAGTTTGAAAATGGCAACATTTACCACTAACATAAAGTACAACATGTCATAAAAAACTATTTCAGAATCACTGAAATATGTTGAAGGGTTCCAGAGTTGTTACCTCATAAAGTAACGCATGTCAGATTTTAAAAATAAGGCTCGGTCACTAATGTACAAAGTAGCTTGATCCTTAAGGGATCAAAAATTGTACACTCTTTGCCTTTTACAGCTTCTGTGTTCCCCTTTATATTTCTGACTGCAAAATTAATTAAAGGGATATTGCAACAATCACATTTTTTTCTTAAAGCACAGTAAATGCATACTTACTGATAAGGATCATAATTGATCTGAAATGCTTTGCATATCTACACTTTGAGTCTCCATATTTTTTGTGAATTATTCAATATAACCATCCATTACTTTATTTGGATTGTGGGAACTAGAGGTCTCTTTTCCTATTATTAATATACAGTTTAAGGCTAAAATGACATTTCTTATTTGTATCCTTGTGTCTTTTTAAAAAATTCCACTAAATTGAGACATTTAACTGTGCATGTCTGTTTTGGCATATCTGTTTAAATTGGCAAATTGAAGACATGCACATGCCACATCAATACTATGGGTGTACAATTTTGCATTAGCCTTTTTGGATGTCAGATGTACACCACCTAGCATTTTTGGCTGATTCAATAAGTTGAATATGTGTGATTAAACATTTCTGTAAACATAAGGTGTAGGGCATAATGGAATTAATGGCATATCACTTTTTCTCAGTCACGGTAGTATGATGATACCTCTGACAGTGACATCATCAGTTTGATTAAGTATTCTGCACAGTCCACCTCCTCTGCCACCAGAACATTTAATCTATTAGATAGTGGACTTTAAATTCCGTCATTGATACCACTATCCATTCAACCTTTTAGTCCTCCAACCAACAGCAATCTAGGTGCTAAAGGAAGATATTTCACAAGAACAATTTCTTGCACTTGACTCATTGGACCAGATGAACTTTTACCTTTGTAGTCGGATGACATAGGGCTAGAGGAGATGGAGGACATGATTCAAATGGCTAGCTATATTGCTGGCTCCATCACCTGGGATAGTAGTGGCACTGGCAGTGTTAGTGGCAAGGATCTCAGCACTTTTCCCACACTGATACAACTGTGAGCTGAGTCATGGATAACATTGATGATGATTTGGAACCAGTTCGAATACCAAGGAGGTGATATCATAAGAGGTGGAGTGCGGTGTAGTTGGCGGTAAAAAGCGTATCGGATGTTGGGACAAAAGTATTTATTGAGCGGAAGATCTACTTCTTCTGATGCCTCAACTGATGTTGATGTAGAAGGCGCAAAAGTGCCCGCATCTCTGGTGGTTGTTGTGATGGTAACTCTCATGTGCAGGCATCTCGGATGAGGAAATTCTTTTCCACATTGTCGAAGGACCAATTTATGCAGTGTATGGGTTCTGAAGTTAGAAAATAAGCCGTGGACATTCTGGTACAAATTGATAAGGAACTATATCTTTCTCAGCACATGAAGCAGCATCACATGCCCATGTGGGGAAAACAAACAGCAAGATGAGCTATGCACCAGCTATCCTCATCATGATTGTCTCTCTGGTGACCAGTCCCCATCCACAAGTAGTGTCCAGTCATTGTCAATAACAACAAGGCACTACTTGTTATCATTGGCCTCATTTACTGCTTTTTGTATTTTTCCACCTCTCCCTCCATTACATACTGTATCACATGGCAGAGAACGTGGTCCGCTCCTTCGAATTGAGGTTGTGCTGCAAGATGCACAACATCGTTAACAGCATCAAATTTACATGTATTTTATAACTCAACACACCAGTCATTGTTTACACATTTTCTTCATATCCTTGTCAATGGACATCTCCCTGACAACCAACAATAGGGCAAAATGTTGCATCTAATGTCACAATGGATGACTCCTATTCAACTACAATTTGGCAACATAGTAAGCGAAAATGACAGAAATATAGTGACTGCCATGCAGATACCCACGCCCTCAGTTTGAAGGTGCAATATTTTGTAAAGGAAAAGTTAACCCAATACCACAAGGTTGTATTCATTGCCAGAGTATGTGGGCACTTCAACCGTTCTTACATGGCAAAGAATGGTCTCTATTGACTCTCCAACTCTACATTCTTTGCAGTCTCAAAGCAGTATTGATTTGCAAAAATTGGAATGTTATGAAAATCACCTCTGCAAATATTTAGTGCCTGAAGTTACTGATGCTGAAAAAATAATCATAAAAACATAGGTAAAAACAGGTTTTTAACTAGGGTTCAGTGTACATTACAAATACAGATGAAGGTCAAACAAACTATTCAGCATAGTTCAAATAATATGAGAGACTACAATCCCAATAGCTGTTAACATAGTATCAAACAAATTGCATCCAGTGACGGGACCAAAATAAAAATATCAGAAACTGCTTTTATTTAGCTATAATAAGCCTTTCCTGACCGCAGAGGTTTGATCCCTAACATAGCCGATATGGCGCCCCCGCTCAACGTAAATTGAACCTAATGGAAGACCCTAGTGTAACATCTACCTCCTGTAAAGAAAACAAGCAAATAACCAAGTCAAGTAACTATATTGGATGTCATAAACTCTAAATAGAAACAGTAGGTAAATTCCCAATGGTCAGTAATACATTATATTACTTAGCTTCTTGTGTCAGGTACTTTTCACTTACACAGTTTCCCTTGTAGTTTGGAGGTTCATAAGAGTATCTGTCTAGAAGAAAAAACTTGAGTGCACTACCAATAAGCACCATGTTTGCAGAGTGGGTGAATCAAGACAACTAGTTGTTTTGCACCTTGGACCCCTGTCACAGTATATTTTTTTTGTATCCTATTCTGTTAATGCAATTTTCTTTAACAAAATTCTAAATTTTTGTATAAATAATGACTTTTTTGGTCAGATGAAGCTGCTTGATGGAACCAAGATTGGGAAATAAAAGGCTCCAGTTGTGTTTCTTTAATTATACTACCTATATTCATTAGGAAAACTAATATCAGATAACTTAGGAGACAGACGGATCCTGTTCAATGTTGTCAGATGCATATTCAAGAGATGTTGATATTAGTTATCTTGAGAAGGCATCACTTTTATTTTTCAAGGATTTCAGGTTCAGCGGAATTTAAACAGTAATTGTTAATTCTTCTGGTGATTGAATATCTTTTGCCGGGTCATCAGCTACAACATTAAAATTATCTAATGCATGTTCTTAATTCAGCAGTATTATTTGTTGTCACTATGTTACATGGATGGAGAGAGTGATCACTCGAGGAATATGACTCTGATTCTGTTTCACGTAGTTTGTACACCATGTTACCCACAAAAAGTACCATCCAAGTTGATAGGACACATAAACACAGTACCATTGCCTAAAGAATTGATGGCTGTCATAAAGCCAGGACATGCAAGCATACTTTAAAAAATTACATGGTTAACCAGGCTGGGAGTGGAACAGAAGCATAGGCGTGTGAATTCTTAGTTGGCCAGTGCAGCAAATTTCAGTCACTTTTATAAACGTACAGAACAGAGTGCCTAATGACAAAACATTAAGAGGGATAATTTTTGACCTTTGTTATGTTATAAAGCATGAAAAATCTGTGTGTAGTATGTGTTATTATTCAGGCTGTTAGTTACCATCCCTTTTACCCTAGCCAGAAATGTTGATGTCACTTTGACATTTCTAAGGCTGTGTTTGCATTAACGAGCTTGAAAAGGGGCTCCCGAGAGAACTTTGACTTTTACACATGTCTTTTTAGGGTAATTGGAGGCTTTTGAAGTATTTGTGATTCATTGCAAATTACATTATTTGATGAAGCTGACAAATTCAAATTTGAAAATATTTGGTAATCTCTACTTAGTAGAATAGCCTTTGGCTGTTATAACCTGCTGCAAACATGATGCTTAGACAAGCAACAGCTTCTGATAGCGTTCCTGAGAGATCTTAGCCCTTTCCCGCATGCATGTGCACACTAAACTCTGAAGATCTCCATACCTGACCTCTGTGAGGTAGCTCTCCTTTGATGTGGTTTGTGGTCATAAACACCTTGTTAGAACTAACTCACTTACCAATTCTTATTTATCCCACCAACAAAAGAAGAAATCGGAGTACTTTATTTTACATCAATTTTTAAGACATAAAAAATGAACAAATAGCAAAGAATTTATCTATCACAATTACAATAAAATAAGGTTAAAAAGCACAACCAAAACCATCCTAGTATAGTGCAAAAAGTTATAAAAATTCAATGTATTGAAGTGAATACAGGGTACGTATTAATCAGTAAAGATGATCTGCCATATTAATCAGTTATATTTGGTCCAAAAGGTAAGTATATACTGTAATTGTATCTTGTTTAACATGCACATTACATTTTCCAAAGCTTTAAGCAATTACTATAAATAGAAAGTGAAAGTAACGCTGGAAATTCCAGAGTCCATTGACATCAGGCAGGATCTTGCTTATTAATATCTGCAGACAAAACGGGAACAAGTCCAAGTTACATATGTCTTTAATTCTCTAAGCAAAGGAGCATTTGGAAAAAAAAAGCCTTATATAACAGCTTATATGAAGTAAGAAATAAGTACATTGACAACTTATGCTAAAATACATGAGTGTGGATTCTCTTTGAATATGCATTACAGAAAAGAAAAGAGATTCCATTTTCCAAATAATCACGGTATTCTTAGTATTATTTTTATAGCTAGAACATGCATCGCTGACCAATGAAGCCAGAAATTCTGAACTTTCCAAGCAGACTATACAGATGGTTGTTTATTGCAAGCTTTACTGCGATTAGTGGGATGTTTAAGAATTTTCACTTTAATTTTTACAATTTAAATGTTTAAAATTTAATTTTTTAATATTATTATTTTTTTTTTTTTTGCTAGAGCTGAGTTTATGGTAGTACAGAATATACGATTTGTCTGCTTCCAGCAAATCGCAGCATAGGGACCACTGGTAATATTCCACCTTGTGAGTGCAGTGGATTTCAGTGTGATATTGTCAGTTATCACATTGGATTATAGCTGTGATTTCATGTGCCTCCTATAGGCTAATATTTCCAGCTGTAATGGTTTAATGGTGATCTACTAATGTAAATGAATGACACATATTTTTTATGTGTTGATCGAGCACTAAAATGCTCGGGTGCTCGAAGCTCGGGCTGAGCTCGCCGTGATACTCGGGTGCTCGACCCGAGCAACGAGCCCAATGTTAGTCTATGGGAGACCCGAGCATTTTTGCGGCGGCACCCCCGGCAGTCTTTTAAAAGCCTAACAAGTGCCCAAAACGATAGTGACAGTGCTCAAATGACATGGGGATAGCATGGGGATTGCGCCAGGAAGCATTTCTGACCCCCAGGTCACTGCTGTCAACAACGTGGTCAGAGGTATTAAGCCACTTTTAAGGGCTCACAATAAAACGTTCAAAAACTAAACTGAAACTGCTTTCTTGTGAAATATGTTAAGGAACTTCCTTTCCAGGGTAAAGAAGACTTGTGTATAAGGTAAAATAAATACCCCCCTAAAAAAATACTCCTCTACACCTTGGGCTATGTTCACAAGTAGCATTTTTTATGCATTTTTGCACTTTTGTATTGCTTTCAACCGTGACAAATGCATTCACCGGGAAATGTCATTTTAACATTTTACAACCTTATCTGGCCATGTGCTGTGTGACACATGCATACAGTGCTGAAAAGACACGGGAACAGCATGGGGAAGACCCCTGGAAGCATCTCTGACACCCAGGTCACTGCCTAAAAGTGTGCCCATCAGAAGTCATCCTTGCCGCATCAGAAGATGCAGACTTGCAACTATCCCCGTGCAAGTTCTTGTCCCAGGGCAGTGTTCAATTGTACCTCCCCCATTCCTCGCAATGCAAGCGCAAATATGCAGCCAACCACCCACCCACCCACAGGCTGCAATACCATACTGCTTGCTTGCACATGAAATTGGGCCTTTTAGGCATGTGGAGGCGGAATCTGGCCACCACGTCATGGCTGCGTTGGCGGCCTGGAATCCATACTCAGTCCCCAGCCGCCCGGCGCTGGGTGTTCACACTCGGTCCCCAGCCGCCAGGGGGAGGCCGGGTGTCCACACACGATCCCCAGCCGCCTGGGGGCAGCAGGGTGTTCATAAACGGTCCCCAGCCACCCCTATTTCTCCTTGGAACATCCCCTCACACACTTTTCTTAGCCCGGCCTGCTTTAGGGCAGCATTGGACGAGCCCACCAGAGAACCAGACTCCTCCGGTGGGCCCTGGCTTCTCCATCAGGGGAGTTGAGAGTGCCAAGGTGAGGACCATGATGATGATGATACAAGTTAGCATCTGCTTTGTTTTCTTGGAATGCAAGCGCATGTATGTAGTAACGGCTAGGCCTGAGTTGGTCAGCGTTTTTGCGCATATCCTACCTCCTCCGAGGATTGCTGGATGTTTTCCTGCTACTATTCCAGTTCTATGACTCCCGTTAAAACAAAGCTTCAGGTGATAAATGATGGATGAGGTAGTGGCAAAGGAGAAACAGCAGGAGGAACAGGGACCATTCACATCAATATCAGGCCAGTCAACCACATATGCCTTGTAGGATATGTTTCTGTAACAAAAGGAGCGGTTCGGCTACACAGTTATAGGGCATACAGTGAGTGCAATACCTACCAAAAATTTTGAGGCACTCCAATGCCCCTTGTAAATGACATGGAGGTCAGAGGGCCTTAACTAAACCATTTTTTCCATTTATAGCAACTGGGTCTCCTGTACACTGTTAGCCTAAGCAGTGAATGGAAGGCTTTCCAAAAATTATGAGGAACTGCAATGCCCCTTGAAACAGACGTGGATTACAGTGTACTAAAAACCTTCTACACATTATTGGGGAGTGGGTCTCCCTTAGTTTTCGCCTTTGCATTGAAAAGCAAAAGCTGACTAAAATTAGGAGGAAATGCAATGCCCGTTGGAAGAGTCGTGGAGGTTAGAGGTAATTAAAAACAACATTTCAATGCCCCTTGGAAGAGCTGTGGAGTTCAGAGTGGCTTAAGAAGACGCTTTTAATGCCCCTCGGAAAAGACGTGGAGGTCCCAGTATCTTAACAAGATGGTTTGAATGCCCCTTGGAAGAGACGTGGAGGTCACAGTAGCTTAACAAGACGGTTTTAATGCCCCTTGGAAGAGACGTGGAGGTCACAGTAGCTTAACAAGACAGTTTTAATGCCCCTCGGAAAAGTGGTGGAGGTCGCAGTAGCTTAACAAGATGGTTTTAATGCCCCTCAGAAAAGTGGTGGAGGTCGCAGTAGCTTAACAAGACGGTTTTAATGCCCCTCGGAAAAGAAGTGGAGGTCCCAGTAGCTTAACAAGACGGTTTGAATGCCCATTGGAACAGACGTGGATTACAGTGTACTAAAAACCTTCTACACATTATTGGAGAGTGGGTCTCCCTTAGTTTTCGCCTTTGCATTGAAAAGCAAAAGCTGACTAAAATTAGGAGGAAATGCAATGCCCATTGGAAGAGTCGTGGAGGTTAGAGTGGTTTAAGAAGACGCTTTTAATGCCCCTCGGAAAAGACGTGGAGGTCCCAGTAGCTTAACAAGATGGTTTGAATGCCCCTTGGAAGAGACGTGGAGGTCCCAGTAGCTTAACAAGACGGTTTGAATGCCCCTTGGAAGAGACGTGGAGGTCACAGTAGCTTAACAAGATGGTTTTAATGCCCCTTGGAAGAGACGTGGAGGTCACAGTAGCTTAACAAGACGGCTTTAATGCCCCTTGGAAAAGTGGTGGAGGTCGCAGTAGCTTAACAAGATGGTTTTAATGCCCCTCAGAAAAGTGGTGGAGGTCGCAGTAGCTTAACAAGACGGTTTTAATGCCCCTCGGAAAAGAAGTGGAGGTCCCAGTAGCTTAACAAGACGGTTTGAATGCCCATTGGAACAGACGTGGAGGTCACAGTAGCTTAACAAGACGCTTTTAATTCCCCTTACAAGAGCCATACAGTACAGCATCTTAAAAATATTATTCCCATTATTGGGGAGTGGGTCTCCCATAGTATTTGCTTATACCTTCCAAGCAAAAGCTTCCAAAAATTAGGACGGAGCAACTTGCAATGCCCTTTACAAGAGCCATGCAGTACAGCATATTACAAACATAAGTCCCATTATTGGGGAGTGGGTCTCCCAGAGTATTTGCTTATGCCTTCCAAGCAAAAGCTTCCCAAAATTAAGACGGAGCAACTTGCAATGCCCCTTACAAGAGCCATGCAGTACAGCATATTACAAACATTATTCCCATTATTGGGGAGTGGGTCTCCCATAGTATTTGCTTATGCCTTCCAAGCAAAAGCTTCCAAAAATTAGGACGGAGCAACTTGCAATGCCCCTTACAAGAGCCATGCAGTACAGCATATTACAAACATAAGTCCCATTATTGGGGAGTGGGTCTCCCATAGTATTTGCTTATGCCTTCCAAGCAAAAGCTTCCAAAAATTAAGACGGAGCAACTTGCAATGCCCCTTACAAGAGCCATGCAGTACAGAATAATACAAACATTATTCCCATTATTGGGGAGTGGGTCTCCCATAGTATTTGCTTATGCCTTCCAAGCAAAAGCTTCCAAAAATTAGGACGGAGCAACTTGCAATGCCCCTTACAAGAGCCATGCAGTACAGCATATTACAAACATTGCTCCCATTATTGGGGAGTGGGTCTCCCATAGTATTTGCTTATGCCTTCCAAGCAAAAGCTTCCAAAAATTAAGATGGAGCAACTTGCAATGCCCCTTACAAGAGCCATGCAGTACAGCATATTACAAACATTATTCCCATTATTGGGGAGTGGGTCTCCCATAGTATTTGCTTATGCCTTCCAACCAAAAGCTTCCAAAAATTAGGAGGAAATGCAATGCCCGCTCGAAGACTCGTGGAGGTCCCAGTAGCTTAACAAGACGGTTTTAATGCCCCTTACAAGAGACGTGGAGGTCAGAGTGGTATAACAAGATGCTTTTAATGCCCCTTACAAGAGACGTGGAGGTCAGAGTGGTATAACAAGACGCTTTTAATGCCCCTTACAAGAGACGTGGAGGTCAGAGTGGTATAGCAAGATGCTTTTAATGCCCCTTACAAGAGACGCTGAGGTCAGAGTGGTATAACAAGACACTTTTAATGCCCCTTACAAGAGATGTGGAGGTCAGAGTGGTATAACAAGACGCTTTTAATGCCCCTTACAAGAGACGTGGAGGTCAGAGTGGTATAACAAGACGCTTTTAATGCCCCTTACAAGAGATGTGGAGGTCAGAGTGGTATAACAAGACGCTTTTAATGCCCGTCAGAAGAGACGTGGAGGTCAGAGTGGTATAACAAGATGCTTTCAATGCCCCTTACAAGAGACGTGGAGGTCAGAGTGGTATAAGAAGATGCTTTTAATGCCCCTTATAAAAGAGACGTGGAGGTCAGAGTGGTATAACAAGACGCTTTTAATGCCCCTTACAAGAGAAGTGGAGGTCAGAGTGGTATAACAAGATGCTTTTTATGCCCGTCAGCAGAGACGTGGAGGTCAGAGTGGTATAACAAGACTCTTTTAATGCCCCTTACAAGAGATGTGGAGGTCAGAGTGGTATAACAAGACGCTTTTAATGCCCGTGAGAAGAGACGTGGAGGTCAGAGTGGTATAACAAGATGCTTATAATCCCCCTTACAAGAGACGTGGAGGTCAGAGTGGTATAACAAGATGCTTTTAATGACCCTTACAAGAGACGTGGAGGTCAGAGTGGTATAACAAGACGCTTTTAATGCCCCTTACAAGAGACGTGGAGGTCAGAGTGGTATAACAAGTCTCTTTTAATGCCCCTTACAAGAGACGTGGAGGTCAGAGTGGTATAACGAGATGCTTTTAATGCCCCTTACAAGAGATGTGGAGGTCAGAGTGGTATAACAAGATGCTTTTAATGCCCCTCAGAAGAGACGTGGAGGTCAGAGTGGTATAACAAGACGCTTTTAATGCCCCTTACAAGAGATGTGGAGGTCAGAGTGGTCTAACAAGACGCTTTTAATGTCCGTCAGAAGAGACGTGGAGGTCAGAGTGGTATAACAAGATGCTTTTAATGCCCCTTACAAGAGATGTGGAGGTCAGAGTGGTATAACAAGATGCTTTTAATGCCTGTCAGAAGAGACGTCGAGGTCAGAGTGGTATAACAAGGCGGTTTTAATGCCCCTCAGAAGAGACGTGGAGGTCAGAGTGGTATAACAAGACGCTTTTAATGCCCCTTACAAGAGCCATACAGTACAGCATCTTAAAAATATTATTCCCATTATTGGGGAGTTGGTCTCCCACAGTCTTTGCTTATGCCTTTCAAGCAAAAGCTGACAAAAATAAGGACGGAGGAACTTTCAATAATGGCAACATGGACCACGGCCACCCTGGTGGTATAGTGGTGGTGGAGACTGAGGATAAGGAGAAGAACATAAAACAGACGAAATGAGGAAGCGTATACCCATGTGTGGGTGTGAAGCGGTGCATGTGAATACACCTCCCAAAATAACACAGTGGATTTGACTTTATGTTACTCTGCTGTCATTTGGTGGTGATAAGAAGTCTGGCCCAATCCAGCCCTTGTTCATTTTGATAAGGGTCAGCTTGTCAGCATTGTCAGTTGACAGGCGAGTGCGCTTATCAGTTATAATTCCCCCAGCGGCACTAAAAACACGCTCCGATAACACGCTAGCGGCAGGGCAGGCCAGGATCTCCAAGGCGTACAGAGCGAGTTCATTCCAAGTGTCCAGCTTGGATACCCAATAATTAAAAGGCACAAAGGAATCACGGCGGACGCTGGTACGGTCGGCAAGGTACTGCCTCACCTTCTTTTGAAACTTTCCAGAGAGTACCCTGTGCCTCAGGGTCTGTCCGAAGGGAGGGTCTGAGAAAACTGTCCCATAACGTTGACAGTGTTCCCCTGCCTCTGCTGGATTTGAGTTGCCTCTCTCTCGCTTGTACGCTTTGGTTGGTCAACGAACTGTGACCTCTGCCGCTAGCGTGTTTAGATGGGAATTTTTTTAACAGTTCTGCAGCAAGGGCCTTCTGGTGCTGGCCCATTTTTGTAGACCTCTCCACCTCAGGAACAAGAGAGTGAAAGTTCTCCTTGTAGCGGGGATCTACAAATGTCACCAATCAGTAATGACTGTCACCCAACATTTTGACAATGTGAGGGTCACGGTTAAGGCAGCGTAACATAAAGTCAGCCATGCGTGCCAGACTGGTAACGGGTAAGATTTCCGTGTCCTCACCAAGATGATGACTGACCATGCTCTCCTCCTCCTCCTCCTCCCCCCTGTCCTCAGGCCACCCACGTTGAACCGACAGTATGACACTTGTACAGGTACTACCGTCTACAGCGCATGATAACAGCTCCTGTTTTTCCTCCTCCTCCTCCTCCTCCTCCTCCTCTCTCACATTGTCCCCCAATGCACGTTGGGATGAGATGAGGCTGGGCTGTGTGTAATCGCCCACTACGGCTTCTTGATCCATCTCATCATACTCTGGCTGCAATGCCTCCACTTTAATTCTCTGCAGAGAGCGTTGCAAAAGACAGACAAGTGGGATGCTGACACTAATGATGGTGTCATCGCCACTTACCATCTTGGTGGCCTCCTCAAAGTTTGTCAGGATGGTACATATGTCAGACATCCAGGTCCACTCATGAGGTCTTATGTGTGGAGTCTGACCTGAATATCGACGGCCTTGTTGCAGATGGTACTCCACAACTGCTCTCTTCTGCTCACAAATCCTTAGCAACATGTGGAGGGTAGAGTTCCAACATGTGGGGACATCACATACCAGTCAGTGTGACGGAAGCTGCAAACGCTGCTGCAACACAGCAAGGGCGGCGGAAGCTGTAGCCGACTTGCGAAAATGAGCTGACAGGCGGCGTACTTTGACGAGCAGATCTGGCAACTCGGGGTATGATTTTAGAAACCGCTGAACCACGAGGTTAAGCACATGAGCCAGGCATGGTACGTGTGTGATCTCGCCTCGCCTCAGAGCCGCCACCAGGTTATGGCCATTGTCACACACGACCATGCCTGGATGTAGGTTCAGCGGTCTCAGCCACAGATCTGCCTGCTCTTTCACTGCTGTCCACAACTCACAAGCAGTGTGAGGTTTATTACCTAAGCTTATGAGTTTCAGCACAGCCTGTTGCAGCTTGGCGGAGGCAGTACTGCAGTGCTTCCAGCTTGTAACTGATGTGGTGATATCTGAGATGGAGGCTGAACATGAGGAGGAGGAGGAGGATGATGCGCAGGAGCTGTACACTGTGGGGGCAAATCTGAGTGACATAGGGCCCGCAATCCTCGTTGTGGAGAGGATGTGTTCCGTCCCAAGGTCCGACTGGGTCCCGGCTTCCACTATGTTTACCCAGTGTGCCGTCAGGGAGATGTACCATCCCTGGCCACAAGCACTTGTCCACGTGTCCGTTGTCAGGTGGACTCTCCCAGTATCTGCGTTGTTGAGGGCATGGCAGATGCTTTGGGACATGTGCTTGTGTAGTGCGGGGATGGCACACCGGGAAAAATAGTGTCGGCTGGGGACCGAGTACCGAGGGACGGCCACCGCCATAAGGTTACGGAAGGATTCCGTCTCCACCAGTCTAAAAGGCAGCATTTCCAATGCAAGCAGTCGTGAAATGTGCAAATTTAGGACTGTGGCCTGTGGGGCGTTAGCTGCGAATTTCCGCTTTCGTTCAAGGTCTTGGATATGGACAAGTGAACGCTGCGGTGGGACGTGGATGTGGACGTTGATGCTGTTTCTTGAGAAACTGCCATAACAAGTGAAGACTGAGAGGAGGGGGCATCTTTGCATGCAGTATGGACAGGGGATTGCCTTGCACACACAACAGGGGGTTCTATTGCACGCACAACAGCGGAAGAAGCACTGGTGACACCCGCTGACACTGGTCGTGGACCCTGGGTTTCGCCCCACAAAGTCGGGTGCTTTGCTGCCATGTGCCTGATCATGCTGGTGGTGGTCAGGCTGGTAGTTTTGTCACCCCTGCTGATGCTGGCATGGCAGGTGATACAAATGGCCTTTTTGGGGTTATCAGCAGAGTCTTTAAAAAAATTCCAGACTCTGGAAGACCTACCGCTTGTACTGGCAACGTCTCTCGTGTTGGTGTTACGGGGAACGGTTGCCTGCCTTCTGTGTGCGGCCACCACGCTGCTTCTTCCTGCCTGTTGGGGTACTCTGCCTCCCTCCACCTGTGTGCTGCTGGCCTCACTCTGCATGTCTTCCTGCCACGTTGGGTCAGTTACTAGATCATCCACCACCTCCTCCTCTTCCACTTGCGCACCACCATGCTCCTCCTCACTTCCTGGCAATTGTGTCTCGTCATCGTCCACCTCTTGTGACAAATTGCCAGCGTCAACTTCCTGTGGCCGTGGCTGTTCAAATATTTGGGCATCGCTACATGGGATCTCCTCTTCCACCACTTCAAGCATAGCAGGCGAGGGACACAAATATGGAAATGGACCAGTGAACAGCTCTTCAGAGTGTCCAAGTGTGGGATCAATTGCTGTCTGACGACACTTGGCATGGTGGGTGGAAGGAGCATCAGGGTGAGGAGGAGTATGCGGTCGAGACTCACGGCTACTAAGAGTTGACCGTGTTGAAGACAGACCGGAGGTGGTGGTGCCCAGGTAACTGGAAGTATTATCTGCTATCCAATTAATAACCTGTTCACACTGATCAGTTCGCAATACTGGTGTTGTTCTGTGCTTCCCTAGTAATTCGGTCAAGAAGTGGGAGCGAGAAGATGTAGCTGTTGGTTGTGGCACATTTTCACCTTGGCCACGGCCCCGTCCTCTACACGCACCATCACCAGAACGTCCAGTTCCACGTCCCTTGCCATGCGCCTTGCCCATTGTAAAGGAAGTAAAATAGCTTACATTCGCACTATCAATGGAAAAAGGGTAATAGAAAGTAGATTAGGACCATGGAAGAGGAAAACCACAGTTCTATTTCTCTGGCCTACACCCGACTCTTTTAAACAATCAGAACAATCAGGGAAAAACTATTACTGTTTTTCCTTACGGAAAAAATACCAAAACCTGAATAATAGAGATTTTTTACCGTGGAACAGCAAAACCACAGTTATTGTTTACTGGGGTATACCACACTTTTTAAAATATATTGATTTAAAGCTGAACATTGAGCAACACACTCAAACTGTTTTTTTTTTTAGATACCAAAGGCCCAAAACTGGATACTACAGAGATTTTACCCGTAGAACTGCAAAACCACACTGGGATTTGTCAGGCGTACACAAGACTATTTTCAACAGATATATTTTTGTGTCAGAACACTCAGGAGACACTACTGTTTTTTTTACTGCAAAAAATGTGATAATAGAGATTTTTTACCGTGGAACAGCAAAACCACAGTTTTAATTTACTGGTGTATATACCAGACTTTTTTAAAAATATAGATTTGCGGCTGCACAGTGAGCGACACACTCAAACTGGTTTTTTTTTAGATACCAAAGGCCCAAAACTGGATACTACAGAGATTTTACCCGTGGAACTGCAAAACCACACTTCTGTTTCTGTGGCCTATACCAGACTCTTTTCAACAGATATATTTGTGTCTGAAAAATCAGAGACACACTTTTTGGGGGGGCAGGGGGGGACACCAATAGGTTAATAAGATGGGTATTTGTACAGTGTGTAGGAGGGAAAAAAAAGAGGATTTAGATGAAAAAAAAGGATTTTTACTGGCCCCCGAGACCTGCAGCTAAGTCCAGCAATTTCAGAAACAGGAGCACACAGGACTGTAATGCAGCGTTTGCTGATATAACCACTGTGTCTCCTATACAGCCTGCCTGCCTGCCTGCCTGTCTGATATCTGGGACGGATATTAGTCCTGAGAAGGACTGTTTGTTTGTTCTGGCAGCCTTTACATACCCTACACTAACTATTTCGCAGGAAAAATGTCTCCCTAGCACAGCAGCGCTGTCCCTACACTGTCTGATCCGGAGCGACTGTGTCCAAGATGGCGGCGCCCGGTTTTAAATACTCGAGGTGACGCTGTGCAGCCAGACAATCACTGTAATGCCCACAAACAACATGGCTGCGGCATTACAGTGACTGGCTGGCAATCCCTGCATGTTCATTGGCTCTGTAAAGAGCGCCAAACATGCAGGGCGGAGACCCGAGCTCCCGCCCGAGTGACCCGGAAATGCTTGGTGCTCGCCGAACATCCCGAGTAGCGTGATGCTCGGGCGAGTACCGAGCAGTGTCGAGCATGCTCGCTCAACACTAATGTTATGGTATCTATTGTGAGAAAAAGGAGTTTTATAGGGTTTAATAGATTGCACTGTATACATTGCCATTAGTAATTGTACTACAGTATAAATTATGGAAAAAATTGCTGTCTAAATCTGAGTAGGATAAGTATGGTAACACACTAGACAAGAGGAAGTTAATAGTTTTGTGCAAAAATGTCCAAGCTAAAGGGAGTGGTTTAGTTAATTATTAGTGTTGCGCGAACGTGCTCGGATAAGGCGTTATCCGAGCACGCTCGTGTGCTAACAGTGTCTTCGGCTGGCCCGGAAAATATGTTTGCGTCGCCACGGCTGCATGTCTCGCGGTTGTTAGACAGCCGCAACACATGCAGGGATTACCTAACAAACAGACAATCCCTGCATGTGGTGTGACTGTCTAACAGCTGCGAGGTATGCAGCCATGGCGACGCAAACATATTTTCCGAGCACGCCGAAGACACTCTGTTAGCACACTAGCATGCTCGGACAACGCCTTATCCGAGCACATTCACTCAACACTAATAATTATATAAAGCTGGAGGTTATCAGAGCGTTAATAGTTTCCAAGAGTTACAATAAGACAGTTAGTTATATTAAGTACTCCAGAAAACTGAGTGTGCATGTAAGTGGCTTCCAAACCCCTGTTTTTTCTACATTTCTGTTTTTTTCAGTCAAGATGGGGTGCAGAGTGTACTTTAATGAGAAAAAAAAATGAACTTTTTAGAATTAACCAAATGGCTGCAATGAAACAAAGAGGGAAATTTAAAGGAGCCTGAATACTTTCCGTACCCACGGTACACACAGTTTATATTACACACACAAACTCAATGCTAAATACAAACTAACTATTGTTAAACCTTGCTTATTGCAAGATTTAGGAGACTAATGTAGCTGGCAGACTTGAAAGTTGTTAGTTGGCACCAAGTTACAACAGCAACCATCGGCACCACACAATCGCTTTGCGTTAATGCTGATTTAATGAGAAAGGGAGTCCCTCTCTCTCTCACAACCATCTAGTTGCTGCAGCTGCTGTTAACCATGACATCTAAAGAGCTAAATGACCACATATGGTGCTAGCACCAATTGGAACCGTTGCAGCAGGGAGTCAGCTATAAAATGCAGCTGGCATCCTATTCTGATACTGTGGGCTCTGCTCCTCAGCCTGCTTCACAATTGCACTATACATATAGGGCAGTTTGCTGGACTCCTTGTCCGTTGCACTGTACATGTTCAAAGGATGTTGGGAAGGGGTTAAACAATCAATTCATATGTTTTTTGTGGAAATTCTTAAACCATGATAAAATAGACAAACAAGTGCTCCAGGCTCTTAAATAACATGCTACTTCATGAGACCATGCACTGGTATACAGGTTTATTACATAAACAGCTTTGTGATGTAAATATTTCTTAATAGACAGTATTGGCACATAGACAGACTAAGAGAGTTTTTGTAAACCCCGGGCTGAAAAGTTAGATGCAATTTTACTCTTTTCTGCCTATGCTAAATAATAAGATGGCAGTTGCTACTGATAAGTGTCACGGGTGTGTCAGAGGTGACAGACAGTCGCCCTGCAGTTAGTTGCAGGAGATCTCTACGTTTGACATTACATACATCTTCTTAGAGGCTGTCTCTAGGACCCAGTGGCTACCTCCCTCTGGCTAATTAACACCCTGCCTGGGTGTATAAATACCTGCTGTGTTTCAGAGGGAGGTGCTGGTGATATTCATTACTACTTGTGAGGCTTTAGCAAGAGCAGTACTTCGTCCTCTCTGGAGCTTGAGGATGTGTGCGCATTTGTCTGGAGTTCGTCTAAAGCTAAGCAATTTCCCCCTGTTTGTCCACCCCTGTTGTCTATAGTGTTTGGTGGAGATCGACTGGTGCTCATCTCCTCCCTTCCCTAGCCTTGGCCATGCGCCAGGGAAGGGCAGGGCGAGGCATGCCTGCGTGCGGCAGATATAAAACCAAATCAAATCAAAAATATTAGACTTTTTATTTTTTTTATTGGAGAAAATAATCCAATTTTTAACAGAAAATTTGAAGATGAAACGAGTCTCGTGTTTTCAATCAATGGGATGACAAATCAGGTGTGACATGTTTTTTATATGAAGAACAGGGATCTATTAAACTCTGATCTTGACAACACATCAGAATAAGTCATCAATATACTGTATTATCGCCGGACAGCCCTTTTACGAATTTCTTTTACATGTGTTCGAAGAACAGATTAGAAACAACAGTATATTCTACAAGTAAAAACAAAATATCCACCGATGAGCTGAAGTCTAATAGTGCGTAATTTATCCACAATGACAGAAACCTAAGCATATCAATATATATCTGGAAAGCTGACTCAGAAAAAGTGCTTAAGAATTAATGTGTCAAAGTAATTATCTTAACAAGAAAAGACCAATGAATTGACGTGATCTGACCTTATGCACTCATGCAAAACAACACAGTACAAACATTTTCACTAAGTTTCATAAAGTAAGGAAAAATAAAACACTTACTGGTTGTTTCGCATGATGGGATAAGTTATACTCACCTTGAATGGGACAAACTAAGTATCAAATTTGCTGATTGGAAATTTTCATTTGAAAATTTAGAGTGTTTAACCCTTACAGGGCTGTCATAGGGCAGATTCTCATAGCTAAGCTCATTGTGAAGAAGGCTAATGAGCATTAATAGTGAATTGCATTAAAATCAATACCTTTCGATATAGAAATTGGCATAACGCCCTTTACCAGTGAAAAAAATTGTGATATTCATCTAACTCCTAATTTACTGCTATAACCATTCAACACCATATAAAGAATTCAGTTTTCTTTTTATGTCAGTTTGAATACTGTATATGAAGTAGGAAATGCAGACAGTTTACATTTTATCATTCTTCTTTCATTCCTCTTGAAATTATATGACAGCTGTGTATTATTACCTTTATCAGTAGAATGTGTCTATACAAAATTTCTCCTTGTCGGCAATTAGCGGACAGTGTGCAAATGTGTAGGAACATGCCCTATTGTCAACCAATGGCCAATTAATAAATATGTTTCCAGTAGGAATAGCAGAGGAAAGGAGGGCTGACAGATCCTCTACAATGCCCCGTCTTGTAAATAATAACTTTTGGTATGCTTTTTATTTAAATGGGATGTAAAAAGCTCTTTGACGCTGCTCAGGTCCTGGTGTTTTGATAAAGCAGTAAAGTCACATCAACAGTATGGGTCACCGCTCCAGCCAGTCACTGAGATCAGTGCTCGTGTGCCGAGGTTACCAACATGTGATGCTGAACTCAATGCATGCCACTGAGCTTAGTGACTGCGTAGAGCAGGGGTGGGGAAACTCTGACTCGCGGTCCGTAAACCGCTTGCAATGTCCTTTTCTTCAGCTCCCGTGCAGATTCCCAGGGACCGCAGTATAAAACGCAGACCATCAGCCCTTCAATTACCAATGACACTGCATGCACACAGCATTCACTACTGAATGCTGTGGAATAAAGGATTACGTCCTGCGTCAGGATGTACTTTGTGGGCGGAGTCAGTGCGCTCTGTGCTACACGTTCCAATCCGATGCCCCCTTGTAATGTATATATGCCCTTAGCCCCTTCTGTTATGCTTCCAGCCCCTCTTGTAATATATATACAGGTATGTCCCTAGCCCCTACTGTAATGTAAATACGACACCAGCTCCTCCTGTAGTTTATATATGTCCCAGCCCTTCCCGTAGTGTGTATATATGTCCCCAGTCCCTACTGTAATGTATGTATGTCCCCAGCCCCTCCTGTAATGTATTTATGTCCCCAGCCCACCAAAGAGAAGCAGTTGCAGCCATCATATTAGCGGTAAGTTAATTAAATGTTTGACCAAATTTAGGATAAATTTCAAGTTGATAATTTTGAATGGCCTCTGACTGATGGTCTAAATATCCAAATGGCTCCTGGTAGAAAAAAGGTTCCCCACTCCTGGCCTAGAGCAATGATGCGTACTGTAGATGTGACCTCACCACTGTATTCAAAACACTGGAACCAGAGCAGCGACAGGGGGCCATCATGGGACCAAGTGAGGGGCAGTACCTGCTTGGTTTGTTATTTTATATAGCTTACACAAATAGGGGCCTGCTTTCCTGAAAGTAGACAACCCTTTTTTAATGGTGGATTAGTCCTTCCTGTCTAATTAGTCTGGTTTCAGTGTTGCTTCCTAATTGTATGCTTTGTTTGCATGCAATATGATTCCATTGAACTTATACATGGCTCAAAAGTATGATCAGGTCATGAAATTCTGGCTAATTAGATGAATTAGATCTAGTGAAACACAACGCAACCAGGGCAAGTCTTCTGGACCTCCTTCCTGATGCCAAGGATCTCTAGGTACTACTTCTCTGATCTGTTCAGCATATTCTTACATCTGGTCTGAATAGTGGATTCATTGGTGTCTATTATCCCTTTGATTGAGACTGATCAGTAGTGTATGACACTGTGACCATCATATGGCCATATTTATCGAAGGTAGTTTTATTCAGTCACGGTATAGCTCCGTTATTTGGTCTCAGTATAATACTATTTTGTCGGTGTAGTTCACTGTTATTAGGTCACAATTAGAAATTATTATTCAATAACTGGGTGGTATTATTTAGTCAATATATGCTAATTTTAGCACTGGTTTTATTCATTGTAAAGTAATAGAGTCTCTATATATGTCAATATTATTCACTGTATAATAGATTTATTCAGTCACTAGCAACATTTTAAACAATGAATTAACTATTCAACAGTATATTTCTCTGAAACATAAACACAGATTTCTAAAGTAAAGTTAAGGATGTAATCAGCATTACATTGCCCATACACCGATAGCGTTAGTATGAGGTAGACACACTTGATGACGGGTTCCCTTTAAAGAGCGTTTTTCTCCCAAAATATAAAAAAAAATTTAATACACTCATATAGAGAACTTAGCCCCCATAAAAATCATTCTTGTGTTAAAAACTTTATTTAAAACTTTTACGTTTTATATAACAACAGTTTTATAACATATGTTAATGAGGTGGGTTGACCTGGTTGTGGCTAAGTGCTCCTGGCACCTTTCAGCTCCATCAATTACCATCCTCTGCCACTCCCCTTGTGATATGGGGGGAGTCGACTATGTCAACTGGAAAATAAAAAAGTCAGGGCTCTTGGAAGAAGGAAAGGAAAAAATGAATGAGCAAAAATGGAAAATTGCCATTCAGGAAGGGGTTGAAGACAAAAAAGAGAGCATGTTTCATTTTGTGCCCAGTTTTTGAACCATGTGCTCTATTTTGAAGAATTTTTCACAAAGAAGGCCAGAAAAGGTGAGGCTAAAATGAAAAGTTACTTCAATAAATTGCAAATGGTGAATTGGGCCCATGGAATTTGTACTGAGCCTATACACTGCTCATTGCTTTTGCCTTCTGAGTACACAGACACACATACACAGACACAGCGACATGCTGTAGAGCAGGTTGTTAATCAAGCTGAAGGAGCCGTGATAACACAGTGCTCACCGATGACTGGAAGCAAGCGACTGCAGGGAGAACATAACTTCATTTTCTTCTTGTAGCCACTCTTCCAGTAAATGAGACTGACATGATTTAACCACTATTTACCTGCAGGTTGCCTTTATTTCTGTAGATAAATAGCATTTTTGGAGGCTTTCACTTTAAGATAGGTCACTGTACTAATCTTTGACTTGTACATAGTTGCTAGATCACCCCTAAAACTATTCTTAAGCACATTTTTGTTATCTTTGGCACTATTTTTCATCCATTCCACCTAGTTGTTTTTGCTATCCACCTTTAAATATGCTCAAACTCCATTATCCTTTTCTTGTATACAGTTTATTTTTAATAAGGGGATTAAGATATGAAAATAAGTATGCAGTAAGATATAAGATGTAAAAACCCATAGATATAGTCTGGAAGTAGAAAGTTGGACAAATACATATGTATTACAGGAAATCTGGCTGTTCATGTCAGTTTATACGTGACATTCTCATTTATGAAGTATTATATTTATCCTGATCTCATTTGCAAGGAATACATTTTCTTATTCATCTAAACTTAGAAAACATACCATGTAATTGTTCAGACTTGTCTGTCTTTCCTAAACACATTCACTGGTTGTGTAGGTTGTGAGTCAGATGTAGTGACGTGTTGATCACTTGCTTCTGGGTCACATGAGAACTGCCTGTTTATTATGTGTTTTTTTTTCTACTGATTTTCTGCATTAAAAAAGCCCTTCCATGAACCTTTCCCCCTAAGCCTATGTACATATAGTGTACTGTCAGTTTGTTAATGTTAACAGCTACCACCGTGTTCTCCTGTATCCAGCGTCATTCCATTCCTCTTCTGAGTGACGTCATTGCTCTTCAGACTCTCCAGGTATCTGCGTCTGCGTTCCCTGGATGTGGATTTTAAAATGTAAGCCTATAGACCATCAGAACACAGCTCCTTAGACTTGCATTGTAAAAGAGACTTCCGACTCACACAGAACATAGAGTGATCCAGATAGCCTGAAGTGCAGTGACATCACTCAGAAGAGGAGCAGAATAGCCCTGGGTCCTGGAGAAGGTGGTGGTAGGTGAATATGTTAACATACTCAGTGCATTACATGCATATATAAACTTTAGAGGGAAAAAATGTCATTGCTGAAATACCATGCCACAAAATAGCAAAAAAAAAATACAATACTTTCAATTTACTAGGGTCTTTTGTAACTCAGCATAAAACCATATTCAACATGCAATGCGAGAAACAGTGCCAGTTTAAGGCATGTGCGGTTGACTAGAAGATCCAATAAAACAACTTGGACATTGTGAGCTAGAACACTGTTTTGGGGTACCAGTTGTGATTGGCTCCATTGTATTTTTTTTTAACAATTTTTTATTGTAAGAAAAAATGTACTGTACTATGTGTGTAGTCTATGAGATCTAAAGAAGCTCTCATCTTTTAAGCGTGCTTTTTTGTTTGTGTTTGTTTATTTTATTACAAATAAATGCATTTATTACTCCTCTTTGAATGGTTTCCTGATATCCCATCTCAAAACAAAGAAATTAACAGATTTTTCATGGGACAACTCCTTTAAGTACATAAAGATGACCAAAGTAGATTTTCATTAGAAGATCTTGGAATAGTAGTAACTTCCATAATTGGATGTGTTAAAAAAAAACGTTCCTGTGCTAAGATAATCTTACTAATGTGACCCTGCTATGAATTGCGTAATGGTTTTGTCCTACGATGCAGAGCTGCTCCAGTTCATGGTTGGCACATACCACATCACCTGGCCAAAGGAGGTAGCATAAGTCATTTATATTAAGTACAAAAAGAACAGACGGAAATACGGGGCAAAGGAATAGTCAGATCACCAAATGTTGATTAGCAGTCTTCATCTGTTAGGCAGCGCACGGAGTCGTCCCAGTCTCGGACGTGGAGACAAATAGCAGAAAAACAAGAAAATCCTCCAGCGGTAGCTAAAAATATAAAAAGTGAAGTTTATTGATCACATTAAAAACTGTAGTAGCAGGTCACCAAATGAGATCCACTGGACATAGGAGGAACTGACCAACTAGTTTCATCTTAATGCCCATGTCCATTGGATCTCTTTTAGGGACCTGCTGCTACAGTTTTTAATGTGATCAATAAGCTTCACTTTTTATATTTTTGGCTCCGCTGGAGGATTTTCTTGTTTTTCTGCTATTTATATTAAGTAGGTAAGTGGGTATACAGATAAAACAGGGGCTCGCATCTGTTTATTTGTGTCAGGGAACACATTTCCCTGCCTGTCTGTTTTATCACAGGAGTGAGTGTTTCTGAAACATCACCAGTCCTGTGAATTCATTAAAAATCAAGTAAGTGACATCTAAGCTCAGTCCTTGCTGGAGGTCCCACATCACTGGCTTGACTTATGATGAGCTCAGAGGGCTGGAGACATGGAAAAAACACACTACTGTAATTAAACAGGCAGAGAAATATGTTACATATCGGTGGAGGAGAGGGGCACAAGAGGCAGCAGCCGCCTACTGCAGCCTACACTGTCCCTGCTGCTAAAGAAAATGAATATTCATGGCTCCCCACGCCCATGGGGCGTGGGGAGCACTGAATATTCATGCTCCTTAATAGCGGTATACAGTGTAGCCACGCTGCGGCTGCTGCTGCTGCCGGCTATCTCCTGTGCCGGCTGTTAAAGGGCATGAATATTCAACCTCTCTCCACGCCCATGGGCGTGGGGAGGGGGTGAATATTCATGCCCTTTAATGAGCGGGCACAGGAGATAGCCGGCAGCAGCAGCAGCCGCAGCGCGGCTCTGTTGTGTGCCGGCTATGAAGGAGAGTGAAGTCACTGCTCCCCGCGCACACAGACCCCGCATGGGGAGCAGTGACTTCCGGCAGCTGATCTCTCCTTGTGAGCCGCGCATGGCAGTGACATCATGCGCGGCTCACATGGAGAGATCAGTGCAGGCAGACCGGATGCAGCGCTGGAGGAGAGAAGAAATGTGAGTAGGAGTGTTTATTTTTTTTAATGTGCAGCCTGATGAGGATTAGGGGGACCATGCATACTAGGACAGGGATTAAGAGTGCCATGCATACCTGGACAGGGATTAGGGGTGCCATGCATACCAGGACAGAGATTAGGGGTGCCAAGCATACCAGGACAGGGATTAGGGGTGCCATGCATACCAGGAAAGGGATTAGGGGTGCCATGCATACCAGGACAGGGATGAAGGGTGCCATGAACACCAGGTCAGGGATGAGGGGTGCCATGCATACCAGGATAAGGATGATGGGTGCCATGCATACCAGGACAGGGATGAGGGGTGCCATGCATACCAGGATAGGGATTAGGGGTGCCATGCATACCAGGACAGGGATGAGGGGTGCCATGCATACCAGGACAGGGATGAGGGGTGCCATGCATACCAGGACAGGGATTAGGGGTGCCATGCATACCAGCACAGGGATTAGGGGTGCCATGCATACCAGGCTAGGGATTAGGGGTGCCATGCATACCAGGACAGGGATGAGGGGTGCCATGCATACCAGGACAGGGATGAGGGGTGCCATGCATACCAGGACAGGGATGAGGGGTGCCATGCATACCAGGACAGGGATTAGGGGTGCCATGCATACCAGGACAGGGATGAGGGGTACCATGCATACTAGGACAGGGATGAGGGGTGCCATGCATATCAGGATAGGTATGAGGGGTGCCATGCATACCAGGATAAGGATGAGGGGTGCCATGCATACCAGGATGGAGGGATGCCAGGCATACCAGGATGGGGATGGGGACCACATATAAAAGGAAGGGGGGCAGCATATATACCAGGGTGGGGGATATTGTCAGAATTGGGGGACATTACCCCTATACCAGTGTCAGCAGAAGAACCCCTCCCCCTTAAAAGCGCATCATGACCACATTTTTTGCTTAAATTTTTATTTTTTTATTTTCCTCCTCTAAAATCTAGGTGCGTCTTATGGTCCGGTGCGTCTTATAGTCCGAAAAATACGATATTATTTGCAGCTATTGAATAGGAGAAAGAGCAATGTTATAAGACTTCACCCAATTTACAAAGTCAGAGGCATCGTAGGAAATGTATTCCGCATTAGGAAAAAATTATTCAAGAAGGCAATCAACCCTGAAATGGGATATATACTGACACAAGACAAACAGAAATTCAACATGCGGCACTGTGTAGGCAACATTTTGTTACTGGATTTCTTGTCCTGTCCTGACAATAAAGCCAGGCTATTGAAATACATGTTTATGTTCATTACACATTCTTATGTATTGAACTTTGTTTGTTTGGTAACAGCACCATCTGCTGACCATTTAATGTAAACGTTTTAGTTTCGGTTTGCAATGTATTTTGGGAGTTTCTGATGCATTCTGGGAATATTGCAATGCATTGTGGACTTGATATTATGACACTGCAGAAATACCAGCAGCCATTTCCTGCATTCTCTTGAAGAGGTATCAGACCACTCATCTCCTGTCTTATGCTCCTCAAACAGCCTGTCCTAAGCATAGTTGGTAAGTTACTATATATGTGTTAGTATGCAGTGTAAGAGGTACAATGCACATTAGAAGAATGTTGATGTATTAAATAGGTGTCATCAGTTAATATTACCTCATGTTACACTGTATTGCAGATTACCTGTATCTATGTATTGTACAGTATATGTTCTGAATACCTTGTTATTACATCCTATAGTTTCACCCTTTCCTGTCAAATCTACAATCAATAAAAGAAGGTTACAAGTTCACAGCCTCTCTTTTTCTTAAAGAAGACAGGGGGTTTAGCTATATGTCTCACTGCACACCGTGCTATCGTGTAAGGACAGAATATTGCGTCTTGAAATTTTTTTTAGCTTTATGTTTTATATATATTTTTTTCTTTTAGGAAGAATGTGACTGTAAATGTAAAGTATTAAATTATTTGGTGAAAATTTAAATTTCTGTTATATTTTTATTTTGTTCATTTCAACTATAGGAATTACTTACAGCATCTACTGTAGCAAGAAAGAGAATATCTATGCTTATTTCACATAAAGCAACTTACAGAAAAATAACAATTTTGCCATTATAAATGTTTAGGTTCTGTGGTGTATAGTGGCTGTCATGAAAAAATACTGTATATTTTTAAAGGAAATCTGTCAGTAGGATCAACCCACCTAGGGCATCTATATGAACATATAGGCCATTGAAAGCTGAATAAAATTATATCTTGATATTTGCAATCCAATGTCTTATTCCAGAGAAATCCATGTTTTCCTTAATATGTAAATGAGCTGTTAAGATCTATGAGCCGGAAATAGACCTTCCTGAGAGGTGTGAGATATGTAGATCAGGTGAGCAGACTGTGAGTCATTACATTCAGAGCAGAAGTTTCCTTGAACAACTAATTTTTAAGCTGAAGCTTAAACTGGTTATCAAAAATTTGCAGTCTGGTATAACTGCCATTTGGTATAACCCCAGGCCCAATTGGACTCCCTCTGGTGTATTTTAAAAAAGTCTGTGACACACTCTGCCCCAATTTGCGGTTATCCCTAAACTTGATTCTCATTGACTTTGTTAAGCCTAGGGACTCATTGAGTGCTCACATTACAGCAATTCACAAGGAGAGAGAAGATCTCAATGCACTAGCTACTGACCTATTTTCCTTCTAAGGCCACAGCCCCACTATCAGTATTTGGTCAGTATTTTTCTCAAGAGTGGAAGCCAAAACCAGAAGTGGATGATAAATGCAGGAGTGCTGCACTTGTTTCTATTATACCTTTTACTCTGATTGTTCCTCACCTGGTTTTCGCTGCCACTTCTGAGAAAAAATATTGACCAAATACTGATAGTGGGGTTGTAGCCTAAATGTAGCTCTCACATTTTTTTACTAAAATCTTGGAGACTAGATTGGTCTCCTTTCAGAGAGGGAACATTCACCCTGACCAATTTGGCTTTATACTCAGTAGAAAAGTTAGAGATAAAACCACTACAGCTTTGAATCTGATCCATAGAGCCAATATGGATGATACTCCTTCTAAATGCAGGTATATCCTTCTATAGCGTTAACTGGATGTTTATAGAGGAAACTCTGTGTGATGTTGGCTTAAAGGATTTTGTGTTAAAGTGGATTGGGTCCTTGAATGATCCTTCAGCCAGCATCCAGGTGAATGGAATCCTCCTGAAAAGTTTTCAAATCAGTAATGGAACCCACCAGGGATGCCTCTTTCACCCCTTTCTTTCACCCCTTATTTTCATACTCACTCTTGAACCTTTCTTACGATTTGTTAGGGCAAATGTAAACATTTCCTTTAGTAGCACACATCGCCGCCATAGAATAAAATCCTGCAGGGCATGCAAGGTCCCCCTGCTCAAGCCAGCACATGTCCAAGCACATTTGAAGTTCGCCAATGACCATCTGGATGACCAAAGGAGGCATGGAAGAAGGTCATGTGGTCAAATGAGACCAAATAGAATTTTTTAGTATCAACTCCACTTGCCGTGTTTGGAGAAAGAAGGATGAGTACAACCCCAAGAACAACGTCCCAACCTTGAAGCATGGTGGGGAAAACATCATACTTTGGGGGTGGTTTTCTGCAAAGTGGACAGTATTGAAGGGAGGATGGATGGGGTCATGTATAGCGAGATTTTGGCCAACAACCTCCTTCCCTCAGTAAGAGCATTGAAGATGGGTCGCGGCTGCGTCTTCTTGCATGACAATGACCCAAAACACACAGCCAGGGCAACTAAGAAGTGGTTCCGCATTTCAAGGTCCTGGAGTGGCCTAGCCAGTCTCCAGACCTGAACCCAATAAAACATTTTTGGTTGGAGCTGAATATCAATGCTGCCCAGCAACAGCCTCGAAACCTGAAAGATCTGGAGAAGATTTGTATGGAGGAGTGGGCCAAAATCCCTGTGCAAACTTGTTCAAGAACTACAGGAAACGTCTGACCACTGTAATTGCAAACAAAGGTTTCTGTACCAAATATTAAGTTCTGTTTTTCTATTGTATAAAATACTTATTTCATAAAATAAAATGCAAATTAATTATGTAAAAATCATACGATGTAATTTTCTGTTTTTTTTCTTCCGTCTCTCACAGTTGAAGTGTACCTACAATAACATTTACAGACCTCTCCATTCTTTGTAGGTGGGAAAATTTGCAACATTGGCAGTGTATCAAATAGTTATTTTCCCCACTGTAAAGCATTCATCGTAGAGCACAGAATATATGTGATCCAAAATGTTATGTAAAATGTTCCCAACAAAAGCTTCAACTTAATCCACAAAAATAAGCAAGTCCCCACTCAGGTTCGTCATCTATCAATGGAAATATAGGGGGCTTCCACCTTACTAGTAGTACAAATGCTCTGGAAAAGCGCTATGGTGACTCGCACCCAAAAGAAATCCAGCAAATTCCACAGTGTGCCTAAACCATATTTAGAGGCCACATGTTTGGTATTTCTATAGTGATGAGAGCCCACTTAATTTATGGGGTCCATGTTTCCAGAAGCATGAGCTGGGCACAATGTATGGGCACTACAATGGCAGATTTGCAATTTTCACTCACAGCATCCAGTGTTGCTTGTTTCTGAAAAACACCCATGGAGTCAAAATTGTCACTACACCTGTAGATAAATTCCCAGAGGGGTATAATTTACAAAATGGGGTCACTTGATAAGGGGGAATCTGCTCTTTTGGCACTTAAGGCTCCGTATATGGAGTCAGCAAACTTTTCTACGATAATTTGTTCTCCAAGACTCAAATAGCGCTCCTTCCCTCCCGAATCTCCCTGTGTGGCTAAGCAGTAATGTGTGAAAAAATTTGGTACCATATACCAAAGCAGAACAAAAAGAAAGAAATGGCTAGGGAGGGATATATTGTAAATTAGCCAAAAGAGGTGAACCCCATATTAGAATCCCTCTCTAGCAACCCATACAATTTAAGTTTTATTGTTAATTATATTTAAAATGCATATGGGGTATTAATAAAATATTATCCCTAATCTTTCTGTGATTTATTAATTTCAAGGTATTCACCTATATTACTTCAATTGATGACACCCCAGGGTGCCATCACTTATAGAGTAGAGTAGGACCAGTCATATTACAGCTCAAGTCTCCCCAACATGTTTCACTGCATCTGCGGTATCATCAGGGGGTGTGACACTGGGATGAATGGCTGCCGGCCAGATACGCCGCCTATATATAGCCTATGTATGTATACTCATGACCAACTTGAATCTTCGTATCAGTGAGCGCCTTGTGCTGAATAGATGCTTTAGCACAATAGGGGCTTATGTTACACCCAGTTGTCACATGATTGCTGGGTCTCTGAGTGACGCAGAGCTACTGGGTCCTAGCGTACCCAGATCAGCTCTGCCACTGGATGTTTTACCAAGCTTCTCCCTTTTTCCTCCAAACGTAACGATGGTCATTATTTATGCCCAAAAAGTAAAATTTTAGTTTCATCAGACCACAGGACATGTCTCCAAAAATTGAGGTCTTTGTTCCTGTGTGCATTTACAAACATTAATCTGGCTTTTTGTTTCTTTTGGAGTAATGGCTTCTTCCTGGCAGAGTGGCCTTTCAGCCCATGTTGATACAGTACTCATTTCACTGTGGTTATTGACACAATCTTACCAGTTTCAGCCATCATCCTCACAAAGTCTTTTGCTTTTGTCCTTGGGTTGATATGCACATGTCGGACCAAAGCACCTTCATCTCTGGGACACAGAACCTGTCTCCTTCCTAAGCGGTATGATGGCTGGACATTCCGATCCTGTTTGTACTTGCGTATAATTGTTTGTACAGATGAACGAGGCACCTTCAGATATCTTGAAATTGTACCCAAGGATGAGCCAGACTTGTGCAAGTTCACAATTCTCTTCCTGACATCTTGGCTGATTTCTTTAGACTTTCCCATGAAGCTACACAAATCAGTGTGTTTCAGGTGTGCATTAAAATACATCCACAGGGGTGTCTCTAATTAACTCAGATGTAGCCAAGAAACACATGACATCATCATATCGGCAGTCCATAATTGTTTAAAGGCATAGTAATCTTTGTGTTTGTAAACTTTTGACTTTTCAGTAAGTAATAAAAATGCTTTAAAACATTCTCTCTCATTATTCTGGCATTTGGTATATATTAAAAATTATGGTAATCCTAATTGATCTAAAACGGGAAAGGTTTATTCTGATTTCATGTCAGATATTGAAAAAAACACGCATATGTGTCTTTTTATATAGTGTATGTAAACTTCTGGTTTCAACTGTATACTTGGTATGATAATAAGTGTGGCTGTGTAGGACACCCCGCATTTCGGACTGGTTTACACATGAGGTTGGTTCCATCTAATTACATTAGTTTCCTGCACAATGTGCAGAGCAGGGAGGAGATAAACCTCCATATTTCTGCTCTGCTTATCTCTGCTCCTCATGTCTCTGTTCTGCATGTCTGTGTGAGGCCGGTGGTACCCTCCATGGTGGTATCCTTCTCTGATGGCCTGATTTTGGGTGAAGGGCTTTGTTTCCAGCCTCCTATGATAAAATTGGGGTTTCCTGCCTTTTCATTGTCAGGGTCTTTTCATGGGATTTTGGTTGGTGTTGGATCCAGGCCTGGGGTTTCTGTTTAGTACGATGTCCTTCAGCTTTTTGGCCAGAAGGCTGCCCCCTTGTTTTTTGAGGTGCTTGCTGTCATAGAGGTGATGGTGATTTATGGAGGGATGTTGTGGCAGGGTCAGGTCTGGCACAGACTTGATTCTTGTGGTCAGGTCCATGTTGATGTGCTGGATTTGCTGCCTGGGAGTAGAGATGACAGAATGATTTTGCAGTCTGGGAATTTTAATTTTGCCATCCTTGCTAGTTAGGTCAGTTGTCCTACGATCTGCTGGTGCTGGACTGATAGACTGTCTGTACCTGTGTGCATAATAATATGATTTGGGTTGGTAAACCGTGGATTATTGATGATCGCTGTTACCTGTTCAATAGTTGCATAGCAGATTTTATTGACCCTTTATCCAGGGAATAGCCGCCGTGTATTCAGGTACTTCTGAATCCATTATTAGGACAGTTTCAGGACTTTGTGATGTCATGGGTGGGTTGTGTGGATGACGCTGGGGGTCTGTGCTTTTTTTGCTGGTGGCAGGTTCTCCTCTCTCTTATATCGATCTGATTTGTGGTTCAGTTTTATTAGTTTCAGGTTCATTCATATTGTTGGAGTTATTTGGTATCTCAACCTCCTGGCCAGTGGAGGTCATTTTGTCTGCACTCCTCCTTGTTTCCATGGCCCCCTCCTGATTCAGATGTCCAGTTGTCTGTGTTTTTAGCTTTGTATCTCCTGTCTCAACCTAGGATTATGTATTTATCCACCTATTTAATATATATCACTCTATCTATCTATCTATCTATCTAATATTTATCACATTTCTATCTCTCTACCTTTCTTTTAATCTGAAGGTTAATAGCGCTACGAAGGTGCCTAGCTGCTGTACTGAAAGTGCAGTACCCGAGAGAAACCCTATTCATAGTGGGACCCACCGGTTTTCGGTCATATGGCATGCCTGATGGCAGAGAGTAGCGCTTAGGTGGCGGACTAAGGGCAGAGAGGAGCACAGAGGAGATAGACTGAGGGCAGAGAGGAGCGCCTAAGAGTTGGCCTGAGGCTGGAAAAGAGCACTGAGGAGACAGCCCATGTTTGTTGTGATAGGAACAAGAATTTAGGTTTGAAATGCAATGGACACCTGGACAGAAAGTTGACAGATCTCATTATAGTCAGCGGGGACTGTCTGGCTTTATTGTGTAATCAATGACAAATCCGTCCCCAGCTGCTTTCCTTTTCTCTGCTCCTATAATGGACAGGACAACAAAAAGCTTTTGCAGTGGTGTGAACACAGCCCTTAAGGCGTTGTCCATCATTTTCTAAGTTTTCTTAAAGTGGCCAGGTAGGAATGAAATAGTAAGTGGGTGTGGCTGTGGGTGTGATTAAGGGCATGGCCTAAAATTTTCTGCGGCGTATTATGCTATACTCTGTCCCTCTTTCTCTTCTTCAAAAGTTGGGAGTTATGCAGGATCAGGCTGTGCACCTTAAATGCCATTTTCTGACTTTAACGTTAAGGGAAGCTACAGAAACTCTCTTGAGGTTTACACGTGACTTCAACTTATAAATTTGTGCTGGGAAAGTTGCTTGAAGACTCATTATTGTAAATTATCTTCAGGATCCATCTCAGAAGGAAATCGGAGTTTTCAACTATAAAAGGTCTGTATGCAGATATTGCAGACTATGATAATATTTAAGTGAGTACATTTTTCACAGTTTTTATGTGGATGAGTATTTTTGTAAATACGTTGCTTTACTTATTTTCCCTTTTTTATATCCCACATGTGCATTACTAATTGTATTGGATAAAATTGGAAAAAGTGGTAACATTCGTTGTCACTCAGACAAATTATTATTTAGTTCGGCTCATATAATGTGGTAGGAAAATAAGCTTATCGTTAAATGACTGTGGCTTTTGGACAACACTTTCCAAAATGCAAATCACCAGTGCAAGCTCCGTGCAATGAACAAGAAATGTTAGAATTACGCTTAGTGAGCTCTGCTTTCAATCTATGTCACTGTTCACATTTGTTTTTTGGTTACATTAGCAGTATATATGCCGAGTTTACCCAGACAAATTTATCAACGTGTCCATAGGTCTCCATGCACCCAGCATAAGGAGTGTCTGTTTGGCATTCGTATACCTTTTTCTCACTGTATAGGAAAGCACAGTCTACTGCACTCTACTATGTAAAATGACACAGAAGGAGAATGTATATTATGTGGTATATGTTTTTACTTAAGGAGTCAATGATAAATGTTTACAACACATAAGCCAATACGATATCTTATGCGCGACACATGGACTTAAACATTGGGGAATTCTCAGGTATTGGGGAATAACTCCTCTGATGTTGCCAAAGATGAAATGTAAAGCCAATGGCAGATGTTGGGAGAGAAAAAAAATGCTGTATCAGTAGCTTTTCTGCATCTTCCCTAATGAATTAACATGTTTATGGGGAAATCAGGGTAACTTGAGCTTTCTTATGTCTATAGTCAGCTTAAAGGATTGTTCTTGTTAGTAAATCTTATCGCCTATCCATAAGATAGGTGTTAACTTGTAGCTCAGTGAGGGTCCGGGCTCAAGATTCTGAGAAGAGGCTCTGAAATGCTCTGTTGGAATGGGGAGCATGCGCCCTACCACTCTACTCATTGTCTATGGGACTGTCAGAGATTGCCAAGTTCAATATTCTTTGGAGGTCCCATAGAGAATGATTGAATGCATAGCCACTGCTCTATTGTTATGGCACATTTTAAAGCTCAATTCTTAAGATTAATGGCTGTCTCTTTGTTCAGACTCCCCACTAATCAGAAAGTTAACACCTATCCTTTGGAAACTTTAATAGTTAATGACAACAATAACTATTTCATCATTGGCTTCTGCATAAAACACTTTTATATTAATGCTGCATTACATCAATTATTTTTTCTCAATCTATAGCTATACAGCATGTAGATGCTTTTATCATTCTAATGGTTGACTAATCTATCTTATTGTTTTCTGATGGACAGAGCATTTCTCTGGTAACAGGAAACCAGTAAGATTTGGAATTTTACTTTGGTTTGGAGAGGAAATAGCAAATAACTCAACAATGGTAATAGATAATATTGCAAAATGTGTACAGAGTTTATTAGCGGCAGGGTGTCGAGAATTCCAGCTTCCACACACTTGCTATGAGAGGACTTACAACTTCCATTAGAAACAGCCTCTGTTTTGCCAGTGGACTCCTAACTATACAGTGTTGCAATATTAAAAGTTATAATCTTTGTCAAATCAGAAGACACTGTGTCAGTGCAGGTTATCAATAACAATTTAATGGTCCTTTGCAGACCTTTTTTATTATAGTAATATTCTAAAACAATATTATCTCTTAAATTCATTAATACATCAGTTTTCACTTGACATCAATACTGCAGTATTGGCATGGATCCAATATGCAACAGCAAGTATTGGAGATACCCTCGATCCCGGCTATTTAACCACAGGCTTCTTCTATCAACCTATAGGCACAATCATGGATGCTGAGAGGTTGCCATTGACTGAAAAAACGTTCCCAGGCCTGTAATATCTGTAAGTAGTGTTGAGCATTCCGATACTGAAATATCGGGTATCGGCCGATATTCGCAGTATCGGAATTCCGATACTTAATTCCGATACTTTTGCAATATCGTATACCGGAATCGGAAGTTCCCATAATGCAATGAGCCATTTTCATTTTATTCAGCCAATGAGAATCCTAAGAAGTGTGGGCTCATCCTGTTAGGCATGTAGGCATCTTAACTAATGGCATGGCTGTGATTGGCTGCTGAAACGATGTCATGATGCACTATAAAAGCCGCCACCGCCATTTTGAGCTCACTCTGCTGTGAATTCAGTTAGGGATAGGACGCTGTTGTTCTGAGGGACAGTTTTAGCTACCTATTTGGTCGATTCTGCTTTACCCAAGCTACTTTATAAATCGCTGTGCCTTGCAGCGCTAGTGCACAGTTCTCTGTGCTGTTCACTGCTGTCTGCAAGGTCTCTGTGTGTGAGTGCAGCTCACCCTGTAGTGTGTGCTTCAGCCACGTCTGGTTGTAGTGCACTCAGTGTGTGTCACTGCCTCATACATTGTCCTTTATTGCCAATTCATAATTTTTCCTGATATCTCCTATTAGTGTGGTGGTTCCATCCGTATTCAGCTAAATTGGTTCCAAACACACTATATAGGAGTAGATAGAGAATTTTTTTTGGTCTTGCAGCGCTAGTGCACAGTGCTCTGCATCTGTACTGTTCACCGCTGTCTGCAAGGTCTGTGTGTGTGAGTGCAGCTCAACCTGTAGTGTGTGCTTCAACCCCGTCTGGTTGTAGTGCACTCAGTGTGTGTCACTGCCTCATACATTGTCCTTTATTGCCAATTCATAATTTTTCCTGATATCTCCTATTAGTGTGGTGGTTCCATCCGTATTCAGCTAAATTGGTTCCAAACACACTATATAGGAGTAGATAGAGGAGCCTTTCTGCAGCATTGGGCCCTGCAGCCCCAGCCAGATTAGTATTAGCCTATTTTTTGCAGCCTCATCTATTGCATTGTAGGTTACCTTCCTACATTGTAATAGCTACAAAAAGTTTGTGATACTATCGTTATTACATCTTTAGGCACATCCAGTGTCTTTTTGTGACAAAAAAAACCTAAATAAAGTTCACCAAACACTCCACTTTACAGTTGTGTAGGCCACATTAGCTCATATTAAAGTCTAGTCCACACTTTATAAAATTAGTGTTTCTTATACCTGTTAGCAGCTGTTCAGGAATAAGCACACTAAGCCCTTAGTACTTTTCTGCCTATCTTTATCAGTCTACCAAGATGAAGAAGGCAGGGAGTAAGGCATGTGGTCGTGGGCGTGGAGTTTCTGCAGGGAGAGGACGTGAGGATTCTGTGCCTGCAGGGAGAGGACGTGGGGATTCTGTGCCTGCTGCGGGCACCAGTGACTCAGCATCCCCCAGTTTTACCAGGGAACAGTCCTTTATGCGCAGCTTTGTAGGAGCTAGCCGTACCCCACTGCTGCGCGAGGACCAAATTGAAGCCGTTGTCGGATGGATAGCAGCTAACGCATCGACTTCAATTAGTTTCAGATCCTCTCAGATCCTGAGCACTGAAGAGCACCCATCTGTCTCTTCACCACCTGCCAAATTGCCCAGGCAGTCAGAGAGCCCTGGACAGGAGCCATCTCTACTTCTGTTCTCTGAATCTCTTGGCTTGGAAAGAGGGGGCCAGCCAAGCAGAATTCTAGAATTTGAAGAAGAGGTAGTATGCAGTGATGCGCAACCGTTTTGTCTCTCTGAATCTGAAGAGGAGGGTGGGCCAGTGCCTATGGTCAGCAGCACACCTCAGTACGCATCTGATGATGAGACTCAGGTGCCACTTTCTGGTGCGTACTGTGCTGTCGAGACTACCCAGGAGAAGCAGTTGTTTGAAGAGGGTGGTGTAGATGATGAGGTCCTTGACCCATCATGGCGTGAGGGACAGGAAGGTGGTGGGAGCAGCTCTGAGGAAGAGATTCCCCGAACGGCCCAAAAAGGAGGGAGAGGGAGGGGGCAGACTTGGTTGCCTGTAGCCTCCACTTCGGCACCCATTAGGAGCATGGCTCTTCCAAAATCCAAAGCGGGCGCTCCCAAGACTTGCAGTGCCTGGTCCTTTTTTGACACAGTTGCAGATGACATTTGCTTTGTCAAATGCAAGCTGTGTAATCAGAAGGTGAAAAGAGGGAAAAGTGTCAGCAACCTCAATACCACAAATATGTGGAAACATGTGCGGACCAAGCACGTGGTGGAGTTACAAAAACACACTGAAGACCTAGGCCAACCTACAGCGCCACCTACCACCTCTTCAGCTCGTGTTGTAGCCTCTTCCTCCAGCTCACACACAGCTGGTTCGGCTTCCTCACAGGATCGCCATGGAAGAATCTCTGGCACTGTTGTACAGAAACACAGTGTAATTCCACCCACAGCACCACTTTCCCAGTCATCCTCACACTCCCAGGCCAGTCTATAGCCATCGTTAGCACAGGCATGGGAGAAAAGGCGCCCATACTCGGCAAACCACCCCCGAGCACAGGCTCTGAATGCTGGCATTGCTAAACTACTGGCCCTTGAAATGCTATCATTCAGGCTGGTGGAGACTGACACATTCCGTAACTTTATGGCATTGGCAGTCCCACAATACAACGTGCCCAGCCGCTTTTATTTCAGCAGGCAAGCCGTCCCTGCCCTGCAACATCATGTGGAGGGAAAAATTAAACATGCGCTACAAAATGCCGTCAGTAGCAAGGTCCACCTGACCACCGATGCGTGGACCAGTAAGCATGGACAGGGACGATACCTTTCCCTCACTGCCCATTGGGTAAATGTTGTGGAGCCGGGTACAAATCTTGAGAGTGGCGCTGTACGTATTCTGCCAACTCCAAGGATTGCAGGAATCCAGTCTGTACACATTGACTCCTCCTCATACTCCAGTTCCTCTGAATCAGCGCTGCAGGAGCCGTCACGGTCTACCTCCACATCGACCCGTGAACGGTTACCTGTTATGATGACCGATATGAGCACAGCCGTGGCCAAATGTCAACAGGCCGTATTAAAATTAATTTCTTTGGGGAATCGAAGCCACACAGCGCAGGAGCTCTGGAATGCCATTAAGCAGCAGAGCGACGTGTGGTTTGTGCCAGCGAATCTCCAGCCAGGCATGGTAGTGTGTGACAATGGCCGAAATCTGGTGGCAGCTCTGGGCCTAGGCAACCTCACTCACATCCCATGTCTGGCACATGTGCTCAACTTGGTCGTGCAGAGTTTTTTGAGGGACTATCCGGATCTTGATGCACTGCTTCACAAGGTCCGCATAGAGTGCGCTCACTTGCGGCATTCCAGCAATGCAAGATCACGCATTGCAGCTCTTCAGCGACGATTACGTCTTCCGGAACATCGCATCATATGTGACCTACCCACCAGGTGGAATTCAACGTTACATATGTTGGAGAGGTTGTGTGAGCAGCAGGCAGCAGTAATGGAGTACCAGCTGCAGCAGGCGCAAACAAGTCGCAGTGCGCGCCGTTCACACTTCACCACCACTGAGTGGGCCTCTATGAAGGACATTTGCCACGTTGTGCGTGCCTTCGATTATTCCACGCGGATGGCGAGTGCAGATGATGCACTAGTCAGCATGACTATCCCCCTTATCTGCCTGCTTGAAAAAACACTGCAAGCACTAAGGGACGAGGTTTTGGAAGAGGTGGAGGATGAGGAGTCACAAATGCCATCTGCTTCTCTACAGTCTGCGCAACGTGGTTCCTCACAAAGGCCTAGGCAGGGGACACTTTGTGAGGAGGATGAGGAGGAGTCAATGGATGAGGAAGACATCTGTCCAGAGGAGGGAGGTACACAATGCTCTAGTAGTCAGTATCTAGAGCGAGGGTGGGGTGATGCAGAGCAGGCAGAGATCACGCCTCAAGCAGGGGACAGTGTTTCTTGGCCAGTTGGCAGTCTGCAGCACATGGTTGATTTCATGCTGCAGTGCCTGAGAAACGACCGCCGCATCGCCCACATTCTCAACACGGCTGATTATTGGGTGTCCACCCTCCTAGATCCTCGCTACTGGGACAACTTACAAAGCCTCATAACACCGTTGAACCGGGAGCGTAAAATGCGGGAGTACCAAGACGCACTGGTGCATTCCATCATGTTCTCCATTCCAACCGAGAGCAGTGCTGCTAGTGCTTTACAAAGCAGCTCAGTGCGTCGAGACAGTGGAGGAAGCTCTGCACAAAGAGGGAGCAGAAGCAGCGCCTCAGCACAAGGCAAGACCAGTATGGCCGAAATGTGGCAAAGTTTTGTGTCCCCGCCGCCACAAATGTCTACACCATCACAGACGGCTCCAGTCAGCAGGAGGCAACGTTTCCGTCAGATGGTGACAGACTACATGTCTTGCCCTCTTAGTGTACTCCCAGACGGCTCTTCTCCCTTCAAGTTTTGGGTCTGTAAGCTGGATACATGGCCAGAGCTTAGTCAGTATGCATTGGAGGTGCTAGCTTGCCCTGCTGCTAGTGTATTATCGGAACGCGTCTTTAGTGCCGCAGGTGGTGTACTAACAGACCGTCGCATGCGACTATCCTCCGATAACGTTGACCGGCTTACTTTTCTCAAAATGAACAAGGCCTGGATCTCTCATGAATTTGCCAGTCGTCTTCCAGAATAAATAATTGGTTGGCAACAGTATCCAGGTCTCCTGTTCTGTTCATGTTTCTACCACCTGAACTGTAATCCCTGAGCTCCAACACCGCCAGTTGGCGCTCGGAAGTGCCGTCTGCACAGTCAACACTTGCTGCCGTGTTATTGGGGTTCAGTAACGTCAGCTGTTCCCCTGCTGTGCGGACGGCAATTTCTCCTGCTCTGTCCACATTCTCACTACTACAGATTTGAAAGTTTCTCCAATTACACCTCTGGCTCCTCTGTTTTCAGTATTATCCCTGAGCTCCAACACCGCCAGTTGGCGCTCGGAAGTGCCGTCTGCACAGTCAACACTTGCTGCCGTCTTATTGGGGTTCAGTAACGTCAGCTGTTCCCCTGCTGTGCGGACGGCAATTTCTCCTGCTCTGTCCACATTCTCACTACTACAGATTTGAAAGTTTCTCCAATTACACCTCTGTCTCCTCTGTTTTCAGTATTATCCTTGAGCTCCAACACCGCCAGTTGGCGCTCGGAAGTGCCGTCTGCACAGTCAACACTTGCTGCCGTGATATTGGGGTTCAGTAACGTCAGCTGTTCCCCTGCTGTGCGGACGGCAATTTCTCCTGCTCTGTCCACATTCTCACTACTACAGATTTGAAAGTTTCTCCAATTACACCTCTGGCTCCTCTGTTTTCAGTATTATCCCTGAGCTCCAACACCGCCAGTTGGCGCTCGGAAGTGCCGTCTGCACAGTCAACACTTGCTGCCGTGTTATTGGGGTTCAGTAACGTCAGCTGTTCCCCTGCTGTGCGGACGGCAATTTCTCCTGCTATGTCCACATTCTCACTACTATAGATTTGAAAGTTTCTCCAATTACACCTCTGGCTCCTCTGTTTTCAGTATTATCCCTGAGCTCCAACACCGCCAGTTGGCGCTCGGAAGTGCCGTCTGCACAGTCAACACTTGCTGCCGTGTTATTGAGGTTCAGTAACGTCACCTGATCCCCAGCTGTGTGTCCGGCAAATTCTCCTGCTTTGTCCACATCCACTGTACTACGGATTTAAAACCTCCACCAAATACACCTCTGGCTCCTCCGTTTTTAGTATTTACCCTGGGCTCCAATACCGCTAGTTGCTGCTCAGAAGTGCCGTCTGCACAGTCAACGCTTGCTCCAGTGTTATTGGGGTTCAGTAACGTCAGCTGATCCCCAGCTGTGTGTCCGGCAAATTCTCCTGCTTTGTCCACATCCACTGTACTACGGATTTAAAACCTCCTCCAAATACACCTCTGGCTCCTCCGTTTTTAGTATTTACCCTGGGCTCCAATACCGCTAGTTGCTGCTCAGAAGTGCCGTCTGCACAGTCAACGCTTGCTCCAGTGTTATTGGGGTTCAGTAACGTCAGCTGATCCCCAGCTGTGTGTCCGGCAAATTCTCCTGCTTTGTCCACATCCACTCTACTACGGATTTAAAACTTGCTCCAATTACACCTCTGGCTCCTCCGTTTTTAGTATTTACCCTGGGTTCCAGCACCGCCAGCTGGTTCTCGGCAGTTCCATTTGCTCTTGTACCTTCTGCTACCCATCCGGGTTCCAGTACCGTCAGCTGGTTCTTGGCAGTGCCTTTGGATTAGGTGCCTCCTTCTCGGTATCCAAGTTCCACCAACGTCTGCTGGTCCTTGGTAGTGCTTTCTGGCACAGGTACCTCCTGCTTAGTAACTGAATTCCAGTACCGTCAGCTGGTGTTCGGCAGTTCCATTGGCTCTTGTACCTTCTGCTACCCATCCGGGTTCCAGTACCGTCAGCTGGTCCTCGGTAGTTCCATTTGCTCTTGTACCTTCTACTACCCATCCGGGTTCCAGTACCGTCAGCTGGTTCTTGGCAGTGACTTTGGCACGGGTACTCCCTCCTGCCCAGCCTGGTTCCAGCACGCCAGCTGTTTCCGGGTAGTGTCAACGTCACTTTGCCTCCAATGCGTTGTCCTGTCGTGTTGCGGTCGGGTTAGCCGACTCTATGGTGCCTGCAGTTTAGGTGACTCCTATGTGGGCTGCGGGATCTGGCAATGAAGGCTGGTTCCATAGTGCCAATAGGACAAGCACCCCCTGTAGGACTGTGGGTTTTGGTAACTGCGGCCGGCTCGCGGCCTTGAACTTTTTTTTACATGGGTACCTTCTGCTACCCATCCGGGTTCCAGTACCGTCAGCTGGTTCTCGGCAGTGCCTTTGGATTAGGTGCCTCCTTCTCGGTATCCAAGTTCCACCAACGTCTGCTGGTCCTTGGTAGTGCTTTCTGGCACAGGTACCTCCTGCTTAGTAACCGAGTTCCAGTACCGTCAGCTGGTGTTCGGCAGTTCCATTGGCTCTTGTACCTTCTGCTACCCATCCGGGTTCCAGTACCGTCAGCTGGTCCTCGGTAGTTCCATTTGCTCTTGTACCTTCTACCCATCCGGGTTCCAGTACCGTCAGCTGGTTCTCGGCAGTGACTTTGGCACGGGTACTCCCTCCTGCCCAGTCTGGTTCCAGCACGCCAGCTGTTTCCGGGTAGTGTCAACATCACTTTGCCTCCAATGCATTGTCCTGTCGTGTTGCGGTCGGGTTAGCCGACTCTATGGTGCCTGCAGTTTAGGTGACTCCTATGTGGGCTGCAGGATCTGGCAATGAAGGCTGGTTCCATAGTGCCAATAGGACAAGCACCCCCTGTAGGACTGTGGGTTTTGGTAACTGCGGCCGGCTCGCGGCCTTGAACTTTTTTTTTACATGGGTACCTTCTGCTACCCATCCGGGTTCCAGTACCGTCAGCTGGTTCTCGGCAGTGCCTTTGGATTAGGTGCCTCCTTCTCGGTATCCAAGTTCCACCAACGTCTGCTGGTCCTTGGTAGTGCTTTCTGGCACAGGTACCTCCTGCTTAGTAACCGAGTTCCAGTACCGTCAGCTGGTGTTCGGCAGTTCCATTGGCTCTTGTACCTTCTGCTACCCATCCGGGTTCCAGTACCGTCAGCTGGTCCTCGGTAGTTCCTCAGCTTTCTTGTACCTTCTGCTACATTTCCAAGTTCAAGCTTTTTGAAATGGTTCTTGGTAATCACTCTAGATCTCCCTGACGAGGACCCTGAAGACGAGGACCCTGAAGACCAACCCTAAGAAGACGAGGACCCCGAAGACGACGACCCTGAAGACGAGGACCTTGAAGACCACCCCGAAGAAGACGAGGACCCTGAAGACCACCCTGAAGAAGACGAGGACCCTGAAGACCACCCCGAAGAAGACGAGGACCCCGAAGACGAGGACCCAGAAGACCAACCCGAAGAAGACGAGGACCCCGAAGACAAGGACCCCCGAAGACGACGACCCTGAAGACCACCCCGAAGAAGACCAAGAAGATGACCCTGAAGAAGTTGACCAAGAGGACAAAGAAGAGAAGACAAGCACCAAGATGCAGAAGAACAAGAGACAGAAAACCAAGAAGCAGAAATACAAGAAGCTGCAGAACAAAAAGCGGAAAAACATTAAGCATAAGACTAAAAATCAGAGCAAAAGATAATATCTAAATTATAAGCAGAAGATGACTAAGCAGTGTATGGGGCTGAGTCCGTTCCTCCTCGTGGTGCCCCTGGAAAAGACCTGCTGCTGCAGGCCAAACTGAACGCGGACAAATCCTGTTGTAAATCTTTTGTGACGGGCAGAACGAAAGGTGTAATGTCCAACCTTTTAGAGATAACAACTACAGGAATGCCTGCCACAAATAAGAATATGATGAAGAAGAAGAAGATGAAGAAGATGAAGAAGTAGAATATGAAGAATGTAAAAAAAAAGAATAATACGAAGAAGGTGAAGAAGATGAAGAAGAAGTGGATGAAAAAGATGCTGATGCTGAGGATGATGAAGGAGTAAGTGTGGGAGAAGTAAAAAAGAAGGTGAAGAGCATGGAAGTAGTGAAACATAAATATCTGACAAAATATAAAAATACTTAACATAGTCAATATTTCCGTAACTCAGAACGTCTTAAAAAAAATATTAATTCCTGCTATTCCATTTGATTGGGCTAAACCTCTATGCCTTTATTGTCTCCCCCACCTCCCCCAATACATTCTACATTATTCTTAGTTATTTTCCTTCATGTAGAATTAACCTACAAGGAAAGAAAGGGTTTATTTTCATTCCGATATTTCTGTCCCATTGACTTGCATTGGTTTCCGGTATCGGAATCGGCGATATCCGATACTTTTTCGGTATCGGTCCGATCCAATCCGATCCAATATTTCCCGATATCGGAAGGTATCGCTCAACACTATCTGTAAGCCTATAGTGCCCTGCTAAAGGCAATACCTGAAAAACTGTTTCTCTGCTTGTAAGTCCAAAAAAAAATAATATATATATACACAGTACAGACCAAAAGTTTGGACACACCTTCTCATTTAAAATTTTTTCTGTATTTTCATGACTATGAAAATTGTACATTCACACTGAAGGCATCAAAACTATGAAGTAACACATGTGGAATTATATACTTAACAAAAAAGTGTGAAACAACTGAAAATATGTCTTAAATTCTAGGTTCTTCAAAGTAGCCACCTTTTGCTTTGATGACTGCTTTGCACACTCTTGGCATTCTCTTGATGAGCTTCAAGAGGTAGTCACCGGAAATGGTCTTCCAACAATCTTGAAGGAGTTCCCAGAGATGCTTAGCACTTGTTGGCCCTTTTGCCTTCACTCTGGGGTCCAGCTCACCCCAAACCATCTCGATTGGGTTCAGGTCTGGTGACTATGGAGGCCAGGTCATCTGGCGTAGCACCCCATCACTCTCCTTCTTGGTCAAATAGCCCTTACACAGCCTGGAGGTGTGTTTGGGGTCATTGTCCTGTTGAAAAATAAATGATGGTCCATCTAAACGTAAACCGGATGGAATAGCATGCCGCTGCAAGATGCCGTGGTAGCCATGCTGGTTTAGTATGCCTTCAATTTTGAATAAATTCCCAACAGTGTCACCAGCAAAGCACCCCCACACCATCACACCTCCTCCTCCATGCTTAACGGTGGGAACCAGGCATCTAGAGTCCATCCGTTCACCTTTTCTGCGTCGCACAAAGACACAGTGGTTGGAACCAAAGATCTCAAATTTGGACTCATCTGACCAAAGCACAGATTTCCACTGGTCTAATGTCCATTCCTTGTGTTCTTAAGCCCAAACAAGTCTCTTCTGCTTATTGCCTATCCTTAGCAGTGGTTTCCTAGTAGCTATTTTACTATGAAGGCCTGCTGCACAAAGTCTCCTCTTAACAGTTGTTGAAGAGATGTGTCTGCTGCTAGAACTCTGTGTGGCATTGTCCTGGTCTCTAATCTGAGCTGCTGTTAACCTGCGATTTCTGAGGCTGGTGACTCGGATGAACTTATCCTCAGAAGCAGAGGTGACTCTTGGTCTTCCTTTCTTGGGGCGGTCCTCATGTGAGCCAGTTTCTTTGTAGCGCTTGATGGTTTTTGCAACTGCACTTGGGGACACTTTCAAAGTTTTCCCAATTTTTCAGACTGACTGACCTTCATTTCTTAAAGTAATGATGGCCACTCGTTTTTCTTTACTTAGCTGCTTTTTTCTTGCCATAATACAAATTCTAACAGTCTATTCAGTAGGACTATCAGCTGTGTATCCACCAGACTTTTGCACAACACAACTGATGGTCCCAACCCCATTTGTAAGGCAAGAAATCCCACTTATTAAACCTGACAGGGCACACCTGTGACGTGAAAACCATTTCCGGTGACTACCACTTGAAGCTCATCAAGAGAATGCCAAGAGTGTGCAAAGCAGTCATCAAAGCAAGAGGTGGCTACTTTGAAGAACCTAGAATATAAGACATATTTTCAGTTGTTTCACACTTTTTTCGTTAAGTATAGAATTCCACATGTGTTAATTCATAGTTGTGATGCCTTCAGTGTGAATGTACAATTTTCATAGTCATGAAAATACAGAAAAATCTTTAAATGAGAAGGCGTGTCCAAACTTTTGGTCTGTACTATATATATATATATATATATATATATATATATATATATATATATATATATATACACAGTGGTGTCAAAAAGTGTTTGCCCCCTTCCTGATTTCTTATTATTTTGCATGTTTTGTCACACTTAAATGTTTCAGATCACAAAACAAATGTAAATATTAGACAAAGATAACACAAGTAAACACAAAATTCAGTTTTTAGGTGTTTATGATTAAGGGAAAAATAAATCCAAATCTACAGGGCCCTTTGTGAAAAATGATTGCCCTCCCCACCTCTTAAAACATAAATTCATTGTGGTTTATCACATCTTTGGGAAGCTGAGTTGCCACACCTGTTATCAATTAAGAAAGCACTTAAACAGGACCTGCCTGACATTGTGAAGTAGACCAGCTAGATATCATGCTATGATCCAAAGAAATTCAGGAACAAATGAGAAACAAAGTAATTGAGATGTATTAGTCTGGAAAAGGTTATAAAGCCATTTCTAAAGCTTTGGGACTCCAGTGAACCACACTGAAAGCCATTATTCTCAAATCGCGAAAACATGGTATGGTGGTGAACCTTCCCAGGAGTGGCCAGCCAACCAAAATTACCCCAAGAGCGCAGAGACGCCGCAACAACTTGCAATGAGCTGCAGGCCTCACTTGCCTCAGTTAAGGTCAGTGTTCATGAATCCACCATAAGAAAGAGATTGTGCAAAAATGGCATGCATGGCAGAGTTCCAAGATGAAAACCACTGCTGAGCAAAAACAACAGAAAGGTTCGTCTCAGTTTTGCCAGAAAACATTTTGATGATTTTGATGATCGCCAAGACTTTTGAGAGAATACTCTGTGAATTGACGAGACAAAAGTTGAACTTTTTGGAAGGTGCATGTTCCATTACATCTGGCGTAGAAGTAACACAGCATTTCAGAAAAGGAACATCATACCAATAGTAAAATATCACGGTGGTAATGTGATGGTCTGGGGCTGTTTTGCTGCTTCAGGACTGGAAGACTTGCTGTGGTAAATGGAACCATGAATTCTGCTCTCTACCAAAAAATCCTAAAGGAGAATGTCTGGCCATCTGTTCATGGCCTCAAGCGGAACTAAACTTGGGTTATGCAGCAGGACAATGATCCAAAACACACCAGCAAGTCCACCTCGGAATGGCTTAAGGAAAGCAAAATTAAGACTTTGGAGTGGCCTAGTCAAAGTCCTGACCTTAATCCCATTGAGATGCTGTGGCATAACCCTAAAAAGGCGTTCATGCTCGGAAATCTTCCAATGTGGCTGAATTACAACAATTTTGCAAAGATGGGTGGGCCAAAATTCCTCCAGAGCGTTGTAAAAGGCTTATTGCCAGTTTTCACAAATGCTTGATTGCAGTTGTTGCTGCTAAAGGTGGCCCAACCAGTTATTAGGTTTAGGGGGCAATCACTTTTTCACACAGGGCCCTGTAGGTTTGGATTTTTTTTTCCCTTAATAATAAAGACCTTCATTTAAAAACTGCATTTTGTGTTTACTTGTATTATCTTTGTCTAATATTTAAAATTGTTTTGTAATCTGAAACATTTAAGAGTGACACATGGAAAAGAATAAAGGCCCCGTCACACTAAGCGATATCGCTAGCGAGATCGCTGCTGTGTCACGGTTTTGGTGACTCACCAGCGACCTCACCAGCGATGTCGCTATGTGTGACACTTTGCAGCGATCAGGCCCCTGCTGTGAGGTCGCTGATCGTTGCAAAGTGTCCTGGACCATTTTTTGGTCGTTGGCCTCCCGCTGGCCAGCACACATCGCTGTGTGTGACCAGCGGGACCAACGATCTGGCTGGTAACCATGGTAAATATCGGGTTACTAGGGGCACGCGCGCACTTAGTAACCCGCTGTTTACCATGGATACCACTCTGCTACAGTGAGCGGAGGCTCCAGCGCACCGTAGCAGAGTGGTATCCATGGTAAACAGCGGGTTACTAGGGGCACACGCGCACTTAGTAACCCGATATTTACCATAGTTACCAGCCTGCTCCTGCTTAAGCAGCAGGCTGGTAACGGGAGCAGGACATCGTGGAACGATTCTTTCCACGATATCGCTGCTCCCCTGATCGCTGGTGAGCCTGCCTGTTTGACAGCTCACCAGCGATGTATTAGCGATGCAGCATCCCTGACAGGTCGTATCGTTGTCGGGATCGCTGCTGCATCGCTTAGTGTGACGGGGCCTTAAGAAATCAGGAAGGGGGCAAACACTTTCACACCACACACACACACACACATATACAATTGTGCTCAAATGTTTACTTACCTCAGCAGAATTTTTTCCTTTCTTGGCCTTGCTTCAGAGAATATGAACGATAGCAAAAAAAACTTTTTCTCAACTCATGGTTATTGGTTGGTTGAAGCCATTTATTGTCAAACTGCTGTGTTTTCTCTTTTTACCTCTTAATGACAACCAAAAACATCCAAATGATCCTTATATATATCTATATACACACACACATAAAAATGTGTATATCTATCTATCTATCTATCTATCTATCTATCTATCTATCTATCTATCTATATATATATAGTATCACCACAACTGTAGCTACTTGTAAAGCGAAATTGACATATGAATTATAAAAAGTAGTGGATTTGAAAGCCTACTTTTCAGTATGGATAAGCAGTTAAAGAGAAAAAAATGCCTACACTACACATATTTGATATTGCTGTAATCAAAATGACCTATAAAATAAAGTTAACCCCTTAACAACATATGACGTAAATGTACGTCATATGTCATGTCTCAGTATTTGATGCAGGCTTGCGCATTTTTCCACGCACATAATGGCTGATTTCAGCCGTGGGTGGAGCGGATCTCCGCCCACGACTGTTAACCTTTTAAATTCTGCTGTCAGTGTCTGACAACAGCATTTAACATGTGCTGGCAGGGTGGCGTATCATTCTACGCTCCCATCAGCACTCCCATAACGTGTTTGCAGGGCACCAATGGATTAACATGAAAGCTGGGGGTCTGCTGATGACCCCTGTGCCTATCATTATGATCCTCCTGTGAAAGCCAGCCCATGGTTGCCGTTCATATGAGAGCTGATCTTCTCTATATATAGCAGTGCTAGGTAGATATGCTATAGTGTAGATGATCGTAGCTTCAAGTCCCCTAAGGAAACTATTGCGCTTGTCTTCGCTTGCCGGCAGATCGCGGTGGACTGAAGGACCTGTGCTGACGTCATAGTCATGTGACGGCAGGTCCTTCAGTGTAGTGTACCGCGAGCTGCCGGCAAGCCAGGACAGAGCGAATAAAGACTGTGGGGGCCATCGGAAGGTAAGTATAGATTTATTTTTTTATTTTTTACCATTCTTTAAGGTCACAGTATATAAATCCATGCCGGTTGCATGGATTTATATAGTGTGACCAAGTTGACAAGCACTTTCCAAGTGATGCTAAAATTGCTTGGAAAGCGCTTGTCAACCCGCATGCGGAAATGCATGTGAAGAACGCTTCACATCCGCATGTCCCTGGCAGGAAAAACGCATGTACAATCCGCGTGCGTTTTTTCTGCCAGGGAGATGCAGAAACGCTCAGGAAAAATCCTGAGCATTTCTGCATCGTGGGCACATAGCCTAAGAGTCCACACAACTCTCTTAGCTCCCTATGCAGCGATAAAGATTTTCCCGGACTTCTCTAAGGAAACCTTTAATCTCAGAAAATCCTTTGCTCAAGTAACTTCAATATTAAGGAGAAATAATATGCCATACAAATGGGGTTTTCCAGTCAAGCTACTGATCTTCTTCAATGGGAAAACACACATAATTACTGATCCCAAGGATGGCTGGAACTTCCTGAAGAACTTTACCTTTATCGGAGAAGATCCTGGTTGATTCACAAGTTACGTGTATTTAGGCCATTTCCAGGAAGGTTACCATTTACCATTCATATATTATAATATTTTCTTTTTTACTATTATTTTTAATGTTCTTTTCTTGAATAGGTTCTGTTATATTTTACTTAACAAAATTACCAGGCCTCTCTTGCAGACTATTGCCGAACTTTTACCCCCTTTTATAGGTTAGGATTCGGGAGAAAATTTTTTAACAGAATTCTCACCTCTCAGTCTACCTGAGAATTATCAATGACTGAGTATTTTCCTTTAACAATTTTTCTTTCTTTTTATGTATGTAGTATGTACAGATGTATGTGTTTCTTTAACCTACCTTGATATAACATGGTTTGTATTAAAAATGTCTTAACATTTTTTTCTAGGATTTTACCGGCAAAGACCCCAAAAGAGTTTAATAGCTATTATGGCTCTAAAGTTTTGCTTAATAAATGTCAAAGGACTGAGCAGTCCTTTTAAAAGATTGTACCCATGGAGGGAAGCTGCATTGTCCAAGGCAGACATTACTGCCTTTCAGGAAACAAAATTTAAGGAAAATTGTGAGGAGCTGCCCATTTTCTAAAGACTATGATACTTTTCCAGAAACGGACCACCATTTTTTTTAATATTATTATTGTGTTTCATTAGTGATTTACTTGTTATGTTTTATATAGTTCTGCTAACTTGTCAGTATGTGCACTAGATTCACTTGTACATGTCCAGCATTCCACTAATCTGTGTCTCAGGAGTATCTAACCATTGTTCCAATAGCCAATAATCTCGTTATGTGTGTGTAGATTTCAGACACAGTGGAGCCGTCCCCACAGGGGGTCTTACATGCAGTCTCAGATGAACCCTTCTAGAATATTCTTCATTGTTGAGTGAACAGTGAATGTTTAAGGGGGAGGGTGTGATCACTTCTGACCTGGGAGGGGACTGAGCCCAGTGGAAATAAGGACAGACATGTTTTAGGAGAGTGGGTGGAAGGTTTGGAGGAAGAGGATGGAGACAGTGAGAATGGCCTTATACAAAGCCAGTGGAACTACTGAACCCATATTGGGAATTTGAGGACTGAGAGAACTGTTTTTTGGCCATTTACCTGGAATTGCTTATTACCATGGCTGTGATCAATAAAATATTGCTGCATCGTTAATCTGCCTAGGTGATTACTTACAACCCACAACTGCACATCTTTACAAAAATAAAGAGCCAAATGTTACTCATACGCCGCCTAAGTTCAGATAGGGGCGAGACCGGTTACATGAATTTGTTGGAATCCTGGGGGAACCGTTACTCAGGGTGACCATAGGCTGCAACTTCTCTTAGGCGCAAGATAGATTCAATTTCTGACCAGACACATTTGACAAGAGTCCTCAGAAATGGTAGAACAGTAACATTTAATGAGGCACGGCCAGTGCAATTTAAGTGTCTATTTGCGCAACAGGCTCCAGTAACAACAGTACAATCTCCTTCGCAGCACAGTAGTACATAGTCTATCCAGTAGCACAGTACAGCACAGTTTTAATGCATACACAAGCACAGGCTTTTCCTTTACAAGGAGTCAATAGTACACAGCATTCTTTATCCTGCATGGAGATGGAGGGGGGGGGGGTCTGATGAGGGAGATGATCCCTATGACAGCATTCCTTCCAGTCCTTATCTTTCTGCCCGATAACACTCAGCACTATTAGCTCAGGGAGTCTATCTGACCTGTGTTTAGCTTCCCTCCTGACCTGAATTCTGTTCCCTTGCCTTCTGTGAGATGCAGATCATACACCACCTTTCTCTTTGGTTCTAGCCAGACAGTAAACAACTTCCCCACAACCCCCCTGGGGCTCTGCTAAAACACTCAATGTCTCCTGACTGAGTTAATGCCTCTAGCTGCTGGATTCTTCTGGAGCACAACACTTCCTGTCTCCTGTGCTTGTGTTACTTCTAATAGTTGCTGGATGCTTCTGGAGCACAACACTTCCTGTCTCATGTGCTTGTGTTACTTCTAATAGTTGCTGGATGCTTTTGAAGCAACAGCACTACTTCTGCATGTCACACAAATTTTAAACATAAATCCTTTCCCCATATTTTTAAATCATCTTCTCTTGTTAAAATGGCTGGAGTTCTTACGGCTATTAGGGATTCTATATCCTTTCAATTTATAAACAAAGTCACAGAATGGAAAATTCCATATATTAATATGTGAATTAGAATCATCCACATACACAGTGCTTAATATCTTTGCCCCAAACACGGGACAAATTACATTCCTTAACAAATTAATGAAAAAAGTCAACAAAGTCCAGAAGGGAACTGTTACTATCCTAGGGAATTTTAACATCATCCCTGATAAGTGAATGGACACTACAGCTTCTTCTAGAGGTAACATGACAACTCTTAACAATTGGCTAATAAGGGAACAACTGTATGATGTTTTTCGCTGTCTAAATTCCCCATCAAGGGAATTTACTTTTTATTCTAATTATCATAAATCTTCCTCTGGGACAGATTTGATAATCACGGATAGATCTTCCATTCAAAACTTTACAGAAGCATTGATTGGCAACATAACCTGGTCTGATCAAGCCCAAATCTCCTGTAAAATTAGAACAACATCATTAAAAAATAACTTTCGGGATTGGAAAGGTAATTCCTTTATCCCAAATCATCCAAGATATAATAAAAAAATCGACAAGGCCATAGAATATTATTTTAGAGAAAACTCTACCCCAGATATTTCTTCCTCAACCCTTTGGAATGTGCATAAAGATGTTATACGCGGCATATTAATCCAAATTAACGCCACACATCAAAGAATTACTAAAGAAAAATTTTTGGATGTCTCAAAAAAAATTAATATTGAAGAGGAAATTCATCAAAACATCCCGTTCACCCAAAACTCACTTTACCCTTTTAAAACTCAGAGAGAATTTAAACCTCTTCTTCTTAAAGACTATGACAAAATGATTAAAATGTCCAGAACAAAATTCTGCCACTCTTTTTTAATAAAATGTCAAAATTGATGGCAAATAGAATAAAAGAACAGCGTGCCAAAACCAGAGTTAAAACCATTACTACAGAAGACTCTTCTTCATCACTTCCACAAGAAATTACAAATAAATTTGGAAAATTTTACTCTTCACTATACAATTTAAGAGATGACTTTAATATTCCTCAACCAAAAACAGTTGACATAAATAATTTCTTCTCAAATATTAATCTTCCTTATCTTAACACTGACAAATTAGATCTTTTAAACTTCCTTTTAATCAAAAAGAGATTGACTCAGCAATTTCTACTTTGAAAGATAATAAAGCCCCTGGTCCAGATGGATACCTTAACCACTTCGCGCCAGAGCCTGTTTTTGCCTTCGTGACCGGGCCAATTTTTTCAATTCTGACCACTGTCACTTTATGAGGTAATTACTCTGGAACGCTTCAACGTATTCCCCTGATTCTGAGACTGTTTTTTCATGACATATTGTACTTCATGATAGTGGTAAAATTTCTTCGATATAACTTGCGTTTATTTGTGAAAAAATCGGAAATTTGGAGAAAATTTTGAAAATTTTGCAATTTTCAAATTTTGAATTTTCATGCCCTTAAATCAGAGAGATATGTCACACAAAATAGTTAATAAATAACATTTCCCACATGTCTACTTTACATCAGCACAATTTTGGAACCAAAATTTTTTTTTGTTAGGGAGCTATAAGGGTTAAAAGTTGACCAGCGATTTCTCATTTTTCCAACAAAATTTACAAAAACATTTTTTTTAGGGACCACATCATATTTGAAGTCACTTTGAGGGGTCTTTATGACAGAAAATACCCAAAAGTGACACCATTCTAAAAACTGCACCCCTCAAGGTGCTCAAAACCACATTCAAGAACTTTATTAACCCTTCAGGTGCTTCACAGGAATTTTTGGAATGTGGAAGAAAAAAATTAACATTTAACTTTTTTTCCCAAAAATGTTACTTTAGACTCAATTTTTTTTATTTTCACAGGGGTAACAGGAAAAAATGGACCCAAAATTTTTTTGTGCAATTCCTCTTGAGCGTGCTGATACCCCATATGTGAGGGAAAACCACTGTTTGGGCGCACTGCAGGGTTCGGAAGGGAAGGAGCGCCATTAGACTTTTTGAATGTAAAATTTGTCTGAATAATTAGCAGACGCCATGTTGCGTTTGGAGAGCTCCTGATGTGCCTAAAAAGTGGAAACCCCCCACAAGTGACACCATTTTGGAAACTAGACCCCTTAGGGAACTTATCTAGATGTGTGGTGAGCACCTTGAACCCCAAGGTGCTTCACAGAAGTTTATAATATTGAACTGTAAAAATAAAATTTTCACATTTTTCCCACAAAACCGTTTTTCATCCCTTAATTTTGCATTATCATAAGGGTAATAGGATAAATTGCACCATGAAATTTGTTGTGCAATTTCTCCTGAACACGCTGATACCCCATATGTGGAGGCAAATTACTGTTTGGGCGCATGACAGGGTTTGAAAGGGAAGGAGCGCCATTTGACTTTTTGAATGTAAAATTTGTTTGAATAATTAGCAGACGCCATGTCGCATTTGGGGAGCCCCTAATGTGCCTAAACAGTGGAAACCCCCCACAAGTGCCACCATTTTGGAAACTAGACCCCTTAGGGAACTTATCTAGATGTGTGGTGAGCACCTTGCACCCCAAGCTGCTTCACAGAAGTTTATAATATTGAGCCGTAAAAATAAAATTTTCACATTTTTCCAACAAAAAATGTTTTTCATTCCCTAATTTTGTATTATCATAAGGGTAACAGGATAAATTGCACCATGAAATTTGTTGTGCAATTTCTCCTGAACACGCCGATACCCCATATGTGGAGGCAAATTACTGTTTGGGCACATTGCAGGGTTTGAAAGGGAAGGAGCGCCATTTGACTTTTTGAATGTAAAATTTGTTTGAATAATTAGCGGACGCCATGTCACATTTGGGGAGCCCCTAATGTGCCTAAACAGTGGAAACCCCCCACAAGTGCCACCATTTTGGAAACTAGACCCCTTAGGGAACTTATCTAGATGTGTGGTGAGCACCTTGCACCCCCAGCTGCTTCACAGAAGTTTATAATATTGAGTCGTAAAAATAAAATTTTCACATTTTTCCCACAAAAAATGTTTTTCATTCCCTAATTTTGTATTATCATAAGGGTAACAGGATAAATTGCACCATGAAGTTTGTTGTGCAATTTCTCCTGAACACGCTGATACCCCATATGTGAGGGAAAACCACTGTTTGGTGTACAGCAGGGTTCGGAAGAGAAAGGAGCGCTATGTTGGCTGGGATAGGCAGCAGACACCATGTCACATTTGAAGAGTCGCTGACATGCCAAAACAGCAGAAACCCCCACAAGTGACCCCATTTTGTAAACTACACCTCTCAAGGAATTCATCTAGGGAAGTAGTGAGTATTTTTTAATTTTTAAATTTATACCATTGGGCAGTGAAAAAAGCATAATTATATTTTTACCACAAAAAAATGTTTTACCCTCAGATTTTACATTTTCACACAGGGCAAGGGGTAAAAATGGTGCCGAAATGTGTCACACAATTTCTTCTAAAAGTGTCAATACCCCATATGTGGCTGTATCGTACCGCTTAGCCATACGGTGAGATCTGGGGGGGACGGAGTGCTATTTGACAATTGGAGAACAAATTATTGTAGAATAGGCATTTGGATTTGGGAGCATAAAATTTTCTAAATTTCTTTTGGGGGGCAAGGGTCATTTTGCTTTTCCAGAGCCTTTCTGCTACCAGTAACTTGGAAGTCCCTTATATTTTTAACAGATGACGGACCTGAGTGGGGACTAGCTTTTTTTGAGGACTGAGTTGAAGCTTTTATTGGGAACATTTTACGTAACATTTATCCGGCGCTCTAGGCTGAGCACTTACATCGGGGTTTCCATCTAAATTTCCAAGTGATGTAATTCAGATGAAACCCCTGCAGGATCCATTCACTGTAATGAGGCAGCAGAGTTACTCTGGACACCGTCTGGCCTCTGTTTAGCGGTGTCCTTTTTTCAGAAGTGCACAAAACTGTGGCGAACCGCACTTTTATGCACGCCTAAAACAAATGACACCGTGGGATCCCAGGCTAGACGGCGTCCACAGTGGCCTATATCTGCCTCATTACAAGGAATCTTCCGTCATGGGTTCCGGCTGAATCATGTATTTCAGAGATTTACACGGAAACTCTGGCGTAAGTGCTCAGCGCAGAGCACAGGATAAATGTGGGCAGAATCTGGGATCTTTGGGGACATAATAAACAAATCAGTAGCAGGTGAAGAATTGGTTTTATTTATTTTTTACGCCGTTCCTAGTGTGATATAACTGATTAGATTACTTTATTCTTCGGGTCGGTGCGATTATAGAGATACCAGATTTATATCGGGTTTTTATGACTGACAGCTGTCACACACTAAAAGACGCTTTTTTTGCAAAATCTAGTTTTTGCATCACCATATTTTGAGAGCTATAATTTTTACATATTTCGGCCGACAGAGTCATGTGATGGCTTGTTTTTTGCGGGACGAGTTGACATTTTTATTGGTACCATTTTTGGGTACGTGACATTTTTTGATCGCTTTCTATTCCGTTTTTTGGGAGGCAAAATTAACAAAAACAAACAATTCAGGAATTGTTTTTTGAGGGTTTTTTTATGCCGTTCTGCCTGTGGTAAAAGTGATCAGGAAGCGTTATTCTTCGGGTCAGTAAGTTTACAGCGATACTACACTTACTGTATTTTTTTTTATGTTTTGGCGCTTTTACACAAGAAAACAATTTTATTGAAAAAAATATTTTTTTTGCATTGCTTTATTCTGAGCACTATAACTTTTTTATTTTTCGGCTGATGGAGCTGTATGGCGGCTTTTTTTTTGCGTAACAAGATGACGTTTTCAGTGGTACCATTTTTATTTCTATTTTGTTTTTTGATCGCATTTTTTTCCACTTTTTGTTTGGCAATATGATGAAAAAGCATATTTTTTTGCTCCGTTTTTTATTTATTTTTATTACGGTGTGCACAGAAGGAGTTAATTAGTGTGACAGTTTTATAGCTCGGGTTGTTTCGGACGCGGCGATACCAAATATGTGTACTTTTTTTGGTTTTGTAAAAATATACGGATTTATTGGTTTAATATTTTATTTATTTATTTTTATTTATTTTGTGATTTTTTTTTTAATAGTTTAAAAACTTTTTTTTTACTTTTTTTACATTTTTTCTTAGTCCCTGTATGGGACATTAATTTTTATTTTTCTGATCACTGATCTCATGTAATGTAATAGACATGTATTACATTACATTACATGAGATCTTCCCTGACTGTTTCAGTCAGAGTCTCCTGCCTGGCTACAGCTGCAGCTGAGCCAGACAGGACACCATATATGGCAGAGCTGGAGGCGGTCATGTGACCTCCAGCTGCCATAGCAACCCCAGGTCCTGGAAGGACTCGGAGGTCTTCGGAGAGGTAAGTTGACGACCCCCTCTCCTCCTGCTGTCTCCTATATGCCGCGATCACTATAGATCACAGCATATAGAAGACAGCTAAGGGTTAACATCACTGGGACCTGATCTAATCAGGTCCCGATGATGTTCCCTGTCAGAGCTAATGCTCTGCACCGGAATCGCAGCGCTTGCAGGACCCTGGGGGTCCTGAGCGCTGCGAGACCACCCACCGTTTTTAAACGTCGGCGCTGCACAGAGCCCAGCAAGCGCCGACGTTTATCTACAGTGGGCGGTCGGGAACCGGTTAATGAGTATTATAAAAGTTTCAAACATCACTTAATTCCACCTTTGCTCTCTTTTTTTAACTCTGCAGCTAATTCTAGTCTTTTTCCCACGGAATCCCTACACGCCAATATAATCGTCATTCCTAAACCAGACAGTAATCCTGAATTTATGAAAAATTATTGTCCTATTTCACCGTTACATAGTTACATAGTTTATAAGGCCGAAAAAAGACAAGCGTCCATCCAGTTCAGCCTATTTCTTGTGCACTGCAGCTATTCCGCAGCGTTGATCCTGGGGAAGGCAACAAAAAAACATGCGATATAGGCCAATTTACATCATTGAGGAAAAATTCACTTCCCGACACCAATCTGGCAGTCAGATTAAATCCCTGGATTAATTAACTAAATGCTGATGTCAAAGTTTACGCCAAAGTTATGTCTGAAAGATTAAAGGAAATTATAACTGTGTTAATTCATTCAGACTAAATTGGTTTCGTTAAGAGAAGACAGGCGTCCGATGGAACAAGGTGGATTATAAATTTACTATCAATCATTGAAAAAAAGAAATTACCATCTATTATTTTATCACTTGATGCTGAAAAAGCATTTGATCGAATAAATTGGAGGAAGAATTAAATAATAATAATTCATTTTACTTTCTTATCGTAATTCATCTATTTGTCCCTTCTCTTCCATTACCCACATACACTACTTTAAAATCGACAATAATTCAATGGAAAAACTTGCACAAGATGTCATGTGATGATAAAATACCTTACCCACCAGAGAAAATTCCAATAACTGTTTTTCAAACAGTTTTTCCTAATTTCCTTTTTGGGAAATGGATTAAACTGGGGATAAGAGACTGCTCTTCTTTATTATTCTGATCCAATAAAGAGTCTATTATAAACTTTCAGGCTTTAAAAACCTCTTTTGGACTTCCAGACAAAGAACTCCTTAATCTGATTTCATTAAGGAAATGTATTGGAAATTTACCCTACCTGTAGTCTTACCAAGAGCCTTATCTATTTTACTAGATAATCCCCTTTGCAATTTAATATGGAATATGAAAAATATGTATAGTTATTTCAATTCGGACTAGGAATTTGAGAAAACAAAACCCATTATAAAGTGAGAATTACAATTAAATAAAAACATTCTCCCTAGAAAACTGTAAACGTGCATTTAAAACTACCTACAAATTTAATATCAACGCTAATATACATGACATTTTTTTTAAATCTATTCATGTTGGTATCTTACCCCAGTCAGGCTTAAAAAAGCCTTTCCAGGACATTCAGATCTTTGCTAGAGGAACTGTGGGCAAAGCAGCAATATTTTATACATTTTCTGGTCTAGACCATTTTGAAAAGAAATCTATAACTTAATAAATAATTTGGGGAAAGATGAGATTCAAATGTCCCCATAGGTCTCCCTCCTTTCTCTAGATGCAGATTCTATTCCCAAGGAAATTAAATATATCTCCTTACATTTGTTTGCAGTTGCCAAATTACTAATTGGGACCAAATGGAAAACTAGTGGTATACCTACCATAAATGATATTATAGACAAGGTTTCAACTTAGAATACCTTCGAATTAGCCATAGCTTTCAAAAATAATTATCTAAATATGAAGCCAAATGGTCACCCTGGATCTTATTCTTCTCACCCGAAGTGGAGCGCCTTTCTAGACGCTAAACCTTTGCCGGTACTTAAACGCAATTTCATTGTCCTAGTTTCTGTATATCAATGATTGATCTTTCCATATTTTCCATGTTAAACTTTCTCAGTGGACTATTGCTACCCCTTCATATTCCTTTCCTTTTCCCTGCTTCCCAGGTTACATCTTCCCTTCCCATTATTATCCTGATCCTTCCCTTTTCTATTTCTTTTTCTCTTCTTTCCTTTCACCCCTTCCTTTTTCTCTCCCCCTTTTTATCATCTTTAGTCCTTTTCCCTTCATATTCCTTTTTCTCTTTTCTTACAATCCCTCTTCCCTACCCAAATCTCCTTGCCCCCATCTTTCCCTCCTTTGTCCTCTAGGTTTTGGGGTAGACATGGTATATTGTATTATTGATGTTTTATTTTACTGTACTGCAAATATTTTCAGTTCTTGTATTGTATTGTACTCTTACCCTTCCCTTGTTTATGTAAAAATTCCGCTAATAAAAAAATTAAACAAAAAAATATAAAGTAAATTAATCCGATCGGTAAACGGCATAGTAAAAAAAATCATAGCTCCTGAATTTCAGTTTTTTGGCTATCGCAGCATTGAAATAAAATTCAATAAGAGACAATTCAAACATTGTATCTACCTCAAAATGGTATAGGTTAAAATGTCAGGTCAGGGTGCCGAAAAAAAAGGCCTCACACAGCCCCATGTTCCGCAAAATAAAAATGTTACTGATCTCGGAAAATGGCAACAAATACAATTTTTTTTCTTTTTACAAGTTTCCGAATTTTTTTTCACTACTTAAATAAAAAAATATATATACATTTGGTATCAGCTCGTACTGACCTGGAGAATCATATTGCCTGGTGAGTTTTACCATATAGTGAACATGGTAAATAAAAAAAACAAAAAGCAATTGTGAAATTGCACTTTTTTTTTTTTTTTGCAATATACTTGGAATTTTTTCCTGTTTTCCATTACACTATGTGGTAAAATGAATAGTGTCGTTCCAAAACTACAACTTGTCAAACAAAAATCAAGCCCTCATACGGCTATATTGACCATAAAATAAAAAAGTTATGGCTCTTGGAAGAAGGGGAGGAAAAAACGAAAACGAAAAAATAGAAAATCGTCATGTAATGAAGCGGTAATATGCCATTTATACAACACAAATGCTAAAGATTAATTGCTGTATTTTTATTTCCCTTATCATAAATAAAATCAATAGCAGTGAATAAATAAATTATCCATGCTACAAAATGTTGCCAATGAAAGCTATAACCTCCCCCACCACCAAATAGTTTTTTCAGGATATTGTATTAATCATTGATTAATGGGCCATAAAAATAAGATCCTTTGGGGCGGCTTATATTTAGTCAAACAAATGGTCTGATGCTGTATCCGTGGCTCTGGCTCCATCAGGTTGAGCTGTGATACCAGAGACAACCAAACTCATGCCAATCTGCCTAGAAAAACAGTTGTTTTGCTTAAAGGGAGTCTGTCACTCCACATGCTTTTTAGACTATCCAGTAATAATAAGAGACTTTGCCACCATGAATTTTATAGAGGTAATGTACCTGTTACTGGTATAGTGCTTGTGAAAATAACTTGTAATTTATATGCAAATGAGAGGTGTGGGGGCACCAATGATGTGGCAATAAGTTGGGTGCAATGTAACGCCCCTCAATTTACATCTTTGGGACTGCCCTAGCTTGTGATAGACAGCACATGCACACTGATTCTGGCTGTGCCGGCTGCGCAATTAGGGTATGTGCACATGTGAAGTATTAGAAGCAGACATTTCTGCACCAAAAATGTGTGTCATTGCAGGAAAATCTCTGCTTAAACGCTGAAAGAATTGACATGCTGCAGATATGAAACTGATTCAAATCTGCAAGGAAAAAACAAGCAACATGTGCAGGAGATTTCATAAATCTCATTCACTTTGCTGGTAAAGTAAACCCCTGCATTTTTTTCATGGCAAGAACATGCAGAGAAATGCAGGAAAAATACGGCAAAAAAACCAACATGTGAACAAGCCTTTAAACAACCAGTTTGCCCCTATTGAAGCCCATTAGACTAAGTGTTAGAACTCTCCTGTTAGGTTTTTTCTATTTTGCTGGTCACATGACCTTTTTTGCCTATTTAATCCTGCTCCGCCCTTCTGGCCATGCTGGACTTCATTGTAATTTCTACTCTTAAGCTAGCCAGGTGCTTTGTAACCTTTCTCAGTCAGTTTTTGCTAGGTCTTCTGACCTTTATGTTCTATGTTGTGTGTTTGTCTTTTTACTGCTACAATTTCTGCTAGGAGGTGTCCATCTTTCTCCCAGTCCCTAGTTCTTGTAGGGATCCCTCCCTCACATCTATAGGTCTTCGTTCAGACTAGCTGAGGACTTTAGCGGGTCGGATCGCAGGATCAGGTTCCCCGTTACATCGTAGGGATCTAGCTTAGTTCTATTGTAGGGACAGATCTCCTGCCTTTCCTTAGTGCTTGTAGCCTATCATAACAGTAAGTCCAGCCCAATAATATCTCTAAGGAAAGACCTCCAGTTTCCATTATGGTGTCGGTTCAGGATTTGGCTCAACGCCTGCAGGGACTCTCTCTGGAGGTGGCCGAGCTCCAACAACACGTGAGTAACTGTTCTGGAGCGCATTTTGTGGAGCCAAAGGTACAATTGCCTGATTTATTTTTTGGTGAACAACAAGATTTTTTTTCCTTTAAAAATGCTTGTTTATTGTATTTTCATTTGAGACCCAGATCCTCTGGTGATGAATCACAGCGCATAGGGTTCATAATGTCACTTTTGCGCAAAGAACCTCAGGGATGGGCCTTTTCTCTCCAACCTAGTGATCCATGCTTTAGATCAGTGGATAGTTTTTTTCTGCTTTGGGGTTGTTGTATGATGATCCTGATCGTGTCTCATCAGCTGAGACGGAATTGAGACTTTTGAGGCAGGGATCAGGTAATGTGGAAAATTATTGTACTCACTTCCGTCGGTGGTCTGCTCAGGTGGGGTGGAACAATTCAGCTCTGAAAAGTTTATTTCTTGCTGGGCTAGGTGAAAGGGTTAAGGATCTGCTTATTGCTTATCCTACACCTGGAAACTTGCAGGAGGCAATGCAATTAGCTATACGGGTGGACAGGAGACCGTGCAAGGGTTAATGAGAGTAAATCCTTTACCATGTCAGCTCCTAGTCTTGAGAGGGTCTGTACTGACATTGGAGAGCCGATGGAGATTGGGGCGATGTCACCCCGCTCTCAGGAAAAAGACCACAGGTTTTCTGAAGGTTTGTGCTTTTATTGCGGAAAATCTGAACATTTCATTAAGAACTGTGTACTTCGTATGAACAAAAAAAAAAAAAAAAAAAAGGTCAGTTACGCCCGTATAGCCTGTTTAAACACTAAGGGGGTATTTCTTTCTGCTACTACTGCAGCTCAGGAGGAATTAATTGAATTTCGGGTATTTGTGGATTGTGGTTCTACTCTGAATGTGATTGATGGGGGATTCTTGGAAAAACTTAAATTAAAACCCAAACCTTTGTCATTCCCTATCGCCATGGTTTCTGTCGATGGCTCTCCCTTGAAATGTGTTACTCACAAGGTTTATGAATTTCCCCTCACTATTAATGGTATTCACCAAGAGAATTTGGATTTGGTAGTATTAAATAATTTGCCTTCTCTAGTAATTTTGGGGTTACCCTGGTTAAAATTGCACAATCCTGTACTGGATTGGTCTACTAATGAAATTAAGTCCTGGAGCCCTAAGTGTTATGACAAGTGTTGTAACGGGCGCATTGCTGCTGTGGATAAAGGGGAATTACCTGTACCTATTCAGGATTTTTGGAAAGTTTTTTCTGAGGAGGAGTCGCAAATTTTGCCTCCCCATAGAGACTATGATTGTACCATTGAATTTGTCCCTGGAGCGACTCTTCCTAAAAGTCGTTTATTTAATCTTACTATTCCTGAGAGAAAGGCTTTGGAGGAATACATACAGACGAGCTTGGCCGCCGGTCATATCAGACCCTCTAAGTCACCTGTGGCTGTTGGATGATTTTTTTTTGTTAAAAAAAAGGATGGCGGTTTACGTCCTTGTCTGGACTTTCGCGAGATTAATAAAATTACTGTACGTAATCCCTACCCACTGCCATTGATTCCTGATTTGTTTAACCAGTTAGTGGGGGCCAAGTGGTTCTCTAAAATTGATCTCCGGGGGGCATACAATTTGTTGCGCATGAAGGAGGGTGATGAATGGAAGACTGCTTTTAACACTCCTGTGGGTCATTTTGAGAATCTGGTTATGCCTTTTGGTCTTACCAATGCACCAGCATTTTTTCAGAATCTTATTAATGACATCCTTAGACCTTTGATCGGAAAAAATTTGGTTGTGTATTTGGATGACATTTTGATTTATTGGCCTGATCTGGAGTCTCATTGGCAGAGCGTACGTGAGGTATTACAGTTATTAATTGACAATTCGCTTTTTGCTAAGCTAGAGAAATGTGAGTTCGCTGTACAGAGAATTAGTTTTTTGGGCTACATTATCTCCAGCGAGGGCTTTGAGATGGACCCGGTGAAAGTTCAAGCTGTGCAGGAATGGCCTAGGCCTATTGGTTTGAAATCGATACAGAGGTTTTTGGGTTTCGCCAATTATTACAGAAAATTCATTAAAAAATTTTCTATTATTGTTAAACCACTGACCGATCTCACCAGGAAAGGTGCTAATACGGTTCAGTGGACTACTGAGGCCATTGAAGCGTTTGTGTTTCTAAAGGAGAGGTTCAGCTCTGCCCCCATCCTTATGCAGCCTGATGTGACTAAGCCGTTTTTTGTTGAGGTTGATGCTTCTTCTGTGGGGGTCGGTGTGGTGTTGTCTCAGGAAATCAAGGATGGAGTACAACCCTGTGCCTTTTTTTCAAAAAAATTTTCTGAGACTGAACTTGATTACGATATTGGTAATCGGGAATTGCTGGCTATTAAACTCGCATTTGAACACTGGCGTCATCTCTTGGAAGGTGCTGAATTTCCCATTCAGGTTTTCACTGATCATAAAAATCTGATCTATCTTGATGCTGCCAAGCGCTTGAATGCCCGTCAGGCTAGGTGGGCACTTTTTTTTTCGCGGTTTAATTTTTCCGTTACTTACATCCCGGGTACCAAGAATGTTAAAGCTGATGCGTTGTCTCGCAGCTTTTCTCCCATGGTCGGTGCTGAGGAGAAGGAGAGCATTTTACAAGAAGGTGTTGTGATTGCTGCATTGGACTCCGTTTTGGAAGATGAGATTCTTAAAGCACAGGAGAATGCCCCATCTAACACTCCACATGGGAGGTTGTTTGTGCCTAGGACCTTTAGGAGAGATTTGTTTGTTGAGTGTCATGAGTCTCGGTTGGCAGGTCATCCAGGAATTTCTGAGACCAAGAGACTTGTGAGTCACAGTTTTTGGTGGCCTGGATGGCAGAGGGAAGTCATTAAGTGGGTGCGTCAATGTACTGTGTGTGCTAGATCTAAGTCTTCTCATGCTCCTGCTGCTTTGCCCTCTGGAGGTTCCTAGTGCACCTTGGACACATCTGGCTATGGACTGTATTACTGACCTTCCCTCCTCTGAGGGTTTCACGGTCATCTGGGTGGTCGTGGACCGTTTTAGCAAGATGTGTCACTTGGTTCCTTTCATCAAACCGCCCTGCGCTAAGACACTCGCTAAGGCTTGCTGAATTTGCTCTTAACAACCATACATCCTCTTCTGCTGGGTGTTCGCCTTTTTTTTGTTGTTCTGGGAGAAATCCGTCTTTTGGGTCATTCTCCAAATTGGTATCGGCTGTGCCTGAGGAGGAGAGTTTTTCCGGTGATTTGGAGAGAGTTTGGACGGATGTGCGTGATAATCTTCAGGAGGCTAACAAAAAATCTAAGAGGTACTTTGACAGGAAACGTCAAGAGGTTTTGTTTACGGTTGGTGACATGGTTTGGTTGTCCTCTAAGAATCTGCGGTTGAGGATTCCTTCTAAAAAATTGGGTCCCAAGTTTGTAGGGCCCTTTAACGTGCTTCAGGTAGTTAACCAATCTGCTGTTAGGATGGAGGTTCCTACCTCCTGGAAGATTAATCCGGTGTTTCATGTTTCTCTATTGAAAAAAGCTGATGTATCAGATAGAGACGCCACTGCCACTGTTCCTCCGGTGGTGGAGGACGGGGAATATGAAATTTCCCGCATCCTTAATTCTAGACGGTATAGGGGGAGTTTTCAGTATCTCGTCGCTTGGAAGGGTTTCGGTCCCGAGGATAACTCATGGGTGAGGGCGGATGATGTTTCTGCTTCCAGACTTGTCAGAGCGTTTCACAAGAGGTTTCCTGATAAGCCTAGGCCTAGGGGATCCGGAGGATCCTCATAGAAGAGGGGGTACTGTTAGAACTCTCCTGTTAGGTTTTTTCTATTTTGCTGGTCACATGACCTTTTTTGCCTATTTAATCCTGCTCCGCCCTTCTGGCCATGCTGGACTTCATTGTAATTTCTACTCTTAAGCTAGCCAGGTGCTTTGTAACCTTTCTCAGTCAGTTTTTGCTAGGTCTTCTGACCTTTATGTTCTATGTTGTGTGTTTGTCTTTTTACTGCTACAATTTCTGCTATGAGGTGTCCATCTTTCTCCCAGTCCCTAGTTCTTGTAGGGATCCCTCCCTCACATCTATAGGTCTTCGTTCAGACTAGCTGAGGACTTTAGCGGGTCGGATCGCAGGATCAGGTTCCCCGTTACATCGTAGGGATCTAGCTTAGTTCTATTGTAGGGACAGATCTCCTGCCTTTCCTTAGTGCTTGCAGCCTATCATAACACTAAGTTCATACATGGCGTTCTTTTTGGCTGCGTTTTTTTCTGCAGAAAAGAAGCTGCGTTGTACAGTACAAGCAAAAGCTTTGAGATTTCAGAAATCTCATGCACGTACAGCTTTTTTTTTCTGACTAAATTTGAGCACTACCGGAAAAAATTAACTGGAGTATAAGTTGGTATACATGCAGTGTGTAGCAGCATGTTCACACTGGCGATTAAACAGACAAACCTAAAATAGAAGCAGAATGAACATATACCCTGCTGTAAGTAAGTAAAAAGCAATAATTTAAAAGCCATCCCACCAATACCAAGGTGTACCCTGTCGGGATGGTCCTAACCTCTAGTATTAAAACCTTACCATGTGTCAAAAATGACCTCAAATTGAATAAGGGCTGAGCAGGATCGGGGTCCTTATAGAACTATGATACCAACAAAAATGCATCCAACACACTATATGATACCAACACAGTGAATTCCACCACAGAACACCCCACACTCTCAGTGACCCTACACTGGCCCAAGCAAAATATGTTGCCCATAGTAGACCTAGTGAAATATGATGTCCCTACTGTTCCTCCACACACAGATTATGTGGCTCCCCAATGACCTTCACTCCACAGTATTATGCCCCCACAATTCCCCACACACATTATGATGCACCCTTTGATCTCCACAGCATGATGGTCCTACAGCTTCCCCACACAGTATAATGCCTGCCCAAATCCTTCCTTCACACAGTAGGGTGACCCTTTACAGCATGATGGCTTCCCACACATCATGAAGCCTCCACAACTCCCTCACACAGTATGATTTTCCCCCACGGCTTCCACACAGTATGAAGCCTCCTACACACTATGATGTCCCCCAAAGCCCCTCCACACAGTATGATGGCCCCACATCTCCATATATACAGTATGATGGACCCGCACAAGCACCCACATAGTATGATGGCTCCTATAGCCTCCTACACAGTATTATAACCTCCACCCCCACACAAAATTATGGCCTCCATTGCTCTCACACACAATATTATGGCCCCCACAGATCGCCACACAGTATGATAGCCCCCACACACCCTTCAAACAGAATAATTGCCCCCCCCCACAGCTCCGCATATACAGTATAACTGCCTCTCACCTATCTTCCCACAAAATATGATGGCCCCCACAGGTCTGTATATACAGTATGACTAACCCTCACAATATGATGTCCCCACAACCCCACTCAGAGTATGATGTCCCTTCACACAGTATAATGGCTCTTACTGCTCCATATTCACAGTATTTTGTCCCCCCATAGATATGTTGGCCCCCACAGCTCCATATATACAATATGATGGCCCACCACAGTATGATGGCAACCCACACATTAAGGGCCACTCACACAGTATGATATCCCTCCACAGCCCAGCACACACTATGATGTCCCTCCATAGCCTCTCAGACAGCATGATGATCCCAACATTCATCTGCAAGTACTGACGAGTAAAACATGTAAATAAATAAAACTACTCAGCTTACCCTCATTTCCCTAAAGCACTGCTCCAGTCTTTGCACTGTGTAGATTGAGTATCCAAGCAGCAGGCACAATATAGTGATGTCAATAGGCCTGGTGCATTGAGACTCACACAGCCTGAATGATGAAGCAGAGAGACGGTGGCTCCTTGTTCCACCATTGTATATTGAGAATTCAAATACCATTGATTATGATGCCAAGTGGGTGGCAGTGCCAAATGACACATTTGAGAGTAGACTGATTAAATTTACTGATGACACAAAGCTAGGAGAGATAGCCAATACTAGAGAAGAGAGAGAGAGGATTCAAAAAGATCTAAACAACTGGAACTGTGGGCAGCAAATAACAGAATGGTTTTTAGCAAGGAGAAATGCAAAGTCTTACATCTGGATAAGAAAAATGAAAAAAACATACACAGAATGGAAGGAATAGGGCTAAGCAACAGCACATGTGAAAAAGACTTGGGTATACTAATAGATCACAGACTGAGCATGAGTCAACAGTGTCATGCAGCAGCAAAAAGGCAAACACAATTCTGGGTTGCATTAACAGAAGCATACAGTCTAGATCACGTGAAGTAATTATCCCCCGCTACTCCTCTTTGGTCAGACCTCATTTGGAATACTCTGTACAGTACACCACATCTTAAAAAAGACATGAAGAAACGGGAGGAAGTTCAGAGACGAGCGACCAAAATGGTGAACGGTCTGCAAACAATGTCATATGAGGAAAGGTTAGAGGATTTGGGAATGTTTAGCTTGCAAAAGAGAAGACTGAGAGGAGACATCAGCTTTATTCTCATTTGCACAAAGAGAGACTAGAAGCAATGGGATGAAACTGAATGGGAGAAGATACAGATTAGATATTAGAAAAAACTTTTAGACAGTGAGGGTGATTAACGAGTGTAACAGACGCCCATGAGAGGTGGTGAGTAGTGATGGGCAAGCTCTAAAATGCTCGGGTGCTCGATGCTCGGTTCGAACACATTTGAATACGCGGGTGCTCGACCCGAGCAACGAGCCCATTGTAAGTCTAAGGGAAACTCGAGCATTTTTCAGGCGGCTCCCCCCGGTGGTCTGCAGATGGCATAAAAATTGGCCAAATCAATGGGAACAGTGCTCAAATGACATGGGAACAGCATGGAGAAGAACCCTGGACGCATTTCTGACTCCCAGGTCACTGCTGTCAACAACGTTGTCAGAGTATTACACCAGTTTTACGGACTCACAATAGTAAACATACAAAAATTAAACCAAAATGGATCTTCCTGGGAAATATGTTAAGGAACATCCTTTCCAGAGTAATGACTTGTATATCATGCAAAATAAATAACCAAAACCAAAACTACTCCTCCACACCTTGGGCTATGTTCACACGTAGCGTTTTTGATCCATTTTTGCACTTTTGCATTGCTTTCAACCAAGATAAATGCATTCACTGGGAAATGTCATGTTAACATTTTACAACCTTATCTGGCCATGTGGTGTGTGACACATCATCAGACACATGCTTACAGTGCTGAAAAGACATGGGAACAGCATGGGGAAGACCCCTGGAAGCATCTCTGACTCCCAGGTCACAAGTGTGTCCATCATAAGTGATCCTTGGCGCATGCAAAGATGCCTCCCGCCATGCACCTGTCGTTGCAGACTTGCAACAATCACTGTCCACGTCCTTGTCCCAGTGCAGCGTTCAGTTGTCCCTACCGCATTCCTTGGAATACAAGTGCAAGTATGCAGCCAGCCACCCACCCACAGGCTGCAATACTATACTGCCAAATTTTTGACAGCTGTTTGCACCTGAAATGTGGCATTTTAGGCTCGTGAAGGTGGAAGCTGTCCACAACCTTATGGCGGCAGCGACAGGGAATCCATACTCGGTCCCCAGCCACCACTATGTCTTCCGGTATCGTCTCCGCCTTCCACAAGCACAGGTCCCACAACATTACCAGTGCCCTCCCCAGTGCACTTACTGGGAAGGACCACCTAACCATAAACACATGGACAGGTGAATGTGGCCAGGGATAGTACGGAGTCAGTCCACATTAAAAATGCAGCCATAGAATGTCCGGGAACCTTCCCACACACTTTTCTTAGTCAGGGCTGCTTCTCGGCAGGGTTGGATAGGCCCACCAGAGAACCGGAGACTCCTCCGGTGGGCCCTGGCTTCTCCTTCATGAGAGTTCATAGTGTCAAGGTGAGGCCATGATGATGATAGAGGCCACCATCTGCTTAGTTTTCTGTTATTTGGAATGCAAGCGCAAGTATGCAGCCAGCCACCCACCCACAGGCCGCAATACTAAACTGCCAGATTTCTGAGCAGCTGCTTGCACTTGAAATGTGGCCTTTTAGGCTCATGGAGGCGGAAGCGTTTCACAACCTCATGCCGGCGGCAACCGGGTGTCCATACTCGGTCCTCAGCCGCCACTATTTCACCCGGTATCGTCTCCGCCTTCCACAAGCACGGGTCCCACAACATTACCAGTGCACTTACTGGTAAGGACCGCCTAACCACAAACATGTGGACAGGTGAATGTGGCCAGGGATGGTACGGAGCCAGTCCACATTAAAAATGCAGCCATAAAATGTCCGGGAACTTTCCCACACATTTTTCTTAGCCAGGGCTGTTTCTCAGCAGGGTTGGACGGGCCCAACAGAGAATCCTCGGGTGGGCCCTGGCTTCTCAATCAGGAGAGTTCATTTTAGGCGCAAACTTTGCAGCTGCTATGGGGCTCTTGAGCGGGGGAGAAAGGTGGGCCCTCAGAATCAAATCCTCTGGTGGGCCCAATGTTTTTCAGTCTGACACTGCTTCTCAGTGAGAGCTGTATTTCACCACAGCATTATTCTATAGCTTGGTGAAAGGACTGACATAGAGGGAAACCGTATCTACTCTGGGTGTCATTTCTCCCAGGAAGTCCTCTAATGCAGCTTGTTGCAGAAGCAATGGCAGCCCGTCCAACATCAGCTTGCACTTGTCGGTGGTGTCTTGACACACAAACATCTTTTTTGCCCCTTTAATTTCATGACTACAGAGTTGGGCAATGGCCTGATCTGCAATGCAGTTTGAGAAATAACATGCTTAAGCACGTCCAATCCACATTAAAAAAGCAGCCATAGAGTGTCCGGGAACCATCCCACACACTTTTCTTAGTCAGGGCTGCTTCTCGGCAAGGTTGGACGGGCCCATCAGAGAACCGGAGACTCCTCCGGTGGGCCCTGGCTTCTCCTTCAGGAGAATTCATAGTGCCAAGGTGAGGCCATGATTATGATAGAGGCCACCATCTGCTTAGTTTTCTGTTACTTGAAATGCAAGCGCAAGAATGCCGCCAGACACCAACCCACCCACAGGCCGAAAAACGAAACTGCCATATTTTTGGGCAGCTGCTTGCGCTTGAAATGTGGCCTTTTAGACTCATGGAGGTAGAAGCTGTCCACAACCACATGGCAGCGTCGGCCGGGTGTCCATACTCGGTCCCCAGCCGCCACTATTTCTCCCGGTATTAGCACTGCCCCCAGTACCAGTAGCGAAGCCATACCCAATTTCCTTCTCAGGAATTTTATTTGGTAGACTGAGTGGCTGCCCAACCACATTAGTTTCTCACAAAAGAGCTGAATATAGAGTGGCAGTAGGTGCAAATTTCTCCAGCCTGTTAGATATTAGAGGGTGAACGGCAGCACATTGGATCAGTGGTTAGCACTGAAGCCTTGCAGCGCTGGGGCTGCCCAACCACATTAGTTTCTCACAAAGGAGCTGAATATAGAGTGGCAGTAGGTGCAAATTTCTCCAGCCTGTTAGATATTAGAGGGTGAACGGCAGCACATTGGATCAGTGGTTAGCACTGAAGCCTTGCAGCGCTGGGATCCTGGGTTCAAATCCCAGCAAGGACATCATCTGCAAGGATTTTGTATGTTCTCCCCGTGTTTGCGTGGGTTTCCACCTCAGTAAAAAAGCAGCCATAGAGTGTCTGAGAACCTTTCCACACATTTTCCTTAGCCAGGACTGCTTCTCGGCAGGGTTGGACGGTCCCACCAGAGAATCCTCTGGTGAGCCCTGGCTTCTACATCAGGAGAGTTCATGATAGCACTAACTTTGAAGCTGCTATGGGACTCTTGAGCAGGGAGAAAGGTGAGCCCTCAGAATCAAATCCTCTGGTGGGCCCAATGTTTTTCAGTCTGAAACAGCTTCTCAGTGGGAGTTGTATTTCACCACAGCCATATTCTTTAGCTCGGTGAAAGGACTGGCAGAGGGAAACCGTATCTATTCCAGTTGTCATTTCTCTGTCACCAGGTTCCGCCCATTGTCATACACGACTATGCCTGGCTGTATGTTCAGCGGTGAGAGCAATAGATCAGCTTTAAACAACTCTGCAGCGCTGGGCGATTTGTCACCTAAGCATTAAGCATGTTATCTTCAGCACAGCCTGTTGCCGCTTGGCCAAGGCAGTGCTGCAGTGCTTTCACCTTGTGACTGATGTGGTCACTTCGGAGATGGAGGAGGAGGTGCAGGAGCTGAACAATATGATTACATTGAGGTTACATTGGTGACTCTGTTTTTTATACTAAAGAAAGATCCTACTGTTTTGTTTTTTTTTATGTTATTTTTTAAGACAAATGCAATCACCGGGAAATGTCATTTTAACATTTTACAACCTTATCTGGCCATGTGGTGTGTGACACATCATCAGACACATCCTGTTTCATTTATGATGGAGGGACTCTGAAAGTTCCAAAGCCTATTATAGGGCCATAAGGCAGCCCTTACTATTCTTAAAAGGCCAGCAGTTGGCCCTCGCTATTGTTAGAGAGCCATCAGCCGGCTATGCTTTGTTGTTCCCATTATTAACGAGTGGGTCTCCTATACTGTTATTGCGTATGCAGTGACTGCAAGGGCCACAGTAATGACATGTTTCCATTACAAAGGAGCGGGTGTGCTATACAGTTATAGGGTATGCAGTGAGTCCAACGGCTGACAAAATTTGGGAAAAACCCCACTAATAATTTAAAGACACATAGAGCAGGGCCACAGTAATGACAAATTCCCATTAGAAAGGGGAGGGTCTCCCATACTGTTTGCTAATGCAATGAAGCAACGGGTGCCAAAAATTTGGAGGAACACCAATGCCCCTTGCAAGAGACATAGAGGTCGGAGAGCCTCCTAAAACAATGTTCCCATTATTAGGTGTAATGCATACGCCCAGACTGACTGGCGTGTGCGTGTTTAGTGATTCCACTGTGCCATGAACCGGAGAGTGCCTGGAGGGGCGTAACTAAGTATCTGCCCGATCCGACTAAGGTCGCACGACGGCATACGACGCCAGTGCACCAGGGAGGAACCGGGCAGAGGGACCAGGTGCTACTCCAGGTCAGACCCTGGACACGGCTGTTGACCCACACAGGGGAATACTGGAACAGGCAGGTTAGGCTGGCACACAGACTGGTGGGTATAGGCAGACACGGCTGGAATGCAGACGGGTGGATGCTGACGAGCACGACTGGTATGCAGGCAGGGAGGTACTGGCTGGTATGACAGGTTGGAGCACAGAGTGGATAGGACCCAGTTCAGACTGGGATTCAGGAACAGAACCGCAGATGCGGTGGACAAACACAGCAGAGTGAGACCGCCCGGAGCGGCGAGCAAGAGCAGAGCAAGACGGGACCGCCAGTAGCGGTGAGCGAGAGTAGAGTAGGACAAGGCCGCCTGGAGCGGTGAGCAAAGGGTCAGAGCAGAGCGAGACTGCCGGAGCAGTGAGCAAAGGAGTAAGAGCAGAGCGAGACTGCTGGAGCAGTGAGCAAAGGGTCAGAGCAGAGCGAGACTGCCGGAGCAGTGAGCAAAGGGTCAGAGCAGAGCGAGACTGCCGGAGCAGTGAGCAAAGGGTCAGAGCAGAGCAAGACTGCCGGAGCAGTGAGCAAAGGGTCAGAGCAGAGCAAGACTGCCGGAGCAGTGAGCAAAGGGTCAGAGCAGAGCGAGACTGCCGGAGCAGTGAGCAAAGGGTCAGAGCGGAGCGAGACTGCCGGAGCAGTGAGCAAAGGGTCAGAGCGGAGCGAGACTGCCGGAGCAGTGAGCAAAGGGTCAGAGCGGAGTGAGACTGCCGGAGCAGTGAGCAAAGGGTCAGAGCGGAGTGAGACTGCCGGAGCAGTGAGCAAAGGGTCAGAGCGGAGAGAGACTGCCGGAGCAGTGAGCAAAGGGTCAGAGCGGAGCGAGACTGCCGGAGCAGTGAGCAAAGGGTCAGAGCAGGCTAGAACCGCCGGAGCGGTGAGCAAAGGCAGAGCAGGCTAGAACCGCCGGAGCGGTGAACAAGGCAGAGCAGGCTAGAACCGCCGGAGCGGTGAACAAGGCAGAGCAGGCTAGAACCGTCGGAGCGGTGAACAAGGCAGAGCAGGCTAGAACCGCCGGAGCGGTGAACAAGGCAGAGCAGGCTAGAACCGCCGGAGCGGCGAACAAGGTAAAGCAAGCTAGAACCGCTGGAGCGGCGAGCAAGGCAGAGCAGGGGGGACAGGGCTCTGTTCACACGGAACAGACAGGAAGGGAAAGGCAGAACCAGATACCCACAGGGTACTTGCAGTGAAGTAGCGAGTGGACCACAAACTCACAAACGGAAGTACAGTGACAACGAGCAGGAGTAGGTACGGGATAAGATTCTGCAGGAAAAGGGAAGGTACGGACTTAGAGGAAAACAGGTAACAGGCTAGGAGAGTATTCAGACAAGAACAGACACAGCAGCAAGATACAGGAGCGGTTCTAGGTATGCGGCCCCTAGAAGGTGGAACGAACAGGCTAGGAGCGTGTTCAGACAGGAACAGGCAAGATACAGGAACGGGTCTAGGTATGCGTCCCCTAGAAGGCAGAAAGAACAGGCTAGGAGCGTGTTGACACTGGCCTGGAAATACAGCCTCCAGGATAGGCAGAAGACAACAGACTAGAAGATAGTTCTGACAGGACACAGTTCAGACACGGGAACTGATACCGCAAGACAGGAAACATAGACAGGACCTGGTACGTCAGTGACAGAAGCCAACTGACAGAACACAATGCTCAGGCAGGGTTTCTTGGGAGGAGCTGGGTTAAATACCAGGTGACAGACAGCAATAGACTGAGGACGCATCAGTGGTGTGTCTGCAGCAGGTACAAGAAACAGGAAGTGATCGGGCGCCGCCCTTAAGCAGCAGAAACAGAGGCAAGCAGACAGCATGGAGGGAAGCCAGGCTAGCAGACTGGACTGGAGATCAAGTGCGCGCTCTTGCACAGTGGGAGATGGACCACTATGCAAGGACGCCGCCAGGTATGTTACAGTACCCCCCCCTTACGCCCCCTCTTCTTCAGGCGTGCCAGAATGTTCCACAGGGAATTCGAGGGCCAATCCTTCACTTCAAGGAGATCTCTTCCACTGTCCACAGGAAAAATTGGTCTCATCTGGGTAGCTAGGATGCTACTTCCTATCCAGCCATCCTCAGCAACAGACGAAACGGGTGGAGTACCAGGAACAGCCCACAAGGAAGTCTCTCTCCACCTATTATCAGGTAGCACCCCAGAGGGTTCAGGAGACAACTGGAAGTCCTCCGCCGGGTTGGTGGGGTGCAGAGACTCGGGGGTAACCTCTGCTTTGGGGTACATCTTGTCAAGCTCACAGGATGAAATGGGCAAGGTATCAGGTACAAGGTGTAGAAAAGTCACTGTCTCTTTGTTATCTGGTGGTACCCCGGAGGATTCAGGAAACAACTGGGGGTCCTCCGCTGGGTCGGAAGAGTGCAGAGACTCGGGGGTAACCTCTGCTTCGGAGTACACTAGGTCGGACTCGCTGGAAGAAGCGGGCGAGGTATCAGGTACCGAGTATAGGAGAGTCCCTGTCCACTCATTATCAGGTAGCACCCCGAAGGGTTCAGGAGACAACTGGATGTCCTCCGCCTGGTCGGAGGGGTGTAGAGAGTCAGGGATAACCTCTGCTTCGGAGTACACTAGGTCGGACTCACTGGAAGAAGCGGCCGAGGTAACAGGTACCGAGTATAGGAGAGTCTCAGTCCATTCGCTATCAGGTAGCACCCCGAAGGGTTCAGGAGACAACTGGAGGTCCTCCGCCTGGTCGGAGGGGTGTAGAGACTCGGGGATAACCTCTGCTTCGGAGTACACTAGGTCGGACTCGCTGGAAGAAGCGGCCGAGGTATCAGGTACCGAGTATAGGAGAGTCTCTGTCCATTCGCTACCAGGTAGCACCCCGAAGGGTTCTGGAGACAACTAGAGGTCCTCCGCCTGGTCGGAGGGGTGTGGAGACTCGGGGTTAACTACCGCTTTGAGGTACCCATTGTCAGGCTCACAGGACGGAGCGGACGAAGTATCGGGTACCGGGTGTAGGGAAGTCTCTCTCCATTTGTCATCAGGTGGTATCCCGGAGGATTCAGGAGGCAACAGGGGGTCCTTCGCCAGGTAGTAGAGATGCACAGACTCGGAGGTAATCACTGCTTCGGAGTACCCTTGGACAGGCTCACCAGTTAAAGTGGGTGAAGCATCAGATACCGGGTGCAGGAAGTCCTCCTGTGTGGATTCTAGGTGGGCAGAAGTCTCTTCGGGCAGGAGAACTGGTGCGCTACCCACGCACATTACCCGTCGGGGCTGCTCTGGGATACAGGGAAGTGAAGCTTCAGCAGGGACTTCAAGGTTGGGGTCAGGAAGTCTTTGGGAGGACAGACCCTGGTGTGACGGCTTGCCTCTACGCCTAGCACGTCTGGACTGCCTCTTGAGGTTGGGAGAAGTATTCCGGAGAGCGTAGTCATCCTGTGTGGATTCTGGGTGGGCAGTAGTCTCTTCGGGCAGGAGGACTAGTGCGCTACCCACACACATCACCCATCGGGGCTGCTCCGGGACATTGGGAAGTGAAGCTTCAGCAGGGGTCTCCGGGTTAGGGTCATCGAAGACCATTAGAAAGGCCACCAGGAAGGCCTCAAGGTCCAGGAGGATAGGATCCTGTGCTTCCCATAGGGGGTTGATCCATTCCAAGGCATCACCCATTAGGTAAGACATCATGAATCCCACCTTAACCCGATCGGTGGGAAAACAAAGAGGGTAGAACTTGAAATGTAGCAAGCATTGCTCCACAAATGCATGACTCTGTCTTGGATCCCCATAGTACCGTGGCGGATCCGCAGGAACGAGTGCAGAAAGTTCCATCTGGACGGGTGCGTAATTCGCCTGGAACTCAGCTAAAGAAAAAATTATTTTTTATTTTTTATTTATTTATTTTTAATGCACGTATTCGCTGGAAAACGTCTCAGAGAGCGAAGGCCGTGGGGCTCAACGGGAACCATGACCTGAGCATGCTGTAATGCACACGCCCAGACTGAATGGCGTGTGCGTGTTTAGTGATTCCACTGTGCCATGAACCGGAGAGTGCCTGGAGGGGCGTAACTAAGTATGTGCCCGAACCGACTAAGGTCGCACGACGGCATACGATGCCAGTGCACCAGGGAGGAACCGGGCAGAGGGACCAGGTGCTACTCCAGGTCAGACCCCGGACACGGCTGTTGACCCACACAGGGGAATACTGGAACAGGCAAGTTAGGCTGGCACACAGACTGGTGGGTATAGGCAGACACGGCTGGAATGCAGACGGGTGGATGCTGGCGAGCACGACTGGTATGCAGGCAGGGATGTACTGGCTGGTATGACAGGTTGGAGCACAGAGTGGATAGGACTCAGTTCAGACTGGGACTTAGGAACAGAACCGCAGATGCGGTGGACAAACACAGCAGAGTGAGACCGCCCGGAGCGGTGAGCAAGAGCAGAGCAAGACGAGACCGCCAGTAGCGGTGAGCGAGTGTAGAGCAGGACAAGGCCGCCTGGAGTGGTGAGCAAAGGGTAAGAGCAGAGCGAGACTGCCGGAGGAGTGACCAAGGAGTCAGAGCAGAGCGAGACTGCCGGAGCAGAGAGCAAAGGAGTAAGAGCAGAGTGAGACTGCCGGAGCAGTGAGCAAAGGAGTAAAAGCAGAGCGAGACTGCCGGAGCAGTGAGCAAAGGAGTAAGAGCAGAGCGAGACTGCTGGAGCAGTGAGCAAAGGGTCAGAGCAGAGCGAGACTGCCGGAGCAGTGAGCAAAGGGTCAGAGCAGAGCGAGACTGCCGCAGCAGTGAGCAAAGGGTCAGAGCAGAGCAAGACTGCCGGAGCAGTGAGCAAAGGGTCAGAGCAGAGCAAGACTGCCAGAGCAGTGAGCAAAGGGTCAGAGCAGAGCGAGACTGCCGGAGCAGTGAGCAAAGGGTCAGAGCAGAGCGAGACTGCGGGAGCAGTGAGCAAAGGGTCAGAGCGGAGCGAGACTGCCGGAGCAGTGAGCAAAGGGTTAGAGCGGAGCGAGACTGAAGAGCAGTAAGCAAAGGGTCAGAGCGGAGCGAGACTGCCAGAGCAGTGAGCAAAGGGTCAGAGCGGAGCGAGACTGCCGGAGCAGTGAGGAAAGGGTCAGAGCAGGCTAGAACCGCCGGAGCGGTGAGCAAAGGCAGAGCAGGCTAGAACCGCCGGAGCGGTGAACAAGGCAGAGCAGGCTAGAACTGCCGGAGCGGTGAACAAGGCAGAGCAGGCTAGAACCGCCGGAGCGGCGAACAAGGCAGAGCAGGCTAGAACCGCCGGAGCGGCGAGCAAGGCAGAGCAGGGGGGACAGGGCTCTGTTCACACGGAACAGACAGGAAGGGAAAGGCAGAACCAGATACCCACAGGGTACTTGCAGTGAAGTAGCGAGTGGACCACAAACTCACAAACGTAAGTACAGTGACAACGAGCAGGAGTAGGTACGGGATAAGATTCTGCAGTAAAAGGGAAGGTACGGACCTAGAGGAAAACAGGTAACAGGCTAGGAGAGTATTCAGACAAGAACAGACACAGCAGCAAGATACAGGAGCGGTTCTAGGTATGCGGCCCCTAGAAGGCGGAACGAACAGGCTAGGAGCGTGTTCAGACAGGAACAGGCAAGATACCGGAACGGGTCTAGGTATGCGGCCCCTAGAAGGTGGAAAGAACAGGCTAGGAGCATGTTCACACTGGCCTGGAAATACAGCCTCCAGGATAGGCAGAAGACAACAGACTAGAAGATAGTTCAGACAGGACACAGTTCAGACACGGGAACTGATACCGCAAGACAGGAAACATAGACAGGACCTGGCACGTCAGTGACAGAAGCCAACTGACAGAACACAATGCTCAGGCAGGGTTTCATGGGAGGAGCTGGGTTAAATACCAGGTGACAGACAGCAGGGGTGTGTCTGCAGCAGGTACAAGAAACAGGCAGTGATCGGGCGCCGCCCTTAAGCAGCAGAAACAGAGGCAAGCAGACAGCATGGAGGGAAGCCAGGCTAGCAGACTGGACTGGAGATCAAGTGCGCGCTCTTGCACAGTGGGAGATGGACCACTATGCAAGGACGCCGCCAGGTATGTTACATTAGGAAGTGGGTCTCCCATAGTGTTGGCCTATGAAGTGAATGCAAGGGCTGCCAAAAATTGGGAGGCACTCCAATGTCCCTTGGAAGAGACGTGAAGGAGGGCCTCATAAAAAAATGTTCCCATTAGAAAGGAGCGGGTCTCTTATACTTGTAATGCGAATGCACTAAGTGTATGGGCTGACAAACATTTACCCCTGGTGGGTATACATGAACATACTGTATAATTTTTTTTTTTTTTCTACGGGCATCATAAACACCGGTGACAATAGCTTCACTGACACACTGAAACAAATATATAATGGAGGCCAGAAATGGCAGTATTTTCTGAAAAAGTATATGTGACAGAGAAAACACGGTTTTAAATAGCTGGCCTGTAGGTAACTTCACTGATACACTGATACAAATTTTTAATGGAGGCCAGAAATGGCAGTGTTTTCAGCGCAATTATATGTGATCCATGTGACAGACAAACCACAGTTTTAAACAGTTAGATTTTTAGCGCTGTAATATGGAAAGGACCTGGCTGTATTCTGCAGTGCAGCAGCAGCAGCAGACAAAACTGGAATGGAGCCTCTTGTGCTATATGCACTGCAGTCGGCTATATACCCTGCCTGCCTATATACACTGCCTACCTGATATCTCTGCAGATGGATTAGTCCTCAGAAGGACTGTTTGTTGAGATGGATATGTGTCTCTAATATAGATTTGTACACCTACACTAACTAGAAACAAGTAAATCTCTCCCTAGCTCAGCAGCACCTCTCCCTACACTGTCTGATTCCGGAGAGACTGTGACGAGCATGGCGGCGCCAGGTCTGATATAGACCTGATGACGCTGTGCAGCCAGCCAATCACTGTAATGCCACAACCAACATGGCTGTGGCATTACAATGAGTGGCAGATAATCCCTGCATGTTCATTGTTTCTGTAAAGAGCAGAAAACATGCAGGGAGGGGAATCGAGCTCCCAACGAGCAACCCCGGAAATTCTCGGCGAGCGCCGAGCATCTCGAGCAGTGAGCAGTAGAGAGCTTGCTCGCTCATCACTAGTGGTGAGTTTTCCTTCAATGGAAGTTTTTAAACCGAGGCTGGACAGACATCCGTCCGAGATGGTTTAGTGAATCCTGCATTGAGCAGGGGGTTGGACCAGATGACCCAGGAGGTCCCCTCCAACTCTAACATTCTATAATTCTATAACATCGTGTGCCCTTGACTCACGGTCCCCATAGCAGCCGAATGGTATGGCCCTGCAGGGAAGCATTTTCTCGCAATTAGTACCTAATGCAGAAACCCCTCTTTTACATGGCTAAAATGATTTATGTATAGGGATGCTGTAATTAGGTACAATATCATGCAACAATTGTCACAATAAGAATCCTTTTAGCAAGGAAATTTCAAGAAACGGTGAAGACAATATTATGGTATTATATCTAGTAGGTTTTTTTTAGTACAATTACCTCATAAAATATGCAGATCTGAAAATATCCCTGAACTAAAATTAGTATATTTTTCTTTTTCTGTATTAGGTTTCAATATAAAGAAAACAGAAGTATGAATATGTCACAGGATGTGTTACTAATCAGGGTCAAATCATGTTCTCTGGATTCCCCTTATCAAAACGTGTGCCTAGCAACCTATTTTTTTCTCTGGACAACTTAAAGCCAAACTCAAAATTATTTATAAAATTCAGCCATAACTTTAAAACCATCTGTCTAATGTTGTGTAGCTACCCACTCTTTACCCCCACCAGTTCAACCAAAACAGTTCTAACCCATCAAGACATGGACCCCTGAAGACCTCACGTTTGAAGTGACTTTGAGGGGCCTATATGACATAAAATATCCAAAATGTACACCATTCTAAAAACTGCACCCCTCAAGGTGCTCAAATCCCATTCAAGAAGTTTATTAACCCTTCAGGTGCTTCACAGGAATTAGTGCAATGTGGAAGGAAAAAATTAACATTTACGTTTTTTTCACAAAAAAAATTATTTTAGACTCAAATTTTTTTGATTTTCACAAGAATAACAGGAGAAAATGGATGCCAAAATTTGTTGTTCAGTTTCTTCTGAGCATGCCCTTACCCTATATGTGGGGGAATCTACTGTTTGGGCACACGTCAGGGCTCGGAAGGGAAGGAATGACATTTGACTTTATGAACGTAAAATTGGCTGGAATTATTAGTGGACGCCATGTCACGTTTGGAGAGCCCCTGATGTGCCTAAACAGTGGAAACCCCCTGACAAGTGACCCCATTTTGGAAACTAGCCCCTCATGAAATGTATCTAGATCTGTGGTGAGCACCTTGAACCCCCAGGTGCTTCACAGAAGTTTATAACATTGAGCTGTGAAAATAAAAAAAATCACATTTCCCACAAAAATGTTCATTTAGCTCCAATTTTTTTTTTATTTTCACAAGGGTAACAGGAGAAATTGCACCATACAATTTGTTGTTCAATTTCTCCTGAGTTCGCCGATACTGCATGTGTGGTCGAAAACTAGTTTTGAGGCACAGTGCAAAGCTCAGAAGGGAAGAAGCACCATATTGGAGTTCAGAATTTGCTGGAATTGCTTGAGGGTGCCATGTCACATTAGCAGAGCCCCTGAGGTGCCAGAACAGCAGAAGCCATCCATAAGTGACCTCATATTTTAAACTACACCTCTCAATGAATTAATCTAGGGGTGCAGTGAGCATGTTGACATGACATGTGCCTCACAGAAATTTATACCATTGGGAGGTGAAGAAAGAATGATTATGATTTTTACAGCTAAAATGTTGTTTTAGCCCCAAATTTTTAATGTTTATAAGGGCTAATAGGAAGACATGGACCTCTCAGTTTGTTGTGCATTTTCTCTTCAGAACCCCAGTACCCTACATGTAATCGGGAATTACTTTTGAAGCACAGTGCAAAATTCAGAAGGGAAGGAGCGCCATAATTTAGTGCAGATTTTAATGTTATTATTTGCGGCTGTCATGACCCAGTGGGAGAGCCCCTTAGGTGCCAGAGTAGCATAACACCCCCATAAGTGACCCAATTTTACAAACTACACATCTCAACTAATTCATCTAAGGGTGCAGTGATTATATTAACACCACAGATGAGTCACATAATTTTATACCAGTGGGCAGTAAAGAAAAAATAATTACATTTTTGCCATAAAAAAATTAGTTTTAGCCCCAGATTTTACATTTTCACAAGAGGAAATGGTTAAAAATGGCACCAAAATTTGTCACACAATTTCTGCCGAAAGTGGAAATACCCCACATGTGGCTGTACAGTACCGCTTAGTCACACAGCGAGACTTGGAAAGGAAGGAGCGCCATTTACCTCCTGGAACTCCTGCAGACTCCATATACAGATCCCCTAATTGCTAGAAGAGCAGGATACCCACTCAAGTTATCCCATTTTGGAAATTATACCCCTTTGGGAATTTATCTAAAAGTGTAGTGATGATTTTGACTCCATGGGTGTTTTCCAGAAACAAGCAGCAGTGGATGTTGTTGAGTGAAAATTGCAAATCTGCTATTGCAGTGCCCGTACATTGAGGTGCCCAGTATGTTGTAATGCCCAGTACTTTATGCCCAGCTCATGCTTCTGGAGACATGCACCTGTGAATTAAGTGGGCTCTCATCGCTGCAGAAATACCAAACATGTGGATACTAAATGTGGTTTAGGTACACTGTGGGACTCCGAAGGGAGAGGGGCATTTGGATTTGGGAGTGCAAAATTCGCTGGATTTCTTTTAAGGGGTGAGGAGCCATAGCACTTTTCTAGAGCCTTTGAACTACTAGTAATGTGGAAGCCCCTTATATTTCCGTTAACAGATGACAGACCTGAGTGAGGACCTGCTTTTTTGTGGATTGAGTTGAAGCTTTTATTGGGAACATTTTACATAACGTTTGGGATCACATTTATCTGGCCCTCTACACTGAGCACTTATATCTGGGTTTTTATCTAAATCTCCGAATGACGTGATTCAGATGAAAGCCCCGAGGGATCCAATCACCATAATGAGGCAGTAGAGTTACTCTGGACTCCATCTGGCCTCTGATCAGCAGTGTCCTTCTTTTCAGAGTTGAACAAAACTGTGGCGACGACACCTTTTTGAACACCTAAAAAGTCGGACACCGTTGGATCAAAGGCTAGACAGAGTCCTCAGTGCCTTCATCTGCCTCATTATAGGGAATCTTCCGTCAGGGGTTTCGTCTAAATTGCGTATTTCATAGATTTACATGGAAACTCTGGTATAAGCGCTTAGTGTAGAGCACAGGATAAGTGTGCGCCGAGCCTTAGTGCAATCTTTGGGAGGCAGAATGAACAAATCAACAGCAAGTAAAGAATTGGTATTATTAATTTTTTATGTCATTCTTCATGTGGAATAAGCGATTATACGACTTTATTTTTGGGTTCGGTGCGATTACAGTGATACCAGATTTATATTGTTTTTTATGTTTGGCTGCTATCACACACTAAAAGATGCTTTTTTTTCTTGCAAAAACTAGTTTTTGCATCACCATATTTTGAGAGCTATAATTTTTCCATGTTTACACTGACAGTCATGAGGGCTTGTTTTTTGCGGGACAAGTTGTCTTTTATATTGGTACTATTTTTGAGCATGTTCCTTTTCTTGATTGCTTTCTACTTACTGCATGCTGAAACTGATAAGGCAGACTTATTTTTCGGTTCAGTACGATTACAGTGATACCACATTTATATCGTTTTATGTTTTGGTGCTTTTACATAATAAAAACTATTTTTATAGAAAAAAGAATGATTTTTGGATCACTTTATTCTGGGAGCTATAACGTTTTAATTTTTCCACTGATGGAGCTATATGGTGGCTTGTTTTTTTGTGGGACAAGAGGCCGTTTTCAGCTATACCCATTTTATTGCTAGTGAGGAGGATGTGTGAGGCTAGTGTTAAATCCTAGTTCTGCAGGCTCTGATTAGGTGCATTTGGGTAGCTCTGCATATAGACAGGATAGGTGTTCATCTAAGTCAGTCTGCTGGGGGAGCTGAGCAGACTAGATGTGTCTTGGAACTAAAGAGAGAGGCCAGGATTTCTCTGAGAAGAGTCTGCACAGGCCATGTACACCAAACCACAAGTATCAGAGGTTGATATGACTGATGCAGTTTTATTTATCTGAACTGGTGCTTACTCAGTGGTGTCTGAAGTAGTCAGGGTCTATACTGTTTTGTCAGCACCTGGACAAGGATAGGGATTCTTGTTTATGATTTTGTTTTTGGTGCTGTGCAACCTATGGAAATAAACGTTATTCTGTGTATGGCATCAAAACCCCTTGCCTGTGTGAATGCTACCGAATATCACAGAAAGTGAATCCCTACACCTGGTGGATGAAATGCAGGTGTGAAGTCCTAAAGAGCACAGGTGATTGCTGTGTAAAGATTGAATGTCATGAGTAAAGACAGCTACATCATTGCGAACACAGTCTGAAAGCATGGAGGAACTTGTTAAGCAACTGGTCCTGGCCAATCTGCAGTTGCAGCAGCAGCTGCAGAGCAGCAGACCCAACAGGAAACTAACAAACTTTTGATCCATCAGTTTCAACAACAGCAGGAGGAGTTAAAGCAGCAGCTTCAGCAGCAGCAGCATTAGGATCAGCAATAACATCAGCAGCAGATGGCTCTCCTAGCAAAAATTGTCCAGGCCAGGGAGATGGCACCACCCGCCAGCCAAAGCAAAGGTAACCAGGTGAGGCAAATAGTACGGGAGGCCTTACAGAAGAGGACTCTGAAGGATGATGTCAAAGCTTTCCTGACTGTATTTGAGAGGGTGGCAGAGAGAGAGAAACATACCTTACTGGGGAACTCAGAAAGCGTACTACATCCCTGCCCTTAAGGATGCCAAGGAGTACGACGAGCTGAAAGCGGAGATAAAGGCAATCAAGGGAGCCTGACGTCACATTTCTGAGAGACCAAAAAGAAGGGGAGCACAAAGAGGGTTCATAACTAGGTTCTAAGCGTACATCTCATACCATTGTCTGTTAGAGGTGTCAAGTCCCAGGTCATATATCAGCCAATTGTCCCTTGACCTCGGAGCCGATGGACTTCAGTGTAGGCCGGAGCTACTCCTACTTTGCCTAACCTGCCTGCAGTGCTATTCCTCATCTTAGCGTGGGGCCTTAGGAATTCCAAGGAGTTTGTTGATCCTGGTAAGGGCCACATTTCAGCATGTGCTAGTCCCTGGGAAAGGGGTATCCTTGGAAACACCAGGAACTTTCCCATGCCCCAGGTTGACGTATGCACAGACTGTGGTTTCGTGTCCCACCAAGTGGGAGTGGTCAAAGACTTGTTGCATGCTATTGGAATTGGTCCAGATTTTCCTGTGCTTTGAGACTTATGGGCTAAAGCTGTAGCACCCTGTAGTCCAGCATATCGCCAGGAGACAGCAATTATGGAAGAGTGGCAAGAATTAAGCCATTTTTTAATGCAATCCATAAGAGTCCAGTTTGCAGTTTGCAAAAAGCCATGTTGGGGATACAGCTAGCATGTGGAAGAAAATGCTCTGGTCAGATGAGTCCAAAGTAGAACTTTTGGGGAAAAATGAAAAACTTTATGTGTGGCAGAAAACAAACAGTGCACATCAACCTGAAAACACCATCCCCACCATCAAGCATGGTGGTGGCAGCATCATTCTGTGGGGGATGCTTTACTTCAGCAGGGAGAGAGAAGCTGGTCAGAGTTTATGGGAAGATAAATGGAACTAAATACATGGCAATCCTGGAGGAAAACCTGTTAGGGGCTGCAAAACACTTGAGACTGGGGAGTAGGTTTACCGTCCAGCAGGACAATGACCCTATACATACTGCCAGAGCTACAATGGAATGGTTTAGATCAAATCATATTCAGGTGTTTAAATGGCCCAGTCAAAGTCCAGACCTAGATCCGATTTAGAATCTGTGACAAGACTTGAAATTGCTGTTCACAGACGCTCTCCATCCAACCTCACTAACCTAAAGCTTGTTTGCAAAGAAGAATAGACAAAAATGTCAGCTTCTAAATATACAAAGCTGGTTGAGACATATCCCAAAAGACATGCTGCAGTAATTGCAGTGGAAGGTGGTCCTACAAAGTATAGACTCAGGGAGGCTGAATATAAATGCACATCACAATTTTCAGATTTATATTTTTAAAATCTTTAGAAAAACATGTAGCTTTCCCTTTACACTTCACAAATACTTGCTTCTTTGTGTTGGTAAATTGGTGAGTGTAACATGAAAAAATGTAGAAAAGTTTACAGGGTATGAATATTTTTTCAAAGCACTGTACAGTGTTGACTTCCGACCTATGCCAGTGCAGCAAAAAGATGATCAGTTGAGGGTCTCGGGTGTCAGAAAAGTGGAAAAGTCGTCATTATCAAAGTGGTGGAAAATAGTGATGAGCGAGCATGCTCGCTACTGCTTGGTGCTTGCCCGAGCATCTCACTGCTCGAGATGCTCGGCGCTCACCGAGTAATTTCGGGGTTGCTCGGTGGGAGCTCGGGTCCCCTCCCTCCATGTTTGGCGCTCTTTAGAACATGCAGGGATTGTCTGCGACACACTGTAATGCTGTAGCCATGTTGGTTGTGGCATTACAGTGACTGGCTGGCCGCACAGCGTCATCATCAGGTCTATATCAGACCTGACGCCACCATGCTCGTCACAGTCTACTCCGGAATCAGGCAGTGTACTGAGAGGTGCTGCTGAGCTAGGGAGAGATTTGCTTGTTTCTTAGTTAGTGTAGGTATACCACCATATCTTATTCACATATCCATCTCAACGAACAGTCCTTCTGAGGACTAATCCAGCTGCATAGGTATCAGTGCTAGGCAGACAGTGTATGTGGCAGACTGCAGTGCATATAGCAAGAGGGTCCATTCCAGTTCTGTCTGCTGCTGGTGCTTTTACAGATATTTCTAGAAATAGCCCCAGGTATCAGGGGCCAGGAATAATTTTTTTTGGATCTTAATCCTGATTATTTGCTTAAAAAGCAATCCAGAGAATACTCTTTTTCTGCTCCATTTGCTTGTTGGCACTGCAGAATACAGCCAGATCCTTTCCATATTACAGCGCTAAAAATCCATCTATTTAAAACTGTAGTTTGTCTGTCACACGAATCACATATAAGTGCGCTGAAAATTCTGCCATTTCTGGCCTCCATTGAAATTTTGTTGCAGTGTGTTAGCAAAGTTATTGACATCAATTCGCTGTTAAAAATAGTTACCTACAGGCCAGGTATTTAAAACTGTGGTTTCTCCGTCACACAGATCACATATCACTGCGGGTCAAATCCTGCCATTTGTAGTGAACGTGGAAAATATTATCCTCCATTTAAAATGGGCAAGACGCAGGGCAAGGGACGGGGAAGTGGACGTGATAGTGATAATGGTGCATGCAGAGGACGAGGCCGAGGCCGTGGGCTAGCTGAAATTGTGCCACAACAAACACCTACATCTTCTCGCTCGACTTTCCTGTCCCAATTAATAGGGTTCTGCAGAACACCACTATTGAACACAGAGCAGTGTGAAAATGTTATTGGTTGGATAGCAGATAATGCTTCCAGTCACTTAGCCACCACCTCCACTACTCTGATTGCACACTTGGACACTCCGAAGAGCTGCTCACTTTTCCATTTATAGATTCGGGCATCTCGCCCGGTCCACTTGAAGCGGGGCAAGAGGAGATCGCATGTAGCGATGCCCAAATATTTGAGCAGCCACGGTCACACGAAGGCGACGGTGGGAAACTGTCACAAGAGGTGGACGATGATGATGATGATTAGACACAATTGCCAGAAAGTGAGGAGGAGGACCAGGGTGCGGAAGTGGAAGACGAGGTGGTGGATGATATAGTAACTGACCCAAACTGGCAGGGGAACATACAGAGCGAGGACAGCAGCACACAGGGGGAGGGAGGCATTGCACCACAACAGGCAGGAAGAAGCAGTGTGGTGGTCGCAGACAGAAGGTGGGCAACCATTCCCCGTAACATCAACACGACGGAAGTTGCCAGTACAACTGTTAGGTCTTTCGGAGTCTGGTTGTTTTTTAAAGACTCTGCCGATAACAACAAAAAGGTCATTTGCACCACTTGCCAGGCCAGCATCAGCAGGGTTAGCAAAACTACCAGCCTGACCACCATCAGTATGATCAGGCACATGGCAGCAAAGCACCAGACTAAGTGGGCCAAACCCCAGGGTCCAGGAACAGTGTCTGCTGGTGGCTCCACTGCTTCTTCCGCTGTTGTGCGTGCAAGCCAATCCTTTGTCCATGGCACATGCCAAGATGCCTCCTGCCCTGCCCCTGTTGTTGCACACTCAAGTAGTACCATTAGCAAGCACATCCACGTCCTTAACCCAGCGCAGCGTTCAGTTGTCCCTACCTCAGTCCTTGGAATGCAAGCGCAAATACGCAGCCAACGCCCCACAGGCCACACTACTAAATTCACACATTTCGCGACTGCTTGCGTACGAAATGTTACCTTTTAGGCTCGTGGAGACAGAAGCTTTCCGCAACCTGATGGTGGAGGCCGTCCCTCAGTACTCGGTCCCCAGCCGCCACTATTTCTCCCAGTCTTCCGTCCCTGCATTACAAGAGCACGTGTCCTGCAACATTAGCCGTGCCCTCAACAACGCAGTTACTGGGAAATTCCATCTAACCACGGACATGTGGACAAGTGCTTGTGGGCAGGGTGGGTACATCTCGCTGACGGCACACAGGGTTAATATAGTGGAAGCTGGGACCCAGTCGGACCTTGGGACGGAACACGTCCTCCCGTCGCCAAGGATTGCGGACCCTGGGTCAATCAGGGTTTCCTCCACATTCTACAGCTTCTGCACCTCCTCCTCCTCTTCAGCATCCATCTCTGAACTGATCACATCAGTCGCAAGCTGGAAGCACTGCTGCACTGCCTCGGCCAAGCAGCAACAGGCTGTGCTGAAGCTAATATGCTTAGGTGACAAACCACACAATGCTGAAGAGTTGTGGACAGCTCTGAAAGAGCAGGCGGATCTGTGGCTGACACCGCTAAACCTACAGCCAGGGATGGTCATGCATGACAATGGCCGGAACCTGGTGGCGGCTCAGAGGCAAGGCGAGCTCACACACGTACCATGCCTGGCCCATGTGCTTAACTTCGTGGTTCAGCGGTTTCTCAAAACCTACTCGGAGCTGCCGGATCTGCTTGTCAAAGTACACCACCTGTGTGCCCATTTTAGAAAGTCACCTACAGCTTCCGCAGTCCTTGCCGTGTTCCAGCAGAGTTTGCAGCTTCCGGCTCACTGACTGATGTGTGATGTCCCCACGCATTGGAACTCTACACTGCAGATGTTGGGAAGGATTTGTGAGCAGAAGAGGACAGTTGTTGACTACCAGCATCAACAAGGCCGTCGGTATTTAGTTCAGACTCCACACATAAGACCTCAGGAGTGGACATGGATGTCAGACATATGTACCATCCTCCAAAACTTTGAGGACTCCACCAAGATGGTGAGTGGCAATGACGCCATAATTAGCATCAGCATCCCGCTTCTTCTGAAAACGCTCTCTACTCACAATCAAGGAGGATGCATTGCAGGCGGAGCACGATGAGATGGAGCACCCATACAGGGTGATTACACACAGCCCAGCCTCATCTCATCCCAATGTGGATTGTGTGACAATGAGGAGGAGGAGCTAGTTTCATGCGCTATAGCCAGTACTACCTGCACAACTGTCATACCGTCTGTTCAGCGTGGATGGCCTGAAGACAGGGAGGAGTCGGAGGAGAAGGAAAGCATGGACAGTCGTCCTCTTGGTGCTTTTCCCGCGACCATCGCTTTCTCCAAATTTTGGGTGATAGTCATTACTGGTTAGTGACACTTCTAGACCCACGCTGCAAGGAGAACTTTCTATCTCTTATTCTCGAGACGGACAGGTCTACTAAATTGGGGCAGTACCAGAAGGCCATTGTTGCGGAATTATTAAAAAATTCCCATCTGAAAACGCTGGCGGCAGAGGTCAAAGTTCATTGGACAACCAAGGACTACAGGCGAGAGAGACACAACTCCAATCCAGCAGAGTTTTGGGGAACACTGTCAAAGTTCTGGGACAATTTTTTCAGATCCTCCCATCTTACAGGCCCTGAGGCGTTGGGTACTCTCACAAGGAGTGCAAAGTTTGGGAAGATGGTGAGGGAATACCTTGCCGACCGTACCAATGTCCTCCGTGATTTCTCTGTGCCTTATAATTATTGGGTATCCAAGCTGGACACGTGGCATGAACTGGCTCTCTATGCCTTGGAGGTCCTGGCCTGCCCTGCCGCTAGCATTTTGTCAGAGCAGGTTTTTAGTGCCGCTGGTGGAATTATAACTGATAAGGGCATCCGCCTGTCGACTAAAGATGCTGACAGGTTGACTCTTATAAAAATGAACAAGGGCTGGATTGGGCCAGACTTCTCAACACCACCGAATGATAGCAGCGTAACATAAACTCAAATCCAGTGTCTTTTTTTGGGAGGTCTATTCCCATGCATCTCTTCACACCTACACATGGGTATACGCTTCCTGATTTTGTCTATTTGCTCTTGTCCTCCTCCTTCTCCTCATCCTCCATCACCATATCATTCACCACCATATCTACCATATTACCTCCGCTACGCGTCTTGCAAGGGACATTGGAGTTTCTCAAAATTTTTGGCAGCTTTTTCATTTACTGCACAGGCATTCACTATGGGAGACCCACTTCCTAATAATGGGAATATTGTTTTTAGTAGTCTCTCCGACCTCTACGTCTCTTCTAAGGGGCATTGGAGTGCTTACAAATTTTTGGCAGCTTTTGCATTCACTGCATAAGCAAACACTATGGGAGACCCACTTCCTAATAATAGGAACATTGTTTTTAGGAGGCTCTCTGACCTCTACGTCTCTTGCAAGGGGCATTGAAGTGCCTCCAAATTTTTGGGAGCCCTTGCAATCACTGCATACGCAATAACAGTATAGGAGACCCACTTGTTAATAATGGGAACAACAAAGCATAGCCGCTGATGGCTCTCTAACAATAGCGAGGGCCGACTGCTGGCCCTTTAAGAATAGTAAGGGCGGCCTGATGGCCCTATAGAAATAGGCTTTGTGACATTCAGAGTACCTCCATCATAAATGAAACAGGATGTGTCTGATGATGTGTCACACACCACATGGCCTTATAAGGTTGTATAATGTTAAAATGACATTTACCAGTGACTGCATTTGTCTTGGTTGAAAGCACTGCAAGAGTGCAAAAGCGCATCAAAAACGCTACGTTTGAACATAGCCCAAGGTGTGGAGGAGCATTTTTGCTTTTGTATATTTATTGTATATTTATTTTGCCTTATATAGAATCATAGAATGGTAGAGCTGGAAGGAACCTCCTGGGTCATCTGGTCCAACCCCCTGCTCAAAGCAGGATTCACTAAATCATCTCAGACAGATGTCTGTCCAGCCTCTGTTTGAAGACATCCATTGAAGGAGAACTCACCACCTCTCGTGGCAGCCTCTGGTGCCACCCGCAGACACTGTTCCTGGACCCTGGGGTTTGGCCCACAAAGTCAGGTGCTTTGCTGCCATGTGCCTGATCATGCTGGTGGTGGTCAGGCTAGTAGTTTTGCCACCCCTGCTCATGCTGTCCTGGCAGGTAGTGCAAATGGCCTTTTTGGTGTTATCGGCAGGGTCTTAAAAACACAACCAAACTCGGGAAGACCTAACGGTTGTACTGGCAAATTCCTTCCTGTTGGTGTTACAGGGAATGGATGGCTGCCTTCTGTCCGCGGTCGCCACACTGCTTCTTCCAGCCTGTTGGGGTGCTCTGCCTCCCTCCCGCTGTGTGCTGCTCTCCTCGCTCTGCATGTCCTCCTGCCAGGTTGGGTCAGTTACTATATCATCCACTACCTCGTCTTCCACTTCTGCACCCTGGTCTTCCTCCTGACTTTTTGGCAATTGTCTCATCATCTTCCACCTCTTGTGACAATTTCCCACCGTCGCCTTCATGTGACCGTGGATACTGAAATATTTGGGCATCGCTACATGCGATCTCCTCTTGCCCCACTTCAAGTGGACCAGGCGAGAGGCCTGAATCTATAAATGGAAAAGTGAACAGCTCTTCGGAGTGTCCAAGTGTGGGATCAGTTGTCTCTAGGCACTCGGCATGATGGGAGGAAGAAGGTTCAGGGTGAGGAATATGCGGTCCAGACACACGGCTACTGAGACTTGACCGTGTGGAAGACAATATTTTCCACGTTCACTACAAATAGCTGAATTTGGAGCGAACTTATATGTGATCCATGTGACGGAGAAAACACAGTTTTAAATAGTTGACCTGTAGGTAACTATTTTGAACAGCAAACTGGTGACAATAGCTTCACTGACACACTGAAACAAATATATAATGGAGGCCAGAAATGGCAGTATTTTCTGAAAAAGTATATGTGATTCCGTGTGACAGAGAAAACACGGTTTTAAATAGCTGGCCTGTAGGTAACTTCACTGATACACTGATACAAATTTTTAATGGAGGCCAGAAATGGCAGTGTTTTCAGCGCAATTATATGTGATCCATGTGACAGACAAACCACAGTTTTAAACAGTTAGATTTTTAGCGCTGTAATATGGAAAGGACCTGGCTGTATTCTGCAGTGCAGCAGCAGCAGCAGACAAAACTGGAATGGAGCCTCTTGTGCTATATGCACTGCAGTCGGCTATATACCCTGCCTGCCTATATACACTGCCTACCTGATATCTCTGCAGATGGATTAGACCTCAGAAGGACTGTTTGTTGAGATGGATATGTGTCTCTAATATAGATTTGTACACCTACACTAACTAGAAACAAGTAAATCTCTCCCTAGCTCAGCAGCACCTCTCCCTACACTGTCTGATTCCAGAGAGACTGTGACGAGCATGGCGGCGCCAGGTCTGATATAGACCTGATGACGCTGTGCAGCCAGCCAATCACTGTAATGCCACAACCAACATGGCTGTGGCATTACAATGAGTGGCAGATAATCCCTGCATGTTCATTGTTTCTGTAAAGAGCAGCAAACATGCAGGGAGGGGAATCGAGCTCCCAACGAGCAACCCCGGAAATTCTCGGCGAGCGCCGAGCATCTCGACCAGTGAGCAGTAGAGAGCTTGCTCGCTCATCACTAGTGGTGAGTTTTCCTTCAATGGAAGTTTTCAAACCGAGGCTGGACAGACATCCGTCCGAGATGGTTTAGTGAATCCTGCATTGAGCAGGGGGTTGGACCAGATGACCCAGGAGGTCCCCTCCAACTCTAACATTCTATAATTCTATAACATCGTGTGCCCTTGACTCACGGTCCCCATAGCAGCCGAATGGTATGGCCCTGCAGGGAAGCATTTTCTCGCAATTAGTACCTAATGCAGAAACCCCTCTTTTACATGGCTAAAATGATTTATGTATAGGGATGCTGTAATTAGGTACAATATCATGCAACAATTGTCACAATAAGAATCCTTTTAGCAAGGAAATTTCAAGAAACGGTGAAGACAATATTATGGTATTATATCTAGTAGGTTTTTTTTAGTACAATTACCTCATAAAATATGCAGATCTGAAAATATCCCTGAACTAAAATTAGTATATTTTTCTTTTTCTGTATTAGGTTTCAATATAAAGAAAACAGAAGTATGAATATGTCACAGGATGTGTTACTAATCAGGGTCAAATCATGTTCTCTGGAGGCCCCTTATCAAAACGTGTGCCTAGCAACCTATTTTTTTCTCTGGACAACTTAAAGCCAAACTCAAAATTATTTATAAAATTCAGCCATAACTTTAAAACCATCTGTCTAATGTTGTGTAGCTACCCACTCTTTACCCCCACCAGTTCAACCAAAACAGTTCTAACCCATCAAGACATGGACCCCTGAAGACCTCACGTTTGAAGTGACTTTGAGGGGCCTATATGACATAAAATATCCAAAATGTACACCATTCTAAAAACTGCACCCCTCAAGGTGCTCAAATCCCATTCTAGAAGTTTATTAACCCTTCAGGTGCTTCACAGGAATTAGTGCAATGTGGAAGGAAAAAATTAACATTTACGTTTTTTTCACAAAAAAATTATTTTAGACTCAAATTTTTTTGATTTTCACAAGAATAACAGGAGAAAATGGATGCCAAAATTTGTTGTTCAGTTTCTTCTGAGCATGCCCTTACCCTATATGTGGGGGAATCTACTGTTTGGGCACACGTCAGGGCTCGGAAGGGAAGGAATGACATTTGACTTTATGAACGCAAAATTGGCTGGAATTATTAGTGGACGCCATGTCACGTTTGGAGAGCCCCTGATGTGCCTAAACAGTGGAAACCCCCTGACAAGTGACCCCATTTTGGAAACTAGCCCCTCATGAAATGTATCTAGATCTGTGGTGAGCACCTTGAACCCCCAGGTGCTTCACAGAAGTTTATAACATTGAGCTGTGAAAATAAAAAAAATCACATTTCCCACAAAAATGTTCATTTAGCTCCAATTTTTTTTTTATTTTCACAAGGGTAACAGGAGAAATTGCACCATACAATTTGTTGTTCAATTTCTCCTGAGTTCGCCGATACTGCATGTGTGGTCGAAAACTAGTTTTGAGGCACAGTGCAAAGCTCAGAAGGGAAGAAGCACCATATTGGAGTTCAGAATTTGCTGGAATTGCATGAGGGTGCCATGTCACATTAGCAGAGCCCCTGAGGTGCCAGAACAGCAGAAACCATCCATAAGTGACCTCATATTTTAAACTACACCTCTCAATGAATTAATCTAGGGGTGCAGTGAGCATGTTGACATGACATGTGCCTCACAGAAATTTATACCATTGGGAGGTGAAGAAAGAATGATTATGATTTTTACCACTAAAATGTTGTTTTAGCCCCAAATTTTTAATTTTTATAAGGGCTAATAGGAAGACATGGACCTCTCAGTTTGTTGTGCATTTTCTCTTCAGAACCCCAATACCCTACATGTAATCGGGAATTACTTTTGAAGCACAGTGCAAAATTCAGAAGGGAAGGAGCGCCATAATTTAGTGCAGATTTTAATGTTATTATTTGCGGCTGTCATGACCCAGTGGGAGAGCCCCTTAGGTGCCAGAGTAGCATAACACCCCCATAAGTGACCCAATTTTACAAACTACACATCTCAACTAATTCATCTAAGGGTGCAGTGATTATATTAACACCACAGATGAGTCACATAATTTTATACCAGTGGGCAGTAAAGAAAAAATAATTACATTTTTGCCATAAAAAAATTAGTTTTAGCCCCAGATTTTACATTTTCACAAGAGGAAATGGTTAAAAATGGCACCAAAATTTGTCACACAATTTCTGCCGAAAGTGGAAATACCCCACATGTGGCTGTACAGTACCGCTTAGTCACACAGCGAGACTTGGAAAGGAAGGAGCGCCATTTACCTCCTGGAACTCCTGCAGACTCCATATACAGATCCCCTAATTGCTAGAAGAGCAGGATACCCACTCAAGTTATCCCATTTTGGAAATTATACCCCTTTGGGAATTTATCTAAAAGTGTAGTGATGATTTTGACTCCATGGGTGTTTTCCAGAAACAAGCAGCAGTGGATGTTGTTGAGTGAAAATTGCAAATCTGCTATTGCAGTGCCCGTACATTGAGGTGCCCAGTATGTTGTAATGCCCAGTACTTTATGCCCAGCTCATGCTTCTGGAGACATGCACCTGTGAATTAAGTGGGCTCTCATCGCTGCAGAAATACCAAACATGTGGATACTAAATGTGGTTTAGGTACACTGTGGGACTCCGAAGGGAGAGGGGCATTTGGATTTGGGAGTGCAAAATTCGCTGGATTTCTTTTAGGGGGTGAGGAGCCATAGCACTTTTCTAGAGCCTTTGAACTACTAGTAATGTGGAAGCCCCTTATATTTCCGTTAACAGATGACAGACCTGAGTGAGGACCTGCTTTTTTGTGGATTGAGTTGAAGCTTTTATTGGGAACATTTTACATAACGTTTGGGATCACATTTATCTGGCCCTCTACACTGAGCACTTATATCTGGGTTTTTATCTAAATCTCCGAATGACGTGATTCAGATGAAAGCCCCGAGGGATCCAATCACCATAATGAGGCAGTAGAGTTACTCTGGACTCCATCTGGCCTCTGATCAGCAGTGTCCTTCTTTTCAGAGTTGAACAAAACTGTGGCGACGACACCTTTTTGCACACCTAAAAAGTCGGACACCGTTGGATCAAAGGCTAGACAGAGTCCTCAGTGCCTTCATCTGCCTCATTATAGGGAATCTTCCGTCAGGGGTTTCGTCTAAATTGCGTATTTCATAGATTTACATGGAAACTCTGGTATAAGCGCTTAGTGTAGAGCACAGGATAAGTGTGCGCCGAGCCTTAGTGCAATCTTTGGGAGGCAGAATGAACAAATCAACAGCAAGTAAAGAATTGGTATTATTAATTTTTTATGTCATTCTTCATGTGGAATAAGCGATTATACGACTTTATTTTTGGGTTCGGTGCGATTACAGTGATACCAGATTTATATTGTTTTTTATGTTTGGCTGCTATCACACACTAAAAGATGCTTTTTTTTCTTGCAAAAACTAGTTTTTGCATCACCATATTTTGAGAGCTATAATTTTTCCATGTTTACACTGACAGTCATGAGGGCTTGTTTTTTGCGGGACAAGTTGTCTTTTATATTGGTACTATTTTTGAGCATGTTCCTTTTCTTGATTGCTTTCTACTTACTGCATGCTGAAACTGATAAGGCAGACTTATTTTTCGGTTCAGTACGATTACAGTGATACCACATTTATATCGTTTTATGTTTTGGTGCTTTTACATAATAAAAACTATTTTTATAGAAAAAAGAATGATTTTTGGATCACTTTATTCTGGGAGCTATAACGTTTTAATTTTTCCACTGATGGAGCTATATGGTGGCTTGTTTTTTTGTGGGACAAGAGGCCGTTTTCAGCTATACCCATTTTATTGCTAGTGAGGAGGATGTGTGAGGCTAGTGTTAAATCCTAGTTCTGCAGGCTCTGATTAGGTGCATTTGGGTAGCTCTGCATATAGACAGGATAGGTGTTCATCTAAGTCAGTCTGCTGGGGGAGCTGAGCAGACTAGATGTGTCTTGGAACTAAAGAGAGAGGCCAGGATTTCTCTGAGAAGAGTCTGCACAGGCCATGTACACCAAACCACAAGTATCAGAGGTTGATATGACTGATGCAGTTTTATTTATCTGAACTGGTGCTTACTCAGTGGTGTCTGAAGTAGTCAGGGTCTATACTGTTTTGTCAGCACCTGGACAAGGATAGGGATTCTTGTTTATGATTTTGTTTTTGGTGCTGTGCAACCTATGGAAATAAACGTTATTCTGTGTATGGCATCAAAACCCCTTGCCTGTGTGAATGCTACCGAATATCACAGAAAGTGAATCCCTACACCTGGTGGATGAAATGCAGGTGTGAAGTCCTAAAGAGCACAGGTGATTGCTGTGTAAAGATTGAATGTCATGAGTAAAGACAGCTACATCATTGCGAACACAGTCTGAAAGCATGGAGGAACTTGTTAAGCAACTGGTCCTGGCCAATCTGCAGTTGCAGCAGCAGCTGCAGAGCAGCAGACCCAACAGGAAACTAACAAACTTTTGATCCATCAGTTTCAACAACAGCAGGAGGAGTTAAAGCAGCAGCTTCAGCAGCAGCAGCATTAGGATCAGCAATAACATCAGCAGCAGATGGCTCTCCTAGCAAAAATTGTCCAGGCCAGGGAGATGGCACCACCCGCCAGCCAAAGCAAAGGTAACCAGGTGAGGCAAATAGTACGGGAGGCCTTACAGAAGAGGACTCTGAAGGATGATGTCAAAGCTTTCCTGACTGTATTTGAGAGGGTGGCAGAGAGAGAGAAACATACCTTACTGGGGAACTCAGAAAGCGTACTACATCCCTGCCCTTAAGGATGCCAAGGAGTACGACGAGCTGAAAGCGGAGATAAAGGCAATCAAGGGAGCCTGACGTCACATTTCTGAGAGACCAAAAAGAAGGGGAGCACAAAGAGGGTTCATAACTAGGTTCTAAGCGTACATCTCATACCATTGTCTGTTAGAGGTGTCAAGTCCCAGGTCATATATCAGCCAATTGTCCCTTGACCTCGGAGCCGATGGACTTCAGTGTAGGCCGGAGCTACTCCTACTTTGCCTAACCTGCCTGCAGTGCTATTCCTCATCTTAGCGTGGGGCCTTAGGAATTCCAAGGAGTTTGTTGATCCTGGTAAGGGCCACATTTCAGCATGTGCTAGTCCCTGGGAAAGGGGTATCCTTGGAAACACCAGGAACTTTCCCATGCCCCAGGTTGACGTATGCACAGACTGTGGTTTCGTGTCCCACCAAGTGGGAGTGGTCAAAGACTTGTTGCATGCTATTGGAATTGGTCCAGATTTTCCTGTGCTTTGAGACTTATGGGCTAAAGCTGTAGCACCCTGTAGTCCAGCATATCGCCAGGAGACAGCAATTATGGAAGAGTGGCAAGAATTAAGCCATTTTTTAATGCAATCCATAAGAGTCCAGTTTGCAGTTTGCAAAAAGCCATGTTGGGGATACAGCTAGCATGTGGAAGAAAATGCTCTGGTCAGATGAGTCCAAAGTAGAACTTTTGGGGAAAAATGAAAAACTTTATGTGTGGCAGAAAACAAACAGTGCACATCAACCTGAAAACACCATCCCCACCATCAAGCATGGTGGTGGCAGCATCATTCTGTGGGGGATGCTTTACTTCAGCAGGGAGAGAGAAGCTGGTCAGAGTTTATGGGAAGATAAATGGAACTAAATACATGGCAATCCTGGAGGAAAACCTGTTAGGGGCTGCAAAACACTTGAGACTGGGGAGTAGGTTTACCGTCCAGCAGGACAATGACCCTATACATACTGCCAGAGCTACAATGGAATGGTTTAGATCAAATCATATTCAGGTGTTTAAATGGCCCAGTCAAAGTCCAGACCTAGATCCGATTTAGAATCTGTGACAAGACTTGAAATTGCTGTTCACAGACGCTCTCCATCCAACCTCACTAACCTAAAGCTTGTTTGCAAAGAAGAATAGACAAAAATGTCAGCTTCTAAATATACAAAGCTGGTTGAGACATATCCCAAAAGACATGCTGCAGTAATTGCAGTGGAAGGTGGTCCTACAAAGTATAGACTCAGGGAGGCTGAATATAAATGCACATCACAATTTTCAGATTTATATTTTTAAAATCTTTAGAAAAACATGTAGCTTTCCCTTTACACTTCACAAATACTTGCTTCTTTGTGTTGGTAAATTGGTGAGTGTAACATGAAAAAATGTAGAAAAGTTTACAGGGTACGAATATTTTTTCAAAGCACTGTACAGTGTTGACTTCCGACCTATGCCAGTGCAGCAAAAAGATGATCAGTTGAGGGTCTCGGGTGTCAGAAAAGTGGAAAAGTCGTCATTATCAAAGTGGTGGAAAATAGTGATGAGCGAGCATGCTCGCTACTGCTTGGTGCTTGCCCGAGCATCTCACTGCTCGAGATGCTCGGCGCTCACCGAGTAATTTCGGGGTTGCTCGGTGGGAGCTCGGGTCCCCTCCCTCCATGTTTGGCGCTCTTTAGAACATGCAGGGATTGTCTGCGACACACTGTAATGCTGTAGCCATGTTGGTTGTGGCATTACAGTGACTGGCTGGCCGCACAGCGTCATCATCAGGTCTATATCAGACCTGACGCCACCATGCTCGTCACAGTCTACTCCGGAATCAGGCAGTGTACTGAGAGGTGCTGCTGAGCTAGGGAGAGATTTGCTTGTTTCTTAGTTAGTGTAGGTATACCACCATATCTTATTCACATATCCATCTCAACGAACAGTCCTTCTGAGGACTAATCCAGCTGCATAGGTATCAGTGCTAGGCAGACAGTGTATGTGGCAGACTGCAGTGCATATAGCAAGAGGGTCCATTCCAGTTCTGTCTGCTGCTGGTGCTTTTACAGATATTTCTAGAAATAGCCCCAGGTATCAGGGGCCAGGAATAATTTTTTTTGGATCTTAATCCTGATTATTTGCTTAAAAAGCAATCCAGAGAATACTCTTTTTCTGCTCCATTTGCTTGTTGGCACTGCAGAATACAGCCAGATCCTTTCCATATTACAGCGCTAAAAATCCATCTATTTAAAACTGTAGTTTGTCTGTCACACGAATCACATATAAGTGCGCTGAAAATTCTGCCATTTCTGGCCTCCATTGAAATTTTGTTGCAGTGTGTTAGCAAAGTTATTGACATCAATTCGCTGTTAAAAATAGTTACCTACAGGCCAGGTATTTAAAACTGTGGTTTCTCCGTCACACAGATCACATATCACTGCGGGTCAAATCCTGCCATTTGTAGTGAACGTGGAAAATATTATCCTCCATTTAAAATGGGCAAGACGCAGGGCAAGGGACGGGGAAGTGGACGTGATAGTGATAATGGTGCATGCAGAGGACGAGGCCGAGGCCGTGGGCTAGCTGAAATTGTGCCACAACAAACACCTACATCTTCTCGCTCGACTTTCCTGTCCCAATTAATAGGGTTCTGCAGAACACCACTATTGAACACAGAGCAGTGTGAAAATGTTATTGGTTGGATAGCAGATAATGCTTCCAGTCACTTAGCCACCACCTCCACTACTCTGATTGCACACTTGGACACTCCGAAGAGCTGCTCACTTTTCCATTTATAGATTCGGGCATCTCGCCCGGTCCACTTGAAGCGGGGCAAGAGGAGATCGCATGTAGCGATGCCCAAATATTTGAGCAGCCACGGTCACACGAAGGCGACGGTGGGAAACTGTCACAAGAGGTGGACGATGATGATGATGATTAGACACAATTGCCAGAAAGTGAGGAGGAGGACCAGGGTGCGGAAGTGGAAGACGAGGTGGTGGATGATATAGTAACTGACCCAAACTGGCAGGGGAACATACAGAGCGAGGACAGCAGCACACAGGGGGAGGGAGGCATTGCACCACAACAGGCAGGAAGAAGCAGTGTGGTGGTCGCAGACAGAAGGTGGGCAACCATTCCCCGTAACATCAACACGACGGAAGTTGCCAGTACAACTGTTAGGTCTTTCGGAGTCTGGTTGTTTTTTAAAGACTCTGCCGATAACAACAAAAAGGTCATTTGCACCACTTGCCAGGCCAGCATCAGCAGGGTTAGCAAAACTACCAGCCTGACCACCATCAGTATGATCAGGCACATGGCAGCAAAGCACCAGACTAAGTGGGCCAAACCCCAGGGTCCAGGAACAGTGTCTGCTGGTGGCTCCACTGCTTCTTCCGCTGTTGTGCGTGCAAGCCAATCCTTTGTCCATGGCACATGCCAAGATGCCTCCTGCCCTGCCCCTGTTGTTGCACACTCAAGTAGTACCATTAGCAAGCACATCCACGTCCTTAACCCAGCGCAGCGTTCAGTTGTCCCTACCTCAGTCCTTGGAATGCAAGCGCAAATACGCAGCCAACGCCCCACAGGCCACACTACTAAATTCACACATTTCGCGACTGCTTGCGTACGAAATGTTACCTTTTAGGCTCGTGGAGACAGAAGCTTTCCGCAACCTGATGGTGGAGGCCATCCCTCAGTACTCGGTCCCCAGCCGCCACTATTTCTCCCAGTCTTCCGTCCCTGCATTACAAGAGCACGTGTCCTGCAACATTAGCCGTGCCCTCAACAACGCAGTTACTGGGAAATTCCATCTAACCACGGACATGTGGACAAGTGCTTGTGGGCAGGGTGGGTACATCTCGCTGACGGCACACAGGGTTAATATAGTGGAAGCTGGGACCCAGTCGGACCTTGGGACGGAACACGTCCTCCCGTCGCCAAGGATTGCGGACCCTGGGTCAATCAGGGTTTCCTCCACATTCTACAGCTTCTGCACCTCCTCCTCCTCTTCAGCATCCATCTCTGAACTGATCACATCAGTCGCAAGCTGGAAGCACTGCTGCACTGCCTCGGCCAAGCAGCAACAGGCTGTGCTGAAGCTAATATGCTTAGGTGACAAACCACACAATGCTGAAGAGTTGTGGACAGCTCTGAAAGAGCAGGCGGATCTGTGGCTGACACCGCTAAACCTACAGCCAGGGATGGTCATGCATGACAATGGCCGGAACCTGGTGGCGGCTCAGAGGCAAGGCGAGCTCACACACGTACCATGCCTGGCCCATGTGCTTAACTTCGTGGTTCAGCGGTTTCTCAAAACCTACTCGGAGCTGCCGGATCTGCTTGTCAAAGTACACCACCTGTGTGCCCATTTTAGAAAGTCACCTACAGCTTCCGCAGTCCTTGCCGTGTTCCAGCAGAGTTTGCAGCTTCCGGCTCACTGACTGATGTGTGATGTCCCCACGCATTGGAACTCTACACTGCAGATGTTGGGAAGGATTTGTGAGCAGAAGAGGACAGTTGTTGACTACCAGCATCAACAAGGCCGTCGGTATTTAGTTCAGACTCCACACATAAGACCTCAGGAGTGGACATGGATGTCAGACATATGTACCATCCTCCAAAACTTTGAGGACTCCACCAAGATGGTGAGTGGCAATGACGCCATAATTAGCATCAGCATCCCGCTTCTTCTGAAAACGCTCTCTACTCACAATCAAGGAGGATGCATTGCAGGCGGAGCACGATGAGATGGAGCACCCATACAGGGTGATTACACACAGCCCAGCCTCATCTCATCCCAATGTGGATTGTGTGACAATGAGGAGGAGGAGCTAGTTTCATGCGCTATAGCCAGTACTACCTGCACAACTGTCATACCGTCTGTTCAGCGTGGATGGCCTGAAGACAGGGAGGAGTCGGAGGAGAAGGAAAGCATGGACAGTCGTCCTCTTGGTGCTTTTCCCGCGACCATCGCTTTCTCCAAATTTTGGGTGATAGTCATTACTGGTTAGTGACACTTCTAGACCCACGCTGCAAGGAGAACTTTCTATCTCTTATTCTCGAGACGGACAGGTCTACTAAATTGGGGCAGTACCAGAAGGCCATTGTTGCGGAATTATTAAAAAATTCCCATCTGAAAACGCTGGCGGCAGAGGTCAAAGTTCATTGGACAACCAAGGACTACAGGCGAGAGAGACACAACTCCAATCCAGCAGAGTTTTGGGGAACACTGTCAAAGTTCTGGGACAATTTTTTCAGATCCTCCCATCTTACAGGCCCTGAGGCGTTGGGTACTCTCACAAGGAGTGCAAAGTTTGGGAAGATGGTGAGGGAATACCTTGCCGACCGTACCAATGTCCTCCGTGATTTCTCTGTGCCTTATAATTATTGGGTATCCAAGCTGGACACGTGGCATGAACTGGCTCTCTATGCCTTGGAGGTCCTGGCCTGCCCTGCCGCTAGCATTTTGTCAGAGCAGGTTTTTAGTGCCGCTGGTGGAATTATAACTGATAAGGGCATCCGCCTGTCGACTAAAGATGCTGACAGGTTGACTCTTATAAAAATGAACAAGGGCTGGATTGGGCCAGACTTCTCAACACCACCGAATGATAGCAGCGTAACATAAACTCAAATCCAGTGTCTTTTTTTGGGAGGTCTATTCCCATGCATCTCTTCACACCTACACATGGGTATACGCTTCCTGATTTTGTCTATTTGCTCTTGTCCTCCTCCTTCTCCTCATCCTCCATCACCATATCATTCACCACCATATCTACCATATTACCTCCGCTACGCGTCTTGCAAGGGACATTGGAGTTTCTCAAAATTTTTGGCAGCTTTTTCATTTACTGCACAGGCATTCACTATGGGAGACCCACTTCCTAATAATGGGAATATTGTTTTTAGTAGTCTCTCCGACCTCTACGTCTCTTCTAAGGGGCATTGGAGTGCTTACAAATTTTTGGCAGCTTTTGCATTCACTGCATAAGCAAACACTATGGGAGACCCACTTCCTAATAATAGGAACATTGTTTTTAGGAGGCTCTCTGACCTCTACGTCTCTTGCAAGGGGCATTGAAGTGCCTCCAAATTTTTGGGAGCCCTTGCAATCACTGCATACGCAATAACAGTATAGGAGACCCACTTGTTAATAATGGGAACAACAAAGCATAGCCGCTGATGGCTCTCTAACAATAGCGAGGGCCGACTGCTGGCCCTTTAAGAATAGTAAGGGCGGCCTGATGGCCCTATAGAAATAGGCTTTGTGACATTCAGAGTACCTCCATCATAAATGAAACAGGATGTGTCTGATGATGTGTCACACACCACATGGCCTTATAAGGTTGTATAATGTTAAAATGACATTTACCAGTGACTGCATTTGTCTTGGTTGAAAGCACTGCAAGAGTGCAAAAGCGCATCAAAAACGCTACGTTTGAACATAGCCCAAGGTGTGGAGGAGCATTTTTGCTTTTGTATATTTATTGTATATTTATTTTGCCTTATATAGAATCATAGAATGGTAGAGCTGGAAGGAACCTCCTGGGTCATCTGGTCCAACCCCCTGCTCAAAGCAGGATTCACTAAATCATCTCAGACAGATGTCTGTCCAGCCTCTGTTTGAAGACATCCATTGAAGGAGAACTCACCACCTCTCGTGGCAGCCTCTGGTGCCACCCGCAGACACTGTTCCTGGACCCTGGGGTTTGGCCCACAAAGTCAGGTGCTTTGCTGCCATGTGCCTGATCATGCTGGTGGTGGTCAGGCTAGTAGTTTTGCCACCCCTGCTCATGCTGTCCTGGCAGGTAGTGCAAATGGCCTTTTTGGTGTTATCGGCAGGGTCTTAAAAACACAACCAAACTCGGGAAGACCTAACGGTTGTACTGGCAAATTCCTTCCTGTTGGTGTTACAGGGAATGGATGGCTGCCTTCTGTCCGCGGTCGCCACACTGCTTCTTCCAGCCTGTTGGGGTGCTCTGCCTCCCTCCCGCTGTGTGCTGCTCTCCTCGCTCTGCATGTCCTCCTGCCAGGTTGGGTCAGTTACTATATCATCCACTACCTCGTCTTCCACTTCTGCACCCTGGTCTTCCTCCTGACTTTTTGGCAATTGTCTCATCATCTTCCACCTCTTGTGACAATTTCCCACCGTCGCCTTCATGTGACCGTGGATACTGAAATATTTGGGCATCGCTACATGCGATCTCCTCTTGCCCCACTTCAAGTGGACCAGGCGAGAGGCCTGAATCTATAAATGGAAAAGTGAACAGCTCTTCGGAGTGTCCAAGTGTGGGATCAGTTGTCTCTAGGCACTCGGCATGATGGGAGGAAGAAGGTTCAGGGTGAGGAATATGCGGTCCAGACACACGGCTACTGAGACTTGACCGTGTGGAAGACAATATTTTCCACGTTCACTACAAATAGCTGAATTTGGAGCGAACTTATATGTGATCCATGTGACGGAGAAAACACAGTTTTAAATAGTTGACCTGTAGGTAACTATTTTGAACAGCAAACTGGTGACAATAGCTTCACTGACACACTGAAACAAATATATAATGGAGGCCAGAAATGGCAGTATTTTCTGAAAAAGTATATGTGATTCCGTGTGACAGAGAAAACACGGTTTTAAATAGCTGGCCTGTAGGTAACTTCACTGATACACTGATACAAATTTTTAATGGAGGCCAGAAATGGCAGTGTTTTCAGCGCAATTATATGTGATCCATGTGACAGACAAACCACAGTTTTAAACAGTTAGATTTTTAGCGCTGTAATATGGAAAGGACCTGGCTGTATTCTGCAGTGCAGCAGCAGCAGCAGACAAAACTGGAATGGAGCCTCTTGTGCTATATGCACTGCAGTCGGCTATATACCCTGCCTGCCTATATACACTGCCTACCTGATATCTCTGCAGATGGATTAGACCTCAGAAGGACTGTTTGTTGAGATGGATATGTGTCTCTAATATAGATTTGTACACCTACACTAACTAGAAACAAGTAAATCTCTCCCTAGCTCAGCAGCACCTCTCCCTACACTGTCTGATTCCAGAGAGACTGTGACGAGCATGGCGGCGCCAGGTCTGATATAGACCTGATGACGCTGTGCAGCCAGCCAATCACTGTAATGCCACAACCAACATGGCTGTGGCATTACAATGAGTGGCAGATAATCCCTGCATGTTCATTGTTTCTGTAAAGAGCAGCAAACATGCAGGGAGGGGAATCGAGCTCCCAACGAGCAACCCCGGAAATTCTCGGCGAGCGCCGAGCATCTCGACCAGTGAGCAGTAGAGAGCTTGCTCGCTCATCACTAGTGGTGAGTTTTCCTTCAATGGAAGTTTTCAAACCGAGGCTGGGACAGACATCCGTCCGAGATGGTTTAGTGAATCCTGCATTGAGCAGGGGGTTGGACCAGATGACCCAGGAGGTCCCCTCCAACTCTAACATTCTATAATTCTATAACATCGTGTGCCCTTGACTCACGGTCCCCATAGCAGCCGAATGGTATGGCCCTGCAGGGAAGCATTTTCTCGCAATTAGTACCTAATGCAGAAACCCCTCTTTTACATGGCTAAAATGATTTATGTATAGGGATGCTGTAATTAGGTACAATATCATGCAACAATTGTCACAATAAGAATCCTTTTAGCAAGGAAATTTCAAGAAACGGTGAAGACAATATTATGGTATTATATCTAGTAGGTTTTTTTTAGTACAATTACCTCATAAAATATGCAGATCTGAAAATATCCCTGAACTAAAATTAGTATATTTTTCTTTTTCTGTATTAGGTTTCAATATAAAGAAAACAGAAGTATGAATATGTCACAGGATGTGTTACTAATCAGGGTCAAATCATGTTCTCTGGAGGCCCCTTATCAAAACGTGTGCCTAGCAACCTATTTTTTTCTCTGGACAACTTAAAGCCAAACTCAAAATTATTTATAAAATTCAGCCATAACTTTAAAACCATCTGTCTAATGTTGTGTAGCTACCCACTCTTTACCCCCACCAGTTCAACCAAAACAGTTCTAACCCATCAAGACATGGACCCCTGAAGACCTCACGTTTGAAGTGACTTTGAGGGGCCTATATGACATAAAATATCCAAAATGTACACCATTCTAAAAACTGCACCCCTCAAGGTGCTCAAATCCCATTCTAGAAGTTTATTAACCCTTCAGGTGCTTCACAGGAATTAGTGCAATGTGGAAGGAAAAAATTAACATTTACGTTTTTTTCACAAAAAAATTATTTTAGACTCAAATTTTTTTGATTTTCACAAGAATAACAGGAGAAAATGGATGCCAAAATTTGTTGTTCAGTTTCTTCTGAGCATGCCCTTACCCTATATGTGGGGGAATCTACTGTTTGGGCACACGTCAGGGCTCGGAAGGGAAGGAATGACATTTGACTTTATGAACGCAAAATTGGCTGGAATTATTAGTGGACGCCATGTCACGTTTGGAGAGCCCCTGATGTGCCTAAACAGTGGAAACCCCCTGACAAGTGACCCCATTTTGGAAACTAGCCCCTCATGAAATGTATCTAGATCTGTGGTGAGCACCTTGAACCCCCAGGTGCTTCACAGAAGTTTATAACATTGAGCTGTGAAAATAAAAAAAATCACATTTCCCACAAAAATGTTCATTTAGCTCCAATTTTTTTTTTATTTTCACAAGGGTAACAGGAGAAATTGCACCATACAATTTGTTGTTCAATTTCTCCTGAGTTCGCCGATACTGCATGTGTGGTCGAAAACTAGTTTTGAGGCACAGTGCAAAGCTCAGAAGGGAAGAAGCACCATATTGGAGTTCAGAATTTGCTGGAATTGCTTGAGGGTGCCATGTCACATTAGCAGAGCCCCTGAGGTGCCAGAACAGCAGAAACCATCCATAAGTGACCTCATATTTTAAACTACACCTCTCAATGAATTAATCTAGGGGTGCAGTGAGCATGTTGACATGACATGTGCCTCACAGAAATTTATACCATTGGGAGGTGAAGAAAGAATGATTATGATTTTTACCACTAAAATGTTGTTTTAGCCCCAAATTTTTAATTTTTATAAGGGCTAATAGGAAGACATGGACCTCTCAGTTTGTTGTGCATTTTCTCTTCAGAACCCCAATACCCTACATGTAATCGGGAATTACTTTTGAAGCACAGTGCAAAATTCAGAAGGGAAGGAGCGCCATAATTTAGTGCAGATTTTAATGTTATTATTTGCGGCTGTCATGACCCAGTGGGAGAGCCCCTTAGGTGCCAGAGTAGCATAACACCCCCATAAGTGACCCAATTTTACAAACTACACATCTCAACTAATTCATCTAAGGGTGCAGTGATTATATTAACACCACAGATGAGTCACATAATTTTATACCAGTGGGCAGTAAAGAAAAAATAATTACATTTTTGCCATAAAAAAATTAGTTTTAGCCCCAGATTTTACATTTTCACAAGAGGAAATGGTTAAAAATGGCACCAAAATTTGTCACACAATTTCTGCCGAAAGTGGAAATACCCCACATGTGGCTGTACAGTACCGCTTAGTCACACAGCGAGACTTGGAAAGGAAGGAGCGCCATTTACCTCCTGGAACTCCTGCAGACTCCATATACAGATCCCCTAATTGCTAGAAGAGCAGGATACCCACTCAAGTTATCCCATTTTGGAAATTATACCCCTTTGGGAATTTATCTAAAAGTGTAGTGATGATTTTGACTCCATGGGTGTTTTCCAGAAACAAGCAGCAGTGGATGTTGTTGAGTGAAAATTGCAAATCTGCTATTGCAGTGCCCGTACATTGAGGTGCCCAGTATGTTGTAATGCCCAGTACTTTATGCCCAGCTCATGCTTCTGGAGACATGCACCTGTGAATTAAGTGGGCTCTCATCGCTGCAGAAATACCAAACATGTGGATACTAAATGTGGTTTAGGTACACTGTGGGACTCCGAAGGGAGAGGGGCATTTGGATTTGGGAGTGCAAAATTCGCTGGATTTCTTTTAGGGGGTGAGGAGCCATAGCACTTTTCTAGAGCCTTTGAACTACTAGTAATGTGGAAGCCCCTTATATTTCCGTTAACAGATGACAGACCTGAGTGAGGACCTGCTTTTTTGTGGATTGAGTTGAAGCTTTTATTGGGAACATTTTACATAACGTTTGGGATCACATTTATCTGGCCCTCTACACTGAGCACTTATATCTGGGTTTTTATCTAAATCTCCGAATGACGTGATTCAGATGAAAGCCCCGAGGGATCCAATCACCATAATGAGGCAGTAGAGTTACTCTGGACTCCATCTGGCCTCTGATCAGCAGTGTCCTTCTTTTCAGAGTTGAACAAAACTGTGGCGACGACACCTTTTTGCACACCTAAAAAGTCGGACACCGTTGGATCAAAGGCTAGACAGAGTCCTCAGTGCCTTCATCTGCCTCATTATAGGGAATCTTCCGTCAGGGGTTTCGTCTAAATTGCGTATTTCATAGATTTACATGGAAACTCTGGTATAAGCGCTTAGTGTAGAGCACAGGATAAGTGTGCGCCGAGCCTTAGTGCAATCTTTGGGAGGCAGAATGAACAAATCAACAGCAAGTAAAGAATTGGTATTATTAATTTTTTATGTCATTCTTCATGTGGAATAAGCGATTATACGACTTTATTTTTGGGTTCGGTGCGATTACAGTGATACCAGATTTATATTGTTTTTTATGTTTGGCTGCTATCACACACTAAAAGATGCTTTTTTTTTCTTGCAAAAACTAGTTTTTGCATCACCATATTTTGAGAGCTATAATTTTTCCATGTTTACACTGACAGTCATGAGGGCTTGTTTTTTGCGGGACAAGTTGTCTTTTATATTGGTACTATTTTTGAGCATGTTCCTTTTCTTGATTGCTTTCTACTTACTGCATGCTGAAACTGATAAGGCAGACTTATTTTTCGGTTCAGTACGATTACAGTGATACCACATTTATATCGTTTTATGTTTTGGTGCTTTTACATAATAAAAACTATTTTATAGAAAAAAGAATGATTTTTGGATCACTTTATTCTGGGAGCTATAACGTTTTAATTTTTCCACTGATGGAGCTATATGGTGGCTTGTTTTTTTGTGGGACAAGAGGCCGTTTTCAGCTATACCCATTTTATTGCTAGTGAGGAGGATGTGTGAGGCTAGTGTTAAATCCTAGTTCTGCAGGCTCTGATTAGGTGCATTTGGGTAGCTCTGCATATAGACAGGATAGGTGTTCATCTAAGTCAGTCTGCTGGGGGAGCTGAGCAGACTAGATGTGTCTTGGAACTAAAGAGAGAGGCCAGGATTTCTCTGAGAAGAGTCTGCACAGGCCATGTACACCAAACCACAAGTATCAGAGGTTGATATGACTGATGGCAGTTTTATTTATCTGAACTGGTGCTTACTCAGTGGTGTCTGAAGTAGTCAGGGTCTATACTGTTTAGTCAGCACCTGGACAAGGATAGGGATTCTTGTTTATGATTTTGTTTTTGGTGCTGTGCAACCTATGGAAATAAACGTTATTCTGTGTATGGCATAAAAACCCCTTGCCTGTGTGAATGCTACCGAATATCACAGAAAGTGAATCCCTACACCTGGTGGATGAAATGCAGGTGTGAAGTCCTAAAGAGCACAGGTGATTGCTGTGTAAAGATTGAATGTCATGGGTAAAGACAGCTACATCATTGCGAACACAGTCTGAAAGCATGGAGGAACTTGTTAAGCAACTGGTCCTGGCCAATCTGCAGTTGCAGCAGCAGCTGCAGAGCAGCAGACCCAACAGGAAACTAACAAACTTTTGATCCATCAGTTTCAACAACAGCAGGAGGAGTTAAAGCAGCAGCTTCAGCAGCAGCAGCAGCAGGATCAGCAATAACATCAGCAGCAGATGGCTCTCCTAGCAAAAATTGTCCAGGCCAGGGAGATGGCACCACCCGCCAGCCAAAGCAAAGGTAACCAGGTGAGGCAAATAGTACGGGGGGCCTTACAGAAGAGGACTCTGAAGGATGATGTCAAAGCTTTCCTGACTGTATTTGAGAGGGTGGCAGAGAGAGAGAAACATACCTTACTGGGGAACTCAGAAAGCGTACTACATCCCTGCCCTTAAGGATGCCAAGGAGTACGACGAGCTGAAAGCGGAGATAAAGGCAATCAAGGGAGCCTGACGTCACATTTCTGAGAGACCAAAAAGAAGGGGAGCACAAAGAGGGTTCATAACTAGGTTCTAAGCGTACATCTCATACCATTGTCTGTTAGAGGTGTCAAGTCCCAGGTCATATATCAGCCAATTGTCCCTTGACCTCGGAGCCGATGGACTTCAGTGTAGGCCGGAGCTACTCCTACTTTGCCTAACCTGCCTGCAGTGCTATTCCTCATCTTAGCGTGGGGCCTTAGGAATTCCAAGGAGTTTGTTGATCCTGGTAAGGGCCACATTTCAGCATGTGCTAGTGTGACACCCCAGGGGTCTGGTTGCCACAGTGATAGAGATATTACGTCTGAGAGCAGGTGGGAGGTCTCTTGGTCAGGAATCCTATGCATGCCACACCTCCTGCACAATCCTGGGAGGGGAAGAACTTCCCCTATATAAAACTGGGGCTGAGGCAGGGTTAGTGAGTAGAGAAGAAGTAGAGACAGAGAAAAGAAGCAAATATAGGAACAGAACATCAGGAGCTCTGTGGGAGCAGTGTTACAAGGAGTCAGGGGCTGGCAGCTGCAGAGCTCGCCCTGACTGAGAAGATTTCTTACCGGACCCGGAGTCCGAGGCTGTGGGGACTAACTCCTACCCAGCAGCAGAATCCGTCAGGCAGGGGATTCCAGGTCCTCTGGCCAAGAAACCCGAAGGCCCTGAGTCACCGGCCATACGGGTGAGCACCACACGGTACACTGAGGGACGTGGGCTACTTATACCCGCCTCTAGCAAGGTAGCCAGAAGAGTACAGTTAGTTTGGGAGGCCTACAACTCCGCCTGGCCAGGGGAGATCCCATCTGCTCAAGGACTGACCAGGCCCCAATCGCTAGCCAGTACTCCGGGAGGGTCTATCTTTGTCACCAGTAAAGACCCTGAACTACACCGTACCGTCTCCGAGTGGTTCCTGCTACCCCCATCATCCACGTCGGCTGCCCTGAGGCCATACCCCTCCCGTTGGGGGTTATACTATCACGCTGCACAATCCTACCACCGGCCTCAGCGGTCTGCCCTGCAGCAGCAGCTCCTTAGCTGTACTCAACGGGTGGCGTAGTCGTCCAACATCTACCGCTGATACATCGCCGCTCAGTTTGACTCCTTGGGCACGACCGGGTCACCACCATGAGACTACAACCCTCAACAGATCCGGCTCCGGGTAAGCTCCCGCGTGCGCAACGCAGCGCGACACAGGCCCAGGGGCGCGTCAACTTTTGGCGTAGTCGGCAGGATTTCGTGCCCGCAACCACCGGGTACTGCGTGCCTGAAAAAAAACTGTTCAAACTTACCTGTGGTGAAGATTCCCGCCATCCGGCGCCATCTTCAGCCTTCTTCCCGCCATCGGTGAAGATTCCCGCCATCCGGCGCCATTTTCAGCCTTCTTCCCGCCTTCCGTGGAGTTTTTCCCGCCGTTGGACGCCATCTTGAAGACGTCGCGCGGGAAGAAGAGGGGCGTGGACTCCGAAATCGCGCGAGAACTGAAGCCCCGCCTCACGTCCGGACGTCGCGTAAGGTCCTGGAAGGAGCCCAGCAGACGCCGACGTCACGGGAGCGCGACGGAAGGTCCTCAACCCTGACGATCTACTGCGGAGCCGCGGCCTACGGAAGAGGATCATCGCAAGGTAGGCCACGGTCCACTAGGGGGGAGGAGGATGTCGGATACGGAGGAGAGCTTCACTGCCTCAACCCCCGCCAGCGCCACCGCTGCTGCAGTCATGCCTTTCACCATGCCCTATATCCCGGGAGCGGCCTGGCTACCCCAGTACTCAGGGGAGTCACATACCCTGCATGACTTTAGAGAAAAGCTGGATAGCCTCTTCCAGGTGTACCCCCTCACAGAAGAGCAAAAAGTGAGCATCCTGGTGGCCCAATTAACTAGGGCAGCCCGAAGGGAGGTAAAGTCCTGGCCACCTGGGGGGAGGACTGTCGCAGGGATACTAACCCGGCTGAGGGACACCTTTGATACCCGCACCTCAGCCGAGATCAAGCTTAGATTCTACGGGTGCAAGCAGCGAGCATACGAGAGTATAAGGGACTATGCCCTGAACCTACAAGAGGCCCTGAGAGCCATTAAGCAGACCGACCCTGATGGCGTGGGAGACGAGGACAGGCTGTTCACTGAACAATTTATAGAGGGTTTATATTGCAATGCCCACCGAACCCAGTTGCGGGCAATGGCCTTACAGGACCCTCATCTGGGATTTGCACAGTTCAAGGACAGAGCCATCCGGGTGCTCCGAGAACCGGCACCAGGTGGCGTTGTGACCCACAGACACCCCACTACCACTTACCACCAGGAGGCGGCACCCTTGTCGGCAGGGCCTGTGGGAGCTGATGCGCAGGCTTTGAACAATGACCCGGCTCCAGACCTGCACCATCAGGTCCAAGAGCTAGCTAAAAGCGTTGCTGCGCTAACCCGAACTGTGCAGTCTTTACAGGTTTCCACTCCAGGGAAGATCCAGCTGGCATCCGGACCGAAGGACATCCCGTGGCGTCGACCAAGGAGGACCCCACCGGCCAGAGGGAGACCCAGCGACCAATACAACGAGGACGGACGACCCATCTGCCGCCGCTGCAATCAACCCGGACATATGGCAAGGTACTGTCCTTTAAACTGGCACAACCTGGGGTAGAGGGCCAACCCCCAGGAAAAAGATCACCAGGCCCATTGAACTGGCGCGACAAATATGTGGGAGGACGTCCAGTCTTACCCGTGGTACTGGATGGCATTCCTATGAGTGCCCTACTGGACACCGGGTCACAGGTCACCACCATCCCGTACGTGCTCTTCAAGCAGTACTGGAATGACTCGGATATCACCCGCTACCCTGACGACGACTTGAGTATCATCGCCAGCAATGGTTAGCCCGTGCCACAGATTGGATTTAAAGAGGTGACCATTAAAATCGGTAGAGTCGAACTGGCAGCACAGGGACTGATCATTGTAGACATTGACAAACACGAGAGTCACCCAAAGATAACTCTAGGAACTAATGTAATTGAAAATTGTCTTGCAGAGGTGATTTTCATTTTACAGCAGGTTGCCAAGAACGCCAGCTCCGGCGAGCAGCGAGTGCTCCAAAAAGAGATCCGGGCACTGATGCGACGGCAACAGGTGGAACTCTCCGGCGGTGAGATTGGTAGCGTGAGAATGTGTGACCCTTTCCCTATTGCCATGCCCCCAAAAAGTGAAATGATGATTTGGTGCCGGGCAGCTATTGGTCTGAGAGGTAGAGATTACCAGGCAATGGTAGAACCAGTTTACTCAGACAGTAGGCCCACCATCTTGACAGCACGGGGGGTGGTTAATGTACGCCATGGGAGGGTGCCCGTTCGCATAATCAATATCGGGAAGAGGGAAGTGTACCTGCCCCGGTATGCCACGCTAGCCAAATTATATACCATTAACCAAAATGCTATACAATCTGTGGAACCCTTGCCTCCATCTCACCCGGAGGAAGGTAACGGCTCTAAGAAAACAATGGAGGACTGGTGTCAGCAACTACATTTGGGTACTGACTCCACTCCCTCACACCAGAAACAGGGAGTCTATCGGGTGGTTCAAGAGTACGAGAGAGTGTTTAGTAAACACCCGTTAGACTTCGGGCGAGTCAAGGGGGTAGAACACCACATCCCCACGGGAGACCATCCTCCCATAAAAGAGAGGTATCGACCCGTACCCCCTGCACACTACCAACACGCCAAGGGGATGCTTAGAGACATGAAGGAGGCTGGGGTGATCAGGGATAGCTGTAGCCCCTGGGCAGCTCCACTAGTCTTAGTCAAAAAGAAAGACAACACCATGAGGATGTGTGTAGATTACCGGAAAATCAACCGTATCACACACAAGGATGCGTACCCCTTACCAAGGATAGAGGAGTCTTTGGCTGCTTTAAGATCTGCTAACTTCTTCTCTACCTTGGATCTCACTAGTGGGTACTGGCAGGTTCCTGTAGCAGAGGCGGACCGGGAGAAGACCGCATTCACCACCCCGATGGGACTTAGCGAGTTTACCTGTATGCCGTTCGGACTCTGCAACGCACCAGGAATCTTCCAACGATTAATGGAGTGCTGTCTGGGCCACAGAAACTTCGAGACGGTCCTGTTGTACCTGGACGATGTCATCGTATATTCTAAGACTTATGAGGACCACCTGAAACACCTGGCGGAAGTGTTCGAAGCTCTGGCAAGCTACGGCCTAAAGGTGAAACCCTCCAAGTGTCACCTCCTGAAACCAAAGGTGCAGTACCTGGGACACGTGGTGAGCGCTGACGGAGTGACTCCCGACCCTGATAAGATCACCGCAATTAAGGAATGGCCAAGTCCCTCCAGTGTAAAGGAAGTGCGGCAGTTCCTCGGGTTGGTAGGCTACTACCGCAGGTTCATCCCCGGTTTCACCAAAAAGGCAGCTCCTATGCAGGACCTCCTGATAGGCCAGTCCCGGAAGGCCAAGAACCAGAAGCCGCCCTTCAGATGGGAGAAGTTGGAAGAAGAGTCCTTCCGCCAGCTGAAGATGGCCCTCACGGGGGATGAAATCCTGGCGTACCCGGATTACAGCCAGCCCTTTATCCTCTACACCGACGCAAGTAACATCGGGCTAGGAGCCGTGTTGTCCCAGATCCAGCAGGGGAAGGAGCGAGTAATCGCTTACGCCAGCCGAAAACTGCGACCCACCGAAAGAAACCCTGAGAATTACAGCTCATTTAAGCTAGAGCTCCTGGCAGTGGTGTGGGCAGTCACCGAACGCTTTAAGCACTACCTCGCTTCTTCCCGGTTCGTCGTGTACACGGATAACAACCCGTTGACACACCTGGACACGGCAAGACTCGGTGCCCTAGAGCAGAGATGGATGGCCCGCCTGTCCAACTACGAGTTCACCATCAAATACCGGGCAGGACGCTCCAATACCAACGCGGACGCCCTGTCCAGGATGCCAAACCTACCGGACGTAGGAGAAGATCCAGAGGGACTGGAAGAAGTCGAACTCCCCGCGTTTCACCGTCATGGGACTATCCAGTATTCCCATCGGGTAAGGAGTAAGCAAGGCGCTACGCTTAACCCCTTACCTCACTACAACTGGGCGGAAACGCAAGACAGTGACCCTGCCGTCCGGCTGGTGAAGGAGATGCTGACTCGGCCAGAGGCTCGCCTTGACCCAGACGCTCCGGAGGAAGCCAAGCAACTGTGGGCAGAAAAGAGTAAACTGTTCCTTTACAAGGGGAAGTTGTGCCGCAGGATGGTTAACTCCCGGACGCATGAACTAATCTGGCAAGTAGTGGTGCCACGACGAGACGCAGCCATGGTGATGGAGGCATACCACGATGGAGCTGGGCATTTCGGATGGAAGAAGCTGGAGTTCCTGCTGCGCGGGCGGTTCCATTGGGTAGGCATGAGGGGAACCATCGAGAGGTGGTGCAGAGACTGTGGCCCGTGCAACCTGAGGAGGAAGGACCGTGCCAGCCAGAAGACTCCCCTGCAGTCCATCGTCACCCGGCAGCCGTTGGAACTGGTAGCCTTGGATCATGTAAAACTGACCCCAAGCAGAAGTGGCTACGTCTACGCGTTAACCATCGTGGATCATTACTCCCGGTTCTTGGTTGTCGTCCCCGTCAAGGACTTAACGGCTCAAACAGCAGCTAGAGCCTTCCAGCTGCACTTCTGCCGTCCACACGGGTACCCGGACCAAGTGCTGACGGACCAGGGACCTGCCTTTGAAGCGGAGGTCTTCCAGGAATTCTGCAATCTGTATGGCTGCCGGAAGATAAGGACGACACCCTATCATCCGCAAACTAATGGACTTTGTGAGAAAATGAACCAGGTGGTAATGGATCTTCTGAAAACGTTGCCCCTGGAAGAACGCAGTCTGTGGCCTGAGAAGCTGCCCGATCTGGTGGACCTATACAACCACATCCCGGTAGGTTCCACCAACTGTACCCCGGCTTACCTAATGAGGGCGAGACCTGGTAAGTTACCTGTTGACCTGGAAATGGGAGTCCTGACACCCGAGGACACTTCACCAGAAGCAGACTGGGACACAGAGAGGCAGCAGCAGTACCGGAAAGTACAGGAGAGCGTGGAGCGAAGTCTCTGTCAGGCTAGGGAGAGACAAGAGAAAACTTACAACCAGTATGCTCCCGCTGTTCCCCTGGTGCCCGGAGAGCAGGTCTTGAAGAGGAAAAGACGGCTCCACAAGTTGGACGACCAGTGGGAGAAGGACCCGTACACCGTACTGCCCTCAAGCCACGAGAACCCGAAGGTCTGTACCATCAGTAAAGACGGAGGGGAGACCACAGCCATTGTATCCCGGGATCACCTGAAGAAGTGTCCTGAACAGCTACGGAACCCTGAAGAGGAACAAGAAGACCATCGACCCGTAGAGGAAAGGGAAGATATGGTTAGTACTGTGCTCGGAGACTTCCCTCGGTCTTGGACTCAAGTCAATGGTGCAGTTGTGGTACCCGTACTCACCTTCCTCCAACCAGCATCCCAAGCACCTACGGAGCAACAGGTAGAGCTGGAAGAACAGCCGGTCCAGGAGGCAGAAGACCCCACACCAGCAGATCAGGAGGATCAACCCTTTGCTTGCAGTGAGCCTGCCATATCCCTAGTGAGCCAAAGGGCCCATAGACAGCTGCCCAATTTACCCTTGACAGCTCCTACACCCTGTAGTTCAGGGCCAGACAGTCAGCTCCGTAGGTCCACTAGGGCCACTAGAGGCCAGTTACCCGCACGTTGGAGGATTTGAAGTGTATAAATTGTTTTATTTGTGGTTACCTGTTTTTCTTGTTGCTTGTGTATAATTATGTGTTTCTAGTTGTTTATAGGAGTCTTTGGTGGATTTACCGGGAATCCTGTGTACATAGTTGGAGCGTAACCCAGGACGGACTAAAGACTGTTAAGGACTCGGGGCAGGACAGACCCCTACCTGGTTACGTCTCCCTGTTTTGGTGAAATGGACACCTTGCTTTCTTCAAAGACTGCACCCGGTTACGGACATGCCGTGACCACCTTTATGTGTTTCTTTATTGTATTGTTATTGTTATATCTTGTTATGTTTTTCTAAAATATGTTTAGTCCCGGAGTACTAAATTTCACTAGGGGGGAATGTGACACCCCAGGGGTCTGGTTGCCACAGTGATAGAGATATTACGTCTGAGAGCAGGTGGGAGGTCTCTTGGTCAGGAATCCTATGCATGCCACACCTCCTGCACAATCCTGGGAGGGGAAGAACTTCCCCTATATAAAACTGGGGCTGAGGCAGGGTTAGTGAGTAGTGAAGAAGTAGAGACAGAGAAAAGAAGCAAATATAGGAACAGAACATCAGGAGCTCTGTGGGAGCAGTGTTACAAGGAGTCAGGGGCTGGCAGCTGCAGAGCTCGCCCTGACTGAGAAGATTTCTTACCGGACCCGGAGTCCGAGGCTGTGGGGACTAACTCCTACCCAGCAGCAGAATCCGTCAGGCAGGGGATTCCAGGTCCTCTGGCCAAGAAACCCGAAGGCCCCGAGTCACCGGCCATACGGGTGAGCACCACACGGTACACTGAGGGACGTGGGCTACTTATACCCGCCTCTAGCAAGGTAGCCAGAAGAGTACAGTTAGTTTGGGAGGCCTACAACTCCGCCTGGCCAGGGGAGATCCCATCTGCTCAAGGACTGACCAGGCCCCAATCGCTAGCCAGTACTCCGGGAGGGTCTATCTTTGTCACCAGTAAAGACCCTGAACTACACCGTACCGTCTCCGAGTGGTTCCTGCTACCCCCATCATCCACGTCGGCTGCCCTGAGGCCATACCCCTCCCGTTGGGGGTTATACTATCACGCTGCACAATCCTACCACCGGCCTCAGCGGTCTGCCCTGCAGCAGCAGCTCCTTAGCTGTACTCAACGGGTGGCGTAGTCGTCCAACATCTACCGCTGATACATCGCCGCTCAGTTTGACTCCCTGGGCACGGACCGGGTCACCGCCAGGAGACTACAACCCTCAACAGATCCGGCTCCGGGTAAGCTCCCGCGTGCGCAACGCAGCGCGACACAGGCCCAGGGGCGCGTCTCTAGTCCCTGGGAAAGGGGTATCCTTGGAAACACCAGGAACTTTCCCATGCCCCAGGTTGACGTATGCACAGACTGTGGTTTCGTGTCCCACCAAGTGGGAGTGGTCAAAGACTTGTTGCATGCTATTGGAATTGGTCCAGATTTTCCTGTGCTTTGAGACTTATGGGCTAAAGCTGTAGCACCCTGTAGTCCAGCATATCGCCAGGAGACAGCAATTATGGAAGAGTGGCAAGAATTAAGCCATTTTTAATGCAATCCATAAGAGTCCAGTTTGCAGTTTGCAAAAAGCCATGTTGGGGATACAGCTAGCATGTGGAAGAAAATGCTCTGGTCAGATGAGTCCAAAGTAGAACTTTTGGGGAAAAATGAAAAACTTTATGTGTGGCAGAAAACAAACAGTGCACATCAACCTGAAAACACCATCCCCACCATCAAGCATGGTGGTGGCAGCATCATTCTGTGGGGGATGCTTTACTTCAGCAGGGAGAGAGAAGCTGGTCAGAGTTTATGGGAAGATAAATGGAACTAAATACATGGCAATCCTGGAGGAAAACCTGTTAGGGGCTGCAAAACACTTGAGACTGGGGAGTAGGTTTACCATCCAGCAGGACAATGACCCTATACATACTGCCAGAGCTACAATGGAATGGTTTAGATCAAATCATATTCAGGTGTTTAAATGGCCCAGTCAAAGTCCAGACCTAGATCCGATTTAGAATCTGTGGCAAGACTTGAAATTGCTGTTCACAGACGCTCTCCATCCAACCTCACTGACCTACAGCTTGTTTGCAAAGAAGAATAGACAAAAATGTCAGCTTCTAAATATACAAAGCTGGTTGAGACATATCCCAAAAGACATGCTGCAGTAATTGCAGTGGAAGGTGGTCCTACAAAGTATAGACTCAGGGAGGCTGAATATAAATGCACATCACAATTTTCAGATTTATATTTTTAAAATCTTTAGAAAAACATGTAGCTTTCCCTTTACACTTCACAAATACTTGCTTCTTTGTGTTGGTAAATTGGTGAGTGTAACATGAAAAAATGTAGAAAAGTTTACAGGGTATGATTATTTATTCAAAGCACTGTACAGTGTTGACTTCCGACCTATGCCAGTGCAGCAAAAAGATGATTAGTTGAGGGTCTCGGGTGTCAGAAAAGTGGAAAAGTCGTCATTATCAAAGTGGTGGAAAATAGTGATGAGCGAGCATGCTCGCTACTGCTTGGTGCTCGCCCGAGCATCTCACTGCTCGAGATGCTCGGCGCTCACCGAGTAATTTCGGGGTTGCTCGGTGGGAGCTCGGGTCCCCTCCCTCCATGTTTGGCGCTCTTTAGAACATGCAGGGATTGTCTGCGACACACTGTAATGCTGTAGCCATGTTGGTTGTGGCATTACAGTGACTGGCCGCACAGCGTCATCATCAGGTCTATATCAGACCTGACGCCACCATGCTCGTCACAGTCTACTCCGGAATCAGGCAGTGTAGGGAGAGGTGCTGCTGAGCTAGGGAGAGATTTGCTTGTTTCTTAGTTAGTGTAGGTATACCACCATATCGTATTCACATATCCATCTCAACGAACAGTCCTTCTGAGGACTAATCCAGCTGCATAGGTATCAGTGCTAGGCAGGCAGTGTATGTGGCAGACTGCAGTGCATATAGCAAGAGGGTCCATTCCAGTTCTGTCTGCTGCTGGTGCTTTTACAGATATTTCTAGAAATAGCCCCAGGTATCAGGGGCCAGGAATAATTTTTTTGGGGATCTTAATCCTGATTATTTGCTTAAAAAGCAATCCAGAGAATACTGTTTTTCTGCTCCATTTGCTTGTTGGCACTGCAGAATACAGCCAGATCCTTTCCATATTACAGCGCTAAAAATCCATCTATTTAAAACTGTAGTTTGTCTGTCACACGGATCACATATAAGTGCGCTGAAAATTCTGCCATTTCTGGCCTCCATTGAAATTTTGTTGCAGTGTGTTAGCAAAGTTATTGACATCAATTTGCTGTTAAAAATAGTTACCTACAGGCCAGGTATTTAAAACTGTGGTTTCTCCGTCACACAGATCACATATCACTGCGGGTCAAATCCTGCCATTTGTAGTGAACGTGGAAAATATTATCCTCCATTTAAAATGGGCAAGATGCAGGGCAAGGGACGGGGAAGTGGACGTGATAGTGATAATGGTGCATGCAGAGGACGAGGCCGAGGCCATGGGCTAGCTGAAATTGTGCCACAACAAACACCTACATCTTCTCGCTCGACTTTCCTGTCCCAATTAATAGGGTTCTGCAGAACACCACTATTGAACACAGAGCAGTGTGAAAATGTTATTGGTTGGATAGCAGATAATGCTTCCAGTCACTTAGCCACCACCTCCACTACTCTGATTGCACACTTGGACACTCCGAAGAGCTGCTCACTTTTCCATTTATAGATTCGGGCATCTCGCCCGGTCCACTTGAAGCGGGGCAAGAGGAGATCGCATGTAGCGATGCCCAAATATTTGAGCAGCCACGGACACACGAAGGCGACGGTGGGAAACTGTCACAAGAGGTGGACGATGATGATGATGATTAGACACAATTGCCAGAAAGTGAGGAGGAGGACCAGGGTGCGGAAGTGGAAGACGAGGTGGTGGATGATATAGTAACTGACCCAAACTGGCAGGGGAACATACAGAGCGAGGACAGCAGCACACAGGGGGAGGGAGGCATTGCACCACAACAGGCAGGAAGAAGCAGTGTGGTGGTTGCAGACAGAAGGTGGGCAACCATTTCCCGTCACATCAACACGACGGAAGTTGCCAGTACAACTGTTAGGTCTTTCGGAGTCTGGTTGTTTTTTAAAGACTCTGCCGATAACAACAAAAAGGTCATTTGCACCACTTGCCAGGCCAGCATCAGCAGGGGTAGCAAAACTACCAGCCTGACCACCATCAGTATGATCAGGCACATGGCAGCAAAGCACCAGACTAAGTGGGCCAAACCCCAGGGTCCAGGAACAGTGTCTGCAGGTGGCACCACTGCTTCTTCCGCTGTTGTGCGTGCAAGCCAATCCTTTGTCCATGGCACATGCCAAGATGCCTCCTGCCCTGCCCCTGTTGTTGCACACTCAAGTAGTACCATTAGCAAGCACATCCACGTCCTTAACCCAGCGCAGCGTTCAGTTGTCCCTACCTCAGTCCTTGGAATTCAAGCGCAAATACGCAGCCAACGCCCCACAGGCCACACTACTAAATTCACACATTTCGCGACTGCTTGCGTACGAAATGTTACCTTTTAGGCTCGTGGAGACAGAAGCTTTCTGCAACCTGATGGTGGAGGCCGTCCCTCAGTACTCGGTCCCCAGCCGCCACTATTTCTCCCAGTCTTCCGTCCCCGCATTACAAGAGCACGTGTCCTGCAACATTAGCCGTGCCCTCAACAACGCAGTTACTGGGAAATTCCATCTAACCACGGACATGTGGACAAGTGCTTGTGGGCAGGGTGGGTACATCTCGCTGACGGCACACAGGGTTAAAATAGTGGAAGCTGGGACCCAGTCGGACCTTGGGACGGAACACGTCCTCCCGTCGCCAAGGATTGCGGACCCTGGGTCAATCAGGGTTTCCCCCACATTCTACAGCTTCTGCACCTCCTCCTCCTCTTCAGCATCCATCTCTGAACTGATCACATCAGTCGCAAGCTGGAAGCACTGCTGCACTGCCTCGGCCAAGCAGCAACAGGCTGTGCTGAAGCTAATATGCTTAGGTGACAAACCACACAATGCTGAAGAGTTGTGGACAGCTCTGAAAGAGCAGGCGGATCTGTGGCTGACACCGCTAAACCTACAGCCAGGGATGGTCATGCATGACAATGGCCGGAACCTGGTGGCGGCTCTGAGGCAAGGCGAGCTCACACACGTACCATGCCTGGCCCATGTGCTTAACTTCGTGGTTCAGCGGTTTCTCAAAACCTACTCAGAGCTGCCGGATCTGCTTGTCAAAGTACACCACCTGTGTGCCCATTTTAGAAAGTCACCTACAGCTTCCGCAGTCCTTGCCGTGTTCCAGCAGAGTTTGCAGCTTCCGGCTCACTGACTGATGTGTGATGTCCCCACGCATTGGAACTCTACACTGCAGATGTTAGGAAGGATTTGTGAGCAGAAGAGGGCAGTTGTTGACTACCAGCATCAACAAGGCCGTCGGTATTTAGTTCAGACTCCACACATAAGACCTCAGGAGTGGACATGGATGTCAGACATATGTACCATCCTCCAAAACTTTGAGGACTCCACCAAGATGGTGAGTGGCAATGACGCCATAATTAGCATCAGCATCCCGCTTCTTCTGAAAACGCTCTCTACTCACAATCAAGGAGGATGCATTGCAAGCGGAGCACGATGAGATGGAGCACCCATACAGGGTGATTACACACAGCCCAGCCTCATCTCATCCCAATGTGGATTGGGTGACAATGAGTTGGAGGAGCTAGTTTCATGCACTATAGCCAGTACTACCTGCACAACTGTCATACCGTCTGTTCAGCGTGGATGGCCTGAAGACAGGGAGGAGTCGGAGGAGAAGGAAAGCATGGTCAGTCGTCCTCTTGGTGCTTTTCCCGTGACCATCGCTTGCTCCAAATTTTGGGTGATAGTCATTACTGGTTAGTGACACTTCTAGAACCACGCTGCAAGGAGAACTTTCTATCTCTTATTCTCGAAACGGACAGGTCTACTAAATTGGGGCAGTACCAGAAGGCCATTGTTGCGGAATTATTAAAAAATTCCCATCTGAAAACGCTGGCGGCAGAGGTCAAAGTTCATTGGACAACCAAGGACTACAGGCGAGAGAGACACAACTCCAATCCAGCAGAGTTTTGGGGAAGACTGTCAAAGTTCTGGGACAATTTTTTCAGATCCTCCCATCTTACAGGCCCTGAGGCGTTGGGTACTCTCACAAGGAGTGCAAAGTTTGGGAAGATGGTGAGGGAATACCTTGCCGACCGTACCAATGTCTTCCGTGATTTCTCTGTGCCTTATAATTATTGGGTATCCAAGCTGGACACGTGGCATGAACTGGCTCTCTATGCCTTGGAGGTCCTGGCCTGCCCTGCCGCCAGCGTTTTGTCAGAGCAGGTTTTTAGTGCCGCTGGTGGAATTATAACTGATAAGGGCATCCGCCTGTCAACTGAAGATGCTGACAGGTTGACTCTTATAAAAATGACACTAGTGTTGAGCCACCCCCGTAGTGTTCGAGTTCGGTTCGGTTCGTCGAACACCCGTGTGTTCGCCGAACTGTTCGTCGAACTGTTCGTCGAACACCTTCGAACACCGTTAAAACCAATGGCAGGCAAACAAAAACACATAGAAACACATAGAAAACACCTTCAAAGGTGTCCAAAAGCTGACAAACTGCTCAGAAGACACAACTAACACATGGAAAAGTGACAAGTACATATAGTCATGAGAAAAGAAAAGAGGTGGAGGAGTAAAAGGAGGGGGAGACACAGATATAGGCATGTCATGCCTTTCTAAAATCCAAAAAGTGAGAAGCCGACACGTTCAGTCCGCTCCTGCCCGTGCCACCTCCGTGTCGCCGGGTTTGTGCCAGAGCCGCGGTGAACCCTGACGGCCAGCCCCCCTCTCCCAATACTGGTGCCTGTCCGCTGGTGGGTCGAGCGAGCCCCCCTGTGGTGGAGTCAGCTCTAAGCTTTTTAATTTAAATTGTCTCTCTAATTTGAATGAATACACTTTAAATCCATTTACAAGAATCTATTGGAGGGCAAGTCTCATGCCAGCAGCCGAGTAATTCCAGCTCCAGTAGCGTCCACTAAAGCTGCTGCAGTTAAAAAGCTTTTATAAGGATCGAGCTCGGCTGTCCACCGCAAGGCATCCTACTGCCAGTCCCAGCCCCTATGCCTTGGGGTGCCTCCTGATGCTCTTCACTGAGTATCCCGTGGTCCCGAAGCATTTCCTTTGAAAAAATTAAGTGTCCAAACTACAGGTGGTGTAGCTTGCTTAACAGCCGGGATAATCCGCTGACTAGCAGACACTGCTACTAGGCACAAAGTATTTCCTGGGCTAGATGCAGTTAAAAATTTGTAATTAGATACTCTCGTTGGATGCTGAGAAAGCATTCCATAGAGTCTCCTGGCACGCCATATATGATTCTCTTAAAAAGCTTGGGGTAGGGGTCTAGGGGACCCTTTTATAGCCAAAATCACGGCCCTGTATCGCAATACGTCACCTAGGTTGAAGATGAATGGAACTGTAGCACCCTGAGGGCTCGGTTGCTACAGAGGTATTGCACCTCACCCAGAGGTGTGATATCTCACTCTCAGGTAAGGATGGAGTGTGGATCAGGACCCGACACCTGCATGCATTACACCACATTGCCGTGGGGCAGGGCGACCAATATGCCCCTGAGATGGGCACGACAGTCCCTGTCCCTGGCTGGAGTGGGGGGAGGGAACACTGAGGAAGGGGAACCCTGTAGTGCAGGAGCAGGGAGGAAGCAGTTCCTGGGTGCATTGAGAAGGGAGTATAAAAGGTGGGCACCATCTTAGTTCAGTGCAGAGAAGTCTGAGCAGAAGTGGCAGGGAGCAGGGGCTCTGCATGAGCTCTGTTCCGGAGGCGGGCCTAGTAACAGAGGCCCAGGCCTGGAAGAGGGAGAAGGAAGGAAGAGGAGCAGAGAAGGCTCCAGGAACGAGGAACGAAGGGATCCCAGGGGTGCGGACGGGCGAGTCGCCACCGCACGCCCGAATCCACCTGCATGGAGGGGTCAGGCCAAAGGGGGAGACCGGTCCCCGAAACTAGTGGAGGCAGGAAACGACCCTCAGCTAGAAACCGGAGGCTGTGACATTTTATGTGGCGCAGCCCCTCGCTACACCCGCTAGGAGGGCAGCACATAGGGTCAGGGAAACTGGCGCCAAGTTTACCAAGAGGAGGCCCGAGGCAGCCGGACAGAAGGGTTGGTAAGAAAGGCCAGACAAAGGACACACAAAGGGGGTCCTGTGAAGCGCTCCAAAGTTATCTGGGAGTTGTCTGAGCCCCTCACCTGGTGAGCACAGTACGACGTGGGCAGCCGTTACCTGCAGACGTGGTCTGGATAATAAGAGCTGTGAGTAAAGGCCCTGGACTGCATCACTGACTCCGTGTCGTTACTGCTGCTGCCCTGCACCATCACCCCCATCCTCCGCATACACTGCCCTGAGGCTATACTCCTCCCGTGGGGAGTTATGCTACGCTCTGCTGCACCCACAACACCAGCCTCAGCGGTCTGCCCTGCAGCGGCAGTTCACTCTGACCGCAATCCACGGGTGGCGTAGTCGGACATTTAAACATCAAAACCACATAAATAGTTCCGCCACTGGTTTGACCACCCTGAGCCACGGAACCGGGTCGCCGCCACGAAGACTACAACCACCAGCATCCACCAAAAATGGTCCGGCTCCGGGTGTCCCAAGGCCCAGGGGGTGCATCAGAACATTTTCATCACCTTTCACAATCACCAATGGGACAAGGCAGGGATGTCCTCTGCCCCCTCTCTTATACATCCTAGTGACGGAGCACCTGCTCTCATCAATTCGCCATAACCCCAATATTAGGTGGTGTTATGCACACGCCCGGGCTAAGCGGCGTGTGCGTGTGATTGGTAGTGATTCCACTGGACCGTGCCGGAGAGTGAATGCCTGGAGGGGCGTGACTAGGTATTCACCCGATCCGACCAGGGTCGCACGACGGCATACGACGCCAGTGCACCAAGGAGGAACCGAGCAGAGGGACCAGGTGCTACTCCAGGACAGACCCCGGACACGGCTGTTGACCCACACAGGGGAATACAGGAACAGGCTGGTAGGCTGGCACACAGACTGGTGGGTATAGGCAGGCACGACTGGTATGCAGGCAGGCGGGTATGCAGGCAGGGGGGTAAAGGCAAGCACAGCTAGAGTGCAGACAGGGAGGCACTAGCAGGTAGGAACACAGGCGGGATAGGACCCAGTACACACCGGGACTAAGGAACAATACAGGCAGAACAGGTAAAGGACAGGAGAGAGTTCAGACTGGAACTGAGTGTACGGAGGAGACCGACACTGCAGAGGGATACAGGAGCGGGTCTGGGAATACGGCCCCCAGAGAGGCGGAACGAACAGGCAAGGAGCGTGTTCAGACAGGACAGACCAGACACAGGAGCGGGTCTAGGAAATCGGCCACTAGAAGGCGGAGCGAACAGGCAAGGAGCGTGTTCAGACAGGACAGACCAGACACAGGAGCGGGTCTAGGAAATCGGCCACTAGAAGGCGAGAGGAACAGGCTAGGAGCGTGTTCAGACAGGTCAGACAAGATACAGGAACGGGTCTAGGTAATCGGCCCCTAGAAGGCAGGAGGAACAGGCTAGGAGCGTGTTCAGACAGGACAGACAAGAGAACACAGAAAGGACTCAGTTCAGACACGGGAACTAATACCGAAAAGCAGGAGACATACAGGACTCAGTTCAGACACGGGAGCTGATACCGCAAAGCAGGAGACATACAGGACTCAGTTCAGACACGGGAGCTGATACCGCAAAGCAGAAGACATACAGGACTCAGTTCAGACAGGCCTGGAAATACAGCCTCCAGGAAAGGCAGACAAGGAAACAAAGAACGGGACCTGGCACCTTCAGAGTGCAAGCACACACTGAAGGAAACACTATGCTCAGGCAGGGATAGAAGGGAGCTGCTGAGCTATATACCAAGTGACAGACAGCAATAGGCTGAGGACGCACAAGGGGTGTGACCCACAGCAGGTACAAAAGGCAGGAAGTGATCGGGCGCCGCCCTTAAGCAGCAGAAACAGACACAAACAGACAGCATGGAGGGAAGCCAGAGAGACATTCTGGACAGGAGATCAAGTGCGCCCTCTTGCACAGTGGGAGATGGACCACCATGCAAGGACGCCGCCAGGTATGTTACAGTACCTCCCCCCTTACGCCCCCTCTTCTTCAGGCCTGCCAGAATCTTCCGCAGGGAATTCGAGGGCCAGTCGTTCACTGGGTTGGAGGGGGACAGAGACTTAAGGGTAATCTCTGCTTCGAGGTACATCTTGTCAAGCTCACAGGAAGAAATAGACGGGTTATCACGTACATAATGAGGAAAAGTCACTGTCTCTTTGTTATCTGGTGGTATCCCGGAGGATTCAGGAAACAACTGGAGGTCCTCCGCCGGGTCAGAAGAGTGCAGAGGCTCAGAGAAAACAACTGCTTCAGAGTACACTAGGTCGGACTCACTGGAGGAAGCAGGCGAGGTATCGGGTACCGAGTATAGGAAAGTCTCTGTCCATTCACCACCAGGTGGCACCCCGAAGGATTCTGAACACAACTGGAGGTCCTCCGCCTGGTCGGAGGGGTGTAGAGACTCAGGAGTAACCTCTGCTTCGGAGTACACTAGGTTGGACTCACTGGACGAAGCGAGCGAGGTATCAGGTACAGAGTATAGGAGAGTCTCTGTCCTTTCGCTACCAGGTAGCACCCCGAAGGGTTCAGGAGACAACTGGAGATCCTCCGCCTGGTCGGAGGGGTGTAGAGACTCGGAGGTAACTACCACTTTGGGGTACCCATTGTCAGGCTCACAGGACGAAGCGGACAAAGTATTGTGTACCGGGTGTAGAGAAGTCTCTCTCCATTTGTCATCGAGTGGTATCCCGGAGGGTTCAGGAGGCAACAGGGGATCCTCCGCCAGGTAGTAGAGGTGCACAGACTCTGAGGTAACCACAGCTTTGGAGCATCCTTGGACATGCACACCGGTTAAAGAGAGAGAAGCATCTGATGCCGGGTGCAGGAAGTTCTCCTGTGTGGAGTCTGGATGGGCAGAAGTCTCTTCAGCCAGGAGAACTGGTGCACTACCCACGCACATTACCCATTGGGGTTTCTCCGGGATACAGGGAGATGAAGCTTCAGTAGGGACTTCAAGGTTGGGGTCAGGAGGTCTCAGGGAGGACAGACCCTGGCGTGACGGCTTGCCTCTAAGTCTAGCACGTCTGGACTGCCTCTTGAGGTTGAGAGAAGTATTCCGGAAAGCGTAGTCACCCTGTGAGGATTCTGGGTGGGCAGTAGTCTCATTGGGCTGGAGGACTATTGCGCTACCCACACACATTACCCGTCGGGGCTGCTCCGGGATATTGGGAAGTGAAGCTTCAGCAGGGGCTTCAGAGTTAGGGTCCTCGAAGACCATACGAAAGGCCACCAGGAAGGCCTGCAGGTCAAGGATGACAGGATCCCATGCTTCCCATAGGGGGGTGACCCATTTCAAGGCATCACCCGCTAGGTAGTCAATCATAAAGGCCACTTTAGCCCAATCGGAAGGAAAATAGAGAGGGTAGGCCTTAAAGTGTAGCATGCATTGCTCCACAAATGCACGACACTGTCTTGGATCCCCATAGTAACGTGGCGGATCCGCAGGAACGAGAGCTGATAGATCCATCTGGACGGGTGCGTAATTCGCCTGGAACTCAGCTAAAGGGGGAAAAAAATTTATTTATTTATTTTAATGCATGTATTCGCTGGAAAAACTTCTCAAAGAGCGAAGGCCGTGGGGCTCAACGGGAACCATGGCCTGAGCATGCTGTTATGCACACGCCCGGGCTAAGCGGCGTGTGCGTGTGATTGGTAGTGATTCCACTGGACCGTGCCGGAGAGTGAATGCCTGGAGGGGCGTGACTAGGTATTCACCCGATCCGACCAGGGTCGCACGACGGCATACGACGCCAGTGCACCAAGGAGGAACCGAGCAGAGGGACCAGGTGCTACTCCAGGACAGACCCCGGACACGGCTGTTGACCCACACAGGGGAATACAGGAACAGGCTGGTAGGCTGGCACACAGACTGGTGGGTATAGGCAGGCACGACTGGTATGCAGGCAGGCGGGTATGCAGGCAGGGGGGTAAAGGCAAGCACAGCTAGAGTGCAGACAGGGAGGCACTAGCAGGTAGGAACACAGGCGGGATAGGACCCAGTACACACCGGGACTAAGGAACAATACAGGCAGAACAGGTAAAGGACAGGAGAGAGTTCAGACTGGAACTGAGTGTACGGAGGAGACCGACACTGCAGAGGGATACAGGAGCGGGTCTGGGAATACGGCCCCCAGAGAGGCGGAACGAACAGGCAAGGAGCGTGTTCAGACAGGACAGACCAGACACAGGAGCGGGTCTAGGAAATCGGCCACTAGAAGGCGGAGCGAACAGGCAAGGAGCGTGTTCAGACAGGACAGACCAGACACAGGAGCGGGTCTAGGAAATCGGCCACTAGAAGGCGAGAGGAACAGGCTAGGAGCGTGTTCAGACAGGTCAGACAAGATACAGGAACGGGTCTAGGTAATCGGCCCCTAGAAGGCAGGAGGAACAGGCTAGGAGCGTGTTCAGACAGGACAGACAAGAGAACACAGAAAGGACTCAGTTCAGACACGGGAACTAATACCGAAAAGCAGGAGACATACAGGACTCAGTTCAGACACGGGAGCTGATACCGCAAAGCAGGAGACATACAGGACTCAGTTCAGACACGGGAGCTGATACCGCAAAGCAGAAGACATACAGGACTCAGTTCAGACAGGCCTGGAAATACAGCCTCCAGGAAAGGCAGACAAGGAAACAAAGAACGGGACCTGGCACCTTCAGAGTGCAAGCACACACTGAAGGAAACACTATGCTCAGGCAGGGATAGAAGGGAGCTGCTGAGCTATATACCAAGTGACAGACAGCAATAGGCTGAGGACGCACAAGGGGTGTGACCCACAGCAGGTACAAAAGGCAGGAAGTGATCGGGCGCCGCCCTTAAGCAGCAGAAACAGACACAAACAGACAGCATGGAGGGAAGCCAGAGAGACATTCTGGACAGGAGATCAAGTGCGCCCTCTTGCACAGTGGGAGATGGACCACCATGCAAGGACGCCGCCAGGTATGTTACAGGTGGATTGAGGTGGGAGGCACCGAGTACAAGTGCTCTCTATTTGCTGATGATGTACTAGTATATATCACTCAATCACATATATCCATCCATGCTGTTATGGCTGAAATAGATCACTTTGTTACATGGTCAAATTTTAAAATCAATGCAGCGAAGTCTGAGGCCCTCGATGTCTCCCTCCCCAAATCCATATAGGATTCCATCCAGTCCAACTTTCCCTTTGCCTGGCCCTCACAGGGTATCAAATACTTAGGAATTCCTATACATAGAGACCTCTCCCATCTATGTTATCTTAATTTTGGGCCCTTTATTGAACAACTCCATACAGACCACGGTTGGCAAGTTAGAACTGTAAGATTCACTACGTGAACCACTGGTGTTTTGTGGAAAAGCACATGTACACTGTGTTCCAAATTATTATGCAAAAAGTGTTTAGGAGTGATAAGGGAAGAATTTGTTTGTTTGTCAGTTAAACTCATTGATGGTGATGTGTGTCAGGGCTCTTTATATCACTGTAAGCAATTGCAGACACCTGTGCTAATTAGTTTGGCAGGTGTGTCCAATGAAAGGCAAGACTACTTAAGAAGGCTGTCCCACATTATAATGCAGCCTACATTTTCTGCCAAAATGGGAAAGAAAAAGGATGTGTCGGCTGCTGAGAAGCAACAAATTGTGGAGTGTTTAGGTCAAGGCATGACTACAATCAACATTGTGCGATGATCAGGATGAAGTGTCTTGGCAATCAAGAAGTATGTAGCTGATTCACAGTACACACGTGTGCGTGCTGATAAGGGCAAATTGAGGACTCTTTCCTACAGGCAATTACGTCAGGTTAAAAGAGCAGCGGCAAGAAAGCCTTGTCATAGCAGCAGACAAGTTTTTGAAGCTGCTGGTGCCTCCAACGTCCCCCGAACAACAAGATGCAGGGTCCTTCAGAGGTTTGCAGCACTGCATATGCCATCCTGTCGACCTCCTCTATCCACTTCACACAAGCAGAAACGGCTCCAGTGGGCCAAACATTACATGAAGACTGATTTCAAAACTGTTTTGTTCACGGATGAGTGCCGTGCAGCACTCGATGGTCCAGATGGATGGAGTGGAGGATGGCTGGTTGATGGACACCCCACGCAAACACGGCTACAGCGCCAACAAGGAGGAGGTGGAGTAATGTTTTGGGCTGGAATCATGGGGAGAGAGATTGTCGGCCCCTTTAGGATCCCTGAAGGCGCTAAAGATGAACTCCATAATGTATGTGGATTTTCTCAAACAGCACTTCCTGCCATGGTTCAAGAAGAAGAATCGTGTATTTCACAGCAAAATCATTTTTTTGCATGATAATGCACCATCTCATGCTGCACATAAAACATCTGCATCTCTGGCTGATATGGGCATAAAAGGGGACAAACTTATGGTGTGACCCCCATGCTCCCCTGACCTCTACCCCATTCAGAACCTCTGGAGCATCATTAAAAGGAGTGTCTATGATGGCGGGAGGCAGTTCACATCTAAGCAACAGCTCTGGGAGGGTATTCTGTCCTCATGCAAAACAATTGAAGCAGAAACCATCCAAAACCTGACAAATTCAATGGACGAGAGAGTTCAGAAGCTCCTTTCGAACAAGGGGTCCTATGTGAAAATGTAACATCACCTAGAATAAAGTTTTGAGTTGAAAACTGTTTGATTTCAGTTTCTAATAACCTGCTAATGCTTATAATTTAAAAAATGACCATTTTTTTGGTCTTTATTAAAATGAAAAGGTTGATCGAAAAGTTTGGGGGATCTAAGAGTGTGGCAACCCAGTAGTCATGATTACTTCAAATTCTGACAATATGAGGGTCATGTTGCAGGTAGTGCAGCAAGAAGGCACTTATGTGTCTTGCGCATCTCGGAGCCCCAAAATTATTTTCCGGGCTAGATGCAGCTAAAAATTATTATTAATTTTAAATCTGGTGGAGCTTAGTATAGATGGGCTAATAGGATCAGTGCTGCACACTGCTACAAAGCCCAAATTATTTTCCAGTCAAGATACAGATAAACATGATTAGTAATTTGAAAGCTTAAAACGGTTGGTAGGGTGATTTTAACCAATCATCAAGCTTTTACTCTCCCCAGGATGACACAGGGGTAGAAAAGTCGTTTCGGATCCATGATTTGTTCATCTTTATGAACGTGAGTCTGTCTACATTATCAGTGGAGAGCCGCGTGCGCTTATCTGTCAGCACACCACCAGCAGCGCTGAACACACGTTCAGACAGAACGCTGGCTGCGGGGCATGACAAGATCTCCAAGGCGTAAGTGGCTAGCTCCGGCCATTTATCCAGATTGGAAGCCCAAAAAGAGCAAGGGTCCAGTGACACAGTCATGGCTTCAATGTTTACTTGGAGATACTCCTGTACCATCGTCTCTAGGCGTTGACTATGTGTCAGACTTCTTGTCTCCTGTGGCCTTGCAAAGGATGGGCTAAAAAAGTGGTGAAATGATTCCGCAAAATTGATGTTACCAGCAGATACTGTGGTTCTGTTACGGTTTGAGTGCTGAACACTTGACGGTCCCACGGTTGGCAAGTTGGAACTGTGAGATTCACTACGTGCACCACTGGTGTTTTGTGGAAAAGCACATGTAAGATTCTGCAACAGTCTCTGCTGATACTCCTGCATGCGTGCATCCCTTTCTATGGCAGGAATAATTTCTGCAAATTTACTTTTGTACCGGGGATCTAACAGTGTGGCAACCCAGTAGTCAGGATTATTTCTAATTCTCACAATTCGAGGGTCATGTTGCAGGTAGTGCAGCAAGAAGGCACTCATGTGTGTTGCGCATCCAGGAGCACCAAGTCCCTGTTGTGTTGGTGGCGAGGTAACAATCATGCTTCCTTCCTCTGTCCTCTCCCCCCAACCTCGCACAACAGAAATGTGATCAAGGTCTCCCTCATCTGATGAGTCTTCCATCAGTTCATCCTCCACTTCTTCCTGGGCTCCTGCACCTTCCTCACTAGTTTGGCTGCTACCATGCGCCCTGGTAAAACCATCTCCCCCACCCTCACATGCCTGCCGCCTTGGTGCTGCCGACCGTCTGGACCTTGCAGATGTTAGCCCTTCCGCATACAACTCCTCCTCCTCTACTTCCTCCACCTCCTCTTGTGCCACCACCTGACTCCGAATTCTGTTTAACATGTGCTCCAGCATGTAAATCACCGGAATAGTCATGCTGATAATGGCATCGTCAGCACTAAACATCTTCGTCGCCATTTCAAAACTGTGCAGAAGGGTGCATAGGTCCCTGATCTGAGACCACTCCTCCAGCGTGATTTGCCCCACCTCCGGATCTCGTTGGCCCAGGCTATACGTCAGAACGTATTGCACCAGGGCTTGTCGGTGCTGCCACAGTCGCTGCAACATGTGCAGAGTTGAATTCCACCGGGTAGGCACATCGCATTTTAGCCGGTGAAGTGGCAGGCCCAACGACTTCTGTAGAGATGTAAGTCGCTGAGCTGCGGGATGCGAATGGCGGAAGTGAGCACACAGCGACCGTGCCCTCTGCAGAAGGCCATATAGTCTGGGATAGTGGGCTAAAAATTGCTGGACAACCAGGTTCAACACGTGAGCCATACAAGGCACGTGTGTGACATTGCCCTGGCGAAGGGCCGCACCCAGGTTTGCAGCATTGTCGCACACGGCCTTCCCTGGTTTCAGGTCCAGTGGAGACAACCATTCATGAAATTGGTTCTCCAGAGCTGACCACAACTCCTCAGCTGTGTGACTCACATTTCCCAGACATTTCAAAGTAAAAACCGCCTGATGACGTTGAGCCCTACTGCCAGCAGAGTAAGGAGGTGTGCAGTTAGAAAGCTTGTGGCATGACTAGACAGGCTTTGGGTGCAGGTGGAAGACCGAGAGGAGGTTGAGGAGGCAGAAGCAGTGGAGGAACTTTGACATAAAGAGGATTGACGCACAACTCGTGGGGACGGCAAGACTTGGACAGCAGCCCCTTGTCCTGCTGTCACCATAGTTACCCAGTGCCCAGTCAGCGACATGTAACGCCCCTGTCCATGCCTACTCGTCCAAGTGTCTGTGGTGAAATGCACCCTGTCACACACAGAGTTTCTCAAAGAAGCGGTGATGTTGTGTGCGACATGCTGGTGGAGCGCAGGCACACCTTTCTTTGAGAAGTAGTGCCGACTGGGCATCTGGTACTGGGGCACTGCGACGGACATAAGGTCTCGAAAATCCTCTGTGTCCACCAGGCGGAAAGGCAGCATTTCTGTAGCCAAGAGCTTGCAGATGGTGAAATTCAACCTCTTAGCTTTCTCATGGCTAGGAGGAAATGATCTTTTACTTGTCCACATCTGAGGGACCGAGGGCTGGCTATTGTGCTTAGACGGGGTTGATAAGGGTGTCCCCGGCAAACTGCCGGTCTGTGAGGAAGATGCAGGCGGACATGTTAGGTTGCCTTGATCCAAAGGTGGTGCTATCGATGTCGGACAGCGCTCAACACCAGCTGGTGTTACCACCTCCAAAGAAAATGATGACCTGCCAATCACGCTGGCTGTTGCGGGTAAAGAGGTGGCAGGTCTGCGCCCCAAAACAGGTGTGACTGCTGTCCCCCCAGTCACAGAGGATGAAGAGGCCGCGGATGCACAAGATATGGCAGACGGTGATTGGCCCGGCCGGCTAGGCCGCATTGTAGCACACTGAGCTTCCCACTGCAACTTATGCTTCATGTCCATGTGCCGGTTCATGCATGAAGTACTCAAACTATGTATTTTTTGGCCTCTACTTAGCTTTTGCTGACAAATGTTACAGATAACACGAGTTGGGTCATCTTTATCGATCTGAAAAAATGCCCAGGCTATGCAAGGCTTAGCACCCATGCGACCTGAAGAGCCACCACGACTTGTGGTGAGAGGCAGAGTTGTGTTTGAGGATGCAGTTGTTGACGTGCTTCCAGTACTACGTCTCTGTCCAGGAAGGCGCAACCTGACCTCGTCGTCACTAGCATCTTCCTCCACCTCCTCTGCTGACCTCATCTCTTGGCTGACTGTGGGTTGACAGTAAGTGGGATCTCCGACCTCATCATCATCACCCTGTGCGTTATCACACCCGTCGTCCTCAGAGCCAACCTGTTCCTGCCCTGACAAAAAACTAAAGTTGTCGCTCCAATCAGGTATTTGAGTCATATCATCGTCTTCCTCATTGTCTCCACCAACAGGAGTTACAGTTTGGGAATGAGGGTCTACATTATGGTCAGAACCTTCTGCGTCTGGTCCTGGATCCGATTCATAAAGATTCTGGGCATCAGTGCAGATCATTTCCTCGTCTGGATTCACAGAAGCGCTGGAGTCGACCTCTGATTCCCAGGCTATAGTATGAGTAAACAGCTCTGCAGACTCAACCATCTGTTCTACCTCATACTCAGACGGGCAGCTGGAGATTTGGGAGCTGTGAGGAAGCAAGTGCGATTGGGGTGACACCTTTGAGGACTGGAGTATTTGTGATGTTGAAGTTGATGTGGAGGAGAGCCCACTTAAAGGAGCACTTGATATCAGTTGAAGCACCTGCTGTTTTTGTGCCTCATCTGGAATTTGTAGCGATTGGCGTGGACGTAAGAAAGGGATCTTATCACATTGTCCGCTAAAAGAAGTAGACATTTTAGTTTGGCTGGAAGATGGTCTTTCTTCTGCAGATGTTACTGTTGCTTTAACACCTACCCCACGGACACAACCTTTTTTCCCCTTCCCAACACGCCTATTCCCCTTTCCACCAGCAGCAGGCCTTTTTCCACTCATTTTGGTGGTTAACTAATTCACAACTCTGGAGTTGTTTGCACAAAAAAACAATGGATGGGAACCGAGCAGAGCTGAGTGGCCAAACTGTGGTATTAGGCCAAAACTATTGACTGGGTTAGATGCAGAAAAAAATTATATTCAATTTGCAACCTGATGGAGGTCAGTATAGATGGACTAATAGAGAAAGTCCCACACACAGCTAGAAGCCCAAATATTTTTTCAGAGGTAGATGCAGAAAAAATATATATTCAGTTTGCAACCTGATGGAGGTCAGTATAGATGGACTAATAGAGAAAGTCCCACACACTGCTAGAAGGCCAAATATTTTTTCAGAGCTAGATGCAGACAAAAAATTATTTTTAATTTGCAACCTGATGGAGGTCAGTAAAGATGGACTAATAGAGAAAGTCCCACACACTGCTAGAAGGCCAAATATTTTTTCAGAGCTAGATGCAGACAAAAAATTATTTTCAGTTTGCAACCTGATGGAGGTCAGTATAGATGGACTAATAGAACAAGTCCCACACACAGCTAGAAGCCCAAATATTTTTTCAGAGGTAGATGCAGAAAAAATTATATTCAGTTTGCAACCTGATGGAGGTCTGTATAGATGGATTAATAGAACAAGTCCCACACACAGCTAGAAGCCCAATATTTTTTCAGAGGTAGATGCAGAAAAAAAATATATTCAGTTTGCAACCTGATGGAGGTTAGTATAGATGGACTAATAGAGAAAGTCCCACACACTGCTAGAAGGCCAAATATTTTTTCAGAGCTAGATGCAGACAAAAAATTATTTTTAATTTGCAACCTGATGGAGGTCAGTATAGATGGACTAATAGAGAAAGTCCCGCACACTGCTAGAAGGCCAAATATTTTTTCAGAGCTGGATGCAGATAAAAATTATTTTTAATTTGCAACCTGATGGAGGCCGGTATAGATGGACTAATAGAGAAAGTCCCACACACTGCTAGAAGGCCAAATATTTTTTCAGAGCTGGATGCAGATAAAAATTATTTTTAATTTGCAACCTGATGGAGGTCAGTATAGATGGACTAATAGAGAAAGTCCCACACACTGCTAGAAGGCCAAATATGTTTTCAGAGCTAGATGCAGACAAAAAATTATTTTCAGTTTGCAACCTGATGGAGGTCAGTATAGATGGACTAATAGAACAAGTCCCACACACAGCTAGAAGCCCAAATATTTTTTCAGAGGTAGATGCAGAAAAAAATTATATTCAGTTTGCAACCTGATGGAGGTCTGTATAGATGGATTAATAGAACAAGTCCCACACACAGCTAGAAGCCCAATATTTTTTCAGAGGTAGATGCAGAAAAAAAATATATTCAGTTTGCAACCTGATGGAGGTTAGTATAGATGGACTAATAGAGAAAGTCCCACACACTGCTAGAAGGTCAAATATTTTTTCAGAGCTAGATGCAGACAAAAAATTATTTTTAATTTGCAACCTGATGGAGGTCAGTATAGATGGACTAATAGAGAAAGTCCCACACACTGCTAGAAGGCCAAATATTTTTTCAGAGCTGGATGCAGATAAAAATTATTTTTAATTTGCAACCTGATGGAGGTCAGTATAGATGGACTAATAGAGAAAGTCCCACACACTGCTAGAAGGCCAAATATTTTTTCAGAGCTGGATGCAGATAAAAATTATTTTAATTTGCAACCTGATGGAGGTCAGTATAGATGGACTAATAGAGAAAGTCCCACACACTGCTAGAAGGCCAAATATTTTTTCAGAGCTAGATGTAGACAAAAAATTATTTTCAGTTTGCAACCTGATGGAGGTCAGTATAGATGGACTAAAAGAACAAGTCCCACACACAGCTAGAAGCCCAAATATTTTTTCAGAGGTAGATGCAGAAAAAAATTATATTCAGTTTGCAACCTGATGGAGGTCTGTATAGATGGATTAATAGAACAAGTCCCACACACAGCTAGAAGCCCAATATTTTTTCAGAGGTAGATGCAGAAAAAAAATATATTCAGTTTGCAACCTGATGGAGGTTAGTATAGATGGACTAATAGAGAAAGTCCCACACACTGCTAGAAGGCCAAACATTTTTTCAGAGCTAGATGCAGACAAAAAATTATTTTTAATTTGCAACCTGATGGAGGTCAGTATAGATGGACTAATAGAGAAAGTCCCACACACTGCTAGAAGGCCAAATATTTTATCAGAGCTGGATGCAGATAAAAATTATTTTTAATTTGCAACCTGATGGAGGTCAGTATAGATGGACTAATAGAGAAAGTCCCACACACTGCTAGAATGCCAAATATTTTTTCAGAGCTGGATGCAGATAAAAATTATTTTTAATTTGCAACCTGATGGAGGTCAGTATAGATGGACTAATAGAGAAAGTCCCACACACTGCTAGAAGGCCAAATATGTTTTCAGAGCTAGATGCAGACAAAAAATTATTTTCAGTTTGCAACCTGATGGAGGTCAGTATAGATGGACTAATAGAACAAGTCCCACACACAGCTAGAAGCCCAAATATTTTTTCAGAGGTAGATGCAGAAAAAAATGATATTCAGTTTGCAACCTGATGGAGGTCTGTATAGATGGATTAATAGAACAAGTCCCACACACAGCTAGAAGCCCAATATTTTTTCAGAGGTAGATGCAGAAAACAAAATATATTCAGTTTGCAACCTGATGGAGGTCAGTATAGATGGACTAATAGAGAAAGTCCCACACACTGCTAGAAGGCCAAACATTTTTTCAGAGCTAGATGCAGACAAAAAATTATTTTTAATTTGCAACCTGATGGAGGTCAGTATAGATGGACTAATAGAGAAAGTCCCACACACTGCTAGAAGGCCAAATATTTTTTCAGAGCTGGATGCAGATAAAAATTATTTTTAATTTGCAACCTGATGGAGGTCAGTATAGATGGACTAATAGAGAAAGTCCCACACACTGCTAGAAGGCCAAATATTTTTTCAGAGCTGGATGCAGATAAAAATTATTTTAATTTGCAACCTGATGGAGGTCAGTATAGATGGACTAATAGAGAAAGTCCCACACACTGCTAGAAGGCCAAATATTTTTTCAGAGCTAGATGCAGACAAAAAATTATTTTCAGTTTGCAACCTGATGGAGGTCAGTATAGATGGACTAATAGAACAAGTCCCACACACAGCTAGAAGCCCAAATATTTTTTCAGAGGTAGATGCAGAAAAAAATTATATTCAGTTTGCAACCTGATGGAGGTCTGTATAGATGGATTAATAGAACAAGTCCCACACACAGCTAGAAGCCCAATATTTTTTCAGAGGTAGATGCAGAAAAAAAAATATTCAGTTTGCAACCTGATGGAGGTCAGTATAGATGGACTAATAGAGAAAGTCCCACACACTGCTAGATGGCCAAATATTTTTTCAGAGCTAGATGCAGACAAAAAATTATTTTTAATTTGCAACCTGATGGAGGTCAGTATAGATGGACTAATAGAGAAAGTCCCACACACTGCTAGAAGGCCAAATATTTTATCAGAGCTGGATGCAGATAAAAATTATTTTTAATTTGCAACCTGATGGAGGTCAGTATAGATGGACTAATAGAGAAAGTCCCACACACTGCTAGAATGCCAAATATTTTTTCAGAGCTGGATGCAGATAAAAATTATTTTTAATTTGCAACCTGATGGAGGTCAGTATAGATGGACTAATAGAGAAAGTCCCACACACTGCTAGAAGGCCAAATATGTTTTCAGAGCTAGATGCAGACAAAAAATTATTTTCAGTTTGCAACCTGATGGAGGTCAGTATAGATGGACTAATAGAACAAGTCCCACACACAGCTAGAAGCCCAAATATTTTTTCAGAGGTAGATGCAGAAAAAAATTATATTCAGTTTGCAACCTGATGGAGGTCTGTATAGATGGATTAATAGAACAAGTCCCACACACAGCTAGAAGCCCAATATTTTTTCAGAGGTAGATGCAGAAATCAAAATATATTCAGTTTGCAACCTGATGGAGGTCAGTATAGATGGACTAATAGAGAAAGTCCCACACACTGCTAGAAGGTCAAATATTTTTTCAGAGCTAGATGCAGACAAAAAATTATTTTTAATTTGCAACCTGATGGAGGTCAGTATAGATGGACTAATAGAGAAAGTCCCACACACTGCTAGAAGGCCAAATATTTTTTCAGAGCTGGATGCAGATAAAAATTATTTTTAATTTGCAACCTGATGGAGGTCAGTATAGATGGACTAATAGAGAAAGTCCCACACACTGCTAGAAGGCCAAATATTTTTTCAGAGCTGGATGCAGATAAAAATTATTTTAATTTGCAACCTGATGGAGGTCAGTATAGATGGACTAATAGAGAAAGTCCCACACACTGCTAGAAGGCCAAATATTTTTTCAGAGCTAGATGCAGACAAAAAATTATTTTCAGTTTGCAACCTGATGGAGGTCAGTATAGATGGACTAATAGAACAAGTCCCACACACAGCTAGAAGCCCAAATATTTTTTCAGAGGTAGATGCAGAAAAAAATTATATTCAGTTTGCAACCTGATGGAGGTCTGTATAGATGGATTAATAGAACAAGTCCCACACACAGCTAGAAGCCCAATATTTTTTCAGAGGTAGATGCAGAAAAAAAAATATTCAGTTTGCAACCTGATGGAGGTCAGTATAGATGGACTAATAGAGAAAGTCCCACACACTGCTAGATGGCCAAATATTTTTTCAGAGCTAGATGCAGACAAAAAATTATTTTTAATTTGCAACCTGATGGAGGTCAGTATAGATGGACTAATAGAGAAAGTCCCACACACTGCTAGAAGGCCAAATATTTTTTCAGAGCTGGATGCAGATAAAAATTATTTTTAATTTGCAACCTGATGGAGGTCAGTATAGATGGACTAATAGAGAAAGTCCCACACACTGCTAGAAGGCCAAATATTTTTTCAGAGCTGGATGCAGATAAAAATTATTTTATTTTGCAACCTGATGGAGGTCAGTATAGATGGACTAATAGAGAAAGTCCCACACACTGCTAGAAGGCCAAATATTTTTTCAGAGCTAGATGCAGACAAAAAAATTATTTTCAGTTTGCAACCTGATGGAGGTCAGTATAGATGGACTAATAGAACAAGTCCCACACACAGCTAGAAGCCCAAATATTTTTTCAGAGGTAGATGCAGAAAAAAATTATATTCAGTTTGCAACCTGATGGAGGTCTGTATAGATGGATTAATAGAACAAGTCCCACACACAGCTAGAAGCCCAATATTTTTTCAGAGGTAGATGCAGAAAAAAAATATATTCAGTTTGCAACCTGATGGAGGTCAGTATAGATGGACTAATAGAGAAAGTCCCACACAATACTAGATGGCCAAATATTTTTTCAGAGCTAGATGCAGACAAAAAATTATTTTTAATTTGCAACCTGATGGAGGTCAGTATAGATGGACTAATAGAGAAAGTCCAACACACTGCTAGAAGGCCAAATATTTTTTCAGAGCTGGATGCAGATAAAAATTATTTTTAATTTGCAACCTGATGGAGGTCAGTATAGATGGACTAATAGAGAAAGTCCCACACACTGCTAGAAGGCCAAATATTTTTTCAGAGCTGGATGCAGATAAAAATTATTTTGAATTTGCAACCTGATGGAGATCAGTATAGATGGACTAATAGAGAAAGTCCCACACTCTGCTAGAAGGCCAAATATTTTTTCAGAGCTAGATGCAGAAAAAAATTATATTCAGTTTGCAACCTGATGGAAGTCAGTATAGATGGAGTAATAGAACAAGTCCCACACACAGCTAGAAGCCCAAATATTTTTTCAGAGGTAGATGCAGATAAAAATTATTTTTAATTTGCAACCTGATGGAGGTCGGTATAGATGGACTAATAGAGAAAGTCCCACACACTGCTAGAAGGCCAAATATTTTTTCAGAGCTAGATGCAGACAAAAAATTATTTTTAATTTGCAACCTGATGGAGGTCAGTATAGATGGACTAATAGAGAAAGTCCCACACACTGCTAGAAGGCCAAATATTTTTTCAGAGCTGGATGCAGATAAAAATTATTTTTAATTTGCAACCTGATGGAGGTCAGTATAGATGGACTAATAGAGAAAGTCCCACACACTGCTAGAAGGCCAAATATTTTTTCAGAGCTGGATGCAGATAAAAATTATTTTAATTTGCAACCTGATGGAGGTCAGTATAGATGGACTAATAGAGAAAGTCCCACACACTGCTAGAAGGCCAAATATTTTTTCAGAGCTAGATGCAGACAAAAAATTATTTTCAGTTTGCAACCTGATGGAGGTCAGTATAGATGGACTAATAGAACAAGTCCCACGCACAGCTAGAAGCCCAAATATTTTTTCAGAGGTAGATGCAGAAAAAAATTATATTCAGTTTGCAACCTGATGGAGGTCTGTATAGATGGATTAATAGAACAAGTCCCACACATAGCTAGAAGCCCAATATTTTTTCAGAGGTAGATGCAGAAAAAAAATATATTCAGTTTGCAACCTGATGGAGGTCAGTATAGATGGACTAATAGAGAAAGTCCCACACACTGCTAGATGGCCAAATATTTTTTCAGAGCTAGATGCAGACAAAAAATTATTTTTAATTTGCAACCTGATGGAGGTCAGTATAGATGGACTAATAGAGAAAGTCCCACACACTGCTAGAAGGCCAAATATTTTTTCAGAGCTGGATGCAGATAAAAATTATTTTTAATTTGCAACCTGATGGAGGTCAGTATAGATGGACTAATAGAGAAAGTCCCACACACTGCTAGAAGGCCAAATATTTTTTCAGAGCTGGATGCAGATAAAAATTATTTTTAATTTGCAACCTGATGGAGGTCAGTATGGATGGACTAATAGAGAAAGTCCCACACACTGCTAGAAGGCCAAATATTTTTTCAGAGCTAGATGCAGAAAAAAATTATATTCAGTTTGCAACCTGATGGAAGTCAGTATAGATGGACTAATAGAACAAGTCCCACACACAGCTAGAAGCCCAAATATTTTTTCAGAGGTAGATGCAGATAAAAATTATTTTTAATTTGCAACCTGATGGAGGTCGGTATAGATGGACTAATAGACAAAGTCCCACACACTGCTAGAAGGCCAAATATTTTTTCAGAGCTAGATGCAGACAAAAAATTATTTTTAATTTGCAACCCGATGGAGGTCAGTATAGATGGACTAATAGAGAAAGTCCCACACACTGCTAGAAGGCCAAATATTTTTTCAGAGCTGGATGCAGATAAAAATTATTTTTAATTTGCAACCTGATGGAGGTCAGTATAGATGGACTAATAGAGAAAGTCCCACACACTGCTAGAAGGCCAAATATTTTTTCAGAGCTGGATGCAGATAAAAATTATTTTAATTTGCAACCTGATGGAGGTCAGTATAGATGGACTAATAGAGAAAGTCCCACACACTGCTAGAAGGCCAAATATTTTTTCAGAGCTAGATGCAGACAAAAAATTATTTTCAGTTTGCAACCTGATGGAGGTCAGTATAGATGGACTAATAGAACAAGTCCCACACACAGCTAGAAGCCCAAATATTTTTTCAGAGGTAGATGCAGAAAAAAATTATATTCAGTTTGCAACCTGATGGAGGTCTGTATAGATGGATTAATAGAACAAGTCCCACACACAGCTAGAAGCCCAATATTTTTTCAGAGGTAGATGCAGAAAAAAAATATATTCAGTTTGCAACCTGATGGAGGTCAGTATAGATGGACTAATAGAGAAAGTCCCACACACTGCTAGAAGGCCAAATATTTTTTCAGAGCTGGATGCAGATAAAAATTATTTTTAATTTGCAACCTGATGGAGGTCAGTATGGATGGACTAATAGAGAAAGTCACACACACTGCTAGAAGGCCAAATATTTTTTCAGAGCTAGATGCAGAAAAAAATTATATTCAGTTTGCAACCTGATGGAAGTCAGTATAGATGGACTAATAGAACAAGTCCCACACACAGCTAGAAGCCCAAATATTTTTTCAGAGGTAGATGCAGATAAAAATTATTTTTAATTTGCAACCTGATGGAGGTCAGTATAGATGGACTAATAGAGAAAGTCCCACACACTGCTAGAAGGCCAAATATTTTTTCAGAGCTAGATGCAGACAAAAAATTATTTTCAGTTTGCAACCTGATGGAGGTCAGTATAGATGGACTAATAGAACAAGTCCCACACACAGCTAGAAGCCCAAATATTTTTTCAGAGGTAGATGCAGAAAAAAATTATATTCAGTTTGCAACCTGATGGAGGTCTGTATAGATGGATTAATAGAACAAGTCCCACACACAGCTAGAAGCCCAATATTTTTTCAGAGGTAGATGCAGAAAAAAAATATATTCAGTTTGCAACCTGATGGAGGTCAGTATAGATGGACTAATAGAACAAGTCCCACACATTGCTAGAAGCCCAAATATTTTTTCAGAGGTAGATGCAGAAAAAAATTATATTCAGTTTGCAACCTGATGGAGGTCTGTATAGATGGATTAATAGAACAAGTCCCACACACAGCTAGAAGCCCAATATTTTTTCAGAGGTAGATGCAGAAAAAAAATATATTCAGTTTGCAACCTGATGGAGGTCAGTATAGATGGACTAATAGAGAAAGTCCCACACACTGCTAGAAGGCCAAATATTTTTTCAGAGCTAGATGCAGAAAAAAATTATATTCAGTTTGCAACCTGATGGAGGTCAGTATAGATGGACTAATATAACAAGTCCCACACACTGCTAGAAGCCCAAATATTTTTTCAGAGCTAGATGCAGAAAAAAATTATATTCAATTTGCAACCTGATGGAGGTCAGTATAGATGGACTAATAGAATGATGCTATGCCCAAAAGATTTTACTTCACTAGGTGCAGTAAAAAAATTGGTATTCTATACACAGGTGGTATATCTTGCAACACAGATAGGCTACTCCACTGACTAACACACTCTGCAATAGGCCAAAAAGGATTAGCTTTGCTAGATTCAGCCAAATGCTGTGAAAAAAACTTGCACAGCACTGGCACAGACCTGCCTGGCAAAAACTGATAGGAACTGATGTAACCTAGTCCTGAAAAGGACTGCAATTACAATTAGTCTTTACTCCCACAATCTATCTATTTAAGAGCACAGACCTGCCTGATAAAAGTCGTAGGAAATGCTGTAACCTAGTCCTTAAAAGGACTGCAATCACAACTATTCCCTACTCCCAAGCTATCTGTAGATTTGTGCGAAAATTGGCTTGAAATTAACAAGGTATAGCGCACACAGCAACAGCGGTGCCGTCTAACACGCAGCTGCAGCAGTGAGAAAATGGTGGCGACGGGGAAAATGGCTTGGTCTTATAGGGCAAGGACATGTGACATACACTGCCAATGACACATGCCCTTGCTTGTGTGAAAAAAGCACTTCGCTCCGTGTGTGCGCTGCTGATAGGCTGACAGATTGCACCTCCCCACTGTAAATGCGGGAAAGAGAAAAAAAAATGGAGATCTTCATTATTCCTGCAGAGATCCATCCCCTGCCCCTCCCCCCACCCCGCTGTACACTCAAACTGCGTATTAACATTAATTTTCATCATTACTGAGAAAAAATCCAGTTATGATTTTGGTGCACGAACAGTTATCGAACATAACCTCGAACAGCCGAATTTTTCTCAAATCGTTCGTGTTCGCCGAACGGCTCGAACACCGCCCAAAACAGCTCGAATTTGAGATTGGCGAACAGTTCGAGTAGAACAACACTCACCTCTACTCAACACCACCGAATGATAGCAGCATAACATAAACTCAAATCCAGTGTCTTTTTTTGAGAGGTCTATTCCCATGCATCTCTTCACACCTACACATGGGTATACGCTTCCTGATTTTGTCTATTTGCTCTTGTCCTCCTCCTTCTCCTCATCCTCCATCACCATATCATTCACCACCATATCTACCATATTACCTCCGCTACGCGTCTTGCAAGGGACATTGGAGTTTTTCAAAATTTTTGGCAGCTTTTTCATTTACTGCACAGGCATTCACTATGGGAGACCCACTTCCTAATAATGGGAATATTGTTTTTAGTAGTCTCTCCGACCTCTACGTCTCTTCTAAGGGGCATTGGAGTGCTTACAAATTTTTGGCAGCTTTTGCATTCACTGCATAAGCAAACACTATGGGAGACCCACTTCCTAATAATAGGAACATTGTTTTTAGGAGGCTCTCTGACCTCTACGTCTCTTGCAAGGGGCATTGAAGTGCCTCCAAATTTTTGGGAGCCCTTGCAATCACTGCATACGCAATAACAGTATAGGAGACCCACTTGTTAATAATGGGAACAACAAAGCATAGCCGCTGATGGCTCTCTAACAATAGCGAGGGCCGACTGCTGGCCCTTTAAGAATAGTAAGGGCGGCCTGATGGCCCTATAGAAATAGGCTTTGTGACTTTCAGAGTACCTCCATCATAAATGAAACAGGATGTGTCTGATGATGTGTCACACACCACATGGCCAGATAAGGTTGTATAATGTTAAAATGAGATTTACCAGTGACTGCATTTGTCTTGGTTGAAAGCACTGCAAGAGTGCAAAAACGCATCAAAAACGCTACGTGTGAACATAGCCCAAGGTGTGGAGGAGCATTTTTGCTTTTGTATATTTATTGTATATTTATTTTGCCTTATATAGAATCATAGAATGGTAGAGTTGGAAGGAACCTCCTGGGTCATCTGGTCCAACCCCCTGCTCAAAGCAGGATTCACTAAATCATCTCAGACAGATGTCTGTCCAGCCTCTGTTTGAATACATCCATTGAAGAAGAACTCACCACCTCTCGTGGCAGCCTGTTCCACTCATTGATCACCCTAACTGTCAAAAAGTTTTTTCTAAAATCTAATCTGTGTCTCTTCCCATTCAGATTCATCACATTGCTTCTAGTCTTTCCTTGTGCAAATGAGAATAAAGATGATCCTTCTACAATGTGACAGCCCTTGAGATATTTGTAGACAGCTATTAAGTCTCCTCTCAGTCTTCTTTTTTGCAAGCTAAACATTCCCAAATCCTGTAACCGTTCCTCATAGGACATGGTTTGCAGACCAGTCACCATTCTGGTCGCTCTTCTCTGAACTTGCTCCAGTTTGTCAATGTCTTTTTTAAAATGTGGTGCCCAAAACTGGACACAGTATTCCAGATGAGGTCTGACCAAAGAGGAGTAAAGTGCGATAATGACTTCACGTGATCTGGACTGTATGCTTCTGTTAATACATCCCAGAATTGTATTTGCCTTTTTTGCTGCTGCATCACACTGTTGACTCATGTTCAGTCTATGATCTATTAGTATACCTAAGTCTTTTTCACATGTACTGTTGCTTAGCTCTATTCCTCCCATTCTGTATATGCTTTTTTCATTTTTATTGCCCAGATGTAGTACTTTGCATTTTTCCCTGTTAAAAACCATTCTATTAGCTGCTGCCCACTGCTCCAGTTTATTTAGGTCTTTTTGAAGCCTCTCTCTCTCTCTTCTCTAGTGTTAGCTATCCCTCCTAGCTTTGTGTCATCAGCAAATGTAATCAGTTTACCCTCAATTCCTTCATCTAAATCATTGATAAAGATGTTGAACAATACAGGTCCCAGGACAGAGCCCTGTGGTAAACCACTTGAGACATTCATCCAACTGGATGTGAAGCCATTTACGACCACTCTTTGAGTCCGATCACTAAGCCAGTTATGAATCCACCTAACAGTTGCCTTGTCCATTCCATACTTGGTCATTTTTTCAACAAGGATGGTGTGAGATACTTTGTCAAATGCTTTGCTAAAGTCAAGATATACTATATCTACAGCATTTCCCTGATCCACCCAGTCAGTGATTCTGTCATAGAAGGAAATTAAGTTAGTCTGACATGACTTGTTAGTTACAAACCCATGCTGACTCTGGTTAATCACTTCATTCTTATCCAGGTACTTACATACATGTTGTTTAATAATTTGTTCAAAGATCTTTCCTGGTATAGAAGTCAGACTCACCAGCCTATAGTTCCCTGGGTCCACCTTCTTCCCCTTTTTGAAGATAGGAACAACATTTGCTCTTCTCCAGTCTTCTGGGACTTCTCCTATTCTCCAAGAATTTTCAAAGATTATGGAGAATGGTTCTAAAATTTCTTCTACGATCTCCTTCAGTACTCTGGGCTGTAATTCATCTGGACCTGGAGACTTGAACTCATTTATGTTAGCTAAATATTCCCTCACAGTCTTTCTGTTTACAGATAACCTGGATTCTTCTATTCCTTTAATAGGACAGTGAAGATCAGTTGATGTTACATTTTCTTTCTGAGAGAAAACTGATGCAAAATAGGAATTAAAAAGTTCGGCCTTCTCAACATCCTTTCTTACCATTTCACCATTCTCATCCTGTAAAAATCCTATAGCATCTTTGACTTTTCTTTCACTTTTGACATACCCCCAAAATCCTTTTTTATTGCTTTTGACATCTCTTGCAAGTCTTAATTCATTGTCAGCTTTAGCTAACCTGATACGTGCCCTACAGGTTCTGCAGACTGCATTATAATCTTCTTTAGATATGCCTCCCTCTTTCCATTTGATAAACATTTCTTTCTTTCTATTTAGCATGTGTTTAAGTTCTGTGTTCATCCATCCTGGTTTCCTTAAATGCTTCCCATTCTTCCTACTTTTTGGGATTGTTAAAGATTGTGCTTTGAGAATCTCATTTTTAAAAATTTCCCATCCTTCCTGGACATTTTTGTCCTTAAGGACATCCAGCCATTGGATCCCTCCTATTCTCTTTCTGAGTCGCTTAAAATCTGCCTTTCTGAAATCTAACCTTGAAGTTTGAGTCTTCACATGTCTTCCTCCTCTAGTTATACAAAATTCTATAATAGCATGATCGCTGCCTCCTAGGGTCCCAGCCACTTTTACCTCCTCAACCATTTCCTCCTTGTTTATAAGGATTAGATCCAAAGTAGCAGATCCCCTTGTTTTCTCCCCTACCTTTTGGAAGATAAAGTTGTCAGCAAGAGAGGATAAGAATTAGCTTGACCTGTTAGCTTTACTTGAGAGAGATTCCCAACAAATGTCTGGATAGTTGAAATCTCCCATGACCACTACTTCATATTTTTTGGAGAACTTGGTCATTTGATACATAAAGAGTTCATCCATATCTTCAGTTTGCCCAGGTGGCCTGTAGTAAATGCCTACAATGGTGTCCTTTCTGTTGTTCTCTCCTTGTATTCTTACCCAAACAGTTTCCACAGAACTCCCAGTCTCTGAAGCTTCAATCTCTGTGCAGATATACGCTTTTCTAACATACAAAGTGACACCTCCTCCTCGTTTATCAAGTCTGTTTCTTGCAAATAAGTTGTATCCTTTTAGCCTTGTATTCCAATCATGTGTATCATCCCACCAAGTTTCAGTGATTCCAATGACATCATATTTCTTTTCCTGCGCTAGTAGTTCCAATTCTCCTTGTTTGTTGCCCGTGCTTTGTGCATTTGTATAAAAACATTTTAGTTTGTGATTGGTTTCTCTTCCTCCCATATTTTTATTATTTAGTTTTTTTTGTCTTTGTTCTTTCTTTCCACTTCCAATATCAGAGATCTCAATAGTATTTATCAGCTGTATATCTTTTTCTGGCCTTTTGCTTCCCTTCCCACATTGTTCTAGTTTAAAGCTCTCCTGATGAGTGTAGCAAGGCGACTTCCAAATACACGTTTTCCAGTCTTCGTAAGGTGCACCCCATCTCTAGCAAGTAGTTCATCATATAGGTAATTCATTCCGTGATCCAGAAACCCAAATCCTTGTTGACGGCACCATCGACGTAGCCAGTTGTTCACCTGTAGAATCTTATTCCACCTCATTATTCCATGGCCATCCACTGGGAGGATGGATGAGAAGACCACCTGCGCTCCCAATTCTTTCACTTTCTTGCCTAAGTTTTCAAAGTCACTGCCAATGGTTTCCAGGTCCTTTCTTGTGGTGTCATTTGTCCCCACATGTATTAGCAGGAATGGGTAGTGATCTGTAGGTCTGAAGAGTCTTGATATGCTGTCAGACACATCTTTAATTTTTGCACCTGGAAGACAGCACATTTTTCTTGAGGTTATGTCTGGTCTGCAGATAGCGGCCTCCGTTCCTCTCAACAGGGAATCCCCCATGACCACCACTCTCCGTTTTTTCTTCACAACATTTTTCTTTCTCCATCCAGGAGGATTCTGGGGGCTTACAAGGTTATTCATTGTGGGCAAAGTCTTATCTTGCTGTATTTCTTCGTGGTTCTCCTGCGTGAGAGCATGGTACTGGTTCCTGAGCAGTATGGGTGCTGACTGCGTCTCGATCCTCCTGCTTCTCTGGGTCACATGCTTCCATTCCTCTGTTTTGTCAAGTGCAGTTCGAATTTCTTCTCTTTCTGTATCATGAAGAGATAATTCTGCTCTGTTTAAGAACTCTTCACCTTCCTTAATGATTTTCAAGGTAGTTAACCTCTCTTCTAGATTTCGCAACTTTTCCTCCAACAGGGACACAAGCTTGCATTTCTGGCATGTGAAGTTTGGCTTTTCCACTTGCAAGTCTGTGAGCATGTAGCAGAATATGCAGCTCACCAAATGGCTCATGGACTCTTCCATGTTCTTATTCTTAATGTGTTATGAAAACAGTGAAAACAAGTCATTACTAGTGTTGAGCCACCCCCGTAGTGTTCGAGTTCGGTTCGTCGAACACCCGTGTGTTCGCCGAACAGTTCGTCGAACTGTTCGTCGAACACCTTTGAACACCGTTAAAACCAATGGCAGGCAAACAAAAACACATAGAAACACATAGAAAACACCTTCAAAGGTGTCCAAAAGCTGACAAACTGCTCAGAAGACACAACTAACACATGGAAAAGTGACAAGTACATATAGTCATGCGAAAAGAAAAGAGGTGGAGGAGTAAAAGGAGGGGGAGACACAGATATAGGCATGTCATGCCCTTCTAAAATCCAAAAAGTGAGAAGCCGAGACGGCCAGTCCGCTCCTGCCCGTGCCACCTCCGTGTCGCCGGGTTTGTGCCAGAGCCGCGGTGAACCCTGACGGCCAGCCCCCCTCTCCCAATACTGGTGCCTGTCCGCTGGTGGGTCGAGAGAGCCCCCCTGTGGTGGAGGCAGCTCTAAGCTTTTTAATTTAAATTGTCCCTCTAATTTGAATGAATACACTTTAAATCCATTTACAAGGATCTATTGGAGGGCAAGTCTCATGCCAGCAGCCACGTAATTCCAGCTCCAGTAGCGTCCACTAAAGCTGCTGCAGTTAAAAAGCTTTTATAAGGATCGAGCTCGGCTGTCCACCGCAAGGCATCCTAGTGCCAGTCCCAGCCCCTATGCCTTGGGGTGCCTCCTGATGCTCTTCACTAAGTATCCCGTGGTCCCGAAGCATTTCCTTTGAAAAAATTAAGTGTCCAAACTACAGGTGGTGTAGCTTGCTTAACAGCCGGGATAATCCGCTGACTAGCAGACACTGCTACTAGGCACAAAGTATTTCCTGGGCTAGATGCAGTTAAAAATTTGTAAGTAGACACTCTCGTTGGATGCTGAGAAAGCATTCCATAGAGTCTCCTGGCACGCCATATATGATTCTCTTAAAAAGCTTGGGGTAGGGGTCTAGGGGACCCTTTTATAGCCAAAATCACGGCCCTGTATCACAATACGTCACCTAGGCTGAAGATAAATGGAACTGTAGCACCGAGGGCTCGGTTGCTACAGACGTATTGCACCTCACCCAGAGGTGTGATATCTCACTCTCAGATAAGGATGGAGTGTGGATCAGGACCCGACACCTGCATGCATTACACCACATTGCCGTGGGGCAGGGCGACCAATATGCCCCTGAGATGGGCACGACAGTCCCTGTCCCTGGCTGGAGTGGGGGGAGGGAACACTGAGGAAGGGGAACCCTGCAGTGCAGGAGCAGGGAGGAAGCAGTTCCTGGGTGCATTGAGAAGGGAGTATAAAAGGTGGGCACCATCTTAGTTCAGTGCAGAGAAGTCTGAGCAGAAGTGGCAGGGAGCAGGGGCTCTGCATGAGCTCTGCTCCGGAGGCGGGCCTAGTAACAGAGGCCCAGGCCTGCAAGAGGGAGAAGGAAGGAAGAGGAGCGGAGAAGGCTCCAGGAACGAGGAATGAAGGGATCCCAGGGGTGCGGACGGGCGAGTCGCCACCGCACGCCCGAATCCACCTGCGTGGAGGGGTCAGGCCAAAGGGGGAGACCAGTCCCCGAACTAGTGGAGGCAGGAAACGACCCTCAGCTAGAAACCGGAGGCTCTGACATTTTATGTGGCGCAGCCCCTTGCTCCACCCGCTAGGAAGGCACCACATAGGGTCAGGGAAACTGGTGCCAAGTTTACCAAGAGGAGGCCCGAGGCAGCCGGACAGAAGTGTTGGTAAGAAAGGCCAGACAAAGGACACACAAAGGGGGTCCTGTGAAGCGCTCCAAAGTTATCTGGGAGTTGTCTGAGCCCCTCACCTGGTGAGCACAGTACGACGTGGGCAGCCGTTACCTGCAGACGTGGTCTGGATAATAAGAACTGTGAGTAAAGGCCCTGAACTGCATCACTGACTCCGTGTCGTTACTGCTGCTGCCCTGCACCATCACCCCCATCCTCCGCATACACTGCCCTGAGGCTATACTCCTCCCGTGGGGAGTTATGCTACGCTCTGCTGCACCCACAACACCAGCCTTAGCGGTCTGCCCTGTAGCGGCGGTTCACTCTGATCGCAATCCACGGGTGGCGTAGTCGGACATTTAAACATCAAAACCACATAAATAGTTCCGCCACTGGTTTGACCGCCCTGAGCCACGGAACCGGATCGCCGCCACGAAGACTACAACCACCAGCATCCACCAAAAAGGGTCCGGCTCCGGGTGTCCCAAGGCCCAGGGGGTGCGTCAGAACATTTTCATCACCTTTCACAATCACCAATGGGACAAGGCAGGGATGTCCTCTGTCCCCTCTCTTATACATCCTAGTGACGGAGCACCTGCTCTCATCAATTCGCCATAACCCCAATATTAGGTGGATTGAGGTGGGAGGCACCGAGTACAAGTGCTCTCTATTTGCTGATGATGTCCTAGTATATATCACTCAATCACATATATCCATCCCTGCTGTTATGGCTGAAATAGATCACTTTGTTACATGGTAAAATTTTAAAATCAATGCAGCGAAGTCTGAGGCCCTCGATGTCTCCCTCCCTAAATCCATATAGGATTCCATCCAGTCCAACTTTCCCTTTGCCTGGCCCTCACAGGGTATCAAATACTTAGGAATTCCTATTCATAGAGACCTCTCCCATCTATGTTATCTTAATTTTGGGCCCTTTATTGAACAATTCCATACAGACCACGGTTGGCAAGTTAGAACTGTAAGATTCACTACGTGAACCACTGGTGTTTTGTGGAAAAGCACATGTACACCGCGTTCCAAATTATTAGGCAAAAAGTGTTTAGGAGTGATAAGGGAAGAATTTGTTTGTTTGTCAGTTAACCCCTTAAGCCCCGCGGGTGGTTTGCACGTTAATGACCGGGCCAATTTTTACAATTCTGACCACTGTCACTTTATGAGGTAATTACTCTCGAACGCTTCAACGGATCCCCCTGATTCTGAGATTGTTTTTTCGTGACATATTGTACTTCATGATTGTGGAAAAATTTCTTCGATATCACTTGCGTTTATTTGTGAAAAAAACGGAAATTTGGCGAAAATTTTGAAAATTTTGCAATTTTCAAAATTTGAATTTTTAAGCCCTGAAATCAGAGCGATATGTCACACAAAAGAGTTAATAAATAACATTTCCCACATGTCTACTTTACATCAGCACAATTTTGGAACCAAAATTTTTTTTTGTTAGGGAGCTATAAGGGTTAAAAGTTGACCAGCGATTTCTCATTTTTCCAACAAAATTTACAAAACCATTTTTTTAGGGACCACATCACATTTGAAGTCACTTTGAGAGGTCTTTATGACAGAAAATACCCAAAAGTGACACCATTCTAAAAACTGCACCCCTCAAGGTGCTCAAAACCACATTCAAGAACTTTATTAACCCTTCAGGTGCTTCACAGGAATTTTTTGAATGTGGAAGAAAAAAATGAACATTTAACTTTTTTCACAAAAATGTTAATTTAGACCCAATTTTTTTTATTTTCACAGGGGTAACAAGAAAAAATGGACCCCAAAATTTGTTGTGCAATTTCCCCTGGGCACGCAGATACCCAATATTTGGGGAAAAAATACTGTTTGGGCGCACGGCAGGGCTCGGAAGGGAAGGAGCGCTATTTGACTTTTTGATTGTAAAATTTGCTTGAATAATTAGCGGACGCCATGTTGTGTTTGGAGAGCCCATGTGTGCCCAAACTTTGGAGCTCCCCCACAAGTGACCCCATTTTGGAAACTAGACCCCCCAAGGCACCTTTCTAGATGCATAGTGAGCACTTGGAACCCCCAGGTGCTTCACAAATTGATTCGTAACAATGAAAAAGTGAAAAAAAAAAACACTTTTTCATTTTTATGAATCAATTTGTGAAGCACCTGAGTGTTCCAAGTGCTCACAATGCATCTAGATAGGTGCCTTGGGGGGTCTAGTTTCCAAAATGGGGTCACTTGTGGGGGAGCTCCAATGTTTGGGCACACAGCGGCTCTCCAAACGCAACATGGCGTCCGCTAACAATTTGAGCCGATTTTCCATTCAATTTGTTAGAGGACACCATGTTGCATTTAGAGAGTCCCTGTGTGCCTAAACAGTGGAGCTCCCCCACAAGTGTCCCCATTTTGGAAACTATACCCCTCAAAGATTTTATTAAGGTGTATAGTGAACATTTTGAACCCAGAGGTACGGCACATTATTTGTTTACATTAGGTCATCATATTGAATAAGTTGCTCGCTACTTGAGTTTGCATCGGGTACTCAGGTATGCACCATGTACAGCGTGTGCTCGAGTGACATGCTCGAGTCCCTGCTCCGCATGTTTCACGGTTATTAGACACCCAAAAAAAAACATGCGGGGATCGCTCGTGCATGGCAGGCAATCCCCGTAAAGTTTTTTGGCCGCGAAGCATATGGGGCAGAGACTCGAGCATGTCACTCAAATACCCACGATACTAAATGCATACCAGAGCACCCGATGCAAACTCAAGTAGCGAGCACTTGCTCTCAACACTAGTCGCCATATCGTCATCTTTTTTTCTTACTTTTGAAAAAAATCCCAACCCCAGCCCTAACCCTAGCACAACCCTAGCCCCAGCACAACCCTAGCCCCAGCACAACCCTAGCCCCAGCACAACCCTAGCCCCAGCACAACCCTAGCCCCAAACCCAGCCCTAACCCTAGCCCAATCCTAACTCAAGAGTTTATTTTTGACGCCGTTCCTTGTGCGGTATAAGTGATTAGACGACTTTATTCTTCGGGTCGGTGTGATTACAGCAATGCCAGAATCATATGGGGTTTTTATGACTGACAGCTGTCACACACTAAAAGACGCATTTTTTGTAAAATCTAGTTTTTGCATCGCCATATTTTGAGAGCTATAATTTTTCCAAATTTTGGCAGACAGTCATGTGACGGCTCGTTTTTTGCGGGATGACTTGACGTTGTTATTGGTGCCATTTTCAGGCACGTGACATTTTTTGATCGCTTTCTATTCCGATTTTTGGGAGGCAGAATAAACAAAAACCAACAATTCAGGAATTGTTTTTTTTTTTTTTTTTTTATTCTGTTCCGCGTGTGGTAAAATTGATGAGGCAGCTTTACTCTTCGGGTCAGTACGTTTACAGCGGTACCACATTTGTATAATTTTTCTATGTTTTGGCGCTTATACACAATAAAAGCTATTTTATAGAAAAAAATATTTTTTAGTATCGCTTTATTCTGAGAGCTATAACTTTTTTATTTTTCGGCTGATGGAGCTATATGGCAGCTTGTTTTTTGCAGGACGAGATGACGTTTTCAGCGGTATCATTTTTATTTATATGCGTCTTTTTGATCGCGTGTTATTCCACTTTTTGTTTGGCGGTATGGTGATAAAGCATTGTTTTTTGCTTGGTTTTTTTTTTTTTTTTTTTACCGTGTTCACTGAAGGGGTTAACTAGTGGGACAGTTTTATAGGTCAGGTTGTTCCGGACGCGGCGATACCAAATATGTGTACTTTTATTGTTTTTTTTTTATTTTTTTTATAATAATATTTATTGATGGGTACATTATATTTTTATTTTTGGTGTATTATTTTTTTTATTTTTTTATAATATTTTTGCACATTTTTTTTTTTTTTTTTTTTCCACTTTCACACAGTTTATACACTTTATTACTTTGTCCCACTCTGGGACTTTCACTTTTTTTTTTCTGATCGCCTGCATGGCACAGGAATGGAGCACCATCCCTATGCCATGAAGGCTGTCAGAAGTGCACAGTGTGAAGATTGCTTGGAGATGCACTGCGCATGTCCAAGCAATCTTCCTGCTCTCTGGTGACCCGGATGTTGTCATGACGACATCGGGTCGTCATGGCAACACCCGGGAAGCCTTTGCAGACTGCGCTGGAAGCCGGAAGAGGAGGTGAGTATCAGCGATCACCTCCCCTTGCCCCCGCAATGCCGCGATCGACTTCGATCGACTTCGATCGCAGCATCGCGGGGGTTAATGTGCTGGGAGCGGTGCGTGACCGCTCCCTGCACATAGTACCGGGTGTCAGCTGTGACAATCAGCTGACACCCGGCGGCGATCGCGCCCGCACAGCCTGTGTGCGCGCGCGATCGCCATGACGTACTAATACGGGTCTGGCTCTTAAGTCCCAGGGCACAGACGCGTATTAGTACGTCAGATGTTATTAAGGGGTTAAACTCATTGATGGTGATGTGTGTCAGGGCTCTTTATATCACTGTAAGCAATTGCAGACACCTGTGCTAATTAGTTTGGCAGGTGTGTCCAATAAAGGCAAGACTACTTAAGAAGGCTCTCTCACATTATTAAGCAGCCTACATTTTCTGCCAAAATGGGAAAGAAAAAGGATGTGTCGGCTGCTGAGAAGCAACAAATTGTGGAGTGTTTAGGTCAAGGCATGACTACAATCAACATTGTGCGATGATCAGGATGAAGTGTCTTGGCAATCAAGAAGTATGTAGCTGATTCACAGTACACACGTGTGCGTGCTGATAAGGGCAAATTGAGGACTCTTTCCTACAGGCAATTACGTCAGGTTGAAAGAGCAGCGGCAAAAAAGCCTTGTCATAGCAGCAGACAAGTTTTTGAAGCTGCTTGTGCCTCCAACGTCCCCCGAACAACAAGATGCAGGGTCCTTCAGAGGTTTGCAGCTGTGCATACGCCATCCTGTCGACCTCCTCTATCCACTTCACACAAGCAGAAACGGCTCCAGTGGGCCAAACATTACATGAAGACTGATTTCAAAACTGTTTTGTTCACGGATGAGTGCCGTGCAGCGCTCGATGGTCCAGATGAATGGAGTGGAGGATGGCTGGTTGATGGACACCCCACGCAAACACGGCTACAGCGCCAACAAGGAGGAGGTGGAGTAATGTTTTGGGCTGGAATCATGGGGAGAGAGATTGTCGGCCCCTTTAGGATCCCTGAAGGCGCTAAAGATGAACTCCATAATGTATGTGGATTTTCTCAAACAGCACTTCCTGCCATGGTTCAAGAAGAAGAACCGTGTATTTCACAGCAAGATCATTTTTCTGCATGATAATGCACCATCTCATGCTGCACATAAAACATCTGCATCTCTGGCTGATATGGGCATAAAAGGGGACAAACTTATGGTGTGACCCCCATGCTCCCCTGACCTCTACCCCATTCAGAACCTTTGGAGCATCATTAAAAGGAGTGTCTATGATGGCGGGAGGCAGTTCACATCTAAGCAACAGCTCTGGGAGGGTATTCTGTCCTCATGCAAAACAATTGAAGCAGAAACCATCCAAAACCTGACAAATTCAATGGACGAGAGAGTTCAGAAGCTCCTTTCGAACAAGGGGTCCTATGTGAAAATGTAACATCACCTAGAATAAAGTTTTGAGTTGAAAACTGTTTGATTTCAGTTTCTAACAACCTGCTAATGCTTATAATTTCAAAAATGACCATTTTTTTGGTCTTTATTAAAATGAAAAGGTTGATCGAATAGTTTGGGGGATCTAAGAGTGTGGCAACCCAGTAGTCATGATTACTTCGAATTCTGACAATATGAGGGTCATGCTGCAGGTAGTGCAGCAAGAAGGCACTTATGTGTCTTGCGCATCTCGGAGCCCCAAAATTATTTTCCGGGCTAGATGCAGCTAAAAATTATTTTTAATTTTAAATCTGGTGAAGCTTATTATAGATGGCCTAATAGGATCAGTGCTGCACACTGCTACAAAGCCCAAATTATTTTCCAGTCAAGATACAGATAAACATGATTAGTAATTTGAAAGCTTAAAACGGTTGGTAGGGTGATTTTAACCAATCATCAAGCTTTTACTCTCCCCAGGATGACACAGGGGTAGAAAAGTCGTTTCGGATCCATGATTTGTTCATCTTTATGAACGTGAGTCTGTCTACATTATCAGTGGAGAGCCGCGTGCGCTTATCTGTCAGCACACCACCAGCAGCGCTGAACACACGTTCAGACAGAACGCTGGCTGCGGGGCATGACAAGATCTCCAAGGCGTAAGTGGCTAGCTCCGGCCATTTATCCAGATCGGAAGCCCAAAAAGAGCAAGGGTCCAGTGACACAGTCGTGGCTTCAATGTTTACTTGGAGATACTCCTGTACCATCGTCTCTAGGCGTTGACTATGTGTCAGACTTCTTGTCTCCTGTGGCCTTGCAAAGGATGGGCTAAAAAAGTGGTGAAATGATTCCGCAAAATTGATGTTACCAGCAGATACTGTGGTTCTGTTACGGTTTGAGTGCTGAACACTTGACGGTCCCACGGTTGGCAAGTTGGAACTGTGAGATTCACTACGTGCACCACTGGTATTTTGTGGAAAAGCACATGTAAGATTCTGCAACAGTCTCTGCTGATACTCCTGCATGCGTGCATCCCTTTCTATGGCAGGAATAATTTCTGCAAATTTACTTTTGTACCGGGGATCTAACAGTGTGGCAACCCAGTAGTCAGGATTATTTCTAATTCTCACAATTCGAGGGTCATGTTGCAGGTAGTGCAGCAAGAAGGCACTCATGTGTGTTGCGCATCCAGGAGCACCAAGTCCCTGTTGTGTTGGTGGCGAGGTAACAATCATGCTTCCTTCCTCTGTCCTCTCCCCCCAACCTCGCACAACAGAAATGTGATCAAGGTCTCCCTCATCTGATGAGTCTTCCATCAGTTCGTCCTCCACTTCTTCCTGGGCTCCTGCACCTTCCTCACTAGTTTGGCTGCTACCATGCGCCCTGGTTAAACCATCTCCCCCACCCTCACATGCCTGCCGCCTTGGTGCTGCCGACCGTCTGGACCTTGCAGATGTTAGCCCTTCCGCATACAACTCCTCCTCCTCTACTTCCTCCACCTCCTCTTGTGCCACCACCTGACTCCGAATTCTGTTTAACATGTGCTCCAGCATGTAAATCACCGGAATAGTCATGCTGATAATGGCATCGTCAGCACTAAACATCTTCGTCGCCATTTCAAAACTGTGCAGAAGGGTGCATAGGTCCCTGATCTGAGACCACTCCTCCAGCGTGATTTGCCCCACCTCTGAATCTCGTTGGCCCAGGCTATACGTCAGAACGTATTGCACCAGGGCTTGTCGGTGCTGCCACAGTCGCTGCAACATGTGCAGAGTTGAATTCCACCGGGTAGGCACATCGCATTTTAGCCGGTGAAGTGGCAGGCCCAACGACTTCTGTAGAGATGTAAGTCGCTGAGCTGCGGGATGCGAACGGCGGAAGTGAGCACACAGCGACCGTGCCCTCTGCAGAAGGCCATCTAGTCTGGGATAGTGGGCTAAAAATTGCTGGACAACCAGGTTCAACACGTGAGCCATACAAGGCACGTGTGTGACATTGCCCCGGCGAAGGGCCGCACCCAGGTTTGCAGCATTGTCGCACACGGCCTTCCCTGGTTTCAGGTCCAGTGGAGACAACCATTCATGAAATTGGTTCTCCAGAGCTGACCACAACTCCTCAGCTGTGTGACTCACATTTCCCAGACATTTCAATGTAAAAACCGCCTGATGACGTTGAGCCCTACTGCCAGCATAGTAAGGAGGTGTGCAGGATCCCTTCTGCGCAGTTAGAAAGCTTGTGGCATGACCAGACAGGCTTTGGGTGCAGGTGGAAGACTGAGAGGAGGTTGAGGAGGCAGAAGCAGTGGAGGAAAAATGACATAAAGAGGATTGACGCACAACTCGTGGGGACGGCAAGACTTGGACAGCAGCCCCTTGTCCTGCTGTCACCATAGTTACCCAGTGCCCAGTCAGCGACATGTAACGCCCCTGTCCATGCCTACTCGTCCAAGTGTCTGTGGTGAAATGCACCCTGTCACACACAGAGTTTCTCAAAGAAGCGGTGATGTTGTGTGCGACATGCTGGTGGAGCGCAGGCACACCTTTCTTTGAGAAGTAGTGCCGACTGGGCATCTGGTACTGGGGCACTGCGACGGACATAAGGTCTCGAAAATCCTCTGTGTCCACCAGGCGGAAAGGCAGCATTTCTGTAGCCAAGAGCTTGCAGATGGTGAAATTCAACCTCTTAGCTTTCTCATGGCTAGGAGGAAATGGTCTTTTACTTGTCCACATCTGAGGGACCGAGGGCTGGCTATTGTGCTTAGACGGGGTTGATAAGGGTGTCCCCGGCAAACTGCCGGTCTGTGAGGAAGATGCAGGCGGACATGTTAGGTTGCCTTGATCCAAAGGTGGTGCTATCGATGTCGGACAGCGCTCAAGACCAGCTGGTGTTACCACCTCCAAAGAAAATGATGACCTGCCAATCACGCTGGCTGTTGCGGGTAAAGAGGTGGCAGGTCTGCGCCCCAAAACAGGTGTGACTGCTGTCCCCCCAGTCAAAGAGGATGAAGAGGCCGCGGATGCACAAGATATGGCAGACGGTGGTTGGCCCGGCCGGCTAGACCGCATTGTAGCACACTGAGCTTCCCACTGCAACTTATGCTTCATGTCCATGTGCCGGTTCATGCATGAAGTACTCAAACTATGTATTTTTTGGCCTCTACTTAACTTTTGCTGACAAATGTTACAGATAACACGAGTTGGGTCATCTTTATCGATCTGAAAAAATGCCCAGGCTATGCAAGGCTTAGCACCCATGCGACCTGAAGAGCCACCACGACTTGTGGTGAAAGGCAGAGTTGTGTTTGAGGATGCAGTTGTTGACGTGCTTCCAGTACTACGTCTCTGTCCAGGAAGGCGCAACCTGACCTCGTCGTCACTAGCATCTTCCTCCACCTCCTCTGCTGACCTCATCTCTTGGCTGACTGTGGGTTGACAGTAAGTGGGATCTCCGACCTCATCATCATCACCCTGTGCGTTATCACACCCGTCGTCCTCAGAGCCAACCTGTTCCTGCCCTGACAAAAAACTAAAGTTGTCGCTCCAATCAGGTATTTGAGTCTTATCATCGTTTTCCTCATTGTCTCCACCAACAGGAGTTACAGTTTGGGAATGAGGGTCTACATTATGGTCAGAACCTTCTGCGTCTGGTCCTGGATCCGACTCATAAAGATTCTGGGCATCAGTGCAGATCATTTCCTCGTCTGGATTCACAGAAGCGCTGGAGTCGACCTCTGATTCCCAGGCTATAGTATGAGTAAACAGCTCTGCAGACTCAACCATCTGTTCTACCTCATACTCAGACGGGCAGCTGGAGATTTGGGAGCTGTGAGGAAGCAAGTGCGATTTGGGTGACACCTTTGAGGACTGGAGTATTTGTGATGTTGAAGTTGATGTGGAGGAGAGCCCACTTAAAGGAGCACTTGATATCCGTTGAAGCACCTGCTGTTTTTGTGCCTCATCTGGAATTTGTAGCGATTGGCGTGGCCGTAAGAAAGGGATCTTATCACATTGTCCGCTAAAAGAAGTAGACATTTTAGTTTGGCTGGAAGATGGTCTTTCTTCTGCACCTACCCCACAGACACAACCTTTTTTCCCCTTCCCAACACGCCTATTCCCCTTTCCACCAGCAGCAGGCCTTTTTCCACTCATTTTGGTGGTTAACTAATTCACAACTCTGGAGTTGTTTGCACAAAAAAACAATGGATGGTAACCGAGCAGAGCTGAGTGGCCAAACTGTGGTATTAGGCCAAAACTATTGGCTGGGTTAGATGCAGAAAAAAATTATTTTTAATTTGCAACCTGATGGAGGTCAGTATAGATGGACTAATAGACCAAGTCCCACACACTGCTAGAAGCCCAAATATTTTTTCAGAGCTAAATGAAGAAAAAAATTATTTTTAATTTGCAACCTGATGGAGGTCAGTATAGATGGACTAATAGACCAAGTCCCACACACTGCTAGAAGCCCAAATATTTTTTCAGAGCTAGATGCAGAAAAAAATTATTTTTAATTTGCAACCTGATGGAGGTCAGTATAGATGGACTAATAGACCAAGTCCCACACACCGCTAGAAGCCCAAATATTTTTTCAGAGCTAGATGCAGAAAATTTTTTTATTCAATTTGCAACCTGATGGAGGTCAGTATAGATGGACTAATAGACCAAGTCCCACACACTGCTAGAAGCCCAAATATTTTTTCAGAGCTAGATGCAGAAAAAAAATATTTTTAATTTGCAACCTGATGGAGGTCAGTATAGATGGACTAATAGACCAAGTCCCACACACCGCTAGAAGCCCAAATATTTTTTCAGAGCTAGATGCAGAAAAAAATTATATTCAATTTGCAACCTGCTGGACGTCAGTATAGAAGGACTAATAGAACAAGTCCCACACACTGCTAGAAGCCCAAATATTTTTTCAGAGCTAAATGAAGAAAAAAATTATTTTTAATTTGCAACCTGATGGAGGTCAGTATCGATGGACTAATAGACCAAGTCCCACACACTGCTAGAAGCCCAAATATTTTTTCAGAGCTAGATGCAGAAAAAAATTATTTTTAATTTGCAACCTGATGGAGGTCAGTATAGATGGACTAATAGAACAAGTCCCACACGCTGCTAGAAGCCCAAATATTTTTTCAGAGATAAATGAAGAAAAAAATTATTTTTAATTTGCAACCTGATGGAGGTCAGTATAGATGGACTAATAGACCAAGTCCCACACACTGCTAGAAGCCCAAATATTTTTTCAGAGCTAGATGCAGAAAAAAATTATTTTTAATTTGCAACCTGATGGAGGTCAGTATAGATGGACTAATAGACCAAGTCCCACACACTGCTAGAAGCCCAAATATTTTTTCAGAGCTAGATGCAGAAAAAAATTATTTTTAATTTGCAACCTGATGGAGGTCAGTATAGATGGACTAATAGAACAAGTCCCACACGTTGCTAGAAGCCCAAATATTTTTTCAGAGATAAATGAAGAAAAAAATTATTTTTAATTTGCAACCTGATGGAGGTCAGTATAGATGGACTAATAGACCAAGTCCCACACACTGCTAGAAGCCCAAATATTTTTTCAGAGCTAGATGCAGAAAAAAATTATTTTTAATTTGCAACCTGATGGAGGTCAGTATAGATGGACTAATAGACCAAGTCCCACACACCGCTACAAGCCCAAATATTTTTTCAGAGCTAGATGCAGAAAAAAATTATATTCAGTTTGCAACCTGATGGAGGTCAGTATAGATGGACTAATAGAATGATGCTATGCCCAAAAGATTTTACTTCACTAGGTGCAGTAAAAAAATTGGTATTCTATACACAGGTGGTATATCTTGCAACACAGATAGGCTACTCCACTGACTAACACACTCTGCAATAGGCCAAAAAGGATTAGCTTTGCTAGATTCAGCCAAATGCTGTGAAAAAAACTTGCACAGCACTGGCACAGACCTGCCTGGCAAAAACTGATAGGAACTGATGTAACCTAGTCCTGAAAAGGACTCCAATTACAATTAGTCTTTACTCCCACAATCTATCTATTTAAGAGCACAGACCTGCCTGATAAAAGTCGTAGGAAATGCTGTAACCTAGTCCTTAAAAGGACTGCAATCACAACTATTCCCTACTCCCAAGCTATCTGTATATTTGTGCGAAAATTGGCTTGAAATTAACAAGGTATAGCGCACACAGCAACAGCGGTGCCGTCTAACACGCAGCTGCAGCAGTGAGAAAATGGTGGCGACGGGGAAAATGGCTTGGTCTTATAGGGCAAGGACATGTGACATACACTGCCAATCACACATGCCCTTGCTTGTGTGAAAAAAAGCACTTCGCTCCATGTGTGCGCTGCTGATAGGCTGACAGATTGCACCTCCCCACTGCAAATGCGGGAAAGAGAAAAAAAAATGGAGATCTTCATTGTTCCTGCAGAGATCCATCCCCTGCCCCTCCCCCCGCCCCGCTGTACACTCAAACTGCGTATTAACATTAATTTTCATCATTACTGAGAAAAAATCCAGTTATGATTTTGGTGCACGAACAGTTATCGAACATAACCTCGAACAGCCGAATTTTTCTCAAATTGTTCGTGTTCGCCGACCGGCTCGAACACCGCCCAAAACAGCTCGAATTTGAGATTGGCGAACAGTTCGAGTAGAACAACGCTCATCTCTAGTCATTACCCTGGAAAGGATGTTCCTTAACATATTTCCGTAAAAGTGGCGTAATACCTCTGACAACATTGTTGACAGCAGTGACCTGGGAGTCATAAATGCTTCCAGGGGTCTTCCCCATGCTGTTCCCATGTCATTTGAGCACTGTTCCCATCGATTTGGCCAATTTTCAGGTCCTCTGCAGACCGCCGGGGGGAGCTGCCTGAGAAATGCTCGAGTTTCCCATAGACTTACACTGGGCTCATTGCTCGGGTCGAGCACCCGAGCATTCCAATTTGCTCGACCCGAGCATCGAGCACCTGAGCATTTTTTTGCTCGCCTATCACTAGTGTAAAACCATTTTAATCTTTGGTGTTCCCAACAAGTGATAGCAAGGCAGCAAGCAGCAAATACAGTCAGTCTGAAGAGGATGAATTCAGCCATAACTGGTGTTTAGGTAGAGGTCAGTGCAGGCGGCAAAGAGAGCAACGTGGTCTGGAAACAAACCAAAATGTTACCAAAAATAGCAGTAACAAATGCATACCAAAGCAGACTGAAACCAAATCGATATTCCCAATGCATGGTACCAAGGCAGCAGGCAGGAAATATAATCATATGGAGCAAAGTTGAGGTTGGCAGAGTTCAGTCATAATTGTAGTATTGTAGGAGAGGTCCTTTAAAAATTGGGGCACATTGACTGGAAGCAAATGATTTTAGCATAAATTGTCATCTAAGGCTGGTGTACTTACTTTGGAAATCGGTATCAGAATCACTTTATACGTCTTTCTGAAACTATAACTGCACTTTCCACCCACCTAGCCTGATTGACAGCAGCGGTCAGTCTGACTGAGTGGGCAGAGATTTAATACACTTGCACTCATGAGCTCTCTCACTCTTTAGCTGGACTCATAAAATTCTCTTACTTTTAATATCAGTGTTAGACAGCCATTCTGACATGGGTTTTCAGTACACCAACCTCATCAGATGTAAAAGATCTATTTTATCCCTCGTCTCCGTGGTCAATTTTTATTTTTACGTTTGCACATTCGACTCTCCTTCTTCCAAGTACCATATCTTTTTTATATTTTTCTGTTGACATAGAAGTATGAAGATTAAGTTGTAGAATGATACCATCCATTTTACCATACAATGTACTGAAAAATAGGGGGAAAAAAGCTAAATATGAAGCAATTTCAACATTGTTTTATGGGTTTCGTTTTTGCAGTATTCATTAGATGTTAAAAATGACCTATAAAAATTATTTTCCAGGTCAGTTCAATTATGGCACTACTATGGTTGCATAAAAAAAATGTTTCAGTGGTGAAAAAAAATCTGAAGTTTTTAAAAAAATAAAATTTTAGTTTGTCACAATTCTATTTTAAGATTAAATATGGAACCAGAAATTGACGTTGTTATTTTATAAATGACTCTTGAGACAAATGTGCTTGGAGCACGTGTTGTCTCCAGGTAGAAAATTAGGAGGAGGCCTGCATGTATCTGCATTTGTATCCTATCTGCATTCTTCATATAATGAGATATGGTCTTACAAAATAAATCTTTTTTTTTTTTTTTTTTGTCAGGTTTACAGAAAATCCATTTTACAGGAACTTGCTGCTGATATCTCAGAGGACACAGAATAAGGAAGAGACACTCTAGGTTGTTGGCCATAAACAATGGAGGAGAACAAAGCGTCTGTAGATTTTCTAGTATGTTATAAGCAAACTACCCAAGGAAGGAAGTTTACCCTATTTCCTGCCACAAAGATGGAACATTTTTGAGTAATTTATCTAAGATAGGATTTATGTATTTGATTTTACCGTTGAACCGAGGATAGTAATTCCAGTTTGACTTCAAGTAATCTGTAGATTGTTCATCAGAATTTGAACATAAATTATAATCTGCTATAGGAAACAATGGGGGAAATTTATCAAGGTTGGATTTCATACGCCAGGCTTGAACCATAAACTCACTGAAAAAAATACAAAATAATTTTATGCATGTTTAGGCTGTCCCAGCACGAGAAGGTAACATCTATGCCAGTTATGAGCTTAGATTTCATCAACATTGTTTGCCAGTTTTCTTGCATACATAGTAAATGTGTCACTCTGCAATTGGCAACTTTCACGTTTGCTAAGTATTTGCAAATTTTATGACATTTTGACCCCAGAAAACTGATTTAGCGGATGAAGATACATTTCCCCCAAAGTGCTATAGGAACCAGTGGCGTAACGTCAATGGCGGCAGACCATGCGACCGCTATGGGGCCCGGCGGGTGAGGGGGCCCGCGACGGCCGCTGCGGTCCGGCGGCTGTGCTGTGCTGACAGTGCTGTGTATGCCTTTAATTAAATGTAAGCGACGCCCGCCGGCCGCCATATACCTTCTTCTAATCTTCTTCCTTCCTGGTTCCTGGTCTGCTGCCGGCTGAATGCTCTGGCTGGATTTACATAAGAACGTCACGCCTCCTGGCTGACGTAGCTTTCCAGCCAGAGAGCAGCAGTGTGCAGGGCCCGGCCGGAAGCAGGAACTCAGCACATGAGCACATCCATTCATGTCTGTGTGGAGAGAGAGAGAGAGAGAGAGAGAGAGAGACGGTGAGCCGGGCAGGCGGTGTTTTTTTTTTTTTTTTTAATGTGTTCCCACACTGTGCTGATGCTGCACTTTGCACCTGACTTTGGAGGATAGAGGGGGGCCCCTGGCCCTGCACACAATTTGGAGGGTGGAGGTGGGGGCCCTGGCCCTGCACACAATTTGGAGGGTGGAGGTGGGGGCCCTGGCCTTGCACACAATGTGGAGGGTGGAGGGGGGGGGCCTGGCTCTGCACACATTGTGGAGGGTGGAGGTGGGGTTCCCTGGTCCTGCACACAATGTGGAGGTGGGGGCCCCTGGCCCTGCACACAATGTGGAGGGTGGAGGTGGGGGCCCCTGGCCCTGCACACAATGTGGAGGTTGGAGGTGGGGGCCCTGGCCCTGCACACAATGTGGAGGTTGTAGGTGGGGGCCCTGGCCCTGCACACAATGTGGAGGGTGGAGGTGGGGGCACTGGGGGCCCTGGCCCTGCACACAATGTGAAGGGTGGAGGGGGGGCCCCTGGCCCTCCATACAATGTGGAGGGGGGGCCCATTCAGACTTTAGCTATGGGGCCCCATGATTTCTATGTATGCCCCTAGTAGGAATCCTTGTGTGTCTGATTACAAAGAGGTTAAAAATTATTGCAGAAGGAAAATCATTAAATTAAATAAAATTGGCTAGTTTGGGAAAGTGGTCGACCACCTTCCCGATGAAAGGGTAGACGTTTAGCAAACCTCTAATGAAGTCCTTCGAGATGTTAGTCCATAGAGTTTTGGGATTAGAATTTTACTCACCTGTCCCATCTTACAGTTTGATCCTTGGCTCTTTCATTTGCAGTGATGTGTTCTTATCCATAGGCTGCCATAAAAATGTAATACTCTCATATGTTACACACCATTCTGGTCAAGGTCTTTTACATTGCAGTACTGATCTTCTGGCACTTGCTGATGACACCATGGGAGCAGAATATTGAAATCTGGGATCAGCCTACAAATATTACCTGATGATAAGTATGGTTTGGTTTTCTGAGTACTACCTATTGCAATTTCTTCTTGATCTTGGTAACTGACCTCTGGATTGTTTATTGACTTCTCTTTTCAAATCCAGACTTGCAGAGACTTGTACTAAGGATCTCACATTGGCTTGATTATTTAACTTTGTCTTTTCTTGCTGCTCTAGAACCTCTACTGGTCTAATGTGGTCGACCCCAGCTTGCTTGACTATAATATTTCATCTGCTACCAATTTGTATCCCGACTGCTCTTGGCACCACACATCTGGAGATTCCCTTTCATACCACTATGAGGGGGTTTAAATGTGAAATTAACATATTCCCTGAGATTCTGTGCTAAAATTATCAAGTACAAATAGACTGTTGGACAGAAGATCTACTGCTGCTATCGTTAGTGTAACATAGCCATGAAAAAGTGAATCTTCGAGTCACTGACGTGGCCCTTTGTTTTGTGGATAAAAATAGCAACTTGTGATAAATAAAGAGAAGTTTTCCATTAGCTTCTTATCTAGATAGATTTGCGTCAACACCTACAAAGAAGAGCATGGTGGGATCAAGCAACGAAGAACAGTGGCCAAAGATAAGACATGTTCTTGTTCTACAATATTTAATTCTGCTTCCAGTAAATACTTCCTGGAGTTGACCACTTTTCTCTTAAGGGCAGTTAAAGGAGCCACTAAAGAGGAGTATGCTGTGTCTAACAACTGAAGAAAGCACACATTGGTCATCATGAGTGTGTGGCTTGATCAAAATATGTGAGAATAATTTATGCTAACTGGCTGGGAGCATACCTTTTATGAGCAGCAACCAGAAATATCAAATCACAGTGTGGTCCTGAGTAGCGATGACCGAATTTGTTTGAAATCCGATCTTACAACTTAAATTCGACACGAATATGGCACATTCGAATTCGTGGTCGGAAATGTGCGCAAAATTCCTGAAAATCCGGAAAAAATTTTGATGAATAAATGTGGGAACGTGATTGCGGGGCAACTACAGCATTTTTAAGTGTTTTGCTAGCATAGTGCTTGTGTATGATGAGCGGGGGGGACGTGGTAGATGGGTGGGGGGCTGCTGTTAGCTTGGAACAGGTCAGATCAGCGGCGCGCTGGTAATTTTTTTGTTCTTCCTGTAGGCGGTAACTTTAAGTCAAGAAAGCGTGGCTAGCCAATCAGAGCGCAGGAAGCATCCACACTGTCCAGACACAAGGGCTTCTGCAATTGGCTGCTGAAATCACATGTCTCTCTATATAAAAACCGGCCATGTTCCCTCAGCGCCATTTCATGCAAGTCACTGCTGGAGACAGACGCTGCTCAGTGTGCGCCCATGTACTGAGAGATATTAGCTAGATAGATGGACGCTTGTTTGGAAGTCAGATAGTGTAGATAAGACCTGTGCTGTGTACCTGTTCAAATCGACCTCGCAGCACATTTTTTCTTGTGCAATTACTGAGATTCTGACAGAAAGCAGAACCCATGCCATAGAACAGTGTTGGGCACCGGTTGTACTGTGCTCCATGCAGAATTATACCTGCAATCTATTTTTGCACTTGCTAATGTGATAAAGCAAGCAAGCCCTGGTAGGCCACGTTTTGATTTTGTGGGGTTGAAATTCAGCTATCTGCAGAGCTTGTCAGTGCAGAGCTTCTGAGTGCGGAGCACAAAAACCTTTCTTTTTTCATTTGCTAATGTGATTGTGCAAGCTGTGTTAGGCCAGTTTGTCATTTTTTTGTGGATAAACTTCAGCTGTATGCACAGTAAAACAATTTTTTTTTCTGCTGGCAGGCAGAGTCCACAAAAGTTTTTTTTTGTGTGGCAAACGTCATACACTCTGCTATACGTCAGCTTCTACATTAGTGGCGGTGAACTTCAGCTGTTTTCAAATTAAAAAAATATATTTTTCTGTTGCTAGCCACAGTCCACCAAAGATTTGTTTGTGTGGTAAACGTGATATACTTTGCTAAAAGCCACCTACTATTTTAGTGGCGGTGAAATTCAGCTGTATGCAGAGCTCATGCAGAGTAAAAAAATCTATTTTTTACGGTGACTAACGTGATACAGCAGGCTAGATCTGAGTTTGAAATATCTTGAAGCATATATTCTATGTTATACAGGCCTCATCCACAATAAAAAATACTTTCTTCTGTTACTAATGTGATACAGTAAGGGACCATCTCAGTTTGAAATTGTTCATAGCATTTATCCTATGTTACACAGGCCTTATCCACACTAAAAAAAATACTTTCTTCTATTACTAACGTCATACACTAGGAGACATCTCAGGCTGCCAAGGGAGGGTGGTTCACTGCAATCGAGGGGGGATAGCGATACCAGAAAAACTTTTAGTGATGATGTTATTGAAGGCAAGGAACAAATGGAAGAGGAAGAGGTGATGGGCAAGCAACAGTCAGAACATGAAGAGGATAATCATCCCCTCTCTGTTCGTGTTTGGCGCCAGGGGACGGAGGAAACAAGCATCAGAATTACCCAGCCACCAACACAGCATTGGCTTGAACCTCATGAAAGAGCCCGACATACAGGTGCATCTCACTAAATTAGAATATCATCAAAAAGTTAATTTATTTCAGTTCTTCCATACAAAAAGTGAAACTCTTATTATATGGCATCATTACAAACAGAGTGATCTATTTCAAGTGTTTATTTCTGTTAATATTGATGATTATGGCTTAAAGACAATGAAAACACAAAAGTCATTATCTCAGTAAATTAGAATACTTTATAACAACAGCTTGAAAAATATTTTTAAAATCCAAAATGTTGGCCTACTGAAATGTATGTTCAGTAAATGCACTTAATACTTGAATGGGGCTCCTTTTGCATCAATTACTGCATCAATGCGGCGTGGCATGGAGGCGATCAGCCTGTGGCACTGCTGAGGTGTTATGGAAGCCCACGTTGCTTTGATAGCAGCCTTCAGCTCATCTGCATTGTTGGGTCTGTTGTCTCTCATCTTCCTCTTGACAATACCCCATAGATTCTCTATGGGGTTTTTGTCAGGTCAGTTTGCTGGCCAATCAAGCACAGTGATACTGTTGTTTTTAAACTAGGTATTGGTACTTTTGGCAGTGTGGACAGGTGCCAAGTCCTGCTGGAGAATGAAATCTCCATCTCCAAAAAGCTTGTTGACAGAGGGAAGAATGAAGTGCTCTAAAATTTCCTGGTAGACGGCTGCACTGACTTTGGTCTTGATAAAACAAAGTGGACCTACACCAGCAGATGACATGGCTCCCCAAACCATCACTGATTGTGGAAACTTCACACTAGACATCAAGCAGCTTGGATTGTGTGCCCTCCACTCTTCCTCCAGACTCTGGGACCTTGATTTCCAAATGAAAATTGGAACTCTCGAACCTTGTGGAGTTTGTCAGTGACTGCCTTCTGGACATCTGCAAGTCAGTAGTCTTCCCCATGATTGTGGAGCCTACTGAAACAGACTAAGGGACCTTTTTAAATGCTTAGGAAACCTTTGCAGGTGTTTTTTGTTAATTATTTTAATTTACTGAGATAATGACTTTTGTGTTTTCATTGGCTGTAATCCATAATCATCAACATTAACAGAAATAAACACTTGAAGTAGATCCATCTGTTTGTAATGACTCTATATAATATATGAGTTTCACTTTTTGCATTGAAGAACTGAAATAAATTAACTTTTTGATGATATTCTAATTTTGTGAGATGCACCTGTATGAGTGTGTTCTTGCTGCGCTATCTGCAACATGATCCCCGTATAGTTATAATTCGAAATAGTGCTGACTACTGGGTTGCCACTCTGCTAGATCTACGTTATAAGAGTTAATTTTGCCAGATGCTTCCTGCCCTGAAAAGGGACCCGCGAATGCTGGAGTATCGAAACACGCTTTTACACAACCTTAACATAGGTTTTCCCCAACCAGCAGTAAGGCACACTGAGTTCATCGCAGCTCTGCACTTCCAACCTCTATCATGTTAATTAGTCAACGCCAAAATATTAGCAGCAGCAGTAGTGTAAGAGGCAAAAGCAATTTCTGTGAGTCTTTTCACACATTTTTTAGACCAGCTCGTGCACCAGCACAACAGAGTACAAGTCTGACATGTGGTGAATGACTGGCGAGGGTGGTGCACTCCTGATTGAGTCTCCATCTGCTGGGTTGGCTGTAGTGGAAGAGGTTTTGGTTCCTAACTCTACAATTTCTACTGTAATGAAATTAATGCCACTTTGCTGGTGTCTGCCACCCACTAATTTTTGGGTCTCCATCTATTGGGTTTGGCTGTAGTGGAAGAGAATTCTGTCTCCATTAAACTACTTCTACACTGGTGAAATTGATGCCACTTTGCTGGTGTCTGCCACTAATTTTTGGAAATGTGGGGAATCCTGATTGGGTCTCCATCTATTGGGTTTGGCTGTAGTGGAAGAGGTTTCTATCTCCATTAAACTACTTCTACTTTGGGGAAATTGATGTTACTTTGTTGGTATTAGACCCTAATTTAGGGAAATGTAAACACTTCTGATTGAGTCTCCATCTACTGGGTTGGCTGTAGGGGAAGACGTGTCGTTCCTAATTCTACAATTTCTACTGTAGTGAAATTGATGCCACTTTGCTGGTGTCTGCCACTAATTTTTGGAAATGTGTGGAATCCTGATTGGGTCTCCATCTATTGGGTTTGGCTGTAATGGAAGAGGTTTCTGTCTCCATTAAACTACTTCTACTCTGGTGAAATTGATGTCACTTTGCTGGTGTCTGCCACTAATTTTTTTAAATGTGGAGAACCCTGATTGAGTCTCCATCTATTGAGTTTGGCTGTAGTGGAAGAGTTGTCAGTCACCATTATACTAGTTCTACTCTAGTGAAATTAATTCTTTGGTGCAGATACTTTTGTCACAAGGGTACACAAGATATAATCAAAATTGGTTTTCTTAGTACCGTGGTATATAAAGCAGGCTATATTTCATCTTTTAATTTTTCGCTGCTGATATTGTTCTCCATACAGGGGTACATATTGTAACATCCCTGATGGCGTGCTTGCATGGCTTACCATCTCCCACCATGCAAGACCGCAATCTTACCTTTCAGGCCAGGCTGCACACTTTTGCTCCAGTACCTGCTGTTTGTATGTCTCTTGTCTGCTGGCTTAGGGCGTCGGCGCTGTTGCTTTCTGATTCTTAAAGCTACAGTATGCACAGTCCTAATGCTTCCCCAGCCTATTGCTGTGAGTCACTGGATACTTAAACCCCCTACACTCAGTAGGAGGTGCCTGAGCAACACTTTCCTTCAGTTGTGCCTTACAACTTAGGTGCCAGGTCCTGTCCTGTATTTTGTCTGTTTTCGCCACCCTGGGGGCTGAGTACCCAGGCCTGTTACCTGTACCTTTGACTCCTAGTCTGATTCCGCCACCCTGGGGGCTGTATACCCAGGCCCGTTATCTGTATCTGTGACTTCTAGTCTGTTTCCGCCTCCCTGGGGGCTGAGTTCCCAGGCACGTTCCTGTATCTTGTTCCTGGTTCAGTTCCTGTCTGAACAGTGTCCTAGTCCGTTACTTGCTTGTCTCTATGTCCGTACTATCCCTTTTCCTGCAGTGTCTGAACCTGCACCTAACTCCAACTTGTTGTGTCTGTACTTCTGTTTGTGAGTTTAGTGTCCACTCGCTACTTCATTGTAAGTACCTTGTGTGTATCTGGTTCTGCTTGTCCCTTTTCCCTGCCTCCGTATCTACCTCCTGTGCTCTAACTATCTTCCTGTATTTTCCAGTCTGTTCCATGTGAACAGAGCCCTGTCCTGTCTGCCTGCTCCTTCTGCTCTGTTCTGCTCCGCTTGCTCACCGCACCGGCAGTTTCGCTCTGCTCTGCTTGCTCACCGCACCTGTGGTTTCGCTCTGCTCTGCTTGCTCACCGCACCTGCGGTTTCGCTCCGCTTGCTCACTGCACCTGCGGTTCCGCTCTGCTCTGCTTGCTCACCGCACCTGCAGTTCCGCTCTGCTCCGCTTGTCCACCGCACCTGCGGCTTTGCTCTGCTCCGCTTGTCCATCACATCTGCGGTTCTGCTCTGCTTGTCCAACGCACCTGCGGCTCTGTTCCTGTATCCCAGTCTGTACTGGTCCCTATCCAGCCTGCGCTCCTACCTGCTAGTATCTGCCTGTCTGCATGCCAGCCGTGCATGCCAGTACCCCCCTGTCTGCATACCAGCCGTGCCTGCCAATACCCACCTGTCTGTATGCCAGCCTAACCAGCCTGTTCCTGCATTCCCCGGTGTGGGTCAACAGCTGTGACCGGGGTCTGACCTGGAGTAGCACCTGGTCCCTCTGATCGGTACCTCCCTGGTTCACGGAGTCGACTTAGCCGCCGTGCGACCTTGGTCGGACCGGGTTGATACTTAGTTATGCACTCCTCGGTTCATGGTCCAGTGGGATCACTAATCACGCTCACGCCAGTCAGGCCGGGCGTGTGCGTAACACATATTAGTAATAAGAAAGCACTAAATGTGCTCAACTTAGATCTGCCATAGCTGCTTGTGAAAGTACAACGCGTGTGTGCCCATTTCAGAAAGTCAGCTATAGCTTCTGCCACCCTGGCAGTGCTTCAGCAGCATTTGCAGCTTCCAGCTCACCGACTGTTGTGCGATGTCACCACATGTTGGAAATCAACATTGCTGATGTTGGGAAGGATTTGTGAGCAGCAGAGGGCAGTTGTTGAGTACTAGCTTCAACACGTCGATCGGCATTCAGGTCAGCCTCCGCACATAAGAGCTGATGAGTGGGCATGGATGTCTGACAGCTGTGCCATCCTCCAAAACTTTGAGGACTCCACCAAGATAGTGAGCAGCAACGACGCCATAATTAGTGGCACCATCCCGCTTCTCTGTCTACTGAAATGCTCGATTCTCACAGTTAAAGAGGAGGAACTGCAGGCGGAGCAAGGAACTATGCAGCTCAGCCTCATCTCATCTCAATGCGGATTGGGTGATAATGAGGAGGATGAGGAGGAGAACATGGACAGTCGTCCTCTTGGAAGGACAGGGAACTCTTGGCTGTCTTGGAAGTCTAGATACCCCTCTTTCAGTCTGTGGGAAAGCTGTATGAGTTTCGCTTAATGACCTTCAGTGGCCTAAACTGTGGCTTTGCTTATGCACATTATTTCTCCACATGCATTGCAGATCAGGCCATTGTCCAACTCTATAGTGATTAAATTCAAGGCGTAAAGAAAGATCTTTGTCTGTGACTAAGCACCACCGAGAAGTGTGAGCTGATGTTGGATGGGCTGCCATTGCTTATGCAACAAGCTGCATTAGAGGACTTCCTGGGAGAAATGACAGCCAGAGTAGATATGGTTTCCCTCTATGCCAGTCCTTTCACCAAGCTAAAGAATATGGCTGTGGTGAAATACAACTGTCACCGATAAGCAGTGTCAGACTGCTTGTGGAAAGTGGAGACGATACCGGAAGAAATAGTGGTGGCTGGGGACAGAGTATGGAGACCCGGCCACCGCCATGAGGTTGTGAAAAGCTTCTGCCTCCACGAGCCTAAAAGGTAACATTTCAAGTGCAAGGAGCTGTCCAGAAATGTGTCAGTTTAGTATTGTGGCCTGTGGGTGGGTGGGTGGCTGGCTGCATACTTGCGCTTGCATTCCAAGTAACAGAAAGCTAAGGAGATAGATGGCCTCATCATCATCATAACCTGCAAGGTTTGCACTATGAACTCTCCTGATGGAGAAGCCGGGGTCTCTGGTGGGTCCGTCCAACCCTGCCAAGAAGCAGCCCTGGCTAAGAAAAGTCTGTGGGAAGGTTCCCGGACACTCTATGGCTGCTTTTTTACTGTGGACTGGCACCATCAATCCATAAGATTGCAATCTATAAGATCCCTTCACTGGCTCCCAATTGCCTAGCGTATCCAGTTCAAACTACTAACACTGACGTACAAAGCCATCCATAACCTTTCTTCTCCTTACATCTCTGAACTAATCTTCCGAAATATTCCCTTACATAGTCTCCGGTCCTCCCAAGACCTCCGTCTCTCCACACTTATTTGTAAGTGGAATGCTTGAGTGCTCGGTCAGAGTAACAAGCCCTATGTAAGTCTATGGGAAATACGAGCATTTTTCTGGCGGTGCCCCCCCCCCCCTTGCGGTCTGAAGATGGCCTAAAAATTGCCCAAATCGATGGGAACAGTGCTCAAATTACATGGGAACAGCATGGGAAGACCCCTGGAAGCATTTCTGATTCCCAGGTCACTGCTGTCAACAACGTTGTCAGAGGTATTACGCCACTTTTACGGACTCACAATAAAACATACAAAAAAGAAACCAAAATGGATTTTTCTGGGAAATATGTTAAGGAACATCCTTTCCAGGGTAATGACTTGTATATAAGACAAAATAAATAACCAAAAACAAAAATGCTCCTGCACACCTTGGGCTATGTTCACATGTAGCGTTTTTGATGCGTTTTTGCATTTTTGCATTGCTTTGAACAGTGGAAAATGCATTCACCAGGAAATGTCATTTTAACATTGTACTACCTTTTTTGGCCATGTGGTGTGTGAGACATCATCAGACACATCCTGTTTCATTTATGAAGGAGGGACTCTGAAAGTCACAAACACTATTTTTTATACTATTTTTTTATTGCATATGCAGTGACTGCAAGGGCTACCAAAAATTTGGACACACCCTAATACCCCTCTGAAGAAACATAGAAGAGGATCTCAGTAAAAAAAAAAATGTTCCCATTATAAAGGAGTGGGACTCCTATAGTGAAAATGCCCATGCAGTGACTGCAAGGGCTGCCAAACTTTGGGAAAAACCCCAATACCAATTTAAAGACACAGAGCTGGGCCACAGTGACGATATGTTCCCATTAGAAAGGAGTGGGTCTCCCATACTGTTTGCCTATGCAGTGAATGCATTGGCTGCCAAAAATTTGGAAAAACTTCAATGTCTCTTGCAAGAGACATAGAGGTCGGTGGGATAGTAGATATTGTGGTGATATGGTGGGGGAGGATGAGGAGAAGGAGGAGGACAAGAGCAAATAGACAAAATCAGGAAGCTAATACCCATGTCTGGGTGTGAAGACAGAGGTGCATGCGACAGAGGTGCATACGAATTTTCAGTTGACAGGCAGATGCGCCTATCGGTTATAATTCCACCAGTGGCTCTAAAAACCCGCTCTGACAAAAAGCTAGTGGCAGGGCAGGCCAGGACCTCCAAGGCGTAGAGAGCCAGTTCATGCCATGTGTCCAGCTTGGATACCCAATTATAAGGCACAGAGGAATCACAGAGGACATGGGTAAAGTCGGCAAGGTACTCCCTCAGCATTTTCCGGTTAGTGTTTAGTTGGACCATCATTTATTTTTCAACAGGACAATGACCCCAAACACACCTCCAGGCTGTGTTAGGGCTATTTGACCAAGAAGGAGTGTGATGGGGTGCTATGCCAGATGACCTGGCCTCCACAGTCACCAGACCTGAACCCAATCGAGATGGTTTGGCGTGAGCTGGACCGCAGAGTGAAGGCAAAAGGGCTAACAAGTGCTGCATCTCTGGGAACTCCTTCAAGATTGTTGGAAGACCATTTCCGATGACTACCACTTGAAGTTCATCAAGAGAATGCCAAGAGTGTGCGTAGCAGTCATCAAAGCAAAAGGTGGCTACTTTGAAGAACCAAGAATGAGACATATTTTCAGTTGTTTCACACTTTTTTGTTAATTATATAATTCCACATGTGTTAATTCATAGTTTTGATGCCTTCAGTGTGAATGTACAATTTCCATAGTCATGAAAATACAGAAAAATCTTTAAATGAGAAGGTGTGTCCAAACTTTTGGTCTGTACTGTATATAGATATATGTTGTGGAATACCTATACTAACTCTAAACAAGCAAATCTCTCCCTGACTCAGCAGCAGTTCTCCCTTCTCTGCCTGATTACAGGGTAGACTGTGACGAGCACAGCGGCTCCAGGTTCTATATAGACCTGATGACGCAGCGCGGCCAGCCAGTCACTGTAATGCCACACAACCAACATGGCTACGGCATTACAGTGTGTGGCATCAATCCCTGCATGTTCATTAGCTCTCTAAAGAGCGCCAAACATGCAGGTCGGGGACCCGAATTCCTGCCCCAGCAATCCGGAAATACGCACCGAGCTTGTCGAGCACCGTGATGCTCGGGTGAGTACCGAGCAGTGGCGAGCACGTTCGCTCATCACTATTCCTCACCCAATCACCTCCAATACTTCTACCAAATATCCCCCATCCTCTGGAATTCTGTGCCTCAACATGTCCAATTAGCCACCACATTCGGATCCTTCAGACATAACCTGAAAACCCATCTCTTCAAGACACCCTACTGCATGCCCTTGCCTCGCTGCCAGCTCAACAACTCTGGAGCTAATGCAACTGCACAACCTACTGTCTTCTTCCCTACCATTCTGTAGAATGTAAGGATGCAAGTGCAGGGTCTATAAGACTTGAGATGCAATATGGCACCTTGGCAATGACCAGTTATTTTCTCCCTCTGATATCTAACAATAACAAACAGGTCATGCTGGAGAAATTTCAGTGAGAAACTAAGTTTGCTCAGCTAGTCTACCTAATCCTGAGGTACAGAATTTGTGGAAGGCTTTGCTTCTGGTACAGGGTGCTAATACCAAACCGTGGCATGCCATTCGCTAGATATTCCTGGCTGGTTGGAGACAAGCTCATTCCCACCAGCAAGCTAAGGAGATGGTGGCCTCTGTCATCATGAAGGAGTTTGCCCATTGTCTAGTAGTCTGGCTTTTATACTAAAGATCCTGCTCATTTTTATAGTTTTAAGTGAGCACGCAGAAACCGTGGTTTCTGCAGCAGCGCTTCCAGGCCGGGATAGTGGCGGAGAAATTGCTGTACCATCAGGTTGAGGATGCGAGCCATGAAAGGCACATGTCTGAGGTTGCCCCGGAATAGGGCCGCCATCAGGTTTGCACCGTTATCGCACACGGTCTTCCCTTGCTCCAGGTTCAGTGGAGACAGCCACTGCTGAAACTCGGCCTGGAGAGCTGTCCACAACTCTTCAGCTGTATGACTGCGATCTCCAAGGCATATTAATTTTAACACTGCCTGATTGCAGTGAGCCCTGGCTGCGCAGTACGGAGGTGGGGGTAATTCTCTCTGCACTGTTGGAACATGTGTCTCATTAAGGCAGAGGTTGAGGGCACAGGTGGAGGCCCTAAAGGAGGTGGAGGATGCAGAAGCACTGGAGGAAGTGTTAGATGCAGAGGTTTGTCCCGCAAGCCTTGGGGATGCCAACACTTGCTGTATAGTGACACCTTGGTGTCTAGTGGTTTAGTTCTCCATCACCTGGTGTGCAGTGGTTTAATTCTCCAACTATAGCTGTTTAGTAGGTTAGTGTTCCAACCCCTGTTGTTTTATTAGTTTAGTTTTCCAACCCCTGTTTTCTATTAGTTTAGTTCTCCATGTTCTGGTGTGTATTTATTTCTTTCTCCAACCCATCCATGCCCACCCCCAGGGGTTAACTTCTGGTGACAAGGGTTTGGATTCTTCTCGGACCCTACTTCATCCGGGCCCGGATCAACTGAAAAAAATTTTGGGCATTGGTACACATACTTTCCCCCTCTTGAGTCTGTGAAGATTTGGATCAGACCTCTGATGCCCCAGAATAGAATGTGTGAACAGCTCTGCAGACTCACCATCTGTGCTTCCCCACAGTCAGTTGGCCGGTTGGAGAGTTGTGATGTGGGTGAAAACAAGGGTAATTGGGGTGCCACCTCTGAGGACTGTACTGTGTGTGATGCTAAGGTGGAGGAAGAGGAGCAGAGGCCACTTGATGCAGCTACCGGAGCACATGTTCTTCCTGCCCCTCATCTACAAGGCGTACCACTGTGCGACTACCAAAGAAAGGGAGTGGAGTCCAGTAACAGAAGTTTTAAAAATGCTGCACAATTTCTCACTGCAGCAAAACAAACCTACTTCTCATCTCTCCTATCAATCGTGTCTCACAACCCTAAACAGCTATTCAGTACTTTCAAGTCCCTCCTCTGTCCACCAGCTCCCCCTCCCTCTCCTCTCCTCTCATCTCAGCTGAAGACTTAGCCTCATTCTTCAAGCAGAAGATTGACAACATAGGGCAAAGCTTTTGCTTAAAGTCCCAACAGCCTCTTCTCATAACGACTCAACTCTCCTCCTCCAAAACCAGCTGCTCCACCATCACAGAAGATCATCTTTACTCTCCAAATCACATCTCACCACCTGTGAACTTGACTCAATACCATCCCACCTCATTCCAAACCGTACCACAGTCTTCACCCTAAGCCTAACGCTCCTCTTCAGCCTGTCACTAACAACTGGCTTTTCTCCCCTCATGATTCAAACATACCTCAATCACACCCATCCTCCAAAAGCCCTCCCTTGACCCATCCAATGTTTAGCTATCGCCCCATCTCACTTCTCTCCTATGCCTCCAAACTACTGGATCAACACGTCTATTTTGAACTGTCCTCACACTTTTTCTCCTCCTCCCTCTTTGACCGCTTACAATGTGGCTTCCGACCTCTCCATTCCACTGAAACTGCCCTGACTAAAGTCACCAATGACCTACTAACTGCCAAATGCAAGCAACACTACTCTGTTCTCCTCCTCCTAGACCTGTCATCTGGCTTCAACACACTAGACCATACCGTCTTACTACAGACTCTCACCTCTCGGCATCACAGACTGGCCCTGTCTTGGATCTTTTCATACCTAACTGACAGGACATTGTGTCTCCCACTCACACACCACCTCCTCATCTCACCCCCTATGTGTCGGTGCCCCCCAAGGTTCAGTTCTAGGACCCAGGATCTTCTCCATCTACACCTTTGGCCTGGGACAGTTCAGTCTCACGGCTTTCAGTATCACCTCTATGCTGATTATACACAGATCTACCTCTCTGGACCTGATATCACCTCCTTACTAACCAGAATCCCACAATGTGTGTCCTGTATTTCATCTTTCTTCTCTGCTAGATTTGTAAAAATTAACATGGATAAAAGAGAATACATCATCTTTCCACCATCTCATTCATCCCCCCCCCAACAGACCTATCTATCAATCAAAGTGAATTGCTACCCACTCTCCCCAGTCCTGCAAGCTTGACTCTGATCTGTCCTTCAAATGTCAGATCCAAACCCTTTCTACTTGCTGCTGACTCCAACTCCAAAGTATCTCGGGGATTGGCACATTCCTCTACCATGAATCTAGAAAAACACCAGTGCACGGCTCCAGCTCTGTGGCCTCCCTTATACCACTGTCGCACCCCTCCAATCTATCCTAAACTGTTCTGGCTGATTAATCCATCCTGCTATTTCCAGGCTTCTCCCCTCTGTCAATCCCTGCTCTGACTCCCTGTTGCCCAGAGACTCCAGTTGCCCAGTTGACTCCAGCCTAACTTTGGCATACCAAGCCATCGAAAACCTGTCTCCTCCATACATGTGTGACCTTGTCTCCCTTTACTAGTTACCTGCACGCAACCTCCCGTCCTTCCAAGATCTCCTTCTCTACTTCCCTCTGATCTCTTCTTGCCACGATTGCATACAAGATTTGTCCCGTGCATCTCCCCTACTGTGTAACGCTGTACCCCAACACATCAGACAGTCACCTACCGTAGAAACGTTAAAAAGGAAGCTGAAGACCCACTTCTTGTGACAAGCGTTCAATCTGTAGTAACCCTCGCTCCAGCATACCGCTGCACGACTAGCTGTATCCTGACATACTACCTCACCCATCCATTGTACATTGTTTGTGCGCCCTCGTGCTCAGGGTCCTCTTGTACCAGTCAGAGACCCCTTTTCACATGTAACGCGCCACGGAATAAATGTCGCTGTAATAATAGTTATACTACTTGCACTTTGGGTCAATTGATGGCACTTTCCTGGTGACTACCCCTTATGTGATGTGTTTTGGCAGCTTTTGGACCCATTTGAAGGTGTTGTATATGCGTTTTTTTTATCCCCCCCATTGAATCCTATGGCGTTCGGTGCTGTTCGTCGAATTAAGCGACGAATAAATTTGGCGAATGTCTAAATATTCGGCGAGCATTTCCGAACCGAACATTGAAATGTTCGCTTGTCTCTAGTCCTCAGCGCAATCAATGTGATCCAAATGACTAGCATAAAAATGGCTACAAGTTGGTTCAGTTTCCAAAAGTTTTATTGAGTGTTATTCAGCTACAAATTTCATGATTGAAGCTGTCTCTTCTTCAGGCTTAGCTCATACCTAACTATTGAGGAGAAGTGAAACGTGAACCGGAAACGATAACTTGCAAATCCCAGGATGGTATTAAAGGAGTTGTCCACTACTCAGACAACCCCTTCTCAATCACTATATTTTCCCCATGTAAAATAATAACAGCTAAAAACCCATCCAGTGCCTCCACTGTTCCAGCAAGATCTGCTCTCCCAGGGCTTGCGTAACATTGTTATGTCACTCGAGCTCTGCAGCCAATCAGCGGCCGCTTCACTCTCACTTCCTTCGGGCTAAACTGACACTTGGAAGAATGCACACCTTCAAATATCAGTTTTGCATTTTTTCACTATTTTCACAACACTCAAAATTTTTTTCCTGGTTTTCAGGACATTAATGGTGCCATACAAACAGACAACTAGGCCTGCAAAAAAAACAAGCCCTCATATAGTTGAGTCAATGGAAAAATAATAAAGTTAAAGAGGTTGTCCACTACATTGGCGGATAGGTAATCAATGTCTGATAGGTAATCAATGTCTGATCGGTGAAGGTGCGACATACAGCACCCTCGCCGATCAGCTGTTCCTGGTGTTTGTGGCAGCTGGAACTGATCAGTTACAGAGCTGCACAGCACATCTCCTTCAACTTTATTTAAGGCCACAGCTTGATTCTGTATATCTGCCCCCTATTCGAATCAATAGGGGCAGATGTGCAGTACCCCGCCGCAGCCACTATTCCGTCAACAGAGCTGCGCTGTGCAGCTCCGTAACTGAGCAGTTCCAGACTACGACACTGGGAACAGCTGATTTGTGGGGGCATCAGGGGTCGCACCCCACTGATCAGACATTGATGAGCTATTGAAAGGATAGGTCACCAATGTTAAAGTAATGGACAACCTCTTTAGGGGCTTTTGGAAAAAGGGGAGGAAAAATTATAGCACAATAATGAAAATGTGCAGGATTATGAAGGGGTTAAAAGGTTTGAGAACTGTTTAAAATGAATTAACATATATGATTAGTCAGTATCTTTGCTTAATACAATATACCTGTTGTGGAAGCAACAAGAAGAAAACACCCTGCGGCATGAGAGAAGGGCTTAGCGTGCCAGATGTACTAACAAAGAAGTTACTTTACCCATGTTTACACTGGATATTATCTAAACTGGAAAACAGATTTTACAGCATTTTGATTTTTCTTCTTAATGTGATTTATGCATTTACACCCTGGTGAAAGAAAATTTCCTTTGCTTAGATCCACAAGCATGATCAGAAGATTATAAAATGTAATTGAAACGTCAAGACGTACTTGTGACCAAGGATTATTTGTCAAGGAAAATGAAAGTGTGAAAAATTACAAATTTATATTCAGAATGATGCACTGACAGACACAGACAGAAAAGCGCCTCTTTGCAAGAACAAAATATGGGCCTTTGGCAGTCCATTAGCTCATTATAATGCATAATTCCACCTCTTTTAGAGGTCAAAATGGGCCCCCTTGCCTCCTGGACCACTGTGCAGCTGCACAGGTTGCACCAATGATATGTTCGCACCTGGTATGAGGACTTGGAATTACTAATTTTGACAGGACCAAGGGAAAAGTGATTAATGGTGAGTCATTTTCATCAAGGTTCCTGCCTAATATTGTGGATATGAATCAGTCTGGGTGTTTGGCAGCAAGGGAAATGGGTATTTCTCTGCTCCATTTAGCTACTCCAGGATTTGGGGATAATTGTGGCTAATCCCCTGCAATGCTTATGTGTCACCCCAGGCCTGGATGCCACAAATATTAAAGGCTGTGTCTGAGAGCAGGAGGGAGGTTCAGGACTGAGACTAGTGCCAGAGAAGGAGGGACAGTTCAGCTGTAGCCGAGGAGTCCGTGAGGCAGAGGAGAAGCTGCGAGCCAGGGACAGAGGCGAAGAGAGCCAGTCCTGGCTGAGAGAACTACACTACCGGACATTGGGGTCCGAGGCTGTCAGGGTTGCAAGCCCAGCAGCAGAGAATCAACCCGCGAGGGATTTCAGGTCCCTTGGCCTAAGAAGCCTGGAGGCTCCGCCACACAGAGGGACCAGTACAGCACGGAGAAGCAAAAGGTACCTAAGGCCCGAGTCGCAAGCCATACAGGCGAAGTACACGGCCATCTCAGGGACGTGGGCTATTACACCACGAAAAGGGGGATAGTCAGCAAGGGCAGAGAGAGAACGGTAGGCCTTCACACTCACCCTGACCAGTGGGGCTCGCCCGAATGCTCTCAGACACCCAGGCCCATTCCTACCCGTTACTCCTGTTGGGTCAGTAGTAATACCTACAATAAAGACCCTGGACTGTTTGAAGCGGACCCTGAACTGTTATTACTGCGGCCTGCACTATCACCCCCAGCATTCACATACGCTGTCCTGAGGCTACACTCTTCCCGTGGGGAGTTATCCGACTCCTGTGCTGCACACCAACATCAGCCTCAGCGGTCTGCCTTGCAGCGGCGGTCATCCCTGACCGCAATCCACGGGTGGCGTAGTAGGACATTCATAACTCTACAAATAGACTGCCACAGCATTTGGTCTGACCACCCTGAGCCACGGTATTGGGTTGCCACTACTACCCCCATCATCGCACTGAAGCCCGGTTCCGGGTACCCCACGGTCCAGGGGGCGAGTCAGCTTTGGCGTAGTCGGCAGGATTGTGAACAACCCGCCATAAACTGGTTTTGCGTGCCTGAAAAAGACTGTACACGTACCTTAAAAAGAGGTTTCCCGCCATCCGGAGCCGTTTCCCGCCATCTTCAGCCGTTTCTCGCCATCCTCAGCCGTTTTCCCGCCATCGGGCGCCATCTTCGGGACACCGCGCGGGAAGAAGAGGGGCGTGGACGTCCAAACCTCGCGAGACCTGAAGCCCCGCCCTACGCACCGACGCTGCGCAAGGTCCTGGAAGGAGGGAGAGCGACGCTGACGTCACCAGGACGCGACGCAAGGTCCTCGTCCGGAGCAGCACCAGCGGAGCCGCGGCCTACGGAAGAGGATCAACGGAAAGTAGGCCACGCTTAACTAGGGGGGAGGAAGATGTCGGAAGCGGAGACCCCCTCTACCACCAGCGTGGCTGCAGCAGCGGTGATGCCGTTCTCCATGCCCTACATCCCCGGAGCGGCCTGGCTGCCCCAATACTCAGGGGAATCCCATACATTAACTGACTTTAAGGAAAGACTGCACAGTTTATTTAAAGTTTATCCCCTGACAGAAGAACAGAAAGTGAGCATTCTGACGGGGCAGCTAACCGGTGCAGCCCAGCGGGAAGTGAAATCATGGTCAGATGAGGAGAAAAGGACTGTAAAGGACATTCTGACCTGGCTACCAGGTACCTTTGACACCTGTACCTCAGCAGAGATCAAAATGCGGTTCTATGGCTGTAAGCAGCGAGCCCAAGATAGTATCAGAGACTATGCCTTGAACCTGCAAGAAGCTCTGGGAGCAATCAAACAAGCTGACCCAGGCAGCGTGCAGGATACCGATAAACTGTTGACTGATCAGTTCATAGAAGGTCTGCTGTCCATAGAACTCAGCTGCGCCTCATGGCCCTACAGAACCCCGATTTGACTTTTGCACAGTTCAAAGATAGGGCCATCCGGGTGCTCCGAGAACCCGCACCAGGTGGCGCTGTAGTTTCCCGGCGCCCTGCCATCACTTACCACCAGGAGGCAGCGCCCTACCCTGCAGACCTTGTGGGGGCTGATGCGCAGGCCCTAAACCCATCCCCGCCTGCAAACCTGCACCATCAGGTCCAAGAACTAACAAAGAGTGTTGCTGCATTGACCAGGACCGTACAGTCGTTACAGATGGACCCGTCAGGACCAATCAAGCTGGCTTCCAGTCCGGAGGATGTCCCGTGGCGTCGACGGAGGAGGATCCTGTTGTTCAGAGGGAGGCCCGCCGATCGTTACACTGAGGATGGACAGCCGATTTGCCGCCGTTGCAGCCAGCTGGGACACGTAGCCAGGTACTGTACTTTAAATGGGTCCGACCTGGGGCAGAGGGCCAACCCCCAGGCATAAGGTCACCAGGCCCGTCTAATTGGCGTGATAAGTACGTAGGGGGACGCCCGGTTTTACCCGTAGTGCTGGACGGTATCCCCATGAGTGCACTGCTGGACACCGGGTCCCAAGTGACTACCATCCCCTATGTACTTTTCAAGCAGTACTGGAGTGACACTGACATAACCCGCTATCCAGACAGTGACTTGAGCATCATCGCCAGCAATGGCCAGCCCGTGCCGCAGGTGGGGTTCAGAGAGATGACCATTAAGATTGGTAAAGTTGAACTGCCGGCACAGGGAGTGATCATTGTGGACATTGACCGTCGAGAAAGTCACCCTAAAATAACCTTGGGTACTAACGTGATTGAAAATTGTCTTTCAGAAGTGATTGTAATTTTGCAGCAGGTGGCGATGAATGCGAGCTCCAGCCAACAGAGGGTCCTCCAGAAGGAGATAAGAGCCCTGATGAGACGGCAACAGGTAGAACTGTCTGGTGGTGAGATCGGTAGCGTGAGGATGAGTGACCCGTTCCCCATTGCCATGCCTCCCAAAAGTGAAATGATGATCTGGTGTCGGACTGCAATCGGGTTAAGAGGGAGAGACTACCAAGCCATGGTAGAACCCGTGTACTCAGACAGCAGGCCCACCATTTTGACAGCCCGGGGGGTGGTTGATGTCCGCCATGGAAGGGTGCCCGTCCGGATCTTAAACATTGGGGAAAGGGAAGTACACTTGCCCCGGTACGCTACACTAGCCAAATTGTTTGCAATCAAACACAATGCTCTCAGGGTCGTGGAACCCTTGCCTCCATCTCCCCCGGTGGAAGGTAATGGCTCCCAGAAACACAAGGAGGACTGGTGCCAGAAACTCCACGTGGGTGCTGACTCCACTCCCTCGCACCAAAAACAAGGAGTCTACCGGGTGGTTCAGGAGTACGAGAGAATCTTTAGTAAGCACCCGCTAGACTTCGGCAGGGTGAAAGGGGTAGAACACCACATCCCCATGAGGAGCCACCCACCAATAAAAGAGAGACACAGACCTGTACCCCCTGCACAATATCAGAACGCAAAGGGCATGCTGAGAGAAATGAAAGAAGTCGGGGTCATTAGAGACAGCTGTAGCCCCTGGGCAGCCCCCTTGGTTCTGGTAAAAAAGAAAGACGGCACCATGAGAATGTGCGTGGACTATAGACAAATCAATCGTATCACCCATAAAGATGCGTACCCGTTACCTAGGATAGAGGAGTCTTTAGCCGCACTAAAATCAGCTAACTTCTTCTCTACTTTGGATCTTACTAGCGGGTACTGGCAGGTTCCTGTGGCAGAGGCTGACAAGAAGAAGACCGCCTTCACCACCCCGATGGGATTGAGTGAATTCAACTGTATGCCATTCGGGCTCTGCAATGCACCCGGGACCTTCCAGAGGCTGATGGAATGCTGTCTAGGGCACCGAAACTTCGAGACGGTCCTACTTTACCTGGACGACGTGATCGTCTATTCGAAGACTTACGAGGACCATCTAAAGCACCTGGCCGAGGTGTTCGAAGCCCTGGCAGGCTATGGTCTGAAAGTGAAGCCCTCAAAGTGTCACCTGTTAAAACCGAAGGTACAGTACCTAGGGCACGTGGTGAGTGCTGAGGGAGTAGCCCCCGACCCCGACAAGGTTACAGCCATCAAGAGCTGGCCAAGCCCCTCTAACCTCAAAGAAGTGAGGCAATTCCTCGGGTTGGTAGGCTACTACCGAAGGTTCATCCCCGGGTTCACTAAGATGGCAGCTCCAATGCAGAACCTCCTGATAGGTCAGTCTAAATCCAGAAGTCAAAAGCCACCCTTCAAGTGGGACAAGCCGGAAGAGGAGTCCTTCCGCCAGCTGAAGATGGCCCTCACGGGGGATGAGATCCTGGCCTACCCCGATTATGGCCAGCCTTTTATCCTCCACACAGATGCCAGTAATGTGGGGTTAGGAGCCATACTGTCACAGAACCAACAGGGCAGAGAAAGGATGATCGCGTACGCCAGCCGGAAGCTGAGGCCCACTGAAAGAAACCCGGAGAATTACAGCTCCTTCAAGCTAGAATTCTTGGCAGTGGTGTGGGCCGTCACAGAATGGTTTAAGCATTACCTGGCCTCCGCAAAGTTCACCGTGTACACGGACAACAACCCGTTGACACACCTGGACAATGCAAGACTAGGTGCCCTAGAACAGCGGTGGATGGCCCGGCTATCAAATTATGACTTCACAATCAAATACCAGGCAGGCAGAACCAACGCCAACACAGACGCTCTATCAAGAATGCCCCACCTACCCGAAGGAGAAGAAGACTCGGAAGAGCTGGAGGAAGTAGAGCTCCCTGCCTTTCACCGGTATGGGGCCACTCAGTATTCTCACCGGGTAAGAGACAAAGACCTAACCACCGTCATGTTCAACCCCTTACCCCACCACGGCTGGGCTGAAACGCAAGATAGTGACCCTGCAACTCGCCTGGTGAAAGACATATTAACCCAGGCAGACGCTAGCCATGGCCCGGACGCTCCAGAGGAAGTCAAGAAGTTATGGAAGGAGAAAAGCAGGCTATTCCTTTACGAGGGTAAGCTGTGCAGAAGGCTTGTCAACCACCGGACGCACGAGCTGACCTGGCAGGTAGTGGTCCCAAGGCGAGATGCAGCCATGGTCCTGGAGGCCTACCATGACAGAGCGGGACACTTCGGGTGGAAGAAACTGGAGTTCCTACTGAGAGAGCGGTTCTACTGGATCGGTATGAGAGGGGCCATAGAGAAGTGGAGCAGGGACTGCGGCCCATGCCACCTCAGAAGGAAGGACCGTACCAGCCAGAAGACACCCTTGAGGCCCATCGTCACCAGGCAGTCTCTTGAGCTGGTAGCTCTGGACCATGTGAAGTTGGCTCCAAGCCGGTCTGGCTACATCTATGTCCTCACGATTGTGGACCGTTACTCCCGGTTCCTGGTGGTGGTTCCTGTTAAAGACCTGACAGCCCAACCAGCGGCCAGAGCCTTCCAGCAATACTTCTGCCATCCACACGGGTATACGGAACAGGTCTTGACAGATCAAGGTCCAGCGTTTGAGGCGGAAGTCTTCCAGGAGTTCTGCAACCTCTACGGCTGTAGGAAGATTCGGACAACGCCTTACCACCCGCAAACCAACGGGCTGTGTGAGAAAATGAATAATATCGTCATTGATCTCCTCAAGACGTTGCCCCTGGAAGAACGCAGCCTGTGGCCGGAGAAGCTGCCAGACCTGATAGACTTGTACAACCATATCCCGGTGAATGCTACCAACTGCACCCCGGCTTACCTGATGCGAGCAAGACCAGGTAAGCTGCCTATGGACCTGGAGATGGGAGTCCTGACACCCGAGGACACCTCCCCAGATGCGGACTGGGATACAGAAAGGCTCCTAGAGTACAAGAAGGTACAGGAGAGTGTGGAGAGGAGTCTGGCTCAAGCAAGAGAAAAACAAGAGAGGCTCTTCAACCAACATGCCCCTGCTGGTCCCCTGGAACCTGGTAAGCAGGTCCTGAAGCGGAAGAGAAGACTTCACAAGCTAGATGAGCAGTGGGAGAGCGATCCGTAAACAGTACTGCCGTCCAACCACAACAACCCGAAGGTATGTGTGATTACCAAGGATGGAGGAGAAACCACTAGCACCGTCTCCAGAGACCACCTTAAACAGTGCCCCGAGCAACTACAGAGTCCAAGTGAAGATCAAGATGACCTTGAACCCGCAGAGGACAAGGAAGAAATGATCAGCACAGTTCTCGAAAATTTCCCCTTGACCTGGACTCGGATAAATGACGCGATAGTGGTACCCGTCCTACACTTCCTTCAGCCTACCCAGCAGGAGCCTACAGAAGAACAAGAAGAACAAGCTGCCCCGGAGGCAGAAGAACCCATGCCAGCAGCCCAGGAGAATCAACCCTCTGCTGAGAGTGAGCCTGCCATGCCTGCGGTAAACCAAAGAACCTGCAGACAGCTGCCTGCCCTGCCTGTAAACCCAGCTAGTTGCTGTACCCTTAATACTAGTGGGGAAAGCCAGGTTAGACCACCACCAGACAGTGGGTTACGGAGGTCAAGCCGGAGCACTAGGGGTCAAATACCAGCTCGCTGGAAGATCTAAATGCACAGTGTATATATTTAATGTTTTATGTTTGTACCCTGGTTATTAATAATGTTTTTCCAGTTTCCTTAGATACAATGGACTGACAGGTCATGGACACTGGATGACCAGAACTACCATGTAGATAGTTGCACTTGGTGCCCTCTTTCGAAGATGACCACGGAAGAAAAACCTGTCCGGCGTGGCCCCCTTGTGGTCCAAAGTAGTTAGCTTTTACCTTGCCGCCACGCCCAAGGCCAGGAACTTGGGGTTTATAGGGACAGGTCCCCACATTGTGGAAAACTACACCTAGTTGGGTGATATGGACACCCAGACACGGAAGCGCCGTGGCCTTAAGGACAAAATGCACTTGTAAATATGTTATTGTTTTTACCCTGTATTTGTGTTTCCTGTTAGTACTAAATTTTACTAGGGGGGGAATGTGTCACCCCAGGCCTGGATGCCACAAATATTAAAGGCTGTGTCTGAGAGCAGGAGGGAGGTTCCCTGGTCAGGGACAATTAGCATACAGTACTTCCTGTCCCATGCCAGTAGGGGGAGCTGGCTGCCCCTATAAAAGCTGGAACTGAGGGCAGGGTTAGGGAGAACTGGACGACCTAGCTCAGGACTGAGACTAGTCCCAGAGAAGGAGGGACAGTTCAGCTGTAGTCGAGGAGTCCATGAGGCAGAGGAGAAGCTGCGAGCCAGAGACAGAGGCGACGAGAGCCGGTCCTGGCTGAGAGAACTACACTACCAGACATTGGGGTCCGAGGCTGTCAGGGTTGCAAGCCCAGCAGCAGAGAACCAACCCGCGAGGGATTTCAGGTCCCTTGGCCTAAGAAGCCTGGAGGCTCCGCCACACAGAGGGACCAGTACAGCACGGAGAAGCAAAAGGTACCTAAGGCCCGAGTCGCAAGCCATACAGGCGAAGTACACGGCCAGCTCAGGGACGTGGGCTATTACACCACGAAAAGGGGGATAGTCAGCAAGGGCAGAGAGAGAACGGTAGGCCATCACACTCACCCTGACCAGTGGGGCTCGCCCAAATGCTCCCAGACACCCAGGCCCATTCCTACCCGGTACTCCTGTTGGGTCAGTAGTAATACCTACAATAAAGACCCTGGACTGTTTGAAGCGGACTCTGAACTGTTATTACTGCGGCCTGCACTATCACCCCCAGCATTCACATACGCTGCCCAGAGGCTACACTCTTCCCGTGGGGAGTTATCCGACCCCTGTGCTGCACACCAACATCAGCCTCAGCGGTCTGCCTTGCAGCGGCGGTCATCCCTGACCGCAATCCACGGGTGGCGTAGTCGGACATTCATAACTCTACAAATAGACTGCCACAGCATTTGGTCTGGCTACCCTGAGCCACGGGATCGGGTTGCCACTACTACCCCCATCATCGCACTGAAGCCCGGTTCCGGGTACCCCACGGCCCAGGGGCGAGTCACTTAGATATTCTTAAAAGAGCAGAAAGTCACAAGCTGAGGCTCTCTGTGCTCCTGGGAAAACTATCATAAGTAAAGCAACTGTTTGTCTTGGATGCTGTGCACCAGGCTCTGCTCTCTTGAGTTAACATTTACATGTGTAGTTGATGGCCTAAAGTTTTCTTTTGTATTCTTATTTTTGCTATTACTGAACTGCAAGAAGAGCAAATCAAGCCAGATTGCCCTCATTATAATATGTGCGGCGCCGCGGCACATACCGGCAGTCAGAGGCGGGGGGCCCGGACCGCTCCCCCAGCAGCGGTGCACGGCCGCTACTTCTTCTTCGGCCAGGCCAGCACTGCACCTGTTAACTTCCCTGTGTGCTGGCCGGCCGCATCACAGCTAGGAGACACGGCCGTGTCTGCTAGTGTGACATCACGCAGTGCGTACTGCACTGCTGCACCGGAGAGGAGCTGGAGGACTGGAGCCGAGCCGGGGGATGGTGAGTGTGTGTGTGTGTGTGTGCAGGCACATATCATTGTGTGATGTCTGTTTATATGTATTTTTGTGTTTCAAATGTGTTTATGCGTGTATGTATATGTCTGTATATGTTTGTGTGTGTGCACGTGACTGCGTGCGGCCTCCCGCTGTGTATAGATGGCGCCGTGTGGCCTCCTGCTGTGTATAGATGGCTACATGCGGCCTCCCTCTGTATATAGATGGCTATGTGAGGCCTCCCACTGTGTATAGATGGCTATGTGCGGCCTCCTGCTGTGTATAGATGGCTATGTGTGGCCTCCTGCTGTGTATAGATGGCTGCATGCGGCCTCCTGCTGTGTATAGATGGCTACGTGTGGCCTCCTGCTGTGTATAGATGGCTACGTGCGGCCTCCTGCTGTGTATAGATGGCTACATGCGGCCTCCTGCTGTGTATAGATGGCTACGTGCGGCCTCCTGCTGTGTATAGATGGCTACGTGCGCCCTCCTGCTGTGTATAGATGGCTACATGCAGCCTCCTGCTGTGTATAGATAGCGCCGTGCGGCCTCCCGCTGTGTATAGATGGCTATGTACGGCCTCCTGCTGTGTATAGATGGCTATGTGCGGCTTCCTGCTGTGTAGAGATAGTGCCTTGCAGCCTCCCGCTGTGTATAGATGGCTACGTGCGGCATCCTGCTGTGTATAGATGGCACCGTGCGGCTTCCTGCTGTGTATAGATGGCTACGTGTGGCCTCCTGCTGTGTATTGATGGCACCGTGCGGCCTCCTGCTGTGCTCAGTTATTAAGTCATACAATTAATGTAAGGCTATGTGCCCACGATGCAGAAATGCTCCGGATTTTTTCTTAGCGTTTCTGCATCTCCCTGGCAGAAAAAACGCATGCGGATTGTACATGCGGATTGTACATGCGTTTTTCCTGCCAGGGACATGCGGATGTGAAGTGTTCTTCACATGCATTTCCGCATGCGGGTTGACAAGCGCTTTCCAAGCGATTTTAGCATCACTTGGAAAGTGCTTGACAACTTGGTCACACTATATAAATCCATGCAACCGGCATGGATTTATATAGTGTGACCGTAAAAGAATGGTAAAAAATAAATATATACTTACCTTCTGATGGCCTGCCGACGTCAGCGGTCGCGTGACCCGTCACATGACTAAATGATGTCACCACAGGTCCTTTAGTCTACTGCGAGCTGTCGGCAAGCCAGGACGCATCGGATAAAGACACCGGGGGCCAACAGAAGGTAAGTATGATATTTATTTTTTATTTTATTCTTTTTTTTCACAGGTTCTATGGTATCCGGGTCCGGAGGAGAGTCTCCTCTTCTCCAAACCCGGGTACCATCCGCACATTGAAACGCATGGAATCCGCATGTACAGATGCAGTGATGCGGATTCCATGCAGTCCAATGCAAGTCCATGGCGGCGAAAACGCAGCGCTTCCGCAAAATAATTGGTAGTGCTGTGGATTTTTCCGCAATGATAATCCGCAACGGAAATTTCCGCATGTGCACAGCACATGCGTATTATCATTGGGGAACATGGCAGACCTTCTACCAAGCATTTTCTAAGAGTTTCTGCAGCGGAATTGTCACTGCAGAAACGCTTAAAAAACGCATAGTGGGCACACAGCCTAAAAAAAATTATTATAATTAATATATTAATATTGTGCCAAATTAATTTCACGTGAACTATCACATGATGTATCACAGGGGATCATATGACATGTGATACATCAGGTGTGTGTGTGTGTGGGGGGGGGGGCCTTGCTACTCTTAATCCACCCCTGGGGATGTACAATTACGGTAGTTTGCATTAAAGAGTTCTTTGATGAAAACAAGTTATCACCGATCCACAGGTTAGGTAGTTGATATCTTATTGATCAGAGGAATCCAAGTATTGGAAACCACATTGATCGGAAGAATGGGGGAACTTTTATCCCTGACAGGACACTTTTATTCGCATGTAAATATAGAGCAGCAGGTGGGATGTCTGACCGCAGCTCCATTCCCCCATTCTTTTTGGGCTTCCAGAAAAAGCCAAGTGCAGCCACTTGAATGAATGGATCAGTGGTCGAGTCGTACATGTGATACTAATGGGGAAAAAAGCTCCACAATCTGCAGATCGGTGCAGGTCCCAGCAGTTGCCCCCCACCAATAAATAACTTATCATTTATCCTTTGGCCACATTCACACGTTCAGTATTTTACCTCAGTATTTGTAAGGCAAAAGCAGAAGTGAAACAATCAGAGGAAAAGTATAATAGAAACACATCACCACTTCTGTATTTATCACCCACTCCTGGTTTTGGTTTACAAATAATGAGGTAAAATATTGACCAAATTCTCAAAGTGTGAACGTGGCCTTAGAATAACTGATTACTTGTTTTTACTGTAGAACTCCTGTAAGTGCATATTTGCTACTGTGTAATAGTCACAGGACAGGGAGGGGTTAAATGTTCAAGTAATTAATCTCTATAGGAAATCAAGAATCTTTCCCTTATTGATATCCCAGAGAACAAATTACCTCCATACATAGCACAATCCACTATACCAAGACCAATAATACCACATTCAGTGGACAAATACCGCCACAACATGACCAGACCACATATTACCACCACATAGTGACCTAATAATACCACATACAAGGAACAAATACCGCCACACCACGACCAGACCACATAGTGATCGAATAATATCACATACAAGAGAGAAATACTTCCACACCATGACAAGACCACATATTACCACAACATAGTGACTGAATAATACCACATACAGGGGATAAATACTGTCACACCATGACCAGACCACATGTTACAACCACATAGTGACCGAATACTACAATACTAATAAGACTAATATTACCACTGGTGACATTATACATCGAAGCTCTGTATATAGTGTCAGTGTACAGGTAATTCAGTGATCACCGGTGACATTACACTATGTACAGAGCTCTTGTATATAATGTCACTGGTGATCACTGGATTACCTGTACACTGACCCTATATACAGAGCTCCTCTGTATATAGTATATATCTAATAAAGTGATCACCAGTGCATTATACACAGGAGCTCTGTATATTGTGTCAGTGTACAGGTAATACAGGGATCACCAGTGACATTACACACAGGAGCTCTGTACATAGTGTACAGTGTATAGCACAAGTGTACAGGTAATACAAGGATCACCAGTGACATTATACACATGAGCACTGTATATACTGTCATTGTACACGTAATATAGGGATCACCAGTGACAGGAGCTCTGTACATAGTGTACAGTATATAGTGCCAGTGTACAGGTAATACATGGATCACCAGTGACATTATACACAGGAGCTCTGTATATAGTGTACAGTGTATAATGTCAGTGTACAGGTAATACAGGGATCACCAGTGATGATGTACACAGGAGCTCTGTACATAGTGTATAGTGTAACTGTACATGTAACACACTGACTCATCAGTGACGTCTCTAGATGAAGTCCTTCAACTTTGCTTTTGTTTTTCAACCAGCACAGACTGCCATCACTTCTTACAGACAGGACTTGTCTCTGCATAAAATAACACAGTCATCAATAGCTGATCACTTCTGGAGCACATTCCCCATTCTCCGGGCCCCCTACACTACATTAGATGAAGAAAAAAAGCGACATAGTGTCGCCCTGCACAATAACAGGACCCCCCTTTTGTTTCTCCCCATGGAAAATAATATCCTCAAAAGTAAATTAAATGACAGCAGTAATAATGTCCCCTGAGTGGCCCCTACAGTAGTTATGTCCCCCACTTGCCACCATAAACTAATAATGTAAGTTCCTCATCCTGATCCCCATAGAGTAATTATGTCACCCCTTTATTTAATAAGGTCTCAGATCCTGGGCCCCTTTATTTAATGCTCCCATCCTGGATCCCTATGTCCACTTTAAGGTCCCTGCCCTGTGCCCCTTTATTTAATAGTTTCCCCATCCTGGGCCCCTTTTATTTAAAGGGAACCTGGCAATGTGCATCACTAACACGCTTTTTGCATGAATATCGGGGCTATAATCTTTAATAAAAAACACTTTTTATATTTATATCTTACTTGCTCGTTTAGCCATAGGGGTGTCCCTTTCTTTATTCAGTCCAGCTTATCGCCGCCCACTCAATTTGAGTTGTCCCAGGTTTGCGCCGACGTCCAATGATTAGACTTGTTGTGATCCCGCGCTTGCGCACTGTATGCTGTCACCCACGCTTGCGCAATGTGTATTGCAAAGCCGCACGTCATCGCGTGTGTGTGCACAGTGAAGCTCGGCTCCCGCGCTGCCAATTGAGTGCACGGGAGCCGCTTGTCACTGCGCAGGAGCCGATCGTCACGGCAACACGCGTCTTTACAATACACATTGCGCAAGCGTGGGTGACAGCATACAATGCGCAAGTGCGGGACCACAACAAGCCTAATCATGTGACGTCGGCACAAACAGGGGACAATTCAAATTAAGTGGGTGGCGACTAGACGGATTGACTAAAGAAAGGAACACCCCTATGGCTAAACGAGCAAGTAAGATATAAATATATAAAGTGGTTTTTACTAAAGATTACAGCATTGATATTCATGCAAAAAGCGTGTTAGTGATGCACATTGCATCACTAACAACAACCTGGGGGCAGTTTACACGCTCCAACTGACATGACAGGTTCCCTTTAATAGTGTCTCCACCCTGGGTCCCTCCAGTCAGTAGCGTCCCCACCCTGGGCCCCTCCAGTCAGTAGCGTCCCCACCCTGGGCCCCTCCAGTCAGTAGCGTCCCCACCCTGGGCCCCTCCAGTCAGTAGCGTCCCCACCCTGGGCCCCTCCAGTCAGTGGGGACGTAGGGTCCCCACCCTGGGCCCCTCCAGTCAGTAGCATCCCCATCCAGGGCCCCACCAGTCAGTAGCGTGCCCATCCTGGGCCCCCCCAACCTATTAATGTCCACATCCTGGGATGCTTTATCACAGTCACGGAGGGTAGGGGGAATAAAAAATAAATAAATTCTTCTTACCTTCCTGCGCTCCCCCCGGTGTCCTCTTGCAGCTTCATTCTTGGTGCAGTCTTTTAAATGGCCGCCGGTTGCAGCTGTGTCAGGGCGCTCTGCTCTGACAGGCCACGCTCTGACTCACATAGCAGGAACATTAAAGCAAGCAAGCTGACAAGTGCGGCCTCTGATAGGCCGGTGGCCATGTAATGTCACTGGTATGTGAAGTCGGCGAGCGGCCTGTCAAAACAGAGCGCCCTCTCACCGCTGCAGCCCGCATCTAGGATGTGCGTCGTGCGTTACCGCGGCGGGTCAGGTAAGACCCCTGCATGTGCACGCCCCCATCTTCAGTTTTAAAGGGCCCGCGCCCTGAAAAACTTTTTTTTTTTTCTCTTCTTCTCTGGGGCGGGGCCGGGGCCCAGGGCCCACCGGGCATTTCACCGCTACCCTGCCAGGCCAGTCTGACCCTGGGAACAACGCAAACAGTGCCGCTGATTCCCAAGCGCCGATAAATGTCACATGGATGGCATCCATGTGCGGTACGTGTTTAAACAGACCCATTGACTTGAATTTTTATTTATTTATTTATTTTACTCACTTATATAGCGCCATTAATTCCACAGCGCTTCACAGACATTATCATTGCTGTCCCCATTGGGGCTCCCAAACTACATTCCCTATCAGTATGTCTTTGGAATGTGGGAGGAAACCGGAGGAAACCCACGCGAACACGGGGAGAACACACAAATTCCTTGCAGATGTTGTCCTTGGTGGGATTTGAACCCTGGACCCCAGCGCTGCAAGGCTATGGAACTGGGCCGTGTAATCCATGCTGCCGGTCAAAAACTGACATGTCTACGTGTGGATCACACGAATACATAGTCCATGGAAACACACAGACGTGTGCAGACCCATTCATTTGAATGGGTCTATATTTGTCAGTGTCTCCAACACGTGTTGTACCTGTTACCACACGTACTGGAGATACTGACGTGTGAAAGAGCCCTAACAGTAGCTAAAAGTAAATGCACCTTACCATTCTTACCCTACTTATACCTTCATATATAGTCTCATTGCCTACTGTCAAGCACACATTGTTCCAGTCACTTCTTAGTATGGTGAACTATAAAGGGTTTTTCTACAAGTTTTGAAAATTAGTGCTAAAAGGAACCTGCTCAAATTGAAAAAAATGACCTCCTTTCTCTCTGTCATGTCAACTGTCTGCTGCACTTAATCTCTCCCCTCAGCATTCACAGGCCAAATATGCACAAAAAAACATCCCACCATGACCAGAACAGATATTACCACCACATAGTGACCAAATAATGCCACATATAGGGGAGAAATGCCAGCAAATCATGACCAGACCACACAACACCAAGGGAGAAATACCGCCACGTCATACCACATATTACCACCACATAGTGATCGAAGAGTACCACATAAAGGGAGAAATATGCCACACCATGACCAGACCACATATTACACCACATAGAGACCGAATACTACAATAATGATCATTAATAAAAAACACAATAGTAATAACACTAATATTATCACCGGTGACATTATATACAGGAGCTCTGTATATCGTATATAGTGCAAGTGCCTGCTAGTTTAACAAGTGGTTGAACCGGGAGAACCCCCTGAATCCCCCCACTGGCTTTGATTACTACACAATGAACAGAGATAGGCTTTTCAGCTCCCTTCAATGTTTACATTTGGCTGCTGCAGGCAGGAGCTAATAATTATTGATTGGTGGGGGTTCCTGGGTGGCAGACCCTCACTCATCTCACATTGCCGTCATATCCGAAGGATTGGTCTATATTATATGCCTGGACCATCCATTTGACTATAATCCAGCAATAAAATTGGTAAAAAATGGATATTTATTATGTGGACATTGACAAAAGGATATGAGTCTGATATGATTACGTTTTCTTTTCTATAATAAAATTAATGACCTCTGTAATAGTATCTTTAAAACTGAACAAAACTGATTTGATACATTTATTTGATATACGTTGTATTTCAAAGTAATAGATAGCATTTTTTACTGTTCATCAGTAGCTTTTCATCGAAGATGGAAAACCAGTTTACATATAAGTTATGTTTTTTGTATTTACTGAAATTTAAGTATGTTAGTAAATTATTTCTTATTGTTTTGATCCTTGTATACTGTTTTATATGTATTAAAACATTTTTTATTTTTGTACATTTACTTTTGTTTTACTTCTTATTGTTCAAATTGCAACACAGAGCTCCTCAACCCTTGCAAGGCCCATGAAGGATTTTGCGATAAAGAGATCCATCAGGACAACAGAGAGTCTGTTCATCATCACTATAACGGTATGTGTCCATAATGGACCTGACTTATCATTTGCAATTTATTGAAGTCACTTTTCTTTTTTTTTGCAGAAAAGTGAAAGGAGGAATAGCATACCAAAAATAAATACAAAAAGACATTTTTGAATGTTTTTTATTTTTCTTCTCTCATATCCAAAAAAATTACACCTCATAGTCAAGTCTACCAACGTTTCTGGTGATGTACCTTTCATCAGGCTTGAATGAGATATGTATGTGATGATTATAGATATTCTTAGGCCAAAAAGGAAATGTCAACTTGAGCAGTTTAGGAAAGGATGCCGGGCTGTCTAGGGATCCAGAGAGAGTGTGGAAATTAGTAACACCCAAAAGAGAAAGAACCCTGTATATAAGAGACAGTGGATGTAGGGGGATGTGGTGTGTCATCATTCTTAAATATCCTGTTCTTAAAAAATTAAAGATATGAATTTACTTTTACATTAACTATGCACATAGGAAAATCTTTACCTCTTCCCAAACCTACAAAAAAGCCCCCGAACACTAAAGAGAATTATATATTTATTTGGAAAAAGGAGAGACTGACTGAGACCACTAATACTGTAAGGGATGGGGAGATATGAAAAAAAGAAGAAAATTTGGAAATGGCAATGGGGGGTGAAGTGGCAAAAGGGGGCAGGGATATAAATTAGGTATATGTGGGTGGAGGTGGACTTTAACTCTGCCTTACTAATTGAAGGAGGTGAGACACAACTTAGGTCAATGATTGACCTGAGATAGTTGAATGGATCCCCAAGTTCTTGTATGGAGTCTGCACGGTTGAAGACTGACATTCAGGCATAGGCATACAGCAAAAATAATCTTGCTGGAACTCATCTGAAATCAAGGCCAGTGCACACACCATTATATTTAATTAATGTGCAGGTGCACACATGCTGTAGCCAATATACACGCATATATACATATACAGCAGCACAGTGAGATTAAGGAATTTCACTATTCTTATAAATATAAAAATCATGAGGTTCTGGTGACATACAGTCCCTTGTGAGAGAACCAAAGATCCCAGGCTATCTTCTGTGTCCTCTGCAGTTATGGGACTTTCACCAGCCATGGACAAGTGGGTTTCTTGACCCTCTGCTGCTGTTCCTGTTGCACCAAAGGGGCCTCCATCTACTTTCTCTTTTGTGTCATCTGCCTTCAGATAAGGAGAAAAAAGCATAATGACTATAACATTCCCAAACCAGCTAACAAAAAAAGTAGATGCAAAGCATTATAAACTTAAGGAAAAGTGTATTTGTTTGTCTGGTCTATGGTCCGCATTGGGTTCTGACCTGGTCTGGAGTCTGTATTAATGGAATTCGATCTGGGGTCTGTACAAAGAGAGATTCTGTTCTGGAGTCTACATTAATTGGAAATCTGATGTGACGTCTGTAGAAATGGGAGTCCAGGCTCTTTATAAACTAACAATGTGTGGTCTGGAGCCTGTATAAATAGGGGTCCAATCTGTTGTCTGTACAAATGGGAGGGATCTGATATCTGGGGTCTGTTTAAATTGGAATCTATATTTCTTTATTGGGTCTAGTCTAAAGTCTATATTTATTTTCAGGGTCTGGCTTTGGGTCTATTTAACCATTTACGGAGTATGAAGTGCAAATTAATTTGTGATGTTTAGCCTGTATTTGTTTAGGAGATCTAGTTTATGGTCAGTATAAATTTAGGGGACCGCATTCATATTAATGTGGAATAAAGGGGTCATGTAAGGTATGGAATGGCAGTGCTAGAATGTTTGTGGTTTTATGGGGTAAGTAAAGTTTGTTTCTTTAGAAACATTTTCCCACCATGGTTAAAAATTATGGAGAATCCCTTTCTTTCCTTCTTTTTTACTTGCCACAAATTATTGTTTGGGAATGGAAAAAACTGACTCTTCAATATTCTCCCCTACTGTACTTCCTTAACCTGGGTAAATATTGTCCTCTTGCTTCTAAATGACACATTAACTTTCTCAAGGTTTCCCTTGATTTCCCTTTATATTATACAATCTGCTTGGTCAATTCCTTTTAGTATTCAGCGTCTATGTTGGCATATATCCTAGAAATCTGATGTATTCCTCTATTTCTGTTTACTTGAACCAGTGGTACATTAATTTAACTACCGGATTTTCCGGAGTATAAGACGACCCCCAACTTTTCCAGTTAAAATATAGAGTTTAGGATATACTCGCCGTATAAGACTACCCCTCTTCTAACGCACATACGGTAAAAATTAAAAAAAAATTAGATTTGATTTCAATATGGTAATTTTAAAGTGATGAACCTTACTGGCGATTGGCTGGTTGTTGTATACAAATCCTGCTTGGATTGGTCAGCTCTCCCTGCCTGCCCAGCTCTCACTGCCTGCCCAGCTCTCCCTGCCTCCAAGACTATCAGAGCGGTAGCACATCCCTCTGGCCCTTGTATCCTATTACTGGTACCTCCTTCTCTGCCTCTCTGATCTCGCTCCTGAGGACTGCAGTGACGAGGTGAGGGGGCGCCTCACTGGGAAGGTGTAAGTGAAGCAAGCTGCAATCGTCCGGGACGCCCGGGGTATGGAAAGCATGATGCTGCCGGGCGATCGCGTGTGCCCGCTATTAAAGGGCATGAATATTCACCCCTCCCCATGCCCATGGGCGTGGGGAGCAGTGAATATTAATTTTCTTTAGCAGATGGGATAGTGTAGGCTGCAGCAGGCGGCTGCTGACTCCTGTGCCCCGCTCCTCCATGGCTACCGCTCCCCCCACACTCTGCACATCATATATATATATATATATATATATATATACACAGTACAGACCAAAAGTTTGGACACACCTTCTCATTTAAAGATTTTTCTGTATTTTCATGACTATGAAAATTGTACATTCACACTGAAGGCATCAAAACTATGAATTAACACATGTGGAATTATATACTTAACAAAAAAGTGTGAAACAACTGAAAATATGTCTTATATTCTAGGTTCTTCAAAGTAGCCACCTTTTGCTTTGATGACTGCTTTGCACACTCTTGCATTCTCTTTATGAGCTTCAAGAGGTAGTCACCGTAAATGGTTTTCACTTCACAGGTGTGCCCTGTCAGGTTTAATAAGTGGGATTTCTTGCCTTATAAATGGGGTTGGGACCATCAGTTGTGTTGTGCAGAAGTCTGGTGGATACCCCCTCCTCCCCCAACATTAAGACTATAAGGGTATACGCCCTATAAGATGACACCCGGCGTATAAGACTACTCCTGACTTTTGAGAAGATTTTCAGGGATTAAAAAGTCATCTTATACGCTGGAAAATACAGTAGTTATTTTCCTTGTTTAATTGCTGTGTTTGCAGAATTTATAGAAAAAAATCTCCACCTTCTATCTCTGATTGGTTCGTTCTGAAATAGGTGTCCAGCCAAAATGGCAACTGAACTTGCAACCACCAAAATTCACTGAATCTTCTTTTGCATATTAAAGGCGCTAAAGCAATGGTAGTTTGTAAAATGGCAGCAAACAACCCCCAAAAAATGAAGAGTGTGCATGGGGGGAGTAAAATAAAAGGTGTTTGAGGTTGGTGCATCGCAATGAGTGATGAAAAAATGGTAGGAAGATGCAGAAAAAAGAATTGAAGGGCAATTAGTGAGGACCTAAGGCTTTATTCACATATTAGTATATTTGATCAGTATTTCATCAGTATTTGAATGGCAAAACCAGGAGTGTCTCCAAAACACAGAACAGATGTAAATTTTTCAATTATAGTTTATCTTTGTAAATTTCACAATTGGTTTTGACATACAAATACTGATGAAAAATACTGACCAAATACTGACCTACTCTGACCAATGGAAATCCAGAAAAGGAGAATGAGAGGTTTGGGGGGAGCAGTAAAGACTGGCAAATGGATTAGGAGTCCCTAAGCATACAGTAGCAAATGAATGCCAGTAATGGAAAAGGAGATGACGGGGTGGAACATAAAGAAGATAACTATTAATCCTGATAGTTACAGTCCAGGTGTTTGGGTATATCCACTGGATATGACATTTGCTTGAAAGGTGCCGGTCCCAGAGATGAAATGTGCATCCATCTATAGAATGGGTGTCTCCAACCCCCATCTTGAGGCTCATGTGAATGGAAACTGTTTCAAATAAGTATATTTATACTAGGGTCTAATATGTGTACAATGACATCTGAAGCATGCTACCCAATCCAATGGCAGCATGTATCAGACACTGAGTGCATGAGCTCAGCCAGCTAAAGAGAAAAACATACTTTGATAGCCACCGGAGACCAAGCTGCACAATAAGCTAGTCAGATAGAACTGCCAGAGACGTGCCTCACCGCCCGCTGCCCTGAATTGACAGGTCTCTACCTATACGCATCAGTAGGCAGCGACCTGTCAATCTATGGCAGTGGGCAGGAAGAAGACACTGGGGACCCGCCCATCTGACTAGCCTACAGTGCAGCGCATTCCCAATGGCTATTAAAGTATGTTTTTCTCTGAAACGCCACAACGTTCAGAGTAAGAGATATGTGGCTGACATCATACAGTCAGTGTCTGATACATGCTGTCCAATACAATGGCAGCATTTAATCAGCTGTCAGGTTCTCGTTAAAGAAAAAAGTTAGATAAGCTGAAAACTATTTTTTTCTTTAATAAATTCAAAAGATGACGCATTATACAAACAGTCAGAAAAAAAGAAATCTTGCAGTGAAATGATATGTGATAAGAACAACAAAAATCTATTTTTTTCTAGAGCCCCCAATTAGTCACTTTAGCTTCTCAGCTTGATGAATGGATTGCCTAAAGAAAACAAAAATACAAAGTGCAGCAGTCAGCTTGTCTATACCCCAAGAGAAATGTAGTCATTGTAACGCTGAGCACAGAGAAGGGGGTCCCCCAGCAGATGTAGACAGGGATCATCACGGTGGGACAATCCCTTTATAACAATGGGAGAAAAACAGCCTGAAGTGCGGGAATAATGTACATACATCGACAGATAAACCGCAGTCACAATATCTTACAATTAGGTTTCGCTCCCAAGATGTTTATTTGAAAGCAGCCATGTGTGTAAATGACAGGGCTTCTGTGATAACTACACAAGCAGGGATCGGTCTTATTTCTGTTATTTATAGATAAAGTAGAACATAAAGTCTTCTACTGCTTCACACTTGTGTCCTTTCTTATCACTCTGTGGGGGGCTCTTCTCTCCAGCTCTTATGGGGCCAGCCCTCTGCATGTCTTTCAGTCCAGCTGGGTTTTCCAGAGACAGAAAAACAGGCCAGGGAAATTCCCCAGCACAGTCATTTCCATTGTGCCCTCAGAGTCTCATAAAATTCCCCAAAGGTGGACAGGATGTCAACAAAGTTTTCTTTACCTCACTAAGGCAATTGGCTGTCCACTAATCAATTAACATATTATTCCTTTACATGAAGCAAGACCATCAAGAACCCTCAATCATCTGTTCTTCATATTTAGGCACCCACATCCTGAATGATTTGTAGAGCCTGGCACCAAGGTTTGCCTTGGTATTCTTGCAGGGCTCAGGAAAGCATTCTCTGACAGTCTTTTCTGCTGAGTCACTTTTGTCAGTTAAAGAATTCAGTGAGGAAATATTCACAGGAGCCAAGAAAGGGAGGGGAGAGGTGAAAATAAAAGATAAGTGTGGGAAATCTGAATAAATTACAATGTTGCAAAATAACAGCTTTGAGAGTACTTCGAAAATGAGGAGGCTAGAAAAACAAGCAAAGTAGCCATGAGTTTATTAATCACTCCCATCACAAGTCACCATCCTCACAAATTTCATAAAACATGGGGAAAAGATGGGGAATTTTTCAAGATGCAAACTTAAAGGCGACTTCATAGTCATATGACGTGCTTACCATGACATAATCATGTTATCAAATTTATTATAATGTTTCATCTGTGATATGTTTGTTTTATGTAAACAGGACTGACTCCATTAAGGTACCATGAATGAGGCCACAAACTTCTATCTCAGCCAACTCATTTACCATTTCAGGTATGCTTTTTTATTTCAATCCTTTCCAAATCTGCATTATATATTTATTCATTTATTCTGACTGACATTCTGGACATGGACCCAGTTATCGCTAATCATGTGTTTGGATACAACTCCTTGAATCTGTCATGGTCTCTGATTTTCATTCACTTCACTTCACCAGTCAGAAGCTTTTCTGTAGATACAACTTAGAGGCCCCTATACAGAAGAAACATATCCCCATATAGTTATTGAAGGGTGAAAACCAGGGAGTGAAACAGCTAGCACCATGCCTAACTATGGAAGCCCACTGTAAATTGATGGATTGTTACAGAAAATGCTGGCCATAATACAGTAGGTCACCTTCATCAGGGCATGAATCGCATGCAAGTTGTCTCACAAGTGGTTCACCGTCCTCATCAGGTCTAAGAGATTTGATTAATAATGTATGTGTAGCACCCTGAGGATTCGGCTGCTACAGGGGTATTGCACCTCAACCCAGAGGTGTGATATTCCACTCCCGGGTAAGGATGGAGTGTGGAACTGAGCTCAGTTAGCTGCATGCACTACACACATCCCATATCCGAGGAACAGACCGACGGTACTCCCACCAGTTTATGTGCAGGTACGACAGTGTCTGTTCCTGGCTGGAGTGGGAGGGGGGTGGAACATCCCAGTAGTGTAGGGGCAGATAGGGGGAGCAGTCTGGGTAGTGCTAGGAGCTCATTGGGTGCTGGTCACCTGAGCTCACACATAGAGGGAGTATATAAGGTGGGAACCATCTTAGATCAGGGTCAGTCAGTCTGTGAGACGTCAGTCTTTAGTAGAGGTTTGGTCAGTCTGAGAGAGCCTGAGAAGCAGAGAGAGAGGAGAAAGAAGGACCCAGAAGGGGGAGAAGAGGGAACTCCAAGAACCCAAAATTAGATCAGAGGGTGAAGAGTTGGCAACAGGGTACCGGATCCCAAGCTGGTGGAGGCTACAGCACACCTTAGCCAGAGACCGGAGGTCGTGGGCAGGATCTGCCACGACCACCCACTAAATCCACCCGGAAGGCAAACCAAGAATAGGGTCAGGGAACCCAGAGACAAGGGTTTACCAACAAGAGGCCCGAGGGAGCCGGACTTAGGTGGATCCCTGGTGGGGAAGGCCAGAGAGAAGGACAAGTCAGAAAGGGAGCTCAGGACCACGCTCCAGAATCACCTGGGGGTTGGCCGAGTCCAAGACCTGGTGGACGCAGCACGGCTCGGGCGGTCACTTAAGGCCAGAGTGACCACAAGAACAGCAGTAAGTAAAAACCCTGAACTGCACAGCCCGGCTCGGAGTCTTCTTAACATCCACACTGCACCACCACTACCACCATCCTCTACACCTGACCCCCTGAGGCTATACCCCTCCCGTTGGGGGTTATACTACCAGAGCTGCACAAGCACCACCAGCCTCAGCGGACCCTGCTGCAGCGGCGGCCGTATTGACCGCAAATCAACGGGTGGCGTAGTCGACATAAAGAACACTAATAACATCTGTAAGGACTGCCACACACTGAGCTTGACACCCTGGGCACGGACCGGGTCACCGCCACTCGGAGACTACAACCCCCATCTGATCCGGCTCCGGGTATCCCCCAAACAACACTGGCCTAGGGGGCGCGTCATATGCAGTTTGTATTGTGAAATCTGGAGACAGATCAGCTTGTGCAGAGTGGCCGCCATTCATCAAGATAAGCGTTTTTCTGGCCATTCTCGATGAGGGATGGAGTGCGAGGCAAGGCGCTTAATTCAAAAGTTCAAGAAAGTCGAGCCACCAAAGCAGCAGTCTTGGTAAAAAAAACTTGTTCTTTATTCCATTTCAACTAAAAAACAAAAACAGCACGAGAGTTGTATGAATTTCTCTCTGGGCTTGATAAAGGCCAATTATTGCGAAAATGTTGCCTGCAGTGTCTCTCTGTTTTTGCTTTTTTAAAAACATGTAATAAAGAATAAGTTTTTTTTACCAAGAATTTCCTACTTTGGTGCCTCGACTTTCTTAAACTTTTATATTGCTTTTGGACCTAGTGGCAGGCCCTGCCAAGTTTAGCACAACTGGTCATTGGTGCATATGAATCTATCATTGGACTGAGGCGCCTAATTCACTAAGATGTGCATGCCTCTTAATGATTCGGCTGAGACGAGAAGTGGCATGTGCCCCCATGTACGCCTAGCCACAAATCTCTCGTGTGGGAATAAAAAGCTATAATACTCCTGTGTAATATCCAGCGCCGCACTTTATGAATGCAGAATTGCTTTCAGCTGATATAATGACTTTTTTCCTAGTGAGTGACTGGAGTAAGATTTGAGACATAATGAACGCCAGTTTGACAGCGGGAGTCGCCACACCCCTGGTCCGCCTGAACTTCACCCACTTTGTTGCTGCTGACCAAAAATGGCTTAAAAACTGAAACTTTTCAAAGCTTTTTATGGCAGAATAAATGTTTGATGACTCTGGGCCATCGTCTGTGTGCTAAACTCTACAAAGTCTATTAGCTCTAAATTTCAAGAATCTGGTTACAAAATTATGTTCATATGGTGTGTACCTTCTGGCTTACACAACTCATATTCATTCATTCCCTACCCGTGGAGGAGATATTTGTAGGAGGAGTGTTCCATATTTCATACTTTGTCATCTCATGTTCTTGTGCTTCTCTGGGATTGTGTCCAGCTGATTATTTCTACATAAACAAGCTTCTGATTTCCTCTTTGACCAGAGCTACTTCTATTACTTAGCTGTGATATCCCTATCCAAAGATATAACTGCTCTTTGTTACAGCATCTGATTAGTGAAGTGTTCCCTGTAATATCTGAAACATTGGCTTGGCTATAGACCCAAGGAAATATAATGGATTCAGGCGAGTAAGACTTAGGCTGCGTTCACACATTGCGTATTTGCTGCTTTTTTTTACGCACGCGTATTTTCCTGCAGTTTTTACCTGCGTTTTTTTACGCAGGTAAAAAAAGGACCTCCATTCACACACTGCGTTTTTTGCAGCGTTTTTTTACGCATGCCTTTTTTCTGCAGTGTACACTCATACTGTATTATGTAGTTTCTCCTGCACCTCCGTAAAAAAGCACTGGAATTACGCAGTGTGTGAACACCGCTGCGTAATTCCATCGCTTATAATGGGCACAATAGAGAGAAAGCGCGGGACGCAGCTGCGTAAAGAATTGACATGCCAATTCTTTACGCAGCTGTGCTTTCCCGCTGCGTAAAATTACACAATGTCTGAACGGCAAAGTGAATTTCCCATTCACTTTGCTGGCAGACACAAGGCACATTGCGTATTTTGAAAAAGCGCGCGCAAAAAAGCGCACAAAAATACGCAATGTGTGAACGCAGCCTAATACTGTATAATTACTGGATTAATTTCTTTTCCCATAATCCTCATAAATCCATGGCCCCACTATCAGTATTTGGTCAGTATTCAATCAGTATTTTTTTGCAGGAGTGGGAGCTAAAACCAGGAGTGGGTGATAAATGCAGAATTGGTGACTTGTTTCTATTATACTTTTCTCTGATTGTTCCGCATCTGGTTTTGGCTCCTACTCCTGAGAAAAAATGACCGAATACTGAGCAACTACTGATAGTGGGGCTGTGGCCTAAGGCTGATCCTGGTTGTCTGGGAGCCCAATATTTACGTATCCACGCTCCTGTCTCTGCATGCTTTAGTCTTTCCAGTGGTGCCTGCAAACTCCCTGGAGGGCACCTGACAATCCAGGATCACCGGCCAACCAAGAGGACTAATTGCAGGGTGCATGCAATGGTCAATATGGGCTTTCTACACCTCTCTATGCATACTGCAGGACTCCATTCCATTTGTGATTGGCAATCAGAGTAAATAAAATGGTACATTTGTTTTTTTTCTGCATTTTAGGGTTTACTTACACTGGCAAGAAGCATCCAATGATTCTCTTATACGTCGGATATACGCTGCCAATCGCAACATGCAGCAATTTTTTTTCTCATGCTGACTCAACATGAGAATATAAATGCTAGTTGGCACTGCTCCATAGTATAACATTGTAGTGAGTGCTATCCGATGAAATTTCGGATAGCACTCGTCTGAGTTATATGCTGGCTACTCACCAGTGTAAGCGAGCCCTAAAGCATAGTAATACCTTAATACAGTTATTACATATGTGATCGCAAAAGAAATGCAAAAGAATAATTTTGCAATAAAAAAGAAACCTAGTACAGCAAAGTTTGCATAAAAATATAAAAAAAACCTTCTGACCATCTGAACAAGTACAGCAAACCTTCCATCAGTAAAGGATTAAATTATTTATATATTCCCATGTGTTTAAGCAGAATGGGCATGATGGGGCGTTTAGGCACATATTTTACATGGGATCCCTTTGCTGGCAATGTTCATCCATACTGGTTGTTTGTGCTGCAATTGTTGTTGTTTTTTATTTATTTTTAACTTATATTAAACACCACCAAAACATCCCCACCAAAGGCACGGTTACACCTATTTGGTTCCTCTCTCTGCCACAGAGCCCTATTAATCATGGACTTCCAGTTTGATTTTTTTGTGTGTCTTCACATCTCCCTTTTATAGAGCCCCTGTCACCTTTCTTCCTATTCTTTTGCTGCCTCCCTCCCCTGACAGCGACCTTCTTTCTACCACCCTATTAAGTCGTTACCGTCTTGTCTCACCCCTTCTCACAAATTGGGCCCTTTGACAGTTTAGGTTCCATCCCCTCTTTATAGGGCCATCCATGGTTAATTAGTTATCTCTCTTTCTTTTAACCCCTTTATCCCCAAAGATGGTTTGCACGTTAATGATATTTAATCTCTCTCATCTGTATTTTTACCTCCTCATTTAAACATGGCAGCACACATCCATTACTTAAAAAACCATCCCTTGACCAAAACTGTGCTGCTAACTACAGACCTGTGTCTAATCTTCCCTTCATCTCTAAACTCCTGGAACGCTTGGTCCACTCCCATCTAATCCGCTATCTCTCAGATAACTGTCTCCTCGACCCTCTACAATCTGGCTTCCGCTCTTTACACTTCACTGAAACTGCCCTCACTAAAGTGTCTAATGATCTACTAACAGCTAAATCTAATGGTCACTACTCCCTACTGATTCTCCTGGATCTCTCTGCAACATTCAACACTGTAGATCATCAGCTCCTCCTCACGATGCTCCACTCTATCAGGCTCAAGGACACTGTTTTATCCTGGTTCTCCTCCTACCTCTCTGACTGCTCCTTTACTGTGTCTTTTGCTGGCTCCTCTTCCTTCCCTTTTCCCCTTACTGTCAGAGTTCCTCAAGGATCGGTCCTAGGCCCCCTCCTCTTCTTTTATACACCACCCCTATTTGACAAACAATTAGTAGATTTGGTTTTCAGTACCATCTCTATGCTGATGACACCCAATTATACACATTGTCTCCTGACTTTCTGCCGTCTCTAACATTATGTCATCCCTCTATCTGAAACTGAATTTGTCAAAAACTGAACTTCTTGTGTGTGTGTGGCTCCACCATTACTCCCCAGCAACAAGCCCGCTGTCTTGGGCTTATACTTGATTCAGATCTTTCCTTCTCTCCCCAGATGCTATCACTCGTCCGCTCACCTGTCATCTACATCTCAAAAACATTTCTAGAATTCGACCTTTTCTTACCTTTGACTCTGCAAAAACTCTTACTGTCGCTCTGATTCATTCTCGTCTGGACTACTGCAACTCCCTACTAATTGGTCTCCCTCTTACTAAACTCTCCCTCTCCAATCCGTCCTAAATGCAGCAGCCAGAATCATATTCCTTGCCAACCGCGACACCGATGCCTCCACCCTGTGCTAGTCGTTGCACTGGTTACCTATCTGCTACAGAGTTCAATATAAACTCTTCACCCTCACCGTCCCACTTCTCCTCTCTCGTCACAGTCTACCACCCTACCCTTGCCCTCTGTTCTGCTAATGACCTAAGATTAACATCCTCAATAATCTGGACCTCCCACTCCCATCTCTAAAACTTCTCACGTGCTGTCCCAATTCTTTGGAACGCACTACCCAGGACTCTTCGCTACCCCCCAATACCCACAGTTTTAAGCGTGCCCTAAAAACGCATTTCTTCACACTGGCCTATTGCCCCACCTCCCTTATCTAACTATCCCTTCCCTCCCCCCCACCATACAAAATTTCCTTCCAAACCAGATCTGTCGTATCATCTGTTCACACACCCCCATGTACTTAATAGACTTCTGTGTCTGTACTTGTTCACATACTGGTTGGTGACTGGTTCATTTAGCATTAGGTGATTACCCCATTTATTGCATTGATGGTTGACTGTACAATACAAGCAATTGTTACCATCCACCTTTCGTGTCTCCCCTATTTCCTCATAGATTGTAAGCTTGCGAGCAGGACCCTCTCTCCTCCTGGTATCTGTTGATTTATGTGATTGTTATTCTGTAATGTCTTTTATTGTCTGTACAAGTCCCCTCTAAAATGTAAAGTGCTGCGGAATATGTTGGCGGTATAAAAATAAAAATTATTATTATTATTATTATTATAATGACCAGGCCAATTTTTACAATTCTGACCGCTGTCACTTTATGAGGTTATAACTCTGGAACGCATCAACGGATTCAACTGATTCTGAGAATGTTTTTTCATGACATATTGTACTTCATGGTAGTGGTAAAATTTCTTCGATATGAATTGCATTTATTCATGAAAAAATCGGAAATTTGGCAAAAATTTTGAAAATTTAGCAATTTTCAAACTTTGAAATTTCATACCCTTAAATTAGAGAGATATGTCACAGAAAATAGTTAATAAATAACATTTCCCACATGTCTACTTTACATCAGCACAATTTTAGAACCAAAATTTGGTTTTGTTAGGAAGTTATAAGGGTTAAAAGTTGACCAGCGATTTCTAATTTTTTCAACAAAATTTACAAAACCATTTTTTTAGGGACCACATCATATTTGAAGTGACTTTGAGGGGAATTTATTATGACAGAAAATACCCAAAAGTGACACCAATCTAAAAACTGCACCCCTCAAGGTACTCAAAATCACATTCAAGAAGATTATTAACTCTTCAGGTGCTTCACAGGAATTTTTGGAATGTGGAATTTTTCACAAAAATGTTACTTTAGACCTCAATTTTTTTATTTTCGCAAGGGTAACAGGAAAAAATGGACCCCAAAATTTGTGCAATTTCTCCTGAGCACACCAATACCTCATATGTGGGGGAAAACCACTGTTTGGGCACACGGCAGATGTGTGGTGATCACCTTGAACCCCCACGTGTTTCACAGAAGTTTATAACATTGAACCGTAAAAATAAAATTTTCAAAAAAATGTTTTTCAGCCTCCAATTTTGCATTTTCATAAGAGTAACAGGAGAAATTGCACCATACCATTTATTGTGCAATTTCTCCTGAGTAAGCTGATACCTCACATATGGGAGAAAAACACTGTTTGGGCGCATGGCAGGGATCGGAAGGGAAGGAACTCCATTTGACTTTTTGAATGTAAAATTTGCTTGAATAATTAGCGGACGCCATGTTGCGTTTGGGGAGCCCCTGATGTGCCTAAATAGTGAAAATACCCCACAAGTGACACCATTTTGGAAACTAGACCCCTCAGGGAACTTATTTAGATGTGTGGTGAGCATGCTGCTTCACAGAAGTTTATAATATGGAGCCATAAAAATAAAAAATAAAAAACTTTTTCCACAAAAATTATCCTTTAGCCCCAAATTTTTTATTTTCACAAGGGTAAGAAGAGAAAATGGACCCCAAAAACTGTTGTGCAATTTCTTCTGAATACGCCAATACCCGATATGTGGGGAAAATACACTGTTTGGGCGCACGGCATGGGCTCATAAGGGAAGAAGCACTGTGTGACTTTTTGAAGGCAAAATTGGCTGGAATCAAGAGCAGACGCCATATCGCTTTTGTAAAGCCCCTGATGCGCCTAAATAGTGGAAACCCCCTACAAGTGACCCCATTTTGGAAACTAAACCCCTCAAAGATTTTATCAAGCGTTACAGTGAACATTGTGAACCCAGAGTCATGACACAGAATTTGATAACTTTAAGTCATCATATTGAATAAGTTGTCATTAGTCTTGAGCGCAAGTGCTCGCTTCTTGAGTTTGCATCGACTACTCGGGTATGCAAAATGTATTGCGGGTTCTCGAGTGACATGCTCGAGTCCCTGACCCGCATGTTTCACGGTTGTTAGACACCCAGAAAAAAACATGCGGGGATCGCTCGTGCATGGCAGGCAATCCCCACGAGTTTTTTTGGGCCGCAAAGCATATGGGGCGGAGACTTGAGCATGTCACTCGAGCACCCGCGATACTCGGTGCATACCCGGAGACCCGATGCAAACTCAAGTAGCGAGCACTTGCGCTCAACACTATTTGCCATATTGTCATCATTTTTTTTCTTTACTTTTGAAAAAAATCCATCCCAACCCTAACACAACCCTATCCCTAGCCCAACTCTAACCCTAACCCTAGCACAACCCTAACCTTAACCGTAGCACAATACTAACCCTAGCACAATCCTAACCCTAGCACAACCCTAACCCTAGCACAACCTTAACCCTAAATTTGTAATTTTCACAATGAATAATAGGAGAAAATGAACCCATATGTGGTCAAAAACTTCTGTTTTGGCACATGGCAGAGCTAGGAAGTGAAAGAGCGCTATTTGTCTGGAATCGAGAGTGGATGCCATGTCACATTTTGAGAGCACCTGACATGCGAAAACAGGAGAAACCCCCTGCAAGTGACCCCATTTTAGAAACTAGACCCCTCAAGGAACTCATCTAGGGTTTTACTGAGCATTTTTAACCTACAGATGATACACAAAACATTATAACTTTAGATGTGAGAACAAAAAATCTAATTTTGAAGTGTTTTGTAGTAAGTATTTGCAACCCATAAGTGCCTCTCATAATTTTATAACATTGAGACGTGAAAGATTCACAGTTTGTTGGTAAAAATTTAATTTTGTATTTCCTGAAAATTTGTCAGGTACACAAGGGTTAATTTGCAAAACTGGACCCGATAATTTATTGCGCAATTTCTCCCGAACACAGTGATGCCCCATATGTCGTCAGATATTACTGTTAGGCCACACGTCAAGGTTAAGAAGGAAGGAGCACTATTTGGCCTTTGGAGCACAGATTTTCCTAGAATAGTTTGCAGGCAACATTTTCAGAGCCCCTAGGGTGCCAGAACAGCAGAAAAAAAACAAAAGTGACCCCATTGTAGAAACTGCATCTCTCAATGAATTCAGCTATGACTGCAGTGACTATTTTGTACCATCCATGCCGTGCTTTATTCTAGAGAATTGTAAATATACCTGTTTAGTGCTCATACATTGTGCCCCCATGCAGTGTAGAGCCCCCATATATTGTAGCGCCCCCATACATTTTGCCCAGCTTGTGCTTCTGGAGACATGCACCCCGTAAATTGTTAAGTGCTCTCTCCCCACTACAATACTGCCAAACAAGTGACCACTTACTTTGGTTTAGGCACAGTGTGGTTCAGGAAGGGGCATTTGGATTTGGGAGCACAGAATTCACTGGATTTTATTTGAGGGGACGGGAGCCATTGCTTTTCCAGAGTCTTTATTTTACCAGTAACGTGGGAACCCCCTATAGTTCCAGTGACAGATGACGGACCTGAGTGGGAGCTGGTTTTATGCAAGATCAGTTATGTTTTTTATTCGTAACATTTTGGGGTACATAATATTTTTTGATCGCAGAATAAGGCAGGATCACCTTCTTGTGTTCTACGCTGTGCACTTACATTGGGGTTTCCGTGTAAATCCCACAAAAATATGATTCAGACGAAACCCCCAACGAAACCACCCACCATAACGAGGCAGATGGAGACACTTTGGACTCCATTTGACATCTGATCCATTAGTATCCATCTTTTTAGGCGTGCGCAGATCTGTGGTAGACCACACTTATGCGCTAAAAAGATGCAACACTGCCGAAACACAGACAAATCCAAAGTGACTATCTGCCTCATAAGTGAGAGGTTCCGTTGGGGATTTTGTCTGAATCACGGTTTTGGGGACTTTACACATAAATCCCGATGTAAGCGCTCAGCGAAGAGCGCAGGATAAATGTGAGCCAAGCCTTATTCAGATTTTTGGGAGGTAGAATGAACAAATAAACAGGAGTACAAGAATAGTCCTTATTTTTATTTTTGTGCTATTCACTGTACGGTATAAATAATAAGGCAGATTTATTTTTAGGTTCAGTGCAATTACAGCAAAACCAGATTTATATATTTTTTTTAGGTTTTCCTGCTATCACACGCTAAGCCTGCTTGCCCACGATGCGGTTTTTAAGCGTTTCCGTGGCAGAAATGCTTAAAAAACGCTTGCTGCAAGGTCTGTAATGTTCCCCAATGATAATCATTGTGGAAAAATCCGCAGCACTACCATTAATTTTGCGGAATCGCGGCGAAATCGCCGCCATTGACTTGCATTGAGTCGCATAATATCCGCATGACTACATGTACACATGCGGATATTATGCGATTCAATGCACGGATGGTACCCGGGTCTGGAGAAGAGGAGACTCTCCCCCAGACCTGGGTACCATAGTACCTGTAGTTAAAAAATAATTAAAATAAAAAAAACGTTAAACTCACCTTTCTGGCGCCTCCCGGTCTCCTCTCCTCTGCAAAGACCTTCCGTGACATCATTTAGTCATGTGACGGTCACGCGACCGCTGACATCAGCGGTCAGGTGATGGTCGAGTGACCATCGCATTACTAAATGACGTCATGAAAGGTCTTTATTAGAGTACCGCGAGCCGCCGAAGACACCGGACGCATCGCTGAGGAGACCGGGGGCAATCTGCAGGTGAGTATAATTTTTTTTTTTTTTTTAACATTTTTATTCTTTTTTAACAATTGATGCTGCATTTGCAGCATCGTAACTTGGTCACACAACGGAAATCCATGCCGGTTGCATGGATTTATATAGTGTGACCAAGTTGTCAAGCACTCTTCCAAGTAATGCTAAAATCGCTTGGAAAGTGCTTGACAACCCTCATGCGAAATCGCATGTGCAAAACGCTTCACAAACGCTTCTACCTGGCAGAAAAAACACATGTAAAATCCGCATGTACAATCCACATGTACAATCCGCATGCGTTTTTTCTGCCAGGGAGATGCAGAAACGCTCAGGAAAAATCCGGAGCATTCGTGGGCACATAGCCTTAAAATTCTTTTTTATAAAAAGTAGGTTTTTTTTGTCACCATATTCTGAGAGCTGTAACTTTTTTATTTTTTGGCAAACAGAGCTTATGAGGGCTCATTTTTGTGGGACGAGTTGAAGATTGTTTTGGTACCATTTCGGGAACATAATATCTTTTGATCGCTTTTTATTCAGGTTTTTCAAACACAGAATGAACAAAAACTAGCAATTCAGTTATAGTTTTTATTTTTTGTTTTTTGCACCGTTCAACATTACAGAGGTTGCAGATTCATATTTTTTTATGTTTTGCTATTGGAACATATTAAAAACAATAATTTACAAAAATGAATTTATTTTTGCATCGTCATATTCTGAGAGCTTTAACTTTTTAATTTTTTTGGCAATTGAGCCATATTAGGGCTTGTTTTTGCGGGGCAGTTTGGCATTTTTATTTATGCAATTTTTTTTACGTACAACTGTTTGATCGCTTTTTATTCACTTTTTTTGAGAGTCAGTACGATGAAAAAGCGACATTTTTGACTTTTTTTTTTTTGTTACTGCATTCACCATACGGACTAAATAACTTTTATAGAGCGGTTCATTTTGGACCAATTATGTGTATTTTTTTTTTTGTTTTATCACAAACGCTGCGTTTTGTCTGGCAAAACAGCTTTTAGTGATTTGTGTGCGCTTTTTTGTGTTTTTTTTTTAAACTTTTTTGCATATTTTATTTTACTTTTTTTACCTTTTCACTTAGCCCCACTGTGGGACATGTATCATTTTTATTTTGATCTCTAGTCTCATACACTGCTGTACTCGTGTCCAGAAATGATTTTTACCTGCGGATATAAGGCGAGACTCATTAAGACTGGCATTCCGCATGTCAGCCTTAATGAAGGCACCACTGTAATAAGGTCTTACTACTGCATTGAGCCTCTGCCCGAACAGTTACTCCAGTCGAGTACTGGAAAACATTTTTGGTGTAATTTACACAACTAAACTCGTATAAATTTTGATTAATTTGCAGAGATGGTCAATGCTGGCGTAAAAACGCCAAAAGTCGCAGAAGTTGACAAAATATGACATTTCAAGATGTTTTAGTCTAGAAAACTGGCATAAGCACTGTGATGAATTGAGACTTTAGTGTTAATCTGTAGGTAAATAGCTTTAATTCATGTTTGACTGCTTTATTTCAGCAGTGGCTGTAGTGAGAAAATAAACATATCCTCACTGTAGCCAATTGCTTCAAGTTATAGGGTGCGCTGAAATCACGCCTCTGCACACATACGCTGTAGCGCAGCCAGCCAAACAAAATTCTGGGGAATGATTACAGCCGCACTCACTTTGTACTGACCACAGGAAGGATATAAGTTCTTTTCCTCTCTGCACTCGCTAATCCAGTAAGATAGGCATAGTTATACTATTTACCTGGTAATTTATATATCCGCTGGAAAATAGTATTCTAAACATGACAGGTTCCTTTAACGAATATATGCACTAATGCCAGATGCCTGGACTCTTCACAGAATTGGGCTGTCAATTTTCATGGTTTTGCACTCTTTAAGGGCTTATGCAAACGTCTGTGCAAATCGGTCCGACCATGGACAGCAATGCACGGACTGGTAACAGGTCTCCCGACCAGAGCATTAAAGCTTCATGTATTTATATGAGGCTGTCACGCTTTGGTCAGGAAACCTGCTGCCAGTCTGTGCATTGCTGTCCATGATCGGACTGTTGAACTGACGTCAACATGAGCCCTTAGAAGTATAGGACATGCAGAAGCAAGGATTATTTCTGCCTGAGTGATATACAGTTGTGCTCAAAAGTTTACATACCCCGACAGAATTTTTGTCACACATGGCGTGACAATTATTGAGTCACTCTGGGGAGATCTCAAGCGCGCAGTTCATGCTAGACTGCTCAGGAATTTACAGGAATTGGAGGCCTTTTGCCAAGAAGAATGGGCAGCTTTACCATCTGAGAAAATAAAGAACCTCATCCACAACTGCCACAAAAGACTGCAAGCTGTCATTGATGTTAGAGAGGGTAATAAGAACTGGGGTATGTGAACTTTTGATCAGGGTCATTTGGATGTTTTTGGTTGTCATTAAGATTTAAATAGAGAAAACACAGTAGTTTGACAATGTATGGCTTCACCCAACCAATAACTATGAGTGGAGAAAAAGTTTTTTTGTTATCATTCATAATCTCTGAAACAAGGCCAAGAAAGCAAAAATTCTGCCGGGGTATGTAAACTTTTGAGCACAACTGTATAAGGAAATAACAACGAGGCATTTGTGGTTAAAGACTATGAGGATGTTGAATTCTTAGTGTTACACGCACGCCGCTAGGTTCAGATAGGGGCAAGGTTACATGAATTCTTTGGAATCCTGGGGGAACCGTTACTCAGGGCGACCATAGACCATGTGATGCAGCTTCTCTCAGGCACACAGGGGTATTGACCCTCAGGCACAGACACGTAGGTTGTTTCACTTGCTGACCAGACACACTTGACACGAGTCCTCATAAACAGTAGAACAGTAGCATTTAATAAGAAGCCGCACAGCCAGTGCAAGTTAAGTCTTATGAGCAACAGGCTCCAGTAACAAACAGTACAGTTTCCTTAGCAGTACAGCAGTTCCCAGTAGTACAGGACAGCACAGTTCTAATGCAAAGGCACATTAATGAACACAGCATTCTTTACAGCACAGTGAGATGGAGGAGAGGGGAGGGTTTCCTGAGGGAGATGATCCCTGTGACACCATTTCTTACAGTCCTTATCTTTCTGCTTGACAATACTCTACACTGCTAGTTCAGGAACTCTACCTGACCTGTGCTTAGCTTCACTCCTGACTTGAATACTTTTTACTTGCAGGGGCGCTTCTGTGAGATACAGATAACACACTACCTTTCCCTTCAGCTCAAGCCAGACAGTAAACAAGTTCCCCACAATCCCCCTGGGGCTCTCCTAAAACACTCCCCTTCTCCTGTGACTGTGTTAACCCCTCTAGTTGCTGGATGCTTTTGGAGAACAACACTTCCTGTCTCATGTGCTTGTGTTACTGCTAATAGTTGCTGAATGCTTTTAAAGCAACAGCACTACTTCTGCATGTCACACTGGAATTACAAAAGATGATAAAAACTAGAAAATTATCCTTGGTGTAATCTACAGTCCCTCCGCCTAATATTTCTGAAGAATTTGAGGATTAGCTACATAAAAAATGGAGGCTGTAAAGTTGGGATAAAAAGTCAATTGTACCTAATCAGATAATGACTTGGGAGGGGTCATGGTTTTTGCTCCATCTGCCAAGGGGAGAAAATTCCTCAGCATTCCTTGTAGCAGGATAACCATGTGGGCCAGTTCATGGAAGACCATTGGTAACAATACAGAGCTTGTTGGAAATCTTCATAAAAAACTTGGAAATAGTGACCAAAATATAATTTTACTTTTGCCTATACTGTAAAAATACAAACTCAAACCAAGAAGACAAAAACTACTCATTTTAAAAAGGTTGATTTACTCAGATAAAGGGTGATCTGACCAGTTTCAGAGCAGCTTGCAAGTTCCGTAGCAGAGAGTTTGCAAGTGCTGCACTCTTTGCTTAGGAATTCTGATTAGGACACTTTATCTTATTTTGTATTTCATACCTTATTTATTGATCACTTGACATCATGAATTGATTATGATATTTTTTTTAAAAAATGAGATATAAATTTCTAGCACTACATTTGGTATTTATTGTTGGCCATTTTTTTGCACAGTGCTTTCAATATATTAGCATTGTGTCCCCTTCTTTATATTGAAACGTCTTTTTTATGCATGGCACTATACTTGAAGTACATCCAGGAAGGATCTTCACTATTATTTTTCTGAGTGATTTAGCATATTCTGCATTTGTTTCTCTCATTAATATTTGTGTGTCTATTGTTCTTTGTTGAAATTAATAAAGATTTACATATTTTATTCAGTTGGGCATTGGCTTCCCTTTCTCTTGTATGTTTTTTCCAATTGAAATTAAGATTACACCGGAACTATTCTTGAGCAATGCAATACTTCTACGGGCTGTATCTATGCTCAGATTGACCCCAGAGGGGAGAAGGTAAGTCCCCTGGTTGACACCTGTTCAGTAATGGGCCCCCAGGGTCCCACCACCATACACGACTAGTGCTTGACACAGTATTCTGATGCCTTATACACAGACAGGCGGCATAGAGTATTTCATTCCTTTAGCAAACTATCCATTTTGTTTTTTATTTGCTTGTATGACACCATTAATGTTCATAGTGCTTTACAGACATCATCACTGTCTCCATTGCGGCTTAAAATCTAAATTGCCTATGAGTATGTCTTTGGCGTGTGGGAGGAAACCCACACAAACACGGAGAACATACAAACTCTTTGCAGATGTAGTCCTAGTTTTTTTTAGGTTGTCCTAAGATTTGAACCCAGGACCCCAACGCTGCAAAGCTACAGTGCTGACCACTGAGTTACCATGCTTTATTGTTACATAGATGAATAGGCTGGTTGAGATGATAAAAGGGGCAGCAGCATACCACCCACTGTCCTTCCTTCTAGGGTCACACCTTTTCAAAAAGGCTTCAGTGCCCCTGTTCCTGCTGCTGTCTGCCATTGTGTGAGCATTGTGAGGCAGTGAGGGGAATAACATAGGAGGGTTGTTATGTGTCCCCCACAATGCACACAGAAGCATACTAAACCCACTGGAGAGCATTGTAATTACAGCCACAGCTGTGGTTACAAGGTAAAATAAAAGAGAGTGTGCATTTGGTCAAACTATTTAACCAAGTCAGATTTAAGAAAACCTGACATGGGCTTTTTTTTTTGAGAGATCTGTAGGATAGTAGTGGGATGGATCTCTCGATCCACTTCAGGTCTTGGGAGTGGCCCATGTCCACGATTCCCATTTAAACTTTCAGGTAAGGTTTGGGTGTGTCAGTTTTTTGGTTTGCAAGCATCAGAGCAGGAGGCTCTGTGCAGGACAGGTCTGTGTGAGACTAAACACAGGCCAGTGCCAGAAAAAACAAAGCCATTGACTCACCCCCGAGTGATACGGCAGTGCAGTCACCCACGGCGCAATGGAATTGATATGGACTGTTACGGACGATCTGGTTACAAACTGGAGGATAAAGTTTGAGGGTTTTTTGTCAGTTGTCAAAATAAAGACATTTAAGTTGGACTAATCTGGGTCACTGCCTCATTAATGCACTGTCATGAAAGCCGCTGCATTATAGCATGTATCCGCTAGTCCAGGGCATCTGGTGACTGACAGTACTCTTAGGACAAAACAGTCCAAAGCAAGAGCAAGGCAGCATGCGAAGGGCTCATTCAAACAAATGCGTTATGCATGTGACGCGCCCCCTGGGCCATGTTGTTAGGGATACCCGGAGCCGGATCAGATGGGGGTTGTAGTCTCCGAGTGGCTGTGACCCGGTCCGTGCCCAGGGTGTCAAACTCAGTGTGCGGCAGTCCTGGTAGTTGTTGTTTCTGTGTCGACTACGCCACCCGTTGATTTGCGGTCAAAAGGCCGCCGCTGCAGGATGGTCCGCTGAGGCTGGTGGTGTGTGTGCAGCTGTGGTAGTATAACCCCCAACGGGAGGGGTATAGCCTCAGGGGGTCAGACGTGGAGGATGGTGGTTGTGAAGGTGCAGCAAGGAGACTCAGAGGCATAAAATGCAGTTCCAGGGTTTTACTTACTGGTGTTGCTCGGGTCACTGTGTACAGCAGTGACCACCCAAGCCGTGCTGCGTCCACCAGGTGCGGGACTCGGTCAACTCCCGGGCAATTCCGGAGCGTGGTCCTGAGCTCCTTTCTGACTCTCCCTTCCTCTGGCCGTTCCCACCAGGGATCCACTTTTGGCCGGCTCCCTCGGGTCTCTTGGTGGTCAAGCCTCCTCTGGGCTCCCTGACCCTATGCTTGGTATGCCTTTCTAGTGGATTTGGTGAGGGTCGTGGCAGATCCTGCCCACGACCTCCGGTTCCTGGCTAAGGTGTGCTGTAGCCTCCGCCAGCTTGGGATCCGGTACCCTTTTGCCGACCCTTCACCCTTTTGTCTTTATTCTGGGATCTTGGGGTCCCCTCTCGTCCTGCGCCTCTGGGTCTCTCTTCCTTCTCCTCTGCTCTGCTTCTCAGGCTCTCAGACAGACTGTCTGACTGACTCACAGGCTGACTGACTGACCCTGATCTAAGATGGTGCCCACCTTATATACTCCCTCTATGTGTGAGCTCAGGTGACCAGCACCCAATGAGCTCCTAGCTTTACCCAGGCTGCTCCCCCTATCTGCCCCTACACTACTGGGATGTTCCACCCCCCTCCCACTCCAGCCAGGTACAGACGCTGTCGTACCTGCACATATACTGGTGGGAGTACCGTTGTTCTGTCCCCCGGAAATGGGATGTATGTAGTGCATGCAGCCTACTAGCTCAGTTCCACACTCCATCCTTACCCGGGAGTGGAATACCACACCTCTGGGTTGAGGTGCAATACCCCTGTAGCAGCCGAATCCTCAGGGTGCTACATTCCCCCCTGGTAAATCACAGCACGTCCTCGGGCTGTAAAAGAATAAACATCCAAAAACATACAATTTTTTTTTTCAAAACATAAACATATAAAACATTATATATATCATAAAACTTTTCATATTAAACATTCTTGTTCCTCCGGCCACGGTGCAAATTGTGACCGGGTAAGTGCCACAGTCTCTTCTGGAAGAAAAACAGTTTCCTATAAAACCAGTAGGGGGCGCCTTAGAAAGCGCAACTATGTACAAAAAGGGGAAGGTATGGCCGCTCTCAGTCCTCAGCCAATGGGGATGAGGAATGGCTGTTCACAGTCCTCAGCCTGTGGGGAGATGGGACACACTGGAACAGTTCACACTTGTCCCAACGGGGGAACATATTTAAATTAAGCAGCATGGCATATACCCTTACGGGTAACTATATACAGTTTCAGTTCACCTCTTAATGGTGACGATGCCCTCCTGCTCCTTCCTGAGGGTAGGCTTCAGACCCGTCCGGGTCCTCTTGAGTGAACCCGATGAGGTCTCCTCCAGTGGGGTCCCACGCAAACTGCGCTTCCTCCAACGAGAGTGGGGTGATCTTGACGGGCGCCGGAGCCGGGATCAGGGGCTCATCCAGGGGTCTTTCTTTCCGGAGTCGGGGATGGTGGTACTCCGGTGGCCACACAGGGGGCTGCCCATCCGGGCAAGTGTGCTGGGCAAATAGGTCTTCACCCAGGTGTGGCGCTGTGGACGTTGAGGGCGCGGTGGTGGTAGCGGCGCCCAGGTTTACCAGGCCTTGCAACCAGGCCTGGGGCACCCTGAAGGTGAAGGGCACCGTGAAGACGGCGGCGCCCGGGTGTTCTTGACTTTGCGACCAGGCCGGTGGCTCGGCAGAGGTAGAGGGCGCTGTTGGTACTGCGGCGCCCGGGGGCACTCGGCCTTGCGACCAGGCCGGTGGCGTCTCCTGCTTGGCCGTGCTCAGGATTGAGGCGCGTGACGTCACAAGAGGTGTGGCCGCGGCTCCTGCTTGAGGCCTAGTCTGGAGCGGTAGCGGAGCGGCAACGGGCACGATCGGTGGGATTTCGGGCTCTGCGACGGGGAGCGGGGGTAGGCTTACGGTGGCCGGGCTTGGGGTAGTGACGTCCCCTTTACTTGCCTCCGTATCTTCAGCTCCCTCTGTGGCGTCTTCTCCGGCCTCAGTCCCTTCTGCATCCTCTTCAGGGGCAGGCGTGCTCCTCGTTGCGGGTGGTGTGCTTCGCTGGCGGGCTCCAGCCTGCTGGGCCATCTCTCTGCTCCATGCGGCCAGTACGTCTCGCTGCACTCGGGCCATCCTCTGAGCCAAGCCCTCCAGTGCGGTCCGTGCATGCTCCCGATCTCTGGGGAGCTGCGCCAGGATCTCCACCAGGCCTTCTGGGGTTGTCGCTTGCAACAGGCTCCTGACCACTGGGTCGGTGCTGCCTGCCTCTCCCTCCATCTCCGGGTGTGTTCTCTCTAGACTCCTCCAAGCTGCACCCATCTTCTCTCTTTTGTTCTGTCTACGCCCATACCGAGGGCGGTCCTGGGGCAACTTTATGATTGCCAGTTCCAGGGGCAGTTCTCTCACGCTGATGGACATATCAATCATCACAGTCTCTGCTGGTGGGGGCGGTTTCCACTTTTGGCGCCATTTTCGGTCCTGGCCCACGATGGGAGGTGGCCTCTTGCCATCCTTTGGCACGCCCATAATGGCGTCCGCTCTGCCAAGGCGGGAAATCTTTTCTGATGGCGGGAATCGCTTCCCAGTGGCGGGAAACTCTGTGGATGGCGGGAAAAGACTGCAGATGACGGGCAAATGGCGGGAACTGATCCGAGATGGCGTCCGATGGCGGGGACCCTCTGGAATTGGCGGGAGACTTCTTTTTGAGGTAAATGCGAACTTTTCTTCAGGCACGCAGTACCCGGTGGTTGCGGGCACGTGATCCTGCCGACTACGCCAAAGTTGACGCGCCCCCTGGGCCATGTTGTTAGGGATACCCAGAGCCGGATCAGATGGGGGTTGTAGTCTCTGAGTGGCTGTGACCCGGTCCGTGCCCAGGGTGTCAAACTCAGTGTGCGGCAGTCCTGGTAGTTGTTGTTTCTGTGTCGACTACGCCACCCGTTGATTTGCGGTCAAAAGGCCGCCGCTGCAGGATGGTCCACTGAGGCTGGTGGTGTGTGTGCAGCTGTGGTAGTATAACCCCCAACGGGAGGGGTATAGCCTCAGGGGGTCAGACGTGGAGGATGGTGGTTGTGAAGGTGCAGCAAGGAGACTCAGAGGCATAAAATGCAGTTCCAGGGTTTTACTTACTGGTGTTGCTCGGGTCACTGTGTACAGCAGTGACCACCCAAGCCGTGCTGCGTCCACCAGGTGTGGGACTCGGTCAACTCCCGGGCAATTCCGGAGCGTGGTCCTGAGCTCCTTTCTGACTCTCCCTTCCTCTGGCCGTTCCCACCAGGGATCCACTTTTGGCCGGCTCCCTCGGGTCTCTTGGTGGTCAAGCCTCCTCTGGGCTCCCTGACCCTATGCTTGGTATGCCTTTCTAGTGGATTTGGTGAGGGTCGTGGCAGATCCTGCCCACGACCTCCGGTTCCTGGCTAAGGTGTGCTGTAGCCTCCGCCAGCTTGGGATCCGGTACCCTTTTGCCGACCCTTCACCCTTTTGTCCTTATTCTGGGATCTTGGGGTCCCCTCTCGTCCTGCGCCTCTGGGTCTCTCTTCCTTCTCCTCTGCTCTGCTTCTCAGGCTCTCAGACAGACTGTCTGACTGACTCACAGGCTGACTGACTGACCCTGATCTAAGATGGTGCCCACCTTATATACTCCCTCTATGTGTGAGCTCAGGTGACCAGCACCCAATGAGCTCCTAGCTTTACCCAGGCTGCTCCCCCTATCTGCCCCTACACTACTGGGATGTTCCACCCCCCTCCCACTCCAGCCAGGGACAGACGCTGTCGTACCTGCACATATACTGGTGGGAGTACCGTTGTTCTGTCCCCCGGAAATGGGATGTATGTAGTGCATGCAGCCTACTAGCTCAGTTCCACACTCCATCCTTACCCGGGAGTGGAATACCACACCTCTGGGTTGAGGTGCAATACCCCTGTAGCAGCCGAATCCTCAGGGTGCTACACATGCGTGTAATAAATCACAATGGGTGCGTAAAAAAGAAAAACAGATCACATGCGGGTTACCATATATATGTCATATGTTTTTCATGGATCCATTACAATTATTAAAACAGAAAACTGTATTTGACCTTTGTTATTTATTACATTGTTCAAGTATGTAAAAACTGTATACTATATGGACATAAAAAATGGATAATTGGCTTCTATATGAAAAACGAATATGAACATAATAATAATAATAATAAAAAAAATTATTTTTATAGCGCCAACATATTCCGCAGCACTTTACAAATTTTAGGGGGGACTTATACAAACAATACAGAATAAACATATCTCATATCGAAAGGAGTGAGGGCCCTGCTAGCAAGCTTACAGTCTATGAGGAAATGGGGGAGACACAAAAGGTAGAATGTACATATACTGTATTGTATAATGCAGCCTTGATATACTAAATAGGATAAATAATACATGGACTAGTCGCCTGCCAGTATGTGTACAGTCCTGACCGAGGCTATTAAGTACATGGTTGGTATGAACCTGAAATTGAAGAAGATTTTAATATGGGGGAAAACTGGGACAGACAACTGGGATGGACAGATAGTGTGTGGAGGCGATACGCCAGTCTAAAGAAATGGGTTTTTAGGGTCCGCTTGAACCTGTGGGTATTGTGAATTAATCGAACTGTCCTGGGTAGTGCATTCCAAAGAATTGGCGCAGCACGCGAGAAATCTTGGAGACGGGAGTGGGAAGTTTGGATTATAGAGGATTTTAGTTTTAAGTCACTGGCAGAATGGAGGGCACGTGTAGGGTGGTAGACAGACAAGGGAGGAGATGTAGGGGGTTACTGAAGCATGGAGCGCTTTGTGGGTAAGCGTGATAAGTTTAAATTGAACTCTATATTGGATGGGTAACCAATGCATTGACTGGCACAGGGAAGAGGCATCGGTGTAGCGGTTGGCGAGGAATATGATCCTGGCTGCTGCGTTAAGGACGGATTGGAGAGGGGAGAGTTTAGTAAGAAGGAGCCCGATAAGTAGAGAGTTGCAGTAGTCCAGAAGAGAATGAATAAGACCTACAGTAAGAGTTTTTGCCGAGTCAAAGGTGAGAAAAGTCCTGATTCTTGAGATGTTTTTGAGGTGTAGATGACACGAACAAGCGAGTGATTTGATGTGAGGAGTGAAGGAAAGATCTGAGTCAAAAATTACCCCAAGACAGCGGGCTTGTTGCTGGGGAGTAATGGTTGAGCCACAAACGGAAATGGCAATATCGGGCACAGGTAGGTTAGTGGAGGGAGGAAATACGAGTAGTTCAGTTTTTGACAGATTCAGTTTTAGACAGAGGGAGGACATAATGTTAAACACAGCAGCCAATCACTGGTCTTTTGTAGTAATGCAGGGGTGATGTCCGGAGCAGAGGTGTATAATTGGGTGTCATCAGCATAGAGATGGTACTGAAAGCCGAATCTGCTGATTGTTTGTCCAATGGGAGCGGTGTATAAGGAGAAAAGAAGGGGGCCTAGGACTGATCCTTGAGGAACCCCAACAGTAAGGGGAAGGAGAGAGGAGGAGGAGCCGACAAAAGACAGAGAAGGAGCGGTCAGAGAGATAGGAGGAGAACCAGGAGAGAACAGTGTCCTTGAGGCCAATAGTGCGGAGCATAGTGAGGAGGAGCTGGTGATCCACAGTGTCGAATGCTGCAGAGAGATCACACAGAACACAGAGTATATGCTAAAACACAATTTTTTTTCTGGACAAAAAACTATTTAGTATACGCTCATGTAAACCTGACCTTTTTTCCTAGGTAATTAAAATTTGTTCATTTTTAAATTCAAACATGCTTTTGGTGCCTCGCTTAGGTTAAGTTCCCATGATGAACTTTTGGTGAGTTTTTGACGCTGCTTATTTTCACTGTTCGGAAAATGCAGTGTCTTACAGTTCCAGCAAAGTGGATGGGATTTTCAGAAATCTCACACCCATTGTGCCTTTTTTACACTGCTTAAACTGATCTGTCGTGCTTTTTTCAAGTCCACAACATGTCAATCTGTCTTGTGGGTATGATGACTTATGTGCTGATTTTCTCCATAGAATTGCATAAGATGCGGAAAATGTGCAGGTAAATATCGGAAGAGTGCAGTGGCATAAAGCAGGCTGGATCTGGCCAGCTTCAAAGCAGCGCTTACAAACGCTATAAAAAACAGCTTGCAAGTGCTGCATTCCTTGTCTAACAGGCAGGCCACCTGTGGATTATCTTAGGTGAAGAGCAGGAAACCATAACATCTTTAATAATAAGTAAATTGCAAAGTTCCACATTTTTACGAGTGCTTTGCAATTTTAACTGATGTTAAGAATAACCCTTTAAGTATGCCTTTGCATAGCACCACAGTTGTTCAAAAAGTCTTAATTTCAAACATTTTTGTAAATTGTATCAAAAAATATCTATAGTTTTCACAATGAATTCATGAACTTGCTTTCGAAGGCAATAGTGCCAATTTTTAGCCACAACCAATTTGACTGTCCCGGGAAATGAACACTTGATTTCTAAAATATTGAGCCTAGCTTAAGCAAACAATCCTTACTCTGGGCTCTTTTGTAAACTTTAGAATATGACCTGGAGTACAGAAGGCGGACAAACTGTTCCAGTCCAGTTACAGCGAGGGTCATTTCAGAGTGCAATAAAATCTAGCACAAACACTCACATAAACAATCACCCTATTATATCAAGACAAAATCAACAGTATTCACTGCTGGTTGTCTAAAATATATGCTAGTTTATCATAATGAACTCTCTCCATTTATTGATATCATAAACTAATTATTAAAGGGTTGTTAAAGGATTTGAAAAATGTATCTGCTTTTTTGCTCAACACCACTCTAGTCCGTAGTTTTGGATTTGCTTCTTGGTCACATTCTCTTTGATTAGAAAAGATGCAATCCTAAATAAGGAACTTTTTAGCGAATCCTGTAAGACCATTTCAATCAAGGTGGCTTTAAGGAAACCTGTCATCAGGATTTAGTCCTACAAAATAAAGGCTATAATGGTGCTGTGATCCTGATTAATCTGATTCCTGATGTGAAGGGATCCGCTCCGTGGCTGTTTAATACTCACCTTATGAAGTTTTCAGAAAATGAAGACTTGTGTGCTTCGGGCGAGATGTGGGGGTAGGGTTTTCTTGTCGTTCTCCACCCCCCCCCCCCCCCACCAGTCTCCTCTGTTTTTTCAGCAGGTCACTGTTTAATCAGTGACCTGCCTGTTTTTTTAAAATTCAGCGCCACCGCCATCATTGTGTGGGTGGCGCCTGCACAGTGGTAGCCGGTATCCTTTGTGTCGGACTTCAATAAAATGGCACCAGAGGAAGATCGAGATCTTGTCTCAGTTCAAAGCTGAAATCTTGATCTGCGCATGCACTGCCTCCAGCGCCATTTTATTGAAGTCCTGCACACAGGATGCCGGTTCCCACTGCGCATTCACCACCCACACAATGTTGGCTGGGCTGAATTTTAAAAAACAAGGTCACCAAATAATCAGTGACCTGTAAAAGTAACAGAGGATGCTGGTGGGGGGCGGAGAAGGAGAAGAGGACACTGCCCCCACGTCCGGCCTCAAAGCACACAAGACGTCATTTTCTGAAAACTTCGTAAGGTGGGTATTAAACAACCACTGAGCGGATCCCTTCAAATCAGGTATCAGATTAATCAGCATCACAGCGCCATTGTAGCCATGCCTTTAGTTTATAGGGCTAAATCCTGCTGACAGGTTTCAAGATTACAATCTTATTTTCTTCTGTAGTTATATTATGCCTAAACCTATATGTTTTTTTAGAATTAAAATATGATGGTTCCACAGAAAATTACTTTTAGGCTACGGTCACACTATCAGTATTTGGTCAGTAGTTCACATCAGTATTTGTAAGCCAAAATCAGGAGTGGGTCAAAAATGCAGAATTGGTGCTCTTGTTTCAATTATACTTTTTATCTGATTGTTTCTCACCTGGTTTTAAATACTGATGTAAAATACTAACCAAATACTGATAGTGTGACCATAACCTTAGTGTCATCCCATGATCCTCAAAATCCCATGTTTCTGAAGGTAATCTGTCAAGATTTAATAATAATAATAATAATAATTTTTATTTATGTAGCGCCAACATATTCTGCAGCACTTTACAATTAAGCAGGGACATGTACAGACAAAAAATTCAATACAAGGTAAGACAGTTTAAACAGTTTTATTAGAATTGAGGTCCTTGCTCGTAAGGTTACAATCTACAAGGAAATGGGGGGAAATGGGGGGACACAATAGGTGAAAAGTGCTTATTATTTCAGGTCTAGCAATTATAATAAATAGGGATTTTTATATAAAGCTGCATGATCCGGTCATCAGCCCGTATGTTTAAGTGCAATAATCAAGTATCGAGTGTAGTTATCGTGCGCATGGAGGGTGTGGAGACAGATGAATAATAGGGAACAGGTTATGAATAATATTTAGAAGGAGGGAACAGGGGAAAGTTAGTTTACTGAGTTGAAGTGGTAGACTTGTTTAAAGAGATACGTTTTTAAAGCGCGTTTGAAGACTTGGGGACTAGGTATCAATCGGATCGTCTGGGGAAGTGCATCCAGAGAACTGGCACAGCACGAGAGAAGTCTTGGAGACGGAGGTGCGAGGTTCAGATTATGTTAGTTTTAGGTCATTTGTAGAAAGGAGGGCATGTATAGGGCGATAGACAGAGATGAGAGAGGAGATATAAAGCGGTGCAGAACTGTGGAGAGCTTTGTGGGTGAGAGCAATCAGTTTATATTGGACTCTGTAGCAGATGGGTAACCAGTGTAATGACTGGCACAAGATGGAGTCATCGGTGAAGTGGCTGGACAGAAATACGACCCTGGCTGCTGCGTTCAGGACGGATTGGAGAGGAGAAAGTTTGGTGAGAGGGAGACCGATCAGAAGAGAGTTGCAGTAGTCCAGATGAGAGTGAATAAGAGCGACAGTAAGTTTTAGTAGTTTCAAAGGTGAGAAAAGGTCGGATTCTGGAGATGTTTTTAAGATGCAGGTGGCAAAAGTGGGTGAATGATCGGATGTAGGAAGTAAAGGAAAGTTTAGTCGAATATGACCCCAAGGCATTGGGTGTGCTGCTTGGGAGTTATGGTTGAACCCTCCAAGGTAATTTCAATGTTAGGTAGAGTTAGGTTAGTAGAGGGGAGAAACACAAGACGTACAGTTTTGGAGAGATTCAGTTTAAGATAGAGGGAGGACATGATGTTAGAGACAGCAGACAGACAATCCTTGGTATTTTGTATTAGGGTAGGGGTGATTTCAGGAGAGGAAGTGTATAATTGGGTTTCTTCAGCATAGAGATGGTACGGGAACCCAAATCTGCTGATTGTTTGTCCAATAGGGGCAGTGCATAGAGATTAATTAAGCCTGCCAGATAGCTCACATTTTTTAATTAGTTCATGCCCGACTCCAAGTGAGGCCTTAATCAAATATTAGTCATTTTTCTCATGCGCAAAAAATGGTCTGTCATCAGACAAATAAAAAAGTGAAAGCACCACTCCAGCGATTGTTTTTTTTTTATATTGCAGCACTGGAGACGGGCTACTAATGTAAGATCCCTGGACCTAATATTATACTCACCACCCACTGTCTTCAGCTCTTCCTTGCACCGCTCCGGTCCCTCTGCGGCCATCTTGTTACTGCAACTTCTGACTGACTAAAATCATAGGTAATGGTCACAAGCTCTCAATACATGTCTATGAGAACCAGAATAAGGCTCTCATAGAATTGCATTGAAAAGTGACCTCCGGTTCGCTCCAGCAAACTGGAAACAAACTGCTGGAGACCGTTTGGAGCGACGAGAATAACAGCAGAAGATGGCAGCAGGTAAGTATAAGACTAAGTGCAGGGGCCTTACATTAGTAGCACCACTTCAACTTTGCAATAAAAAAAGACTGGAATGGTGCTTTAAGGCACTTGGAAAAGGGAAAGTTAAAAAAATTAAAGTACACAAACACGGAAAATTTCTCAGTCATGAAGGGGTGAATCTAGTTTGTCATTTGGGCTAAAGCTTTCGTGCTGTACAAAATTCATCAGTAGCGTGACAGGAAGTTACTAGAGACAAAAGTGATATCACCCGAAGGAGGCAAGGAGACTGCAGTGGACAGAGCCTATTAGACAAGCAACAATAAGGGCTTTCTACCAAGATACTCAGTGCATAAATTAGAGAATTGTACATTAGCAGCATTGAGTGCAGCTATTATCACAGAATTATCTTCATGAAAGGAAAACGAAACCAAAACCAACATGATTTTCTTGCATTGTTTTCTTATCTAGATATTTAAATGCAGTTCAATTTCCATCACAGTTATGTACCAAACGTAGTTATAACTAGAAGGGCAAAAGTTCTAATAAAGCGCGTTCACTGTGTAATAAAAAGTTATTCAGTCTTGTCACATAATTCCAGATCTCTGCTTTTAACCATTCAATAAGAGACTTCATTATTTACTCCATTTACTCCCAGGATTAGAGAGCAGACCCGTGGAAGTTCATGTTCGTCCGAACTTTATTCCAAAGTTCGATTCGGGGACCAGAACTTGACCCCGAACTCCATTGAAGCCAAAGGGGGCCCGAACTTTCGTGCTGTAAAATGGTCATAGTAAGAGCTAGGGGCCTGAAAAGAGAAGCAAAATGGGGGTAAGAGCAGGACAATTGCCCTGCAAATACAGTAAATGTGGATAGGAAAATGACAGAGGCGGAGGTCCAAGTGGAGGAGTGGAGCAGTGCCTTTCATGTGTATTTTACTGTACTTGTTAAATAAATAAATGAAAAAAAACGTTGTGGGGTCTCCCCGAATTTTTATAACGAACCAAGGGAAAGCAGACAGCTGTGAGCTGGTCTTATTTTGCTGGGAAGATGTCACTATTAGTGACGAGCGAGCACTAAAATGCTCGTTGTTCGAGTCGAGCAAATTGGAATACTCGGGTGCTCAGTCCGTGCAACAAGCCCAATGTAAGTCTATGGGAAACTCGAGCATTTTTCTGTTGCACCCTTCCCACTGGTGGTCTGCAGGGGGCCTAAAAATTGCTGAAATCAATGAGAACAGTGCTCAAATGACATGGGAACAGCATGGGGAAGACCCCTGAAAGCATCTCTGACTCCCAGGTCACTGCTGTCAACAATGTTGTCAGAGAATTACGCCACTTTTACGGACTCACAATAAAACATTCAAAAACAAAACCAAAATGGATTTTCCTGGGAAAAATGTTAAGGATCATCCTTTCCAGGGTAATGACTTGTATATAAGGCAAAATAAATAACCAAAAACAAAAATGCTTCTCCACACATTAGGTTATGTTCACAAGTAGCGTATTTGATGCGTTTTTGCACTTTTGCATTGCTTTCAACGGTGAAAAATACATTCACCAGTAAATGTCATTTTAACATTTTACTACCTTATCTGGCCATGTTGTGTGTGAGACATGATCAGACACATCCTGTTTCATTTATGAAGGAGGGACTCTGAAAGTCACAAAGCCTATTTTTATAGGGCCATCAGGTGGCCCTTACTAGTCTTAAAGGGCCAGCAGTTGGCCCTCGCAATTGCTAGAGAGCTATCAGCCGGCTATGCTTTGTTGTTTGTATTATTAATGAGTGGGTCTCTTATACTGTGATTGTGTATGCACTGACTGCAAAGGCTGCCAAAAATTTGGACGCACCCTAATACCCCTTTGAAGAGACATAGAGGAGGGCCTCAGTAAAATCTTTCCATTATAAAAAAAAGTGGGTCTCCTATAGTGGTAATGCCCATGCAGTGAGTACAACGGCTGCCAAAATTTGGGAAAAACTCCAATACCAATTTATAGACACAGAGGTGGGCCTCAGTAATGACATATTCCCATTAGAAAGGAGTGGTTCTGCTATACAGTTATAGGGTATGCAGTGAGTACAACACCTACCAAAATTTGGGAAAAACCCCAATACCAATTTAAAGACACAGAGATCGGCCTCAGTAACGACATATTCCCATTAGAAAGGAGCGGGTCTCCCATACTGTTCTTGCGTACGTAATGACTGCAAGGGCTGCCAAAAATTTGGAGGCACTCCAATGCCCCTTGCAAGAGATGTAGAGGAGGGCTTTGTGAAAAAAATGTTCCCATAACTAGGAAGTGGGTCTCCCATAATGTTATTGCCTCTGCAGTGAATGCAACAGCTGCCAAAAATTTGGAGGCACTCCAATGCCCCTTGCAAGAGATGTAGATATGGTAGATATGGTGGTGATATGGTGGTGGAGGATGAGGAGAAGGAGGAGGGCAAGAGCAAATAGACAAAATCAGAAAGCATATACCCATGTCTTCGTGTGAAGACAGAGATGCATAGGAATACAGTTAGACCTCCCTAAAAAAGACACTGTATTTGAGTTTATATTACGCTGCTATCATTCGGTAGTTTTGAGAAGTCTGGCCCAATCCAGCACTTGTTCATTTTTATAAGAGCCAGCCTGTCAGCATTTTAAGTTGACAGGCTGATGCGCCTATCAGTTATACTTCCATCAGCGGCACTAAAAACTCGCTCTGACAAAACACTAGCAGCAGGGCAGGCCAGGACGTCCAAGGCTTAGAAAGCCAGTTCATGCCACGTGTCCAGCTTGGTACCCAATAATTATAAAGCACAGAGGAATCACGAAGGACATTGATACGGTTGGAAAGGTACTCCTTCAGTATCCTCCCAAACTTTTCCCTCCTTGTGAGACTAACTGGTGCATTAGGGCTTGTGCAATGGTAGGGTCTGAGAAAACTGTCCCAAAACTTTGACAGTGTTCCCCTACCTCTGCTGGATTGGATTTGTGTCTCTCTTGCCTGTACTCCTTGGTTGTCCAAGGAACTGTGATCTCTGCCGCTAGCGTTTTCAGATGGGAATTTTTTTTAATAATTCTGCAACAAGAGCCTTCTGGTACTGCGCCATTTTAGCAGAGCTTTCCGCCGTGGGAATAAAAGATAGAAAGTTCTCCTTGTAGCGTGTGTCTAGAAGTGTCACCAACCAGTAATGACCATCACTCAAAATTTGGACAATGTGAGGGTCACAGGAAAGGCAGCGTAACAGAAACTCAGCCATGTGTGCCAGACTTCCATGTCCTCACCAAGAGGACGACTGACCATGCTCTCCTGCTCATCCTCCTTCCTCTCCTTAGGCCATCCATGCTGAACAGACTTCCTCCTCTTCCTCATTGTCACACAATCCACGTTGGGATGAGATGAGGCTGGACTCTATGGAATCACCCTGTATGGTTCTCTTGCTCCATCTCATCGTGCTCCGCCTTCAATGCATCCTCTTTAATTGTGAGCAGTGAGCGTTTCAGAAGACAGAGAAGAGGGATGGTAATGCTAACTGTGGCGTCATCGCCGCTCACCATCTTGGTGGAGTCCTCAAAGTTTTGGAGGATGGCACAGATGTCTGACCACCAAGCCCACTCCTGAGGTCTTATGGGTGGAGGCTGACCTGAATATGTGGCACCCCAGAGGGTCTGGTTGCCACAGTGGTATTGCTTCCCTCAAAAGAAGTAATGCCATGTCTGGAGGCAAGCAGGGGTTTCCTGGTCAGGAACATATTACATGCAACACTTTCCTGGCTTCAGACCAGCAAGGGGAGACCCTTCCCCTTGGCAACTGGATCTGGAGGTGGGGTTAGTTTAGTTCAGTGCAGGAGTTGAATTTAGGACACTGAAGAGAGAGGAGCTAGGGACTGGAGCTGGAGATAGCTCATCCTAGCTGGAGCACACAAGGTACCGGACACCGGAGTCCGAGGCTGTGGGGGATTCCAGACCCAGCAGCAGATACCGCAGGGCAGGAGATAGCAGGTCTCCTGGCCACATCAGACGCCCGGAGGCTCAGCAGCACCGAGGGACCAGTACCGCTACGGAGGAGCAAGGCATCCACAAGGCCCGAGCTGCCAGCTATACGGGTGAGCACCGCACGTTACACTCAGGGACGCGGGCTACATCACAGCTACAAGCAGAATAGCCAAAGAGAATAGTGAGCACGGCAGGCCTACAACTCCACCTGCCCAGGAGAACTCTATGCTTGCTCCCAGACTGACCGGGCTCTTATCTTTAGCCAGCACTCCAGTCCAGGCCTGTCTAATTGCTACCAGTAAAGACCCTGGGACTGCACTGCACGGACTTTGTGGTTATTTCTGCACCGCGACACCCTGCACAACCACCATCATCCACACACACTGCCCTGAAGCTACACTCTTCCTGTGGGGAGTTATACCACCTTTGCTGCTATACCACCGGCTTCAGAGGACTGTTCCGCAGCGGCTATCTCTATTAACCCCACTCCACAGGTGGCGTAGTCGGACATTATATAACCTATATACATCTACTACCCTTGGATTGACCACCTGGGTCACGGACCGGGTCACCGCCACGGTGACTACAACCTCCAGCATCTACAGGCCCTGCTCCGGGTACCCCATGGCCCCATGGCCCAGGGGGTGCGTAAACAATGGCATAGTCGGCAGGATTTCGTGCCTATTGCCACCGGGTACTGTGCGCCTTAAAGAACTGTGTCGCATACCGTGGTGAAGTTTTCCCGCCAATTACCGCTGTTTCCCGCCATTGTCCGCCATTTCCGGGTCGCCGCCCGGGAAGAAGAGGGGCGTAACCGCTGGAAGCGCGCAAAGCCCAAGCCCCGCCTCACGCACTGACGCAGCGCTGACGTCAGATGCGTGCGACGCCAGGTCCTCAAAGGAGACCATCGCCTGCGGAACTGCGGCCTATGGAAGCAAAGTGAAAGAAGGTAGGCCACGGTTAACTAGGGGGGAGGAAGACGCCCAATATGGAGGGAACTTCAGCCGCTGGCGCGTCCGCTGCCACATTGATGCCGTTCTCCATGCCATATATACCGGGGGCGGCGTGGTTGCCCCAGTACTCAGGAGAGTCGCACACCCTGAGTGACTTTAAAGAAAGACTGAGCAGCTTGTTTAAAGTATACCCCCTGTCCGAGGAGCAGAAAGTGAGCATCCTCATAGGTCAGTTAATTGGAGCAGCCCAGAGAGAAGTGAAGTCCTGGTCAGCCAGAGACAAAGGGACTGTGAAAGAGATACTGGCCCGCCTAAAGGACACCTTTGACACCCGTACTACAGCTGAGATAAAAATGAAGTTTTATGGGTGCAAACAACGGGCGCAGGACAGTGTACGGGACTATGCTTTAAACCTGCAGGAGGCGCTGAGGACCATCAAACAGGTGGACCCCGACAGTGTGCATGATGAGAACAGATTGCTAACTGAGCAGTTTATTGAGGGGCTCCTGTCTAGCACTCACCGGACACAGCTGCGCATAATGGCTCTGCAAAACCCCGATCTGGACTTTGCACAATTTAAAGACAGAGCCATCCGGGTGCTGCGAGAACCAACACCAGGTGGGGCTACATCTCACCGGTGCCCAGCTATCACCTACCACCAGGAGGTGGCATCCTTTTCCCCCGAGCCTGTGGGAGCTGATGCACAGACTCTGGACAATGATCCGTCTACAGACCTGCACCTTCAGGTCCAAGAGCTGACTAAAAGTGTAGTTGCACTAACCAAAACTGTGCAGTCCTTGCAGGTGTCCCCCAAAGGGAAGATCCAGCTGGCTTCCAGCCTGGAGGACGTCCCGTGGCGACAACAGAGGAGGATTCCAGAGGGAGGAACAGTGACCTCTATGACCAGGACGGACAACCCATCTGCTGCCGCTGTCACAAGCCAGGACATTATGCAAGGTACTGTAATTTAAACGAGCAAAACCTGGGGCAGAGGGCAAACCCCCAGGCGTAAGACCACCAGGCCCACACAACTGGCGAGACAAGTATGTGGGGGGACGACCGGTCCTACTTGTCGTGCTTGACGGCATCCCGATGAGCGCGTTGCTGGACACTGGATCCCAGGTGACCACTATCCCCTACATTCTCTACCAACGCTACTGGACTGATTCAGACATTACCCGCCATCCAGATGAACATTTAAGCATTTATGCCAGCAATGGTCAGCCTGTACCTCAAGTGGGGTATAAAGAAGTGACCATAAAGGTTGGCAAAGTGGAATTGCCGGCGCAAGGAATGATAATTCTTGACATTGACCGCCGAGAAAGTCATCCCATGATAACCTTAGGCACTAATGTTATTGAAAATTGTCTTTCAGAAATTATTGTCTTGTTACAGCAGGTTGCGGAGACTGCCAGTTCCAGTCAGCAGCGGGTTCTGCAGAGAGAAATCAGAGCCCTGATGAGGAGACAACAGGTAGAACTGTCTGGTGGTGAAATTGGCAGTGTCAGGATGAGTGACCCGTTCCCCATTTCCATGCCCCCAAGAAGTGAAATGTTGATATGGTGCCGGGCAGCAATCGGTCTCAGGGGTAGAGATTACCAGGCCCTGGTAGATTCCGTATACTCTGACAGCAGGCCCACCATCTTGACAGTCAGGGGGGTGGTTGATGTCCGCCATGGGAGAGTGCCAGTCCGCATCCTAAATATTGGGGAGAAAGAAGTCCATTTGCCCTGGTATGCTACCCTCGCCAAATTATTCACCGTCAGCAACAATTCTATAAAAACAGTGGAACCCTTACCTCCATCCAAACCGGCGGAGGATAATGGCTCCAAGGGACAGATGGAGGACTGGTGTCAAAAGCTACACGTGGGCACTGACTCCACCCTTCAGCACCAAAAACATGGAGTATACCGGGTGGTCCAGGAGTATGAAAGGGTCTTCAGCAAACACCTGCTCGACTTCGGGCAGGTGAAAGGGGTTCAACACCATATCCCCAAGGGAGACCATCCACCCATTAAAGAGCGGTACCGGCCTGTACCCCCTGCACACTACTAAAATGCCAAAGGGATGTTATGAGAGATGAAGGAGGCTGGGGTGATAAGAGATAGTTGCAGCCCCTGGGCAGCTCCATTAGTTCTCGTAAGGAAAAAAGATGGCACGATGAGAATATGTGTAGACTACAGGCAAATCAACCGCATTACACATAAAGATGCATACCCATTACCCAGGATTGAGGAGTCACTAGCTGCATTAAGATCTGCTAATTATTTCTCTACTTTGGATCTCACTAGTGGGTATTGGCAGGTTCCTGTAGCAGAGGCGGATAAAGAAAAGACTGCATTCACAAAGCCGATGGGCCTCAGCGAGTTCAACTGCATGCCATTCGGTCTCGCCCAAGGAACCTTCCAGCGGTTGATTGAGTGCTGTCTAGGACATAAGAACTTCGAGACAGTCCTGCTGTACCTGGATGATGTCATAGTATACCCCAAGTCCTATGAAGATCACCTGAAGCACCTGGCAGAGGTGTTTGAAGCCCTAGCTGGTTTTGGCCTGAAGGATAAGCCGTCAAAATGCCACCTGTTGAAGCCCAAGGTACAGTACCTAGGTCATGTTGTAAGCGCTGAAGGTGTAGCACCAGACCCTGACAAGGTCACAGTAATCAAGGACTGGCCAAGACCCTCCACTATCAAGGAAGTGTGGCAGTTCCTCGGGTTGGTGGGCTACTACCGAAGATTTATCCAAGGCTTCACCAAGATGGCGGCACCCATGCAGGACCTCCTAGTAGGCCAGTTCAGGAAGGCCAAAAACCCGAAGCCTCCATTCAAATGGGATAAGCCGGAAGACGAATCCTTCAGCAGGCTGAAGATGGCTCTCACAGGAGACGGGATCCTGGCCTACCCTGACTATGGCCAACCCTTCATACTCCATACAGGCGCAAGTAACGTGGGGCTAGGAGCGGTACTGTCCCAGATACAGCAAGGCAGAGAAAGAGTGATTGCCTATGCCAGCAGGAAGCTCCGGCCCACAGAAATGAACCCCGAAAATTACAGTTCCTTCAAGTTGGAGTTCCTCGCCGTAGTCTGGGCTGTGTCAGAGCGCTTCAAGCATTATCTCGCCTCCTCCAAATTCACCGTCTTCACGGATAATAACCCGCTGACGCACCTGGACACTGCGAAACTTGGTGCCCTGGAACAAAGATGGATGGCCCGACTGTCTAATTATGAGTTCACCGTCAAATACCGGGCTGGGCACAAGAATGCAAACGCCGATGCGCTGTCCAGGATGCCTAACTTACCAGATGGGGGAGAAGACCCGGAAGAGCTGGAGGAGATAGAGATCCCTGCTTTCCACCGTCATGGAGTTACCCAGTGCTCCCATTGTGTGAAGAACAGGTGCTACGCCAATAGAGAGGCCACGTTCCATCCATTGCCCCACCATGGATGGGCAGAGACACAAGATAGTGACCCGGCTGTCCGTCTAGTCAAGGAGTTGCTGACACGAGCTGACTCGTACCCTGATCCAGATGCTCCAGAGGAGACCAAACAGCTGTGGAAGGAGAAGGGCAAGCTATTCATCTATGAAGGGAAGCTGTGTCGAAGAGCCATCAACTCCCGGACACATGAATTGGTCTGGCAGGTGGTAGTCCCGAGGAGGGATGCGTCAATGGCGTGGAAGCGTACCACGATGGAGCAGGACACTTTGGCTGGAAGAAGTTGGAAGTCCTGCTACGTGAACGGTACTACTGGGCTGGCATGAGGAAAGCAATCGAGAGGTGGTGTCAAGAATGCGGACAATGCAACCTGAGAAAAAAAGACCGTGACAGCCAGAGGGCTCCCCTGCAGCCCATCATCACCAAACAGCCACTTGAACTAGTGGCCTTGGACCACGTGAAGCTAGCCCCAAGCAGGTCAGGCTATGTCTACGCTCTCACCATCGTAGACCACTACTCCTGGATCCTGGTAGTAGTGCCAGTAAAGGACCAGACAGCTCAGACAGCAGCCAAAGCATTCCAACAGCACTTCTGTCGTCCGCATGGTTACCCTGACCGTGTGCTTACTGACCAAGGTCCGGCCTTCGAAGCGGAGGTGTTCCAGGAATTCTGCAACCTGTACGGCTACAAGAAAATCAGGACAACGCCTTATCACCCCCAGACCAACGGGTTGTGTGAGAAGATGAACCAGGTGGTGATAGACCTGTTGAAGACGTTGCCCCTGGAAGAACGCAGCCTGTGGCCAGAAAAGCTACCGGATCTGGTGGACCTATACAACCATATCCCAGTAAACTCCACTAACTGCACACCTGCTTACCTGATGAGAGCAAGACCTGGTAAGCTGCCCATCGACCTGGACATGGGAGTCCTAACACCAGAGACGGCCTCACCAGATGCAGATTGGAACACTGAGCGACAACAACAATACCGCAAAGTGCAAGAGAGTGTTGAAAGAAGTCTGTCCCAAACAAGACAAAGACAAGAGAAGACTTACAATCATCACGCACCTGCTGTTCCATTGTTACCTGAAGAACAAGTCCTTAAAAGTAAGAGACTACTCCACAAATGGGATGACCAGTGGGAGGTAGACCCGTACACCATCCTACCCTCGAGTCATAACACCAAGGTGTGCCTCATTAGTAAGGATGGAGGAGAAATGTAGTGCCCCGAGGGTTCGGTCGCTACAGAGGTATTGCATCTCACCCAGAGGTGTGATATCTCACTTCCAGGTAAGGATGGAGTGTGGCTCAGGACCCTAACACCCACATGCACTACACCACATTTCCGGGGGGCAGGGCGACAATGCTCCCAATAGTGAGCACAACTGCACCTGTCCCCGGTTGGAGTGGGGGGGGGGGAACACCAAGAAAGGGGGAACCCGGTAGTGTGTGGGTGGGGAGAGTAGATTCTGGGTGCACTGAAAAGTAGGAGTATAAAAGGTGGGAGCCATCTTAGAGACAGTGTTCAGTCAGAGGGGAGAAGTGGAAGAGCAGGGCTCTGTGGAGCTCTGCTCCAGGAGGCGGGCCTAGCCTGAGAGGCCCAAGACTGAGAGGAGAAAGAGCAGGAAAGGCTACAGGAGTGGAGTGAAGGGACCCCAGGGGTGCGGACCGGCCAGTCGCCACCGTACGCCCGCCGCTACCAGAGTAGGGGGGTCAGGCCAAGAAAGGGAACCAGATCCCTCGTCTAGTGGAGGAGAGCAACTACCCTCAGCTAGTAACCAGAAGCCGTGGCATTGCACGTGTTACGGCCCCTCACTACACCCGTTAGGAAGGCACCATATAGGGCCCAGGGAAACGGAACATACATTTGCCCGCCAAGGCCCGAGGCAGCTGGACAGAAACGTGGTCAATTGTGGGGTACGATGGGCCAGAGAAAGGACACACGAAGGGGGTCCTGAAAAGCATTCCAACGGTACCTGGGAGTTGGCCGAGCCCCTCACCTGGTGAGCACAGTATGACGTGGGCAGCCATTACCTGCAGAAGTGGCTTGAAGTGTAAAACTGTGAGTAAAGACCCTGGACTGCATCACTGGACTCTGAGTCATTACTGTTGCTCCCGCGCACCATCACCCCCACCATCTGCACTCACTGCCCTGAGGCTATACTCCTCCCATGGGGAGTTATACTACCCTCTGCTGCGCACCCAACATCAGCCTCAGCGGTCTGTCCCGCAGCGGCGGTTCTCAGTGACCGCAATCAACGGGTGGCGTAGTCGGACATTTAAACATTAAAAACCAAATAAACAGATCTGCCACTGGTTTGACCACCCTGAGCCACGGGACCGGGTCGCCGCCACGGAGACTACAACCCCTAGCATTACACAGAGACCCGGCTCCGGGTACTCCCCCACACACGGCCCAGGGGGCGCGTCAACTTTGGCGTAGTCGGCAGGATCGAAACCAACCCGTTATCATCGGGTATTGTGTGCCTAGAGACTGTTTCACTGTATTGAATGTGGCGCCCACCCCAGAAGAACAGACGCCATTATATGCGCGCCAAAAGACAACAAGAAGCCACCTCCCATCGTGGGCCAGGTCCCAGAATGGCGCCAAAAACGGAGCCCACCCCCAACAGCCATGAGTGGGGCTGCAGAGATGTCCATCAACATGGGGGGGCTGCCCTTGAGAGTGATTGTCAGCAGATTGCCCCGGGACCACCCCCAACAGGGGCGGAAGGGAAAGAAAACTGAAGGGCAGGGTGTGGTTTGGATCAGTCTTGGTGGACCACACCCGGAGATGGCGAGGAGCGCCAGCCCCGGTACCCTCACGAGTGGCCTGCTGAAAGCCGAAGCGGCTCCGTGCAGCCTCGCGGAGCTGATGGCCCAGCTCCCCGGAGAGGACCCTGAATTCCTCCGGGCTGGGCTGGAGGATTTGGACCGGAGGATGGTCCAGGCGCAGCGGGAGGCCATTGCGGGGTGGAAAGAAGATATGGACTGGCTTGTCGCGACCCGGCAACAAGTGGCGCTGCCAGCACCCAACAGCGTGCCTGCCCCTGAGGACAGGGAGAGACCACCACAGGCTGTGAGCAGAGCTGCAATGGGAGCAGGTAAGGGGGACGCCCCTGCTACAAACCCTGGCGTCACTTGCCTGTCCCTGGACCCCGTCGCGGAGCCGATAGCCCCGGAAGTCGTTGCGTCTCTCCGGCTCCCGCCGCCTACACCTAGGCCCCAAGTCCCAAGAGCAGCCGCCGGACCACGTCCCATGCAGATCCCCTTGATCCCGGGTGCGATCGAAGGTGGGCCGCTCCAAGCCTGGTCGCAAGGTCTGATGCCCCCGGGCGCCTTCCACCAACTAGCGCCCCCGGTCCCAACGTTACCACCCCTGGGCACGGACTTGTACAGTCAGATTACCGGTCCTGATGGAGAGCCGGTCCCCCTACTACGTGGATGGGTTCGCCCTTGCCACCGGAGGGACCCGTCTGCGGAGGCCAAAGCCCTGCTTCCTCCGCTCCTGCCCGCTCCGCAGCCAATCACCATCCTCCAGCTCCCGGATGAAGAGGTCCAAATCGAGTGGGACCAGACCGGTGAGGACCTGATGGGGTTCTCGCAAGAGACGTGGGCGGACACAGCACATAGGCGAGAATTCTGCCGCCGGGAGATAGCGCAGCTGGAGAGGGAGAAGCAGGCGCGGCGCCAAAAGCAGGAGCAGCTACAGGCCCGAAGCGCGGAGGAAAAGACCCGAACCCGCCGAGACCCCCAGGCTGCACGCGGTCCCAAATTCACCGGGATCGTGGTCAGGTTCCACCAGGAGAAGGGGTGGGGTTTCATTCGGGACCTGACGACAAACACAGACCTCTTTGTTAATCGGAGGGATGTGGAGAGTCGCCTGCCCGCGGGTCACCTGAAACGGGATCTGTTCCCGGGGGATCAGGTGTTGTACACCCGACATCGAGGCCTGCGAGGGTGGTACGCCCTCAACGTTCAGCGGGAAGAAGAACACCGCTACCCTGCTACGCGGAGGACCCGGACGGGTCTGAAGAGTACGAGGAGCAGGAACGTCCACAAGGGGGACACCGCTACTAGAAAGCAGCAGCAGAAACTGTAAATAGTTACGCGTCAGGGTGGAAAAGGAAGAGTCACGCCCGTTTGTGGATTATAAATAAAGTTCACCCGGTTCGGGATTGTTGTCAGTTAATTTGTTGAAGTTACCCGAAAAGGGTCTGTGAGCTATCCGGCTGAGGACTGGGAGCAGCCAACCCTTTCTATCTGGCTGAGGACTGGGAGCAGCCAACCCTTGTAAATAGTTGCACTTCTTAAAGTGACCCCTATTGGTTTTATAGACGCATACCTCAACAGACACCTGAAGGTGTTTGAAAGTTTGCACTTAGTAAAATTGCACCTTGTAGGGTGACATGGACACCTGGTTGCGGCAAGGACTGTGGCCTGTTGCTGATAATGTTTTATATTTTCTACGTAAAAAAAAAAAAAAATGTTTTATATGTGACAAATGTGTTTATGCAAGTGAAAAGAATTTTATAATGTCTTATGTATGTGAAGAAAGTATTATAATATTTTTGAAAAGAGAAAAGTTTTATGACAAGTAACGTTAAAAAAACAAACAAATAAAACTTAAATTCTGCATGTCCTGAAATCGATTGTCTTTTGCTCTGCTCCAGCCCGCGGACGTACTGTGATTTACCAGGGGGGAATGTAGCGCCCCGAGGGTTCGGTCGCTACAGAGGTGTTGCATCTCACCCAGAGGTGTGATATCTCACTTCCAGGTAAGGATGGAGTGTGGCTCAGGACCCTAACAGCCACATGCACTACACCACATTTCCGGGGGGCAGGGTGACAATGCTCCCAAGAGTGAGCACAACTGCCCCTGTCCCCGGCTGGAGTGGGGGGAGGGAACACCTAGAAAGGGGGAACCCGGTAGTGTGTGGGTGGGGAGAGTAGATTCTAGGTGCACTGAAAAGTAGGAGTATAAAAGGTGGGAGCCATCTTAGAGACAGTGTTCAGTCAGAGGGGAGAAGTGGAAGAGCAGGGCTCTGTGGAGCTCTGCTCCAGGAGGCAGGCCTAGCCTGAGAGGCCCAAGACTGAGAGGAGAAAGAGCAGGAAAGGCTACAGGAGTGGAGTGAAGGGACCCCAGGGGTGCGGACCGGCCAGTCGCCACTGTACGCCCGCCGCTACCAGAGTAGGGGGGTCAGGCCAAGAAAGGGAACCGGATCCCTGGTCTAGTGGAGGAGAGCAACTACCCTCAGCTAGTAACCAGAGACCATGGCATTGCACGTGTTATGGCCCCTCACTACACCCGTTAGGAAGGCACCATATAGGGCCCAGGGAAACGGAACGTATGTTTGCCCGCCAAGGCCCGAGGCTGCTGGACAGAAACGTGGTCAATTGTGGGGTACGACGGCCAGAGAAAGGACACACAAAGGGGGTCCTGAAAAGCATTCCAACGGTACCTGGGAGTTGGCCGAGCCCCTCACCTGGTGAGCACAGTACGACGTGGGCAGCCATTACCTGCAGAAATGGCTTGGAGTGTAAAACTGTGAGTAAAGACCCTGGACTGCATCACTGGACTTTGAGTCATTACTGTTGCTCCCGCGCACCATCACCCCCACCATCTGCTCTCACTGCCCTGAGGCTATACTCCTCCCGTGGGGAGTTATACTGCCCTCTGCTGCGCACCCAACATCAGCCTCAGTGGTCTGTCCCGCAGCGGCGGTTCTCAGTGACCGCAATCCACGTTTGGCATAGTCGGACATTTAAACATTAAAAACCAAATAAACAGATCTGCCACTGGTTTGACCACCCTGAGCCATGGTACCGGGTCGCCGCCACGGAGACTACAACCCCTGGCTTTACACAGAGACCCGGCTCCGGGTACTCCCCCACACACGGCCAAGGGGGCGCGTCAGAAACATCAGCAACAGTTTCAAGAGACCACTTGAAGATATGTCCTGAGCAACTGCAATACCCTAAAGAAGACCAGGATAGCCCTCAACCCACAGAGGAAGTGGAAGAAATAGTCAACACAGTACACGGAAAATTTCCCCGGTCGTGGACACAAGTGAACAATGCAATTGTTGTGCCAGTTCTTACCTTTCTCCAATCAGCCCCTCAGGAAGCTGCAGAACTCCCAGAAGAGTTAGAAGAACAGTTGGCCCCAGAGGCAGAAGTTTCTTCGACAGCAGACCAGGAGAATCAACCCTCTGCTAATAGTGAACCTGTCGTACCCACGGTAAGCCAAAGAATCCATAGGAAGTTGCCCAGCCTACCAGTGTCACCTCAAAATACTAGTGATGCAGTTCACACTGAACCTACCACACCAGGGGTAGACACAAGGGACCAGGGTAGAGCACTGACAGATAGTGTATTACGTAGATCTACAAGAGCTACAAGAGGTCAGCCCCCTGCTCGTTGGAGAATTTAAAAATGTAAAGTATAAAAGTATTAAAAGGTATACAAGAGACTTAAAAATTTTGAAATGTTTTATATGTGTGCATTTAACCTGTTTATCCAGTTACCCGAAAAGGGTACAAAGACTTTTAGGTTATGGACGTTGAATAACCAAAGAACTTTCCCTTATAAATAGTTGCACTTGTAAAAGTGCCCCTTTGTGACAGACCACTGAACAAAAACCAATGGAGGTGGCCGAAGACGTGGTCCAGCACTTGGATCATCTATGCCCTGCAGCCACCCCAGGGCCTCCGTGGAGGGTTTGGGACCGGTCCCTCAAACTACATCTTCTTCAGTGGAATGGACACCTGGTTGCGGATTATACTGTGACCTGTTAAAGACTATAATGCTTGTAAATATTCTAATGTACTTTATAATTGCTTTTGTTATTGTTACCTGTTATTTTGCAAAAATATGTTCAGTCCCGGAGTACTGAAATTAACTAGGGGGGAATGTGGCACCCCAGAGGGTCTGATTGCCACAGTGGTATTCCTTCCCTCAAAAGAAGTAATGCCATGTCTGGAGGCAAGCAGGGGTTTCCTGGTCAGGAACATATTACATGCAACACTTTCCTGGCTTCAGACCAGCAAGGGGAGACCCCTCCCCTTGGCAACTGGATCTGGAGGCGGGGTTAGTTTAGTTCAGTGCAGGAGTTGAGTTTAGGACACTGAAGAGAGAGGAGCTAGGGACTGGAGCTCGTCCTAGCTGGAGCACACAAGGAACCGGACACCGGAGTCTGAGGCTGTGGGGGATTCCAGACCCAGCAGCAGATATCGCAGGGCAGGAGATTGCAGGTCTCCTGGCCCCATCAGACGCCCGGACGCTCAGCAGCACCGAGGGACCAGTACCGCTATGAAGGAGCAAGGCATCCACAAGGCCGAGCTGCCAGCCATACGGGTGAGCACCGCACATTACACTCAGGGACGCGGGCTACATCACAGCTACAAGCAGAATAGCCAAAGAGAATAGGGAGCACGGCAGGCCTACAACTCCACCTGCCCAGGAGGACTCTATGCTTGCTCCCAGACTGACCGGGCTCTTATCTCTAGCCAGTATTCCAGTCCAGGCCTGTCTAATTGCTACCAGTAAAGACCCTGGGACTGCACTGCACGGACTTTGTGGTTATTTCTGCACCGCGACATCCTGCACAACCACCATCATCCAAACACACTGCCCTGAAGCTACACTCTTCCTGTGGGGAGTTATACCACCTTTGCTGCTATACCACCGGCTTCAGAGGACTGTTCCGCAGCAGCTGTCTCTATTAACCGCACTCCACAGGTGGCGTAGTCGGACATTATATAACCTATATACATCTACTACCATTGGATTGACCATCTGGGTCACGGACCGGGTCACCGCCACGGTGACTACAACCCCCAGCATCTACAGGCCCAGCTCCGGGTACCCCATGGCCCAGGGGGCGCGTCAAATATCAACGGCCATGTTGATGCTGTTAATCAACAACTTCCCTCTGCTTCTCACAAATCCTTTCCAATATCTGCAACGTTGAGTTCCAAAGCTTGAGGCCATCGCACACCAGTTGGTGAGCTGGAAGCTGGAAACGCTGCTGAAGCACTGCAAGGGCGTTGAAAGCTGTAGCTGACTTTCTAAAATTGGCACACATGCGGCGTACTTTGACTAGCAGATCCGGATAGGTTTTGAGAAGCCACTGAATCACGAGGTTAAGCACATGGGTCAGGCAAGGTCATGTGTAAGCTCGCCTCGCTTCAGAGCCGCCACAAGGTTCCGGCCATTGTCACACACGACCATGCCTGACTGTAGGTTCAGTGGTGTCAGCTACAGATCTGCCTGCTCTTCAGCGGTGTGCGGTTTGTCATCTAAGCATATTAGCTTCAGCACAGCCTGTTGCCGCTTGGCCAAGGCAGTGCTGCAGTGCTTCCAGCTTGTGACTGATGTGGTCATTTCTGAGATGGAGGCTGAAGAGGAGGAGGAGGTGCAGGGGCTGTAGACCATGGGAGCAACCCTGATTGACCCAGGGACCACACTCCTCAGCATCGGGAAGATGTGTTCCTTCCCAAGGTATGACTGGGTCCCGGCTTCCACTATGTTAACCCAGTGTGCCATCAGCGAGATGTACCGTTCCTGCCCACAAGCACTTGTCCACGTGTCCGTGATTAGGTGGACTTTCCCAGTAACTGCGTTAATGAGGGCATGGCTAATGTTGTGGGACACGTGCTTGTGAAATGCGGGGACGGCACATCAGGAGAAATAGTGGCGGCTGGGGACCGAGTACTGAGGGACTGACACCGCCATCAGGTTGCAGAAAGCTTCCGTCTCCATGAGCTAAAAAGGCAACATTTCGATCGCAAGCATTCGCAAAATATTTGAATTTAGTAGTGTGGCCTGTGGGGCATTGGCTGCATATTTGCGCTTGCGTTCCAAGGACTGGGATAGGGACAACTGAACGCTGTGCTGGGACAAGGACGTGGTTGCTGATGGTGCTAGTTGAGAGTGTGCAACAACAGGTGCAGAGTGAAAGGCATCTTTGCATGCGCCATGGACAGGGGATTGGCGTGCACGCACAACAGCTGAAGAACCAGTGATGTCACCCGTAGAGACTGTTTCAGGACCCTGGCATTCGGCCCACCTAGTCGGGGGCTTTGCTGTCATGTGTCTGATCATGCTGGTGGTGGTCAGACTCCTAGTTTTGCTAATGCTGGCCTGGCAGATGGTGCAAATGGCCTTTTTGGGGTTATCTGCAGAGTTTTAAAAAACAACTAGACTCGGGAAGACCTAATAGTTGTACTGGCAACTTCTGTCGTGTTGGTGTTCCGGGTAACAGTTGTCCGCCTTGTGTCTGCGGTCACCACACTGCTTGTTCCTGTCTGTTGTGGTGCTATGCCTCCCTTCCAGTGTGTGCTTCTGTCTAGAGATGAGCGTTGTTCGACTCGAACTGTTCGCCAATCTCAAATTCGAGCTGTTTTGGGCGGTGTCCGAGCCGTTCGGCGAACACGAACGATTTGAAAAAAATTTGGCTGTTCGAGGTTATGTTCGATAACTGTTCGTGCACCAAAATCATAACTGGATTTTTTCTCAGTAATGATGAAAATTAATGTTAATACGCAGTTTGAGTGTACAGCGGGGCGGGGGGAGGGGCAGGGGATGGATCTCTGCAGGAATAATGAAGATCTCCATTTTTTTTTCTCTTTCCCGCATTTACAGTGGGGAGGTGCAATCTGTCAGCCTATCAGCAGCGCACACACGGAGCGAAGTGCTTTTTTTCACACAAGCAAGGGCATGTGGCATTGGCAGTGTATGTCACATGTCCTTGCCCTATAAGACCCAGCCATTTTCCCCGTCGCCACCATTTTCTCACTGCTGCAGCTGCGTGTTAGACGGTACTGCTGTTGCTGTGTGCGCTATACCTTGTTAATTTCAAGCCAATTTTCGCACAAATCTACAGATAACTTGGGAGTAGGGAATAGTTGTGATTGCAGTCCTTTTAAGGACTAGGTTACAGCATTTCCTACGACTTTTATCAGGCAGGTCTGTGCTCTTAAATAGATAGGTTGGGAGTAAAGACTAATTGTAATTGCAGTCCTTTTCAGGACTAAGTTACATCAGTACCTATCAGTTTTTGCCAGGCAGGTCTGTGCCAGTGCTGTGCAAGTTTTTTTCACAGCATCTGGCTAAATCTAGAAAAGCTAATACTTTTTGGCCTATTGCAGAGTGTGTTAATCGGTGGAGTAGCCTATCTGTGTTGCAAGCTACACCACCTGTGTATAGAATACCAATTTTTTTACTGCACCTAGTGAAGTAAAACCTTTTGGGCATAGCATTATTCTATTAGTCCATCTATACTAACCTCCACCAGGTTGCAAATTGAATATAATTTTTTTCTGCATCTAGCTCTGAAAAAATATTTGGGCTTCTAGCAGTGTGTGGGACTTGTTCTATTAGTCCATCTATACTGCCTCCATCAGGTTGCAAATTCAATATAATTTTTTTCTGCATCTAGCTCTGAAAAAATATTTGGGCTTCTAGCAGTGTGTGGGACTTGGTCTATTTGTCCATCTATACTGACCTCCATCAGGTTGGAAATTCAATATAATTTTTTTCTGCATCTAGCTCTGAAAAAATATTGGGGCTTCTAGCAGTGTGTGGGACTTGGTCTATTAGTCCATCTATACTGACCTCCATCAGGTTGCAAATTGAATATAATTTTTTTCTGCATCTAGCTCTGAAAAAATATTTGGGCTTCTAGCAGTGTGTGGGACTTTGTCTATTAGTCCATCTATATTAACCTCCACCAGGTTGCAAATTAAAAATAATTTATATCTGCATCTAGGTCTGAAAAAATATTTGGGCTTCTAGCAGTGTGTGGGACTTGGTCTATTAGTCCATCTATACTGACCTCCATCAGGTTGCAAATTGAATATAATTTTTTTCTGCATCTAGCTCTGAAAAAATATTTGGGCTTCTAGTAGTATGTGGGACTTGATCTATTAGTCCATCTATAATGACCTCCATCAGGTTGCATATTCAATATAATTTTTTTCTGCATCTAACCCAGCCAATAGTTTTGGCCTAATACCACAGTTTGGCCACTCAGCTCTGCTCGGTTCCCATCCATTGTTTTTTTGTGCAAACAACTCCAGAGTTGTGAATAAGTTAACCACCAAAATGAGTGGAAAAAGGCCTGCTGCTGGTGGAAAGGGGAATAGGCGTGTTGGGAAGGGGAAAAAAGGTTGTGTCCGTGGGGTAGGTGTTAAAGCAACAGTAACATCTGCAGAAGAAAGACCATCTTCCTGCCAAACTAAAATGTCTACTTCTTTTAGCGGACAATGCGATAAGATCCCTTTCTTACGGCCACGCCAATCGCTACAAATTCCAGATGAGGCACAAAAACAGCAGGTGCTTCAACGGATATCAAGTACTCCTTTAAGTGGGCTCTCCTCCACCTCAACTTCAACATCACAAATACTCCAGTCCTTAGAGGTGTCACCCCAATCGCACTTGCTTCCTCACAGCTCCCAAATCTCCAGCTGCCCGTCTGAGTATGAGGTAGAACAGATGGTTGAGTCTGCAGAGCTGTTTACTCATACTATAGCCTGGGAATCAGAGGTTGGCTCCAGAGCTTCTGTGAATCCAGACGAGGAAATGATCTGCACTGATGCCCAGAATCTTTATGAGTCGGATCTAGGACCAGACGCAGAAGGTTCTGATCATAATGTAGACCCTCATTCCCAAACTGTAACTCCTGTTGGTGGAGACAATGAGGAAGACGATGATGAGACTCAAATACCTTATTGGAGCGACAACTTTAGTTTTTTGTCAGGGCAGGAACAGGTTGGCTCTGAGGACGACGGGTGTGATAACACACAGGGTGATGATGATGAGGTTGGAGATCCCACTTACTGTCAACCAACAGTCAGCCAAGAGATGAGGTCAGCAGAGGAGGTGGAGGAGAATGCTAGTGACGACGAGGTCAGGTTGCGCCTTCCTGGACAGAGACGTAGTACTGGAAGCACGTCAACAACTGCATCTGACGCGCCCCCTGGGCCTGTGCTGTGCAGGGGGATACCCGGAGCCGGATCGCTGGGGGTTGTAGTTCTCCGTGGCGGGGACCCGGTCCGTGCCCAGGGCGGTCAAACCAGTGGCAGTCTTAAGTAATAACAATGTCCGACTACGCCACCCGTGGATTGCGGTCAGTGGGGACCGATGCTGCGCTGCCGACCGCTGAGCCTGATGTTGTTTGCGCAGCCGAGTATGGGATAACTCCCCATGGGAGAAGTATTGCCTCTGGGCAGCTAGTGTGGATGATGGGAGTGATGGTGTGAGCGTCCCAGTAGTAATGGTGCTGGTGCGGCGATGAAACACAGAGACGTGTGGTGCAGTTCAGGGTCTTTACTGATGGTATAAAGCAGACCCTCCCGGGAGTACTGGTTAGCAGTAGGGGCCTGGTCAGTCTTTGAGCAAGCAGGATCTCCCCTGGCCAGGTGGAGTTGTAGGCCTCCCCGACTATCTGCACTCTTTCCTGGCTACCTTGCTCTATGCGGGTAGAAGTAGCCCACGTCCCTGAGTATACCGTGTGATGCTCACCCGTATGGCCGGTGACTTGGGGCCTTCCGTTAGCCTCCGCTTCACGATGGCGGTGCTGGTCCCTTGCTTGTGACCGTGCCTCCGGGCTTCTAAGGCCAGAGGACATGGAATCCCCTGCCGGTTGGATTCTGCTGCTGGACCTGGATGTTCCCACAGCCTCGGACTCCGTGTCCGGGTTTAGTGTCTTCAGCCAAGGCGAGCTTTCTAGCTTCCAGCCTCTGGCGCTCGCTCCTGCTCCTACAGAGCTCCTGTTGTAACTCTCCTGTGTCTGGAACTTCACTCTCTAATCCCACCCCAGACCCAGTTTATAAGGGCAGATTCCTCCCCTCCCAGGTCTGGGTGGGCCGTGTTGCATGCTTACGGCTCCTGACCAGAGAAACCTCCCACTTGCTCTCAGACATAATATTTCTATTACTGTGGCAACCAGACCCCTGGGGTGGCACATTCCCCCCTAGTAAATTTTAGTACTCCGGGACTAAACACATTTTTTTAAAGAAACATAAATGCAGGGTATAACAATAACACAATAACATATTTACAAGAAAATTTAGTTCTTTAAAGGTCACGGCGTGTCCGCAACCGGGTGTCCATATCACCCAAGGTGAAGTTTTAAGCAAAGTAGGGGACCTGTCCAAAGCAAACCCCTTGCGTTGGCCTTGGGCGTGGCTGCAAGGCTGGAGCTAGCTACTTTGGGCCGCAAGGAGGCCACGCCAGACAGGTTTTCTCTTCCGCGGCCGTCTTCGCAAGAGGCACCAAGGTGCAACTATCTACAAGAATTGTTCTGGTTATCCAGTGTCCATAACCTGTTAGTCCAAAGAAATCTGCAGGGTAACTGAGAAACATAATTAATAACAGGCAACAAACATAAACCATAAACAGTTAAACAGATAAATTCACAGTGCATTAGTATAGATTTTCCAGCGAGCAGGCATCTGTCCTCTAGTGCTCCTGGTGGACCTACGTAACTCACTAACTGGTCCTGCACTACAGGGTGTAGAAGGTGTTATGGGTAAGCTGGGCAGCTGTCTGCGTACTCTTTGGCTCACTAGGGGCACGGCAGGCTCACTACTAGCAGAGGGTTGATTCTCCTGCGCTGCTGGTGTGGACTCTTCTGCCTCCTGGGCCGGCTGATCTTCCAGCTCTACCTGGTCTTCTGTAGGCACTTGAGGGGCTGGCTGGAGAAAGGTGAGGACGGGCACCACGATAGCGTTGTTTACTTGTGTCCAGGACCGGGGAAAGTCTCCGAGTACGGTGCTGATCATTTCCTCCTTTTCCTCTACGGGTTGAGGGTCTTCCTGATCTTCATCCGTGCTTTGCAACTTCTCGGGGCACTTTTTCAGGTGGTCTCTGGAGACAGTGGCTGTGGTCTCTCCTCCATCCTTGCTGATGACGTACACCTTTGGATTATTGTGGTTTGAGGGCAGTACGGTGTACGGGTCCTTTTCCCACTGGTCGTCCAACTTATGGAGCCGCCTTTTTCTTTTCAAGACCTGCTCTCCAGGTACCAGGGGAACAGCGGGAGCATGTTGGTTATATGTCCTCTCCTGCCTTTCTCTTGATTGGCAGAGACTTCTCTCGGCGCTCTCCTGTACTTTCCGATACTGTTGCTGCCGTTCTGTATCCCAGTCTGTCTCTGGCGAGGTGTCCTCGGGTATCAGGACTCCCATATCCAGGTCAGCAGGCAGCTTACCAGGTCTTGCTCGCATTAGGTAAGCCAGGGTACAGTTGGTGGAACCTACCGGGATGTGGTTGTACAGGTCCACCAGATCGGGCAGTTTCTCAGGCCACAGACTGCGTTCTTCCAGGGGCAATGTTTTTAACAGATCTATCACCACCTGGTTCATCTTCTTGCAGAGTCCATTGGTTTGGGGGTGATAGGGCGTTGTTCTTATCTTCTTGCAGCCATACAGGTTGCAGAACTCCTGGAAGACCTCCGCTTCGAAGGCTGGTCCTTGGTCCGTCAGCACTTGGTCCGGGTACCCGTGTGGGCGGCAGAAGTGCAGCTGGAAGGCTCTGGCTGCTGTCTGAGCTGTCAGGTCTTTGACAGGGACCACCACCAGGAACCGGGAGTAGTGATCCACGATGGTTAGGTTGTAGACATACCCACTTCTGCTTGGAGCCAGTTTAACATGGTCCAGAGCGACCAGTTCCAGCGGCTGCCTGGTGATGATGGGATGCAGGGGAGTCCTCTGGCTGGCACGGTCCCTTCTTCTTAGATTGCACGGGCCACAGTCTCTACACCACCTCTCAATGGCTCCTCTCATGCCTATCCAGTAGAACCGTTCACGCAGCAGGAACTCCAGCTTCTTCCATCCGAAGTGCCCTGCCCCATTGTGGTAGGCCTCCAGCACCATAGCTGCATCCCGTCTCGGTACCACTACCTGCCAGATCAGTTCATGTGTCCGGGAATTGACCATTCTGCGGCACAACTTCTCCTTGTAGAGAAACAGTCTGCTCTTCTCCGTCCACAGTTGCTTGGTCTCTTCCGGAGCGTCTGGGTCTAGTCGGGCGTCAGCCTGGGTCAGCATCTCCTTCACCAGACGGACTGCGGGGTCACTGTCTTGCGTCCCCGCCCAGTTGTAGTGGGATAAGGGGTTGAACGTAGCGGATCGCTGGCCCCCCACACGGTGGGAATACTGGGTAATCCCATGACGGTGAAACGCTAGGAGTTCGATCTCTTCCAATTCTTCTGGATCCTCCCCTTCGTCCGGTAGGTTTGGCATCCTGGACAGGGCGTCCGCATTGGTATTGGAGTGTCCTGCCCGGTATTTGATCGTGAACTCAAAATTGGACAGGCGGGCCATCCATCTCTGCTCCAGGGCACCCAGTCTTGCAGTGTCCAGGTGTGTCAACGGGTTGTTGTCCGTGTACACGGTGAACCTGGAAGAGGCAAGGTAATGCTTAAAACGTTCGGTTACTGCCCACACCCCTGCCAGGAACTCTAGCTTGAACGAGCTGTAATTCTCAGGGTTTCTTTCCGTGGGTCGCAGTTTTCGGCTGGCGTAAGCAATTACCCGTTCTCTCCCCTGCTGGATCTGGGACAGTACGGCTCCTAGCCCGATGTTTCTTGCGTCCGTGTGGAGGATAAAGGGCTGGCTGTAATCAGGGTATGCCAGGATTTCATCGCCCGTGAGGGCCATCTTCAGCTGGCGGAAGGACTCCTCTTCCAGCTTTTCCCATTTGAAGGGTGGCTTCTGGTTTTTGGCCTTCCTGGACTGGCCTATCAGGAGGTCCTGCATAGGAGCTGCCTTCTTGGTAAAACCGGGAATGAATCTTCGGTAGTAGCCTACCAACCCGAGGAACTGGATGGTCTTGGCCAGTCCTTAATCACGGTGATCTTGTCAGGGTCGGGGGCTACTCCGTCAGCACTCACCACGTGTCCCAGGTACTGTACCTTTGGCTTCAGTAGATGACACTTTGAGGGTTTTACCTTTAGGCCATAGTTTGCCAGGGCTTCAAACACTTCTGCCAGGTGTTCCAGATGGTCCTCATAGGTCTTGGAATAGACGATGACATCGTCCAGGTATAATAGGACCGTCTCTTAGTTCCGGTGTCCCAGACAGCATTCCATCAACCGTTGGAAGGTTCCTGGTGCGTTGCAGAGCCCGAACGGCATACAGTTAAATTCGCTGAGTCCCATCGGGGTGGTGAATGCGGTCTTCTCCCGATCCGCCTCTGCTACAGGAACCTGCCAGTACCCGCTAGTGAGATCCAAAGTAGAGAAGAAGTTAGCAGATTTTAATGCAACTAAGGACTCTTCTATCCTTGGTAACGGGTACGCATCTTTGTGTGTGATACAGTTGACCTTCCTGTAGTCTACACACATTCTCATGGTGTTGTCTTTCTTTTTCACTAAGACTAGTGGAGCTGCCCAGGGGCTACAGCTGTCCCTAATTACCCCAGCCTCCTTCATGTCTTTTAGAGACCCCTTGGCGTGTTGATAGTGTGCAGGGGGTACGGGTCGGTATCTCTCCTTTATAGGAGGGTGGTCTCCCGTGGGGATGTGATGTTCTACCCCCTTTACTCGCCCAAAGTCTAGCGGGTGTTTGCTAAACACTCTCTCGTACTCCTGAACCACCCGATAGACTCCCTGTTTTTGGTGTGAGGGAGTGGAGTCAGTACCCAAATGCAGTTGCTGACACCAGTCCTCCATTGGTTTCTTAGAGCCGTTACCTTCCTCTGGTTGAGATGGAGGCAAGGGTTCCACGGCCTGTACAGAGTTCTGGTTGATGGTGAACAATTTGGCTAGCGTGTCATACCGGGGCAGGTGTACTTCTCTCTCCCCGATATTTATGATACGGACTGGTACCCTCCCGTGGCGTACATCGACCACCCCCCGTACTGTCAAAATGGTGGGCCTACTGTCTGAGTAGACGGGTTCTACCATTGCTTGGTAGTCTCTACCTCTTAGACCAATAGCTGCCCGGCACCAAATCATCATCTCACTTTTCGGGGGCATGGCAATAGGGAACGGGTCACACATTCTCACGCTACCTATCTCACCACCAGATAGTTCCACCTGTTGCCGTTTCATCAGTGCCCGGATCTCTTTTTGGAGCACACGCTGCTGGCTGGAACTGGCGTTCTTGGCAACCTGCTGCAAAATAAGAATCACCTCTGCAAGACAGTTTTCGATTACGTTAGTACCTAGGGTTATCTTTGGGTGACTGTCGCGACGGTCAATGTCCACAATGATCAGTCCTTGTGCTGGCAGTTCAACTTTACCGACCTTGATGGTCACTTCTTTAAATCCTATCTGGGGCACGGGCCGACCATTGCTGGCTATAATGCTCAGGTCGTCATCTGGGTAGCGGGTTATGTCCGAGTCATTCCAGTACCGCTTGAAGAGCACGTACGGGATGGTGGTAACCTGTGACCCGGTGTCTAGTAGGGCACTCATTGGAATGCCATCCAGTACCACAGGCAAGACCGGATGTCCCCCTACGTATTTGTCATGCCAGTTCGATGGGCCTGATGATCTTAAGCCTGGGGGTTGGCCCTCTACCCCAGGTTGTGCCCGTTTAAATGACAGTACCTTGCCATATGTCCGGGTTGATTGCAGCGGCGGCAGATGGGTCGTCCGTCCTCGTTGTATCTGTCGCTGGGTCTTCCTCTGGCCGGTGGGGTCCTCCTCAGTCGGCGCCACGGGACATCCTCCGGTCCGGATGCCAGCTGGATCTTTCCTGGAGAAGAGACCTGTAAAGACTGCACAGTTCTGGTTAGCGTGGCAACGCTTTTAGTCAGCTCTTGGACCTGATGGTGCAGGTCTGTAGCCAGGTTATTGTTCAAAGCCTGCGCATCAGCTCCCACAGGCCCTGCAGACAAGGGCGCTGCGTCCTGGTGATAAGTGATAGCAGGGCACCTGTGGGTCACAGCGCCATCTGGTGCCGGTTCCCGGAGCACCCGGATGGCTCTGTCCTTGAACTGTGCAAAGTCCAGGTCAGGGTCCTGTAAGGCCATTGCCCGAAACTGGGATCGGTGGGCATTGCACAGTAGACCCTCAATAAATTTATTTCCCACGCTGTCAGGGTCTGCCTGCTTAATGGCTCTCAGGGCCTCTTGTAGGTTTAGAGCATAGTCTCTTATACTTTCGTGTGCCCGTTGTTTGCACCCGTAAAATCTTTGTTTTATCTCGGCTGAGGTGCGGGTATACCCGGAGCCGGATCGCTGGGGGTTGTAGTTCTCCGTGGCGGTGACCCGGTCCGTGCCCAGGGCGGTCAAACCAGTGGCAGTCTTAAGTAATAACAATGTCCGACTACGCCATCAGTGGATTGCGGTCAGTGGGGACCGATGCTGCGCTGCCGACCGCTGAGGCTGATGTTGTTTGCGCAGCCGAGTATGGGATAACTCCCCACGGGAGAAGTATTGCCTCAGGGCAGCTAGTGTGGATGATGGGAGTGATGATGTGAGCGTCCCAGTAGTAATGGTGCTGGTGCGGAGATGAAACACAGAGACGTGTGGTGCAGTTCAGGGTCTTTACTGATGGTATAAAGCAGACCCTCCCGGGAGTACTGGTTAGCAGTAGGGGCCTGGTCAGTCTGTGAGCAAGCAGGATCTCCCCTGGCCAGGTGGAGTTGTAGGCCTCCCCGACTATCTCCACTCTTTCCTGGCTACCTTGCTCTATGCGGGTAGAAGTAGCCCACGTCCCTGAGTATACCGTGTGATGCTCACCCGTATGGCCGGTGACTTGGGGCCTTCCGTTAGCCTCCGCTTCACGATGGCGGTGCTGGTCCCTTGCTTGTGACCGTGCCTCCGGGCTTCTAAGGCCAGAGGACATGGAATCCCCTGCTGGTTGAATTCTGCTGCTGGACCTGAATGTCCCCACAGCCTCGGACTCCGTGTCCAGGTTTAGCGTCTTCAGCCAAGGCGAGCTTTCTAGCTTCCAGCCTCTGGCGCTCGCTCCTGCTCCTACAGAGCTCCTGTTGTAACTCTCCCTGTGTCTGGAACTTCACTCTCTAATCCCGCCCCAGACCCAGTTTATAAGGGCAGATTCCTCCCCTCCCAGGTCTGGGTGGGCCGTGTTGCATGCTTAGGGCTCCTGACCAGAGAAACCTCCCACTTGCTCTCAGACATAATATTTCTATTACTGTGGCAACCAGGGGTGCCACACATCCTCAAACAGAACTCTGCCTCTCACCACAAGTCGTGGTGGCTCTTCAGGTCGCATGGGTGCTAAGCCTTGCATAGCCTGGGCATTTTTTCAGATCGATAAAGATGACCCAACTCGTGTTATCTGTAACATTTGTCAGCAAAAGCTAAGTAGAGGCCAAAAAATACATAGTTTGAGTACTTCATGCATGAACCGGCACATGGACATGAAGCATAAGTTGCAGTGGGAAGCTCACTGTGCTACAATGCGGCCTAGCCGGCCGGGAAAACCACCGTCTGCCACATCTTGTGCATCCGCGGCCTCTTCATCCTCTGTGACTGGGGGGACAGCAGTCACACCTGTTTTGGGACGCAGACCTGCCACCTCTTTACCCGCAACAGCCAGCCATCATTTTCTTTGGAGGTGGTAACACCAGCTGGTGTTGAGCGCTGTACGACATCGATAGCACCACCTTTGGATCAAGGCAACCTAACATGTCCGCCTGCATCTTCCTCACAGACCGGCAGTTTGCCGGGGACACCCTACTCAACTCCGTCTAAGCACAACAGCCAGCCCTCGGTCCCTCAGATGTGGACGAGTAAAAGACCATTTCCTCCTAGCCATGAGAAAGCTAAGAGGTTGAATTTCACCATCTGCAAGCTCTTGGCTACAGAAATGATGCCTTTCCGCCTGGTGGACACAGAGGATTTTCGAGACCTTATGTCCGTCGCAGTGCCCCAGTACCAGATGCCCAGTCGGCACTACTTCTCAAAGAAAGGTGTGCCTGCGCTCCACCAGCATGTCACACACAACATCACCGCTTCTTTGAGAAACTCTGTGTGTGACAGGGTGCATTTCACCACAGACACTTGGACGAGTAGGCATGGACAGGGGCGTTACATGTCGCTGACTGGGCACTGGGTAACTATGGTGACAGCAGGACAAGGGGCTGCTGTCCAAGTCTTGCCGTCCCCACGAGTTGTGCGTCAATCCTCTTTATCTCAAAGTTCCTCCACTGCTTCTGCCTCCTCAACCTCCTATCGGTCCTCCACCTGCACCCAAAGCCTGTCTGGTCATGCCACAAGCTTTCTAACTGCGCAGAAGGGATCCTGCACACCTCCTTACTATGCTGGCAGTAGGGCTCAACGTCATCAGGCGGTTTTTACTTTGAAATGTCTGGGAAATGTGAGTCACACAGCTGAGGAGTTGTGGTCAGCTCTGGAGAATTTCATGAATGGTTGTCTCCACTGGACCTGAAACCAGGGAAGGCCGTGTGCGACAATGCTGCAAACCTGGGTGCGGCCCTTCGCCGGGGCAATGTCACACACGTGCCTTGTATGGCTCACGTGTTGAACCTGGTTGTCCAGCAATTTTTAGCCCACTATCTCGGACTGGATGGCCTTCTGCAGAGGGCACGGTCGCTGTGTGCTCACTTCCGCCGTTCGCATCCCGCAGCTCAGCGACTTACATCTCTACAGAAGTCGTTGGGCTTGCCACTTTACCGGCTAAAATGCGATGTGCCTACCCGGTGGAATTCAACTCTGCACATGTTGCAGCTACTGTGGCAGCACCGACAAGCCCTGGTGCAATACGTTCTGACGTATAGCCTGGGCCAACGAGATCCAGAGGTGGGGCAAATCACGCTGGAGGAGTGGTCTCAGATCAGGGACCTATGCACCCTTCTGCACAGTTTTGAAATGGCGATGAAGATGTTTAGTGCTGACGATGCCATTATCAGCATGACTATTCCGGTGATTTACATGCTGGAGCACATGTTAAACAGAATTCGGAGTCAGGTGGTGGCACAAGAGGAGGTGGAGGAAGTAGAGAAGGAGGAGTTGTATGCGGAAGGGCTAACATCTGCAAGGTCCAGACGGTCGGCAGCACCAAGGCGGCAGGCACGTGAGGGTGGGGGAGATGGTTTTACCAGGGCGCATGGTAGCAGCCAAACTAGTGAGGAAGGTGCAGGAGCCCAGGAAGAAGTGGAGGACGAACTGATGGAAGACTCATCAGATGAGGGAGACCTTGATCACATTTCTGTTGTGCGAGGTTGGGGGGAGAGGACAGAGGAAGGAAGCATGATTGTTACCTCGCCACCAACACAACAGGGACTTGGTGCTCCTGGATGCGCAAGACAAATGAGTGCCTTCTTGCTGCACTACCTGCAACATGACCCTCGAATTGTGAGAATTAGAAATAATCCTGACTACTGGGTTGCCACACTGTTAGATCCCCGGTACAAAAGTAAATTTGCAGAAATTATTCCTGCCATAGAAAGGGATGCACGCATGCAGGAGTATCAGCAGAGACTGTTGCAGAATCTTACATGTGCTTTTCCACAAAACACCAGTGGTGCACGTAGTGAATCTCACAGTTCCAACTTGCCAACCATGGGACCGTCGAGTGTTCAGCATTCAAACCGTAACAAAAACACAGTATCTGCTGGTAACATTCAATTTTGCGGAATCATTTCACCACTTTTTTAGCCCATCCTTTGCAAGGCCACAGGAGACAAGAAGTCTGACACATAGTCAACGCCTAGAGACGATGGTACAGGAGTATCTCCAAGTAAACATTGAAGCCATGACTGTGTCACTGGACCCTTGCTCTTTTTGGGCTTCCAATCTGGATAAATGGCCGGAGCTCGCCACGTACGCCTTGGAGATCTTGTCATGCCCCACAGCCAGCGTTCTGTCTGAACATGTGTTCAGCGCTGCTGGTGGTGTGCTGACAGATAAGCGCACGCGGCTCTCCACTGATAATGTAGACAGACTCACGTTCATAAAGATGAACAAATCATGGATCCGAAACGACTTTTCTACCCCTGTGTCATCCTGGGGAGAGTAAAAGCTTGATGATTGGTTAAAATCACCTCACCAACCGTTTTAAGCTTTCAAATTACTAATCATGTTTATCTGTATCTTGGCTGGAAAATAATTTGGGCTTTGTAGCAGTGTGCAGTACTGATTTTATTAGGCCATCTATACTAAGCTCCACCAGATTTAAAATTACTAATCATGTTTATCTGTATCTTGGCTGGAAAATAATTTGGGCTTTGTAGCAGTGTGCAGTACTGATTCTGTTAGGCCATCTATACTAAGCTCCACCAGATTTAAAATTAATAATCATGTTTATCTGTATCTTGGCTGGAAAATAATTTGGGCTTTGTAGCAGTGTGCAGTACTGATTCTATTAGGCCATCTATACTAAGCTCCACCAGATTTAAAATTAATAATCATGTTTATCTGTATCTTGGCTGGAAAATAATTTGGGCTTTGTAGCAGTGTGCAGTACTGATTCTATTAGGTTATCTATACTAAGCTCCACCAGATTTAAAATTACTAATCATATTTATCTGTATCTTGGCTGGAAAATAATTTGGGCTTTGTAGCAGTGTGCAGTACTGATTCTATTAGGCCATCTATACTAAGCTCCACCAGATTTAAAATTAATAATCATGTTTATCTGTATCTTGGCTGGAAAATAATTTGGGCTTTGTAGCAGTGTGCAGTACTGATTCTATTAGGCCATCTATACTAAGCTCCACCAGATGTAAAATTAATAATAATTTTTATCTGCATCTAGCCCGGAAAATAATTTTGGGGCTCCGAGATGCGCAAGACACATAAGTGCCTTCTTGCTGCACTACCTGCAACATGACCCTCAGATTGTCAGAATTCGAAGTAATCCTGACTACTGGGTTGCCACACTCTTAGATCCCCCACACTCTTCAATCAACCTTTTCATTTTAATAAAGACCAAAAAAATGGTCATTTTTGAAATTATAGGCATTAGCAAGTTATTAGAAACTGAAATCAAACAGTTTTCAACTCAAAACTTTATTCTAGGTGATGTTACATTTGCACATAGGACCCCTTGTTCGAAAGGAGCTTCTGAACTCTCTCGTCCATTGAATTTGTCAGGTTTTGGATGGTTTCTGCTTCAATTGTTTTGCATGAGGACAGAATACCCTCCCAGAGCTGTTGCTTAGATGTGAACTGCCTCCCGCCATCATAGACACTTCTTTTGATGATGCTCCAGAGGTTCTGAATGGAGTAGAGGTCAGGGGAGCATGGGGGTCACTCCATAAGTTTGTCCCCTTTTATGCCCATATCAGCCAGAGATGCAGATGTGTTATGTGCAGCATGAGACGGTGCATTATTATGCATGAAAATGATCTTGCTGTGGAATACATGGTTCTTCTTCTTGAACCATGGCAGGAAGTGCTGTTTGAGAAACTCCACATACATTATGGAGTTCATCTTTACCCCTTCAGGGATCCTAAAGGGGCCGACAATCTCTCTCCCCATGATTCCAGCCCAAAACATTACTCCACCTCCTCCTTGTTGCCGCTGTAGCCGTGTTTGCGTGGGGTGTCCATCAACCAGCCATCCTCCACGCCATCCGTCTGGACCATCGAGCGTTGCACGGCACTCATCCGTGAACAAAACAGTTTTGAAGTCAGTCTTCATGTATTGTTTGGCCCACTGGAGCCGTTTCTGCTTGTGTGCAGTTGATAGATGAGGTCAACAGGATGGTGTACGCACAGCTGCAAACCTCTGAAGGACCCTGCATCTTGTTGATCGGGGGACGTTGGAGGCACCAGCAGCTTCAAAAACTTGTCTGCTGCTATGACAAGGCTTTTTTGCCGCTGCTCTTTTAACCTGACGTAATTGCCTGTAGGAAAGAATCCTCAATTTGCCCTTATCAGCATGCACACGTGTGTACTGTGAATCAGCTACATACTTCTTGATTGCCAAGACACTTCATCCTGATCATTGCACAATGTTGATTGTAGTCATGCCTTGACCTAAACACTCCACAATTTGTTGCTTCTCAGCAGCCGACACATCCTTTTTCTTTCCCATTTTGGCAGAAAATGTAGGCTGCTTAATAATGTGGGACAGCCTTCTTAAGTAGTCTTGCCTTTCATTGGACACACCTGCCAAACTAATTAGCACAGGTGTCTGCAATTGCTTACAGTGATATAATGAGCCCTGACACACATCACCATCAATGAGTTTAACTGACAAACAAACAAATTCTTCCCTTATCACTCCTAAACACTTTTTGCATGATAATTTGGAACACAGTGTACATGTGCTTTTCCACAAAACACCAGTGGTTCACGTAGTGAATCTTACAGTTCTAACTTGCCAACCGTGGTCTGTATGGAGTTGTTCAATAAAGGGCCCAAAATTAAGATAACATAGACGGGAGAGGTCTCTATGAATAGGAATTCCTAAGTATTTGATACCCTGTGAGGGCCAGGCAAAGGGAAAGTTGGACTGGTGGAATCCTGTATGGATTTGGGGAGGGAGACATCGAGGGCCTCAGACTTCGCTGCATTGATTTTAAAATTTGACCATGTAACAAAGTGATCTATTTCAGCCATAACAGCAGGGATGGATATATGTGATTGAGTGATATATACTAGGACATCATCAGCAAATAGAGAGCACTTGTGCTCGGTGCCTCCCACCTCAATCCACCTAATATTGGGGTTATGGCGAATTGATGAGAGCTGGTGCTCCGTCACTAGGATGTATAAGAGAGGGGACAGAGGACATCCCTGCCTTGTCCCATTGGTGATTATGAAAGGTGATGAAAATGTTCTGACGCGCCCCCTGGGCCTTGGGACACCCGGAGCCGGACCCTTTTTGGTGGATGCTGGTGGTTGTAGTCTCCGTGGCGGCGACCCGGTTCCGTGGCTCAGGGCGGTCAAACCAGTGGCGGAACTATTTATGTGGTTTTGATGTTTAAATGTCCGACTAAGCCACCTGTGGATTGTGGTCAGAGTGAACCGCCGCTGCAGGGCAGACCGCTGAGGCTGGTGTTGTGGGTGCAGCAGAGCGTAGCATAACTCCCCACGGGAGGAGTATAGCCTCAGGGCAGTGTATGCGGAGGATGGGGGTGATGGTGCAGGGCAGCAGCAGTAACGACACGGAGTCAGTGATGCAGTCCAGGGCCTTTACTCACAGTTCTTATTATCCAGACCACTTCTGCAGGTAACGGCTGCCCACGTCGTACTGTGCTCACCAGGTGAGGGGCTCAGACAACTCCCAGATAACTTTGGAGCGCTTCACAGGACCCCCTTTGTGTGTCCTTTGTCTGGCCTTTCTTACCAACCCTTCTGTCCGGCTGCTTCAGGCCTCCTCTTGGTAAACTTGGCGCCAGTTTCCCTGACCCTATGTGGTGCCTTCCTAGCGGGTGTAGCGAGGGGCTGCGCCACATAAATTGTCACAGCCTCCGGTTTCTAGCTGAGGGTCGTTTCCCGCCTCCACTAGTTTCGGGGACCGGTCTCCCCCTTTGGCCTGACCCCTCCACGCAGGTGGATTCGGGCGTGCGGTGGCGACTCGCCCGTCCGCACCCCTGGGATTCCTTCGTTCCTCGTTCCTGGAGCCTTCTCCGCTCCTCTTCCTTCCTTCTCCCTCTTCCAGGCCTGGGCCTCTGTTACTAGGCCCGCCTCCGGAGCAGAGCTCATGCAGAGCCCCTGCTCCCTGTCACTTCTGCTCAGACTTCTCTACACTGAACTAAGATGGTGCCCACCTTTTATACTCCCTTCTCAATGCACCCAGGAACTGCTTCCTCCCTGCTCCTGCACTACAGGGTTCCCCTTCCTCAGTGTTCCCTCCCCCCACTCCAGCCAGGGACAGGGACTGTCGTGCCCATCTCAGGGGCATATTGGTCGCCCTGCCCCACGGCAATGTGGTGTAATGCATGCAGGTGTCGGGTCCTGATCCACACTCCATCCTTACCTGAGAGTGAGATATCACACCTCTGGGTGAGGTGCAATACCTCTGTAGCAACTCAGCCCTCAGGGTGCTACAGTTCCATTTATCTTCAGCCTAGGTGACGTATTGTGATACAGGGCCGTGATTTTGGCTATAAAAGGGTCCCCTAGACCCCTACCCCAAGCTTTTTAAGAGAATAATATATGGCGTGCCAGGAGACTCTATGAAATGCTTTCTCAGCATCCAACGAGAGTATCTAATTACAAATTTTTAACTGCATCTAGCCCAGGAAATACTTTGTGCCTAGTAGCAGTGTCTGCTAGTCAGCGGATTATCCCGGCTGTTAAGCAAGCTACACCACCTGTAGTTTGGACACTTAATTTTTTCAAAGGAAATGCTTCGGGACCACGGGATACTCAGTGAAGAGCATCAGGAGGCACCCCAAGGCATAGGAGCTGGGACTGGCGGTAGGACGCCTTGCGGTGGACAGCCGAGCTCGATCCTTATAAAAGCTTTTTAACTGCAGCAGCTTTAGTGGACGCTACTGGAGCTGGAATTACGCGGCTGCTGGCATGAGACTTGCCCTCCAATAGATCCTTGTAAAATGATTTAAAGTGTATTCATTCAAATTAGAGAGACAATTTAAATTAAAAATCTTAGAGCTGCCTCCACCACAGGGGGGCTCGCTCGACCCACCAGCGGACAGGCACCAGTATTGGGAGAGGGGGGCTGGCCGTCAGGGTCCACCGGTGCTCTGGCACAAACCCGGCGACATGGAGGTGGCACGGGCAGGAACGGACTGGCCGTGTCGGCTTCTCACTTTTTGGATTTTAGAAGGGCATGACATGCCTATATCTGTGTCTCTCCCTCCTTTTACTCCTCCACCACTTTTCTTTTCGCATGACTATATGTACTTGTCACTTTTCCATGTGTTAGTTAGGTCTTCTGAGCAGTTTGTCAGCTTTTGGACACCTTTGAAGGTGTTTTCTATGTGTTTCTATGTGTTTTTGTTTGCCTGCCATTGGTTTTAACGGTGTTCGAAGGTGTTCGACGAACAGTTCGACGAACAGTTCGGCGAACACATGGGTGTTCGACGAACTGAACCGATCTCGAACACTACGGGGGTGGCTCAACACTACTTCTGTCCTCGCTCTGCATGTCCCCCTGCCAGGTTGGGTCTGTGACTTGATCATACACCACCTTGTCTTTCACTTCCACACCCTGGTCCTCCTCCTGACATTCTGACAATTGTGTCTTATCATCATCCACAACTTGCGACAGTAATTGCACTTTCCCACCGTCACCTTCATGTGACCATGGCTGCTCTAATATTTGGGCATCGCTATACGCGTTCTCCTCTTGCCACACTTGTAGCTGGCTGGGCGAGAGGCCCGAATCTATAAATGGAAAAGTGAACAGTTCTTTGGAGTGTCCAAGTGTGGGATCAGTTGTCTCCAGGCACTCGGCATGGTGGGAGGAAGGAGGATCAGGGTGAGGAATATGCAGTCTAGACTCATGGCTACTGAGACTTGACCGAGTGGAAGACAGGGTGTTGGTGGTAGTGGCAAAGTGACTGGAATCATTATCTGCTATGAAACCAACAAACTTTTGACACAGCTCTCAATAGTGGTGTGCTGTGGTCCTCTAGTAATTCGGACAGGAAGGTCAGGCGACAAGATGTGGGTGTTTGTTGTGGCACAATTTCTGCTTGCCCATGGCCCCCAACCTGTGATGCACCATGCATCACGTCCACTTCCCTGTCCCTTGCCACGCGCTTTGCCCATTTTGAATGGAGGATAATATTTTCCATGATCACTACAAATGCCTTGATTGGAACTGCAGTTATATGTGACAAGTCTGACGGTCACCCACGGTTTTAAATAGTGGCCCTGTAGTTTACTATTCTTCACAGCAATCACGTGTGAATTAGTGATGACTTGAGCGAACGCGCTCGCCACTACTCGGTACTCGCCTGAGCATCATGGTGCTCGACAAGATCGGCGAGTATTTCCGGCTTGCTCGGGTGAGAACTCGCGTCCGTCCCCTCCTTTCATGTTTGGCGCTCTTTAGAGAGCCAATGAACATGCAGGGATTGCCTGCCATGCACTGTAATGCCGTAGCCATGTTGGTTGTGGGCATTACAGTGATTGGCTGGCCACACAGCGTCATTGGGTCTATATAAGACCTGGCGCCGCCATGCTCGGCCCAGTCACTCCGGATCAGACAGTGTAGGGAGAGCTGCTGCTGTGTCAGGGAGAGATTTAATTGTGTATTAGGTAGTGTAGGGAGAAAAACCGTATATTACACATATCCATCTTAACAAACAGTCATTTTGAGGACTAACTAATCCATCTGCAGAGATATCAGGCAGGCAGTGTATATAGGCAGGTAGGGTATATAACAGACTGCAGTGCACATAGGACAAAAGGCTCCATTCCAGTTTTGCCTTCTGCTGCTGTTATATTTCTAGAAATAGGCCCAGGTCTCAGGGGCCAGGAATTTTTTTTTTGCATCTTAATCCTCATAATTTGCTTAATAAGCAATCCAGAGAACACCGTTTTTCTGTGCCATTTGCTTGTTGGCACTGCAGAATACAGCCGGGTCCTTTCTATATTACAGCGCTAAAAATCCAGCTATTTAAAACTGTGTTTTCTCCGTCACACTGATCACATATACGTTTTCAGAAAATACTGCCATTTCTGGCCTGCATTAATTTTTTTTTTCAGTGTGTCAGCAAAGTTTTTGACACTGGTTTGCTGTTCAAAACAGTTACCTACAGGCCAGGTATTTAAAATTGTGTTTTCTTTGTCACACGGATGACATATACGTTGTCAGAAAATACTGCCATTTCTGGCCTCCATTAAAAAATATTTCAGTGTGTCAGTGAAGCAATTGACACCAGATTGCTGTTCAAAATAGTTACCTACAGGCCAGGTATTTAAAACTGTGTTTTCTCCGTCACACGGCTCACATATACACATATACATATACGTTGTCAAAAAATACTGCCATTTCTGACCTCCATTAAAAAAAAAATTCAGTGTGTCAGTGAAGCAATTGACACCAGATTGCTGTTCAAAACAGTTACCTACAGGCCAGGTATTTAAAACTGTATTTTCTGATTCACACAGATCACATATACGTTTTCAGAAAATACTGCCATTTCTGGCCTCCATTAAAAAAAATTTCAGTTTGTCAGTGAAGCAATTCACAGCAGTTTGCTGTTCAAAATAGTTACCTACAGGCCAGGTATTTAAAACTATGTTTTCTCCGTCAAAAGGCTCACATATAAGTTCCCTCCAAACTCAGTAATTTGTAGTCAGTGTGGAAGATACTGTCCTGAATTTAAAATGGGCAAGGCACTTGGCAAGGGACGGGGAACTGGACGTGATAGTAATGGTGCATGCAGAGGCCGAGGAGAAGGCCGTGGGCAAGCCGAAATTGTGCCACAACAAACACCCACATCTTCTTGCCTGAGCTTCCTGTCCCAATTTCTAGGGGACCACAGCACACCACTATTGAACCCAGAGCAGTGTCAAAAGGTTGTTGGTTGGATAGCGGATAATGCTTCCAGTCACTTAGCCACCACCACCCTGTCTTCCACACGGTCAAGTCTCAGTAGCCGTGAGCCTGGACCGCATATTCCTCACCCTGATCCTCCTTCCTCCCACCATGCCGAGTACCCAGAGACAACTGATCCCACACTTGGACACTCTGAAAAGCTGTTCCCTTTTCCATTTATAGATTCGGGCCTCTCGCCCGGTACACCCGAAGCGGGGCAAGAGGAGATCGCGTGGCTCAATATTTGAGCAGCCACGGTCACACGAAGGCGATGGTGGGAAAGTGTCACAAGAGGTGGACAATGATGAGACACAATTGCCAGAAAGTCAGGAGGAGGACCAGGGTGCGGAAGTGGAAGACGAGGTGGTGGATGATATAGTAACTGACCCAACCTGGCAGGAGGACATGCAGAGCGAGGACAGCAGCAGACAGGGGGAGGGAGGCAGAGCACCCTAAAAGGCAGGAAGAAGCAGTGTGGTGGCCACAGATAGAAGGCAGGCAACCCTTCCCCGTAACACGAACACAAAGGAAGTTGCCAGTACAACTGTTAGGTCTTCCCGAGTCTGGTAGTTTTTTAAAGACTCTGCCGATAACACCAAAAAGGCCATTTGTACCACCTGCCAGGCCAGCATCAGCAGGGGTGGCAAAACGACCAACCTGACCACCACCAGCATGATCAGGCACATGGCAGCAAAGCACCCGACTTTGTGGGCCGAACCCCAGGTTCCAGGAACATTGTCTGCGGGTGGCACCATTGCTTTTTCCGCTGTTGTGCATGCAAGCCAATCCCCTGTCCATGGTGCATGCGAAGACGCCTCCTGCCCTGCACCTGTGTTGCACACTCTCAAGTAACAGCATCAGGAAGCACATCCATGTCCTTGTCCCAGCACAGCGTTCAGTTGTCCATACCCCAGTCCTTGGAACGCAAGGCGGGCCCTAGGTCAATCAGGGTTGCCCCCACGGTCTACAGCTCCTGCACCTCATCCTCCTCAGCCTTCTCTTCCTCTACAGCCTCCATCTCTGAAATGACAACATCAGTCACAAGCTGGAAGCACTGCAACACTGCCTCGGCCAAGCGGCAACAGGCTGTGCTGAAGCTAATATTCTTAGGTGAAAAACCACACAATGCTGAAGAGTTGTGGACAGCTCTGAAAGAGCAGGAAGATCTGTGGCTCACACTGCTGAACCTACAGCCAGGCATGGTCGTGTGTGACAATGACCGGAACTTGGTGGCGGCTCTGAGGCGAGGCTAGCTCACACATGTACCATGCCTGGCCCATGTGCTTAACCTTGTGGTTCAGCAGTTTCTCAAATCCTACTCGGAGCTGCCGGATTTGCTTGCTAAAGTACGCCGCCTGTGTGCCCATTTTAGAAAGTCAGCTACAGCTTCCGCCGCTCTTGTTCTGTCAGCAGCGTTTGCAGCTTCCGGCTGGTGTGTGATGTCCCCACGCGTTGGAACTCTACACTGCAGATGTTGGGAAGGATTTGTGAGCAGAAGAGGGCAGTTGTTGAGTACCAGCATCAACAAGGCCGTCGGTATTCAGTTCAGACTCCATACATAAGACCTCAGTAGTGTTCATGGATGTCAGACATATGTACCATCCTCCAAAACTTTTAGGACTCCACCAAGATGGTGAGCGGCGATGACGCCATAATTAGTGTCACCATCCCGCTTCTCTGTCTTCTGAAACGCTCTCTGCTCACAATCAAAGAGGATGCATTGCAGGGAGAGCACGATGAGATGGAGCAAGGAACCATACAGGGTGATTACACACAGCCAAGCCTCATCTCATCCCAACGTGGATTCGGTGACAATAAGGAAGAGGAGGAGGAGGAGGAGGAAGAACAGGAGCTAGTTTCATGCACTATAGACGGTACTACCTGCACAGCTGTCATACCGTCTGTTCAGCGTGGATGGCCAGAGGACAGAGAGGAGGAGGAGGAGAGCATGGTCAGTCATCCTCTTGGTGAGGACACGGAAGTCTTGCCTGTTAGTAGTCTGGCACGCATGGCTGAGTTTATGTTACGGTGCCTTTCCCATGACCCTCGCGGTCTCAAAATTTTCGGGGACAGCCATTACTGGTTGGTGACATTTGTAGACCCACGCTACAAGGAGAACTTTATATATCTCTTATTCCTGAGACGGACAGGTCTACAAAAATGGGGCTGTACCAGAAGGCCCTTGTTGCCGAACTATTAAAAAAATTCCGATCTGAAAACGCTGGCGGCAGAGGGCACACTTCGCTGGACAACCAAGGAGTACAGGCGAGAGAGACACAACTTCAATCCAGCAGAGGCAGGGAAACACTGTCAGAGTTCTGGGAGAGTTTTCTCAGACCCTCCCATCGGACAGGCCCTGAGGCGCGGGGTACTCTCATAAGGAGTGCAAAGTTTGGGAAGATGCTGAGGGAGTACCTTGCCAACCGTACCAATCTCCTCCGTGATTCCGCTGTACCTTATAATTATTGGGTATCCAAGCTGGATACGTGGAATGAACTGATTCTCTATGCCTTGGAGGTCATGGCCTGCCCTGCCGCCAGCGTTTTATCAGAGAGAGTTTTTAGTGCCGCTGGTGGAATTATAACTGATAAACGCATCCGCCTGTCAACTGAAAATGCTGACAGGCTGACTCTTATAAAAATGAACAAGGGCTGGATTGGGCCAGACTTCTCAACACCACCGAATGATAGCAGCGTAACAAACTCCAATCCAGTGTCTTTTCTTGAGAGGTGTATTCCCATGCACCTTTTCACACTCACACATGGCTTCCTGATTTTGGCTATTTGCTCTTGTCCTCCTCCTTCTCCTCATCCTCCACCACCATATCACCAGGATGACCGTGGTCCGTGATGCAACACCCACCTAATTTTTTTAAAGGGTGTTTATGATGCCCGTAAGAAAAAATTTTGATACAGTATGTTCACGTACACCCCCCAGGGGTAAATGTTTGTCAGCCCATACACTTAGTGCATGGGCATTACAAGAACAGGAGGCCCGCTCCTTTCTAATGGGAACATTTTTTTATGAGGCCCTCCTCCACGTCTCTTCCAAGGGGCATTGAAGTGCCTCCAAATTTTTGGCAGCCCTTGCATTCACTGCATAAGCCAACACTATGGGAGACTCTCTCCTTTCTAATGGGAATTTGTCATTACTGTGGCCCTGCTCTATGTGTCTTTAAATTCTTAGTGGGGTTTTTCCTAAAATTAGTCAGCCGTTGGACTCACTGCATAACCTATAACTGTATAGCAGACCCTCTCCTTTCTAATGGGAACATGTCATACCTTGTTACTGTGGCCCTGCTCCGTGTGTCTTTAAATTCTTAGTGGGGTTTTTCCTAAAATTAGTCAGCCGTTGGACTCACTGAATACCCTATAACTGTATAGCAGACCCTCTCCTTTCTAATGGGAACATGTTGTACCTTGTTACTGTGGCCCTGCTCCGTGTGTATTTAAATTCTTAGTGGGGTTTTTCCTAAAATTAATCAGCCGTTGGACTCACTGCATACCCTATAACTGTATAGCAGACCCTCTCCTTTCTAATGGGAACATGTCGTACCTTGTTACTGTGGCCCTGCTCCATGTGTCTTTAAATTCTTAGTGGGATTTTTCCTAAAATTGGTCAGCCGTTGGACTCACTGCATACCCTATAACTGTATAGCAGACCCTCTCCTTTCTAATGGGAACATGTCGTACCTGGTTACTGTGGCCCTGCTCCGTGTGTCTTTAAATTCTTAGTGGGGTTTTTCCTAAAATTAGTCAGCCGTTGGACTCACTGCATACCCTATAACTATATAGCAGACCCTCTCCTTTCTAATGGGAACATGTTGTACCTGGTTACTGTGGCCCTGCTCCGTGTGTCTTTAAATTCTTAGTGGGGTTTTTCCCAAATTTTGCCAGCCCTTGCAGTCACAGCATGTGCATTACCACTATAGGAGACACACTCGTTTATAATGAGAACATTTTTTTCACTGAGACCCTCCTCTTTGTCTCTTCAAAGGGGTATTGGGTTGCGTCCAAATTTTTGGCAGCCCTTGCAGTCACTGGAAACACAATAACAGTATAGGAGACCCACTTGTTAATAATGGGAACAAGAAAGCATAGCCTGCTGATGGCTCTCTAACAATAGCTAGGGCCGACTGCTGGCCTTTTAAGAATAGTAAGGGCCATCTGATGTCCCTATAAAAATAGGCTTTATGACTTTCAGAGTCCCTCCATCATAAATAAAACAGTAAGTGTCTGATGATGTGTCATACACCACATTGCCAGCTAAGGTTGTAAAATGTTAAAATGACATTTCCCGGTGAATGCATTTGTCTTAAAAAATAACGTAAAAAAACAACAAAACAATAGGATCTTTCTGTAGTATAAAAACAGCGTCACCAATTTAACAACAATGTAATCACATTGTTCAGCTCATGCACCTCCTCCTCCATCTCCGAAATGACCACATCAGTCACAAGCTGAAAGCACTGCAGCACTGCCTTGGCCACGCGGCAACAGGCTGTGCTGAAGATAACATGCTTAATGCTTAATTGACAAATCACCCAGCGCTGCAGAGTTGTTGAAAGCTGTAACACAGCAGCCTGATCTGTGGCTCTCACCGCTGAACATACAGCCAGGCATGGTCATATGTGACAATGGGCAGAACCTGGTGATGGAGAAATGACAGCCGGGATAGATACAGTTTCCCTCAATGCCAGTCCTTTCACCGAGCTATAGACAGCTAAATGGCTCTGGTGAAATACAACTCCCACTGAGAAGTTGTTTCAGATTGAAAAACATTGTTCCCATCAGAGGATTTGATTCTGAGGGCTAATCTTTCTTCCCCGCTCAAGAGCCCCATAGCAGCTGCAAAGTGAGCGCTATCATGAACTCTCCTGAGGTAGAAGCCAAGGCACACCAGAGGATTCTCTGGTGGGACCGTCCAACCCTGCCGAGAAGCAGTCCTGGCTAAGAAAAGTGTATGGAAAGTTTCCTGGCTGCTTTGTTACTGAGGTGAAAACCCACGCAAACACAGGGAGAACATACAAAGTCCTTGCGGATGTTGTCCTTGCTGGGATTTGAACCCAGGATCCCAGCGCTGCAAGTCTTCAGTGCTAACCACTGATTCAATGTGCTGCCATTCACCCTCTAATATCTAACAGGCTGGAGAAACTTGCACCTACTGCCACTCTATATTCAGCTCCTTTGTGAGAAAATGTATTTGGGCAGCCACTCAGTCTACCAAATAAAATTCCTGAGAAGGAAATTGGGGATGGCTTTGCTACTGGTACTGGGGGCAGTGCTAATACCATGGCGTCGTACCATAGTTTGCTGGAAATATTCCAGTCTGGTAGGAGGCAAGCAAATTCCCACAGAAAAGTACCAGCAGTAATGTTCAGGGACCCGGACTTGTAGAAGACGGAGACAACACCGGGAGAAATAGTGACGGCTGGGGACCGAGTATGGACACGAGGCATGAGGCATGTGGTTGTGAAAAGCTTCCGCCTCCACGAGCCTAAAAGGCCACATTTCAAGTGCAAGCAGCTTTACAGGACTTCCTGTGAGACATGACATGCAGGCTAGATAGGGTTTCCCTCTATGCCAATCCTTTCACCGAGCTAAATACAACTGTCAGCAAAAAAAGTTGTGGACTGGCTCCGTACCATCAGAGGCCACATTCACCTGTCCACATGTTTGTGGTTAGGCGATCCTTCCCAGTAATGTTGTGGGACCCGTGCTTGTGGAAGGCGGGAGCGATACCAGGAAATATAGTGGCGGCTGGGGACCGAGTATGGACACCCGGCCGCCGCCAGAATGAGGTTGTGAAAAGCTTCTGCCTCCATGAGCTTAATAGGCCACATTTCAAGTGCAAGCAGCTGTCAAAAATTTGGCAGTATAGTATTGCAGCCTGTGGGTGGTGGGTGGCTGCCTGCATACTTGTGCTTGCATTCCAAGGAATGGGGTAGGGACAACTGAACGCTGCAGTGGGACAAGGACGTGGACGGTGATTGTTGCAAGTCTGCAACGACAGGTGCGTGGCGGGAGGCATCTTCGCATGCGCCATTGATCACTTATGATGGGCACACTTTTAAGCAGTGACCTTGAAGTCAAGATTAGAGATGAGCGTTGTTCGACTAGAACTGTTCGCCAATCTCAAATTCGAGCTGTTTTGGGCGGTGTTCGAGTTGTTCGACGAACCCGAACGATTTGCAAAAAATTCGGTTGTTCGAGGTTATGTTCGATAACTGTTCGTGCACCAAAAGCGTGTCCTGCATGTCTGGCGCTATTTTGAGCACCAATCATGCAGGGATTGCCTGCCACTCACTGTAATGCCACAGCCATGGTGGTTGTGGCATTACAGTGATTGCCCAAATTGATGGGAACAGTGCCAACAGTGAAACATGAAAAGCGGCAATTCAGCAGCGGCATAGACCGGTACCCGACAATTTAGAACAGAAAGAATAGAGCATCACACATAGATTAGATAGATAGAAACATGTCAGCCACATATATACGAAGTACAGTGACAGTGTTGCTTACTGTACTTGTCATTTAGCGTAAAGGATTTATCAAAAAAAATAATAGTGTTTTCATGCATCGTCTCTTTAAAAAAGCCGGCCGGCAATTCAGCAGCGGTACCCGACAATTTAGAATAGAAGGAATAGAGAATCACACATAGATTAGATAGATAGAAACATGTCAGTCACATATATATGAAGTACAGTGACAGTGTTGATTACTGTACTTGTCATTTAGTGTAAAGGATTTATCAAAAAAAATATTAGTGTTTTCATGCACCGTCTCTTTAAAAAAGCCGGCCGGCAATTCAGCATCTGTACCCGACAATTTAGAATAGAAGGAATAGAGAATCACACATAGATTAGATAGATAGAAACATGTCAGTCACATATATATGAAGTACAGTGACAGTGTTGCTTACTGTACTTGTCATTTAGTGTAAAGGATTTATTAAAAAAAATAATAGTGTTTTCATGCACCGTCTCTTTAAGAAAGCCGGCCGGCAATTCAGCATCTGTACCCGACAATTTATAACAGACAGAATAGAGCTTCACACATAGATTAGATAGATAGAAACATGTCAGTCACATATATATGAAGTACAGTGATAGTGTTGGTTACTGTACTTGTCATTTAGTATTAAAATAAAGGATTTATTATTAAAAAAATTGGCGTGGGGTTCCCCTTAATTTTAGGCTCTAGCGGAGGTTAAGCAGACAGCTGGGGCAGATGTTTGAAGCCTGGGAAGGGGGTAATACCCACGGAGCTTCCCAGGCTACTAATATCAGCCCCCAGCTGAATACATAGCCTTTACTAGCTATTAAAATGGGGGACCCCCCCCAAAAAATGACGTGGGGTCCCCCCTAATTTAATAGCTAGCAAAGGCTAGGCAGACAGCTGGGGGCTGATATTAATAGCCCAGGAAGGGAGCCATGAATATTGGCCCCCTCCCAGGCTAGAAACACCAGCCGTCAGCCGCCCCAGAAATGGCGCATTCATAGGATGCGCCAATTCTGGCACTTAGCCTCGCTCTTCCACGCTGCCCTGGTGCGGTTGCAGGGGGTAATAGGGCTGGGGTTGATGTCAGCTTATAATGCCAGCTGACATCAAGCCCAGGTTAGTAATGGAGAGGCGTCTATAAGACACCCCCATTACTAACCCCATAGTCAAAGTTAAAAAAAACACAAACACCCAGAATAAAGTCCTTTAATTGAAATAAAGACACAATTCTTTATTGTTCTAAATTAAACCATACTTACCGTCACGCCCATTCCAGCTGAAGCCAACGATCTCCTGTAATAAAAATAAAATAATAAAGCAACCTCATCCTTACCTTTCCATGGTTCCCCCGACAGCTTCAGCTCTGCTACATCGAGATGACAGGCTGGACCGCAGCAGAACGCCGCCATCCAGCCTGTCATCCCGCAGACACTGAGAAGAGCAGGCTTGCTTGCGCTCCACATTGTCTCTCTGTGACGGCATAAAGATGAGCCGAGGTCATGTCCAATGAACTCGGCTCACCTCATGCACCTCACTTACAGCGTGGGAGAATTCTCACGCTGAAGCGCTGAGTGCAGGAGAATTTTCCCATGCTGTCAGTGAGGTGCATGAGGTGAGCTGAGTTCATTGGACATGAGCTCACCTCATGCACGTCACTGACAGCGTGGGAGAATTCTCCTGCACTCAGCACTTCAGCGTGAGAATTTTCCCACGCTGTCAGTGACGTGCATGAGGTGAGCCGAGTTCATTGGACATGACCTCGGCTCATCTTTATGCCGTCACAGCGAGACACTGAGGAGCGCAAGCATGCCTGCTCTTCTCAGTGTCTGCGGCATGACAGGCTGGATGGCAGCGTTCTGCTGCGGTCCAGCCTGTCATCTCGATGTAGCAGAGCTGAAGCTGTCGTGGGAACCATGGAAAAGTAAGGATGAGGTTGGTTTATTATTTTTCTTTTATTGCAGGAGATCGTTGGCTTCAGCTGGAATGGGCGTGATGGTAAGTATAGTTTAATTTAGAACAATAAAGAATTGTGTGTTTATTTCAATTAAAGGACTTTATTCTGGGTGTTGTGTTTTTTTTAAATACTTTACTAGAAATTCATGGCGGTCATGTCTAATACTGGCGTGACCCCATGAATTTTGGGCTTGGGGCCAGCTGATAATACCAAGCTGGCCCTAACCCCTTTATTACCCAGTGAGCCACCGCACCAGGGCCCTGGATGAGTTGGGTACAGCGCCAGAAGATGGCGCTTCTATGAACGCGCCATTTTCCGGGGTGGCTGCGGACTGCAATTTGCAGCGGGGGGGGGGCCCAGAAAGCTTGGGCCTCCCTGCGCTGCAGATTCCAGCCCCCAGCTGCCTAGTTGTACCTGGCTGGACACAAAAATAGGGCGAAGCCCCACGTATTTTTTTTTTAATTATTTCATGAAATTCATGAAATAATTAAGAAAAAAAGGCCTTCCCTATATTGTTGTGTCCGGCCAGGTACAAATAGTCAGCTGGTGGTTGGGGGCAGCCCGTTCCTGCCTGCTGTACCTGGCTGGACACAAATATAGTGCGAAGCCCCACTTCAATTTTTTTTAATTATTTCATGAAATTCATGAAATAATTAAGAAAAAAAGGCCTTCCCTATATTGTTGTGTCCGACCAGGTACAAATAGGCAGCTGGTGGTTGGGGGCAGCCCATTCCTGCCTGCTGTACCTGGCTGGACACAAATATAGTGCGAAGCCCCACTTCAATTTTTTTAAATTATTTCAGGAAATTCATGAAATAATTTAAAAAAAATTGACGTGGGGCTTCGCACTATATTTGTGTCCAGTCAGGTGCAGCAGGCAGGAACGGGCTGCCCCCAACCACCAGCTGCCTATTTGTACCTGGCCGGACACAACAATATAGGGAAGCCCTTTTTTTCTTAATTATTTCATGAAATAATTTAAAGAAAATTGACGTGGGGCTTCGCCCTGTTTTTGTGTCCAGCCAGGTACAACTAGGCAGCTGGGGGCTGGAATCCGCAGCGCAGGGAGGCCCAAGCTTTCTGGGCCACCCCCGCTGCAAATTGCAGTCCGCAGCCACCCCGGAAAATGGCGCGTTCATAGAAGCGCCATCTTCTGGCGCTGTACCCAACTCATCCAGGGCCCTGATGCGGTGGCTCACTGGGTAATAAAGGGGTTAGGGCCAGCTTGGCATTATCAGCTGGCCCTAAGCCCAAAGTTCATGGGGTCACGCCAATATTAGACATGACCACCATGAATTTCTAGTAAAGTATTTAAAAAAAACACAACACCCAGAAAAAAGTCCTTTAATTGAAATAAACACACAATTCTTTATTGTTCTAAATTAAACCATACTTACCGTCACGCCCATTCCAGCTGAAGCCAACGATCTCCTGAAATAAAAGAAAAATAATAAAGCAACATCATCCTTACCTTTCCATGGTTCCCATGACAGCTTCAGCTCTGCTACATCGAGATGACAGGCTGGACCGCAGCAGAACGCTGCCATCCAGCCTGTCATCCCGCAGACACTGAGAAGCGCAGGCTTGCTTGCGCTCCACAGTGTCTATCTGTGAGGGCATCCAGATGAGCCGAGTTAATGTCCAATGAACTCGGCTCACCTCATGCACGTCACTGACAGCGTGGGAAAATTCTCCTGCACGCAGCGCTTCAGCGTAGGAGAATTCTCACACTGAAGCGCTGAGTGCAGGAGAATTCTCCCACGCTGTCAGTGACGTGCAGGAGGTGAGCTGAGTTCATTGGACATGAGCTCACCTTATGCACGTCACTGACAGCGTGGGAAAATTCTCCTGCACTCAGCACTTCAGCGTGGGAGAATTCTCACGCTGAAGCGCTGAGTGCAGGAGAATTCTCCCACGCTGTCAGTGACGTGCAGGAGGTGAGCTGAGTTCATTGGACATGAGCTCACCTTATGCACGTCACTGACAGCGTGGGAGAATTCTCCTGCACTCAGCGCTTCAGCATGAGAATTTTCCCACGCTGTCAGTGACGTGCATGAGGTGCGCCGAGTTCATTGGACATGAACTCGTCTCATCTTTATGCCGTCACAGCCAGACACTGCAGAGCGCAAGCAAGCCTGCGCTTCTCAGTGTCTGCGGGATGACAGGCTGGATGGCAGCTTTCTGCTGCGGTCCAGCCTGTCATCTCGATGTAGCAGAGCTGAAGCTGTCTTGGGAACCATGGAAAGGTAAGGATGATGTTGCTTTATTATTTTTCTTTTATTGCAGGAGATCGTTGGCTTCAGCTGGAATGGGCGTGACGGTAAGTATGGTTTAATTTAGAACAATAAAGGATTGTGTCTTTATTTCAATTAAAGGACTTTATTCTGGGTGTTTGTGTTTTCTTTTAACTTTGACTATGGGGTTAGTAATGGGGGTGTCTTATAGACGCCTCTCCATTACTAACCTGGGCTTGATGTCAGCTGGCATTATAAGCTGACATCAACCCCAGCCCTATTACCCCCTGCCACCGCTACAGGGCAGCGTGGAAGAGCGAGGCTAAGTGCCAGAATTGGCGCATCCTATGAATGCGCCATTTCTGGGGCGGCTGATGGCTGGTGTTTCTAGCCTGGGAGGGGGCCAATATTCATGGCACCCTTCCTGGGCTATTAATATCAGCCCCCAGCTTAGCCTTTGCTAGCTATTAAATTAGGGGGGACCCCACGTCATTTTTTGGGGGGGGTCCCCCATTTTAATAGCTAGTAAAGGCTATGTATTCAGCTGGGGGCTCATATTAGTAGCCTGGGAAGCTCCGTGGGTATTACCCCCTTCCCAGGCTTCAAACATCTGCCCCAGCTGTCTGCTTAACCTCCGCTAGAGACTAAAATTAAGGGGAACCCCACGCCAATTTTTTTTAATAATAAATCCTTTATTTTAATACTAAATGACAAGTACAGTAACCAACACTATCACTGTACTTCATATATATGTGACTGACATGTTTCTATCTATCTAATCTATGTGTGAAGCTCTATTCTGTCTGTTATAAATTGTCGGGTACAGATGCTGAATTGCCGGCCGGCTTTTTTAAAGAGACGGTGCATGAAAACACTATTATTTTTTTTAATAAATCCTTTACACTAAATGACAAGTACAGTAAGCAACATTGTCACTGCACTTCATATATATGTGACTGACATGTTTCTATCTATCTAATCTATGTGTGAAGCTCTATTCTGTCTGTTATAAATTGTCGGGTACAGTTGCTGAATTGCCGGCCGGCTTTTTTAAAGAGACAGTGCATGAAAACACTGTTATATTTTTTAATAAATCCTTTACACTAAATGACAAGTACAGTAAGCAACACTGTCACTGTACTTCATATATATGTGACTGACATGTTTCTATCTATCTAATCTATGTGTGAGGCTCTATTCCTTCTTGTCTAAATTGTCGGGTACCGGTGTATGCCGCTGCTGAATTGCCGGCCGGCTTTTTTAAAGAAAGTGTCTTCTGAGCAGTTTGTCAGCTTTTGGACACCTTTGAAGGTGTTTTCTATGTGTTTCTATGTGTTTTTGTTTGCCTGCCATTGGTTTTAACGGTGTTCGACGGTGTTCTAAGGTGTTCGACGAACAGTTCGACGAACAGTTCCTCGAACATCCCGGTGTTCAACGAACCGAACCCGAACACTACGGGGGTGGCTCAACACTAGTCAAGATGCTTCCAGAGGTCTTCCCCATGCTGTTCCCATCTTTTCAGCACTGTATGCATGTGTCTGATGATGTGTCACACACCACATGGCCAGATAAGGTTGTAAAATGTTAAAATTACATTTCCTGGTGAATGCATTTGTCTTGGTTGAAAGCAATGCAAAAGTGCAAAAACACATCAAAAATGCAACGTGTGAACATAGTCCAAGGTGTGGAGGAGTATTTTTGGTTTTGGTTATTTATTTTGCCTTCTACACAAGTCATTACCATGGAAAGGATGTTCCTTAACATATTTCCCAGGAAAATCCATTTTGGTTTTGTTTTTGTATGTTTTATTGTGAGTCCGTAAAAGTGGCGTAATACTCTGACAACGTTGTTAACAGCAGTGACCTGGGAGTCAGAAATGCTTCCAGGGGTCTTCCCCATGCTGTTCCCATGTCATATGAGCACTGTTCCCATCGATTTGGGCAATTTTTAGGCCCTCTGCAGACCGCAGGGTGGAGCCGCCTGAAAAATGCTCGAGTTTCCCATAGACTTACATTGGGCTCGTTGCTCGGGTCGAGCACCCAAGTATTCCAATTTGCTCAACCCGAGCAACGAGTACCCGAGCATTTTAGTGCTCGCTCATCACTAGTGTGAATAGCTTCACTGACACACTGATGCAAAACTCTAAATGGAGAACAATATTTTCCACGTTCACTGCAAATGCCTGGATTTGAACCGCAGTTATATGTGGTACGTCTGACGGATACTCACAGCTTTAAATAGTGGCCCTGTAGTTTACTATTCTTCACAGTGACCTCATGTGAATAACTTCACTGACACACTGCTACAAACTGTAAGTGGAGGACTGAAATGGCTGAATTTGGACCGCAGTTATGTGTGATATGTCTGACGGACAACCACGGTTTTAAATAGCAGGCTTGTAGTTTACTATTCTTCACAGCGACTACGTGTGAATAGCTTCACTGACACACTGCTACAAACTGTAAGCGGAGGCCAATATTTTCCACATTTACTACAAATTTCTGGATTTTTATCGCTGTAATATGGAAAAAAAATGGCTGTATTCTGCGGTGCTAACAAACAAATGGAGCAGAAAAATGGTGTACTCTGGATTGCTTTTTAAGCAAATAAACAGGAATAAGATAAAAAAAAATTGCCCTGGCCCCTGCTATCTGGGACTATGTCTACAAATATCTGTAACAGCAGGATCAGACAGAATGTGCAATGGACCCTCTTGTGATGTATACACTGCAGTCTGCCACATACCCTGCCTGCCTGCCTAACTCCTATCACCACTGAATATATGCAGCTGGATTAGTCCTCAGAAGGACTGTTAGTTCAGATGGATAAATAGAAATGTTGTGGAATACCTACATTAACTAATAAACAAGCAAATCTCTCCCTAGCTCAGCAGCAGTTCTCCCTACTCTGCCTGTTTCCGGGTTGGACTGTGACGAGCATAGGGGCACCAGGTCTTATATAGACCCGATGATTCTATCCGGCAAGTCAATCACTGTAATACCACAACCAACATGGCTACGGCATTACAGTACGTGGCAGGCAATCCCTGCATGTTCATTGCCTGTCTAAAGAGCGCCAAAAACATGCAGGGTAGGGACCAGAGCTCCCGCCAAGCAACCCCAGAAATATTCGCCAAGTGCCAAGCATGTCGAGCACAGTGATGCTTAAGTGAGTACCGAGTAGTGGCGAGCACGTATTGTATGGTATTAATAGGCTGGGAAGATCCTTGGATATTGTCCCCTTCCCAGCCTAATATGACTGGCCCTCAGCCTCCACAGAAATGGCATATCCATTAGATTCTGACTCTTAGCCTCGGCTCTTCCCGATTGCCTTAGTGCTGTTGCAATCGTGGCAATAGTTTTTGTGGTTGATGTCAGCTGTATAATGTCAGCTGGTATCAAGCCCAGTGGTTAGTAGTGGACAGGCATCTATCAGACACCTCCATTGCTAACCCCATATTTAAAAATAAAAAGACACACACACAGGAAAGAAAAGTTTCTTTGAAAAAAAGATTCCCCACAAATTGCCTGGTTCACCCATTTATTATTAAAAAATAATCCCAACAGGTCCAATGTAATCCATTGTGGTCCCCAAAACATCCACCGATTCTCTCCTGCAATCTATGGAGCGCCGTTTGAGAATGAGTCTCCACAGGTCACTTGCGATCATGTCTCACGAGCGATGATGTCAGTAACGTCATCGCCGCTGAGACATGACAAAATTTACAAATTCATTTTTTTAGGGACCACATCACATTTGAAGTGACTTTGAGGGGCCTTTATTATGACAGAAAATACCAAACAGTGATACCATTCTAAAAACCACATTCAAGAAGTTTATTAACCCTTCAGGTGCTTCACATGAATTTTTGGAATGTGGAAGAAAAAAATTAACATTTAACTTTTTTCACAAAAATGTTACTTTACACCCAATTGTTTTATTTTTTCAAGGACAACAGGAAAAAATGGACCCCAAAATTTGATGTGCAATTTCTCCTGAGCTTGCCAATACCCCATATATGGGAGAAAAACACTATTTGGGCACACGGCAGCGTTCGGAAGGGAAAGAGTGCCATTTGACTTTTTAAATGTAAAATTTGCCTGAATAATTAGCGGACACCATGTTGCGTTTGGGGAGCCTCTGATGTGATAAACAGTGGAAATTCCACACAGGTGACACCATTTTGGAAACTAGACCCCTCAAGGATTTTATAAAGGGGTATAGTGAACATTTTGAACCCAGAAGTATGACACAGAATTTGGTAACATTAGGTCATCATATTGAATATGTTGTCATTAGTCTTGAGCGCAAGTGCTCGCTACTTGAGTTTGCATCAGGTACTCGGGTATGCACCAAGTATGGCGGGTGCTCGAGTGACATGATCGAGTCCCCGCCCCATGTTTCACGGTTGTTATACACCCAAAAACATGCGGGGATCGCATGTGCATGGAAGGCAATCTCCGCAAGTTTTTTTTTGGCCGCAAAGTATATGGGGCGGAGATTCGAGCATGTCACTCAAGCACCCGCGATACTTGATGCATACCCAAGCACCCGATGCAAACTCAAGTAGTGAGCACTTGTGCTCAACACTAGCGCCATATCGTCATCATTTTATTTTTCTTTACTTTTGAAAAATCCCTACCCCAACACAACCCTAACCCCAACCCTAATACAACCCTATCTCTAACCATAACCCTAACACAACCCTAACCCTAGCCCAACCCTAACCCCAACACAACCCTAACCCTAGCCGAACATTAACTCTAGAGTTTATTTTTTTTGTTGTTCCTCGTATGGTATAAGAGATTAGACGACTTTATTCTTCGGGTCAGTGCGATTACAGCATATTCATATTGGGTTTTTATGTTTGGCAGCTGTCAAACACTAGAACACTCTTTTTTTTGCAAAGACTAGTTTTTGCAATCATTTTTCCATATTTCGGCCGAATCATGTAAGGGCTTGTTTTTTGCAGGACAAGTTGACGTTTTTATTGGTACCATTTTCGGGCATGTGACATTTTTTGATCGCTTTCTAGTCTGATTTTTGGGAGGCAGAATAAACAAAAAACAACAATTAAGAAATGTTTTTTTTGTGTGCCGTTCTGCATGTGGTAAAATTGATAAGCCAGTTTTATTCTTCATATCAGTACGTTTACAGCAATACTACATTTATATCTTTTTTTATGTTTTGGCGCTTTTATACAATAAAAACTATTTTATCTAAAAAAAATTTTTTTGCCTCGCTTTATTCTGAGCTATAACTTTTTCGGCTGATGGAGCTGTATGACAGCTTGATTTTTGCGGGACAAGATGACGTTTTCAGCGGTACCATTTTTATTTACAATCGTCTTTTTGATCGCATTTTTTCCATTTTTTGTTTGGCGATATGATGATAAAGCATTGTTTTTTGCTTCATTTTTATTTTATTTTTTTACCATGTTCACTAAAGGGGATAACTAGTTGGACAGTTTTATAGGACAGGTCAATAACAAATTTTATAGGACGCGGCAATAACAAATGTGTACTTTTATTGTTTTTTATTTTTTCATAATTATTTATTGGTACAGTATATTTTTATTTCTTTTGGATTATTTTTTATTGTTTTTTCATGTTTTTTTATATTTTTACAATTTTTTTCCACTTTTACACTTTGTGACTTTCATTTTTTGCAGGCTGACCGCTTGCATAGCATAGAGATGCAGCAGCATCCCTATGCTATGCAGGCTATAAGTGCTGCACTGGCACAAGTTAGATGGATCGTGCACTTACTGACAATTTCAGTAAGGGGTTAAAAGAACTTAGAATAAAAAAAAAAAATAACAATCTAGAACCAGGAGGTGGGAGTCCAGGCTGTATGGGCAGTATGCACAAGGCTATATGGGGCAGTGTGCACCATGCTGTACGGGCAGTGTGCACCAGACTGTAGGGGCATGTTGCAACAGGTTGTTATGTCACTCTACAACATGCTTTTAGGCCATCAGGCTCTGAAGTAAGAATGGCGGCACAACACGTGATCCTGCCAACACGTGGTGCACCAGCCAATCACAGGCATGCGAATACTTGACATGAGTATGATGGGACCAGAAGTGCCCACATCCATAAAGCTTGTTTTATTTGGCTAGCGAACCCAAACCGTAACATGGACTTTCATTTAGAAGTCCGGGTTCAGCACCGGACACTAGGTGTGCGGTATGAACCCCAAACTTTGCCATTCGAGTCCGCTCATCCCTACCCAGAAGATAAAAATCTTTCCCAGGTATTGTGATGAACAGGGCTTTAAAAACTGTACTGTGAGGGCAAGTTCACATGTTGTGGATTTCCAGTGTACATGTTCCACAGTAAATCTGCAAGTATCTGCAGGCAAGACTGCAGTGGTAGATCCACTTCAAATTATGTAGTAGCGTTAAAAAAAAATAAGGAATGCTGACTTCTGCTGCTGATTTCTCTGTATTTCCGTGCCAGCCTCATCCCATCTGATGACTTTTCATCAGAAGTGACCACTAATAGCTAGCGGTCACATTGATATGGTACTGGTAAATATATTCACAGCCTTTCCATGGTGTGTGAACACATCCTAAGTGTAACGAGCTGCACACCCGTGTTATCAAGTAACTTGCCTTTCTAGTATATTTTGTTTCTGATAGTACTTTTGTGTTGATTATATTAATATTAAAAATGTATATTCATTTATTGAACTCGTACAGGTTTAGTGTTAGTGCCTCATTATGTAGTATTATTTGTCAGCTACATTAGGTTTTTTTTGGGGGGGGGTTGATTTTACTTTATTCCATTTCATGGTGCCTTATTTATTCAATTGTACCTAATTTGTTTCTTTCTATTCTCGCTCTTCTCTCTCTACTTTTATTTATGTATTACTACCTTCTGAAGCTATGATTTAAGGTGTCTTACTTCTCCAATGGATGTTTGTAGTGTTAGAATTTTGTACTATAGTAAAACTGATTAACTGAATGCAAATTATAACATAAAGAGGACTTGTCAGGTCCCCAAAAATGCAAACCTGCTAGCATGTCTTTATTTATTCCTAACACATATTTCCCAAATGTAAATTTTTGACCACCAAAGTAAACGCTATGTCTGGCGCCAAATCAACAGTTCATCACCCAAGAACACCATCCCCACAGTGAAACATGGTGGTGGCAGCATCATGCTGTGAGAAGATTTTACGGCAGCAGGGACAGCCAAAATGGTCTGAGCCCAGGGGAAGATGGATGGTGCAAAATACAGGGATGTTCTTGAGCGAAACCTGTTTCAGTCTGCCAGTGGTTTGAGACTGTGATGGATGTTCACTTTCCTACAAGACAATGACCCAAAAGATACTGCTAAAGCAACGCTAGAGTAGTTTAAGGGGAAACGTGTAAATGTGCTGGAGTAGCCAAGTGAAGCCCAGACCTTAATTCAATTGAGAATCTGTTGTCAGACTTGAGATTGCTGCTCACCCGAGGAAATCATCCAAGGGCTCTTTCACATGTCAGTATTTCCGGTACGTATGTGAGAGTGTGAAATGTGATAACAGCAGGAGAGCACTAGGACCCTGTGACTTCTGCCTGGCTGGGCTCAGAGGAGGGGCAGTGCTAGAAACTGTGTGTATTCTGAGAGCGTCTGATGTGGGAGTCTAGACAGGAAGTCTGAGAGAAGGAGCTGCAAGAACACCCTGTCTTTACACTCTTCCATGTGGAGTTTGTTTACCCCTATCTCTGTTTAAGGACAAGTGCTGATCTGGGGAAGCTGTGTGGCTCTGTGGAGTTTTGTGGAAGTCCATGCTGAGTGGATTATAGACTTTGTGCTGAAGGAGTCACGTGTCGAGTGATGAAGGGACTGAGGAATCCATTTCTGTGACTGAGCACATGGTTGGTGTACTGGATAACAGTGAGAGACTTTGGGAGGAAAGAAGATTTCTGGTGCCATTTCCACTGAGAGGATATTGACAAGACTTTGTGAAGAGATCTTCCCAGACCTTAATCTGAGACTACAGGACTAAAGTCCCCGGCGTGTGGGCTCGGCATCGGCCGACAAGACAAGGAATTTTTGCTGTTTTGTGAACTTTGTTTTTGTTTTGGCGCCAAAGTTTTCCGGGACTAGCTGCAGCCACTGTGATTCACAGGCCTGTAATAGACTGCATCTGAGGTTACCGGTACCATAACTTTAAGATATCCGGGTATCCTGATAATAAGAGCAATTGATATAGTTTCATGCATTATTATTGTTCATAGTGATAGGATTGTATGCAGTGTGCCATTTCAGGGGATCCCCATATACCGCCCTCACTAGTCTGACACAGTGTTTAGGTAAAATTGTTCCAGATCTCTAGAATAACTCACACAAGCTGGAAACCTTGAGATTGGCACATTGATTTCAGCTTTTGCTGATTGTGTGTATTTAGTGGAGACAGTGTCCCAGGCGGAACCTGAGACTGATTCATTCAATACTAAATTTTAGTCTAATCCCTGTTTTAGTAAAGAAGTGTTGTTTATTTCTGTCTCTGTCTCAGTTTGTGACTCACTGGATCTCTCTCGGACCTCCGGTCATTACACGTGTGGTGACAGTTTCCACACGTTCTGGAGACACTGACACATGCAGGCCCATTCAAATGAATGGGTCTGTGCACATCTCAGTGTGTTTTCATGGACCACATGGAGACATGTCCGTTTTTGGACGACAGCAAGGATCACATTGACCCATTCAAGTCAACGGGGCCTTGTAAACACGTCCCGCATGCGGATGCCAGCCATGTGACATGTACCGCCACCTGGGAATTAGCGCTACAGTTAGCTCTGTTCCCAAGTGCCAGGTGCTGAACACTGCCCTCATCATGGTTCCCTGCCGACTCCAAGTTGTCTTTTTAAATACATTCAACAATGAAGCAAAACTGCTGTCAAAATGCACAGGCATCTTTTTAGTTTTCCCATTGACTTCTTTTACAAAATATAGAAAATCTTCAGAACAGAAAATGCCTAAAGAACAGTCAGGTTAGTTCTTCTAACCGCTTGGCATCTTCGGAGAACTGGATAGCTTAAAATATGCTCAAAAGCCTGAACACATGAACAGCAAGTCGTTTTTACATAGAAATGTATCTGTTCACTCTTTTGATTATTTTCTGGGCGCTTTTTTGTCCAGATTGGTTATGGAGCGGACTTGTTTGAAAAAACATGTGCGCATATGTGGCACCCCAGGGGTCTGGTTGCCACAGTGATAGAAATATCACGTCTGAGAGAAAGTGGGAGGTTCCCTTGTCAGGAGCCCTTAAACATGCAACACCTCCTGTCCCAGACCAGATAGGGGAGGAACCTGCCCTATATATACTGGATATGGGGCGGGGTTAGTGCAGTCAGAGCCTGGAGTTTGTTCCAGACACAGGGAAAGTAACAGCGAGGAGCTCTGTAGGAGCAGGAGCTGAAGACCTGGGACTTGAGCTAAGTGGAGTTCGTCCTGGCAGAAGACGCCAAGAACCGGACACAGGAGTCCGAGGCTGTGGGGACTTATATATACCCAGCAGCAGAAACCCGCCGGCAGGGGATTTCAGGTCCTCTGGCCATAGAAGCCCGGAGGCTCAGTCACGAGCAAGGGACCAGCACCGCCATCGAGTAGCAAGGGCTATCAGAAGGCCCCAAGTCACCAGCCATACGGGTGAGCACCACACGGTACACTCAGGGACGTGGGCTACTTCCACTCGCTTACAGCAAGGTAGCCAGGAAGAGTGCAGATAGACGGGGAGGCCTACAACTCCACCTGGCCAGGGGAATTCCAGTTTGCTCACAGACTGACCAGGCCTCTTATGCTAGCCAGTACTCCCGGGAGAGTCTGCCTTATCATCATCAGTAAAGACCTTGAACTGCACTGAAAAGCCTCTGAGTCATTCCTGCTGCGCCCGTGCACCATCACTCCCATCATCCACACTCACTACCCTGAGGCTAAACTCCTCCCGTGGGGAGTTATACTACACTCTGCTGCCCTCACAATATCAGCCTCAGAGGTCGGTCCAGCAGCGCGGCGGTTCTTATTGACCGCAATCCACGGGTGGCGTAGTCGGACATTGCATTATACTGATACAGAGACTGCCACAATATTGGTCTGGCCAACCTGAGCCACGGGACCGGGTCGCCACTACTACTCCCAGCATTGCCCTGAAGTCCGGTCCCGGGTGCCCCACGGCCCAGGGGGCGAGTCAGCTTTTTGGCGTAGTCGGCAGGATTGTGACCAACCCACCACAAACGGGTATTGCGTGCCTGAAAAAGACTTTGCACTTACCTGAGTGAAGTTTCCCGCCATCTGGAGCCGTTTCCCTGCCATCTTCAGTCGTCTCCCGCCGTCTTCAGCCGTTTTCCCGCCATCGGACACCATCTTCAGGACGCCGCGCGGGAAAAAGAGGGGCGTGGACGTCCAAACCGCGAGAGACCTGAAGCCCCGCCCTACGCACCGACGCTGCGCAAGGTCCTGGAAGGAGAGAGAGCGACGCTGACATCACCAGGACGCGACGCAAGGTCCTCACCCGGAGCAGTACCAGCGGAGCCGCGGCCTATGGAAGAGGATCGACGGAAGGTAGGCCACACTTAACTAGGGGGGAGGAAGATGACGGACACGGAGGGACCCTCTACCACCAGCGCGGCCACAGCCGCAGTAATGCCGTTCACAATGCCATACATCCCCGGAGCGGCCTGGCTGCCCCAATACTCAGGGGAGTCGCATACCCTAAGCGACTTTAAAGAGAGACTGTACAGCCTATTTAAAGTATACCCCCTGACGGAGGGACAGAAAGTGAGCATATTGATAGGGCAGTTAACCGCCGCAGCCCAGCGTGAAGTAAAGTCCTGGTCAGTCCGGGACAAGGAGACCGTAAAGGAGATCTTGGCCCGTCTGAAGGACACTTTTGATACCCGCACCTCAGCCGAGATCAAAATGAGATTTTATGGGTGCAAGCAGTGGGCCCAAGACAGTATAAGAGACTATGCTTTGAGTTTGCAAGAGGCCCTGGGAGCCATTAAACAGGCAGACCCTGACAGTGTGCGGAATGCAGATGAACTGTTAACTGAGCAATTCATTGAGGGTCTGCTGTCCAATGCCCACCGAACTCAGTTACGTGCAATGGCCTTGCAGAACCCTGGTTTAGACTTTGCAAAGTTCAAAGACAGGGCCATCCGGGTGCTCCGAGAACCGGCACCTGGTAGCGCTGTAACCCACCGGCGCCCTGCTATTACCTATCATCAGGAGGTGGCGCCCTTGTCTACAGAGTCTGTAGGAGCTGGTGCGCAGGCTTTGGACAAAAACTCGGCTACAGACCTGCACTATCAGGTCCAAGAGCTGACTAAAAGCGTAGCTGCGCTAACCAGAACTGTGCAGTCTTTACAGGTCTCTCCTCCAGGAAAGATCCAGCTGGCGTCCGGCCCAGAGGACGTCCCTTGGCACCGACAGAGGAGGATCCCAATGTCCAGAAGAAGACCCAGCGACAGATACAACGAGGACGGACAACCCATCTGCCGCCGCGGCTATCAACCCGGACATATGGCAAGGTACTGTCATTTAAACGGGCACAACCTGGGGCAGAGGGCCAACCCTCAGGCATAAGATCATCAGGCCCCTCAAACTGGCATGATAAATATGTAGGGGGACGTCCAGTCTTGCCTGTGGTACTGGATGGCATTCCAATGAGTGCCCTACTAGACACCGGGTCACAGGTAACTACCATCCCTTATGTGCTCTTTAAGCGGTGTTGGAATGACTCGGACATAACCCACTACTCAGATGACGACCTGAGTATCATCGCCAGCAATGGTCAGCCCGTGCCGCAGGTGGGATTCAAAGAGGTGACCATTAAGATCGGTAAATTCGAACTGGCGGCACAAGGACTGATTATTGTGGACATTGACCGTCATGAGAGTCACCCTAAAATAAGCTTGGGGACTAACGTGATTGAAAATTGTCTTGCAGAGATAATTCTCATTTTCCAGCAGGTTGCCAAGAACGCCAGTTCCAGCCAGCAGCGTGTTCTCCAAAAAGAGATCTGGGCACTGATGAAACGGCAACAAGTGGAACTATCTGGTGGTGAGATTGGTAGCGTGAGAATGTGTGACCCGTTCCCTATTGCCATGCCCCCGAAAAGTGAGATGATGATATGGTGCCGGGCAGCTATTGGTCTAAGAGGTAGAGACTACCAAGCAATGGTGGAACCCGTTTACTCAGACAGTAGGCCCACCATTTTGACAGCACAGGGGGTGGTCGATGTACGCCATGGGAGGGTACCTGTCCGCATCATAAATATCGGGGAGAGAGAAGTATACCTGCCCCGGTATGCCACGCTAGCCAAATTGTTCACCATAAACCAAAATTCTGTAAGGGCAGTGGAACCCTTGCCTACATCTCAACCAGAGGAAGGTAACGGCTCTAAGAAACAAATGGAGGACTGGTGTCAGCAACTGCATTTGGGTACTGACTCCACTCCCTCACACCAAAAACAGGGAGTCTACCGGGTGGTTCAGGAGTACGAAAGAGTCTTTAGCAAACACCCGCTAGACTTCGGGCGAGTAAAGGGGGTAGAACATCACATCCCCACAGGAGACCATCCACACATAAAGGAAAGATGCCGACCTGTACCCCTGCACACTATCAGCATGCAAAGGGGATGTTGCAGGACATGAAGGAGGCTGGGGTAATCAGGGACAGCTGTAGCCCCTGGGCAGCTCCACTAGTTCTAGTGAAAAAGAAGGACAGCACAATGAGAATGTGTGTAGACTACAGAAAGGTCAACCGAATCACACACAAAGATGCGTACCCGTTACCTAGAATAGAAGAATCTTTAGCTGCATTAAAATCTGCTAACTTCTTCTCCACTTTGGATCTTACTAGCGGGTACTGGCAGGTTCCTGTAGCAGAGGCAGACAAGGAGAAGACTGCATTCACCACCCCGATGGGTCTCAGCGAATTCAACTGTATGCCATTCGGGCTCTGCAACGCACCAGGAACCTTCCAGGGGTTGATGGAATGCTGTCTGGGACGCCGGAATTTCGAGACGGTCCTGTTATACCTGGACCATGTCATCGTTTATTCCAAAACCTACGAGGACCATCTGAAACACCTGGCAGAAGTGGTGGTCGCCCTGGCAAGCTACGGCCTAAAGGTGAAACCCTCCAAGTGTCACCTCCTGAAACCAAAGGTGCAGTACCTGGGACACGTGGTGAGTACTGACGGAGTGGCTCCCGACCCCGATAAGATCACCGTGATTAAAGACTGGCCAAGACCTTCCAGCATAAAGGACGTGCAGCAGTTCCTCGGGTTGGTAGGCTACTACCGAAGATTCATCTCCAGTTTCACCAAAATGGCAGCCCCTATGCAGGACCTCCTGATAGGTGAATCCAGGAAGGCCAAAAACCAGAAGCCGCCCTTCAGGTGGGAAAAGCTGGAAGAAGAGTCCTTCCGCCAGCTGAAGATGACCCTCACGGGGGATGAAATCCTGGCGTACCCTGACTACGGCCAGCCCTTTATCCTCCACACGGACGCGAGCAACATCGGGCTAGGAGCCGTACTGTCCCAGATCCAGCGGGGGAAAGAACGGGTAATCGCTTACAGCAGCCGAAAACTACGGCCCACAGAGAGAAACCCTGAGAATTATAGCTCATTCAAGCTAGAGTTCCTGGCAGTGGTGTGGGCATTAACCGAACGTTTCAAGCATTACCTTGCCTCTTCCAAGTTCACCGTGTACACGGATAACAACCCGTTGACACACCTGGCCACTGCAAAACTTGGTGCACTGGAGCAGAGATGGATGGCCCGCCTGTCCAACTATGAATTCACCATTAGAGATGAGCGTTGTTCTACTCGAACTGTTCGCCAATCTCAAATTCGAGCTGTTTTGGGCGGTGTTCGAGACGTTCGGCGAACACGAACAATTTGAGAAAAATTCGGCTGTTCGAGGTTATGTTCGATAACTGTTCGTGCACCAAAATCATAACTGGATTTTTTCTCAGTAATGATGAAAATTAATGTTAATACGCAGTTTGAGTGTACAGCGGGGTGGGGGGAGGGGCAGGGGATGGATCTCTGCAGGAACAATGAAGATCTCCATTTTTTTTTCTCTTTCCCGCATTTACAGTGGGGAGGTGCAATCTGTCAGCCTATCAGCAGCGCACACACGGAGCGAAGTGCTTTTTTTCACACAAGCAAGGGCATGTGTCATTGGCAGTGTATGTCACATGTCCTTGCCCTATAAGACCAAGCCATTTTCCCCGTCGCCACCATTTTCTCACTGCTGCAGCTGCGTGTTAGACGGCACCGCTGTTGCTGTGTGCACTATACCTTGTTAATTTCAAGCCAATTTTCGCACAAATATACAGATAGCTTGGGAGTAGGGAATAGTTGTGATTGCAGTCCTTTTAAGGACTAGGTTACAGCATTTCCTACGACTTTTATCAGGCAGGTCTGTGCTCTTAAATAGATAGGTTGTGGGAGTAAAGACTAATTGTAATTGGAGTCCTTTTCAGGACTAGGTTACATCAGTTCCTATCAGTTTTTGCCAGGCAGGTCTGTGCCAGTGCTGTGCAAGTTTTTTTCACAGCATTTGGCTGAATCTAGCAAAGCTAATCCTTTTTGGCCTATTGCAGAGTGTGTTAGTCAGTGGAGTAGCCTATCTGTGTTGCAAGATATACCACCTGTGTATAGAATACCAATTTTTTTACTGCACCTAAAATCTTTTGGGCATAGCATCATTCTATTAGTCCATCTATACTGACCTCCATCAGGTTGCAAACTGAATCTAATTTTTTTCTGCATCTAGCTCTGAAAAAATATTGGGCTTCTAGCTGTGTGTGGGTCTTGTTCTATTAATCCATCTATACTGACCTCCATCAGGTTGCAAACTGAATATAATTTTTTTCTGCATCTAGCTCTGAAAAAATATTGGGCTTCTAGCTGTGTGTGGGTCTTGTTCTATTAATCCATCTATACTGACCTCCATCAGGTTGCAAACTGAATATAATTTTTTTCTGCATCTACCTCTGAAAAAATATTGGGCTTCTAGCTGTGTGTGGGTCTTGTTCTATTAATCCATCTATACAGACCTCCATCAGGTTGCAAACTGAATATAATTTTTTTCTGCATCTAGCTCTGAAAAAATATTTGGCCTTCTAGTAGTGTGTGGGACTTTCTCTGTTAGTCCATCTATACTGACCTCCATCAGGTTGCAAACTGAATATATTTTTTTCTGCATCTACCTCTGAAAAAATATTGGGCTTCTAGCTGTGTGTGGGTCTTGTTCTATTAATCCATCTATACTGACCTCCATCAGGTTGCAAACTGAATATAATTTTTTTCTGCATCTAGCTCTGAAAAAATATTTGGCCTTCTAGTAGTGTGTCGGACTTTCTCTATTAGTCCATCTATACTGACCTCCATCAGGTTGCAAATTAAAAATAATTTTTATCTGCATCTACAGTACCTCTGAAAAAATATTTGGGCTTCTAGCTGTGTGTGGGACTTGTTGTATTAGTCGATCTATACTGACCTCCATCAGGTTGCAAACTGAATATATTTTTTTCTGCATCTACCTCTGAAAAAATATTGGGCTTCTAGCTGTGTGTGGGTCTTGTTCTATTAATCCATCTATACAGACCTCCATCAGGTTGCAAACTGAATATAATTTTTTTCTGCATCTAGCTCTGAAAAAATATTTGGCCTTCTAGTAGTGTGTGGGACTTTCTCTGTTAGTCCATCTATACTGACCTCCATCAGGTTGCAAACTGAATATATTTTTTTCTGCATCTACCTCTGAAAAAATATTGGGCTTCTAGCTGTGTGTGGCACTTGTTGTATTAGTCCATCTATACTGACCTCCATCAGGTTGCAAATTGAATATAATTTTTTTCTGCATCTAACCCAGCCAATAGTTTTGGCCTAATACCACAGTTTGGCCACTCAGCTCTGCTCGGTTACCATCCATTGTTTTTTTGTGCAAACAACTCCAGACTTGTGAATTAGTTAACCACCAAAATGAGTGGAAAAAGGCCTGCTGCTGGTGGAAAGGGGAATAGGCGTGTTGGGAAGGGGAAAAAAGGTTGTGTCCGTGGGGTAGGTGTTAAAGCAACAGTAACATCTGCAGAAGAAAGACCATCTTCCAGCCAAACTAAAATGTCTACTTCTTTTAGCGGACAATGTGATAAGATCCCTTTCTTACGGCCACGCCAATCGCTACAAATTCCAGATGAGGCGCAAAAACAGCAGGTGCTTCAACGGATATCAAGTGCTCCTTTAATTGGGCTCTCCTCCACATCAACTTCAACATCACAAATACTCCAGTCCTCAAAGGTGTCACCCAAATCGCACTTGCTTCCTCACAGCTCCCAAATCTCCAGCTGCCCGTCTGAGTATGAGGTAGAACAGATGGTTGAGTCTGCAGAGCTGTTTACTCATACTATAGCCTGGGAATCAGAGGTCGACTCCAGCGCTTCTGTGAATCCAGACGAGGAAATGATCTGCACTGATGCCCAGAATCTTTATGAGTCGGATCCAGGACCAGACGCAGAAGGTTCTGACCATAATGTAGACCCTCATTCCCAAACTGTAACTCCTGTTGGTGGAGACAATGAGGAAGACGATGATAAGACTCAAATACCTGATTGGAGCGACAACTTTAGTTTTTTGTCAGGGCAGGAACAGGTTGGCTCTGAGGACGACGGGTGTGATAACACACAGGGTGATGATGATGAGGTTGGAGATCCCACTTACTGTCAACCCACAGTCAGCCAAGAGATGAGGTCAGCAGAGGAGGTGGAGGAAGATGCTAGTGACGACGAGGTCAGGTTGCGCCTTCCTGGACAGAGACGTAGTACTGGAAGCACGTCAACAACTGCATCCTCAAACACAACTCTGCCTCCCACCACAAGTCGTGGTGGCTCTTCAGGTCGCATGGGTGCTAAGCCTTGCATAGCCTGGGCATTTTTTCAGATCGATAAAGATGACCCAACTCGTGTTATCTGTAACATTTGTCAGCAAAAGCTAAGTAGAGGCCAAAAAATACATAGTTTGAGTACTTCATGCATGAACCGGCACATGGACATGAAGCATAAGTTGCAGTGGGAAGCTCAGTGTGCTACAATGCGGCCTAGCCGGCCGGGCCAACCACCGTCTGCCATATCTTGTGCATCCGCGGCCTCTTCATCCTCTGTGACTGGGGGGACAGCAGTCACACCTGTTTTGGGGCGCAGACCTGCCACCTCTTTACCCGCAGCAGCCAGCGTGATTGGCAGGTCATCATTTTCTATGGAGGTGGGAACACCAGCTGGTGTTGAGCGCTGTCCGACATCGATAGCACCACCTTTGGATCAAGGCAACCTAACATGTCCGCCTGCATCTTCCTCACAGACCAGCAGTTTGCCGGGGACACCCTTATCAACCCCGTCTAAGCACAATAGCCAGCCCTCGGTCCCTCAGATGTGGACAAGTAAAAGACCATTTCCTCCTAGCCATGAGAAAGCTAAGAGGTTGAATTTCACCATCTGCAAGCTCTTGGCTACAGAAATGCTGCCTTTCCGCCTGGTGGACACAGAGGATTTTCGAGACCTTATGTCCGTCGCAGTGCCCCAGTACCAGATGCCCAGTCGGCACTACTTCTCAAAGAAAGGTGTGCCTGCGCTCCACCAGCATGTCGCACACAACATCACCGCTTCTATGAGAAACTTTGTGTGTGACAGTGTCCATTTCACCACAGACACTTGGACGAGTAGGCATGGACAGGGGCATTACATGTCGCTGACTGGACACTGGGTAACTATGGTGACAGCAGGACAAGGGGCTGCTGTCCAAGTCTTGCCGTCCCCACGAGTTGTGCGTCAATCCTCTTTATGTCAAAGTTCCTCCACTGCTTCTGCCTCCTCAACCTCCTCTCGGTCTTCCACCTGCACCCAAAGCCTGTCTGGTCATGCCACAAGCTTTCTAACTGCGCAGAAGGGATCCTGCACACCTCCTTACTATGCTGGCAGTAGGGCTCAACGTCATCAGGCGGTTTTTACATTGAAATGTCTGGGAAATGTGAGTCACACAGCTGAGGAGTTGTGGTCAACTCTGGAGAACCAATTTCATGAATGGTTGTCTCCACTGGACTTGAAACCAGGGAAGGCCGTGTGCGACAATGCTGCAAACCTGGGTGCGGCCCTTCGCCGGGGCAATGTCACACACGTGCCTTGTATGGCTCACGTGTTGAACCTGGTTGTCCAGCAATTTTTAGCCCACTATCCCAGACTAGATGGCCTTCTGCAGAGGGCACGGTTGCTGTGTGCTCACTTCCGCCGTTCGCATCCCGCAGCTCAGCGACTTACATCTCTACAGAAGTCGTTGGGCCTGCCACTTCACCGGCTAAAATGCGATGTGCCTACCCGGTGGAATTCAACTCTGCACATGTTGCAGCGACTGTGGCAGCACCGACAAGCCCTGGTGCAATACGTTCTGACGTATAGCCTGGGCCAACGAGATTCAGAGGTGGGGCAAATCACGCTGGAGGAGTGGTCTCAGATCAGGGACCTATGCACCCTTCTGCACAGTTTTGAAATGGCGACGAAGATGTTTAGTGCTGACGATGCCATTATCAGCATGACTATTCCGGTGATTTACATGCTGGAGCACATGTTAAACAGAATTCGGAGTCAGGTGGTGGCACAAGAGGAGGTGGAGGAAGTAGAGGAGGAGGAGTTGTATGCGGAAGGGCTAACATCTGCAAGGTCCAGACGGTCGGCAGCACCAAGGCGGCAGGCATGTGGGGGTGGGGGAGATGGTTTTACCAGGGCGCATGGTAGCAGCCAAACTAGTGAGGAAGGTGCAGGAGCCCAGGAAGAAGTGGAGGACGAACTGATGGAAGACTCATCAGATGAGGGAGACCTTGATCACATTTCTGTTGTGCGAGGTTGGGGGGAGAGGACAGAGGAAGGAAGCATGATTGTTACCTCGCCACCAACACAACAGGGACTTGGTGCTCCTGGATGCGCAACACACATGAGTGCCTTCTTGCTGCACTACCTGCAACATGACCCTCGAATTGTGAGAATTAGAAATAATCCTGACTACTGGGTTGCCACACTGTTAGATCCCCGGTACAAAAGTAAATTTGCAGAAATTATTCCTGCCATAGAAAGGGATGCACGCATGCAGGAGTATCAGCAGAGACTGTTGCAGAATCTTACATGTGCTTTTCCACAAAATACCAGTGGTGCACGTAGTGAATCTCACAGTTCCAACTTGCCAACCGTGGGACCGTCAAGTGTTCAGCACTCAAACCGTAACAGAACCACAGTATCTGCTGGTAACATCAATTTTGCGGAATCATTTCACCACTTTTTTAGCCCATCCTTTGCAAGGCCACAGGAGACAAGAAGTCTGACACATAGTCAACGCCTAGAGACGATGGTACAGGAGTATCTCCAAGTAAACATTGAAGCCACGACTGTGTCACTGGACCCTTGCTCTTTTTGGGCTTCCAATCTGGATAAATGGCCGGAGCTAGCCACTTACGCCTTGGAGATCTTGTCATGCCCCGCAGCCAGCGTTCTGTCTGAACGTGTGTTCAGCGCTGCTGGTGGTGTGCTGACAGATAAGCGCACGCGGCTCTCCACTGATAATGTAGACAGACTCACGTTCATAAAGATGAACAAATCATGGATCCGAAATGACTTTTCTACCCCTGTGTCATCCTGGGGAGAGTAAAAGCTTGATGATTGGTTAAAATCACCCTACCAACCGTTTTAAGCTTTCAAATTACTAATCATGTTTATCTGTATCTTGACTGGAAAATAATTTGGGCTTTGTAGCAGTGTGCAGCACTGATCCTATTAGGCCATCTATACTAAAGCTTCACCAGATTTAAAATTAAAAATAATTTTTAGCTGCATCTAGCCCGGAAAATAATTTTGGGGCTCCGAGATGCGCAAGACACATAAGTGCCTTCTTGCTGCACTACCTGCAGCATGACCCTCATATTGTCAGAATTCGAAGTAATCATGACTACTGGGTTGCCACACTCTTAGATCCCCCAAACTTTTCGATCAACCTTTTCATTTTAATAAAGACCAAAAAAATGGTCATTTTTGAAATTATAAGCATTAGCAGGTTGTTAGAAACTGAAATCAAACAGTTTTCAACTCAAAACTTTATTCTAGGTGATGTTACATTTTCACATAGGACCCCTTGTTCGAAAGGAGCTTCTGAACTCTCTCGTCCATTGAATTTGTCAGGTTTTGGATGGTTTCTGCTTCAATTGTTTTGCATGAGGACAGAATACCCTCCCAGAGCTGTTGCTTAGATGTGAACTGCCTCCCGCCATCATAGACACTCCTTTTAATGATGCTCCAAAGGTTCTGAATGGGGTAGAGGTCAGGGGAGCATGGGGGTCACACCATAAGTTTGTCCCCTTTTATGCCCATATCAGCCAGAGATGCAGATGTTTTATGTGCAGCATGAGATGGTGCATTATCATGCAGAAAAATGATCTTGCTGTGAAATACACGGTTCTTCTTCTTGAACCATGGCAGGAAGTGCTGTTTGAGAAAATCCACATACATTATGGAGTTCATCTTTAGCGCCTTCAGGGATCCTAAAGGGGCCGACAATCTCTCTCCCCATGATTCCAGCCCAAAACATTACTCCACCTCCTCCTTGTTGGCGCTGTAGCCGTGTTTGCGTGGGGTGTCCATCAACCAGCCATCCTCCACTCCATCCATCTGGACCATCGAGCGCTGCACGGCACTCATCCGTGAACAAAACTGTTTTGAAATCAGTCTTCATGTAATGTTTGGCCCACTGGAGCCGTTTCTGCTTGTGTGAAGTGGATAGAGGAGGTCGACAGGATGGCGTATGCACAGCTGCAAACCTCTGAAGGACCCTGCATCTTGTTGTTCGGGGGACGTTGGAGGCACAAGCAGCTTCAAAAACTTGTCTGCTGCTATGACAAGGCTTTTTTGCCGCTGCTCTTTCAACCTGACGTAATTGCCTGTAGGAAAGAGTCCTCAATTTGCCCTTATCAGCACGCACACGTGTGTACTGTGAATCAGCTACATACTTCTTGATTGCCAAGACACTTCATCCTGATCATCGCACAATGTTGATTGTAGTCATGCCTTGACCTAAACACTCCACAATTTGTTGCTTCTCAGCAGCCGACACATCCTTTTTCTTTCCCATTTTGGCAGAAAATGTAGGCTGCTTAATAATGTGAGAGAGCCTTCTTAAGTAGTCTTGCCTTTCATTGGACACACCTGCCAAACTAATTAGCACAGGTGTCTGCAATTGCTTACAGTGATATAAAGAGCCCTGACACACATCACCATCAATGAGTTTAACTGACAAACAAACAAATTCTTCCCTTATCACTCCTAAACACTTTTTGCATAATAATTTGGAACGCAGTGTACATGTGCTTTTCCACAAAACACCAGCGGTTCACGTAGTGAATCTTACAGTTCTAACTTGCCAACCGTGGTCTGTATGGAGTTGTTCAATAAAGGGCCCAAAATTAAGATAACATAGATGGGAGAGGTCTCTATGAATAGGAATTCCTAAGTATTTGATACCCTGTGAGGGACAGGCAAAGGGAAAGTTGGACTGGATGGAATCCTATATGAATTTGGGGAGGGAGACATCGAGGGCCTCAGACTTCGCTGCATTGATTTTAAAATTTGACCATGTAACAAAGTGATCTATTTCAGCCATAACAGCATGGATGGATATATGTGATTGAGTGATATATACTAGGACATCATCAGCAAATAGAGAGCACTTGTACTCGGTGCCTCCCACCTCAATCCACCTAATATTGGGGTTATGGCGAATTGATGAGAGCAGGTGCTCCGTCACTAGGATGTATAAGAGAGGGGACAGAGGACATCCCTGCCTTGTCCCATTGGTGATTGTGAAAGGTGATGAAAATGTTCTGACGCACCCCCTGGGCCTTGGGACACCCGGAGCCGGACCCTTTTTGGTGGATGCTGGTGGTTGTAGTCTTCGTGGCGGCGACCCGGTTCCGTGGCTCAGGGCGGTCAAACCAGTGGCGGAACTATTTATGTGGTTTTGATGTTTAAATGTACGACTACGCCACCCGTGGATTGCGGTCAGAGTGAACCGCCGCTACAGGGCAGACTGCTGAGGCTGGTGTTGTGGGTGCAGCAGAGCGTAGCATAACTCCCCACGGGAGGAGTATAGCCTCAGGGCAGTGTATGCGGAGGATGGGGGTGATGGTGCAGGGCAGCAGCAGTAATGACACGGAGTCAGTGATGCAGTTCAGGGCCTTTACTCACAGTTCTTATTATCCAGACCACGTCTGCAGGTAACGGCTGCCCACGTCGTACTGTGCTCACCAGGTGAGGGGCTCAGACAACTCCCAGATAACTTTGGAGCACTTCACAGGACCCCCTTTGTGTGTCCTTTGTCTGGCCTTTCTTACCAACACTTCTGTCCGGCTGCCTCGGGCCTCCTCTTGGTAAACTTGGCGCCAGTTTCCCTGACCCTATGTGGTGCCTTCCTAGCGGGTGTAGCGAGGGGCTGCGCCACATAAAATGTCAGAGCCTCCGGTTTCTAGCTGAGGGTCATTTCCTGCCTCCACTAGTTCGGGGACCAGTCTCCCCCTTTGGCCTGACCCCTCCACGCAGGTGGATTCGGGCGTGCGGTGGCGACTCGCCCGTCCGCACCCCTGGGATCCCTTCATTCCTCGTTCCTGGAGCCTTCTCCGCTCCTCTTCCTTCCTTCTCCCTCTTCCAGGCCTGGGCCTCTGTTACTAGGCCCGCCTCCGGAGCAGAGCTCATGCAGAGCCCCTGCTCCCTGCCACTTCTGCTCAGACTTCTCTGCACTGAACTAAGATGGTGCCCACCTTTTATACTCCCTTCTCAATGCACCCAGGAACTGCTTCCTCCCTGCTCCTGCACTACCGGGTTCCCCTTCCTCAGTGTTCCCTCCCCCCACTCCAGCCAGGGACAGGGACTGTCGTGCCCATCTCAGGGGCATATTGGTCGCCCTGCCCCACGGCAATGTGGTGTAATGCATGCAGGTGTCGGGTCCTGATCCACACTCCATCCTTACCTGAGAGTGAGATATCACACCTCTGGGTGAGGTGCAATACGTCTGTAGCAACCGAGCCCTCAGGGTGCTACAGTTCCATTTATCTTCAGCCTAGGTGACGTATTGCGATACAGGGCCGTGATTTTGGCTATAAAAGGGTCCCCTAGACCCCTACCCCAAGCTTTTTAAGAGAATCATATATGGCGTGCCAGGAGACTCTATGGAATGCTTTCTCAGCATCCAACGAGAGTATCTAATTACAAATTTTTAACTGCATCTAGCCCAGGAAATACTTTGTGCCTAGTAGCAGTGTCTGCTAGTCAGCGGATTATCCCGGCTGTTAAGCAAGCTACACCACCTGTAGTTTAGACACTTAATTTTTTCAAAGGAAATGCTTCGGGACCATGGGATACTTAGTGAAGAGCATCAGGAGGCACCCCAAGGCATAGGGGCTGGGACTGGCAGTAGGATGCCTTGCGGTGGACAGCCGAGCTCGATCCTTATAAAAGCTTTTTAACTGCAGCAGCTTTAGTGGACGCTACTGGAGCTGGAATTACGCGGCTGCTGGCATGAGACTTGCCCTCCAATAGATCCTTGTAAATGGATTTAAAGTGTATTCATTCAAATTAGAGAGACAATTTAAATTAAAAAGCTTAGAGCTGCCTCCACCACAGGGGGGCTCGCTCGACCCACCAGCGGACAGGCACCAGTATTGGGAGAGGGGGGCTGGCCATCAGGGTTCACCGCGGCTCTGGCACAAACCCGGCGACACGGAGGTGGCACGGGCAGGAGCAGACTGGCCGTGTCGGCTTCTCACTTTTTGGATTTTAGAAGGGCATGACATGCCTATATCTGTGTCTCCCCCTCCTTTTACTCCTCCACCTCTTTTATTTTCGCATGACTATATGTACTTGTCACTTTTCCATGTGTTAGTTATGTCTTCTGAGCAGTTTGTCAGCTTTTGGACACCTTTGAAGGTGTTTTCTATGTGTTTCTATGTGTTTTTGTTTGCCTGCCATTGGTTTTAACGGTGTTCGAAGGTGTTCGACGAACAGTTCGACGAACAGTTCGGCGAACACACGGGTGTTCGACGAACCGAACCGAACTCGAACACTACGGGGGTGGCTCAACACTATTCACCATCAAATACCGGGCGGGACGCTCAAATGCCAACGTGGATGCCCTGTCCAGAATGCCAAACTTACCGGATGTAGGGGAAGATCCAGAAGAACTGGAAGAAGTCGAACTCCCTGCGTTCCACCGTCATGGGATTACCCTGTATTCCCACCGTGTGAGGGACAGGCGCTCTGCTACGTTCAATCCCTTACCCCACTACAGCTGGGCGGAGACACAAGACAGTGATCTCGCAGTCCGTCTGGTGAAGGAAATGCTGACACAGGCTGATGCCCGTCTTGACCCAGACGCTCCGGAGGAGACCAAGCAACTGTGGAAGGAGAAGAGTAAACTGTTTCTTTACAAGGAGAAGCTGTGCCGGAGAATGGTCAACTCTAGAACACATGAGCTGACCTGGCAGGTAGTGGTCCCAAGACGAGATGCGGCTATGGTTCTGGAGGCATACCATGATGGAGCAGGACACTTCGGATGGAAGAAGCTGGAGTTCTTGTTGCGTGGACGGTTCTACTGGGTAGGCATGAGAGGAGCCATCGAGAGGTGGTGCAGAGACTGTGGCCCATGCAACCTAAGAAGAAAGGACCGTGCCAGCCAGAAGACTCCCCTGCAGCCCATCATCACCAGGCAGCCACTGGAACTGGTAGCCCTGGACCATGTGAAACTGGCTCCAAGCTAATCTGGGTACGTCTACGCCTTCACCATCGTAGATCACTACTCCCGGTTCCTGGTGGTGGTCCCTGTCAAAAACTTAACGGCTCAAACAGCAGCCAGGGCCTTCCAGCTGCACTTCTGCCGTCCACACGGGTATCCGGAGCAAGTGCTGACGGACCAAGGACCAGCCTTCGAAGCGGAGGTCTTCCAAGAGTTCTGCAATCTGTATGGCTGCAGGAAGATAAGAACAACGCCCTATCACCCTCAGACCAACGGACTACGTGAGAAAATGAACCAAGTGGTGATAGACTTGCTAAAAACGTTGCCCCTGGAAGAACGCAGTCTGTTGCCTGAAAAACTGCCTGATCTGGTGGACTTGTATAATAACATCCCCGTAGGTTCCACCTACTGTACCCCGGCTTACCTAATGAGAGCAAGACCTGGTAAGCTGCCTATTGACCTGGATATGGGAGTCCTGACACCTGAGGACACCTCGCCAGAGGCAGACTGGGATACAGAACGGCAGCAGCAGTACAGGAGAGCGTCGAGCGAAGTCTGTCTCAAGCAAGAGAAAGGCAAGAGAAGGCTTATAACCAGCATGCTCCCGCTGTTCCCCTGGTACCTGGAGAGCAGGTCTTGAAGAGAAAGAGGCGGCTCCACAAGTTGGACGACCAGTGGGAGAAGGACCCGTACACAGTATTGCCTTCAAGTCATGATAATCCAAAAGTCTGTGTAATCAGTAAGGATGGAGGAGAGACCACAGCCATTGTCTCCAGAGACCACCTGAAAAAGTGTCCCGAGCAGCTGCAAAGCCCTGACGAAGATCAAGAGAACCCTCAACCCGCAGAGGAAAGGGAAGAAATGATGAGTACCGTACTCGGAGACTTTCACCGGTCCTGGACTCAAATCAACAACGCAGTCGTGGTACCCGTCCTCACCTTTCTCCAGCCAGCCCCTCAAGGGCCTACAGAAGAACAGGGAGTGTCAGAAGAGCAGCCGGCCCAGGAGGCAGAAGAATCCATACCAGCAGCCCAGGAGAATCAACCCTCTGCTAGTAGTGAGCCTGCCGTGCCCCTAGTAAGCCAAAGAGTACGCAGAAAGCTGCCAGGCCAACCCACAACACCTCCTACACCCTGTAGTGCAGAGCCAGATAGTGGGTTACGTAGGTACACAAGGAGCACTAGAGGACAGATGCCCGCTCGCTGGAGAATCTAAAATGTAATGTGAATTTGCTTGTAAATTGCCAGTGCTGAAAATGGTTTATGTTTTTGTTACCTGGTTATTAATTATGTTTCTCTAGTTACCCTTCAGGTTTATTTGGACTGACAGGTTATGGACGCTGAATAACCGGAACTACATTGTAAATAGTTGCACTTGGTGCCTCTTGCGAAGACGGCCACGGAAGAAAAAGCTGTCTGGCGTGGCCCCTTGTGGTCCAAAGAAATTAGCTTTGCCTTGCAGCCACGCCCAGGGCCAACGTTTGGGGTTTGCTTTGGACAGGTCCCCTATTCCGTTCTAAAACTTCACCTTGGGTGATATGGACACCCGGTTACGGAAATGCCGTGACCATCAAGACAAAATGTACTTTTTCCTGTTATTGTTTATACCCTTGTATTTGTGTTTTTTTTAAAAATGTGTTTAGTCCCGGAGTACTAAATTTCACTAGGGGGGAATGTGGCACCCCAGGGGTCTGGTTGCCACAGTGATAGAAATATCACGTCTGAGAGCAAGTGGGAGGTTCCCTGGTCAGGAGCCCTTAAACATGCAACACCTCCTGTCCCAGACCAGATAGGGGAGGAACCTGCCCTATATAAACTGGATCTGGGGCGGGGTTAGTGCAGTCAGAGCCTGGAGTTTGTTCCAGACACAGAGAAAGTAACAGCGAGGAGCTCTGTAGAAGCAGGAGCTGAAGACCAGGGACTTGAGCTAAGCGGAGATCGTCCTGGCAGAAGACGCCAAGAACCGGACACAGGAGTCCGAGGCTGTGGGGACTTATATATACCCAGCAGCAGAAACCCGCCGGCAGGGGATTTCAGGTCCTCTGGCCATAGAAGCCCGGAGGCTCAGTCACGAGCAAGGGACCAGCACCGCCATCGAGGAGCGGGGGCTATCAGAAGGCCCCAAGTCAACAGCCATACGGGTGAGCACCACACGGTACACTCAGGGACGTGGGCTACTTCCGCTCGCTTACAGCAAGGTAGCCAGGAGGAGTGCAGATAGACGGGGAGGCCTACAACTCCACCTGGCCAGGGGAACTCCAGTTTGCTCACAGACTGACCAGGCCTCTTATGTTAGCCAGTACTCCCGGGAGAGTCTGCCTTATCATCATCAGTAAAGACCCTGAACTGAACTGCAAAGTCTCTGAGTCGTTCCTGCTGCGCCCGTGCACCATCACTCCCATCATCCACACTCACTACCCTGAGGCTAAACTCCTCCCGTGGGGAGTTATACTACACTCTGCTGCCCTCACAATATCAGCCTCAGAGGTCGGTCCAGCAGCAGCGGTTCTTATTGACCGCAATCCACGGGTGGCGTAGTCGGACGTTGCATTATACTGATACAGAGACTGCCACAATATTGGTCTGGCCACCCTGAGCCACGGGACCGGGTCGCCACTACTACTCCCAGCATTGCCCTGAAGTCCGGTCCCGGGTGCCCCACGGCCCAGGGGGCGAGTCACATACCCTAAAGGTACGTCAACTGGGTTCTGATACTCTGTGGACCTTTGGCAATGGAAATTCAGCCAAAGAATCCACCACATTGTTTCATTGCAAAGGGTTAAATCTGCTGTGAATGTCCAAACAGTAAGTGACATGCTAAAGATGAAAATCCTGCACTGTCTGTCAATTTCTGCTGCAGATTTTGACAACACTGTGCGGATGAGATATTACTGACTTTTTGGACCAAAAATAAATAGCATGTCGCAGCTGAATACTCCAAAGCATCAATAGTTGTCTTCATCCTGAAGATCTTCTCTCATAATCTGAAGCAGCTGTGTCTGGCCAAATTGGTCGGAAGTTAAAGGGAAATTCCAGTTTCAATAACTAAAGTTTATTTGTTGCGTGACGGAAAGTTATGTTGTTTTCTAATACACTTTGGCCCCAATTCATCATTTGCAGTGTTACTTTTCTTTTTTTGTCTTGTAATATTCTTTTTTTTTTGTTGCTCTAAATTTTTAAAAGTGGTGCACATCTTTCACGAATGTTGTTAAAAAATGGTCTTTATTTTTTTGCCTTTAACCTTTTTTTTTTTACAACTTTTTTAGCCCCAAAAATTTGTTAAATGGTGCAAAAATTGAGCCACATGTCTAGTGAACAAAAAGATTGCTTTGAAGTGGGAGACTGGAGTATATTTGTGACAAATTTTGCAATGTTATAAAAAGTTGCAAATGATGAATCAGGCGAAAACATCTAGAAAACTGAACATGAAAAAAAATCAAATGTACACAAAGAAAATAGACTTGGCTGTGTGCACACATTCCATCTTTACTGTGCTTTTTTTCAGTGCAGATTTGCCACAAAACCTGAAGGGGTTACTGATTCCATCAAAGTAAATGAGAATCCTGAAGTCTCATGCACATGTTGCTTTGTGACTTGCAGATTTGGAGCAGATTTAAATCATGTCAATTCTTTCAGCGTTTTAGCTTTAGATTTCACCCACACAAATGAGTGGAGACAAATCTGCACCAAAACCGCAATTAAAAAAGCACAGCAAAAATGCCTGGTGTTGCCGCTACGCTTCCCTGCAAAGAGATGCAGAAATGGTGCTGAAATTTCTGCACCAAATACTTGACATGTGCTCATACCCTAAATGTGGGAAATTAAAAGAAGAACAAGTAGCAGATGAAAAGCTGGCAGAAAAGCACAAAAAATAAACAATAAAAGGCGCCTTTATGTTTTTTACTTGCGGCAAATTCTTCAAAATGGCACACTTTGTTCATGATTTTTTACACAAAATCAAAAATTGCGCTTTATTTTTTACAACATTTTAGCTCATTTTAGTTCAAACATCATATGTTTTTAAAACAGTTTTTAAAAAGTCGCAATTGATAAATTAGATGAAAACATTTGGAAAACCCCAAATTCCACCCACAATAGCAAGTATAAAAAAAAACCCGGTGAATACATATAAATAACACAAAAATATGGGCAAAAAAAGGCACAAAGGCAAAAAAACTATTCAGGCCAAATTTATAGGGCTATTATGGTCAATCATTTAATCATTTCATCACCAGCATTTTTACGCCCCTCATATCTGTTGTATTTTTAATTTTAAATATGTGTTAATACAATACTATATTGTTTTTTTATTCCTCAACAGTTGTCAAAGTAAATGAATTTAGTCTAGCTTTTCTGCAAACATATAAGCCCCCAACAGAGAATGGAGGAAAACTCAAATAACTCACTAAGAGGCATATTCCGCTAAATGAATTAAGTGCATCTTACAAGTGCTTTCTTTCAATGATTTTTATGGATGAGCTTAGATATGCTCTGTCCATACTGGCCAGCACTAGCATTAACTCCTTCACGACATATGACGTATAAATACGCAGCTTCCAGCCTACCATGCAGACTATTGAAGCATGTAAAAAGTAAAAAAAAAGTTTTAAAAATATTACAAAAATTAAAAAGTATAAAAGTTCAAATCACCCCCCTTTTGCACCATTCAAAATAAAACCATGAAAATAATATATACATATTTGGTATCGCCGTATTCAGATCCGCCCGATCTATCAATATGTAAAAAGAATTAATCTGAATGGTAAACGGCGTAAGGAGAAAAAAAATCGAAATGCCAGAATTAGTTTTTTTTTGTAGCCACACATATTGCATTAAAATGCAATAATGGGCGATCAAAACATTGTATCTATGCCAAAATGGTATAAATAAAAACATCAGCTCGATGCGCAAAAAATAAGCCCTCGCCCGGCCCCAGGTCCCGAAAAATGGAGATGCCATGGGTCTCGGAAAATGGCAAAAAAATGATTTACAAACTTTGGATTTTTTTTCACTACTTAAATAAAAAAGAAGCTAGATATTTTTGGTATCTACGAACTCGTAATGACCTAGAGAATCACAATGATAGGTCAGTTTTAGCATTTAGTGAACATGGTAAATAAAAAACCCAAAAAACAATTGTGGAATTGCACTTTTTTTGCAATTTCACCGCACTTGAAATATTTTTCCCATTTTCCAGTACATTATATGGTAAAATCAATGGTGTCATTAAAGATTACAATTCGTCCTGCAAAAAATATGCCCTCACAGGGCCATATTGACGAAAACTAAAAAAGTTATGGCTCTAGGAAGAAGGGGAGCAAAAAATGAAAGCACAAAAACAGAAAATGACGTGGGGGTGAAGTTGTTAACATGCCAAAAATCACAATATTTTTGCACAACTTCTGAGTTACATAAAAATTTTGCAATTTATGAAGGTATTTTATGCTAGATTTCTGTAGTAAACTCCTTAATACCAGATTTCTTAATGAATCAGCCCCATAAAGGTTCCATATGTATATATTTTGATATGCTTATCAAATTCATCAATTCTATGAATGGATTCTTTAAAAATAAATAGCACTTGGATGCGGTTGGTGTGTCCGTTTTTTATTGTCTAATTGGTAGGAGAAGCTTGAAATGGTTGCTACAGTAGTAGTAAAAATGGATACATGGAAAAATTTATGATAACCAAGCTCCTCTACTGATGAAAAATTATCTCTTTTTTTTGTATATTTGCAAAAAAAGGACAACTGAACGAAGCCTTTTAGTTGAAAATAAAGAAGAAAAAAAGGTATAATGTGTTATTTTTCCCTGTTTCCTTTCATGACACAGGTCAAAAACACAAACGTTGGATAATGGTTGTAGTAAAAAATGTAATTTCTTGCTCATATCACACTGGTACTTTGTCTGCTATATCTTCACGCATGAAATATTGGTGATTGGTTTCTCCAGTGAAGTCACAGCTCTGATGGTAGTGAGAGGGGAGTTCAGGACGTCCTAGTTTATTATGTGTGGCTCAGATGGATATTTATATTCTATAGGCAGTCATTCTGGCAAAATGTTCTGTGGACAGATGAAAGAAAAGTAGAGCTTTTGGCAATGCAAAGTAACAGTTTGTTTACAGACGGCGCAATTAAGTTTATATGGAAAATAACACCTTATGAACAGTTAAGCATGGTGGAGGATCCATAATACTGTGGGGTTGCTTTGCTGCATCTGGTACTGGAGGCCTTCACCATATCACAGGAATCATGAAATCAGAGAATTATCAAAAGATTTTGTCCTACCAACTGTAATAAAACTTGGTTTGAGTCAAAGATCATGGGTCCTCCAGCAAGACAATGACCCAAAACACATATCCAAAGTATACAGGAATTGTTGAAAAAGAAAAAAATTGGACTGTAAAAAAATTGGACTTTTTAAATGGCCAGCAATGAGTCCTGACCTCAATCCCATTGAAAATCTTTAGGGTGAGCTGAAATCTGCCATTGGGAAAAAGAACCCTGGAAACATTCAAGAGCTTGAACAAACTGCAAAGGAAAAGTGGGTGAAAATTCTAGCTGAGAAGTGCAAGAAGCTTGTAGATGGCTACAAGAAACATTTGGTGGCTGTCATCAATGCCAAAGGGTGGGCAACCAAGTATTAATTAGGGGTGCCTTTATTGCTGCACATGCTGTTTGTTCTGTTTTTTTTCTTTGAAATTGCAACATGGAAGTTGAAAAATAATGTTTTATTGTTGTATTACTTTGAACCACTAATTACAAAATCCTGAGGATATAATTTTAGTACATTTCAATTTATTTCTGAAGATAATCTGCAGTCTATGAAAAAAATGAAGGGGTGCCAATAATGGTGAGCAGCACTGTAAGTCTGCCTTGAACAGCAAAACACTGTAATGAGTTTAAACGTAATTGGTTGCAAAAAAAAAGAAGTTATTAACCTGCAGTTTGATAGTGATCTGATGCTGAGCCACAGCTGCTGCACTGAAGACTGCTGAGAGGAAATGAACTTTATTCCTTCTGGCAGCCTCAGGTTACCAGCTGGATTAGTGGAAGGGTATGTGTACACTGATTTTTTTTTTGATGAGAGGAAACTGAGTGGAGACTTCCAAGTTTTTGAGGAGGATTTGGAGAGTTTCTGCTCTAAAAATTCCTAAAAATCTCACTGTGAACATACCTTAAAGGGTTTTCCATTTTCAACTTCAATACATCTATTATATTTTTCGATTTTCTGTTTCGTTGAACTATTAGCTGATTCAGGTTAATTTTGTAGATTAGATCGTGTCTGTTTGGTTTCTTTCCATTATCATTAAAGATGTTGTCCACAACTATTACATTGATGGCCTATCCTTAGGATAGGTCATCAATGTCTGATCGGCCAGGGTCCGACACCCGGCACCCCCGGCTGGAAGTACTTATTTGGGGAGTTAGCTGTCTACTTGTAGTGAACAAGGCTTGGTACTACACATCAAATCAATAGGAAGCAGATGTGTAGTACCCTGCAGCAGCAACTACAAGTAGACTGCCAGATCTGTAAGTGCACACGTGGTCAAATTGTTGGTACCCTTCATTTAATGAAAGAAAAACCCACAATGGTCACAGAAATAACTTGAATCTGACAAAAGTAATAATAAATTAAAAATCTTTGAAAATGAACAAATGAAAGTCAAACATTGCTTTTCAACCCTGCTTCCACAGAATTTAAAAAAAATGAAACTCATGAAATAGGCCTGGACAGAAATGATGGTACTCTTAACCTAATATTTTGTTGAACAACCTTTTGAGGCAATCACTGCAATCAAATGATTCCTATAACTGTCAATGAGACTTCTACACCTCTCGACAGGTATTTTGGCCCACTCTTCATGAGCAAACTGCTCCAGTTGTCTCGTGTTTGAAGGTTGCCTTTTCCAGGCGCCATGTTTCAGCTCTTTCCAAAGATGCTCAATAAGATTTAGGTCAGGACTCATAGAAGGCCACTTCAAAATAGTCCAATGTTTTCCTCTTAGCCATTCTTGGATGTTTTTAGCTGTGTGTTTTGGGTCATTATCTTGTTGCAAGACCCATGACCTGCGACTGAGACCAAGCTTTCTCACACTGGCAACGCATGTCTCTCTAGAATCCCTTGATAGTCTTGAGATTTAATTGTACCCTGCACAGATTCAAGACAACCTGTGCCAGATGCAGCAAAGCAGCCCCAGAACATAACAGAGCCTCCTCCATGTTTCACAGTAGGGACAGTGTTCTTTTCTTGATATGCTTCATTTTTCCGTCTGTGAACATAGAGCTGATGTGCCTTGCCAAAAACTTTCATTTTTGTCTCATCTGTCCATAGGACATTCTCCCAGAAACTTTGTCGCTTGTCAAGATGTAGATTGGCAAATTCCAGTCTGGCTTTTTTATGATTTTTTTTCAACAGTGTTCTCCTTGGTTGTCTCCTATGAAGTGCACTTTGGATCAAACAACGACGGATGGTGGGATCTGACACTGATGTTCCTTGAGCTTGAAGTTCACCTTTAATTTCTTTATAAGTTATCCTGGGTTCTTTTGTTACCATTCGTATTATCTGTCTCTTTGATTTGTCATCAATTTTCCTCCTGCGGCCACGTCCAGGGAGGTTGGCTACAGTCCCATGGATCTTAAATTTCTGAATAATATGTGCAACTGTAGTCACAGCAACATCAAGCTGCTTGGAGATGGTCTTATAACCGTTAACTTTAACATGCCTGTCTATAATTTTCTTTCTAATCTCCTGAGACAACTCTTTCCTTTGCTTCCTCTGGTCCATGTTGAGTGTGGTACACACTATGTCACCAAACAGCACAGTTAGTATCTGTAGCCCTATATACAGGCCCACTGACTGATTACAAGATTATAGACACCTGTGATGCTAATTAGTGGACACAACTTGATTTAACATGTCCCTTTTGTCACATTATTTTTAGGGGTACCATCATTTCTGTCCAGGCCTATTTCATGAGTTAATTTTTTTTAAATTCTGTGGAAGCAGAGTTGAAAAGCAATGTCTGACTTTCACTTGTTTATTTTCATAGATTTTTTAATCATTATTACTTTTGTCAGATTCAAGTTATTTTTGTGACCATTGTGAGTTTTTCTTTCATTAAACGAGGGGTACCAACAATTTTGACCATGTGTGTAAGTACTTCTAGCCAGCGGCCGCCACCGCCCGCCACCGCCCGCCACCGCAGACACCAATAACAGCTGATCGGCAGGGGTGCTGGGTGTCGGACCCTGGCCGATCAGACAGTGATGACCTTTCCTAATGATAGGCCATCAATGTAAAAGTTGTGGACAATCTCTTTAATTTTGTGTTTCTATTTAGCCACTTCTTCACTTTCAGAGACATTATTTTCTATACTAAAGGATATCTCATTATACTCCTGACTAGTGTTGAGCATTCCGATACTGAAATATCGGGTATCGGCCGATATTCGCGGTATCGGAATTCCGATACTTAATTCCGATACTTTTACAATATCGAATACCGGAATCGGAAGTTCCCATAATGCCTGCGCTCTGCAGCATCTCTGAAGTATGACAAGCTGGATGGCAGCGCTCAGCTGAGATCCAGCCTGTCATCAGAATGCCATCCCAGCGTGGGAGAATTCTCCTGATCGTTTAAAAGCCGGCGGGCGGTAAAAAGCCGCCGGCTTTTAAACAATCACACAGCCCCATGCTGCTTCCCCGCAGCCTCCCACCCCGATCCTCCGCTCCCCTCGCCACCTCCCATCCCAATCGTAAGTTAGGACCGGGCGGGGAGCGCAGCACCAAGGAGTGGGGAAGCCGGCAGTGAAAAGACTTCACCGCCGGCTTTCCAGTTCTGTGCTGCGCTTTCCCGCCGGTTATTTCAAATGAACAGCTGAGGTATCAGGTGATGCTGACCAGCTGTTCATTTGAAGTAGCCGCGGTGCCCTCAGAGGGTTCATGTTAGTTCATGCTTGACTGCATTGCATGAACTCACATGAACTTTCCCACGGCCGCACAGGTCAGCCTCACCTCCCAGACGATCAGCCCGTCATGATTGGTGTGTGTGGGTGTCTGTGCGTGTGTCTGCGAGTGTGTGCGGGGTGTCTGTGCGTGTGTCTGCGAGTGTGTCTGCGGGTGTGTGCGATGTCTGTGCGATGTGTGCGGGTGTGCGCGGTGTCTGTGCGATGTCTGCGGTGTCTGTGCGATGTCTGCGGGTGTGTGCGTGCAGGCAGACATAGGCCGATGTGAAACTACTACTCCCATCGGCCTATGTCTGTCCCCCGTCCACTCGTGCCAGCAGGATCAGCTCGATGGGAGCAGTAGTTCCCATCAGCCTGATCCTGCTATTTAAATTGCCCTACTGTGTCCCCAATAAATTTTAAATACATGTCATTGGTGGCCAGTGGTTGCCTACAATAAATTAGTTCATACATTACCTGTCCCCGCCGATCGCCACCTAAAATAAAGTAAAAAATAAAAAACTACACCTATACTCACCTAGACACCTAATTCCCCGAAGCCATCGATCTCCTGTAATAAAATATAAAATAATAAACCACAACCTTATCCTTACCCCTCCGTAGTAGTCCACGAGTGTCCCACGATGATCTCCAGTTTAGAGCAGCCACATAGAATGTGACCGCTCTGAACCGCTGCCGCCGCTAGAATGATGGGGCCGTAAAGCAGCCCCGTCATTGCATAAGCGGGTTCGCCGGAGTTCAGGCAGCGCTGCTCCGGTTAGCTCCTTTACGGCCCTGCTGTATCGTGAGAAATTCCCACGGTACAGCAGTGCCGTAAAGGAGGTCTCCGGAGCTGCGCTGCCTGAATGCACTCCGGTGACCTCAGTCGGTGGTTCCCGCTGCCGGGAGCGGATGTGTTCCCGGCAGTGTGAGCTTACAGCAGCCATGCACAGCTGTCACCATCTCCAGATGTGACAGCTGTGCATGGGAGATCAGCGCAGGAACGTGGACAGGTAACTATTTTTTTTTAGAAAACTAAGAATTAAATAAAATTGTGTGTTTTATTTCAAATAAATTATTTTTTTCTGGGTGTAGTGTGTTTTTTCTTTTTAACACTTTGTAGGTTAGTAATTGGGGTGTCTTATAGACGCCCATCATTACTAACCTGGGCTTCATGGCAGCTGGCGCTGACATGAACCCCAACCCTATTACCCCCTGCCACCGCACCAGGGCAGCGTGGAAGAGCGAGGCTAAGTGCCAGAGTTGGCGCATCCTATGGATGCGCCATTTCTGCGGCGGCTGACGGCTGGTGTTTCTAGCCTGGGAGGGGGCCAATATTCATGGCACCCTTCCTGGGCTATTAATATCAGTCCCCAGCTGTCTGCCTAGCCTTTGCTAGCTATTAAATAGGGGGTACCCCACGTCATTTTTTTTGGGGGGTCCCCCATTTTAATAGCTAGTAAAGGCTAGGTATTCAGCTGGGGGCTGATATTAGTAGTCTGGGAAGCTCCGTGGGTATTACCCACTTCCCAGGCTTCAAACATCTGCCCCAGCCGTCTGCTTAACCTCCGCTAGAGCCTAAAATTATGGGGGATCCCACGCCAATTTTTTTTTAAATAAATCCTTTATTTTAACACTAAATGACATTTGAGGAGTTAATAAAGATGCAGTCCCTAAATTATTATTTATTTTTTAATTAATTTTTCCCAAAAATTTTGACGTGGGCTTTGCCATATTTTTGTATGCCAGCCAGATACAGCATCCAGCTTCTATGAACGCGCCATTTTCCGGGGTGGCTGCGGACTGCAATTTGCACCAGGGTGGGGGGGGGGCAGAAAGCTTGGGCCTCCCTGCGCTGCAGATTCCATCCCCCAGCTGCCTAGTTGTACCTGGCTGGACACACAAATAGGGAGAAGCCCCACGTATTTTTTTTTTTTAATTATTTCATGAAATTCATGAAATAATAAAGAAAAAAAGGGCTTCCCTATATTGTTGTGTCTGGCCAGGTACAAATAGGCAGCTGGTGGTTGGGCGCAGCCCATTCCTGCCTGCTGTACCTGGCTGGACACAAATATAGTGCGAAGCCCCACGTCAATTTTTTTAAAATTATTTCAGGAAATTCATGAAATAATTAAAAAAAAATTGATGTGGGGCTTCGCCCTATATTTGTGTCCAGCCAGGTACAGCAGGCAGGAACGGGCTGCGCCCAACCACCAGCTGCCTATTTGTACCTGGCCGGACACAACAATATAGGGAAGCCCTTTTTTTAAAAAATTATTTCATGAAATAATTTAAAAAAAATTGACGTGGGGCTTCGCACTATATTTGTGTCCAGCCAGGTACAGCAGGCAGGAACGGGCTGCCCCCAACCACCAGCTGCCTATTTGTACCTGGTTGGACACAACAATATAGGGAAGCCCTTTTTTTCTTAATTATTTCATGAATTTCATGAAATAATTTTAAAAAAAAATACGTGGGGCTTCGCCCTATTTTTGTGTCCAGCCAGGTACAACTAGGCAGCTGGGGGCTGGAATCCGCAGCGCAGGGAGGCCCAAGCTTTCTGGGCCCCACCCGCTGCAAATTGCAGTCCGCAGCCACCCCGGAAAATGGCGCGTTCATAGAAGCGCCATCTTATGGCGCTGTACCCAACTCATCCAGGGCCCTGGTGCGGTGGCTCACTGGGTAATAAAGGGGTTAAGGCCAGCTTGGCATTATCAGCTGGCCCTAAGCCCGAAATTCATGGGGTCACGCCAATATTAAACATGACCACCATGAATTTCTAGTACAGTATTTAAAAAAAACACAACACCCAGAAAAAGGTCTTTTAATTGAAATAAACACACAATTCTTTATTGTTCTAAATTAAACTATACTTACCATCACGCCCATTCCAGCTGAAGCCAACGATCTCCTGCAATAAAAGAAAAATAATAAAGCAACCTCATCCTTACCTTTTCATGGTTCCCACGACAGCTTCAGCTCTGCTACATCGAGATGACAGGCTGGACCGCAGCAGAACGCTGCCATCCAGCCTGTCATCCCGCAGACACTGAGAAGCGCAGGCTTGCTTGCGCTCCTCAGTGTCTCTCTGTGACGGCATAAAGATGAGCCGAGGTCATGTCCAATGAACTCGGCTCACCTCATGCACGTCACTGACAGCGTGGGAAAATTCTCCTGCACTCAGCGCTTCAGCGTGAGAATTTTCCCACGCTGTCAGTGACGTGCATGAGGTGAGGTCATGTCCAATGAACTCAGCTCACCTCATGCACGTCACTGACAGCGTGGGAAAATTCTCACGCTGAAGCGCTGAGTGCAGGAGAATTTTCCCACGCTGTCAGTGACGTGCATGGGGTGAGCTGAGTTCATTGGACATGACCTCGGCTCATCTGGATGCCGTCACAGAGAGACACTGAGGAGCGCAAGCATGCCTGCGCTTCTCAGTGTTTGCGGGATGACAGGCTGGATGGCAGCGTTCTGCTGCGGTCCAGCCTGTCATCTCGATGTAGCAGAGCTGAAGCTGTCCTGGGAACCATGGAAAGGTAAGGATGAGGTTGCTTTATTATTTTTCTTTTATTGCAGGAGATCGTTGGCTTCAGCTGGAATGGGCGTGATGGTAAGTAGAGTTTAATTTAGAACAATAAAGAATTGTGTGTTTATTTCAATTAAAGGACTTTATTCTGGGTGCTTGTGTTTTTTTTTTTTAACTTTGACTATGGGGTTAGTAGTGGGGGGGTCTTATAGACGCCTCTCCATTACTAACCTGGGCTTGATGTCAGCTGGCATTATAAGCTGACATCAACCCTAACCCTATTACCCCACTGCCACCGCTTCAGGGCAGTGGGAAGAGCGAGGCTAAGTGCCAGAATTGGCGCATCCTATGGATGCGCCATTTCTGGGGCAGCTGACGGCTGGTGTTTCTAGCCTGGGAGGGGCCAATATTCATGGCACCCTTCCTGGGCTATTAATATCAGCCCCCAGCTGTCTGCCTAGCCTTTGCTAGCTATTAAATTAGGGGGGACCCCACGTCATTTTTTTGAGGGGGTCCCCCATTTTAATAGCTAGTAAAGGCTAGGTATTCAGCTGGGGGCTCATATTAGTAGCCTGGGAAGCTCCGTGGGTATTACCCTCTTCCCAGGCTTCAAACATCTGCCCCAGAAGTCTGCTTAACCTCCGCTAGAGACTAAAATTAAGGGGAACCCCACGCCAATTTTTTTTTAAATAAATCCTTTATTTTAACACTAAATGACAAGTACAGTAATCAACACTGTCACTGTACTTCATATATATGTGACTGACATGTTTCTATCTATCTAATCTATGTGTGATGCTCTATTCTTTCTGTTATAAATTGTCGGGTACCGCTACTGAATTGCCGGCCGGCTTTTTTAAAGAGACAGTGCATGAAAACAATTATTTTTTTAAATAAATCCTTTACACTAAATGACAAGTACAGTAAGCAACACTGTCACTGTACTTCATATATATGTGACTGACATGTTTCTATCTATCTAATCTATGTGTGAAGCTCTATTCTTTCTGTTGTAAATTGTCGGGTACCGGTGTATGCCGCTGATGAATTTCGCGTAATACATTCTACATTATTCTTAGTTGTTTTACTTCATGTAGAATTAACCTACAAGGAAAGAAAGGGTTTATTTTCATTCCGATATTTGTGTCCCATTGACTTGCATTGGTTTCCGGTATCGGAATCGGCGATATCCGATACTTTTTGGGTATCGGTCCGATCCAATCTGATACGATATTTCCTGATATCGGAAGGTATCGCTCAACACTACTCCTGACATCTTTAAAAGTACATTTCTAATGATCTGGACAAAAACATGAAAAATTGAAATAGAACACCCAAGAGTGCTTGTGTCCTTCCTACCGTTACCACAATGAGTAGTGAGTAATCAGGAGTCAGGACACAATTAAATGGAAGTACTCATTGTGGAATTTATGCCAACTCCCCCCAAGCTAAACTATTTGATCAACCACCTACAAATCCTCGTGAACTTTTGTGGCTACTAAGGCATTCCAGCGGCTCTGTTCTGTAAGTGAGACAATCCTAAGAGAGATTAATGTGGACATTCAACAAGACATTAAAGCACATATTTTAAAGACCCTTATATATCAATGTGATGTTGTACCATACAAACTTTGTGAACATTATCATTGGGCGTTTGCCAGGCTCAATTTATTTCACTCCACAGGCTTGGAAAAAATGAAAATAAGTTTAACTCATTCCCTGTTGCTTCAGCATTGCTCTTTACTGCTACCCCAGCTCTATGTTGACATGGCAGAAGTAGTGATGTCAAAACTGCAGCATGTTATTTCTATGGCCAATCACTAGGCTCAGCCATCATGGTGATTTAGGCAGCACAATACTGATAAGCTTATTGATTGGCTCAGACAATCACCTATTGTATTTGTGACGTCACCGCCACAACTACATCAACAAAGACTGAAGGAAGCGGCTGACAGGCAACACTAAGAGTTAAGTAAGGCTCATTTCCTTATTTTTAGACAGAGCATGCATGTAGTGGAATTTTTAAAGAGAATCTGTCAGTAAATTTTTTCTACCTCATCTGAGAGCAGCGTAATGTAGGTAAAGAGACGCTGAATCCAACGATGTATCATTTAGATTACTGGGTGCAGCCATTCTGATACAATCAGAGCTTTTAGGTTTAGAATGAAGCAGAGCTGAGAAAGCTAGCCCCGCCCACACCATGTTCTCCGTGTACAAAGTCCATAGACAGTGAGCTGCTTAGTTGCCAGACTAGTACGGCAATGTTAATCTCTTAGTGATAAATCTGTGGCACCCCAGGGGTCTGGTTTCCACAGTAACAAGCAATGTTATGTCTGAGAGCAGGTGGGAGGTCTCTTGGTCAGGGATCCTGTGCATGCCACACCTCCTGCCCAGTCCTGGGAGGGGAAGAACTTCCCCTGTATAAACCTGGGGCTGAGGCAGGGTTAGAGAGTTCAGAGGGAGAGTTCAGCCAGGAGGGCTGACAGGGAGCTGTGGCTCCGGCTGGGCCCAGCTCCTGGGCCATGCCAGAAGTAGAGACAGAGAAGAGAAGCAGCTATGGGAAGAAACAACAGGAGCTCTGTGGGAGCAGTGTTACAAGGAGTCAGGGGCTGGCAGCTGCAGAGCTCGCCCTGACTGAGAAGATTTCTTACCGGACCCGGAGTCCGAGGCTGTGGGGACTAACTCCTACCCAGCAGCAGAATCCGTCAGGCAGGGGATTGCAGGTCCTCTGGCCAAGAAACCCGAAGGCACGGTCACACGCATGGGACCAGCACCGCCGTCGTGGAGCGGAAGCTACTAGAAGGCCCCGAGTCACCGGCCATACGGGTAAGCACCACACGGTACACTCAGGGACGTGGGCTACTTATACCCGCCTCTAGCAAGGTAGCCAGAAGAGTACAGTTAGTTTGGGAGGCCTACAACTCCGCCTGGCCAGGGGAGATCCCATCTGCTCAAGGACTGATCAGGCCCCAATCGCTAGCCAGTACTCCGGGAGGGTCTATCTTTGTCACCAGTAAAGACCCTGAACTACACCGTACCGTCTCCGAGTGGTTCCTGCTACCCCCATCATCCACGTCGGCTGCCCTGAGGCCATACCCCTCCCGTTGGGGGTTATACCATCCCCGCTGCACCATCCTTCCACCGGCCTCAGCGGTCTGCTCTGCAGCGGCAGCTCCAAAGCTGCATTCAACGGGTGGCGTAGTCATCCAACATCTACCGCTGATGCAGCGCCACTTAGTCTGACTCCCTGGGCACGGACCGGATCACCGCCACGAGACTACAACCCTCAACAGATCCGGCTCCAGGTAAGCTCCCGCGTGCGCAACGCTGCGCGACACAGGCCCAGGGGCGCGTCAAATCCTTCACAGTTAGTAAACAGCAACACAAACGTTGACAAGTGAAACATCCCTGTATTTTGTGTTTCAGCCTCTATCTTCTGCTGTCTTCAGATTACATAGCAAAAACTCGCTGACAGATTCCCTTTAACTAAAAGATATTAATCATAGGTTTACTCATCCCTTCTGCTCCCTACAGGGCAATCCTGGAGGAAAACCTGTTAGAGGCTGCAAAAGACTTGAGCCTGGGAAATAGGTTCACCTTCCAGCAGGACACAAGACACTTAACATACTGCCACAGCTACAATTGAATAATTTAGATAGCATATCCATGTGTGTGAATGGCCCACTCAAAGTCCAGACCTAAATCCCATTGAGAATCTGTGGTAAGATTTGAAAATTGCAGTTCACAGACATCTCCATCCAATCTCTCTGAGCTACTGTAGAGCTAGTATGCAAAGAAGAATAGGCAAACTTATCAGCCTCTAGATGTGCAAAGCTGGTAGAGACATACTCCGAAAGACTTGCAGCAGTAATTACAGCGAAAGGTGGTCCTACAAAGTATTGACTCAGGGGGCTGAATACAAATGCACGTCACAATTTTTAGATTTACTGTATATTTTTAAAATAATTTGAAAAACATGTATAATTTTCTTTACACTTCACAAATACTTGCTACATTGTGTTGGTATTTCACATAAAATCTCAATAAAATAGATTTAAGTTTGTGAGTGTTAAGTGAAAAACTGAAAACGTTTACGGGGTATGAATACTTTTTCAAGGCACGTTGTGTACTACGTTATAGATTTCTGTGTACTAAAGAGAAAGGGATTACGAGATGAGCTGATTGATCCACAGAAGATCAAGTCTGAGTTGAATCTCATGAAATTCGCAGTTTCATGCAAATTCAAACACTTTTTCAATTTTCAGTTCGCAAAAAAAAAAAAAACTTACTCGCCACTATTTTCCACATTGCTGAAACATCACAGATCGGGCTCGTGTCTTCTTGCGTGGCTACACAGGCTTCCCCATAATGCCTTACAGCTATGAAATCTATCGTATGATCATACCTTTACACAACTCTGGTGCGTAAGCTTTCATCAGCACAGTCCTGTCTCTCTCTCTAATCTCTATTCTCGAAGACAGAAATGGGTAACTTTTAGAATTCTCTGGCAGCAGCGTAATTCCTTCAGAGACAAAGGAGGATAATTAGGAAAGCCCCATGCACAGTAGATATTTGTCCAGTCCCGCTGAAGTCTGCTGGTTTAGATTACATTTATCCAATACTTATGGCCAGCTAAATACTCCAGTTAGGATACTGTAAAATCAACAAGCATTATCTTGTTCTACCTGGCTTATTAGTGAGAAACTTAAAACAACTGAAAGTTTAGGTTTATTTTAAGATAGCAACAGTTTAACTTGTTAGATGCTACTGTTAATCACAATTCCAATATTTAAGATATTAGGAATGGGGGAATCATTTCCGACATCCATCAACCTCCCTGTGGCCTCATCGCAGGGTACAGATGAGTTGTCCAATGAAAAGCGTCTTTGTCTGCCTTTTTAGTACACCTATGGTTAGCCTTCTAAGGAGTTTGGTAATTGTACAAAAGACTGCAATACTGCAGTGTATTGTATAAGCGATCAAGATAACCCAAGCTCTTTGCCCTTAGGGAACTAATAAATCTGTAATAAACATTAAAAAAGAATATATAAACTGTAAATTTACCCCAGTTTCCATAATTGCAAACCACCAACATGGAAAAGTGCAAATTACCTATTCTAGAACATAAAAAGATTAACATTTTTGATAACGCCATAGTAAAATATTTATGCCATATGGTGAATGCTAAAACAGAAAGAAATATCTAAATGTCAGAATCACTGTTTTTGGTCATTTCACCTCCTCCAAAAAATGGAATAAAAAGAAATTAGGAAATCATGTTGGCCCCAAGATGGTACCAATAAAAATTACAGGTTGCCCCACAAAAAGTAATCCCTCAGAAAAATATGTCAACTGAAAAGTAAAAAAAAAGTCATGGCTCTCAGAATATGACAACTGTAGTTTTTTTTTTTTTAAAGTAGTAAACAGAAAACAAATTGCATACATTTTGTGTCACGGTGTGAATGTGGGACAGAAAGGGACAATGGGCTCCTATTCTGCTCTTCAGGCTAGGAGACCCTAGGATATCCCTGGTCCCAGGTGGTGGGGACACATGGGTCTCGTTTCTCGCTATGCTCCTAAATAACGCTAATCTGTTTCTTCCATCCTTCCCAGGAAGGAAGGACAGAAGTGTATGGAAAAACAGAAGCACAGTCACACAGAACTCTCACAGGAATGAACACTGCGGAACAAAAAGTGTAAAGCCAGTGAGATGAAGAAGCAACACAAAGACACCAAAGTGAAAGGAAAGGCAATCTGATTAAAAGGGTCATGAATGAGTGGAAGAGGATATGAATTCGGAACCGTTATTTGGTGGAGCGCCCGGAAGTCCAGGCAAGGCTGTAATCCACCATCCTTCTTTTTGACAAAGAAGAACCCAGCTGCTACTAGTGAAGAAGATAGCCTAATGTGGCCTTTAACTAAACATTTTATAGTTATATACTCCTTGAGAGCTAATCGCTCAGGACCAGACAAATTATAGAGTTTGCATTTGGACAATTTTGCTCCCAGAATCAAACTTATGGTGCAGTCCAGTCATAAGGCCTATGGGGTGGCAATTCCTGACATCCTTTCTCCGAGAACACATCACTAAAATCAGAGAGAGAACTAGGAAGACTTGTGGTAACCGCAGAAAGACAGGTTTCTAAACAGTGGTCCTTACAATACGTGCTCCATTTAATTATCTCTTGAGTTTGTTAATCAACAGTGGGATTATTTAAGGCTAACCAAGGAAACCCCAACACTATTTGTGCAGGAAGGCACCTAAGGACATAGCACAACATCCGCTCCAGATGAAGTACCCAGATACAAAGTTCCAGCCCCTGTACCCACTCAGAAAAGCCCCTTGAGTAAGAGGTGATGAATCAATGGCAAATATCTGAACAGAATTAGATAACTCCTTCAAATCCAACCCTGAAGAATGGGTAAATTGCTCATCAATCATGTTTACCCCTGAACCACTAGCTAGAAAAATAGGAAATTAAAGTTCCTAGCCCCTGATCTTGACCCTCACAGGTATCAAACATTGAGACACCATAGTGGAGGGCACAACGTAGACCCAGGTTGGGATTCCCCAAACAACCTAGGTATAGGAATTTTCTCACAGGAATAAACACTAAGGAATAAAAAGTGTAAAGCCAGTGAGGCAAAGAAGCAACACAAAGACACCAAAGGGAAAGAAAAGGCTACACCAAAAACCGCTCACAGCAAACTTAGAAATAATCACCAATAAGCTGGGATATGTCCACCTCTCCAGACCAGAGTAGACAAACTATAGCTGGCATTACCTAAATAGTCAAGCCAGCATAAATAGGAGGAGAGAACATATGACTCGTTATCCCACAGCATGTGACTAAAGGAGATTAACAACCTAGTCCAGCAGAGATTCAACTCTTGCTAAGCTGCCTAGGATCTACAAGTCTTTGAGTCGACGCCCGAGTCTCCTTGCGCTGATCATAGCCATCAATGAAGTGTAGTAGATTGGCTCACTCGGCTGCACATAGAGGTAGACACAGGAATACTATCTCTTTAAATCTTCCACTGGTATTATTAAAAATACTGCAGAAAACCAAGGCAGAGTTAGCAAAACAAACACAGCCTTCCTGGCCTAACAGGAAAACAAAAAAACATTACGTATGGCACAGTCCTTTTTGCTACAGGAATCCGCCCTCTTCAGGAACAATCAACTCAATGTCCAGTTTTCCTTAGCGTGAAAATACAGATTCAGAGCTTGTACCTCCCTACCCACCCCACACACACTGCTCTATAAAACTGGGTATTTATCATCTTAACTCCTCACACTTGTAGCGTCGGCGTCCCTGCCTCCTGCTAGGCAGGGACGCCGTTCCCCTCACCTCTCCGCTCCGTGCCCGGCGTCTTCCTCCCGCTCTGCTGGCAGCGCGCGCTGCTTCCCCACCACTGTGCTTAGGGCGCATGCGCGCGCGCTCCCCCTCTCTTAAAGGGGCCGCGCGCGCCGTCCTAAGGAGTCCCCGGCCAATGGCCGGAGGATCTCATCATATATAAGGCACCTCCTCCAAAATGGAGGTGCCCGAGCAATGTTGTTGCAAAGCCTGTCAACTCTGCTTCAGCCCTCAGGTCCCGTTGCCAGATTCCTGTCAGTTTCCTGCCAGATTCCTGCTTGATACCTGCCTGATACCTGTCTATCTGCTAGCATTCCTGTGGTCCGACAGTCTGCCTACCAGCACCTGCCAGTCTGTATATGGATCAGTCTGCCCGCTCACCTGGGAGCGATCACCTGCTACCTGCCTGATAGCCTACCTGGAGGCTCTGCCGTCACTCGCCGTGACCCCCTGCCTGTCCAGAGACTCCTGCCCGCTCACCTGGGAGCGCTCACCTGCTACCTGCCTGCTAGCCTACCTGGAGGCTCTGCCGTCACTTGCCGTGACCACCTGCCTGTCCAGAGACTCTTGCCCGCTCACCTGGGAGCGCTCACCTGCTACCTGCCTGCTAGCCTACCTGGAGGCTCTGCCGTCACTTGCCGTGACCACCTGCCAGTCCAGAGACTCCTGTCCGCTCACCTGGGAGCGCCCACCTGCTACCCACCTGCTAGCCTACCTGGAGGCTCTGCCGTCACTTGCCGTGACCACCAGTCTGTCTAGAGACTCTTACCCTGCTGTCACTTGCCGTGACCACCTGCCTGTCTAGAGACTCTTACCCTGCTGTCACTTGCCGTGACCACATGCCTGTCTAGAGACTCTTACCCTGCTGTCACTTGCCGTGACCTCCCGCCTGTCAAGAGACTGTCCCCGTCACTTGCCGTGGCCTCCTGCCCTTCTACCAAGAGACTGTCCCTGTCACTTGCCGTGACTACCTGCCCGCCTTCCCTGGGAGCCACCCGCTTCCTTACAAGGACTGCCCCTTTGTATAGTTGCTCAGAGGTTCCACCTCCCAGACCCGTTACAGTTTGCTCGGGCCATGGAACCCGGTAGCACCCAAGCTCCCTCGCTCTCGGACCTATGTCATGAACTTGCCCGTCAGAGGTCCCAACAGGAGTCCATCCTGAGTCACCTGCGTAGTGTTAACTCCCGCCTGGACACATTTACCGCCTCATCGGGAGCTGCCTCCACTCGCACACTTACTGCCCCGGCACCGCCGCTGCCCATCAATACCATGGCATCTCTTCCCGGTCCCCGCCTCCCCGCCCCGCCTCGTTTTGGTGGAGATCTCGTCCAGGCACGGGGCTTCATTAATCAGTGCACTCTGCATTTCGAACTGTTGGCACACCAGTTTTCCGCCGACCGAGCCAAAGTAGCCTTCATCATGTCCCATCTCACGGGGGAGGCGCTGGCTTGGCTAAATCCTCTATGGGAGAGAGGAGACCCCCTGGTGTCCAACCTGCCAGCCTTTCTCACGGCTTTCCAGAAAGTCTTCGATGAACCAGGACGGAAGACTTCATCCGCCTCATCTCTGCTACGCCTCCGTCAAGGGGGTCTCACCGTGGGTCAATATGCCATACGGTTCCGTACCCTTGCTTCAGAGCTTGCCTGGGATAACGACGCCCTGGTGTCCGTCTTCTGGGAGGGTCTGTCCGGCCGTATTAAAGATGAACTCGCCGGTCGGGACATTCCTACCACTCTCGACGACTTAATAACGCTTGCCACCCAGATTGGAGGTTTCCACGCCTTGCCCCTACCTTCCAGAGACCCGTCACTTCCTCCGTTACTCCCCAGGCGCACTCACCCGAGCCTATGCAGGTCAACCAGACCAAGATGGTCAAAACCCGTCAGGAATTACGCCGTGCCGAGGGGAGCTGCTTCTACTGTGGCAGTAAGGAGCACCGAATCCGTTCCTGCCCAGAGAGGTCGGGAAACGCCTGTGTCTAGGATCGCTCAGAGAGGTCGCCCTAGACAAAAGTAAACCCTCTCCATCTCTATCATCTGCGGAGAGAACCGTTATTTTGAACTAGCTCAACTTGACTCTGGAGCTGCTGGAAATCTCATTTCACAGTCCCTGGTAGAAAAATACCGCATTCCCACCAAACCTCTGGCTGTTCCCTTATCTGTCGCCGCCGTGGATGGGGGTCTCTTACCACATCCCATCCAACTCATCACCGAATCCATAACTCTGCAGGTGGGAATGCTGCACTCTGAGAGCATCTTCTTCCATGTTCTGCCTGGACTCTCTCACGCCCTCTTGCTAGGCCTACCTTGGCTTCAGAAACATGCACCCGTGCTTGATTGGCTGACCGGAGAGGTCCTTCGCTGGGGACAGGACTGCCATAAGACTTGTTTAGTTCCCGTTCATCCTGCCCGTCCTTCTCCTACCCCAGCCAATCTACCCGGCCTACCGGTTCCCTATTGGTCTTATGCGGACGTCTTTAATAAAAAAGAAGCAGAGACATTACCCCCTCATAGACCATATGACTGCCCAATCGACCTGATACCCGGCGCTACTCCTCCCCGTGGGCGTATCTACCCTTTGTCTGCTGCTGAGACCCGGTCCATGTCTGAATATATTGAGGAGAATCTGGCCCGGGGATTTATCCGGAAATCTACCTCCCCGGCGGGAGCAGGCTTCTTCTTCGTCAAAAAGAAGGACGGCTCACTCCGTCCCTGTATAGACTATAGAGGCCTTAACCAGATCACAGTGAAAAATAAATACCCCCTCCCGCTCATTCCTGAATTATTTGACTGTCTGAGGGGGGCTAGAATCTTCACCAAGCTGGACCTCCGTGGGGCGTATAACCTGGTTCGTATTCGTCAGGGGGATGAGTGGAAGACGGCATTCAACACCCAGGACGGCCACTATGAATATCTTGTAATGCCCTTCGGTCTCTGTAACGCTCCCGCCGTCTTTCAAGAGTTGGTCAATGACATCTTCCGTGACCTTCTCTACTCCTGCGTGGTGGTGTACCTGGACGACATCTTGGTCTTCTCTCCGGATCTTCCCACTCACCGGAGGGACGTTCGTCAGGTCATCCAGAAGTGGCCCCGACCAGAGGGGTTGAAGGCTATTCAGCTGTTCCTGGGCTTCGCCAACTACTACCGCCTCTTCATACCGCACTTCTCTTCCCGGACTGCCCCTATCTCTGCGCTCACCCGTAAGGGCACTAATCCCAGAGAATGGCCGCCCGAAGCAGAGGAAGCCTTCCTTTCCTTAAAACAAGCTTTCTCCTCCGCTCCGGTGCTGCATCGTCTGGACGGCAACAAACAATTCTTCCTAGAAGTTGACGCTTCCTCCTCCGGAGCCGGAGCGGTACTTACCCAAAAGTCGTCTTCCGGAAGAATGGTAACCTGCGGCTTCTTCTCCAAACTTTTCTCCTCTTCTGAGCGCAATTATTCTATAGGAGACCGAGAATTATTGGCTATTAAGCTGGCACTGGAGGAGTGGCGTTACCTGCTCGAGGGGGCTCTTCACCCGGTAATAATTTACACGGACCACAAGAACTTGGCTTACCTCCAGAGCGCCCAGAGACTTAACCCGCGCCAAGTCCGGTGGTCCTTGTTTTTCGCCCGCTTTAATTTCATTCTTCATTTTCGCCCGGCAGATAAAAACATCAAGGCTGATGCCTTGTCCCGATCCTTTCTGGTCTCTGATCTAGAGAAGGAGCCTAAGCACATCATTGACCCCGCCAGAGTAATGCCGGTGGCCCCCGTGAATCTAAATCGTCTTCCTCCCGGTAAGATGTTCGTAACAGTACCTGATCGTGAGAAGGTCCTACACTGGGGTCACTCGTCTAAGCTAGCTGGCCACGCTGGTCAGAAAAAGACCCTCCAGCTTATTACCCGGCATTACTGGTGGCCTACCCTGCACAAGGACGTAATAGACTTTGTTTCAGCCTGTGTGTCCTGTGCCCGCAACAAGGTTCCGAGACACCTGCCAGCCGGCCCCCTCCTTCCTCTTCCTGTACCTGCTGCCCCGTGGCAGCATATAGCTATGGACTTTATAACGGACCTCCCTGTCTCTGTCGGTTGTACGGTCATTTGGGTGGTCGCTGACCGCTTTTCCAAGATGGCTCACTTCATTCCCCTGCCGGGTCTCCCGTCTGCATCTGAGTTAGCTAAAGACTTTATCCATCATGTTTACCGTCTTCATGGTCTTCCTCTCCACATTGTATCCGACCGAGGGGTTCAATTCACCTCTCGCTTTTGGCGAGCCATGTGTAAATTGCTGGGGGTCACCTTGGACTTTTCTTCTGCCTATCACCCACAGTCCAATGGCCAAGTAGAGCGGATCAACCAAATTTTAACCTGTTTCTTCCGGCACTTTGTTAATGCTCACCATTCTGACTGGGTGGATCTTTTACAGTGGGCCGAATTTTCCTACAATAATCACGAGAGCGAATCTTCCACCAAATCCCCGTTTTTTGTAGTCTTCGGTCAGCATCCTCGGATCCTGTTTCCCGTCTCCACCTCGGTGGACAATCCGGCTGCGGAATCTCTCGTTAGTGAATTTTCCTCCATTTGGGAGAGTACCCGATCCGCACTTCTTCGGTCATCCGAGCGGTTGAAAAAACAGGCTGACAAAAGACGTCTGGATCCACCACAATTCCGTCCTGGAGATAAAGTCTGGCTCTCGTCCAAATATGTCCGGCTCAAGATTCCTTCATACAAGTTAGGGCCCCGGTTCATCGGCCCACTGGAAGTTATCAAGCAAATAAACCCGTTGTCCTATAAATTGAAACTCCCGGCCAACTTTCGGATTCCTAACTCCTCCATGTATCTCTACTCAAACCCGTGGTACTTAACTCTTTTTCCAAGTCTACAGGTACGCCTCCTGCTCCTGTTTCCGCTGAAAACGAGTTTGAGGTAGAGAACATTCTGGCCACCAAAAGGGTAAGAGGAAAGACCTTTTTTCTAGTAGATTGGAAGGGGTTTGGTCCTGAGGAGAGAACGTGGGAGCCCCGGGAGAACATCCAAGCCCCTTTCATCCTTGATAAATTTCTCTCTGGCCTAAAAAAGGGGGGGCCTAAAGGGGGGGGCACTGTAGCGTCGGCGTCCCTGCCTCCTGCTAGGCAGGGACGCCGTTCCCCTCACCTCTCCGCTCCGTGGCCGGCGTCTTCCTCCCGCTCTGCTGGCAGCATGCGCTGCTTCCCGGCCACTGTGCTTAGGGCGCGTGCGCGCGCGCTCCCCCTCTCTTAAAGGGGCCGCGCGCGCCGTCCTAAGGAGTCCCCGGCCAATGGCCGGAGGATCTCATCATATATAAGGCACCTCCTCCAAAATGGAGGTGCCCGAGCAATGTTGTTGCAAAGCCTGTCAACTCTGCTTCAGCCCTCAGGTCCCGTTGCCAGATTCCTGTCAGTTTCCTGCCAGATTCCTGCTTGATACCTGCCTGATACCTGTCTATCTGCTAGCATTCCTGTGGTCTGACAATCTGCCTACCAGCTTGGTATTACATAACTGTGGACAATCTTTTTGAGACCACACATATATTGCTGAATCCCACCGCGTCTACCCATTTGACAAAATAAGATTCTATTTAAGAAATGTCTACTTAAAGACTACTTATTTTTGGAGGTTGGTATGATAATGTTGCAAGCCCAAGAAATCAGAAAGGAAAATGCTGTCATCAGAATCTTAGTTTGGCCTCAGGCATTAGGCATGTACATGCAAGCGAACATAACTCAGAAAGGAAAGCACCTCACGTTTGTGTAGACTGGTCTTTTTCTTCTGTAAAATGCTTGTACTGAATTTCCAGTTCTACTGTTCTGAATGTAGTGTCAACAAATTTGTACAAATGAGTCCTATTATGGTGGATCAAGATCATTGGGTCTTTTGTCATGTGACCACATATTTGAGTGTGATTGTAAAAACATAATGAGGTTCAACTAGATCCTACGAACAAGTGAAGGCAAAGTGCCGTCTGTGTCTGAAGCAGAGGAGGAAACCAGAGACAATTTTAGTTTTGTGCTGTTTAGTATTAAACTGCAGAATAGTTCACCAATTCACAACAGAAACTCAACTATTTCAGGTAAAGTGTATAACACCATATACAGGTGCATCTCACTAAATTAGAATATCATCAAAAAGTTAATTTATTTCAGTTCTTCAATACAAAAAGTGAAATATATATAGAGTCATTACAGAGTGATCTATTTCAAGTGTTTCTTTCTGTTAATGTTGATGATTATGGCTTACAGCCAATGAAAACACAAAAGTCATTATGTCTGTATAGTAAAATAATTAACAAAAAACACCTGCAAAGGCTTCCTAAGCGTTTAAAAATGTCCCTTAGTCTGTTTCAGTAGGCTCCACCATCATGGGGAAGACTACTGACTTGACAGATGTCCAGAAGGCAGTCATTGACACACTCCACAAGGTCCCAGAGTTCCAATTTTCATTTGGAAATCAAGGTCCCAGAGTCTGGAGGAAGAGTGGAGAGGCCACAATCCAAGCTGCTTGAGGTCTAGTGTGAAGTTTCCACAATCACTGATGGTTTGGGGAGCAATGTCATCTGCTGGTGTAGGTCCACTGTGTTTTATCAAGACCAAAGACAGCGCAGCGGAAATTTTAGAGCACTTCATGCTTCCCTCTGCCGACAAGCTTTTTGGAGATGGAAATGTCATTCTCCAGCAGGACTTGGCACCTGTCCACACTGCCAAAAGTACCAATACCTGGTTTACAAACAACAGTATCACTGTGCTTGATTGGCAGCAAACTTGCCTGACCTTAACCCCATAGAGAATCTATGGGGTATTGTCAAGAGGAAGATGAGAGACACCAGACCCAACAACGCAGATGAGCTGAAGGCTGCTATCAAAGCAACCTGGGCTTCCATAACACCTCAGCAGTGCCACAGGCTGATCGCCTCCATGCCACTCCGCATTAATGCAGTAGTTGATACAAAAGGAGCCCCGAACAAGCATTTACTGAACATACATTTCAGTAGGCCAACGTTTTGGATTTTAAAAACTTTTTTTCTAGCTGTTGTTATAAAGTATTCTAATTTACTGAGATCATGACTTTTGTGTTTTCATTGGCTGTAAGCCATAATTATCAACATTAACACAAATAAACACTTGAAATAGATCACCCTGTTTGTAATGACTCTATATAATATACGAGTTTCACTTTTTGTATTGAAGAGCTGAAATAAATTAACTTTTTGATGATATTCTAATTTAGTGAGATGCACCTGTATATTCCAGTGTCAGTGTCATCCACAAACCTGAGAGCCACTGCATGGAAATGTTGCTTCAGCCCTCAGTCCGCACATGCTTCCATCCTTCCTTCCTTTAAGCCTCTGCAATGTACATGACACCCATTCATTGTACAGAAATGGTTTTCCACAGAAGCCTTGTCACATACTGATACAGGCTATAGCACGAAAAGTCTTTCTGTAGAGTACATAGATTACATGTTAATGTATAGTAGGACTGTGTAAAAATATTAAATATAGATCTCCAGAAAGTCCCTTTTACTGTACTTTAAATCGCTAAGAATTTAGAATTGAACTCTGACTTTCCATACTGATGCACACACTTCAATTCCTCCCCTACTTTAATGACAAGAAGTGGTTTAAGAGACTCAAATCTATGAGAAATCCGAGCAAGGCAAACAGTCTCCTCATTTCTGAATAGTTACAGCTGTCTCTGTCTTTTGTGTAAAGTGATATAATATGCCCATAGTGATACAAGAGTTCCATAGTCTAAGTAATGTAGCACTACCTTAGATCCAGGAGTTACACTGTCAGATTAAAGAAGCACTCCCATTGAAATTTTTATTGGCTAAACTTGTGCAAATGTATATGTAGAGTAAGTATGTTCATATACTCATCGATTGCCGTCTTGCTCAGTTTCCAGCACGACTTTGGTCCTCTTCTGGATCACAAGAAGGCTATTTTGACTTCCCAGCTCACACTGCACTCAATGGGCCCGACTCATCAAGACCGGCATTGTTTATGTTGGTCTTGATGAGGAGATGTGCTGGAATCAGACGCTCCTAATTTATGAAGAGGCACAAGCTTCTTCATGAATCAGGAGCATCTGAGAAGTGGCATACACCTCTGTGTACACCTCACCACAAATCCTACCCCAATCCATGTTGAAGTAAGATTTGTGGCATAGCAAATGACACTGTTCATCATGAATTTGACAATCGGTGGTTGACATGCCCTGGCTCTCCCCCAGTTCCACCCATTTTGTTGGAGCTGGAAAAAATGGTGTGAGAATGCACAAAATTGCTACATTTTAGCACAGTTTCAAGTTGCATCAAAATTATGCAACTTTTCAAAGCTTTTTACAGCACTTTTGACAAATCGGGCGCTATGGGGAAGCTGGAAGTTGCTTTTATAATTTAAGTCTGTGAAACCTTAGAACAAGGCTTCATAGGTTTACATTATGAAAGCGACTTATGGCTCACTCACACATTGACCACAGTGTGAGCCAGCAAATCACATGACCGAGAAGAGGACCGGAGCCTTGCTGGAAACTGAGGAAGACAGCAACCTGTCAATATATTAAGACACTTACACTACACGACATTTACATTTACTCAGGTTTAGCTAATAAAAATTTTTATGGGAGTGCTTCTATAACTATGCAAAGGTGATACAATGAAACACAGCAACAAATACAATTTCATGTTGTAAATAGATTTCTTTTTTTAAGAAAATTATTGCAGAACATTTCTACCTCTAACGCATCTAAAGTACATACGAGGGGCATTCATTAAAGATTTCCCCTTACCCACGTCTATTTATTACAGGACGCTGAAACTTCACATGTGTAATGATAATGATATAAGTCTCTGTAGGTTACATGCCAGTTTGCAACTCAGAACTGATAACGGTCTTGATATTACAGGTACTGAAGTGGTGTGAGGTTTGATAATGGATCCAGTGGAATACAGAGCAGTCATCAAGTTCCTTTACTTGAAAGGCCGCACACCAAAGGAGACGATTGATGAGATGAAAGAGGTTTATGGTGATGATTCCCCATCATATGATGTAGTCAAGAACTGGCATTGTCAATTGAAATGTGGTCGGACTTTGGTGCAAACAGCTCCAATTCCAGGGCGACCCCACTCTGCTATTGATGAACACACCATCCAGCAAGTGGAAGTCGCCATTTTGGAAAATCCACAGCATGGAGAAGCTACAGGTACCTAAGGCCCGAGTCGCAAGCCATACAGGCGTAGTACACGGCAAGCTCAGGGACGTGGGCTATCATACCACTAAAGGGGGAGATAGTCAGCAAGGGCAGAGAGAGAACGGTAGGCCTACCCACTCACCCTGGCCAGTGGAGCTCATCCGAATGCCCTCAGACACCCAGGTCCATTCCTACCCTGTACTCCTGGTGGGTCTGTGATAAGTTCTGCAGTAAAAGACCCTGGACTGCATTATTGGACTCTGTGTGATTACTGCGGCGCCTGCACCATCACCTCCAACATCCTATTACACTGCCCTGAGGCTACACTCCTCCCGTGGGGAGTTGTACTATTCCCTGCTGCATCCCCAACACCAGCCTCAGCGGTCCTCCCTGACCGCAATCCACGGGTGGCATAGTCGGACACTACCTAAAACATATAAAAGGCTGCCACTGGTCTGACCACCCTGAGCCACGGGACCGGGTCGCCACTACTACTCCCAGCATTGCCCTGAAGCCCAGTCCCGAGTGCCCCACGGCCCAGGGGGCGAGTCAGCTTTGGCGTAGTCGGCAGGATTGTGACCAACCCGCCACAAACGGGTATTGTGTGCCTGAAAAAGACTGTACACGTACCTTAAAAAGAGGTTCCCCGCCAACTGGAGCCGTTTCCCGCCATTTTCAGCCGTCTCCCGCCATCTTCAGCAGTTTTCCCGCCATCTTCAGCTGTTTTCCCGTCATTGGATGCCATCTTCAGGATGCTGCGTGGGAAGAAGAGGGGCGTGGACGTCCCAAAGCGCGCGAGACTTGAAGCCCCGCCCTACGCACCGACGCTGCGCAAGGTCCTGGAAGGGAGAGAGAGCGACGCTGACGTCACCAGGACATACATAGTTACATAGTTACATAGTTTATAAGGCCGAAAAAAGGCAAGCGTCCATCCAGTTCAGCCTATTTCTTGTGCACTGCAGCTATTCCGCAGCGTTGATCCAGGGGAACGCAAAAAAAAACAAAACAAAACAAAAAAAAAAAACATGCGGTATAGGCCAATTGACATCATTGAGGAAAAAATTCACTTCCCGACACCAATCTGGATTAATTAACTATCACTAAGCATAAGATGTAATTTTATTGTTCTCAAGAAAGGCGTCCAGGCCTCTCTTGAACTCATTAAGTGAGTTGGACATCACCACTTCCTCTCCCAGAGAGTTCCAGAGTCTCACGGCTCTGACCGTAAAGAATCCCCTTCTATGCTGGTGCAGGAACCTCCTTTCCTCCAGACGCATAGTGTGCCCCCTCGTCTTTGTCACCATCCTTGGTATAAACAGGTCATGGGAGAGATCTCTGTACTGCCCCCTGATGTATTTATACATGTTTATGAGGTCTCCCCTAAGCCTTCTCTTTTCCAACGTAAATAGGCCTAATTTTGACAACCTCTCTGGGTATTCTAGTCCCTCCATTCCCTTTATTACCTTAGTCGCCCTCCTTTGTACCCTCTCTAGCTCCAATATGTCTTTCCTGAGCACCGGAGCCCAGAACTGTGCACAATATTCTAAGTGCGGCCTTACCAGCGCTTTATACAGAGGAAGAACAATGTTCTCATCATATGCCCCTATTCCTCTTCTGATGCATGCCATGACTCTATTTGCCTTCGCAGCTGCTGCCTGACACTGGGCACTCCAATTTAATTTGCTATTAACCAAGACGCCCAGGTCCTTCTCCATGTCAGATTTCCCCAACTGTTTCCCATTTAATATGTATGGGTGACTGCTGTTTTTCTTTCCCATGTGCATGACCTTACATTTATCGGCATTGAACCCCATTTGCCATTTTTTGGCCCAACTCCCCAATTTATCTAAATCCTCCTGTAGCTGTGCCCTATCCTCATCTGTGTTAACTACTTTACAAAGTTTAGTATCATCTGCAAATATTGCTATTTTACTATGCAACCCTTCCACTAGATCATTAATAAATATATTAAATAATATAGGGCCCAAGACAGACCCTTGAGGCACCCCGCTAGTAACCCTGACACACCCTGAGCTTACTCCATTGATAACCACCCTCTGCTTTCTATCACTCAGCCAGCTATTTACCCACTTACACACATTATCCCCCAGACCAAGCATTCTCATTTTATATACCAACCTTTTGTGTGGCACGGTATCAAACGCTTTGGAGAAGTCAAGGTATACAACATCCACTGACTCTCCCCGGTCCAGCTGTGAGCTCACCTCCTCGTAGAAGGCCATCAGGTTTGTTTGGCAGGAGCGATCTCTCATGAATCCATGTTGATATGGAGTTAGACAGTTATTATCATTAAGATATTCTACAATAGCATCTCTAAGAAATCCTTCAAACAATTTACCCACAACAGACGTTAAGCTGACTGGTCTATAGTTCCCAGGGTCACTTTTAGACCCCTTTTTGAATATTGGTACCACATTTGCTTGGCGCCAGTCTAGTGGGGCAGTCCCTGTCCATAAAGAGTGCTTGAATATAAGATACAGCGGTCTGTCTATCACATTACTTAATTCTTTTAGTACCCGGGGGTGTATGCCATCTGGGCCTGGTGACTTGTCTATTTTGATATTATTTAGGCGTTTCTGAACTTCCTCCTGGGTTAGGTGGGTGATATTTAGCAGAGGGTTTACTTTATCACTTTGCATTTCCTCCGATAAATTGTTTTCTTTTGTGAAAACAGTGGAGAAGAAGCTATTGAGTAGGTTTGCTTTACCCTCATCGCCCTCTATGATTTTACCCAGGTTATTTTTCAATGGGCCAACTCCATCAGTTTTAATCCTTTTACTGTTTATATAATTAAAGAACAGTTTGGGATTCGTTTTACTTTCTTTGGCAATTAGTCTCTCTGTCTCCTCTTTTGCTATTCTTATTTGTTTCTTACAGATTTAGTTTTTTTCCCTATAAGTTATTAGCGCTTCCTCGCTGCCTTCTTGTTTAAGTTTACCGAAAGCCCTTTTTTTGTTTTTCATTGCCCTCTTGACTTCCTTATTTAGCCACATTGGCTTCATCCTATTCCTAGCCCTTTTATTCCCATAAGGTATGTACCTTCTACAGTGACTATGTAGGACTGTTTTGAAAATTTCCCATTTTGTATCCGTGCTCCTATTACTGAAGATACTATCCCAGTCTATAAGGTGAAGGGCATCTCTTAGCTGATCAAACTTTGCCCTCCTGAAGTTCAGTGTTTTTGTGACTCCCTTGCTGGGCACCCTACTGAAGCACATGTGGAATTGTATAATGTTGTGGTCACTATTTCGCAGGTGCCCCCCAACCTGCACCTCAGTTATTCTGTCTGGCCTGTTAGTTAATATTAAGTCTAAAAGGGCCGTCCCTCTAGTTGGTTCCTGCACAAGTTGTGACAAATAATTGTCTTTGATAATTGACAGAAACCTGTTTCCTTTCTGAGATCTACAGCTTTCGGTTTCCCAGTCTATATCGGGGTAGTTGAAGTCCCCCATAATAATCACCTCGTTATTTTTTGCTACTTCGTCTATTTGTCTCATTAATAGACTTTCCGTGGCTTCTGCTATATTTGGTGGTTTATAACAGACTCCTATGATAATTTTATTATTGTTTTTTGCCCCATGTATTTCCACCCATAAGGACTCGACCTCCTCATTTCCCTCCCATACATCCTCCCGTATTGTAGGCTTTAGACACGTCTTTACATATAGACAGACTCCACCCCCTTTCCGATTTCTTCGATCCCTTCTAAACAGACTGTAACCCTGTAAGTTAACTGCCCAGTCATAGCTTTCATTCAACCATGTCTCGGTTATTCCCACTATGTCATAGTTACCTGTAGATATTTCTGCTTCCAGTTCATCCATCTTGTTTGTCAGGCTCCTGTCATTTGCTAGTGTTATGTTCTGCTACCAAAGCTAAGGAAAGAGAGGAGATCTGTCCCTACTATAGGACTCAGCTGAATCCCTACGATGTAACAGGGAACCTGATCCTGCGATCAGACCTGCTAAAGTCCTAATCTAGTCTGTACGGAGACCTATAGATGTGGGGAGGGAATCCCTACAAGTACTAAGGACTGGGAGGAATATGGGACACCTCCTAACAGAAATAGTAGCAGACAGACGAACAAACAAAATAGATAGAACATAGAGGTCCGTAGACCAAGCAAACTAACAGAGCTAGATACAGAGCACAGGCTAGCTAGAAAGTAGATATACAATGAAGTCCAGCAAAGCCAGAAGGGCGGAGCAGGATTAAATAGGCCAACAAGGTCATGTGACCAGCAAAGGAAAAAAAACCTAACAGCAAGGTTCTAACAGTACCCCCCCTTCTAAGAGGATCCTCCGGATCCCCTAGGACCAGGCTTATCAGGAAATCTCCTGTGAAACGCTCTGATAAGTCTGGACGCGGAAACATCATCTGACCTCACCCAAGAGTTATCCTTGGGTCCAAAACCTTTCCAGGCCACAAGATACTGCAAACTACCTCTATACCGTCTAGAGTCAAGGATGCGAGAAATTTCATATTCCCCGTCCTCCACCACCGGAGGAACAGAGGCAGAGGCGTCACCATCCGACACAACAGCTTTTTTTAACAGAGAGACATGAAAGACCGGATTAATTCTCCAGGAGGTAGGAACCTCCAACCTAACAGCAGATTGGTTGACAACCTGAAGCACCTTAAAGGGCCCTACAAACTTGGGACCCAATTTCTTAGAAGGAATCCTCAACCGCAGATTCCTAGAGGACAACCAAACCATGTCACCAACAGTGAACAAAACCTCCTGTCGTTTCCTATCAAAGTAGTCTTTAGATTTTCTGTTGGCCTCCTGAAGATTACCACGCACATCCGTCCAAACTCTTTCCAAATCACCGGAAAAATTCTCCTCCTCAGGCACGGCAGATCCCAACTTGGAGAACGACCCAAACGACGGATGTCTCCCAGAACAACAAAAAAAAGGCGAACAACCAGCAGAAGAAGATGTATGATTGTTCAGAGCAAATTCGGCAAGTGGCAGAAACTCAGACCACCCCTCTTGATTGTCTGCCACAAAACAACCCAAGAACTGCTCAACATCCTGGTTTTTCCTTTCTGTCTGGCCATTAGATTCAGGATGATATCCGGACGAAAACGACAAATGAATTCCCAACCTGTCACAAAAGGCACGCCAAAAACGAGCCACGAACTGAGGACCCCTATCAGAAACAATGTCAGTAGGAACGCCATGAAGTCTGACAATTTCCTTGACAAAGGCCTTAGCGAGAGTTTTAGCGCAGGGCAGTTTGACGAAGGGAACCAAGTGACACATCTTGCTAAAACGGTCCACGACCACCCAGATGACAGTAAAACCCTCAGAGGGGGGAAGGTCAGTTATAAAGTCCATAGCCAAATGTGTCCAAGGAGCACTGGGGACCTCCAAAGGACAAAGTAACCCCGCAGCAGGAGTATGTGAGGACTTAGATCTAGCACATATAGTACATTGGCGCACCCACTTAATGACTTCCTTCTGCCATCCAGGCCACCAAAAACTGCGACCCACCAGTCTCTTGGTCTCAGAGATTCCGGGATGACCTGCCAACCGAGATTCGTGACACTCAACAAACAAATCTCTCCTAAAGGTCCCAGGCACAAACAACCTCCCATGAGGAGTGTTAGATGGGGCATTCTCCTGAGCTTTAAGAATCTCATCTTCCAAAACGGAGTCTAAAGCAGCTATCACAACACCTTCTTGTAAAATGTTCTCCTCTTTCTCAGCACCGACTATGGGAGAAAAACTGCGAGACAAGGCATCCGCCTTAACATTCTTAGTACCAGGGATGTAAGTAACGGAGAAATTAAACCGCGAGAAAAACAGTGCCCACCTAGCCTGACGGGCATTCAGGCGCTTGGCAGCATCAAGATATATCAGATTTTTATGATCCGTAAGAACCTGAACGGGAAATTCCGCACCTTCCAAGAAGTGGCGCCAGTGTTCAAATGCGAGTTTAATAGCCAATAATTCCCGATTACCAATATCGTAATTCAATTCAGTCTCCGAAAATTTTTTTGAAAAAAAGGCACAGGGATGTAATCCATCCCCGTTATCCTGAGACAATACTGCGCCAACCCCCACAGAGGAAGCATCAACCTCAACCAAAAACGGCCTAGTAACATCAGGCTGCATAAGGATGGGAGCAGAGGTGAACCTCTCCTTGAGATACACAAAAGCTTCAATGGCCTCAGAAGACCACTGAACCGCATCAGCACCTTTCCTGGTGAGATCAGTCAGAGGTTTGACAATACTAGAAAAATTTTTTATGAATTTTCTATAGTAATTGGCGAAACCCAAAAACCTCTGTATCGATTTCAAACCAATAGGCCTAGGCCATTCCTGCACAGCCTGAACCTTAACCGGATCCATCTCAAAACCTTTGCTGGAGATAATGTAGCCCAAAAAACTAATTCTCTGTACAGCGAACTCACATTTCTCCAGCTTAGCAAAAAGCGAATTGTCCATTAATAACTGTAATACCTCACGCACGCTCCGCCAATGAGACTCCAGATCTGGCGAATAAATCAAAATGTCATCCAAATACACAACCACATTTTTACCGATCAAAGGTCTAAGGATGTCATTAATCAGATTCTGAAAAAATGCAGGAGCATTAGTAAGACCAAAAGGCATAACCAGATTCTCAAAATGACCCACAGGAGTGTTAAAAGCAGTCTTCCATTCATCACCCTCCTTCATGCGCAACAGATTGTATGCCCCCTTAAGGTCAATTTTAGAGAACCACTTGGCCCCCAATAACTGGTTAAACAGATCAGGAATCAATGGCAGTGGGTAAGGATTGCGTACTGTAATTTTGTTAATCTCACGAAAATCCAGACAAGGACGTAAACCGCCGTCCTTTTTTTTTACAAAAAAAAATCCAACCGCCACAGGAGACTTAGAGGGCCTAATGTGACCGGCGGCCAAACTTGTCTGTATGTATTCCTCCAAAGCCTTCCTCTCAGGAATAGTAAGGTTAAATAAACGACTTTTAGGAAGAATCGCTCCAGAGACAAATTCAATAGAACAATCATAGTCTCTATGGGGAGGCAAAACCTGCGATTCTTTCTCAGAAAAAACTCTCCAAAAATCCTGAATAGGAACAGGCAATTCTCCCCTATCCAAAGCTGCAATACGCCCGTTACAACACTTGTCATAACATTTATGGCTCCAGGATTTAATTTCACTGGTAGACCAATCCAGTACAGGATTGTGAAATTTTAACCAGGGCAAACCCAATATTACTGGAGAAGGCAAGTTATTCAACACTACCAAATCCAATTTCTCATGGTGAACACCATTAATAGTGAGAGGAAATTCACTGACCTTGAGAGTAATATTCTTCAAAGGGGAGCCATCCACAGAAACCACAGCAATGGGGGATGATAAAGGTTCAGGTTTTAAATTGAGTTTTTCCACGAATCCCCCATCAATTACATTCAGTGTAGACCCGCAATCAACAAACACCCGAAATTCCATTAATTTTTCCTGAGCAATCGTGGAAGCAGCTAAAAATATACCCTTGGAATTTAAACAGGCAATACGGGCGTGACTGACCATTTTTTTTTCTTTCTTCATACGAAGCTCACAGCCTTTAATCAAATGACCAGATTTTCCGCAATAGAAACACAAGCCTTCCGAAAAACGACAGTCTTTTTCTTGAGAGCGAGGTGCCACCGATCCAATCTCCATCGGTTCACCACTGTTAGTACACACATTATCATAACCAGAAACTGACATAGCAGAGGATTTGCTCTCATTAACCCTAGCACGCAGTCTTCTATCCACCCGTATAGCTAATTGCATAGCCTGTTGCAAATCCTCAGGTGTAGGATAAGCAATTAGCAGGTCTTTAACCCTTTCACTGAGCCCAGCAAGAAATAGACTTTTCAGAGCAGAATCGTTCCACCCTGTTTGAGTGGACCAACGACGAAAATGAGTACAATATTTTTCCACATTACCTGATCCTTGTTTTAAACGTCTCAACTCAGTCTCAGCTGATGCCACACGGTCAGGATCATCATATAATAATCCTAAAGCAGAAAAAAAACTATCCACTGATCTGAAGCATGTATCACTAGGTTGCAAAGAAAAGGCCCACTCCTGAGGCTCTTTGCGCAAAAGTGACATTATGAACCCTACGCGCTGGGATTCATCCCCAGAGGACTTGGGTCTCAAACGAAAATACAATAAGCAAGCATTTTTAAATGAAAAAAATTCTCGATGTTCACCAAAAAATAAATCCGGCAAACATACCTTAGGCTCCAAGAAATATGCTCCAGGACAGTTACTCACGTGCTGACGGAGCTCGGCCACTTCCAGAGAGAGTCCCTGCAGGTGTTTAGCCAAATCCTGAACCGACACCATGATGGAACAAAAAAAAAAAAATCTTTCCTTAGAGAATTTGCAGGCTGGACTTACTGTTATGTTCTGCTACCAAAGCTAAGGAAAGAGAGGAGATCTGTCCCTACTATAGGACTCAGCTGAATCCCTACGATGTAACAGGGAACCTGATCCTGCGATCAGACCTGCTAAAGTCCTAATCTAGTCTGTACGGAGACCTATAGATGTGGGGAGGGAATCCCTACAAGTACTAAGGACTGGGAGGAATATGGGACACCTCCTAACAGAAATAGTAGCAGACAGACGAACAAACAAAATAGATAGAACATAGAGGTCCGTAGACCAAGCAAACTAACAGAGCTAGATACAGAGCACAGGCTAGCTAGAAAGTAGATATACAATGAAGTCCAGCAAAGCCAGAAGGGCGGAGCAGGATTAAATAGGCCAACAAGGTCATGTGACCAGCAAAGGAAAAAAAACCTAACAGCAAGGTTCTAACAGCTAGCACGCAGTTTACACGATTTTGTTTTGTTCCAATCTTCTCCCTGTGGATTGTATTAGAAATTTTCTTACCTTCCTTCCAAGTATCTTGTCTTGGACCTTCTTTGTCGCACTTCATATCTTTCATTAGTATGTCCTCTGGTTGCATGTTCGTGTCCGGCGTTTTTCTTCCCATCCCCTCTTCTTCTAGTTTAACGCCCTCCTGATGAGTGTTGCGAGTCTCCTGGCGAATGTGTGTTTCCCAGGTTTGTTGAGGTGTAGTCCGTCTCTGGCAAGGAGTCCATCATAGAGGTAATTCACACCGTGGTCCAGGAATCCAAATCCTTGTTGTCTGCACCATCGTCTCAGCCAGCTGTTCACATCAAGGATCCTGTTCCATCTCCTGACGCCATGCCCGTCTACTGGAAGGATAGAAGAAAAAACTACCTGCGCATCCAGTTCTTTTACTTTCTTCCCCAATGCTTCAAAGTCCTTGCAGATTGTCGGTAGGTCCTTCTTTGCCGTGTCATTGGTGCCAACATGTATCAGAAGAATTGGGTGGACATCCTTGGGACTGATGAGCTTTGGTATCCTATCGGTAACATCCTTGATCTTCGCCCCTGGGAGGCAGCATACTTCTCTTGCGGTTATATCCGGTCTGCAGATAGCTGCTTCTGTTCCTCTCAGTAGTGAGTCTCCCACCACCACCACTCTTCTTCCCTTCTTGGCTGTCCTTTTTCTTGTCGCTTCTGGGTGTTTCTGGGTGCTCTTTTCTTTTTTGCTTGCTGGTAGTTCCTCATCCTTAGGTGTGCCATCTTCGTCCTCCACAAGTCCTTGGAATCTGTTTCTCAGTTGTGTGGTTGGTGGTGTCTCCATGGTCTTCTTGCTTCTTTTGGTCACTTTGGTCACGCGACGCAAGGTCCTCACACGGAGCAGCACCAGTGGAGCCGCGCCCTACAGAAGAGGATCGTCGGAAGGTAGGCCACGCTTAACTAGGGGGTAGGAAGATAACGGATGCGAAGGGGTCCTCTACAACCGGCGGGGCTGCAGCAGCGGTGATGCCGTTCTCTATGCCCTACATCCCCGGAGCAGCCTGGCTACCCCAATACTCAGGGGACCCCCATACCTTAACTGACTTTAGGGAAAGACTGCACAGTTTATTCAAAGTTTATCCCCTGACAGAAGAACAGAAAGTGAGCATTCTGACGGGGCAGCTCACCGGTGCAGCCCAGCGGGAAGTGAAATCATGGTCAGATGAAGAGAAAAGGACAGTAAAGGACATTCTGACCCGGCTGCGGAGTACTTTTGATACCCGTACCTCAGCAGAAATCAAAATGCGGTTCTATGGCTGTAAGCAGCGGGCCCAGGATAGTATCAGAGACTATGCCTTGAACCTGCAAGAAGCCCTGAGAGCTATCAAACAAGCTGACCCTGGTAGCGTGCAGGACTCTGATAAACTGTTGACTGACCAGTTCATAGAAGGTCTGCTGTCCAGCGCCCACAGAACCCAGCTGCGCCTCATGGCCCTACAGAACCCCGATTTGACTTTTGCGCAGTTCAAGGATCGGGCCATCCAGGTGCTCAGAGAACCCGCAGCAGGTGGCGCTGTAGCTTCCCGGCACCCTGCCATCACTTACCACCAGGGGGCTGATGCACAGGCCCTAAATCCATCCCAGCCTGCAGACTTGTACCATCAGGTCCAGGAGCTAACAAAGAGTGTGGCTGCATTGACCAGGACCATACAGTCGTTGCAGGTGGAACCATCAAGACCAATCGAGCTGGCTTCCAGTCCGGAGGATGTCCCGTGGCGTCGACAGAAGAGGATCCCGCCGTTCAGAGGGAGGCCCGCCGACCGCTACACTGAGGATGGACAGCCGATTTGCCGCCGTTGCAGTCAGCCAGGACACATAGCAAGGTACTGTACTTTAAATGGGTCCGACCTGGGGCAGAGGGCCAACCCCCAGGCATAAGGTCATCAGGCCCGTCTAATTGGCGTGATAAGTACGTGGGGGGATGCCCGGTCTTACCTGTAGTGCGAGGCGGAAGAACCCACGCCAGCAGCCCAGGAGAGTCAACCCTCTGCTGACAGCGAGCCTGCCATGCCTGCGGTAAGCCAAAGGACCCACAGACAGCTGCCTGCCCTGCCTGTACACCAAGCTAGTAGCAGTACCCTCAATGATAGTGGGGAAAGCCAGGTTGGTCCACCACCAGACAGTGGGTTAAGGAGGTCAACCAGGAGCACTAGGGGACAAATACCAGCTCGCTGAAGGATATAGGTGCAAGATCTAAATGTACCCTGTATATATTTAATATGTTTGTTACCTGTAACTAATAGTGTTTTCTCCAGTTTTTCTAGATATATGGACTGACAGGTTATGAACTTTGGATAACCGGAACTATAGTTGCACTTTGTGCCTTTTGCGAAGACGGCCACGGAAGAAAAACCTGTCTGGCGTGGTCCCGAGTGGTCCAAAGTAGTTTGCTTCGCCTTGCAGCCACGCCCAGGGCCAAAATTTGGGGTTTGCTTTGGACAGGTCCCCGCACCGGTTGAGACTTCGCCTTATTGGGTGAAATGGACACCCGGTCACAGGCCATACTGTGACCTAAAGAACTCAATATGTGGTGTTGTTTGTTGTTTTCTTCTCTGTTATGTTTATGTTATAATTTATATCCTGTATCATGTTTCTTGTTTAGTCCCGGAGTACTAAACTTTCCTAGGGGGGGAATGTGTCACCCCAGGCCTGGATGCCACAAACTTGTAAGGCTGTGTCTGAGAGCAGGAGGGAGGTTCTCTGGTCATGGACCATTTGCATGCAGCACCTCCTGTCCCAGGCCAGTAGGGGGAGCAGGCTGCCCCTTTAAAAACTAGTACTGAGGGCAGAGTTAGAGAGACCAGGACCCACTTCTGAGGCATCCAGAAGGGTTCCCAGAAGAGAGGGACAGGTCAGCCGCAGCTGAGGAGTCCAGGAGGCAAAGGAGGAACAGAAAGCCAGGGACAGAGGCGACTAGAGCCGATCCTGGCAGAGAGAGACTACACAACCGGACACTGGGGTCCGAGGCTGTCAGGGTTGCAGGTCCTGCAGCAGATAACCAACCCGCAAGGGATTTCAGGTCCCTTGGCCTAAGAAGCCTGGAGGCTCCGCCACACAGAGGGACCGGTACAGCACGGAGAAGCTACAGGTACCTAAGGCCCGAGTCGCAAGCCATACAGGCGTAGTACACGGCAAGCTCAGGGACATGGGCTATCATACCACTAAAGGGGGAGATAGTCAGCAAGGGCAGAGAGAGAACGGTAGGCCTACCCACTCACCCTGGCCAGTGGAGCTCACCCGAATGCCCTCAGACACCCAGGTCCATTCCTATCCTGTACTCCTGGTGGGTCTGTGATAAGTTCTGCAGTAAAAGACCCTGGACTGCATTATTGGACTCTGTGTGATTACTGCGGCGCCTGCACCATCACCTCCAACATCCTATTACACTGACCTGGGGCTACACTCCTCCCGTGGGGAATTGTACTATTCCCTGCTGCATCCCCAACACCAGCCTCAGCGGTCCTCCCTGACCGCAATCCACGGGTGGCGTAGTCGGACACTACCTAAAACATATAAAAGGCTGCCACTGGTCTGACCACCCTGAGCCACGGGACCGGGTCGCCACTACTACTCCCAGCATTGCCCTGAAGCCCAGTCCCGAGTGCCCCACGGCCCAGGGGGCAAGTCACTCACACCTTTCCAGAAGCAGGAACGAGTCGAATGCTCTCAGGCACTATTGACGATGTACCATGGAAACTAGGAGGACTTTTTCAACAGACTGATCACACAGGGTGAAAGCTGGGTCCATCACTATGATCCTGAGACTAAAGTCCAGTCGATGCAATGGAAGCATCTCACCGCCCCTAAAGAAGGTACGTGCCCAACCCTCGGCAGGCAAGGTCATGCTCACAGTATTTTGGGACCAGCATGGAGTAGTATTGATGGATTTCCTAGCAAAGGGTACCATGATCACTGGGGCATACTTTGCTTCACTGCTGCGGAAATTGCGGAAAGCCATCAAAACCAAGAGACGTGGCATGCACACCATAGGTGCCCGCCTTCTGCAAGACAATGAACCAGTTCACAACTCACATGTTGCCCAAATGGAAGCATGTGACTCGCCCCCTGGGCCGTGGGGCACTCGGATCCGGGCAATAGGGAAACAGTGGGAGTAAAGTGGCAACCCAGTTCCGTGGCTCAGGGTGGTCAGGCCAGTGGTAGTTCGTTATGCGCTGATGATTATGTCCGACTACGCCACCCATGGATTGCGGTTATTAGGAACCGCCGCTGCATGCAGACCGCTGGGTCTGATGAGGTGTGCAGCTAGGGTAGTGTGACTCCCCACGGGAAGAGTGCGGCCCCAGGGCAGTATAATGGATGTTGGGACTGATGGTAGTGAGAGTCCCAGTGCTGATAGTGCTGGAGGAGCAAGTAGCACGCAGACAACAGGTTGCAGTCCAGGGTCTTTACTAGAACAGGTAAATTGACCCACAAACAGTCCCAGCTAGGAGGGGACCTGGATGTCTGAGAGCAACGGGGAAATTGGCCCTGGTCAGGGTGAGGGTGTAGGCCTACCGTGCTTTCTGCGCTCCTTCTGGCTATCTCCTCGTTATAGGGTAACAGCCCACGTTTCCGAGCTTTCCGTGTATTCTCGCCTGTATGGCCTGCGACGTGGGTTCCTTTCTGCTCCCACCCTTGTACGGCTTCGCTGGTCCCTTCTGTTGTGGCAGGGCCTTCAGGCTTCTTAGGCCAAGGAATATACAGTCCCCTGCGAACTGGTTATCTGCTGGGGGATGTGGAATCCTCCCAGCCTCAGACACCAAAGTCTGGTAAATTAAGTCCTTTCTCTGCCAAGACAGGCTCACTTCGCCTCTTGTCTCTGGCTTGTGGCTCTCCTCCTGCCACACTTCCTCTTAGGTGCAATACAACTTTCTGTCCCTGCTCTGCTCTGGGACAAGTCTCAGTCCTGAGACAGGCCTTCAAGTTCTCTCTAACCCAGCCCCCAGTACCAGCTTTTATAGAGGCAGCCTGCTCCCCCTACTGGCCTGAGACAGGAAGCATTGCATGCTAATGTTCCCCAGACTAGAGAACCTCCCCCTTGCTCTCAGACACAGCTTTAATATATTTTGTGGCATCCAGGCAAGGGTGACACACATGCTCCTGTGGCTTTGAAATTCTACCGCATCCCCCTTATTCACCCGACCTCGCACCATTGGACTTCCACCTCTTTTCAAAAATAAAGTTTTTTTTGAAGGGCAAGCATTTTTCAGATGATGAGACTCTGATTTCCAAAGTCACAACATGGCTTTTGGAGCAACCTGTCAACTTCTACAAGCGAGGTGTTTACAGTTGCTTAAAGAGATGGGAGAAGTGTGTGTCCCTAGGTGGCACCTATGTAGATAAGGACTAATAACTATTCCAAGTTTCGTTGCTCTCAGTCCACAGGAAGTGGGTCAGGGGAAATCTTTAATGAACGCCCCTCGTATGTTCTGTGACGTCCCTCCTGTTTAATTAGAAGAAAATAGTAAATTAATAAGCATGTTGAGCACAGGGATAATATGTGCCATATATACTGAACAGAACCAGGACTATGTAGTCAATAGCCATACTGATTTATATTTATTATATTTGATATTTATTGCAGCTATTTAGCAATGAACATCAGATGATAGTGGAATGTGGTGCAGGGTGGTCGCCATGGGCGAGGTACTCCTTTCTTACACCGTGGCAGGTTACATGAAGGTGGGAGTCCTGGCTGGGACTTTGTCGATGGGGCTGCTACTCCCTTGCAGGCCGCATGTTACCGATGACTTTGGTTGGCGAGGACCAGATGTTGAGGACTACAATGAGGGAGACCACCAGTCAAAAATAAACTTTTTATTGAACAATAACTTGGTGGGAAATATGTACAAAAGATAGTAGGTATATAGCTTAATGAATGTTTCCTTCAACACACTGAGCATTTTCACACACAGTCTCGGTTCCTTTCTCTTAACTTGTTTGGTTTGTGTCTCCACTAGTTCATCTGCCTTCACCACAACCCAAAACTGTACTACAGTCCAGGGAGTCCTGTATTTCAACCCACGGTTCCGCACCCTCTTTTCTTCTTAAGGGAACTAGTTTGCCAACATGGCCGGTACTTAGCTTCTCTGCTTGCTGATGCCTTAGAACTCCTGCCCAGGGCACTCTTCATCTCACATTCCCTGTTCCGTCCTGGCCCGTTACCCCTCTGAGTTATAAACTCGGGGCCATACTTCTAGGCGTCCTGTCCGAGGACCCATCTTTGGTGCATCACTTCTATCTTTCTGTCATTTCTCCTTTCTCTATGCTTGATCTAGCTATCCACTGCCTCGGTCTCCACTCACTTTCGGGACACCCAACTGCTGCGGCACTGCTGAGTACTCAGACCAAAGGTCTGCTTTAACTGCAAGGTAGGCCCTGTCTGACTCACTAACAGGAAGTCCTCTCTGACCTTTCTACAAAGCCCCTCCCTCTCAGGGTTAGTCTCAACTCTTAACTTTATCAATGCCTACTTACTACCTGTTGCTGGGCTGAACACAGCTGTATCACATGACAATGCAAAACATTAAACAGGCAAATATTATCATGCATCACACAACATTACAACAACACACGTGTCTTCATGGGGGAACGTGGGCAGCATGTCCATCTCCTTACAATATTTAGTAGCTTGAAGGTACGTTCCCACAGGCTCAAACGGATTTTCCATCTGGACTTTTCAGATTTTGTTTTCCAGATTTGTGCATCAGATTTTCAAAGATTTACAATCTGCAGGATTTCAGTTTATACTGCAGATGTTACCATGAAGTTCACCCTTAGCAATGAAAAGGGTAAAGTAAGGTAAAATAAGGTGGTTTGTCCACAACAACTTCACAATAATATCCACAGTGGGAGATCCAGAGAAAATATTTTATGACAACATACCCCTCAGCTGGAAGTATTTCAGTGCGAGTGATCACAAGGTCTTTTTCTTGTCTCTTCCTGATTACCATAAACACATCATAACCAACAAATATAGCCCTAGCTGCACTATGCCTTCTAAGCCACAGAAAGAAATATAGCACCAGACACTTTGAGCTATGTCAGTCATAATCCCCAAATATATTGCCCAACACACTATGTCAGCAAAAGTGTCCAAATAAAGGTCCAGCGCTCCTACCCAAAATAATTCATCGTTGACAGTTTCCAAAATGTATCTCCTCCCCCACAGCCCAACATCTGCCCTAATCTACAGTATTTATAAAAAAGATGATCATTAGGCACTGTTCATACCATATTTTTGCATCCTACGGTCATTTCAAAGCATGCTATAGTTTGAAAAACACCACACACCCAATGAAAGCAAAAAAGACACCAAAACACCATTGCTAAAAAAAACAAAAAGCAGTGATGGTCGTACCTCTAAAGAACACATCAATTTACTGTTTAGCATTGAAACTGTGTGTGGCGCCCCTGAGGGTTCAGTTGCCACAGAGGTACTGCACCTCACCCAGAGGTGTGGTGTCTCCTTCTCTCAGGTAAGGAGGGAGTGCTGCCCGGAACCCCAACACCCGCATTCAACACTACACTGCTCCAGGCCGGCTGGAAGGGCAAGATGCACTGTGTTCCGCAGCCCTGTCCCTGACTGGAGTGGGGGGAACCAAAGAGAGGGGGAACCAGTAGTGGGTGTGGGTGGAGGATGTAGAATAGGGCAGCACCATTATAGCAGATATATATAGGGAGCCATCTTAGGGTGGCAGGAGAGTAGTCAGTGTGGAGTCAGTGAGAGGAGAGGAGGGGAGCAGAGTCTCTTCAGGAGCTCTGCTCCATAAGTGGGGCCTAGTAGAAGAGGCCCAGGAGGGGAGCAGAGGAGAAAGGCTCCGGTAACATAATGGATCCCAGGGGGTACGGTGAGTGCAGGACAGCTCCCGTACGCCCGGATCTGCCAAGTGTCAGAGGGATCAGGCCGCAAGAAGGGAACCGGTCCCTGGACCAGCCTTGTTACTCCAGGTCTCGGCTGGAAAACCGGAGGCTTCTGCACTTCCATGGTGCAGTTGCCACAGACTCACCCTAGTCGCCGTGAAGGGCATCAAGTAGGTCCGGGAACTCCAGGTTGCCCAGAGGGACTTCAGAACACCCGATCGGGACTGTGTGTGGGGAAGTGCAGGGCAGGAGGGAGAAGACCCAGCGCGGGAAGTCAGTCTAGAAAGGAACATAAAGAAAGCGGGGTTCCGTCAAGCGCTCCTGATATACTTGAGAAAGTGCTGAACCCCTCGTCTGGTGGACACAGTGCGACGCGGGAGGCTGATACCCGTACAGTGTACCTGAGGAACTTGAACAGAACTGTGAGTAAAACTCGGATGACTGCACTCCACTGCCTCCGTCAGTTATTCCCGCTGCGCCATCTCTCCTGCACCACAAGCCCCAGCATCACCACCATCTGCACCTACACTGCTCCGGGGGCTCGCTCCGCCTGTAGGGAGCGGAAACATCCCAGCTGCCATCCCATCCCCCCCGGAGGTCTGCAGCAGCGCCGGTAACCATTACCGGAAACCACAGGTGGCGTCACGAAACAATCTATACACTAAAAAACCCCCCTTTTTAAAGAGAGACCCCAGAGTACGGGCCCAGGAGCCGACTACCGTGACATCCTAAGCAAGGTAAAAGGCCCGGGTACCGAGTCCCCTATATTCCCCCTGGGTGACACAAGTGCATTATGCAAAAACCAGCAGATGTGACCATGACCAGAAGAAATAAAAGGGATTAAAGGGATTCATTAGTCTATATAAATATCACAACAGCTGACCGCATGTCAAGTGGGGTTCATAAAGAAGGGGTCTATTTCTTTATGTACTCTCCTGTACTGTTTGAAGTGGCAACTAGCCACAATCCTCTTTTGGTAGCCTCATGCTTATAGAGTCAGAGACGCATCCTGGCTGCAAACATTTATATCTGGACTGCAGCCATGTCGTCTGTTGAAACTTCTTTCACCCTAGTACTATACTACGAGGAGTGACATATTGTATTTATTTATTATTCTTGTTTATATGGCTCCAACATATTCCACAACACTGTCATCAGTGTTCTTATTGGGGCTCTTGTAAACTTATTGCACACTTGTATGTGGGCAATGAACGTTATAAATAACAGATTTGCAATGGATATATTTCAGAAAACAGTCTAATATTAATGGGAAGTAGTGGCAGTCACAGTCTCTGTACGGCAATAGCAGGAACTTGTCGGAACTATGCAACTGACTGACTGGTAAAACTTAGCCTTGGACCAGGAATGGCAGGATCTTTTTATACAGAAGTACACTAGTATCTCAATTAGAAATCAACCTGTTCTGTAATGGAGGGAACTGCTGATAGGAAACATTTGTCGCGGCCCTACCCTCCCTATGCTGCAAGTCTGTTTTCTAAGTTGCACTCTTCACCACCTTTAGGCTGAGCTCACACGATGCGTTTTTCATGCGTTTCCGCGGCGTTTTTGCAGTTGCGTAAACGCCGCGGAAACGCATGAAAAACGCATGGTAGAAGGGCAGCAATGTTCCCCAATTGAAATCCGCATGTGCTGTGCCCATGATGCGGATTTTTCCGCAGCGTAAACGCTGCGGTCAAAAATCCGCAGCATGTCAATTAATTTTGCGGAAACGCTGCTCTTTTGCCGCCATTGACTTGCATTAGACAGCATGGAATCCGCATCACTGTATATGTTGATGCGCTTTTCATGCGGTCTAATGTGCGGATGGTACCCGGGTGTGGATGAGAGGACTCTCATCCAGACCCAGGTACCATTAAAAAAAAAAGAATAAAATAAAAAATATATATATTCTCACCTTCTGACGGCCCGCGCTGCGTCCTGCCGGCTTCCCGGGCACTTCGCGGTTGAATGAAGGACCTTCGCTGACGTCAGAGTCATGTGACGGGTCACGTGACGCTGACGTCGGAAGGTCCTAAAGTCTTCACTGCCGGCAGCCGGGACCGATGAAGCAGGACACCGGGGGCCATCAGAGGGTAAAGTATAGATTTATTTTTTATTTTTTGACATTCACACACTATATAAATCCATGCCGGTTGCATGGATTTATATAGTGTGAAGTTGACAAGCACTTTCCAAGTGATGCTAAAATCGCTTGGTAAGCGCTTGTCAACCCGCATGCGGAAATGAAAGTGAAGACCGCTTCATTTCCGCATGTCCCTGGCAGGAAACCGCATGTACAATCCGCATGCGTTTTTTCCTGCCAGAGAGATGCAGAAACGCTCAGGAAAAAATCCTGAGCATTTCTGCATCGTGTGCACATACCCTTACTTTTGTATAATGATTGAAAGATTTTAAAATGTCTGTTTTAATCTCCTCATTCTTCTCACTACCCATATGTGCACTTTATTGGTAACAGATGTTCCTGTGACACAATTCAAGGATCTATAATGTATACAAGTTTCACCTCATACTCACCACAAACCTACCAAAATCAGAGTCAGCAGGATCAGCTCTCACGTCATAAGAACCAGTCACAAGGGTCTGAGGTTACCCAGGACTGCGGTGTGCCCACACAGGAAATAATGTCCATAATACTTTGCAAAAACAAACAATGTAGCCATTTCACATGGACCATAGGAAAACATAATTGTGATCCAAAACCACACTTAGGTAACAAGAAGCAGACAGATAGGTAAATGACAACCACAACTGCAATATTCTGCACCGATGGAATTGCACTTCAGGTTGTGGATTATTTTTGAAATACACTTATTTTATATTTTTTTACTTAACTATAATAATAATAATACTTTTGTATTTACATTTTTTTATATCTTTTGAACCAACATATTTTGAAGCACTTTACAATTAAACTGCAAACATTTGATGACCAATTGAAATTCAGAACATGCAGTTATTGTATTGTCCCACAATTCTCAAATTTTAAAGGGAATCTGTTACCCCCTGGGACTTGTCAGACCTCTAATATGGGCATACAGGTGATAGAAATGTGAATCTATACTTACCTGTATTGTCAAAACTAATTTAATAAAAAGCTATGTCAAAGCAAGCAAACCTCTAGAATGGGACATACAGGGATGAATAGATTCAAATTTCTATCACCTGTATGCCGATATTAGAGGTCTGAAAAGTCCCAGGGGGTGACAGATTCCCTTTAAACCTACTGTGCATCAATTGTTAATGCAAATTATGACTGCTAATCAGCTTAGTCGGCTCATAGTGTGGACGGCAGTTGCTTGCACAGTGTAATCATATAAGACCCACATCAAGGCTATCATAGACTTTCATTGAGAAAGCAACTTCTGGTCCACTACAGATTCTGTGAGAGCTGGCTAGTTCAAATTGCGGTCGTATAGTTAAGAAGAGGACCAAAAAGTTGCTGGGAACTGGAGAAGATGGCAATCGAAAAGCATTTAAACAAATCCACACTACACTACATACATACTTATCATGGGTTAGGGAATGCAATTTTTGATTTGGGCATTTTTTAATAACTCACAAGTCGCTCAACCCCTTCACTTTCGCTCCAGTGATACCTGACATGCGCAACAATATGGTGCTCTCCCAACTTCCTCCCCGCATAGTCATCGCTAGGAACCATGTGTACACACGTGGTCAAAATTGTTGGTACCCCTCGTTTAATGAAAGAAAAACCTACAATTGTCACAGAAATAACTTGAATATGACAAAAGTGATAATAAATGAAAAATCTTTGAAAATGAACAAATGAAAGTCAGACATTGCTTTTCAACCCTGCTTCCACAGAATTTAAAAAAAAATGAAACTACTCATGAAATAGGCCTGGACAGAAATGATGGCACCCTTAACTTAATATTTTGTTGAACAACCTTTTGAGGCAATCACTGCAATCAAACAATTCCTGTAACTATCAGTGATACTTCTGCACCTCTCGACAGGTATTTTGGCCACTCCTCATGAGCAAACTGCTCCAGTTTTCTTGTGTTTGAAGGTTGCCTTTTCCAGACGTCATGTTTCAGCTCTTTCCAAGATGCTCAATAGGATTTAGGTCAGAGCTCATAGAAGGCCACTTCAGAATAGTCCAATGTTTTCCTCTTAGCCATTCTTGGGTGTTTTTAGCTGTGTGTTGCAAGATCCATGACCTGCGACTGAGACCAAGCTTTCTGACACTGGGCAGCACATTTCTCTCTAGAATCCCTTGATAGTCTTGAGATTTCATTGTACCGTGCACAATTATTAAAAATTATGGTAATCCTAATTGATCTAAAATAGGAAAGGTTTATTCTGATTTCATGTGAGATTTTGAGAAAAACATGGATACGAGTCTTCTTTATATAATGTATGTAAAAATCTGGTCTTAACTGTATATACACTGTATATACACTGCTCAAAAAAATAAAGGGAACACTTAAACAACAGAATATAACTCCAAGTAAATCAAACTTCTGTGAAATCAAACTGTCCACTTAGGAAGCAACACTGATTGACAATCAATTTAACATGCTGTTGTGCAAATGGAATAGACAATAGATGGAAATTATTGGCAATTAAGAAATTGGCAATTAAAAAATTGGCAATAAAGGAGTGTTTCTGCAGGTGGGGACCACAGACCACATCTCAGTGCAAATGCTTTCTGGCTGATGTTTTGGTCACTTTTGAATGTTGGTTATGCTTTCACACTCGTGTTATCATGAGACGGGCTCTACAACCCACAGAAGTTGCTCAGGTAGTGCAGCTCATCCAGGATGGCACATCAATGTGAGCTGTGGCAAAAAGGTTTGCTGGTTCTGTCAGTGTAGTGTCCAGAGGTTGGAGAAGACGTGGAGGGGGCCGTAGGAGGGCAACAACCCAGCAGCAGGACCGCTACCTCTGCCTTTGTGCAAGGAGGAACAGGAGGACCACTGCTAGAGCCCTGCAAAATGACCTCCAGCAGGCCACAAATGTGCATGTGTCTGCACAAACGGTTAGAAACCGACTCCATGAGGGTGCTATGAGGGCCCGACATCTGCAGATGGGGGTTGTGCTCACAGCCCAACACCATGCAGGAAGCTTGGCATTTGCCACAGAAGACCAGGATTGGCAAAGTCGCCACTGGCTCTTCACAGATGAAAGCAGGTTCACACTGATCACATGTGACAGACATGACAGAGTCTGGAGACGCCGTGGAGAGTGATCTGCTGCCTGCAACATCCTTCAGCATGACCGGTTTGGCAGTGGGTCAGTAATGGTGTAGGGTGGCATTTCTTTGGAGGACCGCACAGCCCTCCATGTGCTCACCAGAGGTACCCTGACTACCATTAAGTACCGAGATGAGATCCTCAGACCCCTTGTAAGTTTATATGCTGGTGCGGTTGGCCCTGGGTTCCTCCTAATGCAGGACAATGCCAGATCTCATGTGGCTGGAGTGTGTCAGCAGTTCCTGCAAGATGAAGGCATTGAAGCTATGGACTGGCTCGCCCATTCCCCAGATCTGAATCCGATTGAGCACATCTGGGACATCATGTCTCGCTCCATCCACATTTATGCATACTTTATCGAAGTGCCATAATTTAGCAAAGTGCCCTGGCAGTTAGAAAATGGCATTGCTAATATTCATCTTTCTTCTCTTCTTACAGGTATATATTTTTCACTGCTTGTGTGATCTGTCCTGAAAACTGCATTATATCTCCATGCAATGCTCTGCAGCCTATCAATTTCTGGTATATATTTTTCACTGCTTGTGTGATCTGTCCTGAAAACTGCATTATATCTCCATGCAATGCTCTGCAGCCTATCAATTTCTGGTATATATTTTTCACTGCTTGTGTGATCTGTCCTGAAAACTGCATTATATCTCCATGCAATGCTCTGCAGCCTATCAATTTCTGGTATATATTTTTCACTGCTTGTGTGATCTGTCCTGAAAACTGCATTATATCTCCATGCAATGCTCTGCAGCCTATCAATTTCTGGTATATATTTTTCACTACTTGTGTGATCTGTCCTGAAAACTGCATTACATCTCCATGCAATGCTCTGCAGCCTATCAATTTCTGGTATATATTTTTTCACTCCTCTAGCTTTTTTATTCCATGATATTTAAAGGTCATCACACTTACTTTAAGAGTTTATGATCCATGCCGAGTTTACTAGTCTGTTTTTTTTTTTTTTTCTCTTTCCCTGCACTTTATGGTCTCCTGTTGTCTTTTAAGCTAGTGATTGATTGTTAATGAGTTAAATCTGTGCAGATCTAAGCAGATACGTCCCTATATATTGAGACTTAGTTAAGGGGCAGCATTTATGCGGGGGCATTTATGCATATAGCATTTATGCATACTTTATCGAAGTGCCATAATTTAGCAAAGTGCCCTGGCAGTTAGAAAATGGCAGTTGGACAGGGCAGGAGACAGGTAAGACATGCAAGACAAACCAACAAACTTGCTTACAGGTCATCTTTTTGGCAAACAGTATTCACCATTTGTATCTGTGCCATTTATTTTCTGGTTGCTACAATCATCCACATTCACCGTTCTCCCACAAATGCGGCACACTTCATCCATATTAATCCCTCACTCCTCTCTTCTCCTATGTACAGTTGTCATGCTCTCTTCACAATGTTATACCACGCAGATCCATTTATTCCCACCATACAACGCAGGAAACGCTCTCACAAATCACTCAATCATCTGCTCACTCTCTGTATCTTCCTTCTATTAGTCGCAGGTGATATTTCTCCCAACCCAGGACCCTCCAGTAATAATAACACTAACTCTTTCCCTGTTACATTCAGAAACCCTGCTAATCTCATTAATATTCCCTGCATATCTTCTGACTCATTCAACTGTGCCCTTTGGAATGCACGCTCAGCTTGTAATAAACTCTCTTACATCCATGACTTTTTCCTCTCTAATTCCCTCAACCTTCTGGCTCTCACTGAAACCTAGATCCAGCAGTCGGACACCACCGCCGCTGCAGCTCTCTCCTATGGTGGCCTACATTTCTCTCATACCCCGCGACCTGACAACAGATCAGGTGGAGGTGTTGGTCTGCTTCTTTCAACAAAATGTACTTTTCAGGTTATCCCCCCTGTACCCTCCCTTATCTTCCCGTCCTTTGAGGCCCACACAGTCAGACTCTACCGGCCCTTCTCCCTGCGAGTGGCGGTTGTCTATCGCCCCCCAGGTCCCCCCCGTCAATTCCTGGATCACTTTGCTGCCTGGCTTACAAATTTTCTATCCTGCGACATCCCCACGATAATCATGGGAGACTTTAACATCCCAATTGGCGATCCTCTTTCCCCATCTGCCACGCATCTTTTATCATTAACCTCCTCCTTCGGCCTTTCACAGCTTGCTAATTCTCCTACACATGAGGACGGGAACACATTGGACCTGATCTTCTCCCGGCCTTGCTCAGTACATGACTTTACTAACTCTCCCCTTCCACTCTCTGACCATAATCTTCTTTCATTCTCTGTCAAGAACTGTGACTCTACTCAAGACACTCCCACCGTCCACACTTATAGAAATTTACGCGCCATTAACACCCAGAAATTTATAAAAAGGTTGCAATCATCATTGGCCCCAATCTCCTCCCTCTCATGTCCCGACTCTGCATTGAAGCATTATAACAAAATAATGCTATGCGCCCTGGATGAAGCCGCACCTCCTACACAAAGAACAATTCGGCATAGACGGCGACAACCCTGGCACACGCCTCAAACACGTATTCTCCAGAGGTACTCCAGGTGCGCTGAACGGCTGTGGAGAAAATCAAATCTGCCCGAAGATTTCCTCCACTATAAATTTATGCTGAAAACATATAACTCTGCCCTTCACCTCTCCAAACAAACCTACTTTAACAACCTCATCATCTCACTTTCCAATAATCCTAAACGACTCTTTGACACGTTTCATTCTCTCCTCAATCAAACAGCACAGGCCCCGACCACCGACCTCAGCGCTGACGATCTGGCTAACTATTTCAAAGAAAAAATTGACCATATCCGACAGGAAATTTTCTCCCAATCCCCAAATGTTATGCATGCTCCCCCCCGCCACATTGTATCTTGCTCATTTTCTGACTTCGAACCAGTCACGGAAGATGAAGTGATCAGGCTCCTTGCATCTTCTCGCCCTACCACCTGCACCAGCGACCCTATTCCCTCACATCTCCTTCAGTCCCTTGCTCCAGCTGTCACCTCTCACCTAACTAAAATTTTCAACCTTTCCCTCTCATCTGGTATCTTTCCCTCTTCTTTTAAACACGCCAGCATACAACCATTACTTAAAAAACCATCCCTCGACCAGAACTGCACGGCCAACTACAGACCTGTTTCCAATCTTCCCTTTATCTCTAAACTCCTGGAACGCCTAGTCCACTCCCGTCTAATCCGCTATCTCTCAGACAACTCTCTTCTTGACCCTTTACAATCTGGTTTCCGCTCTTTACATTCTACTGAAACTGCCCTCACTAAAGTCTCTAATGATCTACTAACAGCTAAATCTAATGGTCACTACTCCCTGCTGATTCTCCTGGATCTCTCTGCAGCATTCGACACTGTGGATCATCAGCTCCTCCTCACTATGCTCCGCACTATTGGCCTCAAGGACACGGTTCTCTCCTGGTTCTCCTCTTATCTCTCTGACCGCTCCTTCTCTGTGTCTTTTGCCGGCTCCTCCTCCTCCCTACTTCCTCTTACTGTCGGGGTTCCTCAAGGATCAGTCCTAGGCCCCCTTCTTTTCTCCTTATACACCGCTCCTATTGGACAAACAATCAGTAGATTCGGTTTTCAGTACCATCTCTATGCTGATGACACCCAATTATACACCTCTGCTCCGGACATCACCCCTGCATTACTACAAAAGACCAGTGATTGTCTTTCTGCTGTGTCTAACATTATGTCCTCCCTCTACCTAAAACTGAATCTGTCAAAAACTGAACTACTCGTCTTTCCTCCCTCCATTAATCTACCTGTGCCCGATATTGCCATCTCCGTTTGTGGCTCAACCATTACTCCCCAGCTACAAGCCCGCTGTCTTGGGGTCATTTTTGATTCAGATCTTTCTTTCACTCCTCACATCAAATCACTCGCTCGTTCATGTCATCTACACCTCAAAAACATCTCAAGAATCAGGACTTTTCTCACCTTTGACTCGGCAAAAACTCTTACTGTCGCTCTTATTCATTCTCGTCTTGACTATTGCAACGCTCTACTAATCGGTCTCCCTCTTACTAAACTCTCCCCTCTCCAATCCGTCCTGAACGCAGCAGCCAGGATCATATTCCTCGCCAACCGCTACTCAGATGCCTCTTCCCTGTGCCAGTCATTGCATTGGTTGCCCATCCAATATAGAGTTCGTTTTAAACTTATCACGCTTACCCACAAAGCGCTCCATGCTTCAGTACCCCCCTTCATCTCCTCCCTTGTCTCAGTCTACCACCCTACACGTGCCCTCCGTTCTGCAAATGACTTGAAACTAAAATCCTCCATAATCCGAACTTCCCACTCCCGTCTCCAAGATTTCTCGCGTGCTGCGCCAATTCTCTGGAATGCACTACCCAGGACAGTTCGATTAATTCCCAATACCCACAGTTTCAAGCGAACCCTAAAAACACATTTCTTTAGACTGGCGTATCACCTAAACACACTCTGTCCATCCCAGCTTTCCCCCATATTAAAATCTTCTTCAACTTCGGGTTCAAACCAACCATGCACATAAAAGCCTCTGTCAGGACTGCACACATACTGGCTGGCGACCAGTCCATGTATTATTATTTATCCTATTCAGTATATCAAGGCTGCATTATACAATATATGTACTTTTTACCTTTTGTGTCTCCCCCACTTCCTCATAGACTGTAAGCTCGCGAGCAGGGCCCTCACTCCGTTCGATATGAGATATGCTTATTCTGTATTGTCTGTATAAGTCCCCCCTAAAATTTGTAAAGTGCTGCGGAATATGTTGGCGCTATAAAAATAAACTATTATTATTATTATTATTATTATTATGTCACGTTGCACCACAGACTGTCCAGGAGTTGGCGGATGCTTTAGTCCAGGTCTGGGAGGAGATCCCACAGGAGACCATCCGCAACCTCATCAGGTAACAACACAGTGTGGCCTTACTTTATTGAACCACCAACACACAATAACATATAGCACAGTCCCAGGAAGTACATAAGATGGTGAAAATGACCGACTCTCACCTTTCCGCTGATTCGCCGGGAATTAGAACATCTGTGCCTCCGGGGCACCCCGCTTATGGTGGGCACCCACAAAGAAAAGGTAGCAGCAACCTTAGGAAACTGACAGTCCATTGAGTTATGTGGCCAGGTGACCTGATTGTCCCAACCTGGGTTCTCCAAACATCTCTGTAGGTTCAGTGATGGGCAGTGGATCAAATCTGTAGGCCTCCGGTTGAAGCCATGGTGCCTTGGCTACTGACATTTACAGTTTCTCTGGAAACAGAGGCAGATCCCTCTTTTCCCTCCACAGCTCTTATTCAGATCATTATCCACAGGTTTGGGGAGAGGTGGTAGGAGGTTATCTCATTGTGCGAGTGTTCAAATAACATGCATATTTTGCCCTTCAATGTTTGCAGAACAACAAGCTGCATGGACTGATATAATAGGTAGTCAGCAGTAATTAACCAAATTAACAAAAATTAGTGATGAGCAAGCACTAAAATGCTCAGTTACTCATTGTTCGAGTCGAGCAAATTGGAATGCTCGAGTGCTCGGTCCGAGTAAAGATCCCAATGTAAGTCTATAGGAAACTCGAGCATTTTTCTGGCGGCTCCCCCCGGCGGTCTGCAGAGGGCCTAAAAATTGCCCAAACCGATGGGAACAGTGCTCAAATAACATGGGAACAGCATAGGGAAGACCCTTGGAAGCATTTCTGACTCCCAGGTCACTGCTGTCAACAGTGTTGTCAGAGGTATTACGCCACTTGTACGGACTCACAATAAAACATACAAAAACTAAACCAAAATGGATTTTCCTGGGAAATATGTTAAGGAACATCCTTTCCAGGGTAATGGCTTGTATATAAGGCAAAATAAATAACCAAAAGCAAAAAATGCTCCTCCACACCTTGGGCTATGTTCACACGTAGCGTTTTTGATGCATTTTTGCACTTTTGCATTGCTTTCAACCAAGACAAATGCATTCACCAGGAAATGTCATTTTAACATTTTACAACCTTATCTGGCCATGTGGTGTGTGACACATCATCAGACACATCCTGTTTCATTTATGATGAAAGTCACAAAGACTATTTTTATAAGGCCATCAGGCGGCCCTTACTATTCTTAAAGGGCCAGCAGTTGGCTATGCTTTGTTGTTCCCATTATTAATGAGTTGGTCTCCTATATTGTTATTGCGTATGCAGCGACTGCAAGGACTGGCAAAAATTTGGACGCAACCCTAAACCCCTTTGAAGAGACATAAAGGAGGGTCTCAGTAAAAATATGTCCCCATTATAAAGGAGCGGGTCTCCTATAGTGGTAATGACCATGCTGTGACTGCAAGGGCTGCCAAAATTTAGGAAAAACCCTAGTAACAATTTAAAGACACATAGAGCTGGGCCACAGTAATGAGTACGACATTTCCCATTAGAAAGGAAAGGATCTGCTATTCAGTTATAGGGTATGCAGTGAAGCAACTGCTGCCAAAAATTTGATGGAACTCCAATGCCCCTTGCAAGAGACGTAGAGGTCGGAGGGCCTCCTGCAAAAAATGCTCCCATTTTTAGGAAGTGTCTCTCCCATACTGTTTTCCTATGCAATGAAGCAACGGCTGCCAAAAATGTGGAGGAACTCCAATGCCCCTTGCAAGAGACATAGAGGTCGGAGAGCCTCCTGCAAAAAATGCTCCCATTATTAGGAAGTGTGTCTCCCATACTGTTTGCCTATGCAGTGAAGCAATTGCTGCCAAAAATTTGGAGGAACTCCAATGCCCCTTGCAAGAGACGTAGAGGTCGGAGGGCCTCCTGCAAAAAATGCTCCCATTATTAGGAAGTGTGTCTCCCATACTGTTTGCCTATGCAGTGAAGCAATGGCTGCCAAAAATTTGGAGGAACTCCAATGCCCCTTGCCAGTTCATGCATGCCACGTGTCCAGCTTGGATACCCAATAATTATTAGGCACAGAGGAATCAAGGAAGACGTTGGTACGGTCGGCAAGGTACTCCCTCAGCATCTTCCAAAATTTGTCCCTCCTTGTGGGAGCTTGTGTGATGTGAGGGTCTGAGAAAACTGTCCCAGAACTTTAACAGTGTTCCCCTGCCTCTGCTGGATTGCATTTGTGTCTCTTTCGCCTGTACTCCTTGGTTGTCCAACGAACTGTGACCTCTGCCGCAAGCGTTTTCAGATGTGAATTTTTTTAATAATTCCACAAAAAAGGCATTCTGGTACTGCCCCATTTTATTAGGCCTACCAGAGTGGGAATAAGAGACAAAGTTTTCCTTGGAACGTGGGTCTAGAAGTGTCACCAACCAGTAATGACTGTCACCCAAAATTTGGACAACGCGAGGGTCACGGGAAAGGCAGCGTAACATAAACTCAGCCATGTGTGCCAGACTGCAAAGAGGCAAGACTTCCGTGTCCTTACCAAGAGGACGACTGACCATGCTCTCATCCTCCTCCTCTTCCTCCTCTTCCTTGTCCTCAGGCCATCCACGCTGAACAGACGTTATGACAGTTGTGCAGGTAATACCGTCTATAGTACAGGAAACTAGCTCCTGTTCTCCCTCCTTCTCTTCCTCATTGTCACCCAATCCACGCTGGGATGAGATGAGGCTGGGCTGTGTGGAATCACTCTGTATGGTTCCTTCCTCCATCTCATCATGCTCTGCCTGCAGTGCATCCTCTTTAATTGTGAGCAGAGAGCGTTTTAGAAGACAGAGAAGCGGGATGGTGATGCTAATTATGGCATCATGGCCGCTCACCATCTTGGTTGAGTCCTCAAAGTTTTGGAGGATGGTACAGATGTCTGACATCCATGTCCACTCCTGAGATTTTATGTGTAGAGTCTAACCTGAATACCGATGGCCTTGTTGATGCTGGTACTCAACAACTGCCCTCTTCTGCTCACAAATCCTTCCCAACATCTGCAATGTACAGTTCCAATTCGTGGGGACATTGCATCAGGTTGCGGAAAGCTTCCGTCTCCACGAGCCTAAAAGGCAACATTTCGAGCGCAAGTATTCGCAAAATGTGTGAATTTAGTAGTGTGGCCTGTGGGGCGTTGTTCTGCATATTTGCACTTGCGTTCCAAGGACTGGGGTAGGGACAACTGAACGCTACTCTGGGACAAGAATGTGGATGTGCTTGTTGATGGTGCTAGTTGAGAGTGCGCAATGACAGTTGCAGGGCGGGAGGCATCTTGCTATTCGCCATGGACAGGGGATTGCCGTGCATGCACAACAGTGGAAAAAGCAGTGGTGTCATCGGCAGACACTGTTGCTGGACCCTTGGGTTTGGCCCACTTAGTCAGGTGCTTTGCTGCCATGTGCCTGATCATGTTGGTGGTGGTCAGGCTGCTAGTTTTGCTACATCTGCTGATGCTGGCCTGGCAGGTGGGGCAAATGGCCTTTATGGGGTTATCTGCAGAGTCTTTAAAAAATAACCAGACTCGGGAAGACCTAACAGTTGTACTGGAAACTTCCGCCATTGTTGGTGTTACGAGGAACGCTTTCCCGCCTTGTGTCTGCGGCCACCATGCTGCTTCTTCCTGCCTGTTGTGGTGCTACGCCACCCTCCCCCTGTGTGCTGCTGTCCTCGCTCTGTATGTCCGGGCGAGAGGCCCTAATCTACAAATGGAAAAGTGAATAGCTCTTCTGAGTGTCTGAGTGTGGGATGAGTTGTCTCCAGGCACTCGGAATGGTGGGAAGAAGGAGGATCAGGGTGAGGAATATGCAGTCCAGACTTACGGCTGCTGAAACTTGACCATGTGGAAGACAGGGTGGTGGTAGTGATGGCTAAGTGACTGGAAGCATTATCTGCTATCCATCCAATAACCTTTTGACACTGCTCTGTGTTCAATACTGGTGTTCTGCAGTCCCCTAGTAATTGGGACAGGAAGGTCGAGCAACAAGATGTGGGTATTTGTTGTGGCACAATTTCAGCTTGCCCACGACCACGTCCTCGTCCCCTGAATGCACCATCACCATCACGTCCACTTCCCCGTCCCTTGCCATGCACCTTGCTCATTTTTAATGTAGGACAATATTTTCCATGTTCACGAGAAATGGCTGACTTTGGAACGCAGTTATTTGCTAATACTGTCCTACACAGACACCTAGTGTGAATTGTTAGAACCTTGCTGTTAGGTTTTTTTTCCTTTGCTGGTCACATGACCTTGTTGGCCTATTTAATCCTGCTCCGCCCTTCTGGCTTTGCTGGACTTCATTGTATATCTACTTTCTAGCTAGCCTGTGCTCTGTATCTAACTCTGTTAGTTTGCTTGGTCTACGGACCTCTAGGTTCTATCTATTTTGTTTGTTCGTCTGTCTGCTGCTATTTCTGTTAGGAGGTGTCCCATATTCCTCCCAGTCCTTAGTACTTGTAGGGATTCCCTCCCCAAATCTATAGGTCTCCGTACAGACTAGATTAGGACTTTAGCAGGTCTGATCGCAGGATCAGGTTCCCTGTTACATCGTAGGGATTCAGCTGAGTCTTATAGTAGGGACAGATCTCCTCTCTTTCCTTAGCTTTGGTAGCAGAACATAACAGTAAGTCCAGCCTGTAAATTCTCTAAGGAAAGATTTTTTTTTGTTCCATCATGGTGTCGGTTCAGGATTTGGCTAAACACCTGCAGGGACTCTCTCTGGAAGTGGCCGAGCTCCGTCAGCACGTGAGTAACTGTCCTGGAGCATATTTCTTGGAGCCTAAGGTATGTTTGCCGGATTTATTTTTTGGTGAACATCGAGAATTTTTTTCATTTAAAAATGCTTGCTTATTGTATTTTCGTTTGAGACCCAAGTCCTCTGGGGATGAATCCCAGCGCGTAGGGTTCATAATGTCACTTTTGCGCAAAGAGCCTCAGGAGTGGGCCTTTTCTTTGCAACCTAGTGATACATGCTTCAGATCAGTGGATAGTTTTTTTTCTGCTTTAGGACTATTATATGATGATCCTGACCGTGTGGCATCAGCTGAGACTGAGTTGAGACGTTTAAAACAAGGATCAGGTAATATGGAAAAATATTGTACACATTTTCGTCGTTGGTCCACTCAAACAGGGTGGAACGATTCTGCTCTGAAAAGTCTATTTCTTGCTGGGCTCAGTGAAAAGGTTAAAGACCTGCTAATTGCTTATCCTACACCTGAGGATTTGCAACAGGCTATGCAATTAGCTATACGGGTGGACAGAAGACTGCGTGCTAGGGTTAATGAGAGCAAATCCTCTGCTATGTCAGTTTCTGGTTATGATAATGTGTGTACTAACAGTGGTGAACCGATGGAGATTGGATCGGTGGCACCTCGCTCTCAAGAAAAACACCGTCGTTTTTCAGAAGGCTTGTGTTTCTATTGTGGAAAATCTGGTCATTTGATTAAAGGCTGTGAGCTTCGTATGAAGAAAGAAAAAAAAAATGGTCAGTCACGCCCGTATTGCCTGTTTAAATTCCAAGGGTATATTTTTAGCTGCTTCCACGATTGCTCAGGAAAAATTAATGGAATTTCGGGTGTTTGTTGATTGCGGGTCTACACTGAATGTTATTGATGGGGGATTCGTGGAAAAACTCAATTTAAAACCTGAACCTTTATCATCCCCCATTGCTGTGGTTTCTGTGGATGGCTCCCCTTTGAAGAATATTACTCTCAAGGTCAGTGAATTTCCTCTCACTATTAATGGTGTTCACCATGAGAAATTGGATTTGGTAGTGTTGAATAACTTGCCTTCTCCAGTAATATTGGGTTTGCCCTGGTTAAAATTTCACAATCCTGTGCTGGATTGGTCTACCAGTGAAATTAAATCCTGGAGCCATAAATGTTATGACAAGTGTTGTAACGGGCGTATTGCAGCTTTGGATAGGGGAGAATTGCCTGTTCCTATTCAGGATTTTTGGAGAGTTTTTTCTGAGAAAGAATCGCAGGTTTTGCCTCCCCATAGAGACTATGATTGTTCTATTGAATTTGTCCCTGGAGCGACTCTTCCTAAAAGTCGTTTATTTAACCTTACTATTCCTGAGAGGAAGGCTTTGGAGGAATACATACAGACAAGTTTGGCCGCCGGTCACATTAGGCCCTCTAAGTCTCCTGTGGCGGTTGGATTTTTTTTTGTAAAAAAAAAGGACGGCGGTTTACGTCCTTGTCTGGATTTTCGTGAGATTAACAAAATTACGGTACGCAATCCTTACCCACTGCCATTGATTCCTGATCTGTTTAACCAGTTATTGGGGGCCAAGTGGTTCTCTAAAATTGACCTTAAGGGGGCATACAATCTGTTGCGCATGAAGGAGGGTGATGAATGGAAGACTGCTTTTAACACTCCTGTGGGTCATTTTGAGAATCTGGTTATGCCTTTTGGTCTTACTAATGCTCCTGCATTTTTTCAGAATCTGATTAATGACATCCTTAGACCTTTGATCGGTAAAAATGTGGTTGTGTATTTGGATGACATTTTGATTTATTCGCCAGATCTGGAGTCTCATTGGCGGAGCGTGCGTGAGGTATTACAGTTATTAATGGACAATTCGCTTTTTGCTAAGCTGGAGAAATGTGAGTTCGCTGTACAGAGAATTAGTTTTTTGGGCTACATTATCTCCAGCAAAGGTTTTGAGATGGATCCGGTTAAGGTTCAGGCTGTGCAGGAATGGCCTAGGCCTATTGGTTTGAAATCAATACAGAGGTTTTTGGGTTTCGCCAATTACTATAGAAAATTCATAAAAAATTTTTCTAGTATTGTCAAACCTCTGACTGATCTCACCAGGAAAGGTGCTGATGCGGTTCAGTGGTCTTCTGAGGCCATTGAAGCTTTTGTGTATCTCAAGGAGAGGTTCACCTCTGCTCCCATCCTTATGCAGCCTGATGTTACTAGGCCGTTTTTGGTTGAGGTTGATGCTTCCTCTGTGGGGGTTGGCGCAGTATTGTCTCAGGATAACGGGGATGGATTACATCCCTGTGCATTTTTTTCAAAAAAATTTTCGGAGACTGAATTGAATTACGATATTGGTAATCGGGAATTATTGGCTATTAAACTCGCATTTGAACACTGGCGCCACTTCTTGGAAGGTGCGGAATTTCCCGTTCAGGTTCTTACGGATCATAAAAATCTGATATATCTTGACGCTGCCAAGCGCCTGAATGCCCGTCAGGCTAGGTGGGCACTGTTTTTCTCGCGGTTTAATTTCTCCGTTACTTACATCCCTGGTACTAAGAATGTTAAGGCGGATGCCTTGTCTCGCAGTTTTTCTCCCATAGTCGGTGCTGAGAAAGAGGAAAACATTTTACAAGAAGGTGTTGTGATAGCTGCTTTAGACTCCGTTTTGGAAGATGAGATTCTTAAAGCTCAGGAGAATGCCCCATCTAACACTCCTCATGGGAGGTTGTTTGTGCCTGGGACCTTTAGGAGAGATTTGTTTGTTGAGTGTCACGAATCTCGGTTGGCAGGTCATCCCGGAATCTCTGAGACCAAGAGACTGGTGGGTCGCAGTTTTTGGTGGCCTGGATGGCAGAAGGAAGTCATTAAGTGGGTGCGCCAATGTACTATATGTGCTAGATCTAAGTCCTCACATACTCCTGCTGCGGGGTTGCTTTGTCCTTTGGAGGTCCCCAGTGCTCCTTGGACACATTTGGCTATGGACTTTATAACTGACCTTCCCCCCTCTGAGGGTTTTACTGTCATCTGGGTGGTCGTGGACCGTTTTAGCAAGATGTGTCACTTGGTTCCCTTCGTCAAACTGCCCTGCGCTAAAACTCTCGCTAAGGCCTTTGTCAAGGAAATTGTCAGACTTCATGGCGTTCCTACTGACATTGTTTCTGATAGGGGTCCTCAGTTCGTGGCTCGTTTTTGGCGTGCCTTTTGTGACAGGTTGGGAATTCATTTGTCGTTTTCGTCCGGATATCATCCTGAATCTAATGGCCAGACAGAAAGGAAAAACCAGGATGTTGAGCAGTTCTTGCGTTGTTTTGTGGCAGACAATCAAGAGGGGTGGTCTGAGTTTCTGCCACTTGCCGAATTTGCTCTGAACAATCATACATCTTCTTCTGCTGGTTGTTCGCCTTTTTTTTGTTGTTCTGGGAGACATCCGTCGTTTGGGTCGTTCTCCAAGTTGGGATCTGCCGTGCCTGAGGAGGAGAATTTTTCCGGTGATTTGGAAAGAGTTTGGACGGATGTGCGTGGTAATCTTCAGGAGGCCAACAGAAAATCTAAAGACTACTTTGATAGGAAACGACAGGAGGTTTTGTTCACTGTTGGTGACATGGTTTGGTTGTCCTCTAGGAATCTGCGGTTGAGGATTCCTTCTAAGAAATTGGGTCCCAAGTTTGTAGGGCCCTTTAAGGTGCTTCAGGTTGTCAACCAATCTGCTGTTAGGTTGGAGGTTCCTACCTCCTGGAGAATTAATCCGGTCTTTCATGTCTCTCTGTTAAAAAAAGCTGTTGTGTCGGATGGTGACGCCTCTGCCTCTGTTCCTCCGGTGGTGGAGGACGGGGAATATGAAATTTCTCGCATCCTTGACTCTAGACGGTATAGAGGTAGTTTGCAGTATCTTGTGGCCTGGAAAGGTTTCGGACCCGAGGATAACTCTTGGGTGAGGTCAGATGATGTTTCCGCGTCCAGACTTATCAGAGCGTTTCACAGGAGATTTCCTGATAAGCCTGGTTCTAGGGGATCCGGAGGATCCTCTTAGAAGGGGGGGTACTGTTAGAACCTTGCTGTTAGGTTTTTTTTCCTTTGCTGGTCACATGACCTTGTTGGCCTATTTAATCCTGCTCCGCCCTTCTGGCTTTGCTGGACTTCATTGTATATCTACTTTCTAGCTAGCCTGTGCTCTGTATCTAACTCTGTTAGTTTGCTTGGTCTACGGACCTCTAGGTTCTATCTATTTTGTTTGTTCGTCTGTCTGCTGCTATTTCTGTTAGGAGGTGTCCCATATTCCTCCCAGTCCTTAGTACTTGTAGGGATTCCCTCCCCAAATCTATAGGTCTCCGTACAGACTAGATTAGGACTTTAGCAGGTCTGATCGCAGGATCAGGTTCCCTGTTACATCGTAGGGATTCAGCTGAGTCTTATAGTAGGGACAGATCTCCTCTCTTTCCTTAGCTTTGGTAGCAGAACATAACATGAATAGCTTGACCGCACACTGCAACGGAATGAAAATGGAAGAAATGTCTGATTTTGGAACACTCTAATATGTGTTATGTCTGACAGAGAACCATGGTTTTAAATAACAGGCCTGTTTTTTGCTAATACTATCCTTCACAGACACCTAGTGTGAATAGCTTGACCGACACACAACACAGAATGAAAATGGAAGAAATGTCTGATTTTGGAAGACTCTAATAGGTGTTATGTCTGACAGAGAACCACAGTTTTAAATAGCAGGCCTGTTATTTGCCAATACTATCCTTCACAGACACCTAGTGTGAATAGCTTGACTAACACATTGCAACAGAATGAAAATGGAAGAAATGTGTGATTTTGGAACACTGTTATAGGTGTTATGTCTGACAGAGAACCACGGTTTTAAATAACAGGCCTGCTATTTGCTAATACTATCCTTCACAGACACCTAGTGTGAATATCTTGACCGATACACTGCAACAGAATGGAAAAGGAAGCCAATATTTTCCACGTTCAGTTTAAATTTCTGTTTTTTATCGCTGAAATATGGAACAGATCTGGCTTTATTCTCCAGTGAGAACAAGCAAATGGAGCAGGAAAAATGGTGTACTCTGGATTGCTTTTGAAGCAAATAACCAGGATTAGGATAAAAAAAATGTTTTCCTTGGCCCCTGATATCTGGGGCTATGTCTACAAATATCTGTAAGAACAGCAGCAGCAGGAACGTTCAATGGACCCTCTTGCACTATATGCACTGCAGTCTGCCACATACACTGCCTGCCTGCCTAATTCCTGCTATCACCACTGAATATATGCAGCTGGATTAGTCCTCAGAAGGACTGTTAGTTCAGTTGGATATATATATATATATAGGTATATATATATGTGTGTGTTGTGAAATACCTATTCTAACTATGAAGAAGCAAATCTCTCCCCGACGCAGCACCAGCTCTCCCTACTCTGCCCAGTTCCGAAGTAGACTGTGAAGAGCATGGCGGAGCCCGGTCTTATATACATCTGATGATGCTGTGCGGCCAGCCAATCACTATAATGCCCACAACCAACATGGCTACGGCATTAAAGTGCATGGCAGGCGATCTGTTCATGTTCACTGGCTCTTTAAAGAGCGCCAAACGTGCAGGGAGGAGACCGAGTTCCTGCCCGAGCAACACAGAAATACGAGCGAGTACCGAGCAGTGGCGAGCACATTCGCTCATCACTACTCATCACTAACAAACATCAATTGTTCAATTAACCTGCACCTTTGTCCCTCAAGCATAGCAGAACAATAAGCTGCAGTAACGGATACAATAGATAGTGTGGTAGATCGGCTCACTCGGCTACGCATTGAGGTATAAATGGAACACTGTCTCTTTAAATTTTCAGTTGGTTTTTTGTGCAGCATAAACCAATAAAAAGTTCATGGAAAATACACATAGCCCATCCGCCCTAATGGCAAACAAAAATAGGAAAAGAGTCCAGCAAAGTCCTTGCACCGGCCAGGGTCCGACCACACGGTTCAGGTTCAGCAGGAACAAACACACACTCCTCTCTCTGGAGCTGGCCTTCAGATACTGACCACCTCCTGAGTCAAAAGGCTGGCTTTTTATAGCCCCTAAACCACGCCCTGGAGTGGAGATAGGGTGGATAGCTTCCCTCCCAGCACTTAGCTATCCACCTGTGAAGCATGCCGTTGTAACTCTAGCTATTAACCCTCTCTGCACCTAATCTGCAGGAGAAACCTCCATATTTTACATCACTGAAGCAAAAAGTCTCAGAGACACGTATCTCCCTTCCTTTTAGATCTATACATCTCACCCCTTGGAATATTAACCCTTACGTGTCTTGGATGATAAGAATCAGCTCTGAGGATAGTATTTCCCATGGTTTCCTTACGAAAAGTCTCTGGGATAGGATCTTACAGTGAACATTTGTCCGAATGGGTGGACTCTCTCTTGCAGCCGGTGGTACAAATTTGTCCAGGCTATATAAAGGATACAAATCACTTGTTAACCCTTTTGGAACAGGTTGTATGGGAGGAAAACTACACATGGGTTGCATGTGATATTGAATCCTTTTATTCTTGTATTCCACATGCCTTGGGAATAAAAGCGGTCTCTGAGATGTTGCAGAAATATTCAAATTATTCCCCGGACTTGATTTCCTTTGTTTGTTTGACACTTGACTTTTTATTAAGCCATAACTATTTTCTGTATGATAATAAATATTTTTTACAATGCCGGGGTGCCTCAATGGGCGCAAAATTTTCTCCATCTTTTGCTAATTTATTCATTTCTTGGTGGGAAGAGTCAAGTATTTTTTCAGCTGACAATCCTTTCCAGTCCAGTATATCACATTATGCTAGATATATGGACGATATGATCATTTTGTGGTCCACAGACGTTGCCAATGTTCCCCAATTTATGGAATATGTTAATGCGAACAATTGCAATCTTTTTTTTACTTACAGGTGCAGTAAGACAGAGATTAGTTTTTTGGATTTAAAAATTTCTGCAAATGTATCTGATGGTAAAGTAAAAACATCGACTTTTCGTAAGGAAACCATGGGAAATACTATCCTCAGAGCTGATTCTTGTCATCCAAGACACGTAAGGGTTAATATTCCAAGGGGTGAGATGTATAGATCTAAAAGAAACTGCAGTGACCATGAATGTTATATCCAGGAGAGGAACGATATCTGCAGTAGACTCAAAAAAAGAGGTTATCAGGACTGGTCTCTTATCAGAGCAACTAAATCAGTGGAAAAAATTCCCCGGTTAGATATGGTGGGCAAGTGTAAAAATCAGCAGAGACAGAAAAAAATTAAAAAAACGGTATTTGTAACAACATATAGTAAGGAATATAGTCAGATTGAATTAATTATTAAACAATATTTGCCAATGTTAAAAAGTGACCAAATCCTAGATAACATTCTGAAGGAAGGCTGCTTATTTTCAACTAGCAAAGCTCCAACCTTGTCCAATCTTTTGTCACCAAGTCTGGTGATGACAGGTTTGGTAAATAGAACATGGCTATCGACAAAGGTTTTTTTTAAATGTGGTAATAATAGGTGTGGTACATGGAGATATGCAGTGAATACTAAACAATTTCAGAAAATAGCGAAACCAGAAATGTTTACAATTCAGAATTGTATCCACTGCAGTAGCTCATATGTCATTTATATAATTACCTGCAATGTCTGTAATCTCTCATACATAGGCTGCACTACGAGGAAATTGCGACAGCGTATTAATGAACATCTTCCTGATTCCGTGAACGGTGAAGCCTCTAATCCATCCAATGTATCCAAGCATTTTTTTCAAGTACCTGGAGGAGATCTGAGGGGTTTCCAATTCTTTGGGATAGAAAGAGTCAATAAGGCTAGGAGAGGTGGGGCTTGGAGACAGAAACTCCTGAGTCGGGAAACCTACTGGATTCTGATGATGGAGACCGCCCAACCCACCGGCCTGAATAAACGCTCGGATTTGATTCTATTCTATTAGAACTGTTCACGAATCACATTTATAGCACCTTGTTACAATATTGTAATCTGTTTTTAAACTTGTATATGTGTTTTGTATTGGCATTTTAAAATGTGTTTGATACAGAGGTTTTTTAAGTCATGTGACAAGGGAGGTGGGACATGTTTGCCCGGCTAGTTTAAAATCACCATGCCACAGCCATACAGCTAGGTTATGATTAAGGGGCACATATAGCCCTGAAACGCGTAAACCAGTGTCCTGGGACCTTGCTGGATTAAGCCCTCCACCTCCAAAAAATGTTGCCTGTGTTTTTATACCTAAGAACTTTTTGGAATAAAGCTTTGGAACATATTGCTTTGGTGCCGGATTTCTTCATATTTCTGCAGAAACCCTAATTCCAGCAATATGTCTCTTACTGGACTTCTTGCTTTAGTTTTGATAAAATCATTGTTTTATCTGCTGCAGCTCTGCTTGTCTTCTCAATGATGTGCTCTGTTAATCCCTTTTCACTGACTGACAGCTTTCTGCCTAGACTTTATTGCTATAATACTTTTAATCGATTTCAATCGATGGTGAGAGGTGGGGATAGATAGAGCCCATTATTATCGAGGACTAAATTGAAAATATCTCCCAACTTTGAAAGTTAGGAAAGTGGGGCACATACTTTACACTGGGCTGCAGCAATTTTTGCTTTAAGCAATTTATTTTATATGTACCTCCTTCAAAGCCTACCACATACATTATGATGCCTCACAGTGCCCACCACACACAGTATGGTGGCTTTGACAATGCCCACCACATACACTAAATGATGCCCACAGTACCAACTACACACACACACACTGTGTAATACCCCCGAGTGCCCACGAAACACTATAATTCCCACATTGCCCCCCACCAACACTTTTATGATGCATCCAAATTGCCCACAACACACAATAGGATGCCCCCAGTCACACCAAATACATTATGATGCTCCTACATTGACCCGCAACACACAACATGATGCCCCCTACATTGCCTCCCCAGCACACAGAATGATGCTCCAATATCGTCCCTATATATAAGATAAAAAGAAAAAAGTATATCAGCTCACCATTGCATTGAAAGAAATGCAGAAAGATCTCTTGTGTATAGGCACACAGAATCCTCCAGGCCGGTAACCTTGATCAAACAATGAAATACAAAAGGGGAAAAAGATATAATGCAACATCGTGGAGAATTAAAATTCCATTTATTTACGAAGCTTACTTAAATAAAAAAAATAATTAAAAGAATTCCTCTCTATAGTCCAAAACGCGTAAGCTTCATATGCAATTTTCCACCTTCTTTTAATTGTTAAAATAGTTTTTAATAAATCAAGCTTTGGAAATAAATGGAATTTTAATTTTCAACGGTTTTGGATTATAACTTTTTCCCCTTTTGTATTTCATTCCCCTCATACAGTATAATTCCCCCACAATCCTGTTACAATTCATAATGTCCCCCCACACAGTATGATGCTTCCAATCCCACCCACTCAGTATGATGCCTCCACAATCTTTCCCTATACAGTATAATGCCCCACAGTATGAATTCCTTACAGTGGCCCCCACACAAGCGTCTTTGCTGCCTAGTCACATGATCTGAAAAAGCCACATATCCTGAAGGTCCTTTCAGGTTTTTATCAAGACAGAATGGTGAAGCAAGAGTCTGACTGCTCCAAACTGTACCATTGTGTCTGTGTCCAAAGAAGTTGGAGTCAGGACATACCACCAACCTCCCTGAACATCTCTCGAATTTGGGATTGTCCAGCTGGATATGGGATGTTTAGGGGATATGAAACTCAGTAATGGATTAAGAAGATCATTAGAATCATGGTCTTTGCTCCAACTTTTTTTTGCTCTCAGATGGAAAAGCAAAAACCCCCTTGACAGATTCTCTTGAAGATCTCATCTCAAGAAATTTGTAAACCACAGAAAGTGAAAGTCAGTTTAAAGTTAAACTGGGTCACCCTTTCAAAGCTAAAACTAAATAAAGATTAGGGTTGTACAGGTCATTGTGTTATGTTGGTTTGTTACTGAATATATCCACATTGAAAAATATTTTGTGATCTTGAAATGATAGGAAATAAGAGAATAACAAACCATGAACCAACTCGATTTGTGAAATAGGTACTTTCCATCAAGCTCCAATATCAACAGTGCATAGTTTGTCCGTTTGACAAAGCTAAGAACTCATATTCGTGTTTTAAAATATATTTAAGGCCCTGTTCACATCATGTTAAACCTAACATTTAGCATACTAGCCAAGGAAAACTCCCATTTCAGTCATGGCCAAAATGTATTAAATTGACACAAATTATGGTTTCACAAGGTTTGCTGCTTCATTGTTTTTAGCTCTTTTCAGATGTTTCAATGGAATACTGAAACACAATCAAAAGCATTTCATAAATGTTTAAACTTTTATTGACAAATACGTCAACTTCATGCAAATACTAATTATTTATAGAGTTGACCCTTATTTTGCAAGACTTCTGCAATTGGCCTTGGCGTACTGGATGTCTGCCAAATCCTAGATGACAATCTATTCTTGCCTAATCAGAGTTTGGGATTAATCTCAATGTCTGTGTTTTTGTTTGTCCACTTGCTTTTTGAGGATTGATACAGGTTCTCATTGAATTGAAATCTAGGGAATTGACTGGCTGTGGACCCAAAATTTCATTATTTTGCTTCCCAATTCAACCACTAAATTATCACTTTTGCCTTGTTACATGGTGTTCCACTATGCTGAAAAGGCATTGTTCATCACAAAATTGGTCCTGGATCATTTAGAAGAGTTGTTCTAGATGGTTGTTTAGGTACCATTCTTTATTCATAACAGTGTTCTTATGCAAAATTGTGCGTGAACCTACACCCTTGGATGAAAAATAATTCCACACATGATTGGTCTCAGGATGCTTACTGCTGGCATGACATTGGATTTATGGACTCATCTTTTCATCTACAGACAATCATTCTGCAGATGTCCCAAACAGTCTGAATGGATCTCCAGAGAAAATAATTTTACACCAGTCCTCTGCAGTTCAATCCCTGTACATCCAGCAGAAGGTCATCAGTCTGTCATTGATGCTTTTCTTGGAGAGAATTGACTTATTTGCTGTCATTCTGTTATGATCTGCAACATGTACTAAGGAAAGATAGGGGAAGCTGTCCCTACAGTAAGACTAAGCTGAATCCTTACGATGTAGCGGGCAGCCTGTTCCTAGCGAACAGACCCGCCTTAGTCCTCGGCTAGTCTGAACGAAGGCCTATAGCATTAAGGGAGGGGTCCCTAAAAGAACTAAGGACTGGGACAAAAATGGGACACCTCCTAAACAGAGAAGTTGTTGCAGAACACAAAAAGACAAACTGACAAAAATGTACTAGAGGTCCCAGAAGGACCAAGCGAACTTGACAGAGAAAGGCACCGAAGCACCAGGCTAGAGAAACAGTCAAACACTGAAGTCCAGCACAGCCATGAGGGCGGAGCTGGAATATAAAGGCAGATGGTCACGTCACCGCAAAACACAAGATAGAAAAAACAAACAGGAGTGTACTAACACATTCCATACACCAGGTCAGCCTCCAAAAGCCTTCTCCTCACTGTGCATGCAAATGCACTGACACCTGCCTGCTGCCATTCATGAGCAAGCTCTTCACTAGTGCTAAACCAATCTTGTAGCTGAATTCTCTTTACGAAACTGTCCTGGCACTTGCTGGATTTTCTTGGAAACCCTGAAGCCTTCTTCATGGCAATTTTATTTCTTTATTTGTAGTTCTTGATGATATGATAAATTGTTGATTTAGGGGTAAAATTGCAAGCTGTAGAGTCGGCGTCCCTGCCCTCTGCTAGGCAGGGACGCTGTTCCCCTCACCTCTCCGCTCCGAGCCCGGCGTCCTCCTCCCGCTCTGCTGGCAGCGCGCGCTCCTTCCCGGCCAAGGTGCTTAGGGTGCGCGCGCGCGCTCCCCCCCTCTTAAAGGGGCCGCGCGCGCCGTCCTAAGGAGTTCCCGGCCAATGGCCGGAGGACTTCACCATATATAAGGCACCTCCTCCAAAATGGAGGTGCCCGAGCAATGTTGTTGCACTGTTCACTACTCTGCTTCAGCCCTCAGGTCCCGTTTCCAGTTACCTGCCAGTTACCTGCCAGTTTCCTGCCAGATTGCTGTCTGATTCCTGCCTGTTATCCGCTTACCTGCTTGCTAGCCTGAGGTCCGACGGTCTGCCTTCCGACACCTGTCAGTCTGTCTATGGACCAGCTTGCCCGCTCACCTGGGAGCGCTCATCTGCTACCTGTCTGCTAGCCTACCTGGAGGCTCCGCCGTCACGTGCTGTGACCACCTGCCAGTCCAGAGACTCTTGCCCGCTCACCTGGGAACGCTCATCTGCTACCTGCCTGTTAGCCTACCTGGAGGCTCCGCCGTCACATGCTGTGACCACCTGCTTATCCAGAGACTCTCGCCTGCTCACCTGGGAGCACACATCTGCCATCTGCCTGCTAGCCTACCTGGAGGCTCCGCCGTCACATGCTGTGACCACCTGCTTATCCAGAGACTCTCGCCTGCTCACCTGGGAGCACACATCTGCCATCTGCCTGCTAGCCTACCTGGAGGCTCAGCCGTCACAGGTCATACCTACCCTTTACCCAGAGACTGTCCCGGTCACTTGCCGTGACCTCCTGCCCGTTCACCCAGAGACTGTCCCGGTCACTTGCCGTGTCCTCCTGCTCGTTCACCCAGAGACTGTACCGGTCACTTGCTGTGACCTCCTGCCCGTTTACCCAGAGACTGTCCCGGTCACCTGCTGTGACTACCTGCCTGTCTTCCCTGGTCGCCACCCACTTCCTTACAAGGACCTCCCCCTTGTATAAGTTGCTCAGAGGTTCCGCCTCCCAGACCCGTTACACAAGCAGCAATGTTCTTTCCCAATGATGAGTGCATGCATTTCCTTAGAGGTAACCATGGTTAATGGAAGAAGACAATGATTTCAAGCACCAGCCCTCATTTAAAGCAACCAGTTTGCTGTTATAATTCAATCAGCATGACAAAGTTATATCAGCTGCCATGTCCTCATTTAATATTTTCTCCTGCGCTAAAGAGCAGATCACTGAAATGATGTTTTCTGATCCCTCTTCGTAACAAATGTCACTATAAGAACTGAAGCTGCAATCTTTGTGAAAACCAAAATTTGCATCAGTCTCAAAAGGTTTGATCATGACTGTGTACGGTATATGTAACCAGTAAAGTTCCATGCCTGTGCAGTGGCATATCTAAAAGTATACTGTAGATGTTTTACCAAAACATATACTGGTAATTTTGGAAATGCTTCTTTGGTACTTTGTATGTGCTTTATCAGTATTGAACGTGTGAAGTACTGTATGTATCTCATAAATTCATCCTTTTATTTTTCTTGACAAATTACTTAAAATACATAAGAAAAAATATGTATTTTTTTATTCTTTGCTTGAATTTGCTTTTGCGAGATGTTACACAAGTTTGATGAAGCTAAAATCCTGCAACGACATTTATGAAGGAAGTTACAGCAACTCATGAATGTAAAATTAACCACATAACTTTTTACATTAATGTTTGATAAAACCACAGTGGTAAAAATATCATTTGACTTTTACTTGGACCAGAGCAATACTTAGTAATGTTAAAAAAGTACTTAATGATATTCACCTTCAAATAAACAACTGAACATAAGACAGCCTAGCCAGATCCACTTACCCAAAATAAGAAATTTAATCTAGTCACATATTTCACTTAAAAAAGAGGCACATAAATAAAACAAGCAGCACGCCAGTCTTAGACCGGCTCTGGGTTTCACCTTGATGGCTTCTTTCTGGGGCAAAACTGGGCTTGGTACAGAAACTCTGCTCTTCTTTATTCTTCAATTGATATAGACACTTGCTTGCACTTGAAATTGGGCCTTTTAGGCATGTGGAGGCGGAATCTGGCCTCCACGTCATGGCTGTGTTGGCGGCCTGGAATCCATACTCAGTCCCCAGCCGCCTGGCGGCCGGGTGTCCACACTCGGTCCCCAGCCTCTAGGGGGCGGTCGGGTGTCCATACTCGGTCCCCAGCTGCCCCGCGGCCGGGTGTCCACACACGATCCCCAGCCGCCTGGGGGCAGCCGGGTGTCCATAAACGGTCCCCAGCCGCCCCTATTTCTCCTTGGAACATGCCCCCACACTCTTTTCTTAGCCTGGCCTGCTTTAGGGCAGCATTGGACGAACCCACCAGAGAACCAGACTCCTCCGGTGGGCCCTGGCTTCTTCATCAGGGGAGTTGAGAGTGCCAAGGTGAGGACCATGATGATGATGATACAAGTTAGCATCTGCTTTGTTTTCTTGGAATGCAAGCGCAGGTATGTAGTAGCGGCTAGGCCTGAGGTGGTCAGCGTTTTTGTGCATATCCTACCTCCTCCGAGCATTGCTGGATGTTTTCCTGCTACTATTCCAGTTCTATGACTCCCATTAAAACAAAGCTTCAGGTGATAAATGATGGATGAGGTAGTGGCAAAGGAGAAAGAGCAGGAGGAAAAGGGACCATTCACATCAATATCAGGCCAGTCAACCACATATGTCTTGTAGGATATGTTTCTGTAACAAAAGGAGCGGTTCGGCTACACAGTTATAGGGCATACAGTGAGTGCAATGCCTACCAAAAATTTTGAGGCACTCCAATGCCCCTTGGAAATGACATGGAGGTCAGAGGGCTTTAACTAAACCGTTTTTTCCATTTATAGCAACTGGGTCTCCTGTACACTGTTAGCCTAAGCAGTGAATGGAAGGCTTTCCTAAAATTATGAGGAACTGCAATGCCCCTTGAAACAGACGTGGATTACAGCGTACTAAAAACCTTCTACCCATTATTGGGGAGTGGGTCTCCCTTAGTTTTCGCCTTTGCATTGAAAAGCAAAAGCTGACTAAAATTAGGAGGAAATGCAATGCCTGTTGGAAGAGTCGTGGAGGTTAGAGGTAATTAAAAACAACATTTCAATGCCCCTTGGAAGAGCTGTGGAGTTCAGAGTGGCTTAAGAAGACGCTTTTAATGCCCCTTTGAAGAGACGTGGAGGTCACAGTAGCTTAACAAGACGGTTTGAATGCCCCTTGGAAGAGACGTGGAGGTCACAGTAGCTTAACAAGACGGTTTTAATGCCCCTCGGAAAAGTGGTGGAGGTCGCAGTAGCTTAACAAGACGGTTTTAATGCCCCTCGGAAAAGACGTGGAGGTCCCAGTAGCTTAACAAGACGGTTTGAATGCCCTTGGAACAGACGTCGAGGTCACAGTAGCTTAACAAGATGCTTTTAATGCCCCTTACAAGAGCCATACAGTACAGCATCTTAAAAATATTATTCCCATTATTGGGGAGTGGGTCTCCCATAGTATATGCTTATGCCTTCCAAGCAAAAGCTTCCAAAAATTAAGACGGAGCAACTTGCAATGCCCCTTACAAGAGCCATGCAGTACAGCATATTACAAACATAAGTCCCATTATTGGGGAGTGGGTCTCCCATAGTATTTGCTTATGCCTTCCAAGCAAAAGCTTCCAAAAATTAGGAGGAAATGCAATGCCCGTTCGAAGACTCGTGGAGGTCCCAGTAGCTTAACAAGACAGTTTTAATGCCCCTCAGAAGAGACGTGGAGGTCAGAGTGGTATAACAAGACGCTTTTAATGCCCTTTACAAGAGACGTGGAGGTCAGAGTGGTATAACAAGATGCTTTTAATGCCCCTTACAGTGGACGTGGAGGTCAGAGTGGTATAACAAGACACTTTTAATGCCCCTTACAAGAGACGTGGAGGTCAGAGTGATATAACAAGACGCTTTTAATGCCCCTTACAAGAGACGTGGAGGTCAGAGTGGTATTACAAGACGGTTTTAATGCCCCTTACAAGAGACGTGGAGGTCAGAGTGGTATAACAAGACGCTTTTAATGCCCCTTACAAGAGACGTGGAGGTCAGAGTGGTATAACAAGACGATTTTAATGCCCCTCACAAGAGACGTGGAAGTCAGAGTGGTATAACAAGATGCTTTTAATGCCCCTCAGAAGAGACGTGGAGGTCAGAGTGGTATAACAAGACGGTTTTAATGCAGCTCAGAAGAGTCGTGGAGGTCAGAGTGGTATAACAAGACGCTTCTAATGCCCCTTACAAGAGACGTGGAGGTCAGAGTGGTATAACAAGATGCTTTTATTGCCCCTTACGAGAGACGTGGAGGTCCCAGTAGCTTAATAAGACGGTTTTAATGCCCCTCAGAAGAGACGTGGAGGTCAGAGTGGTATAACAAGACGCTTTTAATGCCCCTTACAAGAGACGTGGAGGTCAGAGTGGTATAACAAGACGGTTTTAATGCCCCTTACAAGAGCCATACAGTACAGCATCTTAAAAATATTATTCCCATTATTGGGATTGGGTCTCCCACAGTCTTTGCTTATGCCTTCCAAGCAAAAGCTGTCAAAAATAAGGACGGAGGAACTTTCAATAATGGCAACACGAACCACGGTCACCCTGATGGTGTAGTGGTGGTGGAGGCTGAGGATAAGGAGAAGAACATAAAACAGCCGAAATGAGGAAGCATATACCCATGTGTGGGTGTGAAGCGGTGCATGTGAATACACCTCCCGAAATAACACAGTGGATTTGACTTCATGTCACTCTGCTGTCATTTGGTGGTGATGAGAAGTCTGGCCCAATCCAGCCCTTGTTCATTTTGATAAGGGTCAGCTTGTCAGCATTGTCAGTTGACAGGCGAGTGCGCTTATCAGTTATAATTCCCCCAGCGGCACTAAAAACACTCTCCAATAACACGCTAGCGGCAGGGCAGGCCAGGATCTCCAAGGCGTACAGAGCGAGTTCATTCCAAGTGTCCAGCTTGGATACCCAATAATTAAAAGGCACAGAGGAATCACGGAGGATGCTGGTACGGTCGACAAGGTACTCCCTCACCATCTTTTGAAACTTTCCACTCCTTGTGAGAGTACCCCACGCCTCAGGGTCCGTCCGAAGGGAGGGTCTGAGAAAACAATCCCAGAATGTTGACAGTGTTCCCCTGCCTCTGCTGGATTGGAGTTGCCTCTCTCTCGCTTGTACGCTTTGGTTGGTCAACGAACTATGACCTCTGCCGCTAGCGTGTTCAGATGGGAATTTTTTTAACAGTTCGCAGCAAGGGCCTTCTGGTACTGGCCCATTTTTGTAGACCTCTCCACCTCAGGAATAAGAGAGTGAAAGTTCTCCTTGTAGCGGGGGTCTACAAGTGTCACCAACCAGTAATGACTGTCACCCAACATTTTGACAATGCGAGCGTCACGGTTAAGGCAGCGTAACATAAAGTCAGCCATGCGTGCCAGACTGGTAACGGGCAAGATTTCCGTGTCCTCACCAAGATGACGACTGACCATGCTCTCCTCCTCCTCCTCCCCCCTGTCCTCAGGCCACCCACGCTGAACCGACGGTATGACACTTGTACAGGTACTACCGTCTACAGCGCATGATAACAGCTCCTGTTCTTCCTCCTCCTCCTCCTCTCCCTCAATGTCCCCCAATGCACGTTGGGATGAGATGAGGCTGGGCTGTGTGCTGTGTGTAATCGCCCACTATGGCTTCTTGATCCATCTCATCATACTCTGGCTGCAATGCCTCTTTAATTCTCTGCAGAGAGCGTTGCAAAAGACAGACAAGTAGGATGCTGACACTAATGATGGCGTCATCGCCACTCACCATCTTGGTGGCCTCCTCAAAGTTTGTCAGGATGACAAAGTTTGTCAGGGGACATCACACACCAGTCGGTGTGCCGGAAGCTGCAAACGCTGCTGCAACACAGCAAGGGCGTCAGCTGTAGCCGACTTGCGAAAATGAGCTGACTGGCGGCGTACTTTCACGAGCAGATCTGGCAACTCGGGGTATTTAAGAAACCGCTGAACCACGAGGTTAAGCACATGAGCCAGGCATGGTACGTGTGTGATCTCGCCTCGCCTCAGTGCCGCCACCAGGTTACGGCCATTGTCACACACGACCATGCCTGGATGTAGGTTCAGCGGTCTCAGCCACAGATCTACCTGCTCTTTCACAGATGTCCACAACTCACAAGCAGTGTGAGGTTTATCACCTAAGCTTATGAGTTTCAGCACAGCCTGTTGCCGCTTGGCGGAGGCAGTACTGCAGTGCTTCCAGCTTGTAACTGATGTGGTGATATCCGAGATGGAGGCTGAACATGAGGAGGAGGAGGAGGATGATGCGCAGGAGCTGTACACTGTGGGGGCAACTCTGACTGACATAGGGCCCGCAATCCTCGGTGTGGGGAGGATGTGTTCCGTCCCAAGGTCCGACTGGGTCCCGGCTTCCACTATGTTTACCCAGTGTGCCGTCAGGGAGATGTACCGTCCCTGGCCACAAGCACTTGTCCACGTGTCCGTTGTCAGGTGGACTCTCCCAGTAACTGCGTTGTTGAGGGCACGGGAGATGTTTTGGGACACGTGCTTGTGTAGTGCGGGGATGGCACACCGGGCAAAATAGTGTCGGCTGGGGACTGAGTACCGAGGGACGCCCACCGCCATAAGGTTGCGGAAGGATTCCGTCTCCACCAGCCTAAAAGGCAGCATTTCCAACGCAAGCAGTCGTGAAATGTGCGAATTTAGGACTGTGGCCTGTGGGGCGTTAGCTGCGAATTTCCACTTTCGTTCAAAGGTCTGGGATATGGACAATTGAACGCTGCGGTGGGACGTGGATGTGGACGTTGATGCTGTTTCTTGAGAAACTGCCATAACAAGTGAAGACTGAGAAGAGGGGGCATCTTTACATGCAGTATAGACAGGGGATTGCCTTGCACACACAACAGGGGGTTCTATTGCACGCACAACAGTGGAAGAAGCAGTGGTGACACCCGCTGACACTGGTCGTGGACCCTGGGTTTCGCCCCACAAAGTCGGGTGCTTTGCAGCCATGTGCCTGATCATGCCGGTGGTGGTCAGGCTGGTAGTTTTGTCACCCCTGCTGATGCTGGCATGGCAGGTGGTACAAATGGCCTTTTTGGGGTTATCAGCAGAGTCTTTAAAAAAATTCCAGACTCTGGAAGACCTACCGCTTGTACTGGCAACGTCCCTCGTGTTGGTGTTACGGGGAACGGTTGCCCGCCTTCTGTCTGCGGCCACCACACTGCTTCTTCCTGCCTGTTGGGGTACTCTGCCTCCCTCCCCCTGTGTGCTGCTGGCCTCACTCTGCATGTCCTCCTGCCACGTTGGGTCAGTTACTAGATCATCCACCACCTCCTCTTCCACTTGCGCACCACGATGCTCCTCCTCACTTCCTGGCAATTGTGTCTCATCATCGTCCACCTCTTGTGACAAATTGCCAGCGTCGACTTCCTGTGGCCGTGGCTGTTCAAATATTTGGGCATCGCTACATTGGATCTCCTCTTCCACGACTTCCACCACTTCAAGCGTAGCAGGCGAGGGGCACAAATATGGAAATGGACCAGTGAACAGCTCTTCAGAGTGTCGAAGTGTGGGATCAATTGCTGTCTGACGACACTCGGCATAGTGGGAGGAAGGAGCATCAGGGTGTGGAGGAGTATGTGGTCGAGACTCACGGCTACTAAGAGTTGACCGTGTGGAAGACTGACCGGAGGTGGTGGTGCCCAGGTAACTGGAAGTATTATCTGTTCACACTGATCAGTTCCCAATACTGGTGTTGTTCTGTGCGTCCCTAGTAATTCGGTCAAGAAGTAGGAGCGAGAAGATGTGGCTGTGGGTTGTGGCACATTTTCACCTTGGCCACAGCCCCGTCCTCTGCACGCACCATCACCAGAACGTCCAGTTCCACGTCCCTTGCCATGTGCCTTGCCCATTGTAAAGGAAGTAAAATAGCTTACACTCGCACTATCAATGGATAAAGGGTAATAAAAAGTAGATTAGAACCGTGGAAGAGGAAAACCACAGTTCTATTTCTCTGGCCTACATCCGACTCTTTTAATCAATCAGAACAATCAGGGAGAAACTATTACTGTTTTTCCTTACGGAAAAAATATCAAAACCTAAATAATAGAGATTTTTTACCGTGGAATGGCAAAACCACAGTTATTGTTTACTGGTGTATACCACACTTTTTAAAATATATAGATTTGCGGCTGAACAGTGAGCGACACACTCAAACAGTTTTTTTTTTAGATACCAAAGGCCCAAAACTGGATGCTACAGAGATTTTACCCGTAGAACTGCAAAACCACACTGGAATTTGTCAGGCGTACACCAGACTATTTTCAACAGGTATATTTTTGTGTCAGAACACTCAGGAGACACTACTGGTTTTTTTTAAGGCAAAAAAAGCGAAAACAGGATAAGAGAGATTTTTTACCATGGAACAGCAAAACCACAGTTTTAATTTACTGGTGTATACCACACTTTTTAAAATATATAGATTTGCGGCTGAACAGTGAGCGACACACTCAAACATTTTTTTTTTAGATACCAAAGGCCCAAAACTGGATACTACAGAGATTTTACCCGTAGAACTGCAAAACCACACAGGGATTTGTCAGGCGTACACCAGACTATTTTCAACAGATATATTTTTGTGTCAGAATACTCAGGAGACACTACTGGTTTTTTTTAAGGCAAAAAAAGCGAAAATAGGATAAGAGAGATTTTTTACTATGGAACAGCAAAACCACAGTTTTAATTTACTGGTGTATACCACACTTTTTAAAATATATAGATTTGCGGCTGAACAGTGAGCGACACACTCAAACAGTTTTTTTTTAGATACCAAAGGCCCAAAACTGGATACTACAGAGATTTTACCCGTAGAACTGCAAAACCACACAGGGATTTGTCAGGCGTACACCAGACTATTTTCAACAGATATATTTTTGTGTCAGAATACTCCGGAGACACTACTGGGTTTTTTTAAGGCAAAAAAAGCGAAAAACAGGATAAGAGAGATTTTTACCGTGGAACAGCAAAACCACAGTTTTAATTTACTGGTGTATACCACACTTTTTAAAACATATAGATTTGCGGCTGAACAGTGAGCGACACACTCAAACTGTTATTTTTTTAGATACCAAAGGCCCAAAACTGGATACTACAGAGATTTTACCCATAGAACTGCAAAACCACACTGGGATTTGTCAGGCGTACACCAGACTATTTTCAACAGATATATTTTTGTGTCAGAACACTCAGGAGACACTACTGGGTTTTTCTACTGCAAAAAATGCGAAAAGCAGGATAATAGAGATTTTTTACCGTGGAACAGCAAAACCACAGTTTTAATTTACTGGTGTATACCACACTTTTTAAAATATATAGATTTGCGGCTGAATAGTGAGCGACACACTCAAACTGCTTTTTTTTTAGATACCAAAGGCCCAAAACTGGATACTACAGAGATTTTACCCGTAGAACTGCAAAACCACACTGGGATTTGTCAGGCGTACACCAGACTATTTTCAACAGATATATTTTTGTGTCAGAACACTCCGGAGACACTACTGTTTTTTTTTAAGGCAAAAAAAGCGAAAAACAGGATAAGAGAGATTTTTTACCATGGTACAGCAAAACCACAGTTTTAATTTACTGGTGTATACACACTTTTTAAAATATATAGATTTGTGGCTGAACAGTGAGCGACACACTCAAACTGTAATTTTTTTAGATACCAAAGGCCCAAAACTGGGTACTACAGAGATTTTACCCGTAGAACTGCAAAACCACACTGGGATTTGTCAGGCGTACACCAGACTATTTTCAACAAATATATTTTTGTGTCAGAATACTCAGGAGACGCTACTGTTTTTTCTAAGGCAAAAAAAGCAGAAAAACAGGATAAGAGAGATTTTTTACCGTGGAACAGCAAAACCACAGTTTTAATTTACTGGTGTATACCATACTTTTTAAAATATATAGATTTGCGGCTGAACAGTGAGCGACACACTCAAACTGTTTTTTTTAGATACCAAAGGCCCAAAACTGGATACTACAGAGATTTTACCCGTAGAACTGCAAAACCACACTGGGATTTGTCAGGCATACACCAGACTATTTTCAACAGATATATTTTTGTGTCAGAACACTCCGGAGACACTACTGTTTTTTTTTAAGGCAAAAAAAGCGAAAAACAGGATAAGAGAGATTTTTTACCATGGTACAGTAAAACCACAGTTTTAATTTACTGGTGTATACCACACTTTTTAAAATATATAGATTTGCGGCTGAACAGTGAGCGACACACTCAAACTGTAATTTTTTTAGATACCAAAGGCCCAAAACTGGGTACTACAGAGATTTTACCCGTAGAACTGCAAAACCACACTGGGATTTGTCAGGCGTACACCAGACTATTTTCAACAGATATATTTTTGTGTCAGAATACTCAGGAGACGCTACTGTTTTTTTTAAGGCAAAAAAAGCGGAAAAACAGGATAAGAGAGATTTTTTACCGTGGAACAGCAAAACCACAGTTTTAATTTACTGGTGTATACCACGCTTTTTAAAATATATAGATTTGCGGCTGAACAGTGAGCGACACACTCAAACTGTTTTTTTTAGATACCAAAGGCCCAAAACTGGATACTACAGAGATTTTACCCATAGAACTGCAAAACCACACTGGGATTTGTCAGGCGTACACCAGACAATTTTCAACAGATATATTTTTGTGGCAGAACACTCAGGAGACACTACTGGGTTTTTTTAAGGCAAAAAATGCGAAAAGCAGGATAATAGAGATTTTTTACCGTGGAACAGCAAAACCACAGTTTTAATTTACTGGTGTATACCACACTTTTTAAAATATATAGATTTGCATCTGAACAGTGAGCGACACACTCAAACTGATTTTGTTTTAGATACCAAAGGCCCAAAACTGGATACTACAGAGATTTTACCTGTAGAACTGCAAAACCACGCTGGAATTTGTCAGGCGTACACCAGACTATTTTCAACAGATATATTTTTGTGTCAGAATACTCCGGAGACACTACTGTTTTTTTTACTGCAAAAAAAACGAAAAACAGGATAAGAGAGATTTTTTTACCATGGAACAGCAAAACCACAGTTTTAATTTACTGGTGTATACCACACTTTTTAAAATATATAGATTTGCGGCTGAACAGTGAGCGACACACTCAAACTGTTATTTTTTTAGATACCAAAGGCCCAAAACTGGATACTACAGAGATTTTACCCATAGAACTGCAAAACCACACTGGGATTTGTCAGGCATACACCAGACTATTTTCAACAGATATATTTTTGTGTCAGAACACTCAGGAGACACTACTGTTTTTTTTACTGCAAAAAAAACGAAAAACAGGATAAGAGAGATTTTTTTACCATGGAACAGCAAAACCACAGTTTTAATTTACTGGTGTATACCACACTTTTTAAAATATATAGATTTGCGGCTGAACAGTGAGCGACACACTCAAACTGTTATTTTTTTAGATACCAAAGGCCCAAAACTGGATACTACAGGGATTTTACCCATAGAACTGCAAAACCACACTGGGATTTGTCAGGCATACACCAGACTATTTTCAACAGATATATTTTTGTGTCAGAACACTCAGGAGACACTACTGTTTTTTTTTACTGCAAAAAATGCGAAAAGCAGGATAATAGAGATTTTTTACCGTGGAACAGCAAAACCACAGTTTTAATTTACTAGTGTATACCACACTTTTTAAAATATATAGATTTGCGGCTGAACAGTGAGCGACACACTCAAACTGTTATTTTTTTAGATACCAAAGGCCCAAAACTGGATACTACAGAGATTTTACCCATAGAACTGCAAAACCACACTGGGATTTGTCAGGCATACACCAGACTATTTTCAACAGATATATTTTTGTGTCAGAACACTCAGGAGACACTACTGTTTTTTTTTACTGCAAAAAATGCGAAAAGCAGGATAATAGAGATTTTTTACCGTGGAACAGCAAAACCACAGTTTTAATTTACTGGTGTATACCACACTTTTTAAAATATATAGATTTGCGTCTGAACAGTGAGCGACACACTCAAACTGATTTTTTTTAGATACCAAAGGCCCAAAACTGGAACTACAGAGATTTTACCCGTAGAACTGCAAAACCACACTGGGATTTGTCAGGTGTACACTAGACTATTTTCAACAGATATATTTTTGTGTCAGAACACTCAGGAGACACTACTGTTTTTTTACTGCAAAAAATGCAAAAAGCAGGATAATAGAGATTTTTTACCGTGGAACAGCAAAACCACAGTTTTAATTTACTGGTGTATATACCAGACTTCTTTAAAAATATAGATTTGCGGCTGAACAGTGAGCGACACACTCAAACTGGGGTTTTTTTAGATACCAAAGGCCCAAAACTGGATACTACAGAGATTTTACCCGTGGAACTGCAAAACCACACTTCTGCTTCTGTGGCCTATACCAGACTCTTTTCAACAGATACATTTGTGTCTGAAAAATCAGAGACACACTTTTTTTTTTTGGGGGGGGGGGGACACCAATAGCTTAATAAGACGGGTATTTGTACAGTGTGTAGGAGGAAAAAAAAAGAGGATTTAGAGGAAAAAAAAGGATTTTTACTGGCACCCGAGATCTGCAGCTAAGTACAGCAATTTCAGAAACAGAAGCACACAGGACTGTATTGCAGCGTTTGCTGGTATAACCACTGCGTCTCCAATACAGCTTGCCTGCCTGCCTGCCTGATATCTGGATGGATATTAGTCCTGAGAAGGACTGTTTGTTTGTTCTGGCAGCCTTTACAGACCCTACACTAACTATTTCGCAGGAAAAATCTCTCCCTAGCTCAGCAGCACTCTCCCTACACTGTCTGATCCGGAGCGTCTGTGTCCAAGATGGCGGCGCCCGGCTTTAAATACTCGAGGTGACGCTGTGCGGCCAGCCAATCACTGTAATGCCAACAAACAACATGGCTGCGGCATTACAGTAACTGGCTGGCAATCCCTGCATGTTCATTGGCTCTGCAAAGAGCGCCAAACATGCAGGGCGGAGACCCGAGCTCCCGCCCGAGTAACCCGGAAATGCTCGGTGCTCGCCGAACATCCCTAGTAGCATGATGCTCGGGCGAGTACCGAGCAGTGTCGAGCATGCTCGCTCAACACTAGTGGACAGGTGTCTTTTATACATGTAACAAGTTCAAACAGTTGCAATTAATACAGGGCTTCTTAAAGAAAAACTAATAGGTCTGTGAGAGTTCGTTACCTCGGTTTACCATCCATTTTTTCCTAGCCATATAGGTGAAGTCATTTGAACAATAAAGAATCACTCCCATCAAAGTTTTTATCCTCTTAATATATTGCAATCATCATATTATATAGCATTGGGTGTGTATTTACAATTGCTCATTTTGCTTTTCTACACAGCTAATTATTTTTTCTCTCTATGTAGAATCAGGAAGTCTCCTTTCTCTGCATTTATCATTCCCCTTTTCAACTCTTGACCCAGCTGCTCCCTCCTCCCCCTGCCTGGGACTTTTGCAGTGACTCTTGGCTCATGAGTCATTCAGGAAAAATAAACTGTACTTTGTATGTACCACAGGTTTCAAGCAATATGGGAAAGATAAAGGTTCTCTCTGTCGCCGAAAAGTGTCAAATAGTGCAATACCTTTGACAAGGTATGAAAACATTAACTATTTCACGAAAACTTAAGCGTGATCATTGAACTGTGAAAAGACTTGTGGCTTATAAAGAGCACAGAGCAGTTTGTGCAGATAAAGGCAAAATGAGGAAGGTTTCTGTAAGACAAATTCATCATATTAAAAGAGCAGCTGCTAAAATATCTTTGCAAATCAGCAAACAGGTATTTGAAGCTGCTGGAGCCTCTTGAGTCTCCAGAGGCTTGCAGTTGTGCATAAACCTACCATTTGTCTACCTCTAAACAATTATCACAAGCAGAAACAATTGCAGTGGGTCCAGACATACATGAAGACTAATTTTAAAACAGTCTTGTTTACTGTGCGAGTGATGTGCAACCGTTGATGCTCCAGATGGATGGAGTAGTGAATGGTTGGTAGATGGCCACCATGTCCCAACAAGGCTGTGACATCAGCATTGAGGTGGCAGAGTCATGTTTTGGCCCGGAGTCATGGGGAGAGAGCTGCTAGACCCTTTTAGTGTCCCTGAAGGTGTGAGAATGACCTCTGCAAAGTATATAGACGTTCTTCTATGGTACAATAGGAAGAACCATGCCATCCATAGGAAAATCATCTTCATGCATGACAATTCATCATCTCATGCTGCAAATAATACCTCTGAGTGGCTGCTATGGCCATAAAAGGAGAGAAACTCATGGATGTGGCCACCATCCTCCCCTGACCTCAACCCTATTGAGAAACTTTGGAGTATCATCAAGTAAAAGATCAATGAGGGTGAGAGGCAGTTCACATTAAAACAGTAGCTCTGGGAGGCAATTTTAACATCCTGCAAAGAAATTCAAATGATCCAAAAACTCACAAGTTCAATTGATGCAAGAATTGTGAAGGTGATATTAATATAAAGAAGGGGTCCTATGTTAACATCTAACTTGGCCTGTTTAGATGTTTTTGATTTAAAAAGCTTTTGATTTCAGTAAATGTGACCTCTTAATGCTGCAAATGTAACAAATGACCATTTTCAGTTCTTTACAACCTGCAAAATGTTTGGGAACTCTATTGTGCATAACAGTATAAAACAGTGCATTATGAGTTTTTTTAGCTTTTTAAAAAATACTGTTATCACTGGGAGGTTTGTCCAATAAAATTTGATTTATACACTAACGTTTGATGATTTGAACATTGTATTGACTCATTTACATCAACCTCTTACGAAAATCTGAGAAAAATAGCATTCGCATCATATTTTGGAATGTGGTGTATTTTAAAAGGGAAAGGAGAGGGAGAGGGCCACACTCATGTGTGGGTTATTGGATATATCATACTGGTGATAAGTAGCTTGCCTAAAACTCTTCCAGGAACGACAGGAAGCATGAGTCTAAAAATCACCCACATTTTCAAGATTACTAATTTTGTTTTTTAATAACGATCAATATGAAAAAATAAAATTGCCATTTTTTTTTTGTTAAATACATGTAAGACCTTTTTTAACTGTAGGTCATTTTCTGAAGATGGCTTCCCTTTAAGACTTTTGTGCAGCTAAACAGACTACATAGGCAACCGGACTAAAAGTCCAACAAAGGACTAAAGTCCTGCAAGACTTTTTGCACAACTTTAAGCAATGCCATAATAGAAATTTTACCACTTAATTTCACTATAGCACCGACACACAAAGTAGAAGACACGTGTGCTAGTGTAAGAGATCTTCTATAGTGGAAAGCACATATATTGTCATCCATATAATAAAATGTATGAAAAGATTAGAGTTCTGCTGTTACCTGAAGTACATGTCTAAGGTGTAATCGAAACTAGCATTTACAATAAGACTTCTTCTTATTCTAGGAAAGCTTCTCTGTGGTCTTACTTCTTATTTGTAGACATTATTCCGTTTTGTGGTGTTAAAAGCTGTTTGACCTATCGTATTTCCTTCCTTTTACAGTTTAGAAAATACTTTTGAGTCCTGTTGCTTGCAGAAAAAAAAATCTTCTTATGAAACATAGGAAGTGAAATGTACCTTTAGCACTAAAGGCAATGAAGTAAAAAAACTGTTTGTCTGTAAGCATGCCCTGCCAATTTGATGCTGGCCGTTAAGTTTAATGTGTTTTTCCACACACAATGCAGAAGTGTCAGTGTGGTTTCCCAGACTAAAGGTGCCAGACTAGTAAACCCAATTGTATTATTTTAACTAAAAATGACCAACCTCAGAATTACATTTACAACATTTTTTCCTGATAATGCTACACAAGGGGATTTCCACAGTATGATTATTTATTTTACATGGGTGCTCAAAAATGATGAAATCCCCTTGAAATAAACCGAGATCACATGTATTTGCTACAGCACAGAGAGCATGGAGTGCATTTGCTTATAGTAACAGCCTTTGCTACCACCACACATATACTTGTCAGTGAATATGAGGTACTTGTGCTCAGTGCATAAGCTGTTTGTGCATGGTGAACACACAGTGGAGCATATTAATAATAATAATAATAATAATTTTTATAGCGCCAACATATTCCGCAGCACTTTACAATTTTAGGGGGGACTTATACAAACAATACAGAATAAGCATTTCTCAAATCAAAAGGAGTGAGGGCCCTGCTCGCAAGCTTACAGTCTATGAGGAAGTGGGGGAGACACAAAAGGTAAAATGTACATATATATACACTGCTCAAAAAAATAAAGGGAACACTCAAATAACACATCCTAAATCTGAATGAATGAAATATTCTCATTGAATACTTTGTTCTGTACAAAGCTGAATGTGCTGACAACAAAATCACACAAAAATCATCAAAGGAAATCAAATTTATTAATCAATGGAGGCCTGGATTTGGAGTCACCCCCATTGGTTACCCATCCAATATAGAGTTCAATTTAAACTTATCACGCTTACCCACAAAGCGCTCCATGCTTCAGTACCCCCCTACATCTCCTCCCTTGTCTCAGTCTACCACCCTACACGTGCCCTCCGTTCTGCCAATGACTTAAAACTAAAATCCTCCATAATCTGAACTTCCCACTCCCTTCTCCAAGATTTCTCGCGTGCTGCGCCAATTCTTTGGAATGCACTACCCAGGACAGTTCAATTAATTCCCAATACCCACAGTTTCAAGCGGACCCTAAAAACCCATTTCTTTAGACTGGCGTATCGCCTAAACACACTATTTGTCCGACACAGTTTTCCCCCATATTAAAATCTTCTTCAATTTCAGGTTCATACCATCCATGTACTTAATAGCCTCGGTCAGGACTGTACACATACTGGCTGGCGACCAGTCCATGTATTATTTTTTATCCTATTTAGTATATCAAGGCTCCATTATACACTGCTCAAAAAAATAAAGGGAACACTTAAACAACAGAATATAACTCCAAGTAAATCAAACTGTCTACTCAGGAAGCCACACTGATTGACAATCAATTTCACATGCTGTTGTGCAAATGGAATAGACAATAGATGGAAATTATTGGCAATTATCAAGATACCCTCAATAAAGGAGTGGTTCTGCAGGTGGGGACCACAGACCACATCTCAGTACCAATGCTTTCTGGCTGATGTTTTGGTCACTTTTGAATGTTGGTTGTGCTTTCACACTCGTGGTAGCATGAGACTGACTCTACAACCCACAGACGTTGCTCAGGTAGTGCAGCTCATCCAGGATGGCACATCAATGCGAGCTGTGGCAAGAAGGTTTGCTGTGTCTGTCAGCGCAGTGTCCAGAGGCTGGAGGCGCTACCAGGAGACAGGCCAGTACACCAGGAGACTTGGAGGAGGCCGTAGGAGGGCAACAACCCAGCAGCAGGACCGCTACCTCCGCCTTTGTGCAAGGAGGAACAGGAGGAGCACTGCCAGAGCCCTGCAAAATGACCTCCAGCAGGCCACAAATGTGCATGTGCACGTGGAGGCCACACACAATACTCAGCCTCATTTTGTCTTGTTTTAAGGACATTACATCAAAGTTGGATCAGCCTGTAGTGTGTTTTTCCACTTTAATTTTGTGGGTGACTCCAAATCCAGGCCTCCATTGGTTAATAAATTTGATTTCCATTGATGATTTTTGTGTGATTTTGTTGTCAGCACATTCAACTTTGTACAGAACAAAGTATTCAATGAGAATATTTCATTCATTCAGATCTAGGATGTGTTATTTGAGTGTTCCCTTTATGTTTTTGAGCAGTGTATAATTGCCACACATAGCCTTCCATATAATATAATGGCCCCATATAGCCTTCTTTATAATGTAATGGGTTCCACATAGTCCTCCATATAATATAATGGCGACCGCATAGCCTTCCACATAATATAATGGCCCAAAATAGCCTTCCATATAATGTAATGGGCCCTCACAAGTACTCATTGATTACAAAATAAAAAAATAAAATACTCACCTCTCCCTGGTCCCTGGTCCCCGTTGCTCCGGGTCCCCCAACTTGCGTGCCCCATAGCGGCTGTGTGGCTTGCCGCCATTGGTGGTACGCCACTGGTCCAGCCTATCCAGCTGTGCAATTCCACAATACTCATCCAGACCTAATGCACTGAGAATCTACCACTACTTAACTAGAATAAGAGTATGTTGACTGATACATATTTGAAACTAATTTACATTTAATTAAATTGTACAAACACTTTTACTCCTATATTAGACAACTATATATATTTCTCTACTTTTTGTATATTTGAGATACATTGCCTTTAATGTTGTGTTATGTCGTTAGCATGATCTAGTCCACAAATTAAAATCTATTTTTATTTTTGATATTTATGATGAATGATACATATGTACATCGTAATATGAGTTACAGATTGTGATGGTCATCTTTGTAGGAAATAATATTACAGTGATTCTGTCAGCTCAAACTGACAGTATAAACTAAACACACAGCCTTGTAGGGAATACCGCCCCTATAAATATTTCACCTGAAAGTTATGTGCACAAAACATCTTTTTCAGACACATTCCGATTGGAACCCCCCTGAAAAGGCGCTAAAAAAGCATCAAAAAGAGTAAACGTGTACTTTAATGTCGAAACGACTTGCTATGCATTTGTTCTGTCTTTTTTAACTTTCTTTTACTGCTTTAGACTTATTTTTAAGAAAAGAAATGGAAAAGCGCTCCTTGTGCATGTCAATGGGCTAATCAAAAACAGTGAATAGTGGTGCTCACCTGGACTGGTTGTGCGGTGTCAGGCACAGCACTGACGAAAGCAGGAAAAACCTCTCCACTGGCTGCAACTATACCCGCTGGATCCTATGGGATGAGAATCCAGATACAAAATAGGACATGAAAAAGTAAATGCTCAGGGCTCCAAAGCAGCGCTGTCAATGATTGGAGATAGAATAGCTACATAAAATTATCTTCTTTTAAAAATAAGTTATATATTATATTATTTATACCGTCCACAATGACGTCACACATCAGGTTAATTGGTTGCCATATGCAATACAGCATACTGGAAAACATCAATAATTAATGTTGGATATATTAAAGGGGTTGTCCACTACTTATTACTTAAGACTTTTTTTAGAATTAAAAAAAAAAGACAACAGCGTAACGCCACCGCAAAAGACGTCCAAAAGATATCAGAAAAGAAACTTCAGGAAAAACACCACTGGTGATTTTCTAAAATGTCTTCCTATAGCAATAACGATGCGGGTACGCAGTGCCGTGTGCACATACCTTCTGTTTTCTAATAGCTGCCTCTGTTCTGCAGAAACTGGAGTTTGATTAAATATGCTAAAAAGGGTGCTTGGTTCAACGTAGGCATGGCCAAGAGACTCAGCATTCAGCCCACTGGTTTTGCATCTCTTCGTCTCGGTAACTGGTGATTGACAGCTCTGACTTGCCACAAGTGACTGTCAATAGAGAGATCACAGGCAAGCTAATGCTGCCAGTTACCAGTGAGGGAGGTGGGGTGGGGGCATGCAAAACCAGTGGTTAGAATGATGCACTGAACCTCTTGGTCACATAAAGGGTGAAGGAGCACCCTAATTAGCATGGTCAGGGACAGATATACGATTACTTTTTCAGTTAAAGACAAGTGCATGCTACTACTATATATACACCAGTGAAACCAATAATACCGGAAAACCAAAAAGTTGTTATATTCCAGGACTATACAAGAGCCCTGCAGAAAATTATCCCATAATGACGAGTGTTCAGAAGCAATGATGATTATCTGAGGTACACCCAGGCAAACCTCTCTAAACCTTATGCTGGGCTGGCGTTCGTCTACAAGCCTGTTTAGGCAAGTCAACCACAATTCTATGTGCATGAAACCATAGATAATACGATCATTTTGTGTGAATACAATATCATTGTTCTCCCACTAAATGAGCAAGTTGTTCTGGTGTTAGCCAGCCTCCTTTAAGGGCCCAATAGTCCAGATTGCACGTACCTATGATTGCTTGTTTCCCAATAAATTGGCCATCTATATGCAGCATTAGACCATACCTTTCTTGCTTCTGGGCTCCTTCTCAGCTCTAGGTGCCACGGATCATTAGGTTCCAGTATGGCATCACACTATGTCCTGCTGATAGACGGTGTCAATGTGGGTGCCCTTCACAGCTGAAGAGGAATCTGGCAGTAAGGAGGATAAATATCTTGCTTACTATTTGCAGAATAAATCGAACAAATAACAGCTAATTAAGAAGCCAATAGTCTCCGTTGTCTTCCATGGTGGGCAGCCTACTATTAAATCATTTATAAATCATGTATGACATGTTAACATATATAGCAGAACCACGTGTTGGATGGGGAGCTAAGGAACTTGAGTTTCAACTCTTCACCGAACAAGTCTGATTATATTCATTATGTGTTTGCTCACAAAAATATACCTTTTTTAAAAACCATATGCTTGATTAAATATTATTAAAAAAGACCACAATATAGAGAGATCCATAAATTGCAACAAAAAACCTAAACCACAAAAATAGAGGCTGTCACAAGAATTGTCGATAGACACTGCAGGGAAGTGAGTACAGCCCCAGCCTCCTATTATGTCCTGTTTGAGATTCCAGTCAAATGAAACATCACAAGAAGTGAAGTAAAAAAAAACACATTTAGGCATTAGATAGAAAGAAATGTAGGGTATTTTATAATAAATCTAATTATAAACGTGGTTAGGGTATAAAGATAGGTATTTTGAAAGGATATTTTAGGCAACCGATCAACCCTTTAAATATCACCTAGAGAGGAGCTGGGAAAAGCCGGCCAGGGGTAGAACCAGACTAGTCTCATCTCCAGCTGGATCTTTAAAGTATTTTTTCTCTGACACTTATCTCCTTTGTCATGGTGCTCCATCATGCTGGAAAAAGCATTTTTCATCACCAAATTGCTCCTAGATGGTTGGAAGAAGTTGCTCTTGGAGGATATTTAGATGTACCATGCCAACAGTAAAGCAACCTAGGACCATTCATGCGTAATGTTATTTTTTATCCAAGGGAGTGGGCTTACTCACAATTTTGATTAAGAACACTTCCATGAATAAAGAATGGTACCAAAATATCCTCCAAGAGCAACTTTTCACAACGATCCGGGAGCAATCACATATCATGAGATGATGAGTATAAAGTTACATGTTTCTTCATGATACTTCTATTCTAAGCCCTGAATTCCCCTATATTTTTCCTGCATTTTTAAAAGTTTATATGTGGTGCGTTGAGAATACACATGGCTTTATTTAATCAGTTTTGTGTGTTTGTTTTAGTTGTGTTTTTAAAAGAAAAGTTCCTACAACTGCTTATGTGAAACTTTGACTCTAAGGCCAGGGTCACACGAGCATATGAATCAGATGAGTGATATTCGATTTTTTATTGAATAGTACTCAGACCAGTGTTATTCAGTAGCAAGAAAAAAGGGAAAAAGATGCTCCAGTGAAGAAATATATCATAAAAAGTACAAACTTTATTGTTCCGTGAGGGGACATTTAAAAAACATGCAGACACCACCAGAAATCCATGGAACACCAACCGACGCGTTTCAGCAGAATGCCTTAATCATGGTAAGTGTTTTTCAATGGGGTGGTGCTGATTACCAAGTTTTTTTACTGACAGAATCTGTCTGTGAAAAAAATCAGAAGACACTCATCCATTCAAGTCAATGAGTGCGTGGAAAACATCGGATTGCACTTGGATAACATCTAAGTGTAGTCCGATTTCCGAATACTGACACAATGGAGAAGATGGAGAAATTGTGTTCTCCATCTTCTCCTCACAGTGTCCTCCTATTCTATCATACGAGATAATTGGATCACTCTATGCTGACACTCTTAGAAAACTCGGATCAGAGAGAATCTATGGTTCTGGGACCCTGGCCTAGTCCTATATATGTTCCTTTATAAAAAAAAAAAAAAAAGCAGTAAAAATTTGACAAAAACACAAGTATGCAGGCTTTGTTTAGTTGTATCGTATGGTTATCCATTACTACAGTATTCTAATATGTTCATGCTGTGTCACAAAGATGTAAATAATGGGTTTAAATCCATAAAATGATACAAAAATACATATATATCTGTATAGTGTTTTAAGTTCCGTTTTTCTATTCTGATTTAGGGAAAGAAAATGAAATTCAGGAATGAAACAGATCTGTCCCATGACAGACACAAACACTGCCAAATTTACCCAACTGACCATGATTGAGTTGATTTGGTATCCGTTTCACTCCATCATTGTAAAATAAAAAATAGCACAGCTTGCTGCACTTTTACTTCTGGTGAAGATTACTGAACTTGTGATGTGAATTGAACCTAACTAAAATTCTGCTCAATGCCAATGACAAGGTTTTACAGATTAGAACCAGCCTACTACAGGTACAGTAAGGTGTTTCTTGCTAGTTGGTCCGGTACTATAATCATATCCTAAGACTTTGGAATGAGACATTTACTAACAACAGGGTCAGACTGGAGTGTCTGGGGCCCATGGGAGGAATTGACACTAGGGGTCCACGCTACAACTACTCATTATTCCCGTTATAGTGGAGCAGAGACTGTAAAATACAGGTGGCTCCTGCACATCTACAGTGCAAACACACACTGTGATGTACAATTATGGTAGTTTGCATGAAAGGGATTCTTTGGTGAAAACCAAGTTTCACCGATCCACAGGTTCGCTGATAACTTATTGATCAGTGGAATCCGACCATTGGATACTGCACCGATCAGGAGAATAGGGAACTTTCAACCCTGAGAGGGCACTTTTATCCCCATTTTGATATGGAGTGGCAGGTCGGATGTCTGACCACATCTCCATTCATTCTCTTTGGGGCTTCCAGAAAAAGCCAAGTACAGCGCTCGCAGCCACTTAAGGAATGAATGTGTCAGTGGTCGAGTCAAACATGCTGCTCCAGTTTAATGGAGATAAAAGTTCCACATTCTGCCAATCGGCCGAGTCCCAGCAGATAAACTCCACCAATCAAGAAGTTATCACTTACCCTTTGACCACATTCACACATTCAGTATTTGGTCAGTATTTTACATTAGTATTTGTAAGTCAAAATCAGGAGTGGAACAATAAGAGAAAAAGTACAATAGAAACATTTGCATCCCTTCTGCATTTTTCACCCTTTCCTAGTTTTTGCTTATGTGGCGCCCCTGAGGGTTCGGTCGCCACAGAGGTGCTGCATCTCAGCCAGAGATGTGGCATCTCACTCTCAGGTAAGGAAGGAGTACAGCTCAGGACCCTAACACCTGCATTCAACACACCACTCCAGGCCAGCAGGAGGGGCAAGATGTCTCTGGTGCTTGCTGAGCCCCTTTCCTGGCTGGAGTGGGGGGGGACCAAGTGAGGGGGAACCATGTAGTGGGTGTGGGTGGAGGACGTAGTTTAAGGGAGCACTTCAGAAGGTGTATAAAAAGGGGAGCCATCTTAGAAGGACAGATTAGTCAGAGGAGGAAAGTGACAGGAGCAGAGGCTCTGCAGGAGCTCTGCTCCAGAAGCACGTCTAGTGAGAGGTCCAGGACTGAGAGAAGAGAAGGAGAGGAGAGGGAGCAGGGAGGCTCCAGGAATGAGAAGAAAGGATCCCAGGGGTACGGGCAATGCGAGAGGCCACCCATACGCCCAAATCTACCAGGAGGTGGAGGGGTCAGGCTGCACAAAGGGAACCGGTCCTTCAGCTAGCGGAAGACTGTACATCTTAACTAGAAACCGGGGGCTGCAGTATTTCATGTCCTGTAGCCAACATTTCATACCAGTCTCACCAGGAAGGTAGCTATATCGGACCCAGGGGACGGAACAGACGTCGCCCACCAAGGCCCGCAGATACTGGACTGGGACACTTGGTATGAGGTTCAGAGAGACAGCCAGAGAGAAGTCGGTGTTACCTGGGGGTGAACTGAACCCCTCACTGAGTAAACGCAGCACGGCACGGGAAGTTACTTTGACATCTGTAACTTGGACTGCAATAACCGTGAGTAAAGACCCTGGGACTGCACTTCCTTGTCTCTGTGTTTCTTGCTGTGCCATCAACCCCTGCACTACAACGCCCAGCACAACCTGCATCTTCTACACTGCCCTGAAGCTAGCTCTTCCTGTGGAGAGCCACACCATGCCTGCTGCAGTAACATCAGCTTCAGAGGACTGCTCCGCAGCGGCGGCTCCCTTTAGCCACATTCCACAGGTGGCGTCACGAACTCTATAAACATTATAAACCCCCTATATCCATAACCCCTTTTATTGACCGCCCTGGGTCATGGACCGGGTCACCACCATTGTGACATCCCCCCCACCCCACAGCCCAGGGGGCGTTTCACTTACACATACTAATGTAAAATTCTGACCAAATACTGAACATGTGAATGTGGCCTTAGGGTAGTTGATTACTTGTTTTCACTGGAGAATCCCAGTAAGTGCATCTTTGCTATTGTGCATTTAATCTTTAATATAAAAAAATATAGTCTTGCCCTTACTAATATCAGAGAGAATAAGATATCTCAAAATACAATCATCTATACCAAGACCAATAATTCCACACAGAGGGAACAAATACAGCCACACCAAGACTGAACTACATATTACCCCCAAATGGTGACCGAATACTACAACATACAAGGGAGAGGTACCACCAAACCATGACTAGACCACATATTACCCCCACATAGTGACCAAATAATCCCACATACGAGGGACAAATACCATCACACCATGATCAGACCACAGAATACCACCACATAGTGACCAAATAGTGCTAAATACAAAGAACAAATCCCTCCACACCATAGCCAGACCACATACAATGGTGTGAAAAGTGTGGCTGAATTACAACAATTTTGCAAAGATGAGCTGGCCAAGATTCCTCCAGGGCGTTGTAAAAAACTCATTGCCAGTTGTTATCGCAAATGCTTGATTGCAGTTGTTGCTGCTTCCAGTGGCCCAACCAGTTATTAGGTTTAGGGGGCAATCACTTTTTCATATAAGGCTCTATAGGTTTGGATTTCTTTCTCCCTTGATAATAAAGACCTTCATTTAAAAACTGCATGTTGCATTTACTTGTGTTATCTTTGTCTAATATTTAAATTTGTTTTGTAATCTGAAACATTTAAGAGGGACAAATATGCAAAAGAATAAGAAATCAGAAAGGGAACAAACTATTTTTCACACCACTGTATCATTACCACATAGTGACTGAATAATGCTACAATACTGATCATAAATAAAAACCAAATACTAATAACACTAATATTACCACTGGTGACATTACACAAGAACTCTGTATATAGTGTATAGTAAACAGATAATACAGTGATCACTGGTGATATTATACACAGAAGCTCTGCATGTAGTGTGAGTGTACAGGTAATACAGTGATCACCAGTGCCAATATGCACATGAGCTCTGAATATAGTGCAAAGTAAAAAGGAAATACAGTGATCACCAGTGACATTATACACAGGAGCTCTGTATATAGTGTACAGTGTACAGGTAATGCAGTGATCATCGGTGATATTATACACAAGAGCTCTGTATATAGTGTATAGGTAATACAGTGATCACCAGTGACATTATACACAGAAGCACTGGATATACTATTTAGTGTATAGTGTAAGTGTGCAGGTAATACACTGATCACTGGAGACATTATACACAGGAGCTCTGTATATACACACGTGGTCAAAATTGTTGGTACCCCTCGTTTAATGAAAGAAAAACCCACAATGGTCACAGAAATAACTTGAATCTGACAAAAGTAATAAATTAAAAATCTATGAAAATGAACAAATGAAAGTCAGTCATTGCTTTTCAATCATGCTTCCACAGAATTTAAAAAAAAATTAAACTCATGAAATAGGCCTGGACAGAAATCATGGTACCCCTGAAAATAATGCGACAAAAGGGACATGTTAAATCAAGTTGTGTCCACTATTTAGCATCACAGGTGTCTACAATCTTGTAATTAGTCAGTGGGCCTGTATATAGGGCTACAGATACTCACTGTGTTGTTTGGTGACATGGTGTGTACCACACTCAACATGGACCAGAGGAAGCAAGGGAAAGAGTTGTCTCAGGAGATTAGAAAGAAAATTATTGACAAGCATGTTAAAGGTAAAGGTTATAAGACCATCTCCAAGCAGCATGATGTTCCTGTGACTACAGTTGCACATATTATTCAGAAATTTAAGATCCATGGGACTGTAGCCAACCTCCCTAGATGTGGCCGCAGGAGAAAAATTGATGACAAATCAAAGAGACGGATAATACGAATGGTGACAAAAGAGCCCAGGATAACTTATAAAGAGATTAAAGGTGAACTTCAAGCTCAAGAAATATCAGTGTCAGATCGCACCATCCGTCGTTGTTTGATCCAAAGTGGACTTCATGGGAGATAACCAAGAAGAACACCATTGATGAAAAAAAATCTGTGCAGGGTACAATGAAATCTCAAGACTATCAAGGGATTCTAGAGAGAAATGTGCTGCCCAGTGTCAGAAAGCTTGGTCTCAGTTGCAGGTCATGGGTCTTGCAACAGGATAATGACCCAAAACACACAGCTAAAAACACCCAAGAATGGCTAAGAGGAAAATATTGGACTATTCTGAAGTGGCCTTCTATGAGCCCTGACCTAAATCCTATTGAGCATCTTTGGAAAGAGCTGAAACATGCCGTGTGGAAAAGGCAACCTTCATGTTGGCATATACAACAGATTAGGACTTATTATAAGTGAAAGGAGGACTTTATGCTAACCAGACAGCAGATGGCGATAGTGTGTAAAGTTATATGCTTGCTGTAATGAGGGGAGGAAAGCTCTCAATTGTTGGTTGTTCTTATTCCCTGTGTTTTTCTTTCTTTTTTTCCTGAATGTGTTATGTCAGCAGCACACGGACTGTGTGACACTGAATTGTATCTCATGTTTAACCAGTATGAAGTAAATACTGTTTACTCAAGATATCTTGCTGATTGAAGCTCTCGTAAGTACAGTGGTGACTGTAAGAAGATACACTCTGCAACAGGTTATGGGCCCAGGCCGGAACCCAGACACTACAGGCCCGCACTACAAGAGGATCCCGGTTTATAACCCCAGATAACGGAGCACACAGATAAACTCTGTAAACAGAAGGAAATAAATCCAGATGCAGAGTGACAGAGGAATTCATGATCCCAGGAGCTGGATATAATTACAGAGAATTCAACACAGGCAGGACATACAGGAACTATCAGCAAGAAAAAAACAGGAGAATATCTTCAGTACAACTATCTAAACAAGTAAGACTATATAAAGATGATGAGTAACACAGAACTGAAATTCACAGTAGCTAAACTGAATAGTGAAAATTATCAGTTATGGAAATTCAAAGTAGAGATGTTTTTATCTAAGGATGATTTATGGGAAGTAATTGTTACAGAAAGACCAGATCAAGATAATCAGACATGGGATTAGAAGAATAGACGAGCGAGAGCCACCATTAGCTTATTAGTGGATGATGCTCAATAAATGCATATAAGAAATGAAGAAACAGCTAAAGGAATGTGGGAAGAATTAAGAAAACTGTATGAAAGACCTAGCTTGAATCACAAGTTATTTTTTATTAAGAAGGCTTTACAGTATGAGATTGAGTGCAAATGACGACATGCAGAAGCACATATTCTCAATGATGGAAGTGATATCACAGCTAAGATCTATTGGTGAAGACATTAAAGATAGTCATGTAGCAGCTATATTATTGTGCAGTTTACCAGATTCGTATACAGCCTTGATAAATGCCCTTGAGACGAGACCAGAAACTGACATTACATTAGATTTTGTGAAAACAAGACTAATAGATGAATATCAGAGAAGAAAAGAACAAAGAAATGATTCTTCTACTGAAAAGGACAGTGAAAACGATCTTAAAGCTACAGAATTTTAAAAACCCTATAATAAAGAGACAAGAGAATGCTTCAGATGAAAGAAAAAAGGTAATTTAAAGAAAGACTGTACCATATGGAAAGCAGAACAACAAAAATTACAACATAAAAAGCATACACAGAAAGTAAAAAACACAATTTCCGATTCATGTGAGAATAATTGGAATGGCACATTTAAAGTAACAGACAAGAAATCATCACTTGGTTGGTTTATTGATTCAGGAGCAACGAGTCATATGACAAGTGACAAGAATTTCTTTACTGATCTTGATTTAGATAAGAAAGAAGCCATTTATCTTGCAGATGGAAGCAAAATAACCGCAGAAGATATCGGACAAGGTATGCTAAATTGTTCAAACAAGTTCGGACAAGATTCAAAGATACTTGTACAGGATGTGTTGTATATTCCAAAATTGGAAGGCGGATTATTATCTGTGAAACGTTTAACAGCAAAAGGACTTACAGTAAAATTCAAAGACAATGAGTGTGCAATTATTGCAGGAAACAAGGTGATCACCAAAGTCAAGGCAGATGAACAATTATATGATTTTGACACACCAAAGGAACAGATGAAGGTATGTACACATGATCACAAAAACTGTATTCACATGTGGAATAGACATCTAGGACATAGACACCCTGACAGTGTAAGGGAATTACAAAAAATCCAAAATCCAAAGCCACAAGGATATCTATTCCAAGAGAAAATGAGATGAAAAGCACAAGACCACTTGATTTGGTGCATACTGACGTATGTGGACCCATGAAAGTGACTACATCAGGAGGCAATAGATACATGTTGACTTTTATAGACGACTACTCAAGATACGCAGTCACATACTTAATTAAGAACAAAAGTGAAGTTTTTGATAAACTTGTAGACTATGTAACAAGATCAAGTAACAAATTTCAAAGAAAGCCAGTTGTCATCAGAAATGATAATGGAGGTGAATTTACAGGTCACAGAATAGAAGACTACTTAAGACAAAATGGAATAGAACACCAGAAAACTGTTCCATACACACCTGAACAAAATAGAGTAGCAGAAAGGAAAAACAGAACTCTAACAGAAATGATAAGATGTATGCTGACAGATTCCAAACTACCAGAGAAATATTGGGGTGAGGCAGCAATGACAGCTACATATCTACAGAACCGACTTTTTTCGAGAAAACTGACGAAAACTCCATATGAACTGTGGAAAGGTATGAAACCAAGTGTCAATCATTTAAAAGTTTTTGGATGTAAAGTTTTTATATTCATTCCAACAGAAAAACGTTCCAAGCTTCAAAACAGATCCATGGAAGGAATATTTGTTGGATATAATGAAAATTGCAAAGGATATAGAATCCTAGATCCCAAAACAGACAGAGTTACGGTGAGTAACAGAGTGATATTCATTGAAGATTTAAATGAAGACATTATGATTTCAGTTGAAACAAAAAATGAGAAAAACAATAGTGACATAACTGAAGAAATATCTGATGAGAAAGAAGTAGAAATTAATGAAGAGCAAAATACTGAAAGTGAAGTATCATAACTACAAACAGACACAGAACCAAGACATTCAATGAGAGAGAACAAAGGAAAACCACCAAAACGTCTCTCATACAAGATAAGCATAAGAAAAATCTATGAGCCTACCTTTTGGGAAGACATATCTAAACTTCCTGAAGAAGAAGCTAATAAATGGATAGAAGCAACACAAACAGAAATTAAATCCATGCATGATTCAAATACATGGACACTAACAGATTTACCAGAAGGAAGAAAAGCCATAGGATGTAAATGGATTTTTAAAGTAAAATACCAAACAGATGGCACAGCTGAAAGATACCGAGCAAGACTCGTAGCTAAAGGGTATTCTCAAAAATATGGAGAAGACTATGATGAGACATTTGCTCCAGTTGTCAAACACACTACAATAAGAACTTTACTTACAGTTGCAGCAATGAAACAGATGGAACTGAGACATCTGGATGTAAAGACAGCTTTTTTGAATGGAGATTTAACAGAAGACATTTACATGGAACAACCTCCAGGATTCAAAGATGAAAGAAATCCAAACAAAGTTTGCAAACTACAGAAAAGCATATATGGTTCAAAGCAAGCAGCTAAAGCGTGGAATGACAAAATCACGGAAGTACTTACAAGTGAAAAATTTCAAAGAAGCAAAGCTGATCCATGCTTATACACAAAAAGGCTGATTAATAGATGGATTTATGTACTCATATATGTAGACGACATTTTGATTTGTTTTAAACAAGAAAGGGATAAAGAAAACATTCTAAAAATCCTAAAGCAACATTTCAAAATCAAAGACTTGGGAAATGTGAAACAGTACCTAGGAATACAGGTAGAAAGAGAAGAAGACGGAAGTTTCCTACTGAATCAAAATCACATGATTCAAGACATAACAGAAAAATTTGGATTAAAGGATGCAAAAACAGTAAAGTCTCCAATGGAAACTAATTATCTCAAAGAGATGAACAGTGAAAAAAATATTCTACCAAATAATGAAGAATACAGAACAGCAATAGGAAAACTACTGTATCTAGCGACCGTTACAAGACCAGACATCGCAGCAGCAGTAGGAATCCTGAGTAGAAAGGTATCAAAACCAAATAAAGCTGATTGGAATGCCGTGAAGAGAGTAATGCGTTATTTGAAAGGAACTAGCCATGTTAAGCTGAAATTAACCACAAGTGATATTTGCATTTTAACAGGATATGTTGATGCAGATTGGGCTGGAGATCCAACTGACAGAAGATCTACCAGTGGACATATTTTTTTTCTCTCAGGTGGACCAATAAGTTGGACAAGTAAGAAACAGTCAATTGTGACACTGTCTTCAACAGAAGCAGAATATGTTGCAGCAGCACATGCGAGTCAAGGAGTACTGTGGTTAAGACAATTGTTGACAGAATTAGGACAACCACAGTTGAAACCAACAAAACTGAAAGAGGACAATCAAGGATGTCTTGTTCTTGCTCAGATGGAAAGAGTCAATCCAAGAACCAAGCATATTGATGTGAAATATCATTTCTTGAGAGATCATCAGGAACAAGGAGTCTTGAAGTTAGAGTATTGTCCTACTGAAGAAATGACAGCAGACATCTTCACGAAGGCGTTGAATGCTGATAAACACCAGAGACTAATAAAAAAAAGTTGGGTTTGATTGAATAAGTCCTTACTGTTGAGAAAGGGTGTTGGCATATACAACAGATACAGATTAAGACTTATATTATAAGTGAAAGGAGGACTTTATGCTAACCAGACAGCAGATGGCGATAGTGTGTAAAGTTACATGCTTGCTGTAATGAGTGAAGGAAAGCTCTCAATTGTTGGTTGTTCTTACTTCCTGTGTTTTTCTTTCTTTTTTTCCTGAATGTGTTATGTCAGCAGCACACGGACTGTGTGACACTGAATTGTATCTCATGTTTAACCAGTATGAAGTAAATACTGTTTACTCAAGATATCTTGCTGATTGAAGCTCTCGTAAGTACAGTGGTGACTGTAAGAAGATGCACTCTGCGATACTTCAAACACGAGACAACTGGAGCAGTTTGCTCATGAGGAGTGGGCCAAGATACCTGTCGAGAGGTGCTGAAGTCTCATTGACAGTTACAGGAATCGTTTGATTGCAGTAATTGCCTCAAAAGGTTGTTCAACAAAATTTTAAGTTAAGAGTACCATCATTTCTGTCCAGGCCTATTTCATGAGTTTAATTTTTTTTTAAATTCTGTGGAAGCCGGGTTGAAAAGCAATGTCTGACTTTCATTTGTTCATTTTCATAGATTTTTAATTTACTATTACTTTTGTCAGATTCAAGTTATTTCTGTGACCATTGTGGGTTTTTCTTTCATTAAACGAGGGGTACCAACAATTTTGACCACATGTGTAGTATATACTATGCAGATAATACAGGGATCACCAGTGACAATACTAATAACATTAATATTACCACTGGTGACATTATGCACAAGAGCTTTGTATATAGTGTCAGTGTATAGGTAATATAATGATGAAGAAGAAAAAGCAATACAGAAAAGGTGCACACCTAGGAATACAAAGGCAGTAGAATTTAATTGAATACCAATATCTCCAAAATTAAAAACAATCAATAACAAGAATAACTCATAAAAATATGTAAATCAATATATGTGTGACAATAATGTATATATAATATGTACTATTGGAACTCTAAAAGTAGAAAAACATGTACTGTATATACACTGCTCAAAAAAATAAAGGGAACACTTAAACAACAGAATATAACTCCAAGTAAATCAAACTTCTGTGAAATAAAACTGTCCACTTAGGAAGCAACACTGATTGACAATCGATTTCACATGCTGTTGTGCAAATGGAATAGACAATAGATGGAAATTATTGGCAATTATCAAGACACACTCAATAAAGGAGTGGTTCTGCAGGTGGGGACCACAGACCACATCTCAGTGCCAATGCTTTCTGGCTGATGTTTTGGTCACTTTTGAATGTTGGTTATGCTTTCACACTCGTGTTAGCATGAGACGGACTCTACAACCCACAGAAGTTGCTCAGGTAGTGCAGCTCATCCAGGATGGCATATCAATGCGAGCTGTGGCAAGAAGGTTTGCTGTGTCTGTCAGCGAAGTGTCCAGAGGCTGGAGGCGCTACCAGGAGACAGGCCAGTACACCAGGAGACGTGGAGGGGCCCGTAGGAGGGCAACAACTCAGCAGCAGGACCACTACCTCTGCCTTTGTGCAAGGAGGAACAGGAGGAACAGTGCCAGAGCCCTGCAAAATGACCTCTAGCAGGCCACAAATGTGCATGTGTCTGCGCAAACTGTTAGAAACCGACTTCATGAGGGTGGTATGAGGGCCCAACGTCCACTGATGGGGGTTGTGCTCACAGCCCAACACCGTACAGGATGCTTGGCATTTGCCACAGAACACCAGGATTGGCAAAGTCGCCACTGGCGCCCTGTGCTCTTCACAGATGAAAACAGGTTCACACTGAGCACATGTGACAGACATGACAGAGTCTGGAGACGCCGTGGAGAGCGATCTGCTGCCTGCAACATCCTTCAGCATGACCGGTTTGGCAGTGGGTCAGTAATGGTGTGGGGTGACATTTCTTTGGAGGGTCGCACACCCCTCCATGTGCTCGCCAGAGGTAGCCTGACTGCCATTAGGTACCCAGATGAAATCCTCAGACCCCTTGTGAGACCATATGCTGGTGTGGTTGGCCCTGGGTTCCTCCTAATGCAGGAAAATGCCAGACCTCATGTGGCTGGAGTGTGTCAGCAGTTCCTGCAAGATGAAGGCATTAAAGCTATGGACTGGCCCGCCCGTTCCCCAGACCTGAATCCGATTGAGCACATCTAGGACATCATGTCTCGCTCCATCCACCAATGTCACGTTGCACCACAGACTGTCCAGGAGTTGGCAGATGCTTTAGTCCAGGTCTGGGAGGAGATCCCACAGGAGACCATCTGCAACCTCATCAGGAGCATGCCCAGGCGTTCTAGGGAGGTCATACAGGCACGTGGAGGCCACACACAATACTGAGCCTCATTTTGTCTTGTTTTAAGGACATTACATCAAAGTTGGATCAGCCTGTAGTGTGTTTTTCCACTTAAATTTTGGGGTTGACTCCAAATCCAGGCCTCCATTGGTTAATAAATTTGATTTCCATTGATGATTTTTGTGTGATTTTGTTGTCAGCTAATTCAACTTTGTACGGAACAAAGTATTCAATGAGAATATTTCATTCATTCAGATCTAGGATGTGTTATTTGAGTGTTCCCTTTATTTTTTTGAGCAGTGTATATACAGTCATGGCCAAAAGTGTTTTTCCCAGAAAATTATTGCAATTACACATTATTTATACACGTTTATTTCTTTTGTGTGTATTGGAACAACACAAATTAAACAGAGGAAAAAATGCAAAGTGGCAAAAATGGAAGCTGGCACGTTTAGGAGGGGCTGAGCTACAGGAATGAAGAGCCTTGGGATTCCAAAACGTTTTTCATTAATAGCAACACGTTTCTGCGCCGGATCGGCGCCTTTCTCAAGGTATAAGAATCAAATGAGCAGGGAACAACAACAGAAGGCTTTAAATAAGAGAAAATGGCTCCAAAAGGCATAAGGAACGTCCTAAAGGGGAGGGGGAGGTAGCAAGGAAAAATTTTAAAAAAAAGAAAGGTAAAGTGAAAAAAAAAGGGTGTTGACTAGTGATGAGCGAGCACTAAAATGCTCGGGTATTCGTTGCTCGGGTCAAGCAAATTGGAATGCTCAAGTGCTCGGTCCGAGTAAGGAGCCCAATGTAAGTCTATGGGAAACTAGCATTTTTCCAGCGGCTCCCCCCGGCGGTCTGCAGAGGGCCTAAAAATTGCCCAAATCGATGGGAACAGTGCTCAAATTACATGGGAACAGCATGGGGAAGACCCCTAGAAGCATTTCTAACTCCCAGGTCACTGCTGTCAACAACGTTGTCAGAGGTATTACGCCACTTTTACAGACTCACAATAAAACATACAAAAATGAAACCAAAATGGATTTTCCTGGGAAATATGTTAAGGAACATCCTTTCCAGGGTAATGACTTGTATATAAGGCAAAATAAATAACCAAAAACAAATATGCTCCTCCACACCTTGGGCTATGTTCACATGTAGCATTTTTGATGCATTTTTGCACTTTTGCATTGCTTTCAACCAAGACAAATGCATTTACCGGGAAATGTCATTTTAACATTTTACAGCCTTATCTGGCCATGTGGTGTGTAACATGGGAACAGCATGGGGAAGACCCCTGGAAGCATCTCTGACTCCCAGGGCACTGCCTAAAACTGTGGTCATCTCATCAGACGTGATCCTATATTACTGCGGTAATAATACAGACATTTTTGGCAACGGCACAAATCTTAAACTCCATTTAAAATGGGCAAGGTGTGTGTCAAAGGATGGGGAAGTGGACGTTATGGTGATGGTTATAGTGCACGCAGAGGCCGTGGGCAAGATGAAACTGTGCCTGCTGAGGGAGCACAACAAACGCCCACGTCATGTCGAACTACCTTCCTGTCAAAATTTCTTGGGGGCCGCGGAACACCACTATTGAAGCCAGAGCAGTGTGAAAAGGTTGTTGGTTGGATAGCAGATAAAGTTTCCAGTCAGTATGTCACTACCACCCTGTGTTCCACATGGTCAAGTCTCAGTAGATGTGTGTCTGGATCACATTATTATTATTGCTTTATCGCCATTTATTCCATGGTGCTTTACATGTGAAACAGGCGCGTACATCTCAAAAACAATTACAATAATCTTGAACAAAAATGTGACAGCGACTGGTGCAGGAGAAGACACTGCCCGCGAGGGCTCGCAGTCTGCAAGGCATGGGTGAGGATACAGTAGGTGAGGATAGAGCTGGTCTTGCAGCGATATGGTGGAGCGAGGGTTACTGCAGGTTGTACGCATGTCGCAAGAGGTGGGTCTTCAGGTGCTTTTGAAGGTTTCAACAGTAGACGAGAGTCAGAAATGGTGAGGTAGAGAGTTCCAGAGAAGGGGGGATGCGCGGGAGAAATATTGTATGCGATTGTGGGAAGAGGAGATAAGAGGGGAGTAGAGGAGTTCTTGTGAGGATCGGAGGTTGCGTGTAGGTAAGTATCGGGAGACTAGGTCACAGATGTATGGAGGAGACAGGTTGTGGATAGCTTTGCATTCCAACGTTAGGGTTTTGAACAGGAGCCTCTGGGTAATGGGGAGCCAGTGAAGGGATTGACAGAGAGGAGAGGACAGGGAATAACAAGGGGACAGGTGGATTAGTCGGGCAACAGAGTTTAGGATAGATTGGAGGAATGTGAGAGTGTTAGAAGGGAGGCCACAGAGCAGGAGGTTGCAGTCTTCGAGAAGGCAGATGAGTGCGTGCACTAGGATTTTTGTAGATTCGTGGTTGAGGAATGTGCGGATTCGGGAGATTTTTTTTACTTGGAGTCGGCATCTTCCTCACCCTGATCCTCCTTCCTCCCACCATTCCAAGTGTCCTGAGACAACTGATCCCACACTTGGACACTCCGAAGAACTGTTTTGTTCATCTTTCCATTTATAGTTCGTGGCCTCTCGCTCGGTCCTCTCGGAAGTGGAAAGAGCTTGGATATGTGGTTTGAAGGAGAGATTAGAGTCCAGGGTTACCCCAAGAGCTGTTCACTTTTCCATCGATAGATTCGGGCCTCTCGACAGGCCAGCTTCGAGCAGCGCAACAGAAGATCGCATAGCGATTTGAGCAGCCATGATCACCCAAAGGTGATGGTGGGAAAGTGAAATTACTGTCGCAAGAGGTGTGTAATGATGAGACACAATGGATAGAAAGTCAGGAGGAGGACCAGGGTGCGGAAATGGAAGAAGAAGCGGTGGATGATGAAGCCACTGACCCAACCTGGCAAGGGGTCATGCAGAGCTAGGACTGCAGCACACAGGGGGAGGGTGGCGTAGCACCACAACAGGCAGGAACAAGCAGTGTGGTGGCCACAGACACAAGGCGGGCAACTGCTCCCTGGAACACCAACACGACGGAAGTTGCCAGTACAACTGTTAGGTCTTTCCGAGTCTGGTTCTATTTTAAAGACTGTTTAGAGAACCCCAAAAAGGCCATTTGCAACATCTGCCAGGCAAGCATCAGCAAGAGCACCAAATCTACCAGCCTGACCACCACCAGCATGCTCAGGCACATGACAGCAAAGCACCTGACTAGCTGGGTCAAACACCAAGGTCCAGAAACAATGTCAGCGGGTGACATCACTGCCTCTTCAGCTGTTGTGCGTGCACGCCAATCCCCTGTCCATGGTGCATATGAAGATGCACCTGTCATTGCAGACTTGCAACAATCACCGTCCACGTCCTTGTCCCTTTGCATTATTCAGTTGTCCCTACCACAGTCCTTGGAATGTAAGCGCAAGTATGCAGCCAGCCACCCACCCACAGGCCGTAATACTAAACTGCCACATTTCTGGATTGCTTGCACTTGAAATGTTGTCTTTTAGGCTCGTGGATGCGGAAGCTTTGCACATCCTCATGGTGGGAGCGGCCGGGTGTCCATACTCGGTCCCCAGCCACCACGAGTCCCAGAACATTACCCGTGCCCTCCCCAGTGCACTTAAGTGGGAAGGACCACCTAACCACAAACACGTGGACAAGTGAATGTAGCCCGGGACGGTACATCTCACTGATGTATGTCACAGGGTTAATATTGTGGAAGCCGGGACCCATTGGGACCCTGTGATGGAACACGTCCTCCCGACGCAGAGGATTGCGCGCCCTGGGTCAATCTGGGTTACCCCTACATTCTACTGCTCCTGCACCACCTCTTCCTGCTCCTCCTCTTCAGCCTCCATCTCCATCACTTGATTCATATTTTCAGGACATATTCCAGATTATTTACTTAAACTTTGTGTGTGCCAATAACAATAAGCAGGACTGTATGCTTAGGCGACAAACCGCACACCATTTCAGAGTTGTTGAAAGCTGTGTCAGAGAACCTGGTGTAGGCTCCGAAGCTATGCATGCTTGCACATGTACCATGCCTGGCCAATGTGCTCAAATTAGTGGTTCTGCAGTTTTTCAAAATCTACATGGATCTGCCAGAGCTGCTTGTGAAAGTACGCCACATGTGTGCCCATTTCAGAAAGTCAGCTACAGCTTCTGCCGCCCTGGCAAGGCTTCAGCAGCGTTTGCAGCTTCCAGCTTACCAACTGGTGTGCGATGTGACTACGCATTGGAAATCAACATTGCAGATGTTTGAAATGATTTTGAGCAGCAGAGTGCAGTTGTTGAGTACCAGCTTCAACACGTCCGTCGGCATTCAGGTCAGCCTCCACACATAAGAGCTGATGAGTGGGCAGGGATGTCTGACATCTGTGCCCTCCTCCAAAACTTTGAGGACTCCACCAAGATGATGAGCGGCGATGACGCCATAATTGGCGTCACCATTCCTCTTCTCTGTCTACTGAAATGCTCGCTGCTCGCAATTAAAGAGAAGGCATTTCAGGCGGAGCAAGGAACTATACAGGGTGATGCTACCCAGCCTTATTGCCTCTCAACGCAGATTGGGTGATAATGAGGAGGAGGAGGAAGAGAACATAGACAGTCATACTCTTGGTGAGAACAGGGAAGTCTTGGCTGTTGGCAGTCTGGCACACAAGGCTGACTTTATGTTTCCCTGCCTTTACCGTGAGCATCGCGTTGTACGCATTTTGGGCATTACAGAAAACTGGCACGGTACAAGAGTATTCTTGGAGACGGAGGTGTGAGGTTTTGATTAAGGAGGATGTCTGTTTTAGATCAGTTGCAGAGTGGAGGGCACAGGAGGGGTGATACACAGAAATAAGGGAAGAGATATAGGCCGGTGCAGAACTATGGACAGCTTGGTGGGTGAGAGAGATGAGTTTGTATTGTATTCTGTAGTGATTGTTTAACCTAACCCGTGCAATGACTGGCACAAGGTAGAGGCGTCGGTGAAGCGGCTTGATATAAATACGACCCTGGCTGCTGCATTCAGAAGGGATTGGAGAGGAGACAGTTTGTTTAGAGGGAGACCGATTAGAAGAGAGTTGCACTAGTGAATAACAGCGACAGTAAGAGTTTTTGCAGTATCAAAGGTGAGAAAAGGTCGACTTCTGGAGAAGTTTTTAAGGTGCATGTGATATGAGCGAGTGAGTGATTTTCCACATTGAATAAAGGAAAGTTGTGTGTCAAATATGATTCCAAGATATCAGGAATGCCGAGTGGGAGTTATGGTGGCAGCACACAAAGGAAATTGCAAAGTCAGGTATAGGTAGGTTAGTAGGGGGAGGAAACCGAAGGAGTTCATTTTTGAAGATATAAAGTTCAGGTTCTTGTTGAAGAATTATAACAAAGAAAAAAATTCCCATCTGACAACGTTGGCGGCAGAGGTCACAGTCAGACAGTTCATTGGACAACCAAGGAGTACAAGCGAGGAAGACACAAACCAGATGTGGCAGAGGCAGGAGAACGCTGTCAAAGGTCTGGGACAGTTTTCTCAGACCCTCCCAGCGCCCAGGCCCTGATACACGGGGTACTCTGACAAGGAGGAAAAAGTTTTGGAAGATGCAAGCTGGACATGAGGCATGAACTGTCTTTCTATGCCTTGGAGGTCCTGTCCGCTAGCGTTTTGTCAGAGATGTTTTTTAGTGCCGCCAGGGTCATTATAACTGATAAAACTGATAGGCGCATCCGCCTGTCAACTGAAAATGCTGACAGGCTAACTCTTATAAAAATGAACAAGGGCTGAATTGTGCCAGACTTCTCAACACCACCAGATGATAGCATCAAAAATAAACTCAAATCCAGTGGTTATTTTATTCCCATGCACCCCTTCACACCCAGACATGGGTATACCCTTCAGGAATTGTTCTATTTTATGTCACCCTCCTCCTTCTCCTCATCCTCCACCACCATATCACCAGGGAGACCGTGATGCAACACCCACATAATTTTCTGATTAGAGACGAGCAAATATTTCAATATTCGTTTCAGATTACAATAGCCGTTTTTGCAATATTCGCCAATGTAATTGTCGAATATTCACCGAACATTGGCAAACGCCATTGAATTCAATGGGTGCCAAAATCAAACGGATACACAACACCTTCAGACGGGGCCAAAAGCTGCCAAAACACATCAATTTAGGGGCAGTCACCAGGAAATTGCCATCAATTGACCCAGAGTACAAGTAGTATAATTATTATTTATTATTAAAGCGCCATTTATTCCATTGCGCTTTACATGTGAAAAGAGGCCACTGACTGGTACAAGGGCAGAGAGGACCCTGCCCGTGAGGGCACACAAACAGTCTATAAGGGATGGGTGAGGATACAGTAAGTGAGGGTACAGTTGGTCGTGCAGCGGTATTGTGGAGCTAGGGTTAGTGTAGGTTGTAGGCTTGTCGGAAGAGGTGGGTCTTCAGCTTCCTTCTAAAGGTTTAAACAGTAGGTGAGAGTCTGATATGTTGGGGTACACAGTTCAAGAGTAGAAGGGATACACGGGAAAAATCTTGTATGCGATTGTGGGAAGAGAGAAGACGGGAGTAGAGAAGGAGATCTTGTGAGGATCGGAGGTTGCGTGCAGGTATGTACCGGGAGACTAGGTCACAGATATATGGAGCAGACAGGTTGTGGATGGCTTTGCATGTCATGTTTACGGTTTTGAACTGAAGTCACTGGCCAATGAGGAGCCAGTGAAGGGATCATAGATTGCATTCTTATAGATTGCTGGAGCCAGTCTACAGTAAAAAAGCAGCCATAGAGTGTCCAGGAACCTTCCCACAGACTTTTCATAGATAGGGCTGCTTCTCAGCAGGTTTGAACAGGCCCACCAGAGAACCAGATACTCCTCCGGTGGGCCCTGGCTTCTCCTTCCGGAGAGTTCATAGTGCCGAGGTAAGGTTGTGATGATGAATGAGGCCGCAATCTCCTTAGCTTGCTGCTGTTACTTTTCTATGGGAATCAGCTTGGCTCAAACCAGCCTGGAATATTTCTAGTAAACTATGGTACGATGCCATGGTATTAGCAGTGCCCCCAGTACCAGAAGTTAAGCCATCCACAATTTCCTTTTCTTCTGCCCAAATACATTCATTCTCTAAAAGGAGCTGAAGATACTGAGTGGCAGTAGGTAAAAGTTTATCCAGCATGTTAGATATCAGAGGGACAATAAGATGGGCAGCACAGTGGCTCAGTGGCTACAACTAAAGCTTTGCAGTGCTGGGGTCTTGGGTTCAAATCCCACCAAGGACAACGTCTGCAAGGATTTTGTATATTCTCCCCATGTTTGCATGGGTTTCCCCCATAGAGTGTCCAGGAACCTTCCCACCCACCTTTCTTAGCCAGAGCTGCCTCTCGGCAGAGCCTTACGGGCCCACCAGAGAATCCTCAGGTTGTCCCTAGCTTCTCCATCAGGAGAGTTCATGATAGCGCAAACTTTGCAGCTGCTATGGGGCTTTTGAGCGGGGGAGAAAGATGAGCCCTCAGAATCAAATCCTCTGGTGGGCCCAATCTTTTTCAGTCTGACAGTGCTTCTCGGTGAAAGTTGTATTTCACCACAGCCATATTCTCTAGCTTGATGAAAGGACTGGCAGAGAGGGAAACTGTATCTACTCCGGATGTCATTTCTCCACCATCAGGTTCCGCCCATTGTCACATATGACCATGCCTGGCTGTATGTTCAGCGGTGAGAGCCACAGATCAGGCTGCTGTGTTACAGCTTTCAACAACTCTGCAGCGGTGAACGGTTTGTCACCTAAGCATTAATCATATTATCTTCAGCACAGCCTGTTGCCGCTTGGCCAAGGCAGTGCTTCAGTGCTTTCAGCTTGTGACTGATGTGGTCATTTTGGAGATCGAGGCCGAACTGGAGGAGGAGGTGCAGGAGCCGAACAATGTGATTACGTTGAGGTTACATTGGCAAATTTGGTTTTTATACTAAAGAAAGATCCTACTGTGTTTTTATTTTTTTTTTACGTCTCTTCAAATGTTTATTGGAGTGCATGCTAATTTTTGCTAGCCTTTGAAATTGTTGCACATGCAATAACAGTATAGGAGGCACACTCCGTAATAATGAGAATGACAATTCAAATAGATTCTATATTCTAGAATATTAACTGTCTTATCTGAAATTCTTTTACGGGTGAGATATTGCAGTATGGATAGTGTATTACATCAATCCAGCCAGGTATTATTTCTTTATACTGCATGCTGCTGCCCAAAAAAAATTACAATTTATTCTATTCCCTATCGATAACGCTGTTAGATGCATTTACAATAGGAACAGGTGCTGCTGCTAGGTGGTATCATCACCAGCTACAGATGAGTGTTCACAAATCTGGCCAAGGTTACAAAAGAATTTCTGCATTACTAAAGGTTCCTAAGAGCACAGTGGCCTCCACAATCCTTAAATGGAAGAAGTTTGGGACCACCAGAAGTCTTCCTAGCCCTGGCTGTACAGCCAAACTGAGCAATCGTGGGAGAAGAGCCTTGGTGAGAGAGATAAAGAAGAACCCCAAGATCACTGTGGCTGAGCTCCAGAGATGCAGTAGGGAGATGGGAGAAAGTTCCACAAAGTCAACTATCACTGCATCCCTCCACCAGTCGGGCCTTTATGGCAGACTGGCCAGACAGAAGCCTCTCCTCAGTGCAAGATATATGAAAGCCCGCATAGAGTTTGCTCAAAAACACATGGAGGACTCCCAGACTATGAGAAATATGATTCTCTGGTCTGATGAGACGAAGGTAGAACTTTTTGGTGATAATTCTAAGCGGTATGTGTGGAGAAAACCAGGCACTGCTCATCATCTGCCCAATACAATCCCAACAGTGAAACATGGTGGTGGCAGCATCATGTTATGGGGGTGTTTTTCAGCTGCAGGGACAGGACGACTGGTTGCAATTGATTGAAGGAAACATGAATGCGGCCAAGTACAGAGATATCCTGGATGAAAACCTTTTCCAGAGTGCTCTGGACCTCAGACTTGGCCGAAGATTCACCTTCCAACAAGACAATGACCCTTAGCACACAGCTAAAATAACAAAGGAATGGCTTCAGAACAACTCTGTGACCATTCTTGACTGGCCCAGCCAGAGCCCTGACAAAAACCCAATTGAGCATCTCTGGAGAGACCTGAAAATGGCTGTCCACCAACGTTCACCATCCAACCAGATGGAACTGGAGAGGATCTGCAAGGAAGAATGGTAGAGGATCCCCAAATCCAGGTGTGAAAAACTTGTTGCATCATTCCCAAGAAGACTCATGGCTGTACTAGCTCAAAAGGGTGCTTCTACTCAATACTGAGCAAAGTGTCTGAATACTTATTACCATGTAATATTTCAGTTTTTCTTTTTCAATAAATTTGCAAAAATTTCTACATTTCTGTTTTTTTCAGTCAAGATGAGATGCAGAGTGTAATTTAATGAGAAAAAAATGAACTTTTTAGAATTTACCAAATGGCTGCAGTGAAACAAAGAGTGAAAAATTTAAAGGCGTCTGAATACTTTCCGTACCCATTGTAGTGTCAATAGCTTGACTGACACACTGCAACGAAATGGAAGGCAGAATTGGCAGATTTTGGAACACTGTTATATGTGATATGTCTGACAGAGAACCACGGTTTTAAAATGCAGGCCTGTAATCTGTAGTGCCGGCGTCCCTGCCCTCTGCTAGGCAGGGACGCTGCTCCCTTCACCGCTCTGCCCCGTGCCCGGCGCCCCTCTCCCGCTCTGCTGTCAGCGCGCGCTCCTTCCCGGCGTCCTCCTCCCGCTCTGCTCTCAGCGCGCGCTCCTTCCCGGCCCCTGTGCTTAGGGCGCGCGCGCGCTCTCCTCCTCTTAAAGGGGCCGCACGCGCCGTCCTAAGGAGTCCCCGGCCAATGGCCGGAGGACTTCATCATATATAAGGCACCTCCTCCAAAATGGAGGTGCCCGAGCAATGTTGTTTGCACCTGTGTCTCACCTGTGCTTCAGCCCTCAGGTCCCGTTGCCAGTTACCTGCCAGTTACCTGTCAGATTCCTGCCTGATTACTTGCTACCTGCCTGCTAGTCTGAGGTCCGACGGTCTGCCTTACTAATCCTGTCAGTCTGTCTAAGGACCAGCCTGCCCGCTCACCTGGGAGCGCACCTCAGCTACCTGCCTGCTTGCCTGAGGTCCGACGGTCTGCCTTACAGCTCCGGTCAGTCTGTCTATGGACCAGCTTGCCCGCTCACCTGGGAGCGCTTCTCTGTTACCTGCCTGCTTGCCTGCCCGGAGGCTCCGCTGTCACGTGCTGTGACCACCGGCTACTCCTGACTCTTGCCCGCTCACCTGGGAGCGCTTCTCCGCTACCTGCCTGTTTGCCTACCCGGAGGCTCCGCTGTCACGTGCTGTGACCACCAGCTATTCCAGAGACTCTTGCCCGCTCACCTGGGAGCGCTTCTCCGTTACCTGCCTGCTCGCCTACCTGGAGGCTCCGCCGTCACGTGCTGTGACCACCTGCTATTCCAGAGACTCTCGCTTGCTCACCTGGGAGCACACAGTCTCCATCTGCCTTGCTAGCCTACCTGGAGGTTCAGCCATCACAGGTCGTACCTACCCTTTATCCAGAGACTGCCCCGATCACTTGCCGTGACCTCCTGCCCGTACACCCAGAGACTGTCCTGGTCACCTGCTGTGACTGCCTGCCTGGTCGCCACCCGCTCCCTTACAAGGACCGCCCCCTTGTATTGTAGCCCAGAGGTTCCGCCTCCCAGACCCGTTACAGTTTGGTCGGGCCATGGAACCCGGTGGCACCCAAGCTCCCTCGCTCACGGACCTGTGTCATGAACTGTCCCGTCAAAGGTCCCAACAGGAGTCCATCCTGGGTCACCTGCGGAATGTCAATACTCGCCTGGACACTCTGACTGCTCCACCAACAACCTCCGCCAGTACCATGGTATCCTATCCCGGACCCCGGCTTTCTGCACCTCCTCGCTTTGGAGGCGACTCCGCCCAGGCTCGGGGCTTCATAAATCAGTGCACCCTGCACTTTGAACTATTGTCCCACCAGTTTAACTCCGACCGAGCCAAAATTGCATTCATCATGTCCCATCTCACCGGGGAGGCCCTGGCCTGGCTAAATCCTCTATGGGAGAGAGGAGACCCCCTGGTGTCCAACTTACCTGCTTTTCTCACGGCTTTCCGGAAAGTCTTCGACGAACCCGGACGGAAGACCTCATCCGCATCATCATTGCTACGCCTCCGTCAGGAAGGTCTCACCGTGGGCCAATATGCCATACGGTTCCGTACCCTTGCCTCGGAGCTGGCTTGGGATAACGACGCTCTGGTTTCCGTCTTCTGGGAGGGTCTGTCCGGCCGTATTAAAGATGAACTTGCCGGTCGGGACATTCCTACCACTCTCGATGACTTAATAACTCTTGCCACCCGGATTGACCTACGGTTCCAGGAACGTGCCAGAGAGGTCACCCGTGAGAGGAGGTTACCACGTCTAGCTCCTACTTTTCAGAAACTCGTCACTCCTTCTGTCTCTAACCAGGTACACCCTCCTGAGCCTATGCAGGTCGACCAGACCAAGATGGTCAAGACCCGTCAGGACTTACGCCGTGCCGAGGGGACCTGCTTCTAATGTGGCAGTAAGGAGCACCGGATCCGTGCCTGCCCGGAGAGGTCGGGAAACGCCTGTGTCTAGGTTCGCTCAGAGAGGTCCACCTAGACAAGAATAAATCCTCTCCATCCCTGCTGTTGTCAGTTTCAATCGTCTACGGGGAGAACCGTTATTTCGAACTAGCCCAACTTGACTCTGGAGCAGCCGGGAATCTTATTTCACAGTCCCTGGTAGAGAAATACCGCATCCCCACCAAACCTCTGGCTGTACCCTTGTCTGTTGCTGCCGTGGATGGGGGGCTCTTACCACGCCCCATCCAACTCATCACCGAATCCATTACTCTGCAGGTGGGAATGCTGCATTCTGAAAGTATCTCCTTCCATGTTCTGCCTGGACTCTCTCACGCCCTCTTGCTAGGTCTACCTTGGCTCCAGAGACATGCACCCGTTCTTGACTGGCAGACCGGAGAAGTCCTTCGCTGGGGACAGGGCTGCCATAAGACCTGTCTGGTTCCCGTTCATCCCGTCCGTCCTTCTCCTACCCCAGCTAATCTACCTGGACTTCCGATCCCGTATTGGTCTTATGCTGATGTCTTTAATAAAAAGGAAGCAGAGACACTACCTCCTCATAGACCATACGACTGCCCTATCGACCTGTTACCTGGTACTTCTCCTCCCCGTGGGCGTATTTATCCATTATCCGCTGCTGAGACCCGCTCGATGTCCGAATATATTGAGGAGAATCTGGCCAGAGGATTCATCCGGAAATCTACTTCCCCGGCGGGAGCAGGCTTCTTTTTCGTCAAAAAGAAGGACGGCTCCCTCCGTCCCTGTATAGACTATAGAGGCCTTAACCAGATCACGGTGAAGAATAAGTGCCCCTTCCGCTCATTCCGGAGTTATTTGATCGTCTGAGGGGGGCTAGAATCTTCACCAAACTGGACCTCCGTGGGGCGTACAACCTGGTTCGTATCCGTCAGGGGGATGAATGGAAGACGGCATTCAACACCCGGGTGTCACACTGTCACAGAATACTGGAGGTAGGGGGCCTAAGCTGACCCTAAGCTGGGGCCCTGACTAATCCCTCATCCTGGAGGTACTGTTAAAGGTACAGAGGTCCAGGCCGCCAGCGTAACCCCTACCTTCTGAGGATCCCTGCACCTAAGTAATCTAGTCCTGAGAAGGACCCCGATCACAACAATAGGGAACCAGAAATAATATGCCCACACACAGTATTTAGACGAACGAGACAGTACAAGGGAAAAACCAAAACCACCTTGCATACAACTTCTAAACAACTACAACAGAGGGAACACCAACGGGAAAGGAGATAAATGATAAAGCGAGGAAAGGGAAAACACACTTCCAAATACACTTATCTCAGCAACTCCAAACACCACGATCCGCTCTGTAAGTCTGAATGAAAAGCTTTCACCGACACCTCCCAAACAGACCTGCAGGAATATAAAGGAGTCTCACTAAAGAAGCATTGATTGCAGCTGGGCGAGGCTGGACCTCAGCTAGCCCAGAGAGAGAGAGAATTAACTCCTACACTGCCGAGAAAACACAAAGCACCAACAAGTCAGCTGCGAGAAGTCAGGCTGTGTACTCGTGACGATCTTCGTGGCAACACACCCGTGACAGTACCCCCCCTTCTACGAGGGGCCTCTGGACCCTCAGGGCCAGGTTTATCCGGGTGAGTCGTGTGGAAGGCCCGAACTAATCGGTCTGCGTTAATATCCGACGCAGGAACCCACATCCTCTCCTCAGGACCATACCCCTTCCAATGAACCAAGTACTGAAGGGACCGGCGATTAAAGCGTGAATCAATGACCCTCGATACCTGGAACTCCAAGTTACCATTGACAACCACAGGAGGGGGAGGTAAAGGTGACGGTACCACCGGCGCCACATACCTCTTAAGCAATGATCTGTGAAACACGTTGTGAATTTTAAACGTAGGGGGGAGGTCAAGACGGAATGCCACCGGATTAATAACAGAACTGATTCTGTACGGCCCGATGAACCTGGGACCCAGTTTCCAGGAGGGAACCTTAAGTTTAATATTCCTGGTAGACAACCATACCTGATCGTTCACACTTAGGTCCGGACCAGACACTCTCCTCCTATCAGCCATACGTTTGTATCGGTTCCCCATAGTATTCAGATTCTTCAGCACCCCTCTCCATACTGAAGCGAGAGATGAGGAAAATCGTTCCTCCTCCGGAACCCCCGAAGAGCCCCCCCTACTGAAAGTACAAAACTGGGGGTGAAAACCATATGCCCCAAAAAACGGGGACTTACCAGTGGACTCGCTCCGCCTATTATTGAGAGCAAACTCTGCCAGAGGTAGGAAAGAAGCCCAGTCCTCCTGGTTCTCTGACACAAAACACCGAAGATATGTCTCCAAGCTCTGGTTCATACGTTCCGTCTGACCATTGGTCTGAGGATGAAAAGCCGACGAGAAGTCAGGCTGTGTACTCGTGACGATCTTCGTGGCAACACACCCGTGACAGTACAAGGGAAAAACCAAAACCACCTTGCATACCACTGTCACGGGTGTGTTGCCACGAAGATCGTCACGAGTATACAGCCTGACTTCTCGCAGCTGACTTGTTGGTGCTTTGTGTTTTCTCGGCAGTGTAGGAGTTAATTCTCTCTCTCTCTGGGCTAGCTGAGGTCCAGCCTCGCCCAGCTGCAATCAATGCTTCTTTAGTGAGACTCCTTTATATTCCTGCAGGTCTGTTTGGGAGGTGTCGGTGAAAGCTTTTCATTCAGACTTACAGAGCGGATCGTGGTGTTTGGAGTTGCTGAGATAAGTGTATTTGGAAGTGTGTTTTCCCTTTCCTCGCTTTATCATTTATCTCCTTTCCCGTTGGTGTTCCCTCTGTTGTAGTTGTTTAGAAGTTGTATGCAAGGTGGTTTTGGTTTTTCCCTTGTAATGTCACACTGTCACAGAATACTGGAGGTAGGGGGCCTAAGCTGACCCTAAGCTGGGGCCCTGACTAATCCCTCATCCTGGAGGTACTGTTAAAGGTACAGAGGTCCAGGCCGCCAGCGTAACCCCTACCTTCTGAGGATCCCTGCACCTAAGTAATCTAGTCCTGAGAAGGACCCCGATCACAACAATAGGGAACCAGAAATAATATGCCCACACACAGTATTTAGACGAACGAGACAGTACAAGGGAAAAACCAAAACCACCTTGCATACAACTTCTAAACAACTACAACAGAGGGAACACCAACGGGAAAGGAGATAAATGATAAAGCGAGGAAAGGGAAAACACACTTCCAAATACACTTATCTCAGCAACTCCAAACACCACGATCCGCTCTGTAAGTCTGAATGAAAAGCTTTCACCGACACCTCCCAAACAGACCTGCAGGAATATAAAGGAGTCTCACTAAAGAAGCATTGATTGCAGCTGGGCGAGGCTGGACCTCAGCTAGCCCAGAGAGAGAGAGAATTAACTCCTACACTGCCGAGAAAACACAAAGCACCAACAAGTCAGCTGCGAGAAGTCAGGCTGTGTACTCGTGACGATCTTCGTGGCAACACACCCGTGACACCGGGACGGCCACTATGAATATCTGGTAATGCCCTTTGGCCTCTGTAACGCTCCTGCCGTCTTTCAAGAGTTGGTCAATGACATCTTCCGGGACCTTCTCTACTCCTGCGTAGTGGTGTACCTGGACGACATCTTGGTCTTTTCTCCGGATCTCCAGACTCACCGGAGGGACGTTCGTCAGGTCCTGCTCAGGCTCAGGCAGAACCATCTCTACGCTAAATTTGAGAAGTGCCTCTTTGAGCAGACCTCGCTTCCGTTTCTGGGCTACATTATCTCTCAGACCGGCCTACAAATGGATCCTGAGAAACTGTCTGCCATCGAGAAATGGCCCCGACCGGAGGGGTTGAAGGCCATTCAGCGATTCCTGGGCTTCGCCAACTACTACCGCCTCTTCATACCACACTTCTCTTCCCGGACGGCCCAAATTTCTGCGCTCACCCGTAAAGGTACTAATCCCAAAGAGTGGCCACCCGAAGCTGAGGAGGCCTTTCTTTCCCTAAAACAGGCCTTCTCTTCCGCCCCGGTGCTGCATCGCCCAGATGGCAACAAGCAGTTCTTCCTGGAAGTTGATGCCTCCTCCTCTGGAGCCGGAGCGGTACTTACTCAAAAATCATCTTCCGGGAGGATGGTAACTTGTGGCTTCTTCTCTAAACTCTTCTCCTCCTCAGAGCGCAATTATTCCATAGGAGACCGAGAGTTATTGGCCATCAAACTGGCATTGGAGGAGTGGCGTTACCTGCTCGAGGGGGCTCTCCACCCGGTAATAATTTACACTGACCACAAGAACTTGGCTTACCTCCAGCATGCCCAGAGACTTAACCCGCGCCAAGCCCGGTGGTCCTGGTTTTTTGCTCGCTTTGATTTTGTTCTTCATTTTCGCCCGGCTGACAAAAACGTCAAAGCAGACGCCTTGTCCCGATCCTTTCTAGTGTCCGATCTCGAGGAAGATCCGAAACACATCATCGATCCCGCCAGAGTAATGCAGGTGGCTCCCGTGAGTCTAAATCGTCTCCCTCCCGGAAAGACGTTCGTATCAGTACCTGATCGGGAGAAGATCCTTCACTGGGGTCACTCGTCTAAACTGGCTGGCCACGCTGGTCAGAAGAAGACCCTCCAGCTTATTTCCCGGCACTACTGGTGGCCTACCCTGCACAAGGATGTAATAGACTTTGTTTCTGCCTGTGTGTCCTGCGCCCGCAACAAGGTTCCGAGACATCTGCCAGCCGGTCGCCTCCTTCCGCTCCCAGTACCTGCTGCCCCCTGGCAGCATATTGCAATGGACTTCATAACTGACCTCCCACTCTCTGCCGGTTGTACCGTCATTTGGGTGGTCGCTGACCGCTTCTCCAAGATGGCTCATTTCGTTCCCCTGCCAGGCCTCCCGTCTGCACCCGAGCTAGCTAGAGACTTTATTCGTCACATCTTCCGTCTTCATGGCCTGCCCCTCCACATCGTGTCGGATCGTGGGGTACAGTTCACCTCACGCTTCTGGAGAGCCACTTGTAAACTACTAGACGTCACCCTGGACTTCTCTTCCGCTTACCACCCACAGTCCAATGGTCAAGTGGAGCGGATCAATCAGAACCTGACCAGTTACCTCCGGCACTTCGTTAATGCCCACCATTCTGACTGGGTGGATCTCCTACCATGGGCCGAGTTCTCTTACAATAATCACGAGAGCGAATCCTCCTCCAAATCCCCGTTTTTTGTAGTCTTTGGTCAGCATCCTCGGATTCCTTTTCCTGTCTCCACCTCGGTGGACAACCCGGCTGCGGAATCTCTCGTTAGCAAATTTTCCTCCATTTGGGAGAGTACCCGATCCGCACTCCTTCAGTCGTCCGAACGGATGAAAAGACACGCTGACAAAAAACGCCTGGATCCTCCTCAATTTCGTCCAGGAGATAAGGTCTGGCTCTCATCTAAATATGTTTGACTCAAGATACCTTCTTACAAGTTAGGGCCTCGGTTCATCGGACCTCTGGAGGTCATCAGTCAGATCAACCCAGTGGCCTATAAATTGAAACTCCCGGCCAACTTACGGATCCCTAACTCCTTCCATGTATCTCTCCTCAAACCTGTGGTACTTAACTCTTTTTCCAAGTCTACAGGTACGCCTCCGGCTCCGGTTTCTGCTGAGGACGAGTTTGAGGTAGAGAACATTCTTGCCACCAAAAGGGTAAGAGGAAAGACCTTTTTTCTGGTAGATTGGAAGGGGTTTGGTCCTGAGGAGAGAACGTGGGAGCCCCGGGAGAACATCCATGCCCCTCTCATCCTAGCTAAATTTCTGTCTGGCCTAAAAAAGGGGGGGCCTAAAGGGGGGGGTACTGTAGTGCCGGCGTCCCTGCCCTCTGCTAGGCAGGGACGCTGTTCCCCTCACCGCTCTGCCCCGTGCCCGGCGCCCCTCTCCCGCTCTGCTGTCAGCGCGCGCTCCTTCCCGGCGTCCTCCTCCCGCTCTGCTCTCAGCGCGCGCTCCTTCCCGGCCCCTGTGCTTAGGGCGCGCGCGCTCTCCTCCTCTTAAAGGGGCCGCGCGCGCCGTCCTAAGGAGTCCCCGGCCAATGGCCGGAAGACTTCATCATATATAAGGCACCTCCTCCAAAATGGAGGTGCCCGAGCAATGTTGTTTGCACCTGTGTCTCACCTGTGCTTCAGCCCTCAGGTCCCGTTGCCAGTTACCTGCCAGTTACCTGTCAGATTCCTGCCTGATTATTTGCTACCTGCCTGCTAGTCTGAGGTCCGACGGTCTGCCTTACTAATCCTGTCAGTCTGTCTAAGGACCAGCCTGCCCGCTCACCTGGGAGCGCACCTCAGCTACCTGCCTGCTTGCCTGAGGTCCGACGGTCTGCCTTACAGCTCCGGTCAGTCTGTCTATGGACCAGCTTGCCCGCTCACCTGGGAGCGCTTCTCCGTTACCTGCCTGCTTGCCTGCCCGGAGGCTCCGCTGTCACGTGCTGTGACCACCGGCTACTCCTGACTCTTGCCCGCTCACCTGGGAGCGCTTCTCCGCTACCTGCCTGTTTGCCTACCCGGAGGCTCCGCTGTCACGTGCTGTGACCACCAGCTATTCCAGAGACTCTTGCCCGCTCACCTGGGAGCGCTTCTCCGTTACCTGCCTGCTCGCCTACCTGGAGGCTCCGCCGTCACGTGCTGTGACCACCTGCTATTCCAGAGACTCTCGCTTGCTCACCTGGGAGCACACAGTCTCCATCTGCCTTGCTAGCCTACCTGGAGGTTCAGCCATCACAGGTCGTACCTACCCTTTATCCAGAGACTGCCCCGATCACTTGCCGTGACCTCCTGCCCGTACACCCAGAGACTGTCCTGGTCACCTGCTGTGACTGCCTGCCTGGTCGCCACCCGCTCCCTTACAAGGACCGCCCCCTTGTATTGTAGCCCAGAGGTTCCGCCTCCCAGACCCGTTACATAATCTAATATATATAATTGTCTTATCCCGTCTGTCTGTCTGTCTGTCTGTCCTGGAAATGCCGCGTCACTGATTGGTCCGGCTGCGGCCAATCAGCGACGCGGCATTTCAGAAAAAGATGGCGGCTGTTAGGTCAGCGGCGATGCAGCAGCATAAGTCCCCCGACCGGAGGCGCCGCTGACCTCCTTGCACCCGGCGCAATACTTACCTCTCCCCGTGCCTCCGCAGCAGCTCCGGTGTCTTCCTCGTCCTCTGACTGTGACGTCTCAGGTCAGAGGGTGCGGTGACGTCTTTACACTGCGCTCTCTCCTGAGCGGTCACAGTGCAGAGCGGGAAGATGACGGCGAGCGTGAGCAGTCCAGAGCAGCGGCAGCACCAGGTGAGAAGTGAGGTGAGTATTGGATTTTTTTTTTTTATTGTATGGGGGCATAGGGCATTAAATGGTGGGGTGGGGGTGTGTGACATCGTGGAGGGGGCATTATAAACGATGGGGGGGTTGACATCCTGCATGGGGCACTATGGGGGGGATGTGACTTCCTGCATGGGGCATTTAAGGGAGGGGACGATGTGACATCCTGCATGGGCCATTATGTGGTGGGGGGTGGGGGTGGGGAGTGACATCCTGCATGGGGCATTATAAGGAAGGGGGGGATGTGACATCCCGCATGGGGCATTATAAGGGAGGCGGGATGTGACATCCTACATGGGGCATTATATGGTGGGGGGGAGTGACATCCTGCATGGGGCATTATATGGGGGGAGTGACATCCTACATGGGGCATTATAAAGGAGGGGGGGAAGTGACATCCTACATGGGGCATTATATGATGGGGGGGAGTGAAAATGGGGATGTGACATCCTTCATGGGGCATTATAAGGGAGGGGGGATGTGACATCCTGCATGGGGCATTATATGGGGGGCAGTGACATCCTGCATGGGGCATTATAAAGGAGGGGGGGATATGACATCCTGCATGGGGCATTATATGGTGGGGGGGAGTGAAAGGGGGGATGTGACATACTTCATGGGGCATTATAAGGGAGGGGGGATGTGACATCCTGCATGGGGCATTATATGGTGGGGGGGAGTGAAAAGGGGGGATGTGACATCCTTCATGGGGCATTATAAGGGAGGGGAGATGTGACATCCTTCATGGGGCATTATAAGGGAGGGGGGATGTGACATCCTGCATGGGGCATTATATGGGGGGGAGTGACATCCTGCATGGGGCATTATAAAGGAGGGGGGGGGATGTGACATCCTACATGGAGCATTATAACGGACGGGGGGATGTGACACCCTGCATGGGGCATTATATGGTGGGGGGGAGTGAAAGGGGGGGATGTGACATCCTTCATGGGGCATTATAAGGGAGGGGGGGATGTGACATCCTTCATGGGGCATTATAAGGGAGGGGGGATGTAACATCCTGCATGGGGCATTATATGGAGGGGGGAGTGACATCCTGCATGGGGCATTATATGGGGGGGGAGTGACATCCTGCATGGGGCATTATAAGGCAGGTGGATGCTCCCCGGTCCTCACTTAAACGGTTCTCTGATTGGTCGCAGCCGCTGGCCGCGACCAATCAGCGATATCAGTGCCAAATTTATACACCGCTCTGCTGATTTCTCGCGGCCGACCGCCACGACCAATCTGCGATTGTGGCGCCAAATTTAAACACGGTCTCCGGCCAATTGGCGACAGATTTAAAATAAGTACGCCATCGTCGGGAGACATATTCTAGAATACCCGATGCGTTAGAATCGGGCCACCATCTAGTTTACTAATATTATTCTACACAGAGACCTAGTGTGAATAGCTTGACCAACACACTGCAACTAAATGGAAGGTAGAAATGGCTGATTTTGGAACACTGTTATATGTGATATGTCTGACAGAGAACCACGCTGTTAAATAGCAGGCCTGTAATTTACTAATACTATACTTCACAGACACCTAGTGTGAATAGCTTGACTAACACACTGCAACAGAATGGAAAAGGAGGCCAATATTTTCCACGTTCAGTTCAAATTTCTGGATTTTTATCGCTGAAATATGAAACAGATCTGGCTGTATTCTGCGGTTGCTTTTTAAGCAAATAACCAGGATTAAGATAAAAAAAATTGTCCTGGCCTCTGATATCTGGGGCTATGTCTACAAATATCTTTAATTATTACAGCAGCAGCAGACAGGACATTCAATGGACCCTCTTGCGCTATATGCACTGCCTGCCTGCCTAACACTTATTATATGTAGCTGGATTAGTCCTAAGAAGGACTATTAGTTCAAATGGATATAGATATACTATATATATATATATATATATATATATATATATATATATATATATATATATACAGTACAGACCAAAAGTTTGGACACACCTTCTCATTTAAAGATTTTTCTGTATTTTCATGACTTTGAAAATTGTACATCCACACTGAAGGCATCAAAACTAAGAATTAACCCAGTCATCAAAGCAAAAGGTGGCTACTTTGAAGAACCTAGAATATAAGACATATTTTCAGTTGTTTCACTCTTTTTTGTTAAGTATATAATTCCACATGTGTTAATTCATAGTTATGATGCCTTCAGTGTGAATGTACAATTTTCATAGTCAAGAAAATACAGAAAAATCTTTAAATGAGAAGGTGTGTCCAAACTTTTGGTCTGTACTGTATATATATATATACAGTATATATATTATATTATATCATATTATATTATATATGTTGTGGAATACCTATACTAACTATAAACAAGCAAATCTCTCCCTGACTCAGCAGCACCTCTCCCTACTCTGCCTGTTTCCAGGATAGACTGACGAGCATAGCGGCGTCAGGTCTTATATAGACCTGATGACGCTGTACTGCCAGTCAATCACTGTAATGCCACAACCAACATGGCTGCGGCATTACAGTGCGTGGCAGGCAATCCCTGCATGTTCTTTGGCTCTCTAAAGAGTGCCAAACATGCAGGGAGGGGACCAGAGTTCCCGCCTGAGCAACCCGGCAATACTTGACTCACCCCCTGGGCCGTGGGGCACTCGGAGCCGGGCGACAGGGCAATAATGGGGGTAGTAGTGGCAACCCGGTCCGTGGCTCAGGGTGGTCAGACCAATTGTTGTGGCAGTCTATTTGTAGGGTTTTAAATGTCCGACTACGCCACCCGTGGATTGCGGTCAGGGTTAACCGCCGCTGCAGTGCAGACCGCTGGGGCAGATGTAAATGTGCAGCACTGAATAGTACAACTCCCCACGGGAGGAGTATGGCCCCAGGGCAGTATATAGATGGATGATGGAGGGGATGATTCCGACCGCAATAGCCAGGAAACGAAGGCCTCTTAAACAGTTCAGGGTCTTTATTAGAACAGGTGAGACGACCCAAGAACAGTCCCGGCTAGGAGGGGGCCTGGATGTCTGAAAACAAGTGGGAAGCTGGCCCTGGTCAGGATGAGGGTGAAGACCTACCGTACTCTCTGCGCTCTTTCTGGCTATTTCCCTCCTTGTGGTGTAACAGCCCACGTTCCTGAGCTCACCGTGTCTTCTCGCCCTTATGGCTTGCAACTTGGGTCCCTTTCTACTCTTGGCTTGGTGCAGCTCTGCTGGTCCCTTCCGCTGTGGTGGAACCTCCGGGCTTCTTAGGCCAAGGAACATACAATCCCCTGCGGACTGGTTATTTGCTGTAGGACTTGGAATCCTAACAGCCTCGGACACCAAAGTCCGGTAGTTCAGTTTCTCTCTCAGCCAGGACAGGCTTCCCTCGCCTTCCGTCCCTGGCTCATGGCTACTCTGCTGCCACTCGTCCTCCTCAGCCTCAGCTGAACTGGCTCTCCCTTCTCTGGGACACCTCTCACTCCAGAGACAGGTCGTCCAGAACTCACTAACCCTGCCCCCAGTTCCAGCTTTTATAGGGGCAGCCTGCTCCCCCTACTGGCCTGGGACAGGAGGTGCTGCATGCTAATGGTCCCTGACCAGAGAACCTCCCCCTTGCTCTCAGACACAGCTTTATTATACATTTGTGGCATCCAGGCCAGGGTGACACATACTCGCCGAGCTTGTCGAGCACCGTGATGCTCAGGCGAGTGCTGAACAGTGGCGAGCACGTTCGCTCATCACTAATGTTGACACAGAAAAGGTAAAGTGGTTAATAAACTAGAAAAAAAATAAATGAATAGGGCAGGCGAGGGGTGCAGTGAATTAGGTAAAGACTTGATCGAGTAGATTGATATGTAAGATATAGAAAAAAAGTGATAAATAGATTTGAATTGTGAAGGAAGATAAATATAAAGAATGATTAAAAAATACAAGTGAGACAAGATCTTGTCTCACTGTGGTATAGATTTAAGCAAAGTCAGGAGATTTAGGTGTGTGGCTACATGAGAATCCAGTGTGAAACTGAGAATGGAAAAGGAAAAGAGAAAGGAAAAAAAAACAACACAGCTCGGCTAGTGTTCAGAGGAAGCGCTCCAAAGTTTCAGAATTGTGTTATAGTGAAGACTGTGTGCAAAAATAGAATTAGTGCAAATGTGGTGAAAATAATTAAAATATAAAAGTACAAGAAGATATAAATAATGAAAATTGCGATTTTTATATATCTTATACTGTATTGTTATTTTATACGCTACTTCTGTATGCCTTTTTGATAATGAGCTGCTTTGTCGCAATTTTCACTATATATATATCTTCTTGTACTTTTATATTTTAACTATTTTCACCACATTTGCTCTAATTCTATTTTTGCACACAGTCTCCACTATAACCCTATTCTGAAACACAAGAGCACTTCCTCTGATCACAAGCCGAGTTGTGTTTTTTTTTTTTCTTTTCTTTCCTTTCTCTTTTCCTTTTCTCTTCTCAGCTTCACACTGGATTCTCATGTAGCCACACACCTAAATCTCCTGACTTTAGTTAAATCTATCCCACTGTAAGACAAGATCTAATCTTGCTTGTCTCACTTTCTTGTATTTTTTAATCATTCTTTATATTTATCTTCCTTCACAATTCATATCTATTTATCACTTTTTTTCTATCTTACATATCAATCTGCTCGATCAAGTCTTAACCTTATTCCCTGCACCCCTCCCTATTTATTTTTTCTCCCTACTTTATTACCCACTTTACCTTCTCTGTGTCCGCACCATTTTTTTTCCTTTTTCCTTGCTTCCTCCCCCTTCCCTTTAGGGGCGTTCCTTATGCTTTTTGGAGCCATTTTCTCCTATTTAAAGCCTTCTGTTTTTGTACCCTGCTCATTTGGTTTTTATACCTTGAGAAAGGTGCCAGTGTGGCGCCCCTGCGGGTCCAGTTGCCACAGAGGTACAGCATCTCACCCAGAGGTGTGGTACCCCACTCTCAGGTAAGGACGGAGTACTACCCGGGACCCACACACCCACATCCAATACACTCCACTTCAGGAGGGAAGGGCGAGATTGCTCCTAAGGGAGAGCACAGTCCCTGGTCACTAGATGGAGGGTGGAACTAGGTAGAGGAGGTGGGTGGAGGAAGTAGATCAGGGGAGCACAGGCAGAAAGAGTATAAGAAGGAGGGGAACCATCTAGAAGCAGTCAGTCAGTACAGAGAGGAGACAGTTGGGAGTGGGAGCTCAGAAGGAGCTCCGCTCAGAAGAGAGAGGAGTCGGGCCTAGTAAGAGAGGCCCAGGAGGAGGAGAGTGAGAGAGGACGGGAGCAGAGGGAAAGGCTCCAGAGACAGAAGGGATCCGAGGGGCACGGTGAGTGCAGGAAGCCACCTGTGCGCCCGAATTCACACGGACATGGAGGGATCAGGCCGCAGAAGGGGACCAGCCCCAGACTAGTGGAGAACAACCAGGCTCAGCTACTAAAGCGGAGGCTGCAGCATTTGCAAGGTGCTGCAGCCAAACCCCACAATTATATCGCTGAAAAGGTGGCCACATAGGGTCCAGGGGATTGCAAGCTGCCCGACAAGGCTGAAGGCCACTGGCTTGAGACACTGATTGTGAGGCGCATTGCAGGAGGGTGAGAGCCAGCGCAGTGAGACGACCAGGAAAGGTACACAGAACGGGATCCCATCCAAGTGCTCCTGAAATACCTGAGAGTTTGCTAGATCACTTCCCCGGAGGACACAGGAGGACGTGGGCGGTTATAATCCCGAAAGTGTAATGACTCGCCCCCGGGGGCCTTGGGTGTACTGTTTGGGGGGGGTATATCACGGTGGCTGGCCCAGGGCGGTCAGTGCACAAAAGGGGTATCACTTATTAGTAAAAGTTCAAAGAGTTCGTGACGCCACCTGTGGTGTCTGGTGAGGATCACCAGCACTGCAACAGCCCTCTGAGGCAGATGTCAGGGCAGCTAACGATGGTACGGCTCCCCCCCACAGGCAGAGCGGGCCTCAGGGCAGTGTAAAGGTAAATGGATGGTGCTCTGGGCGTTGTAGTGCGGTGAGGATTAATGGCACCGGTGAAGAAACAAACAGAGGCTGTTCGATGCAGTCATCCAAGGTTTTACTTACAGTTCTTAGGCAATTCACAAGTGCACTTTACAGGTGAAGGCCTCCCTCGTCGCGCTGCATTCACCGGGCAGGGGTTCAGTCCTTCTTCAAGCAGCTTAGAAATGCCTGGCGAAACCCCACTTTCTCGTGTTCCTACTTTGACCGTCTTCCACTTGGTCCTTCTCACCGCTGACCTACGCTGCCCACTCTCAATCCCGCTCGGGTATGCTGAAGTCCTTCCTGTTCGTCGGATCCGGGACCAACCTGACCCCCTGGAGATTAGAATGAAGCAACCGATCCCTCCTGACACCTGGCAGGAGCGGGGCATACGGGTGCCGTCCTGCACGCGCCTTACCCCCTGGGATCCTTTCCTTAGATCGGAGCCTACTCCCTGCTCCCCTCCGGGGCCTCTATCCTAGGCCCTAACTTGTGGAGCAGAGCTCTGACTGAGCCTCTGCTCCCGGTCTGTTAGACCACTGTTCTCAACTGCCACCCTAAGATGGATTCTCTATTTTATATCTTTACTGTATCAGTGCTCCCCTGAACTTCTTCCTCCACCCACACCCACTATTGGTTCCCCCTACCTTTTGGGTACCCCCTACTCCAGCCAGGGTCAGGGCTCAGCAGAAAACTACATTGCGTCTTGCCCCTACTGCTGGCCTGGAGCAGTGTGGTGTTGGATGTTGGTGTTTGGGGTTCTGTGCAGCACTCCCATCTTACCTGAGAGAAGGGAGACACCACACCTCTGGGTGAGATGCAGCATTTCTGTGGAGACTGAACCCCCAGGGGCACCACATGTAACCTGAGGAACTTAACAACTGTGAGTAAAACCTGAAGATTGCACCCCACTATGTCCTTGAATAATTGCTGCGCCATCACCTGCCCTGCACTACACTGCACCAACAACATCTACCTCATAAAATCACCATCTACTGCCCTGGAGCATAGCTCTGCCTGTGGAGAGCTGAACCAACTCTGCTGCGTCACCATCAGCTCCAGTGGATCTGCACCGCAGCAGCGGCCCCATATAGCCGCATACCACAGGTGGCATCACGAACATTATCTCTGAAAACTTTATTCCCCCTTTACTTTTCCTTTAATTGACCGCCCTGGGTCACGGACCGGGTTACTGCCACCATGACATCCCCAGCACCGACCGGCCCGGCTACCGAGTACCCCACGGCCCCAGGAGGCGCGTCAACTTGGCTTCACAAACAGGATAAACCAACCCGTTAACCGGGTCCTGTGTGCCACAAAGACTGTGTATAACTGTATAAACCGCAGCCATTACTGTAGCACATACGGAGTTAATGATATGTGGGGTGTCACATCGTGGGCGGAGCCTCATAAACGATGCCAAAATAGGCCCCTCCCACTTGCATAGACTGTACCAGAGTTGTCTGTCACTCAGGCTGAAAGGTGCCAGCCTTCCCCTTTGCAGAAGACTGAGGGGGGAGATTGTCGCCTCCCCCTGCAGAGGGCTGAGTGATCCCATCCATTCCATCCATACCAGCTGCTGCAGCTCTGTGCTGTGTGATCCCAGTCATCCAGCTGCTGCAGCTCTGTGAATACAACACAAGTGTGAGAAGCTGTGCAGCAAGAGTGCAGCTGTATAGTGACCAGCAGAGCAGTCTCGGTGACCGGCTGTGTAAGGATCGACGACATAAGCGTCCGGAGTGGTAAGTCCTACCCTGGCAAGGGTGAACTAAGGGGGAAGAAAGATGCCCAACTTAGGTGAAGCTCCACCAACAGGGGCTGCCGCAGCCCCCATAATTCCACTGTCTATGCCATACATCCCAGGAGTGGCCTGGTTACCACAATACTCATGAGAGTACAGGGTCACTTACACCCGTCACCATGGAGAACGGGGGTGGTACGCCCTACATGTACGTAGGGTGGTGGAGGAGGAGGACGTACCCCTGCCATTGAAGACTGATGACCCGGCTGGGCCATCCAGTTGTGGATGTGTTGTGGACGGGTCCCCCCACTTTGCACATCAGTGAGATGGACACCCTGATAAGAATCTCACTACAGTTTGCTGAACTTACTTGAAAAGTGATAAAAATGTTTTATGTGTGAAAGAATGTTATTAAAAAATAAAAAGGTTTTTTATAGTGGTAGTAACCTGAAATGTTTAAGAAAATGTGTCTCGCATAAAGGGAAGCAAAAGTTATGGTTGTTCTTCTATGTGAATGCATTCTAAAAAAATTTTGCATGTCTTAAAATTTGTTTTACCCTATTCCAGCCCGCGGATGAGCTGTGTTTAACGGGGGGGGAATGTGGCGCCCCTGCGGGTCCAGTTGCCACAGAGGTCACTGCCACCGTGACATCTCCAGCACCGACCGGCCGGCTACCGAGTACCCCACGGTCCCAGGGGGCGCGTCACCGGTCTGGCGCAGAAACGCATTGGTATTAATAAAAATCGTTTTGGAATCCCAAGGCTCTTAATTCCCGCAGCGCAGCCTACCTATACGTGCCAGCTTCCATTTTTTCCATATACCTCTGGAAGAACCCTTTACTCCAGCCATGGGGCAGCAGCCGTGGCTTTTCATGCATTTATAGGTGTTGTGCCTGGACAAAAAAATCTGAACCAGCCGGCGTAGAGAAGGCATCCTCACTAGAACCCGGCCAGCCAGTCAAGGCATCATGGTCTTCAGGTAAGCCTGAAAGATTATTCCCATCAAGGACAGGAAACCAAACTGAGGCGAGAGGGAGGGCCGTCCCCCTTTTAAGCCTGTAGGTTTCCTGTCCTTCGTGGGCGCATCCCCTCTCTCGTGGTGCTGTCATGGGGGAACGAATAAAGAACACTGTCCATACTGTGAAACATGGAGGAGGCTCTGTTATGTTCTGGGGCTGCTTTGCTGCATCTGGCACAGGGTGTCTTGAATATGTGCAGGATACAATGAAATCTCAAGACTATCAAGGGATTCTAGAAAGAAATGTGCTGCCCAGTGTCAGAAAGCTTGGTCTCAGTCGCAGGTCATGGGTCTTGCAACAGGATAATGACTAGTGTTGAGCCACCTCCCGTAGTGTTCGAGTTCGGTTCGGTTCGTTGAACACCCATATGTTCGTCGAACTGTTCGTCGAACTGTTCGTCAAACACCTTCGAACACCGTTAAAACCAATGGCAGCAAACAAAAACACATAGAAACACATAGAAAACACCTTCAAAGGTGTCCAAAAGCTGACAAACTGCTCAGAAGACACAACTAACACATGGAAAAGTGACAAGTACATATAGTCATGCGAAAAGAAAAGAAGTGGAGGAGTAAAAGGAGGGGGAAACACAGATATAGGCATGTCATGCCCTTCTAAAACCAAAAAAGTGCGAAGCCGACACGGCCAGTCCGTTCCTGACCGTGCGACCTCCGTGTCGCCGGGTTTGTGCCAGAGCTGCGGTGGACCCTGACGGCCAGCCCCCCTCTCTCAATACTGGTGCTTGTCCGCTGGTGGGTCGAGCCCCCCCACGGTGGGGGGAAGTAACATCTGCAGAAGAAAGACCATCTTCCAGCCAAACTAAGATGTCTACTTCTTTTCGTGGGCAATGTGATACGATCCCTTTCTTACGGACACGCCCATCACTGCAAATTCCAGATGAGGCACAAAAACAGCAGGTGCTTCAACGTATATCAAGTGCTCCTTCAAGTGGGCTCTCCTCCACCTCAACTTCAACATCATAAATACTCCAGTCCTCAGAGATGTCACCCCAATCGCACTTGCTTCCTCACAGCTCCAAAGTCTCCAGCTGACTGTCTGAGTATGGGGTAACAGAGATGGTTGAGTCTGCACAGCTGTTTACTCATACTATAGCCTGGGAAACGGAGGTCTGCTCTAGAGCTTATGTTAATCCAGACGAGGAAATGATCTGCACTGATGCCCAGAATCTTTATGAGTCGGATCCAGGACCAGATGAAGAAGGTTCTGAGCATAATGTAGACCCTCATTCCCAAACTGTAACTCCTGTTGGTGGAGACAATGATGAAGACGATGATGAGACTCAAATACCTGATTGGAGCGACAACTTGACTTTTCGGTCAGGACAGGAAGAGGTTGGCTCTGAGGACGACAGGTGTGAGAACACACAGGGTGATGATAACGAGGTTGGAGATCCCACTTACTGTCATCCCACAGTCAGCCAGTCGATGAGGTCAGCAGAGGAGGTGGAGGAGGATGTGTCTAGCCCAGGGGATGGGGATGACTCGGTACCCGGGTCTTTGCCTGGCCTTTGGGATGTCGCGGTGGTTGGCTCTCGGGCCCGTACCCTGGGGTCAGTCTTTAAAAGGGTGGATAATTGTTAATTTTATAAGAGTTTGTGACGCCACCTGTGGTATCTGGTGAGAAGCACCAGCGCTGCAGAAGTCCACTGAGGCCGGTGATAAGGCAGCTCGATGGTATAGCTCCCCACAGGTGGAGCTAGGCCTCAGAAAAGCGTATGCAGGGGGAATGCAGAACAGGCGAGACCCAGCTGGGTCAGAGCAAGAACGGGAACGGACACGGTAGTCACTTCAGTACCTTTTACTGGTGGAAATTCAGGCACATCCCAGAGCACTGTAGGGTGAAGGGTGCATATCAGGATCCTCCCCAATGAGCGGGTGTAGGGCCTCCTGTTTCTTGCCTCTGTGTAGTAAGTTTCTGACCTGCCTGGAGCTAGGCCTAACTTTGTCTCTGTCCTGCGCTGGCTGACCTTGTGGTAGGGCCTTGTCTTGGAGTTCACGCTCCCAGTATGCGGGGCCTAAGCATCTCCTGGCTCTGTTATGTATCAGCACCTTAGCGATCCTGGGACTTGTAGTTCTCCAGGGATTCCGGTTATGCCTTACTGGGTCATAGAGATCCCGGTAAGCTCGGATCCGGTGTCCGGTAAATGCTTCAGGGTGAGCTGGTTAAGCTCCTCTGCCCCCTATGTACTAACTCTCCACTCGCCTTCGGCCTACTCGGGCCCTCACTAGGCTATGCACACTAACGGCAACTTGCCGCGCTTCACCGATCTTATAGCGCCGGCACACCTTAAGCTCTAACTGGGCTCCCTGAATCTAGCTAACAGGAGCCTCGTGCTCCACTAGTTCTCTAGACTAGACTGAGCTCCACTGCAGACTGACCTCTCTTAGGCTTCTCTACTGCAGGAACTCTTCAGAGGAACTGAACTGCCTAGCTCCACCTTCCCTATTTATATCCCTAACGGGCTCCCTCTGCTGGTCTGAGGTGGAAGGTGGAGATGTGTGAATGTTTATGGGGTCCTCTTGTGGAGGATTCCATCAATGCACTCTTCTTGGATCTGTGATACCAAGTGCAGCTGGGCGTCACAGATGCTATTGACGACGAGGTTAGGTTGCACCTTCCTGGACAGAGACGGAGTACTGGAAGCAAGTCAACAACTGCATCCTCAACCACAACTCTGCCTCTGACCACAAGTCATAGTGGCTCTTCAGGTCGCATGGGCTCTAAGCCTTGCATAGCCTGGGCATTTTTTCAGATCGATAAGGATGACCCAACTCGTATTATCTGTAATATTTGTCACCAAAAGCTAAGCAGAGGCCAAAAAATCCATAGTTTGAGTACTTCATGCACCGTCACATGGATATGACGCATAAGTTGCAGTGGGAAGCTCACTGTGCTACAATGCGGCCTAGCGGGCCGGGCCAACCACCGTCTGCCCCATCTTGTGCATCCGCGGCCTCTTCATCCTCTGTGACTGGGGGGACAGCAGTCACACATGTTTTTGGACGCAGACCTGCCACCTCTTTACCCACAAAAGCCAGTGTGATTGACAGGTCATCATTTCATTTGGAAGTGGAAACACCAGCTGGTGTTGAGCGCTCTCCGACATCGAGAGCACCACCTTTGGATCAAGGCAACCTAACGTTTCCGCCTGCATCTTCCTCACAGACCGACAAGTTTGCTGGGGGCACCCTACTCAACCCCGTCTAAGCACAACAGCCAGCCCTCGGTCCCTCAGATGTGGACAAGTAAAAGACCATTTTCTCCTAGCCATGAGAAAGCTAAGAGGTTGAATTTCACCATCTGCAAGCTCTTGGCTGCCTTTCCGCCTGGTGGACACAGAGGATTTTCGAGACCTTATGTCCGTCGCAGTGCCCCAGTACCAGATGCCTGCGCTACACCAGCATGTCGCACACAACATCACTGCTTCTTTGAGAAACTCTGTGTGTGACGGGGTGCATTTCACCACAGACACTTGGGCGAGTAGGCATGGACAGGGGCATTACATGTCGCTGACTGGGCACTGGCTAACTATGGTGACAGCAGGACATGGGGCTGCTGTCCAAGTCTTGCCGTCCCCACGAGTTGTACGTCAATCCTCTTTATCTAGAAGTTCTTCCACTGCTTCTGCCTCCTCAACCTCCTCTCGGTCCTCCACCTGCACCCAAAGCCTGTCTGGTAATGCCACCTGCTTTCTAACTGCGCAGAAGGAATCCTGCACACCTCCTTACTATGCTGGCAGCAGGGCTCAACGGCATCAGGCGGTGTTTACTTTGAAATATCTGGGAAATGTGAGTCACACAGCTGAGAAGTTGTGGTCAGCTCTGGAGACCCAGTTTCATGAATGGTTGTCTCCACTGGACCTGCAACTAGGGAAGGCCGTGTGCGACAAGGCTCAAACCTGGGTGCGGCCCTTAGCCGGGGCAATGTCACACACGTGCCTTGTATGGCTCACGTGTTGAACCTGGTTGTCCAGCAATTTTTAGCCCACTATCCCAGACTAGATGGCCTTCTGCAGAGGGCACGGTCGCTGTGTGCTCACTTCCGCCGTTCGCATCCCGCAGCTCAACGACTTACATCTCTACAGAAGTCGTTGGGCCTGCCAGTTCACCGGCTGAAATGCGATGTGCCGACATGGTGGAATTCAACTCTGCACATGTTGCAGCGACTGTGGCAGCACCGACAAGCCCTGGTGCAATACGTTCTGACGTATAGCCTGGGCCAACGAGATCCAGAGGTGGGGCAAATCACGCTGCAGGAGTGGTCTCAGATCAGGGACCTATGAAGTTGACGCGCCCCCTGGGCCGTGGGGTACCCGGAGCCGGGCCGGTAGACGCTGGGGGTTGTAGTCACTGTGGCGGCGACCCGGTCCGTGACCCAGGGCGGTCAATCCAAGGGTAATTTGTATATATGGGTTTTATAATGTCCGACTACGCCACCTGTGGGGCCGCCGCTGCAGAACAGTCCTCTGAAGCTGGTGGTTTTGCAGCAATGGTATTATTACTCCCCACAGGAAGAGTGTAGCTTCAGGGCAGTGTGGGTGGATGATGGTAGTTGTAGTGCAGGGAGTCAGTAATGAACACAGAGTCCGTGTGATGCAGTCCCAAGATCTTTACTCACAGTTGTTGCAGTCCAGATTACAGGTACCAGAGCAATCTCCCCCGTCGTGCTGTGAGTACTGAGTGAGGGGCTCAGTCCACCCCAGATAGCTCCGGAGTACTTTGAAGGACCCCCTTCTGTGTGTCCTTTCTCTGGCCTTCTCCCTGCACCTCACACCCAGTGACACTTCTATCCGGTATCCTCGGGCTTTGGCAGGCGACGTGTGTTCCGTCCCCTGGGTCCTATGTGGCTACCTTCTTAGTGAGACTGGTGTGGACTTTGGCCTGCAGTACATGAAATGCTGCAGCCTCTGGTTTCTAGTTGAGCCTTGCTGTTTCTCCGCTAGTTGAGGGACCGGTTCCCCTTATCTGGCCTGACCCCTCTACCTCCTGGTAGCAGCGGGCGTACGGGTGGCCTTCTGCACGGCCCGTACCCCTAGGGTCCCTTCGGTTCCTGGAGCCTTCCTGCTCCCACTCCTCTCTTCTGTCCTTCAGTCCTGGACCTCCCAGGCTAGGCCCGTCTCCGGAGCAGAGCTCATGCAGAGCCTCTGCTCCTGTCACTTCTCCTCCTCTGACTGGCTTGCTCTTTCTGAGATGGCTTCCTATTTATACTCTCCCTGTCATATGCTCCCCTAAGCTGCTTTCTCCACCCACACCCACTACATAGGACCCTCCCACAAGCTAGGGACCTGGGACTGTGCTCTCCCTTAGGAGCAATCTCGCCCTACCCCCACTGCGGGTATGTGTTGGATGCAGGTGTTAGGGTCCCGAGCCATACTCCTTCCTTACCTGAGGGTGAGATACCACACCTCTGGGTGAGATGCAGTACCTCAGTGGCGACTGAACCCTCAGGGGCGCCACACACCCTTCTGCACAGTTTTGAAATGGCGACGAAGATGTTTAGTGCTGACGACGATGCCATTATCAGCATGACTATTCTGGTGATTTACATGCTGGAGCACACGTTAAACAGAATTCAGAGTCAGGTGGTGGGACAAGAGGAGGTGTAGGAAGTAGAGGAGGAGTCGTATGCGGAAGGGATAACATCTCCAAGGTCCAGACGGTCGGCAGCACCAAGGCGACAGGCATGGGAGGGTGGGGGTGAGAGATTAACCAGGGCGCATGGTAGCAGCCAAACTGTTGAGGAAGGTGCAGGAGCCGAGGAAGAAGTGGAGGACGAACTGGCGATGGGCATGTAAGACTCATCAGATGAGGGAGACCTTGATCACATTTCTGTTGTGCGAGGTTGGGGGGAGAGGGCAGAGGAAGGAAGCATGATTCTTACCTCGCTACCAACACAACAAGGACTTGGTCCTCCTGGATGCGCTAGACACATGAGTGCCTTCTTGCTGCACTACCTGCAACATGACCCTCGGATTGTCAGGATTCAAAGTAATCCCGACTACTGGGTTGCCACACTCTTAGATCCCCGGTACAAAAGTAAATTTGCTGAAATAATTCCAGCCATAGAATGGGATTCACGCATGCAGGAGTATCAGCAGAGGCTGTTGCAGAATCTTACATGTGCTTTTCCACAAAACACCAGTGGTGCATGTAGTGAATCTCACAGTTCTAACTTGAAAACCGTGGGACTGTCGAGTCTTCATCACTCAAACCGTAACAGGAACACAGTATCTGCTGGTAACAGCAATTTTGTGGAATCGTTTCACCACTTTTTTAGACCATCCTTTGCAAGGCCACAGGAGACAAGAAGTCTGACACATAGTCAACGCCTAGAGAGGATGTAACAGGAGTATCTCCAAGTGAACATCGAAGCTATGACTGTGTCACTGGACCCTTGCTCATTTTGGGCTTCCAATCTGGAAAAATGGCCGGAGCTCGCCACTCACGCCTTAGAGATCTTGTCATGCCCCGCAGCCAGCGTTCTCTCTGAACGTGTGTTCAGCGCTGCTGGTGGTGTGCTGACAGATAAGCGCACGCGGCTGTCCACTGAGAATGTAGACAGACTCACGTTCATAAAGATGAACAAATCATGGATCTGCAAGGACTTTTCTACCCCTGTGTCATCCTGGGGAGACTAAAAGCTTGAGGATTTGGTAAAATTACCTCACCAACCGTTTTAAGCAACTCTGGGGCAATTGATACCACTTAAGTGGTGTCTGTGCCACAATTTTTGGAAAAAATGGAGACTCTTTTTGGAGTCCCCTTGCTGTGTTTTAAGTGACGTTGGCATCGTCAATTCCAGGTGGGTTGGGTCGCTCCCCCCCCCTTTTGACTGTAAGAAACTACATACACTATGGCTTGGGGTAACACAGATGGTTGAGTCTGAAGAGCTGTTTACTCAGAGGTCTGCTCCAAAGCTTCAGTGTCTGTGTTATGTTCTGCTACCAGAGCTAAGGAAAGAGAGGAGATCTGTCCCTACGATAGAACTCAGCTTAATCCCTACGATGTAACAGGGGACCTGATCCTGCGATCAGACCTGCTAAAGTCCTAAGCTAGTCTGTACGGAGACCTATAGATGTGGGGAGGGAATCCCTACAAGTACTAAGGACTGGGAGGAATATGGGACACCTCCTAACAGAAATAGTGGCAGACAGACGAACAAACAAAATATATAGAACATAGAGGTCAGTAGACCAAGCAAACTAACAGAGTTAGATACAGAGCACAGGCTAGCTAGAAAGTAGATATACAATGAAGTCCAGCAAAGCCAGAAGGGCGGAGCAGGATTAAATAGGCCAACAAGGTCATGTGACCAGCAAAGGAAAAAAAACCTAACAGCAAGGTTCTAACAGTACCCCCCCTTCTAAGAGGATCCTCCGGATCCCCTAGGACCAGGCTTATCAGGAAATCTCCTGTGAAACGCTCTGATAAGTCTGGACGCGGAAACATCATCTGACCTCACCCAAGAGTTATCCTCGGGTCCGAAACCTTTCCAGGCCACAAGATACTGCAAACTACCTCTATACCGTCTAGAGTCAAGGATGCGAGAAATTTCATATTCCCCGTCCTCCACCACCGGAGGAACAGAGGCAGAGGCGTCACCATCTGACACAACAGCTTTTTTTAACAGAGAGACATGAAAGACCAGATTAATTCTCCAGGAGGTAGGAACCTCCAACCTAACAGCAGATTGGTTGACAACCTGAAGCACCTTAAAGGGCCCTACAAACTTGGGACCCAATTTCTTAGAAGGAATCCTCAACCGCAGATTCCTAGAGGACAACCAAACCATGTCACCAACAGCGAACAAAACCTCCTGTCGTTTCCTATCAAAGTAGTCTTTAGATTTTCTGTTGGCCTCCTGAAGATTACCACGCACATCCGTCCAAACTCTTTCCAAATCACCGGAAAAATTCTCCTCCTCAGGCACGGCAGATCCCAACTTGGAGAACGACCCAAACGACGGATGTCTCCCAGAACAACAAAAAAAAGGCGAACAACCAGCAGAAGAAGATGTATGATTGTTCAGAGCAAATTCGGCAAGTGGCAGAAACTCAGACCACCCCTCTTGATTGTCTGCCACAAAACAACGCAAGAACTGCTCAACATCCTGGTTTTTCCTTTCTGTCTGGCCATTAGATTCAGGATGATATCCGGACGAAAACGACAAATGAATTCCCAACCTGTCACAAAAGGCACGCCAAAAACGAGCCACGAACTGAGGACCCCTATCAGAAACTATGTCAGTAGGAACGCCATGAAGTCTGACAATTTCCTTGACAAAGGCCTTAGCGAGAGTTTTAGCGCAGGGCAGTTTGACGAAGGGAACCAAGTGACACATCTTGCTAAAACGGTCCACGACCACCCAGATGACAGTAAAACCCTCAGAGGGGGGAAGGTCAGTTATAAAGTCCATAGCCAAATGTGTCCAAGGAGCACTGGGGACCTCCAAAGGACAAAGTAACCCCGCAGCAGGAGTATGTGAGGACTTAGATCTAGCACATATAGTACATTGGCGCACCCACTTAATGACTTCCTTCTGCCATCCAGGCCACCAAAAACTGCGACCCACCAGTCTCTTGGTCTCAGAGATTCCGGGATGACCTGCCAACCGAGATTCGTGACACTCAACAAACAAATCTCTCCTAAAGGTCCCAGGCACAAACAACCTCCCATGAGGAGTGTTAGATGGGGCATTCTCCTGAGCTTTAAGAATCTCATCTTCCAAAACGGAGTCTAAAGCAGCTATCACAACACCTTCTTGTAAAATGTTTTCCTCTTTCTCAGCACCGACTATGGGAGAAAAACTGCGAGACAAGGCATCCGCCTTAACATTCTTAGTACCAGGGATGTAAGTAACGGAGAAATTAAACCGCGAGAAAAACAGTGCCCACCTAGCCTGACGGGCATTCAGGCGCTTGGCAGCATCAAGATATATCAGATTTTTATGATCCGTAAGAACCTGAACGGGAAATTCCGCACCTTCCAAGAAGTGGCGCCAGTGTTCAAATGCGAGTTTAATAGCCAATAATTCCCGATTACCAATATAGTAATTCAATTCAGTCTCCGAAAAATTTTTTGAAAAAAAGGCACAGGGATGTAATCCATCCCCGTTATCCTGAGACAATACTGCGCCAACCCCCACAGAGGAAGCATCAACCTCAACCAAAAACGGCCTAGTAACATCAGGCTGCATAAGGATGGGAGCAGAGGTGAACCTCTCCTTGAGATACACAAAAGCTTCAATGGCCTCAGAAGACCACTGAACCGCATCAGCACCTTTCCTGGTGAGATCAGTCAGAGGTTTGACAATACTAGAAAAAATTTTTATGAATTTTCTATAGTAATTGGCGAAACCCAAAAACCTCTGTATCGATTTCAAACCAATAGGCCTAGGCCATTCCTGCACAGCCTGAACCTTAACCGGATCCATCTCAAAACCTTTGCTGGAGATAATGTAGCCCAAAAAACTAATTCTCTGTACAGCGAACTCACATTTCTCCAGCTTAGCAAAAAGCGAATTGTCCTTTAATAACTGTAATACCTCACGCACGCTCCGCCAATGAGACTCCAGATCTGGCGAATAAATCAAAATGTCATCCAAATACACAACCACATTTTTACCGATCAAAGGTCTAAGGATGTCATTAATCAGATTCTGAAAAAATGCAGGAGCATTAGTAAGACCAAAAGGCATAACCAGATTCTCAAAATGACCCACAGGAGTGTTAAAAGCAGTCTTCCATTCATCACCCTCCTTCATGCGCAACAGATTGTATGCCCCCTTAAGGTCAATTTTAGAGAACCACTTGGCCCCCAATAACTGGTTAAACAGATCAGGAATCAATGGCAGTGGGTAAGGATTGCGTACCGTAATTTTGTTAATCTCACGAAAATCCAGACAAGGACGTAAACCGCCGTCCTTTTTTTTTACAAAAAAAAATCCAACCGCCACAGGAGACTTAGAGGGCCTAATGTGACCGGCGGCCAAACTTGTCTGTATGTATTCCTCCAAAGCCTTCCTCTCAGGAATAGTAAGGTTAAATAAACGACTTTTAGGAAGAATCGCTCCAGGGACAAATTCAATAGAACAATCATAGTCTCTATGGGGAGGCAAAACCTGCGATTCTTTCTCAGAAAAAACTCTCCAAAAATCCTGAATAGGAACAGGCAATTCTCCCCTATCCAAAGCTGCAATACGCCCGTTACAACACTTGTCATAACATTTATGGCTCCAGGATTTAATTTCACTGGTAGACCAATCCAGTACAGGATTGTGAAATTTTAACCAGGGCAAACCCAATATTACTGGAGAAGGCAAGTTATTCAACACTACCAAATCCAATTTCTCATGGTGAACACCATTAATAGTGAGAGGAAATTCACTGACCTTGAGAGTAATATTCTTCAAAGGGGAGCCATCCACAGAAACCACAGCAATGGGGGATGATAAAGGTTCAGGTTTTAAATTGAGTTTTTCCACGAATCCCCCATCAATTACATTCAGTGTAGACCCGCAATCAACAAACACCCGAAATTCCATTAATTTTTCCTGAGCAATCGTGGAAGCAGCTAAAAATATACCCTTGGAATTTAAACAGGCAATACGGGCGTGACTGACCATTTTTTTTTCTTTCTTCATACGAAGCTCACAGCCTTTAATCAAATGACCAGATTTTCCGCAATAGAAACACAAGCCTTCCGAAAAACGACGGTCTTTTTCTTGAGAGCGAGGTGCCACCGATCCAATCTCCATCGGTTCACCACTGTTAGTACACACATTATCATAACCAGAAACTGACATAGCAGAGGATTTGCTCTCATTAACCCTAGCACGCAGTCTTCTATCCACCCGTATAGCTAATTGCATAGCCTGTTGCAAATCCTCAGGTGTAGGATAAGCAATTAGCAGGTCTTTAACCCTTTCACTGAGCCCAGCAAGAAATAGACTTTTCAGAGCAGAATCGTTCCACCCTGTTTGAGTGGACCAACGACGAAAATGAGTACAATATTTTTCTACATTACCTGATCCTTGTTTTAAACGTCTCAACTCAGTCTCAGCTGATGCCACACGGTCAGGATCATCATATAATAATCCTAAAGCAGAAAAAAAACTATCCACTGATCTGAAGCATGTATCACTAGGTTGCAAAGAAAAGGCCCACTCCTGAGGCTCTTTGCGCAAAAGTGACATTATGAACCCTACGCGCTGGGATTCATCCCCAGAGGACTTGGGTCTCAAACGAAAATACAATAAGCAAGCATTTTTAAATGAAAAAAATTCTCGATGTTCACCAAAAAATAAATCCGGCAAACATACCTTAGGCTCCAAGAAATATGCTCCAGGACAGTTACTCACGTGCTGACGGAGCTCGGCCACTTCCAGAGAGAGTCCCTGCAGGTGTTTAGCCAAATCCTGAACCGACACCATGATGGAACAAAAAAAAAAAATCTTTCCTTAGAGAATTTGCAGGCTGGACTTACTGTTATGTTCTGCTACCAGAGCTAAGGAAAGAGAGGAGATCTGTCCCTACGATAGAACTCAGCTTAATCCCTACGATGTAACAGGGGACCTGATCCTGCGATCAGACCTGCTAAAGTCCTAAGCTAGTCTGTACGGAGACCTATAGATGTGGGGAGGGAATCCCTACAAGTACTAAGGACTGGGAGGAATATGGGACACCTCCTAACAGAAATAGTAGCAGACAGACGAACAAACAAAATATATAGAACATAGAGGTCAGTAGACCAAGCAAACTAACAGAGTTAGATACAGAGCACAGGCTAGCTAGAAAGTAGATATACAATGAAGTCCAGCAAAGCCAGAAGGGCGGAGCAGGATTAAATAGGCCAACAAGGTCATGTGACCAGCAAAGGAAAAAAAACCTAACAGCAAGGTTCTAACAGTCTGCTAGTCAGCGTAGAATTTTTAACTGCATCTAGCCTAGGCAAAACTTTCGGCGTAGTAGCCCAGCTGCAAAGCAAGCTGCACCGCCTGTTTATCTAATAAGAATTTTTAAATGCATCTAGCCTAGGCAGACTGTGGGGACCCCCAACCAAACCCAGACGCTCAGCCCCCCTACCGCCCCCCTTTCCTTGACAATACAGTAATGTAACTCTTACAACTGGATGGGTGAGGATCAGTCACAGCTTTATTAACTCTTTATACTCATTCCATTAGAAAGGCATTTTATTTCTAAAATAATTCAGCTTGTTGCAGCATGCCCTGGGTCTCCCCACTGGCAAGTTGGCCAACAAGTGTAACTCTCCAACATGTCCTTTCTATTTCCAGGCCACGGAGGATCCTGCGTACTCGTATGCAGGACTCTGACCCCCATCCATCACTCTTAACGCTTGTTCCACTCCGTCCTGGAGTACTGACAGGAATATATCCAGTCCAATATCCATTAAGTGAACACCGTCGGGCCGTATGAGGCCTGCTTTATCTCCTTCCAGTTGTCGGTGTTGTATCACTACACCGCCTCTGTCTCTTCTAAATTTTGCCATCCGAATATTTATTACCCGCCTTGTCCGTTCGATGGCCGTGATGTCTCGCGCACCTTGCCATACCGCTATCGACACAATCTCTGACCATACTATAGTTAGTTTTGTGAAAAATTCTCTGAAGCGCTCAGTGTCTAGTTTCATTATTGCCATTAGTTATGTGCTCTTGTGATGACCTAGGTTGTTTCCCCGGGCCTGTATAACTAAGATGACTGGACCTCTTGCCTCTCTCCCTACCTTGATTACCTCCATTAGTACCTGTGGCCATAGCAGGCCTCTAATACCTCTCCAGTTGAAATATGTGTTATGAAACTCTAATTTCCTCCCGCCTGGGTGGACTTTTGCCCTTTTTTCTGCCCAATATATATACGAGTGGCCTATCACCCTCACTGTTGGGTTAGCGTCACCTGTAAAAGAAACAAACCACGTTAGGATAACAAGTCCGGTCTTATGTATCTCGCCAAACACGTGGATCGTCATCTCCCTATCCTCTGAACTTCCGTTTCTGACAGTCCTGCTTTTGCTGCTTCTGTGGCCGCGCCTATGCAGAATGAGTGTGTCCCGTAATCTTTGGGGTGGTTCCCTGCCAATGTTATGCATTTATTAAATATAGCTTGGAACTGGTATATTGATAATGGCGTTCCATCAATGTGTGATAGGAAGAAATTACTTTGTGATCTGATGGTTATATATGTTTTTACTATTGTTACCCGACTCAGTGTACCGTTTGTGGGTTGTAGAAGTACCCAAGTGCCCCTGCCCGCTGGAACCGTTTTCAATTGGCGTATGCGTAGACGTATTGCATTATTGGCAATGACTACGTCCTGGTGTAATAAGCCTCCACTGGTGGTAATTTTGGATTGAGGGACTAATTCGCTTATGCATAGCGCCCCGAAGAAGGCGATCGCAAATGCAGTAGACAGTAGTGTTGCTTCAAATTGTGAGTGTCATGTTAATGGTGTTAGGCATATGATGTGAGAAATCAGTTTTAGTAACACGGGACAGGACGTCTACACTCCTGACTTGGCTGACCCCTTTTCCACCCTTTTATGGATTGTCTAATGATGAATCTCTTTGTCACATCTCCCCAATTCAGTAGTTGGAAGTGAAATGCTACTCCGGTCAGACACCGCTGCGCTGACGCCCCTGATATGCCCCTCATCATTAGCTTGTGGAGAAATTCTATGGTGACTTGTAATCTGGCTTGTTCACATTGGTCAACCCATCTGCCTGCTACTAGTCGTGTCCACTCTTCCCATGCCTTACCGTATGCTTGCCACGTCGACGGGGCAACTGACGCTCTGATTAATGCCATCAACTATTCGCCACTAGATCCCAAAGGGAGGGTGGGCAACTGTTGCCCGATGGGTGGGCGTTGGGGAGGAGCTCTGTGAAAATCTGGCAATTGAATTGTGATAAAGCGTTAGCAGCAGCAGCTTTAGACCCCTCAGCATCGTGGCTAGCGCAGACCCATGCATTGTGCTTTAGGCACAGGAATGCTAGCCAGCATAGACTGGAGAGACGATGATGCCATCTTATTAATGCAGTGCACTAGGCTGGTGTTTTTAGTTATGAAGCGTATATTTTTGTTAGCCAGGAGGGCGCCCCATATTTCTATTGCTACCACTATTGGGAAGAAAAATGTATTTCCGGGCTAGATGCAGCTAAAAATTATTATTAATTTCAAAGCTGGTGGAGCTTGGTATAGATGGCCTAATATAATGAGTACAACACACTGCTACTAAGCCCAAAATTATTTTCCGGGCTAGATGCAGCTAAAAATTATTTTGAATTTGCAACCTGGTGGAGGTTAGTATAGTTGGACTAATAGAACAAGTCCCACACACTGCTACAAGCCCAAATATTTTTTCAGAGTTAGATGCAGATAAAAATTATATTGAATTTGCAACCTGGTGGAGGTTAGTATAGATGGACTAATAGAACAAGTCCCACACACTGCTACAAGCCGAAGCCAAAATATTTTTTCAGAGCTAGATGCAGATAAAAATTATATTGAATTTGCAACCTGGTGGAGGTTAGTATAGATGGACTAATAGAACAAGTCCCACACACTGCTACAAGCCGAAGCCCAAATATTTTTTCAGAGCTAGATGCAGATTAAAATTATATTAAATTTGCAACCTGGTGGAGGTTAGTATAGATGGACTAATAGAATGATGCTATGCCCAAAAGGTTTTACTTCACTAGGTGCAGTAAAAAAATTTGTATTCTATACACAGGTGGTGTAGCTTGCAACACAGATAGGCTACTCCACTGACTAACACACACTGCAATAGGCCAAAAAGGATTTGCTTTGCTAGATTTAGCCAAATGCTGTGAAAAAAAACTTGCACAGCACTGGCACAGACCTGCCTGGCAAAAAGTGATAGGAAAAGGACTGCAATTACAATTAGTCTTTACTCCCAACCTATCTATTTAAGAGCACAGACCTGCCTGATAAAAGTCGTAGGAAATGATGTAGCCTAGTCCTTAAAAGGACTGCAATCACAACTATTCCCTACTCCCAAGCTATCTGTAGATTTGTGCGAAAATTGACTTGAAATTAACAAAGTATAGCGCACACAGCAACAGCGGTGCCGTCTAACACGCAGCTGCAGCAGTGAGAAAATGGTGGCGACGGGGAAAATGGCTGGGTCTTATAGGGCAAGGACATGTGACATACACTGCCAATGACACATGCCCTTGCTTGTGTGAAAAAAGGCAGTTCGCTCCGTGTGTGCGCTGCTGATAGGCTGATTGATTGCACCTCCCCATTGTAAATGCGGGAAAGAGAAAAAAAAATGGAGATCTTCATTATTTCTGCAGAGATCCATCCCCTGCCCCTCCCCCCGCCCCGCTGTACACTCAAACTGCGTATTAACATTAATTTTCAGCACTACTGAGAAAAAATCCAGTTATGATTTTGGTGCACGAACAGTTATCGAACATAACCTCGAACAGCTGAATTTTTTTCAAATCGTTCGGGTTCGCCAAACGGCTCGAACACCGCCCAAAACAGCTCGAATTTGAGATTGGCGAACAGTTCGAGTCGAACACCGCTCATCTCTAATAATGACCCAAAACACACAGCTAAAAACACCCAAGAGCAGCTAAGAGGAAAACATTGGACTATTCTGAAGTGGCCTTCTATGAGCCCTGACCTAAATCCTATTGAGTATCTTTGGAAAGAGCTGAAACATGCCGTGTGGAAAAGGCAACCTTGAAACACGAGACAACTGGAGCAGTTTTCTCATGAGGAGTGGGCCAAAATACCTGTCGAGAGGTACAAAAGTCTCATTGACAGTTACAGGAATCATGTGATTGCAGTGATTGCCTCAAAAGGTTGTTCAACAAAATATTAAGTTAAGCGTACCATCATTTCTGTCCAGGCCTATTTCATGAGTTTAATTTTTTTTTTTAATTCTGTGGAGTCAGGGTTGAAAAGCAATGTTTTACTTTGATTTGTTCATTTTCATAGATTTTTAATTTATTATTACGGTACTTTTGTCAGATTCAAGTCATTTCTGTGACCATTGTGGGTTTTTCTTTCATTAAACGAGGGGTACCAACAATTTTGACCATGTGTGTAATTTCACACAAAACTCCAAAAATGGACCGGACAAAATTGCTGGTACCCTCACCTCAACTGAATATTTGGATGCACACCCTTTGGGATAAATAACTGCAATCAATCACTTCCTATAACCATCAGAAAGCTTCTTACACCTCTCAACTGCAATTTTGGACCACTCTTCTTTTACAAACTGCTCCAGGTCTCTCGTGTTGGAAGGATGGCTTCTCCCAACAGAAAGTTTAAGATCTCTGCACAGGTGTTCATTTGGATTTAGATCTGGACTCATTGCTAGCCACTTCAGAACCTTCCAGCTCTTGGTTTCCATTTCTGCGTGCTTCTTGAAGTATATTTGTGGTCATTGTCCTGCTGGAAAACCCATGACCTAGGAAGCAAACCCAGCTTTCTGACACTGGGCACTACATTGCAACCCAAAATCCTTTGGTAATCTTCAGATTTCATGATGCCTTGCACACAGTCAAGCCACCCAGTGCCACAGGCAGCAAAACAACCCCAAAACATCTTTAAACCTCCACCATATTTGACTGTAGGTAATGTATTCTTTTCTTTGTAGGCCTCATTCCATTTTCGGTAATGGAATGATGTGCTTTACCAAAAAGCTCTATCTTGGTCTCATCTGTCCACAAGATACTTTCCCAAAAGGATTTTTGGCTTACTCACGTACATTTTGGCAAACTGCAATCTAGCTGTTGATGGATAGTACACACTGATATTGATGCAAACTGAGCCTGCAGGACAGCTTGATTTTTTTGGGAAATTGATTGGGGCTGCTTATCCACGATCCAGACTATCCTACGTCGCAACCTTTCATCAATTTTTCCACGTCCAGGGAGATTAGCTACAGTATCATGGCTTGTAAACTTCTTGATTATGTTGCGCACTGTGAGCAAAGCAACACTAAGATCTCCAGAGATGGACTTGTAACCTTGAGATTGTTGATATTTTTCAACAATTTTGGTTCTCAAGTCCTCAGACAGTTCTTTTCTCTTTCTGTTCTACACGCTTAGTGTGGCGCACACAATGCAAATATTGAGTCACCTTTTCCCCTTTTTATCTGGTTTCAGGTGTGATTTTCATATTGCCCACACCTGTTACTTGCCACAGGTGAGTTTGAACGAGCATCACATGCTTGAAACAAAGTTGTTTACCCACAATTTGGAAATGTGCCAACAATTTTATCTGGACCATTTTTGGGGGGTTTTGTGTGAAATTATGTCTAATTTGTCCTTTTCCTCTGTTTTTTATGTTAGTCCAAAACACACAAAGGAAATAAACAAGTGTATAACAAAATATGTGTATAATAAAACATAGAAATACTTCACTTCTGGAACAATTTCAAGGGTGCCAACACTTTCAGCCATAACTGTATATATCCAATCAATGTTCTTTAGTTTCTATGGTTGATTCAGGGATCCTTTCCTGACTATTGTCATATTGTTATACATTAATTGGATATACTGTATATGTATATACATAATGTCAATGTACGGGTAATACAGTGATCACCAGTGACATTATACACAGAAACTCTGTACATAGTGTACAGTGTACAAGTAATAAACCAAATATTCAAATAGCACATTATAGATAAATGTGGCTGGTTATGTGTCTCTGATGGCTCTTTTGTGTATCTTCTTCTTGATCTTTTCACTGTAAACTTGCACAAATCTTTGCATAGATTATCTATTACACACTAGACAGTCATTGTGGTGTTCAGGTGTCCATATAGACTTGCATCAGTATTACTTGTTACATCTTCCCATGCTTAATAGTGTACGTGGGTGGACTTCCCCCACTTTTTCTTTTTGTGCCTCCTTTACTCAAGACCTCTTGTTTACTGCCTTGTAAACTTTAATGATGTCTTTTCTTTTGTTTTCATTTTTAGTATACAAGAAATGCAGTGATCATTTGTGACATTAAACACAGCTCTTAATATTAACAAGTTAACATTGCTTGATCAAAGAGCACAAAAAACATCCAACCACGTCAAGGTGACCTAAGTATGGATGGTCCCTATCACTAATGTCCTACTTCTGCATGTGCCAAACCAGGACTCACTTAAATGGGCAAGTGGACAGTTGTAGCTCACAATTAACCTTGTTTGTGAAGGAAATGTAAATAATGGTGCTGAGCATTTTTTTGTAATATACATTTCCATTATTTATATAGGAAACTGTATTTGATCTTGATAATATAATTCATTATTGATGTATAACAAATGAATTCCATATGGATGGATACAGATGAAAATTTATCAAATTTTTCTGGGTGAAAATCAGACGATTTTTTTTTATACCCTCATTGAACTTAGCCATGAATAAGAGAATGTAATTTCTGAAGCTTGTCTGTACATTTTGTTCATTATGATCTTATATTCATTGTAGAAATAAATTGGATCTATTTATAAGGAAAATTAATTGCCGTGTCTTCCTCATATTGGATTCACTGCCTTCACCCCTGGCACTGACCACCAGAGGATGACTCACTTGTGGGTGTGGTGACCTGTTATTGTTTTTATATATTCATTTTCTATGGTTTGTAGGTTTCCGACTATATTACAGAGCTGCATGTATCTATAGTAGCAGCGGCCAAAGCTGAGCTCCAGTCACTGCTGTTAACCATTTATAAGTCTGCCAATGTCTGACAGTGGTGTTTAAATGGAATGGTTGCTGATGCTCATGTGCCCAAGCTCCCATTGGCCACTATGTTTACGACACATGACCCAGTTGCAGAGCACTGAGTTACCAATCCATGACAGCCAAATGGTGAGCGTCATAGTAGCCGGTGATTTTCACAATATATTAGAATGCTGTCACATTGCTTTATATATTATAAATGATCAGCTGATCTCAGGTTCAAATCCCCTAAATGCACTAAAAAATAAAGCAAAAAAAATGAAAAAGAGTTTTTAAAAATATATAAAAAATGTTTAATCATCCCCCTTTTTTCCATTAAAAATAAAGAAATGAAAAACAACATGTTTATTATTGGCACATACATAAAGAAACACAGCTGCTTGTTATAAAAGCATTGATTACATGGTAATAAATATGGTTACAGTTCATAATTATAAAAGCCTCATAGATTTTTTTTTTTTTTTTTTTTACTACAGATATTATTTTTCTGTTCCACATAGCTGTGCCACATAGCTTACTTTGTGCCCAGGGTCAGACATATCATTGGAACAACTTGCAAAAAATAAGGTGCATTCTCAGCGTTGGTAAGGGGTTGCAGGCTGAAGTGGAGAATCCATTGGATCAACCTGGGCAGTCGCATAGGGGAATTGTGCTTTATGCTGAGCTATTGGAATGCAAAGGGACCAAATTTTGTTCTTGCATAGGGGACCTTTTCTGTCGTTGTTCTCTCCTGCCTTTACCCTGATTATTTATTGCTATTGTATCATGCTGTAAAATAGTACCTCAAAAAATGTAACAATAAAAAAGGTTGAGGCTAATAATAATAATAATAATACAGTATTAACAGCTAATATTTAACATTTATCATATGTCTACTTCATATTTGCATAATTTTCTCCATTAATCTTAGGGGGAGGTGTATCAGATGGCTTAGAAAGCTTAGCAACAATTTGGCTTTGAGGGGGTTTTATATTAGAACTCCCCCTCACAAAGAACCCTTTTTTTTAGAAAGTGGAACCAATATAGTATTCAAAACAGCATTCATGAAGTTCCTTTTTATGTGCTTCTCAGGAGTTAAAGCAATGTGTGTTCAAAATTTAAAGCAAATCTGTCAGTAGGGTCAACCACTTTAAGATTTCTACATGGGAATGTAGGTCATAGAAAGCTGAATAAAATGAGACCTTGATCTGCGATCCAATGTCTTATTCCAGAGACATAAAAGTTTTTCATATATGCAAATGAGTTGCAAAAATCTATGGGCCGGACATAGATCTGCAAGAGGCCCTGCTTATTTTAAATAAAGGGGGTGTTACCAGTGTGAGCCAAATAATAACTAACATTTTGGTCTCATAATGACATACGGCTCAGCAGTTATATCAGAGCTAACCCAGTACAGCAGAAGTAAACGTTGTCTCATTACAAACAATTGCTGCAGCACTTGTCCTCTCATAGCGTTGGCAGCTGTGTCTGATTATAACTAACACAGTATAGCAGAGTTGAATCTTGTTTCATTGCAAACACATTTGCAGTGGTCAGCTCTGCTGTACTGCCAATCTCCTCATACTCGCTGTCTGTAAGATAGAAACTGAAGCACTGAGATATCACGTGCAGTGCAAATGTGTTAGTACAAGAAAATACAGTGTTAGCTCTACTGTACTGTGTTAGCTGTGATCTCAATGTAGAGCTGTGTGTGTTTATGAGAGCAAAATGTCAGTCATTACTTGGTTCTCACTGGTAACACCCCCTTTCATTTAAAATAAGCTCTGGTGACAGATTCTCATCCAGATCAGTGTCTGGCTCATAGTTCTGAAAAGGAACCTGTCATGTAAAAAAAACACTAATAACCTTCAAATATAGAGTTAATCTGGAAGTTAATAGCATTCTGAACCTGCCCAGTGCCTGCCCTGAGAGCCTTGTTGCAGGGAGGAAATAAACTTTATTCCTTCTGGCAAGCTCAGGCTTTCAGTCATAGGGGTGGGTGGTCTAAGTTACAGCTCCAGATTCCAGTGAGCACTGTTGAGCTATAATTCTGAAGGGGAAAGAACATCATTTCACCATAAACTGCCCATGACCAGTTGCTCCCTGCAAGATTTCAGACAGAGGAGTGAAAATAATTATCAGAAGAGTTGTTCAAGAGCCAGTGACCACCTGTGGACAGCTACGAAAAATCCTGGAATCAGCATAATCACAATTGTTTCAAAGAAAACTATAAGTAATGCACTCAACCTCCATGTCTTGTATGCACGTGACTCGCCCCCTGGGCCGTGGGGCACCCGGAACCGGGCTTCAGTGCAATGTTGGGGGTTGTAGTGGCAACCCGATCCCGTGGCTCAGGGTGGTCAGACCAAATGCTGTGGCAGTCTATTTTTAGAGCTATGAAATGTCCGACTACGCCACCCGTGGATTGCGTTCAGGGATAACCGCCGCTGCAAGGCAGTCCGCTGAGGCTGGTGTTGGTGTGCAGCAGAGGGATAGGACAACTCCCCACGGGAAGAGTGTAGCCTCAGGGCATTGTAAGTGGATGCTGGGGGTGATGGTGCAGGCGCAGCATAAATAACACAGAGTCCAATGATGCAGTCCAGGGTTTTTACTCACAGTTGTTATCCATGTCACTGCCCAAGCCGTGCTGCGTCCACCAGGTGAGGGGCTTGGTCAACCCCCAGGCAATTCAGGAGTATGGCACAGAACCCCCTTCTGTCCTTTCTCTGGCCTCTCGTGCCCCACCAGTGACCAAACTTCTGTCCAGCTGCCGCGGATCTTTGCGGGCAAACGTTGGCCACCGTTTCCCGCTATCCTATATGGTTCCTTCCTAGCAGGTTTGGCAGGGGGTCGCACCAATAGATGATCACGACCTCTGGTTTTTGGCTGAGGGATAATTTACCTCCACCAACTTGGGAATCCGGTACTCTTCTGCGGCCTGACCCTTCACCCGATATCACGCGGGCTTGCAACTGTTGCTGTCCGTTCTGCTCTCTTAGGGTCCCTTCTGCCTTCTTGTTTCTGGAGCCTTTCTACTCCTCTGTCTGTCCTCTTTCCTTCCTTCTCCTTCTTCTCTCTTCCCTCAGGCTCCGGCCTTCACCCTAGGCCTGCCTTCTGAGCGGAGCTCCTACAGAGCCTCTGCTCCCTGTCACCTCTCTACTGTACTCACTTTCTCTTTCCTGCCTGAACTAAGATGGCTCCCACCTTTTATCTGCCTCTGTGTCTGAGCTCAGGTGACCAGCACCCAATGAGCTCCTTCCTATGCTCCAGAAACCGTCCCCTTCTGCTCCTACATCACTGGGTTCTCTCCCCCCTCCCCACTCCAGCCAGGGACATGGTCAGTTGTGCCTGCATATATATAAATGGGAGCACCGTCGAGCTGTCCCCCGGAAATGGGGTGAGTGTGTGTATGCAGCTAACTGAGCCCTGGTCCATACTCCATCCTTACCTGGGAGTGGAATATCACACCTCTGGTTGAGGTGCAATACCTCTGTAGCAACCGAACTCTCGGGGTGTTACACAAGCTCAATACACAAGACACAATTTCTGAACAAAAAGCATGTTCAAGGACGTTTAATGTTTGCTCAACAATATTTAGACAAGCTTGTGAATTACCAGGAGAATATAGTCTGGTCAGATGACATTATGGCATCCAAAATTGAACTCTTTGGATGCTATGATAGACACAATGTTTGGAGGCCAAAAAGCACTGCATATCACCCCGAAAACACCATACCAACAGTGAAGTTTGGAGGTAGCACTGCCAAGCTTCATATAATCGAAGGAAGGATGAATGAACAAATGTACCAAGACATTCTTGATGAAAATCTGCTGTCATCTACCAGGATGATGAAGATGAAATGTGGCTTTCAGCAAGACAATGATCCCAAACACACAGCCCAGTAAACTCTCAATTGGTTTCAGGGAAAGAAAATAAAGTTGCTAGAATGGCCCAGCCAATTACCTGACTTGAATCCTATAGAAAATGTATGGAAGGGACTTAATTCTCAGAGTTCTTAAAATGAGCCAAAGGAGCCTTCCGGATTTGAAAAGTGTTTGTGTGGAAGAATGGGCAAAAATCACAATTGAGCTATGCATGTGGCTAGTTTCTCCATTCAGGAGGTGTCTTGAAGCTGTCGTCACCAGCAAAGGCTTTTGTAACAAGTATTAATTAAATTTCAGTAAGAGTTTTAAATACTTTTTCCTTGTGTCATTTTTCATTATTACACATAATTTATGGACATCTATACTTTGATTTATTTGCCTGTGTGGATGGGATGAGTTGTTACTGACATCTGGTGAGAATTGATTGCTTGTCAATAGCACCTTTAAAAATATACAGGTGCATCTAACAAAATTAGGATATCATCAAAAAGTTAATTTATTTCAGTTCTTCAATACAAAAAGTGAAACTCATATATTGTATAGAGTCATTACAAACAGAGTGATCTATTTCAAGTGTTTATTTCTGTTAACGTTGATGATTATGGCTTACAGCCAATGAAAACGCAAAAGTCAACATAATCATCAACATTAACAGAAATAAACACTTTAAATAGATCACTCTGTTTGTAATGACTCTATATAATATATACGTTTCACTTTTTGTATTGAAGAACTGAAATAACTTAACTTTTTGATGATATTCTACTTTAATGGGATGTACTTGTAGATAGATACAGTGGGTACGGAAAGTATTCAGACCCCTTTAAATTTTTCACTCTTTGTTTCATAGCAGCCATTTGGTAAATTCTAAAAAGTTAATTTTTTTCTCATTAAAATACACTCTGCCCCTCATCGTGACTGAAAAAAAAGCAGAAATGTAGAAATTTTTGCAAATTTATTAAAAAAGAAAAACTGAAATATCACATGGTCATAAGTATTCAGACCCTTTGCTCAGACACTCATATTTAAGTCACATGCTGTCCATTTCCTTGTGATCCTCCTTGAGATGGTTCTACTCCTTCATTGGAGTCCAGCTGTGTTTAATTAAACTGATAGGACTTGATTTGGAAAGGCACACACCTGTCTAGATAAGACCTCACAGATCACAGTGCATGTCAGACCAAATGAGAATTATGAGCTCAAAGGAACTGCCCAAGGAGCTCAGAGACAGAATTGCTGCAAGGCACAGATCTGGCCAAGGTTATAAAAGAATTTCTGCATTACTCAAGGTTCCCAAAAGCACAGTGGCCTCCATAATCCTTAAATCAAAGAAGTTTGGGACCACCAGAAGTCTTTCTAGACCTAGCCGTCCAGCCAAACTGAGCAATCCTGGGAGAAGAGTCTTGGTGAGAGAGGTAAAGAAGAACCCCAAGATCACTGTGGCTGAGCTCCAGAGATGCAGTAGGGAGATGGGAGAAAGTTCCAAAAAGTCAACTATCACTGCAGCCCTCCACCAGTCGGGACTTTATGGCAGAGTGGCCCGACGGAAGCCTCTCCTCAGTGCAAGACATATGAAAGCCTACATAGAGTTTGCTGAAAAACACATGAAGGACTCCCAGACTATGAGAAATAAGATTCTCTGGTCTGATGAGATTAAGATAGAACTTTTTGGTGATAATTCTAAGCTGTATGTGTAGAGAAAACCAGGCACTGCTCATCTCCTGCCCAATACAATCCCAACAGTGAAATATGGTGGTGGCAGCATCATGCTATGGGGGTGTTTTTCAGCTGCAGGGACAGGACGACTGGTTGTAATTCAAGGATACATGAATGCGGCCAAGTGCAGAGATATCCTGGATGAAAACCTCTTCCAGAGTGCTCTGGACCTCAGACTTGGCCGAAGATTCACCTTCCAACAAGACAATGACCCTAAGCACACAGCTAAAATAACAAAGGAGTGGCTTCAGAACAACTCTGTGACCATTCTTGACTGACCCAGCCAGGGCCCTGACCTAAACACAATTGAGACAATTGAGCATCTCTGGAGAGACCTGAAAATAGCTATCCACCAACGTTCACCATCCAACCTGATGGAACTGGAGAGGATCTGCATGGAAGAATGGCAGTGGATCCCAAAATCCAGGTGTGAAAAACTTGTTGCATCATTCCCAAAAAGACTCATGACTGTAATAGCTCAAAAGGGTGCTTCTACTCAATACTGAGCAAAGGGTCTGAATACTTATGACCTTTTTCTTTTTTAATAAATTTGCAAAAATGTCTACATTTCTGTTTTTTTTTCAGTTAAGATGGGGTACAGGGTGTACTTTAATGAGAAAAAAAATGCACTTTTTAGAATTTACCAAATGGTAGCAATGAAACAAAGAGTGAAAAATTTAAAGGGATCTGAATACTTTCCGTACCCACTGTATATAGTATACATATACATTGACAAGCAAAAAGTTAACAATGTTTTGAACTTTTGACTTTCAGGCTCCATATCTCACCATCCACTACTGCTTCGAACGTGAGACTACTATTATTTTATAGACAATCATCTTGGATCTTTCATACATAAATTTTACTTGCAACTGTATTGCATATGATTAGCTATGCAGATTCTTGTCATGTCACTGCATTGTTACCGTTTTGCTCCTGGTGGTTGAAAAATGTTTTTCTTCTTGTACACTACAAATTACAACCTGTTCTCACATTCCCTAATAACTCAGTGTGTTATTAGGTTGATTCCCAAGCAAAAGGTCACTGGTTCTAATCGAGGAGCATCCACAAAGAAGATTTCTCAAGAAAAGAGAAACAGCATCATCCAGCTCATTGATAGTGGTTTCTCAGCCAAGAAAATTGCTAAACTGGAACATGTAAGTACCATGACAGTTGAAAAATTACAAAATGAAGTCCATCCATCCAAAAGTCAAGAGGTGGACACCCAGGCAAAATATCGGAGTCAGTGTTTTTTCCATAAATTCCCAATCGACACGATCAAATGCCTTTTCAGCATCGATCGATAAAAAGGCAGTTTGTATGTTTTTGACTTTTGCAAAGTTAATAATATTCAGGGTTTTGATGACATTGTCTTTGACTTCCCTGTCTCTCACAAAGCTCACTTTCCCAAGGTTAATCAGGTCAGGTAGTAGGGACTGAATCTTATTAGCCAAGCTTTTTAGAGTTGTATGTCGTTGTTTATTAGAGAAATGGGCCGATAGCTACCACATAGGGTCGGATCTTTTCCCTCTTTTGGGATAAAAGTAATGTGTGTGGAGAGTGCTTCTGTTATTAAAATATTTTATCAAGTACCGGGAGAGTTCTTTTAAAATGTTGTAGTATTCTTTAGAGTAGCCGTCTGGGCCTGGGCTTTTCCCTTTGGGGCTCGATTTAATAGCAGATTCTAGTTCTCCCACTGTAATTTGACTATCTAGAAGTTTTTACTGTTAATCCGTTAAGGTTGGTAGTCTTATTTTTTGCAGGTTATTATTGATTAGTTTAGATTTCTCTTTTGAAGATTTTGTGTCTCCCTTTGTTTTAAGGATAGAGATCTGAATAAAATAAGCTGAAGATGTTAGCTATATCATCTGTTCTATGGTATATGTGACGCGCCCCCTGGGCCAGTGCTGTTAGGGATACCCGGAGCCGGATCAGATGGGGGTTGTAGTCTCCGAGTGGCTGTGACCCGGTCCGTGCCCAGGGTGTCAAGCTCAGTGTGTGGCAGTCCTTATGATGTTACTAGATGTTCTTTTGTGTCGTGTCGACTACGCCACCCGTTGAATTGCAGTCAGTACGGCCGCCGCTGCAGCAGGGTCCGCTGAGGCTGGTGATGTATGTGCAGCTCAGGTAGTATAACCCCCAACGGGAGGGGTATAGCCTCAGGGGGTCAGTTGCAGAGGATGGGGGTTGTGGTGGTGCAGCGAGGATGGAAATGAGACTCAGAGTCGGGCTGTGCAGTTCAGGGTTTGTTTACTTACTGCAGTTGTTCTGGTCACTCCGGCCTTAAGTGACCACCCGAGCCGTGCTGCGTCCACCAGGTCCTGGACTCGGCCAACCCCCAGGTGATTCTGGAGCGTGGTCCTGAGCTCCCTTTCTGTCCTGTCCTCTTCTCTGGCCTTCCCCACCAGGGATCCACCTATGTCCGGCTCCCTCGGGCCTCTTGGTGGTAAACCCTTGTCTCTGGGTTCCCTGACCCTATTCTTGGTCTGCCTTCCGGGTGGATTTAGTGGGTGATCGTGGCAGATCGGTCCTGCCCACGACCTCCGGTTCCTGGCTAAGGTGTGCTGTAGCCTCTGCCAGCTTGGGATCCGGTACCCTGTTGCCAACTCTTCACCCTCTGGTCTAATTTGGGCTCTTGGAGTTCCTTCTTTCTCCCCCTCTGGGTCTTTCTTTCTCCTCTCTCTCTCTCTCTTGGCCTTGGAGCTGCTCTTCTCCTCTGCTCTCTTCCTCTGCTCTGCTCTGACAAAAGACTGACAGACTGACCCTGATCTAAGATGGTTCCCACCTTATATACTCCCTCTATGTGTGAGCTCAGGTGACCAGCACCCAATGAGCTCCTAGCTTTACCCAGGCTGCTCCCCCTATCTGCCCCTACACTACTGGGATGTTCCACCCCCCTCCCACTCCAGCCAGGAACAGACACTGTCGTACCTGCACATTTCTCTAGTGGGAGTACCATCGGTCTGTTCTTCGGAAATGGGATGTGTGTAGTGCATGCAGCTAACTGAGCTCAGTCCCACACTCCATCCTTACCCGGGAGTGGAATATCACACCTCTGGCTTGAGGTGCAATACCCCTGTAGCAGCCGAATCCTCAGGGTGCTACATTCCCCCCTGGTAAATCACAGCACGTCCTCGGGCTGTAAGATATAAACATCCACACACATACATTTTTTTTTTTTCATAAAACATAAACATATAAAACATATAAAACATTATTAGCAGCAATAAACTTTTCATATAAACATTCTTGTTTCTGGTTCCTCCGGTCACGGTGCAACTTGTGACCGGGTAAAGTGCGACAGTCTCTTGAAGAAACACGGTTTCCTATAAAACCGGTAGGGGGCGCTTTAGGAAGCGCAACTATATACAAGGGGATATGGCCGCTCTCAGTCCTCGGCCAGGTATTAGGGAGGATTGACCGCTCTCAGTCCTCGGTCAGTGGGAATAGGGACACACGGGGTTAACAGTTCAATTGGCTGGTCCCAACGGGGACTATATTTTAACTAGAACAGTTCTTATACCCTGACGGGTAACTCTATACAGTCTCTCTCTACCGTACTTCAACGACGGCGTCCTCCTGCTCCTTCTTTAGATTCTTCAGACCCGTCCGGGTCCTCTTGCTCCTCCTCACACCGCAGCTCCTCCTCCGTCAGGCGATGCACATGGAGGGCGTAGGGTCCTTTGGCACACTTGTGCCGGGTGAAGGTGACCTCGTCCCCTACATACAGGTCACGACCTCTGTGTCCCTCCGGCAGATGGCTTTCTACGTCTCTGCGGGTCACAAAGACGTCGCCGGGGGTATGATGGTCTCTGATAAAGCCCCATCCGTGCTGCATGTTGAATTTTATCACAGTCCCGGTGGAAGGGGGACCATGAGCTGCACGGGGATTCCTCCTGGTCCGGCTCTTCTGCTCCGCGCTCCTTATCTGCGCTTGCTGTTCCCGGACCCGCCTCTCTCTCCGCTCCCTCTCAAAGACCTCGAGCTGCTGCCGGCAGCACTCTGCACGCTCTGCTGCGGCCGCCCGAGTCTCCTGAGTGAACCCCATGAGGTCTTCTCCGGTGGGGTCCCACTCGAACTGTGCCTCCTCCAGCGGGGGCGAGGTCCTCTTTACGGGCTTCGGAGCCGGAATCAGGGGCTCGCACATGGGCCTTGCTCTCTGGAGTTCCAGCTGAATGTACTCCTGGGGCCATATGAAGGGCTGCCCATCCGGGCACGTATGCTGGGCGAATAGATCTTCACCCAGGTGCGGCACTCGAGATGTTGAGGGCACGTTGATGGTAGCGGCGCCCGGGTCGACCAGGCCTTGCGACCAGGCTTGGGGCACCCTAAAGGCAAAGGGCACCGTAAGAACGGCGGCGCCCGTGGTTACTCGGCCCTGCGACCAGGCCGGTGGCTCCGCGGAGGTAGGGGGCGCTGTTGGTATTGCGGCGCCCGGGGGTACTAGGCCTTGCGACCAGGCCGGTGGTATTTCCTGCTTGGCCACGCTCGAGGTCGAGGCGTGTGACGTCACAGGGGTCGCGGCCGCGGTTTCCGGTTGAGGCCTAGTCGGCGGCGGTGACGATGCAGCGACGGGCACGGCAGGGGGAATTTCGGGCTCTGCGACGGGGAGCTGGGGCAGGCACGCGGTTTCCCGGCTCGGGGTAGAGACGTCCCCTTTACCTGCCTCCGTCCGTTCAGCTCCCTTCTCGGCGCCATCTCCTGCCTTCATTCCTCCTGCGCCATACTCAGAGGCGGTCTGTCTCCTCGTCTCGGGTGGCGTGCTCCGCTGACGGGTTTCGGTCTGCTGGGCCATCTCTCGGCTCCACTCCGCCAACGTCTCCCGCTGCACCCGGGCCATCCTCCGTGCGAGGCCCTCCAGCGCGGTCTGTGCACACTCCCGGTCTCGGGGGAGCTGTGCTAGGATCTCCAGCAGGCCTTCTGGAGTGGCGACCTGCAACAGGCTCCTGACCACTGGGTCGGTGCTGCCTGACTCTCCCTCCATCTCCGGGTAGGCTCTCTCTGGACTCTCTTCCAGACGTCTTGTCTCCGGGTGCGCTCTCTCCAGACTGCTCCAGGCGACACCCATCTTTGTTCTCTTCTTCTGTCTCCGCCCACATCGAGGGTGGTCCCGGGGCAACTTCAGTTCCAGGGGCAGTTCTCTTACGCTGATGGACACTTCCAGCATCACAGTCTCTGTTGGTGGGCGCGGTTTCCGCTTTTGGCGCCATTCTTCGACCTGGCCCACGATGGGAGGTGGCCTCTTGCCACCCTCTGGCACGCCCATAATGGCGTCCGCTCTTCCAAGGCGGGAAATCTTTGGAAATGGCGGGAATCGTCTCCCAGTGGCGGGAAACTCCATGGATGGCGGGAAAAAGCTGCAAATGGCGGACAACCGGCGGGAAACGACCTGTGATGGGGCCCGATGGCGGGGACCCACCGGAACCGGCGGGAGACTTCTTTTTAAGGTAACGGTGAACTTTTCTTCAGGCACGCAGTACCCGGTTGTTGCGGGCACGTTATCCTGCCGACTACGCCAAAGTTGACGCGCCCCCTGGGCCAGTGCTGTTAGGGATACCCGGAGACGGATCAGATGGGGGTTGTAGTCTCCGAGTGGCTGTGACCCGGTCCGTGCCCAGGGTGTCAAGCTCAGTGTGTGGCAGTCCTTATGATGTTACTAGATGTTCTTTTGTGTCGACTACGCCACCCGTTGAATTGCGGTCAGTACGGCCGCCGCTGCAGCAGGGTCCGCTGAGGCTGGTGATGTATGTGCAGCTCAGGTAGTATAACCCCCAACGGGAGGGGTATAGCCTCAGGGGGTCAGTTGCAGAGGATGGGGGTTGTGGTGGTGCAGCGAGGATGGAAATGAGACTCAGAGTCGGGCTGTGCAGTTCAGGGTTTGTTTACTTACTGCAGTTGTTCTGGTCACTCCGGCCTTAAGTGACCACCCGAGCCGTGCTGCGTCCACCAGGTCCTGGACTCGGCCAACCCCCAGGTGATTCTGGAGCGTGGTCCTGAGCTCCCTTTCTGTCCTGTCCTCTTCTCTGGCCTTCCCCACCAGGGATCCACCTATGTCTGGCTCCCTCGGGCCTCTTGGTGGTAAACCCTTGTCTCTGGGTTCCCTGACCCTATTCTTGGTCTGCCTTCCGGGTGGATTTAGTGGGTGATCGTGGCAGATCGGTCCTGCCCACGACCTCCGGTTCCTGGCTAAGGTGTGCTGTAGCCTCTGCCAGCTTGGGATCCGGTACCCTGTTGCCAACTCTTCACCCTCTGGTTTAATTTGGGCTCTTGGAGTTCCTTCTTTCTCCCCCTCTGGGTCTTTCTTTCTCCTCTCTCTCTCTCTCTTGGCCTTGGAGCTGCTCTTCTCCTCTGCTCTCTTCCTCTGCTCTGCTCTGACAAAAGACTGACAGACTGACCCTGATCTAAGATGGTTCCCACCTTATATACTCCCTCTATGTGTGAGCTCAGGTGACCAGCACCCAATGAGCTCCTAGCTTTACCCAGGCTGCTCCCCCTATCTGCCCCTACACTACTGGGATGTTCCACCCCCCTCCCACTCCAGCCAGGAACAGACACTGTCGTACCTGCACATTTCTCTAGTGGGAGTACCATCGGTCTGTTCCTCGGAAATGGGATGTGTGTAGTGCATGCAGCTAACTGAGCTCAGTCCCACACTCCATCCTTACCCGGGAGTGGAATATCACACCTCTGGCTTGAGGTGCAATACCCCTGTAGCAGCCGAATCCTCAGGGTGCTACATATGCGGTCCTGTTTGTCCTTGATTTTTTGTATATATGCTAAAAATCATTGCAGGGAACTGCAATGTGGTAAGTGCTCCTGTGGAGCTGAAGACACCGAAGATGGGGGCATATTAATTGTGCAGGGGAGGTATTGTGCAAGGTGGTATTGTGCAGGGGGGTATTTATTATGCAGGGGGTTACTGTGCAGGGGGGTATTTATTATGCGGGGGGGTATTGTGCAGGGGAAGTACTATGCAGGGGGGTATTGTGCAGGGGGGTATTTATTATGTGGGGGGGTATTGTGCAGGGGAAGTATTATGCAGGGGGGTATTTATTATGCAGGGGGTATTGTGCAGGGGGGTATTTATTGTGCAGGGGGGTATATATTGTGCATGGGGCCTATTAATTGTGCAGGGGGGCATATTTATTGTGCAGGGGGGCTATAAATTGTACAGGGGGGCATATTTATTTATTGTGCAGGGGCCATATTTATTCAGTGTGGAGGAGAAATTTAATCTGTGGGGAGCGAGTGGGGATTGCGTGCAGACACATTATTGGTAGCGAGGGGAAAATGTGTGCGGACACAGTATGGGAAGTGAGGGTGATGGGATGTGTGCGGACACAGTATGGGGAATAGGGGGGTTGAGTGAAAAGGAAATATTAGGAGGTGGGGGAAAACGTGTAAGGAGTCTATTGAGGGGAATAGTGTGAAGAGACAGTATGGGGGAAAAAAATGTGAGTGGTCACAGAGTAGAGACTGAGTAGTGGGTGGCTGATAGCATTGGAGGGCCAGTGTAAGGTCACAGCCAGGAGAGAACAGTATGCTAAGGAGGGGGAGTGTGATGAGCGGGCACAGTATAGAGACTGGGCCCTATAAGGGGGACACAGCGTGAGAGAACAGTTTGAAGAGGGGACCCAGTATAGAAAGGAGAGGACAGTGTGGAGGGCATGTACCATAAGAGGGACAGTGTGGGGGTGATATTTTGTGCAGGGAAAATAGTGAGGGGTAATTGTATATTAAGGGGCTCAGCATAGGGCAGCTATTTTTATTCAGGAGTATTATAATGACTCTGCTATCTTTCAGGGCATTGTGTGGGGATGTGCTGCAGAAGACCGGAGAAGATGGAAGTCTGCAGAGATGAGCTGTGGATGAGAAAAGTCATCATGGCGTCTGGACAAGAGGAAGAAAAGAAAGAGAATGACAGCGTCATCTCTATAAGGTACCTGGATGTAAATGTTTTTTATGATGCTGACATTTTTTTTTTATTATTTCTGTTAGGAGCATTAAAGATGTTGTCCACGTTTATGATGAGTTTGCAGTCATTCTATGTGACTACAGACTTCTGAATTCTCACATTGCGCACTGCACACTGTCAGGATTCTCTTGTGCTGGTGATTTGTATACATGCAGTCACATGCTGACTAGACATGTGTGGCTTCACTCAATGAAAATGAATTGAGGGAGGCCGGACACGTCTAGTCGAAATGTGGCCAGACATATGCAAATCACATACTTGTGGTGACATGACCGTCCACTCTTGCCACCAGCAACGGAGAATCCTAAAAGTGTGCAGTGCATGCGCTGTGAGAATTCAGAAGCCTGCAGTCACATACAGTGACTGCAGACTTTCATCTCAAACCTGGACAAGCCCATTAATTATAAAATGAAGCCCAGTAGCCAATCCAGACAGCAAGTAATATACTCACTCTCAGGATTCAGCTCTGCTTGCAGGTTCCAGCAGTCATCACATGGCCACTTCACTCATATAAGATTTTCATACTTACGGTCAAGTGACAACGAGTTTTTCTTCCTGCTTCTCTCAGAGAGAATTAGGAAGAACAGCTCGTCTGCATGTGATTAAGGCCACGGCCCCACAATTAGTATTTGGTCAGTATTTTATCTCAGGAGGGGGAGCCAAAACCGGGTTAAGAACAATCAGTGAAAAGGTATAATAGAAACAAGTCACCTATTCTGCATTTATCACCCACTCCTGGTTTTGGCTCCTACTCCTGAGAAAAAATACTGACCAAATACTGACCGAATACTGATAATGGGGCCATGGCCTTAGGGTGCAAATCGCATATGTGCTGGGAAAAGAGCTCGGGGGGGGGGGGCTACCCAAAATTCTATATCTTCTTCAAGTTTTGTCTATTAACATCCCTCAACCCTTTTTTCAAAAGAGCAAGACTCTAATTTCTAAATTTATATGGCAAAATAAAAGTCACAGAATTAAATATTCAACACCAATAAAAAGGAAAAACAGAGGGGACTGGGACTTCCAGACTTTGACAACTATAGACTCGCCACGCATCTGGCTAGAACCAGGAAATGGCGGATGTCTCGACCTAGGCGGTTATGGGTTGACTTGGAGCTCAGCTCCCTTAAAGGAAACATTAGACAATATCTCTGTCCAACACCGTACAATAAATTCAAATATTGTGAAATAATAAACTCACTCACCAAACTAACCATAGGTATCTGGAACAAGACTAATAAAAAATATAATTTGGTCCCTAATATATGTAACTATACTCCGTTATTATATCTGATTCCAAATAGATACAAATCCATCAAAAATAAAATTAAATCCTCAGGAAAATCTTCTAGCATACAAATCGGCCAATTAACTCAGAAAAATAATATTCTCCCTAAGGACAAACATAAAGTTTTATTCAATAACATTGAATTACCAGATCCTGAACTTGAAATTCTTAAGGAAACAACTGGAATTAATTTACCAGATATTTCTATTGATCAAGCCAATAACACAACACAGAATATTTTCATCAAGGCGAATGAAAACAAAAAAGTAATCTCCAAAATATACAAAATCCTTTGTGACTCAGGAGAAACCCCCCAATTTATTAGCAAATGGGAGAAAGAATTACCGTATTTTTCGGACTATAAGACGCATCGGACCATAAGACGCACCTAGATTTTAAAGGAAGAAAATAGGGAAAAAAAATTTAAGCCAAAAATGTGGTCATGATGCCTTGCTATGGGGGAGGGGGTCTGTTGCTGACACTGGTATTGGGGTAATGTCCCCCAATTCTCTTAATCTCCTCCATCCTGGTATGTATGGGCCCTCCTTCCCGGTATAAGTGGCCCCCATCCCATCCTGGTATACCTGGCCCTCAACCCCATCCTGGTATGCATGGTACCCCTTGATCCCCCATCCTGGTATGCATGGCACCCCTTTATCCCCGATCCTGGTATGCATTGCACCCCTTTATACCCCATCTTGGTATTCATGACATCCCTTGATTCCCCATCCTGGTATGCATGGCACCCCTTTATCCCCAATCCTGGTATGCATGGCACCCCTTGAGCCCCCATTCTGGTATGCATGGCACCCTCTGAGCCCCCATCCTGGTATGTATGGCACCCCTTGAGCCCCCATCCTGGTATGCATGGCACCCCTTGAGTCCCCATCCTGGTATGCATGGCACCATCTGAGCCCCTATCCTGGTATGCATGGCACCCCTTGAGCCCCCATCCTGGTATGCATGGCACCCCTTGAGCCCCTATCCTGGTATGCATGGCACCCCTTGATACACCATCCTGGTATGTATGGCACCCCTTGAGCACCCATCCTGGTATGCATGGCACCCCTTGAGCCCCCATCCTGGTATGCATGGCACCCCTTGAGCCCCCATCCTGGTATGCATGGCACCCCTTGAGCCCCCATCCTGGTATGCATGGCACCCATTGAGCCCCCATCCTGGTATGCATAGCACCCCTTGATCACCCATCCTGGTATGTATGGCACCCCTTGAGCCCCCATTCTGGTATGCATGGCACCCTCTGAGCCCCCATCCTGATATGCATGGCACCCCTTGAGCCCCCATCCTGGTATGCATGGCACCCTCTGAGCTCCCATCACGCTGCCTACAAAAATAAAATAAACAATCATACTCACCTCCTCTCTCCTCCAGCGCTGTCCCGCTCTGCTGCCGACACTCTCACTGTGTGAGCTGCGCATGGCAGGGCGCGCATGGCATCCCTGCCATGCGCCCTCACACAGCGTGAGATGCTGTGATGGAATAGTCACTGCTCTCTGCGCCGGGACTCTGTGCGTGGGGAGCAGTGACCATTCAGTCTGTTCAATAGCCGGCACATTGTACCGCAGCGCGGCTCCTGCTGCGGCCGGCGGTCAGTGTGCCGCTATTAAAGACCATGGATTTATATAGTGTGACCAAGTAATAGTTAAAAAAAAAGAATAAAAATTGTAAAAAATAAAGATTATACTTACCTTCTGATGGCCCCCGGTATTTTCTCCACTCCGTCTGGTCTGTTGTATGGGTCGCGGTGGTGTGAAAGGACCTGCGATGACGTCATCGAGTCATGTGAGAGGTCACGCGACCGCCGACGCCAGCGGTCGCGTGACCTGTCACATGACTAAATAACTTCATGGCAGGTCCTTTCACACCACCCAAACCCATACAACAGACCAGATGGAGCGGAGAAAATACCAGGGGCCATCGGAGGGTAAGTATATTCTTTATTTTTTATTTAAATTTTTTTTTTAAATTCTATGGTACCCGAGTCTGGAGGAGAGTCTCCTCTTCTCCAGACCCGGGTACTATCCGCACATAGAATCGCATAATATCCGTGTATGCAAATGTGCTGATACGGATAATATGTGTTTCAATGCAAGTCAATGGCGGCAATTACGCTGCGTGTCCGCAAAATTAATGAACATGCTGCTTATTTTTCCACAATGATAATCTGCAGCGGAAATTTCCGCAGCATGTGCACAGCACATGTGGATTATCATTGGAGCACGTGTTACCAAGCGTTTTTTAAGCGTTTTCGCTGCGGAAATTCCGCGGCAAAAACGCTTGAAAAACGCATAGTGGGCACGCAGCCTTAGAGTCTGAAAGTCAAAAGATCAAAACATTGTTACCCTTTTGCTCGTCAGTGTATGTATAAATATATATACTGTAAATATACATATACATATAATCTGTAGCTTTGTTGACATAAAATGAGAGGGGCACAAACACACTACTTGCACAAGTGCACCAAACTGTCAGTATCTGCCTGAATTAACCGCTCTCCTAGAATAGTCCACCAGGATATGGTAGCTGAGCTCCCTGGAAACCAGCTGTACACTATGTAAGGTAAAAGCTCATTGCAGGTGAATGACAGTTTATAGAAAAAAGCATTCAAATTGCAAAGTTGAAGAAAGCAGAATTGCATACGTTACCTTATGCAGAGTGCAAATGAGTTTCCCAAGATTTCACCAAGTACAGGAACATTTGTTGACCTCTTTAGGTAATCAGGCAGATGTTTGAAACAATCATATCCAGTCCATCATTCAGGAAAAAAATATACAAATTTTTGTTATTGTCTTAAAAATAAAATAAATACACTAACAAAATACCCTCCAAATTCTGCATGTTTGAAGTTTTTTTTGTGTACTTTTTTATTCTCAAACCATTAAAGAAATGATATATATTTTTTATCACATGGACTGCGCGCATTTGTTTCAAACCTGTCCAATATCAAACTTTCTTATTTTCTTATTTTCATGCTAACGAACTTATGCAATTGAATAAAATCGGATAAGATTGGAACAATTACATGGGAAAACCCCTTTCAGTAGCTTTAAATGTCTGTCTTGGATTTTTGTAAATATATACAGTATGTCATAATAGAGATAATTTGATAATTTCTCAATAATCTTGGGTGCGCTCGGATAATATGTCATAAAAGTCATGAGTCATTTTCTGTCGTAACTTTTGAATGTAAGTGCCTTTTGTAAACCAAGTCTCTTGAGCTGCTGTTATCAGAACAATATACTGTAGCTGCTTCGACAATCATGGAAAGAAAATAAAGCAAAAAATGCAAAAATCATAAAATTAAAACAATTTGGAATATAAGTAGCAAGAGTGGAAATACTTAATTTAAAGCAGAATAAGGGTTCTGTAATCATGGGGTTTCCACCATTTAGTGGTTTGCATGTAAGTTACCAGTTTAGCTCATGATATCTGGAGGATTCAGATGCAACAGAGAAATTAAAGCAGAAGAGAGTGATAAGAAGCTCTATGACATTGAACAGCATTGGCCCACGTACTGTTTTTGCACAGGGGAACTCTTATACGTGCAAGAACTGAGGTAGAATACAAATTTTGGTTTAAGGGTCCTTTAAGGTACTATACAAGGTAGTCTGCCGGCACGAGAATTATGTTTTTTTTTTAATCCTTTTCACATGACATAAGCACCTAAACTATTATGTTCATATCCTTAAGCAAACAGGTAGGTGTGTAATGTCCTTAGAAAACATGAACTTTTCACTAAAGTTATAAAGACAGCACCATTTAAAGCTCACATTACATCTAGCAACAGACTGTGTACTTCATAAAACACATCACCTGAGCATGTCAGGGAATGCGAGCAGATAAAATCAGAACAAGAGTACAGATAAAAGGTAAACAGCTGCACATACAAGGTAACAACATGCACATAATATTTGTAGAGAGCTGCTCCATGATGGCGCAGCTATGGTCAGTCACTAAGGTTTAGCTGCATTGTGTATTAGGATTTTTAGGTAGTCGGAAATCCATGCATGATATGTTAACAGGTTGAGGATATTAGAATATATGGACCAGTGATGGACACGGAAGAGGGTTCCTGAGCAAGAACAGTATACGGGCCCCTCTTTATGTCAGTAACAGGATCTGTTTGCTAATTTGCAGGTGAAAGTGGGCCCCTTACCACTTAGGTCCATGTGCGGCTGGACTCGTTACACTAATGATATGTCCACCTCTGAGACCAACATCAGGCCATCTCCTAAAATCATTTTAAGAAGGAAGAGGAGGGCAAGACGTGGCATGCTGACACCAGTGCTGGTCAAAACTGAGCACCTCATTGCAAAGTGAAATAAATATAGAGATGCAAGCTGATGTAACTGCAAAAGTATGCAAACAAGTAAATGTAGCAACAGCTGGCACCAGTGCTATATGGAGCGGGCATAGCTCCTAAGCCAGATCCATATAGCCACTTTCACCGGTATGTACAGGGTGTGGCAATAAGGGGTTAATAAGTTGCACAATAGAACTGTTCTTCAAAGTGGAAATGAATACATTTCCATTCATTAAAGCCATCCTTGAATTTTCCAAACGGGGTCAAAAGGAACGTAGAGAACAAAATTTCCAGCATCTACCATGGTATGAAAAATTAAAACATGATTTTTAATTGCGTTATTTAAAATATTTAAGAACAAAACATTTCGATAAAATCGAGGAGGCAAAAAGAGGGGAAAAGGTAGGGGGGACGCAGGTATACGCGTTTCAAGGATTAAGAGTATTCAGCTCGAAACACGTAGACCTGTGTCCCCCCTTTTTTCCTCCCACACTGCCCCCTCTTTTTGTCTCCCCGATTTTATTGAAATGTTTTGTTCTTTCATATTTTAAATAATGCAATTAAAAGTCATGTTTTAATATTTAATACCATGGCGGACTCTGGAATTTTTCTTCTCTACATTCCGAACAGAGTACAGGAAAAACAAAATACTATATCCTACAGTTGTGGCCAAAAGTATTGGCACCCCTGCAATTCTGTCAGATAATACTCAGTTTCTTCCTGAAAATGATTGCAATCACAAATTCTTTGGTATTATTATCTTCATTTAATTTGCTTGCAAGGAAAAAAACACAAAAGAGAATGAAGCAAAAATCAAATCATTGATCATTTGACGAAAAACTCCAAAAATGGTCCAGACAAAAGTATTGGCACCTTCAGCCTAATACTTGGTTGCACAACCTTTAGCCAAAATAACTGCGAACAACAGCTTCCGGTAACCATCAATGAGTTTCTTACAATGCTCTGCTGGAATTGTAGACCATTCTTCTTTGGCAAACTGCTCCAGGTCCCTGATATTTGAAGGGTGCCTTCTCCAAACTGCCATTTTGAGATCTCTCCACAGGTGTTCTATGGGATTCAGGTCTGGACTCATTACTGGCCACCTTAGAAGTCTCCAGTGCTTTCTCTCAAACCATTTTATAGTGATTTTGGAAGTGTGTTTTGGGTCATTGTCCTGCTGGAAGACCCATGACCTCTGAGGGAGACCCGGCTTTCTCACACTGGGCCCTACATTATGCTGCAAAATTTGTTGGTAGTCTTCAGACTTCATAATGCCATGCACACGGTCAAGCAGTCCAGTGCCAAAGGCAGCAAAGCAACCCAAAACATCAGGGAACCTCCACCATGTTTGACTGTAGGGACCGTGTTCTTTTTTTTGAATGCCTCTTTTTTTTCCTGTACACTGTATGTTGATGCTTTTTCCCAAAAAGCTCTACTTTTGTCTCATCTGACCAGAGAACATTCTTCCAAAACGTGTTAGGCTTTCTCAGGTAAGTTTTGGCAAACTCCAGCCTGGCTTTTTTATGTCTCGGGGTAAGAAGTGGGGTCTTCCTGGGAATCCTACCATACAGTCCCTTTTCATTCAGACGCCGACGGATAGTACGGGTTGACACTGTTGTACCCTTGGACTGCAGGGCAGCTTGAACTTGTTTGGATGTTAGTCGAGGTTCTTTATCCACCATCCGCACAATCTTGCGTTGAAATCTCTAGTCAATTTTTCTTTTCCGTCCACATCTAGGGAGGTTAGCCACAGTGCCATGGGCTTTAAACTTCTTGATGACACTGCGCACGGAAGACACAGGAACATTCAGGTCTTTGGAGATGGACTTGTAGCCTTGAGATTGCTCATGCTTCCTCACAATTTGGTTTCTCAAGTCCTCAGACAATTCTTTGGTCTTCTTTCTTTTCTCCATGCTCAATGTGGTACACACAAGGACACAGGACAGAGGTTGAGTCAAATTTAATCCATGTTAACTGGCTGCAAGTGTGATTTAGTTATTGCCAACACCTGTTAGGTGCCACTGGTAAGTTACAGGTGCTGTTAATTACACAAATTAGAGAAGCATCACATGATTTTTCAAACAGTGCCAATACTTTTGTCCACCCCCTTTTTTAGGTTTGGTGTGGAATTATATCCAATTTGGCTTTAGGACAATTCTTTTTGTGTTTTTTCATTGAAGACAAATTAGATGAAGATAATAATACCAAAGAATTTGTGATTGCAATCATTTTCAGGAAGAAACTGAGTATTATCTGACAGAATTGCAGGGGTGCCAATACTTTTGGCCACCACTGTATATCTTGTTTTGTTTTTTTGTTTCATAGTACTTTTATATTCTCATTCAGTAAAGAAATTAAAGTGAAAGTCCCATTTCTTTTAATTAATGATTTATCCTGAGAGAATGTGATAACACCCATGAAGAAAAGAAATCACTGTTGAATAGTTTATAATATGTTATTATTATAGTAATGTCCACAGACTTCTTTAGTGAGTCATTGTATGTCAAGGTAACCTAATCTATGATAGTATATACTTTTCTTTAGTGGCTGAGTCATGCCTAGATATAAAAGTATAAGAAGGATTCAACACCAGCCAGCCAGAAGATACCTACAATGTCTTCTCTGGGCAAAATTTAAATTTCTAACTTTTATCCAGAGCATTGCTTTAATTCTTGCCAAACTCTAAAGCATGATATCAAGTTTGGATATGGTTGCAACCTGTTATGTTATGTATTTCTTTGGCTTTTTTATTTCTTTTCTGGAAACCACTAGCATACCAATACTTTATGTTGGCAAAAAATAACCTCAGTACATCAAACCAAAGCATAACAAAAAAATCTAGTTCTTAGAACACTATGTGGAAAAAAATAATAATCTTTGTTGTTCTTCCCAAAGATGTGCTTTTTTCTTCCTGAATAAATTATTCAATTACAACTCGACACAATGAAATCCATTATCTCTTGAATGGAAAAACATACCAGTGGAGGTGTGGTTAGAGCTGTCCAGTGAGACTTTTACCACAATTTATACTGAATTTACTTATAACATATAAGTCTAGTTTAAGTGGTAATGTAATTTATAATAAGTAGGGTTGAGTGAGTATGTTCTGTCCGAGTATTCTCGGGCCGAGCTCCGAGTATTTACAGCTGCTCGGTGATATGGTTGAATCGCTCCCGTGTGCATGATTTGCAACTGTTTGACAGCTTTATTACATGTGAGGAATGTGTAAGAAATAGAAATTCCTCACATGTAATAAAACTGTCAAACAGTTGCAAATCATGCACACAGGAGCGATTTAACCATATCACCGAGCAGCTGTAAATACTCGGAGCTTTGCCCGAGCATACTCGCCGAAAGGGTTAATAGAACATACTCGCTCAACACTAATAATAAGTAATAAACCACCGTTCTTCAGGAACAACCTGTATAATAAACATGGAATAAGGAGAGCAAAAACATGGAGTTTTATAGGTTATGTATAAAGATAAATATGACTTTATTAGCACATACAAATTAGTCAAATACATATAAATATAAAAAAGACGTGTAGGAGGGATATAGGGGGTAGCAGCAGGGGCATAAAACACACAGAGGACAGTGTCAAATCACCTAGCTTGAGGACTAGGGGGAACACTGAACTCAGGATTCATGAAAGGCTCTAAAGCCTAACAAGACCAAGTGGTATGTAGGCAATGTCCTTAAAGTTAAATAGCCATAGTGACAGTACAAAGACTAGACCTGATGCTGGTGTACCTATCAAAGCATGGAAGTCTGACCAAGATAAATTGGAAACTACATGGCTTACCCTGAGTGAGCACAGCGCCCAGATAGATATGACGAGTAGATATGTACCGCTTCCCGGCGCGCGTTTTGCGTACAGCATACGCGGCTTTATCAAGGGAAGGTACAAGTGTTGTGTTTGAGGACCTTAAAATACCCAGGTAACCAATCATGTGGTGCACCACGTGATCGGATCACGGCCAATAGCATTATGTATGCGGCGCATGCGCACGGAGCAGAACGGGCCCAGCACAAGCTGCCCCGCGGTCACATCCTGGAGCGCACAGCAAAAAGCAGCGCGGGCACGGATGAAAGATGCTGGGCTGCAGGACCAGGAATACGAATGCTCCAGGCGCACGCGCACCACAATGCCAGGGCAGGTAGGTATATGCATTTAATGGCAAACATACAATTTCACAGGAGACATAAAGGAGGGGGCTGGAAACAGCAGAGCTAGGGGGAAGCCACCCATGACTGGGGTTGGCCTGGAGGTTTCATTCTCCTCCCAAGTCTGGTAGTTAGAATGGAGCAGGTTGAGGATTGGGTAATGGGAAGCAGGGGGGCGGGTAGTGAAAAAGGGGGTATTTATAAGGAAAAGTGCGGGAAAACCGCCATTCCCTTAGGAACAACGGAGAGAGTTACCTGCAATGGCATCCATTCAATCCCTGGTGGGCCAGCTTCAAATTGCAGCAAGATCACGGAGAGAGGGATGGCTGGAGGCCCAGCTATCTGCCTTGCTGGGAACAGCCGTGGACGCAGAAGCACAGTCTGGATCTGTAAGAAAGAGCAGGAGGAGGCCATGGCCCCCGGAGAGACTGTCACCTGAGGTACCCACGTGGAACAGGCGCAGGCTCCGGAGCCCCTCTGGGGACCCTGCGGGTTGAGAGCAAGATAGGGAGGTTCCTGCCCGCCGCTCTCGCCCCGGCAGGAATCTACCCAGCCGGTCTGTTGCCGCCGTTCAGCTCGGAGTGCGGCCTACACAAGAGGCGAGGGACGCACCAGATACACAGCCGACGGTACAAGCATCGCGAGACACGGGAGTTCGGGCCGTAGCTGGGGGGCGTGTGCATGGCGCATCTGCGACGCGTGGCGCGCTTGCGTCGCGCTGCGCGCCTGCCGGCAACGGCAGGGCCCAGCAGGACTGGAGAAGAACCGGAACCATCGAGGGAACAGTGCGGAGGACGGCAGGCACCACTGGCGATGCTCCTGTCGGGGTGCCTGCTGGGACAAACACGAGGAAGACGGGGAGGCAAGCACCCACGGGCAGACAGCAGTTATGGGACCCACTGCCGCGTGGCTCAAGTGGACGACGTGGAAGGGAAGGAGCGGCGGGCAGCATCGAGCTGCCTGGCAGCGCCGGTTCGGGAAGCACGGACCAGGATTCCAAGGCGGGATAGTGGAATACGGTCGCCGAGACGACAACGGCCAGCTGTATCCGTTCAGGTCCCCCCTGGTGACGAGGAGGGCAGGGGCGCAGGCCTGGAGGAGCGAATGGACACCAATGGATCCGACTACAGTAGCGACCGTGATGGAACGAGCGAGCATCTGGATTCAGGATTTCTGGCTGGCGGGGACACAGCACCTGCGCAGCGGAGTGAGTATGATCGTACAGCCTGTTTGGGGCCCGCGGGGGCGGTTTTGCTTGATGAAGGTAGTGATCGAGAGGTAGAATCGAGGGGGAGGGGTTTAGCCGGTCCGGATGGGGCAGGGGTATCCGGAATTAGAGATATATTATATAGCATGTCACAGGTTTTGATGAGAATGGAGAGTGCGGCAGCGGGTGGGTCAAGAGGATCCCCCGTGGATGCCTGGTTACCAGGGCAAGGGTTGTCGCCGCAACCTACTGGGGTAGAGGTAGGATCAGCGGCGGGCATCGAGGGAGTAGCGACTGGGGTTTCAGTCTCGGTACAGACGGAAAAGGACAAGAGTGATACTGTGAAGCTTGATGACAGGGCAAAAGGGGAGGTGTATGTGTGCTTCGAGGGGCCGCTGGGGACACACTTAAAGAAAGAAGTGAAGGAGAAAATTTGGCGTGATGAATACGTGGAAATTTTCTCCCTTCTTCCCCTGAAGAAGTTTAATTTAGACAAGGGGAAGAAGGATGATAGCAAGAAGGAGGAGGAGGAGAAGCGGAGGTGGCGCTTGATTCCCCAGACTTTTGCTAATTGGCTTCAAGCTTTTGCTATATTGGCCGGGGTCATTGGGGAAAAGTTTCCTGAGAATTGCTCGGGTTTATTCTGCTATTTAGATGCGATTGGGGAAGCGCATCGTACTTACGGGGACAAACATGCCTTAGGTATGATGAGCAATTCAGACAGAGGAAGGCGGTACGGCCGGAAATCAGGTGCGACCAAAAAGATATTGGGCTTTGGTTAAAAGTAATGGCTCCCGCTAGATACGGGCAGTCCTTTCACGGGAGCGGGAGTTACTCATCAGGAACAGGCGGAGGCAGCCAGGGAGCACAGGGAGGAAAAGATAAGTCAGGAACGTGCTGGCAGTTTAATGACGGCCAGTGTAAATTTGGGAATGGCTGTAAGATCAAGCATGTTTGCTCCCTTTGTAACGGGAGCTCCCACGGAGCGGCAAAATGTTTCAAGAAAGGAAAGGGACGAACGTCAGCGGGTTCTGGTCAAGGGGGCGACTCCGGTGAATCTTCCAAGATGGCCCCCTTTCTAAATAGATACACTGATCAAGTGAAGGCCAGAATTATTAGTGATGGGTTTTTAGAAGGTTTCAGGATCCCGCCTCCTGAGCATACAGTCCCCTTTTCGGTTAAGAATCTTAGGTCCGCTTTGTTGCATCCAGAGGTTGTTAGTGTTAAGTTGTCAAAAGAAGTTGAGTTGGGTCGCATGGCGGGGCCTTTTGATAGCTTACCAGTGGAAGGCGTGATCATTTCTCCGTTGGGGGTTGTGCCTAAGAAGGAGCCGAACAAATTTCGTCTGATTCAGCATCTGTCGTACCCAAAAGGTTGTTCAGTCAACGATGGTATAGCCCCAGAATTATGTTCTGTGGAATATACTTCATTTGATGCGGCTGTGGCTTGGGTTCGCAGGTACGGGCATGGGTCACTGTTGGCAAAAACGGATGTTGAGTCAGCTTTTCGGCTCCTTCCGGTTCACCCGGACAGTATTCCAATGTTGGGTTGTTTTTGGAACAATGGTTACTACTTGGATAGGTGCTTGCCCATGGGCTGCTCTATTTCTTTTTCATTATTTGAAACGTTCAGTACTTTTCTCGAATGGGCCGTCAGGGATGTTGCAGGTGTCCAGTCTGTTATCCACTACCTGGATGATTTTCTGTTCATAGGCCCACCTGATTTGTTGGATTGTAATAATTTGTTAGCAACCATGGTGTGGGTTGCGGAATGTTTCAGCGTTCCTCTGGCAAAAGAAAAGACCGAAGGTCCTTGTACGGTATTGACTTTTTTAGGCATTTTGATTGATTCGAAACATATGGAGTGTCGACTGCCCGAAGAAAAGTTGCTGTTACTTAGACAGGAGGTTGTGAGAATGGTAAAATTGCATAAGATGACTTTGAAGGAGCTTCAATCACTGCTGGGGAGACTGAACTTTGCCTGTAGGATCATGCCTATGGGTAGAATATTTTGTCGTAGGTTGTCAAGGGCAACGGCGGGAGTGCAGGCATCGCATCACTTTATTCATTTGAAAAGAGAGCATAGAGAGGACTTGTTGGTGTGGAAGCGTTTTTTGGACACGTACAATGGCAGGTCGTTGATTCAGCAGGATTTCCTGAACAGCTTTGATTGCGAGATTTATACCGACGCGGCTGGCGGAGCAGGATATGGAGTTTTCTGTAAGGGAAAGTGGAGCGTAGGCAAATGGCCCAATTCCTGGAAAGAGAGGGGTTTCACAAAAAATCTGGTTCTTTTGGAACTGTTTCCAATTGTAGTCGCGGTCTGGATTTGGGGAGAGTCCTTTTCAAATCGGAGAGTCTGGTTCCATTGCGACAATATGGGAGTGGTGGAAGTGATTAATAGCCTATCGGCCTCGTCTCCTCCAGTCATCAAGTTGGTCAGGGAATTGGTGCTGCGCTGCTTGGAGCTTAATGCATGGATTTCGGCTGTACATGTGCCAGGTGTCAAAAACTCTATAGCGGATGCTTTGTTTCGTTTCCAGTGGGAGCATTTCCGTTCATTGGCACCAGAGGCAGAAGTCGCAGGAGTGGAATGCCCTTCGCGGTTGTGGCAGCTGGTTTTGGACGAGCCGGGAGATTGATCCAAGAGTCGGTGGCGAGTTCAACCTGGGCTGCTTATGAGGCATCGTGGAACATATGGCAAAGTTGGGTGTCACAGTGGGGGGCACTAGAGAGTGACAGGGATAGGATGTTGGCGATATTGTTTTTTGCTGGTAAAGCAGCGGACTCAGGGTGGTCAGCATCCAGAGTGAGTAAATTTATAGCCGGGCTTGCTTTTGGTTTTAAGTTACAGGGTTTGACTGACGTTACGAAATCCTTCTTGGTCAAGCAGGCTCTCAGGGGTTTTCAAAAAGGAAACAAGAGTTTGGATAAGCGTAGGCCAGTCACGTTTAGCATATTGGAAAGGTTGGGTCTGGTTTTGGAAACCATTTGTTGTTCCAATTTCGAGGCGGCATTGTTTAAGTTGGCATTTGCTCTAGCCTTTTTCGGGGCTATGAAAGTGGGTGAGTTGGTAGCCCCTAGTAGGAGGAGAGAGGGAGGTCTATTAGCCGAAGACATGAGCTGCTGGGCCTGGGGGATCGATTTTTGGATCAGACGGTCTAAAACGGATCAGTTTGGAAAAGGGAAGCGTGTCGTGTTAGGTAGAGTGGAAGGGGCTCTGATGTGCCCTAGAAGGTGCTTAGAGGCCTACTGGCAATTGTGGCCAAATAGATCGGGCCCACTATTACGGCATCGCGACGGGTCATTTCTTTCCCGTTTTCAGTTTTTAGCGGTCTTAAAAAAGGGGGTGCAGGAGTTGAGTCTCAGTCCCGAGATTTACGGTTCGCATTCCTTTAGGATCGGTGCAGCGTCGGAGGCTAATAGACGCGGTTTAGGGGCTGAGACGATAAAATGGATCGGAAGATGGAGTTCGGACCGTTATTTGTCATATGTTCGCAGTTAATTGCCGCAAAAAACTTTGTTAGATGTGGAATAGTTGCTAACCTGCTTGTTTATTATTCTTTTAGGTGATGTTCCCTCGTTAGTCTGGATCACTGGACACTCATATGTGCATTGGGGGGCGCTGCGTGCCGACGTAAGGAGGGATGGTAGGCAATTAGGTTTTCCAAGGGCACAAGCAGTCATAAGGTGGCTCGGTTTTAGGGGCATGGTATGGGGGCGCTTTTTGTCGGAATTTCATAAAGCGGTGAGGTTACATCGAACACCGGATATTTTAGTGGTGCATTTGGGAGGAAATGATTTGGGGGCACGTCCAGTGAGGGAGTTGATTATGGATATTCATTTTGATCTATTGAGATTGTAGACCTCGTTTCCGGGGATTTTGACGGTCTGGTCGGATATAGTGCCCAGGAAAAAATGGCGGGCGGTTCGATCGGAAAAAGGCATAAACAGGGCACGAATAAAATTGAATAGGGCAGTGTCTGGCTTCATGGTAAGGAATGGGGGCATAAGTATTAGGCATTTGGAGTTGGAAGTAGGGGTTGGAAATTTGTGGAGGAAGGACGGGGTGCATCTCAATGATATAGGTATGGATATTTGGGCCCTTTCAATACAGGAAGGAATTGAAAGGGCGTTGGTGGCTTTAGGGCACTCACGAGCCTAAGGTTTCAGGGCTGTTCGTGGTGGCAGGGGGGGTGGGGTTCTTGGAGTTGGTTTAAATTGAGTGGGGGTGATCTGGCAGTCGGTTATGGGCTCTGGACGGGGTTTTACCTCGGGAGCAATTTGTTGGTTGGACTTCCACGGAATGTGGAAGTTTTGGTGCCCTCGAGCTGGTGCTGAACGGCTGAGGGTAAAATGGCGGTTTAATTTTGAGTTATTTAAAGCCAGATCTATTAGCTCCAAGAACCCTCCCTCCATTTATTCATATATATATATTTATGTTATTGTTATTTGTTGTTTGTTAATAAACGGCCGCTGTGGCCAAAATATTTCCAACAGATAACTTGTGGTGGAGTTTTTATTTCAGGGAAGGGATCAGGGGGATCTCTGGTTACGTTGGATTGAGGAAAAAAGGTATCAGTTAAGAAACCGTATTGGCCGTAACAGGTCATGCATCAGAAACAACAAGTTCATAAGAAAAAACATAAGTCAAACATGAAAATTGAATGAGATAGACGTGTCCTTCAAAGACAGGATAACTGCAGAGTATAGATGTTGATTTCAAGCTCATCTCTAAAAAATAGAAAGGGCCAACCTGGGCAAATATGGACAAAAAACAGAAGAGAGCAAAAGAAGAGAATAAGTTTAGTGACCAAAAAACAACACATAGAAAAATAAAAATGCTGCAAGCGCAACACCAAGAAGTACCATAAAAACCACTGAATTAACCACAATTTATACTGAATATACTTATAACATATAAGTCTAGTTTAAGTGGTAATGTAATTTATAATAAGTAATAAACCACTGTTCTTCAGGGACAACCTGTATAATAGACAGTATAGCAAATAAACTCATACAAAATATGAGATTAAATATATAAGACAGTCATTGCTCAAACACAGTATTTCATATGCACACAACTATATTGTGATAAAATAAAGAAAAGTGAAAAAAATATATACTGTACATCAATATAAATAATAACCTTAATACTGCCTTAATACTGCCGCAGATATCAGCAATTGTGATAAAATGCTTAAACCTGGATCAGGATTCAAATCAAACTAGTCGTATATGTAAATATTATAAAATAGTAAAACAAATACGGTAAATCAAAAATGTTTGCAGTAAAAAAGTGGTGGGTCCATCAATTCCTTCATATCATGGGTAAGCGATACATTTGGCATTAATTCTTATATCACTCTCAGTTAGATTTTAGAATACAGGAACAGCTGTAATGATTGTCCCATACTAATTGATGCTTCTGATATTTATTCCTTACGTTATTAGATACAGCATAAACCACAGCAAGTTCAGTTTTTATGTATACCCTACTGGATATTGATGTTCATCTACCATTTACTCCTTATTAGACCTTCATGTATACAGTGTTTATTTTTAATATTTCTAAATAATTCATCATTTATACCATTTGACTCGTGGTTTGTGGCTACTCTAACAGTGGTCGATTCTTGTGTTCAGTTTCTGGGAGTACTCCACCATATAGATTTATCTCCTCTTTTTACTTAAAGGGGAACTTTTTACCTATGTTCCCAATCTGGATATGTAATATGTGCTATGTGAATATTGGTATAGTGATATATATACACTACCGTTCAAAAGTTTGGGGTCATTTAGAAATGTCATTATTTTTGATAGAAAAGAACATTTTTTTCAATGAAGCTAACATTAAATGAATCAGAAATGCACTCAATACATTGTTAATGTGGTAAATGACTATTCTAGCTGCAAACGTCTTGTTTTTATTGTAATATCTACATAGGTGTATAGAGGCTCATTTCCAACAACCACCACTCCAGTGTTTTATTGGTACACTGTGTTTGCTAACTTTGTAAGAAGGCTAATGGATGTTTAGAAAACCCTAGAAAACCCTTGCACAAGTATGTTAGCCCAGCTGAAAACGGTTTGGCTGATTTGAGAAGCTATAAAATTGACCTTCCTTTGAGCTAGTTGAGAATATGGAGCATTACATTTGTTTGTTCTATGAAACTCTCAAAATGGCCAGAAAAAGAGAACTTTCATGTGAAACTCGACAGTCTATTCTTGTTCTTAGAAATGAAGGCTATTCCATGCGAGAGATTGCCAAGAAACTGAAGATTTCCTACAACGGTGTGTACTACTCCCTTCAGAGGAGAGCACAAACAGGCTCTAACCAGAGTAGAAAGAGAAGTGGGAGGCCCTGCTGCACAACTGAGCAACAAGACAAGTACATTAGAGTCTCTAGTTTGAGAAATAGACGCCGCACAGCTCCTCAACTGGCAGCTTCATTAAATAGTACACGAAAATGCCAGTATCAACATCTACAGTGAATAGGCAACTCTGGGATGCTGGCCTTCAGGGCAAAGTGGCAAAGAAAAAGCCATATCTGAGACTGGCTAATAAAAGGAAAAGATTAATATGGGCAAAAGAACACAGACATTGGACAGAGGAAGATTGGAAAAAAGTTTTATGGACAGATGAATCAAAGTTTGAGGTGTTTGGATCACACAGAAGAACATTTGTGAGATGCAGAACTGAAAAAAAGATGCTGAAAGAGTGCCTGATGCCATCTGTCAAGCATGGTTGAGGTAATGTGATGGTCTGGGGTTGCTTTGGTGCTGGTAAAGTGGGAGATTTGTACAAGGTAAATGGGATTTTGAATAAGGAAGGCTATCACTCTATTTTGCAACGCCATGCCATACCCTGTGGACAGCGCTTGATTGGAGACAATTTCATCCTACAACAGGACAATGACCCAAAGCACACCTCCAAATTATGCATGAACTATTTAGGGAAGAAGCAGGCAGCTGGTATTCTGTCTGTAATGGAGTGGCCAGCACAGTCACCAGATCTCAACCCCATTGAGCTGTTGTGGGAGCAGCTTGACGGTATGGTAGGCAAAAAGTGCCCATCAAGCCAATCCAACTTGTGGGATGGGCTTCAGGAAGCATGGGGGGGAATCAACATTACCTCAGCAAATTAACAGCTAGAATGCCAAAGGTCTGCAATGCTGTAATTGCTGCAAAGGGAGCATTCTGTGACGAAAGCATAGTTTGAAGGAGAAAATTATTCTTTCAAATAAAAATCATTATTATTACCTTGTCAATGTCTGGACTATATTTTCTAATCATTTTGCAACTCATTTGATGAATAAAAGTATGAGGTTTCATGGAAAACACAAAATTGTCTGGGTGACCCCAAACTTTTGAACAGTAGTGTATATAGCCTGAGTCAAAAAATGCCACCAGGTACCAGCAAAAATGTGCTAAGTACCCCTTTAAATAATGCTGTTGGAAGTTAGACAGTGTGCAATTAGAAAGAAGTGTGGTAGCTAATATCAAACTACTATGGCAAAAATAGAAAAGTACCAGCCAGGCTCCGTACTTGCATGCTGTGTGACGTCACATGCCATTCATGGCTCTCGCTTTGCATTCATCTCCAGGGATGCACCTGGCCGGGGCTCCCTGGCGCTGCATCACACTTGTACCCGTACCTCTTTGGCTTTTATACACCTTCTGGATCAGAAGTAACAGCTTGCTTTGAATATTCTTTTTCTTACATCCACTACAGGCAGAAAGACCCTGAGGGCTCGCTCACACAATCGTAGCACACGGCCGAGTGCTACCCAATGTTTTATCAGATAGCACTCAGACAAATGTTATATAATTAGAAATCACAATATACATCCGATAATTGGATCACGCGCACTCATACAAGTCTATGGGTGTGTGTGAAGCATCGTATTGCACTCGGATGCCATCCGAGTGCAGTCTGACATCCGCGGACGGAGACAATGGAGAAGATGGAGAAATTAAGTTCACAGCTGTGATGCAATTCTCGTAGGCTAGAGTATCACATTACAATAAGATGACACTTGGTTAAAACTCTGACAGAGTTTGAGTCGAGTGTCATTAGCATAATCGGCCCAATTCTCTCGCAAGAGATAATTGACGGCTGTGTGACCACTGGCCTAAATTTCAGACTATTGGACACTAATCCAGTAGTGTTGAGTTGGGTGTATCATCCACTTAGCACTATTATTAGTACCATATTTTTCGGACTATAAGATGCACTTTTCTCCTCCAAAATTTTGGAGGAAATTGGGGGGTGAATCTAATAGTCCAAACCTTCTAATTTACTGTCTTGTTGCTATGGGTGGCGGGGATATGGGGGGGAGCAGCAGCGGTGTAGAAGCATGGTACAGGAGCCTACACTGTCCCCACTGCTAAAGAAAATGAATATTCACTGCTTCCCACGCCCATGGGCGTGGGGAGCACTGAATATTCATTCTCCTTAATCGCAGGCGTACAGTGTCTGCAGCAGAGGCAGCTCCTGAAGCAGAGGCAGCTCATGGGCGTGGAGAGGGGTCGAATATTCATGGTCTTTAATAGTGGGCACACGCGATTGCCCGGCAGCAGCAGGAGCCGCGCTGCGGCTAGAGTGTGCGCCCACTATTAAGGAGTGTGAAGTCACTGCTCCCCACGCCAATAATCCCAGCTTGGGGAGCAGTGACTCTTCTGGCACAGCATCTCCCTGTGTGAGTGCGCATGGCAGTGATGTCATGCGCGACTCACACAGGGAGATCCATGCTGGCAGCAGAGCAGAGGGATGAAAGGTGAGTATGACTGTTTATTTTTTTGTGTAATGGGGATGGGGTGCCAGGCACACCAGGATGTGGGGGTGCCAGGCAAACCAGGATGTGGGGGTGCCAGGCATACCAGGATGAGGGATGTGGGGGTGCCATGCATGCCAGGATGAAAGGTGCCATCCATACCAGGATGAGGAGGGTGCCATGCATACCAGGGTGAGTGGTGTCAAGCATATCAGGATGAGGGGAGTGCCCTGCATACCAGGATGAGGGAGGGGCATGCATACCAGGATGAGGGGCGCCATGCATACCAGGATGAGAAGTGCCAAGTATACCAGGATGAGGGATGAGGGGTGCCATGCATACTAGGATGGGGGATATTAGTACAGAATTTGGGGATATTACCTCTAAAACAGTGTTAACAACAGACCCCCTCCCCCATAACAGTGCATCATGACCACAAAATCATTTTTCAAGCTGTTGTTATAAAGTATTCTAATTTACTGAGATAATGACTTTTGTGTTTTCATTGGATGTAAGCCATAATCATTAACATTAACAGAAATAAACACTTGAAATAGATCACTCTGTTCGTAATGACTCTTTATAATATATGAGTTTCACTTTTTGTATTGAAGAACTGAATCAAATCAACTTTTTGATGATATTCTAATTTAGTGAGATGTACCTGTATGTCCCTTATCCTGGGTTACATCTTAGTATATATGTCCCTTTTTCTGGGACCCTTCCTTGTATATATATCCCCCACCCTGGTTATGTCCCCCATTCTACTGCTGCTCTTTAATGCATAGAAAAAAAATTAACGATTCCACTCATCTTCCCTCTGCTCCACCTCTGCGTGGTGTCCATTTTTGAAGCTGGCAGCTGACTTCCGCATGTAAGCGACGTGAGTGCATGATGTCACTGCCATGCATCCCCAGTCACATGCACGCTGACGTCTGCTGCAGGCCTCTGATTGGCCAACAGCGTGTATTTCAACGCACGGACCCCTACACTGCAATACACTTCAGATGAATGTGTGTCCTCAAGTTGAAGTTTGCACTGGTGTCGGAGGGCCCCTCAGCCTCACGGGCCTGGCCGCGGTTGCGACATCCGCAACCGCAATCATTATTCCCCTAGTTGTCACGCGGGTAACTTGAACACTTACTCAGCACTGTTCTACTCACTGTGCTCACCGCTTTGCTCATCTCTGTCTCAGGCCATCATGCTGGAACTCCCTCTTGTACCATTCCCAGCACACCTGCATCCTCCTCTTGCTGAGAATGTCCACCTTGTTAACCCTAGAACGCATATCTGGGGCCTCGCAGGCCCGCCCTGTTAATTGTTTTCTATTTTCTGCAAGATTGCTTTAGTTAGAATTTTGAAACTCTAGGTATTCCTCAGCTATATAGTTGTTTGTCATTTTTGTTTGAGTTATTCCATGTTATTTGCACACGGACCTAAAAGGCCCCAGGTATGTGAAAATGTAGATTTTTATGGTCATGCGTTCTAGGGATAAAGGGAGGCGTGGCCAGACTCTGCAGGAATTTACACTTGTGTGTCCTACAGAGTTTAACTTCCATGGCCTATTCCCTGCCTGCAGGCAATATATTAAGCAGCTCCGCCATCCACACCTTGCCTAGTATCAGTAGTTCATCTCCTAGTATCATGTCTAAATGCATGTTTGTATTGACTGTCCTGTTACCAACCAGACTTGTATACCCATCCTGTCTGACCTCTCCGCTCCTGACCTCGGCTTTGTATTCTGAACCTATGCTGCCTACCCCAACCTCAGACATCTTGACTATGTCTCTGCCTACACCCTTGGTGCCTCATATCCCTGCCTTGACCCGCTGGTCAGCTGCTGCAGGTCCGGACACTGCCCTGGAGTGGCACCTGGTGATTACCCTAACCGCCCAAGCCTATCCTCACCATCAGAGGCTCTAGTGAAGATCAGGAAGCCACTTAGTCACGCCCATCCAGGGTCAGCCCGGACAGTGACGCAGTGGGTCTACACCCACCATTGTCACAATGGTCTCAGGATGCTTTACTGTTTTTGGAATGAAACAGGTCTCAAGCTAGCTCTCACCTTTTCTTCTCCAGATAATCATTCTTTCAGATGTCAAAAGAAGTTTGAAGGGGGATAGACCAGATAAAATAACTTTGCAGGAAACACATGGATTCGGTTGCAGAGGACTGGGAGAAAAATTATTTTCTTGGATCTTTATAACTCACATTTTACAAGCGAAGAGAAGTTTCCACATTTCCTCCTTATTTGTGAAAGAGACCTCAATTTATTCAGTCTCCCCTCAACAACTAACAAATACATCATTATTATAAGCTGTCTTTTAACAGCAACTCTCTGGATACAAAGTACACAAACCTCTCATGTTGGCATATTCTTGGGAAAATATTCATAAACTTATCTTCTCTCTGTTGGTGATGCAGATTGGAGGAGGGCACTATCCCTCACATTAATTTGACTTGCTCCCAGGATGAACAGTTTTGATCCACAATGAGGGAGATCTCCTCAATTACAGGGTGGCACCTACCAGATGAGTTGGCCTTCAATTCTTCTAGGTACACTTGTAGGTTAGTTATTGATGGAACTCAGAAGGGAGGTTGTTTTAAACATCTTCGAGAACTAACCACAGATCTTCTGTGAATGAAGGCTTGCACAAATCCTTCTTTCTCTTCATATAATCCCACTTGATGATGTTGAGATCAGCACCCTGTAGGGGTTTTATGATCACAACCTTGTTCTTCTTTATGTTGAAGATCATTCTTAATGACACTGGCTATATGTTTGAGGTCATTGTCTTGCTGCAGAATAAATTTGGAGCCAATCAGATGCCTTCCTGGTGGTCTTGCATGGTGGATGAATATCTGTAGTGTGAGAGACTAAGAAGGCATGTTGATATTTTTATATATTAGTGAGACTTTTAAGCATTCCATAGGACTATGCATGCCTGATCGACTATGCAGAACCAATCACAACTATGAGATGTTTTTCAACTGTCATAGCTGTTAGATGCTAATTATCAAAATCTATAGTGCAACGAGTGTAGTCTTTAGAAAAATTAAGAAGAAACATGAATACTGTACTAACAAGAAACATCATGTGCTATATTTAAGATATTAATATTGTGCATTAAAGATTATAAAGGATTGTGTGAAATAAGTATAGAAACATATACTGTAATATTAGAGATTGATATGAATAGCAGCAACATATTCTGCAGCACTTACAGACATTATCATCACTGTTCCCATTATGGCTCACAATCTAAATTCTTTATCAGTTTGATCTACAGAGTGGGATGAAATCGATCCTCGGTGAGATTTGAATCCAGGACCCCAACCCTGTAGAGCAGTAGCACTAACCACTGAGCCACCATGCTGCTTACATTGATTTTTATTGATTTCCTTGCAATTTTTTTGCTTTGGCCTCAATTGCATTATATATGCCCTAACATAGGTGACATTACCTATCTTAGGTATGGCATATAAATATGCCACATATTCCAGGAAAGTTGGGACCCAGAGTATTTCTATAAAAGCACAAATATGAGTGTAAAAGCAATACAGTGTAAAGTGGCAGGATAGATCACTCACCCACTTGTGCCTGCCCACTCAACAATAAAGACTGCTGATATATGCTGAAAGATTACCGGCATGAGAGGAGACTGCTGTACACTTTCTACACGTGTACATTTGGACTACAGATAATACATGATCCATTCGTCAGATAACTGAATGAGTTTCAGTTACATTTGCTTATGTTATCAAAGTTCTCTAAAAACATTCTCTCAAAATATTCCTTAAGGCAAAAAACCACATAGACTAAAATAATGGATCTTGGTCTTTTTAGATTGATCTTTATTAGTAGATCTTAAAAAGGACCACTAATGGTGCAAGAGGTCATTTTTTAAGTTATATCTAATAAATATTGTGATTTTATGAGGTGATTTATCTGTGACTTTTTTGATTATTGTAGTCAAACATTTCTAATTGTCGGGTATTTATTAGGAGATCTACAGCAATTCTTGTTGGTTAATATCAACATGAGGGTCACAGACTTCTGCATCTTTTCTGATGTTTCAATGATTCAACTGTATGAATGTATTGAAATTGAAATATAATATACTTTAGTTTTAATAGTGACAGTTCATTCATAGTCAGCAAAGTTTCAATATAAAAGGTAGAAACAATTAACTTCAGACTGACAATTTAATGCTGGAAAACTATTTTGTTGCTTCCTATGCTATAAGCAGGAAGGACATTGAACTGAAGGACATAGTCCAATATGCCCTACCCCATGACACACTGCTATAATGTCAAGGAGACAGGAAACAATCCTTAAATAATGTATCCTGAAAGTACTCTTTATATGTTACATATTTTTATGAATAGACCTTGGTCTTTTTGTTTACCTTCCGTTAATTAATCTGATACCTCCACAAATTACTCGACAAATGCATGTTCTGATATGTATAAATTAACAGCAACTACATACCATGAGTTTAATGGTGCAGGCACATATCTGTGTGAATGTCTGTGTGCTGCAAATAAATAATTGTAAAGCTATTTATTTTAACACATTTGAATATATGATTATTTGATTTTCATTCAGACTGAAATGGACAATAATCTACAGCAGAGGTGGGCAATTCATTTTCCCAAGGGGCCACAAGAGAGACTGTGACCGTTGTGGCGGGCCGTATCGATCGGCTGAACTTTATTCTGCTCATTATTATTGTTTTATATCAATTTTTATCACTTAATCTTGAGCATAATTAAGTCTGGTGACTCGCTGCTACTGTTAATACATGTAAGGTGTTCTTCCCTGTAACAGCTAATAAAAAAAACATATCATTTACTGAAATTATAAATTAAATAAAGCAGCAAATTATTCTGCCCCTGCTATTCAGCCTTTGTACCTTGATCAACAACTCACAATAAAATATGATGCTCCTACAGTCCTCACACACAGTATGATGCCACCACGCAGCTCACCACATAGTGTGTCCCCGCAAAGCCCCCTACACAAGTATGATGTTCCCACACAGTATGACGTCCCCACAGAGTTCCCCACATAATATGATATCCCCTCACAACCCCCCCTACACAGTCCACAATCCTCTCATGTTGGCATATGTGGTGAGGCCAGGGACTGGAAATTCATATTCCCAGTTATGAAGGTCTCAGCAGGATGCTAGTCTGTCTGACTTCAAAGGACCCCAGGGTGACAAGCCAGGAGAGAATTGAATACAGGTCAGCTAGGATATATACCTTTGTAGTGCAAACGCCTATTCCTGACAAGAGTATGGGGGAGCTAATTGAATCATGGCAATGAGGAATAGCTAATTGAATTACCTCTGAAGTCAGGGGAAGCTCTTGTGTTAGATCAATTACCATGCGCACCTTACAATGAGAATATTGCTGGGAAATGGATTATGAAATGTCTGATAGAAGGGAAGAGGAGATTACATGTAAATCGCCTATTTTCTGCCCTGCCCAAGTTATGTATAAATGTGTTCCTCTGTGAGAGAGGAGGGGTCTTCTGTTGAGGGTCACCTGTCGCTACAGATGGGCAGAAAGACAGAAGGAACCACCCTGGACCCATGACAGCACCCTTCCTGCCGTGTCCAGAGACCTTTGATGAAAGTGTGGTATATTCACTTTTATTCCTTTTAATTTTACTGTATCGTATTACTGCTTCCTTACTGTATGTGTCTGACTACTGTATATATATATCTTGTAGCCGCTTGTATATATTGTACCTAGCATCGCTCTTTTGAGTAAATATATATATAAAATTTACAAGCTCGCTTCACATTATCCTAAACCCGGAACTCACGGAAGTTGTGAGGAAGGATCAGGGGCACGTGGCTCCGATCGGTTTGTGACAGCATATTCTTGGGAAAATACAGTGCTGCTCACAATTATTGGCACCCCTTCATTTTTTTCATAGACTGTACAATATCTTCAGAAATAAATGAAAATGTACCAAAATATATCCTCAGGATTTTGTAATTAGTGGTTCAAAGAAATACAACAATAAAATATTGTTTTTCAGCTTCCATGTTGCAATTTCAAAGAAGAAACAGAATAAGCAGCATGTGCAGCAATAAAGGCACTCCTACTAAATACTTGGTTGCCCACCCTTTGGCATTGCTGACAGAGTCCATACGTTTCTTGCAGCCATCTATAAGCTTCTTGGACTTCTCAGCTGGAATTTTCTCCCACTCTTCCTTTGCAGTTTGTTCAAGCTCTTGAATGTTTGCAGGGTTCTTTTTCCCAATGGCAGATTTCAGCTCACCCCAAAGATTTTCAATGGAATTGAGGTCAGGACTCATTGCTGGCCATTTTAAAACAGTCCATTTTTTCTTTTTAAACCATTACTTTGTACTTTTGGATGTGTGCTTTGGGTCATTGTCTTGCTGGAGGACCCATGATCTTTGACTTAAGATTTTCTTACACTGCGTAGGACATTTTGCTCTAAAATCTCTTGATAATTCTCTGATTTCATGATTCCTGTGATACGGTCAAGGTCTCCAGTACAGGGTGCAGCAAAGAAACCCCACAGCATTATTGATCCTCCCCCATGCTTAACTGTTGGTAAGGTGTTCTTTTCCTTATAAACTTCATTGCGCCGTCTGTAAACAAATTGTTGCTTTGCATTGCCAAAAAGCTCTATTTTTGTTTCTTCTGTCCACAGAACATTTTCCCAGAAGGATTGTGGTTTGTCAAGGTACTCTTTGGCAAATATCAATCGTTCCTTTTTCTGTCTTTTCTTCAGCAATTGTTTCTTTCTTGGCCTTCACCCATACAGCTCTGTTTGGTTTAGTGTGCAGTGTATGGTACTTGTTGAAACCATGACCCCAGACTGTTCCAGGTTGGCCTTCAAGTCTTTGGTTGTTTGATGTGGTGTTTTTTCCACCATTCACACCAACCTTCAAAGACATCTCTTGTCAATTTTCCTCTTTGCCCTATGTCCAGTGATGCTCTTGACGGTTACATGCTTGGCAAACTTCTTAATAACATTGCACACATTTGGAGGTGGCCTTATACTCTTTGGAAGTCTTGTGTTTGCTAATAATAGCAGTTCTAATGTCCTCAGACAGCTCATTTGTCTTCACCATTAAATTAATTTAAAGGGTGCCAATACCAGTGTCAGCAAGCTTTAGGTTTTTCTAGTTTCCCTCCCATTGCTTTTTGTTTTAAATTATTGTTTATCATTTGCTCTTTTGTATTTAACATGAGTGCTCTATACAAAAAAAAACAGTTTCACTTGATTCATTTTTTTCAGGAGATTTTCCACATTATGTACCGTATTTTTCAGAGTATAAGACGCACCTAGGTTTTAGAGGAGGAAAATAGGAAAAAAAATATTTAAGAAAAAAACGTGGTCATGATGCCTTGTTATAGGGGAGGGAGTTTGCTGCTGACACTGGTATTGAGGTAATGTCCTCCAATTCTGTTAATATCCTCCATCCTGGTATGTATGGCCCATCCTTCCTTGTATACTACCTCTTGAAGATCATCAGGAGAATGCCAAGAGTGTGCAAAGCAGTCATCAAAGCAAAAGGTGGCTACTTTGAAGAACCTAGAATATAAGACATATTTTCAGTTGTTTCACACTTTTTTGTTAAGTATATAACTCCACATGTGTTAATTCATAGTTTTGATGCCTTCGGTGTGAATGTACAATTTTTTGAAAGTCATGAAAATACAGAAAAATCTTTAAATGAGAAGGTGAGTCCAAATTTTTGGTCTGTACTGTACGTGGCCCCCATCCCATCTTGGTATACGTGGCTCTCATCCTCTTCCTAGAATGCATGGCACCCCTTGATCCTCCATCCTGGTATTCATGGCACCCCTTTGATCTACCATCCTGGTATGCATGTCACCCCCTGATCCCCATCCTAGTTTTCATGGCACCCCTTGATCTCCCATCCTGGTATGTATGGTACCCCTTGATCACCCACCCTGGTATGCATGGCACCCTTTGATCCCCCATTCTGGTATGTATGGCACCCCTTGAGCCCCCATCCAGGTATGCATGGCACCCCTTGATCACCCATCCTGGTATGTATGGCCCCCCTCATCCCCATCCTTGTATGCATGGCACCCCTTGATGCCCCCATCCTGGTATGCATGGCACCCCTTGATACCCCATCATGGTATGCATGGCACCCCCCTGATCCCCATTCTGGCATGTATGGCACCCCTTGATCACCCATCCTGGTATGTATGGCACCCCTTGAGTTCCCATCTTGATATGCATGGCACCCCTTGATCACCCATCCTGGTATGTATGGCACCCCTTGAGCCCCCATCCTGGTATGTATGGCACCCCTTGAGCTCCCATCCTGGAATGCTTGGCACCCCTTGAGCCCCCATCCTGGTATGCATGGCACCCCTTTATCCCCCATCCTGGTATTCATGGCACCCCTTGATTCTCCCATCCTGGTATTCATGGCACCCCTTGAGCCCCCATCCTGGTATGCTTGGCACCCCTTGAGCCCTCATCCTGGTATGCTTGGCACCCCTTGAGCCCCCATCCTGGTATGCATGGCACCCCTTGATCACCCATCCTGGTATGCATGGCACCCCTTGATCACCCATCCTGATATGCATGGCACCCCTTGAGCCCCCATCCTGGTATGCTTGGCACCCCTTGAACCCCCATCCTGGTATGCTTGGCACCCCTTGAGCCCCCATCCTGCTGCCCGCAAAAAAAAATAAACAATTATACTCACCTCCTCTCTCCTTCAGCGCTGTCCCGCTCTGCTGCTCACACTCTCACTGTGAGCATCCCTGCCATGCGTCCTCACACAGTGTGAGAGCGCACACACTGTACTGCAGCGCGGCTCTTGCTGCCGCTCTGCGGTCAGTGTGCCTGCTTTTAAAGATCATGGATATTCACTACAACCCATGGGAGTGGGTTGTAAGGAATAGTCATGAGCTTTAATAGCGGGCACACATACAGCAGAGCGCAGCAAGGGCTGCGCTGCGGTACAGTGTGCCGGCTATTAAGGAAAATGAATATTCCCTGCTCCCCACGCCCATTCATTTTTTTAGTAGCAGGCACAGCGCAGGCTGCAGCAGTCGGCTGATGCCTCCTGTGCCCCGCTGTTCCCCCGCTGCTGCTCCCCCAGACCTCCTACCACGCAGAGCCACAGTATATAGAGGGAGGTAGTATTCGGACTATAAGACGCACCCCCCCACTTTCCTCCAAAATTTTGTAGGAAAAAAGTGTGTCTTATAGTCCGAAAAATACGATACTTAAACTTCATGGGTGCCAAGAACGATTAGCAGGACTGTATTCATAGACCCATCTCCTCTATGTTGGTGATACAAATTGGAGGAGGGAACTATCCCTCACATTATCTGGACTTGCTCCGAGGGTAAACAGTTTTGATCCGCAATCATGGAGATCTCCTCAATTACAGGGTAGTATCTACCAAATGAGTTGGCCTTTTTACTTATCAATTCTTCTAGGTCCACAAAGTCCCCCTATAAAGTATGTCCCCACAAAGTCCCCCTACACAGTATGATGTCCCCACACAGCCCTCTTACCTAGTATTACTGTATATCCACACACAGTTCCCCACACAAAATAATGTGTGGCTGTCCCGGTCTGTGGGCCGCACTGGAACACCCAAAGGGCCGCATATGGTTCATGGGCCACACTTTGCTCAGGTCTGATCTAAAGTAAATCATGTTTTGCATACAAAATATCAATGAATAATTTCAAATATAAAGAAAAAACAATGGAGGAGTGCGAAATATGCCTTCCTTTGATGGGTTCATCATAGAAAGGAGGTTTTCTTGTGAGAGTACCATTTTTCTGCTTCTATAACTGAAAAAAGAAAAGGAACAATAAATGTTAGTGTGAATCCTGCTTTGTAAACTGGAAGGCAGTTGTCCAAAACTTTGATCATACCATTTACATATACAATACAGAGCAAAAAGTTTTACACAGGTGTGTAAAAAATGCTGCAAAGTAAGAATTTCAAAAATAGAAGTGTTAATACTTTATTTTTATCAATCAACAAAATACAAAGTGACTAAACAAAGGAGATATCTAAATCAAATCAATATTTGGTGTGATCATCATTTGCCTTCAAGACAGCATCAATTCTTTAATGTACACTTACACACAGTGTGATGGCAGTGGGTGTGAACCCACTGCACCACTAGCCAGGCCCTGGAGGGGCGTAACTAAGTGACTACCTGGTTTTCACTAGAGCTTCTTGTGGTGAGGACAGGCTTGGTCCTTTAGGGTAGTCACCAAGTGCCACTCCAGGGAAGTCCCAGGACCTGCAGCAACTGACCAATGGGTCAAATGCAAAATAAGAAGCACAGAGGGCGAAAACAGAGACGTGATCAGATAGTCTGAGGTGGGCGTGAGCAGCACAGGTTTAAAATACAAAGCCGGGGTCAGAAGCGTAGAGATCAGACAAAATGAGTAAACAAACAGAGTCCATAACAGGAGAGACAAAACAATAAAGCACCTTGACAGGTAACTAGTAACAAACTGCAACTAGGACCTAAGCTCACGCAAGGTGTGTATGGAGGAGCTAACTAATATATCCACTGCTGGCAGGACATAGGCTAGGGAAGCAAAACAGTGGTTTTAAATTGCTGTAGAGTCTGGCTGTACCTCCCTATAGCCAGGTGGAGACTTTCCAGCAACAGGAGCATGTAGCAGTGCTGGAAGTATTGCATGAGGCAGTTCAGAGAGATGGTTTGACACTGAGAGGACCAGAGCAAGTGCGCGCAGTAAGTAGGAGGGCACTTACAAACCATGCGAGTCACCGACATGAAACACAGCTTTTGAAGGAATTCTACAGGGCAGTGATCCCAAGGATCTTGGAGAACTAACCACAGATCATTTATGGTTGTAGACTTGTGCAAATCCTTCTGTCTCTTCATGTAAAAACAGACAAACTCGATGATATTGAGATCATAGGTCTGTGGAGCTCATAGCATCACTTGCAAGACTCCTTGTTTTTCTTTATGCTGAAGATAGTTCTTAATGACATCAGCTGCAGGTTTGGTGTCATTGTCCTGTTGCAGAATAAATCCAATTGTCTTCAACTAGAATCATCTCTGCAGATGCATGGGCCTTCTGCAACTTCAACCTACTGCTCCAAAGACCTGCTGATTTACCCGTCGTCTGCTGTAAATGTGGCACCCCAGGGGTCTGGTTTCCACAGTAACGGCAATGTTATGTCTGAGAGCAGGTGGGAGGTCTCTTGGTCAGGGATCCTGTGCATGCCACACCTCCTGCCCAGTCCTGGGAGGGGAAGAACTTCCCCTATATAAACCTAGGGCTGAGGCAGGGTTAGTGAGTAGAGACAGAGAAGAGAAGCAGATATAGGAAAAGAACATCAGGAGCTCTGTGGGAGCAGTGCTACAAGGAGTCAGGGGCTGGCAGCTGCAGAGCTCGCCCTGACTGAGAAGTTATCACCGGACCCGGAGTCCGAGGCTGTGGGGACTAACTCCTATCCAGCAGCAGAAACCGACCGGCAGGGGATTGCAGGTCCTCTGGTCCAGAAACCCGAAGGCACGGTCACACGCATGGGACCAGCACCGCCGTCGTGGAGCGGAAGCTACTAGAAGGCCCCGAGTCACCGGCCATACGGGTGAGCACCACACGGTACACTCAGGGACGTGGGCTACTTATACCCGCTTCTAGCAAGGTAGCCAGAAGAGTATCGTTAGTTTGGGAGGCCTACAACTCCGCCTGGCCAGGGGAGATCCCATCTGCTCAAGGACTGACCAGGCCCCAATCGCTAGCCAGTACTCCGGGAGGGTCTATCGTTGTCACCAGTAAAGACCCTGAACTACACCGTACCGTCTCCGAGTGGTTCCTGCTACTCCCATCATCCACGACGGCTGCCCTGAGGCCATACCCCTCCCGTTGGGGGTTATACTATCACGCTGCACAATCCTACCACCGGCCTCAGCGGTCTGCCCTGCAGCAGCAGCTCCTTAGCTGTACTCAACGGGTGGCGTAGTCGTCCAACATCTACCGCTAATACAGTGCCACTTAGTCTGACTCCCTGGGCACGGACCGGATCACCGCCACGAGACTACAACCCTCAAGAGATCCGGCTCCGGGTAAGCTCCCGCGTGCGCAACGCAGCGCGACACAGGCCCAGGGGCGCGTCAACTTTTGGCGTAGTCGGCAGGATCTCGTGCCCGCAACCACCGGGTACTGCGTGCCTGAAAAAGACTGTTCAAACTTACCTGTGGTGAAGATTCCCGCCATCCGGCGCCATCTTCCGCTTCCTTCCCGCCATCGGTGGAGTTTTCCCGCCATCCGGCGCCATCTTCAGCCTTCTTCCCGCCATACGTGGAGTTTTCCCGCCATTGGACGCCATCTTGAGGACGCCGCGCGGGAAGTAGAGGGGCGTGGACTCCGAAAGCGCGCGAGAACTGAAGCCCCGCCTCACGTCCGGACGTTGCGTAAGGTCCTGGAAGGAGCCCAGCAGACGCTGACGTCACAGGAGCGCGACGGAAGGTCCTCAACCCTGACGATTCACTGCGGAGCCGCGGCCTACGGAAGAGGATCATCGCAAGGTAGGCCACGGTCCACTAGGGGGGAGAAGGATGCCGGATACGGAGGCGAGCTTCACCGCTTCAACCCCCGCCAGCGCCACCGCTGTTGCGGTCATGCCTTTCACCATGCCCTATATCCCGGGGGCAGCCTGGCTACCCCAGTACTCAGGGGAGTCAAATACCCTGCATGACTTTAGAGAAAAGCTGGATAGCCTCTTCCAGGTGTACCCCCTCACAGAGGAGCAAAAAGTGAGCATCCTGGTGGCCCAATTAACCGGGGCAGCCCAAAGGGAGGTAAAGTCCTGGCCACCTGGGGGGAGGACTGTCGCAGGGATACTAACCCGGCTGAGGGACACCTTTGATACCCGCACCTCAGCCGAGATCAAGCTTAGATTCTACGGGTGCAAACAGCGGGCACATGAGAGTATAAGGGACTATGCCCTGAACCTACAAGAGGCCCTGAGAGCCATTAAGCAGACCGACCCTGACGGCGTGGGAGACGAGGACAGGCTGTTGACTGAACAATTTATAGAGGGTTTATATTGCAATGCCCACCGAACCCAGTTGCGGGCAATGGCCTTACAGGACCCTCATCTGGGATTTGCACAGTTCAAGGACAGAGCCATCCGGGTGCTTTGAGAACCGGCACCAGGTGGCGTTGTGACCCCCAGACGCCCCACTACCACTTACCACCAGGAGGCGGCGCCCTTGTCGGCAGGGCCTGTGGGAGCTGATGCGCAGGCTTTGAACAATGACCTGGCTCCAGACCTGCACCATCAGGTCCAAGAGCTAGCTAAAAGCGTTGCTGCGCTAACCCGAACTGTGCAGTCTTTACAGGTTTCCACTCCAGGGAAGATCCAGCTGGCATCCGGACCGGAGGACATCCCGTGGCGTCGACCAAGGAGGACCCCACCGGCCAGAGGAAGACCCAGCGACCGATACAACGAGGACGGACGACCCATCTGCCGCCGCTGCAATCAACCCGGACATATGGCAAGGTACTGTCCTTTAAACTGGCACAACCTGGGGTAGAGGGCCAACCCCCAGGAAAAAGATCACCAGGCCCATCGAACTGGCGCGACAAATATGTGGGAGGACGTCCAGTCTTACCCGTGGTACTGGATGGCATTCCTATGAGTGCCCTACTGGACACCGGGTCACAGGTCACCACCATCCCGTACGTGCTCTTCAAGCAGTACTGGAATGACTCGGATATCACCCGCTACCCTGACGACGACTTGAGTATCATCGCCAGCAATGGTCAGCCCGTGCCACAGATTGGATTTAAAGAGGTGACCATTAAAATCGGTAGAGTCGAACTGGCAGCACAGGGACTGATCATTGTAGACATTGACAAACACGAGAGTCACCCAAAGATAACTCTAGGAACTAATGTAATTGAAAATTGTCTTGCAGAGGTGATTTTCCTTTTACAGCAGGTTGCCAAGAACGCCAGCTCCGGCCAGCAGCGAGTGCTCCAGAAAGAGATCCGGGCACTGATGCGACGGCAACAGCTAGAACTCTCCGGTGGTGAGATTGGTAGCGTGCGAATGTGTGACCCTTTCCCTATTGCCATGCCCCCGAAAAGTGAAATGATGATTTGGTGCCGGGCAGCTATTGGTCTGAGAGGTAGAGATTACCAGGCAATGGTAGAACCAGTTTACTCAGACAGTAGGCCCACCATTTTGACAGCACGGGGGGTGGTCAATGTACGCCATGGGAGGGTGCCCGTTCGCATAATAAATATCGGGAAGAGGGAAGTGTACCTGCCCCAGTATGCCACGCTAGCCAAATTGTATACCATCAATCAAGATTCCATACAGTCCGTAGAACCCTTGCCTCCATCTTCCCCGGAGGAAGGTAACGGCTCTCAGAAAACAATGGAGGACTGGTGTCAGCAACTACAATTGGGTACTGACTCCACTCCCTCACACCAGAAACAGGGAGTCTATCGGGTGGTTCAAGAGTACGAGAGAGTGTTTAGTAAACACCCGTTAGACTTCGGGCGAGTCAAGGGGGTAGAACACCACATCCCCACGGGAGACCATCCTCCCATAAAAGAGAGGTATCGACCCGTACCCCCTGCACACTACCAACACGCCAAGGGGATGCTTAGAGACATGAAGGAGGCTGGGGTGATCAGGGATAGCTGTAGCCCCTGGGCAGCTCCACTAGTCTTAGTCAAAAAGAAAGACAACACCATGAGGATGTGTGTAGATTACCGGAAAATCAACCGTATCACACACAAGGATGCGTACCCCTTACCAAGGATAGAGGAGTCTTTGGCTGCTTTAAGATCTGCTAACTTCTTCTCTACCTTGGATCTCACTAGTGGGTACTGGCAGGTTCCTGTAGCAGAGGCGGACCGGGAGAAGACCGCATTCACCACCCCGATGGGACTTAGCGAGTTTACCTGCATGCCGTTCGGACTCTGCAATGCACCAGGAACCTTCCAACGATTAATGGAGTGCTGTCTGGGCCACAGAAACTTCGAGACGGTCCTGCTGTACCTGGACGATGTCATCGTATATTCCAAGACGTATGAGGACCACCTGAAACACCTGGCGGAAGTGTTCGAAGCTCTGGCAAGCTACGGCCTAAAGGTGAAACCCTCCAAGTGTCACCTCCTGAAACCAAAGGTGCAGTACCTGGGACACGTGGTGAGCGCTGATGGAGTGGCTCCCGACCCTGATAAGATCACCGCAATTAAGGAATGGCCAAGTCCCTCCAGTGTAAAGGAAGTGCGGCAGTTCCTCGGGTTGGTAGGCTATTACCGCAGATTCATCCCCGGTTTCACCAAAAAGGCAGCTCCTATGCAGGACCTCCTGATAGGCCAGTCCCGGAAGGCCAAGAACCAGAAGCAACCCTTCAGATGGGAGAAGTTAGAAGAAGAGTCCTTCCGCCAGCTGAAGATGGCCCTCACGGGGGATGAAATCCTGGCGTACCCTGATTACAGCCAGCCCTTTATCCTCTACACCGACGCAAGTAACATCGGGCTAGGAGCCGTGCTATCCCAGATCCAGCAGGGGAAAGAACGAGTAATCGCTTACGCCAGCCGAAAACTGCGACCCACCGAAAGAAACCCTGAGAATTACAGCTCATTTAAGCTAGAGTTCCTGGCAGTGGTGTGGGCAGTCACCGAACGCTTTAAGCACTACCTCGCTTCTTCCCGGTTCACCGTGTACACGGATAACAACCCGTTGACACACCTGGACACGGCAAGACTCGGTGCCCTAGAGCAGAGATGGATGGTCCGTCTGTCCAACTACGAGTTCACAATCAAATACCGGGCAGGACGCTCCAATACCAACGCGGACGCCCTGTCCAGGATGCCAAACCTACTGGACGTAGGAGAAGATCCAGAGGGACTGGAAGAAGTCGAACTCCCCGCGTTCCACCGTCATGGGACTATCCAGTATTCCCATCGGGTAAGGAGTAAGCAAGCCGCTACGTTTAACCCCTTGCCTCACTACAACTGGGAGGAAACGCAAGACAGTGACCCTGCCGTCCGGCTGGTGAAGGAGATGCTGACTCGGCCAGAGGCTCGCCTTGACCCAGACGCTCCGGAGGAAGCCAAGCAACTGTGGGCTGAGAAGAGTCGACTGTTCCTTTACAAGGGGAAGTTGTGCCGCAGAATGGTTAACTCCCGGACGCATGAACTAATCTGGCAAGTAGTGGTGCCACGGAGAGACGCAGCCATGGTGATGGAAGCATACCACGACGGGGCTGGACACTTCGGATGGAAGAAGCTGGAGTTCCTGCTGCGCGGGCGGTTCCACTGGGTAGGCATGAGAGGAACCATCGAGAGGTGGTGCAGAGACTGTGGCCCGTGCAACCTAAGAAGGAAGGACCGTGCCAGCCAGAAGACTCCCCTGCAGTCCATCGTCACCCGGCAGCCGTTGGAACTGGTAGCCTTGGATCATGTAAAACTGACCCCAAGCAGAAGTGGCTACGTCTACGCGTTAACCATTGTGGATCATTACTCCCGGTTCTTGGTTGTCGTCCCCGTTAAGGACTTAACGGCTCAAACAGCAGCTAGAGCCTTCCAGCAGCACTTCTGCCGTCCACACGGGTACCCGGACCAAGTGCTGACGGACCAGGGACCTGCCTTTGAAGCGGAGGTCTTCCAGGAATTCTGCAATCTGTATGGCTGCCGGAAGATAAGGACGACACCCTATCATCCGCAAACTAATGGACTTTGTGAGAAAATGAACCAGGTGGTAATGGATCTCCTGAAAACGTTGCCCCTGGAAGAACGCAGTCTGTGGCCTGAGAAGCTGCCCGATCTAGTGGACCTATACAACCACATCCCGGTAGGTTCCACCAACTGTACCCCGGCTTACCTAATGAGGGCGAGACCTGGTAAGTTACCTGTTGACCTGGAAATGGGAGTCCTGACACCCGAGGACACTTCACCAGAAGCAGACTGGGACACAGAGAGGCAGCAGCAGTACCGGAAAGTACAGGAGAGCGTGGAGCGAAGTCTCTGTCAGGCTAGGGAAAGACAAGAGAAAACTTACAACCAGTATGCTCCCGCTGTTCCCCTGGTACCCGGAGAGCAGGTCTTGAAGAGGAAAAGACGGCTCCACAAGTTGGACGACCAGTGGGAGAAGGACCCGTACACCGTACTGCCCTCAAGCCACGAGAACCCGAAAGTCTGTACCATCAGTAAAGACGGAGGGGAGACCATAGCCATTGTATCCCGGGATCACCTGAAGAAGTGTCCTGAACAGCTACGGAACCCTGAAGAGGAACAGGAAGACCATCAACCCGTAGAGGAAAGGGAAGATATGGTTAGTACTGTGCTCGGAGACTTCCCTCGGTCCTGGACTCAAGTCAATGGTGCAGTTGTGGTACCCGTCCTCACGTTCCTCCAACCAGCATCCCAAGTGCCTACGGAGCAACAGGTAGAGCTGGAAGAGCAGCCGGTCCAGGAGGCAGAAGACTCCACACAAGCAGAACAGGAGGATCAACCCTCTGCTTATAGTGAGCCTGCCGTACCCCTAGTGAGTCAAAGAGCCGGTAGACAGCTGCCCAGTTTACCCTTGACAGCTCCTACACCCTGTAGTTCAGGGCTAGACAGTCAGCTCCGTAGGTCCACTAGGGCCACTAGAGGCCAGTTACCCGCACGTTGGAGGATTTGAAGTGTATAAATTGTTTTATTTGTGGTTACCTGTTTTTCTTGTTGCTTGTGTATAATTATGTGTTTCTAGTTATTTATAGGAGTCCTTGGTGGATTTACCGGGAATCCTTTGTGTATAGTTGGAGCGTAACCCAGGACGGACTAAAGACTGTTAAGGACTCGGGGCAGGACAGAACCCTACCTGGTTACGTCTCCCTGTTTTGGTGAAATGGACACCTTGCTTTTCTTCAAAGACTGCGCCCGGTTGCGGACACGCCGTAACCATCTTTATGTGTTTTTCTTATTGTATTATTATTGTTATTATCTTGTTATGTTTTTCTAAAAATATGTTTAGTCCCGGAGTACTAAATTTCACTAGGGGGGAATGTGGCACCCCAGGGGTCTGGTTTCCACAGTAACGGCAATGTTATGTCTGAGAGCAGGTGGGAGGTCTCTTGGTCAGGGATCCTGTGCATGCCACACCTCCTGCCCAGTCCTGGGAGGGGAAGAACTTCCCCTATATAAACCTAGGGCTGAGGCAGGGTTAGTGAGTAGAGACAGAGAAGAGAAGCAGATATAGGAAAAGAACATCAGGAGCTCTGTGGGAGCAGTGCTACAAGGAGTCAGGGGCTGGCAGCTGCAGAGCTCGCCCTGACTGAGAAGTTATCACCGGACCCGGAGTCCGAGGCTGTGGGGACTAACTCCTATCCAGCAGCAGAAACCGACCGGCAGGGGATTGCAGGTCCTCTGGCCCAGAAACCCGAAGGCATGGTCACACGCGTGGGACCAGCACCGCCGTCGTGGAGCGGAAGCTACTAGAAGGCCCCGAGTCACCGGCCATACGGGTGAGCACCACACGGTACACTCAGGGACGTGGGCTACTTATACCCGCTTCTAGCAAGGTAGCCAGAAGAGTATCGTTAGTTTGGGAGGCCTACAACTCCGCCTGGCCAGGGGAGATCCCATCTGCTCAAGGACTGACCAGGCCCCAATCGCTAGCCAGTACTCCGGGAGGGTCTATCGTTGTCACCAGTAAAGACCCTGAACTACACCGTACCGTCTCCGAGTGGTTCCTGCTACTCCCATCATCCACGACGGCTGCCCTGAGGCCATACCCCTCCCGTTGGGGGTTATACTATCACGCTGCACAATCCTACCACCGGCCTCAGCGGTCTGCCCTGCAGCAGCAGCTCCTTAGCTGTACTCAACGGGTGGCGTAGTCGTCCAACATCTACCGCTAATACAGCGCCACTTAGTCTGACTCCCTGGGCACGGACCGGATCACCGCCACGAGACTACAACCCTCAAGAGATCCGGCTCCGGGTAAGCTCCCGCGTGCGCAACGCAGCGCGACACAGGCCCAGGGGCGCGTCATAAGCATTAAGCACTCTTATCTATAGTCTATGCACATTAGGCTGCAATCATCTGTGCCAACTCTTGTGGCTATACAGCCTGCATGTGTTTCTCCTGAGCTGCGTATTAACACACCATATGTAAGCATTATAAACTGTTATCTACAGACTGTTCAAATTATGATGCAATCATCTCTGCAAACTTTTGTGTTTTATACAACCTGCATCTACATCCTTGTTGCAACTTCTGCCACCCTAATTCTTACCCAGGGCATTCAGCTTGGGGAACATCTCGACATTTGCCTTCTCCTGCCTGTTTTGATGAATGTTTTAAGACCTGCTGGAGCTTTGTGACCTATTGGACAGTACATGTTAAGCTTTCTCCCCAACAATTTTTTTTCTGACTGGTCAAGAATTGCATATAATTTTTCATTGTTATCTGGAGATGCTTTGGCATGGACTGCATCATTATGGAAACAAGATTATCATAGGATGCATTCTCTACAATCCTTCCTGTCTCCCTTCAGTAAAGTGTTATATCCACACATCCACTGATTGCAAAGGGCGGTTTACAAATGGGACTAACTCTGTGAGATGTTATGCCATCCAGTTCTGTACCCTGTCTGCTAAATTTGCCTGCAATAATGATGCTCTACTGACTATATTTTATGCCAGCCTATCCGAATCAAAGATAACCTTGTTGGTAGGAATTTGCCATCTTTCCTTGATGAATTCATTTCTCTCTCCACCTGAGAAGAGTTGCAGGCTTTTTTTCGTAAAAAAGAAAGATGGATCTCTGAATATTGGGGCCTGTATGAAATCGCACTGAAAGACAGTTACCATTAATATTCAGCTCTGCATTATTTCACAGCATTAAAGGCGCTACCATCTTCACCAGATTAGACCAGCATGAAGCTTATAACCGAATCTGCATTAAAGAGGATGACGAAGGGAAGACTGCATTTACAATATATGATGGTTACTATGAATATTTTGTCATATCTGTTGTATTATGCAATGCATTGGATGTGTTTCCACTTGGTTAAGAAGATCTTTTGTGATATTGTGTATTAGTACATCCTAGTTTATCTTCATGACATCTTAATCTTCTGAAGAGATCTAGACTCACATGATCATTCCGTTCTGAAGAGACTGCTCCAAAATCATCTATATGCCAAGCTAGAAAAAATGTGACTTTAAGCCTCATAAACTGTCATTTCTCTCATCTATCATCGCACCTGAAGGTCTGAGTATAGATACAGAGGAGTCTTCCTCTACTTTGAATTAGCTACCGTTGGTCCCAAAGCTGTCCAAAGATTACTTGGTTTGCAAATTATTATTGTTAGTTGATGAAAAACTATTATCAAGTGGTACCTTGTCTTATGCCTTAATTCTGAATTATGCTGTCTCAGAAGTAGTAGGTGTAATGATTCCACCCCTCAGTGTGGCTAAGGATGCTGTAATTGACAGCTCAGTCATCCAGTCTGGTGCAGGAGCGTGCTTAGCTTTCTGTGCAGTGATTGACAGCTTGGCTGTCCAATCTGTCTGAATCTGAGAGGTGCTAAGCTCCTTTCAGGTGTTCTCTGTTTCAGTGATTACTTAGCTACTTAACGGAGCTGTTTGGTCCAGATAGCTGCCAGTCGTAGCTTTCAGCTCTGTGTGGCTTGTTCCTCTGTGCCTTGTTCTCAGCATTCTGACTTTCTGATACTTTATTGCCAGACCCTGAACTTACCTATTGACTACCTGATTGTATTACCCCTTTTGCTCTGATCCGCTATCTTCCTGGTATTCTGAATCGGACAGTTACCTAACTAAGCCTTTGTCTCTTCCCTCTGTTTATGACGTACTCTTTGACTATTGACTTCAGACTCCTTGACTATCCCAACTCACGGCTTGTCTGTGAGAAGTGACTCGGTGTCACAGTAGGATTCCGCTGTTCATGCCTTCAAGGAACTTAAATCTTATTTTACCACTGCTTCACAGTTATTCCAAGTATTTTTGAAAGAAATTTTCCAATTCCATAGTCTCCCAGATTGCGTAGTTTCCAACCTTGGTGTGCAATTTGTGTCCAGGTTATGAAGGGCATTCTGAAGGAGTTTTAAATATCCTTAAACTTACCACCCCCAAAGCAATGGGCAAAAGAGAGAATAAATCAGTCGATGGAACAATATTTCCTCCAATTGTTATCAAGATAATTGGCCAGATTTGTTTTCTTGGGCCAAATTTGCCCACAATAATTCAGCTTCACAGTCTTTTGGGAAATTATCTTTTGTCACAATGTTTGGCTGAGAACCTCATCTTCTATTGCCATATGCATCTAAAAGCACATTTTTTACTGTAAACAGCATATTTCAGAATATTCATAACATCTGGACTGAGGTGTAATAAAATGTATCTTCAGCAAAATGAAAGAATTATGCCAACCTGTTCTCAACATCTATTCCAGAGAAAAGGTTAGGCTTTCCGCCAAAAACATCCATTTAAAAACTCCTTAAAAAAACTTGGCTCTTAAGTTCATCGGCCAATACTAAATTGTTCAGCAAGTTACTCAAGTCACTTTCCGTCTGAAGCTGCCACATTAAAAATTCCAAATGCTTATCATAACCCCTTACTATGTCCTCTTGTCCTCAAAAAATATTCTCCTACAGCCAACTAAGTTCCTAAATTTGCCTCTGATCCAGACATAGATTAATGAGATTAAGCAAATTCTAGATTGTAAGAAGGTTCACTGAAATTTCTTCTAATTGATATACTGGAAGAGATATAGTCCCAAGGAGAGATGCTGGGTACAGAAAAAAGACATCAATGATCCAATCTTGCCTAAAAGATTTCATACCAAGCATGCTCTTTCTTTTATTCTTCTGAATCTTACTTACTCTTCTGGGAGGGGCCCTAGTTACATACCTGTTTCAAATATACATTTAAGGCCACTGATGTATTTCTGAAGAAGAACAGGGTGAAGGTGATTCAATGCTCAAGTATTTATCCTGATCTGAACCCAATCAAATGCCTATGGGGAATTCTGAATAGACATGTTGAGCATCCCGGCTCTAAAAGTGGTCGTTCTTGAAGAATAGAAAAAGATAGATGTTACAATATGGCGCCAACTTGTTTATTCCATGCCTAGAAGACTTAGTGATATCCTTAACAATCATGAAGATCATGCAAAATATTTGATGTAGTTGTTTTTTATGTGGGTGTATTCATTTTTGCATAAACTAATTTGAGTAAAACTGAAGATTTTGATATGAAAATTATATTATTAACCATACTTCATGTTATGGGTTAAAAAAAATTCTGCGAAACTCAGTCATGTCAAAATTTTAGAAATTGTTCTTGTGTTCAGTAAAATTTTGATTAAAATCTTACTTTTAAAAGGGTGTGTAGTATACTCATTTATGCTGAGCACTGTGTATGTGTAGCGGTGTCCAAACAACACCGCAAGGCAGGATTCAAGTACGGCACAGCAGACGAGAAGGCTGAAACAAAACTCCAGCTTTATTATGTACAAAGGGATTATATGCTGGGCAATGAGAATAACAGTATTTACAATGACAATATCAATAACATGAATACATGAAGAAGCGAGTCATAAATCTATGCTCCAGCTATGGCAATGAAAGCTCAATACAACAGTACACATCAAGTTTCACATACTACTCTAGGCTAGTCCCCTATCTGGCTTTCCGCTAATCGGGCCACAATGCTACAGGGTCCTATCTAAAGAAAACTACACTAAACCCTAGCACAGTTCACCACCGGTGAGTCACACACTGTTGCGCAGATCAGATGCAGATGGTGGCTGCCTTGTTCGTGGTGTAACCGAGCAGTATCACGTCACTCGAGACCTTTCCTTTGTATATTGGATCTCTTTCTTCTGCAGGCATGCAAACCTTGCTTCACTTTCACTGAGGTACTGAAACGTCCCCTGCGCGTTGGATAATCCAAACGGCATCCTATTAAATTCAAACAGTCCCATGGGGGGTATGAATTCTGTCTTCGCCTAGTACTTTTTCGCCACCGGTACTTGCCAGTACCCGCTAGCTAAATCCAGAGTAGAGAAGTATTTAGCTTTTCCCAGTGCTGTCAAGGACACTTCAATACAGGGTAAGGGGTATGAGTCTCGCACGGTGCATGCCTTCAACTGCCTGTAGTCCACGCAGAAATGAAGGCTTCCGTCCTTCTTCTTGACAAGCACCATTGGGGCTGGCCATGGGCTCTGATTACTCTGCACCATTCCCGAATCCAACATCTGTTTCAGCAGGGGGACTTCACCTCTTGGTACAGCTTAGAGGGTATCTGTCGATATCTTTCTCCCCCATCCCCCATCGGTATCTCATGGGTGATGGTGTCCGTACAGCCAAAGTCATCGCCGTGACGGGCAAATGCAGCCTAATTCTCCCAGAGCGTTGTTTCTACTGCTTGTATCTTTTCTTAATTGAGAGCTTTCACATCCATCCCCATCTGGGTCAGGAGGGCTCGTGCATTCCATTCTGGAGCTGGTGCCCCCTTCTTTTGGCCGTGACGGCCAGGGTCCACACTGCATCATCTACTGGGACCAGGGTCACTTCTCTTGGGCTCAACACTTCACTTCGATGTAAGTACATCCTAGCCAGTTCCACTCTCGGGGGTAAATGGATATTTCTCTGCCCTATATTCACGACCTGGATGGGTACTCTCCATTTTTTGGACCACTGCCAGTGTCCAGGCCACCAGGACGTTCTGGTCTATTTCACCTAGGCCTACCTGTTCAATAACCACCTCCATACCTTCAAGATTACGGAAAGTTCCCAGGGGCAGTGGAAGAATGGTCCCCTGGCCAGGAGGGAGGATGAGGGACGTCCTTCTCGGCACTCGGATAATTCCCACAGACTAGTGTAGTGGGACGCTGTTCTGTGTCCCACAAGCACGAATCAGCCGTTGAAACTCTTTCTGAGTGGGCTTATGCGGGGTGGCCTGTTTCCAATAGCCAGGCCCCCATTTAGTAAATATAATCTGGTCTAACTCCCACAGGATATTCATTCCCATTATCACCGGTACATCTGCTTTAAATGGCTCGGGGACCAACAGGATTCCTTTTCTTCCAAAATCTTGCCCACATAACCACACGTTCATCCACACGACCCCCGTGACTGGGGTCTGTTGCTGATTAGCCGTCGTCACCCGAATTAGCATCTCCCGCTCTGGCTTGGCCATTGCCTGAAAATAACGATTGAAGTACGACTCGGGCATAGTCGTCACTTGCGACCCGGTATCCACCAAACAGTTCACTGAGATTCCTTCAAACTCGGCTCGCAGGATGGGACAGCCTGCAACTACACTGTGTTCCAAATTATTATGCAAATAATATTTTCTCAGATTTTCCCAAATTACCTATATGAATTGCAGTCATTGTAATTTTCCAGTCAAATAACTATTAGAGTACAATTGAAAGGTTTTAGTACAAACTGCCTATGATAACAGTTTATTTTTTTAAAAATAAAAAACTCAAACTGCACTCAAAATGCATGTTCCAAATTATTATGCACAGCAGAGTTTTCAACCTTTTCATTTTAATAAAGAACAAAAAAATTGTCATTTTTGAAATTATAAGCATTAGCAGGTTATTAAAAACTGAAATCAAACAGTTTTCAACTCAAAACTTTATTCTAGGTGATGTTACATTTGCACATAGGACCCCTTGTTCGAAAGGAGCTTCTGAACTCTCTCGTCCATTGAATTTGTCAGGTTTTGGATGGTTTCTGCTTTAATTATTTTGCATGAGGACAGAATACCCTCCCAGAGCTGTTACTTAGATGTGAACTGCCTCCCGCCATCATAGACACTCCTTTTGATGATGCTCCAGAGGTTCTCAATGGGGTTGAGGTCAGGGGAGCATGGGTGGCACACCATAAGTTTGTCCCCTTTTATGCCCATAGCAGCCAGAGATGCAGATGTGTTATGTGCAGCATGAGACGGGGCATTATCATGCATGAAATGATCTCGATGGTCCAGATGGATGGAGTGGAGGATGGCTGGTTGATGGACACCCCATGCAAACACGGCTACGGCGCTAACAAGGAGGAGGAGGAGTAATGTTTTGGGCTGGAATCTTGGGGAGAGTGATTGTCGGCCCTTTTAGGATCCCTGAAGGGGTAAAGATGAACTCCATAATGTATGTTGAGTTTCTCAAACAGCACTTCCTTCCATGGTTCAAGAAGAAGAACCGTGCATTCCGCAGCAAGATCATTTTCATGCATGATAATGCCCCGTCTCATGCTGCACATAACACATCTGCATCTCTGGTTGCTATGGGCATAAAAGGGGACAAACTTATGTTGTGGCACCCATGCTACCCTGACCTCAACCCCATTGAGAACCTCTGGAGCATCATCAAAAGGAGTGTCTATGATGGCGGGAGGCAGTTCACATCTAAGCAACAGCTCTGGGAGGGTATTCTGTCCTCATGCAAAACAATTGAAGCAGAAACCATCCAAAACCTGACAAATTCAATGAATGAGAGAGTTCAGAAGCTCCTTTCGAACAAGCGGTCCTATGTGCAAATGTAACATCACCTAGAATAAAGTTTTGAGTTGAAAACTGTTTGATTTCAGCTTGTAATAACCTGCTAATGCTTATAATTTCAAAAATGAACATTTTTTTGTTCTTTATTAAAATGAAAAGGTTGAAAACTCTGCTGTGCATAATAATTTGGAACATGCATTTTGAGTGCAGTTTGAGTGTTTCATTTTTTTAAAAATATACTGTTATCATAGGTAGTTTGTACTAAAACTTTTCAATTGTACTCTAATAGTTATTTGACTGGAAAATTACAATGACTGCAATTCATATAGGTAATTTGGGAAAATCTGAGAAAATATTATTTGCATAATAATTTGGAACACATTGTAGATGTTCAGAGTTGTGCTGGATGGTTTTTCCTTCTACCCCTCCTGCAGTACATCCCACTACTGCAGGGGCCAGAAGTTTAATGGCAGCTCTGGATACCCCAGCAAATCACTCCGACACTCTGTAGCAAAGTGTTTTTCACCTCCACATCGCCAGCACTGTGCAACCTGACGTCCCTCTCTTTGTCTGCGTGCGGGAGGTGCCCTTGACGTCCAACCGGCTGGTCGCAGTGAAGGATGCTGGGCCTCGGGTAGAATAGTTCAGGCCGGGGGACCTCTGGCCGGTGATATTGAGGGTCTTGGTAACACGGCCAAACCACAGACGTTGTAGGCGGGAGACCGTAAGGGTTCAATGGACCAGCGTAGGGAGGTCCAGGTTCAGGAGCCCGAGGGTAGGTCTGATAAGGGTCTGCTAGCAAAAATAACAAGTTAACTGAAGTCTGCTATTACAAGGGGGCACGGAGGGGAGTATTTGGTCTGAGGTTTGCAATATTAAAAGAAGGGGGATGTGGGGGATTAACTTCGGTCTGCTATTACAAGGTGGGGGAAGGAAGGGGGTATGTGGTCTGATGTCTGCTATTAAAACGGGGGGAGGGAGGTGAGGGTATCAGATCAGATACCGCCTCACTTGTAATTACAGCCGCCAAATCAGATAACCCCGTCCCTTGAAATTGCAGCACTCAGATTAGAGGTCTGCAATTACAAGGGGGGACGGGGGGGGGGGGATCTGATGTGAGATCTGCCATTACCCAGGTCCTCCATAACAGTGCCTCATCCACAGATTCTCTCCCCTTACCCACATTAAAATAATATTATTTTTTTAATTATTTTAGCACATTATTTGGTTAAAATATTTTTTTTCTTATTTTCCTCCTCTAAAACCCAGGTGCGTCTTATAAAGTGAAAAATACAATGTATGTATATATATCTATACCGTTATGCTCAAAATTTTACATACCCCAGCAGAATTTTCCCTTTCTTGGCCTTGTTTCAGAGAATATGAATGATAACAAAAAAAACTTTTTCTCCACTCATGGTTATTGGTTGGGTGAAGCCATTTATTGTCAAACTACTGTGTTATCTCTTTTTAAATCTTAATGACAACCAAAAACATCCAAATGACGCTGATCAAAAGTTCACATATCATGGTGATTTTGGCCTGATAACATGCACAGAATTTGACACAAATGGGTTTGAATGGCTACTAAAGGTAGCATCCTCACTTGTGACCTGTTTGCTTGTAATCAGTGTGTGTGTATGAAAGCTGAGTGAGTTTCTGGGATACAGACAGACTCTTGCATTTTTCATCCAGCCACTGACGTTTCTGAATTGTGAGTCATGGGAAAAGCAAAAGAATTGTCAATGGATCTACGAGAAAAGGCAGTTGAACTGTATAACACAGGAAAGGGATACAAAAAGATATCCAAGGAATTGATAATGCCGGTCAGCAGCGTTCAAATTGTGATTAACAAATGGAAAGTCAGGGGCTCTGTAAAAACCAAACCACGGTCAAGTAGACCAACAAAAATTTCGGCCACAACTGCCAGGAAAATTGTTCAGGATGCAAAGAAAAACCCACAAATAACATCAGCTGAAATTCAGGACTCTCTGGAAACTAGCGGTTGAATATATCTTGATATATTTTGTTATATACTGTAATTACTTAATTTTGTGGTAGCTATAGGTTTGTGCAGGGCCGGCGTCAGCACCCGGCGTACCCGGGCAAGTGCCGGGGCCCTGGAAAATCAGAGGGGCCCAGCCGCCCACTCACTGTCGGGGCCCGGCCCACACACCCGCCCGCCCACTCACTCACTGTCGGGGCCGGGCCCACACACCCACCCGCCCACTCACTCACTGTCGGGGCCGGGCCCACACACCCACCCGCCCACTCACTGTCGGGGCCGGGCTCACACACCCGCCCGCCCACTCACTGTCGGGGCCGGGCCCACACACCCACCCGCCCACTCACTGTCGGGGCCGGGCCCACACACCCACCCGCCCACTCACTGTCGGGGCCGGGCCCACACACCCACCCGCCCACTCACTGTCGGGGCCATGGCCGCATCTTCGGCACCTGTTCAGTGACGCAGGCGCTGCTTGATTGCCGGCACTCCCCCAGTCCCAGAAATGGCCGCGCGCTGTCAGGCTGTGTCTAATGACACGGTAGGGTCGACGGCACTGCACCTTTAATTTTGCTTGTGTGTCGCTCCTGCCGCGTCATTACTAGCAGACACAGTCGCACAGCGCGCAGCCATGTCTGGGGGAGTGCCATCAAACACCGTCGGAGCGGAGGTCCTGCACAGATGGGGGGGGAGCGGCCCGGACCCGACCGCAAGTGGGCCCCTCTGATGGTCCAGGGCCATGAAGTCTGTGACACGCCGGGGGCCCTGCACTGCCCCAAACCTGAGGAGCTGCTGGACAGGACACTGGACCGGGGACAGGTGAGTGAGGCTTCCCCAATCCCCATATTAAAAATACTTGTAATGGGTCTGTGTGAGTGCATCTATGTGAATGGCAGTGTGTATGACTGTGTATATATATTTGTCTGTTTTATATATGTCTTTAAGAATTTGTGTAAAAATATGTCTTTGTCTGTATGTGTACATATCTGTGTACCGTGTGTGCGTGCGTGTGTCTGCGTACCGTGTGTGCATGTCTGCATACCGTGTGTGCATGTCTGCGTACCGTGTGTGTGCGTGTGTCTGCGTACCGTGTGTGTGCGTGTGTCTGCGTACCGTGTGTGCGCGTGTCTGCGTACCGTGTGTGCGCATGTCTGCGTACCGTGTGGGCGCGTGTCTGCGTACCGTGTGGGCGCATGTCTGCGTACCGTGTGGGCGCGTGTCTGCGTACCGTGTGCGCGTGTATGTCTGCGTACCGTGTGCGCATGTCTGCGTACCGTGTGCGCGTGCATGTCTGCGTACCGTGTGCGCGTGCATGTCTGCGTACCGTGTCTGCGTGCATGTCTGCGTATCGTGTGCGCGTGCATGTCTGCGTACCGTGTGTGCGTGCATGTCTGCGTACCGGTCTGCGTGCATGTCTGCGTACCTTGTCTGCGTGCATGTCTGCGTACCGTGTGTGCGTGCGCATGTCTGCATATGTGAAGGATGAAGTGGCAGGCTGGGCCCTGTGTACTATATATATATATATTTCTCCGCCGTATCTGTGCATCATGAATCGTGTATGTGTTAAAAGGGCCCACTGAGACTCTTTCGCCCGGGGCCCAGAAAAACCTGGAGCCGGCCCTGGGTTTGTGTATTGGTTATTCTTGTACCTCCAAAAATCAGCTTTATAAAATTTAGCTACAGTGGCTTGGGAAAATTTTCACCTTCCCCCTTGCCTTTTTAATTATTTTGTTACATTATAATCTGTGTTTAAATATTTTTGAAATCTGATCTGTGTGTGATGCATCAGCACTAAATACCACAACAAACCTGCCAAGAGAGGGCCGCCCACTTAATCAGAGAGGCAGTACAGAGACCAAAGGTAACCCTGAAGGAACTGCAGAGTTCACAAGCAGAGACTGGAGTATCTGTCCATACGACCACAATAAGCTGTACACTCCATAGAGGTGGCCTTTATGGAAGAGTGGGCAGAAAAAATCCTTTACTTATACAGAAAAATTGTAAGACTCGTTTTGAGTTTGTTAAAAGACACATGGGGGACTCCCCAAATGTATGGAGGAAGGTGCTGTTGTCAGATGAGACCAAAATTTAACTTTTGGCCACCAAGGTAAATGCTATGTCTGGCATCAAACCAGCACAGCTCATTACCCCAACAACACCATCCTCACAGTAAAACATGGTGGTAGCGGCATCATGCTGTGGGGATGTTCTCTGGCAGCAGGGACAGGCAAATGGTCCAAGACGAGGAGAAGATGGATGGTGTGAAATAGAGGGATATTTTTGAGCAAAACTTGTTTCAGTCTGTCAGTGATTTGAGACTGGGATGGAGGTTCACCTTCCAACACGACAATGATCCAAAGCATACTGCTAAAGCAACACTCAAGTGGTTTAAGGGGAAATGTTTAAATGTTTTGTAGTGGCTAACTTAAAGCCCAGGCCTTAATCCAATTAAGAATCTGTGGTCAGACTTGAAGATTGCTGTTCACCAGAGGAAACCATCTAATTTGAAGGAGCTGGAACAGTTTTGCCTTGAGGAATGGGCAAAAATCCCAGTCGCAAGATGTGGAAAACTCATAGAGACTCTGCCATGAGGGGTGAACACTTTTGTAAGCCACGGTATTGCATGAGAACTGTTTTACACTGTCAGAACGCCTTTTAAACCCTGCTGTTGGCTGAGTCTAACAGGCCACCATAGCTGACTGACCCAGAGGTCATCATTTCACCTCTGGCTGCCATGACAACCCTTGGCTTTCCCATGATCATGTCATGGGGGTGCCGGACGGGTGAGAGAAGGAGCCAACTCCCTCTTACAAAGTTCTAAATGCAGCAATCACTATTGATCGTGGCATCTAGAAGATAATACAAGGATAACATCATGGGGTCCTGAGCCAATCACTCTGCACGAGAATCGCAGCCCTTGCAGGACTCTGGGAGTCCTGAGCGCAGCAAGACCACTGACCATAGAGAAACATTGGCTCTAAACAAAGCCTAGCAAGCGCCGACTTTTATTTACCGTCAGCGGTCGCGAAGGGGTTAAAATATAGAAGGAGTCAAACATGTTAATAAATAGAATTGTATTCCTAAATTAACCTATAGAGCTGAACATCTGCATGAATCACACCTTTTATACGGATTTCTATAACAAAAGTTTAGAATGCACAGCCATGCATATGACAAGATTGCAATCAAATTGATCTGGGGGTGAATTCACCTATACCTGGAAAATCTACCACATAAAGAAAACATTTTTATAGTCAGAAAAGCTGTATTCTAGGATCAGTGTGTTCTAACACATTTAGCTAAAAGCATATTTGGATGGAGTCAAATACTTTTAATTCCTTATCTAACATTTTGATACAGTATGTGATGACGTATTTGTTTCTATGTGTTGCGATGCCAACTTATATATGATACATTAAGATTTCTCATGAAGCATCCTTTTGAACTTAAAGCAGTTCATATGATGCAAATTTAGAGATGTGAAACTTCCAGGTTGTGTACAAAAACCCATTTTGCAATCATACTCTCTTAAAGTACATCATGTATCAATTAGTTAGTAAATCGGTAAGAACCATTTGGAAATTTCTAACTGCATCGAAATATAGGACTTTCATATTTACAGCTACTCAAATGTTCTAATAACACATGAAGAATGTTGCCTATTTGATTCTGCATTTAGCATCAATCAAAAGAAAGAATACTATAGCATGACCATTTGAATTAGTGATCGAGCATTGGGGTGCTCTGGTATGCTCATTACTGAATTGTTGGTTTTTGTTTATTTTGCCTCCCAAAAATCGGAACAGAAAGCGATCAAAAAATGTCACGTGCCTGAAAATGTTACCAATAAAAACGTCAACTCATCCCGCAAAAAACAATGACATGACTCTGTCGGCCAAAATATGGAAAAATTATAGCTCTCAAAATATGGCGATGCAAAAACTAGATTTTACAAGAAAATGCGTCTTTTAGTGTGTGACAGCTGTCAATCATAAAAACCCTATATGATTCTGGTATCGCTGAAATCGCACTGACCCGAAGAATAAAGTCGTCTAATCACTTATACCGCACAAGGAACGGTGTAAAAAATAAACTCTAGGGTTAGGGTTGTGCTAGGGTTAAGGTTGGGGTTAGGGTTAAAGTTGGGCTAGGGTTAGGGTTGGGGTTAGGGTTGGGTTAGGGTTAGGGTTGGGCTAGGGTTGTGCTAGGGTTAGGGTTTAAGTTAGGGTTAGGGTTGGGCTAGGGTTTCGGTTGGGGTTAGGGTTGGGCTAGGGTTAGGGTTGGGCTAGGGTTAGGGTTGGGGTTGGGCTAGGGTTAGGGTTGAGGTTGGGGTTAGAGTTGGGCTAGGGTTATGGTTGCGCTAGGGCTGTGCTAGGGTTAAGGTTGGGGTAAGGGTTGGGGATAGGGTTGGGCTAGGGTTGGGATTGGGGTTCGGGTTGGGCTAGGGTTAGGATTGGGCTAGGGTTAGGGTTGGGGTTGGGCTAGGGTTAGGGTTGAGGTTGGGGTTAGAGTTGGGCTAGGGTTAGGGTTGGGATTTTTTTCAAAAGTAAAAACAAAAAAGGTGACGATATGGCCACTAGTGTTGAGCGCAATTGCTTGCTACTTGAGTTTGCACTGAGTATCGCGGGTGCTCGAGCATCATGCTCGAATCTCCGCCCCATATGCTTCGCGGCCAAAAAAACCTCGCGGGGATTGCCTGCCATGCACGAGCGATCCCCGCATGTTTTTTTTTGGGTGTCTAATAACCGTGAAACATGCGGGCGGGGACTTGAGTATGTCACTCGAGCACCCACGATACATGGTGCATACCTGAGTACCCGATGCAAACTCAAGTAGCGAGCACTTGCGCTCAAGACTAATGACAAATTATTCAATATGATGACCTAATGTTATCAAATTCTGTGTCGTACCTCTGGGTTCAAAATGTTCACTATACCTCTTGATAAAATCCTTGAGGGGTGTAGTTTCCAAAATGGGGTCACTTGTGGGGGGTTTCCACTATTTAGGCACATCAGGGGCTCTCCAAAAGCGACATGCCGTCCGCTCTCGATTCCAGCCAATTTTGCGTTCAAAAAGTCACACAGTGCTCCTTCCCTTCTGAACTCTGCCGTGCACCCAAACACTGTATTTTCCCCACATATGGGGTATTGGCGTACTCAGGAGAAATTGCACAAAAGTTTTTTGGGTCCATTTTCTCCTCTTACCCTTGTGAAAATAAAAAATTGGGGCTGAAAGATCATTTTTGTGGAAAAAGTTAGATTTTTTTATTTTCACTGCTCCATGTTATAAACGTCTGTAAAGCACTTGGGGGTTCAGGGTGCTCACCACACATCTAGATTGTCACTTGTGGGGGGTTTCCATTGTTTAGGCACATCAGGGCTCTCCAAACGCAACATGGTGTAATTATTTAAGCAAATTTTACAATCAAAAAGTCAAATGGCGCTCTTTCCCTTCTGAACTCTGCCGTGCGCCCAAACAGTGGTTTTCCCCCACATATGCGGTATCTGCTTACTCAGGAGAAATTGCACAACAAACTGCATGGTGCAATTTCTCCTGTTACCCTTATGAAAATGCAAAATTGAGGCTGAAAAACATTTTTGTGGGAAAAATGTGAAAATGTTATTTTTACGGCTCAATGTTATAAACTTCTGTGAAGCACCTGGGGGTTCAAGGTGCTCACCACACATCTAGATAAGTTCCCTGAGGGGTCTAGTTTTCAAGATGGTGTCACTTGTTGGGGGTTTCCACTGTTTAGGCACATCAGGGGCTCCCCAAACGCAACATGGCGTCTGCTAATTATTCAAGCAAATTTAACATTCAAAAAGTCAAATGGCACTCCTTCCCTTCCGAACCCTGCCGTGCGCCCAAACAGTGGTTTTTCCCCACATATTGGGTATCTGCGTGCTCAGGGAAAATTGCACAACAATTTTGGGGTCTATTTTTTCCTGCTACCCCTGCGAAAATAAAAAACATTGGGTCTAAAGTAACATTTTTGTGAAAAAAGTTAAATGTTAATTTTTTTCTTCCACATTCCAAAAATTCCTGTGAAGCACCTGAAGGGTTAATAAAGTTCTTGAATGTGGTTTTGAGCACCTTGAGGGGTGCAGTTTTTAGAATGGTGTCACTTTTGGGTATTTTCTGTCATAAAGACCCTTCAAAGTGACTTCAAATGTGATGTGGTCCCTAAAAAATGGTTTTGTAAATTTTGTTGGAAAAATGAGAAACGCTGGTCAACTTTTAAGCCTTATAGCTCCCTAATAAAAAAAAAAAGTTATTTATTAACTATTTTATGTGACATAACTCTCTGATTTAAGGGCATAAAAATTCAAATTTAGAAAATGGCAAAATTTTACCACAATCATGAAGTACAATATGTCACGAAAAAACAATCTCAGAATCAGGGGGATCCGTTGAAGCGTTCCAGAGTAATTATCTCATAAAGTGACAGTGGTCAGAATTGTAAAAATTGGCCTGGTCATTAACGTGCAAACCACCTTGGGTTGTAAAGGGGTTAATAACATTGGTCAGAGTGCAATGCAATGTTTTCTAGCATGCACTCTTACGTATTATACGCCATTGTGAGCGAGCCCTAATAATACTGATTACTGTGCGGGAAGGGGTTATGTGTGAATTCCTAGAAAAGCCCAGGCAATTTGAAGACAATAAAATGGTGGTCTTGATTTTTTTTATGCATTTTATGCTGCTCCTGTCAAATAGACCACATACAATATTTAATCGACAGGTTTGTGAGCATTTGGGTAGTGGCGATCATAATATGGTAAGTTTCAAAGTTATATTCAACAAAACATTGGGAAAGCGAAATGCACTCAATTGAAGAAAAAGATTTGTTTTGCAGTTGAGGATCATGACCTGGTAACTGGGGAGAGGGAACATAAATGGGGTGTGTTTAAAGATATACTGTATTACTAGAATACAGTAGAAAGGTTAAATAGAGCAGTGCAAAGTACAGTATATAAAGATAAAAGCAAAGGGTACAGTTATATGAAAAAGTTTGGGCACCCCTATTAATCTTAAGCTTAATGTTTTATAAAAATTGATGTTTTTGCAACAGCTATTTCAGTTTGATACATGTAATAACTTTGGACACAGTAATGTTTCTGCCTTGAAATGAGGTTTATTGTACTAACAGAAAATGTGCAATCTGCATTCAAACAAAATTTGACAGGTGCATAAGTATGGGCACCCTTATCATTTTTTTGTTTTAAATACTCCTACCTACTTTTTACTGACTTACTAAAGAACTTTTTTGGGGTTTTGTAACCTCATTGAGCTTTGAACTTCATAGCCAGGTGTATGCAATCATGAGAAAAGCTACTTAAAGTGGCCACTTGCAAGTTGTTCTCCTGTTTGAATCTCCTCTGAAGAGTGGCATCATGGTCTCCTCAAAACAACTGTCAAATGATATGAAAACAAAGATTATTCAACATAGTTGTTCAGGGGAAGGATACCAAAAGCTGTCTCAGAGATTTAACCTGTCAGTTTCCACTGTGAGGAACATAGTAAGGAAATGGAAGAACACAGGGACAGTTCTTGTTAAGGCCAGAAGTGGTAGGCCAAGAAAAACATCCGAAAGGCAGAGAAGAAGAATGGTGAGATCAGTCAAGGACAATCCTCAGACCACTTCCAGAGAGCTGCAGCATCAACTTGCTGCAGATGGTGTCACTGTGCATCGGTCAACTATACAACGCACTTTGCACAAGGAGAAGCTGTATGGGAGAGTGATGCGAAAGAAGCCGTTTCTGCAAGCACACCACAAACAGAGTCGGCTGAGGTATGCAAAAGCACATTTGGAGAAGCCAATTTCTTTTTGGAAGAAGGTCCTGTGGACTGATGAAACCAAGATTGAGTTGTTTGGTCATACAAAAAGGCATTATGCATGGCGGCAAAAAAACACAGCATTCCAAGAAAAACACTTGCTACCCACAGTAAAATTTGGTGCAGGTTCCATCATGCTTTGGGGCTGTGTGGCCAATGCCGGCACCGGGAATCTTGTTAAAGTTGAGGGACGCATGGATTCCACTCAGTATCAGCAGATTCTTGACAATAATGTTCAAGAATCAGTGATAAAGTTGAAGTTACGCAGGGGATGGATCTTTCAGCAAGACAATGATCCAAAACACCGCTCCAAATCTACTCAGGCATTCATGCAGAGGAACAATTACAATGTTCTGGAATGGCCATCCCAGTCCCCAGACCTGAATATCATTGAACATCTGTGGGATCATTTGAAGAGGGCTGTCCATGCTCGGCGACCATCAAACTTAACTGGAATTGTTTTGTAAAGAGGAATGGTCAAAAATATCTTCATCCAGGATCCAGGAACTCATTAAAAGCTACAGGAAGCGACTAGAGGCTGTTATTTTTGCAAAAGGAGGATCTACTAAATATTAATGTCACTTTTCTGGTGAGGTGCCCATACTTATGCACCTGTCAAATTTTGTTTGAATGCAGATTGCACATTTTCTGTTAGGACAATAAACCTCATTTCAAGGCAGAAACTTTACTGTGTCCAACATTTATTACATATATCAAACTGAAATAGCTGCTGCAAAAACACCAATTTTTATAAAACATTAAGATTAAGATTAATAGGGGTGCCCAAACTTTTTCATATAACTGTATATAAAATCTTGAAGGCTGAGAAGTCAGAAATTGCATTCCAGGTATGTAAAGATCTCAATAGGAAAAGTAAAGAATAAATTAGGATAGCAAAGTTTTCTCCAGAGAAAGAAATTGCCAACGACATTAAAATAAATTTTAAAAAATGTACAAATATTATAATGTCAAAAATCAAAATCTGATCACATCGGCCCCTTAAAATATAAACATAGTAATATAATTGTAGGGGACTAAGAGAAGGCTGAGATATTAAACATGTACTTTTCAAATATATTCGCCAACGAACTACCTGTGCCAAGTATCATTCAGCAAGGCAGAATTCAAAGTTCACCGCTCAATATAACTAAATTATCACAAAGAGAAGTACGGCTGTGTCTGAGCAAATTAAAGCTCAGGGCCAAATGGCATTCATCCACGAATATTGAGGGAGTTGAGTTCAGTAATTGACAGATTGCTTCATCTCTTCTTCTTACATTCTCCTGTAAAATAGAGTTGGTGCCGGAGGATTGGAGGATGGCTGATGTGGTACCTATATTTCAACAAGGTAAAAAGGTGGGTCCAGGCAACTAATGTTCGGTAAGTTTGATATTAGTAGAATCATGTAGAAACAGGAAGTCTGTTTTCCCTGTCATGAGTCACTGTAAAAGTCCCTGGCAGGTGAGAGGAGGGAGCAGCTGGGTCAGGAGTTGAAGAGGGGAATGATACATGTAGAGAAAAGAGATTTCCTGTTTCTACATAGAGCAGAAAAAAGAAGAATTAGCTAGGTAGAAAGGCAAAATTAGAAATTGTAAGCACACAGTGCTATATATTATGATTAAAATCAGGGGTGGATTAAGAGTAGCCAGGGCCCCGGGCAGTTTAGAAGGCTTGGGCCCCCCAGGTACCGGATGTATCACGTGACATGTCACATGATCCCATTTGATAGATCATGTGATAGGTCATGTTAGTAACACACGCAAATTTTTCTCTTATGTACAGCGCCATACATAACGGAGCAGGGGTCAGAGACCGTGACTGTTCTGGATGCTGAACCAATAGGCTGAAATTAATTCTGCTCAATATTACCATAGTATCTATAATATACTTACCTTGTAATGTCTTCACATCCTGTTCCGTCCAGATGTGTCCGGATCCCAGAATTCCAAGCGGCAGAAGTTCGTTGACCGCCATTTTTGGACACCCAAGTGATGGGTGTCTCAATATGGAAACCGCTGGTGGTACCAGCCTCTTGCGCGGTACCACCATCGGAACACCGTCGTGAACACGTCGTACACCCCGCCTCCGGGATCAGCTGAATGATTCACTGACCACCGCCATCTTTATACAGGAGGAGCACATGTGCAGTTTTAATGTGACCGCCGCTATCTGCCTGCACAAAGATGGCAGCAGTCTGATTTACTGCGCGGGGAGACAGCTGAAACGAGAGAACACATGAGGGACGAAGACAGCACAGGGCTGGAGAGAGAGAGAGCAGACAAGGGGGAGAGCACATGGGATGCACAGGTCAAAGTAGAGATCACATGACAGGAGAAGACAGCAGATGGGGGAGAGAGAAAGCGCACAGGGGGGAGAGAGACAGAGCAGAGGGGGGAGACAGCTCAAATGGGACAGCCCATGAGGGGAGAACATAGCACAGGAAGGAGAGAGACAGCAGACAAGGGGGATAGCAAATGGGGTAGACAGGTCAAAGAAGAGAGCACAGACGGGAGAAGTCAGCACATGGGGGACAGAGAGAGTGAATAGGTGGGTGAGCACATGGGGGGAGAGATTCTCAACGCTGCAAAGCCTGCCCCCATCGTGACATTACCGCCCTCCCAATGCGATAGCATCAGGCCTCTATCTAGTAAAAAATAATTATTATTCATAATTGTATGACTTAATCTTGAGCAGAATTAAGTATCCTGACATCCCCCTATATACAATATCAGCCCCCACTTAGCCCCCTCAATCAACAACCAAAGTGATCAATCTATGGGGCCCTTATACATGTAAGCCCTAACAAAAAAAAAACTTGAAAATTCTCTTTTTATTTAATTTAAAAACCCCAAAACATACAGACATAAATATGCACACATAGCACAGAAAATCAGTGATATAAAAAAGAGCAGAAATGCGGGGAGTTGGGGACTAGTTTTGCCCTTCACAATTCCCTTCTTGACAGCGGAGGTTGGCACCCTAAGTTTACACGGTATGGCGCGCCCGCTCCTCGTCGACTGCCCCTCTGTAGCCCGACCACTACTCTAACTGACCAGGCATCTTCAATAGGTGATCAGATAATATTTAATAAACATTTATAAAATATAGATACTAGTAACCCTTCAGATCATAAATGGCCAGTTAAGTGGCAGTGTAATTAAGTCACAAAATATCAAATATACCTCACAGAAAAGTGAGGTATATAGCTCCTACATACAGTATGAGCCCCCACACAGTCCCGTACATACTGTTTGAGCCTCCACAAAGCTCCCCATGTACAGTATGAGTTCCCACATTGCTACCTAGATTCAGTATGAGAACTCATTTAACTACCTATATACAGTATAAGCCCCACATAGCTCCCTGCACAGCCCCAGCATGCATCCCCACACAAGTAACATCCCCCCCTTCTCCACACAGGCACTCAGCATGCAGTCCTACATGAGTGACATTATCCCCATCACTATGCAGCCCCATGTGAGTAGCATCACTCCCTTCACAACACATCCTGCAGCCCCACGCAGCCACCTTGCATGCAGCCTCACAAGAGTGACATTACCCATTTTCCCTTGCAAACATCAGCATCGACCACCATTCCCCACACAGCCCCACATCACTTCCCCTCCACAGCCCCCTTCTCCACAATGCCCCTCATCATCATCATCATCATCCCCCCTCCTCACAGCCCCCATCATCATCATCATCCCCCCTCCTCACAGCCGCCATCATCATCATCCCCCCTCCTCACAGCCCCCATCATCATCATCATCCCCCCCTCCTCACAGCTCCCATCATCATCATCCCCCCTCCTCACAGCCCCCATCATCATCATCATTCCCCCTCCTCACAGCCACCAACATCATCCCCCTGACGCGCCCCCAGGGCCGTGGGGTACTCGGCAGCCGGGCCTTATGGCTACTTTCAGGGGATATCACAGTGGCTGGCCCGGTCCGTGGCCCAGGGCGGTCACTCAAAAGGGGGGAATATTTATAGGGGATTTGTCGTGATGCCACCTGTGGTGTCTGGTGAGGATCACCAGCGCTGCAACAGTCCTCTGAGGCAGATGGTAGGGCAGCTTGTGATGGAACAGCTCCCCACAGGTGGAGCAGGCCTTAGGGCAGCATAGAAGAATGGAGGAGGTGCGCTGGGCGTTGTAGTGCAGGGAGGTAAATGGCACTGGCGAAATGAAGAAGCGGAGGCAGTTCAGTGCAGTCATCCGAGTTTACTCACAGTTCTGTTCAAGTTCCTCAGGTGCGCAGTACTGGTGCAAGCCTCCCGCGTCGCACTGCGTTCACTGGGCAGGGGTTCAGTCCTTCCTCAGGCAGCTTGGGTGTACCTGGCAGAACCCCACTTTCATATGTACCTTTGACTAGCCCAGGGGATGGGGATGATTCGGTACCCGGGCCTTTTGCCTGGCCTTTGGGGATGTCGCGGTGGTCGGCTCCCGGGCCCATACCCTGGAGTCACTCCTTAAAAGTGTTGATAGTTGTTAATTTCATTAAAGTTCGTGACGCCACCTGTGGCTTCTGGTGAGAATCACCAGTGCTGCGCAGTCCACTGAGGCTGATGATAAGGCAGCTCGATGGTATAGCTCCCCACTGGTGGAGCTGGGCCTCAGGGTAGTGTATCGAGAGGGGAATGCAGGACAGGTGAGACCCAGCCGGGTCAGAGCAAGGACAGGGACAGACACGATAGTCACTTCAGTACCTTTTACTGATGGAAATTCAGGCACATCCCGGAGCACTGTAGGGTGAAGGGTGCATGTCAGGATCCTCCCCAATAAGCGGGTGTAGGGCCTCCTGTTACTTGCTTCTGCATAGTAAGTTTCTGACCTGCCTGGAGCTAGGCCTAACTTTGTCTCGGTCCTGCACTGGCTGACCTTGTGGTAGAGCCTTCTCTTGGAATACACGCTCCTCAGCTTGCGGGGCCTATGTGTTTCCCGGCTCTGTTGCGTATCAGCACTTTAGCGATCCTGGGACTTGTAGTTCTCCAGGGATTCCGGTTATGCCTTACTGGGTCATGGAGATCCCGGTAAGCTTCGGACCCGGTGTCCGGTAAACGTTTCGGGGTGAGCTAGTTAAGCTCCTCTGCCCCCTATGTATTAACTCTCCACTTGCCTTCGGCCTACTCGGGCCCTCACTTGGCTACACACTCTAACGGCAGCTTGCCGCGCTTCACCGATCTTATGGCACCGGCACACCTTAAGCTCACTATTCTGAGCTACAACTGAGTCTAGACTGGATGAGCTCCACTGCAGGCTAGCAACTGCAGGAGCTGGAACAGGCTCTGTCCTCTGAGGTAACTCTTCTCAGACTGTACTGGACTCAACTGCTGAACCAGACTGAACTGCCTGGCTCTACCTTCCCTATTTATATCCCTAACAGGCTCCCTCTGCTGGTCTGAGGTGGAAGGTGGAGATGTGTGAATGTTTATGGGGGCCTCTTGTGGAGGAATCCATCAATGCACTCTTCTAGGATCTGTGATACCAAGCGCAGCTGGGCGCCACACCTTCCTAGACCGACTTCACGCTGGGTCTTTTCTCCCTCCTGCCCTGTGCTTCTCACTGTGAATCCTATTCGGGTGCTGCGAGGTCCCCCCTGTCCGTCGGAGTTGCACAGACCTGCTCGACCTTACTTGGATTGAAGTGAGAGTTTGGCTTCTGGCTATAGAAGTCAGAAGCCGCCGTTTTTTCCAGCCGAGGCTAGAAGCTGCATGACTGGGCCAGGGGCCAGTCCCCTTCTTGTGGCTTAGATCCTCCTGACACTTGGCAGGTTCAGGGTGTACGGGTGCCGCCTGCACTCGCCGTACCCCCTAGGATCCCCTCTGCAGAACGGAGCTTACTCCCTGCTCCCCTCCTGGGCCTGAGCTCCTAGAGAGACTCTGCTCCCAAACTGTTCTCCAACTACTAGACTGCCACCCTAAGATGGCTTCCCTATTTTATATCTTTACTGTATGAGTGCTCCCATGAACTACTTCCTCCACCCACACCCACGACTGGTTCCCCCTACCTTTGGGTTCCCCCCACCCCAGCCAGGGTCAGGGCTCAGCAGAAAACTACATTGCATCTTGCCCCTCCTGCTGGCCTGGGGTAGTATAGTGTTGGATGTAGGTGTTTGGGGTTCCGTGCAGCACTCCCTCCTTACCTGAGAGAAGGGAGACACCACACCTCTGGGTGAGGTGCAGTACCTCTGTGGTGACCAAACCCTCAGGGGCACCACACCCCCTCCTCACAGCCCCCATCATCATCATCCCCCTCCTCACAGCCCCCATCATCATCATCATCCCCCCTCCTCACAGCCCCATCATCATCATCATCCCCCCTCCTCACAGCCCCATCATCATCATCCCCCATCCTCACAACCCCATCATCATCCCCCCTCTCCACACAGACCCTCATCATCACCCCTCCTCACAGCCCCCATCATCATCATCACCCCCCCTCCTCACAGCTCCCATCATCATCCCCCCTCCTCACAGCCCCTTTCATCACCATCATCCCCCCTCCTCACACCCCCCATCATCATCCCCCCTCCTCACAGCCCCCATCATCATCCCCCCTCCTCACAGCCCCCATCATCATCCCCCCTCCCCACAGCCCCCCATCATCATCATCACCCTCCTCACAGCCCCATCATCATCATCATCCCCCCTCCTCACAACCCCCATCATCATCATCCCCCCTCCTCACAACCCCCATCATCACCCCCCTCTCCACACAGGCCCTCATCATCACCCCTCCTCACAGCCACCATCATCATCATACCCCCTCCTCACAGCCCCGATCATCATCATCCCCCCTCCTCACAGCCCCCATCATCATCATCACTCCCCCCTCACAGCCCCCATCATCATCATCATCCCCCTTCACAGCCCCCATCATCATCATCATCATTCCCCCTCCTCACAGCCCCCATCATCATCATCATCCTCCCTCCTCACAGCCCCCATCATCATCATCATCCCCCTCCTCACAGCCCCATCATCATCATCATCCCCCCCTCCTCAAAGCCCCATCATCATAATTCCCCCTCCTCACAGCCCCCATTATCATCATTCCCCCTCCTCACAGCCCCCATCATCATAATTCCCCCCCACACAGCCCCCATCATCATCATTCCCCCTCCTCACAGCCCATCATCATCCCCCCTCCTCACAGCCCCCATCATCATTATCCCCCCTCCTCACAGCCCCCATCATCATCCCCCCTCTCCACACAGACCCTCATCATCCCCCTCTTCCCTATACAGCACATCATCACCTTCCCCATGCAGCCTCACGCATATAACATAAACCCTTTTTCTGTGAAAGCTCTCCCCTATACAAGTAGAAGTGGCCATTTCCCTATACAACCTTCCATCATGCAGCCCCATACAATACCATCATCCACACTTTTTTGCACCCAAAATTCATCCTCAGCCCACTCACACTGAGCCCTGTGTCCTCATTCCCACCTGCACACAGCTCCATCATGCAGCCTCTCTGTCCGCTTCAGCAGCCACAGCTCCAGCTCCACGCTGCTTCCTGCTATTGGGTCTTCACTGGATTGAAGGAAGCCCCGCCCCTTCCGTTGACATCATCCCCTCAAAAAATCAACTCCACTCTAACTCTAGACACTACCGAGCTGCAGATGTCAGTGCACAAAGGATTATATGAGGGCAGTCTGGCTATGGGCCCCCCGGAACCTCGAGCCCCCCGGAGCCCCGGGGCCCCGGGCGGTAGCCCAGATTGCCCTCATTATAATCGGCCTATGATTACAATGTATTAAGAGAATAAAAAAACTTTGTTGGTAGTGCTTCTTTAATCTAGTGATAGCGAATATAATGTATAACTGGTGGAGAACTGTTGAATTTGATGAACCTATGTCTTTTTTCAATCTATGTAACTATGAATTTATACTATTAGGAGACAATTCAAATAATATTTTGATGTTTGCTAACACATAGCATCCAGATTGGTCCATCCTGATTGGGTACGCCTTGTCAAGGTGGAATGGCTTCAATGCTCTTTTGATCAAAATAGTGTCAATTAAGTACCCTATGTTATTTACATGCACTATTACTCTTTATTTATTTAAATTACTGTAGGGTATTTGCTCATTTTGTTTTTATTCTAGGTTTTGTCTTTTAAATGGCCATGGTGTGAATGTGCACCGACACATGGCACTTACAGCAACATGTATTCTGGCTCATTTCTTTGGTTTTGTTAAAAATTTAAATAAGTTAAACATTTGTACTTTTGTGACATGCATCTGAAAATGATGCAAAAAAATTACTTTTTTAGGAAATGTGGGAAGCCAGAAGCAAAAAACAACATGCATCATGTCTATCTGGTGCAGAAAAATCAAAACAGCCATTCCCCATGGTCTTGATCTCCCTGGTTGCATTTCACAGTAGCTGAACTCAAAGTCGCTGCAGTCACTCCAATGACATCATATCTCTCTGCAACAGCTTCTCTCACAGCAGGTTCTCCTGAGGATCCCTCTTTATCAAGCTCTTTATGATCTACTCCAAGCTCAGAGAACTTCTATATTTCATGCTCTGTGCGCATGGAACTTACAATGCGTTGCAAAAGCATTCATACCTGTGAACTTTTCCACATTTTTTCACATTAAACCCACAAATTTAAATGTTTTTTATTTGGATTTTATTTGAATATAACACAAAGTTGCAAACTAGCGCTAGCTCAGTGGGATTGGATGGGAGTGTGTGTGAGCAGCAATTTTCAAGTCTTGCCAACAATTCTCATTGATATTTCGCTCTGAATTTTGACTAGTTTATTCAAACACATCAATATGCTTTGATATAAACCATTCAATTGTACTGTAGCTGCGGCAGTATGTTTACAGTCGCTGTTCTTCTGGAAGGTGAACTTATGCCCAAGTCTCAAGTCTTTTGCAGCCGCTAACAGGTTTTCCTCCAGAATTGCACTGCATTTAGCTCCATCCATCTTCCCATCAATTCTGTCCAGCTTCCCTGTGCCTGCTGAAGAAAAGCATCCCCACAGCATGATGCAGCCACCTCCATGTTTGACCGCGGCAATGGTTTTTTCAGGGTGAAGTGCAGTGTTAGTTTTTCACTACACATAGCATTTTGCATTTATCTCAAAAAGTTCTACTTGGTCTAATCTGATCAGAGCAACTTCTCCCATATGCTAGCTATGTCCCCTACATGTTTTTTTGCAAATTACAAAATGGACTTCTTAAGGCTTGATTTCAAAAATGTTTTTTTTCTTGCCACTCTTCCTTACTAGTGATGAGCGAACGTGCTCGTCACTGCTCGATACTCGCCCAAGCATCACGGTGCTCAACAAGCTCGGCGAGTATTTCTGCTTTGCTCGAGCGGGAACTTGGGTCCCCTCCCTGCATGTTTGGTGCTCTTTAGAGAGCCAATGAACATGCAGGGATTGCTTGCCACTCACTGTAATGCCATAGCCATGTTGGTTGTGGGTATTACAGTGATTCGCTCTGTGTAGAATGATATTAGTAAATTACAGGCCTGCTATTTAAAACCGTGGTTCTCTGTCAGACATATCACCTATAAGAGTGTTCCAAAATCAGCCATTTCTTCCATTTTCATTTAGTTACAGTGTGTCAGTCAAGCTATTCACACTAGGTCTCTGTGAAGAATAATATTAGTAAATTACAGGCCTGCTATTTAAAATTGTGGGTTTTCTGTTAGACGTATCACATATAACTGGGTTCCAAAATCAGTCATTTCTCTTGAACGTGGAAAATATTGTCCTCCATTTAAAATGGGCAAGGTGCGTGGCAAGGGACAGGGAAGTGGACGTGATGGTGATGGTGCATGCAGAGGCCAAGGACATAGCGGTGGGCAAGCTGAAATTGTGCAACAACAAACGCCCACATCTTGTCGCTCGACCTTCCTGTCCCAATTACTAGGCTACTGCAATACACCACTATTGAACCCAGAGCAGTGCCAAAAGGTTGTTGGATAGCAGATAATGCTTCCAGTCACTTTGCCACCACCACTACCACCCTGTCTTCCACATGGTCAAGTCACAGTAGCCGTGAGTCTGGACCCCATATTCCTCCCTGATCCTCCTTCCTCCAACCATGCCGAGTGCCCGGAGACAACTGATCGCACACTTGGACACTCAGTAGAGCTGTTCACTTTTCCATTTGTAGATTTGGGCCTCTTGCCCGGCCAGCTTCAAGCGAGTCAAGAGGAGAACGCATGTAGCGATGCCCAAATATTTGAGCAGCTACGGTCACATGAAGGCAATGGTGGGAAAGTGCAATTACTGTTCCAAGAGGTAGATGATGATGATGATGAGACACAATTGCCAGAAAGTCAGGAGGAGGACCAGGGTGCGGAAGTGGAAGATGAGGTGGTGGATGATATAGCAACTGACCCAACCCGGCAGGGGGACATACAGAGCAAAGACAGCAGCACACAGGGGGAGGGAGGCATAGCACCACAACAGGCAGGAAGATGCAGTGTTGAGGCCGCAGACGCAAGGCGGGAGAGCGTTCATCGTAACTCCAACACGACGGAATTTGCTAGTACAACTGTTCCCGAGTCTGGTTATTTTTTAAAGACTCTGCAGGTAACCCCAAAAGGCCATTTGCACCACCTGCCAGGCCAGCATCAGCAGACATAGCAAAACTAGCAGCCTGACCACCACCAGAATGATCAGGCACATGGCAGGAAAGCACCCAACTAAGTGGGCCGAACTCCAGGGTCCAGAAACAGTGTCTGCGGGTGACACCACAGCTTCTTCCACTGTTGTGCGTGCAATCCTCTGTCCATGGCAAGATGCCTCCCGCCCTGCCCGTGTCGTTGCACACTGTCAACTAGGATCATCAGCAAGTACATCCACGTCCTTGTCACAGCGCAGCATTCAGTTGTCCCTACCCCAAATATGCAGCCAACATCCCACAGGCCCCTCTACTAAATTCACACATTTCGCTAATGCTTGTGCTCGAAATGTTGCCTTTTAGGCCTGTGGAGACGGAAGCTTTCCGCAACCTGATGGCAGCGGCCGTCCCTCGGTAATCGGTCCCCAGCCGCCACTATTTCTCCCAGGGTGCCGTCCCCGCATTACACGAGCACGTGTCCCACAACATTAGCCGTGCCCTCAATAACGAAGTTACTGGAAAAGTCCACCTAACCACGGACACGTGGACAAGTGCTTGTGGGCAGGGATGGTGCATCTCGCTGACGGCACACTGGATTAATATAGTGGAAGCCGGGACCCAGTCGGACTTTGGGACGGAACACGTTCTCCCGACGCCGAGGATTGCAGGTCCTGGGTCAATCATACCATATAACTGGATAGGAGACCCTCTCCTTTCTAATGGGAACATGTCATTATTGCGGCCCAGTTCTATGTGTCTTTAAATTGTTAGTGGGGTTTTTCCCAAATTTTGGCAGTCCTTGCTGTCACAGCATGGGCATTACCACAATAGGAGACCCACTTCAAAGGGGTATTGGGTTGCGTCTAAATTTTTGGCAGCCCTTGTAGTCATTGCATACGCAATAACAGTATAGGAGACCCATCTTTAATAATGGGTACAATAAAGCATAGCCGACTCCTGGCTTTTTAAGAATAATAAGGCTGTAAAAATAGTGTTTGTGACTTTTCATAATCCCTTCTTCATAAATGAAACAGGATGTGTCTGATGATGTTTCATACACCACATGGCCAGATAAGGTTGTAAAATGTTAAAATGACATTTCCCGGTGAATGCCTTGTCTTGGTGGAAAGCAATACAAAACGCATCAAAAACGCTGTGTGTGAACATAGCCCAAGGTGTGTAGGAGCATTTTTGTTTTTGGCTATTTATTTTGCATTATATGCAATTCATTATCCTGGAAAGGATGTTCCTTAACATATTTCCCAGGAAAATCCATTTTGGCTTTCGCTTTTGTATATTTTATTGTGAGTCCGTAAAAGTGGCGTAATACCTCTGACAACATTGTTGACAGCAGTGACCTTGGAGTCAGAAAAGCTTCCAGGGCCCTTCCCCATGCTGTTCCCGTGTCATTTGAGCACTGTTCTAATTGATTTGGGCAATTTTTAGACCCTCTGAGGACCGCCGGGGGGAGCCGCTGGAAAAATGCTTGAGTTTCCCATAGAATTACATTGAGCTCGTTACTCGGACCGAGCACTTGAGCATTCCAATTTGCTTGACCCGATCAACGAGTACCCAAGCATTTTAGTGCTCTCTCATCACTAATCATTATACATTTCTAGAAGCCATCCTCTTTTGAAATTCAGCTCTTTTACAAATGGTGTTATGCTTGCATCAAGAATTTGTTGAAATTTCATTGAATCCATTCTTCCCTCTACCCGTAAAAAGTTCCCCGTGCCAAAGTATGATTGATCCACCCCCATGCTGAATGGTTGGCGAGATGTTCTTTTCCTGAAATTCTGTGAAATTCTGAAAAGTAGAACAATGTACCACAACTCCAGAGTCTGCTAAATCTTTCTGAAGGTCTTTTGCAGTCAATCGGGGGTTCTGATTTGCCTCTCTAGCAATCCTACGAGCAGCTCTCACTGGAATTTTTCTTGGTCTTCCAGACCTTATGTTGACCTCCACTGTTCCTGTTAACTGCCATTTCTTAATTACATTTTAAATTGAGGAAAGGGCAACTTGAAAACGCTTTGCTATCTTTTTATAACCTTCTCCTGCTTTGTGGGCCTCCACCATTTTCATTTTCAGATTGCTAGGCAGCTGCTTAGAAGAACCCATGGCTGTTGTTTTTTGGAACAACACAAGTTTAGAGGAGGCTGGGTTTTAATAAAGCTGGGAAATTTGCATCACTGACCTTTCCTAAAGATGATAGTGAACAACAGGCTAATTAAGGTCTGAAACCTTGGTCAAAGTTATCTGAGCACACAAATCTCCAAGGGTGCCCAAACTTTTGCACTGGCCCATTTTCCTTTTTGTCATTTTTAAAATGAAAAAATTACAATATATATGTATATATATATACATATACTGTATATATATATATATATATATATATATATATATTTCCTAAAATACAAAGGAAATGTGTTATCTTTAACTTTAGGCCCTTTAGAGATCATTTCATCATCAACTTGCTTAACTGTTCAAAATAACAGTAATTTTGACCAGGGGAGCCCAAACTTTTACATGCCACTGTATGGGGTATCGTTGTACTCTGGACAAATTGCACAACAAATTGTATTCTCTATTTTCTACTGTTACTCTTGTGAAAATTAAAAAATTTGGGCTGAAGCAACATTTTTGTTGGAAAAATGTTTTTTTTTTTTTTCATTTTTACAGCTCAACGTTATAAATTGCTGTGAAGCACCTGTGGGTTCAAGGAGCTCACTACACCTCTTGATAATTTTCTTGAGGGGTGTAGTTTCCAAAATGGGGTCACTTGTGGGGGTTTCCACTGCTTAGGCACATCAGCTATCTATTCCAGCCAATCTTGCGCTCCAAAAGTCAATTGGTGCTCCTTCCATTCAGAGCCCTGCTGTGTGCCCAAACAGTAGTTTTTCACCACACATGGGTTATTGACATACTCAGGAGAAATTGTACAACAAATTGTATGGTCCATTTTCTCCTGTTACCCTTGTGAAAATGAAAACTTTGGGGCAAAAGTACCATGTTTGTGGAAAAAATTTAGTTTTTCATTTTCACATCTTAACGTTATAAAAATGTGTAAAGCACCTATGGGTTCAAGGTGTTCACCACACCTCTAGATAAATTCCTTGAGGGGTGTCATTTCCAAAATAGGTTCACTTGTTGGGGGTTTCTACTGTTTAGGCACATCAGGGGCTCTGCAAACATGACATGGCGTCCGCTATCTATTCCCGCCAATTTTGCTTTCCAAAAGTCAATTGGTGCTTCTTCGCTTCCAAGCACTGCCATGCGCTCAAACAGTAGTTAGCGTTGTGATTATGCTAATTATTCTCAAATGTGATTGATTATTAACATATGTGTTTATTGGGTTGGTTACCATTTGTTTTTATACCATGTATCATAAGGAATCTGTATCTCAGTGAATAAGGGCCTTTTGCCAGAAACACGTTGAGATGTATTCCCAACCTGTATGATCTTTTAAATTATTTTGTAATAAATTGAGGATTTTAATTATTTTTGGGACTCACCAAAATTATTTTCTTATGTGAAGCCGTAAGTCACGGCTACTGTTGGAGACCCACAACATTGTAAGACGGACTGAGTCATATAAATAGGACACGGTGAGGCTGCTTTTTTGTTTATTTACCTTGTGGTTGACTCATTTTGCCCCGTGTACCAGCATAGATTATGCAATAGATTGAGGAAGTCCGTCTGGATTTATTATAGTTTACAAGTGAATCCACTATTTCCATCATTTCTACCATTCAAAACTGCTGAGAAGGATTATCTTCTCCTCCATGGAGTCATGGCAGGACAAACTTCAAGAAGTATTCGGTGATTCAGAAAGGAACACTGACCCGAGTCTGAAAGAGTTAATGCATAAGCTGGAAAAAATCTCTCATCAAGAGTTGAGAAAATGGTAGGATCGCAATACCTTGAGTACGTATGTGGAAAAATTGATGATACCAAGAGGACTCAGAATTAAAAAGGTACCCACTTATATTTTCTCTGATATATTTCTAACGCAATGGAATGACATTTTATCACAATGCTCAAATGACCTCATGAAGTTGATCATCTCTGAGGAACAGAAAAAATTACAACAAATTAATTTGGACATTGCACAGATAAAATCCTCACTTGTGAGTTTCAATAAAACTCAGGAGTATGAACTGTTACATCTTAAAATGAAAGAAAATTTGTACAAAATTGAAAATAACATCATGACAATAAAAAAGAAAAAGTTTCAAAGAGACTGTTTGGATTATAAACATGATAAAGTTTATGATTGGAAGAGGAATATAAGATCTATTTCACAAAATCCAAAAAAACTGAGGGATAAAACTGTCTTAAAATCTATCCTGAAGAATAATATAGATGACAAAACTCCATCCAGAAATGTAACTTTTTCATCTGAGGAAGGTTTTTCAGATATCAATGCAAAGAGCTCAGAAGATGGAACAGGAGGAGATTGTGGTAATCCTGCTTCAAAAAACGACAGGAGAAGCGACCGAGGAGGAGGATGAGGAAATCCAGATCCCCCGAGGGGCAAGAAAAAGTAGACAACCCATGGTCCAGTGTTATCGTGCTTACCCCTACAATTCTCTCTGAACATGAGATCAATATCTTAAATAAAGGGACTAATTTTGTTCCTAATCAGGATTTTGATTTATTTCAAACGATTCTAGATGTAAATAAACTAGCCAGATTATTGACAGTAAAAAAGCATTTCTATAATGATCTCAATGTCCCTGGGGAATCGTATAAGGAGGAGGATAATTGTGAAACCTTTGCACAATTGATGTTTGATGAACAATGTGTGCGGCTTACTTTGGAGGATTTAAAAGGTGAATCAGGTGAAGTCGATCTAATAAATGTTGATACAAAGGATTTTCGTATTTTGAATCCATCTTTCTATCCAAAAGATTCTAAGGCTGAATGCATTTCAACTTTTCAGTCTTTAATTGAAAGAGATTTGATAGAACTTTCTCAAAAAATTAAACAGAGTGTATCAAATAAAAAAATAATCTAACTATAGATGAGAAGAAAGCAATCACCAGCTTATCCAAAAGAGATGACCTGGTGATTAAGAAATCCGACAAAGCTGGCTGCATTGTTCTTATGGATAAGAAACTCTATGAAAAATGTGTTTATGATATCCTGGATGATAATGAGAAGTATAAAAGGATACAATTTAATCCTACAGAATCATGCAGAAAAATCTTGAGTAAATTGGCTGAAGATGGAGAAAAAATGGGGGTGTTAACTGAAAAAATTAGTTCTAATATTATACCTGATAAACCGATAACACCAATTTTTCATGGGCTCCCTAAAACCCACAAACTAGAATTTCCTACACCTTTACATCCCACTATATTGAGTATCTCTTCTTTGAATGAAAATTTAAGTTGATGGGTAGATTTTTATCTACAGCCATTAATTCCCAGAACACCGGGTTACTTAAAAGATACGTCATCAGTAATTCATTATATGAAAAATGTAAAATGGTCTGAAAAATCTAAATTTCTGTCATGTGATGTGGTAAATCTGTTTTCATCTATTCCACATAATCTAGCATTAACTGCTGTGTTCCACCATTTACAAAAATATAGCAGCTATACGGACGAAACGAAGGAAATGATTATCCGTAGTAATGAATATCTCCTTGAGCATAATTTTTTTATGTTCAATGAAGAATATTATTTCCAAATTAAAGGTTGCCCAATGGACTCATGTTTCTCCCCATCTTTAGCCGTACTTTTTGTATCAAGGTGGGAAGAAGCACTATTTTCACAGACAAAATTCCTTTTAACCGGTTCCCGACCGCCCACTGTAGATAAACGTCCGCGCTGCCTGGGCTCTGTGCAGCGCGGACGTTTAAAAACGGTGGGTTGTCCCGCAGCGCTCAAGACCCCCAGGGTCTTGCAAGCGCTGCGGGAGTGGTGCAGAGCGATAGCTCTGACAGGGAACATCATCGGGACCTGATTGGATCAGGTCCCAGTGATGTTAACCCTTTGCTGTCTTCTATATGCCGCGATCTATAGTGATCGCGACATATAGAAGACAGCAGGAGGAGAGGGGGTCGTCCACTTACCTCTCCGACGGCCCCCTTATACCTTCCAGGACCTGACGTTGCTATGGCAGCTGGAGGTCACATGACCGCCTCCAGATCTGCCATATATGGTGTCCTGCCTGGCTCAGACTGCAGCTGAAGCCAGGCAGGAGACTGACTGTGAAACAGTCAGCGAAGATCTTATGTAATGTAATACATGTCTATTACATTACATGAGATCAGTGATCAGAAAAATAAAAATTAATGTCCCATACAGGGACTAAGTAAAAATGTAAAAAAAAGTTAAAAAAAATGTTTTTAAACTGTTAAAAAAAAATTACAAAATAAATAAAAATAAATAAATAAAATATTAAACCAATAAATCCGTATATTTATGCAAAAATAAAAAAAGTGCACATATTTGGTATCACCGCATCCGAAACAACCCGAGCTATAAAACTGTCACACTAATTAACTCCTTCTGTACACACCGTAATAAAAAATAAATAAAAAACGGACCAAAAAACTATGCTTTTTCCTCATATCGCCAAACAAAAAGTGGAAAAAAATGCGATCAAAAAGCAAAATGGAAATAAAAATGGTACCGCTGAAAACATCATCTTGTTTCGCAAAAAACAAGCCGCCATACAGCTCCATCAGCCGAAAAATAAAAAAGTTATACCTCTCAGAATAAAGCAATGCAAAAAAAATATTTTTTCCATAAAATGGTTTTATTGTGTAAAAGCGCCAAAGCATAAAAAAATATACAGTAAGTGTAGTATCGCTGTAAACGTACTGACCCGAAGAATAATGCTGCCTGATCACTTTTACCACACGAAGAACGGCATAAAAAAAAACCTCAAAAAACAATTCCTGAATTGTTGGCTTTTGTTAATTTTACCTCCTAAAAAACGGAATAGAAAGCGATCAAAAAATGTCATGTACCCAAAAATGGTTCTAATAAAAATTTCAACTCGTCCCGCAAAACACAAGCTATCACATGACTCTGTCGGCCAAAATGTGGAAAAATTATAGCTCTCAAAATATGGCGATGCAAAAACTAGATTTTGCAAAAAAAAGCGTCTTTTAGTGTGTGACAGCTGTCAATCATAAAAACCCGATATAAATCTGGTATCTCTGTAATCGCACCGACCCGAAGAATAAAGTAATCTAATCAGTTATATCACACGAGGAACGGCGTAAAAAATAAATAAAACCAATTCTTCACCTGCTACTGATTAGTTTATTATGTCTCCCAAAGATCGCAGTAAGGCGCAGAGCCTTACATTTATCCTGCGCTCTGCGCTGAGCACTTACCCCAGAGTTTCCATGTAAATCTCTGAAATATGTGATTCAGCCGGAACCCATGACGGAAGATTACCTGTAATGAGGCAGATATAGGCACTGTGGATGCCGTCTGGCCTGGGATCCCACGGTGTCATTTGTTTTAGGCGTGCATAAAAGTGCGGTTGGCCACAGTTTTGTGCACTTCTGAAAAAAAGGACACCGCTAAACAGAGGCCAGACGGAGTCCAGAGTAACTCTGCTGCCTCATTACAGTGAATGGATCCCGCAGGGGTTTCATCTGAATTACATCACTTGGAAATTTAGATGGAAACCCCGATGTAAACGCTCAGCCTAGAGCGCCGGATAAATGTTACGTAAAATGTTCCCAATAAAAGCTTCAACTCAGTCCTCAAAAAAAGCTAGTCCCCACTCAGGTCCGTCATCTGTTAAAAATATAAGGGACTTCCAAGTTACTGGTAGCAGAAAGGCTCTGGAAAAGCTAAATGGCCCTTGCCCCCCAAAAGAAATTCAGAAAATGTTGTGCTCCCAAATCCAAATGCCTATTCTACAATAATTTGTTCTCCAATTGTCAAATAGCACTCCGTCCCCCCCAGATCTCGCCGTATGGCTGAGCGGTACGATACAGCCACATATGGGGTATTGACACTTTTAGAAGAAATTGTGTGACACATTTCGGCACCATTTTTACCCATTGCCCTGTGTGAAAATGTAAAATCTGAGGGTAAAACATTTTTTGTGGTAAAAATATAATTATGCTTTTTTCACTGCCCAATGGTATAAATTTAAAAATTAAAAAATACTCACTACTTCCCTAGATGAATTCCTTGAGAGGTGTAGTTTACAAAATTAGGTCACTTGTGGGGGTTTCTGCTGTTTCAGCATGTCAGTGACTCTTCAAATGTGACATGGTGTCTGCAACCTATCCCAGCCAACATAGCGCTCCTTTCTCTTCCGAACCCTGCCGTACACCAAAGCAGTGGTTTTCCCCCACATATGGGGTATCAGCGTACTCAGGAGAAATTGCACAACAAATTTCATGGTGCAATTTATCCTGTTACCCTTATGATAATGCAAAATTAGGGAATGAAAATCATTTTTTGTGGGAAAAATGTGAAAATTTTATTTTTACGGCTCAATATTATAAACTTCTGTGAAGCGGCTGGGGATGCAAGGTGCTCACCACACATCTAGATAAGTTCCCTAAGGGGTCTAGTTTCCAAAATGGTGTCACTTATGGGGGGTTTCCACTGTTTAGGAACATCAGGAGCTCTCCAAACGCAACATGGCGTCTGCTAATTATTCAGACAAATTTTACATTCAAAAAGTCTAATGGCGCTCCTTCCCTTCCAAACCCTGCCATGCGCCCAAACAGTGGTTTGCCTCCACATATGGGGTATCAGCGTGTTCAGGAGAAATTGCACAACAAATTTCATGGTGCAATTTTTCCTATTACCCTTATGATAATGCAAAATTAAGGGATGAAAAACGTTTTTGTGGGAAAAATGTGAAAATTTTATTTTTACAGCTCAATATTATAAACTTCTGTGAAGCACCTTGGGGTTCAAGGTGCTCACCACGCATCTAGATAAGTTCCCTAAGGGGTCTAGTTTCCAAAATGGTGTCACTTATCGGGGGTTTCCACTGTTTAGGAACATCAGGAGCTCTCCAAACGCAACATGGCGTCTGCTAATTATTCAGACAAATTTTACATTCAAAAAGTCTAATGGCTCTCCTTCCTTTCCGAACCCTGCAGTGCGCCCAAACAGTGGTTTTCCCTCACATATGGGGTATCAGCGCGCTCATGAGAAATTGCACAAAAAAATTAGTGGTCCATTTTTTCCTGTTACCCCTGTGAAAATAAAAAAAATTGGGTCTAAAGTAACATTTTTGTGAAAAAAGTTAAATGTTAATTTTTTTCTTCCACATTCCAAAAATTCCTGTGAAGCACCTGAAGGGTTAATAAAGTTCTTGAATGTGGTTTTGAGCACCTTGAGGGGTGCAGTTTTTAGAATGGTGTCACTTTTGGGTATTTTCTGTCATAAAGACCCCTCAAAGTGACTTCAAATATGATGTGGTCCCTAAAAAAATGTTTTTGTAAATTTTGTTGGAAAAATGAGAAATCGCTGGTCAACTTTTAACCCTTATAGCTCCCTAACAAAAAAAAATTTGGGTTCCAAAATTGTGCTGATGTAAAGTAGACATGTGGGAAATGTTGCTTATTAACTACTTTGTGTGACATATCTCTCTGATTTAAGGGCATGAAAATTCAAAGTTTGAAAATTGCAAAATTTTCAAAATTTTCGCCAAATTTCAGATTTTTTCACAAATAAACGCAGTGATATCGAATAAATTTTACCACTATCATAAAGTACAATATGTCACGAAAAAACATTCTCAGAATCAGGGGGATCCGTTGAAGCGTTCCAGAGAATTAATTCATAAAGTGACAGTGGTCAGAATTGAAAAAATTGGCCTGGTCACGAAGGCAAAAACAGGCTCTGGTGCGAAGTGGTTAAAAATGACATTGAATATATGTTAGATATTTGGACAATGTTTTACTAATATGGGTAGGAGAAGTGAAAAAATCCCATATTTTTTATCCTATATCAATGCTAATGATGTAAATTTAAAATTTACTTATACTGAACCGCAGGATAAAATCAGCTTTTTGGATTTGTATCTCATGGGGGATGTAAAACAAGAAAAGGTTAGATATCGCAGCTATAGAAAACCTATTAGTGGGAACACTACACTTAGAGCAGACAGCTGCCACCCCACCCATACGGTGAATTCAATCCCCTACGGGGAATTAAATAGAATTTATAGAAATAGCTCTGATATCACACTATTCAATGAACATGCAAAGGTAGCAACATCTAGATTAATGGAAAGGGGGTATAAGAAAAAACATATTGATTCAGCATTAAAAAAAAGTTCTTGTAAGAAATACTCATTTAAACAACAGAGATGATGGTATTAATAACAACCAGAAGCCAATAACAATAAAATCAAATAATATGGACAAAAAACCCATCTTCAGTACCCCATATAGTTGCCAATTTCAGGAAATAAAAAATATTATAAACAGATATGTCCCTGTATTATTCCAAGATCGGGACTTAAATAAAATCCTGAAAATTGGATTAGTATGTGTGCCAAGAAAAGAGAGATCAATAGGTGCTACTCTTTCCCCAAGCCTATACATGCCACAAAAAAGTGATAAAAAAAACCTGGCTAAGTTGTAAAGGTTTTTTTAAATGTGCATGTTCCAAATGTGCGATGTGCCAGTATACATTGCAAACTCAAAAAATTGATGCAGCCAAATATATTAAAAGATTTATTAATTGCAATACAAATTATGTTGTGTATTGCATATTTTGCAAAGAATGTAAAATAAAATACATTGGCTGCACAATGCGTAAATTAAAGAAAAGGATGGCAGAACATGTTACCAACATCAAAAATAAAAATGCATCCTATTCAGGTGCATGCAAGCATTTTGTAGAGAGAAATAAAGGGGAATTAAACAATTTTTCATTCTATGGGCTAGAAAAAGTGGATATTCCTATTAGAGGAGGGGATTGGAGGAAAAAACTCCTTCTAAGAGAATTATTTTGGATCATTAAACTTGATACAAAATACTCCAACAGCATGAACCATAAGAATGATAATAATCTTTACCTATATTAACCGGTTCAGGACCGGCCACTGTACATAAACGTCGGCGCTGCCTGGGCTCTGTGCAGCGCCGACGTTTAAAAACGGTGGGTGGTCCCACAGCGCTCAGGACTCTCAGGGTCCTGCAAGCGCTGCGGTTCCACTGCAGAGTGATAGCTCTGACATGTGACATCATGGGGACCTGATTGGATCAGGTCCCCATGATGTTAACCTGTTCCTATCTTCTAGATGCCGCGATCCATAGCGATCGTGGCATTTAAAAGATAGTGACAGCCGGTGGTTGGTGATCGGGACCCCCACATACCTTAACAGCGAGGGGATCCCAGTGCTGTGACCTCTGACATCATCGAGACCTAATTGGCTCAGGTCTCGATGATGTCAGCGTCACACCAGCCAATCAGAGAGATCACTAGGGAAGTTTGTTTTAGCAACAAACTTTCCCGGGCGATCTGCCTGATAAATACACTGTTTCCCCTCCGATCTCAGTGAAAGAGGAGAGGAGAAACAGTGTGACAAGAGCTGTGTCAGCCTTGCCACTGTGAAAGTAAAAAAAACAAAACAAAAAAGAAAGTTAGAGTTGGGTTAGGGTTAGTCAGTCCTGTCAGTCAGTCAGTCCAGTCAGATCAGTCAGTCCTGTCAGATCAGTCAGTCCTGGCAGTCAGTCAGTCCTGTCAGATCAGTCAGTCCTGTCAGTCAGTCAGTCCTGTCAGATCAGTCTGTCCTGTCAGTCAGTCAGTCCTGTCAGTCAGTCAGATCAGTCAGTCCTGTCAGATCAGTCAGTCAGTCCTGTCGGGTCAGTCAGTCCTGTCAGGTCAGTCCCGTCAGTCCTGTCAGTCAGTCCGGTCAGGTCATTCCCGTCCGGTCAGTCCAGTCCGGTCAGTCCAGTCAGTCCAGTCCAGTCAGTCCAGTCCGGTCAGTCCAGTCCGGTCAGTCCAGTCCGGTCAGTCCAGTCAAAAAATATAAAAACAAATAAAATGGCCTGTCAGACTTATACGGCAGAGGAGGTGTATGCCCTGCTATGTTCTGACACTGATGACAGTGCAATTTCAGATGGAGATGTGGATTTTGAGGGCTTTAGTAGCGGCGACACTGAGAGCTCAGAAATGAGCAGTGATTCTGGTCCATCCTCAAGCCCAAGGACCAGTACAACAATAGGGGCAAATAGCGCTACTGGAGAAACGTCTCCAAATCAGGGAACACTGCCCAGTACAAGCGCTGTCCCTGCTACTAGTGAATTGGCGCATGCCAGTGTACAAGGGGCTTTGCCACGTGATATAGCATTTCCCAGATGGGAGGCTTCTGATTCGGCTGCTCCATTCAGCCCTGATTTCAACGCCATTCCTGGTATAAATGTGGAGGTGGAAGATTTTGGAGCAATTCATTTTTTTAATTTGTTTTTTACAGACAGCTTGCTAGAGCATATTGTCGTGCAAACAAATTTATACGCATCCCAATTCATAAGCCAGAATCCCCGATGTTACTATGCTAGGGCAAATTTATGGACACCAACTAATGTCCCGGAAATAAAAAAATTTTTAGGACTTACATTTGCCATGGGGCTAGTTAAAAAACCAAGCATTCGATCCTACTGGTCCAACCACCCTGTTCAAGCCACCCCTATGTTTTCAGTCGTTCTTCCTAGGACCCGTTATGAAATGCTCATGCGGTTTTGGCATTTTAACGACAATAGTCAAAGCCTGCCCAGAAATGCCCCAGAACATGACAGGTTATATAAAATTAGACCCATCATTGAAAATTTGTCAGAAAAATTCTTAAGGCTCTACACCCCAACACAAAATATTTCTATAGATGAGTCCCTTGTAAAATTCAAAGGAAGACTGTACCTCAAGCAATTTAACCCATCTAAAAGGGCAAGGTTTGGAATAAAGCTCTATAAAATGTGCAAAAGTTCAACCGGATACACATCCGCTTTTCGCATATATGAGGGGAAAGATAGCCAACTAAACCCACCAGGATACCCTACTTATCTGGGGACATCTGGAAAAAAAAGTCAATTTTTTCAAAAAGGCTACAATCTACAGTACAGACCAAAAGTTTGGACACACCTTCTCATTTAAAGATTTTTCTGTATTTTCATGACTATGAAAATTGTACATTCACACTGAAGGCATCAAAACTATGAATTAACACATGTGGAATTATATACTTAACAAAAAAGTGTGAAACAACTGAAAATATGTCTTCTATTCTAGGTTCTTCAAAGTAGCCACCTTTTTCTTTGATGACTGCTTTGCACACTCTTGGCATTCTCTTGATGAGCTTCAAGAGGTAGTCACCGGAAATAGTCTTCCAACAATCTTGAAGTAGTTCCCAGAGATGCTTAGCACTTGTTGGCCCTTTTGCCTTCACTCTGCTGTCCAGCTTACCCCAAACCATCTCAATTGGGTTCAGGTCTGGTGACTGTGGAGGCCAGGTCATCTGGCGTAGCACCCCATCACTCTCCCTCTTGGTCAAATAGCCCTTACACAGCCTGGAGGTGTGTTTGGGGTCATTGTCCTGTTGAAAAATAAATGATGGTCCAACTAAACGCAAACCGGATGGAATAACATGCCGCTGCAAGATGCTGTGGTAGCCATGCTGGTTCAGTATGCCTTCAATTTTGAATAAATCCCCAACAGTGTCACCAGCAAAGCACCCCCACACCATCACACATCCTCCTCCATGCTTCACGGTGGGAACCAGGCATGTAGAGTCCATCCGTTCACCTTTTCTGCATCACACAAAGACACGGTGGTTGGAACCAAAGATCTCAAATTTGGACTCATCAGACCAAAGCACAGATTTCCACTGGTCTAATGTCCATTCCTTGTGTTCTTCAGCCCAAACAAGTCTCTTCTGCTTGTTCCCTGTCCTTAGCAGTTGTTTCCTAGCAGCTATTTTACCATGAAGGCCTGCTGCACAAAGTCTCCTCTTAACAGTTGTTGTAGAGATGTGTCTGCTGCTAGAACTCTGTGTGGCATTGACCCAGTCTCTAATCTGAGCTGCTGTTAACCTGCGATTTCTGAGGCTGGTGACTCGGATAAACTTATCTTCAGAAGCAGAGGTGACTCTTGGTCTTCCTTTCCTTGGGCGGTCCTCATGTGAGCCAGTTTCTTTGTAGCGCTTGATGGTTTTTGCAACTGCACTTGGGGACACTTTCAAAGTTTACCCAATTTTTCGGACTGACTGACCTTCATTTCTTAAAGTAATGTTAAACTTAAAGTTTTTCTTTACTGAGCTGCTTTTTTCTTGCCATAATACAAATTCTAACAGTCTATTCAGTTGGGCTATCAGCTGTGTATCCACCAGACTTCTGCACAACACAACTGATGGTCCCAACCCCATTTGTAAGGCAAGAAATCCCACTTGTTAAACCTGACAGGGCACACCTGTGAAGTGAAAACCATTTCCGGTGACTACCTCTTGAAGGTCGTCAAGAGAATGCCAAGAGTGTGCAAAGCAGTCATCAAAGCAAAAGGTGGCTACTTTGAAGAACCTAGAATAGAAGACATATTTTGAGTTGTTTCACACTTTTTTGTTAAGTATATAATTCCACATGTGTCAATTCATAGTTTTGATGCCTTCAGTGTGAATGTACAATTTTCAAAGTCATGAAAATACAGAAAAATCTTTAAATGAGAAGGTGTGTCCAAACTTTTGGTCTGTACTGTATATGTGGGCAATTATTACACCATCATGTCCCTATTTAAAAGTCTGGTTGAACACAACATCGGAGCTTGTGGGACCATTCGTAAAAACCGTCAGGGGTTTCCACAACCATTGGTCAACCAAAAGTTCCAAAAGGGGCAGTCAGGGGCTGTATGCAACGGAGAGCTGCTTGCTCTGAAGTATAGGGATAAGAGGGATATTTTTGTCCTCAGCTCGATCCACACAGATGCCACAAGGGCCACTGTAGAACTAGGATCCACCACTCCGAAGCAAAAACCTGTGTCAGTCATTGACTACAACAAACACATGGGGGGTGTGGACCTTGCAGACGAGGTTCTACAGCCATACCAGGTATCAAGAAAGTCCTATACCTGGTATAAAAAGTTGGTAATTTATTTGTTTCAGGTGGCCACATACAATTCTTATGTGTTGTACAAAAAAGCAGGAAATTCAGATCCTTTTCTTGATTATCATGAAAAGGTAATTGAAAATCTTCTTTTTGAAAGTGTTAGCCCCGCTCATCCATTAGAATCTGAGGATGTGATAAGACTCACTGGGCGACATTTTATTGCACTTATTCCAGCAATGGAAATGAGAAAGAACCCCCAGAAAAGATGTTGTGTATGTACTAAGAGAGGAATGAGGCGTGATTACCGCTACTATTGCCCACAATGCCCATCATTGCCAGCCTTATGCGTCACTGACTGCTTTAAAATCTTCCACACAAAACCACGTTTTTAAACTGTAAAAATGTATCTCATTTTGTCATTCAAACATTTGGTTCATTTAGTGAATGACACAGTCGATTAGAGCTCACTTAATTTCCAGGGGTGGGGGTAGTTCTCCAGAATCTAGACCTTCCATTGCGTCCTTGTTTCTGGAAATCATCCATTGAGTTAAAATGGTCACTAAACCCATAGATGAATTCCCAGAGGGGTGTAATTTACAAAATGGGGTCACTTCAGGGGGGATTCTTTAGTTCTGGTACTTAGCGCCTCTGAAAAGAGCCAGAACAGCAGAATCCCCCCTGAAGTGACCCCATTTTCGAAATGACACCTCTCTGGGAATTCATCTATGGGTTTAGTGACCATTTACCTATCTACTTATTTTCCCACCACTAGATTAATTTATACAGAGGAGTAGATTGTAAAATTCGGTCACTTGTTGGGGGTTTCCTCTGTTTAGGCACCTCAGGGGCTCTCCAAATGCAACATGGCATCCTCTATCTATGCCAGCCAAATTTCCATTCCAAAAGTCAAATGGCGCTCCTTACCTTCCGAGCCATGCCGTGCGCCCAAACAGTGGTTTTGCACCACATATGGGGTATCAGCGTGCTCAGGAGAAATTGCACAACACACTTTGTAGTCCATTTTTTCTGGCTGCCCTTGTGAAAATTAAAAATTTGAGGCTAAAGTAGCAGTTTTGTGTTAAAAATGTGTTTTTTTATTTTCACACTTCAACATTATAAAATTCTGTGAAGCCCCTGGGGGTTCAAGGTGCTCACCACACATGTAGATAAGTTCCTTGAGGGGTCTAGTTTCCAAAATGGGGTCACTTGTTGGGGGTTTCCTCTGTTTAGGCACCTCAGGGGCTCTCCAAATGCAACATGGCGTCCACTATGGATTCCAGCCAAATTTCCATTCCAAAAGTCAAATGGCGCTCCTTACCTTTCGAGCCATGCCGTGCGCCCAAACAGTGCTTTTGCACCACTTATGGGGTATCAGCGTGCTCAAGAGAAATTGCACAACACATTTTGGAGTCCATTTTTCCTGTTACCCTTGCGAAAATTAAAAAATATTGGGTCTAAGGTAATATTTTGTGAAAAAAAGTTAAATGTTCATTGTTTTCTTCCACATTCCAAAAATTCCCGTGAAGCACCTGAAGGGTTAATAAACTTCTTGAATGTGGTTTTGAGCACCTTGAGGGGTGCAGTTTTTAGAATGGTATCACTTTTGGGTATTTTCTGTCATAAAGCCCCCTCAAAGTCACTTCAAATAAGATGTGGTCCCTAAAAAATGTTTTTGTAAATTTTGTTGTAAAAATGAGAAATCGCTGGTCAACTTTTAACCCTTATAGCTCCCTAACAAAAAAAAGTGTTGGTTACAAAGTTGTGCTGATGTGAAGTAGACATGTGGGAAATGTTATTTATTAACTATTTTGTGTGACATATCTCTCTGATTTAAGGGCATGAAAATTCAAAATTTGAAAATTGCAAAATTTTCAATATTTTCGCCAAATTTCCGATTTTTTCACAAATAAACGCAAGTGATATCAAAGACATTTTACCACTATCATGAAGTACAATATGACACGAAAAAACACTTTCAGAATGAGGGGAATCCGTTGAAGCGTTCCAGAGTAATTACTTCATAAAGTGACAGTGGTCAGAATTGAAAAAATTGGCCCGGTCACGAAGGCAAAAACAGGCGCGAAGTGGTTAAATCTTAGGGATTTTAATGCAGGGGTTTTTTTGTTTGTTTTTTTCTGTTTTTTTGTGTGTTTTTTTTTCCTCTGTCCTTCTGGTTTTCTTTGTGATTTAGCCTTGTGATTATGCTAATTATTCTCAAATGTGATTGATTGTTAACATATGTGTTTATTGATCAACAGTTGGTTACCATTTGTTTTTATACCATGCATCATAAGGAATCTGTATCTCAGTGAATAAGGGTTTTTTGCCAGAAACGCGTTGAGATGTATTCCCAACCTGTATGATCTTTTAAATTATTTTGTAATAAATTGAGGATTTTAGTTATTTTTTAGACTCACCAAAATTATTTTCTTATAGTTTTCCACTACATATCGGGTATCGGTGTACTCAGGAGAAATTACACAAATTTTACAGTTCATTTCCTCCTGTTACCCTTATAAAAATAAAAATTTGGGGCTAAATTAACATTTTTGTGGTAAAAATTAAAATGTTAATTTTTTCCTTCATCATTGGTTTAATTCATGTGAAGCATTTAAAGGGTTAATAAACTTCTTGAATGTGGTTTTAAGCACTTTGAAGGGAGTAGTTTTTAAAATGGTGTCACTTTTGGGTATTTTCTGTCATATAGGCCTCTCAAAGTCACTTCAAATGTGAAGTGTTCCTTAAAAAAAAACAGTTTGTAAATTTTATTGGTAAAATGAGAAATTGCTGATAAACTTTTAATTCTTCTAACCCTTCTAACTTCCTAACAAAATAAAACTATGTTTCAAAAATGATGCAGATGTAAAGCAGACATATGGGAAATGCTATTTATAAATGATTTTGCACAGCATGACTAACTGGTTTAAGGATACAAAAATTGAAAGTTTGAAAACTGCGACATTTTCAACATTTTCGCCAAAATTCCGATATTTTCACAAATAAACACAAAAAAATTCTACCCAAATTTCTACTAACATAAAGTACAATGTGTCACTAAAAACAATCCCAGAATCACTGGGATTTGTTGAAGCAAACATAAAGTAACACTGCTCAGAATTGTAAAAGTTGGCCTGGTCAGGAAGGTGAAAAAAGGCTTTGGGGTGAAGGGGTTAAAACAGTGGGCATCTGTCGGGTATGCTGCGGCCTTAGCTTCTGAGCCCACTATGTAGTTAGGGACCAGACATAGGTTGTAATAGTTTGTCCGTATGTTGGGAAGAGGTTAAGCAAATTCTACATATCAATATTGTAATCAAACTAAATTCTTGCTTACAACTCTAAATTAAGCACTCAACGGAAAAATTGCTGAAATATGGTCATATACTATATTATCATAATACAGTCATGTTTGCATTTGATATTTATGGGGCCTTTGGGAAGCATTTGACTTGATAATATTTTGTACCTCCTGTTTAATATTGTGTGCTGTCACATTATTATTATTATTATTATTCACTATTATTATTACTATGAACCATGACATAATCACACGGGGGTTGTATATTATAAAGAACTATAGATAAACTATAATGTTAAATAATTATAAATATTCAGCTATGAAAATCTGCTGCAAATGATAATGTGTTAGGGATATTATAGATTTGAAGTTGGTGCAGACTTTAAAATGTTTATTGACTTTTTCTGTTACACATAGGATCTGTATTGTACTTGTTGCAGAATTTTGTTGGTTTCGTTGTGTGTTCTAAACAATATGCATACCAGTGATCAATTGCCTGTGCACAGAATTACTCAATGATGCCCAAGTACATGTCTGTGCTCACATTTTCATAAAAAGAATATTGGACCCACAATTAGAGATGTGCAAATCAGGCAAAATATTAATTTGTTTTTTTCTCCCGAATTTTCCCAGGAAATTTGATTTGCACAGAAGTTATTCTCTAACATAAATTACAATGTGTCATGAAAAAACTATTTCAGAATCACTGGGATTCGCTGAAGCATTTCAGAGTTATTTCCACAGAAAGAGACACTGGTGAGAATTGTAAAATTTGGTCTGGTCAGGAAGGTGAAAACAGGCTTTGGGGCCAAAGGGTTAAAGGCCAGATTTGTGGCGTATTCGGCAAACAGTTGTCTTTTAGACAGATTCTTCCACCTCAGCTATGGATCTGCAGATCCTCCAAAGAGAACATGGTCCTTTTGGATGCTTCTCCAATTAGTACTCTACTTTCTTGGGATCTCAGTTTAGGTGGATGCCATGTCTTGGTAGGTTTGCAGTTGTGCAGGGCCAGCTCCAGGTTTTTGTGGGCCCTGAGCAAAAGAGTCTCAGTGGGCCCCTTTAACACATACTACGATTCATGAAATATATATATATAGTACAATGCCAAAGATTTCACTTCTTACATTACATGAGCGATATCTATAGTAAATTCTACAATAGCTCAGAAACCGGCGAATCCTTGCAGTGCACAGTGCAGACCGGACAGTATAGTCCTCCATCCAGTATTATGGGCACCACATAGTCCTCAATACAGTATTATGGACTCCATATAACTCTCCATACAGAATACTGGCCCCCATATAATGCTCCATACAGGATACTAGCCCTCATATAATGCTCCATACAGGATACTGGCCCCATATAACGCTCCATACAGGATACTGGCCCCCTTATAATGCTCCATATAGGATACTGGCCCCCATATAATGCCCCATGCAGGCTGTGCCCCCCCACATAATGCCCCATGCAGGATGTCCCCCCCACACACATAATGAACCATGCAGGCAGTTCTTCCCCCACATAATGCCCAATGCAGGATGTCACTTCCCCCCCATATAATGCCCAATGCAGGCTGTCTCCCCCACACACATAATGCCCCATGCAGACTGTTCTTCCCCCACATAATGCCCAATGCAGGATGTCACTCCCCCCCCATATAATGCCCCATGCAGGATGTCACTTCCCCCCCATATAATGGCCCATGCAGGATGTCATCCCCCCCATATAATGCCCCATGCATTATGTCACTCCCCCCCATATAATGCCCCATGCAGGATATCATTCCCCCCCATATAATGCCCCATGCAGGACGTCACTTCCCCCCCATATAATGCCCCATGCAAGATGTCACTTTCCCCATATAATGCCCCATGCAGGATGTCATTCCCTATGCGTCCATACATAAAGCAAAAAAAAATTAAATATTCACCTCACTTCTCACCTGCTGCTGCTGCTCCCGACTCCAGTCCTCACTCACGCCAGCGTTTTTCCGCCCCTCGCTGTGACGGCTCAGGAGAGGGCGCGGTGGAAAGACGTCACCGTGCCCTCTGACCTGAGACGTCACAGTCAGAGGACGCGGAAGAGACCGGAGCTGTTGTGGAGGCACAGGGAGGGGCAAGTATTGTGCTGGCTGACGGGGCCCTAAGCAAGCGGGGGAGTGTGCTGGCACCGGCACCACACACGTGTCCCATAGTGCATAGCGGTGTCCGACGGCGAGCCTTGGCACTTGCCCGGGTGCACCGGGTGCTGCCACCGGGCCTGCAGTTGTGCCATACTCCTTCCATTTTTGAATGATGGATTGAACAGTGCTCCATGAGATGATCAGAGCTTGGGCTATTTTTTAAAACTTAACCCTCCTTTACTCTTCTCCACAACTTTATCCCTGACATGTCTGCTTTGTTAATTGGTTTTAATTATGCTGTTTGATCTCTAATGTTCTCAAACATGCCTCTGAGACCTTCACAGAACAGCTGTAGTTATACTGAGAATAAATTACACACAATTGGACTCAATTAATACTTAAGTGATGTCTGGAGGCAATTGGTCACTCAGGATTTTATTTAGGAGTATCAGACTAGCCACAATTTTCAGATTTATATTTTTAAAATAATTAGAAAACCATGTATCATTTCCTTTAAACTTTACAAAACACTTGCTACTTTGTGTTAGCACATAACCTAAAATACCAATAAAATTATTATTATGATTTATTATTATTATAGCGCCATTTATTCCATGGCGCTTTACATGTAAAAAGGGGTATACATAATAAAAAACAAGTACAATAATCATGAACAATACAAGTCACCGACTGGTACAGGAGGACAGAGTACCCTGCCTGCGAGGGCTCACAGTCTACAAAGGATGGGTGAGGATACAATAGGTGAGAGTAGAGCTGGTCATGCAGAGGTATAGTGGAACAAGGGTTACTGCTAGTTGCAGGCTTGTCGGAAGAGGTAGGTCTTCAGGTTCTTTTGAAGGTTTCCACAGTAGGTAAAAGTCTGATATATTGGGGTAGAGAGTTCCAGAGTAGGGGGGATGCACAGGAGAAATCTTGTATGCGATTGTGAGAAGAGGAGATAAGAGAGGAGTAGAGAAGGAGATCTTCTGAGGATAGGAGGTTGCGTGCAGGTAAGTACTGGGAGACTGGGTCACAGATGTATGGAGGAAAAATGCTGAGAATGGCTTTGTATGTCATGGTTAAGTTTTGAACTGGAGTCTCTGGGCAATAGGTAGCCAGTGAAGGGATTGGCAGGGAGGAGAGGCTGGGGAATAGCGGGGGGACAGGTGAATAAGTAGGGCAGCAGAGTTTAGGATAGATTGGAGGGGTGCGTGAGTGTTAGAAGGGAGGCCACAGAGCAGGAGGTTGCAGTAGTCAAAGCGGACATGCACTAGTGTTTTTGCAGATTCTAGGTTAAGGAATGTATGGGTCCGAGAAAATATTTTTGAGTTGGAGTCGGCAGGAAGAGGAAAGGGCTTGGATATGTGGTTTGAATTAGAGAGCAGAGTCAAGGGTTACCCCAAGGCAGCGAGCTTGCGGGGCCGGGGAGAGTGAGCAGCCATTGACTGTGATGGATAGGTCTGTTGGGGGGTTGAGTGAGATGGAGGAAAGATGATGAATTCTGTTTTGTCCAGGTTAAATTTTAGAAATCAAGCAGAAAAGAAGGATGAAATAGCAGACAGACATTATGGGATTCTGGTTAGTAAGGAGGTGATATCGGGACCAGAGAGGTAGATCTGTGTGTCATCAGCATAAAGATGATATTGAAAGATGTGGGACTCTATGAGCTGTCCCAGGCCAAAGGTGTAGATGGAGAGTAGCAGGGGTCTTAGAACTGAACCTTGGGGGATACCGACAGATAGGGACAAGATGAGGAGGTGGTTTGTAAGTGGGAGACACTGAATGTCCAGTCTGTTAGGTATGAAGATATCCAAGATAGGGTCAAATCTATGATGCCAAGAGATGAGAGAATCTGTATTAAGAGGGAATGGTACACTGTGTCGAAAGCAAGGACAGGTCTAGGAGGAGGAGGGCAGAGTAGTGTTGCTTGGCTTTGGCGGTTAGTAGGTCATTGGTGACGTTAGTTAGAGCAGTTTCGGTTGAATGATGCGGTCGGAAGCCAGATTGTAACTGGTCAAAGAGGGAGCAGGAGAGAGGGGACATAGGGGAGAAGTGATATGGGGCAATAGCTAGGCACAGCGGATGGGTCAAGGAAGGGCTTTTTGAGGATGGATGTGATTGAGGCATGTTTAAAGCATGAGGTGAAGACACCAGTTGTTAGTGATAGGTTGAAGAGATGGGTTAGGGTTGGGATGAAGACTGTGGTGAGGTTTAGGATGAGGTGTTACAGGATTGGCTCAAGTGCACTGGTGTAGAGATATGATCTGGAAAGGAGAGAGGAAAGTTTATCTTCTGTAATGGTGGAGAAGCTGGTTTTGGAGGAAGAGGGCTGGGTAATTATGAGAAGGGGGCTATGGGGACTGTAGGCCAAAGCTTTCTCTAATGTTGTCAATCTTCTACTTGAAGAATAAGGCAAAGTCTTCAGCTAAGATCAGAGGAGAGGGAGGATGTTGTGGGGCATGGCGGAGAGAATTGAAAGTGTTGAATAGGGTTGTGAGACAGGGAGGATATGAGAGATGAAAAGTAGGTTTGTTTTTCAGAAGTGAGTGTGGACTTGAAATTGGTAAGGGACTGTTTGTATGTGACAAAGTGTTGGTTGGAATGGGATTTTTTCCTTCTTTGCTCAGCAACCCTGGAATCCTGTCTCAGTTATTTAGTCAGGCCAGTGTGCTAAAGTTGCCTGTTGATTATGCAAGGTTTGATATGTGTGAGAGGGTCGACCGATTCGAGAGCTGCAGCTATTGTAGTGTTATATAAAGCGGCAACAGCATCTGCATCATGTAAGGAACCTATGTCTTCAAGAGGGAGAAAGGACTCAAAAAGTTAGTGTAAATCAAGTTGTTTGAGATTTCTGCGAGTGTGTGCAATTTTGTGCAGTGGGGATTGTGCACTTGGAAAGGAGAGGGAACAAAATGTGAGTAGGTTGTGGTCAGTCAGGGGGAGAGGTGAGTTAGAGAGGTTAGATAGGGAACTGAGGAGGGTGAAAATGAGGTCCAGTGTGTGGTCAACTTTGTGGATGGCTATGGAGGACCATTGAGTGAGGCTGAAGGAGAAAGTGAGTGTTAGAAGCTTTGAGACAGCTGAGTGGGAAGTGTCAATTAGGATATTGAAGTCACCCATGATGATAGTGGGCATGTCAGCGGAAAGGAAATGAAGTAGCCATGTGGTGAAGTGGTTGAAAAAGTTGGTGGCTGGCCCTGGGGGGCGGTAAATGACAGCCAGTTGGAGGGGGAGTAGATGTGGACAGAGCGCACCTCAAAAAAAGGGAGATTAATGGAGGATGGCAGTGGAATTGGGGAGAAGGAGCACTTATCTGACAGGAGAAAAACAACTTCTCCACCATGCTTGTTGCTGGGGCAGGGTGTGTGAGAAAGATGGAATCCACCATAAGAAAGTACAGCTGGGGAGGCTGTGTCAGAGGGGGTGAGCCAGGTTTTGGTGATGCTGAGCAAGGAAAGTTTGTTAGTGATGAAAGGATCATGGATGTATGAAAGTTTGTTGCAGACAGAGCAAGCATTCCATAGAGCTCCTGTTAGAGGAACTTAGGAAGCGGGGGCTGGGTGAATGGGTTTAAGGTAAGAAAAGTTGAGGAAATTCAGTAGTAGATCCTGCATGGGCGGTAGAATTAACTCTGGGGATGTCATGAGGAGGGCATCTAAGTTTGTGGGTGTAACATGAAAAAATGCAGAACAGCTCACGGCAGTAGCATAGCAACCAGGGGGGTGAAGGGCATCGTCGACCAGGGCCCCGCACTCTGAGGGACCCACTCGGAGCTATGCTACTTCTAACTGTATCAGCATGCGCAGTGCTCCGATACAGTTAAACTCTACAGCACAGCAGGGAGACATGATCTCCCTGCACTGCCACCATTGGCAGCAGGCCACGCGGCCGCTATGAGGCCCATGAACTGAGGGGCGCTGGTACCGGGCCCCCAGCCCGTTACCCAGCACCTCCAAGAAGCTAGTCATCAAGAACTTTAAAAAAATAAATAAATTTCCTGAAAACTACGCATATGAGCGGCAGTTGAGAAGCTGAAAGAGGCAGTTGAAGGCATTGAAAATGGCACTTCAATAAAGTACAACTTAGCATCCTGGATGCCAATACAGTTGAAAGCAATGATGAAAGTGGGAGCATTAGCTGACGCTTCCTCCTCCATCATTTTACCTCAGCGTCTGACATCTCAGCACAGCGGGCGCAATGACTTCACTACATGGCGCCTGAAATGTGCTGCGCTTCAGAATGCTTGCTGCAGAGACCAGAGCAGGGGAACAAGAGGAGAGGTGAATATTTTTTTTTTTAATCAGTTAAAACATTGTGGTGGCCAGAATACTGTATGAATGACTATGGGGAGTGCATTAAACTGTATGGAGGACTATGGGGAGTGCATTATACTGTATAGAGGACTATGATGTTCAAACTCACATCAAACCGTGAATTTCAGGAAATTTGACTCGAACTCGATCATCCACGGATCGTTCCGCTCATCACCTGTTTCATACTGATCACCTCTCAAACATGTATGGCTACCATAATATAGTTAATCACATAACCACATGCCACAAGGTAGGTCTGGGACAATAAGGAAGGAAAAGTGTACTTGGTAATTGGGAATATCTGCATGATCCGAACTACAGTCTATAACCCAATGTTTAGAAAAGGTTATAGCTAGTGATGAGCAAGCGTGTTTAGAAAGGGTTAACAGAACACGCTTTCTCATCACTAGTTATAACTAGTGATGAGCGAGTATGTTCTGTTAACCCTTTCGGCGAGCATGCTCGGGTGCTCGCCGAGTATCTTCAGCGTGCTCGGGTGTTATGTTTTAGTCACTCCGTGCTCATGATTTGAGACTGTTTGACAGCTTTAATACATGTGAGGAATGCCTAATAAACAGGCATTCCTCACATGTATTAAAGGGAATCTGTCACCACTTTGGCGTTATCAGACCTCTACTATGGCCATACAGGGTATAGAAAAGTAAATACATACCTGTATGGCCCATAGTAGAGGTTTGATTGCCGAGAAAAGCACTTTAATCAATTCTATTTTGTACAGGCTTTGTGCCGGATAGTCACTGTCACCTTCTGGCGCCTGCGCAATAGAACCCTGCAGCGCAGTGCACAGGCAAATGGGTCGGGATGCAGCAAAGTGCGCTCTATGTGAGCTGCGCTTTGCGCATGCCCGGGAAGTCAGGGAGCACAGTGTACATCACAGAGCCTGTCACAGGGCCCTGTAACGTGCAGGGGAGGGGGGAATATGATAATTAAGCAGATATGCAGGGATTTGTGGGAATAATAAGCACATAGGCTGGGATTGAAAAGTGGTGACAGATTCCATTTAAAGCTGTGAAACAGTCGCAAATCATGAGCACGTAGTGACTAAAACATAACACATGCTGAAGATACTCAGAAAACACCCGAGCATGCTCATAAATCTCGAGTAACGAGCATGCTCGCTCATCACTAGTTATAACATCAGAAAGTGCTCATACCTATGGCCAAAGTGAAACAGCTTACAAATATTGTGGTGTTTGAACAAGACCATATCTGGGGGAAAATGTAATGAAAATATTTAGAAAAACACCATTCTTTATAAATTTCCAAGTTAGTAAACTTAGAGAAATGTATTTGTACAAATAAGAGAAAATTATTTATGAAACGCATGAAATAAGTGGGTGTAGTTGCTATGGACACATAGCATATTAATATAGACTACTAAAGTTTCCGTCCCCGCACTTACGTATATTTTATGTATGTGTCATTTTGTATTTAGGGTACAATATTCTTTCCATGCTAAATACTGACTGTTTGACTCACAATTGTGCAGGCTTATTCATTCTTAGTCTAACAGATGAAACACTTGTGATGAAAATTTCTGTTGATTTCACTATGTGTGGTGTAATGGTGTAACACTTTAAGAAAACCATTGCAACATTCTGTAAAGAACCTTGCCAAAAAGAAAAAAGAAACTTATAAAGATGAGCATACAAATGAATGGCAATTTAAAACAAATTTGACATGTCTTGGCTTATTTTTGCATTGATTGAAATATGCAATAAGCAGTCTAGTGTGTACAAAACAAGTTAGTAAAAATGCACCATTACATAACAGCTCCTCACATAACTATAATGAATATACAGTGGGGAAAATAAGTATTTGATACACTGCCGAATTTACCATTTTTCCCACCTACAAAGAATGGAGAGGTCTGTAATTTTGCTGGAAGACCCAGCCACGACCCATCTTCAATGCTCTTACTGAGGGAAGGAGGTTGTTGGTCAAAATCTCGTGATACATGACCCCATTCATCCTTCCTTCAGTATGGTGCAGTCGTCCTGTCCTCTTTGCAGAAAAGCACCCCCAAAGTATGATGTATCTTCCACCATGCTTCACGATTTGTACGATGTTCTTGGGGTTGCACTCGTCCTTCTTCTTCCTCCAAACACAGCGAGTGGAGTTGATACAAAAAATAAATACATTTTGGTCTCTTCTGACCACATGACCTTTTCTCATGCCTCCTCTGAATCATCCAGATGGTCACTGGCGAACTTCAAATGGGCCTAGACATGTGCTGGCGTCAGCAGGATTTTAATCCATCACGGTATAGTGTGTAACTAACGGTAATGTTTGAGCCTGTGGTCCCATCTCTCTCCAGGTCATTGACCAGGTCCTCCCATGTAGTTCTGGGCTGATTCCTGGCTTTTCTCAGAATCATCCTTACCCCACAAGGCAAGGTCTGTTATGGAGCCCCAGACTGAGGAAGATTGACAGTCATCTTGTGTTTCTTCTATTTTCTAATAATTGTGCCAAAAGTTGTTGCCTTCTCAACAAGCTGCTTGCTTATTGTCCTGTAGCCCATCCCAGCCTTGTGCAGGTCTACAATTTTGTCCCTGGTGTCCCTGGTAGACAGATCTTTGGTCTTGGCCATGGTGGAGAGGTTGGAGTGAGTGATTGAGTGTGTGGACAGGTGTCTTTTATACAGGTAACAAGTTCAAACAGGTTCAATTAATACAGGTAAAGAGTGCAGAGGAGGAGAGCTTCTTAAAAAAAACTAACAGGTCTGTGAGAGCCACAATCCTTGCCGGTTGGTAGGTGATCAAATACTTATTTCATGCAATAAAATGCAATTTAATTATTTCAAAATCATACAATGTGATTTTCAGGTTTTATTTTTAGATTCTGTCTCTCACAGTTGAAGTTACAGACCTCTCCATTTTTTGTAGGTGGGAAAACTTGCAAAATCGTCAGTGTATCAAATATTTATTTTCCCCACTGAATATATTCATTTTAAGGATAGCATCAAAGTATTTCCGTGGCAGATAAGAAAGACTGATTCAATCCCTAATCAATAAATGACAGCTCATGCATAGCTATTCTATATAATCAATTCAATAAAGTCATCTCCTAGTATGTACTAGACTATCTCACACCAATGACTGACTGAGGACAACACTTCTCCGGTACTTCAGTGGAAATCCTTTTCATCATCTACAAATCCTCTGCTGCTTTGTTGGTACTAAGGGGGGACAGTTTTGATGGAAATTATAGGGATCATTCACGTTTTCAGTTAGGCACTAGGTAGCGTTCACACGGGCTCTGGATTCTTGTATCAAAACAATGCAACGTTTATTTCCACAGGTTGCACAGCACCATAAAAACAAAACCAAACACAAAATCCCTAGCCTTGTCTAGGCGCCGACTAAGCAAAATAGACCCTTGCTACTCATACACGACTGAAAACTGATTAGATCTCTCTGCTTGTTTATTAAAAGCAGGGAAAGGATTGTGGGCTGCCATGCAGTGCTCCAGAGTATGGGAGAACATTATTGCAGTCAATTTCCCATGGTCCAAAGCATCGGGGATTGGTTAAAACTTGAATCAATTGTTCTTTATTCTTATTTTGCTTGATAACAGCCCTATGGTCAAAATTTGCTGCATTGTTCTGGTAGTATTCTTGTCTTTTAGGCCTCATTCAGACGTCCAATTTTCACTTACAGTAGTGTTCAAAATAATAGCAGTCCAATATGACTAACCAGATTAATCACTGTTTTTGGTATAAATTATATTACCGCATGTCAAACAATTTACCAGTTGGTGCAGTAGATTCTAATAAAACCAACAGACTCCGCATTTATGATATGCATGTTTTTGAGTATGTGTATTTAAATAATTGATTGAAAGGGGGTGTGTTCAAAATAATAGCAGTGTGGAGTTCAATTAGTGAGTTCAATCGTTTTGTGAAGAAACAGGTGTGAATCAGGTGGCACTCATTTAAGGGTGAAGCCAGCACATATTGTACATGCATTTCTCCTTGTAAGCCTGAGAAATATGCGTCATTCGAGACATTGTTCAAAAGAACAGCATACTTTGATCAAAAAGTTGATTGCAGAGGGAAAAACTTATAAAGAAGTGCAGACAATGATAGGCTATTCAGCTAAAAAGATCTGAAATGCTTTAAAATGGAAAGCAAAACCAGAGAGACATGGAAGAAAACAGAAGACTTCAATTCAAATGGATCAAAGAATAGCCAGATTGGCAAAGGCTCAGCCAATGATCAGATCCAGACAATGATAAGGCTGTTGAGTTAAAATGATCTCCAATGCTTTAAAATGGAAAGCATAACCAGAAAGACATGGAAGAAAACAGAAGACTACAATTCAAATGGATCGAAGAATAGCCAGATTGGCAAAGGCTCAGCCAATGATCAGCTCCAGGATGATCAAAGACAGTCTTAAGTCACCTGTAAGTACTGTGACAGTTAGAAGACGCCTGTGTGAAGCTAATCTCTTAGCAAGAAGTACCTGCAAAGTCCAACTGTTAAAAAAAGACATGTACTGAAGCGGATGCAATTTACCAAAGAGCACGTCAACTGGCGTAAAGAGAAAAAGAGAAACATTTTGTGGACTGATCAAAGTAAAATTGTTCATTTTGAGTCCAAGGGTCGGGGATGTTCATGGGTGGAGCCGATTTTTTAGCACGAACAAACCGGAACCACGAACACGAACCCGAATTTGAAATGACAAACAAATTCGCTCAACACTACTCAGGAGGTGGTCAGTATCTGGAGGCCAGCTCCAGAGAGAGGAGCATGTGTTTGTTCCTGTTGAACCTGAATCGAGTGATTTGTGCTAACCCGGAGTGGCCGGACCCCGGCCGGTGCAAGGACTTTGCTGGACTCTTTTCCTATTTTTGTTTGCCGTTAGGCCGGATGGGCTATGTTTATTTTCCATGAATTTTTTATTGGCTTATGCTGCACAATAAACCAACTGAAAATGTAAAGAGACAGTGTTCCGTTTATACCTCAATGCATAGCCAAGTGAGCCGATCTACCACAGTTGGTGTTAGAAGTGCAGGCAACATTCCCAGCGAACACGTGTGACTGTTATAAGAGGCGCTGCACGTCCCGGGTGAAGGCAGCCGTAAGGCAGTAAGTGATGCCGGAAAAAATGGAGGCCCTGTTTAAGCATTTGTTGCAGGCACAGCAGGCGCAGCAAATGCAGCACCAGCAGAGCATGCAGCAGTACCAGCAGAGCATGCAGCAGTACCAGCAGAGCATGCAGCAGCACCTGCAGAGCCAGCAGAACATACAGCAGCAGCAGTAGGAGACAAATAAACTACTGATGCAACAGATCCAACAACAGCAGCAACAACAAGACCAGTTCTGTCAACAGCAGCAGCATCAACAAGACCAGCACCGACAGCAGCAGCAGCAGATTGAGCTACTTGCAGAGGCGGTTTGCGGGAGGCTGGCAGACCCTCCCCCAAGTCCAGGTGATTATTTGTATGCCCGGAAAGCGGTAAGATGGGAAATGCAGAAGATGACCCCCAGGGATGATGTAGAAGCCTTTCTGACAGTCTTTAAGAGGGTGGCTGATTGGTAGAGACTTCCAACAGAACAGTGGACAGAGTTTCTGGCTCCATATTTGTCGGGGAACCCCAAAAGGAATATTATGACTTAGCACTGCAGGATGCCAAGGAATATGCCAAACTAAAGACAGAAATCTTGGGACGCCTGGGAGTGAATATGGCAATGAGAGCCAAACGAGTCCACAACTGGGCGTATGCTGGCGATAAACCCCCTCGCTCGCAGATGTTTGACCTGCTACATCTTGTTCAGAAGTGGTTGCTGCCAGAGTCTTCCACTCCTGCCAAGATGGTCGAGCGGGGGGTGATTGATAGGTTCATACACTCCCTTCCCAAGTTGGTACAGACTTGGGTCGCCCAAGGCGATCCCCAGAACGCAGACGACCTCGTTGGCCTAGTAGAGAGGTACCAGGTCGTTGAGAAATCCATCGGGAAACCAGGTATAGTCACTTCCCCGCACTGGGATACCCAAAAGGGGGCGGGTTCACCACAGAAGAGGTTCAGAGCCACAACTGGGGGCGTCCCACTTCCTCTGAAGGTGCCGCAAAGACTGCTGTGAGGGATGTTGTTTGTTGGCGGTATCACAACCCTGAACATGTAGCCGCTCGATGTCCCCTGATCCAATGGACTGCAGCCTTGGCAGACAATGTTCATATTATGCTTATCCAGCCTGCAGTGTGGACGTTCAACCCGGCGAGGGGCTGCAGGCATGTGCCGTGTCCATTAATGGAGTAACGGTGCTTGGACTATTGGACTCTGGGAGTCTGGTGACCCTAATCAGTGCTACCCTCCCCCACCAGCTGATCCCTACCAAAACTGTGGGCGTCCGGTGCATACATGGGGATGCCAGGAATTACTCAGTGGCCAGTGTGACAGTTGGAACAGACTCTGGCACCCAATCCCACGAGGTCGGGGTGGTCAAGGACCAGATACATCCCATCATATTGGGGCGCGATTTCCCCTTGTTCTGGGACTTGTGGGAGAAGGGATCCAGACTGAGTCACGTGGATAAAACCCACGACCCAAGAAAATACCCCGGTCGACATCGGAAGTAGATGAGTTCCCACTGTGTGTCCTTGCCGGTGACGAGGACGAGACTGTGTCCGAGGTGGATGACCTCCCTGAATTAGAGGTGCCCAGAGAGAACTTTGGATCAGCTCAAGTTCAGGACTTGACCTTGGAAGGGGCGTGGAACAATGTTACTGTTTGTAATGGTGTTGCTCAAGAGCCAGGGGCAGACACCACTTTGCAGTTCAGGGGGAGCTATTATACTGGATAACTAAACTAGAAAGATGAAGAGGTAGTGGAACAGCTGTTTGTTCCAGGGCCATACCGTCGGACGGTGTTGGACATGGCCCACTCATATATTCTGCGGGCCACATAGGGGTTGAGAAAACCCAGGAGAGAATAATGAGGAGGTTCTATTGGCCAGGATGTTACCGGGAAATCTTAGACTATTGTAGGTCCTGCCCCACCTGCCAGATAACCGCGCCCACCTCCCATTTCCGGAGTCCCTTAGTTCCACTACCGGTGATAGAGGTCCCCTTTGAGAGAATTGCTATGGACGTAGTGGGGCCCTTAGTCAAATCAGCCCGGGGTCACCAATACATTCTGGTGGTCATGGACTATGCGACCCGGTATCCAGAAGCGGTACCGCTAAGGAACTCATCAAGTAAGTGCATAGCCAGGGAACTTGTCCATATATTTGCCAGGACCGGTCTGCCAAAAGAGATACTAACTGATCAAGGGACCCCATTCATGAGCAAGGTAATGAAGGAGCTGTGTAGGGTCCTCCAGATGTGAAACTCCATTTACCATCTGCAGACAGATGGCCTAGTGGAGCGCTTTAATAAAACCCTAAAAGCGATGCTCAAGGAGGTCGTAGAGAAGGATGGACGTGACTGGGACTACTTGCTGCAGTTCCTGCTCTTCTCGATAAGGGAGGTTCTGCAAGCCTCCACTGGCTTTTCCCCATTTGAATTTCTGTATGGACGACATCCATGAGGGCTCCTGGATATCGCTAAGGAAATCTGGGAAGCCGAGGTTACACCACACCGGAGCATCATTGAACATGTCGCCTAGATTCAGGAAAGAATGGCGAAAGTGATGCCTATCATGAAGGCGCACCTCCTCCAGGCTCAGGAGGCCCAGGCAAGGGTCTATAACCAATCGGCAAGGCCGAGGCAGTTCCAACCTGGGGACTGTGTTTTGGTCCTAATCCCTACCGTTGAGAGCAAGTTCCTGGCCAAATGACAAGGCCCATACGAGGTGGTGGAGAAAATCAGCGAAGTTAATTATAAAGTCCACCAACCTAGCCGAAGAAAGCCGCATCAGGTGTACCATGTGAACCTGCTCAAGCCGTGGCGAGACCAGGAACCTGTGGAAGCTCCTTGCCTGGGAGCCGCTCCCGGAGGCAAGGTGGAAGAGGTCACGATAGCAGAGACTCAATTGCCGGCTCAGAAGCAACAATGTCGAGAAGTGCTACAGCGGAATTGTGACCTGTTCTCAGAGTTGCCGGGGAGTACTCAGGTGGTAGAGCATGACGTGCTAACAGAGTCACATATACGAGTGAACCTGAAGCCCTACAGGATTCCTGAAGCACGCCGAAAGGTGATCTCAACCGAGGTGAAAAGAATGCTAGACCTCAGGGTGATAGAGGAGTCGAAGAGTGGATGGTCGAGTCCCATCGTCCTTGTGTCAAAACCCAATGGGGAGTGGAGGTTTGGTAACAACTACTGCCGGCTGAATGAGGTGTGCAAGTGTGACGCATACCCAATGCCCCGCGTCGACTAACTCATCGAGAGGCTTGGACCGGCGAGGTATATCACCACTCTCGACCTGGCGAAGGGCTACTCGCAGATCCCCATGTCTCAGACGGCCAAGGAGAAGATGGCTTTCTTGACACCTGATGGGTGTTTCCAATACACTCGGATGCCGTTCGGACTGAAGGGAGCCCCAGCCACCTTCCTGAGGGCTATGGATCGGATCCTAGCCCCACATAAGAAGTATGCCGCAGCCTACCTTGACGACATTGTGATCTTTAGCCCAGACTGGGCTAGTTATCTACTTAAAGTACAGGCGAGTCTGAATGCTCTAAGGAAGGCATGATTGCAGAATTTACAATAAATCCAAAAAAATGTGCAGTTGGAAAGGAAGAAGACAAGTAGTTGGGCTATGTCTTTGGGAGATGTGAGATTAAGCCACAAGTCAATAAAGTGGAGGCAATCCAGAACTGGCGCAAGCACTCTCCAAAAAGCAAGTGAGAGCATTTCTGGGAATGGTGGGATATTACCGGCGGTTTATCCAAAATTTTGCCATGATTGCCGCGCCACTTACGGGTCTCCTCAAAGGCACCAGATCAACAATGGTGAAATGGACAGAGGAAACAGAGACGGCGTTCCAACGGTTGAAGCTAGCACTATGTAAGTACCAGACTTTGAGAAAGAGTTCGTGGTCCAGACAGATGCGTCAGAAGTTGGTCTAGGAGCCGTACTCTCTCAAGAGATAAATGGGGAAGAACATCCCATTCTCTATCTGAGCCGGAAGCTTTCGTCCTGACTCCTGAGAGAAAAACTACGCAATAGTAGAAAAAGAGTGTCTAGCCATAAAATGGGCCATAGATACACTGAGATACTACCTACTAGGCCAGAAGTTTAGACTGGTATCAGACCATGCCCCGTTGAGATGGTTCAGAGAGAAAAGAGGTAAAAATGCATGTAGAGCACAGGCACGGGAAACTACATGGAAATGCTAATGCCCTCTCTAGAATTCCCTGTCTGGTGTCTGAAGGTGCCCAAACCCCCAGCTTTGGGCAGAGGGGGGGAATATGTGACAAAGTCACTGGCAGAATACTGGAGTGGAGATATGTGTCTCTGAGACTTTTTGCTTTAGTGATGTAAAACATGGGGGTTTCTCCTGCACATTAGGTGCAGAGAGGGTTAATAGCCAGAGTTACAAGGGCATGCTTTACAGCTGGATAGCTAAGTGCTGGGAGGGAAGCTATACACCCTATCTCCACTCCAGGGCGTGGTTTGTAGGTGGTCAGTATCTGGAGGCCAGCTCCAGAGAGAGGAGCGTGTGTTTGTTCCTGCTGAACCTGAACCGAGTGGTTTGTGCTAACCCGGAGTGGCCGGACCCCGGCCGGTGCAAGGACTTTGCTGGACTCTTTTTCTATTTTTGTTTGCCGTTAGGCCAGATGGGCTATGTTTATTTTCTATGAACTTTTTATTGGTTTATGCTGCACAATAAACCAACTGAAAATTTAAAGAGACAGTGTTCCGTTTATACCTCAATGCGTAGCCGAGTGAGCCGATCTACCGCAGTTAGTGATTCACAGGAATGCTAAATCCTCAAAAAAAAGAGTACACATTGTGAGTTTGTAAAGACAAATGCAGACACTGCTATTTTTTAGAACAGCTCAATGTTCATTTTTTGTTGTTTTCTGTAAAGTAGTTAAAATTATATACATTTCTCTTCATGTTTTGAATTATAAAACAGTGTGCAATGTTCCCAATGCATGGAAATAAAGACTAGTATAAAGATTTTGTGCTTAACTCATGTTTTTGAACACACTGCTATTATTTTGAACACTACTGTGTGAGTATTTTGCATGGATAGTACTTGTATCTGTGATAATCTATGGGGCCACTTACGTGTCTGTGATTTTTCACTGACAAGGAGGTCCGCAGAAAGTCACAGAGACATATCAGATTAGGTAAGTAAGCATATAGGCGGGGATTTCAGGGAATAAAAAACAGATAGGCGGGGTTTTCTTGGCATCCGGGGGACACCAAGCCTGTGCAAAACAGAGTTTTTAAAAACAGATTTCTCTGCAATCAAATCTTTACTATGGGCCATAGAAGTATGTATAGATTTACTTTTCTATAACCTGTATGCCCATAGTAGAGGTCTGATATCGCCCACCCTTTAAGGTTTTTACGCCAGTAATTTGGTGTAAACACTTTAATGAATCAGCACTGTAGTCTTTAGAAATTGCTAAAAATCATGATAAAGTAAATATTATGATCACAAATTCTGATATTATTTAAGTATAAATACAAGATGGCATATTCTGATACTTTTACTAGAATGATACCCACCGTATATGTTTTAATTTAACCCCTTCCCGATGCGGTCAATTTCCATTTTTTCTGTTTTTGTTTATTCTTCCCCTTTTTCTTAGAGCCCTTTTATATTTTTCTGTCCACATAGACATATGAGGGTTTACTTTTGCACATGTACATTTGAATGACACCATTCATTTTACCACATTGTGTACTGGAAAATGGGACAAACATTGCAAGTACAGATAAAAAAAAACACAATTCTGTTTTTTTTGGGAACTATTTTTACGCCGTATATTGCGTGGTAAAAATGTTTTTTCTTGTCTGTACGATTACGACGATACCAAACTTGTCCATTTTTTAAATTATTTTAGAGGTGAAAAAAAATCTGAAATTTCTATAGAAAAAAGGGGAATTGTGTTGACATTTTCTGCGATCCGCAATGCTGTAATTTTTTTTTCAGGGCTTATTTTTTTGCAGGGCGTGAAGATGTTTAATTGATATCATTTTGGGATAAATAAGACATTTTGATCGCTTCTTACAGCATTTTTTGCGGTATTGCAGAGATCAAAAAATGCAATTTGGGCATTTTATATTTATTTTATGCTTACAATCAGGGATGTATTTGGTGTTCATGCTGCCCTAGGCACTTTAAGTAGTCACGCCCACTACTGGTAAGTCAGACTAAGGGTACGTGCACACAACATCTTTTTCAGGGGGATACACTCCATAACCCACCTGAAAAAGTGCTAAATAAACTCTAAAAAGACTGAATATATGTGCTGCAGTATAAAAATGACTTACTGATCATATGTTCAGTCTTTTGAGCTTCTTTTAAACCATTCAGGTTTCCAAAGATGTGAAATGGTTAAGCGAAGTGACCTGACCATTCCTGAAACATCTTCAACTTGGAAGCAGCTCACTAGTTTATTTAATACAATTTAATTAAAAAATAGTCCCCAAAAGATGTTGGAAAAGACGAGTGAAAAGAAGCAAAAAAATATATCTTTAGCACAAAAGACGCCATTGTGTCTTGAAGCCTGAAAAACTCATGCAATTCACAGAGGTCTAAAAGACATTGTGGGCATGTACCCTAAAAGTGCCCATACTCTTTAGATAGTAGTTAAGCCCTCCCACACACATTAGACTAATATTGTCCGAATCCGCCAATAACAACAGGTTCAGCCCGGAGTCTAATGTGTATGGGATCCCCTGACTGATGATGTCGGGAGAGATAAGGATCCAGCATATCTGGTTAAGTACTGAAGATTCTTTTGTTCTCTAAATGATAAGCCTCCATGTAACATCCCTGGCGGCGTGCTGGCATGGCTTACCACCTCCCACCATGCAAGACCGCCATCTTACCTATCAATCCAGGCTGCACACTTTGCTCCAGTACCTGCTGTGTCTCTTGTCTGATTGCTTAGGGCGGCGGCGCGGCTACTGCCTGATTCTTATAGTTACTGTGTGCACACTCCTAATGCCTCCCCAGCCTATTGCTGTGAGTCACTGGATACTTAAACCCCCTCCACCCAGTAGGGGGTGCCTGACCAACACTTTCATTCAGTGTGTTCTGTGCAACTGAGTTGCCAGGTCTTGTCCTGTATCTTGTCTCTTCCGCCACCCTGGGGGCTGTATACCCAGGTCTGTTGCCTGTATCTGTGACTTCTAGTCTGTTTCCGCCACCCTAGAGGCTGAGTTCCCTGGCTCATTCCTGTATCTTGTTCCTGGTTCAGTTCCTGTCTGAACAGTGTCCTAGCCCGTTACCTGTTTGTCTCTATGTCCGAACCTTCCCTTTTCCTGCAGTGTCTGAACCTGCACCTAACTCCAACTCATCGTCTCTGTACTTCTGTTTGTGAGTTTTGTGTCCACTCGCTACTTCATTGTAAGTACCTTGTGTGTATCTGGTTCTGCTTGTCCCGTTTACCTGCCTCCGTATCTACCTCCTGTGTTCTAACTATCTTCCTGTATTTTCCAGTCTGTTCCCTGTGAACAGAGCCCTGTCCTGTCTGCCTGCACCTTCTGCTCTGTTCTGCTCTGCTTGTTCACCGCACCTGCGGGTTTTGTTCTGCTCTGCTATGCTTGTTCACCGCACCTGTGGGCTTTGTTCTGCTCTGCTCTGCATGTTCACCGCACCTGCTGATCCACTTTGCTCTGCTTGTTCACCGCACCTGCGGTTCCGCTCTGCTTGTTCACAGCACCTGCGGTTCCGCTCTGCTCTGCTTGTTCACCGCACCTGTGGTTCCGCTCTGTTCTGCTTGTTCACCGCACCTGCGGTTCCACTCTGCTCTGCTTGTTCACTGCACCTGCGGTTCCTCTCTGCTCTGCTAGTTCACCGCACCTTCGGTTCCGCTCTGCTCTGCTTGTTCACCGCACCTGCAGTTCCGCTCTGCTCTGCTTGCTCACCGCACCTGCGGTTCCGCTCTGCTCTGCTTGTTCACCGCACCTTCGGTTCCTCTCTGCTCTGCTTGTTCACCGCATCTGCGGTTCCGCTCTGCTCTGCTAGTTCACCACACCTGCAGTTTCGCTCTGCTCTGCTTGTTCACCGCACCTGTGGTTTCGCTCCGCTCTGTTTGTTCATTGCACCTTGTTCACCGCGCCGTGCCATCCAGTGCCCACCTGTCTGCATGCCAGCGGTGCCTGCCAGTGCCCACCTGTCTGCATACCAGCCATGCCTGCCAATACCCACCTGTCTGTATGCCAGCCTAACCTGCCTGTTCCTGAAATCAACGATGTGAGTCAACAGCTGTGACCGGGGTCTGACTTGGAGTAGCACCTGGTCCCTCTGCTCGGTTCCTCCCTGGTTCACGGAGTCGACTGAGCCGCCGTGTGACCTTGGTCGGACCGAGTTGCTCCTTAGTTATGCCCCTCCAGGCACTCCTCGGTTCATGGTCCAGTGGGATCACTAATCATTCTCACGCCAGTCAGTCCGGATGTGTGCATAACAGTTTGCTCAGGCCATGGGCCCCGTTGAGCCCCACGGCCCTTCCCTCTCAGAGACATTTGAATTCTTGTCTGGCAAATACGTGCACCAAGGAAAAAATTTTTCTCAAACTGAGGTCCAGGCGATTTACGCACCAGCCGAAATGGAGCTATCAGAACTTGTTCGTGCGGATCCACCACGGTACTATGGGGATCCAAAACAAAGCCATGCGTTTGTAGAGCAATGTATGCTGCATTTCAAATTCTACGCTCACTATTTTCCCTCTGATCGGGTTAAAGTAGCATTCGTGATGTCCTACTTAGCGGGTGATGCCTTGAATTGGATCACCCCCCTATGGGAAGCATGGGATCCTATCGTCTCTGACCTGCAGGCCTTCCTGGTGGCCTTTCTAATGGTCTTCGATGAACCTAACCCTGAGGCTTCTGCTAGAGCTTCCCTTCCCAATATCCTGGAGCAGTCCCGATGGGTGATGCGTGTAGGTAGCCCACCAGCTCTCCAGCCTAAAGAGACTGCCGCCCACACAGAATTCACACAGGATGACAATGCTCCACAGAATACTTCTCTTCCCAACCTCAAGAGGCAGTCCAGACATGCAAGGCGTAGAGGTAAACCGTCACGCCAGGTTCTGTCCAACCAAAGACCTCCTGTTCCCCAGCCTGTTGAGGCAGCTACCCGCACAGAATCCATGAAGGATGACCATGTTCGTCAGGCAAAGCAGAGGCCGGAACTCAGTCACAAAATTGGATTGCGGTCCCGCTGCGGTTGTTTGGGACACCCTGATGGTCTCTGTCCAGCGAAGGTTGGAGAATCCCAAGACATTAGGCCTGTAGGAGAGGCTGCCCTTGGCGTTAGTGTTTCCTCTCCACAGATGACCGTGACTGTCTCCGTGGCTAGTGAAGGCCTCTAATTAACCGGAAGTTTCGGGCATAAAGCCTTGAAGAGTCAGTGTCTGATTCCCGTCCGACAACTCCAGAATCCGGTTTGGGCATTGTCAGCGGAAGGACGAGCCCTACTCAGAAACAGTCAAAATATGTCTGTACAAATTAAGCTCCAGATTGGAGCATTATACATGAAGAAGTTCACATTCCAGGTGCTGTCTGGTTTACCCACAGGTCGTCCAAAGCCGAGTGAGCTAGTGCCCGCTCAGGTCCGGAGATCCTGCATGGTGTTTCCTGGGGGACTGCTGAGGTACAAGGGGTGTCCAGTCCCCATATCTTCAGGACTGTCAGCAGTGTCTTCTTCTTCTTCACCAGATCTGCTAGTCGCTGACTCGCTGTACGCTGAAGTCTCCGAAGAAAGGGAAGCGGAGGTATTGTCCCCACACAGTCTCGATGATTGTACCAATGATCTGGCTTTAGGCACCGCCCCGCCTCGCAGACGTGTCATCTAGAAACCAGACTGAAGTTGGTCCTAAGTAAGGATCCTCCATCTCTAACAAATCTGGCAATAAGTCCATCAAGGCGGTGGCTACCTCCAAGTCTCTGCAACCCTCCAACCAGGCGGAGGACCTCCAGTTGCCTCCTGAATCCTCCGGGGTGCTATCTGATAACAAATGGAGACAGACTTTTCTGCACCCTGTACCTGGTACTTCGCCCACTTCATCCAGTAAGCTTGGCAAAGTGTACGTCAAGGCGGTGGTTACTCCCGAGTCTCTGCACCCCTCCAACCCAGTGGAGGATCTCCAGTTGTCCCGTGAATCTTTTGGGGTGCTATCCGATATTAACAAATGGAGAGAGACTTTCCTGTGTCTTGCTCCTGGTACTTCACTCACTTCATCTGTTGCTGGGGATGGCTCGATAGGAGGAAGCATCCTAGTCACCAAGATGGCGAGACCAGTTTCATTCCCTCTAGTGGACTGAAGAGGTAATCTTCTTGAAGAGAAGGATCGGCCTCCAAATTCTCTGCAGAAAATCCTTGCAGGCTTGAAGAAGAGGGGGCGTAAAAGGGGGGTACTGTAGCATCCCTGGCGGCATGCTAGCATGGCTTACCACCTCCCACCATGCAAGACCACCATCTTACCTATCAATCCAGGCTGCACACTTTGCTCCAGTACCTGCTGTGTCTCATGTCTGATTGCTTAGGGCGGCGGCGCGGCTACTGCCTGATTCTTATAGTTACTGTGTGCGCACTCCTAATGCCTCCCCAGCCTATTGCTGTGAGTCACTGGATACTTAAACCCCCTCCACCCAGTAGGGGGTGCCTGAACAACACTTTCATTCAGTGTGTTCTGTGCAACTGAGTTGCCAGGTTCTGTCCTGTATCTGGTCTGTTCCTCCACCCTGGGGGCTGTATACCCAGGCCTGTTGCCTGTATCCGCTCCGCTCTGCTAGTTCACCGCACCTGCAATTCCGCTCCGCTAGTTCACCGCACCTGCGGTTTCGCTCTGCTCTGCTTGTTGACTGCACATGCGGTTCCGCTTCACTCTGCTAGTTCACCGCACCTGCGGTTTTGCTCCACTCTGCTTGTTCACGGCACCTGCATTTTTGCTCCGCCCTGCTTGTTCACCGCACATGCGGTTTTGCTCCGCTCTGTTTGTTCACCGCACCTGCGGTTTTGCTCTGCTCTGTTTGTTCACCGCATCTGCAGTTTCGCTCTGCTCTGCTGTCCACCGCACCTGCGGCTCCGTTCCTGTGTCCCAGTCTGTACTGGTCCCTATCCTGCCTGCGTTCCTACCTGCCAGTAACCGCCTGTCTGCATGCCAGCCGTGCCTGCCAGTACCCACCTGTCTGTATGCCAGCCTAACCAGCCTGTTCCTGCTTTCCCCGGTGTGGGTCAACAGCTGTGATCGGGGTCTGACCTGGAGTAGCACCTGGTCCCTCTGCTCAGTTCCTCTCTGGTTCACGGAGTCGACTGAGCCGCCGTGTGACCTTGGTCAGACCGAGTTGATACTTAGTTACGCCCCTCCAGGCACTCCTCGGTTCATGGTCCAGTGGGATCACTAATCATACTCACGCCAGTCAGTCCGGGCGTGTGCGTAACACTCCAGAGATGGCTGGCAGCATCTCTCTATTATAGAGAACACAGGAGCGCTCGGCAAAGTGAGTCGGCTCCTATATATGGGAGAATTGGGAGAGATAGCTGTCGGCCGAATGATCAGACAGCTGTCTATAATGTATGGGGGCATTAGTCAAACATTTGTTCAGCTGACAAATGTGGCCTAATTCAGACGGCTGTATTGTCAGTCCATTACACTGAACCTATAATGATAACATATCATGTCTAATGAATTAAAGATTACAACATCTACACAGTCAGCACATGATTGCATTACCAGAACCATTATCAGCACATAGATACATCACCAGAACCACTGTCAGTACATGACTATATCACCAGAACAACCATCAGTACATGAATATGCCACCAGAACTACAGTCAGTACATGACTACATAACCAGAACAATCATCAGTACAGAAATACAGGACCAGAAAAACAGTCAGTACATGAATACATCACGATGGTTAGTACAGTGATCACTTGCAATGTCAGGTTAGCCCCAAGCATATACATTTGTATCACATGAAAGTGCAACTCCCAGTATGTCCTTAATAATGGTAAGGAGATGATTGGCGTTGTTGTTACCAGGAAAAATATATTGTTGTACGGTGTTAGCTAGTAGATAGAAAAATATCATGATTTATGAGTCCTCAGTGGTTGATACCTTTTAATGGCTAACTGAAAGCATGGTAACAAATAGCAAGCTTTCAATACTACTCAGGTCTCTTCATTGGGAATAAAATAATACAAAATCTGAAGAGTCACATATTTCTACACAACAGTGCCCAGGAATACTGTAGTAATGAGACGACGTGAAGCAGAGATATCAATGTGTGACAGGGAGGATCAGTTTTGGCAGTAAATATTGGAAGAGTTCATAGATAAGGAGTGTGAAAGTTTTATTGTCCTCTGAAAATAAAATGTAGGGGGCAGCTGGGTGATGAAGATGTTGGGTCAAGAAGGGGTTAAGTGTTATATGTTTATTATATGTTTGTGTGGTGTATGATGAAGTGTTTGCTGTGATATCCCTATGGCCGCTATTGTATCCAGTTCTCCATGGGCTTTGCCTAAGGCTGTCCCTGGGATGCGGGAGGTCTGCCCAGAGGGGAACTGTACAATAGATAGGGATTCAGCTGCACTACACTGCTTAGACACCTGAAAGTTAGGACAAGGGCTACATCATCAGCTGGGAGGAGTTACAGCATTAGAGTAGTTTTATAGAAAAGCATTTCCTGGTTACAGACAGTCTAGGAGGGGAGAGTGAGTAGTGAGGAGCATTAGGCAGTGTACGCCTGCCATTAGGGGAGGCCTGAAGGGTTCAAGACCCGAGTGCACAGAATCGGAGATGTTTTATTAGTACAAGTTATCGGAACAGAATGAGGGCACATTTGAGACAGAATCTGGATGCTGGCTATGTCCTAGGCTCATGGCCTGTAAGAGGTGCTCAGTGTGAGGCCTCTGTTTCCCTACAAGGGAGTCTCCCAGCCGGGTCCCAGAAGATGTGGAAGATGTTGAGTCTCAGGAAGGGACGAGAACAGACACTGGAAAGGCACATTCCCAAGGGGGCTTCACTCACCAAAAATCTTGTCTTGATCTGTATACTGCAGCCGTGTATGGAAGAATTGCACAGTAAAAGTGAGTCTGTTAACCTGGATCTACGATCTCCTGTCTTGCTTGCGGTCGGTGTCGGTCCTGGTCCAAGGGACGTCGTAACAGTGAGTACAGCAAATCCTCCATTGCAGCACACACTCCGGTCTCAGTCCTTAATAGTAGAGGGGGCATTGGGCGAAGAAAAGATAGTTCCTTCACACAGCATGATGGTAGTGGCCCCGTGTGCTCCCCTCTACAAAAACATGAAATGACTGGTATTAAAAGGTAACTTCACATCCCAAAGAGACAGAATAGTCTGGGAATACAAACTTATGATGAACTTTGACACATTCAGAGCGCAAATGAATGTGTCACATGGATTTTTTGTGTTCTTACTGTACATCAATTAAGGAATGTGCTCCTCAGACCATTTGGGAGCATCACAACCCTGCACCAGACCTCAATCAGAGAACAATAAAACATTCACACTCTTTAACTATGAACTTCTCCAATATTTACCGCCACAGCTGTTTTCTTCCGTCCCACATTGATAGTTCTTGTTCATGTCACTTGTTTTCTTTATTGCATTATTTATGTGCCCTGTCGTGTATAAATATGTGACTCTTCAAAATTTGTCTTATTCCAGACCTGATGAAGAGACCTGAGTAGTCTCGAGAGCTTGTGATTTGTTACCATCTTTTCAGTTAGCCATTAAAAGGTATCAACCACTGAGGACTCTCAAATTTTAATATTGTTGTTACTAGCCATTATCATCAGCCATTTTGGACCATACAGGAACCACAGTACTGATTAGTTGCAGGCAGTAGCACCAGTAAAGGTTTAAAGAGTAAATTAAAGGGGTGGTCCAAAGGCAAAGTAATTTTCATTCTAAATTCTTATCTATTTAGTGGCACAATCTAAATTATTTTCTAATGTACTTCCATTAAAAATTCCCTGTCCTTCCCTAACACCACTATAAATAAATAAATAACTACTTTTCTTCTTTTTTTGTACTTCCTTTTTGATGACACTTCGTTTGCGAATCCCAGTGTACACTGCTGGGATACTCAAACGAAGGGCGCAGAGGCTGCGGTCAAGGTCACTAGGATCACCGGTGCCCAGTGGTAAATACTGGCCTGCTTATGATGTTTATCGATTGGGTTAATTATTTTTATATTTTGACAGATCTAACTTTTTTGGATGCAGCAATACTACATACCTGTATGTGTATTGTTTCATTTTTTACTATCTTTCTTTTTAATGGTGGAAAAGGTGGGTGGTTTGGACTTTTATGGGGGAATGTTTTTCAGATTTTTTAAACTTTATTACTGTAATTGAACCGGTGATCATCTGATCACTTGTCCTATATATAGCAATACCATGGTATTGCTATATATAATAAAAATCACAGTCGCCTTTGAAGTCTGACTACAGGCAGGGTTTCAAGGGAGCTCCGTAATGACAAGCACAGAGGTCTTCAACAGACCCCCCAGCTATCATAGCAACTCATCAGCACCTTGCAATCGTCTCAAGGAGGTGCCCATGGACATATAGAATGACTTGCCGGCATGCTGTTAATACTGCTGGCAGAGTTTGATAGCTGCATTTAACAGGTTAACAATCGCAGGCGGAGCTCTGTGAGCCCACTCCATACACCCCCTAATGATTAAAGAGTTTGCACCAAGTTAAAGTTATCAGCAAGGAGGGGGTATTTCCACTGGTATTTCCACCAATCCTGAGAATTCAGTGATGGTGATTGAGCATATGCATGGCCTCTCCATTCATTCTCCATAGGATTGCTGAAGACAACCAAGTACAAGAAATATTTCCCATTTTATAGCTTCTATGCTGTAAATCAGATTTTGCTGAAGGGATATTCCCATCTCAAAGATCCTATCCCAATATGTAGTAGGTGTAATAATAATAATAATATTAGCAAATACTTCCAATTAAAAATGTAGTATAGTTCTTCTCATTCGCTATGTCTCTAGGGTGCTTTCACACTTCGTTCAGGCACCTGTTTAGTGGCTCCATCGGGGCTTACATCCGAACCCACCGCAAAATGGGATTCAGGCTTGTGCGCAGAGGGGGCCATAGACTATAATGGTACCGAAAGAGCGAACGTGCGCTCTGTCGTGCATCATTTTCAGGAGTATGCGCTTACTGGAGGCGGACACGTCTGAGTGTCCGCCTCAGATAAGCGTACACCTCCGAAAATGATGCACGACAGAGCACACATCATCTCTGTCAGCAACATTATAGTCTATGGCCCCGTCGGCGTACAGTGTGAAAGCTCCGTGTGCAAGGCATTGCAGTAGCTTAGATATCCATGGTTACGACCACTAACAATTAACTGTCACTATATGAGTGGTTGTAACCATGGATACCTGCTACTTCAATTCCCTGCACATGGGAAGCAACATAGCTTATCAGATGAACTATACTACAACCCCTGGCAAAAATTATGGAATCACCAGGCTCGGAGGATGTTCATTCAGTTGTTTAATGTTGTTGAAAAAAAGCAGATCACAGACATGGCACAAAACTAAAGTCATTTCAAATGGCAACTTTAGGGCTTTAAGAAACACTAAAAGAAATCAAGATTAAAAATGTGGTACTCAGTAAGGGTATTTTTTTTCAGACCAAGCAGAGGGAAAAAATTATGGAATCACTCAATTCTGAGGAAAAAAATATGGAATCACCCTGTAAATTTTCATATTCAAAACTAACACCTGCATCAAATTAGATCTGCTCGGTAGTCTGCATCTAAAAAGGAGTGATCACACCTTGGAGAGCTGTTGCACCAAGTGGACTGACATGAATCATGGCTCCAACACGAGAGATGTCAATTGAAACAAAGGAGAGGATTATCAAACTCTTAAAAGAAGGTAAATCATCATGCAATGTTGCAAAAGATGTTGGTTGTTCAAAGTCAGCTGTATCTAAAATCTGGACCAAATACAAACAACATGGGAAGGTTGTTAAAGGCAAACATACTGGTAGACCAAGGAAGACATCAAAGAGTCAAGACCAGAAACTTAAACCAATATGTCTCCAAAACAGGAAATGCACAACAAAACAAATGAGGAACGAATGGGAGGAAACTGGAGTCAATGTCTGTGACCGAACTGTAAGAAACCGCCTAAAGGAAATGGGATTTACATACAGAAAAGCTAAATATAAGCTATCATTAACACCTAAACAGAAAAAACAAGGTTACAATGGGCTAAGGAAAAGAAATCGTGGACTGTGGATGACTGGATGAAAGTCATATTCAGTGAAGAATCGCGCATCTGCATTGGGCAAGGTGATGATGCTGGAACTTTTGTTTGGTGCCTTTCCAATGATATTTATAAACATGACTGCATGAAGAGAACACACAAATTTCCACAGTCATTAATGATATGGGGCTGCATGTTAGGTAAAGGCACTGGGGAGATGGCTGTCATTACATCTTCAATAAATGCCCAAGTTTACATTGATATTTTGAACAGTTTTCTTATCCCATCAATTGAAAGGATGCTTGGGGATGATGACATCATTTTTCAAGATGATAAGGCATCCTGCCATAAAGCAAAAACTGTGAAAACATTCCTTGAAAGAAGACACATAAGGTCAATGTCATGGCCTGCAAATAGTCCGGATCTGATCTCAATCCAATTGAAAATCTTTGGTGGAAGTTGAAGAAAATGGTCCATGATAAGGCTACAACCTGCAAAGCTGATCTGGCAACAGCAATCAGAGAAAGTTGGAGCCAGATTGATGAAGAGTACTGTTTATCACTCATTAAGTCCATGCCTCAAAGACTCCAAGCTGTTATTAAAGCCAGAAGTGGTGCAACAAAATACTAGTGATGTATTGGAGTGTTCTTTTGTGTGTTTGTTTTTCATGATTCCATAATATTTTCCTCAGAATTGAGTGATTCCATAATTTTTTCCCTCTGCTTGGTCTGAAAAAAAATACCCTTACTGAGTACCACATTTTTAATCTTGATTTCTTTTAGTGTTTCTTAAAGCCCTAAAGTTGCCATTTGAAATGACTTTAGATTTGTGCTATGTCTGTGATCTGCTTTTTTTCAACAACATTAAACAACTGAATGAACATCCTCTGAGCCCGGTGATTCCATAATTTTTGCCAGGGGTTGTACATTTCTAATTGGAGTTATTTGTCAATATTTTTATTGTAATCACACCTACTATATATTGGAATAGAATCTTGGAGATGGGAATACTTCTTTACCTACCTTATTGAACGCTTCAAATACTTTAGCCCTATGACTCAAACACTCAGTAATGGGTGTTTAGTGCCACCAGTTCTTTATGTTCAGAGAGTAGGTCTTTTCATAATTTCTACAAACTATTTGGATATTACTGAGAGAAGGGGTATAAGTGATTTTTAAATGCCTGATACAACTAGTGCAGCTCTTGACTCCCTGGATAGCAGGCACATCAAATATGGTGAGCAGTGATGGAAAGATTTATCCACTCCTATATAACTGTGACCTGTAGGGTGTAACATTGGTGACATAGAAAATATGTTAGCCAAGCAACTGTCTTAAAAGTATAGAAGTCAAACAGTGCCCTCTTGTGATCAGAACAAGATTTTCGTTTCACTTTCTTTTCTTTTTTTTTTATTCTATTTAGATCACATATCTTTTCCTTTTATACATTTAATATAACATCCTATAATCTAAAAAGAAAATTAATCTGGAGTCTTGCCAAACCAGGAGTGTTTGAGAATAAATCAACTCTAGGGGTAGATGAATGCTGCTCTCGGCAGGTCTTCAGCGCTCCGATTAGGATGAATAAAGCAGCAGTGCACGTTATCATACTCCACTCCATTGTTATGGGTCTCTGACCTAGTTCTCAGGATCGATGGTAGCCCTAGAAATCAAACTCCGAGCAATCAGGATATGGATCGTGGATATGGAATAACTTTCAAACTTGAAAAAATAGAAACTAGTAGCAGAATATACGTTTATATTATACACTGCTCAAAAAAATAAAGGGAACACTCAAATAACACATCCTAGATCTGAATGAATGAAATATTCTCATTGAATACTTTGTTCTGTACAAAATTGAATGTGCTGACAACAAAATTACACAAAAATCATCAATGTAAATCAAATTTATTAACCAATGGAAGCCTGGATTTGGAGTCACCCCCAAAATTAAAGTGCAAAAACACGCTACAGGCTGATCCAACTTTGATGTAATGCCCTTAAAACAAGTCAAAATTAGGCTCACTATTGTGTGTGGCCTCCATGTGCCTGTATGACCTCCCTAGAACGCCTGGGCATGCTGCTGATGAGGTTGCGGATGGTCTCCTGTGGGATCTCCTCCCAGACCTGGACTAAAGCATCCGCCAACTCCTGGACAGTCTGTGGTGCAATGTGACGTTGGGGGATGGAGCGAGACATGATGTCCCAGATGTGCTCAATCGGATTCAGGTCTGGGGAACTGGAGGGCCAGTCCATAGCTTCAATGCCTTCATCTTGCAGGAACTGCTGACACACTCCAGCCACATGAGGTCTGGCATTGTCCTGCATTAGGAGGAACCCAGGGCCAACCGCACCAGTGTGAGAGTGTGAACTGTGATAGCAGCAGGAGAACATTAGGACCCTGTGAGTTTTGCCTGGCTGAGCTCAGATCAGGGGCAGATCAGGAGACCTTGTGTGTTCTGAGGGTGTCTGCTGTGTGAGACGCTAGACGGGCATCTGAGGAGAACTGCAAGGACTGAACTGCAACAAGACTCTCTCTCTACAAGCTTTGCTGTGGGGGTTGATAACCCCTGGCCCTGGTGAAGCTGTGTCCCTGCTTAAGAACAAGTGCTGAGCTGGGGAAAGCTGTATGGCTCTTTGGAGTTTTGTGGAAGTCCATGCTGAGTGACTAGAGACTTTGTACTGAAGGAGCCAAGTGTCGAGTGAGAGGGAAAGAGACTGAGGATATCATCTCTGTGATGGAGTGTGACTACGAGAAGAGAGAAGGGGTCCGGTGCCATTCACATTGAGAGGATACTGACAAGCCTTGTGAAGAATTCTTCCCAGACCTTAACCTGAGGGTACAGGACTAAAGTCCCCGGTGTGTGGGCTCGGCATCGGCAGACAAGACAAGGAACCTTTATTGTTTTTGTGAACGTTGCTTTTTATTTGGCGCCAAAGTTTTCCTGGGACTAGCTGCAGCCACCGCGATTCGCAGGCCTGTGATAGACCACATCTGAATGTGACGGTACCGTAACTTTAAGATACCCAGGTATCCCTATACTAGGGGAATAAGAAAAATTGGTATAGTTTCACGCATTGTTATTGTTAATAGTTGTAGGATTGTACTCAGTGTGCCATCTCAGGGGTCCCTATAGAACACCTTCACTAGATCCTTTAGGTAAAATTGTTCCAGATCTTTAGAGTAATTCACATAAACTGGAAACCTTGAGATTGGCACATTGATTTCAGCTTTTGCCGGTTGTGTGTATTCCGTAGAGACAGTGTCCCAGGTAGAACCTGAGATTTATTCATGCAATGCTGAATTTTAGTCCCTGTTTTAGTAAAGAAAGTGTTGTTTATTTCTGTCTCTGTCTCAGTTTGTGACTCACTGGATCCCTCTCGGACTTCCGGTCATTACATTTTTGGCGTAGTCGGCAGGATCCAGTGCTTGTCATGGACAGAGGTGAGGGAAGAAATGACTCTGCCGCACCAGCAGCCCCCCCACTGGTAACGGAAACCCTGGCAGCCGAGTCGACTTTGGGAGGATATGTGCCGGTAAGAGCTTTACTCCAGCACATGCCAAAATATGACGGGCGTAACATTCCGTTGCAGGATTGGACTGAGAGGGTCCGGAGTGTTCTGCCAATGTCTAATCTGGCCCCCGCGTTACGAGCAGAGTTGGCATTAAATGCACTAGAGGGCGACGCTAGGCGGATGGTGATGGTATATCCAGAGTTAGAGAGGAGCACGTTAGAGAAAATCTTGGAGCTGTTATAGGGGAGTTCGGGAGGCCGGGCTCGCGTGGCCCAGCTTCGTTCCTTGTTTTTCATTCGGCCCCAAAGGGAATGTGAAACCTTGATGCAGTATTCGAATACCTTACAGGAAACGTTGAATGAGGTGCAGCGACTAGACCCAGGGGCAATGGGGGCATTCCGAGAGGTAGACCGCTTGCTCCGGGATCAATTCATAACAGGGTTAGCCAATAAACTCCTTTGAGACAAACTGATCGAGATGACCCGAGCTACCCCGGAATTATCCTTCTGGCAGATTTATCGTGCCGCAGTGGAAAGGAGGAGGAGTCTACTCTGGTGGTCGAGGGGGCAGTGGACAGTGCACAGATGGAGGGAGGTCAGACGCCAGTTTCAGGAGGGGGAGTACTGGTAAACGTTGTACAGGCTCTGCGTGCCGAACTGAAGGAGCTAAAGCTGGAGGTGTTAAAACTCAGAGCTGGGCCCGTCCCTACTCGCACGGAAGGGCCAACCGCCGCATCCTCTGGAATGGTGGTTCCGCAGTCTGCCAGGTCATCCTCCTCGAATGATTCGAGTTCTCATCCACGAGGAGCAGTCACTTGCTGCATGTGTGGGCATCGGGGACACATATCCCGATAGTGCCGGATGTCTTCAGCCCCGGAGCCTCCTTCGCCGGCGTTTAACTCCCAGCCGCTGCTATGAGAGGGTGAGCAGCAGCGGCCCACCCCCCACAAAGCCCTCGACAGGAAGAACAAGATTTGTTCGCATGCAGTCCAGTGCTGGAAGCAAAGTTTGAAGGGCGGAAGATGAGATTCTTGGTTGACACAGGATCCGAATGTACCATAATGTCCTTAGAGGTGTACGAAAGGCACTTCAGTCAACTAGTTGTTCCGGAGGACAGCTGAGTGATACGACTTACCGCTGCTAACCATGGCCAACTGATGGTGAAGGGGATCGTGTGAATGCAACTGAAAATGTTTGGTCAAGAGCTGGGTCAGAAAGGGATTGTGCTGGTGGACCACCCTCCTAGAAGAGGGATGGAGGTGACGCTCGGAATGAATGTTCTGTGAGATTTAAATCATCAGATGTATGCTAGTGAGGGACTCCGATACTGGGCTCGTACTACCCACCATCGACCCACACAGAGAATATTACACCGTCTAGTGCTGAGCTGCAATCTCCTGAAGAGTGCGGTCCCTGGGGGTTGCGTGGGCCTGGTCCGAGTGCCATTGCGGACCATGATCTCGCTAGCGCCCCGACAAGAAGAACTCTTAATGCTACCGGTGGGGGCTGCACAGAGACTGAATGGGCTTGAAGTACTACTCAAGCCAGCCCCAGAGAAGTCCTCTTTTGCCAAGGCGCATGTGACCCGGTCTCTGGCGATTGTGAAGAATGGACGGGTGCCGGTCAGATGCATCAACGTTCTAGATGAGGCTGTTACAATTCCTGCTGGGACCATTCTGGCTGAACTGTTCGTGCCAGCAGGGAAGGTGCCTGACAAGGCAGTGTTCTAACTGCGCCCAGATGAACAGTCTTCCTGAACACGCGGTCGAAGTAGGCCGGACCGAACCCCCTACCAAAGAATGGAATGGTCGTGTGATCATGGACCAGATGGGATTGGATCAGGAGAAACTGACCCCCATGCAATTGGAGCAGCTGGAGAGGGTTTTGTGGGAACATCACGAGACCTTTTCGCGACATGCGGAGGATTTCGGTTGTTCCCGGACGATTGAGCATGAGATTCCCTCCTATTAGGGAACGTTATCGTCAAATTCCCCCAACGCTCAATCAAGAGGTGACGCCCCTGGTGGCCAGTATGCTTGACAACCAAGTGATCCGAGAGAGCCAGAGCCCCTGGGCGGCCCCTGTGGTCTTGGTGCGGAAGAAGGATGGGACCCTTCGGTTTTGTGTGGACATATCCATTACCTCACATAGAAGAGTCTCTGTCGGCATTGGGTCGGGCCAAATATTTCTCGACGTTGGATTTAGCAAGTGGCTATTGGCAGGTACCAATGGCCAAAAAAGATCGGGCCAAGACGGCGTTTGTCCTACCAATGGGGCTCTATGAATTCAACCGGATGCCCTTCGGGCTCACTAATGCCCCGGTAACCTTAAAACGCCTGATAGAACATTGCTTAGGCGATCTGAATTTTGAATCAGTCCTGATATATCTAGATGACATTTTGGTGTTCGGGACCTCATTTGAAGACCATCTTGAGAAGTTACGTCAGGTTCTCCGGCGGCTCAGTTGTTGCTGCCTAAAAATAAAACCAAAGAAGTGCCTACTGTTACAGAGTCAGATTGAGTATTTAGGCCACGTGGTGACTCTGGACGAGGTGCTGCCCGCGACCAGTAAGGTCATGGTCGTGCAGGAGTGGCCACCTCCCCGTACCCTGCGAGAGGTTCGGGCCTTCTTTTGTTTAGCGGGGTACTATCGGCGATTTGTACCTAAGTTTTCACAAGTAGAGAGTCCCCTGAATGAGCTTTAAAGAGGGACCGCACAAGGCCCCCAAAATCGCCCCATCCCATGGGGACCCCAGCAGCAGAAGGCATTTGAGGAGGTGAAGGCCGCCCTAACGAGTGCTCCATTGTTGGCGTATGCCCGGTTTGATTCTCCTTTCCTGTTATACACCGATGGCAGTCTGCATGGGCTAGGGGCGGTACTAGCACAAGTGCAGGATGGTCAGGAGCGAGTAATCGCCTATGGCAGCAGGTCTTTAAGAGACACTGAACGCAACCCAGCTAACTACAGCTCGTTTCACCTACAGCTACTGGTGTTAGAATCTATTTTTTTTACTATCGGCCATCTTGTTGTGGTTTGCTGGATTCTAGTCTTTTCCTCTGGTGCTGAGTTTCTTGGTCACGTGATCTCTGCACTCTTTATTACTCAGCACCTGGCTCCCATTCCCCCCTGGACATCAGTGTTGTAACGCTAGTGCTCTGGCTAAGTAGCCTTGTTTAGTTCTTTTTGCTTTGGACTATTTTTATCCTGGGACTTCTTGTTCCACCAGTTTTGTTTCCTTTAATTTTTGTTTCTGCAACTAACTTTTCTGTTAGGAGGTCTCCTGCTTTTACTCCCAGTCCTTAGATCTTTTAGGGACCCCTTTCCCCGTCCTACAGGTCTTCGTTTGAGTTCAGTGCAGGAGTTTCGGTTGGGCTATTCATAAGGAATAGGGCACCCACCCAAGCGTAGGGTGAAGCTGAGTCTCAGTGCAGGGACAGCTTTTCCCGCATATTCCTTAGTTCTAAGTTGCAGAACATAACAGTATGTCCAGCTGCGTTTAAAAAAAAATGGTGTTTTTTTTCTTCTCCTCTCCTCTTCCTGGATTTTCTTCAATATGGTTACCATCCAGGAGCTTGCTCAGCGCTTGCAAGGGTTGACTCTGGAGGTTGCCGATCTTCAGCAGTACGTGAGTAAATATCCTGCAGAACGCTATGAAGAACCTAAGGTAGGATTACCTGAGTGTATCTCGGGGAAACAACAGGATTTTTTTTCATTTAAAAATGCTTGTTTGTTGTATTTTTGGCTCAGACCTAGGTCTTCTGGTAGTGAACTACAGCGTGTAGGAATTAATATGTCTCTGTTGCATAAGGAACCTCAAATCTGGGCATTTACCTGGTCTCCTGATGATCATTGTTTGAGGTCTGTGGAGGCATTTTTTGATGCCATGGGTTTACTATATGATGATCCTGATCGGGTTACATCAGCTGAGGCAGAGCTCAGACGTTTCAAACACGGTTCTCTTGATGCTGAGAGTTATTTCACCCTGTTCAGACGATGGTCTGCCGAGGTCAGGTGGAACAACCCTGCACTCAAGTTTCAGTTTCTGGCAGGCTTGAGTGAAAGGGTTAAAGATTTGCTTATTGCATTCCCTGCACCTAATACTCTGCAAGTTGCCATGCAGTTAGCTATCCGTGTGGATAGAAGATTGAGGGCTAGACAGAATGAGGAGAAGTTGCCTGTATTGCTGGATTCTGTTTCTCACGATATTCCTGCCGACACTGGGGAACCTATGCAGGTCGGGGCTATGTCATCCCGTTCCAAGGAGAGGGACAGGAGGTACTCTGAGGGACTTTGCTTGTATTGTGGTAAGTCTGATAATTTTTTAAAGCAATGTGAGGTTCGCTTAAGGAAAGAAAAAAAAATGGTCAGTAGAAATAACACTCCCGTTCGCATTGCGTTTTTACGTTCTGCTGGGGTGTTTTTTCCTGGTAATACCACCTGTCAGGGTCGTTTGATTGAGTTTCAGGTTATGGTGGATTGTGGTTCTGCACTTAATTTGATTGATCAACAATTTCTTGAAAAGTATAAGTTTGATTCTGAACCTTTGGCGTCTCCTTTTCCTGCGGTGTCGATTGATAATACTCCCCTGGAGCATGGAAGCATTCTTCGAAAGGTCACTGGGTTTCTGCTTACTATGAATATGGAACATCAGGAGCAGATTGACTTATTTGTACTTGCTGAGTTGCCTTCTCCGGTCGTCCGGGTGTTGCCCTGGTTAAAAGTTCATAATCTTTTGCTGGACTGGTCATCTGGTTCCATAAGATCCTGGGGTCAGGGGTGTTATGGTAAGTGTTTTACTGTTCAAATTGCGGCTGTTGTGAAGGGGGAGTTACCTGAACACATTCAGGATTTTTGGAGGGTTTTTTCGGAGGTGGAGTCGAAAGCTTTACCACCTCATAGAGATTACGATTGCGCTATTGACTTCGTCCCTTATGCTAAGCTCCCTAAGAGTCGGTTGTTTAATCTGATAATTCCCGAGAGGATACTTTGAAGGAGTACCTTCAGACTAGTTTAGCCGCAGGTCACATATGACCCTCTAAGTCTCCTGTGGCGGTTGGGTTCTTTTTTGTCAAAAAGAAGGATGGGGGTCTTAGGCCATGTCTGGATTTTCAGGAGATTAATAAGATCACTGTGCGCAATCCTTACCCGTTACCACTTATTCCAGATTTGTTTAACCAATTGACTAGAGCTAAATGGTTTTATAAGATTGACCTTCATGGGGCATATAATTTGCTGCAGGTGAAGGACGGAGATGAATGGAAGACAGCTTTTGACACCCCGGAAAGACATTTTGAGTGTTTGGTGATGCCTTTTGGGCTTACTAACGCCCCTGCATTTTTTTCAAAATTTCATCAATGATATTCTGAGACCCTTGATCAGTAGGAGTGTTACTGTTTATCTGGATGACATTTTGATTTATTCATCGGATCTTGAGTCTCATTGGCAGAGAGTCCGCGAAGTTCTTCAGATTCTGAGAGATAACACACTCTTTGCTAAATTGGAGAAGTGTCAGTTTGCTGTCCAGAAAAATAGTTTTTTGGGTTACTTTGTCTCTTGTGATGGTTTTGAGATGGACCCGGTGAAAGTTCAGGCTATGCTCGACTGGCCGAGGCCTGAGGGTTTGAAGTCCGTACATAGGTTTTTGGGGTTTGTCAATTATTACAGAAAATTCATAAATAATTTCAATGTCATCGCTAAACCCATTAATGATCTCACCAAGAAGGGTGCTAATACAGTCCAATGGTCCACTGAGGCTATTGAAGCTTTTGAGTATCTCAAGGAGAGGTTCAGCTCTGCTCCTGTTCTTATCCAGATGGATGAGATCAAGCCATTTTTGGTTGAGGTGGATGCCTCATCTATAGGCGTAGGGGCAGTTCTGTTCCAGGAGGGTGAGAATGGGGTACACCCCTGTGCTTTCTTTTCAAAAAAAATTTCTGAGACAGAGCTCACCTATGATGTTGGGAATCGGGTGTTGTTGGCTATTAAACTCGCGTTCGAGCATTGGCAACATTTTTTGGAGGGGGCTCGACATCCTATACAGGTTTTCACTGATCATAAGAATTTGATTTATCTGGACGCAGCTAAATGTTTGAATACCCGTCAGGCTAGGTGGGCACTGTTTTATGCCCGGTTCAATTTTTCCGTAACCTTTGTCCCAGGGACAAGGAATGTTAAGGCTGACACTTTGTCTCGTAGTTTCTTTCCAGGGGTGAATGCTGAGAGGGAGGAGTTTATTTTGCAGAGAGGGGTGGTGGTGGCCGCATTGGATTCTGAGTTGGAGAATAGCATCCTAGGAGCTCAGAGTGCGGCACCAACTAACACTCCGTGTGGTAAATTGTTTGTGCCTAGAGCCTTGAGGAGAGCGTTGTTTGTTGAATGTCATGAGTCTCGGATGGCGGGTCACCCAGGGATTTCGGAAACTAGGAAGTCTATCGGTCGGAGTTTGTGGTGGCCAGGATGGCAAAGGGAAGTCATGAAGTGGGCGCGTCAGTGTTCTGTGTGCGCTAGTTCGAAGGCCTCTCACGCTCTGGCTGCGGGGTTGCTATGCCCCTTGGAAGTTCCTAGTTCGCCATTGACGCACCTTGCCATGGATTTTATCACCGATCTGCCTTTATTGGAGGGTTTTTCTGTCATCTGGGTTGTTGTGGACCGTTTTAGTAAAATATGTCATCTGGTTCCGTTCAACAAGTTGCCTTGTGCCAAGACTCTTGCTAAGGCTTTTGTGAAGGAGATTGTTAGGCTCCACGGTGTTCCCACAGACATTGTTTCCGATAGAGGACCACAGTTTGTGGCTCGCTTTTGGCATGCTTTTGTGACAGATTGAAAATTCCTTTGTCATTCTCGTCGGGGTATCATCCAGAGTCCAATGGACAGACTGAAAGGAAGAACCAGGATATCAAACAGTTTTTGAGATGTTTTGTGGCAGACAATCAGGAAATGTGGCTAGAGTTTCTACCACTTGCGGAGTTTGCCCTAAATAATCATACTTCTTCCTCGACTGGTTGTTCTCCTTTTTTTTTGTTGTACTGGCAGGTATCCATCATTTGGTCCATTTTCCAAAGTTGGGGCTGCTGTACCGGAGGAGGACAATTTTTCTGGTGATTTGGAAAGGGTTTGGACCAGTGTACGTCTGAACCTTAAAGAGGCTAACAGGAGACCATAAAGGTATTTTGACAAAAAAAGAAAGGAGTCCTTGTTTGCTGTTGGGGATATGGTTTGGTTGTCCTCTAGGAATCTTCGTTTGAAGATTCCTTCTAAAAAACTGGGGCCTAAATTTGTGGGTCCTTTCAAAGTGGTTCAGATTGTCAACTCGGCAGCGGTGAGGTTGGGCATTCCCTCATCCTGGAGGATTAATTCTGTGTTTCATGTGTCGTCACTTAAGAAGACGAACACACCTGATGAGCAGGCGAAGCCTACTGTTCCTCCTGTTGATGAGGACGGTGAATTTGAGATTTCTCGCATTTTGAATTCCAGGTGGCATAGAGGAAGATTACATTATCTTGTGTCCTGGAGAGGTTTCGGCCCCGAAGATAATTCCTGCGTGAAGGCCGAGGACGTCTCGGCCTCAAGGCTAATTAAGGCTTTTCACAGGAGATTTTCTGGTAAGACACGGCCTAGAGGATCCAGAGGATCCTGGTAAAAGGGGAGGTACTGTTAGAATCTATTTTGTTTTACTATCGGCCATCTTGTTGTGGTTTGCTGGCTTCTAGTCTTTTCCTCTGGTGCTGGATTTCTTGGTCACGTGATCTCTGAACTCTTTATTACTCAGCACCTGGCTCCCATTCCCACTGGACATCAGTGTTGTAACGCTCGTGCTCTGGCTAAGTAGCCTTGTTTAGTTCTTCTTGCTTTGGACTATTTTTATCCTGGGACTTCTTGTTCCACCAGTTTTGTTTCCTTTAATTTTCGTTTCTGCAACTAACTTTTCTGTTAGGAGGTCTCCTGCTTTTGCTCCCAGTCCTTAGATCTTTTAGGGACCCCTTTCCCCGTCCTACAGGTCTTCGTTTGAGCTCAGTGCAGGAGTTTCAGTGGGGCTATTCATAAGGAAAAGGGCACCCACCCCAGCGTAGGGTTAAGCTGAGTCTCAGTGCAGGGACAGCTTTTCCCTCCTATTCCTTAGTTCTAAGTTGCAGAACATAACAACTGGCCCTGGTGTGGGCGATGACAGAACGCTTTGCCGAGTATTTAACAGGAGCTGAGGTGCTAGTCATAACTGATAATAACCCTCTGGCTCACCTAGAAAATGCAAAACTGGGAGCGTTGGAGCAGCGGTGGGTCGCTTGCCTTGCTAAGTTTAACTATCGAATTAAGTTTCGCTCTGGGCGGGAAAACGGAAATGCGGATGCACTTTCAAGGGTGTCCCTTGGGTCCTCGGGGGAACATTTTGATGACCAGCTTGAGGACACTGAAACCCCTGACTTGGGGGTACCTATCTTCCGAAGTGTTGTACATTCAAGTGGGGTGACGTCAGGGATGCCGTGTGTTCTGGGAAAAACACCCTCAGACTGGGCGAAAGACCAGAACGATTGCCCTGACATTGCACTAGTGCGCAATTGGGTACAAAAAGGGGTCTGGCTGCGTGCAGAGGAAAAGGCCCGGTTGTCCGCAGAAGAAATGAAACTACTGCGACAGTGGGATAAGTTGTGTGTGGAACAGTACCCCTTGTACCGTAAGGTGTACCTGCCATCTGAGCTGCAGCACCGGTACCAGCTAGTAATCCCTATGTGGATGGGTCCGGTGGTCGCTCGCAAGGCGCATGAGAAGGGGGCCCACTTTGGGAGTGATAAGACACTCCTGTGGCTACAGCGAGTCCTCTATTGTCCTGAATTGGGGGGGATAGTAACAGAGGCATGTCGGCAGTGTCAGGTCTGTGGGCTCAGTAAGAGCCCTGAGCAGCGAGCGCCCACGCAATCTATTGAGACTTCCGCTCCCTTTGAGCTGCTCATGATTGACTATGTCTTGATAGGATACTCAACGTCTGGGTATTCCTATTGCTTGGTAATGACAGACCACTTCACCAAGCATGCTGTAGCAGTGCCGACAAGAGATCAGACAGCGGCGTCAGCGGCTGAGGCAGTGTGTCGACATTTCATCCAGGTGTTTGGGTGTCCGCAAAGAATATACTCCGATCAAAGGGCATGTTTTCAGGGGGCATTGATGAAGGAGCTGTACCAGCTGTATGGTATCGCACCGTCGAGAACGACACCTTACCATACCCAAGGTAACGGAGCTTGTGAGCGCGTTAATCAGACTCTGTTGCAGATGTTGAGGACGTTAGAGGGTAAACAGCAGGTACGCTGACCTGAATATCTTCCCGAATTAATGTGAGCCTACAATAATAGAGTGCACAGCACTACTGGCTACTCACCACACATGTTGATGTTCGGGAGGCCAAGGCGGGACATTAAGGATTTGAGCATGCCAGGTCCCTCCTCCAATCCCCGTCGGACCGCATCAGAATGGGTTCGAGAACACCGGCAGCGATTAAGGGTGGTGCATCAGGTGGTGAGTGATTAACTCAATCAGGTGACCCATAGGGACACGCGTCCCGTGCAAGCCGAGCCTTTCTCCCCGGGGGATAGAGTGTTGGTGAAAATCAAAAGACGGTCCGGAAAGCCGAGTGAACGATGGGAGGCGACTCCGTACCTGGTAAAAAAACGGGTGAGCCCTGAGATTCCAGTCTACCAGGTCGAGCCGGTGGTGACAGGGGGACCAACTCGTAATTTTCATCGTAACATGCTACAACGGTGCTGGTTTGAAGATGCGGTACCAGTCCCCACGGAACCAAAGGCCGTGTCCTGAGGGGGTGGGCATTCCTAATGCTCTTGAATTTGATGGTGAGTCTCCCTCTGGGCCTGCTTACTTGTCCCCTGCGATCAATCTGTCCCCGTGTGGAGAGAGTGTTGATAATGTGGTATGTCCTTTAAAGAACAGGGAATCAGGTCAGTTACCTGACCCAGATGATGTGGCACAGGGCACCACACCTCAGGAGGGAGCAGCCTCATTGGCTCCCTCTGATGATACCACTGAAGAGACTTCTGCCCCCTCGGGGACTGAGCCTGTTGGGGTGGGTCTCAGGAGAACTACTCAAGCTACGGCAGGTATACCCCCACAGCGCTATGCACAGGACGACTTTAAGTGTGGAGGTGTGTCGAGGACGCCAACCTCTAGTGGGGTAGCATGTGAGAGTGTGAACTGTGATAGCAGCAGGAGAGCATTAGGACCCTGTGAATTTTGCCAGGCTGAGCTCAGAGCAGGGGCATATCAGGAGACCCTGTGTGTTCTGAGGGTGTCTGCTGTGTAAGACGCTGGACGGGGCCTCTGAGGAGAACTGCGAGGAATGAACTGCAACAAGACTCTCTCTCTACAAGCTTTCCTGTGGGGGTTGATAACTCCTGGCCCTGGTGAAGCTGTGTCCTTGCTTAAGAACAAGTGCTGAGCTGGGGAAAGCTGTGTGGCCCTTTGGAGTTTTCTGGAAGTCCATGCTGAGTGACTAGAGACTTTGTGCTGAAGGAGCCAAGTGTCGAGTGAGAGGGAAAGAGACTGAGGATATCATCTCGGTGACGGAGCGCGTGGTCGGTGGTCTGGAAAACAGTGAGTGACTGCGAGAGGAGAGAAGGGGTCTGGTGCCATTCACATTGAGAGGATACTGACAAGCTTTGTGAAGAGTCCTTCCCAGACCTTAACCTGAGGCTACAGGACTAAAGTCCCCGACATGTAGGCTCGGCATCGTGCGACAAGACAAGGAACCTGCTGTTTTTGTGAACGTTGCTTTTTATTTGGCGCTAAAGTTTTCCTGGGACTAGCTGCAGCCACCGCGATTCACAGGCCTGTGATAGACCACATCTGAGTGTAACGGTACCGTAACTTTAAGATACCTGGGTATCCCTATACTATGGGAATAAGAGAAATTGGTATAGTTTCATGCATTGTTATTGTTAATAGTGGTAGGATTGTACTCAGTGTGCCATCTCAGGGGTCCCTATAGAACACCCTCACTAGATCGGCACAGTGTTTAGGTAAAATTGTTCCAGATCTTTAGAATAATTCACATAAACTGGAAACCTTGAGCTTGGCACATTGACTTCAGCTTTTGCTGATTGTGTGTAGTTAGTAGAGACAGTGTCCCAGGTAGAACCTGAGATTGATTCACGCAATACTGAATTTTAGTCTAATCCCTGTTTTAGTAAAGAAAGTGTTGTTTATTTCTGTCTCTGTCTCAGTTTGTGACTCACTGGATCCCTCTAGGACCTCTGGTCATTACACCAGCATATGGTCTCACAAGGGATCTGAGGATCTAATCTCGGTACCTAATGGCAGTCAGGCGAGGACATGGAGGGCTGTGCGGCCCGCCAAAGAAATGCCACCCCACACCATTACTGACCCACTGCCAAACCGGTCATGCTGAATGATGTTGCAGGCAGCAGATCGCTCTCCACGGCATCTCCAGACTCTGTCACGTCTGTCACATGTGCTCAGTGTGAACCTGCTATTATCTGTGAAGAGCAAAGGGTGCCAGTAGCCCCTTTGCCAATCCTACTGTTTTGTGGCAAATGCCAAGCATCCTGCACGGTGTTGGGCTGTGAGCACAACCCCCATCTGTGGATGTCGGGCCCTTGTACCACCATCATGGAGTCGGTTTCTAACCGTTTGTGCAGACACATGCACATTTGTGGCCTGCTGGAGGTCATTTTGCAGGGCTCTGGCAGTGCTCCTCCTGTTCCTCCTTGCACAAAGGAGGAGGTAACGGTCCTGCTGCTGGGTTGTTGTCCTCCTATGGCTCCCTCCACATCTCCTGGTATCTGCGCCATGCTCTGGACACTGTGCTGACAGACACAGCTACCCTTCTTGCCACAGCTCGCACTGATATGCCATCCTGGATGAACTGCACTACGTGAGCAACTTCTGTGGGTTGTACTGTAGACACCGCCTCATACTACTGGACCTCTAGGGGTGAGAGCAATGGCAAAATGAAAAAGTGACCAAAACAACAGCCAAAAAGGATGAGAACAGAGAAATGGTCTGTGGTCACCACCTGCAGAACCACTCCTTTATAGAGTGTATCTTGCTAATTGCTGATCATTTCTACCAGTTGTCTGTTCCATTTGCACAACAGCATCAGAAATTGATTCACAATCAGTGTTGCTTCATAACTGGACAGGTAGGAGGCGACTCCGTACCTGGTAAAAAAACGGGTGAGCCCTGAGATTCCAGTCTACCAGGTCGAGCCGGTGGGGACAGGGGGACCAACTCGTAATTTTCATCGTAACATGCTACAACGGTGCTGGTTTGAAGATGCGGTCCCAGTCCCCACGGAACCAAAGGCCGTGTCCTGAGGGGGTGGGCATTCCTAATGCTCTTGAATTTGATGGTGAGTCTCCCTCTGGGCCTGCTTACTTGTCCCCTGCGATCAATCTGTCCCCGTGTGGAGAGAGTGTTGATAATGTGGTATGTCCTTTAAAGAACAGGGAATCGGGTCAGTTACCTGACCCAGATGATGTGGCACAGGGCGCCACACCTCAGGAGGGAGCAGCCTCATTGGCTCCCTCTGATGATACCACTGAAGAGACTTCTGCCCCCTTGGGGACTGAGCCTGTTGGGGTGGGTCTCAGGAGAACTACTCAAGCTACGGCGGGTATACCCCCACAGCGCTATGCACAGGACGACTTTGAGTGTGGAGGTGTGTCGAGGACGCCAACCTCTAGTGGGGTAGCATGTGAAAGTGTGAACTGTGATAGCAGCAGGAGAGCATTAGGACCCTGTGAATTTTGCCAGGCTGAGCTCAGAGCAGAGGCAGATCAGGAGACCCTGTGTGTTCTGAGGGTGTCTGCTGTGTAAGACGCTGGACGGGGCATCTGAGGAGAACTGCGAGGAATGAACTGCAACAAGACTCTCTCTCTACAAGCTTTCCTGTGGGGGTTGATAACTCCTGGCCCTGGTGAAGCTGTGTCCTTGCTTAAGAACAAGTGCTGAGCTGGGGAAAGCTGTGTGGCCCTTTGGATTTTTCTGGAAGTCCATGCTGAGTGACTAGAGACTTTGTGCTGAAGGAGCCAAGTGCCGAGTGAGAGGGAAAGAGACTGAGGATATCATCTCGGTGACGGAGCGCGTGGTCGGTGGTCTGGAAAACAGTGAGTGACTGCGAGAGGAGAGAAGGGGTCTGGTGCCATTCACATTGAGAGGATACTGACAAGCTTTGTGAAGAGTCCTTCCCAGACCTTAACCTGAGGCTACAGGACTAAAGTCCCCGACATGTAGGCTCGGCATCGTGCGACAAGACAAGGAACCTGCTGTTTTTGTGAACGTTGCTTTTTATTTGGCGCTAAAGTTTTCCCGGGACTAGCTGCAGCCACCGCGATTCACAGGCCTGTGATAGACCACATCTGAGTGTAAAGGTACCGTAACTTTAAGATACCTGGGTATCCCTATACTATGGGAATAAGAGAAATTGGTATAGTTTCATGCATTGTTATTGGTAATAGTGGTAGGATTGTACTCAGTGTGCCATCTCAGGGGTCCCTATAGAACACCCTCACTAGATCGGCACAGTGTTTAGGTAAAATTGTTCCAGATCTTTAGAATAATTCACATAAACTGGAAACCTTGAGCTTGGCACATTGACTTCAGCTTTTGCTGATTGTGTGTAGTTAGTAGAGACAGTGTCCCAGGTAGAACCTGAGATTGATTCACGCAATACTGAATTTTAGTCTAATCCCTGTTTTAGTAAAGAAAGTATTGTTTATTTCTGTCTCTGTCTCAGTTTGTGACTCACTGGATCCCTCTAGGACCTCCGGTCATTACACCAGCATATGGTCTCACAAGGGGTTTGAGGATCTAATCTCGGTACCTAATGGCAGTCAGGCGAGGACATGGAGGGCTGTGCGGCCCTCCAAAGAAATGCCACCCCACACCATTACTGACCCACTGCCAAACCGGTCATGCTGAATGATGTTGCAGGCAGCAGATCGCTCTCCACGGCATCTCCAGACTCTGTCACGTCTGTCACATGTGCTCAGTGTGAACCTGCTATTATCTGTGAAGAGCACAGGGTGCCAGTAGCCCCTTTGCCAATCCTGCTGTTTTGTGGCAAATGCCAAGCGTCCTGCATGGTGTTGGGCTGTGAGCACAACCCCCATCTGTGGATGTCGGGCCCTCGTACCACCATCATGGAGTCGGTTTCTAACCGTTTGTGCAGACACATGCACATTTGTGGCCTGATGGAGGTCATTTTGCAGGGCTCTGGCAGTGCTCCTCCTGTTCCTCCTTGCACAAAGGCAGAGGTAGCGGTCCTGTTGCTGGGTTGTTGCCCTCCTACGGCCCCCTCCACATCTCCTGGTATCTGCGCCATGCTCTGGACACTGTGCTGACAGACACAGCTACCCTTCTTGCCACAGCTCGCACTGATGTGCCATCCTGGATGAACTGCACTACGTGAGCAACTTCTGTGGGTTGTACTGTAGACACCGCCTCATACTACTGGACCTCTAGGGGTGAGAGCAATGGCAAAATGAAAAAGTGACCAAAACAACAGCCAAAAAGGATGAGAACAGAGAAATGGTCTGTGGTCACCACCTGCAGAACCACTCCTTTATAGAGTGTATCTTGCTAATTGCTGATCATTTCTACCAGTTGTCTGTTCCATTTGCACAACAGCATCAGAAATTGATTCACAATCAGTGTTGCTTCATACCTGGACAGGTAGATTTCACAGAAGTGTTATTGACTTGGAGTTACATTGTGTTGTTTAAGTGTTCCCTTTATTTTTTTGAGCAGTGTACTTTGGACAGGTTCTTCTTTGCTCTATAGTTAAGACTGTTATAGTTACAGCACTGATAACCTTTAATTGATTCCAAAAAGTACAAATAATATCACAAAATCCAAAGCAGGGAAGGATTGATTTATATGCTACATTTTGCGGCATTTTTAACATTTTTTCCTAATATGCTAGAAAAAGGACATGTTCTAAGTGTTAGAATATATACTATATATATACACACACACATATATATTTATTCATAAAACACTTTTCTTGCCATCAGTTGTCCAACTGCAGTACTAGATTACAAGATAAAGTTGCAATAGTAAACCCTGCCCGACTCTCGCTCCTGTGTGTTCCATTTTCCACTAGATGGTGCCCTATTGCAGTCTTCTGGGTGAGATTAATCTATAACAATGTAATTTTAGTAATATATTAATATAAATTGCTGGCGGATTTAAACTATTAGGCGAATATATGGAAATGATGCTTCATTTTGTAAGAATCCATTATAATAAATTGAAAATAAAATAGTAAAGGTTAATTTGTCAAAAAATATTGAACGATTGAGGTTTGTTAATCACAAATTGAAGAATAGGAAGAAATTTAGCTTAATTTTAGTAAACCCTATTGGTTCCCACTGCACCACCATAATGTGGCACACTGACTATAGGTACTGATCAGTAGAAAATAGTTCACATGTAGAGTCCGTTCCTACTGTGCTTGCTCATTATATCAGACTTTTTCCGATATAAACTCCATGGCTGATTTCTTTAGTATGCAAAGCATTACATGAAGCCGTTTTGCCCTTCCTCCAGCTTTCTCCACCCCTATCTCAGCCAATCTGAGCTGCCAAAAGACCCAGGCTAATGGGAAAGCTGTAGAATCCTAGAGACTTCCAGCTTACAACAGTACAATAAATTTGTTAAAGGGGTTTTCTCATTACAGAAAATCCCTGTCATCGAGTTGCAGATGTGTGCTCATACCCTAAAAGTGCCTATTCCTTTTCAGTATTCTAATGTGTATAGTGGCTTCAACTACTAATGTCGGTCAAATCCGCCAAAATTGACAGATTTGGACAACAGTTTAATATGTATGGGTGCTTCTGACTAATAATTGTCAGGGGAGATAAAGGATCTGGAATATCAACAGAACACAGGAACAATTAGCATAGTGAACACAGTGAGTACTCCTGTACATGGCGAGATAGCTGCCAGACAAATGTTCGACAGCTAACTAAAGTGTATGGGGTCTTGAGTCATACACTTATATTGCTGGCAATTATGGCCTAGTTCGAACTCCTGTATTTTCAGTCATTGTGTTGTTTATGTCTGCAACGGACTGAACTAAGACCCAATAGTGAGCTAGTATCAATCCTAATAAATAAAAGATTACTGCATCTACGTTAATATAGTATTAGAACCAAAATCAGGTCATGAATACATCACCAGAACCCTAATCAGTAAATTAATACAGCCCCAGAACCATAATCAGGACACAAATATAGTGGCAAAAACAGCATCAGTACATGAATACAGCACCAGAATCACCATTGGTACATGAATACATCAACAGAACAGAACCATCATCAATACATGTATGCATCACCAGAACCATTGTTAGTACATGAATGAATACAGCACCAGGACCATCACCAATACATAAATAGAACACCAAGCTTAGTACAGTGATCAATTGTCAGGTCAGCCTCAAGAATATTTAATTGTATCTCATGAACCTGCAACTCCCAGTTTATCCTTAATAATGATGAGTTGTTTCCAGCCATAGACTGCGCACTATACAGGACCATCAGTAGCGATGAGACGCTGGCAACAGCCTTAAACCTTTAAAGAGTGACTTAACCTTTGGGACATTTAGAAGGGGAAAGTCCATTGACAATAGACTCATACATAGTCAAGCATGTCCTTATATACAGACGGACACACAGTTGAGGAGCAATATTACTAACAAATCCTATGAAATCAGACACTTTATCAACTGCCGTTCACAAGGAGTGGTCTATAAGGCCACTTGTGAATGAATGCGGCCTGGAATACATAGGGAAAACAATACGTGAGTTTAGGCGCCAGATTGGTGAGCACTTGGGAGACATTGAACACGCTCGTGATACGCCTCTCGCCCGACATGTTAACAACCATCATGAGGGCAATGTGAAAGTGATCAAATTCATGGGTATTGATCGGATACCTAAACCTCAAAGGGGAGGAGATTGGGATAGATTGATACTGCAGGCTGAGGCCAAATGGATCTTCTACCTAGATACTGTCACACCCAGGGGTCTCAGTGAACAGCTTACATATAACTGTTTCATTTAGGAAATTGCCATATATTTCCCCCCATGCCTCTACTCGTACTTGAGATATGGGACTAACAAATAACATCTCCACAATTCATTTTTAATATTCCATCCCACACTGCCAGTGGTAATCCTATTTCTCAAATTTCTTTGACACTTTGATTTTTCCTAGGTATAGTAGAATGATATACATTCCACATATGATCATATCAAATATGTGATTGGTCGTTAATCTATGCTACCATTGTATATTTACATTGACTCACCCCATGATCATTTGTTATGATCCTTGTCATAGGTTAAGTTATTTTTACCACCTTATGGACACATTGCCTAGTTGGCATTTATAAATTGCATTGTATTATACTTGTTCATGAAGATTCTGGGGGGTTATTCTACGTGATTTGTAGTAAATAACTAATAGATAGCCCTTGGATTGATGTGTGGGCGGCTCATTGAGGTGCTTCCTGATTGACAGACTGGCTTAATGGCAGCATCGTGTATGGTGTCATCTTTTTGACACTCTAGGATGTGGGGCCTGCCATCTGGCTTTTGTCTTACACTGACATCCTTTTTCGGCTTGCAACCAAAGGACCGGATGTGACCTGTGTGTCTCGGTATGCGTTCCAACCCGTATCTGTATGATGCTGAAAACCAGCGCTTTGATTAACTGCCCGGTTCACCAATAGTTCCGGATGTGACGTTATTATCGTTACGCCCTGACATGTGACGCATGCGTTCCAGCATGCGTTCCACATTGGTTTCCGGCTCTGGGATGGAATCATGGGACCGGATATGACGTATGCGTCTCAGACGAGCGCTCCAACTCAGGCGGGAATGACAGCGTCCTTGCCTACTTTGACCCCCGCTTCTAGGGGTTACATGTGCGCCTTCATTATGGGCGTGATGAACTGGACGCACATCATTTGTCCACATGGCTATTTTCCCCAGTCATGAACCAAGATGGTGGTTTCTTAATCTACATTTACACCTGGGGCAATTTAGATTGGACCAAACACAACTTTGAGTCACCTGATTGTGATTTCCCTTGAATTACTCTGATATATATATATCCCCTCTACTGACTACTTCCAGCACTCCCTTGTAGATTGTAGTGGAGTACACATTGACTCCTAACATAGCAGAATAGCATAGAATCCAGCATTGTCATGTACGTATGTCCCCTGATGATTCCTGAGAAGGATGAAACTTGTTAGGATGCATGAGAGGCATATTGAGGGCAAGTGCAGGGTCTGTGTATTATAGTGGTAGCTGTGGACTGTCCTTGTCAGGACGGGAGCCTTTGGGAACAGGGCAGAGCAGTATTCCCCTTTAGGGCTAAATAGGGGCAGAACTATTTGCCTTCACTGATATGCTGCTGCGTTTCTTTATGGATGATGGCTCCCTCCACTGAGAAAGCCCCAGGACTAACTAACACGGAAATTACTACAATGGGTGAGGATGTTCCGTTTTATATTTAATTTTTGTCTTATTCACCATTGGGGTGATTTATATGGAGTGTATTGTCTTGCCTAATGGTAATGGGATGCACACCATAGATCTACTCTGTCCAGTGACTGATATGCACATGGTTAGATACACTGAACATTGGGGTCATTAAACACACTCCTTGTATCGTTTTTTCCATATATACAGTACAGACCAAAAGTTTGGACACACCTTCTCATTTAACCTAGAAAGCATGACCATAAAAATCTACATTTTCACATACCTGGGGCCTTTTACTCCCGTGTGCAAATAACATGGAATAACTCAAACAAAAATGACAAACAACTATATACCTGAGGAATACCTAGAGTTTCAAAATTCTAACTAAAGTAATCTTTCAGAAAATAGAAAACAATTAACAGGGCGGGCCTGCGAGGCCCCAGGTATGCGTTCTAGGGTTAAAGATTTTTCTGTATTTTCACGACTATGAAAATTGTACATTCACACTGAAGGCATAAAAACTATGAATTAACACCTGTGGAATTATATACTTAACAAAAAAGTGTGAAACAACTGAAAATATGTCTTATATTCTAGGTTCTTCAAAGTAGCCACCTTTTGCTTTGATGACTGCTTTGCACACTCTTGGCATTCTCTTGATGAGCTTCAAGAGGTAGTCACTGGAAATGGTTTTCACTTCACAGGTGTGCCCTGTCAGGTTTAATAAGTGGGATTTCTTGCCTTATAAATGGGGTTGGGACCATCAGTTGTGTTGTGCAGAAGTCTGGTGGATACACAGCTGATAGTCCTACTGAATAGACTGTTAGAATTTGTATTATGGCAAGAAAAAAGCAGCTAAGTAAAGAAAAACTAGTGGCCATCATTACTTTAAGAAATGAAGGTCAGTCAGTGCGAAAAATTGGGAAAACTTTGAAAGTGTCCCCAAGTGCAGTTGCAAAAACCATCAAGTGCTACAAAGAAACTGGCTCACATGAGGACCGCCCCAGGAAAGGAAGACCAAGAGTCACCTCTGCTTCTGAGGATAAGTTTATCCGAGTCACCAGCCTCAGAAATCACAGGTTAACAGCAGCTCAGATTAGAGACCAGGTCAATGCCACACAGAGTTCTAGCAGCAGCCACATCTCTACAACAACTGTTAAGAGGAGACTTTGTGCAGCAGGCCTTCATGGTAAAATAGCAGCTAGGAAATCACTGCTAAGGACAGGCAACAAGCAGAAGAGAAAAGTTTGGGCTAAAGAACACAAGGAATGGACAAAATCTGTGCTTTGGTCTCATGAGTCCAAATTTGAGATCTTTGGTTCCAACCACCGTGTCTTTGTGCGACGCAGAAAAAGTGAACGGATGGACTCTACATGTCTGGTTCCCACCGTGAAGCATGGAGGGGGAGGTGTGATGGTGTGGGGGTGCTTTGCTGGTGACACTGTTGGGGATTTATTCAAAATTGAAGGCATACTGAACCAGCATGGCTACCACAGCATCTTGCAGCGGCATGCTATTCCATCCGGTTTGCCTTTAGTTGGACCATCATTTATTTTTCAACAGGACAATGACCCCAAACACACCTCCAGGCTGCGTAAGGGCTATTTGACCAAGAAGGAGAGTGATGGGGTGCTACGCCAGATGACCAGGCCTTCACAGTCACCAGACCTGAACCCAATCGAGATGGTTTGGGGTGAGCTGGACCGCAAAGTGAAGGCAAAAGAGCCAACAAGTGCTAAGCATCTCTTAAGACAAATTTTAAGTTGTTTCACACTTTTTTGTAAAGTATATAATTCCACAAGTGTTAATTCATAGTTTTGATGCCTTCAGTGTGAATGTACGATTTTCAAAGTCATGAAAATACAGAAAAATCTTTAAATGAGAAGGTGTGTCCAAACTTTTGGTCTGTACTGTAGTTAAATGCATATTGATATATTTTCCATTGTTTAGTGGTTTGAATTTGCTCTTCACCTTGGAGTCTCACTCTCAGTCCTTTTTGGTATGACAGTGTCACTGTATTTTTGAGTATTATCATATACCTTTTGTCTTGGACATTGTTATACTTCTGTATTGACCTTGATTAGGTCCTACTTTGGTTTTACTAAGTGTTGTATATTCTTAAATCTAATTACAGGTTATGTTTTAAATTACCCTTGTTGCCCTATGGTAAAAAAATCGACATGTCAGCGTATTTTGCCCACGGACACACGGTCCGTGAAAACACACTGACGTGCACAGACCCGTTCATTTGAATGGGTCTACAGTACGTGTGGAAACTGTCACCACTCGTATTCGAAACACGGACGTCTAAAACGCGAAAGAGATTTATTTAATAATATATACAGTCTGTATTGTGAAATCTAGTGACAGATCTGTTTGAAACCTGGTTTGTTCATATAAAATTAAGCGAGTTTCCAGTCCAGCCCTTGTTGGCTATTAATGGGCCACAATCCTTTGTGAAAATAATTTATTAAAATTTTGATATTTTATTAGATATTTTTATTTGCTAGTTTATACCAGGATCAGCTAATTAGATATTGTTAAACGTGGGATACATTACATGTTTTAACCATGCATGTTATAAATGGTGGTGGTGGTATGACCAAAAAGTACATTTTTATGGGCTTACTGTTAAGGTATGGGCCCTCGATGCAGATTTGAAGCAGAAATTTCCTGAGCATTTCTGCATCTCCTTGGCAGAAAAAATGCATGCGGATTTTTCAGCGTTTTTACATGCATTTATGCAATTCGTTTTTTTCAAGCATTTTTCCTAGCGATTTTGAGCATCACTTGGAAAAGGGCTTGACAAGTTGGTCACACAATATAAATTCATGCAACTGGCATGGATTTATATTGTGTGACCAACTTAGAGGAAATTTCTACTATCAAATGCTGCATCTAAAGTAAAAAAAAAGAATTAAAAAGTATAAAGAAATAAAAAACCTTATATTCACCTCTCCGGCGACCCCCGGTCTCCTTCCGGCCACGTCCTCTCGCCTCGGCGTCCCGCGGTGTACTTGCAGGACCTGTGGTGACATCATTTAGTCAGCTGATGGTCACTCGACCGCTGACATCAGCAGTCAGATGATGGTCGCGTGGCCATCAGCTGTCTAAATGACATCACCGCAGGTCCTGCCAGTACACCGCGGGACGCTGAGGAGAGAGGACGCTGCCGGGAGGAGACCGGAGGTCGCCGAAGAGGGGATTATGAATAATTTTTTTTATTTTTTACTTTAGAATTCTCTTTTTACTTGCAGGTACGATGGTACCTGGGTCTGATGAGAGTCTCCTCTTCTCCAGACCCAGGTACCATCCGCGCGTTGAACTGCACAACATCCGCATGTATACATGCGGATATTATGCGGTTCAAAGCAAGTCAATGGGCACGATTTCGTGGCCCAAATTGGTTGTGCTGCGGATTGCTCCGCAATGATAATCCGCAGCGGAAATTTCCGCAGCATGTGCACAGCACATGTGGATTATCATTGGGGTACATCCCAGACCTCTTACCAAGCAATTTTAATGCGGAAACGCATTAAATTTGCATCGTGAGCACTCAGCCTAAGTTTCTCTTTTACCACTTAGACATAGCAATGTGTGTTAGCATACTATTTAGTGCACTACTCTATCCAGTTAATAAGAATCTGGAGGAGAAAGCAGAGGTAAATGATTATACATTCCCATCATATTTATCACATAACATGAACAAAACACTTTGGCCAAAGCTGAAAGTCCAATTTTGCAAGCAGCATGGGAACTCCACCCATGAACATAAGTTTTACTTCAGTTATGATGATCTGATAGGATGTTGTACAACCATCCGTGATGTCAGTGTAGCACAGACAGAATCAGATTTGTCTAATAGTGTTGCATCCTATAAGCTACATAAGGATATGTTAACACGCTGCATTTTTTCAGAGGTTTTTTGCTGCATTTTTTTCTATAGAACAGAAGCTGCATTTTACAGTTCCAGCAAAAGCTATGATATTTCACATATCTCATGTACACACTTGTTTTGACTGAATTTGAACACTGCAGCGTTTTATAAATCTGCAGCACGTGAATTATTGTCAATTATCAGTGTTTTTTGCAGTGTTTTTTCATTCATAGAAAATAATGAGAGTGCAAAAATGCTGTATTTTGGCAACAAGCTTTGCTGTATTTTTGGTGAATAAAACTAACTTCATTAAACATGTACTGTAGACAAATCACAAGTTATCCGCACCAACAAAACACAGAAAAAAAAAGTTGCAAAATCTGCCAACAGAGCAGGTTTTCACTGCAGAAAAAAGCACTGCAAAAACACTGCGTGTGAACATAGCCTAAGGGTACATGTATATAGAAAGTTGTTTTGCTGTATGAAATCACAGTTATATTCCTACAAAAAAAATCTTAACTTTCTAGAGAATCCTTTTTTTAATATTTTTAATAAAGAGGAGTTTAATAAAGTTTTCCATAATTTGGTTTGATTAGGTTCATTTATTGAAAATAAAATAGGAAAAAAATAATAGCGCTTGAGCATTATATGCATTAAGCCTTTCCAGTCAATCGACAAACTTGTACATCATCTATGGTAGTTCCCTCAAAATGCTGGCCATATGCATAAGGCTATGTGCCCACGATGCAGAAATGCTCAGGATTTTTTCCTGAGCGTTTCTGCATCTCCCTGGCAGAAAAAAACGCATGCGGATTGTACATGCGTTTTCCTGCCAGGGACATGCGGAAATGGAGCGGTTACCCACTGACATTTCCGCATGTGGATTGAAAAGCGCTTTCCAAGCGATTAGCATCACTTGGAAAGTGCTTGTGACAACTAGGTCACACTATATAAATCCATGCAAACAGCATGGATTTATATAGTGTGACCCGAGAGAGTGGTAAAAATAAAAAAATAAATGTATACTTACCCTCCGATGGCCTCCGGTGTCCCGCTCACTCTGTTCTCCCTTGCCGGCAACAGTGAATTGAAAAGACCTGCCGACGTCAGCCTCGCGTGACCAGTCACATGACTCTGACGTCAGCGCAGGTCCTTCAATTCACTGCAAAGTGCCGGGAAGCAAGTAGGAGCGGTGCGCGGGCCGACAGAAGGTAAGTATACATTTATTTTTTATTTTATTATTTTTTTACAGATTTTCTAATGGTACCTGGGTGTGGATGAGACTCTCCTCTCCTCTACACCCGGGTACCATCCGCACATTAGAACGCTTGGATTACGCATCTACATATACAGTGATGCGTAATCCATGCGGTCTAATGCAAGTCAATGGCGGCGAAGATGCAGCACTTCCACAAAATAATTGATAGTGCTGCGTTTTTTTCCGCAATGATAATCCGCAGCGGAAATTTCCGCAGCATGTGCATAGCACATGCAGATTATCATTGGGTAACATTGCTGCACTTCTACCATGCGTTTTTAATGCGTTTTTAATGCGTTTCCGCAGCTGCAAAACCGCTGCGGAAACGCATTAAAAACGCATCGTGGGCACACTGTTATGAACTGCTACAAGCACTAAGGAAAGATAGGAAAACTGTCCCTACAATAGGACTAAGCTGAATCCCTACGATGCAGCGGGGGACCTGTTCCTTGTGAACAGACCCGCCTAAGTCCTCGGCTAGTCTGAACGCAGACCTATAGAATAAAGGGAGGGGTCCCTACAAGAACTAAGGACTGGGATATAGATGGACACCTCCTAGCAGAAATTGTAGCAGAGCAAAGACAAACAAACAAAAAGTACTAGTGGTCCAAGGACCAAGCAAACTACAGAGTTAGGTACAAAGGCACCTGGCTAGCTTGAGAGTAAATGAAACACTGAAGTCCAGCAAGGCCAGAAGGGCGGAGCTGGATTAATTAGGCAGAAAGTCATGTGACCAACAAAATAGAAAAAAGACTAACAGGAGGGTTCTAACAGTACCCCCTCTTCTATGAGGATCCTCCGGATCCTCCAGGCCCAGGTCTATCAGGAAACCTCCTGTGAAACGCACCGACAAGTCTAGGAGCAGAGACATCATCCGCCTTTACCCAGGAGTTATCCTCAGGACCGAAACCTTTCCAAGCGACGAGATACTGCAATCTCCCTCTATGCCATCTAGAATTAAGAATGCGAGAAATTTCATATTCACCGTCTTCCACCACCGGACGAACAGAGACAGTGGCATCCCTATCCGAAACATCAGCTTTTTTCAATAAGGAAACATGAAACACTGGATTAATCTTCCAGGAGGTGGGAACCTCCAACCTAACAGCAGATTGGTTAACTACCTGAAGTACCTTAAACGGCCCTACAAATTTCGGGCCCAATTTCTTAGAAGGAATCCTCAACCGCAGATTCTTAGAGGACAACCAAACCATGTCACCAACAGTAAACAAAACCTCTTGACGTTTCCTGTCAAAGTAACTCTTAGATTTTTTTGTTAGCCTCTTGAAGGTTATAACGTACAGTACAGACCAAAAGTTTTGACACACCTCATTTAAAGATTTTTCTGTATTTTCATGACTATGAAAATTGTACATTCACACTGAAGGCATCAAAAATATGAATTAACACATGTGGAATTATATAGTTAACAAAAAAGTGAGAAACAACTGAAAATATGTCTTATATTCTAGGTTCCAAGTGACACATCTTGCTAAAACGGTCCACGACCACCCAGATGACAGAGAAACCCTCAGAGGCAGGAAGGTCAGTAATAAAACCCATAGCAAGATGCGTCCAAGGTGCACTAGGAACCTCCAGAGGGCAAAGCAACCCCGCAGCAGGAGCATGTGAAGACTTAGATCTAGCACACACAGTACATTGACGCACCCACTTAATGACTTCCTTCTGCCACCAAGGCCACCAAAAACTGCGACCTACAAGTCTCTTAGTCTCAGAAATTCCTGGATGACCTGCCAACCGAGACTCATGACACTCCACAAACAAATCTCTCCTAAAGTTCCTAGGCACAAGCAACCTCCCATGGGGAGTGTTAGACGGGGCATCCTCCTGGGCCTTCAGAATCCCATCTTCCAAAACGGAGTCCAGTGCTGCTATCACAACACCTTCCTGTAAAATGCTCTCCTCCTCCTCGGTACCAACCATGGGAGAAAAGCTGCAAGATAAAGCATCAGCTTTTACATTCTTGGTACCCGGGATGTAGGTAACAGAAAAATTAAACCGCGAAAAAAAAAAGTGCCCACCTAGCCTGACGGGCATTCAAGCGCTTGGCAGCATCAAGATAGATCAGATTCTTATGATCAGTGAAAACCTGAACGGGAAATAATTTAGCATCTTCCAAAAGATGACGCCAATGTTCAAATGCGAGTTTAATAGCCAGCAATTCCCGATTACCAACATCGTAATTAAGTTTGGTCTCAGAAAAAAATTTTGAAAAAAAGGCACAGGGATGTACTCCATCCTTGTTTTCCTGAGACAAAACAGCACCGACCCCCACCGAAGTAGCATCAACCTCGACCAAAAAAGGCTTGGTCTCATCAGGCTGCATAAGGATGGGGGCAGAACTGAACCTCTCCTTGAGATACACAAAAGCTTCAATGGCCTCCGTAGTCCACTGAACCATATTCGCACCTTTCCTGGTGAGATCGGTCAGCGGCTTAACAATTATAGAAAAATTCTTAATGAATTTTCTGTAATAATTGGCGAAACCCAAAAATCTCTGTATCGATTTCAAACCAATAGGCCTAGGCCATTCCTGCACCGCCTGAACCTTCACCGGGTCCATCTCAAAGCCCTCGCTGGAGATAATGTAGCCCAAAAAACTAATTCTCTGCACAGCAAACTCACATTTCTCCAGCTTAGCAAAAAGTGAATTGTCACTTAACAACTGCAATACCCCACTATGCTCTGCCAATGAGACTCCAGATCCGGCGAATAAATCAAAATGTCATCCAAATACACCACCACATTCTTACTGATCAACGGTCTTAGGATGTCATTAATAAGGTTCTGAAAAAACGCTGGTGCATTGGTAAGACCAAAAGGCATAACCAGATTCTCAAAATGACCCACCGGAGTGTTAAAAGCAGTTTTCCATTCATCACCTTCCTTCATTCGTAACAAATTGTATGCCCCCCGGAGATCAATTTTAGAGAACCACTTGGCCCCCACTAACTGGTTGAACAAGTCAGGAATTAATGGCAGTGGGTAGGAATTGCGTACGGTAATTTTATTAATTTCGCGAAAGTCCAGACATGGACGTAAACCGCCGTACTTTTTTTACAAAAAAAAATCCAACAGCCACAGGAGACTTAGAAGGTCTAATGTGACCGGCGGCCAAGCTTGTCTGTATGTATTCCTCCAAGGCCTTTCTCTCAGGGATAGTCAGATTAAATATGCGACTCTTGAGAAGAGTAGCTCCAGGGACAAACTCAATGGTGCAATCATATTCCCTATGAGGAGGCAAAACTTGCGACTCCTCCTCAGAAAAAACCTTCCAAAAATCCTGAATAGGTACAGGTAATTCCCCTTCTTCCACAGCAGCAATGCGACCGTTACAACATTTATCGTGACACTTAGGACTCCAAGACTTAATTTCATGGGTAGACCAGTCCAGTACAGGATTGTGCAATTTTAACCAAGGTAACCCCAAAACCACTGGAGAAGGTAAATTATTTAATACCGCCAAATCCAAATTCTCTTGGTGAATACCATTAATGGTGAGGGGAAATTCAAAAACCTTGTGAGTAATACATTTCAAAGGAGAGCCATCAACAGCAACCACAGAAATAGGAGATGACAAAGGTTTGGATTCTAATTTAAATTTTTCCAAAAATCCCTTATCAATCACATTGAGTGTAGAACCACAATCCACAAATACCCGAAATTCAATCAACTCCTCCTGAAATGAGGTGCTCCCAGAAAGAAATACACCCTTTGAGTTTAAACAAGCTATACGGGCGTAACTGACCTTTTTTTTTTCTTTGTTCAAACGAAGCACACAGTTCTTAATAAAGTGGTCAGATTTACCGCAATAAAAACATAATCCCTTAGCAAACCTGTGGTCTTTTTCCTGAGAATGGGGTGACATCGCCCCAATCTCCATCGGTTCTCCACCTTCCGAGCAGACCCTCTGAAAACTAGGAGCTGCCATAGCAGTAGATTTCTCTTCATTAATCCTAGCACGCAGTCTCCTGTCCACACGTATAGCTAATTGCATTGCCTCCTGCAAGGTTCCAGGTGTTGGGAAGGCAATCAGCAGATCCCTAACCCTTTCACCTAGACCAGCAAGAAACATACATTTTAATGCCAAGTCATTCCATTCCACTTCGGCCGACCATCTTCTGAAGTATGTACAATAATTTTCCACATCACCTGACCCCTGCTTCAAACATCTTAATTCATTTTTAGCAGATGAGACTCGATCAGGATCGTCCTACAACAACCCCATAGCAGAAAAAAAATCTTCCACTGATCTAAAACACGGATCATTAGGTTGGAGAGAAAAGGCCCATCCCTGTGGTTCTTTGCACAAAAGTGACATTATAAACCCAATGCGCTGTGATTCATTCCCAGAGGATCTGGGTCTTAAACGAAAATATAATAAACAAGCGTTTTTAAAGGAAAAAAAATCTTGCTGTTTACCATAAAAAAAATCTGGCAGTCCTAACTTCGGTTCCACAAAATGCGCTCCAGGACAGCTACTCACGTGTTGCTGGAGCTCGGCCACCTCCAAAGACAGTCCCTGTAGGCGTTGAGCCAAGTCCTGAACCGACACCATGCTGATATCTGGATTTCTTTCCTTAGAGTGTTTTATTTTTGTTTTGGGCTGGACTTACTGTTATGAACTGCTACAAGCACTAAGGAAAGATAGGAAAACTGTCCCTACAATAGGACTAAGCTGAATCCCTACGATGCAGCGGGGGACCTGTTCCTTGTGAACAGACCCGCCTAAGTCCTCGGCTAGTCTGAACGCAGACCTAGAGATATAAGGGAGGGGTCCCTACAAGAACTAAGGACTGGGATATAGATGGACACCTCCTAGCAGAAATTGTAGCAGAGCAAAGACAAACAAACAAAAAGTACTAGTGGCCCAAGGACCAAGCAAACTACAGAGTTAGGTACAAAGGCACCTGGCTAGCTTGAGAGTAAATGAAACACTGAAGTCCAGCAAGGCCAGAAGGGCGGAGCTGGATTAAATAGGCAAAAAGTCATGTGACCAGCAAAATAGAAAAAAGACTAACAGGAGGGTTCTAACACACACAGCCTTACAATGATCATAGCCCGGGCGCCAGGAGATTATTGACTCCCAGTGTAACACTCAGGATAGGAAATAACTCCTTGCAATCCTTGCAATCTAAACTCTTAAACAAGCTTTTACATGACTCTGTCGGCCAAAATATGGAAAAATTATAGCTATCAAAATATGGCGATGCAAAACTAGTCTTTGCAAAAAAAAGTTTTAGTGTGTTACAGCTGCCAATCATAAAAACCCGATATGAATCTGATATCGCTGTAATTACACCGACCCGAAGAATAAAGTCATCTAATCACTTATAGCACACGAGGAACGGCGTAAAAAATAAACTCTAGGATTAGAGTTACGATTAGGATTAGGGTTGTGTTAGGATTAGGGTTAGGATTAGGGTTACAGTTAGGATTGTGTTAGGGTTGGGGTTAGGATTAGGGCTACAGTTAGGATTGTGTTAGGGTTGGGGTTAGGGTTTTGTTAGGTTTGTGTTGCGGTTGGGATTTTTTCAAAAGTAAAGTAAAAAAATGATGATGATATGGCCACTAGTGTTGAGTGCAAGTGCTCGCTACTCGAGTTTGCATCAGGTACTCGTGTATGCACCGAGTATTGTGCGTGCTCAAGTTACATGCTTGCGCCTCCACCCCATATGTTTCATGGCTGTTATACAGCCAAAAAAACCACGCTGGGATTGACTGCCAGGCACGGGCAATCCCCGCATGTTTTTTTTTTGGGTGCCTAACAACTGTGAAACATGCAGGGCGGGACTCGAGCATGTCACTCGGACACATGCTCAGAATCAGGGGGATCCGTTGAAGCGTTCCAGAGTTATTACCTCATGAAGTGACAGTGGTCAGAATTGTAAAAATTGGTCTAGTCATTAACGTGCAAACAGCCTTCGGGGGTAAAGGGGTTAATAAGAGATTATTGCATGTATATACCCCAAATTAGCACCATGAACTACAATTTGTCCTGCAAAAATCATGTCCTCACACAGCTCAGTCTCAACCAAGTAAAACATAAAAAACAACAGATTGATGTAGCCATAATCTTATTGAACTGCAGAATAAAGATATAATATTTACATGGTAAAGGGTGTAAATAAATGCTGAATTGCTGTATCCCAACTTTCTCCCCCACCAAAAAAAAATAATGCAGTGTTTTCAATATATTACATTTACGTCAAAATGAGGGCACTAAAAATATGGTGCCCAATAAAAGCCAGCCCTCATATGGCTATGTCAATAAAAAAAATACTGTTCTCATAAGGTAAGGATAAAAAAATTAAAAAAATCCCTGTGGCATAAAGGCCAAAACTGTCTGCAATGGTAAGGGCTTAATTCTGTCTAGATTTTTACTGCTAGTACAATTTAAATTGATATATTAGGTTTATAATACAGCAGACAGCACGGTGGCTCAGTGCTTAGCACTACAGCCTTACAGCACTGGGGTCCTGGGTTCAAATCCCACCAAGAACAACATCTCCAAGGAGTTTATATGTTCTCCCCATGTTTGCCTGGGTTTCCTCCCACACTCCAAAGACATACTGATAGGTAATTTAGATTGTGAGCCCCCATAGGGACAGTGCCAATATTGTCTGTGAAGCAATGTGTAATTAATGGCGCTATATAAGTGAGTAAAATAAATAAAGTATAATATGCAGGAAGAAATTCTAATAGTCCATACAATCTACAGTATAAGATTAGGCACATCAAAGCCCCCTACACTTCATATTAAATAGATACAGGTCAATATTCTATTAAAACATATTTAGCTTAGCAAATAACTTTTTTTACACTTGGATAAGCTCATTATTATTAGTGTAGTATTTTTCTCCTTCAAAAAGGTTAACTAATTGTGATTTTTCTGCACAGTATTCTTTCATATAGTAAAAGAAAGCATCTATCAAAACATCTTCTTGATGTAATTCATCAAAAGCCTTTCCTTTTGCTTGTTTCACTAATTGTGTGATACATACAAACTCATAATCTAGCCTTCATTTATTCCTTTATATTCACCCTACCCATGGTATATTTTCTGTCATAAAAACGGTACACAACTGGGTACACCTAATACTTTTCTAATACTATCCCAAACTTTTTAAAGCAATAACCGTATGTGTATAGACACAGCGCCCCATTGATCACAGCTTTATTGCCAGAATTCAGGCAAAAAAGCTTTGAAAAGTCACAGCATTTTGGTGCTCTAAAATTTAGCAACTTTTAGTGTCCTCACTCCATTGTTACCCAGCTCTGACAAGGTAGGCAAAGCTGGGGCAGAACGGCGATGTGGCAACCATCGCTCATCAAATTCATGATGAGCGATGGCGTTCACTACGCCACAAATCTTACTCCAGCGGAGACTGAAGTAATATTTGTTGTGAGGCACACACGGATGCGCATTTCACTCGTTAGACGCTCCCGATTCATTAAGAGTAGTGATGAGCGAGACTTGCTCGTCACTGCTCGTTACTCATTTGAGCATCAGTGTGCTCAAGATGCTCGTTACTCGGCAAGTACTTTTTGAATTCTCGGGCGGAAACTTGAGTCCCTGCCCCACATATTTGGCATCTTCTAGCCAGCCAATAAACATGCAGGGATTGCCTGCTAGTTGCTGTAATGCCATAGTCATGTTGGGACCCTATGCTCGTCACAGACTACCAACCGAAACAGGTAGATCATGGAGAAGTGCTGCTGAACGAGGGAGAGAATTTTAGCTGCGTATAGGCACGATTCGACACCACTTTTATTTCTTTGAACTGCAACAGCAGCCCTTATTAGGGCTAATTATAATCAATATTAATACTGCTGTTAGCAGTACTTAGGGAGAGATTGTGCCAGAGGCAGAGTGTAGGACAGCATAGGGTTCATTGCACGTAATTTCTGCAGCAACTCATATCAATAGGCCTTATAGTAATATTCTTTTTGCTCTTAATCCTGCAAATTATTGTGAAAAGAAATATAATACACCATTTATACTGCTTCATTTGTGTGTTAAAGGCATACAGGCAGACTTGTTTGGTTGCAGTAGCATCGCTATATAGTGCAAGCAGTGAAAAAAATCCATCTGGGGTGTGCTAAATTTTCTGTGATACAAATCCTGCAAAGTTTTCTCAGCATCAAAATCTTCTACACCATTTATACAGGTCCGTTTGCACATTAAAAGCATACAGACAGACTTGTTTGGTTGCAATAGCATCACTATATAGTGCAAGCAGTGAAAAATGTCCATCAGAGGTGTGCTAAATTTCCTGCGATCCAAATCCTGCAAAGTTTTTTCAGCAGGGAAATATCATACGTAATTTAAAAAGGGCAAGGCGCGTGCTAAGGGATGGGGAAGTGGACGTGATGATGATGGTGAGCGAGGACAGCAGAGCAGAGGGGGAAGTATCTGCAGCACCACAATAGGCAGGAAGAGGCAGTGGGGTTGCCTGAGACACAATGCGGGCACTTGTTCCCCAGAGCCCCAACATGGGGGAAGTTGCCAGGCCAAGGGTTAGGTGTTCCCGAGTCTGGCGCTTTTTTAAAGACAGTCCAGTTAACCTAAAGAAGGTCATTTGCAACATGTGCCATGCCAGCATCAGCAGGGACAGCACAACTACTAGCCTGACCACCACCAGCATTCTCAGAGTCCAGAAACAGTGTCTGTTGGTGACACCACTGCCTCTTCCCCTGTTCTACGTGCACACCAATCAACGGTCCATGACACTGGTGTGGCACCCCAGGGGTCTGGTTGCCACAATGGTAGAAATACCATGTCTGAGAGCGAGCATGGGCTTTCCTGGCCAGGAGCACTATTGCATGCAACACCTCCTGCCCCAGTCCAGGGAGGGTAGGAACCTGCCCTTTATAAACTGGATCTGGGGCGGGGTTAGTGAGTCTAGTTCCAGAGGAAGGGACAGAGCAGCAGCAAGGAGCTCTGTAGGAGCCAGGAGCTGAAGGCCAGGGACTGGAGCAGAGAGCTCATCATGGTAGAAGACGCTGAGAACCGGACACCGGAGTCCAAGGCTGTGAGGATATTCACATCCAGCAGCAGAAACCACCTGGCAGGGGATTTCAGGTCCCCTGGCTATAGAAAGCCCGGAGGCTCAGTCACACGCAAGGGACCGGCACCGCCATCAAGGAGCGGAAGGCACCAAAGGCCCCAAGTCACCAGCCATAAGGGTGAGCACCACACGGTACACTCATGGACGTGGGCTACTACACGACTACAGCAGGGTAGCCAGGAAGAGTGCAGTCAGACGGGAAGGCCTACACCTCCACCTGGCCAGGGGGACTCTTGTTCGCTCACAGACTGACCAGGCCTCTAATGTTAGCCAGTACTCCCGGCAGGGCCTTCTTCATTACCAACAGTAAAGACCCTGAACTGCACTGCACAGACTCTGAGTCATTTCTGCTGCGCCCATGCACCACAACCCTCAGCATCTACACGCACTGCCCTGAGGCTATACTCCTCCCGTGGGGAGTTATACTACCCCCCTGCTGCGCACACAACATCAGCCTCAGCGGTCTGCCCGCAGCGGCGGTTCGCAGTGACCGCAATCCACAGGTGGCTTAGTCGGACATTTAAACATTACTAAACCAAAGAAACAGATCCGCCACTGGTTTGACCACCCTGAGCCACGGGACCGGGTCGCCGCCACGGAGACTACAACCCCTAGCATTACACAGAGACCCGGCTCCGGGTATTCCCCTACACACACGGCCCAGGGGGCGCGTCATAGGCGAAGATGCCTCCCACCACCATCATCAACCACATCCACATCCTTGTCCCAGCCCAGTGTTCAGTTGCCCCTACACCAGTCCTTGGAATGCAAACGTAAATATGCAGCCTCCAAACCACAGGCCACAATACTAAACAGACACATTTCCACACTGCTTGCACTGGAAATGTTGCCACTTAGGCTTATAGGGATGGAAGCTTTCCGCAACCTCCTGATGGCGGCCATCCCTTGGTCCCCAGCCGCCACTGTTTTTCCTGGTGTGCCATCTTCCCCACACAAGCACGTGTCGCATAACATCAGCTATGCCCTGACCAACGCTGTTACTGGGATGGCCCACTTAACCATGGACATGTGGACAAGTGATTGTGGCCAGGAATGCTACATTTCCCTGACGGCAAAATGAGTGAATATTGTGGAAGCCGAGACCCAGTCAAACCCTGGGATGGAACACGTGCTACCGACACAGAGGATTGTGAGCCCTGGTTCAATCAGGGTTGCCCCCACCTTCTATAGCAGTTCCTGCACCTCCTCCTCAGCCTCCATCTCTGAAACATCAACATCACTTGCAAGCTGGAAGCACTCAGCACTGCCTCGGCCAAGCGGCAACAGGCTCTGCTCAAGCTAATCTGCTTAGGTGACAAACCGCACACTGCCGCAGAATTGTTGAAAGGTCTACCAGACCAGACTGATCTGTGGCTTTCGCCCCTGAACCTACAGCCACGCATGGTCGTGTGTGACAATGGCCGTAACCTGGTGGTGACTTCGAAGCTTGGCAACCTCGCACATGTACCATGCCAGGCCCACATGCTCAACTTAGTGGTTCAGGAGTTTCTCAAAACCTACCGAGATCTGCCTGAGCTATTTGTGAAAGTATGGCGCTTGTGTGCCCATATCTGCAAGTCAGCTACAGCTTCTGCCGCCCTGTCAGTGCTGCAGCAGCATTTGCATCTTCCAGCTCACCCACCGGTGTGCAATGTCACCACGCATTGAAACTCAACGTTACATATGTTGGCAAGGCTTTGTGAGCAGCAGAGGGCAGTAGTTAAATACCAGCTCCAACATGCCAGTCGGTATTCCGGTCAGCCTCCACACATAAGAGCTAATGAGTGGGCAAGGATGTCTAACATCTGTGCGGTTCTCCAAACCTTTGAGGATTCGACCAAGATATTGAGCGGCGATGACGCCATAATCAGCGTAACCATCCCACTTCTCTGTCTACTGAAACACTCACTGCTCACAATTAAAGAAGAGGCATTGCAGGCGGAACAAGTTGTATTTGGTATTTGTTTCTTGTATGTGGTATTATTCATTCACTGTGTGGTGGCAATATTTGGTCCAGCCATGGTGTGACGGTGTTTGTTCCTTGTATGTGGTATTATTTGGTCTTTATGTGGTCTGGTCATGGTGTGACGGTATTTGTCCTTGTATGTGGCATTATTTGGTCACTATGTGGTGGTAATATGTGGTCTGGTCATGGTGTGACTGTATTTGTCCTTGTATGTGGTATTGTTTGGTCACTATGTGGTGATAACATGTGGTCTGTTCATAGTGTGGTGGTATTTGTTCCTTGTAAGTGGTGTTATTTAGTCACTATGTGGTGGTAATATGTGGTCTGGTCATGGTGTGATGGTATTCCTCCCTTGTATGTGGTATTATTCGGTCACTATGTGGTGGTAATATGCGGTCTAGTCATGGTGTGGCGATATTTGTTCCTTGTATGTGGTATTATTCTGTCACTATGTGGTGGTAATATGTGGTCTGGTCATGATGTGACGGTATTTATCCTTTGTATGTGGTATTATTTAGTCACTATCTGGTGGTAATATGTGGTCTAGTCATGGTGTGGCGGTATTTGTTCCTTGTATGTGGTATTATTCAGTCACTATGTGGTGGTAATATATAGTTCAGCCATGGTGTGGCGGTATTTGTTCTTTGTATGTGGTATTATTCATTTACTATGTGGTGGTAATATGTGGTCCAGCCATGGTGGGATGGTATTTGTTCCTTCTATGTGGAATTATTCAGTCTCTATGTGGTCTGATCATGGTGTGGCAGTATTTGTTTATTGTATGTGGTTTTATTCGGTCCCTATGTGATCTGGTCATGGTGTGGCGGTATTTGTTCTCTGTATGTGGTATTATTCGGTCAGTATGTGGTGGTAATATGTGGTGTGGCTATGGTGTGATGGTATTTCTTCCTTGTATGTGGTATTATTCGGTCACTATGTGGTGGTAATATATGGTCTGGTCATGGTGTGACGGTATTTGTCCCTTGTATGTGGTATTATTGATTATTTTAAAAAATGCGTTTGACACATTCCCTTAAAGAAAAATAAATAAAAATATACCTAAAAAGAGTATTGGATATTTTAACAAATGTTTGATTGGTTACAGTAGAGTAAAGCCCTTCCAGAGTCTACCTTGTTGTGGTAGCAGGCTGAAAAAATCTTTTGGCCAAAACAAAAGCTGCTGGCTATGTGTGTGATTTGGTGTTTGATGGGAACTGTTAATGTGTGAATGGTGAGGACGTGGTGCAGAAGTGGAGTTTTTCCAAGAGTGGGCAGTGGGACTGTGGAAGATTCAAGGGGTGCAGGTGGAGATTGGGCGCAGTCTCAAGGGAGGCCCAAAAATGTTGCCAGTATGGGGCCCTAAAATTCCTGATGGCAGCCTTGTCCATATTAGACTATTTTGTAAGGCATATCAACATTCTGGTAATATTATCATTTAAACTAATGTAAACCTTGTAAAAAAATGAAATCAATAGCATACGCCTAACTATTAATTTCTTTTCAATTTTTAAAATACCTTCACTAGATTTGATTTCACATATTCCTCATACAGGGAGATCTAGCTGCCCAAATATGTTGCCATATCCATAACCAATAATTGTCCTTCTGCCCTTTTTACTGTCTCCTTCTTCTCCTTATGGAACTAAATGCTGACTTGGAAAGAATTATTTTTCCCACTGAGAACTGGTCATATACTCTAAATATTTTCAATACTTTTTACATTGCAATGTTTAGGGTCCCTTTTCTTTAGATCCAATGTATGTCTGGTTAATTTTTACTTAAACACTAACAGAAAGTGGAGGATTCAGAAAACTGATGAGATACTCCAGTCCCTTACTGGCCATGTTCACATGTTCAGTATTTGGTCAGTATTTTACATCAGTATTTGTAAGCCAAATCCAGCAGTGGATGATAAATACAGAAGTGGTGACGTGTTTCTATTATACTTTTCTCTGATTGTTCCTCTCCTGGTTTTGGTTTACAAATACTGAGGGAAAATACTGACCAAATATTGAATTAGTGAACGTGGCCTTTTAGTTAGCGCTGCTCTATAGCATTAGTGTTAGTGGCCTGTTTAAATTTCCTATGAGCATCATGTAAGATCATAATATTTAATTTTTCTGCAATGTTCTGAAATGTTTTTTTTACATGATATCATTACTAGAAGAGAGGGTGAAATTGCAGTCTGTGATGTTGAACTATGACAATATAAATGAATCCCAGATTTCAGAGGTGCAGATTGAAATATGGTCAAGTATCATCTGCTTAGGATGTCCGAGAAAAGTTTGCTAAGATATCTACTTTATAGAAAAATTGCAAAATGAATACATTCTATTTGTGTTTTTCATTTTCTGCTAATCTAATGTAATAATGGATAAGCAATTTGTCATTGTAGGAAAGTACGCAGATGGTGGGCATGTCCCTCAAGGCTGAAAAAAATAAGATATGATGTTGAAAACTTACAAATTGATCTACTGTATTCCCAACAGAATTGTTTATAAAATGTTGTAAAGTAACTGTGGACAGTAATCTGGTCAAAGATTTATTGTATTTACCTGGGTCATGTTCTGCTTAATCCAACACATCATGATCAAGAGTAGTAATATGTAAATTGAGATCTTATTGCTACTTCTCAAGAACGTATTTAATAAGAACCATCTACGTCAATGGCCTGTCTAGAAGGTGAGTCAGTATGGACGTATGTAATCAGAATTACGTAAAAGAATCGCCTGCCCCTTTCTGTATCTTCACATATCATAAATGATGTATGCAGTGTTATTACTAAAGACTGATCTATTGCTACATTTTCTTTTCCAACCCTTAAATGGCAAGGACATGGTGTATGTTTACAAATTGGGGAAGGGGAGCACATTTCATTGGGGCAATCTGTGCAGCCACACAGGGGTCTGAAAGGTAAGGGGACCACTTCCACCTCCAAACTAGCTAGCAGCTTCTATCACTGATAGATACACTGCACAAGACCATATACTGTATTTGCACAGGGACCCTCTTACATCTGCATTCTGAAATGGGGCATAGTCAATGTGTATAAATCATAAATGCACCCAATTCTATGTTTCATTCATTGCCAAAAGAAGTTAAAAACAGGTTAAGTGTATCCATCTAGTGGAAAATGTGTTTTCATTAACTCGATCATAAACCGGAGTTAATGTTCAACAAGCAATAATGATAGCAATTGAACATTTACCACATATACAGGAAAGAATGTAGAAGAAATTATAGAAATGGAAAACCTGTATGGTAGAATGAAAACGGTTAAATGAACATAAAAGCTGAAAATACTCAAACGGCAGTGAATAGAAATACAATACGGACCGGGCAGCACAATGGCTGCTTTCTCCAGTGGAGAGGTGACATATTTGATCAGGTGAGAGGGAGGCGCATATCTAGCTAAGTAAAATTCCCATTAGCTTTTCATTATGCAAACACCAATGAGAGTATGTCCTGGGCAAAGGACAGAGGGAGCGTCTCCAGCAGGTCACAGGGTGTTCTCATAAATGTACTTGAGAATTGACTCCCCATAGCTGGATTAGCTAAACTACTGATTCCATCCATTTACTGTGGTGGATGGATTTCTGACTAAAGGAAGCCGATCTCAGGACCAGATCAGGAAGAACACAGGTAAATAGTGGAAATGTTTGTATTGTTGTGCTATCTGGGCTATATAGAATGTACCAAACCACTTGGTTAACGCTAAAGGCAGCACATTATGTGCTTTGATCCTTAATTCGATTTTACTAATAACTAGCTTTTCTCCTTAAACTGAGAGGTTTGTTAGGTTAAAAATATTTGTTAACTGACTTGAGACATAATATGAAGCCCCCATTTCATTTGTAGTACTATTCTCCTTATATGAGGCAGTAGAGCCTTTGAGAGTTTTTTTAGCTCCAGGACCTGGTTATGCCTGCGTACAACTGCCGATTTTGCATTCCCTATTTTTATGTCACTGGTACTGATAAATAATGAAGATTGTATGTTTCTTTAAAGGGTTTAACTATAGGACTAGAGATGAGCAAATCTTTGAAAATTCGAATTCGCTGGCTTTGCAGAATTTTTCCAAAATACTCAATTCACGCCAAATAAACTTGTGTAGATCTCAATACTGGAAAGTTTGTAGTTACTCAGTAAATACATGTGGGAAAGAGGAGATAGAGAACCTTGCTAAGCATAAAAGCCTACATTTTACATTGAGAGAGAGAAGACCCCACTGATCATAAGAGTTTACACTCTACACAAGAAAGAGGACTCCGCTAACCATAAGAATGTTACCATAAGAATGCTCTATTCTACAGAAGAAAGAGGAGCCTGCTGTCCATTAGAGCTAACACTCCATAGGAGAAAGAGAGGACCTCGCTGACCATAAGAGCTTACACATTACAGAAGAGAGAGAACCCTGCTGACCATAAGAACTTGCACTCTACATGACAGAGAGAACCCTACTGACCATAAGAACTTGCACTCTACATGACAGAGAGAACCCTATTGACCACAAGAGCTTACACTCTACAGGAGAGAGAGAGAACCCTGCTGACCATAAGCGCTTATACACTACAGAACAGACTTACCCAGTGATTCTGAAGATGGAAAATGACTCTGCCCTACAAACTGTGCTCCACTGAGAACCGCTGATCTGTTATTCCTAACAAGTGCTCCCCTGATTTACTTCCTCCACCCACACCCACTACATGGTTCCCCCTCACTTTGGTTCCCCCCACTCCAGCCAGGGACAGGGCTCAGCAGGAAAGCAACACATCTTGACCCTCTTGCTGATCTGGAGTAGTGTAGTGTTGGATATAGGCGTTAGGGTCCCGGGCAGTACTCCTTCCTTACCTGAGAGTGAGATACCACACCTCTGGGTGAGATGCGGTACCTCTGTGGTGACTGAACCCGCAGGGGCGCTACACATGCATCATGGAATTACTTATCCAAAATTATTATAGAGAAATCAGAGGCAGAATAGGGCCTGATGAATCTAGAGCAGGACCTGGGCAAAGTGCGTCCTGAAGGGCCACATCCAGTCCCTAGCTATTCCAGTCCAGCCAGTGGACCAAAACAGTTGAAAGGTTGAAAACACTGGCCCACAGGCCACAGGAAATAACATTTCACTACTATTTGCACGCTCAGGATGCAAATAGCATTTACTATAATAGTGGAGGAGGGAGCCATCGGATCATCCTTCCACTTCCTTGTTCCATAATTCAGCTTGTGTGACTCAGAAAGCAGACGAGATAATGTCACTACATCCCATCTGCTCTGCCGAATGTCAGTGCATATAGCAAAGACGGGAGCAGAGCGCCAGGGGAACGGGAGCGAGGTGAGTATGTGTTTTATGTGGGCTCATACTGAATATGGGGCTGTGTGTGGGATCATACTATATATAGCGAGGTTGTGTACAGGCTCATACATTATATAGTGTGGTGTAAGCATATTTAATTATGCTCAATATTAAAAGATACAATTATTATTAATATAAAATAATAATTATAATTAATATGTTAATATTAATATTGAGCAGAATTAATTTCAGCCTATTGGTTTGGCTCTCTCATGGTCTCTCATGTTGCCTGTTGGGAAAATTAAATTGCCCACCACCTATCTAGAGGGACAAAACTATCTAACAGAACAAGACACAAATGCTCAGATTTCTCCAGTGCATTTTTAAGCTGTTTTTATGTGTTGTTTTTCTGTTTTTGCTGGTGGCCTTTTTACCAAATTCATCAAAATGGCACACTATGTTTGATGAATCTGGCATGAATCAAAAGATGTTTTTTACTCTTTTGCTCACTTTTTAAAATATAAAGTTTCACAATCAATTTCAGTAAGCCTTAAAATATCCCACGGTAGTCTTCAACTACACAAAAAAAGACAGATTTTGTACTTTACTAGGGTACGGGAATACCAGTGGGCAAAAATGTTGCAATATTTAGAAAGATTATAAAATACTGAATTAGCCAAAAACATCTGGATATGAAAACACTTCTACATTGTTGAACAGAAAAAAAAAGACTAAAAAAAAACTAGAATAAAAATTGCACAAAAGACAAAAAGAATTTGGCAACAAAGTAAAAATGTATTTATTTATTTTACTCACTTATATAGCACGATTAATTCCACAGCGCTTTACAGACATTATGGGCACTGTCCCCATTGTGGCTCATAATCTAAGTTCCCTATCAGTATGTTTTTGGAGTGTGGGAGGAAACCAGAGGAAACCCAGGCAAACATGGGGAGAACATACAAACTCCTTGCAGATGTTGTCCTTGGTGGGATTTGAACCCAGGACTCCAGCGCTGCAAAGCTGCAGTGCTAACCACTGAGCCACCGTGTTCTTGTCCTTTCGATAAACTTAAAGTTTGCAAAATGCAAATCCACTTTAAAGGGGTTGTCCGGTCACTTTTTACCGGACAACCCCTTTAAGTACACTATGCATTATTTTACATCCTGGAATGTGGACTTGTACATGATGGTTACAGACTTCTGCTTTAAGACTACTGCTGTTCACCATGTTGTGTAAATCTTAATTTCGTTACAAGGAGGCCCAGATGCTAGTTACAACATGCATAATGGCACAGCACAATTAACAGTTGCCAAACAGTTTTAATGGTACAGTTCTTGATACCTTCATACTTTGATACTTTGATAGTCTTCACCATGACTAGGTACCATGTTATACTCCGCCAATCCTCTGGGAGTTGAATTCCACTCAGAGTGGCTGTCTGATTTTACCCATCGTTCAGTCCCATAGGTACCATTGGGAGTTCCCGAGGAGGCTAAACCAAACCCCACCTTCAGACAATTTGTCACAAGTTAACTTCACATTGTATGTTTCAGTAATTAGCAGTTGCACTTACAGGAGGGTTTCTTCTATACCCACTTTACTGTTAGAATAGTAACCCCTTATTCTTGTTTCAGTATTCTTTATCAGTTGACTATCAAACAAGAAGTGACTGTTTGCATCAGTATTTTGCACCTGGGCTACCACCACCTTTATCATGGGGGTCTGCTTCATCCTGCTAATGCATTGGTAATTTGACCTGGTGTTGCTGGTCAAGGCTGGTTTCTTTGAATTTTTGTCCTTTTCTGTGAGCCATTTTTAGTTTTAGTGTTAGGACTCATAAGTATGAGGACCCTTGACGTGGGTTGCGAGCTTGCGCATTTTGTCCAAAATATCGACCAATACCTCATGTAATCTATTTATCTTATACATTATTTTTCATCTTTTTCTTGCACAGTTTTCAATTTTGCAAGGAGCAGCTAGGCCCTTTAGTGTTGGTTGGGTGAATATGGGCATCTGTCTTGTGGGGGTGCACGTATATAGTGCTGGACAGACCGCATGATCTAATAGTATGGGTGTCATCAATAGACCGTAAGCCAGACACTGTGCATCACACGTGCCTGTGTGACTGACGTCTTATGCAAGCCCCATCTGTGTGCATGTATAATACTACACAGCCACCCCCTCCATGAATTGGATGCATCAGTATTTTGCACATGAGCTGCCCCCGCCTTTATCATGGGGGTCTGCTGCATCCTGGTAGTGCATTGGTAATCTGACCTGGTGTTGGTGAGGCTGATATATTTTCTGTGATGTTTTTTGAATTTTGTGTCCTTTTCTGTGAGCTACCTAAAATCTATAAGGACTACAATGTTTTAGTAGTATTGTAGCCTTTTCATTCTTGGGATTCAGGCAATCCCTGCATGCGTCACAGCAGTCTAACAGCCGTGACACATGCTGCCGCGGCGACACTAACATCGATGCTGAGCACGCCGCAAATACTCGTCGAGCACTCGAGCGTGCTCGCCAAAAGGGTTAACAATTCATGCTCGCTCATCACTACTTGCCCTTCTGTCACAGCTGCCTCTGCGGTGCAGCAGTGACATCAGCAAAGTGATGAGATGACCTCATCAAACCACTGCACTTCTCCTCTACAGCATTGGTGCTTATATCTTCAATTGTATTCTCAAAGATGAATGTAGAAAGCAAGGAACTGGATTGGCATCCAGCGTACTACAGCTTCGGAGAACCAGATGTCAGTTTAACAAATGGTTCAGAGAATTGTTGATAAACAGACGAATCCCAACTCCCAACTTATGGGTCCAGCAAAATGCCGCCTCTTAAGAGGCACTTCAGACCGCCGACTGAAGCGAGATGTTCATCTTGCCTCATGGCAGAAACGGCCCTGAGCAAGAAAGAAGGTAATCACATGTATCCCATTTCTAATATTTGTTAAAACAATAAACTCCACATCAGTGGATCGGTCACCAATGCAGTAGTACTAGAAGACAAGATCACTTACCCCTTCACTCCTAAGCATTTTTGTTTTTGGGCTTTAGTTTTTTCCTCTCCTTCATACAAGAGCTATAACTTTTTTGTTTTTCCATAGACATAGGAACGGGAAAAAAAAATCCAAGTGGGATGAAGTGGTAAAATAAATATAATTCCGCCATGGTTTTCTGTGTTTCATTCTCTTCAAGTCAATATGAATACTGGGATAACAAACTTGTAGAGTTTTTTATTATTATTATTATTATTATTATTATTATTATAGTAGCTAAAGAAAATAAACATTTTGAAAAAAAAGGGGGGCTTTTTTGTCGACTTAGAACTCGTAAATTTTTTATTTTTCTGTCAATATGACTGTCTGAGGGTTTTTTTTTGTGTGACGAGCTGGCATGTTTATTTATACCTTTTGGGCTACATACAATGCTTTGATCACTTTTTTATTGCTTTTTTAAAGAGGTACAAAAATCAAACAATGCGAATTCTGGGGTTCTTGTTTTTTTTTCTTTATGCCATTTGTGGGATAGTTGGTTTTATATTTTGATATATCGGACTTTTACAGACATGGCAATACTAGCTATGTTTATTTTCTCATTTCTTTATTTTTAGAGGATTTGAATCTCCGATATTTTGATGATCGCTTGTTCTGTTTACTGTATCACTTGCCGTATATAATGTAAATTATGGCCTCAAGAAAATCACATTGTATAAATTAGATAAATTTATTTCCATTTTGCAGTGAGAAATAAGTATTTGATCCCTCTGGCAAACCACACTTAATACTTGGTGGCAAAACCCTTGTTGCCAAGCACAGCAGTCAGACGTTTTTTGTAGTTGATGATGAGGGTTGTGCACATGTCAGGAGGAATTTTGGTCCACTCCTCTTTGCAGATCATCTCTAAATCATTCAGATTTTGAGGCTGTCGCTTGGCAACTCCGAGCTTCAACTCCCTCCATACGTTTTCTATGGGATTAAGTTCTGGAAACTGGCTAGGCCACTCCATGACCTTAACATGCTTCTTTTTGATCTACTCCTTTGTTGCCTTGGCCGTATGTTTTGGGTCATTGTCTTGCTGGAAGACCCAGCGACAACCCATTTTTAATGTCCTGGTGGAGGGAAGGAGGTTGTCACTCAGGATTTTACAGTAAATGGCTCCATCCATTCTCCCATTGATGCGGTGAAGTAGTTCTGCGCCATTAGCAGAGAAACACTCCGAAAACATAATGTTTCCACCTCCATGCTTGACATTGGGGACGGTGTTCTTTGGGTCATAGACAGCATTTCTCTTCCTCCAAACACGGTGAGTTGAATTAATGCCAAATAGCTCAATTTTTGTCTCATCTGACCACAGCACCTTCTCCCAATAACTCACAGAATCATCCAGGTGTTCATTGGCAAACTTCAGAGCAGGGGGACCTTGCGGGCAATGCAGGATTTTAAACCTTTAAGGCGTAATGTGTTACCAATGTTTTTTTTGGTGACACTGGTCCCAGCTGCCTTGAGATCATAAACAAGTTCCCCCCGTGTAGTTTTAGGCTGATCTCTCACCTTCATGATCAAGGATACTCCACGAGGTGAGATTTTGCATGGTGCCCCAGATCAATGTCGATTGACAGTCATTTTGTATTTCTTCCATTTTCTTACTATTGCACCAACAGTTGTCTCCTTCTCATCCAGAGTCTTACTTATTGTTTTGTAGCCCATTGCAGCTTTGTGCAGGTCTATGATCTTGTCCCTGATATCCCTAGAAAGCTCTTTGGTCTTGCCCATGTTGTAGAGGTTAAAGTCTGATTGATTAATTGAGTCTGTGGGCAGGAGTCTTTTCTACAGGTGACTATGTAAGACAGCTGTCTTTAATGCAGGTAATGAGTTGATTAGGAGCGTCTAACTGGTCTGTTGGAGCCAGAACTCATAATGGTTTGTAGGGGATCAAATACTTATTTCTCACTGCAAAATGCAAATAAATTTATCTAATTTATTAATGTGATTTTCTTGATTTTTTGGGGGGATATTCTATCTCTCAATGTTAAAATTAACCTACCCTTAAAATTATAGACTGTTCATGTCTTGTGGGCAAACTTACAAAAACAGCAAGTCAAATAATTATTTCCTTCACTGTATGTAAACCCTGTCAAAAACATACAGTTACAACCATATGTATCAAAGAGTAAAAAAAAAACTTACATCAACCTTCTTATCAATAAAACTGGATTGTGCAATAATTCTGTTAGCAGTTATATCATTCTCCAAATTACCCAAATCATCCAAGTTGCACTTATTTCTTCTTAAAGGGGTTTCCACTACTCAGACAACCCCTTCTCAATCACTGTTTCCTCACAGTAAAACAATAACGCCTACACTCACCTCTGGTGTTAATATCAGCATTGGCTCTACCATGGCTTGCGTGGCATTGTTATGTCATTCAATTCCTGCGGCAAATCAGCGGCCGCTTCACTCTTCCCTCCTTCGGACATAATTGACATCCAGAAGAAATCAGAGCTGTGTCTACTCTCTCACCTTCTGACAGATTCCCTTTAAGGTAAGTACTCATAAACAAGAGTGCTTCATAATTAACCTGTATATAGTGATTTAGCACTGATATGACTGTTTAAGTGAATATCAGTATTCTTTATAAAACAACAATCCTGAAGGCTCTTTTCTTAATCTCTGTGTTGTATTATTCCTCTATTATTCCTAGAATCTTACAAATTTGACAAATGGGCAAGTCTGATACTGTCAGTTCAGATTGAACGGTTTAAGTGAACCAACCATAAGCCCAATTGGTATTATAAATTCAAGCAAAAGTACCAATAGGATAAGAGATAAATGAAGGACTGATCAAAAATTGTTATAGGCTTTATTATAATGTACAATTTAAACATATGCAAATAAAATCCCGCTAAAAAATTACACAAACATGGTAAAAGATAGTCCAGAAAGAGAGAGAATATCTGGACTTGGGTGAAATCACATACATAATGAAAGCACATTTGGGTGTTATACACAGTAACTGATACATGTATTAGTGAAATGTTCCCAGAAGGGGCATGAAAAACAGTAAAAACAGCCCATAAGAACAGCAAAACTTAGATGGAAGAGTATATCTAAAAGTTTCAAATAAACAGATGCGCTAATATGCGCAGTTAGCCCAGTTCAGATATCTGAATATGACAATATGATACAGTCATGGCCGAAAGTGTTGGCACCCTTGAAATTGTTCCAGAAAATGAAGTATTTCTCCCTGAAAATTATTGTAATTACACGTGTTTTGTTTCTTCTGGGGGTTTTTTGTGTTGTTCCAACACACACAAAGGAAATAAACATATGACGCGCCCCCTGGGCTGTGGGGTACCCGGAGCCGGGCCAGTAGACGCTGGGGGTTGTAGTCACTGTGGCGGTGACCCGGTCCGTGACCCAGGGCGGTCAATCCAAGGGTAGTATCTGTGTATAGGTTATATAATGTCCGACTACGCCACCTGTGGAGTGCGGCTAATAGGGGCCGCCGCTGCAGAACAGTCCTCTGAAGCTGATGGTTTGGCAGCAAGGGTGGTATAACTCCCCACAGGAAGAGTGTAGCTTCAGGGCAGTGTGTGTGGATGATGGTGGTTATTGTGCAGGAAGTCAGTAATAAACAGGGAGTCAATGGGATGCAGTCTCAGGTACTTTACTCACAGTTGTTTCATTCCAAGTCATCACTGCAGATCACGACTTCCCATGTCGTCCTGTGTTTACTCAGTGAGGGGCTCAGTCCACCCCCAGATAGCTCAGGAGTACTTAGCAGGACCCCCTTCTGTGTGTCCTTTCTCTGGCCTTCTCCCTGCACCTCACACCTAGTGACTCCAATCCGATACCCTCGGGCCTTGGCGGGCGACGTCTGTTCTGTCCCCTGTGGCTACCTTCTTAGTGAGACTGGTGTGGACTTTTGGCTAACGGTACATAAAGTGCTGCAGCCTCCGGTTTCTAGTTGAGCCTTGCAGTTCTCCACTAGTTGGGGGACCGGTTCCCCTTATCTGGCCTGACCCCTCTACCTCCTGGTAGCAGCGGGCGTACGGGTGGCTTTCTGTGCGGCCCGTACCCCTAGGGTCCCTTCTCTTCTCCTCCTGGAGCCATCCTGCTCCCTCTCCTCTCTTCTCTCCTCTTCTCTTCAGACTTGGGCCTCACTGGCTAGGCCCGCCTCTGGAGCAGAGCTCATACAGAGCCTCTGCTCCTGTCACTTCTCCTCCTCTGACTGAACTCACCGTGATCTAAGATGGTGTCTCTATTTTATACTCTCTCTGTCATGTGCTCCCAGGATCTACTTCCTCCATCCCATCCACTACATGGTTCCCCCTCTCTAGGTGGTTCCCCCCACTCCAGCCAGGGACCAGGGACTGTGCTGTCCCATAGGAGTAATCTCGCCCTGTCCCCCGGAAATGTGGTGTAGTGAATGCAGGTGTTAGGGTCCTGAGCTGTACTCCTTCCTTACCTGAGGGTGAGATACCACACCTCTGGGTGAGATGCAGTACCTCTGTGACGACTGAACCCTCAGAGGCACCACACACCCCCTTGGTAAAATACAGCACATCCGCGGGCTGGAACAGAGTAAAAGACAGGGTAGATTAAAGACATGCAACATTTTAGAATGCATTCGCATAGAAGATCACAAACACAACATTTCTTCCCTTTATGGGAGGTTCTCTTTTCTTTAACGTTACTGGTACGTTTTCTCTTTCAGTAATATTATAAAACTTTCTTCACATATATAAAACATTATAAAACTCTTTTCACTTGAATCAACACATCTTTTGCATATAAAACATCTTTCTCATATCAAGCATTTATCATATCAAAACATTTTTCTTGGTAACACATTCTTCATATAACACTTTTGTCAACTGGTCACAGTGCACTTTGCAACCAGGTGTCCATTTTTCTGTAAGGTGCAAACTGGTAAACACGAACATGAGGGACCTGTCCAAAACCCTCAACGTAGGCCCTGGGGTGGCTGCAGGGCATAGCTGATCCAGGTGTTGGACCACGTCTTCGGCCACCTCCGACGGGTTTTTGTTCTGAGGTCATTTGTTGTACACTTATAAAACCAATAGGGGTCACTTTAAGAAGTGCAACTTTTTACAAAGGAAAGTTTTTCGGGAGATCACCGTCCTCTTCCCTATTGTCTTTATACCCACACGGGTAACTGGTTAAACAAACACAAAACATTTATAACGTTTCCTGCACCCTCACGGGTAACTATTTACAATTTCTACAGACTCATATTCAATAGCGGGGTTCCCGCCGGGGGAACTCCTCATTCTTGCCAACTGGCTTAGCCAGGTACTGCGGGGGTAGGTCTTTTCTTTCTCTCGCCACCTTGTGGACGTGGAGGGCATACCACCCGCGCTCTCCCTTATGACGGGTGAAAGTGACATAGTCACCGGGATAGAGGTCCCGTCTGGGGTGCCCCTGCTGGAGGTGGGGTTCCATGTCCCACCGATTGACGAAGACATCTCTATCGGTCTGTGGCTCCCGGATGAAGCCCCAGCTGGCATCCAAGTCAAACTTTACTATTATCCCCTCCAGACGGGGACTAGGTGTTGCTGGTTTTTCCTGGTGGACCCGAGTCTTAGCCGCCATATTTCTGGCCTCCATGCGCTCCCATCTCACCTGCCGGCCATACCGCTCTTTCTCCATCTGCAGCAGCTCCCTCCTGCAGTACTCTTCCCTCCGGAGGGCCTGGGCCTGCGTCTCCTGCGGGAACCCGATAAGGTCCCCCTCCCGGTTGTCCAACCGGAACTCCTCTCCCTCTGTGCAGGCCATCGGGGGCACAGGTATGGGAGCCAGGGGGGCTCTCTGCTGGCCTTCATTCCTGGCGGACCAGTCGAGGGCAGAGGTCCCGTATTCTCACTCGGATGCGGGGGTAGGCGGTTCCGGTAAAGGGCCCAGGAGCCGGTTCACTGAGCTGGCGTCCGGATGGTGCGGGGATTGCGGAGCTGGTCGGCGGAGCTGGTCAGGTGGTAGGGGGATTCCGCCTGGGGATTGCGGAGCTGGTCGGTGGTGGAGGCTCTCGGTGCCGTGGTGCATGCTGGACCTGGGGGTAAGTCTGGACCGTGCGCGCCCGGGTATGGAGGCGCCACCAGTGGGCCCAGGAGCAGGTCAGCGTGGTCTGCGCCCGGGACAGGGAAACTCTTCCTACCTGTTCCCGCAGCCGCTCCTGGGCTGCTCTCTGCCTCCTGGTCCTGGTCTGGCTCCGCCGGGGCTGGGGCGCTGTCGGTGGATTCCGGTGCTGGCTGCCGTCTGACACTTATCTTCTCCAACACTTCCCTCTTCCAGCTGGCGATGGCGGTTCTCTTGGCCTCTCCTACCCGCCGGCTGAGCTCACGCATCTCCGTCTGGAGGAACTCCGCATCCTCCAGGGTCAGCTTGTAGATCACCTACGTCAGGGTAGGAGGTGTCTCTTCTAGCTGCAGGCCGCGGACTGGGGTCTCAGGCTCACTTCCCTCCATCTTGCCTGCCGGGTGTGTTCTCTCTGGCCTGCTGGAGGCCACACCCTGTCTCCCAGTTTTTGTTTCTCCTCTCCCCTTTCTGGGGCGGTCCCATCGCTGCTTGCTGTCGGTCACACTTGGGGACATCTCCCCCACCTTGATGGACACATCTATGTGTATGGCCACAGTTTAAGGGGGCTGGTTGCACTTTTGGTGCCATTCTGGGACCCGGCCCACGATGGGAGGTTCTGTAGTGTTGTCTTTGATCACGCACATAATGGCGCCCGTTCTTCTGGGGCGGGCGCCACATTTAGTAGAAAGCACAGTCTTTAGGCGCACTATACCCGGTGATGACGGGTGGGCTCATATCCTGCCGACTACGCCAAAGTTGACGCGCCCCCCCTGGGCCGTGGGGTACCCGGAGCCGGGCTGGTAGATGCTGGGGGTTGTAGTCACTGTGGCGGTGACCCGGTCCGTGACCCAGGGCAGTCAATCCAAGGGTAGTATCTGTGTATAGGTTATATAATGTCCGACTACACCACCTGTGGAGTGCGGCTAATAGGGGCCGCCGCTGCGGAACAGTCCTCTGAAGCTGATGGTTTGGCAGCAAGGGTAGTATAACTCCCCACAGGAAGAGTGTAGCTTCAGGGCAGTGTGTGTGGATGATGGTGGTTATTGTGCAGGAAGTCAGTAATAAACAGGGAGTCAATGGGATGCAGTCTCAGGTACTTTACTCACAGTTCTTCATTCCAAGTCATCACTGCAGATCACGACTTCCCATGTCGTCCTGTGTTTACTCAGTGAGGGGTTCAGTCCACCCCCAGGTAGCTCCGGAGTACTTAGCAGGACCCCCTTCTGTGTGTCCTTTCTCTGGCCTTCTCCCTGCACCTCACACCTAGTGACTCCAATCCGGTACCCTCGGGCCTTGGCGGGCGACCTCTGTTCTGTCCCCTGGGTCCTATGTGGCTACCTTCTTAGTGAGACTGGTGTGGACTTTTCGCTAATGGTACATAAAGTGCTGCAGCCTCTGGTTACTAGTTGAGTCTTGCAGTTCTCCACTAGTTGGGGGACCGGTTCCCCTTATCTGGCCTGACCCCTCTACCTCCTGGTAGCAGCGGGCATACGGGTGGCTTTCTGCGCGGCCCGTACCCCTAGGGTCCCTTATCTTCTCCTCCTGGAGCCTTCCTGCTCCCTCTCCTCTCTTCTCTCCTTCTCCTCTCTTCAAACTTGGGCCTCACTGGCTAGGCCCGCCTCTGGAGTAGAGCTCATACAGAGCCTCTGCTCCTGTCACTTCTCCTCCTCTGACTGAACTCACCGTGATCTAAGATGGTGTCTCTATTTTATACTCTCTCTGTCATGTGCTCCCAGGATCTACTTCCTCCACCCCATCCACTACATGGTTACCCCTCTCTAGGTGGTTCCCCCCACTCCAGCCAGGGACCAGGGACTGTGCTCTCCCGTAGGAGCAATCTCGCTCTGTCCCCCGGAAATGTGGTGTAGTGAATGCAGGTGTTAGGGTCCTGAGCTGTACTCCTTCCTTACCTGAGGGTGAGATACCACACCTCTGGGTGAGATGCAGTACCTCTGTGGCGACTGAACCCTCAGGGGCGCCAAACATATGTATAACAAAACATGTGTAATTGCAATAATTTTCTGGGACACTTCATTTAATTATATACAAAAGTTACCAAAAACTCAGACACAGGTAGCCAGAGGAAGCAGCAATGAGGAACATGCGTTTTATTTACGACTTTTTAATGTATCAGTGACTGTGTATAAGGCTGCGTGCCCACTATGCATTTTTCAAGCGTTTTTGCTACGAAATTTCCCCAGCGAAAGCGCTTAAAAAACGCTTGGTAATACTTGCCCCATGGTCCCCAATGATAATCCACATGTGCTGTGCACATGCTGCAGAAATTTCCGCTGCGGACTATCATTGCGGAAAAATCCGCTGCATGTCCATTATTTTTGCAGACACACGGCGTAATTGCCGCCATTGGCTTGCATTGAATCGCATAATATCCACATGACTACATGTGCACATGCGGATATTAAGCGATTCAATGTGCGGATGGTACCCGGGTCTGGAGAAGAGGAGACTCTCATCCAGACCCGGGTACCATAGTACCTGTAAAAAAAAAGAATTTAAAATAAAAAATATACATTATACTCACCTTCTGATGGCCCGCGGTCTTCTCTCCGGTGTGTCCTGGCTCCCCGCTGACGTCGGCGGTCGCGTGACCTGTCGCATGACTTAATGACGTCATGAAAGGTCCTTTTACACCACCGTGAGCCGTACAAGAGACCGGACGCACCGGAGAGAAGACCCGGGGCCATCAGAAGGTGAGTATAATGTTTGTTTTTTTATTTTTTACCATTTTTATTATTTTTTTAACTATTAACTTGGTCACACTATATAAATCCATGCCAGTTGCATGGATTTATATAGTGTGACCAAGTTGTGATGCTAAAATCGCTTGGAAAAGTGCTTGATAACCCGCATGCAGAAATGCATGTGACGAACGCTTCTACCTGGCAGGAAAAACACATGTAAAATCCGCATGCGTTTTTCCTGCCAGGGAGATGACGGAAAAAAACTGCAGCATTTCTGCATCGTGGGAACTTAGCCAAACGCCCAAACATGTTTTCTGTATGTATGTTACTTCTTCCAAGAGCAGGTGGCTTGTGTTTCCTCTATTTCAGGACTCTTTTACCACATTTGTGAGATTTTTAATGGGATTTTCTTAGCATATGTTTTAACTGACTATGATAATAAAACCTTTGCTGTTTTTAACCAGCATCATTTATTCTTTGATAGTTTTACCAAAAGAACAATTTCAGAATGTGAAGGTACACCCCTCAAACTAGTAACACCCATTTTTCAATTTATTAATACATTTCTAATAGGAATTACAGCAACGGCACAGCAGAGTTCTAAGAAAAGATGCAAGAGAATTGTTGCTTCTTGACGATAACAATAAACTACTAAAACAGGTCCCTTTTAAGAAGAAACCACCAATTCTTGGTTTACATCCCCTACATATTCATGTTTGAAGGTGTTGTTCCATGGGATAGGTGATAAATGTGTGGTTGTTGGAGACCCAACTGCTGGGTTCCCAACAATTAAGAAAATGATAATCTTAATCCCAAAACCACATGGAGGTGGAAAAGTGAAACATATAGGATTATATCACATTAGGTAATCACTCAAGACACTGTATCCTGTGACCAAGTGTACTCAATGAAGTACAGAAAACATTAAACATCTGTGGAGGGTGCCACAATTCATTCTTCTGCAATGTGAATTGTTTGGAACACTGTCACATTGCAGAGGACCCAGAGTGGTCTATTCTCTGTAGATAAATGTGGAAGAGAGCTGTGCCGGTGTAGTGTTTGATTTTCAATACATACAGTGGATATAAAGGCTTCACATCCTCTTTAAAATGCCAAGTTTTGGTCATGTAAAAAATCATTGCAAGAAGAATCATTTCAGAATTTTTTCACTTTTAATGCCACTGATCAACTGTACAATTTAATGGACAAATAAACTGAAATCATTTTGGGTGGAAAAAGAAAAGTAAAGAATAGTGATGAGCGAGCACTAAAATGCTCGGGTACTCGTTCGGGTTGAGCAAATTGGAATGCTCGAATGCTCAGACCGAGTAACGAGCCCAATGTAAGTCTATAGGAAACTCGAGCATTTTTCCAGTGGCTCCCCCCGGCGGTCTGCAGGGGGCCTAAAAATTGCCCATATTGATGTGAACAGTGATCAAATGACACGGGATCAGCATAGGGAAGACCCCTGAAAGCATTTCGGATGCCCAGGTCACTGCTGTCATCAATGTTGTCAGATGTATTACGCCACTTTTACGGACTCACAATAAAACATGCAAAAACAAAAACAAAATGGATTTTCCTGGTAAAAATGTTAAGGAACATCCTTTCCAAGGCAATGACTTGTATATAAGGCAAAATAAATAACCAAACACAAAAATGCTCCTCCACACCTTGGGCTATGTTCACACGTAGCATTTTTGATACATTTTTGCACTTTTGCATTGCATTCAACCAAGACAAATGCATTCACTGGGAAATGTAATTTTAACATTTTACAACCTTATCTGGCCATGTGGTGTGTGACACATCATCAGACACTTGCATACAGTGCTGAAAAGACAAGGGAACAGCATGGGGAAGACCCCTGGAAGCATCTCTGACTCCCAGGTCACTGCCTAAAAGTGTGCCCATCACAAGTGATCCTTGGCGCATGCGAAGATGCCTCTGTCGTTGCAGACTTGCAGCAATCACCGTTCACGTCCTTGTTCCAGCGCAGAGTTCAGTTGTCCCTACCCCATTCCTTGGAATGCAAGCGCAAGTATGCAGCCAGCCAGTCACCCACCCACAGGCTACAATACTATACTGCCAAATTTTTGACAGCTACTTGCACTTGAACTGTGGCCTTTTAGGCTCATGGAGGTGGAAGCTGTCCACAACCTTATGGCAGCGGCTTGGTGTCTATACTCGGTCCCCAGCCGCTACTATTTCTCCCGGTGTCGTCTCCGCCTTCCACAAGCAGGGGTCCCACAACAATACCCGTGCCCTCCCCAGTGCACTTTCTGGGAAGGACCTAACCACAAACACATGGACAAGTGAATGTGGCCAGGGACTGTACGGAGCCAGTCCACAGCTTGTCGGTGAGAGTTGTATTTCACCACAACCATATTCTTTAGCTCGGTGAAAGGATTTGGGAAACCGTATCTACTCCAATTGTCATTTCTCCCAGAAAGTCCTGTAATGCAACTTGTTGCATAAGCAATGGCAGGCCATCCAACATCAGCGTGCACTTGACGGTGGTGCTTCGACACACAAACATATTTCTTTGCCCTTCAATTTCATGACTACAGAGTTGGGCAATGGCCTGATCAGCAATGCTGTTTGAGAAATAACATGCAATTAAGCACGTCCAATCCACATTAAAAAAAACAGCCATAGAGTGTCCGGGAACCTTCCCACACACTTTTCTTAGCCAGGGCTGCTTCTCGGCAGCCTTGGACGGACTCACCAGAAAACCGGAGACTCCTCCACTGGGCCCTCTCTTCTCCATTGGGAGAGTTCATAGTGCCGAGGTGAGGCCATGATGACAATAGAGGCCACCATTTGCTTAGTTTTCTGTTACTTGGAATGCAAATGTAGCACCCTGAGGACTCGGCTGCTACAGGGGTATTGCACCTCACCCAGAGGTGTGGTATTCCACTCCCGGGTAAGGATGGAGTGTGGGACTGAGCTCAGACAGCTGCATGCACTACACTCATCCCATTTCCGGGGGACAGAACTACGGTACTCCCACCAGTTAGATGTGCAGGTACGACAGCGTCTGTCCCTGGCTGGAGTGGGAGGGGGGGAGGAACATCCCAGTAGTGTAGGGGCAGATAGGGGAGGGGCTCTGGGCATAGAGGTAGGAGCCCATTGGGTGCTAGTCACCTGGGCTCACACATAGAGGGAGTATATATGGTGGGCACCATCTAGAGACAGGGTCAGTCAGTCTGAGGAGGAGCAGAGCAGAGGAGTTCAGCCAGGAGGGCTGACAGGGAGCTGTGGCTCCGGCTGGGCCCAGCTCCAGGGCCAGGCCTGAAGCAGAGAGGAAGAGGAAGAAAGGCCCAGAGGCATAAGACCAAGAGGGAACCCTGAGATCCCACGAGTGAGCTAAAAAGGGTGAAGGGTTGGCAGAAGAGGGCACCGGATCCCAAGCTGGCGGAGGCAAAAGTAACCCTTAACCAGGAACCGGAGGTCGTGGGCAAGCTTTGCCACGACCCTCACCACATCCACCAGGAAGGTACACCAAGAGTAGGGTCAGGAAAGCCAGAGAAGGTTTTACCATAGAAGGCCCAAGGGAACCGGACAAAGGTGGATCCCTGGTGGGGACGGCCAGGAGAAAGAGAGAGAGAGGGAAGCTCAGGACCACGCTCCGGAACTGCCTGGGGGTTGGCCGAGTCCAGCACCTGGTGGATGCAGCACGGCTCGGGTGGTCACTCAAGGCCAGAGTGACTGAAGGAACACCTGTGAGTAAAAACCCTGAAACTGCATCTCACGTCTCTGACTCTCCTTTCTGCACTATCACTACCCCCATCATCCGCACCAGCTGCCCTGAGGCCATACCCCTCCCGTTGGGGGTTATACCACCATCGCTGCACCCATACTACCGGCCTCAGCGGACTGCTCTGCAGCGGCGGCCTTGTGACCGCAAATCAACGGGTGGCGTAGTCGACACAGAAACAACATCTACCAAGACTGCCACACACTTAGTTTGACACCCTGGGCACGGACCGGGTTACCGCCACGAGACTACTACCCCCATCTGATCCGGCTCCGGGTAAGCCCCCGTGCGCGCGATGCCGCACGACACAGCAGGCCCAGGGGCGCGTCACAAACGCAAGTAAGAAACCAACCACCCACCCACAGGCCGCAATAGTAAACTGCCAGATTTCTGGGCAGCTGCTTGCACTTGAAATGTGGCCTTTTAGGCTCGTGGAGGCAGAAGTTTTTCACAACCTCATGGCGGCGGCGGCTGGGTGTCCATACTCGGTCCCCAGCTGCCACTATTTCTCCCGGTATCGTCTCCGCCTTCCGCAAGAAAAGGTTCCTGAACATTACTGCTGGTACTTTTCTGTGGGAATCTGCTGGTCTCCTACCAGCCTGGAATATTTCTAGTGACCTATGGTATGATGCCATGGTATTAGCACTGCCCCCAGTACCAGTAGCGAAGCCATCCCCAATTTCCTTCTCAGGAATTCTATTTGGTAGACTGAGTGGCTGCCCAAATACATTAGTTTCTCACAAAGGAGATGAAGATAGAGTGGCAGTAGGTGCAAGTTTCTCCAGCCTGTTAGATATCAGAGGATGAACGGTAGCACATTGGCTCAGTGGTTAGCACTGAAGCCTTGCAGAACTGGGATCCTGGGTTCAAATTCCAGCAAGGACAACATCTGCAAGGATTTTGCATGTTCTCCTCGTGTTTGCATGGTTTTCCACCTCAGTAAAAAAGGAGCCATAGAGTGTCCGGGAACCTTCCCACACACTTTTCTTAGCCAGGACCGCTTCTCGGCAGGGTTGGACGGTCCCACCAGAGAGTCCTCGGGTGGGCCCTGGCTTCTCCATCAGGAGAGCTCATGATAGCGCAAACTTTGCAGCAGCTATGGGGCTCTTGAGCAGGGGAGAAAGGTGAGCCCTCAGAATCAAATCCTCTGGTGGGCCCAATGTTTTTCAGTTTGAAACTGCTTCTCAGTGGGAGTTGTATTTCACCACAGCCATATTCTTTAGCTCGGTGAAAGGACTGGCATAGAGGGAAACCGTATCAACTCCGGCTGTCATTTCTCCGTCACCAGGTTTCGCCCATTGTCACACACGACCATGCCTGGCTGTATGTTCAGCGGTGAGAGTCACTGATCAGGCTGCTGTGTTACAGCTTTCAACAACTCTGCAGCGGTGGGCGGTTTGTCACCTAAGCATTAAGCATGTTATCTTCAGCACAGCCTGTTTCTACTTGGCCAAGGCAATGCTGCAGTGCTTTCAGCTTGTGATTGATGTGGTCATTTCGGAGATGGAGGCCGAACTGGAGGAGGAGGTGCAGGAGCTGAACAATGTGATTACATTGAGGTTACATTGGCAAGTCTGGTTTTATACTAAACAAATATCCCACTGTGTTTTTATTTGTTTATATTTTTGCGTTATTTTTTAAGACAAATGCATTCATCGGGAAATGTCATTTTAACATTTTACAACCTTATCTGGCCATGTGGTGTGTGACATATCATCAGACACATCCTGTTTCATTTATGATGGAGGGGCTCTGAAAGACACAAAGCCTATTTTTATAGAGTCATCAGGCTGCCCTTACTATTCTTAAAGGGTCAGCAGTCGGCCCTCGCTATTGTTAGAGAGCCGGCTATGCTTTGTTGTAACCATTATAAATGAGTGGGTCTCCATTACTGTTATTGCATATGCAGTGACTGCAAGGCCTGCCAAAAATTTGGACGCAACCCAATACCCCTTTGAACAGACATAGAGGAGGGTCTCAGTAAAAAAAATGTTTCCCATTATAAAGGAGCAGGTCTCCTATAGTGGTAATGCCCATGCTATGACTTCAAGGGCTGCCAAAATTTTGGAAAAACCCCACTAACAATTTAAAGACACATAGAGCTCAGCCACAGTAATGAGTACGAAATGTTCCCATTAGAAAGGAGAGGGTCTGCTATACAGTTATAGGGTATGCAGTGAGTCCAACGGCTGCCAAAATGTAGGAACAAGCCCACTAAGAATTTAAAGACACATAGAGCAGGGCCACAGTAGCGACATATTTCCATTAGAAAGGAGCGGGTCTGCTATACAGTTATAGGGTAAGAAGTGAGTCCAACGGCTGCCAAAATTTAGGAAAAACCCCACTAACAATTTAAAGACACATAGAGCTGGGCCACAGTAACAGCATATTCCCATTAGAAAGGAGCGGGTCTCCCATACTGTTTGCCTATGCAGTGACTGCAATGGCTGTCAAAAATTTAGAGGCACTCCAATGCCCCTTGCAAGAGACGTAGAGGTCGGAGGGCCTCCTGAAACAATGTTCCCATTATTAGGAAGTGTGTCTCCCATACTGTTTGCCTATGCAGTGAAGCAACAGCTGCCAAAAATTTCGAGGAACTCCAATGCCCCTTGCAAGAGACGTAGAGGTCGAAGGGCCTCCTGAAAGCAATGTTCCCATTATTAGGAAGTGTGTCTCACATACTGTTTGCCTATGCAGTGAAGCAACGGTTGCCAAAAATTTTGAGGAACTCCAATGCCCCTTGCAAGAGATGTAGAGGTCGGAGGGCCTCCTGAAAACAATGTTCCTATTATTAGAAAGTGGGTCTCCCATACTGTTTGCCTATGCACTGAAGCAACAGTTGCCAAAAATTTGGAGGAACGCCAATGCCCCTGTGTAGCCCAGGGGATGGGGATGACTCGGCGCCCGGGCCTTGTTGCTTGATCTTCGGGGATGTCGCGGTAGTCAGCTCCGGGGCCCGTACTCTGGTCCTCTCTTTAAAAAGTGTGGATAGTTAAATATAAAAGTTTGTGATACCACCAGCGCTGCGGCAGCCCACTGAGGCCGGTGTTAAGGCAGCTTGCGTGGTATAGCTCCCCACAGGTGGAGCTAGGCCTCAGGGCAGCGGGGAAGAAAGGATGCAGGGACAGATGGGACCCAGCCGGGTCAGAGCAAGAACAGGGACAGACACCATAGTCACTTCAGTACCTTTTACTGATGGAAATTCAGGCACATCACGGAGCACTGTAGGGTGAAGGGTGCATATCAGGATCCTCCCCAGTGAGCGGGTATAGGGCCTCCTGTTTCTTGCCATTGTGTAGTAAGTTTCTGACCTGCCTGGAGCTAGGCCTAACTTGGTTTCTGTTCTGCACCGGCTGACTTTGTGGTAGGGCCTTCTCTTGGAGTACGCGCTCCCAGCTTGCGGGGCCTCCGTGACTCCTCGCTCTGGTACGTATCAGCTCTTGGGTGATCCTGGGACTTGAAGTCTTCCAGGGGTCTCCGGTTGTCTCTACAGGGGGATATACGGCCCTGTAGACGCGGACCCGGTGTCTGGTATATGTTTTCTGGGGTGAGCTTGTACAGCTCCTCTGCCCCCAATGCAACTCACTCCTCTAGCCTTCGGCCTAGGCTATACGCACTAGCGGCAGCTTGCCGCGCTTCACCGCTCTTATGGCATCGGCACACCTTAAGCTCTAACTGAGCTCCCTGAATCTAGCTAGCAGGAGCCTCGTGCTCCACTGCTGAACTATTATTTGAGTTCTCTAAACTAGACTGAGCTCCACTGCAGACTGACCTCTCTCAGGCTTCTTTACTGCAGGAACTCTTCAGAGGAACTGCTCCCTGCCTAGCTCCACCTTCCCTATTTATATCCCTAACGGGCTCCCTCTGGTGGTCTGAGGTGGAAGGTGGAGGTGTGTGTATGCTGTGGGGGCCTCTTGTGGAGGAATCCGTTTATGCACCCTTCCAGGATTTGTGGTACCAAGCGCAGAGGGGGCGCCACATTCCCCCCTAGCAAAGCTCAGCACTCCCGGGCTGAAGTACATTTTGAATAAACATGAACAATAACAATCTTCCCTTTATGGGAGGCACATTCTTAAACGTTGCATATAACATTAGAAATAACAAATGTATACATATAGGCCATAAGCAACCTCAGAATTGAAGTCTCCTTTGGTGAGGTTCCCCCGAAAGGATGTCCATCTCACAGGGCAGAGTACTTGGTAGCTTAAGGGACCTGTCCCAAACCCTCAACGTAGGCCCTGGGGTGGCTGCAGGGCATGAAGATCCCGAGTTGGACCTCCATTAGAGCCACTCCAGACAGGTTTTTCTTCTGAGGTCACCTAAAGGGGCACTCCAGGGAGTGCAATTATTTACAAGGCATAGTTTTTGGGCTGCACATAGTCCTCAGCCGCTAAGTTCTTTATGTAACAAGGGAAGTGTCCATATCACTTAAATTGTCCATTAATAAAGGCAAAACACAAGTTAATACATAATATAATTCAATATAATACAATGCTATATAATACCCCAGGGGTAACTATCTACACTTGTCAGAAGCTTAACTGTTTTATTCAGTATATCTGGCAGGGAGTTGACCTTTGGTACTACGCATACATCTGCGTGGTATTGGAATGCGTGAGGCACTAGTATTTGCACTACCTCCCATTCTGTCAGTACTAGGTGTGGAGGGGCTGCTAGACTGCCTTGGCCTCTCTGCGGGACTGGCAAGTATACCAATAGCTGGACTTTCCTGCTCTGCTCCAACCGGGGATCCTTTTTCTGGGGACTCTTCTTGAGCAGGCTCTTCTGGGTGTTCAAAGAAGTGGATCACAGGTATTATTACTGCTCCTCCTAGTTGAGGCCAATCTGCCGGGAAATCTCCTAAGTCAGTGTGTATTACTGCTTCTTTAGGCTCCTCCGGTACGGTGAGAGGCACTTCTTCTTGGGGCTTTAGCAGACCTGGACACAACTTCAGATGGTCCCTGGATACTGTTACAGTCGTCCTTCCTCCGTCTCTACTAATTAGGCAGGTCTTCCTATTATCAAATCTCGAATTCAACACAGTGTAGGGTTCTCTCTCCCACTGGTCATCAAGTTTGTGGTTTCTTCTCTTCCTTTTTAATACTACTTCACCAGGTGTGAAGGGTTCTGCTGGCGCACTTTTGTTGTAGTGGGCCTCCTGCTTGTCTCTCATCCGAGTGAGACTGTCTTCAACACAGGCTTCTACTCTTCTGTACTGCTCCTGTCTGGTCGTGTCCCAGTCCTCAGTGGTCACATCCGCTTCTGGTTCTACAACACCAAGCTCCAGGTCCATGGGCAGCTTTCCTAGTGTTGCCCGCATGAGATATGCCGGAGTGCAGTTGATGGAACTTACTGGTATGTGATTGTACAGACCCACTAGGTCAGGTAGTAGGTCTGGCCACTGGTTTCTCTCCTCTAGTGGTATGGTCTTCAGCAGGTCGATGATGATGTTATTCATCTTTTCACAGAGACAGTTAGTTTGTGGGTGGTACGGTGTAGTTCTTATCTTTTTACACCCATACAAATGGCAGAAGTCCTTGAACAACTCAGCCTCAAAGGCCGGGCCTTGGTCTGTCAGCACCTGCTCAGGGAATCCATGGGGTCTACAGAAATATGCTTGGAACGTCTTTGCTGCTGTCTCTGCAGTCAGGTCTTTGACGGGGGCGACCACCAGGAAACGTGAGTAGTGATCCACCATGGTCAGGGCATAGGAGTACCCTGACCTGCTGGGGGACAGCTTGACATGGTCCAGGGCCACTATCTCCAGGGGTCGAGTTGTCTTGATGGGTTGCAAGGGTGCCTTCTGGCTGCTGTAGTCTTTTCTTCGGAGGCTACAGGGTCCACAGCTCCGGCACCACCGCTCAATGGAGCTGCGCATTCCTACCCAGTAGAATCGACACTTCAGCAGGGTCTCTAGCTTCTTCCAGCCAAAGTGCCCCACCTGATCATGGTAGGCCTCCAACACCATTTGGATGTCTGTCTTGGGGACCACTATCTGCCATACCATCTCATGGGTTTTTGGATTGACGTACCACTGGCACAGCTTCTCGCGGTAGATAAACAGCCGGCTTCTCTCGTTCCACAGCTGCTTTGCTTGCAGAGACACTTCCTTTTCCAGGGAGGAACCTTCTTGGGTTATCAGCTCCTTGATACGGCTGACAACCGGGTCACTGTCCTGGGTCTCTTTCCAGCTGTGGTGAGGCAGGGGGTTTAACGTCTTTCCACGCTGCCTCCTGGAGGCTCGTTGCTCGTGGATCATCCCATTCCAGTGAAATGCAGGTAGCTCAATCTCTTCCAGGTCATCCAAATGGTGTTGGAGGCCTACCCACACCCCTTGCAAGCGACGTAGATATCTTGTTATGGTACATATGGTGGTGATATGGTGGTGGAGGATGAGGATGCGGAGAAGGTGAGGGACAAGAGCAAATAGACAAAATCAGGAAGCGTATACCCATGTCTGGGTGCGAAGACAGAGGTGCATGGGAGTAGAGTTATACCTCCCAAAAAAAGACACTGTATTTGAGTTTATGTTATGCTGCTATCATTCAGTGGTGTTGAGAAATCTGGCCCAATCCAGCCCTTGTTAATTTTAATAAGAGTCAGCCTGTCAGCATTTTCAGTTGACAGGCGGATGCGCCTATTGGTTATAATTCCACCGGCAGCACTAAAAACCCGCTCTGACAAAATGCTAGCGGCAGGGCAGGCCAGGACCTCCAAGGCGTAGAGAGGCAGTTGATGCCACGTGTCTAGCTTGGATACCCAATAATTATAAGGCACAGCGGAATCACGGAGGACGTTGGTACGGTCGGCAAGGTACTCCCTCACCATCTTCCGAAACTTTGCACTCCTTGTGAGAGTACACCGCGCCTCAGGACCTCTATGATGGGAGGGTCTGAGAATATTGTCCCAGAACTTTGACAGTGTTCCCCTGCCTCTGCTGGATTGCATTTGTGGCTCTCTCGCATGTACTTCTTGGTTGTCCAACAAACTGTGACCTCTGCCGCCAGCGTTTTCAGATGAAATTTTTTTTAATAATTCCACAACAAGGGCCTTCTCATACTGCACCATTTTATTAGGCCTGTCCTGCAAGGGAATAAGAGACATAAAGTTCTCCCTGTAGTGTGGGTCTAGAAGCGTCACCAACCAGTAATTACTGTCACCCAAAATTTGAACAAAGCGAGGGTCACAGGAAAGGCAGCATAACATAAAATCAGCCATGTGTGCCAGACTGCAAAGAGGCAAGACTTTTGTGTTCTCACCAAGAAGACGACTGACCATGCTCTCCTCCTCATCCTCCTCCTCTTCCTCCTCCTCCCTGTCCTCAGGCCATCCACACTGAACAGACGGTAAGACAGTTGTGCAGGTAGTACCATCTATAGCACAGGAAACTAGCTCCTGTTCTTCCTCCTCCTCCTTCTCTTCCTCATTGTCACCCAATCTACGTTGGGATGAGATGAGGCTGGGCTGTGTGTAATCACCCATGTATGGTTCCTTGCTCCATCTCATCGTGCTCCGCCTGCAATGCATCCTCTTTAATTGAGAGCAGAGAGCGTTTCAGATGACAGAGACGCGGGATGGTGATGCTAATTATGGCGTCATCGCCGCTCACCATCTTGGTGGAGTCCTCAAAGTTTTGGAGGATGGTACAGATTTCTGACATCCATGTCCACTCCTGAGGTTTTATGTGTGGATTCTGACCTGAATACCGACAGCCTTGTTGATGCTGGTACTCAACAACTGCCCTCTTCAGCTCACAAATCCTTCCCAACATCTGCAATGTAGAGTTCCAATGCGTGGGGACATTGCAGATGAGTCGGTGAGCTAGAAGCTGCAAACACAGCTGAAGCACGGCAAGGGCGGTGGAAGCTGTAGCTGACTTTCTAAAATTGGCACACAGGCGGCGTACTTTGAAAAGCAGATCCAGCAAATCAGGGTAGGTTTTGAGAAACTGCTGAACCACGAGGTTAAGCACATGGGCCAGGCATGGTACGTGTGTGAGCTCGCCTCACCTCAGAGCCGCCACCAGATTCCGGCCATTGTCACACACGACCATGCCTGGTTGTAGGGTCAGCATTGTCAGCCACAGATCTGCCTGCTCTTTCAGAGCTGTCCACAACTCTTCAGCGTTGTGTGGTTTGTCACCTAAGCATATTAGCTTCAGCACAACCGTTGCCGCTTGGCCGAGGCAGTGCTGCAGTGCTTCCAGCTTGCAATTGATGTGGTCATTTCAGAGATGGATGCTGATGAGGAAGAGGAGGAGGTGCAGGAGCGGTAGAATGTGGGGGCAACCCTGATTGACCCAGGGCCCGCAATCCTCGGCTTCAGGAGGACGTGTTCCGTCCTAAGGTCTGACTGGGTCCCGGCTTCCACTATATTAACCCAGTGTGCCATCAGCGAGATGTACCATCCCTGCCCACAAGCACTTGTCCACATGTCCATGATTAGGTGGACTTTCACAGTAACTGCGTTGTTGAGGGCACGTCTAATATTGTGGGACACATGCTCGTGTAATGCGGGGACGGCCCACCGGGAGAAATAGTGGCGGCTGGGAACCGAACACCGAGGGACAGCCGCCGCCATCAGGTTGTGGAAAGCTTCTACCTCCAGCAGCCTAAAAGGCAACATTTTGAGCGCAAGCATTTGCGAACTGTGTGAATTTAGTAGTGTGGCCTATGGGGCGTTAGCTGCGTATTTGCACTTGCGTTCCAAGGACTGGAGTATGGACAACTGAATGCTTGCTGATGGTGCTACTTGAGAGTGTGCAACCACAGGTGCAGGGGGGGAGGCATCTTGGCATGCGCCATGGACAGGGGATTGGCGTGCAACAGTGGAAGAAACAGTGGTGTCACCCGCAGACACTGTTGCTGGACCCTGGAGTTCGGCCCCCTTAGTCAGGTGCTTTGCTGCCATGTGCCTGATCATGCTGGTGGTGGTCAGGCTGGTAGTTTTGCTACCCCTGCTGATGCTGGCCTGGCAGGTGGTGCAAACGGCCTTTTTGGGGTTATCTGCGGAGTCTTTAAAAAATTACCAGACTCAGGAAGACCTAACAGTTGTACTGGCAACTTCCGTCTTGTGGGGGTTACGAGGACCACTTTCCTGCCTTGTATCTGCGGCCACTACACTGCTACTTCCTGCCTGTTGTGGTGCTATGCCTCCCTCCCCCTGTGTGCTGCTGTCCTCACTCTGAGTGTCCCCCTGCCAAATTGGATCAGTTACTATATTATCCACCACCTCGTCTTCCACTTCCGCACCCTTGTCCTCCTCCTGACTTTCTGGCAATTGTGTCTCATCATCATCATCATCCACCTCTTGCGACAGCAATTGCACTTTACCACCCTCGCATTCATGTGACCATGGCTGCTCCAATATTTGGGCATCGCTACACGCGTTCTCCTCTTGACTCGCTTGAAGCTGTCCGGACGAGAGGCCCGAATCTACAAATGGAAAAGTGAACAGTTCTTCTGAGTGTCCAAGTGTGGGATCAGTTGTCTCCGGGCACTCGGCATGGTGGGAGGAAGGAGGATCAGGGTGAGGAATATGCGGTCCAGACTCACGGCTACTGAGACTTGACCGTGTGGAAGACAGGGTGGTAGTGGTGGTGGTAAAGTGACTGGAAGGATTATGCCCTGTGTTCAATAGTGGTGCTGTGGTCCCCTAGTAAGTGGAACAGGAAGGTCGAGCGACAAGATGTGGGTGTTTGTTGTGGCTCAATTTCGCCTTGCCCACTGCCACGTCCTCGGCTTCTGCATGCACCATCACCATCACGTCCACTTCCCCGTCGCTTCCCACGTACCTTGCCCATTTTAAATGGAGGACAATATTTTCCACATTCACGAGAAATGGCTGATTTTGGAACGCAGTTATAAGTGATATTTAGAAGTCTTTCAGTGATATGTCTGACAGAGAACCACGATTTTAAATAACAGGCCTGTAATTTACTAATATTATTCTACACAGAGACATAGTGTGAATAGCATCACCGACACACTGTAAAGGAATGAAAATGGAAGAAATGTATGATTTTAGAAGTCTTTTCGGTGATATGTCTGACAGAGAACCACGGCTTCAAATTGTAGGCCTGAAATTTACTAATATTATTCTACACGGAGACCTAGTGTGAATAGCTTCACCGACACTGCAACGGAATGGAAAAGGAGGCTAATATTTTCCACGGTCAGTTCAAATTTCTGGATTTTTATCGTTGTAATATGGAACACATCTGGATTTATTCTGCAGTGAGCAGAAAAATGGTGTACTCTGGATTGCTTTTTAAGCAAATAACCAGGATTAAGATAAAAAAAAGGTTTGCCCTGTCCCCTGATATCTGGGCTATGTCTAGAAATATCTGTAATTGTTACAGCAGCAGCAGACAGGACGTTCAATGGACCCTCTTGTGCTGTATTATATACTGCAGTCTGCCACATACACTGCCTGCCTAGCACTGATTATATGCAGCTGGATTAGTCCTCAGAAGGACTGTTGGTTCAGGTGGATATAGATATATGTTGTGGAATACCTATACTAACTATGAACAAGCAAATCTCTCCCTTACACAGCAGCAGCTCTCCCTACTCTGCCTGATTCTGGGGTAGACTGTGACGAGCATGGCGGTGCCCGGTCTTATATACACCTGATGACGCTGTGCGGCCAGCCAATCACTGTAATGCCCACAATCAACATGGCTACGGCATTACAGTGCGTGGCAGGCAATTCCTGCATGTTCATTGGCTCTCTAAAGAGCGCCAAACATGCAGGGAGGGGACCCGAGTTCCCGCCCGAGCAACCCGGAAATACTCGCCGAGCGCCGAGCTTGTCGAGCACAGTGATGCTCGAGCGAGTACCGAGCAGTGGCGAGCGCGTTCGCTCCTCACTAGTAAAGAACTAAAATAATGTGGTTGCATAAATATGCACACCTTTAAATTTGTTGAAGTACTTTTTGAATATATGACACTATTCAGTCTTTTGGGGTAGGAGTCTATAAGCATGGCACATCTAAAATTGGCAATCTTTGCCCAGTCTTCCTTGTAGCAGAACTCCAAATCTGTCAGATTGCAAGGGCATTTCCTGTGTACAGCCCTCAGATTTTCAATAGGATTCAGGTCTATACTCTGGGCCATCCCAAAACTTTGATTTTCTTCTAGCAAACCCATTCTTATGAGGTATGCTTGGGATCATTGTGCTGAAAGGTAAAATTCCTCTTTATTGTCAAATTGACTGATATATGGAACTGTTCATAATTCCCTCCACCTTGACTAAAGCCCCAGCTCCAGCTTCCGAATATCAGCCCTAAAACATAATGCACCATGCTTCACTGTGATTATGGTGATCTTTTGATGATGTGCAGTGTTGGCTTTGTGCCAAACATACCTCTTGGAATTATGGACAAAAAGTTACATTTTGCTCTCATTAGGCCATAACATGTATTCTCACATACTTTTGACAGACTTGATGTGGGTTTTGGATGTTTTTCTTTGTAAGAAAAGGCCTCTGTGTTGCCACCGTACCCCACAGGCCAGATATAAGAAGAATATAGGAGATGTCACATGCAGTATATAACCAGTGCTTGCCAAAAATTCCTGCAGCTCCACAAATGTTGCTGTAGGCTTCCTGGCAGCCCCCAAGCTAAGAGCTGCTATTTTTAGCCTAGGAAGGTGCCATTAGGCAAACATGTTCCCTGGTTATTCACAGCTTACAGCTGTTTGTTTAGCTGCTACATCCCCACGATCAGCAACCAGCAGTGTTACGGATCAGGGTGGTGGAACCTCTGTGCTGCGGTGCAAGGAGGGACCAGAGGGGCATAACTAGGTATCAACTCGGACTGACCAAGGTCGTACGGCAGCTCAATCGACTCCGTGACCAGGGAAGGACTGAGCAGAGGGACCAGGTGCTACTCTGGGCCAGACCTTGTATGAGAGCAGGTGACTCCCACGGGTCAGAAGGCAGGGACTGACCGGTACTGCCGATGAGCATGGCAGGCAGGCTGACGGGTGATCCGGGTAGACGGACTGGCAGACACGGCAGGTAACTGGGAGGAGCCTCCAGGTAGGCTGACAGATAGGTACGGCAGGTAACTGGTAGGAGCCTCCAGGTAGGCAGACAGATAGGCAAGGCAGGTGACTGGTACATTCTCCAGGAAGGCAGGCAAGCCAGGCCCATAGACAGACTGGCGGATTTTGATCGTAGGCAGACCGTCGGGCTGGAGAGTACACTTGGCAGGCGGAGACAGGAAACTCAGGCTGGCGGACTGGTCAGAGCCGTGAGACTCTGGAACTCTCTGGGAGAGGAAGTGGTGATGTCCAACTCACTTAATGAGTTCAAGAGAGGCCTGGATGCCTTTCTTGAGAACAATAAAATTACATCTTATGCTTAGTGATTGTTAATTAATCCAGGGATTTAATCTGACTGCCAGATTGGAGTCGGGAAGTGAATTTTTCCTCAATAATGTAAATTGGCCTATACTGCATGGGTTTTTTTTGCCTTCCCCTGGATCAACGCTGCGGAATAGCTGCAGTGCACAAGAAATAGGCTGAACTGGATGGACGCTTGTCTTTTTTCGGCCTTAAAACTTTCTGGTATTGACTAGCATTATCTATATATAATTTTAAAGCTATTTGTTAAAAAGCATATCCAGTATATGTAATAGCTGATACCATATTTATTACATTTTATGTGGTCCTCCATTGGGTTACTCTGTTAATGTATTTACTGTATTCATTTGTTTTAATTGTATAATTTAAATAAACATTATTATTTTATAAGACAATATGCACATTATGTTTTTCTGTTGGTATTTATTGTTAGAGGTGTGTCTTAAATTATAATATTCTGATATCATCATGTTCTCATGTGTTGGTTCTACTACAGGCAGCCTGACCCATAAATAACCTCAGGCACTAGCTGTCTTAGTCTGTTGATGTTTTCTCATTATTAGCTCTGGCTGAAATGTATAAAAGGTCAGTTTGGAATCAGCAGTTTATTCTTTTTTCCCGAGAAGCTATGGATATGATATACTTGCGTTTACATCATTTTTCACAAAACAAAAGCAATTGTTCCCTGCGATATAAAATATACTTCTCTTATTTTGTTCTCTTCAATATGGATATTTAAAGCTCAAAAACTAAAACATGTAGCAGATCTTCTAGCTGAGCTGCGAAAGACAAAACTAATGGATGGATGCGGCCAATTCTCTCAGGCAAAGAGCCAAGGTTCCTCTTCAGACTTAGCTGACTGCTTGGTAATGAGGCCACTAAGAGGCAAATTCTTAGCCTTGTGACCTTGTTTGGCTGTGTTCCTTATATTCATTTGTATTTCCATTCTCCCTAACAATAAAGTCTTTGATAACAGCATTGGATGAAGAAAGCATCTGGTGCACTAGATGACCGATATTTTCATAGTTCATTTAAACCATTGCATAGGAATAAGATAGAAAGTAAAACTATAGAGAAAGTAATTTATAACATGAATGCAAGTTGCATTACAGAGCGTGACAGGTTGGAAATGATACAAAATTATAGGAACTTTTGGAGGCCATCTCCTTTTTGCATTCACTGATATGATAATAACAGATTTGTAAAACTTGCTACTGGACATGGACTAAAGTTCCTACACCAGATTAAGAAACCAGTTCAGTATTCTGTGTTCATTTGTAAAGGATTTGTGACAAATTTGCTGTTGTTTTTAAGTGCTGTAATAAATACATGCCTTTCACTCTTTTGAAATAGTGTAACAATTTTGGAGTTTTATTTTTGAAATAGTATTCCTTCTGTAAATAGTTGAATGCAGGGGCAAACATATCATTGGTGCAACCTGTGCAGCCGCACAGGGGCCTAAGAGGTTGGGGGGCCCAATTCTATTTCCAAACCAGTTAGCAACTTTTGTCATAGACACAAAGAAGGGGCCAATATACGGTTTTTGCACAAGGGGCCCTTTCTGATGGAGCCCGCCACTGGTTGAATGTATTGACAAATGGGCATTACCAAACATTATAAAACAGATTACACAAAAAGAAACTGTTTCAATATACAATACTGATCAAAAGTTTTAGGCAGGTGTGGAAAAAAGCTACCAAGTTCCTTTGAAAACTGTGTGCAAGTGTAGCTATAAGAATAGATGATTTGATGCTGTTTTGAAGGCAAATGATCATCACAGCAAATATTGATTTGATTTAGATTTTTCTTTTGTTCATTCGCTTTCCATTTTGTTAATTGATAAAAATAAAATATTAACATTGCTATTTTTGAAAGAATTATTTTATTGCAGTCATAAAATGAAAATGAGTAACAAGTAAAGTGAATAAAATTAATTATAAATATTTAAATATAATGGCACTTATCATGGGAAAGTTAGGCACCAAACGAAAGGTCAGTTATTGAAGTTGATGTGCTGACAGAAATTAGAAAACTGGGCAGCTGTAATGATTTATACAAATTGGAAGTGTAAACGAAACGTCATTATCATTTTTATTTCCTAAATCAATAGTACACATGACAATAAGCAACTTTGTAATATGTCTTATCAGAGAAATCTGCTTCTTTGTCCTCCAGGACTGATCAATCATTTTCAAAATTCTCAATTTAGGGGTGGATCTAAAAATCAATATCAACCCTTTAACAAGCCTTGCCATATGACTTGGGATAAAAGCCAAACCAGAATCTCAATTTGCAGACACGGTATTAACTTTTAGGATTGCTACTTCCAGTAGGTGGCACTAGAGTTCTAGTCCTCTTCCTCTCTGAAGAAGCAATTTGCATATTTAATTTCCCAGAGGAGCAGGCATGGCGTATAAGTTCCTCACACTGACATGCCAGGCCTGGCTTGTCACTCTCCAAAATGAGAAATGTTACTCCTTAAATCCCAGTCTTAGCCTCTCACCTAGCCAAATCAGAGCTCATACTTTTTACTAATCAGGGTCAATACCCTGAAACACAATGTCTGTAAATTGAGATTCTGGTGTTTGGCTTTTATCCTAAAGGCCCCGTCACACTTAGCGACACTGCAACGATCCCGACAACGATACGACCTGTCAGGGATCGATGCTGCGTCGCTATGTGGTCACTGGTGAGCTGTCAAACAGGCAGGCTCACCAACGATCAGGGGAGAAGCGACATTGTGGAAAGAATCTTTCCACGATGTCCTGCTCCTGGTTACGAGCCTGCTGAAGCAGGAGCAGTCTGGTAACTATGGTAAACATCGGGTTACTAGGGGCACACGCGCACCTAGTAACCCGTTGTTTATCATGGTTACCACTCTGCTACAGTGAGCGGGAGGTTACCGCTCACTTTAGCAGGCTGGTAACCATGGTAAACATTGGGTTACTAGGGGCACACGCGCACCTAGTAACCCGTTGTTTATCATGGTTACCATTCTGCTACAGTGAGCGGGAGGTTACCGCTCACTTTAGCAGGCTCGTAACCATGATAAACAACGGGTTACTAGGTGCGCGTGTGCCCCTAGTAACCCAATGTTTATCATGGTTACCAGCCTGATCGCTGCTCCCGCTGGTCACACACAGCGATGTGTGCTGACCAGCGGGAGAGCAACGACCAAAAAATGGTCCAGGACACTTTGCAGCGATCAGCGACCTCACAGCAGGGGTCTGATCGTTGCAAAGTGTCACACATAGCGACATCGCTGGTGAGGTCGCTGTTGCGTCACCAAAACCGTGACACAGCAGCGATCTCGCTATGTGAGACGGGGGCTTTAGTCATATGACAAGGCTCGCTAAAGGGTCAATATTGACTGTTAAGATTACTTCTTCCAATAGGTGGCACTACATACAGTTCTAGTCTTCTTCCTCTCTGAAAAGGCAATTTGCATATTCAATTTAGGGGTAAAATCAGTATTCAGCAAAGACAGGTTTTACATTACTGAGATAGGAGATGACAGCTGCTACTGATAAGACTCTATGTAGATGGAAGAGGGGAAGAGGAGCGAGAAGCTCTGTCTCCTGCTCCCCTTTGCTCCTTCTCCCTCCCCTCTAAATAGAATCCTATCAGTAGCAGCTGTCATCTCTTACCTCAAAAATGTAAAAATCTGTCACTGAATACAGATTTTACCCAGGAATTGAGAATTTTGAAAATAAATGATCAGTCCAGGAGGAGAAAGCAGCAGATTTCCCTGATCAGATGTATTACAAAATTGCTTATTTTCAGATGTATTATCGATTTATGAAATTAAAATTAAAATGACGGCTACACCTTAAGAAGAGACAAATTGTGATGGTAAAGAAGTCAGTCAGAGATCTCCAAATGACATGTGTTCCCAGCATGGAGTAGTTATTACCTAAGAAAAGAGGTCCAAGAAAGGATTACTGGTGAACCAGCAACAGGGGCATGCGTGCCCTAGCCTCATTTTATGGACATGGGGAGTGAAGGCTAATCTGCCTGGTCTGATCTCACAGAAAAGCTTTTATCAATTACTGATAAAACTAATGCTGGTTATGATAGAATAAATTGTCAGAACGCTCCATACATTGGAGCCGCTTGTTATCTAGGGAAGAGATGGCATGAGACTACATTTTGGAGGGAAGGAATCCAGAAGCAATGTGATGCTCTTGGTAATGTACTGCTGAGAAACCTTGAACCCTGGCATGGACTAGTGGTTCAACTCTGAGAAAACTTGAAGTCACACAAACCTGAACCCGTATGAAGAACCATAATGACACAATATTCATAATTATTAAGAATCCAAGATAAATAAACCTTCAAAACTGCAAAAAGTAATAACAGATAAGGCATAAGGACGCCTCATAAACTAAACACAATTGCAACAAGTATAAGGATGTCAGTATTAAGTTTCCCATACACATTAGACTAAGATTAATTAAAATGGATGACTTCAACCATAACGAAAGAGGAGATATAGTGAAGCATAGGTTAAGAGATCCCATGTGTGAATATAGTAAAAAGCATAATAATAATTTCCAATAAAGAGCACAAGCCATACTGACAATATAGTCAGAATTTTTCAATATGGAGCTTTTCAGTACATTGATTACATGAAGCATTAGTGCACTAATAATCATAAATGTGCCTTTTATGGCAGCCGATAATAGACTTTTCTTTTACACAATGAATCATACTGCAAGTAGCCAAGATAACAGAGACTGTAATTGCCTGTCGCCCAAAAGATGGGGCAGAAGAAAGGAAGGTATGTTGCCCGATAGGATGCAGGCAGAGTCTCTGCAATGCATGATTGATAAATCAATCAATCATGAACTGAGAACAGATAAGGCAGTGTTCACTATGCTATCAGAGGGTCCTCATCTATTCCATTACATTTAACTGGAAGAATAGCATGGGATTCTTGCTGTAAAAATGACTGACACTGTGACAAAACCACAAATATGCAAATTGTCTCTTCAGAGAGGAAGATGACTTGACCTCTAGTGCCACCTATTGGAAGTGACACGCCCCCTGGGGCCGTGGGGTACTCGGTAGCTGGGCCGGTCAGTTCTATTGGGGTAGTCACGGTGGAAGTGACCCGATCCGTGGCCCAGGGCGGTCAATAAATTAAAGAAAGGAGGGGAATGAAGTTTTGGGGATAAAGTTTGTGACGCCACCCGTGGTATACGGCTATAGGTGGCCGCCGAAGCTATTCAGATCCACTGGGGCTGCTGATGACGCAGCAGAGATGGCTCAGCTCTCCACGGGTAGAGCTAGGCCCCAGGACAGTTAAATAGGGGATTTTAGGTGTTGGTGGCGTAGTGCAAGGCAGGTGATGCAGCAATTAAGTCAAGGACACAGTGGGGTGTAGTCTTCAAGTGTTTACTCACAGCTCTTATGATGTTCCAGATTACAACTGCCAGCAGGTTATAACAGCCCACCGAGTCCTGTGTCCTCCGGGGAAGTGATCCAGCCAACTCTCAGATAACTTGGGTGCACTTAATCGGGACCCCCTTCTTGTGTGCCTTCCCGGGTCATCTCTCTGCGCAGGTTCTCACCCTCCAGCTCTGTGCCTCACACACAGTGTCCCAAGCCAGTAGCCCTGGGCCTTGTTGGGCGACGTCCTCTCTGTCCACTTGATCTTATATGGCCACCTTTTCAGCGAATGTGTGTGGTTTTTGGCTACAGCACTTAAAGATTCTGCAACCTCCAGTTTGCTAGCTGAGTCTTGCAGTCCTCCACCAGTCTGGGGCCGGTCCCCTACTGTGACGTGAGCCCTTCACGGTCAGCGTGAACTCAGGCGCACGGGTGAACTCCGCACCAGAACAAACCAGAACTCAACTCCTTCTAGATCTTTCTACCCTTCCTTATATCCTCTCTGTCATTGGACCCACGTCACCAACTGTCACTCTACGTGGTCCCCTCTACCTTCAGTCCTTCCTTCAGTGCTCCCCTAAACTACTTCCTCCACCCACCTCCTCTACCTATCCTCCAGATAGGGACCGGGTCTGTGCTTTCCCTGAGGAGCAATCTTGCTCTTCCCTAATGGAGTGGTGTAGTGTTGGATGTGAGTGTGTGGGTCCCGGGTAGTGCTACCTCCTTACCTTAGAGTGGGGTACCACACCTCTGACTGAGATGCAGTACCTCTGTGGCAACTGGAGCCGCAGGGGGGCCTTCTCCCCCTCCCCTCGTTAAACACAGCACGTCTGCGGGCTGGAACAGAGTACAAAACAAGAATTTAAGCCATGCAAAATTTTTAGAATGCATTCACAGGTAAAACAGTAAAAATAACTTTTCTTCCCTTTATGGGAGGCACTTTTTCTTAAACGTTATATATAACTACCGGATGTATTAAACAATTTAAGATCATTTTAAATAACACTTTGTCAAACAAGTTCAGTAGGCTCTAGTGAGATCCCTTTCAGGGTGTCCATCTCACTGTTTCAAGTGTCATATGGGGGACCCGTCCTAAAACCCCCAACGTAGGCCCTGGGCGTGGCTGCAGGGCATAGCTGATCCACTCGTTGGACCATGCGTTCGGCCACGCCAAACGAGTTTTTGTTCAATGGCCTATAAAACCAACAAGAAGCACATTAAGAAGTGCCAACTTTGTACAATAAAAGTTTGGGCTGTTCAACGTCCACAACCACAGTGTCCTTTTCTTTAACTGGGTACTACACAGTTATTAGTTTATAAATTTCTATAATAACACCCAACCAGGTAACTATTTTACATTAGTTCGCTCTGTGACTCATCAGCTCTATGGCTCCTGCCGCTTCCGGGGTGGAACCTGTGGCTGCTTCCACGTTAAAAGCTGAGGGTGAGCTCTTTCTCCCTGACCGGGGGGTTCATCTGTTCGTCTATCACTAGACGGCAGATCCGGGTACTTAGCTGCAGCCGGAGCAGTAGCTGCTTGTGGACGGCCAGAGTCAGCGACCAGAAGTCAGGGGCATGTCCTCTGCGTTCGCCTTCCGCACATCAAGCGCGTACCATCCCCTCTCTCCTCAATGTCGGGTGGAAGTGACTCGGTCACCAGGATATATGTCGCGGTTGGGATTACCTTGCTGGAGGTGCGACTCTACATCACTCCTGGTCACGAATATGTCCTGGGCTCTATTCGGCTCCCAGATGAAACCCAGCCCTTGTCCAGGTTGAACTTTACAACCATGCCCACCACTCTCTGACCCCAGTCGGCGAGTTGGGCCTTGCGAGCCTGGGCCTTGGCTCTCATGTTCCGCTCCTCCATGGACTGTCATCGGGTCTCCCGCTCCCTTTCCTCCGCCTCCCACTTCTGGATTTGTTGCCGACAGAACTCCTCTATTTTCAGAGTTTCCTCCCGAGTTCCTCTTACTTGGGCCTCCCCAGGGAATCCCATTAGGTCCCCTCCCAGGTTCTCCCATCTGCACTCTAGTCTGCCTGTGCAGATGGCCCGGGGCGTTGGCGCAGCAATTAATGGAACCACCAGTCTATCCTCTTCTTTCGCTGACCAGTCCCAATCTACGTTGCATTTCACCCAGCCGGGTGTAGGGACTGTTGGGGGATCCAGGGGCCCAATTAGTGTATCTTCAGCCACCGGGTCAGGGGTGTTACCTGCTGCAGCTGCCTCTCCGGTGCCACTCGTCTTCTTCTTGTCTCCCTCCGGAGCTGGAGTTGAGGAAGCAGGCCGTAACTCCGGCCACTCCCGGGAGATCTTCTCCAGCAGCGTGTCCTTCCATCTTCATCCATCTTGGCCTTCCTCATCTACTGACCCAGTTCTTGTATTTCAGCCTGCAGAAACTTTGGGACTCCTTGGGGCATCTGCTCCAAAGCTCCCTCCGGGTGGCTGGGGAGGTCCTCCATGTCCACTCCTTGCACCGGAGCCTTTCCACCTTCTTTCTCCAACACGCGTACCGGGTTTATGGTGACTTGTCCGCAGCCGCCAGTGTATCTGTCCTTCTCCCAGGACTTCTTCTTCCCTCTCCACTTTCGTGGACGGATCGTTCTCATTTTGCTATCGGCCACACCAGGAGGCGGGTCCCCCTGGCTGATGGACAAGTCTATTAATATGGCCGTTGTTGCAACGGGTGGGCATGGCTCTTCGTGCCATCTTCTAGCCCGGCCCACGATGGGAGGTTGCTTATCTTCCGTAGACATACACATGGCGCCTGCTCTTTCTGGGCGAGCGCCACTACTCAATCTCAAACACAGTCTTGGGGCACACGAGACCCGGTGTAACGGGTCGGTACATCCTGTTCGTGACGCCAAGATTGACGCGCCCCCTGGGACTGTGGGGTACTTGGTAGCCGGGCCGGTCGGTTCTATTGGGGTAGTCACGGTGGCAGTGGCCTGGTCCGTGGCTCAGGGCGGTCAATAAATTAAAGAAAGGAGGGGAATGAAGTTTTGGGGATAAAGTTCATGACTAGTGATGAGCGAGCACTAAAATGCTCGGTTACTAGTTGCTCGGGACGAGTAAATTGGAATAGTCGGGTGCTCGACCCGAGCAACGAGCCCAATGTAAGTCTATAGGAAACTCGAGCATTTTTCAGGCGGCTCCCCCCCGGCGGTCTGCAGAGGGCCTAAAAATGTCCATATCGATGTGAAGAGTGCTCAAATGACACGGGACCAGCATGGGGAAGACCCCTGAAAGCATTTCGGACGCCCAGGTCACTGCTGTCATCAATGCTGTCAGAGGTATTACGCCACTTTTACGGACTCACAATAAAACATGCAAAAACAAAAACAAAATGGATTTTCCTGGGAAATATGTTAAGGAACATCCTTTCCAGGGTAATGACTTGTATATAAGGCAAAATAAATAACCAAAGACAAAAATACTCCTCCACACCTTGGGCTATGTTCACAAGTAGCGCTTTTGATGCGTTTTTGCACTTTTGCATTGCTTTCAACCAAGACAAACGCATTCACCAGGAAATGTCATTTTAACATTTTACAACCTTATCTGGCCATGTGGTGTGTGACACATCATCAGACACATGCATACAGTGCTGAAAAGACATGGGAACAGCTTGGGGAAGACCTCTGGAAGCATCTCTGACTCCCAGGTCACTGCCTAAAAGTGTGCCCATCATAAGTGATCCTTGGCGCATGCGAAGATGCCTCCCGCCATGCACCTGTCGTTGCAGACTTGCAACAATCACAGTTGTCCCTACCCCATTCCTTGGAATGCAAGCGCAAGTATGCAGGCAGCCACCCACCCACCCACAGGCTGCAATACTATACTGCCAAATTTTTGACAGCTGCTTGCACTTGAAATGTGGCCTTTTAGGCTCGTGGAGGTGGAAGCTTTTTATAACCTCATGCTGGCGGCGGCCGGGTGTCCATACTCGGTCCCCAGCCGCCACTATATTTCCTGGTATCTCCTCCGCCTTCCACAAGCACGGGTCCAACAACATTACCCGTGCCCTCCCCAGTGCACTTACTGGGAAGGACCGCCTAACCACAAACACGTGGACAGGTGAATGTGGCCAGGGATGGAACAGAGCCAGTCCACAACTTTTTTTTGCTAAGAGTTGCATTTAGCTCGGTGAAAGGACTGGCATAGAGGGAAACGTAATCTACCCTGCGTGTCATTTCTCGTCCTGTAATTGAGCTTGTTGCAGAAGCAATGGCAGCCCGTCCAACATCAGCTCACACTTGTCGGTGGTGCTTTGACACACACACATCTTTCTTTGCGCATTTAATTTCTTGAATACAGAGTTGGACAATGGCCTGGTCTGTAATGCGTTTTGAGAAATAACATGCAAAAGCATGACCGATCCACATTAAAAAGGCAGCCATAGAGTGTCTGGGAACCTTCCCCCACACTTTTCTTAGCCAGGGCTGCTTTTCGGCAGGTTTGGACGGGCCCACCAGAGAACCGGAGACTCCTCCGTTGGGCCCTGGCTTCTCCTTCCTTCAGGAGAGTTCATAGTGCCGAGGTGAGGCCATGATGATGATAGAGGCCACCATCTGCTTAGTTTTCTGTTACTTGGAATGCAAGTGCAAGTATGCAGCCAGACACCCACCCACCCACAGGCTGCAACACTAAACTGCCAGATTTCTGGGCAGCTCTTTGCACTTGAAATATGGCCTATTAAGCTTGTGGAGGCGGAAGCTTTTCACAACCTCATGCCGGCGGCGGCCGGGTGTCCATACTCGGTCCCCAGCCGCCACTATATTTCCCGGTATCGCCTCCGCCTTCCACCAGCACGGGTCCCACAACATTACCCGTGCCCTCCCCAGTGCACTTACTGGGAAGGACCGCCTAACCACAAACATGTGGACAGGTGAATATGGCCTGGGACAGTACGGAGCCAGTCCATAACTTTTTTTTGCTAATAGTTGTATTTAGCTCGGTGAAAGGACTGGCAAAGAGGGAAACCGTATTTACCCTGCGTGTCATTTCTCCCAGGAAGTCCTGTAATTGAGCTTGTTGCAGAAGCAATGGCAGCCCATCCAACATCAACTCGCACTTGTCGGTGGTGCTTTGACACACACACATCTTTCTCTGCGCATTTAATTTCTTGAATACAGAGCTGGACAATGGCCTGATCAGTAATGCGTTTTGAGAAATAACATGCCTAAGCATGGCCGATTCACATTAAAAAAGCTGCCATAGAGTGTCCGGGAACCTTCCCCCACACTTTTGTTAGCCAGGGCTGCTTTTCGGCAGGGTTGGACGGGCCCACCAGAGAACCGGAGACTCCTCCGGCGGGCCCTAGCTTCTCCTTCAGGAGAGTTCATAGTGCCGAGATGAGGCCATGATGATGATAGAGGCCACCATCTGCTTAGTTTTCTGTTACTTGGAATGCAAGTGCAAGTTTCGTCTCCGCCTTCCATAAGCATGGGTCCCACAACATTACCCGTGCCCTCCCCAGTGCACGTACTGGGAAGGACCGCCTAACTACAAACACGTGGACAGGTGAATGTGGCCAGGGATGGTACGGAGCCAGTCCACAACTTTTTTTGCTGACAGTTGTATTTAGCTCGGTGAAAGGACTGCCATAGAGGGAAACCGTATCTACCCTGCGTGTCATTTTTCCCAGGAAGTCCTCTAAAGCTGCTTGTACTGGAAATGTGGCCTGAACATTACTGCTGGTACTTTTCTGTGGGAATTTGCTTGCTTCCTACCAGCCTGGAATATTTCCAGCAAACTATGGTACGACGCCATGGTATTAGCACTGCCCCCAGTACCAGAAGCGAAGACATCCCCAATTTCCTTCTCAGGAATTTTATTTGGTAGACTGAGTGGCTGCCCAAATACATTTTCTCACAAAGGAGCTGAAGGTAGAGTGGCAGTAGGTGCAACTTTCTCCAGTCTGTTAGATATTAGAGGGTGAACGGCAGCACATTGGATCAGTGGTTAGCACTGAAGCCTTGCAGAACTGGGATCCTAGGTTCAAATTCCCAGCAATTACAACATCTGCAAGGACTTTGTATGTTCTCCCCGTGTTTGCGTGTGTTTCCTCCTCAGTAAAAAAGCAGCCATAGAGTGTCCGGGAACCTTCCCACACACTTTTCTTAGCCAGGACTGCTTCTCGGCAGGGTTGGACGGTCCCACCAGAGAATCCTCTGGTGTGCCTTGGCTTCTACCTCAGGAGAGTTCATGATAGCGCTAACTTTGCAGCAGCTATAGGGCTCTTGAGTGGGTGAGAAAGGTTAGCCCTCAGAATCAAATCCTCTGGTGGGCACAATGTTTTTCAATCTGAAAAAGCTTCTCAGTGGGAGTTGTATTTCACCACAGCCATATTCTTTAGCTCGGTGAAAGGACTGGCATAGAGGGAAACCGTATCTACCCCGGCTGTCATTTCTCCGTCACCAGATTCCGCCCATTGTCACACACGACCATGCCTGACTGTATGTTCAGCGGTGAGAGCCACAGATCAGGCTGCTGTGTTACAGCTTTCAACAACTCTGCAGCGCTGGGCGGTTGGTCAATTAAGCATTAAGCATGTTATCTTCAGCACAGCCTGTTGCCGCTTGGTCAAGGCAGTGCTGCCGTGCTGTCAGCTTGTGACTGATGTGGTCATTTCGGAGATGGAGGAGGAGGTGCATGAGCTGAACAATGTGATTACATTGAGGTTAAATTGGTGATACTGTTTTTTATACTAAAGAAAGATCCTATTGTTTTGTTTTTTTTACGATATTTTTTAAGACAAATGCATTCACCGAGAAATGTCATTTTAACATTTTACAACCTTATCTGGCAATGTGGTGTATGACACATCATCAGACACATCCTGTTTTATTTATGATGGAGGGACTCTGAAAGTCATAAAACCTATTTTTATAGGGACATCAGAAGGCCCTAACTATTGTTAGAGAGCCATCAGCCGGCTATGCTTTGTTGTTTCCGTTATTAACAAGTGGGTCTCCTATACTGTTATTGCGTATCCAGTGACTGCAAGGGCTGACAAAAATTTGGACGCAACCCAATACCCCTTTGAAGAGACATAGAGGAGGGTCTCAGTAAAAAAAATGTTCCCATTATAAAGGAGCGGGTCTCCTATAGTGGTAATGCCCATCCTGTGACTGCACGGGCTGCCAAAATTTGGGAACAACCCCACTAAGAATTTAAAGACACATAGAGCAGGGCCACAGTAACAAGGTACGACATGTTCCCATTAGAAACGAGAGGGTCTGCTATATGGTTATAGGGTATGCAGTGAGTCCAATGGCTGACCAATTTTAGGAAAAACCCCACTAAGAATTTAAAGACACACGGAGCAGGGCCACAGTAACAAGGTACGACATGTTCCCATTAGAAAGGAGAGAGTCTGCTATACAGTTATAGGGTATGCAGTGAGTCCAACGACTGACCAATTTTAGGAAAAACCCCACTAAGAATTTAAAGACACAGAGCAGGGCCACAGCAACAAGGTACAACATGTTCCCATTAGAAAGGAGAGGGTCTGCTATACAGTTATAGGGTATGCAGTGAGTCCAATGGCTGACGAATTTTAGGAAAAACCCCACTAAGAATTTAAAGATACTTAGAGCAGGGCCACAGTAATGACAAATTCCCATTAGAAAGGAGAGAGTCTCCCATAGTGTTGGCCTATACAGTGAATGCAAGGGCTGCCAAAAATTTGGAGGCACTCTTCCTCATTGTCACCCAATCCACGTTGGGATGAGATGAGGCTTGGCTGTGTGTGATCACCCTGTATGGTTCCTTGGTCCATCTCATCGTGCTCCGCCTGCAATGCATCCTCTTTGATTGTGAGCAGAGAGCATTTCAGAAGACAGAGAAGCGGGATGGTGACGCTAATTATGGCGTCATCGCCGCTCACCATCTTGGTGGAGTCCTCAAAGTTTTGGAGGATGGTACATATGTCTGACATCCATGTCCACTCCTGAGGTCTTATGTGTGGAGTCTGAACTGAATACCGATGGCCTTGTTGATGCTGGTACTCAACAACTGCCCTATTCTGCTCACAAATCCTTCCCAACATCTGCACTATAGAGTTCCAACGTATGGGGACATCACACACCAGTCTGTGAGCCGGAAGCTGCAAGAGCCGCTGAAACACGGCAAGGGCAGCGGAAGCTATAGCTGACTTTCTAAAATGGGCACACAGGCGGCGTACTTTAACAAGCAGATCTGGCATCTCCGGGTAGGATTTGAGAAACCGCTGAACCACGAGGTTAAACACATGGGCCAGGTATGGTATCTGTGTGAGCTCTCCTCGCCTCAGAGCCGCCACCAGGTTCCGGCCATTGTCACACACGACCATGCCTGGCTGTAGGTTCAGCGGTGTGAGCCACAGACCTGCCTGGTCTTTCAGAGCTGTCCACAACTCTTCAGCATTGTGCGGTTTTTCACCTAAGCATATTAGTTTCAGCGCAGCCTGTTGCCGCTTGGCCGAGGCAGTGCTGCAGTGGAGGAAGAGGCTGAGGAGGATGAGGTGCAGGAGCTGTAGACCGTGGGAGCAACCCTGATTGACCTAGGGCCCGCAATCCTTGGCGTCGGGAGGACGTGTTCCGTCCCAAGGTCCGACTGGGTCCCGGCTTCCACTATGTTAACCCAGTGTGCCGTCAGCGAGATGTACCGTCCCTGCCCACAAGCACTTGTCCATGTGTTCGTGGTTAGGTGGACCTTACCGGTAACTGCGTTGTTGAGAGCACGGCTAATGTTTTGGGACACGTGCTTGTGTAATGCAGGGACGGCACTCCGGGAGAAATAGTGGCTGTTGGGGACCGAGTACTGAGGGACGGCCGCCGCCATCAGGTTGCGGAATGCTTCTGTCTCCATGAGCCTAAAAGGCAACATTTCGAGCGCAAACAGTCGTGAAATGTGAGAATTTAGTAGTGTGGCCTGTGGGGCATTGGCTGCATATTTGCGCTTGCATTCCAAGGACTGGGGTAAGGAAAACTGAACGCTGCGCTGGGACAAGGACATGGACGTGCTTCCTGATGCTGCTACTTCAGAGTGTGCAACGACAGGTGCAGGGCAGGAGGCATCTTCGCATGCACCATGGACAGGGGATTGGCTTACATGCACAGCAGTGGAAGAAGCAATGGTGCGACCTGCAGACACTGTTCCTGGACCCTGGGGTTCAGTCCACAAAGTCGGGTGCTTTGCTGCCATGTGCCTGATCATGCAGGTGATGGTGAGGCTGGTCGTTTTGCCACCCCTGCTGATGCTGGCCTGGCAGGTGTAGCAAATGGTCTTTTGGGGGTTATCGGCAGAGTCTTTAAAAAACAACCAGGCTTGGGAAGACCTAACAGTTGTACTGGCAACTTCCTTCGTGTTGGTGTTACGGGGAACGGTTGCCTGCCTTCTGTCTGCGGCCACCACACTGCTTCGTCCTGCATGTTGGGGTGCTCTGCCTCCCTCCCCCTGTGTGCTGCTATCCTCGCTCTGCATGTCCTCCTGCCAGGTTGGGTCAGTTACTATATCATCCACCCCCTTGTCTTCCACTTATGCACCCTGGTCCTCCTCCTGAGTTTCTGGCAATTGTGTCTCATCATCGTCCACCTCTTGTGACACTTTCCCACCGTCGCCTTCGTGTGACCGTGTCTGCTCAAATATTTGGGCATCGCTACACGCGATCTCCTCTTGCCCCGCTTCAAGTGGACCGGGCGAGAGGCCCGAATCTATAAATGGATCTACAAATTGAAAAGTGAACAGCTCTTCAGAGTGTCCAAGTGTGGGATCAGTTGTCTCTGGGTACTCGGCATGGTGGGAGGAAGGATGATCAGGGTGAGGAATATGCGGTACAGACTCACGGCTACTGAGACTTAACCGTGTGGAAGACAGGGTGGTGGTGGTGGTGGCTAAGTGACTGGAAGCATTATCCGCTATCCAACCAACAACCTTTTGACACTGCTCTGGGTTCAATAGTGGTGTGCTGCGGTCCCCTAGAAATTGGGACAGGAAGGTCAGGCGAGAAGATGTGGGTGTTTGTTGTGGCACAATTTCGGCTTGCCCACAGCCTCGTCCTCAGCCTCTGCATGCACCATTAGCATCACGTCAAGTTCCCCATCCCTTGCCACGTGTCTTGCCCATTTTAAATGGAGGACAGTATCTTCCACGCTCACTACAAATGACTGAGTTTGGAGCGAACTTATATGTGATCCGTGTGATGGAGAAAACAGAGTTTTAAATACCTGGCCTGTAGGTAAGTTGTTTGAACAGCAAACTGTGGTGAATTGCTTCACTGACACACTAAAGGAAATTTTTAATGGAGGCCAGAAATGGCAGTATTTTCAGACAACGTATATGTGATCCGTGTGATGGAGAAAACAGAGTTTTAAATAGCTGGCCTGTAGGTAACTAGTTTGAACAGCAAACTAGTGTGAATTGCTTCACTGACACACTGAAGGAAATTTTTAATGGAGGCCAGAAATGGCAGTATTTTCTGACAACGTATATGTGATCCGTGTGACGGAGAAAACAGAGTTTTAAATAGCTGGATTTCTAGCTCTCTAATATGGAATGGACCTGCTTGTATTCTGCACTACCAACAAGCAAATGGCACAGAAAAAATGGTGTTCTCTGGATTGCTTTTTAAGAAAATACTGAGGATTAAGATCCAAAGAAAAGTATTCCTGGCCCCTGAGACCTGGGTCTTTGTATAGAAATATCTAACAGCAGCAGAAGGCAGAATTGGAATGGAGCCTCTTGTGCTGTATGCACTGCAGTCTGCTATATACACTGCCTGCCTATACACCGTGCCTGCCTGATATCTCTGCAGATGGAGTAGTCCTCAGAAGGACTGTTTGTTAAGATGGATATGTGTAATGTACGGTTTTTCTCTCTACACTACCTAATACACGATCAAATCTCTCCCTGAAACAGCAGCACCTCTCCCTGCACGGCCTGATTCTGGAGTGACTGTGAAGAACATGGCGGCGCCAGGTCTGATATAGACCTGATGACGCTGTGCGGCCAGCAAATCACTGTAATACCCACAACCAACATGGCTACGGCATTACAGTGCATGGCAGGCAATACCTGCATGTTCATTGGCTCTCTAAAGAGCACCAAACATGCAGGGAGGGGACCGGAGTTCCCACCTCAGCAACCCAGAAATACTCGGCGAGCGCCGAGCATCTCGAGCAGTGAGATGATCGGGCGAGCACCGAGCAGTAGCGAGCATGCTCATTCATCACTATTCATGACGCCACTCATGGTATGCGGCTATAGGTGGCCGCCGCTGATGTTCAGATCCACTGGGGCTGTTGATGATGCAGCAGAGATGGCTCAGCTCTCCACGAGTAGAGCTAGGCCCCAGGGCAGTTAAATAGGGGATTTAAGGTGTTGGTGGCGTAGTGCAAGGCAGGTGACGCAGCAATTAAGTCCAGTACACAGTGGGGTGCAGTCTTCAAGTGTTTATTCACAGTTCTTATGATGTTCCAGGTTACAACTGCCAGCAGGTTATAACAGCCCACCGAGTCCTGTGTCCTCCGGGGAAGTGATCCAGCCAACTCTCAGTTAACTTGGGTGCACTTAATCAGGACCCCCTTCTTGTGTACCTTCCCGGGTGGTCTCTCTGCGCTGGCTCTCGCCCTCCTGCCCTGCGCCTCACACACAGTGTCCCAAGCCAGTGGCCCCGAGTCTTGTCTGGCGACGTCCTCTCTGTCCCCTTGGTCCTATATGGCCACCTTTTCAGCGAATGTGTGTGGTTTTTGGCTACAGCACTTAAAGATACCGCAACCTCCAGTTTGCTAGCTGAGTCTTGCAGTCCTCCACTAGTCTGGGGCCAGTCCCCTACTGCGACCTGATCCCTTCACGGTCAGCGTGAACTCGGGCGCACGGGTGGACTCCGCACTTCTCGTGCCCCTAGGATCCTGTCTCTCTCTCTGGAGCCTGTCTCACTGCTCCGGTCTTCTCTCCTCACTCCCGGTGATAGACTCCTGTCACCCACTCTTCTGACTGACTAACTCCTCGACGGTCCTCACTCCTAGGACCCTAGGACCAGAACAGACCAGAACTCAACTCCTTCTAGATCTTTCTACCCTTCCTTATATCCTCTCTGTCATGTGACGCACGTCACCAACTGTCACTCTACGTGGTTCCCTCTACCTTCAGTCCTTCCTTCAGTGCTCCCCTAAACTACTTCCTCCACCCACCTCCTCTACCTAGCTCCATCCTCCAGACAGGGACCGGGTCTGTGCTCTCCCTCAGGAGCAATCTTGCCCTTCCCTAATGGAGTGGTGTAGTGTGGGATGTGAGTGTGTGGGTCCAGGGTAGTGCTCCCTCCATACCTGAGAGTGAAGTACCACACCTCTGGCTGAGATGCAGTACCACTGTGGCAACTGGACCCGCAGGGGCGCCACAGAAGTAGCAATCCTACAAGTCATTATCGACCCTTTAATCCCTTCACAACATGTGCCTTATATGTACGTATGTCTCCCCCTTTGGCGCGGGCACATGACAGCTGATCTATACAGCTGACATGTGCCTCTGAGAGCTGCGGATGGAATCACAATCCACCCACCGCTGTTATTTCACATTGCCGCCCCGGAAGCGGGTCACTAGTTCCACCTATCAGCACTCGTGTCACACGATGGCAGGTCACCGATGGTTTGGCATGAAAACGTGGGATCTGCAGGTTGTCATAGCCGATCTGCTATGAGTGCCGCCCAGCGGTCAGCGTTCTTAGCATATGAGCACTTTTGTTATACATAGCAGGGCTCCCATGGAGACTATAAAATCATGTAAAAAGTAAAAAAAAAAGTTTTAAAAAATATTTTAAAAATTAATAAAGTTTAAAAGTTCAAATCACCCCCCTTTCGCCCCATTCAAATTAAAAAAATGCACATATTTGGTATTGCTGCATTCATAATCACCCGATCTATCAATTTAAAAAAATAATTACTCGGATCAGTAAACAACGTAATTAGAAAAAAAATCAAAACGCCAGAATTATGTTTTTTTGGTCGCCGCAATATTGCAATAAAATGCAATAACAGGCAATCAAAAGATCGTATCTACACCAAAATGGTACCAATAAAAATGTCAGCTCGGCACGCTAAAAATGAGCCCTTCCCCGGTCCCAGATCCCAAAAAATGGAGACGCTACGGGTCTCGAAAAATGGCGCCATTTCTTTTAAACAAACTTTGTATTTTTTTTTCACCACTTACATACATGTTTGGTATCTACGAACTCGTAATGACCTGGAGAATCATAATGGCAGGTCAGTTTTAGCATTTAGTGAACATGGTAAAAAAAAAAAAAACAATTGTGGAATTGCACTTTTTTTGCAATTTCACCGCATTTTGAATTTTTTTCCCATTTTCCAGGACACAATATGGTAAAACCAATTGAGTCATTCAAAAGTAAAACTCGTCCTGCAAAAGATAAGTCCTCACACAGCCATATTGACCAAAAAATAAAAAAAAGTTATTGCTCTGGGAAGAAGGGGAGCAAAAAACGAAAACGCAAAACCTGAAAAGGGCAGCGGCGTGAAGGGGGTAACCAGCCTTGAAATATGACTTAAGATAAAAGCCAAATCAGAATCTCAATTTGTAGACACGGTGTTTCGGGGTATTTCCCTTCGTCAGTCATATTTCAAAGCTCCGTAAAAGGTTGATAATGACTTGTAGGATTGCTACTTCCAATATGTGGCACTAGAGTTGAAGTCCTCTTCCTCTCTGAAGAGACAATTTGCATATTTAATTTCCAGAGGAGCATGCAAGGTGTTTAAGTCTCCTCATACTGGCATGCCAGACCTGGCATGTCATGCTCCACAAGGAGAAACCTTACCCCTTATAAACCACAAATCACACAGTCTTAGTCACACCTTTTTAATCCGATTTTTTTTTTAAAGCGGATCTGTTACCAGTTTTAACGATGCAGACTTCATACATTCTTAAATAAATCTCTTAGACCTGTTGAGCTGTTCACATTACCTTTTTTTCACACAGACCAAATATCCACATGGAAAAATTACCTAGTCTCTGCCGTATTTCAGATAAGACGCGCCCAATAAAGACAATGGGTGCTCAAAAAATGATCGGATCCCATACGGAATATCCATATGGTATCCAATTTTTATGGATACATTACAATTCTTGACACAAGAATTGGTCTAGTAAATGGTATTCACTGCTGATTTATAAAAACAGGTGACATACAATGGGTACGGAAAGTATTCAGACCCCTTTAAATTTTTCACTCTTTGTTTCATTGCAGCCATTTGGTACATTCTAAAAAGTTCATTTTTTTCTCATTACACTCTGCACCCCATCTTGACTGAAAAAAAGCAGAAATGTAGAATTTTTTGCAAATTTATTAAAAAAGGAAAAAACTGAAATATCACATGGTCATAAGTATTCAGACCCTTTGCTCAGACACTCATATTTAAGTCACATACTGTCCATTTCCTTGTGATCCTCCTTGACATAGTTCTACTACTTCATTGGAGTCCAGCTGTGTTTAATTAAACTGATAGGACACACCTGTCTACATAAGACCTCACAGCTCACAGTGCATGTCAGACCAAATGAGAATCATGAGCTCAAAGGAACTGCCCAAGGAGCTCAGAGACAGAATTGTGACAAGGCACAGATCTGGCCAAGGTTACAAAAGAATTTCTGCATTACTCAAGGTTCCTAAGAGCACAGTGGCCTCCATAATCCTTAAATGGAAGAAGTTTGAGACCATCAGAAGTCTTCCTAGACCTGGCCATCCAGCCAAACTGAGCAATCCTGGGAGAAGAGCCTTGGTGAGAGAGGTAAAGTAGAACCCCAAGATCACTGTGGCTGAGCTCCAGAGATACAGTAGGGAGATGGGAGAAAGTTCCACAAAGTCAACTATTACTGCAGCCCTCCACCAGTCGGGCCTTTATGGCAGAGTGGCCCGACGGAAGCCTCTCCTCAGTGCAAGACATATGAAAGCCCGCATAGAGTTTGCTCAAAAACACATGAAGGACTCCCAGACTATGACAAATAAGATTCTCTGGTCTGATGAGACGAAGATAGAACTTTTTGGTGATAATTCTAAGCGGTATGTGTGGGGAAAACCAGGCACTGCTCATCACCTGCCCAATACAATCCCAACAGTGAAACATGGTGGTGGCAGCATCATGCTATGGGGGTGTTTTTCAGCTGCTGGGACAGGACGACTGGTTGCAATTGAAGGAAACATGAATGCAGCCAAGTACAGAGATATCCTGGATGAAAACCTCTTCGAGAGTGCTCTGGACCTCAGACTTGGCCAAAGGTTCACCTTTCAACAAGACAATGACCCTAAGTACACAGCTAAAATAACAAAGGAGTGGCTTCAGAACATCTCTGTGACCATTATTGACTGGCCCAGCCAGAGCACTGACCTAAACCTGATTGAGCATCTCTGGAGAGACCTGAAAATGGCTATCCACCAACGTTCACCATCCAACCTGACGGAACTCGACAGGATCTGCAAGGAAGAATGGCAGAGGATCCCCAAATCCAGGTGTGAAAAACTTGTTGCATCATTCCCAAGAAGACTCATGGCTGTACTAGCTCAAAAGGGTGCTTCTACTCAATACTGAGCAAAGGGTCTGAATACTTATGACCATGTTATAGTTCAGTTTTTCTTTTTAATAAATTTGCAAAAATTTCTACATTTCTGTTTTTTTTTCAGTCAAGATGGGGTGCGGAGTGTGCTTTAATGAGGGAAAAAAATGAACTTTTTAGAATTTACCAAATGGCTGCAATGAAACAAAGAGTGAAAAATGTAAAGGGGTCTGAATACTTTCCGTACCCACTATAAGGATGACAATACTGATGAAAAATTGTTAATTTTTTCTAGATGAAAATTGGACAATTTTTTATATGCTTGTGCTAACTTAAGGAAGGATAAAAAAATAGTAATCAGCTTCCCTTCCAGTGAGGACAATTCAGTGTGAAAACCACTTGTATTCATATACGAACTCTGGGAGACCTTGTTTGGTCAGGTTGTGGTGCAACGCACATGGCTGGTATCCAGGTCAGAAATGGGAGAGAACGTCCATGAGGCCTGGGCTCCAGCATCAATGAAAAAATGTTAAAACAGATCTTTTACTGTGCAGTTAAAAACATGGTGAAAAAAAGCAAAAAGAAAAAAGATTAAGGATCCCTTCGGGTTAGCAAACCGTATTCATAGCTGTTCATGTTTTAATTGCACAGTAAAAGTTATGTTTTAACATTTTCTCATTGGTGCTGGAGCCCAGTCCTCATGGGAACTTAACCAAAGGATTATTTTGCGAAATCTCATGAAAAATCATCTTGATCTATTATGCACAACAGCTTCACATAAATGATGAATGTCATCAGACATATGTGTTCTCTGATTTTGCTATAGTCAAATAGTAGATATGAGCATACATATAAAGGTGCATCTCACTAAATTAGAATATCATCAAAAAGTTAATTTATTTCAGTTCTTCAATACAAAAAGTGAAACTCATATATTATATAGAGTCATCACAGAGTGATCTATTTCAAGTGTTTATTTCTGTTAATGTTGATGATTATGGCTTACAGCCAATGAAAACATAAAACTCATTATCTCAGTAAATTAGAATACTTTATAACAACAGCTTGAAAAATGTCTTTAAAATCCAAAATGTTGGCCTACTGAAATGTATGTTCAGTAAATGCACTCAATACTTGGTCGGGGCTCCTTTTGCATCAATTACTGCATCAATGTTGCGTGGCATGGAGGCGATGAGCCGGTGGCACTACTGAGGTGTTATGGAAACCCAGGTTGCTTTGATAGCAGCCTTCAGCTCGTCTGCATTGTTGGGTCCGGTGTCTCTCATCTTCCTCTTGACAATACCCCATAGATTCTCTATGGGGTTAAGGTCAGGCGAGTTTGCTGGCCAATCAAGCACAGTGATACTGTTGTTTTTAAACCAGGTATTGGTACTTTTGGCAGTGTGGACAGGCGCCAAGTCCTGTTGGAGAATGAAATTTCCATTTCCAAAAAGCTTGTCGGCAGAGGGAAGCATAAAGTGCTCTAAAATTTCCTGATAGACTGCTGCGCTGACTTTGGTCTTGATAAAACACAGTGGACCTACACCAGCAGATGACATGGCTCCCTAAACCATGACTGATTGTGGAAACTTCACACTAGACCTCAAGCAGCTTGGATTGTGGCCTCTCCACTCTTCCTCCAGACTCTGGGACCTTGATTTCAAAATGAAATGCAAAATTTACTTTGCATTTACTTAGTGTCAATGACTGCCTTCTGGACATCTGTCAAGTCAGCAGTCTTCCCCATGATTCTGGAGCCTATTGAAACAGACTAAGGGACCTTTTTAAATGCTTAGGAAGCCTTTGCATGTGTTTTTTGTTCATTATTCTAATTTACTGAGATAATGACTTTTTTGTTTTCATTGGCTGTAAGCCATAATCATCAACATTAACAGAAATAAACCCTTGAAATAGATCACTCTGTTTGTAATGACTCTATATAATATAGGAGTTTCACTTTTTGTAATGAAGAACTGAAATAAATTAACTTTTTGATGATATTCTAATTTAGTGAGATGAACCTGAATATTGGTACGTGATAAAACCAGCCAAAACTAAACTCTACTCAATTATCATCATGTGTTATATTTATGTTTCAGTTCCAACTTGGGTCAAAGCAAACAGTCTTATCTAGCAAATAACTGGTGTGGAAGAGAAACAACTATTTTTAGAAGGAACAGCTGCAGTAAATGTTATAGGTAAACTTGCCAATAATTATTTTGCTCATGTTAGGTTTAACAGCAAACCCTAAGCAGAGACAGTACACTATCTCAAATAGACCTTTCAAATAGTGTTTTCAACCCCATAACGACTTCCCATTTTGGGTCTTTAGGCCAAAGCAACTTTTTCTGTTTTGTCATATTCCCAGAGCCATAGTATTTTTATTTGTTCGATGCAGCTGTATGAGGGCTTGTTTCTTTCAGCATGAGTTGTATTTGTCATTGGCTTAATTTGGGGGTAAATATAACTTATTCCCTAACTTTTATTAACTCTTAGTGGATAACAATAGAAAAAAAACAACAGATATTGCATCATATTCTGAGAACCATAACTTTTTTTTATAATTTCTAGAGCTATATAAGGGTTTATTTTCTGCATCTCAAGCTGTAGTATTTATTGGTACCATTCTGAACTACGTACCACTTTCTGATCTTTTTTTTTTAGTTTTTCATGAGGCGGGATGAACAAAAATGGCAATTCTGGTGTTTTCTGTACAAAATGTTACAGCATTTACAGTGTGAGCTAAATAATAACATATTATAGTGTTATAGTACATGATATTATAAACACAGTAATATCAAATATGTAACATTTTTAAACTACCATATGTTTAATTTTGTTCCATATTAAATAATTATATTTATTGGGAAAACTAGGATATTGAGGGAGGTTTAAAGACTTGAAACATTTTTTTAAATTTTTTTTGTAATATTTATTAGTCCCTCAAAGAGACTTTAACATGTTATTGTATTAGTAATACACAATATCAATTTAACAGTTCTTTGTAGTACACTATCCTTTCAGGGCATGACTGACAATTATATATATATACGGTACATTACTTATCGAATAATTACAAGTGCAAAGTTACAAACATGCAAACTCTGATCAAGACGATATGGACACATCCGTGTGTCATGGTCCAAGTACGGAATGTGATTCACAAACTCTCTTTAATAGCGGGCACACAGCGGCTCCTGCTGCCGCTCTGCGGGTACATTGTGCGCGCTATTAAGGTGAATGAATGGTCACTGCTCCCCACGCACACAGTCCCAGCGTGGGGAGCAGTGACTATTCCGGCACAGAGCGGAAGACAGCGCTGGAGGAGAGAAGAGGTGAGTATGATTGTTATTTTTTTTTCTGTGCAGCTTGACAGGGATCAGGGGGTGCCAAGCATACCAGGATGAGGGGGCCATACATACAGGGATGAATGGGGCCATGCATACAAGGATGAGGGGGGCCATGCATACAAGTATGAGGGGGGCCATACATACAGAGATGAGGCATGAGGGGGGCCATACATACAGGGATGAGGCATGTGGGGAGCAGTGACTATTCCGGCAGACCATCTCACAGTGAGAGGGCGCATGGCAGTTACGCCATGCGCAGCTTATACAGTGGGATCCCTGTCGGCAGCAATGCAGGACGCAGCGCTGGAGGAGAGAGGAGCTGAGTATAATTGTTTATTTTTTTTGTGCAGCGTGATGGAGATCAGGGGGTGCCAAGCATGCGGAAGAAGAAAAGAGATGAGGGTGGCCATACATACCAGGATGAGGGATGAAGGGTGCAATACATACCAGGAAGAGGGATGAAGGGTGCCATACATACCAGGAAGAGGGATGAGGGGTGCTATACATATCAGGAAGAGGGATGAGGGGGGCAATACATACCAGGATGAGGGATGAAGGGTGCCTTACATACCAGGAAGAGGGATGAAGGGTGCCATACATACCAGGAAGAGGGATGAGGGGTGCCATACATACCAGGAAAAGGGATGAGGGGGGCATACATACCAGGATGAGGGATGAAGGGTGCCATACATTCCAGGATGGGCATGAGGGCGCCCATACATACCAGGATGAAGGGTGCAATACATACCAGGAAGAGGGATGAGGGGGGCCATGCATACCAGGATGGGGATGAGGGCCACATATAATAGGAAGGAGGGGGCCATAGATACCAGGATGGGGAATATTAACAGAATTGGGGGACATTACCCCTGTAACAGTGTGTAACAGCAGACCCCCTCACCCTTAACAGGGCATCATGACCACATTTTTTGCTTACATTTTTTTTCTATTTTCCTCCTCTAAAACCTAGGTGCGTCTTATGGACCGGTGCATCTTATAGTCCGAAAAATACGGTATATATGCTCTTGTCAGTTGCTATAGTAACGCATCAACACTCTGCAATCGCGCTACAGGGATGCCAATGGGATGAAAAAGAGACCGCTTTCCCTCTGTCCAACAGCAAATGAGGGATTAAACTTCTAATATTGGCAAACCCACTGATCCTAGCAATTATGTTAGAGGGTCAGCTGTGTCAGGCTCCTGCAGCTGATTACACCTGCACAGAAGCGTTCAATCAACATGACAGATACTGTACATCCGTCATAGAGCAGAAAGTAACATGTTCTCATTTACAACAAATAATTTTTCCCTTTTAAAAGCTAGCCCAAGGTGTCATAGTTGGCTGCCCAACACATTTCTTCCATAGGGGATTCATTAGGGGACTATGCCAAAAATCATATACTATACCTAGATGGGCTAATTCTAGTCTAGCTGCCAAAATGTCGGCATAGGGAGCAGTCTAGCTCTGTCTAATAAAGGCCCCTTCACACTTAGCGATGCTACAGCGATCCCGACAACGATACAACCTGGCAGGGATCGTTGCTGCGTCGCTATGTGGTCGCTGGTGAGATGTCAAACAGTCAGATCTTCCCAACGACGCAGCAACGATGCGGCCACCCGTAACGATCTGTCTGAGTCGTCAACAAGGTCGTTGGTAAGGTGTCAAACACACCGATGCATGCTACCCAGCGGGGCCTCAGCGATCAAAGAAATAAATGTCCAGACCATTCCGACACGACCAGCGATCTCACAGCAGGGGCCTGGTCGCTGCTAAGTGTCAAATGTAGCGAGATCGCTACTGAGGTCGCTGTTGCGTCACAAAACTTGTGACTCAGCAGCGATCTCGCTAGCGATCTCGCTTAGTGTAACGGGGGCTTAAGGCAGAGCTCTATCTTTATACTTTACTGGTGAGATTGATCAATTGATTTGGTCTCTAGACGTGACCTGAACTGCTTTAAAATGCCTAATCTGAGAGATACCCTGATTACAGTGATGTGTCAATTAATTAGCGGATGCCATGTTGCGTTTGGAGAGCCCCTGATGTGCGTAAACAGTGGAAACCCCCCACAAGTGACACCATTTTGGAAACTAGACCCCTCAGAGAACTTATCTAGATGTGTGATGAGCACATTGAACCCCCAGGTGCTTCACAGAAGTTTATAACATTGAGCCGTAAAAATAAAATTTTCACATTTTTCCCACAAAAATGTTTTTCAGCCTCCAATTTTGCATTTTCATAAGGATAACAGGAGAAATTGCACCATACCATTTGTTGTGCAATTTCTCCTGAGTAAGCAGATACCCCATATGTGGGGGGAAACCACTGTTTGGGCGCACGGCAGGGTTCGGAAGGGAAGGAGCGCCATTTGACTTTTTGAATGTAAACTTTGCTTGAATATTATTTTTCTTCTAGTAATTTTGATAAAATCCCTGTTTTATTAGCAGGAGATTATCACTAGAGAACTAGTAAACCTGCTGACATATAGTCCTCCATATTCATGAGCTCTGTATTACCCCACCGACTCTACTGATTGGCAGCTTTCTGCTAAGGCACAGTGTAAACAGAAAGCAGCCAATAAATTTTGCTTTTTGGCCTAGGTTTTGTTAGATAAATAATAACATAGTGTCAGTGGCACAGTGGCATAACTAGAGTCTGATGGGCCCGGGATTTGGATGGGGGCCCTCCATTGTGATATATATATATATATATGTATATATATATATATATATATATATATATATATTTATATAAAATGTCCTCCATCTTGGTATATACGTCCCTCATCCTGGTTTATATAATGTCCTCCATCCTGGTATATATTTCCACCATCCTGGTATATGCCCCCAATTCTGCCGCTGTTCTTTAATGTATAGAAAAAAATACACCATTATACTCACCGGGGGTGAACATAGAAGTCATAGGGCTCCATATCAGAAGTATAATGTACTCCCCATAGTCATACATTTTGTATAATGCAGAGCCCATAGTCATACATGTAGTATAATCCACAGCCCATAGTCATACATGTAGTATAATCCACAGCCCATAGTCATACATGTAGTATAATGCAGAGCCCATAGTCATGCATGTAGTATACTGCAGAGCCCATAGTCATACATGTAGTATAATACAGAGCCCATAGTCATACATGTAGTATAATGCAGAATCCATAGTCATACATGTAGTATAATCCACAGCCCATAGTCATACATGTAGTATAATACAGAGCCCATAGTCATACATGTAGTATACTGCAGAGCCCATAGTCATCTATGTAGTATAATACAGAGCCCATAGTCATACATGTAGTATAATGCAGAATCCATAGTCATACATGTAGTATAATGCACAGCCCATAGTCATACATGTAGTATAATACAGAGCCCATAGTCATACATGTAGTATAATGCAGAGCTCATAATCACACATGTAGTATAATGCAGAGCCCATAGTCATACATGTAGTATAATGCAGAGCCCATAATCATACATGTAATATAATGCACAGCCCATAGTCATACATGTAGTATAATGCACAGCCCATAGTCATCCATGTAGTATAATACAGAGCCCATAGTCATACATGTAGTATAATGCAGAATCCATAGTCATACATGTAGTATAATGCACAGCCCATAGTCATACATGTAGTATAATACAGAGCCCATAGTCATACATGTAGTATAATGCAGAGCTCATAATCATACATGTAGTATAATGCAGAGCCCATAGTCATACATGTAGTATAATGCAGAGCCCATAATCATACATGCAATATAATGCACAGCCCATAGTCATACATGTAGTATAATGCACAGCCCATAGTCATACATGTAGTATAATGCACAGCCCATAGTCATACATGTAGTATAATGCAGAGACCATAGTCATACATGTAGCATAATGCAGAGCCCATAGTCGTACATGTAGTATAATGCAGAGCCCATAGTTATACATGTAGTATAATGCACAGCCCATAGCCATACATGTAGTATAATGCACAGCCCATAGTCATACATGTAGTATAATGCACAGCCCATAGTCATACATGTAGTATCATGCACAGCCCATAGTCATACATGTAGTATAATACAGAGCCCATAGTCATACATGCAGTATAATGTGCAGCCCATAGTCATCCATGTAGTATAATACACAGCCCATAATCATCCATGTAGTATAATGCACAGCCCATAGTCGTACATGTAATATAATGCACAGCCCATAGTCATACATGTAGTATACTGCAGACCTCATAGTCATACATGTAGTATAATGCACAGCCCATAGTCATACATGTAGTATACTGCACAGCCCATAGTCATCCATGTAGTATAATGCAGAGCCCATAGTTATACATGTAGTATACTGCACAGCCCATAGTCATACATGTAGTATAATGCACGGCCCATAGTCATACATGTAGTATAATGCACAGCCCATAGTTGTACATGTACTGTAGTATAATACAGAGCCCATAGTCATACATGTAGTATAATGCGGAGCCCATAGTCATACATGTAGTATAATACAGGGCCCATAGTCATACATGTAGTATAATGCGGAGCCCATAGTCATACATGCAGTATAATGTGCAGTCCATAGTCATACATGTTTCATACAGAGTTTCATGGCTGATGGAGGGACTACAATTTAAAGTAAAATAAAGTATAAAAAAAAGTTTAATATGTATATATATATACACGTTTGAGTCATAAAGAAATGAAAAAATATAAAAAATAAACATATTTGATATCATCTTATCTATCACAATGTAAAATTATTTAATCCATATGTTGCACACCTTCATGTAAATGTTGAGTCATTCCTAAATACATTCATGAAAGAATCATATTTTTATATACTGTATATATACAGGGTGGTCCAAAAGTAGGTGGACAGAAAGTGTAATAAGGTTATGAAGGGGCAGATTTATCAAACATGATGTAAAGTGAAACTGGCTCAGTTGCCCTTAGCAACCAATCAGATTCCACTTTTCATTCCTCACAGACTCTTTGGAAAATGAAAGGTGGAATCTGATTGGTTGCTAAGGGCAACTAAGCCAGTTTCACAGATCTAGTTTTCACAGATAGATCTCCCCCAAATCTGTTTTCCTTTCAGATAATTCAGATAACACATAATGGCAAATAATTTAAATACAGATCAAAGAAAATGGATTTTAACAGAGTATTGGAAATTGTATGTATGTGCACCTGGGTCCGAGTTACGGGTAGTTTGAGAGATGGGCGGGTCTTGTTGCCCATATACCTCTCTGGGTGTGGTTATGATATAAAATGGAGGCCGTTGTTTGGCACATGCTCTGTGTGTTTGGAGGGAGAAGGCCTCCTGTGTGTTGTGGTCTCTCGACTAAGCCAGTGAACTGGATGCTGACCAGCCTGAGTGCCCACAGGACTGGCTAACCAGAGATGTTGCTTAAAAAACTCTTTACTTTGTTTTTGCCGGCACAAAAGGCTGTTTACTTTCCTTTTTGCTTTTGCCGGGCTTATGAAGTAATAAACATTTAAATGAAAACGCTCCCTGTTTGCCTCCCGACGCACCTAAGTGAGTAGAACCCCTACAAGTTGTGCTAATGAAAAACAGCTGGACAGTTTTCAGCTAAGTCACATGACTGTGTATAAAAAGAGCTTGTTAGAGAGGCAGAGCCTCACAAAAGCAATGATGGTCAGAGATTTTCCAATCTGTCAACAACTGCATCTAAAAATTGTGGAACAGTTTCCGAAAAATGTTCCTCATTGTAAAATTGCAAAGACTTTGATTATCACACCATCTGCAGTACCTAATATCATCAAAATTCAGAGATTCTGGAGAAATTCATGTGCACAACAAAGAACAAGACTGACGGTCAATATTGGATGCTTGTGGTCTATGGGCCCACAGGCAGCACTGCATTAAAATCAGGCATGATTTGCTCATACAAATCAGTCAGGAATCCTTCCAGAAATCATTGTCTATGAACAGTTTGTTGTACAAACCACAAATGCAAGTTACAGCTTTATTATGCAAAGAAAAAGCCATATATCAACGCAATCTAAAAATGTTGCCATCTTCTCTGGGCCAAAACTCATGGACTGAGGTAAAATGTAAAACTGTTCTGTGTTAAGATGAATCAAAATTTGAAAATATGAAAACCACAGGCGTCACGTTCTGCAAACTCAAGAGGAGAGGGACCAGCCAGCTTATTTTCAGTCTACAGTTCCTTTTATCTGTTACCCCTTAGATACCGGTCTGACACCTCTCACCCAGCCAAACCAGAACTCACACTTTGCGCTGACGAGGGGCAGTACCCCGAAACACAGTGTCTGCAAATTGAGTTTCTGGTTCTGGCTTATATCCTCAGTCATGTGATCAGGCTCGTTAAAGGATCACTATTGACTTTTAGGATTGCTACTTCCTGTAGGTGGCACTAGAGTTCTAGTCCTCTTCCCCTCTGAAGAGACAATTTGCATATTTCCCAGAGGAGCATTGCGGCTTTAAAAGTCTCCTCACAGTGACATGCTTAACATGTCGTTCTCAACAAGGAGAAATGTTACCCCTTAGATACCAGCCTAGAGTTCAAAAGCCTGGATCTCTGATGGTATGGGGTTGGATTAGTGCTTATGGTATAGGCTGCTTACAGATCTTGAAGGGCACTATCAATCCAGAGCATTATATAGAGGTTTTAGAACAACATATGCTTCCATCCAGACAATGTGTAGTTCAGGAAAGGCCTTGCGTATTTCAGCCAGTCAATGCTAAACCACATACTGCATACATCACAACAGCATGGCTTTCCAGATGACGAGTTTGGGTGGCCTGCAGTCCACAAATTTCACCAATAGAAAACGTTTGGCGCATTATGAAATTAAGAATTCAGCAAAGAAGATACAGGACTACTTGAGCAGCTAAAATCCTACATCAGACAAGAATGGGACAACATTCCTCTATCAGAACTCCAGCAATTGTTCTCACTATCCAGATCTTTACTGATTGTTGTAAAAATAAGAGGGGATGCTACACAATGGTAGACATGGCCCTGTTCCAACATTTTGAGATGTGCTGCTGCCATTAATTTCTAAATTAGTTAAATTTCACATGAAATTGAAAAATGTCTGACTTTCATCATCTTAAAATATTCTATGTTCTGTTGTGAATAAAATATTGCTATAAGAGATTTCCAAATAATTGCATTCTATATTATTATATTGCTTTGCTTTTATGCAGCGCTTTACAGAAATTGTCATCACTGTCCCATTGGGGCTCACAATCTAAATTCCCTATCAGTATGTCTTTGGAGCACTGGAGTGGTGCTTCTAATCTGAGTTCCCTGCCCCTAGTCTCATAGTTACCAGCCGCCGTCTTCACCTTGCTGGAGCAAGCAGAAGGTCACTTTTTCAATTCAAGTTTTGAGAGCCTTGTTCTGGCTCTCATAGACTTTCATTGTATAAAGAGAAACCTCGGCACACCAATATGTATACGAAGAAAATTCCAAAGAGTTCTGGAGGTGCAGCAAAATCAAATTTATTCACTCAAAGCACAATCTCTTTCTTGTGGCAATATCTTCATCATACATCTTAAAGCTTTTGTAGGTCAAACAACATAATGGACCAACGTTTTGACCTATGTAGGTCTTTGTCAAGGTTTACTTGGCTCAAATAGACATTTGCTGGTTGGACCAGAGGAATACTGGTATAGTAAAGAACGGAGCCTCCAAAGGGGATATGCCAGTGCTCAGTGCACTGCGATACAAAAAAATTATTTTTTCTATAAAATAGTTTTTATTGTGTAAAAGCGCCAAAACATAAAAAAACAATATAAATGTGGTACCACTATAGACGTACTGACCCACAGAATAAAGCTGCCTTATCAATTTTACCACACGCGGAATGGCATAAAAAAAAATAAAAAAAAATTCCTGAATTGTTTGTTTTTGTTAATTCAGCCTCCCAAAAATCTGAATAGAGAGTGATCAAAAAATTTCACGTGCCCGAAAATAGTACCAATAAAAACGTCAACTTGCCCCGCAAAAAACAAGCCCTTACATGACTCTGTCGGCTGAAATATGGAAAAATGATTGCAAAAACTAGTCTTTGCAAAAAAAAGCGTCTTTTAGTATGTGACAGCTGCCAAACATAAAAACCCAATATGAATCTGGCATCACTGTAATCGCACCGACCCGAAGAATAAAGTCGTCTAATCACATATACTGTACCACACGAGGAATGGCATAAAAAATAAACTCTAGAGTTAGGGTTGTGCTAGGGTTAGGGTTGTGCTAGGGTTAGGGTTGGGGTTGTGCTAGGGTTAGGGCTGTGCTAGGGTTATGATTAGGATTGTGCTTGGGTTAGGGTTGTGCTATGGTTAGGGTTAGAGTTGTGTTAGGGTTAGCGTTAGGGTTGTGCTAGGGTTAGGGCTGTGCTAGGGTTAGGGTTGTGCTAGGGTTAGAGTTTTGCTAGGGTTAGGGTTGTGTTGGAGTTGGGATTTTTTCAAAAGTAAAGAAAAAAACGATGATGATATGGCGACTAGTGTTGAGCGCAAGTGCTCGCTACTTCAGTTTGCATCGGGTGCTCGGGTATGCACCTAGTATCGCAGGTGCTCGAGTGACATGCTCGAGTCTCCTCCCCATATGTTTTGCGGCCAAAAAAAACTCGCGTGGATTGCCTGCCATGCACGAGCGATCCCCGCATGTTTTTTTTGGGTGTCTAACAACCGTGAAACTTGTGGGGCAGGGACTGAAGCATGTCACTCGGGCACCCACAATACATGGTGCACACCCGAGTACCCGATGCAAACTCAAGTAGCGAACACTTGCGCTCAAGACTAATGACAACCAATTACATATGATGACCTAATGTTATCAAATTCTGTGTCATACCTCTGGGTTCAAAATGTTCACTGTACCCCTTGATAAGATCCTTGAGTCATCTAGTTTCCTAAATGGGGTCACTTTTGGGAGGTTTCCACTATTTAGGCGCATCAGGGGCTCTCCAAACACGACATGGCGTCCTCTCTCGATTCCAGCCAATTTTGCATTCAAAAAGTCACACAGTGCTCCTTCCCTTCTGAACCTTGCCGTGCACCCAAACAGTGTATTTTCCCCACATATTGGGTATCGGTGTACTCAGGAAAAATTGCACAACAGTTTTTGTGGTCCATTTTCTCCTCTTACGCTTGTGAAAATAAAACATTTGGGGCTAAAAGATTATTTTTGTGGAAAAAGTTTGATTTTTTTATTTTTACGGCTCCATGTTATAAACCCTGGGGGTCTAGGGTGCTCACCACACATCTAAATAAGTTCCCCGAGGGGTCTAGTTTCCAAAATGATGTCACTTTTGGGGGGTTTCCACTGTTTAGGCACATCAGGGGCTCCCCAAATGAAACATGGTGTCCGCTAATTATTCAAGCAAATTTTACATTCAAAAAGTCAAATGGCACTCCTTCCCTTCCTAATCCTGCTGTGTGCCCAAACAGTGGTTTTCCCCTACATATGGGGTATTGGCGTGTTCAGGAGATATTGCACAACAAATTTTGGGGTCCATTTTTTTTTGTTACCCTTGCAAAAATAAAAAAAAATTGGGGTCTAAAGTAACATTTTTTGTGAAAAAAAGTTAAATGTTCATTTTTTTCTTCCACATTCCAAAAATTCTTGTGAAGCACCTGAAGGGTTAATAAAGTTTTTGAATGTGGTTTTGAGCACCTTGAGGGGTGAAATTTTTAGAATGGTCTCACTTTTGGGTATTTTCTGTCATAAATACCCCTCAAAGTAACTTCAAATGTGATGTGGTCCCTAAAAAAATGGTTTTGCAAATTCTGTTGGAAAAATGAGAAATTGCTGGTCAACTTTTAACCCTTATAACTTCCTAACCCCAAAAATGTTGGTTCCACAATTGTGCTGATGTAAAGTAGATGTTAGAACTCTCCTGTTTTTTTCTAGTTTGCTGGTCACATGACCTTTTTTGCCTATTTAATCCTGCTCCGCCCTCCTGGCCTTGCTGGACTTCATTGTAATTTCTACTCTTGAGCTAGCTTGGTGCTCTGTTACCTTTCTCAGTCAGTTTTGCTAGGTCTTCGGACCTCTATGTTCTATGTTGTTTGTCTTATTTCTGCTACAATTTCTGCTAGGAGGTGTCCATCTCTCTCCCAGTCCCTAGTTCTTGTAGGGATCCCTTCCTCACATCTATAGGTCTTTGTTCAGACTAGCCGAGGACTTTAGCGGGTCTGATCGCAGGATCAGGTTCCCCGTTACATCGTAGGGATCCAGCTTAGTTCTATTGTAGGGACAGATCTCCTGTCTTTCCTTAGTGCTTGCGGCAGATCATAACAGTAAGTCCAGCCAAAAAAATTTCTCTAAGGAAAGACCTCCAGTTTCCATCATGGTCTTGGTTCAAGATTTGGCTCAACGCTTGCAGGGACTCTCTCTGGAGGTGGCCAAGCTCCAACAACACGTGAGTAGCTGTTCTGGAGCACATTTTGTAGAGCCTAAGGTACGTCTGCCTGATCTATTTTTTGGTGAACAACAAGATTTTTTTTCCTTTAACCCCTTAACAACATCTGACGTACTAATACGCGTCTGTGCCCTGGGACTTAAGAGCCAGACCCATATTAGTACGTCATCGCGATCGCGCGCGCACACAGGCTGTGCGGGCGCGATCGCCGACGAGTGTCAGCTGATTGTCACAGCTGACACCCGGTACTATGTGCAGGGAGCGGTCCTGCACCGCTCCCAGCACATTAACCCCTGCGATGCTGCGATCGAAGTCGATCGCAGCCGATCGCAGCATTGCGGGGGCAAGGGGAGGTGATCGCAGATACTCACCTCCTCTTCCGGCTTCCAGCGCTGTCTGCAAAGGCTTCCCGGGTGTTGCCATGACGACCCGATGTCGTCATGACAACATCCGGGTCACCAGAGAGCAGGAAGATTGTTTGGACATGCGCAGTGCATCTCCAAACAATCTTCTCACTTTGCAGCGCTGATAGCCTGTATGACACAGGGATGGTGCTGCATTCCTGTGCCATGCAGGCGATCAGAGAAAAAAAAGTGAAAGTCCCAGAGTGGGACAAAGTAATAAAGTATAAAAACTGTCAGTAAGTGAAAAAAAAAATAAAAAAAAAAATTGCAAAAATATAAAAAAATAAATAAATAAAATAATCCAACAAAAATAAAAATATAATGTACCCATCAATAAATATTATTATAAAAAAAAAAAAAAAAACAATAAAAGTACACATATTTGGTATCGCCGCGTCCGGAACAACCTGACCTATAAAACTGTCCCACTAGTTAACCCCTTCAGTAAACACGGTAAAAAAAAAAAAAAAAACGAAGCAAAAAACAATGCTTTATCACCATACAGCCAAATAAAAAATGGAATAACACGCGATCAAAAAGACGAATATAAATAAAAATGGTACCGCTGAAAACGTCATCTCGTCCCGCAAAAAACAAGCTGACACACAGCTCCATCAGCCGAAAAATAAAAAACTTATAGCTCTCAGAATAAAGCTATGCTAAAAAATATTTTTTTCTATAAAATTGCTTTTATTATGTAAAAGTGCAAAACATAGAAAAACGATATAAATGTGGTACCGCTGTAAACGTACTGACTCGAAGAATAAAGCTGCCTTATCACTTTTACCACACGAGGAACAGAATAAAAAAAAAAAAAAACAATTCCTGAATTGTTGGTTTTTGTTTATTCTGCCTCCCAAAAATCGGAATAGAAAGCGATCAAAAAATGTTACGTGCCTGAAAATGGCACCAATAACAACGTCAACTAATCCCGCAAAAAACGAGCCGTCACATGACTGTCTGCCAAAATCTGGAAAAATTATAGCTCTCAAAATATGGCGATGCAAAAACTAGATTTTACAAAAAATGAGTCTTTTTGTGTGTGACAGCTGTCAGTCATAAAAACCCCATATGATTCTGGTATTGCTGTAATCACACCGACCCGAAGAATAAAGTCGTCTAATCACTTATACCGCACGAGGAACGGCGTCAAAAATAAACTCTTGGGTTAGGATTGGGCTAGGGTTAGGGCTGGGTTTGGGGTTATTGTTGTGCTAGGGTTAGGGTTGTGCTAGGGTTAGGGTTGTGCTAGGGTTAGGGTTGTGCTACGGTTAGGGTTGTGCTATGGTTAGCGTTGTGCTACGGTTAGGGTTGTGCTACGGTTAGGGCTGGGGCTGGGGTTAGGGTTGGGGTTAGGGTTGTGATGGGGTTGGGATTTTTTTCAAAAGTAAGAAAAAAGATGACGATATGGCGACTAGTGTTGAGCGCAAGTGCTCGCTATTTGAGTTTGTATCGGGTGCTCTGGTATGCATTGAGTATCGTGGGTATTTGAGTGACATGCTCGAGTCTCTGCCCCATATGCTTCGCGGCCAAAAAAACTTTACGGGGATTGCCTGCCATGCACGAGCGATCCCCGCATGGTTTTTTTTGGGTGTCTAATAACCGTGAAACATGCGGAGCAGGGACTCGAGCATGTCACTCGAGCACACGCTGTACATGGTGCATACCTGAGTACCCGATGCAAACTCAAGTAGCGAGCACTTGCGCTCAAGACTAATGACAACTTATTCAATATAATGACCTAATGTAAACAAATTCTGTGTCGTACCTCTGGGTTCAAAATGTTCACTATGTGTGACACCCCAGGGGTCTGGTTGCCACAGTAATAGAGATATTACGTCTGAGAGCAGGTGGGAGGTCTCTTGGCCAGGAATCCTATGCATGCCACACCTCCTGCCCAGTCCTGGGAGGGGAAGAACTTCCCCTATAAAGCTGGGGCTGAGGCAGGGTTAGTGAGAAGAGTAGAGAGAAGAAGAGGAGCAGCATAGGAAAGAAAGATCAGGAGCTCTGTGGGAGCAGTGCTAAAAGGAATCAGGGGCTGGCAGCTGAAGAGCTCGCCCTGATTGAAGAGTTACTACCGGACCCGGAGTCCGAGGCTGTGGGGATTAACCCAGACCCAGCAGCAGAAACCGCCCGGCAGGGGATTTCAGGTCCTCTGGCCAAGAAACCCGAAGGCACGGTCACACGCGTGGGACCAGCACCGCCGTCGTGGAGCGGAAGCCACTAGAAGGCCCCGAGTCACCGGCCATACGGGTGAGCACCACACGGTACACTCAGGGACGTGGGCTACCTTTACCCGCCTCTAGCAAGGGAGCCAGAAGAGTACAATAAGTTGGGGAGGCCTACAACTCCGCCTGGCCAAGGGGGATCCCATCTGCTCAAGGACTGACCAGGCCCCGACCACTAGCCAGTACTCCAGGAGGGTCTATCTTTGTCACCAGTAAAGACCCTGAACTACACCGCATCGTCTCTGAGTGGTTCCTACTACCCCCATCATCCACGTCGGCTGCCCTGAGGCCATACCCCTCCCGTTGGGGGTTATACCATCCACGCTGCACCATCCTTCCACCGGCCTCAGCGGTCTGCCCTGCAGCGGCAGCTCCATAGCTGCATTCAACGGGTGGCGTAGTCATCCTACATCTACTGCTAATATACTGCCACTCAGCTTGACTCCCTGGGCACGGACCGGGTCACCGCCACGAGACTACTACCCTTATCAGATCCGGCTCCGGGTAAGCTCCCGCGTGCGCAACGCTACTCAGCACAGGCTCAGGGGCGCGTCAGCTTTTGGCGTAGTCGGCAGGATCTCGTGCCCGCAACCACCGGGTACTGCGTGCCTGAAAAAGACTGTTCAAACTTACCAGTGGTGAAGATTCCCGCCATCCGGCGCCATCTTCAGCCTTCTTCCCGCCATCGGTGAAGATTCCCGCCATCCGGCGCCATTTTCAGCCTTCTTCCCGCCTTCCGTGGAGTTTTCCCGCCGTTGGACGCCATCTTGAAGACGCCGCGCGGGAAGAAGAGGGGCGTGGACTCCAAAAGCGCGCGAGAACTGAAGCCCCGCCTCACGTCCAGACGTCGCGTAAGGTCCTGGAAGGAGCCCAGCAGACGCTGACGTCACAGGAGCGCGACGGAAGGTCCTCAACCCTGACGATCCACTGCGGAGCCGCGGCCTACGGAAGAGGATCATCGCAAGGTAGGCCACGGTCCACTAGGGGGGAGAAAGATGTCGGATACGGAGGAGAGCTTCACTGCCTCAACCCCCGCCAGCGCCACCGCTGCTGCAGTCATGCCTTTCACCATGCCCTATATCCCGGGAGCAGCCTGGCTACCCCAGTACTCAGGGGAGTCACATACCCTGAATGACTTTAAAGAAAAGCTGGATAGCCTCTTCCAGGTGTACCCCCTCACAGAGGAGCAAAAAGTGAGCATCCTGGTGGCCCAACTAACCGGGGCAGCCCAAAGGGAGGTAAAGTCCTGGCCACCTGGGAGGAGGACTGTCGCGGGGATACTAACCCGGCTGAAGGACACCTTTGATACCCGCACCTCAGCCGAGATTAAGCTTAGATTCTATGGGTGCAAGCAGCGAGCACATGAGAGTATAAGGGACTATGCACTAAACCTACAAGAGGCCCTGAGAGCCATTAAGCAGACCGACCCTGATGGCGTGGGAAACGAGGACAGGCTGTTGACCGAACAATTTATAGAGGGACTATATTGCAATGCCCACCGAACCCAGTTGCGGGCAATGGCCTTACAGGATCCTCATCTGGACTTTGCACAGTTCAAGGACAGAGCCATCCGGGTGCTCCGAGAACCGGCACCGGGTGGCGTTGTGACCCACAGGCGCCCTACTACCGCTTACCACCAGGAGGCGGCGCCCTTGTCGGCAGGGCCTGTGGGAGCTGACGCGCAGGCTTTGAACAATGACCCGGCTCCAGACCTGCACCATCAGGTCCAAGAGCTAGCTAAAAGCGTTGCTGCGCTAACCTGAACTGTGCAGTCTTTACAGGTTTCCACTCCAGGGAAGATCCAGCTGGCATCCGGACCGGAGGACATCCCGTGGCGTCGACCAAGGAGGACCCCACCGGCCAGAGGAAGACCCAGCGACCGATACAACGAGGACGGACAACCCATCTGCCGCCGCTGCAATCAACCCGGACATATGGCAAGGTACTGTCCTTTAAACTGGCACAACCTGGGGTAGAGGGCCAACTAGAGATGAGCGGTGTTCGACTAGAACTGTTCGCCAATCTCAAATTCGAGCTGTTTTGGGCGGTGTTCGAGTTGTTCGACGAACCCGAACGATTTGCAAAAAATTCGGCTGTTCGAGGTTATGTTCGATAACTGTTCGTGCACCAAAAGCGTGTCCTGCATGTCTGGCGCTATTTAGAGCACCAATCATGCAGGGATTGTCTGCCACTCACTGTAATGCCACAGCCATGGTGGTTGTGGCATTACAGTGATTGCCCAAATCGATGGGAACAGTGCCAACAGTGAAACATGAAAAGCCGGCAATTCAGCAGCGGCATACACCTGTACCCGACAATTTAGAACCGAAAGAATAGAGTATCACACATAGATTAGATAGATATAAACATGTCAGCCACATATATACGAAGTACAGTGAAAGTGCTGCTTACTGTACTTGTCATTTAGCGTAAAGGATTTATCAAAAAAAATAATAGTGTTTTCATGCACCGTCTCTTTAAAAAAGCCGGCCGGCAATTCAGCAGCGGTACCCGACAATTTATAACAGACAGAATAGAGCTTCACACATAGATTAGATAGATAGAAACATGTCAGCCACATATATACGAAGTACAGTGACAGTGCTGCTTACTGTACTTGTCATTTAGTGTAAAGGATTTATCAAAAAAAATAATAGTGTTTTCATGCACCGTCTCTTTAAAAAAGCCGGCCGGCAATTCAGCAGCGGTACCCGACAATTTATAACAGACAGAATAGAGCTTCACACATAGATTAGATAGATAGAAACATGTCAGTCACATATATATGAAGTACAGTGATAGTGTTGGTTACTGTACTTGTCATTTAGTATTAAAATAAAGGATTTATTATTAAAAAAATTGGCGTGGGGTTCCCCTTAATTTTAGGCTCTAGCGGAGGTTAAGCAGACGGCTGGGGCAGATGTTTGAAGCCTGGGAAGGGGGTAATACCCACGGAGCTTCCCAGGCTACTAATATCAGCCCCCAGCTGAATACATAGCCTTTACTAGCTATTAAAATGGGGGACCCCCCCCAAAAAATGACGTGGGGTCCCCCCTAATTTAATAGCTAGCAAAGGCTAGGCAGACAGCTGGGGGCTGATATTAATAGCCCAGGAAGGGAGCCATGAATATTGGCCCCCTCCCAGGCTAGAAACACCAGCCGTCAGCCGCCCCAGAAATGGCGCATTCATAGGATGCGCCAATTCTGGCACTTAGCCTCGCTCTTCCACGCTGCCCTGGTGCGGTGGCAGGGGGTAATAGGGTTGGGGTTGATGTCAGCTTATAATGCCAGCTGACATCAAGCCCAGGTTAGTAATGGAGAGGCGTCTATAAGACACCCCCATTACTAACCCCATAGTCAAAGTTAAAAAAAACACAAACACCCAGAATAAAGTCCTTTAATTGAAATAAAGACACAATCCTTTATTGTTCTAAATTAAACCATACTTACCGTCACGCCCATTCCAGCTGAAGCCAACGATCTCCTGCAATAAAAGAAAAATAATAAAGCAACCTCATCCTTACCTTTCCATGGTTCCCACGACAGCTTCAGCTCTGCTACATCGAGATGACAGGCTGGACCGCAGCAGAACGCTGCCATCCAGCCTCTCATCCCGCAGACACTGAGAAGCGCAGGCTTGCTTGCGCTGCTCAGCGTCTCTCTGTGACGACATCCAGATGAGCCGAGTTCATGTCCAATGAACTCGGCTCACCTCATGCACGTCACTGACAGCGTGGGAAAATTCTCACGCTGAAGCGGTGAGTGCAGGAGAATTCTCCCACGCTGTCAGTGACGTGCATAAGGTGAGCTCATGTCCAATGAACTCAGCTCACCTCCTGCACGTCACTGACAGCGTGGGAGAATTCTCCTGCACTCAGCGCTTCAGCGTGAGAATTCTCCCACGCTGAAGCGCTGAGTGCAGGAGAATTTTCCCACGCTGTCAGTGACGTGCATAAGGTGAGCTCATGTCCAATGAACTCAGCTCACCTCCTGCACGTCACTGACAGCGTGGGAGAATTCTCCTGCACTCAGCGCTTCAGTGTGAGAATTCTCCCACGCTGAAGCGCTGAGTGCAGGAGAATTTTCCCACGCTGTCAGTGCTGAGTGCAGGAGAATTCTCCCACGCTGTCAGTGATGTGCATGAGGTGAGCTCATGTCCAATGAACTCAGCTCACCTCCTGCACGTCACTGACAGCGTGGGAAAATTCTCCTGCAATCAGCGCTTCAGCGTGAGAATTTTCCCACGCTGTCAGTGACGTGCATGAGGTGAGCCGAGTTCATTGGACATGAACTCGGCTCATCTGGATGTCGTCACAGAGAGACGCTGAGCAGCGCAAGCAAGCCTGCGCTTCTCAGTGTCTGCGGGATGACAGGCTGGATGGCAGCGTTCTGCTGCGGTCCAGCCTGTCATCTCGATGTAGCAGAGCTGAAGCTGTCGTGGGAACCATGGAAAGGTAAGGATGAGGTTGCTTTATTATTTTTCTTTTATTGCAGGAGATCGTTGGCTTCAGCTGGAATGGGCGTGATGGTAAGTATGGTTTAATTTAGAACAATAAAGGATTGTGTCTTTATTTCAATTAAAGGACTTTATTCTGGGTGTTTGTGTTTTTTTTAACTTTGACTATGGGGTTAGTAATGGGGGTGTCTTATAGACGCCTCTCCATTACTAACCTGGGCTTGATGTCAGCTGGCATTATAAGCTGACATCAACCCCAACCCTATTACCCCCTGCCACCGCACCAGGGCAGCGTGGAAGAGCGAGGCTAAGTGCCAGAATTGGCGCATCCTATGAATGCGCCATTTCTGGGGCGGCTGACGGCTGGTGTTTCTAGCCTGGGAGGGGGCCAATATTCATGGCTCCCTTCCTGGGCTATTAATATCAGCCCCCAGCTGTCTGCCTAGCCTTTGCTAGCTATTAAATTAGGGGGGACCCCACGTCATTTTTTTGGGGGGGTCCCCCATTTTAATAGCTAGTAAAGGCTATGTATTCAGCTGGGGGCTGATATTAGTAGCCTGGGAAGCTCCGTGGGTATTACCCCCTTCCCAGGCTTCAAACATCTGCCCCAGCCGTCTGCTTAACCTCCGCTAGAGCCTAAAATTAAGGGGAACCCCACGCCAATTTTTTTAATAATAAATCCTTTATTTTAATACTAAATGACAAGTACAGTAACCAACACTATCACTGTACTTCATATATATGTGACTGACATGTTTCTATCTATCTAATCTATGTGTGATGCTCTATCTTTCTGTTCTAAATTGTCGGGTACCGCTGCTGAATTGCCGGCCGGCTTTTTTAAAGAGACAGTGCATGAAAACACTATTATTTTTTTAAATAAATCCTTTACACTAAATGACAAGTACAGTAAGCAACACTATCACTGTACTTATTATATATGTGACTGACATGTTTCTATCTATCTAATCTATGTGTGAAGCTCTATTCTTTCTGTTCTAAATTGTCGGGTACAGATGCTGAATTGCCGGCCGGCTTTTTTAAAGAGACGGTGCTTGAAAACACTAATATTTTTTTTAATAAATCCTTTACACTAAATGACAAGTGCAGTAACCAACACTGTCACTGTGCTTCTTATATGTGTGACTGACATGTTTCTATCTATCTAATCTATGTGTGATGCTCTATTCCTTCTTGTCTAAATTGTCGGGTACCGGTGTATGCCGCTGCTGAATTTGCCGGCCGGCTTTTTTAAAGAGAGTGTCTTCTGAGCAGTTTGTCAGCTTTTGGACACCTTTGCAGGTGTTTTCTATGTGTTTCTATGTGTTTTTGTTTGCCTGCCATTGGTTTTAACGGTGTTCGACGGTGTTCTAAGGTGTTCGACGAACAGTTCGACGAACAGTTCCTCGAACATCCCGGTGTTCGACGAACCGAACCGAACCCGAACACTACGGGGGTGGCTCAACACTAGGGCCAACCCCCAGGAAAAAGATCACCAGGCCCATCGAGCTGGCGTGACAAATATGTGGGAGGACGTCCAGTCTTGCCTGTGGTACTGGATGGCATTCCTATGAGTGCCCTACTGGACACCGGGTCACAGGTCACCACCATCCCGTACGTGCTCTTCAAGCAGTACTGGAATGACTCGGATATAACCCGCTACCCTGACGACGACTTGAGTATTATTGCCAGCAATGGTCAACCCGTGCCGCAGATCGGATTTAAAGAGATGACCATTAAAATCGGTAGAGTTGAACTGGCAGCACAGGGACTGATCATTGTGGACATTGACAAGCGCGAGAGTCACCCAAAGATAACTCTAGGAACTAATGTGATTGAAAATTGTCTTGCAGAGGTGATTTTCATTTTACAGCAGGTTGCCAAGAACGCCAGCTCCGGCCAGCAGCGAGTGCTCCAGAAAGAGATCCGGGCACTGATGCGACGGCAACAAGTGGAACTCTCCGGCGGTGAGATTGGTAGCGTAAGAATGTGTGACCCTTTCCCTATTGCCATACCCCCGAAAAGTGAAATGATGATTTGGTGCCGGGCAGCTATTGGTCTGAGAGGTAGAGATTACCAGGCCATGGTAGAACCAGTCTACTCAGACAGTAGGCCCACCATTTTGACAGCACGGGGAGTAGTTGATGTACGCCATGGGAGGGTGCCCGTTCGTATAATAAACATCGGGAAGAGAGAAGTATACCTGCCCCGATATGCTACGCTAGCCAAATTATATACTATCAACCAAAATTCTATACAGTCTGTGGAACCCTTGCCTCCATCTCACCCGGAGGAAGGTAATGGCTCTACGAAAATAATGGAGGATTGGTGTCAGCAACTACATTTGGGTACTGACTCCACTCCCTCCCACCAGAAACAGGGAGTCTACCGGGTGGTTCAAGAGTACGAGAGAGTGTTTAGTAAACACCCGTTAGACTTCGGGCGAGTCAAGGGGGTAGAACACCACATCCCCACGGGAGACCATCCTCCCATAAAAGAGAGGTATCGACCCGTACCCCCTGCACACTACCAACACGCCAAGGGGATGCTTAGAGACATGAAGGAGGCTGGGGTAATCAGGGATAGCTGTAGCCCCTGGGCAGCTCCACTAGTCTTGGTCAAAAAGAAAGACAACACCATGAGAATGTGTGTAGATTACCGGAAAATTAACCGTATCACACACAAAGATGCGTACCCCTTACCAAGAATAGAGGAGTCTTTGGCTGCTTTAAAATCTGCTAACTTCTTCTCCACCTTGGATCTCACTAGCGGGTACTGGCAGGTTCCTGTAGCAGAGGCGGACCGGGAGAAGACCGCATTCACCACCCCGATGGGACTTAGCGAGTTTACCTGCATGCCGTTTGGACTCTGCAACGCCCCAGGAACCTTCCAGCGACTGATGGAGTGCTGTCTGGGACACCGGAACTTTGAGACGGTCCTGTTATACCTGGACGATGTCATCGTCTACTCCAAGACCTACGAGGACCACCTGAAGCACCTGGCGAAAGTGTTCGAAGCTCTGGCAAGTTACGGCCTAAAGGTGAAACCCTCCAAGTGTCACCTCCTGAAGCCAAAGGTGCAGTACCTGGGACACGTGGTGAGTGCTGACGGAGTGGCTCCCGAACCTGATAAGATCACCGCAATTAAGAAATGGCCAAGCCCCTCCAGCGTAAAGGAAGTGAGGCAGTTCCTCGGGTTGGTAGGCTACTACCGAAGGTTCATTCCCGGTTTCACCAAAAAGGCAGCTCCTATGCAGGACCTCCTGATAGGCCAGTCCAGGAAGGCCAAGAACCAGAAGCCACCCTTCAGATGGGAGAAGCTGGAAGAAGAGTCCTTCCGCCAGCTGAAGATGGCCCTCACGGGGGATGAAATCCTGGCGTACCCGGATTACAGCCAGCCCTTTATCCTCTACACCGACGCCAGTAACATTGGGCTAGGAGCCGTACTATCCCAGATCCAGCAGGGGAAAGAACGGGTAATTGCTTACGCCAGCCGAAAACTGCGACCCACCGAAAGATACCCTGAGAATTACAGCTCATTTAAGCTAGAGTTCCTGGCAGTGGTGTGGGCAGTCACAGAACGCTTTAAGCACTACCTCGCTTCTTCCCGGTTCACCGTGTACACGGATAACAACCCGTTGACACACCTGGACACTGCAAGACTCGGTGCCCTAGAGCAGAGATGGATGGCCCGCTTGTCCAACTATGAGTTTACAATCAAATACCGGGCAGGACGCTCCAATACCAACGCAGACGCCCTGTCCAGGATGCCAAACCTACCGGACGTAGGGGAAGATTCAGAGGAACTGGAAGAAGTTGAGCTCCCCGCGTTCCACCGTCATGGGACTATCCAGTATTCCCACCGTGTAAGAAGTAAGCAAACCGCTACGTTCAACCCCTTACCTCATTACAACTGGGTGGAGACGCAAGACAGTGACCCTGCCGTCCGTCTGGTAAAGGAGATGCTGACTCGGCCAGAAGCACGCCTTGACCCAGACGCTCCGGAGGAAGCCAAGCAACTGTGGGCTGAGAAGAGTCGACTGTTCCTTTACAAGGGGAAGTTGTGCCGCAGAATGGTTAACTCCCGGACGCATGAACTAATCTGGCAAGTAGTGGTGCCAAGAAGAGACGCAGCTATGGTGATGGAGGCATACCACGACGGAGCTGGGCATTTCGGATGGAAGAAGCTGGAGTTTCTGCTGCGCGGGCGGTTCCATTGGGTAGGCATGAGAGGAACCATCGAGAGGTGGTGCAGAGACTGTGGCCCATGCAACTTAAGAAGGAGGGACCGTGCCAGCCAGAAGACTCCCCTGCGGTCCATCATCACCAGACAGCCGTTGGAACTGGTAGCCTTGGATCATGTAAAGCTGACCCCAAGCAGAAGTGGCTACGTCTACGCGTTAACCATCGTGGATCACTACTCCCGGTTCTTGGTTGTCGTCCCCGTCAAGGACTTAACGGCTCACACAGCAGCTAGAGCCTTCCAGCAGCACTTCTGCCGTCCGCATACCCGGAGCAGGTGCTGACGGACCAGGGGCCCGCCTTTGAAGCGGAGGTCTTCCAGGAGTTCTGCACCCTGTATGGATGCCGGAAGATTAGAACAACACCCTATCACCCGCAAACTAATGGACTTTGTGAGAAAATGAACCAGGTGGTGATAGATCTTCTGAAAACATTGCCCCTGGAGGAACGCAGTCTGTGGCCTGAGAAGCTGCCCGACTTGGTGGACCTATACAACCACATCCCTGTAGGTTCCACCAACTGTACCCCGGCTTACCTAATGAGGGCAAGACCTGGTAAGCTTCCTGTTGATCTGGAGATGGGAGTCCTGACACCCGAGGACACTTCACCAGAAGCAGACTGGGACACAGAGAGGCAGCAGCAGTACCGGAAAGTACAGGAGAGCGTGGAGCGTAGTCTCTGTCAAGCTAGGGAAAGACAAGAGAAAACTTACAACCAGTATGCTCCCGCTGTTCCCCTGGTGCCCGGAGAGCAGGTCTTGAAGAGAAAAAGACGGCTCCACAAGTTGGACGACCAATGGGAGAAGGACCCGTACACCGTACTGCCCTCAAGCCACGACAACCCGAAGATCTGTACAATCAGTGAAGACGGAGGGGAAACCACAGCCATTGTATCCCGGGATCACCTAAAGAAGTGTCCCGAACAGCTACGGAACCCTGAAGAGGAACAAGAGGACTCTCGACCCGTAGAGGAAAGGGAAGATATGGTTAGTACTGTGCTCGGAGACTTCCCTCGGTCTTGGACTCAAGTCAATGGTGCTGTTGTGGTACCCGTCCTCACGTTCCTCCAACCAGCATCCCAAGTGCCTACGGAGACGCAGGTAGAACTGGAAGAACAGCCGGCCCAGGAGGCAGAAGGCCCCACACAAGCAGACCAGGAAAATCAACCCTCTGCTTATAGTGAGCCTGCCATACCCCTAGTGAGCCAAAGAGTCCATAGACGGCTGCCCAGTTTACCCTTGACAGCTCCTATACCCTGTAGCTCAGGACCAGTCAGTCAGCTCCGTAGGTCCACTAGGGCCACTAGAGGCCAGTTACCCGTACGTTGGAGGATCTAAGTGTTTAGACTGTTTATTTGTATTTACCTGTTTATTGTTGCTTGTGTATAATTATGTGTTTCTAGTTAATTGTAGGAGTCTTTGGTGGATTTACCGGGAATCCTTTGTGCATATAGTTGGAGCGTAACCCAGGACGGACTTAAGACTGTTAAGGACTCGGGGCAGGACAGACCCCTACCTGGTTACGTCTCCCTGTTTTTGGTGAAATGGACACCCTTGTTTTCTTGAAAAACTGCACCCGGTTGCAGACACGCCGTGACCATCCTAATGTTTTTCTTTATTGCGTTGTTTCTGTTTGTAATTTGTTATGTTACAAAAATATGTTTAGTCCCGGAGTACTAAATTTCACTAGGTGGGAATGTGACACCCCAGGGGTCTGGTTGCCACAGTAATAGAGATATTACGTCTGAGAGCAGGTGGGAGGTCTCTTGGCCAGGAATCCTATGCATGCCACACCTCCTGCCCAGTCCTGGGAGGGGAAGAACTTCCCCTATAAAGCTGGGGCTGAGGCAGGGTTAGTGAGAAGAGTAGAGAGAAGAAGAGGAGCAGCATAGGAAAGAAAGATCAGGAGCTCTGTGGGAGCAGTGCTAAAAGGAATCAGGGGCTGGCAGCTGAAGAGCTCGCCCTGATTGAAGAGTTACTACCGGACCCGGAGTCCGAGGCTGTGGGGATTAACCCAGACCCAGCAGCAGAAACCGCCCGGCAGGGGATTTCAGGTCCTCTGGCCAAGAAACCCGAAGGCACGGTCACACGCGTGGGACCAGCACCGCCGTCGTGGAGCGGAAGCCACTAGAAGGCCCCGAGTCACCGGCCATACGGGTGAGCACCACACGGTACACTCAGGGATGTGGGCTACCTTTACCCGCCTCTAGCAAGGGAGCCAGAAGAGTACAATTAGTTGGGGAGGCCTACAACTCCGCCTGGCCAAGGGGGATCCCATCTGCTCAAGGACTGACCAGGCCCCGACCACTAGCCAGTACTCCGGGAGGGTCTATCTTTGTCACCAGTAAAGACCCTGAACTACACCGCATCGTCTCTGAGTGGTTCCTACTACCCCCATCATCCACGTCGGCTGCCCTGAGGCCATACCCCTCCCGTTGGGGGTTATACCATCCACGCTGCACCATCCTTCCACCGGCCTCAGCGGTCTGCCCTGCAGCGGCAGCTCCATAGCTGCATTCAACGGGTGGCGTAGTCGTCCTACATCTACTGCTAATATACTGCCACTCAGCTTGACTCCCTGGGCATGGACCGGGTCACCGCCACGAGACTACTACCCCTATCAGATCCGGCTACGGGTAAGCTCCCGCGTGCGCAACGCTACTCAGCACAGGCTCAGGGGCGCATCACTATACACCTTAATAAAATCCTTGAGGGGTATAGTTTCCAAAATGGGGTCACTTGTGGGGGAGCTCCACTGTTTAGGCACATCACGGGCTCTCCAAACGCGACATGGTGTCCGCTAACAAATTGAATGGAAAATCGGCTCAAATTGTTAGCTGACGCCATGTTGCGTTTGGAGAGCTACTGCGTGCACACACATTGGAGCTCCCCCACAAGTGACCCCATTTTGGAAACTAGACTCCCCAAGGCACCTATCTAGATGCATAGTGAGCACTTGGAACCCCCAGGTACTTCACAAATTGATTTGTAAAAATGAAAAAGTGAAAAAAAACCACTTTTTCATAATTATGAATCAATTTGTGAAACACCTGGGGGTTCCAAGTGCTCACTATGCATCTAGATAGGTGCCTTGGGGTGTCTAGTTTCCAAAATGGGGTCACTTGTGGGGGAGCTCCAATGTTTGGGCACACAGGGGCTCTCCAAACGCAACATGATGTCCGCTAACAATTTGAGCCGACAATTTGTTAGCGGATACCATGCTGCATTTGGAGAGTTCCTGTGTGCCCAAACATTGGAGCTCCCCCACAAGTGACCCCATTTTAGAAACTAGACCCCCCAAGGCACCTATCTAGATGCATAGTGAGCACTTGGAACCCCCAGGTGTTTCACAAATTGATTCATAAATATGAAAAAGTGTTTTTTTTTCACTTTTTCATTTTTACGAATCAATTTGTGAAGCACCTGGGGGTTCCAAGTGCTCACTATGCATCTAGATAGGTGCCTTGGGGTGTCTAGTTTCCAAAATGGGGTCACTTGTGGGGGAGCTCCAATGTTTGGGCACACAGGGGCTCTCCAAACGCAACATGATGTCCGCTAACAATTTGAGCCGACAATTTGTTAGCGGATACCATGTTGCATTTGGAGAGTCCCTGTGTGCCCAAACATTGGAGCTCCCCCACAAGTGACCCCATTTTGGAAACTAGACCCCCCAAGGCACCTATCTAGATGCATAGTGAGCACTTGGAACCCCCAGGTGCTTCACAAATTGATTCATAAATATGAAAAAGTGGTTTTTTTTCACTTTTTCATTTTTACGAATCAATTTGTGAAGCACCCGGGGGTTCCAAGTGCTCACTATGCATCTAGATAGGTGCCTTGGTGTGTCTAGTTTCCAAAATGGGGTCACTTGTGGGGGAGCTCCAATGTTTGGGCACACAGGGGTTCTCCAAACGCAACTTGGTGTCCGCTAACAATTTGAGCCGATTTTCCATTCAATTTGTTAGCGGATACCATGTTGCATTTGGAGAGTCCCTGTGTGCCCAAACATTGGAGCTCTCCCACAAGTGACCCCATTTTGGAAACTAGACCCCCCAAGGCACCTATCTAGATGCATAGTGAGCACTTGGAACCCCCAGGTGCTTCACAAATTGATTCATAAAAATTAAAAAGTGGTTTTTTTTTCACTTTTTCATTTTTACGAATCAATTTGTGAAGCACCTGGGGGTTCCAAGTGCTTACTATGCATCTAGATAGGTGCCTTGGGGGTTCTAGTTTCCAAAATGGGGTCACTTGTGGGGGAGCTCCAATGTTTGGGCACACAGGGGCTCTACAAACACAACATGGCGTCCGCTAATTATTCAAGCAAATTTTACAATCAAAAAGTCAAATGGCGCTCCTTCCCTTCCGAGCCCTGCCGTGCGCCCAAACAGTGTTTTTTCCCCACATATTGGGTATCTGCATGTACAGGGGAAATTGCACAACAAATTTTGGGGTCCATTTTTTCTTGTTACCTCTGTGAAAATAAAAAAAATTGGGTCTAAAGTAACATTTTTGTGAAAAAAGTTAAATGTTCATTTTTTTCTTCCACATTCAAAAAATTCCTGTGAAGCACCTGAAGGGTTAATAAAGTTCTTGAATGTGGTTTTGAGCACCTTGAGGGGTGCAATTTTTAGAATGGTGTCACTTTTGGGTATTTTCTGTCATAAAGACCTCTCAAAGTGACTTCAAATGTGATGTGGTCCCTAAAAAAATGGTTTTGTAAATTTTGTTGGAAAAATGAGAAATCGCTGGTCAACTTTTAACCCTTATAGCTCCCTAACAAAAAAAATTTTTGGTTCCAAAATTGTGCTGATGTAAAGTAGACATGTGGGAAATGTTATTTATTAACTCTTTTGTGTGACATATCTCTCTGATTTAAGGGCATAAAAATTAAAATTTTGAAAATTGCAAAATTTTCAAAATTTTCACCAAATTTCCATTTTTTTCACAAATAAACGCATGTGATATTGAAGAAATTTTACCACAATCATGAAGTACAATATGTCACGAAAAAACAATCTCAGAAACAGGGGGATCCGTTGAAGCGTTCCAGAGTAATTACCTCATAAAGTGACAGTGGTCAGAGTTGTAAAAATTGGCCTGGTCATTAACGTGCAAACCACCCTCGGGGCTTAAGGGGTTAAAAATGCTTGTTTATTGTATTTTTGTTTAAGACCCGGATCCTCTGGTGATGAATCACAGCGCATAGGGTTCATAATCTCACTTTTGCGCAAAGAACCTCAGGGATGGGCCTTTTCTCTCCAACCTAGTGATCCGTGCTTTAGATCAGTGGATAGTTTTTTTTCTGCTTTGGGGTTGTTGTATGATGATCCTGATCGTGTCTCATCTGCTGAGTCTGAATTAAGACGTTTGAGGCAGGGATCAGGTAATGTGGAAAATTATTGTACTCACTTCCGTCGGTGGTCTGCTCAGGTGGGGTGGAACGATTCAGCTTTGAAAAGTTTGTTTCTTGCGGGGCTAGGTGAGAGGGCTAAGGATCTGCTGATTGCTTATCCTTCACCTGGAAACTTGCAGGAGGCAATGCAATTAGCTATACGGGTGGACAGGAGACTGCGTGCAAGGGTTAATGAGAGTAAATCCTCTGCCATGTCAGCTCCGAGTCTTGAGAGGGTCTGTACTGACACTAGAGAGCCGATGGAGATTGGGGCGATGTCACCCCGCTCTCAGGAAAAAGACCACAGATTTTCTGAAGGTTTGTGCTTTTATTGCGGTGGATCTGACCATTTCATTAAGAACTGTGTGCTTCGTATGAACAAAGAAAAAAAAAAGGTCAGTTACGCCCGTATAGCCTGTTTAAATACTAAGGGTGTACTTCTTTCTGCTACTAACACTGCTCAGGAAGAATTAATTGAATTTCGGGTATTTGTGGATTGTGGTTCTACTCTGAATGTGATTGATCAGGGATTCTTGGAAAAACTTAAATTAAAACCCAAACCTTTGTCGATGGCTCTCCCTTAAAGAGTGTTACTCACAAGGTCTGTGAATTTCCCCTCACTATTAATGGTATTCACCAAGAGAATTTGGATTTGGCAGTATTAAATAATTTGCCTTCTCCAGTAGTGTTGGGGTTACCCTGGTTAAAATTGCACAATCCTGTACTGGATTGGTCTATCAATGAAATTAAGTCCTGGAGCCCTAAGTGTTATGACAAGTGTTGTAACGGGTGCATTGCTGCTGTGGATAAAGGGGAATTACCTGTACCTGTTCCGGATTTTTGGAAAGTTTTTCTGAGAAGGAATCGCAAATTTTGCCTCCCCATAGAGACTATGATTGTACCATTGAATTTGTCCCTGGAGCGACTCTTCCTAAAAGTCATTTATTTAATCTTACTATTCCTGAGAGAAAGGCTTTGGAGGAATACATACAGACAAGCTTGGCCGCCGGTCACATTAGGCCTTCCAAGTCTCCTGTGGCTGTTGGATTTTTTTTTGTAAGAAAAAAGGACGGCGGTTTACGTCCTTGTCTGGACTTTCATGAGATTAATAAAATTACTGTACGCAATCCTTACCCACTGCCATTGATTCCTGATTTGTTTAACCAGTTAGTGGGGGCCAATTGGTTCTCTAAAATTGATCTCCGGGGGGCATACAATTTGTTGCGCATGAAGGAGGGTGATGAATGGAAGACTGCTTTTAACACTCCTGTGGGTCATTTTGAGAATCTGGTTATGCCTTTTGGTCTTACCAATGCTCCAGCATTTTTTCAGAATCTTATTGATGACATCCTTAGACCTTTGATCGGCAAAAATGTGGCTGTGTATTTGGATGACATTTTGATTTATTCGCCGGATCTGGAGTCTCATTGGCGGAGCGTACGTGAGGTATTGCAGTTATTGATTGACAATTCGCTTTTTGCTAAGCTGGAGAAATGTGAGTTCGCTGTTCAGAGAATTAGTTTTTTGGGCTACATTATCTCCAGCGAGGGCTTTGAGATGGATCCGGTTAAAGTTCAAGCTGTGCAGGAATGGCCTAGGCCTATTGGTTTGAAATCGATACAGAGGTTTTTGGGTTTCGCCAATTATTACAGAAAATTCATAAAAAAAATTTCTATTATTGTCAAACCACTGACCGATCTCACCAGGAAAGGTGCTAATGCGTTTCAGTGGACTTCTGAGGCAATTGAAGCTTTTGTGTTTCTAAAGGAGAGGTTCACCTCTGCTCCCATCCTTATGCAGCCTGATGTGACTAAGCCGTTTTTGGTTGAGGCTGATGCTTCTTCTGTGGGGGTCGGTGCGGTGTTGTCTCAGGAAAACAAGGATGGAGTACATCCCTGTGCCTTTTTTTCAAAAAAAATTTCTGAGACTGAACTTAATTACGATATTGGTAATTGGGAATTGCTGGCTATTAAACTCGCATTTGAACACTGGCGTCATCTCTTGGAAGGTGCTGAATTTCCCATTCAGGTTTTCACTGATCATAAAAATCTGATCTATCTTGATGCTGCCAAGCGCTTGAATGCCCGTCAGGCTAGGTGGGCACTTTTTTTCTCGCGGTTTAATTTTTCTGTTACTTACATCCCGGGTACCAAGAATGTTAAAGCTGATGCTTTGTCTCGCAGCTTTTCTCCCATGGTCGGTGCTGAGGAGGAGGAGAGCATTTTACAAGAAGGTGTTGTGATTGCTGCTTTTCACTCCGTTTTGGAGGATGAGATTCTTAAAGCGCAGGAGAATGCCCCATCTAACACTCCCCATGGGAGGTTGTTTGTGCCTAGGAACTTTAGGAGAGATTTGTTTGTTGAGTGTCATGAGTCTCAGTTGGCAGGTCATCCAGGAATTTCTGAGACCAGGAGACTTGTGGGTCACAGTTTTTGGTGGCCTGGATGGCAGAAGGAAGTCATTAAGTGGGTTCGTCAATGTACTGTGTGTGCTAGATCTAAGTCTTCGCATGCTCCTGCTGCGGGGTTGCTTTGCCCTCTGGAGGTTCCTAGTGCACCTTGGACACATCTGGCTATGTACTTTATTACTGACCTTCCCCCCTCTGAGGGTTTCACGGTCATCTGGGTGGTCGTGGACCGTTTTAGCAAGATGTGTCACTTGGTTCCCTTCATCAAACTGCCCTGCGCTAAGTCATTCACTAAGGCCTTTGTCAAGGAAGTTGTCAGACTACATGGCGTTCCTACTGACATTGTTTCTGATAGGGGACCTCAGTTCGTGGCTCATTTTTGGCATGCTTTTTGTGACAGGTTGGGAGTTCATTTGTCGTTTTCATTCGGATATCATCCTGAGTCTAATGGCCAGACAGAAAGAAAGAACCAGGATGTTGAGCAGTTCTTGCGTTGTTTTGTGGCAGACAATCAAGAGGGGTGGTCTGAGTTTCTGCCACTTGCTGAATTTGCTCTTAACAACCATACATCCTCTTCTGCTGGGTGTTCGCCTTTTTTTTGTTGTTCTGGGAGACATCCGTCTTTTGGGTCATTCTCCAAATTGGTATCGGCTGTGCCTGAGGAGGAGAGTTTTTCCGGTGATTTGGAAAGAGTTTGGACGGATGTGCGTGGTAATCTTCAGGAGGCTAACAAAAAATCTAAGAGGTACTTTAATAGGAAATGGCAAGAGGTTTTGTTTGCTATTGGTGACATGGTTTGGTTGTCCTCTAAGAATCTGCGATTGAGATTTCCTTCTAAAAAATTGGGTCCCAAGTTTGTAGGGCCCTTTAAGGTGCTTCAGATAGTTAACCAATCTGCTGTTAGGTTGGAGGTTCCTACCTCCTGGAAGATTAATCCGGTGTTTCATGTTTCTCTGTTGAAAAGAGCTGATGTGTCGGATGGTGACGCCTCTGCCACTGTTCCTCCGGTGGTGGAGGATGAAGAATATGAAATTTCCCGCATCCTAAATTCTAGACGGTATAGAGGGAGTTTGCAGTATCTCATCGCTTGGAAGGGTTTCGGACCCGAGGATGACTCATGGGTGAGGGCGGATGATGTTTCTGCTTCCAGACTTGTCAGAGCGTTTCACAGGAGGTTTCCTGATAAGCCCGGGCCTAGGGGATCCGGAGGATCCTCTTAGAAGAGGGGGTACTGTTAGAACTCTCCTGTTAGGTTTCTTCTAGTTTGCTGGTCACATGACCTTTTTTGCCTATTTAATCCTGCTCCGCCCTCCTGGCCTTGCTGAACTTCATTGTAATTTCTACTCTTGAGCTAGCTTGGTGCTCTGTTACCTTTCTCAGTCAGTTTTGCTAGGTCTTTGGACCTCTATGTTCTATGTTGTTTGTCTGTCTTATTTCTGCTACAATTTCTGCTAGGAGGTGTCCATCTCTCTCCCAGTCCCTAGTTCTTGTAGGGATCCCTTCCTCACATCTATAGGTCTTTGTTCAGACTAGCCGAGGACTTTAGCGGGTCTGATCGCAGGATCAGGTTCCCCGTTACATCGTAGGGATCCAGCTTAGTTCTATTGTAGGGACAGATCTCCTGTCTTTCCTTAGTGCTTGTAGCAGATCATAACAGTAGACATGTGAGAAATATTATTTATTAACTATTTTGTGTGACATATCTCTCTGATTTAAGGGCATGAAAATTCAAATTTTGAAAATTGCAAAATTTTCCCAGTAAAACGCAAGTCATATTGAAGAAATTTTACCACTATCATGAAGTACAATATGTCTCGAAAATACAATCTCAGAATCAGCGGGATCCGTTGAAGCGTTCCAGAGTTATTACCTCATAAAGGGACAGTGGTCAGAATTGTAAAAATTGGCCTGGTCATTAAAGTGCAAACAACCTTCGGGGGTAAAGGGGTTAATAGCGCGATATTAGGGAAATATAGCCATCAGACTAGTTCCCTGATCAACGCCCATCACAAAATCTAATACCCATAACCTGTATTATTATATTTATCGAGAAAGGCTTCTTGAATTTTAGTATTGAATGAACAAAATAGAAATCTAACTCCAAATCTATCTGATTAACTCAAAATTTATTCCACAGCAGGACAATGACCCCAAATATCAGGACAATATCATTAAGAACTATCTTCAGTATAAAGAAGAACAAGAAGCCATAGAAGTAATTATATGGCCCCCACAGAGCCCCGATTTCAATATCAATGAGTGATCATTGAGATTTGCACAAAGCTATATCCACAGAATATCTTGGGGTTAGTTCTTCAAGATGTTTGGAACAACCTCCCTGTTGAGTTCCTTCAAAAACTGTGAGCAAGTGTAACTAGAGGAATTGATGCTGTTTTGAAGGCAAACGATGGTCACACCAAATATTGATCTGATTTACATTTCACTTTAGTTCTTTCACTTTGCATTTTGTTAATTGATAAAAGAAAACTATTAACACTTCTGTTTTTAAAAACATCCTTACTTTGCAGCATTTTTCCATACCTGCCTAAAACTTTTGCACACTACCATATATACTCTTTTACATTATTTATTTGCTTATGTCTTTGATTATGCCTACTACCAATTTACATAAAAAGATGCAATCTATTAAATATGCATTTTCATTCTTTTTAGGGTATAAGCACCAAATATGGATCAGGATTTCCTGAATGCAATAGAGTAAGTACTTTGTGTACAAACATTCAATAATTACAGATAATTCTGACAATTAATTAATCTTTATTTGTTATTTAGCAACTGCATAATGAATATAATAAAGGAATACATGTATGAAGCACTATTTTTCTTTGCAAACTATAAACATCAAGGTAGACCCTGACAGACCTCATTATAAGGCTATGTTCACGTGATCCTATTTTCGATCACTGTGCAGTCCATGGACAAAACTGACAGTACTCAGAACACTATTATTCAATTTTAGCTGCTCAGATGACAGTTTTTGAAAAACTATCTGTTTTTTTCTGGGTGAAAATATGGTGATTATTTTTTACACTTGTATGAACTTAGCCTTTGGCAGTTGGATTTATGGGACACTAATTGTATTTGTCATGTGGGGGGAAAAGTAGAGCAATGTGACTACTGTTAAGAACAGACACAATGTAACAGACTAAGGGCCTGATTCATCAAGACTGGAGTTATTCACGCAGGTCTTGATGAGTGGGCATGCTGGAGTCTGTCATATTTATTCACGAAGAGGTGCATACCTTCATGAATCTGGAGCATCTGACAAGTAGCATGCAGCTCAGAATTAGACAAGCTGTGGTGTCATGCTCCTGCCGCACACCCATCACGTGCGAAGCTGGGAGAAACTGGCGTGAAAAAGCCAAAAGTCAAAAAATGTAGGCGCATCTCCGAGTTGAATCTAAACTTTGCAACTTTTAAAAACTTTTAAGCTTGAATTATGGTGTGAAAGCTTTGATGAATCAGGCCCTAAGATTAACAAACGTATTATTTAAAAATAACCTGTCAACTGATTCATGCTGCCTGTGATTCAGACAAGATGAATAAACTGACAGGTTTCCTTTTACATAACAAAACAGAGTATTTTATAGACCTATAGCCTCAATCAACACCAAACAAAACCATTGTTATTGGGCAACTTCTGTATTAATGGACTGGAATCTATCAGTTTACTGGTTAATCCTAATGATTTTCAATGTTGATCATTCCAAAAGCTATATCTAGGAAACATACATTCAGATCCCAGAATAGTTTCTGAAGTTTGTTTACTTTACCTATATTAAAACTTTTTTTTTCTCTTTGTTTCCATGCATAGCGGAAAATCTCCGCCAACCTGTGACAAATAAAAAACTCTGTAATATTCGTACTATCAAAATTCGCTACTGGTACCCTGCAGTCAGTCCACTCCTGGTCATATGGCTATAGCAGTGTCATGGCTATGGTAGCTTTGTCTGCAATATTGTATCACAAGACAGGCTTCTCTAAATGGCAGCTGATGTTGTTATAATAAGTATACAATTTACTAATATAATATTTGTAATGGATGTAAATAAGCATTGCATCAATGTTACATGGGATTGTACCCAAATATGGCGTGTCACTACTCACAGATAAGCCATAAGGCTGGGTAATTAGCGGTCCGAGGTTTAAAGCCCGGAGGGTACATGATAGACAGAGGGTTGAGTCAAAGGCATAGTCAGGTAACAGTCTGAGGTCAGAATTCCAAAGTAGCGAATCCTGACAAAAGAGCTATGCAAACGGATGGTCAAGGCAAATCCAAGGTCAAGCAGCAGACAAGGTCAAGCAGCAGACAAGGTCAAGGCAAATCCAAGGTCAAGACTAGGAGCACAGAGCAAATACACACTACTTGAGCAAGGATTGACAGAAATCTAAGGCAGAGAGACAGCTAAATAGCCAGGGAATTACTTCAAACAGGAGACACATGGAGGAACCCCCGGCACACCCTGGTCCTGATTTAACAGCTAAACTGTCACTCAAGACACTGACAGTTCAGCACACCCCAGCTTCCAATTGGACGGCTGAGTTGTCTATCACCTTACTGACAGCTCAGCACGCCTCTGCCCTAGACTGGACTGCAGAACAGTCATTCACTGAGTCCAAACACACTGCTAGGTGTAATCGTGACACATGGCAACATTTTAGGAATCCATGAGACAATAGCATAAGCTAAACATTCCCATTATTATATTAAGGAATTTAGAAGAGAGTCGTCTTAAAGGAAATCTGTCAGCTGATTCAGCAGCATAAATCAGAGCCTGGCTGTAAAATTGCAACCAGGTACATTTTTCTCTGAAACACCGTAGCATATATATAGTTTGAAGATCCAACCGAGGACCATAAACTAGGAGAAGACAAGACTATCCAATGGCTGACTTCTCCCAGCCCTGCTCCAGTTGATTGACAGTTCTCTCCCAATGTGCACAAAAGGAAAGGAAGTGACTTGTCAATCAACTAGAGTGTTGTGGGAGAAGCCGGCTGTGGGCAAGGCCATCTATTCAGCTGACAGGTTCCCTTTAAAAACTTTTGGAACTTAGCAAAAAAGATTTTTTTGCTTATTAAGAAGGATATTTCAGCAATAATTACCACCTGTAGTCTTCATATCCTTCAATTCTGTATGTCACAATATGGAGCAAAGAGAGCAAATCCTTTAAAACTGGATAAAGTGTAAATGTTTTATAACACTACATGGTGTCACAATATATGCCATCTCTGTCCTGTATTAGTGGTGTGCTGGCACAACATGCAGAATCCACTCAACCTATTAATATTGGTAGCAGACCAAGTGCAAAATCTATTTACGGTAAGTACACTTATTCTTTTTATTCCAAGCTATGAAATCTTAATTCATCAAGCTCACTATTCTAATGGGATACTCTGATGCAACAGAGCAGATGGTGCTAAGCACCAGATAGGAAAAGTAGTAAACTTGATGATTATAAAGACTTCTGCTCACAGTAGTGTTACAGCTCCCTAGAACTTGCAACTTGCATTGTAGTTCTCTGCTGTGCACCCGTGCCCTAAAAGTGCTCTTGAAAATCATAAAAATAAACTAAAAGCTTTAATCTCATAGTAGGAATGATTTAATGATTTGCCAGGAATCTAGTTTGTCTTGTAATCCAAATACAACAGTACAGACATGAACTGGCCGGTACAGTGTGGAAGGACTTATTATAAGCTCTAATATACACATAGTATGGCAGTATATAGAGACACTGTATAAAAACCAAATTGCAGCAAGCTCCATCAGATGCCATACATCCCAACAAGTTTTTTTTGTAGAAGTACTTTTTTGGTGCAGTTAGAGAAAATGTGGTCCAATTCATTGCATCCCACACAGAACTATGTGGCCTGAGATATGGATCTTTTTTGCACAATGCATAGTGGGTCAAAATACAAATGCCTGTAAAAAAAATTAAAAACTTTGCTTGTTAAAGAGAATCGGTCCCCAGGTTAAAAATGGCCAGTTTTTTACATTACTACTGCTACTCCCCTTAGTATACAATTTTTTTTGTCTTTTTAAATCTACCATACGGTTGCAGAGATATGGGCCTTTTTATGTAGCGCTAATTTTTATGGTCTTTATAAGGGGGCGTGGCTTACAGGGTAATAATACAGACACACCCTATAGAATTCTGTGAGCCACACCCAATTGGTAAAGACCATAGCAATTAGCACTAAATAAATAGACCCATATCTCTGGAATCATATGGCAGATTTAAAATGAAAAAAAAAACTGAATACTCAGAGGAGCAGCAGAAATAAAATAAGAGAAAAAACTGGTCACTTTTTACTTGGTGATCTGTCCTCTTTAATTATGAAACTCTTCCAAAATAATAATCGCTCAGACATTCCTAATTGTACGGGACAACACTGAGATGTAAACAGTAACGTAGAGTCCGATGGGCCCCGAACCACAATGTGGAACTGCCCCCCCCCACTCTGCATGTTGGTAAGATGTATGGGCCCTTGTAGCGTTCTAAATCCTGTAAGGACATACGAGTTGCACTCCCTCCCCCATTATGTAGTAATGTCCCCTATCTTGTGCTCCTTCCTGGTATATATGTCCCACATCCTGGACCCATCCAAGTATATATACAGTTATATGAAAAAGTTTGGGCACCCCTATTAATCTTAAGCTTAATGTTTTATAAAAATTTTTGTTTTTGCAACAGCTATTTCAGTTTGATATATGTAATAACTGTTGGACACAGTAATGTTTCTGCCTTGAAATGAGGTTTATTGTACTAACAGAAAATGTGCAATCTGCATTCAAACAAAATTTGACAGGTGCAAAAGTATGGGCACCTCACCAGAAAAGTGACATTAATATTTAGCAGATCCTCCTTTTGCAAAAATAACAGCCTCTAGGCGCTTCCTGTAGCTTTTAATGAGTTCCTGGATCCTGGATGAAGGTATTTTTGACCATTCCTCTTTACAAAACAATTCCAGTTCAGTAAAGTTTGACGGTCGCCGAGCATGGACAGCCCTCTTCAAATGATCCCACAGATGTTCAATGCTATTCAGGTCTGGGGACTGGGATGGCCATTCCAGAACATTGTAATTGTTCCTCTGCATGAATGCCTGAGTAGATTTGGAGTGGTGTTTTGGATCATTGTCTTGCTGAAAGATCCATCCCCTGCATAACTTCAACTTTATCACTGATTCTTGAACATTATTGTCAAGAATCTGCTGATACTGAGTGGAATCCATGCATCCCTCAACTTTAACAAGATTCCCAGTGCCGGCATTGGCCACACAGCCCCAAAGCATGATGGAACCTCCACCAAATTTTACTGTGGGTAGCAAGTGTTTTTCTTGGAATGCTGTGTTTTTTTGCCGCCATGCATAACGCCTTTTTGTATGACCAAACAACTCAATCTTGGTTTCATCAGTCCACAGGACCTTCTTCCAAAAAGAAATTGGCTTCTCCAAATGTGCTTTTGCATACCTCAGCCGACTCTGTTTGTGGCGTGCTTGCAGAAGCGGCTTCTTTCGCATCACTCTCCCATACAGCTTCTCCTTGTGCAAAGTGCGTTGTATAGTTGACCGATGCACAGTGACACCATCTGCAGCAAGTTGATGCTGCAGCTCTCTGGAGGTGGTCTGAGGATTGTCCTTGACTGATCTCACCATTCTTCTTCTCTACCTTTCTGATGTTTTTCTTGGCCTGCCACTTCTGGCCTTAGCAAGAACTGTCCCTGTGTTCTTCCATTTCCTTACTATGTTCCTCACAGTGGAAACTGACAGGTTAAATCTCTGAGACAGCTTTTTGTATCCTTCCCCTGAACAACTATGTTGAATAATCTTTGTTTTCAGATCATTTGAAAGATTTTGAGGAGCCCATGATGCCACTCTTCAGAGGAGATTCAAACAGGAGAACAACTTGCAAGTGGCCACTTTAAGTAGCTTTTCTCATGATTGCATACACCTGGCTATGAAGTTCAAAGCTCAATGAGGTTACAAAACCAAAAAAAGTGCTTTAGTAAGTCAGTAAAAAGTAGGTAGGAGTATTTAAAACAAGAAAATTATAAGGGTGCCCATACTTATGCACCTGTCAAATTTTGTTTGAATGCAGATTGCACATTTTCTGTTAGTACAATAAACCTCATTTCAAGGCAGAAACATTACTGTGTCCAACAGTTATTACATATATCAAACTGAAATAGTTTTTGCAAAATCACCAATTTTTATAAAACATTAAGCTTAAGATTAATAGGGGTGCCCAAACTTTTTCATATAACTGTATCCCCCATCCTGGTATATATGTCCTACATTCTGGTATATATGTTCCCCTTCCTGGTATATATGACCTCCATCCTGGTATATATGTCCCCCATCCTGAGCCTCATCAAGTTAAATATGTTCCCCATCCTGGTATATATGTTTCCCTTCTTGGTGTATGAGTTCCCAATCCTGGGCCCATCCTGGTATACATGTTCCCCATCCTGGTATATACTGTATATTCCCCATCCTCGTATTTATGTCCCTTATCCTGGGTCCCATCCTGGTATATATCCTCCATCCTGGTATTTATGTCCCTTATCCTGGGTCCCATCCTGGTATATATATCCCCCATCCTGGTATATACTGTATGTCCCTTATCCTGGGCCCCATCTTGGTATATATGTCCCTTATCCTGGAGTATATATATCCCCCATTCTGGTATGTATGTTCCCCATCCTGGGCCCTTCCTGGTATATATATCCCCCATCCTTGTATATTTGTCCCTTATCCTGGTATATTTATCCCCATCCTGGTATATGCCCCCATTCTGCCACTGTTCTTAAATGCGTAGAAAAAAAATAAATGATTATACTCACATTCCCTCCATTCCTCCACCGCGCGGCGTTCTCTTCTGAAGCCGGCAGCTGACTTTAGCATGCAAGCGATGGGAGAGCATGACGGCACTGCCATGCGCTCCCAGTCACACGCACTCCGACATTATGTGCTGGCCTCTGATTGGCCGGTAGTGTGTATTGCAGCGTATGGACCCCGTGGGTCTATGCACCACAATACACTTCAGCTGAATGTGTGTCCAAGGACGCACATCGGGTTAAAGTTTGCGCTGGCATTGGTGGGCCTCTCACCTTCACGGGCGCAGTCAAGACCTCTGCGACCACGATCGTTATGCCCACTGGATATACTCATTAAATTGGAATTTTGCTCATGTTACAGACCAAAGGAAAAGATATGCACAGTCTTTGTCCCAGGCAGATAGCAACTTTCAACATCGAGTAGAGGTAATTATACTTTTTATACTTATTACGCCACGTGTCAATAAATAGATTCATCACATTTATCACATTTTAAAAACAATGCAGATTATTTATCAGAACAGATCCAAAGTAAATGTGGACTTTCAGCTTTATAAAGCGCTTTGGAAAAATTAGAGCTGGATTATGATTAAAGGGTTTTCCTTACTATACAAATTAATTTTAATGTTAGTATAAGGCTATGTGCGCATGTTCAGGAATTGCTTGCAGGAATTTCTGCAGCGTTTCTGTACCTCTTGGCAGCAAAAACTCTGCGGAAAATCCATAGCGTTTTTGATGCGTTTTTTGTGCGTTTTTGCCGGCGGATTTGCCATGCATTTTTCCAATGCATTGTATAGGCAAAAACGCATGCGGAAACGCACAAAGAATGGACATGCTGCGTTTTTTTCCACACATGAAATCCGGTCAGAAAAATTCCTGATCATGTGCACAGAACTTGCAAAATGTCATGGGATAAGGTATGCAATGCGTTTTTGGCCCATTGCCGCCCTGGAAAATCACACTAAAAATGCACTGTGTGCACTTAACCTAAGTTTGTTTTGTTAGAAAGCAAAAAAAAACATTACTCACCTCCTGGAACAAGAGTATTTACCGTACTTAAAAGAAAGTACGGTATTTTTTTTTTTTTTCTCATGGAGCTAAGAACTGACAGGTAGGTAGTTGCTCAGAGCAGTCATGGACCGCCACTCCTGTCGGCGATTCTGCTGCTTCAAGTCAACAGAACTGCTCTTTCGGGCTGCTCTGGCGGCGGGGCGTGACTGCCAACATCATGCTGATTGACAGCCAACTCCCCGCAGTTAGGCAGTGGGGAGCTAGCTGTCAATCAGCATGACACCGTCAGTCATGACCCATCAACCGATCAGAGCGGAAGAGAAGAAGCTGCTCTGTCGACATGGTGTCACTGGAAACCACAGAATCGCTGGGAAGAAAGGTCTGTGACAGCTCTGAGTCAGCAAAGATCGGCCCCTGGCAGAACACGCATGTAGTTCTGTAGAAAGACGTATACCCTTTCTAAAGAAGCAATTTAGCAAAACATGCGTCATGTTTTTTTTTGATAATTATGGTAATTGCATACTTTCATCTGATATGTGATTTTTCTGTTTGCTATTTTTCCCACTGGATTGCTGGCACCAGCGTGCCTGGAAGTGTGCTACCCCATTATGAAGCACTAGCACTTTACTTATTTATTGACCTCTGTTTGGGGCAGGTGCACATCTCTGCACGAGGCTGTCAATTCTAATTTATTTATTTATGTGCATTTAGTCACCTTGCACTTTATCAACCTATTAACATATCTGTTGTGCAATGTATACTTTTTTGCATCTAGTCACCTTGCACTTCATCAACTTATCTCTTGTGCAACATCTCTTTGGTTTATTCGTATTTCCATTTGGAATAATTTAGGTTAACACCACTAGGGGGAGATAGTATATTATTTACATTTGTTGTGTATATGATTCATCTATTTCATATTTCATTATTTATTTATATTACTTTTCTCCATGTGGATCATTTATGAAATCAGATTGTTGTATTAATTGATGAGCGCATTTTTTGAGGGGCACAAAAAATCTGTTGCACAATTGCCATTTATATCAGTCTCTGCAGTTATCTTTTTTTATCTCGAACTGGTTTTTATTGTTTGCTGTATATTTGTATTAATAAAGATGGATTATGGAATTAGGAGAATGGGAATAGTTCTTATTGGCGAGTTGTAGAACACGCAATTAGTTAGCAACTACCTGCCTGTAAGTTCTTAGGTCCATAAGAAAAAAATTAAATAGTCCCTGATAACCCTTTTAATTAGCTTTATATGAAACTGAACTGAATGTGTATGTTTCCGAGAAAGAGAAATCAGATTATGAGCCCCATAGAGACTGATGTGAGTGATACCAATTTCCCTACAATTTTGATTTCAGCACCTGTTGACATGTGAACTTGATAATCGCCTGCAAAATGTCCAGGATTGCCTGAAACATCTCAGTTTATTACATGCAGAAGGGAAAATTTGGGGTCAGGAGATGATTCTCCAAGTTCATAATGGAGAATTAATACTGGCAGACCTGGAATCTCGGGTAAGATGTTTGCTTCTATGTTTTACAGAATTAATAATGTAATGTTAAATGTTTTTCTAGTTAAAAAGATAACTTCTTATAAAATATTGGCAAGTAATCATGGAAAGCTGTTTAACTCTTTGAGGAATAAGATCTTCAGATGCCTGAATGCCCACAGCAATATGTCACCTCTACTATGACATGTTCTAAAGGTGAATATTTGATTTGCATTATTCTTTAGCTATACCATAGTTGGTACTTTAATGTAATACTAAAACAAAATCACAAATTTTTCACATTTATGTACAGTAGGGGAGAATCATAGAATCATAGAATGGTAGAGTTGGAGGGGACCTCCTGGGTCATCTGGTCCAACCCCCTGCTCAAAGCAGGATTCACTAGATCATCTCAGACAGATGTCTGTCCAGCCTCTGTTTGAAGACATCCATTGAAGGGGAACTCACCACCTCTCGTGGCAGCCTGTTCCACTCATTGATCACTCTAACTGTCAAAAAGTTTTTTCTAATATCTAATCTGTGTCTCCTCCCATTCAGTTTCATCCCATTGCTTCTAGTCTTTCCTTGTGCAAATGAGAATAAAGATGATCCTTCTACAATGTGACAGCCCTTGAGATATTTGTAGACAGCTATTAAGTCTCCTCTCAGTCTTCTTTTTTGCAAGCTAAACATTCCCAAATCCTGTAACCGTTCCTCATAGGACATAGTTTGCAGACCGGTCACCATTCTGGTCGCTCTTCTCTGAACTTGCTCCAGTTTGTCGATGTCTTTTTAAAAATGTGGTGCCCAAAACTGGACGCAGTATTCCAGATGAGGTCTGACCAAAGAGGAGTAAAGACCGATAATGACTTCACGTGATCTAGACTGTATGCTTCTGTTAATACATCCCAGAATTGTAATGTGGAGGGAAAGTGGCATACTGTGTGGGCGTTTACTGAGGGCGATTGAACTGGGTGCTACAGTCTATTGGGGCACAACATTTTGCACCCCCTGCCAATTTCCTATGCTGCTTGCACTGTGAAATGATCCCTTGCACCCACAAGCTGTCTTCATAGGAGGACTAACATGGCAGCAATTCCGGCCTTTGGGCCACAGCCCCACTATCAATATTTGGCCACGGCCCCACTGTCAATATTTGGTCAGTATTTGGTCAGTATTTTTTCTCAGGACTGGGAGCCAAAATCAGGTGAGGAACAATCAGAGAAAAGGTATAATAGAAACAAGTCACCAAATCTGCATTTATCACCCACTCCTGGTTTTGGCTCCCACTCCTGAGAAAAATTACTGACCTAATACTGATAGTCGGGCCGTGGCTGTAGAAGGCTGGTAAACCATCAGCACCCCTCGATTGTGTCATAGTGAGCCGATGGGACCCAGTGCATGAGCACACCGGCGATCGCACTATTTAAATGCTGCTTTCAGTGATTGAGCGACATCTGAATGGTTAAACAGCAGCGATCAGGTCTGGAATTTTACAGGCAGATGCGAGGCTGTGTACGAGTATGTGTGGAGCCCACTTATTTGGCTCCATACACGAGGGCCCTCACTGTGATGTACAGTTACATAAGGGTGAGCATAAGGATTAATATTTTTTTATTTTAGTTTTTTTTATAATTTTATTATTTTCTTTTACATATAATAATATATCTTTATTTTTGCACTTTATTTTTGTACTGTTTATTTTTGCATTTTATTTTCCTGTGGACATAACTATTTGAAATCTTGTCTTTTGAGAGAATGACATCATTAACTTCACCTTATAAATGCACTTAAAAACAAACAATTCCAAGGACAATGGAATAATGAAAAAAAAAAAGCAATTCCGCAATTGTTTTCTTGGTATTGTTTATGCGGTGGAGTAAAAAAGATCCTTCAGGTCAGAATGATTACAGCAATACCAAACTTGCATAGTTTTATTTTTATTTATGGTGACAAAAAATTTGGAAAGTTGTAAAAAATATTTGGTTTTCTGAGAACAAAAACATTTTTATTTTTTTTCAACGGTGGAACTGTGTGAGGGTTTGTTTTTTTGCATTGTGAGCCAAAGTTAGAATTTTTTAAAAAAACTTTTTTATATATGTTACTTTATTTCTTAGTTTCCTTAGGGAACTTCAAACTGCGACAATTTGATGCAGACTAAATTACACACGTGGTCAAAATTATTGGTACCGCTCATTTAATGAAAGAAAAAACACAATGGTCACAGAAGTAACTTGAATCTGACAAAAGTAATAATAAATTAAAAATCTATGAAAATGAACAAATGAAAGTCAGACATTGCTTTTCAACCCTGCTTCCACAGAATTAAAAAATAAATTAAACTCATGAAATAGGCCTGGACAGAAATGATGGTACTCTTAACTTAATATTTTGTTGAACAACCTTTTGAGGCAATCACTGCAATCAAACGATTCCTGTAACTGTCAGTGAGACACCTCTCGACAGGTATTTTGGCCACTCCTCATGAGCAATCTGCTCCAGTTGTCTTGTGTTTGAAGATTGCCTTTTCCAGACAGCATGTTTCAAAGATGCTATATAGGATTTAGGTCAGGTCTCATAGAATGCCACTTCAGAATAGTTTGTTCTGTAATGTTTTCCTCTTAGCCATTCTTGGGTGTTTTTAGCTGTGTGGTTTTGGGTCATTATCCTGTTGCAAGACCCATGACCTGAGACTGAGATCAAGCTTTCTGACACTTGGCAGCCATTTCTCTCTAGAATACCTTGATAGTCTTGAGATTTCATTGTACTCTGCACAGATTCAAGACACCATGTGCCAGATGCAGCAAAGCAGCCCCAAAACATAACAGAGCCTCCTCCATGTTTCACAGTAGGGACAGTGTTCTTTTCTTGATATGCTTCATTTTTCCATCTGTGAACATAGAGCTGATGTGCCTTGCCAAAAACTTTCATTTTTGTCTTATCTGTCCATAGGGCATTCTGCTTTGTGGCTTGGCAACATGTAGTTTGGCAAATTCCAGTCTGGCTTTTTTATGATTTTTTTCAACAATGGTGTTCTCCTTGGTCGTCTCCCATGAAGTCCACTTTGGATCAAACAACAATGGATGGTGTGATCTGACACTGATGTTCCTTGATCTTGAAGTTCACCTTTAATCTTTTTAGAAGTTATCCTGGGCTCTTTTGTTACCATTCGTATTATCCGTCTCTTTGATTTGTCATCAATTTTCCTCCTGCGGCCACATCCAGTGAAGATGGCTACAGTCCCATGGATCTTACATTTCTGAGTAATATGTGCAACTGTAGTCACAGGAACATCAAGCTGCTTGGAGATGGTTTTATAACCTTTACCTTTAACATGCTTGTCTATAATTTTCTTTCTAATCTCCTGAGACAACTCTTTTCTTTGCTTCCTCTGGTCCATGTTGAGTGTGGTACACACCATGTCACCAAACAGCACAGTGAGTATCTGTAGCCCTTATATACAGGCCCACAGACTGATTTCAAGATTGTAAACACCTGTGATGCTAATTAGTGGACGCAACTTGATTTAACATGTCCCTTTTGTCACATTATTTTCAGGGGTACCATCATTTCTGTGGAGGCCTATTTCATTAGTTTAATTTTTTTTTTAATTCTGTGGAAGCAGGGTTGAAAAGCAATGTCTGACTTTCATTTGGTCATTTTCATAGATTTTTAATTTATTATTACTTTTGTCAGATTCAAGTTATTTCTGTGACCATTGTGGGTTTTTCTTTCATTAAACAAGGGGTACCAACAATTTTGACCATGTGTGTACATTCTCCAAAGAGGCCCAGGCAGAGGCTGGGTTTAGCTTAATGGAGATATATGGCAGCCACAGGGGCTTTCAGCAGGTTGCCATGACAATCTATTCAGGTGCACCATCAATCAACCAACAGAGGCATTTTAATGGTTAAAGAGCACAAATCAAAGGAGATAGCGCCTGTTACCATAGCTGATACTATTATGCCTTACATTTGGAAGGAGTTAAAAGAATTATGTCATCAGAAAATTACCTATTTTTTATATCAAGCTTTTAGGTACCGGTAAATATATTTTTAAAGAAATGTTGATACTTTTTAATAACCCTTTTCCATTGCAATTTTTCACTTTTTTGCTTTCATTTTTTTTCTCCCCTTCTTTCAAGAGTTATGTTTTTTTACTTTACATCAGTGTAGCCCTATGAAGGCTTGAGGCCAAATTATTTTTTTATATTTTTAAATATAAAAAATATTGTTTTTTTTTAGTTTTCTTAGGGAACTTGAGCCTGTAATCTTCTAATCACTTGTTCTATAAGATGCAATACAGCAGTATGGGCTGGGCTTCACAGGAGTACCAAGATGGCAGCCATCGACACCCAAAGATCGCATTGTGGAGGGGATGATGTCGGGCCTGGAATGGCACACCCCTGGAACTGTGTGTCCTTTAATGCCATTGTCAGAGATTGATAGTGGCATTTAAGGGGTTACATAATGAAAGGAAACATCTCTATGCACAGTAGATAACCCAGGATCCACCATTCACAATAGATAATATCACAGATCACCTTCTGCCCCTCTCATCACAATTAACTTAGCCTAAGGGCTCATGCAAGCACAGGCCGCTAATGCATTGACTGGCCGCGGGTCTCCCAACTCGAGCTTGACAGCCTCACAGAAATATTTGAAGCTGTCATGCTTGGGCCGGGAGTGCCGTGGCCAGTCCATGTGTAGGGATGTGCTCTGCCTTACCCTGTTTTTGCCCCTGAAGACAACAGACGCATGTGAATACCGTCATGCGGTTTTATATGTAACAGTAACATGTGTCCAATGTAATTTAATGTATTATGGTGATTTACAGTATAAGGTTTTAATATATAATGTGAATATAGCATAATGATAAGTTTAGGACAGCATAAAAAATAGCATAAGGATAATAGGTTAGCATTTAACATAGGAAATGGTTAAGATTAGGTTTAGCCCACTTACTGGTTGGAGTGAGTTCAGTGTTAGCTAGTGAAGTGTATAGTGGAGTCCAAGTTAAAGTGGGGTGGGTGCTAGGGGCAGCATGGACCAAAATTCAAGGCAATGGGAGGCCAAATGGAGATACCTGATGGACATTCCAACAGCATCCTGTGCCTAGGGCTTGGGCCAGATACCATGGAGCGGGCTTGGTCTTCTGATATCACAAGGTCAGTGGACATGAAAATGCATGGGGCCGGTCCCGGGTGCACTGCCAGAGTGGACAATAATAAATCCATGAGACTGACCGAATCAGTGGGCTTGGGAGTACTCCAGAACGAATGGGTGGCAGAACAGAAGAGGAGTTGTACTAAAGAGGAAGGATGTGTGAATTTCTGTGCCCTATTCCACCAGTACCCACCTAATGAACTTGGACTGTTTAGTAAAAGTTTGCCTGTTGAAAAGAACCTGGTGTGCCATGCACTGTGAGTGGCGGGTCCTGAGGACGGAAGCCTGGAGAAAACAGAAGCCTGCGGCCTGCAAGTGAGTGTGATGATCTCCACACCCTAAAGCACAATGGGACTGGGACACTCCTTATCTGCACACAAAGCACAACCAGACAGCAGCTTCGTCACGACTACCGCTTTGCAGCACTTCAACATGCATTGCGATCCAAGATCAGACCAAAATCTACGAATGTCAGCATGAGTCCTAAATCAGAGCATGACCAAAAAGTACGAACAGAACGCATTCACTCACATCACCGTGGGGCCACTAGAACCCCTCCAACTTAATAACAAACAGATAGATGATGATGATGCTAACCAGGCCATGTTTGATCTCTATGTAACGGTAAAATCATGATAAGAAATATGACGTCAATATCTACCGCAGGGAACCTTCAGAGGATATCTTTTAAGTTGGGGATCTCATAAAATTCAAACAAACCCAGCACGTCCCACAATCCGCCACCACATGAGCTCATCAAGGGGAGGTGTATGGGCGTAACTTTGAGCTAATAAAAAGCAGTATTTGGGTCTGGGTCATTTGTCAGTCCTTGGAAGAAGTAGTTCACTGTGGTTCTGACAATTTTCAGAGTGCTCCCCTCTGCTAAGCTCTGAGCCATTTCCATGACCAGGTTTAGTTATTCTTTTTTGTTATTCCTTTTCATTTTATCTAATTGTATATATTGTATTGTTTGTTCCCATTTTGTATCATCTTGTATATTTTTTATAAACACTACCTATCATTCTGGATTAAATATATAAAATTTAATAGCTCTGTTCCTCCTTCTCTGTAAACCACGCCATACGGTATCTGTAACGGGTGTCCAATCGGCCTGTATAAACGATAGATGGTGGCAGCTAGTAGTTATTTTGTTATTGCGGAGCTGGCAGTCCATATGTGGGTATATACATATATCCCATGCATTGGAATCGAAGGTGTACAGTGGCATGTAAAAGTTTGGGCACCCTTGGTCAAAATTACTGTTATTGTGAACAGTTAAGCAAGTTGAAGATGAAATGATCTCCAAAAGGCGGGCACCCTTGGTCAAAATTACTGTTATTGTGAACAGTTAAGCAAGTTGAAGATGAAATGATCTCCAAAAGGCCTAAAGTTAAAGATGACACATTTCCTTTGTATTTTAGGCAAAAAAATATACTTTCAAAAAGGAAAATGGGCCGATGCAAAAGTTTGGGCACCCTGCATGGTCTGTACCTAGTAGCACCCCCTTTTGGAAGTATGACAGCTTGTAAACACTTTTTGTAGCTAGACAAGAGCCTTTCAATTTTTGTTTGGGGGGATTGTCATCCATTCTTCCAGTTCTGTGAGATCACTCTGACTCCAAACATTATGTAATGTACTATTAGGATTCGGCTGTTTTCACATTCTCTCCTGTCTTCATATTATAACTCCTTATGTAATTTGCATAGACACAGTCAGGTTCCATTCTCTTCTGCTTCTCTCATTGTTTCAATTGAGAAAAGCAGAAGAGAAAGTGGTTGGCATGTGATTGTCTCTATGGAAATTGTGTAAGGAATGGTAATGTGATACGCATAGAGAGTGTAAAAACAGCCGAATCCAAACAGTATTCTAAAGCCCCCCATCACACTAAGTGAGATCGTTAGCGAGATCGCTGCTGAGTCACAAGTTTTGTGACGCAACAGCGACCTCAGCAGCGATCTCGCTACGTTTGACACGTAGCAGCGACCAGGCCCCTGCTGTGAGATCGCTGGTCGTGTCGAAATGGCCTGGACCATTTTTTGATCGTTGAGGTCCCGCTGGGTAGCATGCATCGGTGTGTTTGACACCTTACCAACGACCTCGTTGGTGACTCAGAACTGAGACACATAGGCGTGCATTTGCGTTGCATCATTATACAGGTCGCTACGGGTCGCCGTATCGTTGCTGCGTCGTTGGGAAGATCTGACTGTTTGACAGCTCACCAGCGACCGCACAGCGATGCAGCAACGATCCCTGCCAGGTCGTATCGTTGTCGGGATCGCTGTAGCGTCACTAAGTGTGACGGTACCTTAAAACAAAATCAGAATATATTTTTGAGAGTGAAAATGACATTTCCCTTTTTTTTTCCCAATGTGGTGTGCCAAAGGGCTTAATTATATAACTTGTGTATAGTGTTCAGTTTTTATCAACATAACATGCTGTTTAATGAATTTGGCAAAACTATGAGAATAATATACAATTTCTAATCCACAGAATTTTTATTCTGACATATTCTGTTCCCATATCTTTATAATATGCTTGGTTTTGCTCCTATATCTATGCAGTAAGCTTGGTTATGTTCCATATGTATGTTGAAAGCTCAATTCTGGTATTGTATCTATGTAGAAAGCTTGGTTCCGGTACCATATGTATGGAGTAAGCTTAATTCTGTTCCTGAATCTGTCCCATGATTGGGACATTTACGGACTATAATGACCTTTTTACAGTTGCTATGTACTGCTGTTTGTTTGCATAGCTGTAAGGTTTACCTTACTTATGTTTGTCCCCTCTCTCTCTGTCTCCCTCTCATGTGACTGGCTGAAGCTAACCCCTCTCTTCTTTTTCCTCAATCACTTCCTCTTTCACCATCTTGGCACCATCAGAAGCTCATGTGCTCTCAGCTTGTCTGAGGAAAGTTCCCTTTTACCTGCTGCCATTGTTATGCATGTATTCACAAGATTCCTGTAAGAAAATAAACCCTCTTCTGGATTCTCCTCAACGTGTGTGCCTACAGCAGAGTTAAGCTATCTGCGACCATCGTCATTGTAAGCACAGGTGAAGAGACCCAGCGTCTCACAGAGCCATATTTACAGACACAGGTCATGTTGACAGAGCAATTGATCTGCTCTCTGAAGCACAGGAAATGTTGCTAGCAGCAAACCTCAGACCTGACAACACCTTGCCATCACCCCCAAGTTTTGTTCCTGAGGACCCTTGTTCTGTCAATGCTGGCAGCACACTTAAACTTGAGGAACTAGTAACTGACAGAGAGACCAGACCCGTCATCTCTTTACGCAGCATACCTGTGACTCCAAAGTTGAAGCTGAGGCCTCATCTTCGAGACCTGACAACAGATCAGGTGGAGGTGTTGGTCTGCTTCTTTCAACAAAATGTACTTTTCAGGTTATCCCCCCAGTGCCCTCCCTTATCTTCCCTTCTTCTGAGGCCCACACAGTCAGACTCTACCGGCCCTTCTCCCTGCGAGTGGCGGTTGTCTATCGCCCTCCAGGTCCCTCCCGTCAGTTCCTGGATCACTTTGCTGCCTGGCTTCCAAATTTTCTATCCTGCGACATCCCCACGATAATCATGGGAGATTTTAACATCCCAATTGGCGATCCTCTTTCCCCATCTGCCGCTCACCTTTTATCACTAACCTCCTCCTTCGGCCTTTTACAGCTTGCTAATTCTCCTACACATGAGGACGGGAACACATTGGACCTGATCTTCTCCCGGCTTTGCTCAGTACATGACTTTACTAACTCTCCCCTTCCACTCTCTGACCATAATCTTCTTTCATTCTCTGTCAAGAACTGTGACTCTACTCAAGACCCCCCCACTTTCCACACTTATAGAAATATACGCGCCATTAACACCCAGAAATTTCTGAAAAAGTTGCAATCATCATTGGCCCCAATCTCATCCCTCTCATGTCCCGACTCTGCATTGAAGCATTATAGCGAAATAATGCTATGCGCCCTGGATGAAGCCACACCTCCTACACAAACAACAATTCGGCATAGACGGCGACAACCCTGGCACACACCTCAAACACGTCTTCTCCAGCGGTGTTCCAAATGCGCTGAAAGGCTGTGGAGAAAATCTAATCTGCCCGAAGATTTCCTCCATTATAAATTTATGCTGAAAACATATAACTCTGCGCTTCACCTCTCCAAACAAACCTACTATAACAACCTCATAATCTCACTTTCCAATAATCCTAAACGACGCTTTGACACGTTTCATTCTCTCCTCAATCAAACAGCACAGGCCCCGATCACAGACCTCAGCGCAGACGATCTGGCCAATTATTTCAAAGAAAAAATTGACCATATCCGACGGGAAATTTTCTCCAAATCCCCAAATGTTATGCATGCTCTCCCCCGCCACATTGTATCTTGCTTACTTTCTGATTTCGAACCAGTCACGGAAGATGAAGTGATCAGGCTCCTTGCATCTTCTCGCCCTACCACCTGCATCCGGGAACCCTATTCATTCACATCTCCTTGAGTCCCTTGCTCCAGCTGTCACCACTCACCTAACTAAAATTTTCAACCTCTCCCTCTCATCTGGTATCTTTCCCTCTTCTTTTAAACATGCCAGCATACATCCATTACTTAAGAAACCATCCCTTGACCAGAACTGCACGGCCAACTACAGACCTGTCTCCAATCTTCCCTTTATCTCTAAACTCCTGGAACGCCTGGTCCATTCCCGTCTAATCCGCTATCTCTCAGACAACTCTCTTCTTGACCCTTTACAATCTGATTTCCGCTCTTTACATTCTACTGAAACTGCCCTCACTAAAGTCTCTAATGATCTACTAACAGCTAAATCTAATGGTCACTATTCCCTGCTGATTCTCCTGGATCTCTCTGCAGCATTCGATACTGTGGATCACCAGCTCCTCCTCACTATGCTCCTCACTATTGGCCTCAAGGACACTGTTCTCTCCTGGTTCTCCTCCTATCTCTCTGACCGCTCCTTCTCTGTGTCTTTCACCGGCTCCTCCTCCTCTCTCCTTCCCCTTACCGTAGGGGCTCCTCAAGGATCAGTCCTAGGCCCCCTTCTTTTCTCCTTATACACCGCTCCCATTGGACAAACAATCAGCAGATTCGGTTTTCAGTACCATCTCTATGCTGATGACACTCAATTATACACCTCTGCTCCGGACATCACCCCTGCATTACTACAAAAGACCAGTGATTGTCTTTCTGCTGTGTCTAACATTATGTCCTCCTCAAAAACATCTCAAGAATCAGGACTTTTCTCACCTTTGACTCGGCAAAAACTCTTACTGTCGCTCTTATTCATTCTCGTCTGGACTACTGCAACTCTCTACTTATCGGGCTCCCTCTTACTAAACTCTCCCCTCTCCAATCCGTCCTCAACGCAGCAGCCAGGATCATATTCCTCGCCAACCACTACACCGATGCCTCTTCCCTGTGCCAGTTATTGCATTGGTTGCCCATCCAATATAGAGTTCAATTTCAACTTATCACGCTTACCCACAAAGCGCTCCATGCTTCAGTACCCCCCTACATCTCCTCCCTTGTCTCAGTCTACCACCCTACACATGCTCTCCGTTCTGCCAGTGACTTAAAACTAAAATCCTCCATAATCCGAACTTCCCACTCCCATCTCCAAGATTTCTCGCATGCTGCGCCAATTCTTTGGAATGCACTACCCAGGACAGTTCGATTAATTCCCAATACCCACAGTTTCAAGCGGACCCTAAAAACCCATTTCTTTAGACTGGCGTATCGCCTCCACACACTATCTGTCCATCCCAGTTGTCCGTCCCAGTTTTCCCCCATATTAAAATCTTCTTAAATTTCAGGCTCATACCAACCATGCACATAATAGCCTCGGTCAGGACTGCACACATACTGGCAGAGGACCAGTCCATGTATTATTTATCCTATATAGTATATCAAGGCTGCATTATACAATATATGTACATTCTACCTTTTGTGTCTCCCCCATTTACTCATAGACTGTAAGCTTGCGAGCAGGGCCCTCACTCCTTTCGATATGAGATATGTTTATTCTGTATTGTTTGTATAAGTCCCACCTAAAATTAGTAAAGTGCTGCGGAATATGTTGGCGCTCTATAAAAATAAAAATTATTATTATTATTATCTCTCTGGACGCTGCTTGAGCTGGTCACCGGTTGTGCAGGCTGGTATTCACCTGATGTGTACCGCCAAGTGCTTCATGGGAGAAGGCATCACATGAAGGACATCGCTTCTGGACACGGCTTACGGCGGGGAGCCTACCGCTATATTCCTCCAGCTGTGTTTGGACATTGAAAGTTCTCCAGCGGATTGTTGGGTTGGTGGAAGTGTTTGCACGTTGTGGCTTCTCCAATCCGAAGATGGGTTTCATTTGGACTCGGACTATCCGGCTGTTGAGGACTTCAGGCCTCCAACTAAAAAATTGAACTACACCTATTGAACTACAACTGTTGTTGTTATTGTTAGCATACCTGTATGTTTCTTTCGTTTCTGTCTTTCAGGTCTACTGTGATATCTCCAACAGACACCATGTCAGGAATTATTGAAATCTAAAGATTTCAAATGGGGAGTGTTCTGTCCCATGATTGGGACATTTACGGACTATAATGACCTTTTTACAGTTGCTATGTACTGCTGTTTGTTTGCATAGCTGTAAGGTTTACCTTCCTTATGTTTGTCCCCTCTCTCTCTCTCTGTCTCCCTCTCATGTGACTTGTTGAAGCTAACCCCTCCCTTCTTTTTCCTCTGTCACTTCCTCATTCACCATCCTGGCACCATCAGAAGCTCATGTGCTCTCAGTCTGTCTGTGGAAAGTTCCTTTTTACCTGCTGCCATTGTTATGCATGTATTCACAAGATTCCTGTAAGAAAATAAACCTTCTTCTGCATTCTCCTCAACATGTGTGCCTACAGCAGAGTTAAGCTATCTGCGACCATCGTCATTGTAAGTACAGGTGAAGAAACCCAGCGTCTCACAGAGCCATATTCACAGCCACAGGCCATGGGGACAGAATAGTAAAAAGGAAGCTCATGTGCTCTCAGTCTGTCTGTGGAAAGTTCCTTTTACCTGCTGCCATTGTTATGCATGTATTCACAAGATTTCTGTAAGAAAATAAACCCTCTTCTGGATTCTCCTCAATGTGTGTGTCTGCAGCTGAGTTAAGCTGTCTGCGACTATCGTCATTGTAAGTACAGGTGAAGAGACCCAGCGTCTCACAGAGCCATATTTACAGACACAGGCCATGGGGACAGAGTAGTTCTGTTGCTGCATCTATGTAGAAAGCGTGATTCTGTTCCCATATTGATGTAGTAAGTTTTGTTCTGTTCTCGCATTTATGTAGTAAGTTTGTTTTTGTTCCCGTGTCTATGAAGTAAAATCAATTCTGCTCCTTTATCTAAGCAGTAAGTTATTTTCTGTTCCTGTACTTATGTAGTAATCTCGGTTCCGTTCTCGTCTCTGGCTTCCTATATCTATGTAGTCAGCTTGGTTCTGTTCCTGTATCTATGTAGGTAGTAACCTTGGTTCTATGCTTATATCTATGTAGTAAGCTCAGTTATGTCCCAGCCAGTTATTTTTAAAGCCTGTTACCTCTGCTTTTTTAATATAGCGGCCAGAGATACTCTGGCACCTTAGTTTTCTGGAGCATCATGGTTTTGCATTTTATATATTAAACAAGGCTTAAAAGTCTCCTCACATTAGCATGCCAGGCTTGTCATATCACTGTCCTCAAGAAGAAACGTTACCACTTGGAATCCAGTCAGATGTCTCACACCCAGCCAAACCAGATCTCACACTTTCCACTGTTGATGGGCAACAACCCGAAACACAGGATCTGCAAATTGAGAATCTGGTTTGGCTTTCATCCTAAGTCATGTGGCAAGGCTTGTTAAAGGGTCGATATAGACATTTAGGATTGCTACTTCCAATAGGTGGCACTAGAGTTCTAGTTCTCTTACTCTCAGAAGTGGCAATTTGTATATTTAATTTCCCAGAGTGGCATTGCAAGGCATAAAAGTCTCCTCACATTGGCATGCCAGGCTTGGCATGTCACCCTCAACAAGGAGAAACGTTACTCCTTGGACAACATTATTAGTTTCATACCTTCAAGGACTGCTGAGATTGGAGGACAAATGTGAAATCATTACCTAGTTTGAGACAGCTAAGGCCACATGCACATGTTGAGCATTTGGTGAGTTTTTTAACCTCAGTATTTGTAAGCTAAAACCAGAAGTGGGTAAAAAAAAATGTGGTGACGTGTTTCTATTATACTTTTCCTCTGATTGTTCCACTCCTGGCTTTGGCTTTCAAATACTGAGGTATAAAACTCACCAAATACTCAACATATGCACATAGCCTTAATAGTTATGTCTTTCATTACTTTATTTTCTCAGTTTCCAGAAGAAAGATAGGGATAAAACTTATTTTTGAGAAATATAATGTATAAACCTTATAGAATGCAGCCCTTGCAGCTCTTATGTGCGCATTCTATTTACGTACTGAAATTTGGAATCAGCTAAAAAAAACACGTATTGATAGAAAAAAAGATTTGTACCTTATTTCTCTTTTGTATTTAATAGCAGATTTGACAATTAAACCAGTATGTTAACCCAGCCTTGAAAATACCGAAACCTTGTATGTTCATTTTGTATGTTCATATAGTATTTGCTGCATTATTTAGCCTTGGGAGCGGAGTGTACTGTGATCTCTTGTATGTTCTTACAGCAACTTGCGCTGTGAACTATAAACTTTGCTATGTCCTTGCCCTGCAATTACTGGCTTTCAAGATGTCTGTTTTACAATATTAAAGAGTAATTTAAAGTGTAACCATAATTTTATTTCTTATTTCATAAATCAATAATACATGAAAATGAGCAACTTTGTAATATATTTTATCAGAGAAATCTGCTTCTTTCTCCTAATGTATTGATCTTTTACTCTCAATTCATGGATAAAATCTGTAAAATCTGTACTCAGTGAAGATAGATGTTCATGTTACTGAGATAGGAGATAACAATTGGTGTTTATAAAGTTTTATGTTGAGGGGAGGAGCAGGAGACAGAAAGACATTCTACTACAGATTCCATCGAATGTTATAAGCACCAACTGCCATCCCCTCATCTCAGTCATGGGAAAATCTGTATTCACGTAAAGGGGTATTAACATCTCCAAGATGCTATTACAATATGTAGTAGATGTAATAATAATATTAGCAAATACCTCCAATTAGAAATGGAGTATAGTTTTTCTTATAAGCTATGTGGCTTACCCCAGGTGCAGGCATTCCAGTAGCTTAGGTACCCATGGTTACAAGCACTCACATAGTGACAGTTTGTTAGTTGTTAGTTGTCATAACTATGGATACCTAAGCTACTGTAATGCCCTGAACACGGGTTAAGCGCCATAGCTAATCAGAAGATCTATATTACATTTGTAATTGGAGGTATTTGCTAATATTATTATTATTATTATTACACCTGATCTTAGAGATGGAAATACCCTATTTAAACAGATTTTACCCTGGAATTGAGAATTTTGAGAATGAATGATCAGTCCAGGAGAAGGAAGCAATTCTCTCTGGTTACATATGTTACAAAGCTTCTTATTTTCTCATGTACTATTGATTTTTGAAACAAAAAAAAAACAATGGTTACGCTTAAATTCTCTTAATGTCCCAATTTATAACTAACACATAAAGTAGCACTCTGCAACGCTAACTGCAGAGTGCTACTTTATTTGTTAGTTGTATATGGAGATGGCTGCTCCTAATAAGCACCTGTTCACATCTATTTCTTGTTTTGGAAGTTACAGTCAATCTTTTTTGTTTAAATGTCCCAACTTATGATGTGCCATACATAATGGGCATATATGTGAGTCCCTCACTTTAATGACGTAAATTCCAGCAAGACATTAATCCCAAGCACACATGCAATTTAGTCATAAATTGGTAAGCAAAGAAAAATGTTCCAATGGCCAAACCAATCACCGGATTTAAACCCTATAGAGCACCTTTGGGATGAGTTAGGGCGACAAGTTGGGGCCCGCACCCATAGCAATAAATATGAATTTGCAGATTTGCAAATGGAATGGAGCAAGATCCCTCAAGATGTCTTGAATACTCTAGTGGCTTCAATACCCCGTTTGTGCAGTAATTAAAGTAAGTTATGGCATTGTTACAATGAATTACTCACTATGTTGTGATCAATAAATAGTTTATGCAAAACTTTTGGCAGTCAGTTTTCTTTAATTAAATGTCCATACCTACTGTATATTCAAAAGCATTTTGGTTAAAATTAAGGTCTTGCATGATGACAACTTCATGCACTTTCACTTCATCACCAGGGAAATGGCATCACCACAACCAGACAGAAGTAATCACACTAGAAAAAAAATGCAAAACTTTTGGTGGCCACTGTGTATTACAAAGTTTCATATTTTAGTTTTGATTTATGCATTTTGTAAAAATGACAGTGACCATTTAATTGATGCATACAAATTTAATCTCTAGACACTGTATGAACTATTTCTATATGTAGAATTACTAAAAAGAAGAGAAGTTATACCATTATGAAAAAAGTATTATGGGAAAATCTTTTATCTTTGTTATATATTAAAATAATATCTGTCCATGTCTTATAGGAGAGTCTGGAAAACATTCCATTGCAGAATATTGAAAACTGTCGCGCTGTGTCTGGGACCCACCCTTACAATTCTCTGTTTGTGATTACTGTCCAGAATAAAAGAAATACAAATGTTTTGATATTTCAGTCAGAGGAACACCCAGTAAGTTGTATAATATAATAGTATATCACCCATAACCGCATATGTTAGTCAACTAACACGTCTGCTATGTCCTATCATTTAGGCTAACACCCTACAAAGAAAACTGGAGAAGGCTTTGTCTCAACAGAAAGAAGACCAACAAAATAAAGATAACACTAGGTATGATTTGAAACTTGCCAAACGCTATGTTACATACTGACCTCTGCCCATTATTATCTTTCCTGTAAAACTGGGAGAATTTCCCAAACTACTTATCATTTTTATATATTCAGTGGGACAGATTTACTAAAAAAACTGTCTAATTTTTAGACACTAAAGAGTCTTTATCAGAGTGGTTCATTGGTGGATGACAAATTTAGGACATTGTTAGAGATCTAGTCTAACTTTATTACCGTAGTTTACTTGTGTCAGCATAATAAATCTCCCCAATGTTTACATGGTTTAACTCTTTTCTGACATGTGAAAGACATGTATCTCACACATCTGGTGCTGATGTAAACATGGTAGTCAAGGCTGGGTTTCATATGAGACAATTATTTCCCCTATATCAAGGATGTCAAACTCAAATACACGGAGGGCCAAAATGAAAAACTTGGACAAAGTCACGGGCCAACCAGTATAAAGTATAATGGGCCCCATATAGTCCTTCATATAGAATAATGGGCCTTACATAGTCCTCCATACAGAATAATGGGCCCCACATAATCCTGCATACAGTATTATGGGCACCACATAGTCCTCCATACAGAATAATGGGCCCCACATAGTCCTCCATACAGAATAATGGGCCCACATAGTCCTCCATACAGAATAATGGGCCCCACATAGTCCTGCATACAGTATTATGGGCACCACGTAGTCCTCCATACAGAATAATGGGCCCCACATAGTCCTCCATACAGAATAATGGGCACCACATAGTCCTCCATACAGACTAATGGGCCCCACATAGTCCTCCATACAGAATAATGGGCCCCACATAGTCCTCCATACAGAATAATGGGCCCCACATAGTCCTCCATACAGAATAATGGGCCCCACATAGTCCTCCATACAGAATAATGGGCCCCACATAGTCCTCCATACAGAATAATGGGCCCACATAGTCCTCCATACAGAATAATGGGCCCCACATAGTCCTGCATACAGTATTATGGGCACCACGTAGTCCTCCATACAGAATAATGGGCCCCACATAGTCCTCCATACAGAATAATGGGCACCACATAGTCCTCCATACAGACTAATGGGCCCCACATAGTCCTCCATACAGAATAATGGGCCCCACATAGTCTTCCATACAGAATAATGGGCCCCACATAGGGGTGATGGTTTTGATGCAGAGGGCCAAATAAAACCACCATGCGGGCAAGATTTGGCCCACAGCCCAGAGCTTGACATGTATGCCTTATATTATTATTATTACTACTATTTATTATCATACCGCCATTTATTCCATGGCGCTTTACATGTGAAAAAGGGGTATACATAGGAAATAACAAGTACAATAATTTGAACAAAAATGAGTCACCGACTGGTACAGGAGAAGAGAGGACCCTGTCCGCAAGGGCTCACAGTCTACAAGGTTTACAAATCTACAATACCTCTGTATTGAAGTATTAGAGCAAGCGATCAAGCAGGTTCACATCCCCTAGGATATTAAAAAAAGTATTCTTTTTATACATATAATCATGAACGCCATAACATAACTCCACAAAAAACAATGGTATAATTATTTCACCGCACTTGGAATTTTTTTCCTGTTATCTAGTACACTGAATGGTAAAAGGAACTGTTATATTCAAAACGTTAACTCCTCCCACAAAAGATAACAAGCCATAGTTAAGTCAATGGAAAAATAAAAGTTATGGCTCTTAGAAGAGGGGGAGGAAGAAAAATTACACAGTCATTAATAGGTTAAGCCCTTGTATTAGGTCTAACATGCTCTGGACTGACATAATGAAGTTTCTGTATTTCTAGGATGATTAGTGTAAAGTTCGGTTATTATCACTTCTGCATAGCAATGATGCAAACTGATTCGCAGGACCCAGTACAGCAGCCTGTTCAGCACTCTGTGACCGTTGACTGGGAGCCCTGAGAACCACTTTCTACCTCCCAACATCTGCAGCTCTTCTTTTGATTAGCCAGACTAGCATGATATCAAAAGTGTTGGCTTACTTTATAGCAATTTTGGTGTATTGGGTTACATTTGAAGCCACACCTATTTAGTAAGCCACACCCCTTTGCCCTTCAGGCCACATTCACTGGTGAGCAATGCGAAACATGCTCTTAAATTAAGTGGTGCAAAGCGTGTACACCAGTTTATTGGCTGAAATTGTGCCGGAATTCTGGCAAATTTAGCTTAGTAACTTTCCCACATAGTTTACTAATAGTGATGAGCAAATACATTCAGCACTATTCGTTACATGCATGAATAGTCCAGTATTTTGGCTATTCACCTCGGTATATTCGAGTGACCCTCCCAGCATGTTTGGCACTTTATTTGCAGTCAATGAACATGGTGGGCTTGCTTGCCAATCACAGTAATGTCGGCGCCATCTTTGATGTGGCATTACTGTGATTGGCTGACCTTACAGCGTCATAGGGGATATTTAATCCCTGCTGGCGCCATCTTGCTCACATTACAGCCGGAGGCACCGTAGTGAGAGCGCAGTGTGAGCGTAGGGAGAGCAAAAGCAGCGTATAGGGAGAGTTAATAATTACAGAAAGCTCTTTTAAGAGCTACTGAGGGTGAAGATTAGTTCTCTGTTAGGTGGAGATAGTGTAGGGAGAGATTTAAAGAAGTTGTCCACTACTTTTAAGAGTCCCCCAATGTATTAACCCTCGGATTATAAGGCGTTTTCTAATTACCTTGTTGTGTCTTTATTGCCTGTGAGCGGCGCTATCCTTGTCCGCTCACAGGCATCACGTGACCCCCTGCTGATGTCACGTCAAGTTCCGACTGCAGCTGGGCGTGACATCAGTGACGTGGTCCCCGCAGTGGATGCTGGGTGTGATGCACGGGGTAACCCCGCCCACAGCCCAGCATCCACCATGGAACGCAGCACTGATGTCACGCCCGACTGCAGCCGGAACTTGACGTGACATCAGCGGATGTCAGAGCCGGCTGCAGTCGGGGGTCACGTGATGCCTGTGAGCGGCCAAGGATAGCGCCGCTCACAGGCAATAAAGACACAGCAAGGTAATTACAAAAAGTCTTATAATCAAAGGGTTAATACATTGGGGGACTCTTAAAAAGTAGTGGACAACTCCTTTAAAGAGGGAGAGTGAAAGTCAGGCACCAGCGTGTTTGCAAGTACATGCTGCAGATCTCTACTACTTTGCATGACTTTTGGATATGGGACGAACCCCACTCCATCTTAAAACCAACTATAACTACAGTAAACCTCAACATTGGAATAAATACACAACACATTATTTTTGATGTCAGAATTGCCACAACTTTATTTAAATCACAGAATTAAAACAAGCACAGTAGGAGTCAGGTGGAGGGCTAGTACATTGTGATTCACAAGTACTGTGATATCCCCAGCTGTCTGACATACAGCAAGAGCACAGACAGCCATAACGGGGCGGCACGCACTGGCTTGCCATTCAAGCAGAGCCAGTAAACTTTCAGGGCACCAATGACCCTATTATCCTCACTCCTGTGCTAAACCACCGTGCAAGCCCCTTATAGATGTTACCATTACGACATCCTTCAGGCTGCCCACCAAAGCTAAGCTTGTTCAACACCGTGAGGTTTTACATGCTCTATTAATTGAAATGAGTCCACCTTAACTTGTCTGCAACTTCCACCTGACTCCTAAATCGCAAAGCTGTGACAAGTTATGTATAACCATTTTTTTATATATATATAAATAAAACGCTTATTTCACTTTAGTACAATTAAAAAATAGATGCCCCTGCAAAAGCATCAAGGAGAGTAAGCTTGGCAAACCTCCAATTCACAAAGAGTCATCCTACAGCGCTCAGGAGAGGAAAAAAACCCTTTGGAGGAAACCTCTAGGGAACCATGGCTAAAGGATTGCCCTTCCCTTGGGCTTAGAAGGTTAATGCTAAAGTTAACTCTTTATAGCCATAATAAAATTGGACATGGTACAAGATATACAACGGATAATTAAATAAATACAATAAAGCATTCATCGTTATACAATAAAGCATTGCAAAATAGTGATTATAACAGGGCGGGAGGGTGGGTGATGCATCCTCCACCTCCTCCAAAGAGAGAAAGAGAGATCATACAGAGAGAAAGAGTTACCTTACCTCCCCCCATGTAAGCCCCACCCTCCTTACAATAAGACCCCTGGCACAGCCAATACCATGATCCTTCCTCCTAAAGCAGAATCACTCTTGTTTAACCCTACAATGCGGTTCGAGGGCCTTTTAGGCCCCGGTGCTTACTTTTTTGCTATTATCTGCAAAATTACTTTAGTTAGAATTTTGAAACTCTAGGTATTCCTCAAGTATGTCGTTGTTGGTAATATCAAGTTGTTCATATAATTTTTTTGATAGGCATTTTGGTGTAACAATGTTTTTTGGGGGAAAACCACATCTGTATGGAATGGGGGCCTTTTAGACCCCTGCTATTTTTATCATGTGCTCAGAAGTGTTTGTGTCTCAAGTTACTTTATTTGTACTCAGGGTTGCTAGTGGAGGGGCCAGGGGGTGGATCATGCCATGTGAGGCTGACATGTGATTTTGGGAGGGAGTAATAAGGCATAGAAGGAAGACATATCGCTTCTGCAAAAAATAAGTCCTGGAAAAATATCTCAAAAGAGGAACTTTATGCATATATTGGACTTTTAGTGCTGGCAGAGAGTCAAAAATCGTGTGATGTTCCAATCAGAGAATTATTTCTGGACCCACTTTCTGATCCACACTATAAAGCGACAATGGCAGTCGACAGATATGAGGAAATTAGAAGAAACATTTGATTTGATGATAAGCGAACTTATGCAGCGAGGTTCCAAACAGACAAATTAGCCCCTATCAGTTATATCTTGAACATATTTATCAAAAATTGCACCAAACTTTACAATCCTAGTACTAATGTTACAGTAGATGGGCAACTTGTACCCTTCAGAGGACGTTGCAAGTTCATACAATACATGCCCAGTAAACCAGCCAAGTATGGAATAAAAATCTTCTGGATGTATGATTCTGCAAATTATTATGGCATAAATGGGCTTATCTACTGTGGCAAAGAAGTTAATGCACCAGTACAGAATGATCTAGGGTCTGAGATTGTGAAAACACTTGCTGTACCAATATACAATTCAGGTAGAAGCATTACCATGGACAATTATTTTACCAATATTGCACTGGACAATTTTCTGCTTGAAAAAGCTGTTACACTTGTTGGTACTATGAAGCCAAACCGACGAGAAATTCCTCAAGCAATGAAACACAATCCACAGCCAGCACTTTATGAGAGTGTCTTTGGTTTCAACAACAAAGCGACACTGGTATCTTACAAAGCGAAGAAGGAGAAATCCGTTATATTACTCAGTACCATGCATTATGATTGCAGTATTGACAGCAATGACAGGAAACTGAAACCAGAAATCATCCTGTATTACAATAAAACTAAAGGAGATGTAGACAAAATGGATGAAATTGTGGGAGAATATTCATGCAAGAGGCAAACAAGACGTTGGCCTGTAGTAATTTTTTTCAAATATGCTAGATGTAGCAGCCCTGAATTCATTCATTATTTATACAGAAACTCATCCAGAATTCCATACAAGGAGGAAGGACAGGAAACACCTATTCTTGAAGGACCTTTGCCATGAACTTGTAATGCCTCACATGATGGAGCGAAGCAACATGAAATGCTTGCCAAAGCAAACTAAAGAAGCAATGAAACGGTGTGGCGTACAGTTTCAGGATATTCCAGGGCCAGGAAAAAGAAAACAAAAGCGTTGTTTCATTTGTCCAAGAAACTTAGAGAGGAAAATTGAGTGATATTGTACCACTTGTGGGGAAAATGTCTGTAAAGAACATTCTTCAGAAAAGATAACATGTGAAAATTGTTTGTAAGACCAATAAAATTGAAAAGAAAGTTAGAAAAGAAATGTAGCTGCTGCTAGTTTAGTCTAGATTTATATACCTTTGTGTGTTTTTCATATCTTTGTTTGAAATTTGGAAAAAAAAAGTTTTTTGGTGTTTTCTACAAAAAATTATAATTAAAATGCTGTGCATTATTCATATCTTATTTTTCAACTTTGAAATAAACTTGTAAAAGTTATTTATGTTTCTTTCTGTTATATAGTGTAGGAACAGACTGTGGGATTAGGTTGACAGGCAGGGTTTCATCCACTACATTAATATATAAAGCAGAGGCAAATAATATTACGTTGTAGTACCAACATATACTAAACCAATTTTTTTGGAGCTACATAATATTCCTGCGTGCCAGCATATAAAAAAAAGTTTGTTTTTTTTACAGATAAATAATAATCGTCAGTGCCAACATATAGTAAACATATTTCTTAAAAGCTAAATGCTAAATAATATTCCTGGGCTATTGCTGAAATAGCTACTATTTATCTAGCAGTTGTGCGACTGGCGCAAAACTTGCAGAAATACACAAACATCACTATTTACCAGTAATTCCCCTGAGTCTGCTGTTGGAGTGTGTCATAAAGGCAATATAAAAAAAACAAAAATGTTATATTGATTAAATAAATAGCATCTCTTTATCTATCAGTTGTGCGACTGACGCAAAACCTGCAGAGATACGCAAACGTCACAAGTTACCAGTAATTTCCCTGAGTCTGCTGTTGGCGTGTGTCATAAAGGTGATATAAAAAAAAAAAAGAAGTTATATTGGTTAAAAAAATAGCGTCTCTTTATCTTATCAGTTGTGTGAGTGGCACAAAACCTGCAGAAATATGCAAATGTCACTAGTTACCAGTAATTTCCCTGAGTCTGGTGTTGGCGTGTGTCATAAAGGCGATATAAAAAACAAAAAAAAAGTTTTATTGGTTAAATAAATAGCGTCTCTTTATCTAGCAGTTGTGCGACTTGCACAAAGCCTGCAGAGATATGCAAACGTCACTAGTTGCCAGTAATTTCCTTGAGTCTGCTGTTGGCGTGTGTAATAAAGCTGATATCTGAATATAAAATACCCACATATTGCTAGATACAGGGAATTTGTACATAACACCTCTGTGAGAGTACTTGTGAAAAATAAAGCCAGGAATTTTTTTTTTCATAATGCATTCAATAGGGGAAAGGGGGAAAGGATGACGTTAAGGAACATGGACATGGATGTGGTGGTGCCCGCCAATGCCGTGTGACAGATCAGAAGGTGACTGTATCTCGTTCTAGCTTCCTGTCAAAATTTGGTCAGCGCGCTACACCACTGTCGAATCAAGACAAGTGCAAGGAGGTTGTGGGTTGGATGGCAGACAAAGGCTCCAGTGTGCTGACAAGCAGCACCACCAAGTCTTCCACACGGTCCAGTCTCAGTAGCCAAGAGGCTAGACCTCACAATCCTCAACCTGGTCCTCCTTCCTCCCCCCATCAAGAGTCCCCGGAGACATATGACCCCAATGCTGGCCACTCCGAGGAACTGTTTACTTTCCTTTATAATTATTCAGGCCTCTCAATGTGCACCATTAAAGAGGGTCATGAGGAGGTGGAGTGCAGTGATGCACTAAAGTTTGAGCACCCAAGGCCAGGAGAAAGTCACGTTGGGGAAGCTCAACTCATGTCTGAAGAGGTGGAGGATAATCATGATGCACAGTTGCCATCAGATCAGCCTAAAATCGCAACTGAGAAGGAGGATCAGATTGATTAATTGGAAGATGACGTGGTCGATGATGAGGCCACTGATCCAACCTGGCACGCCTAGTGAGCACAGCAGTGCAGAGAGGGATGGATCCGTAGCACAGAAACAGGCAAGAAGAGGTAGTGGTTTAACCAGAAGGAGAACTCGGTCAACTGTTCCACAGAGGACCCAGACTCGGCTCGATAACAGGCCAAGGGTGTGTTGTTCCCCTGTATGGCAATTTTTTTCTGAAAGTCCTTCAGACAAAATAACTGTAATTTACAGCATCTGCCAGACCAAGCTGAGAAGAGGCAAGAATACTGCCAACCTGAGCACCACCAGCATGCAGAAGCACATGGCAGCCAAGCACCCCAGTAGGTGGGCAGAACGCCTGGGTACATAATCTGTGTCTGAGGGTGAAACCACTGCCCCTTCCCCTGTGTTACAGCTTTCCCAATCTGTTGTCCAGGAAGCAGGCACTGATGCCTCCTGCCCACAACCTGCAGTTGCACAGACACAACAGTCAGCAACCACATCCAGTTCGTTGTCGCAGCGCAGCGTTCAGTTGTCCCTGCCCCAGACGTTTCACAGCAGAAATATCCACCCACCCACAGGCCCAAACGCTAAACACCCACATTCCCAAATTGCTAGCACTGGAAATGTTGCCGTTTCGGCTTGAGGGAACAGGAACTGAGTGGCCGTGGCATCCCCACGGTACTCGATTCCCAGCCGCCACTATTTTTCCTAATGTGCCGTCCTCGCATTACATAAGCACACGTTAAACAATATCAGCAGTGCTCTGGCCAACGCAGTCACAGGGAAGGTCCACCTAACCACAGACACATGGACAAGTTCTTGTGCACAAGGACACTACATTTCCCTGACAGCACACTGGGTGAACCAGGTGCAGTCTGGGACAGAGTCTGAGGCTGGGACATCACATATCTTACCCACACCAAGAATAGTGGACCCAACTTCCATCAGGGTTTCAGTCTCCTGCCAGTTCCTGTCTCTCCTCCTCCTCAACCTCAGCTGAACTAGCCTCCCCATCACTCCCCAGCTGGGAGCTCTGCAGCACTGCCTTGGCGAAGCATCAGCACGCTCTACTGGAGCTCATCTGTTTAGGTGATAAAGCTCATAACGCAGGAGAGCTGTTGAAAGGGATAAAAGACCAGACTGATCAGTGGCTCTCCCCGCTAAACCTCCAACAATGTCTGGTTGTATGCGATAATGGACGTAACTTGGTGGCGGCTTTAAAGCTCGGCAAGCTGGTACACATTCCATGCATGGCCCACGAGCTGAACTTGGTTGTATAGTGGTTTTTAAAAACATACCTTGACTTTCCGGACCTACTTGCCAAGGTACGCCGTGTCAGTGCCCATTTCTGAAAGTCATCTCAGGCTTTCACCGGTCTGGCTTCACTGCAGCAGCACTTTAATTTGCCTCGTCACCGACTGATTTGTGACCTGCCCTCACGCTTGAATTCGACATTTCATATGTTGGCAAGGCTTAGTGAGCAGCAGAGAGCAGTGGCTGAATTAAAGCTTCTCAATGCCAGTCAGAGTAACACTCAGCCCCCACACATAACAACTGCCGAGTGGGTTTGGATCGCTGACATATGTAAGGTTCTTCAAAACTTTGAGTACAGCACCAAGACGGTGAGCGCTGATGACGCTATAAATGTTCACTGCAGAATCTCAAAGAGGAAGCTTTGAATGCCGAGCAGGTGGCTATGGATCAAGATTTTACAGTGACTGATACCACACAGCCCAGCCTCGCATAATATTCTCAGGCCACATTGGGTGATGACGAGGAACAGGAGGAGGATGAGGAGGAACAGGAGTTTTGAGCCTGCACTACAGAGGGGACTCCCAATCCCAGCTTCATGCCTGTCCAGCATGGAAGGCCTGAAGAGGAGGAGGCGATGCGTTGTGAGGAGGAGAGGATGGTTAGTGTTCGTCCTGGTGGGGACACTGAACATTTGACTCTTTGTAGTTCATGTCCAGTTGCCTTTCCCAAGACCCTCAACGCTGCTAAAAGAGCTACCGGCTCTTTTCACCCACAAGGATTACAGGGGAGGGACACACACACCAGGTGCAACTCAGGGGATGGGGGAAATGTCCACCAACTGGGCCATTTTCATGAAACCGTCACATCAGCAAGGGCTATCTGTGGGTGTAACCATGACGAAGAGGGAGAAGTTGACCAAGATGGTGAAGGAGTACTTAAGTGACCATACCAGCGTCCTTCCTGATTCTTCAGTGCCCTTTAGCTATTGGTTGTCCAAGCTGCACACTTGGCCTGACCTCTCCTTGTACGCCTTGGAGGTGCTGCCATGCCCTGCCGCAAGTGTGTTGTCTGAGCGGATTTTTAGTTTGGCCCGTGCAATTATAATGGATAGGCGCACACGCCTGTCAACGGAAAATGCCGACAGGCTGACTCTTCTAAAATTGAACAAGGGCTTGATTTCCTCTGACTTTGTAAGCCCTACGGATGACAGCAACCTAACGTAAATGCAGCCCAAATGTTCTTTTTTGGAAGCTGTTTTAACGTCCATGCCTTACCATCCAAGCCCATTTTGTTCAGGAAATCACGTCCTACTCCTCCTGCTTCTGCAACAAGTACTTAATGGGTCATATTGTATATGTATACCCCATTAAGGGTAATGATTTTAAATTTTTGGAAACCTTTGTACACTGTGCAATGGTGAAACTTGTACTACCATCTCTACCTATTCTAATAACTGAAAAATGTATTGTGAGGTCCCCATCATGGACTCTTTCAGCGTGTATCTGGGAGCCTGATGTTGATTTTTGGGTCTGCAATTGTACATTGTGGAACATTAATGCATTAATATGCTCCACACACTTCTTCAAGTTTCGCCTTACACAGATTTATAATATGAGTAATGAAACATGCTCTATATATATATATGCTGCTAGCTTGAAAATCTTACCCACACATCCCTTTATAAAGGGAAATTTGACATAATACCTCTGTTAGCATGTGCCATATACTGCTGACATACGCAGCACCCCAGTAGGTGAACGGAAAGCCTGGGTACAAAATCTGTGTCTGAGGGTGAAACCACTGGCCCTTCCCCTGTGTTACATCCTTCCTAATCTGCTGTCCAGGAAGCAGGCGCTGATACCTCTTGCCCACAACCTGCAGTTGAACATACAGTAAGAACATTCAGCAACCACTTCCACTTTTTGGTCTCAGCGCAGTGTTCAGTTTTCCCTTGTCAGCATATATGTCTCTTCCCAAATTGTTAGTTACACACGTGGTCAAAATTGTTGGTACCTCTCGTTTAATGAAAGAAAAATCCACAATGGTCACATAAATAACTTGAATCTGACAAAAGTAATCATAAATTAAAAATATATGGAAATGAACAAATGAAAGTCAGACAAGAAATAGCCCTGGACAGAAATGATGGTACCCCTGAAAATAATGTGACAAAAGGGACATGTTAAATCAAGTTGTGTCCACTAATTAGCATCACAGGTGTCTACAATCTTGTAATCAGTCAGTGGGCCTGTATATAGGGCTGCAGATACTCACTGTGCTGTTTGGTAACATGGTGTGTACCACACTCAACATGGGCCAGAGGAAGCAAAGAAAAGAGTTGTCTCAGCAGATTAGAAATAAAATGATAGACAAGCATGTTAAAGGTAAAGGTTATAAGACCATCTCCAAGCAGCTTGATGTTCCTGTGACTACAGTTGCACATATTATTCAGAAATGTAAGATCCATGGGACTTTACCCAACCTCCCTGGACGTGGCCGCAGGAGGAAAATTGATGACAAATCAAAGAGACGGATAATACGAATGGTAGCAAAAGAGCCCAGGATAACTTCTAAAGAGATTAAAGGTGAACTTCAAGCTCAAGGAACATCAGTGTCAAATCGCACCATCCGTCGTTGTTTGATCCAAAGTGGACTTCATGGGAGACAACCAAGGAGAACACCATTGTTGAAAAAAAATCATAAAAAAGCGTGACTGGAATTTTCCAACTACATGTTGATAAGCCACAAAGCTTCTGGGAGAATATCCTATGGACAGATGAGACAAAAATTGAACTTTTTGGCAAGGCACATCAGCTCTATGTTCACAGACGGAAAAATGAAGCATATCAAGAAAAGAACACTGTCCCTACTGTGAAACATGGTGGATGCTCTGTTATGTTTTGTGGCTGCTTTGCTGCATCTGGCACAGGGTGTCTTGAATCTGTGCAGGGTACAATGAAATCTCAAGACTATCAAGGGATTCTAGAGAGAAATGTGCTGCCCAGTGTCAGAAAGCTTGGTCTCAGTCGCTGGTCATGGGTCTTGCAACAGGATAATGACCCAAAACACACAGCTAAAAACACCCAAGAATGGCTAAGAGGAAAACATTAGACTATTCTGAAGTGGCCTTCTATGAGCCCTGACCTAAATCCTATTGAGCATCTTTGGAAAGAGCTGAAACATGCAGTCTGGAAAAGGCGAGAGGTGCAGAAGTCTCATTGACAGTTACAGGAATCGTTTGATTGCAGTGATTGCCTCAAAAGGTTGTTCAACAAAATATTAAGTTAAGGGTGCCATCATTTCTGTCCAGGCCTATTTCATGAGTTTAATTTTTTTTTAAATTCAGTGGAAGCAGGGTTGAAAAGCAATGACTGACTTTCATTTGTTCATTTTCATAGATTTTTAATTTATTATTACTTTTGTCAGATTCAAGTTATTTCTGTGACCATTGTAGGTTTTTCTTTTATTAAACGAAGGGTACCAACAATTTTGACCACGTGTGTAGATGGGGCATACATATTCGTTAGCACTTTACATAGTCCGGTGCTGGACAAAGACCATTCCTGGCTTTTCCAGGCTCCTAAATGAGACTTGTGTCTCTTTAGTAAACTGTCGCTTCCCTTAAATTTTCTAAATTTTGGTAAAAAACAAATGGTGGTGGGTATTGGCCAGTTTCTGTACATTGGGTTAATTCACTCCACAGACCTATTCAGACCACAGCCTTACACATATTGGAACATGGTCATTGCCACGCTAAGCCCTTTACCTGAGCTCTGTAGCACTGCCTGTCACCTGAGTAATACACTCCACAGACCTCATCACTCTCTGGGACATATCCTGTAATTACTTCGTTCTTGTTCAAAACCATGCAAAAGATACTTTCTGCCTGATTGGGTAGTTTCTAGAAAAAGTGCGTAGGCTTGTGCAGATTGGTCAATGGCACTCCTGGTGTCTGGTAGAATCCAATTTACTGACATTGAGCATACAGCTCCTCCATCTCCTGTATTATATTCACCTTACAGCGGCTTCACCCGCTATAACAGTAGCTCCATTGGGAACCGGTGGCCAAAATGAACTGTGGAGCTCACAAAACACAGGTTTCATAGCACCTGCTGGCCCTCTGAAAATGTGAAGCGAGGGCCACATAATGACATGGCGGTGGATGTGGTGGTGATGGCGGGCGAAGGCCAAAATTCAAATGGGCATGTTTTAGCTGGCATTGTAAAGTTCTGGGGAATATGTATTCCACTATCTAGCTAACAATTTTGAATGAGGGAGCGACCTTCCAAATGTAGGAGTGAGAGCCCTCACAAATGTAAAAGGAAAAACTAAAGCCAAAACACTATGTGAGAACAAATGCTAAAGGGGAGGTATAATTTTTTTTTAGTATTTTTTTTTATTTTTAGCTTACGTTATAGTTATATACAAGTAAATATGAAGGAAAAAATGTTTCTTAGCATTTTTCCCTTTAAAACAAAATTTAGGTTTGGTTTTGTAGGTCTTCTTATAAATCCATAAAACAGGCGCAATAGTCTGACAACATTATTCCCAGATACCAGATGATGCCATTATTCACCAGATGTGAGCCAGGAAGGCATGCACTCATCTTCTCCATGCTGTTCCCATTTAGTTTTAGCACTTTCTCATCCATTTCAGCTTTTTTTCTCAGGCCCCCAGATCTGTTTGTTGGGTCCAGCAAAAAAATATTCAGCTGTCCCATTGACTTGCATTGGATTCGTTATTCGGTACGAATACCCGAATATTAGAAATTATTCGTGACGATTTTTCTGAATCCGAATATTTCACTATTTGCTCATCACTATTTACTAATCATTAAGAGGTTGTCCAATACTGGACTATCCTTTATTAATGGGCCCAGGGAGGTGAAAACAAATTGATACTTCCAGGACCGGTCTTTTAACATCCATTGGGGGCCGTTGATTGCCGCCGTACTCACATGACTGCGGATGTTAATCCCAGCAAATCAGTGGGGATGACCTGCATCTCTGAATACAGTGGAGCTCTGCTAATCCAAGAGGTGAGTGTCGTTTTTTTTTTTTTTTTTTTTCACCTCCCTAAGAAACATCAATAAGTCAATAAATCAACCCCCTTAAAAAAAAGCAGTTCTCTAACAGCTGACAGACTTTTCCTGGTCTGTTTTCAAGTACTACACAGAAAAAGGAACATCCACTAGTCTCATTGTAGCGTGGAGCAGGGCGGTAGCCGCAGGTGAGGCACTCGTCTCCCTTTACGCCTCGGCGTTCTACATGAAAGTGTGAGTCCTGGCTGGGTGTGTGGACTTGTGCTGTGTGGACATCACGCCCATGCAGGCTGCATGTAGTCAATGGTGTGGGCTGGCCAGGACCATGCATTTTACAGTTCAAAGAGAGAAACTTCTGTTCCAACACAAACTCTTCACTGAATGGTAACTCGGTTAAGATTATATATACAGTAGGATATTGTGCACAAAGCTTTATGGACGTTTCCTTCACAGTATAAAGCAGTTTTCACACAGAATCCTTCCTCTGTTGTTTTCTCCAGGGCTGGTGAGGCACACTGTTTCTCTCTACTCTGCCACAACTCAGCAAGTCTCCTTACTTGCTCTTTGGTTCCGCGTCCTATTTCTTCAACTATTGGCACCCTGGAACCCTCGCACTCTGGACCCCACTAGTCCGTCGTACTCAGTCCTGCTTAGGTCCGTTACCTTCTGCGTTACAAGCTCCGTAGTTCGTGACTCAGCGTCCTAACTAAAGACACCTCTGCAGAAGGCCACTCTGTCTCGTCAGTCACTTCACTGGTGGATCACACTATCCCTTGTGCTTAGTCTCCTCTCACTTGGGGTCACTCATTCATGCAGGTCTGCTCACTAGACACTCCAAACCCTATCTCCCTAACCAACAGGAACTCTGTCATTTTCCCTAACACTAACCCCTCCCACTGTGGGTTAGTCCCAAACATTAACTCTCTCCTAACTTACCCTAATGTCACTACCTATGCTACAGGCAACTATTTACATCCCTACACCATCTGTCTTATACTGTACACTACTAACATTATCACATAACCATATTACAATATATACAAAAACACATGACACTATTCACACTACACAATATGCATAACGCGATTGGTGTCTTCAGTGGTAGTAAAACGATTGCACAGTTCACCATTCTTACATCAGAGCTATCAGAGAATGGTTGTCAAAGTACATGAATCAGTATATACCACTGGGAACATTATAGGGCATTGGATGCTATATAATGGGTGGTGTCTGCAGTTCAACCCACTGTCTGCACGGGACAGAATCCAATGTATACAAAGGTCAACAATGCCTAACATGGTTACATACTACTCTACAAAGTAGATAGATCCTGGGACTATATAAGTTGTTGGTTACCAAAGACTATAAACTGCGTATTTCTTTAACTATTTAAATTAATGTCCCAAAAATAATACTTTTGTTGATAAACTCCTTTAGAGCTCATGGATGTCACATATGGTCCTCCCTCAAGATCTGCTTCTATGAGCCACAATGGCTCTAGCTCTGGCAGACAATCTATGCATTATTGAACCCATTCATGTATGCATAGCCACATAGTGTAAATGGAAATAAGTAACCAGAAATTGACTTTCTTATGTTTATAACTAATTTTCAGAAAGGCTAGAACTGAGGCATTTTATTGGCTTTATCTCAAAAAGGTATTCTTTTAGGAAAGCTGGACTTATATTGTACTTATAAAACAAAACATATACTGTACATTCAACTCTATTTTTTTCAGTAATATATTTCAGATGTGGTTATACAATGCTTAAAGGGAACCTGTCAGAAACTTGTCCCTTTCCCCAAAAATCAGTAATATGATTGCATAGCTATTTAAAAGATAAGACAGTTGATCCCTTTATGACCCCAAAGTACTACTCCAGCAGTGAGAAATTGTAGTGAGAAGTTGTCTAGAAGTGCTTTGTGACAATGTACTTCTTATTTCTCAGCCTCCCACTGTATTTCCTACTTAACAACATGACTACCCCACCCCTTGCTGATTGACAAGTCTGGTATACGACCACTGACCTCTTAGCCAGGGGAAGGGTGCCGCTAGGTAGGAAATGCGGCGTGAGGTTGAGAAGCTAGAAGTGCATCGTCACACCTCAATGCACTTCTAGACACACCTTCAAAATGCTGGAGCAGTGCTTTGGCGTCATAAAAAGATCAGATAGCTTATCTTTTGAATGGCTGCACAATAATATTAATTGTTTAGGGGACTAAAAGTTTTTGACAGGTTCCCTTTAAAGAGTTTCCACTAAACTAGATGTTGAATGTGGTAAATGAGTGTAATGAAATGAGCAAATCACTTTTTACTTTGTTTCACATTAGTCAAAATAAACATTTCATGTTTTTTTATTTCAGAGGTAGACTACCGAGCATCAGACCTCAGAATGACTATAATGAACGCAGTTACTCCCCACAACCCATTCTATCATTGGAAAGTCCTAGATTAGGACGTTCAGGAACATCAAGTCCCCAAGGTTAGTGTTATTCTTCTAGGGTGTTTTACACTAAATCTACCCTGCAATCATATTTCTGATGTTACACAGTTACAATGCAGAAGATATTATCAGTGTGGTCCATGGTTTCTTCACACCTTCACGGATATCTAAACTATAGAGGTTTGGGTGCTACAAAAATTTTGGTTATGAAGGTTACTTAAGGTTGTTGTGATTGTGCTCCATTTACAGTGTGTCTTGACTGGAAATGTCTCCCAAAAAATTTCACACAAAGCTACCTGGGGAGATTATGTAGCAGGTACTTCTAAAATATATGGGCTGAGATTACCTATATGAGTATAACTTATTTATAATTTATCTGCATTAATGTTTTTGTCATCTACAATTACTTTATGATTTTACTATTTAAAGGGGTTTTCCAGTGTTAGGAAACTGGACCCCAAACAATTCTTGTAATGTTAAATAACAAAGCCAGATAGTACTTCATCCTCCCCAGCTCACATCTACATCAGCAGAGCCACTGAGCTTAGTGAATGGCTGCAGTGGTGATTTGCACTATGAAGGTGAAGTCACTGCTGCAGCCACAACACATAGACAGGAAAAGTGGTGAGGAGCCATTGCTGTAGAGGAGGAGGGGGAGTACAATCTGTCTTTCTTATTTTAGCTTACAGGAATTGTTTGGGGTCTAGTTTATTAATGGTTGCTGAGGAATGTTCTTCCACTCTGAATGTGTGGCGCCCCTGCGGGTTCAGTCGCCACAGAGGTACTGCATCTCACCCAGAGGTGTGGTACCCCACTCTCAGGTAAGGAGGGAGTACTGCCCGGGACGCACCCACCTGCATCCAACACTACACCATTCCAGACCAGCAGGCGGGGCAAGATGCACTGGCTTATGCTGAGCCCTGTCCCTGGTTGGAAGTGGGGGGAACCGAGAGAGGGGGAACCATGTAGTGGGTGTGGGTGGAGGAAGCAGTACAGGGGAGCACTTGAGTAGGAGTATAAAAAGGGGAACCATCTTGGGAGAGACAGATCAGTCTGAGGAGGAAGTCTGAGAGGAGTGGGAGCAGGAGCTCTGTAGGAGCTCTGCTCAGGAGGAGAGGGCCTAGATTGAGAGGCCCAGGAGGACAGGCTGGAAGAGGACGGGAGCAGAGGGAAGGCTCCAGGAACAAGGGGATCCCAGGGGCACGGCGAGTGCGGAAGCCACCCGTGTGACCGAATCTACAAGATTGTGGAGGGATCAGGCCGCAAAGGGGACCGGCCCCTAACTAGTGGAGAACTATAAGGCTCAGCTAGGAACAGGAGGCTACTGTACTTTCAGGGTGCAGCTGCTCACTACCGCAACTATATCGTCAAAAAGGTGGCCGCATAGGATTCAGGGGACTGCAGGTTGTCCGCCAAAATCCGAGGCTACCGGCTTGGGACACTGGTTATGAGGCACGGGGCAGGAGGGTGAGAGCCAGCGCAGGAAGACGACTGAGAAAAGCACACAGAATGGGGTCCCGTTATGTACTCCTGAAACACCTGGGAGTTTGCTGAACCCCTACCTTGGTGAACACAGAACGGCATGGGAGGTTACCCTGGCGCTGGTAACCTGGAGTCTGACAACTGTGAGTAAATCTGAAAGACTGCACCCCACTGTGTCTTAGAATTATTATCTGCGCCATCACCTGCATTACACCGCACCAACCGCACCTACCTCCACGCCATAGATAGACCATTATTTTTAATCTTTAAAGATTCCATAATAACAGGGTCTGTACCACAGGACTGGCGTATAGCAAATGTGGTGCCAATATTCAAAAAGGGGACAAAAACTGAACTTGGAAATTATAGGCCGGTAAGCTTAACCTCTACTGTGGGTAAAATCCTGGAGGGTTTCCTAAGAGATGCTATACTAGAGTATCTGAAGAAGAATAACCTCATGACCCAATATCAACATGGGTTTACGAGGGACCGTTCCTGTCAGACTAATCTGATCAGCTTTTATGATGAGGTAAGTTCCGGACTGGACCAAGGAAATGCAGTGGATGTTGTGTATATGGACTTTTCAAAAGCTTTTGATACGGTTCCACACAAAAGGTTGATACATAAAATGAGAACAATGGGGATAGGGGAAAATATATGTATGTGGGTTAAGAACTGGCTCAGTGATAGGAAACAAAGGGTGGTTATTAATGGAACACACTCAGACTGGGTCTCCGTTAACAGTGGGGTACCACAGGGGTCAGTATTGGGCCCGCTTCTTTTTAACATATTTATTAATGACCTTGTAGGGGTAGTAATATTTCAATATTTGTAGATGACACTAAACTCTGCAGGGTAATCAATACAGAGGAGGACAATTTTATATTACAGGAGGATCTATGTAAACTAGAAGCTTGGGCTGATAAATGGCAAATGAGCTTTAATGGGGATAAATGTAAGGTAATGCACTTGGGTAGAGGAAATAAAATGTATAATTATATGCTTAATTGTAAAACACTGGGCAAAACTGTCACTGAAAAAGACCTGGGTGTATTGGTGGACGACAAGCTCACGTTTAGTGGCCAGTGTCAGGCAGCTGCTGCAAAGGCAAATAAAATAATGGGATGCATTAAAAGAGGCATAGATGCTCATGAGGAGTACATCATTTTACCTCTATACAAGTCACTAGTGCGACCATACTTAGAATACTGTGTACAGTTCTGGTCTCCGGTGTATAAGAAAGACATAGCTGAACTAGAGCGGGTGCCGAAAAGAGCAACCAGGGTTATTAGAGGACTGGGGGGTCTGCAATACCAAGACAGGTTATTTATTATACTTGGGGTTATTTACTTTGGAAAAACGAAGGCTTAGGGGTGATGGGTGATCTTATTACTATGTACAAGTATATGAGGGGACAGTACAAAGACCTTTCTGCTGATCTTTTTACTCTTAGGCCAGAGACAGGGACAAGGGGGCATCTTCTACGTGTGGAGGAAAGAAGGTTTAATCATAATCACAGACGCGGATTCTTTACTGTAAGAGCAGTGAGACTATGGAACTCTCTGCCGCATGATGTTGTAATGAGTGATTCACTACTAAAATTTAAGAAGGGCATGGATGCCTTTCTTGAAAAGTATAATATTACAGGTTATATATACTAGATTCCTTGATAGGGCATTGATCCAGGGACCTAGTCTGATTGTCGTATGGAGTCAGGAAGGAATTTTTTTCCCCAATGTAGAGCTTGGTGTTTTCCACATGTTTTTTTTTTGCCTTCCTCTGGATCAACATATCAGGCTATGGGTTGAACTAGATGGACTTAGTCTTCCTTCAACCTTAAAAACTATGTTACTATATTACTATGTTACTTCTAAGTATTGCTACATCCTGCCCTGGAGCTAAACTGTACCTGTGGAGAGCTGAACCAACTCTGCTGCGTCACCACCAGCTCCAGAGGATCTGTAACACAGCGGCGGCTCCATATAGCCGCATACCACAGTTGGAGGTCACGAACATTATCTATAAAACTTTATTTTCCTTTTATTTTATTCCTCTTTAATTGACCGCCCTGGGTCACGGACCGGGTCACTGCCACCGTGACATCCCCCAGCATCGACCGGCCCGGCTACCGAGTACCCCACGGCCCAGGGGGCGCGTCAAATGCACTTGGGCATAGAAATCAGCAAGATCCACTGCTGGCAGCTCTGTTTTGATTGCCAACAAATAATGTCTCAGCTGTGCTAGATGGAAGACAAGTCTGGAGATGTTGCAGGCCATGATAGCACGTTTAGGCCACGCATGCTGATGATAGTAGTACAGAGCAACATACAGCCTGGCATTGTCATGTTGAAAATTGGCTCCTGGGACACTTTGGAAGAATGGCCGTACCACTGGTTCTATGACCAAATCAATGAAGACTGGAATGAGGACTTCAGACCAATCTCCAGCTATTATTGCATCCCAGACAAAAGCGGGACTCATCACTGAAAAGGATAGTCCTCCATTCCAGCCTCTATTTCCATCTTTCTCTGTACCATAGAGTAGCCTTTGACACTGGTGGTGTGAGGCTATGAAACACTTGTAGGTGGACATCTAGCTCATATCCCAATATCATGCCTTAAGCTTGGTATATGATGTCTAATTTTATTTGCAGTACAGTATGAATCACTACACACCATTCTTCTATTTTGACGGTCTGTCCGTGCACAGTTTTGTTTATGTGCACCTCTTGCTGTCATTCCAGTTCATCATTGTTCTCCCAACCCACTAGGTCACACAATTTTCAAAAAAGTGCTGACATCTAGGTGTACGCGTCTAGCGATCTCCCAGAGGGATAAACCAAGCTCTTTCAGTTCAAGGATTGTGTCACTCTCAGTTTGTGACAAGTGGCGCTAACTGGCATGTTGACGAAAAAAACGAACAGTAGGCATCACACTATCATTCCACAATAATTAATCTAACTTTTGAGGTTTCATGTTGATAAAAAATAAATGAATTATGCCCCTCTTATATGCTACAGATTGAAGCTAGGTGCTTGAAAATTTGATCATTTCATTTGCAGAACTGAGGAACACCTGGTAATTCCTCAATTTGCATAACCTTACGTCTTGCCCTTCTTGATGTTGTAATTTCAACGTTGAGGAGTGTAATTCTATAATGACTTTGATTGGCAGTAAAGGTCGACTTACTCCTTGAAAACTGGAATATAAAAACTCATTTTAAAGGGGTTAATTTGCTTTATTATACAATACCCTACACTTTTCCTTATCTAGCTAATCCCTAAATGTGTTTTCTTTACTGTACTTCGAGTGACGCTTCGTTTGAGAGAGGAGTCACAAAAGTGACGTCTTGGGAGGCTGCTGCTGCACTCATTTCCCTGCATCGTCCATCGCCCCTGCTGGAACAGGACATCACTAGGGGCAGCACTGCAGTTACTCACTAGTTTCTTGCATCGCCACCCTCTCAAGACGTCCTGGATCCTGGGTGATGGACGCTGTGGGAGAGATGAGTTCAATGCCCACACTTCTATCTCCGCCCAGTGGCATAACTAGCGTCCGATGGGCCATGGTGCAAAATTTGGACCTGGGCCCTCACCTGCATGTTGGTAAGGTGCATGGGCACTTGTAGTGTTCTAGATCCTATAATGACACGCGTATTCACCCCTCATGTAATAATATTCCCCATCCTGGCTGTTTCCTGTAATAATTTCCCCCATCGTGGCCCCCATCCTGTAATAATGTCTCTCATCCTAGGCCCTTCGTGTTATAATATCCCTTGTCCTGGGCCCCTTGCAGGTATAATGTCCCCCTTACTGGTATAATTCCCCCATCCTGGGCCTCATTCTGGTATAATGCTCTCCATCCTTGGCCCTTCCTTGTGTAGTGTCCTCCATCCTGGGCTACTTCCTGGTATAATGCCCCCCATCCTGGGTCTCTTCCTGGAATAATGCTTTCCATACTGGGCCCCTTCATTGTATAATGCTCCCCATCCTGGGCCCCTTCCTTATATAATGCTCAGCATCCTGGGCCCCTTCCTGGTATAATGCTCCCTATCCTGGGACCTTTAATTGTATAATACTCCCCATCCTGAGTCCCTTCCTTATATAGTGCTCAGCATCCTGGACCCCTTCCTTGTATAATGCCTCCCATCCTGTGCCCCTTCCTTGTATAATGCTCCACATCCTGGGCTCCTTCCTTGTATAATGCTCCCCATCCTGGGCCCCTTCCTTGTACAATGCTCCCCATCCTAGGCCCCTTCCTTGTATAATGCTCCCCATCCTGGGCCCCTTCCTTGTATAATGCCCCTCATCATGGGCCCCTTTCTTGTATAATGCTTGCTATCCTGGGCCCCTTCCTTTTATAATGCTCCCCATCCCATGTCCTGGTATAATGTTCTGCCTCTCTTTTCCAATATATTAAATAAAAACAATAAACAATTCTTCTTACCTTCCTCTGCTCCCACGACATCCTCTTTTGCAGCTGATTTCAGTGTGCCGGCACGGGCAGCGCATGCGATCACTGCCATGCGCCGCTCGTGACTGGCATGCCGACGTTACCTGCCAGACTCTGATTAGCCGGCAGTGTGTATTGTAGTGCAGAGACCAGGATCTGCTTCAATCACTGCCCCTGACGATGTCTTCTTTCAGTTAGGAGCTAAGATGGCGGCAAATATAGAAGCAGAGTGCCGGCGCTGCACTCACCTCTCCCACAATGTCCATCATCCAGGATGTCTTCAGAGGGGACAGCGATGCAAGAAACTAGTAAGTAACCGCAGCACTGCCCCCTGTGATGTCCTGTTCCAAGAGGGGCGATGGACACTGCAGGGAGTGAGTGCTGCCCTAGCCTCCCGTGACATCCTCTCAAATGAAACATCACAGCAAGTACAGTAAAAAAACAACACATTTAGGGATTAGTAGGATAGAGTAGGGCATTGTGTAATAAAGAAAATTTAAAAAATGGTTAGAATGTAATCATAGGTATTTAGAAAATACATTTTAGGTGCTGGACCACCCCTTTAAGAGTATGAACATTGTTGTGTATTATTCTCTATTGCAGATTCTCCTGCTTCTCAAAGAAGGGATGATCCTATACCTCTGAGTTTCCAGCCACCATCAATCCCTATTCAAAAGTCAGATACAGGACGTGACATTGTAAGTTCATATCATAGGCAACTAAATTTATTTTCTCATGCATAATTGTAAAAGTGTCAATACATCAAACAAAAACACCTTTTCTTTCAGCAATGGGGAATATTTATCAATACTGTCGAATCGATAGAGGCACAATATTTATCAAAGTAATTTCTGCTGTTTGATAAATTTGTCTAGTCTATGTTTACCCCACCTATTGGTTGGTATATTTTGTGCTAGAAATATGCACACCAATTTTAGTACATTTTTGGGGGTATAACATTGCAGGTTGGGTCATGTGCCTTTTCTACTAAGCAGGGGAGTACATATGAATCATGGGGCCCAATGGCAGAAACTTTAATTGCCTCCCCCTACCTCCTTACCCCCTTCCCGCAGAAAAAAAAAACGTAATATTTGCTAGGGTCACAGAACCACAACCTTGAGGCACTTACAAAGATATTTTTCTATTGAAGCCCCTAGATTGCCCTTTCGTTGAACCATAAATTATGATGCCAACTATAGTGTCCCCCCCAAAACACAGTATGGTACCCTACAGTGAATTCTTCCACAGTACCCTCCACACACATGGTATTATGACCCTACTGTTACCCCTTCCCCTTCAACCCTCCCTCAGCAAAGTATGGTGTCTTTAACATAGTATGATGGCACAACTGTGATTGCCCTCCATACAGTATAATGGGCCTCTATATAGTATAATGGCCCTCACACCCTTCCACTCTGTATAATGGGCCCCACATATTCCTCTATACAGTATAAAAGGCCCCACATATTCCTCCATACAGCACAATTGACCTCAAATAGTCCTCCATACAGTATTATGAACCAAACATAATCCTACCTGCAGTATAATGAGCCCCACATAGTCCTCCATACAGTATTAAGGGCCACACATAGTCCTCCATACAGTATTATGGGCCCCATATAGTCCTCCATACTGTATTATGCACCCCATATAGTCCTTCATACAATATTACTGGCCCCATATAGTCCTCCATACAGTATTATGGGTACAATATAGTCATCTATACATTATTATGGGCCCCATATAGTCCTCCATACATTATGGGTCTCATATAGTCTTACATACAGTATTATGGGTCCCATATAGTCCTCCATACAGTATTATGGGCCCCATATAGTCCCCCATACATTATTATGGGCACCATATAGTCCTCAATACATTATTATGGGTCCCATGTAGTCCTCCATAGAGCATTGTGGGCCCCATGTAGTCTTCCATACAGTATTATGGACCCCATATAATCCTCCATACAGTATAATGGGCGAAAAATATAGTCCTCCATACAGTAATATGAGTCCAATATAGTCTTCCATACAGTATTATGAGTCACATATAGTCCTCCATACAGTATTATGGGCCTCACATAGTCCTCCATACAGTATTATGGGTCCCATGTAGCCCTCCATACAGTATTATGGGCCCCATATAGTCCTCCATACAGTATTATTGGTCCTATATAGTACTCCATACTTTATTAAGGGTACCATATAGTCTTCAATACATTATTATGGGTCCCATGTAGGCCTCCATACACTATTATGGGCCCAATGTAGTCCTCCATACAATATTATGGGTCCCATATAGTCCTGCATACAGTCTTATGCAGGGCCGGCGTCAGCACCCGGCGTACCCGGGCAAGTGCCGGGGCCCTGGAAAATCAGAGGGGCCCACCGCCCACTCACTGTCGGGGCCCACCGCCCACTCACTGTCGGGGCCCTGGCCGCTTCCTCGGCACCTGTTCAGTGACGCAGGCGCTGCTTGATTGCCGGCACTGCCCCAGACATGGCCGCACGCTGTGCGGCTGTGTCTGCTAGTAATGACACGGCAGGGTCGAAGACACTGCACCTTTAACTGTGCTTGTGTGTCGCCCCTGCCGCGTCATTACTAGCAGACACAGCCGCACAACGCGCGGCCATGTCTGGGGCAGTGCCGGCAATCAAACACCGTCGGAGGTCCTGCACAGATGGAGGGGGAACGGCCCGGACCCGACCGCAAGTGGGCCCCCCTGATGGTCCAGGGCCATGATGTCTGTGACACGCCAGGGGCCCTGCACTGCCCGTACCTGAGGAGCTGCTGGACAGGACACTGGACCGGGGACAGGTGAGTGAGGCTTCCCCAATCCCCATATTAAAAATATTTGTAATGGGTCTGTGTGAGTGCATGTATGTGAATGTTAGTGTGTATGACTGTGTATATATATTTGTCTGTTTTATATATGTTTTTAAGAATTTGTGTAAAAATGTGTGTATGTCTGTATGTGTACGTGTCTGCGTACCGTGTGTGCGTGCGCATGTCTGCGTACCGTGTGTGCGTGCGCATGTCTGCGTACCGTGTGTGCGTGCGCATGTCTGCGTACCGTGTGTGCGTGCGCATGTCTGCGTACCATGTGTGCGTGCACGTGTCTGCGTACCGTGTGTGCGTGCGCATGTCTGCGTACCGTGTGTGCGTGCGCATGTATGTCTGCATATGTGAAGGATGAGGTGGCAGGATGGGCCCTGTGTACTATATATATATTTCTCCGCCATATCTGTGCATCATGAATCGTGTATGTGTTAAAAGGGCCCACTGAGACTCTTTCGCCTGGGGCCCAGAAAAAACTGGAGCCGGCCCTGGTCTTATGGATACCATGTAGTCCTCCATACATTATTATGGGTCCCATATAGTCCTCCACACAGTATCATGGGCCCCATATAGTCCCATACATTATTGTGGGTCCCATATAGTCCTCCAAACAGTATTATTGGCACAATATAGTCCTCCATACAGTATTATGGGCCCCATATAGTCCTCCATACAGTATAATGAGCCCCACATTAAAAATAAATAAACAAATACTCACCTCTCCTCGTTCCCCCGCTGCTCCAGTCTTTGCAGCGTGTCTTCTGACCATCTGCACGGCTCAGCACAGAGGGTGCGCTGCGTTGAGACGTCACAGAACTCAGATGCAGAGTAGGAATGATGGGAGAGGGAGCGTCAGCTGATGGCTCCCTCTCCCATCATGATTTTCAACTGTATCAGCATCCAGGATGCCGATACAGTTGAAAGAACGATGCAAGGCAGGGGCGGTGCTGATGCTGGCACCGGGCCCTCCGACTCACGAGCCCCATAGTCATCATGCCCATGTTTAGTGAAGCCAAACCATCTTTTTGAACAAAGACTTGCACTATAAAGTATCTAAAATACATAATAAGTAAGGTGCAAGTTGGGAAAAACTGTTTTTTTGTGCAAATTTCACCAGAGTTCTGGCGCATTTACCTTGATAAATCTCTGCTAATGTTTTCATTTTTAGCTTTCAAGATGACTATTTTAATACATCAACAGAACGTGCAGTAGATGGCCACATCTAAATGTGCTTGTTAAAGAGGTTGTCCATTGCACTTTGCAATGTGCAATTTATGTGTGTAACATCTACAGTATATCTATCCTTCTACTTCTGTCATGGGGCAGCACTGCACCTTCATTAAAGATAGCAACAATGTAAAGTAGTTCTGTTTGATATTCTAGGACTTGTGGTGCTATCGAAGCAGGAGCTCAGGCGTTAATTCCTGGATATGTTTTTTTCATTAACTCCCTTCTGTTGGCCTGAGGTTTCACACTATATACACCCCTAGTTCCTAGCCTCTAGTTGCGAGATATAAGTTCTACTTACCCTGGTTAACTCCTATTTCTCTGCTCCTGCTTATTATTACTGACCTCTACTCATGTTTTTGCTATTCTACTACCTGACAACTTTGTTCCTATCCTGACCTATTGGTACTGATTGACTGAGCTTTCTGACCAAGCTGTGCCAGCTGGCTCCTCTGGCCAGTAGCCACTCTGTGGAGTCAACCCAGGGGCCCCTATGTAAGTCCAGATCCATGCGCAGCAGTTAAAGGGTAATGGTCAGGGTTACCCTGGAACCTGCTAGACTAAGCGGCTAGTGCGAAACATGTCTGTGGCAGTCAATTTAATAGCTATCAAGGTACCATTAACACATCTATCTTACAGTATAACTGGGCAAAAAGGATATGGATTGATCACCAAGTTGTGGTCGATCAAAAGCAAAGCTAGAAAAACGCGTTCATAAACTTAAATTGAGAGCTTGTGACCATTACCTCTGACTTAAGGTCAGTCAGAAATTTTGGTTACTAGAAGGCGGTGTGGGATTGGAGTGGCGTCGGGAAGAGCTGAAGACAGTGGCTGGTAAGTATAAGACTAGCCTCAGGGAACTTAGATTAGTAGCATCACTCCAGCGCTGCAACAAAAAAAACACTGAACGGGAGCTTTCTTCTTCTTTCTGATAGGCCTTACAATGCTTTAAAACAGCACTCCAGCATTTTTTTTATTGCAGCCCTGGAGTGTTGCTACCAATGTAAGATCCCTCCACTTAATTTTATACTCACTGTCAGGGAAATATTGAGGAATATTGAAAGCCTATCATAGATATTGACCATTTCTCCCTTATTCCCCTTTTGTCAGTACCAAGCTGTCTCCATAAAAATCTCAGCACAAAGCCCCAATTAACACAGTCATGAGTAAGGCCTTAAACAAACTGCTGTCAGCCAAGAAGTATTACAAGCTACTCAGAATGTGAGCCTCTTGTCAATGGAAGATGCAGGGGGTGATTAAAACGCAGGATTGCCATCTTTTGCGTGTAACTGGGAAAGCTTGTTTCCCGAGCTTCAAACAGAAATCTATAGACACTTTGACTCCGAAACAAAATCTGAAATATTATAAGTTTCATATGTCCAACAATAACAGGACCTATATTTTTAGTGGCAGGGACAGCCGAGGAACATACAGTATACATAGTTTTTCATTGCTGTCAGTAAGATCAGGGAGCTGTAGCGCAAAAACACCAGAATAACAGACGGCAACTATGCGATGTATGGTCTCTAAATGCAGGTAAAATCATAACAGAAAAAATGGCGTAGTTTGTGTAGCGCCCCGAGGGCTCGGCCGCTACAGGGGTATTGCACCTCTGCCAGAGGTGTGGTATTCCACTCCCAGGTAAGGATGGAGTATGGACCAGGGCTCAGTTAGCTGCATACAGCACACACACCCCATTTCCGAGGGACAGCTCAACGGTGCTCCCACTAGACAGAAGTGCAGGCACGACCGACTATGTCCCTGTCTGGAGTGGGGAGGGGGGTGGAACACCCAGTGCTGTAGGGGCAGATAGGGGTTGGTTCCTGAGCGTAGGAAGAAGCCCATTGGTTGCTGGTCACCTGGGCTCATGTTTCTAGAGGGAGGTATAAAAGGTGGGCACCATCTTAGTTCTGGGTCAGTTCAAGCAGGAGGAGAAGAGAGAGGAGTTCGGCCGGAGAGGGCTGACAGGGAGCTGTGGCTCAGTCTGGGCCCAGCTCCATGAGGCAGGCCTGAGGAGAGGGCCAGGAACAGAAAGGAACAAGAACAGAAAGGAACAGAAACAGAAAGGAACAGCAAAGAAAAAGAGGAAGAAACAGAAGGGCTCAGGAACAAGAAGGTGGAAGGGACCCTAAGAACCCACGAGAATCCAGGGTGCAGGGTCAGGCAGATTAAGGGTACCGGATCCCAAGTTGGTGGAGGAGAAACAACCCTCAGCCAAAGACCGGAGGTCGTGATCATTTATTGGTGCGACACCTCATCAAACCTGCTAGGAAGGCACCATATAGGACAGCGGAGGACGGGGCCCACGTTTAACCGCACAAGTCTGCGGTAGCTGGACAAAAGTGGGTCACTGGTGAGGCAGGCCAAAGAAAGGACAAAAGAGGTCTTGAGCCATACTCCTGAGCTGTCTGGGAGTTGACCGAGCCCCTCACCTGGTGGACGCAGCACGGCTCGGGCAGTCACTCCCTGCAGAAGTGACTTGGATATTAACCGTGAGTAAAGACCCTGGACTGTAGTACGTTGTCTGTGTGCTTTTTCGCTCCTCCGGCATTACCGGTACTGGGACTCTCACCACCATCACTCCCACCATCCACTACACTGCCCTGGGGCCGCACTCTTCCCGTGGGGAGCCACACCATCCCAGCTGCGTACATCATCGGCCCCAGCGGTCTGCCCTGCAGCGGCGGTTCCTAATAACCGAATTCCATGGGTGGCGTAGTCGGACATTATCTAAAACATCTAAAAGACTGCCACTGGTCTGACCACCCTGAGCCACGGGACCGGGTCGCCACCACTACCCCCATCGTCTCCCTATTGCCCGGTTCCGGGTGCCCCACGGCCCAGGGGGCGAGTCATTTGCAAGCTTCTGCGATCAATGAGCGATGAGTTATCGCAGAAGTTAGCGTTTTTAATTAAAATATGCAGGCTGGAGACCAGCCCACATGATGTCACCACAAGGGGCATGTGGACAGATCAACCCTTAGGTATAAGAGAACCCATGGAAAACACAGGAGCACTCATTGCCAGGGGGGTATAAGGACTATAAGCAACGGGTTACGTTCGATAACGTTCAAATCCATCTGGGGAGCCCCTCCTCCACCTATGCTGGTTCGTCCCTGCGAACTGTATAGCGTAATTTTTCTTCTTTACTCCTGTTTTATTTGTGTAACTGCTTTGTATTTTAATGTCTCCTTTGTAACATCCTTGTATATATTTTTGCTAAACACTGCCTCCCTTTTGGATTAAATATAAAATTTAATAGTTCTGTTTCTTTTGTACTATAATCATTCCCTTCCCCGAAGGCATATACTCTACCAAAACGCAGGCATCCGGCCAGGCCTGTATTATGTTTCAAACTCGGCCGGTGGTGGCAGAGAATATTAATAATCGGGCTATCGTGAAGCTGACAGTGACCGTACAGAGGGCGTAAACACGTATTCCATGCTTTGGAACCCAGAGGTGTGATGCCATACGCTCACTGATCGCTTGCCGATACCTAAGCAGTGAGTAGTCTGGATCGTGAGATCGTGATTCCGGACAAAATACTGACAGTGTGACGGCATGGTGAGATATTGCGTGATCTCCCCGATGTCGTCCCTGGGGAGTTCCTGACAATCACCACCTGCCGTCTTCAGCTCTTCCCGGCGCCTCTCCAGTCCTGTGCCACCATCTTGTGACCACAACTTCCGACTGACCAGAAATCAGAAGTAAAACAGTCACAAGCTCTCAAAGCAAGTCTATAGCATGAGAGCCAAAATGAGGTGCTCATAGACATAAAAAAGTGACCTCCGTCTCGCTCCAGCAAATACTAGAGCGATCCGGCAGGTCACAAACTGCTGGAGACAACCCATCCAGATAACAGCAGATGGTAAGACTAAATGCCTTATATTAGTATCACCACTCCAGCGCTGCAATTAAAGTGCTGCAGTGGTGCTTACATAATCGGTGTATCCAGAAATCCCCCTTAATGGTGTATGTGCATATATATATATATGGTGTATGTGTGTATATATATACACACATACAGATATATATATGCATAGATATATATGTGTACATATACAGTACTCAGCATAAATGAGTATACTCCCATTGAAAACTAAGATTTTAATCAATATCTCACTGAACACAAGAACAATTTCCAAAATTTAGACAAGACTGAGTTTCATAGAACATTTTTGTAACTCACAACATGAAAAAAGGTTCATAATATAATTTTCATTACAATATCTTTATTTTTACGCAAATTAATCGATGCAAAAATGAATACACACCACATCAAAAACTGCTAGATCTAGTATATTGCATGATCTCCATTGTTTATAAGGACAACACCAAGTCTTCTAGGCATGGAATCAGAGGCGTAGTTAGGTGTTCAGCTCAAGTAACCCTGATTACAACTACAGTGTCGCAGGTTAATCAAAGGTATAGGGGTACCTCAGCAGATGACTATGCTGTTACTGAAATTCTCTATACAAAGACAATCGCTGACATTTATTTACTAGCTATTGAACCCATTCTACACCCGGGTGGCGAGCATTTTTATTGGTACATTTTTAATTTTATTAATGGCGCTCACATTCTAGGTAGCTTGTAATACTTCTTGGCTGACAGCAATTTGTTTAAGGCCTTACTCATGACTGTGTTAATTGTTGCTTTGTGTTGAGATTTTTATGGAGACAGCTTGGTACTGACAAAAGGGGAATAAGGGAGAAATGGTGAATATCTATGACAGGCTTTCAATATTCCTCAATTATAACGACGTGGGAAGTTATAATCTGCAGTTGTAACCAGGAGCAAAGTGAGAACTGTGAGTAAATCCGAAAGACTGCACCCCACTGTCTCTGTGAATTATTACTGCTGCGCCATCATCCCTTGCATTACACTGCACAGCAACATCTAATACATCTAATACATCTACACTGCCCTTGAGCTAAGCTCTACCTGTGGAGAGCTAGACCAACTCTGCTGCGCTAACATCAGCTCCAGAGGATCTGCTCCGCAGCAGCGGCTCCCTTTAGCCACATACCACAGGTGGCGTCACAAACTGTATATACGAACTATAAATCCCCTGTAAATAACCCCTTTTATTGACCGCCCTGGGTCACGGACCGGGTCACTGTGACATCTCCCCTAGCAACGACCGGCCCGGCACCGAGTACCCCACGGCCCAGGGGGCGCGTCAATAACATACTGAGAATACAGGGGGGTGTACTCACGTACGCTGAGCGCTGTATGTATAACGTACTGAGAATACAGAGGGGTGTACTCACTTACACTGAGCACTGTATATATAACATACTGAGAATACAGGGAGTGTACTCACTTACGCTGAGCGCTGTATGTATAGCGTACTGAGAATACAGGGGGGTGTACTCACTTACACTGAGCGCTGTATATATAATGTACTGAGAATACAGCGGGGTGTACTCACTTACGCTGAGCACTGTATATATAACGTTCTGAGAATACAGGGGGGTGTACTCACTTACGCTGACTGCTCTATGTATAACGTACTGACAATACAGGGTGCTGTACTCACTTATGCTGACTGCCCAGTCTCATGCTGCACATAACACATCTGCATCTCTGGCTGCTATGGGCATAAAAGGGGACAAACTTATGGTGTGGCACCCATGCTCCCCTGACCTCAACCCCATTGAGAACCTCTGGAGCATCATCAAAAGGAGTGTATGATGGCGGGAGGCAGTTCACATCTAAGCAACAGCTCTGGGAGGGTATTCTGTCCTCATGCAAAACAATTGAAGCAGAAACCATCCAAAACCTGACATTCAATGGACGAGAGAGTTCAGAAGCTCCTTTCGAACAAGCGGTCCTATGTGCAAATGTAACATCACCTAGAATAAAGTTTTGAGTTGAAAACTGTTTGATTTCAGTTTCTAATAACCTGCTAATGCTTATAATTTCAAAAATGACCATTTTTTTGTTCTTTATTAAAATGAAAAGGTTGAAAACTCTGCTGTGCATAATAATTTGGAACATGCATTTTGAGTGCAGTTTGAGTGTTTCATTTTTTTAAAAATATACTGTTATCATAGGCAGTTTGTACAAAAACCTTTCAATTGTACTCTAATAGTTGTTGGACTGGAAAATTACAATGACTGCAATTCATATAGGTAATTTGGGAAAATCTGAGAAAATATTATTTGCATAATAATTTGGAACACAGTGTATTTATGCTTACAATGATACTGTTAGGTGAATGCACTATGTATAATACTTTTTTTTATATATTTTCTGTTTTTTGATTATATTTTTTTGTGTTTTTTTTCCTTAGTTTTTCCGCCCTGTGCTAATGGTTAGAAATAACCTTTTGATACTGTGCGTTCTTCTTTGCCTATGAAGATGTGTTCTATACGAATCTCAATAGTAGTACACTTACCCAGGGAAGCTAGATGCAAATTTATTCTTGATTGATAACAACTGTTTGCACCAGTGTTTAGTGAAGGGAGTGATTTAAATAGTAGACAGGATGTGACGTCACATGTAAAGATTTATTTTTTTTTCTAACATAGCAGCAAGATACTGCAAGGACTGAAATCTGCTAAGATCGAAACTCGTCGCTTTGTACTTGCTAATTTTATTTTTAATATTGCACTTTGACATGGATCACACACCCATTTTATAATAAATATGGACTTTTTAGAAGACCTTCAGTATGCTGGACTTTGCTTTTCTTTGCTACGCTACTGTGCCCCACATAATAATGCTTCCACTGTGCCTCTTACAAAATAAAATGGCTCCTATCGTCTCTCTAGATGGTAAAATTGTGTCCTAGAAAATATTAATGTCCTGTGCAAATGTCCAGGACAGCAGTGCCCACATTTTGCCCCTAGAAAGTAATAATGCCCCGAGTGTGCCCTTATGACTAACACAATACCGTGAATACCGCTATAACAATTATGCTTCTTAAGTGCCTACCTAACATTTTAGAATGTCCCCTGAGTCCCCCTATATATAGTTCAAATCTACAAAGCATGATGCCCCGCACAAGTCTCACATACTCAGCATGATGGGCCCTCAGTATTCCCCCACACTCACACTGTATGATGGTCTCCAGTATTTCCCCGTCGCACATACTGTATGATGGCCCTCTGTATTTTCCCCTGGCACACACTGTATGATGGCCCTCAGTATTCCCTCACCTTGCGCACACGGTATAATGGCCCTCAGCATCCCCCCCCCCCACACGCACACACACACACACACACACACACACACACACTGTACGGTGGTGTAAAGTGACCACAGGCGGTAGCCATGACCAAGCTTCTGCTTCACTTTACCCCTGCACTTTACAGGAAAATTGTGTCCTAGTCCCAATGTGCTATCATGTGTGGGGTGGATTGAATTCATTTGTAGGCCGCAAGCCTTCACCTTCTCAAGGCCTCCATCTTCATAAACCGCCACACATAGATCAAAGGACACCCGGTTTGTTTCAACACGTAAAAGTTTACTGGACAATTCAAGTTCATTAGATTGCAACATGCAGTATTGGGCACCACACTTCCCGTTCCTTGTTTCCTTAACAGAACACACTCTCAGCAGTTCCTCCTGGACTATCCCCACGTTCACTGGCTCTCTCAGCCCCTGGGATTTCCCGTCCAGTCCCGCAGTCCACCCGGGATCCTTGACCTTCCCTTGTCGTTGCACATCCATCGTCCCCTTACCTATACTGAGCCTTGCGCTCCGGATGTTGTAGGAATGTCCGCAAGAGATTCTAGTAAGGCCTCCCACTGCCATGAACGATAGACTTGCTGATGCTACCAGCCCCCTGCACTTGAACTTGACCTTGGTTATTGTACTTCCCTATCTGACTATCAGTAAGAGCCTGCTTTTCACTAGCAACTACCCCTCCCACTGTGGGCTAGTCCCAAACATTAACTGTATCTTATCCTATACCTTCAGCTAACTACAGTTACTATCCTATAAAACTATGTACTAAGCCTATTGTCTTTATCTTATGCTGTACACTACTATATCAGTCTATTCACAATATACACTAAAACCGCAGTACCTAGTTCACATTTCACATAATACATTATATGTACAGTCATGGCCAAAAGTTTTGAGAATGACACCAAAATTATATTTTCACATGATCTGCTGGCCTCTGGTTTTTATTAGTATTTGTCTGATGTTTATATCACATACAGAAATATAATTGCAATCATATTATGAGTACCAATAGGTTATATTGACAGTTAGAATGAGTTAATGCAGCAAGTCAATATTTGCAGTGTTGCCCCTTCTTCTTCAAGACCTCTGTAATTCTCCCTGGCATGCTCTCAATCAACTTTTGGACCAAATCCTGACAGATAGCAGTCCATTCTTGCATAATCAATGCTTGCATTTTGCCAGAATTTGTTGGTTTTTGTTTGTCCACCCGTCTCTTGATGATTGACCACAAGTTCTCAATGGGATTAAGATCTGGGGAGTTTCCAGGCCATGGACCCAAAATCTCTATGTTTTGTTCCATGAGCCATTTAGTTATCACCTTTGCTTTCTGGCAAGGTGCTCCATCATGCTGGAAAAGGCATTGTTGGGCGCCAAACTGCTCTTGGACGGTTGGGAGAAGTTGTTCTTGGAGGACATTCTGGTACCATTCTTTATTCATGGCTGTGTTCTTAGGCAAGACTGTGAGTGAGCCGATTCCCTTGGCTGAGAAGCAACCCCACACATGAATGGTTTCAGGATGCTTTACAGTTGGCATGAGACAAGACTGGTGGTAGCGCTCACCTCTTCTTCTCCGAATAAGCTGTTTTCCAGATGTCCCAAACAATCGAAAAGGGGATTCATCAGAGAAAATGACTTTGTCCCAGTCCTCAGCAGTCCACTCCATGTACCTTTTGCAGAATATCAGTCGGTCCCTGATGTTTTTTCTGGAGAGAAGTGGCTTCTTTGCTGCCCTCCTTGAAACCAGCCCTTGCTCAAAGAGTCTCCGCCTCACAGTGCATGCAGAAGCACTCACACCAGCCTGCTGCCATTCCTGAGCAAGCTCGGCACTGCTGGTAGTCCGATCCCGCAGCTGAAACAGTTTTAAGATACGGTCCTGGCGCTTGCTGGTCTTTCTTGGGCGCCCTGGAGCCTTTTTGACAACAATGGAAGCTCTCTCCTTGAAGTTCTTGATGATGCGATAGATTGTTGACTGAGGTGCAATCTTTGTAGCTGCGATACTCTTCCCTGTTAGGCCATTTTTGTGCAGTGCAATGATGGCTGCACGTGTTTCTTTAGAGATAACCATGGTTAACTGAAGAGAAACAATGATACCAAGAACCAGCCTCCTTTTAAAGTGTCCAGTGATGTCATTCTTACTTAATTACTTAAACTGATTGATCGCCAGCCCTGTCCTCATCAACACCCACACCTGTGTTAATGGATCAATCACTAAAACGATGTTAGCTGCTCCTTTTAAGGCAGGACTGCAATGATGTTGAAATGTGTTTTGGGGGTTAAAGTTCATTTTCTGGGCAAATATTGACTTTGCAAGTACAGTAATTGCTGTTAAGCTGATCACTCTTTGACATTCAGGAGTAAATGCAAATTGCCATTACAAAAAATGAAGCAGTAAACTTTGGAAAAATTACTATTTGTCTCATTCTCAATACTTTTGGCCATGACTGTACAAAATGCAAGACATTACATACATGATGAGATTGGTGTCTTCAGGGGTAGAAACACAGTAGTACAGTCCACCACTTTACAGTGGCCCCCAGTATTCCCTCCCCACACACTGTATGATGGCCCCCAGTATTCCCCCACACTGTATGATGTTCACCAGTATTTCCCTCCACCACTGTATGGTGACCCAAGTATTGCACCCCACAAACACTGTGTGGTGGCCCCCAATATTTCCCCCACACTGTATGGTGGCCCTCAGTATTTGCTCTCACACACACGCATTGTATGGTGGCCCCCAGTATCTCCCACACACACACATACTGTATAATAATAATAACAATAATAATCTTTATTTTTATATAGCGGCAACATATTCCGCAGCGCTTTACATACATTATCATCGCTGTCCCCAATGGGGCTCACAATCTACATTACCTATCAGTATGTCTTTAGAGTGTGGGAGGAAACCGGAGAACCCGGAGGAAACCCACGCAAACACGGGGAGAACATACACTGTATGGTGGCCCCTTGTAGTTCCCACCACGCCCTCTGTATGATGGCCCCTTGTAGATCCCCCACACACTCTGTATGGTGGCCCCCAGTATTCCCCCCCACACACACACACACACACTCTGTATGATGGCCCCCAGTATGCCCCCCACACTGTATGGTGACCCACAGTATTTACACCCCCCACTGTATGATGGCCCCCAGTATTCCCAAACAAACACACACACTGTATGAGGGACCCCAGAATTTCCCCCCGAACACACTGTATGGTGACTCCCAATAGTCCCCTCACACTTCATGGTGTCCCCCAGTATTTCCCCACCACACTGTATGATGGCCCCCAGTATCTGCCACACTGTATGGTGTTCCCCTGTATTTCCCCCATCACTGTATGATGACCCCAGTATTTCAGCACAAAAAAACACTGTATGTTCCCCAGTATTTCCACCATACACACTCTGTATGCTGGCCCCCAGTATATCCCCCACACACACAATGCATGATGGTCCCCAGTATTTCCCCCACTCACACTGTGTGGCGGCCCCCAGTACTCTCCCCACACTGTATGGTGTCCCCTAATATTTCCCCCACACACACACTGTATAGTGGCCCCTAGGATTTCGCCCCACACACTCTGTTTGATGGCCTCAGTATTCCCTCCACACACACTGTATAGTGGCCCTCAATATTTCCCCACCCACACTGTATGGTGGCCCCCAGTATTTCCCCCAACACACACACTATATGAAAAAATATAAGACCTAAATTACCATTTTTCAATCACCCCTCCTCCCCAAAAACAAGCAATAGAGTTCAAAAAACTGTATGTACACCAAAATGGCACCAATAGAAATGTCAGCACCAAGCAAAGAAAAAGCCCTCACACAGGCCCATTGATGGAAAAGAAAGAAAGTTAGAGGCCTCAGAAAACAAATAGCCCTTTCAGAATTTTTTTTCACCACTTAAATAAAGAAAAACAAATTTTACAAGTTTGGTATATCGGCATAATCGTTCTCCATCCAATCTCACTGAGCTACTGTAGAGCTAGTATGCAAAGAAGAATGGACAAAAATGTCAGCCTCTAGATGTGCAAAGCTGGTAGAGACATACTCCGAAAGACTTGCAGCAGTAATTACAGCGAAAGGTGGTCCTACAAAGTATTGACTCAGGGGGCTGAATACAAATGCACGTCACAATTTTCAGATTTATATTTTAAAATAATTAAAAAACAATGTATCATTTCCTTTACACTTCACAAATACTTGCTACTATCTGTTGGTAAATCACATAAAATCCCAATAAAATACATTTAAGTTTATGGTTGTAAAATTAATACTTTTCCAAGGCACTGTATATGGTTACAGTCCATCTAACATGTTTTGAACACTTCATTAATCTATTCTGTCATCTATTCTACCTCCAGGAGGTTTTAAACCATGTACTTGCAGATATTGAATTATTTGTTGGAAAACTAAATACAGAAAAAAAGAAGAAAAAAGGTCAGTAAGAAATGATCAAAATATAAAATGACCCCTGCAACAAATAAAGGTTTAGACTAACATAATGTGATGATAAACTGACGAGAATTTCTTGCTTTTTGTCTTTGAAAAGATAAATCAATTTCTGAATCAGAATTCGTTGAATGTTTTCAGAAGATAAAATATGGTTTTAATTTATTGGTGAGTAACAACAAGCAGTATATTCTAAGCAAATAATATTTATGTCAAACTATGTGCGTACTCAAAAGGATTTAAAGGTTATCTTTGTCCCCGGGCACAATTTCTTATATGAAAAAAAAAAAAAGTGCTGTACTCTCCATCCCCAGGTCAACTGACAAGTCTGTGCTGCTTCTTCGGGCGTCTGGCTTCAGCACTGACGTATCGTTGACAGTGTGGCAACCAATAAGTGAGCTCAGAGGTCCTGCTGGTGTAGACAGACCGCCCTGCTCAGAGTCGCTCAGACGCTGGAAGCAGCAGTGGAGACTTTCCGGTGGACCTGTGGATGGTGATCACAGCACAGCTTGATTTTCATACCAAATTGCACGCAGGGGTGAAGATTACGTGAAAGGGAACAACGCCTTTAAAGCAGTATTTCCATTGCATATGGCATATCCATCTCTGACTTCTTTGCTAGTTCTAAAAATATCAAACCTGCTTTCTTTGTTAAATTGTCACTGTATATCCAAAATAAAGTAAATTTTCAATAGTTAAACGGAAAAAAGAAAAGGGAGATCTAGGTCCCAGCACCTGGTTGAAAGTTTGATCCTTTCTTCAGTCATGATTGAAAAGTGCATTTAGGCTGTGTCATAGCTACAAATCAATCATTACAGCAGGAATTTATAAAACAATCTGACTAATAGGCAAATTTGGAGAAAGAACATGATAAAGTTCACTTTTCAAGTATGCAAAAAAAAAAAACAGACGTGAAACCGGCCTGAGGGTGGATACAACCGAAATGCGTAGGCTCAGCCTATGACCACAGCAAATGGATAGATGAGTTTTTAATCAAGATTGAATGAAGGGTTGAACTTTTTACCCCAAGTGCTGGAATTGTATCTAATATTTAACTTTTCATTAGGTCATTTTTTTATTACAAAGGTTTTGTTATTTTGTTCTAGTTGCTCTTAGGCCAAGGCTACACGGCAACTTTGGCCACGACACATGTAGCGCAGTTAAAGATTGATACGTGTTGTTGCCACATTGCAGTTTAATTCAAGTGAATGGGGTCTCACTGCAACGCCAAGAGTGTTGCTCTAGTGACAAGCAAGTTGAAATTTTTTTACTTGGTTGGATTTTTTACGACTTACTTGACGGGGTCACAGTGAGTCACTTGTAATGAGCTGCGATGTAGTAGTGACACCTAGTGGCTGTGCAACTTGTGATGTGGCTAAAGTCGCCTTGTAGCCCCAAGTCTAAGGCCACAGCCCCATTATCAGTATTAGGTCAGTAATTTTTCTCAGGAGTGTGAGCCAAAACCAGGAGTGGGTGATAAATGCAGATATGGTGACTTGTTTCTATTATACCTTTTCTCTGATTGTTCCTCACCTGGTTTTGGCTCCCACTCCTGAAAAAAAATACTGATAGTGGGACCGCAGCCTTATGCAAATGATATTCTGATCACACTCTGATCAGAGTCTGATAAGACTGTGATCTGATTCTCTCTGTTGAGAAGATGGGAAAAAAACCTTCTCCATCTTCTCCATTGTGTCAGTCCTTGGAAATAAGACTGCACTCAGATGTCATCCGAGTGCAGTCTAATGGTTTCCACACTCTCATTGACTTGCATGGCCGAGCGCTATCTGAATATCAGATCAAACTCGGGCATGCAGCGTTTTTTTTTTTTTTTCCTCGTGCAGGCTCAGTCAGAGGAAAAAATCTGACGTGTGCACAGCCCCATAAAATAACATTGTTCTAGGTGCGATCCGATGTTTTGTTGGATCAGTCAGAAAAATGAAAACATGATTACAACATCCCACTACTCAGAGGTTGTCCTCTGTTACTGCCAGCATTGCTGTGCAATGGCCAATGCATATTGGAACTTAGAAATAGCTGAGCCTTCTAATTATCCATTTGTGTTTGTGGAGTTCTCTGTAATAACATATTATATGCATGTTTCCCTTATATTCTACATTAAATGCCAACAGGCAAAAGTGCAAGATCAAATGTCTCAGCCAACTGCTCCAGACTTAGTCCACATATTGATGGACGTCCTGCCCAAGGTAAAGAGGATGGGATTTTTATATCATTGCAGTAATATACAAAGGGTTTTATACAATAAACTCCTTGCTCTATTACAGATCATATCAAAATGTCCTGGAAAGAACACTGCCAGCTCTGTGCTGTCTCCTTTTCTTACACAAAAAGCAATACTGCTCTTAAGCTCATGTGTTACAGATAAAGAGAGGAAACTGTGGGAGAGTTTAGGGGACGCGTGGCAAAGAACAAGGTAATAATGTTTGTGTAACAAACACATTTAAAAGGGGTATGCCAACCTGTGGGCATTCAATAAATGTCTGATAGCTGTGAGTCTCCCGCTCCTATCTTTAGAACCTATGTTTCCTGAATGCTCTGTTTTTCCCCATTTATTTTTCGCTAGCATGGCTTTCTCTATTCTCTTCTATAAGAGCTCCAAAAACAGCTTGAAAATTAGATGGGAATTAGCAAATTTATGGTTTTGTGAACATTTCTAATTGAGATAATGTAAGGTTTCTATAAGGACCAATTTACAAGTAACAACTGTGAAACATTTAACTTTTTGGGACTAATTACAAAGCAGGTGGGACATTATCTTCAAGGGGTTGTCTCATGAAAACAATTTATGTCTTTTTGAAAGACTCTTTCCCTCACTGAATTTCCTTTCTGAAGAGGTGGACACAGTCTGTGCAAGCATTAAAAGGGTTGTTCAGTCCCAAGCTACAAGTCTGCAGTCACTCTATGTGACTGCAGACTTGTGAATTCTTACATCCCGAGCATTCTCTCATGTGACCGCTAGTATGTTTGCATACTTTAAGCCACATTCCTACTAGACTGTATGCGGTCACATTCCGACTATACTGTGTCCAGTCACATTCCGACTAGACTGTGTCCAGCCTCATTCAATACACTTGCATTGTGTAAAACTGCACCGATCTAGCTGGCACCTGACAGTATGTATGCAAATCACATACTTGCAGTCATGCGCCCGCCGCCGGGACAAGAAAATCCTTACAGCATGCAATACCTTCGCTGTGAGTATTCACAAGTCTGCAGTAATGGAGTGACAACCCCTTTAAATGCAGGATTATTCACTTGTAAGGTGTTCAAGGAAAATATTTCTACTGCTATAATGCAGGTAAACAGTATGCAACAGCGTAGACACAGGCAGAACAACAGTATATTTCTTTTATTTAACAACTAATATTAATTGTAAAACACGTATTATATGATAAATTCTTTACAACATTTGACAGTAAAATAAGCAGTAAATCACATAACAGAATAAAATATCAGAATACACTAGAATTCAGGTGCTGATAGTTTAAAATAATCTACTGGGGGAAGGAGAGCTAGATTGTCATCAACTTTATCTTGGTCGAGGGGCTGTCTTTTAAAGCCTTGGCAATACTCTGTTCTTATCACAACTTGCTGCCCGTTTCCCCCATCACTCTCTATCCACTTTTGCAATGTCGCTCTGGCGTCTGCTGGTCCCCATCTGACTACTGTATTTCCCTCTATCCGTGCCCGGTACCATGTGTCTCTGTCAGAGGTAACGGCCCGCTTTGCGCGTCCTTCCTGGTCGCCGACCCGACCGTGAATCTCCGATCTGACACCTTCAGAGTTTCTGTGACGTCCTCTCACTGGCGCACACGTCTGAGAACTGTGCCACTGCAACCTGTTCCAGTTCTGTCAACCGACGTCACCCAGGTGAGGAACCTTGACTGGCGTCGCTCAGGTCTTCGGGGCTTGACCATCGATGTCTGGGCTGGGAACCTTGACTGATGTCGCTTGGGTCTTCGGGGCTTGACCACCGACGTCTGGGCTGGGAACCTTGACTGGCGTCACTTGGGTCTTCGGGGCTTGACCATCGACGTCTGGGCTGGGAACCTTGACTGGTGTCGCTCGGGTCTTCGGGGCTTGACCATCGATGTCTGGGCTGGGAACCTTGACTGGTGTCGCTTGGGTCTTCGGGGCTTGACCATCGACGTCTGGGCTGGGAATCTTGACTGGTGTCGCTCGGGTCTTTGGGGCTTGACCATCGACGTCTGAGCTGGGAACCTTGACTGGTGTCGCTCGGGTCTTTGGAGCTTGACCATCGACGTCTGGGCTGGGAACCTTGACTGGTGTTGCTCGGGTCTTCGGGGCTTGACCATCGACGTCTGAGCTGGGAACCTTGACTGGTGTTGCTCGGGTCTTTGGGGCTTGACCATCGACGTCTGAGCTGGGAACCTTGACTGGCGTCGCTCGGGTCTTCGGGGCTTGACCATTGACGTCTGGACTGGGAACGTTTACTGGTGTCGCTCGGGTCTTTGGGGCTTGAACATCGACGTCTGGGCTGGGAATCTTGACTGGTGTCGCTCGGGTCTTTGGGGCTTGACCATCGACGTCTCGGCTGGGAATCTTGACTGGTGTCGCTCGGGTCTTTGGGGCTTCACCATCGACGTCTGAGCTGGGAACCTTGACTGGTGTCGCTCGGATCTTTGGGGCTTGACCATCGACGTCTGGGCTGGGAACCTTGACTGGCGTCGCTCGGGTCTTTGGGGCTTGACCATCGACGTCTGAGTTGGGAACCTTGACTGGTGTTGCTCGGGTCTTTGGGGCTTGACCATCGACGTCTGAGCTGGGAACCTTGACTGGCGTCGCTCGGGTCTTCGGGGCTTGACCATTGACGTCTGGGCTGGGAACCTTGACTGGTGTCGCTCGGGTCTTTGGGGCTTGACCTTTGACGTCTGGACTGGGCGGATACCTCGCACCTTTCTTCCTGACAGGAGCTCCAGATGCTGCTGTTGCTCCTCCCGTCTCTCTCTTCGGCATCAGAGTCACCTCAGAACTTGTTTTTCTCCTCAGCTCCCTGACCACGCTGTCCCCAGAGTCCTGATCAAACTCCTCCCCTCTGCCACGCCGCCTCGCTGTTCTGGTTCCACAGTGGCTTGTCTCCTTACACTATAGCAGCTGTTGTAGGGATAATATACATCCTGATATTGCTTTTATGGTGATAGCAGATTAAAAATGCTGTTCTGTTGTATAATTACACAACTATGTTGTACACATGTAGAGAATACCAGGTTCACCTATCTTGCCGCTAGTGATATTTTTTAAGAGTACGGAACTATGCCATTACTTATCTTTCCAATTTTCAGAATTAAATTGCATAGGTCCAGCTCATGTCAGCAATTAAAATTCAATGTTTCATTAGACTTACTTTAAAAACTGCGTTATTATAGCATTCTCCAACGTTTGAAATACAGTTAGCGTTCTTACTGTTCTTATTCTGGGTGCGATTATGAACGCTAATCACATTTGAAGCACAACATTTTTTAATATGAGTGGGCCATGCAGACTTGAGCTGGACTGTGCAAATTAAAGAAGACATGTCAGCAGGATATTTGACCCCTAACTAAAGGTTTGAGTATAAAGCCCCCTTAATGGCTATTACTTTCATACCTTTCTAGTAGAATATCATTGGGGCATTTTTGAGAATCCTGTTTTTGAAGTTTTGTTCTCAAGTGCATCAGGGTGGGCACTTCCCTTACCAGCTCTGCTGTTCCATGCCTCCCCACCGCCGGCCTCTGGTCACTGATTGACAGGTCACTCTTTTCTCAGTGACCAGTCTCCCCTGTGCAGGCACTGTCCGTTTCATCGGAAGGAGCAGCTCAGTGAGTTCCTGATGATGCTGCAAAATCAATGGACAGCTCCTACAACGTCATTAGGAGCTCACTGTGCAGGCTACGCTATTGCAATGAACCCGGTGTGTAAGTAGTATGTAAGCTCTTATGGTCAGCAGGTTTCTCTCTCTCCTGTAGAGTGTAAGCTCTTATGGTCAGTAGGGTCCTTTCCCTCTTTCTCCTTTAGAGTGTAAGCTTTTATAGTCAGCAGGGTCCTCTCTCTCCTGTAGAGTGTAAGCTCTTATGGTCAACAGGGTTCTCTCGCTCTCTTTCTTTCTCCTGTGGAGTGAAATCTGTTATGGCCAGCAGGGTCCCCTCTCTCCAGTAGAGTGTAAGCTCTTATGGTCAGAGGGGTTCTCTCTCTCTCCTATAGAGTGTAATCTCTTATAGTGAGGGGGATTTCTCACTCCCTCTTTCTATTCTCTTTCTATGTGTATTTTCTCAGCAATTACAAGCTTTCAAGTAATGAGATTTATGAGAATTTACTTTGCAAAAATTTGGCGAAGCCAGAAAATTCAAATCTCAAAAGATCCGCTCATCTCTAGTCTAAAAACTAAATACAGCAGCCGCAGCTACACAAGCCTCACTGGTAGTCTACAGTAATGTATTAGCCTGGAGTCCATTGCCCAGCCTGGTAATTGAATTTTGCTCATATTTTTCCCACTGCTCCCCTGAGTATTCTTTCTTTCTTTTTTTTCAATCCATCGTATGATTCCAGAAATATTGCTTTTTTATTAAGTGATAATTTTTATTGTCTTTACCATAGGAGCGTTGACTAAGTGATTCTCTGGGGACGTGTCTTTAGGCTACTCTGCATTACTATCCTTTCATCCACGCCTCTTTGGTAAAGATTATAAAAATTTGCACCACATATACAGGCCTATATCACTGGAACCATACGGTGGATTTAAAAAAGAATACAGAATACTTAGGGGAGTAGCGGGAGTAAAATACAACCAAAAACTGTCCACTTTTGACCTGGTGATGGGTCCTCTTTAAATATTTTGTTATTTCTTTAAAAGTATTTTTATTATTCTGTATACCTTGTGTAACAATGTTGGATTATTTACACCTCTGTAAGCGCTAACATAAGCTGTTGGAGAACATTGAAAGCGATCCCTTTACATATGTATTTTTTAATAAAAATATTGAAACAAAGGGGTTTCATATTAAGATTAATTGCTAGTTACTAAAAAGTGTCATCAATATGTGATTGGTGGAGGATTGAAACAGATTATCATGGCCCCTTTGGATTTCACTGGACCTTTACACTTTGTATTTGGGTTGTGTCTAGAAATACAGCTGAGTATCACTCACATATCCTGTAAAGGACATATTGATATTCATGCTATAGCTACTCCATTTTTGCAGCTTGCTCCTAAAATCATGTTATTATTACTATATACATTCTTTCATTCTTTTATCCCGCTTCACATGCAATTTTTTCACAAGAACTTTTTCTCTCAAGAACATTCTATGAGACACCCTGCTCCTGTTATCTAACTAGTCTGAGCCGGGATGTGTAACCTTGTAACTTTCCATCATGCACCGAACTAACGATAATATGACCATATGTGTGTTTCCGTAATAATTGTACTAACATTGGTTCAAGCCTGTAGTATGGCTGTAGATGATTGGCTATTGATATACTCAAAACAATATATAATGCTAAGTAGAAATAAACGGGGTTAGAGATTCTCAAATCCTTCCATACAGAGCTTTGCCTCCGTCTGGTTTCCTGATTGCAATCAACCTTGTAACATAATAATTTGACACTCACTTGGTCAACCGTGAAGGGTCATTGCAGCCCTCCCTCAACAATCCTACAACAATACCTTAGCAATGTACCATCAATTTTTATTAGTACAAAACTTAATTAAAGCGTATCTCTAGGATCCTCTCTGAGTATCTTTTATATCAGTTTCTATACATCTTTGCCTGATAATCTTGTACACATTTCTGGTTTTGTACATACTAACTGATGCCCCGCATACACATTTGACTAATGTCGGCTGCACCCGCCAATATCGGACCAACTGATTCTCGGAGATGTCGATTGGGCATGTCCGATTTCGAACTGCCAATTGCTTTGTTCTCCCGGAGATATCTGTTGGCTGTTTTCTCACAGAGAACACTAGAGCACTCAGCTGAGCATAGTTTGGCCGAAAACCATTTAATGTGTATAGGGACCTTAATTTAGTGCTTCAGGCTCCATTAGTAACTAAGTTGTAGTCATTAAAAAAAATTTACCAGGAGCTACAAAAATTAATTTGCTTAAAAATCCTGATAGATACTATTTAAAAATATCTTTTTTTGTGGACATGCAGATGGCGTGCTTCATTTCTTTAAATGCAGCTCTTCTAGTCCTTGACTTTGCAGGAGACACATATTCTGCTAGAGGTAGCAGCAATTCCAGTGTACTATCAAACTCTGATTCTACAACAAGAGAAGCAGGAATCAATGTACGGTACATAATCAAAGGTAAAAAGGGATTCTACAGCCAAAATCATGTGACCCACATCAGAACTACAAATCAGTACACCATTGCACGTACATTACAAAGCTGCTTTCTTTTACCAGTGCGGTTTATAGGTTGGAGATAACAGATTGGAGTGATTCAAAAGAAGTAAAGCAGACAACAATGACAAGAAATAAGCAAACAAGATAATAACATTATATTTGTATCAATACTATATGCTTACATTATAGAGAAGACTGCCCAAATGGAAAAAGTGTTCCCGCGTATACACCATCTTTCTCTGATGGGTGGATCCCGCCAGCAGCCACACTCAGTAATGACCAACTAGAGGTATGTAGATTCCTAAAATAGTGCCATTCTCACAGCAACTTTCAGATATTCAAAGTGATATTCTTCTATGAAGCACAGCTCATGTTGGGCTTCGCAGGAGGAAAAGGTTGGCAGTCATTGGGGGCTTCAAAATCTTACTTCCAGAACAACCTATTGGTACAATCGCGGGGATGATGGGAGCCTCTCATTTAAACACTGATGTAAGAGACTGAGTGTGGCATTTAAAGGGAGCATTCCAGCACAGCATGACTGTTCAGGCAAAGTACAAGCGCCGGGTGCACCCTTGAAGTGGCCAAACAGTTCAGTCCAGCTCCCGAGTCATTCTGTGCTGACAGAGTCCATTTAAATGTTTAAACAGTGACGATTAAAGCTAGCTGCTCTTACAGCCAGATTGCAGCTGTATAATACAACCAGAATCTGTCGGGTATAGTGCAGACTCAGCTCCCGACATAGGACATACTATTACGCCCTACAGCAAAAAGGGGTTAGAAATTTTTTTCTGCTATTGTGCATTTATATTCACATATGTTTATTTAATCTTCAGATTCAACAAAGCAACAGAACACCACCAACCAACCGGTAGGCAAAATAAATATTTCCTTGTATCCTTCTATATTGTAGTACAGAAAATCAAATTCTTTAATGGACATAGAGGTAAAGTCATGAACAGCGAATACGTTAAACCATTCTAAGGCATGGCAGCAGGTGAAGTTTGTATTCCAACTAAGAACATCATTTGATATTTCTATGCAGTTCAAGTTATGATCACATCTATGTGTCATGCCCAATTATTTCTACATTCCATAATACTCAGGTATTAGTGATGATCATGATTTAAACTTCCCAAATTGGCATATAGCACTAATTTTGCCACAAAAAAGAGGAAACCTTAACAGAATCCTGACAGGCCCCATTATAATGGAGTCCATCCATATGTGTCCTAACAGATCTATTGTGCAGTATAACAAATCTGAACTTAGCCAAACTACTAAGCCAAAATAAATGGCTTATTCTCATACATGTGACAAGAGACACAATTACCTTTTACAGACACTTCCAGCCAATTCAAATGAAAGCCGCTTATGACTTTGAAGCCAGAAATGAACGTGAACTTTCAGTAATGAAAGGAGAAAGTCTAAAGGTAAGGAAAGTTCTACAAGATATTTGTGACAGGTCAGAAAATTTAATATTTTGGAACTTCGCATTCTATATATCCTCCTGGATAAAAGACATTTTACCTGTGTTAGGTAAAATGTTAGGTATATATATATTACACATAGTGGTGTGGAAAAAGTGTTTGTCCCCTTCCAGATTTCTTATTCTTTTGCATGTTTGTCACACTTAAATGTTTCAGGTCACAAAACAAATGTAAATATTAGACAAAGATAACACAAGTAAACACAAAATGCAGTTTTTAAATGAAGGTCTTTATTATTAAGGGAAAAATAAATCCAAACCTACTGGGCAAAAGAATAAGAAATCAGGAAGGGGCCAAACACTTTTTCCCACCACTGAGATATATATATACAGTGGTGGCCAAAAGTATTGGCACCCCTGCAATTCTGTCAGATAATACTCAGTTTCTTCCTGAAAATGATTGCAATCACAAATTCTTTGGTATTATTATCTTCATTTAATTTGTCTTCAATGAAAAAACGCAAAAAGAATTGTCCTAAAGCCAAATTGGATATAATTCCACACCAAACCTAAAAAAGGGGGTGGACAAAAGTATTGGCACTGTTTGAAAAATCCTGTGATGCTTCTCTAATTTGTGTAATTAAAAGCACCTGTAACTTACCTGTGGCACCTAACAGGTGTTGGTAATAACTAAATCACACTTGCTGCCAGTTAACATGGATTAAAGTTGACTCAACCTCTGTCCTGTGTCCTTGTATGTACCACATTGAGCATGGAGAAAAGAAAGAAGACCAAAGAACTGTCTAAGGACTGGAGAAACCAAATTGTGAGGAAGCATGAGCAATCTCAAGGCTACAAGTCCATCTCCAAAGACCTGAATGTTCCTGTGTCTTCCATGCGCAGTGTCATCAAGAAGTTTAAAGCCCATGGCACTGTGGCTCACCTCCCTAGATGTGGACAGAAAAGAAAAATTGACAAGAGATTTCAACGCAAGATTGTGCGGATGGTGGATAAAGAACCTCGACTAACATCCAAACAAGTTCAAGCTGCCCTGCAGTCCGAGGGTACAACAGTGTCAACCCGTACTATCCGTCGGCGTCTGAATGAAAAGGGACTGTATGGTAGGATACCCAGGAAGACCCCACTTCTTACCCCGAGACATAAAAAAGCCAGGCTGGAGTTTGGCAAAACTTACCTGAGAAAGCCTAAAACGTTTTGGAAGAATGTCAGATGAGACAAAAGTAGAGCTTTTTGGGAAAAAGCATCAACATAGAGTGTACAGGGAAAAAAAGAGGCATTCAAAGAAAAGAACACGGTCCCTACAGTCAAACATGGCGGAGGTTCCCTGATGTTTTGGGGTTGCTTTGCTGCCTCTGGCACTGGACTGCTTGACCGTGTGCATGGCATTATGAAGTCTGAAGACTACCAACAAATTTTGCAGCATAATGTAGGGCCCAGTGTGAGAAAGCTGGGTCTCCCTCAGAGGTCATGGGTCTTCCAGCAGGACAATGACCCAAAACACACTTCCAAAAGCACTATAAAATGGTTTGAGAGAAAGCACTGGAGACTTCTAAGGTGGCCAGCAATGAGTCCAGACCTGAATCCCATAGAACACCTGTGGAGAGATCTCAAAATGGCAGTTTGGAGAAGGCACCCTTCAAATATCAGGAACCTGGAGCAGTTTGCCAAAGAAGAATGGTCTACAATTCCAGCAGAGCATTGTAAGAAACTCATTGATGGTTACCGGAAGCGGTTGTTCGCAGTTATTTTGGCTAACGGTTGTGCAACCAAGTATTAGGCTGAGGGTGCCAATACTTTTGTCTGGCCCATTTTTGGAGTTTTGTGTGAAATGATCAATGATTTGATTTTTGCTTCATTCTCTTTTGTGTTTTTTCCTTGCAAGCAAATTAAATGAAGATAATAAGACCAAAGAATTTGTGATTGCAATCATTTTCAGGAAGAAACTGAGTATTATCTGACAGAATTGCAGGGGTACTTTTGGCCACCACTGTATATATATATATATATATATATATATATATATATATATATATATACACTGCTCAAAACAATAAAGGGAACACTCAAATAACACATCCTAGATCTGAATGAATGAAATATTCTCATTGAATATTTTGTTCTGTGCAAAGTTGAATGTGCTGACAACAAAATCACACAAAAATCATCAATGGAAATCAAATTTATGAACCAATGGAGGCCTGGATTTAGTCACCCCCAAAATTAAAGTGGAAAAACACACTACAGGCTGATCCAACTTTGATGTAATGTCCTCAAAACAAGTCAAAATGATGCTCAGTATTGTGTGTGGCCTCCACGTGCCTGTATGACCTCCCTACAACGCCTGGGCATGCTCCTGATGAGGTTGTGGATGGTCTCCTGTGGGATCTCCTCCCAGACCTGGACTAAAGCATCCGCCAACTCCTGGACAGTCTGTGGTGCAACGTAACATTGGTGGATGGAGCGAGATATGATGTCCCAGATGTGCTCAATCGGATTCAGGTCTGGGGAATGGGCGGGCCAGTCCATAGCTTCAATGCCTTCATCTTCAAGGAGCTGCTGACACACTCCAGCCACATGAGGTCTGGCATTCTCCTGCATTAGGAGGAACCCAGGGCCAACCGCACCAGCATATGGTCTCACAAGGGGTCTGAGGATCTCATCTCGGTACCTAATGGCAGTCAGGCTACCTCTGGCGAGCACATGGAGGGCTGTGCGGCCCTCCAAAGAAATGCCACCCCACACCATTACTGACCCACTGCCAAACCGGTCATGCTGAAGGATGTTGCAGGCAGCAGATCGCTCTCCACGGCATCTCCAGACTCTGTCACGTCTGTCACATGTGCTCAGTGTGAACCTGCTTTCATCTGTGAAGAGCTCAGGGCGCCAGTGGCGACTTTGCCAATCCTGGTGTTCTGTGGCAAATGCCAAGCGTCCTGCACGGTGTTGGGCTGTGAGCACAACCCCCATCTGTGGACGTTGGGCCCTCATACTACCCTCATGGAGTCGGTTTCTAAACGTTTGTGCAGACACATGCACATTTGTGGCCAGCTGGAGGTAATTTTTCAGGGCTCTGGTAGTGCTCCTCTTGTTCCTCCTTGCACAAAAGCGGAGGTAGCGGTCCTGCTGCTGGGTTGTTGCCCTCCTATGGCCCCCTCCACGTCTCCTGATGTACTGGCCTGTCTCCTAGTAGCGCCTCCAACCTCTGAACACTATGCTGACAGACACAGCAAACCTTCTTGCCATAGCTCGCATTGATGTGCCATCCTGGATGAGCTGCACTACCTGAGCAACTTCTGTGGGTTGTAGAGTCCGTCTCATGTTACCACGAGAGTGAAAGCGCAACCAACATTCAAAAGTGACCAAAACATCAGCCAGAAAGCATTGGTACTGAGATGTGGTCTGTGGTCCCCACCTGCAGAACCACTCCTTTATTGAGGGTGTCTTGATAATTGCCAATAATTTCCATCTATTATCTATTCCATTTGCACAACAGCATGTGAAATTGATTGTCAATCAGTGTTGCTTCCTAAGTGGACAGTTTGATTTAACAGAAGTTTGATTTTCTTGGAGTTATATTCTGTTGTTTAAGTGTTCCCTTTATTTTTTTGAGCAGTGTATATATATATATGTAGCACCCTGAGGACTCGGTTGCTACAGGGGTATTGCACCTCAGACCAGAGGTGTGGTATTCCACTCCCAGGTAAGGATGGAGTGTGGAACTGAGCTCAGATAGCTGCATGCACCACACTCACCCCATTTCCGGGGGACAGATCAACGGTACTCCCACCAGATAGATGTGCAGGTACGACAGCTTCTGTCCCTGGCTGGAGTGGGGGGGGGGGGACATCCCAGTGGTGTAGGAGCAGACAGGGGAGGGACTCTGGGCATAGGAAGGCGCTCATTGGGTGTTTGTCACCTGGGCTCGGGTGTCAGAGGGAGTATATAAGGTGGGCACCATCTTAGGACAGGGTCCTGTTCAGAGGAGAGTCTGTGCAGAGAGGAGCTCAGCCAGAGAGGGCTGACAGGGAGCTGCGGCTCCGTCTGGGCCCAGCTCCAGAGCCAGGCCTGAAGCAGAGAAAGGCCCAGAGACGAAAGCATAGAGGGAACCCTGAGATCCCACGAGAGAACCAAAACGGGTGAAGGGTTGGCAGACAGGGTACCGGATCCCAAACTGGTGGAGGCCAATTATCCTCATCCAGGAACCGGAGGTCGTGGACAAGTTTTGGCGCGACCCCTCGCCATATCCACCAGGAAGGCATACCACGTATAGGGTCAGGGAAGCCGGGAAAGGTTTCACCACCAGAAGGCCCGAGGGAGCTGGACAAAGGTGGATCCCTGGTGGGGACGGCCAGTAGGAAGGAAAAGAGGGGAGCTCAGGACCACGCTCTGGAACTGCCTGGGAGTTGGCCGAGTCCCTGACCTGGTGGACGCGGCACGGCTCGGGTGGTCCTACTGTGCACGGGCGACCTGATAAAGAACTGTGAGTAAAGCTTTTGAAACTGCACCTCAAGCCTCCGTGTTCCGTCGTCGCACCTGCACCATCAGTACTGGGACACCCGCACCATCACTCCCATTATCATCTCTAACATAGCTGCCCTGAGGCCATACCCCTCCCGTTGGGGGTTATACCATCCACGCTGCACATCCGAACCACCGGCCTCAGCGGGCTGCCCTGCAGCGGCGGCTTCATAGCCGCATTCAACGGGTGGCGTAGTCGGACACTTAAACAACATCTACAAAGACTGCCACACACTTAGTTTGACCACCCTGGGCACGGACCGGGTCACCGCCACAAGGACTACTACCCCTATCCAGATCCGGCTCCGGGTGTCCCTTGAACATGGCCCAGGGGGCGCGTCAACTTTGGCGTAGTCGGCAGGATTTCGTGCCCGCAACCACCGGGTACTGCGTGCCTGAAGAAAAGTTCACATTTACCTCAAAAAGAAGTCTCCCGCCAATTCCAGAGGGTTCCCGCCATCGGACGCCATCTGGGGTCGTTTCCCGCCGTTTGCCCGCCATCTGCAGTCTTTGCCCGCCATCCACGGAGTTTCCCGCCATAGGGAGACGATTCCCGCCATCTTGGACAGTTTCCCGCCCTGGCAGAGCGGACGCCATTGTGGGCGTGCCAGAGGGTGGAAAGAGACCACCTCTCATCGTGGGCGCGGTCCCAGAAGAGCGCCAAAAGCGGAGACCGCCCCCACCAGCCGAGACTACCACCATGGAAATGTCCATCAAAGTGGGGGGTCTGCCCCTGAAACTGACTGTCACTAAGTTGCCCCGGGACCACTCCCAAGGGGAGCGGATAGAGAACAAAACAGAGAGGATGGGTGCGGCCTGGAGGAGTCTGGACACATCGCACCCGGAGATGGAGGAAGAGTCGAGCAGCACTGACCCTGTAGTCCGGAACCTGTTGCAGGCTGCCACCCCAGAAGGCCTGGTGGAGATCCTGGCACAGCTCCCCAGAGATCGGGAGCGTGCACAGACCGCGCTGGAAGCCTTGGCCCGGAAGATGGCCCGAGTACAGCAGGAAGCACTGGCCGAATGGAGGAGGGAGATGGCCCAGCAGGCTAGAACCCGCCAGCAGAGGACGCCACCCGCAACGTGGAGCAAGTCTGCCCCTGAGGATGGTGCAGGAGGGACGAAGGCCGGAGACGACGCCGCGGAGGGAGCCGCAGGGATGGAAGCAGGTAATGGGGACGTCATCACCCCGAGCCCAGTAGCCGTAAGCCTGCCCCAGCTCCCCGTCGCAGAGCCCGAAGTCACCCTCATTGCGCCCGTTGCCGCACCGCCACTGCTCCCAACTAGGCCTCAAGCGGCCGGAGCCGCGGTCACGCCCCCTTCCGCGCCACGCCCCTTGACCCTGAGCACGGTAAAAGAGGAAGTGCCACCGGCCTGGTCGCAAGGCCGAGTGCCTCCGGGCGCCGCGGTCTCCACAGCGCCCTTTACCTCCACTGTGCCACCGGCCTGGTCACAAGGCCTGGTGCATCCGGGCGCCGTTACCCCTCCAGCGCCCTCTTCCCCAAAGGTGCCATACCTGGACCCAAAAAGGATGCCTCCGGCCTGGACACAAGGCCGAGTACCTCCGGGCGCCGCTGCCCCCACAGAACCATCAACCTCCACAGTGCTGCCCCTGGGCGAAGATCTCTTCGCGCAGCATACTAGCCCGGACGGGCTGCCCTTCGTGTGGCCACCGGAGTACATCAACCCCCGACTCCGGAGGGAACGGCCCCTCTGTGAGCCTCTAATCCCGGCTCCGGCGCCCGCCAAAATTGTTCCGCTCCCGCTGGAGGAGGCCCAATTTGCATGGGACCCCACCGGTGAAAACCTCATGGGGTTCACCCAAGAGACCCGGGCGGCCGCAGCCCGGCGTGAGGAGTGCTGCCGTCAGCAGCTAGAAGTCTTCGGGAGAGAACGACGAGAGAGGCGGATCCGCGAAGAACAGCTGCAGGTCCGGAGCGCGGAGCAGAAACGCCGAGCCCGACGAAACCCCCGTGCGGCCCACGGTCCCCGCGCCACCGGGACCGTAATAAAGTTCCAGTTGGAGCATGGCTGGGGCTTTATCCGGGATCACCGAACCCCCGGCGACGTCTTTGTCACCCGCAGGGATGTCGAGAGCCACCTGCCGGAGGGACATCGCGGACGTGACCTCTACCCGGGTGATGAGGTCACCTTCACCCGGCATCAGTGTGCCAAAGGACCATACGCCCTTCACGTGCACCGGTTGACGGAGGAGGAGATACAATATGAGGAAAGCCAAGAGGACCCGGACGGGTCTGAAGACTACCCTCAGGAGGAAACAAGGAGAGGACACCGCTACTGAAGGGAAGTAGCATAAACAGAGAACTGTATATAGTTACCCGTAAGGGTACTTGACATGCTGCTAATTGAAGTGTGGTCCCCGTTGGGACTAGTGTGGAACTGTTTAAAGGAACTGTTTCCTGTGTGCCCCTATCCATTACCAGGCTGAGGACTGTGAGCAGCCATTTCCCTATTCCCACTGGCCGAGGACTGAGAGCGGCCATACCCTGTAAATAGTTGCGCTTCTTCAGGCGCCCCCTACTGGTTTTATAAGGAACTGTTTTTTCTACTAGTGACTGTTGCACTTTACCTGGTCACAAGTTGCACCGTGGCCAGATGATCGAAAATGTGTTTTATATGAGAATGTTTTATATGAAAAAGTTTTTATGATGCTAAGAGAGTTAATGATATTTTCTGATAATGTTTCCGTAATGTTTTATACCTGTAACATTCTAAGAAAAGAGTACCTCCCATAAAGGGATGAGTTTTCAGTTAATGTCTTACATGCAAGTGTACACTTTAAAATTTTTGTATGTTTTAATTTGCCTTTGCTCTTTTCCAGCCCGAGGACGTGCTGTGATTTACCAGGGGGGAATGTAGCACCCTGAGGACTCGGTTGCTACAGGGGTATTGCACCTCAGACCAGAGGTGTGGTATTCCACTCCCGGGTAAGGATGGAGTGTGGAACTGAGCTCAGATAGCTGCATGCACCACACTCACCCCATTTCCGGGGGACAGATCAACGGTACTCCCACCAGATAGATGTGCAGGTACGACAGCTTCTGTCCCTGGCTGGAGTGGGGGGGGGGAGGAACATCCCAGTGGTGTAGGAGCAGACAGGGGAGGGACTCTGGGCATAGGAAGGAGCCCATTGGGTGTTTGTCACCTGGGCTCGGGTGTCAGAGGGAGTATATAAGGTGGGCACCATCTTAGGACAGGGTCCTGTTCAGAGGAGAGTCTGTGCAGAGAGGAGCTCAGCCAGAGAGGGCTGACAGGGAGCTGCGGCTCCGTCTGGGCCCAGCTCCAGAGCCAGGCCTGAAGCAGAGAAAGGCCCAGAGACGAAAGCATAGAGGGAACCCTGAGATCCCACGAGAGAACGAAAACGGGTGAAGGGTTTGCAGACAGGGTACCAGATCCCAAACTGGTGGAGGCCAATTATCCTCAGCCAGGAACCGGAGGTCGTGGACAAGTTTTGGCGCGACCCCTCGCCATATCCACCAGGAAGGCATACCACATATAGGGTCAGGGAAGCCGGGAAAGGTTTCACCACCAGAAGGCCCGAGGGAGCTGGACAAAGGTGGATCCCTGGTGGGGACGGCCAGTAGGAAGGAAAAGAGGGGAGCTCAGGACCACGCTCTGGAACTGCCTGGGAGTTGGCCAAGTCCCTGACCTGGTGGACGCGGCACGGCTCGGGTGGTCCTACTGTGCACGGGCGACCTGATAAAGAACTGTGAGTAAAGCTTTTGAAACTGCACCTCAAGCCTCCGTGTTCCGTCATCGCACCTGCACCATCAGTACTGGGACACCCGCACCATCACTCCCATTATCATCTCTAACATAGCTGCCCTGAGGCCATACCCCTCCCGTTGGGGGTTATACCATCCACGCTGCACATCCGAACCACCGGCCTCAGCGGGCTGCCCTGCAGCGGCGGCTTCATAGCCGCATTCAACGGGTGGCGTAGTCGGACACTAATACCATCAAATCAATAGCGCCACTTAGTTTGACCACCCTGGGCACGGACCGGGTCACCGCCACGAGGACTACTACCCCTGTCAGATCCGGCTCCGGGTATTCCCCAAACATGGCCCAGGGGGCGCGTCATATATATATATATATATATATATATATATATATATATATATATTTATATGTATATATATATATATATATATATATATATATATATATATATAGTGTACACACACTGTGTGTATTGTGGAAGAATATCTCTGTCTGCAAAATAGAACCAATGCAGCCAGACACAGTGACACAGAGAGGTTCCGTTTAAACACAGCATCTCCTCCTGTTTTATACTGTTGGTGTACAAAATGAATGCATAGCCTTTACAACCAAGCACAAAAGGTTTCATGTCAATAGCACCTTTAGTAATATATTTACTTAGAAAATTGGTGACCGCTCATGCTGAAGAGCAGGGAAGAATGACTCGCTGCAGCGAGAGCGGGCCCTTGAACTGCGGTGACCTCACTGAGGTCACCGCAGTTCACAGTGAACTGAGTTCATGGTGAACTGCGGTGAACTCAGTGAGGTCAGCGCAACACCGTGAGAAATTTATCACGGTGAACTCACTGAGGTCACCACAGTTTATGGGCCTGCTCTTGCTGCAGCGAGTCATTCTCCTCTGCTCTTCAGAATGAGCAGTCGCCTCACACCACCATTCATGCTGTGGAGCAAATGATCTCAGCGCGAACAGGGGACAATGATGACAGATGCCTCCAGCAGCCCGCGTTGGGGATCAGTGCGAACTGTACCACTAATTCCCAGGCGCTGGTACGTGTCACACTGACACACAGATGTCATCCATGTGTCATCAGTGTGCATGTGTGCAGCATGCGTTTTGTGCATGCTGCGCAAAAAAAAAAAGTAACGTGTCTGCGGGTTTTTGACATGGACACACGCTCTATGTGAAAAACCTGACATGTGCGCACATCCATTGAATATAATGGATGTGCGTATGTCTGTATTTGCGGCCCTTTAAAAACGGACTGCATACGGACATACAAAACAGATGTGTGAAGGCGGCCTAAAGAACACACATTGTTTCTAAACCCAGCAATTTATCAGCTCAATATCTGGACTGACTGAGGCCTACAGAGAAAAATAGACCATAAAGGGAATGACCTGCCTATCATTCCATGAAAATCCGGGCAATAACTAGAAATACCACAGCTCTTAGCAAAATATTCTTTGCTAAGGATATGGAGCTTTTCTTTGGTGAGATATACAGTGTATACTTCCTGAAACCTAGTATGCATATGAGAGAAATCTTGGACAAATATAGCCATCCACGATTACTTCTTCTGCAGTTGATGACTTGCCAGATCGCTCAGGTGTTTGCTGGGCGATAGGGAAGTCACAACTCAATGTAAGTCTACGATATCCACAACGAGACTCTCTTAGGCTATGTGCCCACGATGCAGAAATGAAGCAGAAAATTTCTGCAGCATTTCTGCATCTCCCTGGCAGAAAAAACGCACGCAGATTGTGCATGCGTTTTTCCTGCAGAATACATGGGGATTCACATGCGTATCCACATGCGTTAACGCATGTGTTTCTGCATGCGGACTGACAAGCACTTTCCAGGCGATAGCATCACTTGGAAAGTGCTTGACAACTAGGTCACACTGTATAAATCCATGCAAACGGCATGGATTTGTACAGTGTGACCGTAAAAATAAAAAAAATAAAGCTATACTTACCTCCGATGCCGCCGCGTGTGCTGTCGCTCTCCTTCCTGGTTCCTTCCTGGCTTGCCGGCATCTCGCGAGACAGCCTGCGGCCACATCTCAGGTCCTGAAAGGAGAAGCGCTGCAGGGGCCACCGGACAGGTGAATATAAACTTTATTTATTATTTTATTCTTTTTTTTACAGGTACAATGGTACCCAGGTCTAGATGAGAGTCTTCTCTCCTCCAGAACTGGGTACCATCCGCACATTGAAACGCATATTATCCGCTTGTACAAATGTACAGACACGGATTCTATGCGTCTCAATGCAAGTCAATGGCGGCGCTTCCGCTGCGGCTCCGCAAAATTAATGAACATGCTGCGGATTTATGAGCGCTGCAGAAACGCTGCGGAAAAATCCGCAGCATGTGCATTCACATTGCGGAATGCCATTGGGGACCATGGGGTGCAGATTACCATGCGTTTTTGATGCGTTTCCGCTGCGGAAGTTCCGCAGCGGAAACGCATGAAAAACGCATCATGTGCACGCAGCCTTAGACTTGCATTGAGAGTTTGTGTCTGCTACATCTGACAGTTCAGTCAAAAGCTGAGATAAAAGGATGGTGGAGCGATATCGGCGCTGTGCCAGAAACAGCTGAAGACATTGGCTGGTGAGTATAATACTAGGGGCAGAGAACTTGCATTAGCAGTGAAATTAAAAAAAACAACAACGCTGGAGTGGTGCTTTAACCAACTTATGGACTTTCAATAAATCTATACAACTTTTCAACCTTGTGATAAAGCAAAGAAGGGGTTTCATGATCAAAATATGGCTTTAATGCAAGAAGCTGTATATCACAAACGAAGTCCATTAAAGGGAATCTGTCAGCAGCTTTTTGTTATGTAATCTGACTGCTGCATAAAGTAGGGATAGTGACAGATCCTCATTCCAGAGAACTATCACTTAGTTTACTGGGTGCAGCGGTTATGATAGAATCACAGTTTTCGCTGTTGAAGATTTAGCAGAGCTGATATGCTGAGCTGTGTATAACCCCGCTCACATAGCTTTCTGTGTACATTGTATAGCGACAGAAGCTGTGAATCAGTGCTGAGGGAGTGGTTGGACTATGAGGCACGAGGCCTGATGTCCTGTAGTGATAATTTCCTGCTGATAAAACATTTATTGTATTGAAACAGCAGAACAAAGCCCAGTAAGTAACACATCACTGGAATCAGGATCTTTGTACCTATATTGTGGTTTTCTCAGATTACATAGCAAAAAGCTGGTCCTCATGGTAAAAGGTGAACTATGAAATATGAACTATGAAATGCAATTTCTACTTTTCTGGTGAAGAAAGCAAGCAAAAAACAAAACAAATCAGACATCTATTACCATGTCAAAAGTGGGTAGCAAATTTTCTTAAAATCGGAAAAGTTAGACAAATCTGGGCGGGACCGCGAATACAGGGCAACCACTGTGTTTTTAACAGTTTTGTTAACTTAGTGCAAGTGTCTGATGAGCGGTGACATGTGGCAGGTGAGTGTGGGAGCTGTGGAGAGCTGAGAACAGGTCAGATCAGCGGCGCACTGTTTTTTCTTTTTTCTGTGGGCGGTAACTTTAACTGAGGAAAGCGCGGCCAGCCAATCATAGCGCAGGAAACATCTACACTGTCCAGACATAAGGGCTTCTGCAATTGGCTGCAGAAATCACATGTCCTCTCAATATAAAAAGCGGCCATGTTCCCTCAGCGCCATTATATCCATGTCACTGCTGGAGGCAGACGCAGCTCAGTGTTCTCCTGTGTAATGAGAGATATTAGCTAGATTGATGGGCGCTTGTGTGGTAGTCAGATAGTGTAGAGAATTTCTGGCCTGTGTACCTCTGCAACCGCCGGTGCAGCACATTTTTGGTGTTCTTGTACAAGTCCTGAGATTCTGACAGAAACAGAGGGCCCATGCCATACATTAGTGTTGTGCACCGCTGGTATAGAGCTCCATGTCTCAGTATACCTTGAATCTTTTTTTGCACTTGCTAATGTGATCAAGCAAGCGCAGTGCACCTTTTCATTTAGTGGGGTTGAAATTGTGCTCTGCACAGTCTGCAGAGCTTCTTATTGCAGAGCACAAAATCTGTTTTTTTTCTGTTGCTATTGTGATATTGAAAGCTGTGGGCACTAAAGTTTTTTTTAGTGTCAGATACTATTTTAGTGGAGTTGAACTTCAGGTGGTTTCAGAGTAAAAAAATAAATTTTTTCTCTTGCTAGGCCCAGTCCAAAAAATATTTTTTCCTGTGCCAAAAGTCATACAGTGCTATAAGCCATCTACTACGTCAGTGGCGGTCAAATTCAGCTTGTACGCACAGTCAAACCTATATATATTTTTGGTTGGCAGGCAGAGTCCACAAAAGGTTTTTTATTGTGGCAAAGTTGATCCAGTCTGCTAAAAGGGAGATCCTATTTTAGTGGCGTTGAACTTGTCCTGGTTTCACAGAAAAAAAACAACTTCTCTTACTAGGTCCAGTCCAAAAAATTATTTTGCCTGTGCCAAAAGTCATACAGTGCTATAAGCCAGCCACTACGTCAGTGGCGGTCAAAGTCAGCTGGATGCAGAGCTTATGCAGAGTAACTCAAAAGTATTTTTTGCTCTGAGTAAAGTGATACAGCTGGCTAGATCTGAGTTTGAAATATTTTGGAGCATATATTCTATGTCATACTGGCGTCATCCACATTCAAAATAAACAATTTCTTCTGTTCCTAAAGTAATACAGCAGGGGACATCTCAGTTTGAAATTGTTTGGAGAATATCTCGTAGGTTCTATCGGCCTCATGCACACTAACAAATTTCTTTTGTCTGTTAGTAACGTTATACGGCAGGCCATATCTTACCTTGTCATTTAGTGTCGCTGAAATTCAGCTGTGTGCTGAGATATTGCACAGGACCAACATGAGTGGGAAAAAGAGAGGGTGTGGTGGAAGGTGGAATAGACTTGGTGTTCAAGGTGTACGTGGTAATGTTAGTGTAAGCACTAGTGAACCAACACAAACAGGTCCTATCCAAAGACAACTGACAACTTATGTTAGTGGACGGCCTACTGCACTCCCTTCCTTTGGCAGCCACACAGCGATACGCCCTGTTGATAAGGCCCAGAAAGAGCAGGTGCTCCAGTGGATGGCAAGCTTTGCTTCCAGTGGTCTCTCCTCTTGTTCCGCCACCTAAATATCACACGCAGTACAATCCAATTACCCATGCTTCCCCTCGCGTCACACCTGGCCAACTGCCCAACTGACTGTAGCGAACCACAGATGGGCGAGTCTGTAGAACTCTTCACCAATTCTACACCATGGGCATCAGAAGTGTACTCCAAACAGTCACAGAGTCAAGGGGAGGAAAGCATCTGCACCGATGCCCAAAATTTTTCTTTGCTTGGATTCGGGGCAGGACGAAGTAGGGTCTAAGTAGGTTCCTGATCCTAGTCACCAGACATTAACCGCAAGAGAAGGAGGTGATCCCGATGAGACTCAGATACCTGAGGCTCATGCGGACTGTACTGTGCTTTCAGGGCAACAAGAGGAGAGGGGTCACTCTGAGGGCGTGGAATGGGATAACACATTAGATGATGACGAGGTTGAAGATCCTACTTGGTGTGAACCCAGAGTCACGCAGCCGAGTAGCTCATCTGAGGAGGTGGAGGAGGAAGACGAGGAGGTTACATTTCGCCCTATGGCGCAGACACGGAGTAATGCAAGCACGAGTAGCACTGCATCCTTAGCCACAAACGTGGCTGTGGCCAGCAGCGGTCACGGGTCTGCTGCTCGCAGGGCAGCAAGGGTTGCCTAGTATGGGCCTTTTTTGTCACTGCAAAGGATGAGCCAACTCACGTTATCTGTAAACTTTGCGATAAAAAACTCAGTAAATGGAAAAACTGCAATAATTTGACTACTACATGTATGAACATTCACATGCTCAAACAACATTCTTTACGCTGGGAATCTTACCGCGCTGAAATGCGAACCAGCGCACCTCAACAACCATCAGCTGCCCCATCAAATGCATCCGCTGCTTCTTCCTCCTCCTCTGTTCCCGTGCTAAGTATTGTCACGCAGGTCTCCCATCGCAGAAACTCCGGTTCTTTACCCGCTCCAGTGAGGCTGAGTGACAGCCCGTCATCTGTAACAGAAGCGGACACGCCTGCTGTGTATGTTTCACCGAGCACACCGCATGTTTCTCAATCCACCGTAACATCTACACCTCACTCACGCTCCGCCAGTTTTTCCGGTTCACTATACTCCGCCTTCTCTCAACACCTTAGCTAGCCCTTAGTCCCGCAGTTGTGGTCAGGTAAAAGATTGTTTCATCCTAAGCATGACAAAGCTAAGAGGTTGAACTCCACCATCTCCAATCTGTTGGCCACGGAAATGCAGCCTTTCTGCCTGGTAGATACAGACGGTTTCCGAAAACTGATGGCCGTCGCAGTCCCCCAGTACTAGTTGCCCAGTTGCCATTCATTCTCTAAGAAAGCTGTGCCTGCGCTACACCAGCATGTCGCAGACAACATCACCCGTTCCTTGTCTAAATCTACGGACTTATCACGTTTGCGAAGTGGGAACAGATTAAGGACCTCTGCACCCTTCTGCATGGTTTTGAAATGGCTGCTAAACTGGTTAGCGCTGACGGTGCAATCATCAGCATCACTATTCCGGTCATATACATGCTGGAGAAAACTTTGAATAACCTGCGGCAGGAGGTGGTTGCCCCAGAAGAAGAGGAGGATGCGGAAGGGATACCAATGTCTCACATTTGCAGACTGTCATCACACAGGCGGATGCCAAGTAACGGTGGATTACAGCGATCGAGGGGGTTTGGTGATACTAGGCAAACTGTTAGTGAAGGTGCAAGAGCCGAGGAACTAATGGAGGAGGAAAAGGAGATGGGCGAGCAGCTGTCAGAGGATGAAGAGGATAATCATCCCCTCTCGTTTGAACGTGGTTGGCAGGAGGGGACGGAGGAAACAAGCATCAATGTTACGCAGCCCACAATACAGCCTGGCTTTGGACCTCCTGGAAGAGCCCGACATATGAGTGCCTTCTTGATGCACTATCTGCAACATGATCCCCGTATCGTTAGGATTCAAAATAATGCTGACTACTGGGTTGCCACTCTCTTAGATCCACGTTCTAAGAGTCAATTTTTCCAGATGCTTCCCGCCCTGGAAAGGGACCCGCTTATGTTGGAGTATCGAAACAAGCTTTTAGGCAACCTTAATAGAGGTTTTTCCCAAGATAACAGTGAGGCACACAGTGTGCATCGTAGCTGTAGTCTTTCAACCTCCGAAACGTCAGTTTGTCAACGCCAAAACATTAGCAGCAGCAGCAGAGTAAGTGGCAGAAGCAATTTCTGGGAGTCCTTTCACACATTTTTTAGACCAGCTCGTGCACCAACACAACAGAGTACAAGTTTGACACGAGGTGAACGACTGGAGAGGATGGTGCAGGAGTATCTAGAGTTTAATATCAATACCATCAGGGAGGGTTTGGACCCTTTTACATTTTGGTCGTCTTCAAAAATGGGTGAATGGCCTGAGCTTGCCTCTCACGCCTTGGCGGTTTTATCATGCCCGGCAGCCAGCGTTCTCTCTGAACGTGTCTTCAGTGCTGCTGGTAGTGTCTTGACGGATAAACTCACCAGGCTGTCCCCTGAAAGTGTAGACCGCCTAACTTTCATCAAGATGAACAAGTCATGGATCTCCAAGGACTTTTGCACCCCAATAGCAGACTGTACGGACTAGGCGATGTTGTCGTTTTAAGTGTGCTGCATTGATCTCTTGAAATTGCAGTCTGTGATATGGCTTCTGTGCCTGCTCTTGCTGCTGCAGGTTTTAGGCCCTAATTTTGGGAAATGTGGAGAATTCCGATTGTGTCTCCATCCATTGGGTTGGCTGTAGTGGGACAGGTTTGGGTCTGCGATAAACTACTTGCAGTCTGATGACATTGATGCCACTTCGGTGGTGTTAGACCCTCATTTAGGGTAATGTGGACACTCCTGGTTAGGTGTCCATCTCCTGGGTTGGCTGTACTGGAACAGGTGTGGGTCTTATTTACACTATTTCTACTGTAGTGAAATTGATTACACTTTGCTAGTGTCTGCCACTAATTTTTATAAATGTGGAGAATCATGATTGGGTCTCCATCTATTGGGTTGGCTGTAGAGGAACTGGTTTTGGCCTCCTTTGCAATACTCATACTCTAGTGAAATTGATGCCACTTCGGTGGTGTTTGTTAGGCCCTCATTTAGGGCAATGTGAACACTCCTGGTTAAGTCTCCATCTCTTGGGTTGTCTGTACTGGAAGAGATGTGGGTCTCATTTACACTATTTCTACTGTAGTGAAATTGATTACACTTTGCTGGTGTCTGCCACCAATTTTTGGAAATGTGGGGGATCCTGAATGGGTCTCCATCCATTGGGTTGACTGTAGTGGAAGAGGTTTCGGTCTCCATGCATTTCTATAGTTATACTCTAGTGAAATTGAGCATTTGGTGCAGATATTATTCTCCCCAAACGTATACACAAACATGATAAACTCTAAATTGATTTTCAATAAACAACCATCAGCCGCCCCATCAAACACCTCTGCTGCTTCTTCCTCCTCCTCTGTTACCGTGCCAAGTTGTGGCACGAAGGTGTCCGACAGAATCAGCTGTATACCCACTGCAGTTAGGCTGAGTGACAGCCCGTCAGCTGTAAGTGAAGCAGACATGCCTGCTGTGTTTGTTTCTCTGAGCACACCACACGTTTCTCAATCCACCGTAACATCTCCACGTGCACTTCACTCACGGTCTGTCCATTTCACCGTACTCTTCCCTCTCTCAGCACTGCAGCCAGCTCTCAATCCCGCTGTTGTGGTCACATAAAAGATTGTTTCATCCTACACATGACAAAGCTAAGAGGTTGAACTCCACCATCTCCAATCTGTTGGCCACGGAAATGGTGGTCTTAGGCCCTATTATTTTAAATGTAAACACTTCCGATTGAGTCTGCATCTCCTGGGTTGGCTGTAGTGGGACAGGTATGGGTCTGCATTAAACTACTTGTAGTCTGATGACATTGTTGCCACATCGGTGCTGTTAAGCCCTCATTTAGGGCAATGTGGACACACCTTGTTAGGTCTCCATCTCCTGGGTTGGCTGTACTAGAAGAGGTGTGGGTCTTATTTACACTATTTCTACAGCTGTGAAATTGATGCCACTTCGGTGGTGTCAGGCCCTCATTTAGGGCAATGTGGACACTCCTGGTTAGGTCTCCATCTCCTGGGTTGGCTGTACTGGAAGAGGTGTGGGTCTTATTTACACTATTTCTACAGTAGTGAAATTGATGCCACTTTGCTAGCATCTGCCATAAATTTTTTAAATGTGGGGAATCCTGATTGGGTCTCCATCTATTGGGTTGGCTGTAGTGGAACCTTGCTGTTCTGCAGTGTAAATTGTGTAAGGTTGCGTACCAGTCCTTGCTGCACTCCTGATACAGACTCTGCCTGTTGCACTCCTGATACAGACCTTGCCTGCTGCACTCCTGATACAGAATCGGCCTGCTGCACTCCTGATGCAGACTCTGCCTGCTTGCTGCACTCTGATACAGATTCTGCCTGCTGCACTCTGATACAGACTCTGCCTGCTGCACTCTGATGCAGACTCTGCCTGCTGCACCATTTAGTCTGTCCTACTGGGTCCAGCTGCTGCGTGTCCGTTGCTCTGTGTTGTGGCACCTGGCGTTCATCGGGAGCCAAGTCTAACCTCACCATCAGAGGCTCTAGTGAACAGTCCGGTGCTCGCTTAGTCCGCCCCTCCAGGCTCTCCGGGGTCTGTGGCACAGTGGTTCCACAAACCACGTCCGTGACAGTGCGCCCTCGCAGGCAGGGTCCTCTCTCCTGTTGTACCAGTCGGTGACCCCTTTTGACATGTAAAGCGCAACTGAATAAGTGTCGCTGTCACAGTAATAATAATCATAGTACTTGTACTCTGGGTCAATTGATGGCACTTCCCTGGTGTCTACACCTAATTTGATGTGCTTTGGCAGCTTTTGTTCCCGTTTCTAGGTGTTGTATATGCATTTTTTTGGTCCCCCCATTGACTCCTATGGGATTCGGAAATGTTCGACGAACATTCGGCGAATAAATTCGGCCAATATCAATTTGTTCGGCAAACTTTTCCGAAATGTTCACTCATGCCTATTCAAGAGAGCATCTGTTACTAGAACACGTCCATCTTATGTCTCCACAGTACCAAATTCATTGAACTATACTCAGTGTTTGTTTTAATGTTTCTAGACTCCTTCTTTCCTTTAAACACATTTATTCCTGTATTATGTAAATCATGTTAAGAGGTTGGTTTAGTAGGCTGGTGCTTCATTAATATTTAATTTCATCTGCTCACTTCTGCCCGGCACTGTGATTGACAGCCAAGACCTTCTGGAAGTTTGTGCAAATCTACCATATGTTACACACTCGGTGAACTTAGTTCTTGCAGTCGATGCTGTTAGAAACTTATTATGCACTTAAAGGGAATCTGTCACCCTCCTGGGTGATATCAGACCTCTACTCTGGGCATACAGGTGATAGAAAAGTAAATCTATACTCACCTGTATGCAGATTGCATCACTAACAACGCAATGGGGGCAGTTTAGATAGGACAAATGACATGACAGGTTCCCTTTAAAATAACTAAAAATGTACTAGACCACAGAGGAAGCATCTTTGCTTTTTAATATGTTTTATTTTCTTTATTTTGTTCAGGTTCTAGATCAGAGCAGGCAATGGTGGATGGTAGAGAATACTCAGGAGCAGAGAGGATTTGTACCAAGCAACATTTTGGAGAATACAAGTAATAACCAGGTAGATTAACATATTAATAAAAAAATGTATTTATATGTATTTATATACAGTATATATAAATATATACATATATATATGCACAAGTATTAAACACATCACCAATTTTCTAAGTATCGTAAATAAATTTCTAAAGTTGCTATTGAAATGAATTTCTCACCATATGTTGGTAACAACCCATCCAATCCACACAGTCAAAGAAATCAATAAATAATATCAGCTGGTTCAACTGATGGCCAATAAAAAATGATCTCATTATCTCATTACCAAGGTGCCACACAAGAAACGTATCATGATGGTTAAAACAGTGAGCTGTCTCAAGACCTTCGCAACATTACTGAAAACATACTGATGACATTGGTTACAGAAGAATTTTTAAACTACTTAAAGTTCCATTGAGCACTGTTGGAGCTGTGGTGACGCTAGTCACCACTCACAGACTCACCATGAGGAGGGAAAGTCAAGGTGTCTGAGGTCAAAAGTCAGGAGAGAACGTCATAAACAGAAGGGTGAGGCAAAGGCGTAGTCAGGTCACAGTCTGGAGTCAGAATTTCAAGAAGGTAGCGTATCAAGACAAAGGAGCTAGGCAAATAAATGGCCAAAGGCAAATCCAAGGTCAGTCAACAAGGATCAAAATACTAGAACTCAAAGCACAGAGCAAACACACACCACACTGAGCAGAGCTAAAACTGGCAGAGATAAGAGGCAGACAGCCAGCTAAATAACCTGAGAATCATTATGAACAGGAGACACCTGTGGGAAACTCAGCACGCCCTGGCCCTGATTGAGCAACTGGACTGTCACTCACCACAATGACAGCTCAGCACGCCCAAGCCTCAGATTGGACAACTGAGCTGTCTATCACAATACTGACAGCTCAAAACATCTCTTCCCCAGATTGGATGGCTAAGCAGCCACTCACCACACTGAGAGGATGAATCATAACAGTACCCCCTCTTCTGGGGAGCCAACAGACCCCCAGGATTCCCAGGAAACCTAGAATAGAAGGCCAGGCAATCGGCCTTCACATCTACAGGTGGAACCCAGGATCTCTCCTCTGGTCTGTATCCCTTCCAATGAATGAGATACTGTAGGGAATCCAGCATGCCCCAGCCTAGATTAGGCGACTGGACTGTCACTCACTGCACTGACAGCTTAGCATGCCCAAGCCTCAGATTGGACGACTGAGCTGTCACTCACCACACTTAGAAGACAAATCATGATAGTCATAATCCGGAAGTGGAAAGAACATCATTTCACCATAAATCCGCCCGACCAGGTGCTCCCCACAAGATTTCAGACAGAGGAGTAAAAAGAATTATCAGAAGAGTTGTCCAAGACCAAAGACCACCTGTGTAAAGACCTGGAGCAGGTACAATTGTTTCAAAGAAAACAATAAGTAATGCACTCATCCTCCATGGCCTGTATGCACGCTCACCATGCAAGACTCTATTGCTGAACAAAAAGCGCATTTTAAGGGATTCTGTCAGCACAAAATTACTGTACAGGCGCTCGGTGCTTCATGACGAGCCAATCATTTAAATACCCCTTCATACCTGCTTGTTTTCCCTCTGTCTCCACCATTATATGGTTCTATGAAGCTGTCAATCAAAGAGGAGGGTGGAGATTGAGGGAAAAAAAGTGTGGCACCCCAGGGGTCTGGTTTCCACAGTAACAGCAATGTTATGTCTGAGAGCAGGTGGGAGGTCTCTTGGTCAGGGATCCTATGCATGCCACACCTCCTGCCCAGTCCTGGGAGGGGAAGAACTTCCCCTATATAAACCTAGGGCTGAGGCAGGGTGAGTGAGTAGAGAAGAAGCAGAGAAAAGAAGCAAATATAGGAAGAAACAACAGGAGCTCTGTGGGAGCAGTGTTACAAGGAGTCAGGGGCTGGCAGCTGCAGAGCTCGCCCTGACTGAGAAGTTATCACCGGACCCGGAGTCCGAGGCTGTGGGGACTAACTCCTATCCAGCAGCAGAAACCGACCGGCAGGGGATTGCAGGTCCTCTGGCCCAGAATCCCGAAGGCCCGAGTCACCGGCCATATGGGTGAGCACCACACGGTACACTCAGGGACGTGGGCTACTTATACCCGCCTCTAGCAAGGTAGCCAGAAGAGTATCGTTAGTTTGGGAGGCCTACAACTCCGCCTGGCCAGGGGAGATCCCATCTGCTCAAGGACTGACCAGGCCCCAATCGCTAGCCAGTACTCCGGGAGGGTCTATCTTTGTCACCAGTAAAGACCCTGAACTACACAGTACCGTCTCCGAGTGGTTCCTGCTACCCCCATCATCCACGTCGGCTGCCCTGAGGCCATACCCCTCCCGTTGGGGGTTATACCATCCACGCTGCACCATCCTTCCACCGGCCTCAGCGGTCTGCCCTGCAGCGGCAGCTCCATAGCTGCACTCAACGGGTGGCGTAGTCGTCCATCATCTACCGCTGATACATCGCCGCTCAGTTTGACTCCCTGGGCACGGACCGGGTCACCGCCACGAGACTACAACCCTCAACAGATCCGGCTCCGGGTAAGCTCCCGCGAGCGCAACGCAGCGCGACACAGGCCCAGGGGCGCGTCAACTTTTGGCGTAGTCGGCAGGATCTCGTGCCCGCAACCACCGGGTACTGCGTGCCTGAAAAAGACTGTTCAAACTTACCTGTGGTGAAGATTCCCGCCATCCGGCGCCATCTTCCGCTTTCTTCCCGCCATCGGTGGAGTTTTCCCGCCATCCGGCGCCATCTTCGGCCTTCTTCCCGCCATCCGTGGAGTTTTCCCGCCATTGGACGCCATCTTGAGGACGCCGCGCGGGAAGAAGAGGGGCGTGGACTCCGAAAACGCGCGAGAACTGAAGCCCCGCCTCACGTCCGGACGTTGCGTAAGGTCCTGGAAGGAGCCCAGCAGACGCCGACGTCACAGGAGCGCGACGGAAGGTCCTCAACCCTGACGATCCACTGCGGAGCCGCGGCCTACGGAAGAGGATCATCGCAAGGTAGGCCACGGTCCACTAGGGGGGAGAAGGATGTCGGATACAGAGGAGAGCTTCACCGCTCCAACCCCCGCCAGCGCCACCGCTGTTGCGGTCATGCCTTTCACCATGCCCTATATCCCGGGGGCAGCCTGGCTACCCCAGTACTCAGGGGAGTCACATACCCTGCATGACTTTAGAGAAAAGCTGGATAGCCTCTTCCAGGTGTACCCCCTCACAGAGGAGCAAAAAGTGAGCATCCTGGTGGCCCAATTAACCGGGGCAGCCCAAAGGGGGGTAAAGTCCTGGCCACCTGGGAGGAGGACTGTCGCAGAGATACTAACCCAGCTAACCGAGGAGGAGCTGCAGTACTACCAATACGAGGAAAGCCAAGAGGACCCGGACGGGTCTGAGGACTACCCTCAGGAGGGAGCACAAAGAGGACATAGCTACTGAAGGGAAGTAGCGTGAATAAAGAGCTGTAAATAGTTACCCGTAAGGGTACAAGGACTGCTGCTAATTAAAATATGGTCCCCGTTGGGATTAGTGAATTGTTCCCTATGTGCCCCTATCTTAAACCAGGCTGAGGACTGTGAGCAGCCATTCCTTATCCCCACTGGCCGAGGACTGAGAGCGGCCATATCCTGTAAATAATTATGTGTTTCTAGTAATTTATGGGAGTCTTTGGTGGATTTGCCGGGAATCCTTTGTACATAGTTGGAGCGTAACCCAGGACGGACTAAAGACTGTTAAGGACTCGGGGCAGGACAGACCCCTACCTGGTTACGTCTCCCTGTTTTGGTGAAATGGACACCTTGCTTTTCTTCAAAAACTGCACCCGGTTGCGGACACGCCGTGACCATCTTTATATGTTTTTCTTATTGTACTATTATTGTTTATACCTTGTTATGTTTAAAAATATGTTTAGTCCCGGAGTACTAAATTTCACTAGGGGGGAATGTGGCACCCCAGGGGTCTGGTTTCCACAGTAACAGCAATGTTATGTCTGAGAGCAGGTGGGAGGTCTCTTGGTCAGGGATCCTATGCATGCCACACCTCCTGCCCAGTCCTGGGAGGGGAAGAACTTCCCCTATATAAACCTAGGGCTGAGGCAGGGTGAGTGAGTAGAGAAGAAGCAGAGAAAAGAAGCAAATATAGGAAGAAACAACAGGAGCTCTGTGGGAGCAGTGTTACAAGGAGTCAGGGGCTGGCAGCTGCAGAGCTCGCCCTGACTGAGAAGTTATCACCGGACCCGGAGTCCGAGGCTGTGGGGACTAACTCCTATCCAGCAGCAGAAACCGACCGGCAGGGGATTGCAGGTCCTCTGGCCCAGAATCCCGAAGGCCCGAGTCACCGGCCATACGGGTGAGCACCACACGGTACACTCAGGGACGTGGGCTACTTATACCCGCCTCTAGCAAGGTAGCCAGAAGAGTATCGTTAGTTTGGGAGGCCTACAACTCCGCCTGGCCAGGGGAGATCCCATCTGCTCAAGGACTGACCAGGCCCCAATCGCTAGCCAGTACTCCGGGAGGGTCTATCTTTGTCACCAGTAAAGACCCTGAACTACACAGTACCGTCTCCGAGTGGTTCCTGCTACCCCCATCATCCACGTCGGCTGCCCTGAGGCCATACCCCTCCCGTTGGGGGTTATACCATCCACGCTGCACCATCCTTCCACCGGCCTCAGCGGTCTGCCCTGCAGCGGCAGCTCCATAGCTGCACTCAACGGGTGGCGTAGTCGTCCATCATCTACCGCTGATACATCGCCGCTCAGTTTGACTCCCTGGGCACGGACCGGGTCACCGCCACGAGACTACAACCCTCAACAGATCCGGCTCCGGGTAAGCTCCCGCGAGCGCAACGCAGCGCGACACAGGCCCAGGGGCGCGTCACAAGCAGGTGGGAAAGTGCATTTAAATGATTTGCCACGCCGTGAAGCACCGAGCAGCGAGACTGAGTTAGAACAGTCATCCAGTGCTGACAGAGTCCCTTTAAAGTTTACTCAACCACATTTAGATAAGCCAGTAAAATACTGGGAGAATATAGTTTGGTCAGATTAGACAAAAAATTGAACTCTTGGGATGCCATAATACATACCATGTTTAGAGGCCAAAAGGCACTGCATATCACTCAAAAACACCATGCTAACAGTGAAGTTTGGAAGTGGGAACATCATGGTGCGGGGCTGTTTTTCAGCATACAGGAAAACGTCAAATAATTGAAGGAAGGACGAATGGACAAAGGTAACGGGATATTTTTGATAAAAATCTGCTGCCATCTACCAGGATGATTAAGATGAAAAGAGGATGGACATTTCAGCAAGAACATGATCTCAAACACACAGCCCATGAAACTCTCAATTGGCTTCAGAGAAAGAAAATAAAGCTGCTAGAATGGCCCAGCCAATCACCTGACCTGAATCCATAAGAAATTTTATGGAATGAGCTAAAGCTCAGTTCATAGAAGAAGCCCATGGAACCTTCAGGATTTGAAGAGTGTTTGTGTGGAAGAATGGGCCAAAATCACACCTGAGCAATGCATGCGACTAGTTTCTCTATATAGGAGGCGTTTAAAGCAGTCATCACCAACGAAGGCTTTTGTACAAAGTATTAATTACATTTCAGTAAGCGTATTCAATACATTTACTTATGTCATTTCTCATTATTACACATAACTTAATTTATGGACAACTATGGTTTGATTTCTTTGCCTTTGTGGATTGGATGGATTGTTACCGACATCTGGTGAGAATTTCATGTCAAAAGCACCTTTAGAAATATATAATAAAACAATCTTACAATACAAAATTTATATTGTAACAGCGTGTTCGAATACGTGGAGAAACCCTGCGGCATAGCTCAACACCAGATGAAGTGACTGACTGGCTACAAGATAAAGGATTCTCAAGGATGTAAGTCAGCATCTGTTTTGTACTTTTGGTAGGAGTCTCAGGACCTGGACCTCCACTGATCAGCAACACTACACATCACCTGTGATGTATAAAAAACTTTTATATAATGATAGTTACACTTTAATGAGCAGCCATTTTTTTTCTTTGCTTTGCAGAAGCCATAACGTTGAATTTTTTACTGATGTAGATACATAAGGCTTTGTTTTATGTGGGACAAATTGTATAAAAAATTTTAGCTGTGTTTTGGGGTACATATAAAATTACAATACAATAACGCGTACATAGAAAAAAAAATATTTTTTTGTTTAGTTTTTTTTTTTTACTGAGGGCAAAGAGAAATGGGGTCATAGGTGACTGCAGTCAAAGTTTATGTATTTTATTAGTTGTATAAATAATTAAACACTTTCTTCTTTTACAGCACCGTGAGATGCCTTGGGATATTAAGAGGAGATCAACTATTGAATTTGAGTCGCGCTGACCTGAAGGCTGTTTGTCCTGAAGAGGGTGGTCGTGTCTATTCTCAACTCAATGAAATTCGAGAGAGAGATTCACTATATTAGGCATTAGAACAGTTGCTTATGGTACTCATATTATTTATTTTATTTACTAAAGTGCATATAAAACTATAATGGCATCTGGTCTCAGTTTTTTTCTATTTAGACAGTCCAAGGTAGTATTTTTTTTTACTAAGAAAGAAATTTATTGATCACTGACTGGAAGACTCAATTTTGGTATCATCAGAACATGAAGCTGTGTTTCCACTTGAAATAAGTGAATCAGAGTTTTTAGGAGTGTTTTTTTTTACCCTATTGTAATGTTAAATGATAAGGACACCTTTGCAATGGAATAAATGATTTGCATATGTTAGTCAACGCCATTAGTTAATCAAATTTCACAAGTTCCAGTTTGCAATCTTCATTTCTTCAATAATTTTAAGTCCCATTTTAAACAGAATTTGTATTTGCTCTAAGTTTCAAAGTTTTCTCGTGTGGAAAGGTTTCTTTCAGTAAGGGTGCAGTCAGGAGTCTGTATAAATCAGACCAGGATCGGACGGCAATGCCCGGACTAGCTCTCCCGACTGCAGCATGACAGCTTCATATATTTCTATGCAGCTGTCAAGTTCTGGTGGGGAGAGCCAAAGCCAGTCCGAGAATTGCGGTTCGATCTCGGTGCGATTTATACTGCCATCCTGTAAGCTGAGTACCGAGGGGGTTCTCAGGATACGACAAAGTCACACACAAGGAAGACGACCCAGACAGTTTATCCCCAGAAAATAAGTTTTTACTCAATCAAGAGGGAGCTATATTAAACTACACCCACAACGTATACAAATCCAAACACTCAACCTAGAGTTGAGACTATTATGCTGTACGGCAGGGCAGCCCACGATATGTACTGCAGAATATAAAAACTATTAATACTCAAACCAGGAACAATTTCAGTGAATACGAGGCCTGGGCTGCCCGCGGTGCAACACAGCAGTTTACAATCTTATAACTTCTAAATATCCCGGCTCCCCAATGCGCTTAGTGTACACATTTACGTTTTAACAGCAGCTGCTCCAACAGGACTTTGGATCAGGGACTTTTACAATAGCAATGTTCATAGGTGCCTTTCAAGCACCTTACTATGTAAAACAAGTCTGTCCGTAAGGTTCAAAGCTACTCAATTATATAGCACGTGAGGTACGGCCACACCGTACTAGATACTCAGGAGTCCAGCATAAAATAAAAAATAAAAGTCTAAATAACAACAAGATCCCTGGCTCCGTTAATGGGGAAAGTTCTGGCCTGCGCAAAAACACTGTCTAACTAACTGACTAGCTATATACAGGCCTCTGATCAGACTTTGGTTTAGGCGCCAAAAAAATGTAGTTGCGTGCACGGTTAAGCTCTACAATGACGCCGAGGGCCTTAAATCTCTTACAGACCCGGGTCTGTGGCTGGTCTCCTTCTCCGACAACTGTCACTCCTCATGCTTGCCTCCAGCTGTACTCGCCCACCTTTGCCATCTCCTCTAGATACCAATTTCCGTTGTTTTCCGTTGAAAAACAAACTTAGCAGAGAGTAGAAAGGAAACAGTGACCTCCTGTAGTCACATGACGTCATTGCAGCTTATACATATCACACATTAGCATATATAAATGGATGAGCTGATATCTGCAGGAAGCAAGGTTTATATTCATGTGAACACTGGTATCTATACTTTGTACCACTTTGGTGGGTCAGCATATATCTCCATCCCTGAAGCGCCGGACTGCTGTCCCACCATCCTACAATCCAACTGCACCCTAATATACAGTAGACTTGATATGAAGTCTGTGTGTTCAGAGTGCTGCTCATATTTCAGCACAGCTTCTATTCTGTGCTTATCTCATCTTTGTGTGATTTTCTCCTTACCTATAGCCTATTTCTCTGCACATCCAGGCACTTTAGATACCTACTTCTCCACGCTTGAGGTGTGTGTACAACCTCCTTACTGCTGCCATCTCTAACACTGAGAGAAGGAAGTGGCGGAGACAAAAGGTGTACATAGTCTTTATAGGCATTATCTCATTATAGATAACAGTTTCATTTGGTAGTATCCACCAAACCCCAAGCAAGTCACCTGCAGTAGCCAGCCATTGAGATGAATAACTGTCTATATAATACGTGGATGTCTCATGTCCATTCACAACTTAAAGCTATAGCTGTAGTAGATCATATGTAGTTTACTCAGCAATATTGTGGATATCCTACATATTTTGGAACTTCCACTGACCACATCTGTGAACAGGCTCCTTCTGGTGGGATGTCACAAAGCACTGATCTTATCTTATGTCTTATCCCAATGCTTCTTTTCCACTCCTACAAAAATAGGCTTCATTTCCACATGCAAATTTTCTCAACCATGTGTTGTCTGTTTTTAAAACAGGACAGCATACTGATCCAGAGTTCCTATAAGTTTTCCATCTGTTCTTAACTATCTATTGCCAAATGTCAATGGAAAAAAGTTCAGACAGTTTACTTCCTTATGTTTTTAAAAATGTCAGTGAAAAACAGAAAATGTATGCAAGATGGATGATACATGGGAGCAAAATGTGATATAAAAACAAAAAATATATATGAAGAAAAGTATTAAACAGATTCTGAAAACACTGCTGCAATGTCCCACTACTCTTTTACCTTCACTATTAATTATTTGCTGTTTTATATTAGACACATTTTATCAGTGACTAAAAAACATTTCTGAACATATAGAGAGTTTGTAGGGAAGAGGGGACATACAGCCTGCTGGAAAGTGAGGAAGATGTCACTTGCATCTAATACAATATATTATTAAAAAAATTAAATATCTTCATATACTACTGATACATGCAAAATTTTCTATGGGTAAGTACAACAAAGTCATGTACCATATACTAATATAACTACCTACTAAACAGGGGCAAGGAACACACAAAATACTTATAATAGAATATATGACAAGCCTTTATAAGTTATATTTATTATGAACCATTGTTAATAGTGCTTAATTTTTTGTTCCCTTTAGATGCAAGTTTGACCCAAGAGGTTTCTTTCTGACATTTTTAATGGACGTTAAGTGGAACTCTATAAAGACTTCGCTGGACTGAAGCTATCTATGATCAATGTAATTTATTGTCAATTTTGGTTTACAATTTCATTCCAATAAATTATATCGAACCATTATAAATTGATCATTTTGTATCTAAAACATGCATAAATCATCTTTAAAAAACAAACATTCTATGGAATCTTAATGCCACAACCACACACCATTAAGGGGCTTTATTCTGTAGCACTATGAAAGCAGAAAGGAGGAATTAGTCCTACCAGTAATTGAATTTTCCGGACTCCTGACTGACAACAACACAGGAGGAGGATATCCTATTCTGCCTCTGTTGGGACAGGAAAATAGAGAGGGTAAAAGTTCCCCCTTACCACCCGCCAGTATTTTCTATTTACTACATCAGAATGGGTGCAATGCAATTTTATTTGATCGAACAAGGATTACACATATGTTAAAGTTCATATAATAGAAAATCATAGAGGGAAACTAAGAGTGATGACTTTCTGGACTACTAGAAATACAGTTACCAGTAGGACTAATGCCTCCTTTCCAAAATGTCCCTCATGACATCACCACATGAGAAATACCAGATAAAACAATCTATGAAGGGTGGCCAACTGCTTTAACTACTTCGCGCCAGAGCCTGTTTTTGCCTTCGTGACCAGGCCAATTTTTTCAATTCTGACCACTATCACTTTATGAAGCAATTACTCTGGAACGCTTCAACGGATTCCCCTGATTCTGAGATTGTTTTTTCGTGACATATTGTACTTCATGATAGTGGCAAAATTTCTTCGATATCACTTGCGTTTATTTGTGAAAAAATCGGAAATTTGGCAAAAATTTTGAAAATTTGGCAATTTTCAAACTTTGAATTTTCATGAACTTAAATCAGAGAGATATGTCACACAAAATAGTTAATGAATAACATTTCCCACATGTCTACTTTACATCGCACAATTTTGGAACCAAAATTTTTTTTTGTTAAGAAGCTATAAGGGTTAAAAGTTGACCAGCGATTTCTCATTTTTCCAACAAAATTTACAAAAACATTTTCTTAGGGACCACATCTTATTTGAAGTGACTTTGAGGGGCCTTTATGACAGAAAATACCCAAAAGTGACACCATTCTAAAAACTGCACTCCTCAAGGTGCTCAAAACCACATTCAAGAAGTTTATTAACCCTTCAGTTGTTTCATGGGAATTTTTGGAATGTGGAAGAAAACAATGAACATTTAACTTTTTTTCACAAAAATGTTACTTTAGACCCAATTTTTTTATTTTCACAAGGGTAACAGGAAAAAATGGAATACACAATTTGTAGTGAAATTTCTCAAGAGCGCGATGATAACCCATATGTGAGGGAAAACCACTGTTTGGGCGCACTGCAGGGTTCGGAAGGGAAGGAGCGTCATTAGACTTTTTGAATGTAAAATTTGTTTGAATAATTAATGGACGCCATGTTGCATTTGGAGAGCTCCTGATGTGCCTAAACAGTGGAAACCCCCCACAAGTGACACCATTTTGGAAACTAGACCCCTTAGGGAACTTATCTAGATGTGTGGTGAGCACCTTGAACCCCAAGGTGCTTCACAGAAGTTTATAATATTGAGCTGTAAAAATAAAATTTTCACATTTTTCCCACAAAAACGTTTTTCATCCCTTATTTTTGCATTATCATAAGGGTAATAGGACAAATTGCACCATGAAATTTGTTGTGCAATTTCTCCTGAACACGCTGATACCCCATATGTGGAGGAAAACCACTGTTTGGGCGCACGGCAGGGTTTGGAAGGGAAGGAGCGCCATTTGACTTTTTGAATGTAAAATTTGCTTGAATAATTAGCGGACGCCATGTTGCATTTGGGGAGCCCCTGATGTGCCCAAACAGTGGAAACCCCCCACAAGTGACACCATTTTGGAAACTAGACCCCCTTAGGGAACTTATCTAGATGTGTGGTGGGCACCTTGCACCCCCAGGTGCTTCACAGAAGTTTATAATATTAAGCCGTAAAAATAAAATTTTCACATTTTTCCCACAAAAACGTTTTCATCCCCTAATTTTGCATTATCATAAGGGTAACAGAAGAAATTGCACCATGAAATTTGTTGTGCAATTTCTCCTGAGTACGCCGATACCCCATATGTGGGGGAAAACCACTGCTTTGGTGTACGGCAGGGTTCAGAAGAGAAAGGAGCGCTATGTTGGCTGGGATAGGTTGCAGACACCATGTCACATTTGAAGAGTCGCTGACAGAAACCCCCACAAGTGATCCCATTTTGTAAACTACACCTCTCAAGGAATTCATCTAGGGAAGTAGTGAGTATTTTTAAATGTTTAAATTTATACCATTGGGCAGTGAAAAAAGCATAATTATATTTTTACCACAAAAAAATGTTTTACCCTCAGATTTTACATTTTCACACAGGGCAATGGGTAAAAATGGTGCCGAAATGTGTCACACAATTTCTTCTAAAAGTGGCAATACCCCCATATGTGCCTGTATCGTACCGCTCAGCCATACGGCGAGATCTGGGGGGACGGAGTGCTATTTGACAATTGGAGAACAAATTATTGTAGAATAGGCATTTGGATTTGGGAGCACAAAATTTTCTGAATTTCTTTTGGGGGGCAAGGGCCATTTCGCTTTTCCAGAGCCTTTCTGCTACCAGTAACTTGGAAGTCCCTTATATTTTTAACAGATGACGGACCTGAGTGGGGACTAGCTTTTTTTGAGGACTGAGTTGAAGCTTTTATTGGGAACATTTTACGTAACATTTATCCGGCGCTCTAGGCTGAGCACTTACATCGGAGTTTCCATCTAAATTTCCAAGTGATGTAATTCAGATGAAACCCCTGCGGGATCCATTCACTGTAATGAGGCAGCAGAGTTACTCTGGACTCCGTCTGGCCTCTGTTTAGCGGTGTCCTTTTTGTCAGAAGTGCACAAAACTGTGGCCAACCGCACTTTTATGCATGCCTAAAAAAACTGACACCGTGGGATCACAGGCCAGATGGCATCCACAGTGGCCTATATCTGCCTCATAACAGGGAATCTTCCGTCATGGGTTCCGTCTGAATCACGTATTTCAGAGATTTACACGGAAACTCTGGTGTAAATGCTCAGCGCAGAGTGCAGGATAAATGTGAGCAGAGCCTTACTTTGGGAGACATAATAAACAAATCAGTAGCAGGTGAAGAATTGGTTATTTATTTTTTACGCCATTCCTCGTGCGGTATAAGTGATGAGATTACTTTATTCTTCGGGTCGATGTGATTACAAAGATACCAGATTTATATCGGGTTTTTATGATTGACAGCTGTCACACACTAAAAGACGCTTTTTTTGCAAAATCTAGTTTTTGCATCGCCATATTTTGAGAGCTATAATTTTTCCATATTTCAGCCGACAGAGTCATGTGATGGCTTGTTTTTTGTGGAACGAGTTGACATTTTTATTGGTACCATTTTTGGGTACGTGACATTTTTTGATCGCTTTCTATTCCGTTTTTTGGGAGATAAAATTAACAAAAAACAACAATTCAGGAATTGTTTTTTGAGGTTCTGCGTGTGGTAAAGTGATAAGGCAGCATTATTCTTCGGGTCAGTACGTTTACAGCGATACTACACTTACTGTATTTTTTTATGTTTTGGCGCTTTTACACAATAAAACAATTTTATAGAAAAAATATTTTTTTGCATCGCTTTATTCTGAGAGCTATAACTTTTTTATTTTTCGGCTTATGGAGCTGTATGGCGGCTTTTGTTTTGCAGAACAAGATGACGTTTTCAGCGGTACCATTTTTATTTCCATTTTGCTTTTTGATCGCATTTTTTTCCACTTTTTGTTTGGCAATATGATGAAAAAGCATAGTTTTTTGCTCCGTTTTTTATTTATTTTTATTACGGTGTGCACAGGAGTTAATTAGTGTGACAGTTTTATAGATCGGGTTGTTTCGGACGCGGCGATACCAAGTATGTGTACTTTTTTTGTTTTTTCTAAATATACGGATTTATTGGTTTAATATTTTATTTATTTATTTTTATTTATTTTGTGATTTTTTTTTAACAGTTTGAAAACATTTTTTAGACTTTTTTTTACATTTTTACTTAGTCCCTGTATGGGACATTAAATTTTATTTTTCTAATCACTGCTCTCATGCAATGCAATAGACATGTATTGCATTTAGGGTTGAGCGAGTATGTTCTGTCCGAGTATGCTCTGGCCGAGCTCCGAGTATTTACAGCTGCTCGGTGATAAGGTTAAATTGCTCCCGTGTGCATGATTTGCAACTGTTTGACAGCTTTATTACATGTGAAGAATGTGTAAGAAATAGACATTCCTCACATGTAATAAAGCTGTCAAACAGTTGCAAATCATGCACACGGGAGCGATTTAACCTTATCACCGAGCAGCTGTAAATACTCGGAGCTTGGCCCGAGCATACTCGGCGAAAGGGTTAATAGAACATACTCGCTCAACACTAATTGCATTGCATGAGAGCTTTGCTGACAGTTTTACACTGTCTGTCTCCTGCTGGACTTCAGCTGCAGGACACCATATATGGCAGATCAGGAGGCGGTCATGTGACCTCCGGCTGCCATAACAACGGCAGGTCCTGGAAGACATCAGGGGGCCGTCGGAGAGGTAAGTGGACGACCGCCTCTCCTCTCACTATCTTCTAAATGCCGTGATCACTATAGATCACGGCATATAGAAGATAGCAAAGGGTTAACATCATTGGGACCTGATCCAATCAGGTCCTGATGATGTCCCCTGTCAGAGCTGTCGCTCTGAACTGCAACCACAGCACTTGCAGGACCACCAACCGTTCATAAACGTCGGCGCTGCACAGAGCCCAGGCAGCGCCTACGTTTATGTACAGTGGGCGGTCTGGAAGCGGTTAAGAACTTTATGTCCAAAGCCCAGTCTAATGGTTTGACAAGACCCCAACTCTGTAATGCCTACAGAAAGTATGTATGTTACCCCATGTGGCTGCAGTGAAAATTTAATCAATTGACGCTTCAACCACCTCGGCTAATGAGGCAGACACAGCTTTAGTGGAGTGTATTTTGATGCTTAGAGGATGGTTCACACACAGACAACATAGGCTTCTTGAAAAGACAATTTGATACATCTAGCCATAATTCTTTAGAATTACTTTTTTCCTTTGTTCTCCTTTCCACATTGAATAAACAGATTAGGATACATTCTCCAGGTAGCAGTTAGGCTACGTGCACAGGGTGCGTTTTTTGTGCTTTTTCACTGAGTTTTTTTTACCGCGGAAATGGACCTAAAATGCTAGGGAATCCTTGTGACAGCTAATGCAATGAGAACCCTCAAGTGCTGTGTAATGCAGGTGCCGGAATGCAACGCACAGAAACACAAGGCGAGAACAGTCAGAGATGTTTGTAAGCAGTTTTATACAACAGGTATACTGAAACAAGGGATTAGCAACAAGGGTAATGAACATTGGTTTGAAATATCAGAAAAATACAAAATTTCTCAAAGTAAGGCGCAGTCTCTTAAAATAAGGCGCAGTCTCTTAAAATAAGGTGCAGTCTCTTAAAGTAAGGTGATGCCCTCAAGCATGAGAGACACCACACAAGTTCTTTAACCGTGAATTTGGCCCTAGCGGGGGTCACCGGTTATTCCTGCTAGGCCGTGAGTCTCTTTCCGGATAAATTAAATTAAATCACGTTGTGCTACTTTAGCCCCAACCGTTCCCCTCCCAACCTGAGTACTTAAACCCAATTGTCCCCGGTACCGTGGGTGAGCAGTGGAAGTGACGGCCCTGCTCACATATGCAGCTCCTCTCTGCTTGGCCGTTGGAGGCAGTCTCTCGAGCCTTGGATAGGGGGGTCCAGGCCTCGTCTGTCGGCGGCCGACGTCGGGTTCCGCGAACTCACTCAGCAACGCGATCAGGTTCCTAGTATCCTCAGCAGGCACAGCACTCGGGTCACAACTGTGAGGGATCCGGAACTCTTTTACCGGTGCCCAGCTGGAGCACCTCTCAGGCCTCTGGATTTGGCCTGTCACGCGGGGTTTCTCAGGACGCAGGGAGCACGTCTGCTCCTCTCTGCTGCTTGGCGCCAAAGACCCCTCAGGTTTGGCGCGCTGGCCTCTTATCTCTCTGAACTCCTTCCTGGAAGTCACCTGATCGGGTCCAGCATCTGAATCTGCCCTCTCTGCAACTTCCCTTGTATATTTTGGTTCCTCTTGACTGTCTCTGGCCAGTAGATGGCAGTCTCGCTCCATCCTTGAAACGTCATGTTGAAGTTCTTTTACAAGCTCTCTTGCTCGTTCTACAGCTGTGTACATGATCAGGAATTTTCCTGTCAGGATTTGCATTGCGTTTAAATCTGTAGCATGTCAATTCTTTGTGCGTTTTTGCCGTGTTTTTCATCCATTGACTTCAATTGAGTCAGACAAATCCGCAGCAAAAATGCAGCTATAAAAATATTGGTGGATTTGCTGCATATTTTTGCTGTGCATTTGACTGACTCAATTGAAGTCAATGGGTCAAAAACGCGGCACAAAAATGCACAAAGAATTGACCACGGTTGACAGGCATCGGCTGATGAGAGACTACTCCTCCCATCAGCCTACGGCTGCTGCTGCTGACAATAGTGAGAGCAGGCATCATTGATGGGAACTGTCATCAGTCAGTGTCTGTGCTCGCAGTGAAAAAAAAAGTTAAAATAAATTAATGTTAAAATAAAAAACACATTATACTCACCTATCCGCCGAATCCCGAGTTTCCCACGGTGATCCGATCACCAGGCAGCATGCTATACATTGACAGGAGCGTGATTGCTCCCGACAGTGTATAGCGCTGAGCTGCTGGGACAGAGGTCACATGAGTTCATCAGGTGATGATCATCTGATGAGCTCCCATGACCTCATTTAATCACGGGAGAATTTTATCACACAGCATCGGTGCAGTAAGTGAGGTCACCTGAGCTCATCAGCTGATCATCAGCTGATGAACTCATGTGACCTCTGTCCTGGCCGCTCAGCGCTATACACTGATAGAAGTGGTTACACTCCTGTCAGTGTATAGGCTGCTGTCTAGAGTAGTCACATCAGTGTTTGCTATTGTGACTGCACTAGAAGTGACCCAGATCACCGTGGGACATTGTGGATTATGTCATCACAGCAGACAGGTGAGGGATATGGTTGTTTTTTATTTTTGTTTTTTACAGGTGACAATGGCCTCAGTGGATTAGGCTTTAGGTGAGTATTTTTGTTGCTTATTATTTCCTGTTTTTTTTACAGGGGACAATTGGTTCAGCGGATTAGACGTTAGGTGAGTATGCAGTGTTTTTTACTTTTAAATAAATTATTAAACTGTGTGGACTTTTATTTCAAATAAAGGATATTTTCAGGCCAGGTGTTTATTTCAAAACCTTGACTATGGGTTTAGTAATGGGGGCATCTTATTGACGCCCTCCATTACTAACCTAGGTTCATGTTAGCTGCCAATACAAGGCGGACATGAACCCCAACCCTATTACCCCACTTGCCACCGCACCAGGGCAAGTGGGAAGAGCAAGGCTTAGAGCCAGAATTGCCGCATCTTATATATGCACCATTTCTGGAGTCGCTGAGGGCCGATATTATTATCCTCAGAGAGGGCCACCATCCATGGCCCCTTCCCTGGCTATTAATATCAGCTCACAGCTGTCTATTTAGTCATTGCTGGTTAGATTAATAGCCAGGGAAGATCTTTGGCTAATGGCCCCTTCCCTAGCTAGTAATATCAGCCCCCAGTGGTTGGCTTTCCCTCTGCTGGTTATGAAAATTACATGGGACGCCATGCCATTTTTTAAATTTAATTCTTCATTTTCTTTCATTTATAAGAAATCCCATGCCCACTATATTTGTTTTTGACGCTGCATAATCTCACCCTCAGCATGTCAATTTGCTGCAGATTTTGACCGATTGAAATGTCATTACATGCGGTGGATCTGCATGTTCTGACAAAACAAGTGGGGCATTAGAACGCAGCGTTTTGGACGCAGCGAGAATATACTGCATTCAAAGCGCTGCTGGTTGCTGATCGTGGGGACATAGCGGCTAACCAAACAGCTGTGAGGTGTTATTAATAGCCAGGGAACATGTTGGCCTAATGGCCCCTTCCTAGGCTAGAAATAGCAGCCCTTAGCTGCCCCAGAAAAGACACTTCATATTTGAATGGGATTAGGGCTAATGGGAATAGGGTTTATGGGATTATGTGTCGCTGGCATCAAGCCCTTGGTTTAGTGCTGAAGAAGTGTCAACTAGTGTTGATCGAGTATGTCATTAACCCTTTCCGACGAGCACGCTCGGGTGCTCGCCGAGTATTTTGGTGTGCTCGGCGTTTCTTTTATTGTTGCCATGCCTGCAAGTGTCACGGCTGTTAGACAGCTGTGACACATGCAGAGATTGAGTATCAAACAGGCACCAGAGCGTGCTTGCTGGAAAGGGTTAATGATACATACTCGATCAACACTGATGTCAACCAGACACCCTCATTACTAAATCTGTAAGTAAAGAGTTAAATAAACACACACACGGAGAATAAAACACTTTATTTGAAATACAACAGACACATTCTTTAATAATTTAAATTAATCAATATACTCACCCCAGGTCCGACGGTAATCCAAGGGTTAAAGAGATGTCCCATGTTTCTTTTTTCAAATATCTTTATTTAGCTCCAAAAAGCATTTATTGCTGTACAAAAACGTATAAAAAAAACTTGTGCAAAAATGCACCACAAATGCATTAAAATTTTGGCAAAGCGCTTTTTTTTTCTTTAGCATTTTTGCTGCCAAGAAGTGCAGGAACCTTGCAGAAATTTCTGCAACCAAATACTCAACGTGCCCACATAGCCTAAATATTGGAGTATAGCTCTCCTTACATCTAGACCAGGGATATCAAACAAATATCAAAGGTCCAAAATAAAAAACTAGGACAAAGTTGCTGGCCAACCTTGGTATCTATTAAAAAAATGTCTACAAGTGAGAATGTTTTTCCTTATCATCAGATATAACGATGAACCTTTTCATATGAAACAAACTTAAAAGGTTTGTCCCACAAACAAAGTACATTTTAATTACGGTAATAGATTTTTACATAAACACATAATCACAAATGGGGAATACTGGAATAATATATGTTATGTAAGAGCAGTAAAAAGCATATGACTCAATGGCCTAATTTAATATGTAATAACAAAGGATAAAAAACCTTGACTTCATAAATAATAAAGTATGATGCCAACAAAAGTGCCCCCACAGTATGATACCCCCACAGTGAATTCCTCCAAAGTACCCTCCACATGCATGGCATGATGACCCTACTGTACCGCCCAGCAAAGTATGGTAACCTCAACACAGTATGATGCCCCAACTGTGATCCCAACACAGCCCTACACACAGTATAATCGGCCCCACATAGTCCTCCATACAGTATATTGGGCCCCACATAGTCCTCCATACAGAATAATGGGCCCCACATAGTCCTCCATACAGAATAATGGGCCCCACATAGTCCTCCATACAGTATAATGGGACCCACATACTGCTCCATACAGTATAATGGCCCCACACAGTCCTCATACAGCATAATGGGAGGGCGCAGTGCCTGTGTCAAGGGACAAATATTATCACCCCATGGGCCAGAGTTTGACATGTGTGATCTAGACATTGGAAATACTCTTCTTGAGAGTTTTGGGGATAAAAAGAAGGTAATATGATATATGGATTCAGATGAAATGATGTAGCAACTGTGGGTAAAAAAAAGCTGGGTCTAGCTTTAGAATAATCTGATCCTCAAGAATTTTAAGGAAGGGTTCATTCATGGAGAGGGCTAGCAATTATGATGGATACAAGAAAACCTTTGTTTTTTTGTTTGTTTTTTAAATGTCAATTATTTTATGCTGGCACATAGTAGGGGTTCACAGGAAGCATCACATTATCTCTGTAAGACAAGCTTGAAGTCCCGAGAAGGAACAATTTTCTTCAAGCTTTATTCTAATACTTTAATCTTTAGATAGCTTTATTGACTCCCTTTACACAAACATGATCAGATAATGAGAATTTGAAAAAACTACATAGGACTCAAATTTGACCTTTAAGAACTTCAAGACCACTCAGGCCAATACTTTCGTCAAAGCCTTCTTGAAGGAAGTCCAAGATTTGAGGGACATCAGAAGTAAAGAGATCTAGAGGAGAATCACCACACCAGAGAACCTTTTTCATGTTTTGAGGTAAATAGCTGAGGTTACCTGTTTCCTACTTTTGCGAATTCTAGAAATTACTGTGACTAAAAGGCCTTGACTCTCTAGAATTCATGCATTGACTCCCAGAATCCTTGCAGAGGTACATTTTTTTTTACATCTTGATGAAACATTAGACCATGAAACAGAACTTCCTTCCTGACCGGAAGATGAAACAGCTCCTCTAAGGCAAGCTAGTTAAGAATAAGAAACCAACTTCTCTTTGTCCATAATGGAATAATTAAATTTATTTTGCCAGAACTTTTCTGTATTTTTCTTCGAAGTTCTGGAATCAATGGGAAAGGTGGAAAGACATATTTGTTCCATGTATGAGACAGAACACATACTGCTGATGGATTTTCTCTGTGATTTAGGGAAAAGAAGTTCTGAAGTTTTGCATTTTTCGTTGAAGAAAAGAGGTCCATTTTAGGAAGACCCTATTTTATGCAAGGAGATTACATACTTTTTTGTTTAAAGACTTACACCTGATCTTATATTTTATGACTTAAGAAGTCTGCTCTTAGATTTTCTGACACTTAAGGGGTATAGCAGAGATGGAGAGGATGGATTACTCTGTCCAGGAGAATGCTTTTGAAGACAGAAGATATCTGTACTTTGTCCCTTGTTCCTGGCAAAGGAAGGAAACCATCATCATGTTGTCTGATAAGATTCTCACATGACCAACTCTCAAAACATTTTGTGACCTTTTGAGTGTCTCCCAGACAGTTCTTAGCTCTGAAGTATGATGACATTTTTGAAAAAGTAAGGATCATATTCCCTGAAGATATTAGTCTTGAATCTGGGTTCCCTAACCTTACAAACCTGTGTAAATGGGGAGACACGGTGAGTAATTCCTAAGAGACCTTTTTGAAGATACTGGCAACAAATCCACCAGTTTAGCTATTTTTTCACTTGATGTGTAACATTTATTTTGGAATTTAATGACTTCTGCCAGGAGAAGGATTTTCAAGGTGTCTAATGGAATTTACTTCAAGATACAAACTAGATACAGAATATCATAAGCCTGGTATGTTCACTGCATTTCTTGAGGTACATGTATTCTTTTTCAGAAACAAACCCATTTTTAGAATGGTTTCTTCCTGTTTTGACCTTGGTAGAAAAGAGACATGAAGGGAATAAGATAGTTTGATGCCTAAAAATTTCTTCTTTCAGGGAGAAGATCTGATTATCAGGGATGTATATAGAAATCACGGGGCCCCATGAAAGAAGTTCTTACTGGGCCCTACCCCCCCCCAAAAAAAAAATTTACTTAATTGTCGTGGTCACAGAAAAGCATATCTCACAACTTTCCAGTCTTTACATAATAATTTTCCTCTTACTGATATCCTAGATTCCTCTTTCATTGCCCCCATAAAGTATGATGCCAACAAAAGTGACCCCAAACACAGTATGAGACCCCCATGGTGAATTCCTCCACATTAGCCTCCACATGCACAGTATAATAACCCTACTGTACCCCACCTCAACTCCCAAGGCAAAGTATGGTGATCCCAACACAATATAATCCCCCACACAGCCCTCCATGCAGTATAATCGGCCTACGTACAGTATAACGGCCCCACACTATATAATGGCCCGCCCTAGCCCTTCAAACAGTATAATGGCCCCCACACAGTAGGATGGACCCTACACAAACCTTCACACTGTATAACTGCTTGCATACAGTGTAATGGCCCCCACATAGCTGTCCAAATATTATAATGGCCCCACATAGCTTTCCAAATATTATAATGGCCCCACATGGCCTTCCATATAGTATAATGTGCCCCCCATAATCCTCCATTTAGTATAATGAACTCCTCATGGTCCTCCATATAATATAATGCACTCGCCATGGTCCTCCATAAAATATAATGCACTCGCCATGGTCCTCCATATAATATAATGCAATCACCATGGTCCTCCATATAATATAATGCACCCCTCATGGTCCTCCATACAATATAATGCACCTCCCATGTTCCTGCATACAGTATAATGCACACCCCATGGTCCTCCATACAATATATTGTACCCCAATGTCCTCCATTAAATATAATGAACCCCCCATAGTCCTCCATACAATATATTGCACCCCACATGGTCCTCCATATAATATTATGTACCCCCCTTGGTCCTCCATACTCTATTATGGCCACCAGTCACTGATTTAAAAAATAAATACAGTACTCACCTCTCCTCGTTCCTCCGATGCTTTGGTCTCCTGAGCATGTGAGGTGAAGCACCGCACATCTCAGAACAGTGGGACTGCTGTAATAACGTCATCGTGCCCGTTGCTCTGACATGTCAGACACCGAGGCAGAATAATGGGGGTGGAAGAGTTTTTTCTGTTGTAGTGGTCAGTGGTCAGAGTGGTCAGAGTGCTGAGCTATGTATAACCCTTCCACACCACTAACAGGCAGCTTCCTATGCACACTGTACATTGTCAGCAAAGCTGCAAATCAGTCGTGGGGGAGGGGTCACACAGAATAGATGGCTGTCCTGCACATGAGACCTAGTCAGGCAGTGATAATCTCCTGCTGATAAAACACTGACTGTATTGAAACTACAGCAAGATGCTAAGTAAGTGACACATCCCTGGAACCAAGCTCTCTGCACCTATATTTTGTTGCTCTCAGATTAAATAGCAAAAACCTGCTGACAGACTCCCCTTAAATATCCAATACATCTCCTTTTTTGAGATGGTCAATCCTATTGGCACAATATGTAGGTATCTGCTCCGGTGGAATGACTTTGAAGTGTTTGAAATTGCCACGCTGTTTTGTAAAACTCAAATTGTTGTTTGACCCATGTCTGTTGATTTGTTTGAGCAGAGTTTGGATAGTGCGATCTACATATTGCAACTGGCAGGCAGCCACATATTCAGATGCTCAGTTGAAATACCATTAGATTTCAAATGTTTCACCGGATGTAGGACTTCAGAATGACCTGCTTTAACTCATAGTAGCACAACATTTGCATTCGGTATGGTCACGTTTATCGCTGTCTATCTCATATTAGGGTGGCTTACAGTATTTCTGGGAAATCTACTGGGGGTCAGAATACTTTTCAGGATTTTGGCTCTCTTGTATGTCAATTTTGGCTCTGTAGTGATATTAATGTTCAAGAATGGATTATCTTGTAAAATATGCCCGCATTTTTTTCAGAAATCTTTTAATTAATCCCTTCCGAAAATGAAAAAATGGAAATTGGCCATGCTGTGAAGAAATTAAACCACGAGAAGAGTTGTAGGTGGTAATAAAGATGTTAGCATATTCATTGGATAGTGGTATTTTTGTCCTTGGTTGGACACATTCTGCTTGGTTTAGCTTGTGTGCTCTCTGGTGTATTTCCTAGATTATTTGCTGGGGACAGGGTTACTCCTTGAAAAGGTTTTTGAGGATATTAGACTTGTTTTGGAAATCTGAACCCATAGTACAATTTCTGTGTATCCTTCTTAACTCCTTCACGACCATGGAAGTATCCATGCGTCCAGGTTGGTAAGTACTTACCGACCTTGGACGTATGGATACATCTTCTGGCAATTTTGAGCGCAAAGGAGCTGTGCGTGCGCGATCACCAAGCTCAGAGCATGGTGTATCAAGCTTGTATGTCAGTGCAGCACTGACAGTATAAGAAGCATAGCAATGCTCGTGCATTGCTATGCTTTATAAGTGATCAGAGTGAAAAAAGTGAAAGTCCCATAAAGGGGCTAAGTAAAAAAAAGTTAAATACATTTTTTGTAAAAATATTTAAAAAAAAAAATCACAAAATAACAAAAAAAAGACTATATTGTATCCATAAATAAATATTTTTATGAAAAGAATAAACAAAAAAAAGTACACAGATTTGGTATCGCCGGGTTGGAAACGACCCAACCTTTAAAAGTGTCCTATTAGTTAACCCCTTCAGTGGATACCGTAAAAAAATAAATAAATAAAAAAAAGGCAAAAAACGATGCTTTATCATCACACCGCCAAACAAAAAGTGGAGTAAAACGCGATCAAAAAGATCAATGTAAATAAAAATGTTATCTCTGCAAATGACATCTTGTCCCGGAAGAAAGAAGGAGCCATATAGCTCTATTAGCGGAAAAATAAAATTTTTCTAAAAACTAGTTTTTATTGTGTAAAAGCGCCATAACATAAAAAACGCTCTAAATGTGGTATCATAGTAAACGTACTGACCCGAAGAATAAAGCTGCCTTATCAATTTTACCACACGAGGAATGGCATTAAAAAAAAATGAAGAAACAACTCCTGAATTGCTGGTTTTTGAACATTCTGCCTCCCAAAAATCGGAATAGAAAGCGATCAAAAAATGTCATGTCACAGAAAATGGTACCAATAAAAACGTCAACTCGTCCTGCAAAATAAACCTTCATATGAATCTGTCAGCCAAAATATGGAAAAATTATAGCTATCTATATATGGGGATGCAAAAATGTGTTTTGGCAATAAAAAGCGTCTTTTAGTGTGCATAAAAGCACGGTCCACAACAGTTTTGTGCACTTCTAGAAAGAAGGACCACGCTGAACAGAGGCGACACGAGTCCAGAGTAACTCTGCTACCTCATTATAGTGAATAAATCCCCCGGGGGTTTCATCTGAATCGCATCACTCGGAGATTTAGATGGAAACCCAAAAGTGCTCAGCGTAGAGCACCAGATAAATGTGATCCAAAACGTTATGTAAAATGTTCCCAATAAAAGCTTCGACTCAATCCACAAAAAAAACAAGTTAGATCCATCATCTGTTAACGGAAATATAGGGGGCTTCCACCTTACTGGTAGTACAGAGGCTCTGGAAAAGCAAAATGGCTCCTCGTCCCCCAAAAGAAAGAGGTGTAGTTTGTAAAATGGGGTCACTTATAGGGGGTTCTGCTGTGCTGGCACCTTAGGGGCTTGCCAATGTGACATGACACCCCCAAACCAGTCCAGCAAAATCTGAACTCCAATATGGCACTTCTTCCCTTCAGAGCTTTGTACCGTGCCTCAAAAGTCATTTTCAACCACATATGGGGTATCAGTGTACTCAGGAGAAATTGCACAACAAATTTTAGGGTCCATTTTCTCCTGCTATCCTTGTAAAAATGAAAAAAATTGGGGCTAAAACATTTTTGTGGGAAAAATATATTTGTTTCATTTTCACAGATTAATGTTGTAAAATTCTGTTCTGTGAAGCACTTGTGGGTTCAAGGTGCTCACTACACGTCTAAATTCCTTGAGGTGTCTAGTTTCCAAAATGGGGTCACTTGTAGGGGTTTTCCACTGTTTAGGCACATCAGGGGCTCTCCAAACGCTACATGACACCCGCAGACCATTCCATCAACGTCTACGTTCCAAAACGTCACTCCATCTTTTCGGAGCCCTGCATTACATTTGAAAAGTCAAATGGCACGCCTTCCCTTTCGAACCCTGCCGTGGTCCCAAACAGTTTTTCTCCATATATTTGGTATCGGCATACTCAGGAGAAATTGCACAACAAACTGTATGGTGCATTTTCTCCTGTTACCCTGGTGAAAATGCAAAATTTGGGGCAAAAAAAACATTTTTGTGGAAAAATGTGATTTCTTTAGTTTCACTGCTCGTTATAAACTTTTATGAAGCACCTGGAGGTTCAAAAAGTGCTCACCATTAGTGATGAGCGAGCATGCTTGTTACTCAAGATTTACGAGTATGCTCGGGTGTTTTCCGAGTATCTAAGGCGTACTCAAATGTTATGTTACAGTCACTCTGTGTGAATGATTTGCGACTGTTTGACTGCTTTAATACAAGTGAGGGATGTCTGTTTGTTAGGCATTTCTCACATGTATTAAAGATGTCAAACAGTCGCAAATCATGCACACGGAGTGACTCAAACATAACATTCGAGCACGCCGCAAATACTCGGTGAGCACCCGAGCATGCTCGCCGAAAGGGTTAACAGAACACGCTCGCTCATCACTACTCACCACACATCTAGATAGGTTCCCTTAGGGGTCTAGTTTCCAGAATTGTGTCACTTGTGTGTGTGTGGGGGGGGGGGGTTCCACTGTTTAGACACATCAGGGAGTCTCCAAACGCGACATGGCGTCGGCTAATTGTTCTAGCAAATTTTATATTCAAAAAGTCAAATGGTGCTCCTTCCCTTCAGAGCCCTGCCGTGTGCCTAAAAAGCACTTTTCCTCCATATATGAGTTATCGGCGTACTTTGGAGAAATTGCACAACAAATTTTGGGGTCCATTTTCTCCTGTTGCCCTTGTGAAAGTAAGAAAATTGGGTCTAAAGTAACATTTTTGTGAAAAAAAAAGTTAAATGTTTATTTTTCCTTTCACATTCCATTAATTCCTGTGAAGCACCTAAAGGGTTAATAAACTTCTTGAATGTGGCTTTGAGTACCTTGAGGGGTGCAGTTTTTAGAACAATGTAATTTTTTTAGGAATTTGTCATACAGACACCTCAAAGTCACTGCAAATGGTATGTGGTCCCTAAAAACGGTAATTAGTCTTACCGGTAATTGTATTTCCAGGAGTCCATCCTGACAGAACCATGGAGGACGTCCTTCTTATCCTTACAGGGACGGGAAACACAGAGAGGTTAAAAGCTCTCCCCTCCCTCCACCCCTCAGTGTTATTTCTAAGTACCACACCAGGATAGTTGCAACAAACAAAAATTTTTATTACAATTCTATATAACAATGTTACTTCACACTGTATATAACGTAAGGGGAGGGAACTAACTGTGCTGTCAGAATGGACTCCTGGAAATACAATTACGGTAAGACTAATTACCGTTTTCCAGGACGTCCCCCTGACAGCACCATGGAGAATACCAAAGTATTGATTTTAGGGTGGGATCACTGCATGGAGAACTTTCCTGTCAAACGAAATTCTCTGACTGGCTACAACATCTAGCGTGTAATGTCTAGAAAATGTACTTAGGTTAGACCAAGTTGCGGCCGTACATATCTGCTCCACCGAGGCCCTCCCTTTCTCTGACCAAGAAGTGGCCATTGATCGAATCGAATGAGCCCTCAATTCAACAGGAGGAGTCTTTCCTTCTGCCACATAGGCTAGACCTATAGTAGACTTAATCCACCTGGCAATTGTCTTTTTTGACGCTTTTTTACCCCTATTTCTACCCCCAAACTGGACAAACAAGTTGTGATCCTTTCTCCAACCCTGGGTGGCCTCTAAATAAGTGAAGACTGCTTGTCTAACGTCCAGGGAATGGAAGAAGACTTCCTTCTTATTTTTAGGATTTTGGCAGAAAGATGGAAGTACCACTTCCTGATTTATATTATGGGTAGAAGCAACCTTGGGTAAAAAGGATGGATCGAATCTAAGAACTATTCTATCCTCATAAATCTGTAAGTACGGGTCCTTTCTAGATAAGGCCTGTATCTCCCCCACCCTTTTAGCAGTTGTAATTGCTACCAGGAAAGTTGTCTTAAAGGTGAGTCTGTCTATGGTCAAGTCTTTGGACGGCTCGTATGGATGTTTACAAAAAGCATTAAGTACAAGATTGAGGTCTCAGAGAGCAACAGATCTCTTAACCCATGGTCTCAATCTCTGAACCGCCTTGGAAAAACTAGCTATCCAAGGATTCGCTGCCAATTGTGTACCAAAGAATACGCTCAGGACAGAGACCTGGACTTTTAGAGTACTTGGTTTTAAACCCTTGTTAAACCCGGCCTGCAAAAAAACAAAATCTTAGGGATATTTGGGTTAGAGACATCGATAGTTGAGTGTCCACATTCTGAGCAGAATTTTTTCCAAATTTTACTATATATGGCCGAGGTCACCGGTTTTCGACTGGCCTGTAGGGTTGTTATCACCTGATCAGAAAGTCCTCTGGACTTCAAGATCTGCCTTTCAGCATCCATGCCATAAGATGCAATCTGTCTACTTCTTGGTAGAACACAGGACCCTGATAATAAAGAAGGTCCTTCCTCAAGGGAAGCTGAACAGGGTCTTCTAGTGCCATCTTTGCCAATAGAGGAAACCAGCTCCTCCTCGGCCAAAAAGGAACTACCAGTATTATCCTTGCTTGGTCTTCCTGCATTTAGTACCCTCGGTATCAGCGCTAATGGATGGAATGCATACAACAGGCCCTTGTTCCATTGCTGGGATAGGGCGTCTATTCCTTCCGGATTGTCTAGCGGATCTAGGGAATAGAATCTTCTGACCTTTGCATTTTCTCTGCTTGCAAAGAAGTCTATTTCTGGAGAACCCCAACGACGGGTAAGGTCGAGGAAGACCTGCATATTCAGTTTCCACTCTGTGGGACATGTCCTCCGTCTCCTCAGGAAGTCTGCTATCTGATTCTGAGCCCCTGCTAAGTGTACAGCTGTTATAGATAGGGCTGTTCTTTCTATCCAAAGAAACATCTTTGTAGAAAGGCTCTGCAGTAAGGGGTGTCTTGGGCCTCCCTGATGCCGCAGAAAAGCCACCGCTGTTGTGTTGTCTGACAAGACTTTTATATGTCTTCCCAGAAATAATGGTCTGTTCTGGCGGAGAACTTCCCACACGGCTCGTAATTCCCGATAATTTGGGGACCTTGCACGAATTTCTGGGGACCATGTTCCCTGATAAAACTTCCCCTCTACGTGGGCGCCCAACCCTGACTGACTGGCATCAGTGGTAATTACTATGGCTGGGGAGGGGATCCAAGCTACTCCCACCTGGAGATTTTATGGAAGCGTCCACCATACTAGGGACCTTCTTACCACTCTGGAAAGGGGCATTACTTTGTGCAAGGATATCTGACGCCGGTCCCAGGCCGACAGAACGGCTTTTTGTAGATGTCGGGCATGAAACTGACTCCATCTGACACATGGAATGCAGGCCGTCATCAGTCCCAGGATCCTCATTGCACTTCTGATGGAGCAATGATTCCTTGGAAACTGAACAATCTTTCTTCTCAGTGACCTCTGCTTTTCTACGGGTATCAATGAGGTTCTTAGGCAAGAAACCAGAGTGACTCCCAGAAAGTTTTTCCTTTCCCCGGGATCTAGGTCTGATTTGTCCCAATTTATCAGCCAACCCAATTCTTGGAGGGTGGAAATGGATACCCTAACATGACCCCCCCCCCACCAGAAGGAAATTGTCAAGGTAAGGGACTATGATGATTCCCAAACGTCTTAAATGGGCTACTACTTCTGTTATCAGCTTTGTAAACACCTGAGGGGCTGAGGACAGACCAAAGGGGAGACATCTGAATTGAAAATGGTGGATCTGATTTCCCACTTTTATTGCAAATCTCAAAAAATTCTGATCGATGGGATGGATGGGGACATGGTAGCATGCTTTTTGGAAGTCTAAGGTACACATCACAGCCCCTCTATCAGGGGAATAGTAGACTGAACTGACTGCATCTTGAATCGTTAGTATCTCATCCAGTGGTTTAACGGTTTTAGGTTTATTATTATATGCGCTTCCCCTGAGGGTTTCCTGATGGAAAAGAGTCTTGAGTAGTGTCCCTGGAACCTCTCTACCCAGGGAACTGGACTTATGGCCCCTATTTTTAAGAATTTCTGTACTTCCAACCACATGGGTGAAGTACCGGACACTGGCTGGGGATAGGTGAGAATAAACCTCTCCGGAGGTAACTGGGCAAATTCGATTTTGTATCCTGAGGATACGGTTTTTAGAATCCAAGGATTCTGTGATATTTTTTGCCAGCCCCTGAAGAACGACATTAGACATCCCCCAACGCGTATGGCGTCATTGCTTCCTCGAGCCGGATGCTGAACTAAAGGGGGGCCCTCTGCCCTTGTTCCCCTTGGGTGTAACTCAATCTGCTGGACTTTCCTTTACCCTCATAATCTGGTTTACGCGAGGGGCGGGCTCTCCGAAAGGGTTGATACCTATGAGGTTTATCCTCGAGAAACCGTTTTTATCAGACGCTTTTTCTAAGATGTCGACTAATACTGGCCCAAATATCCTATCCCCCGAAAAAGGAATGGAGCATAATTTATTCTTTGACTGGTTATCCCCAGACCAGGTTTTCAACCAGATAGCCCGTCTAGTTGCATTAGATAAGGCGCTGTTTCTGGCTGCAAATCTAACGGACTCTGCCGAAGCGTCGGCCATGAAACCTGTAGACATTTTAAGGAGGGGAAGGGATCTGAGAATAGCTTCTCTAGGAGCTTTTGATGTTAACTGCTCCTTCAGATCTTCTACCCACAAACACATTGATCTGGCTACAGAGGTGGCAGCAATATTAGCTTTTATGATAGCCGCCGTCTCCCAGGCCCTTTTTAGAAGGCCATCCGCCTTTCTGTCCATAGGATCCTTCAGGCTGGACGAGTCCTCAAAGGGGATTGAGGTTTTCTTGACCACCTTTGCAATGGGAACGTCAATCCTGGGAATCTCTTCCCAGGGCTTAATGTCCTCTGGCTCAAAGGGTAGGCATAATCTAAAGTCTCGTGGAATTACAAGTCTTTTCTCTGCATCCTCCCATTCTTCCAAGATCATGGAACGGATGTGGTTATTTACGGGGAAAACCCTGTGTCTCTGGGATCTTAACCCCCTGAACATCTCATCCTGCACTGTATGCGATGTCTGGGTGCCTTCCACCTGCATAGTGTCTCTGACCGCTTTTAGCAGTTCGTCTGTGTCCGCCGCTGAGAAAAGATATCTCTTTCCCTCCTCCAGTGGATCTGAAGCTATATCTTCATCCTCCTCCTCCTCAGAAGCAAAGGGCTGTAACTCTTTCTCTGAGGATAGTTCCACCTCCCACCTCGGTCTTTTTGCCCGGGGTGCCGGCTGAGACATCTGGGGGGGAAACTAGACCCGAAATGGAGGCCCGAACTTTTCTGATGATTGACCTCATATCTGAAAGGATGGTTGGTTGGTTGGTTGTTCATCCTTCACAATTTTAGCAGTGCAGCCTTCGCATAACTGTTTATGCCATGCTTCAGGCAACCAGCAATTACATATGGGGCATCTCTTTATCTCCCCCCCCCCCAACTTTTTATCCTTCTTTACCGTTGTTGGTGGGTTAGCGGAGCCTTTATCCTAAGATAGGGGAACAGCACTGTGGTATTTAGGAGGCGACCCTTTGTTTGACTAATTCTGGTGAGTTACCCTCTTCCCCCCAGATAGTCCTACCCCCACTCACATGTACCATTGGTGGCTCAGATGGGGTCTCTGGCTTTCCCAAATCCTCCATGATGCAGTCTCCAGCACAGCAGGGAAGCCAGACACAGGAAAGCGCTTTTATACTTACCTGTTTGATGTCTTCCCTGCCTTTTGCGTTCCATCGTGGAACGCACGCCAACTGCCGCTTTAAACTTTCAAATTTTGCGCTCTGCCTCGCATGCACTCCCGTGACGTCACCAGAAGTGCGCGCACATGTGGCTGGAACCGGATGCGGAGGCAGGCGCCGAAGCCAAGAGCCCTCGCCGAAGGGAAGTGGCTCCTGGGTCAGGAGCAGCGCTGCACTGACCAGGCTGAGGAACCCCCGTTCAGGGGGTGTCAGCCGCAGGCTGCTTCCCAGGAGGAAGGGGAAGTTTTGAGCCGCCCGATCCCATGAGGCCGCATACAGGTACGCTTTTCTGCGCACAAAACCTCTCTGTTCCTATCCTCACAGGGATAGGAAAAACACTGAGGGGTGGCGGGAGGGGGAGGGCCTTTAACCTCTCTGTTTTTCCTGTCGCTGTAAGGATAAGAAGGACGTCCTCCATGGTGCTGTCAGGGGGACGTCCTGGAAAAAATGGTTTTGTAAAATTTTGTTGGAAAAATAAGAAATCGCTGGTGAACTTTTAATAAAAAAAAAGTATGTTTAAAAAATTGTGCTGATGTAAAGTAGACATGTGAGAAATGATATTTATTAACTACCGTATTTTTCAGACTATAACACGCGCTGGACCATAAGACGCACCCCAAATTTTGGGGTGGGAAAAAATATTTTAAAAGATGGTGGTCCGTCTTATAGTCCAAGTAGGTCTCTTACCTGGGGGCGGTGGAGCGTGGGTCACAGGAGGCGCATGCTCAGTTGAGATCTCGGCTGGCTCGAGATGCCAGTCTGCGCAAGCGACCGCTGGGAAAGTTCTGCCTGACCGCCGATACTGGGCCCACAGCATCGCACAGCTTCTATAGCCGCCAGCTTCCAGATGGAGGGACCCTGCTTCCTCGCGATCCCGCTCCACCGCAACTCCCCAGTAAGCCTGTATTCGGACCATAAGACTCACCACCCCTCCCCCATTATCCTCCCAAATGTAGGTAAAAAAAAGTACGTCTTATGGTCCGAAAAATAGTAATTTGAGTAACATAACTCTGATTTAAGGGCATAAAAATTTAAAGTTTGAAATTTTCAAAATTTTTGCCAAATTTCCGATTTTTTTCACAAATTAAAGGGAACCTGTCACGTCCTAGTAGCTATGTAAACTGCCCCCATTGGCTTGTTAGTGATGCAATGTGCATCACTAACAAGCTGTTTTTATGAAAATCGGTGGTAGTATGTTATATCGTTTTATACACTTTATCTTACCTGCTCGTATTCAGGCATAGGGGTGTGATTCTCAGATTCAGTCATGGGCGGCGCCAGGTTCAGTTAGTGCTGGCACCACCCATGACATTTGAATACTGTTCCCTGCAAGCACGATGTTTGAGGGGCGCATGCGCATTTCCACACATCGAGCCGCTGGTCCGGCGCGTGTGCATTGAGGCTATGTGATTACCAGCTTCAGTGCGCACGCACTGTGACCTGTGGGTCCCGGCACGTGCGCAGTCAATGTATCTTGCGGTCACTGCATGCGCAGTGACACTGCAGCGGTGACCGCAATATACATGACTGCGAACGCGCATGCCACAGCGCGTGCGCACTGAGGCTGCTAATCACACAGCCTAATGGTGGTATAGGAGGTGTCAACTTCACAGTTGTTAGTAGATAAGAATATGGTATGTAGAGGGTAGGGCTAGTAATTTCATATTCCAAGCTTTAGAAAAAAAAAAAAAAAATGGATGCTTCTACTTCATTCCTAAATGGTGACACTGGATTTGTATTACCAGGTGAGTGGGGTATTCATGCTACCAGAGAAAAGTTGCCTTGTTGTGGCTGGTGGGCACACATGAACGGTTCAATCTGTGTACCAAGTACCTTTATTTCATAGTATATTTTGAGTATATTCTATATAGCAGTAATGTAGGTTACATTTCATACATTCAATGGTTGCATACATTTTGGCATAAACATGGTGTTTGTGTATAAGTTGCATCTCGAAAGATGATAATGATATAGATATATAGATCTATAGCACGGTCCTAATTGTGACATTTGGAAAAGTTAAAAAATAAATAAATAGAAAAGTCATAGAAATGGATAGTGACAAAGTTAGGAAAGTTGCAAAAAACATTTATAGTTATTCTCAAAATACTTTAGTTGTGTACATATGCTCTGAAATGCTACGGAAATATTTTGTGTGTGAAACAAGTCCTAAGACTTCTATTGGTATGGCAAAAAAATAAAATACATAGTATCTATAATGGTATTTGGCTCCCGGGCCAGTGGTCTTAGCCAGAGAAAAGTCAAGGAGTTTTCCTGCGGCTTTTCCCAGTTTTATACAGCTTAAATAAAAATATTAAGTATTTAATCTTTACAACCTATTTAACTCTCCATTAAACAGTAATTTTCAAGACTTGTTTTTATGTCATTAATCTAGTTTTTATTTTTTTTCCCACAAAAATCAGAAATACTACTACTATTACAACAAAATCAAATTTTACTCATAGAGACTATACATGGACTTGAACTTTACAAAAAGTTACTGAAAAATAAGATGCTCAAAAAAAGAAAAATGCTCTTTATAAATGAGTAATTTTTTCCACCTTACATTCTATTTTTTTTTTTTTTATATTTTATCATTATAACCACAGTGGTTTTAAAGGTTTACAAATCCATTACCAACAGAAAGGCTTTTACTGTGCGATTGTAAGAAATCTCCAAGCATCCAGACACTGGTTTATTTTTCAAAATTACTGCAAACACTAGTCATAAAACGGACTACAATTAGAAGAAATTAAACAAAAACATTATTAGCCCGTCCATCTCCAAGTAGGCAGTGAACAACTCTGTTGTGCATGATTATTTGTTGGACCAAAATGCTTCTTTGCCATTAACAGGAGTTTTCTTACAACGGGGTGTTTTTAAGTATGCAGCAATAGAGGGAAGAGCCTGAAACAGGAAAAAAAGAACAAAAAGTAAAACTTAAGTCACTTAAATAAGGTTTTAGCTTAGTACTTAAACAGCTTAATTTTTGTCAAAGAAGCTGCAACAAGAGCACAGATCTGTGTTACCGCCCCATTCAAACCACTGATCTGGAAAAGGGCACGAAAAGAGCCAGTGAGATGTTCACAACAAAAATATTTGTAATTGTATTATGCAATCCATGTAAGAAACGCAAAGCCTCGACCAGCTGCAAGTCTCCTGACCCGAACAGTCTTATAAGCATATATGAGTGTTAGTTTGGGTCAGAAGCAGTTGGTGCATTGGGGTTCGTACTCGGACCATATATTAAGTTCATGTGAATAGCCTAAAAAAAAAAAAATTTATGAACTTTTCACTTGCTTCAATTCACAACTCTCATTCTAAAGCCATGTGTCTGTAAACAAACTATAAGGCTGAACTTACAAGCTTCATCTAGACTGAATGTCGCTCGGCCATCTCTTTCAGTTCCATACACAATGAATGGAGAGGGGGGGGGACTAAATACTCAACTGACAGAATTTAGATGAGGCACTGAAAAGTCCAATACACTGAGACACACACTAATCCTGCGGAGGGGAGCCACAGCAATCAGCAAGATATCAATTTTTTTTTGGATAGGTGATGGACTTGTTATTAAAGTTCTGCATACACATTAGAATGACGTCCTTATCTGCCAATGGATTGGTTTGGCAGCAGCTCTCAAAAAAACATAGGAGTACTCAGAAGAGGGAGGCCATTCGGCCTCGGAGTACTCTGCCGACTAGCCGAACCATCGTTCATTCAACACTGTGGGGGACATTATGAGACCTTATCTTTAACTGTTGTGTCTAGGTAATAAGTTAATAGGATTATAGGTAGACACTAAAAAGGGCATAGATGAACATGATAAAAACAAGGTATCACCATTACAAATCACTAGTCAGTCCTAACATGGTATTGGGTACATTTTTGAGCATCAGTGAATGAGAAATATATAACAGAATTAAGCACAAAGATGGGCAAATAAGTTTTAGATGAAAATGATTGATTACAGTACCCGAAAAGATTATCAAATAGGTTTATATACTGTGAAATAATGGCTGATGGTTAACATAATGACCATGTGTAAATCTATAAAAGGTCCAAAAGGAGAGCTCACTCAAAACCTATATATACCCAGGACTAACTATAAAAAGGGGCCTTCCCTACATCTGGAGGAAAGTAGGTTTTTTTAATAAAAGGGGATTCTTATAGTAAGAGAAATAAAACTATGGAATTCTCTGTGCCTAAGCAACATGTCATGGAGAGTGCACTAAAAATGTTCTAACAGGGGTCTGAATGTTTTTCTTGAGTGTAAAACTTTTAGAAGTTATGGTTACTAGATTTATGGAGATGGTGACTAATTCCATATTTGTAGTCTGAAAGGAATCCCCCCCCCCCCCCATCTTGGGAGTTCTTTGCTAGCCTCTGGATTATTGATGTGTCTCCAGTAGTGCCTTATAGGCTCAAAGACATCACAGATCTAGTTGCCTTTGCTAAGCTCCAAACTGCCATGGCAACAAACCAGCGCTCTTCACTTGCCCTGCTAGGATGCCGTGAGTGATAGGGGAAGCCCACTCCCTCTGTCGAAGCACCAAAATACCGCAGTTACAGTTGACAGGAGCAGCTGAGCAGTTAAACAACTTGGATTGGAGTTAGCCTTGTTCTCGGGTGTTATAGAGGACGCCCACTGCTAAAAAAGTGCAGGTACAGTTATTAAAGAGGACCTTTCACCAGGCTGGCTGTAGAGCTGAGCAAACTGTAGTTTTTATTAATTTAAATTTCCCATTTCATTGTGGCGACATTAGCTTGTAAAGTTTGGTTATAATTTATGTTACTCCAAGAAAACGTTACCAGATATTCCTCCCTGGGGGGAGTGTACGTCTCCCTATGACTGAGGTTGACCAATCATAAGCAGGCATCAATATACTGGGGATGGGGGGGTGGAAGAGAGATCATGCTCCTACAAAATGCTTAGAGCAGGTTTCTCAGTGGAGAAATAGAATGTCTGTTCCCTTCACTGATCTCACTGCAGAGCTGAGTGTGATTAAGAACACCCTTCATCTCGCAGTAGTCCGTGTGGGGGAGGAACTGAAAAGCAAAGCTGAGCTCATGCAGGGGAAACCGTGAAAAATCTCTGGTGATGCTGATTTTGACTTAAATTCTAAATTAAAACTTTACATGCTAATATCTCCACAATATTTATGCTTTATTCAGCTCTGCAGCCACTATTCCATAATGTGGACAGTTTAATATGGTAAAACTGGTGAAAGATACTCTTTAAAAAGGCTGTCAACTATTCAGAAACCCCTTCCCTATTACTACACTGCTCAAAAAAATAAAAGGAACACTCAAACAACACATCCTAGATCTGAATGAATTAAATATTCTCATTGAATACTTTGTTCTGTACAAAGTTGAATGTGCTGACAACAGAATCACACAAAAATTAGATTAAAAAAAATAAATAAAAAAAGAAGTGTCCCTGCCTCATGAACTATAAAAGATGAGATGCCTAGTGCACTTTAATCATCTTTATAACGCTTGTAATTTCATGTGACAGGAGCTGCTCCTCACTGCCCCCCCCCCTCCAGTCTGGGACAAAACAGCACACACCAGTGTTCAGCTATTCTCTGTAACAGCCAGCCTGAGAATAGGAAGCGCCGCTTGCTCTCAGGTTTCTAGTAGCAGCCAGCCCCCTGATAATATCATCTTCACTACAGGGCTACTAGCAGGGAGCAGGCCCCGCCACGCCCCCTCACCTTGGACAGCACACAGGGAGACATTATCAGGGGGTTGGTGTGACAGCAGCTGCTCCTCACCCCTCTGTCTGGGACATTACAGCAGTGTGCAGCTCCCCACTGTTATCAGCCAGTCTCCTGATAATAGCCTCTCTCTATTTAGAACAGGGATCGTGGCCATGCCCCCTCTTCTCAGGCTGGCTGTTACTCACAGGGGGAGCTGCACATTGGTGTATGATGTAATGTCTCAGATGGGAGGTGGGAGTAGCTGCAATCACACAGAATTAAAAAAAGTGTTATAAAGAAAATTGAAGTGCACTGAGCATCTCATCTTTACACCCTATGAGGCAGTAACAGTACAATTTTATTTTTATTTTTTATTTATTTTATCTCCCCGGACTACCCCTTTAAAGAGTGTCTAAATGTCTAAACCTTTGCAAAGGTTTTCTTTTTATATTGTTTCAATACATCTAAAAAGAAAACAGAAGCAACAGTATTTAAAATAGTGGTCCTTAAACATCTCTTACTACTTTCCATCCACAGCTCTGTGCAGATCTATGTATCTCCATGGTAATGCTAGTAAGTATGATGCAGATGGAAGGTGACAATTACAAAACCAGACTACACAAGTTGTCTGTTACCTTAACTACATGGGCCTTCTAGGAGCTGTATAAACAGAACAAAGATATTTTTCAGACTATTGGCAAAGCTTTCATTTTGAGATGCATTTTAGTAAGAAAACAAATTTGGGCTCTGCAAAAAGTTATTTCATGTTTATTAACATTTACCTCAAATCTTATAAGGAAGTCCTGCAAGTTCTTAAAATTTTGCAAACAGGTAGGAGCCAAAATTTTGTGCTGATCCAGGGCATCATACATCAGAATATCTGCAAGCGTAATCTTTGAGATGGAATACACATACATTATAGAATTAGAAATGTAAAACAATAAATTATGTAGGCAAGTTAGCATCTAAAGTATATAAAAAAGAAAAAAAAAAAAAAACACTGCAATGTATTTACCTTGTCCCCTACAAACCATTGTCTTTGCCCCAAAAATCGAGAATATCTTTCCAATACGGTTGGTAACTTTTCAATGTATGGTCCCTTCAGCTCTTCCTGAAAAAGTAAGGTCAAATGATTATTTCCACATTTTTATTTTTGCTGCACTGGAAATTATGTAAAAATGAAAAAAAAAAAAAAAACACTAATAGATCTGATTCTAGTAATTTGAGTGAAATTTATGAAACTAACAGAAAAAGCAACAAATCACAAAGCAACTTTAATTTCTAACAGAGCAGACTACAAAATGAAAGTTGCTCTATGATTACTATGGGCAGCAAAGTTTTTCATTTAGACAGTCTTCGCCTACATCTTTAGCTACATAGGAAGACACACAGAGAGGGGGTGGAGCTGAGTGGGGAGGGGAGGAGTCAGCTGCCAGGAAGGCCTCCATAGGAGATGATGTCATACTGCAGTTCACAGGAAGTCAGAGACTGACATCCGGTCTATAGATTAACGCATTAACTAAAGATCACATGATCCAAGTTTCTATAATAAAGAGGGAGAAAAGTGTAGATATAATAAATTTAACAACTAGAATATTGAAGCTGGGTAAGCATATGTGAAGAAAAAAAACAAAAAACACAGGCTTCTATAAGAAACAATATACAAAGTAACCATTATTTCATATATTAAAGATTACTCTCCATCAAAATAGCAGGCCAATCTAGGTTTTACTTACAAATTTAGGATCATATGAAACAGAAGCAATCCGCATACGAAAATCCATGGCTTCATTTTCAAACAGTGATACAAAGTTCTGTTCATTTTCAGTATTACCACCTGTAACGCACAGAAATACAGTAAGCAAACACTGTGCCCCAAGCATCAACTAGAAGTAGTGCAGTGGGCTAGAAGCTTTAACCAATACCAGTTTTCATAGCAGTTGGAAAATAGTGTAATAACCAAACTCTTGCATCCAATTGTGCGTTTCAGATGGTTAATCCAGCCCATGATGTAAAATCCTTAGGCTTTAGTGTAAAGACACATTTAGGCCCTGACATAAAATCACTCTCATAAATCAGAAAATTTCTAGGCAATGCAAGGCTGGCAAAAACTTCAGACTTTTGGCGTTCTCATGCCAATGTCACCCAACTCGTGGTCCCGGGACTCATGCGGTTATGACATGCGAGCCTGGCGCCCAATCAGTGCTGGAGATACTGTCTCCACCTTCAGACAAATCGATCATCAAGAGGGAGAGAGCGGCGGCAGCCCAGACTTCCTCTTGAAGTTCAATTTGTCCGAAGGCAGAGACAGTCACGCCAGTGCTGAGTGGGCGCAGGGCTGGCTTGTCATAACCGCATGAGAGTCCTAAGACCGCGAGTGCCGACATTAGGAGAGTATAAACTTTTTTTATTTTATCGGGCCAAACACAGAGAATATATATTATATATATATATATATATATATATATATATATACACTCCTGCACCTGTCCACCATGCGGACGAGCACATAAAGTTGCGGACGTGACAAGTTTGCAAAGTCCAGTGGTTATGTGAGATTAACCCACCACAGCTACACAAAAAAAAAAAAAAAAGAAATCAGAAAAATACCAAATTCAGTGTTTAATAAACAAAAATAGTACACACAGTGACATTATGGAACTCTGCCACATGAAGTAACTTCAAGGAAGGCCAGGATGATTTCTTGAAAAATATATTACAGGTTCTGAGTATTAGATTCTGTGATGGGACGTTGATTCGGGAAACTTGTCTGATTGCTGTATGTGGCGTTAGGAAGGAATTTTCCTCTTAATATGGGGCAATTAGCATCTGACTCATTGAAATGCTGCCTTCCTCTGGATCAACATGTTATGTTATAGCAAGCCTATAGAAGGACTATATGATACTGATGGCATATACCTACACAGCACAAGAGCTTAACAGCCAAAATCATGTAAAATAAACACTTATTCAATACAATTCTATAGAACATGTAAAAATATTTTAAAATGAGATCTAAAACAGATTGAAACCACAAGGAGCCCTGTAACAAACTATCACTGCAGATAATAAATGTATGACATCTTAAGGGTATAACTGAGGCCTTTCACATCACAAATAGAGTCAAAGTCAATGCACATAAGATGACAAATTGGAAACAACAATGTTACGACACAAAATGGAGCACAAGTGACATTGTGATGCTATCACAAAATTTACAAAGAGTTCAAGGCAACGAGCCAGACTGGTGGGGACAAGAGAGTCCATTTGCATCCAATGATAGTGGTAGATAATTACCAATGTATTAATATACGATCAAGTGATCATAAAAGTATATGGGGATGCAAACAGAAACCCCTATGTGCCCGTAGGAGACAGCGAAAGATGAGGTGATAAGTCATATAAGCATCACAAATAGCAGCATTGAATAGCAAAGTGCAGAAAAAAAAGAGCATGCCAATGTGGAGATCCACCCAGATGCACCCCTGACACGCGTTTCGTGACCAGTTTCGAGGGGTGCATCTGGGTGGATCTCCACATTGGTATGCTCTTTTTTGCTGTGTAGGTATAAAAAAATGTTAGCTTATAGGTTAATCTTGATGGACTTTGTGTCTTCTTTCAACTAAAATGATGAAACTACAAGAAGTCCATACTCACACAATCCATGCTTGCGGCCAATGTAACGAAGAATAGTGTTACTCTGCGTCAATTTAATATCACCGTCCAAAAGGTAGGGCAACTGTGCAATACAGAATTTCCTTATATCACTAACTTGACTCTAGTTTAAAACAAAGACCATGAATAAAATGCATAAGCCCTGCTCATAACTTCAAGACATAGCAGTTAGAATGTTCTGCTGATTACACACCCACTAATTAACCGATCATTTACTGGTGAGGATGTAAACTAGGATTAGGTGCATTATATGACCAGGCGACAAAACTTTTGTCTTGCCAAAATCTGACCATCCTGTGTTCATTAAATGATCAATATTTCAGCATTGATGGCAACTTATTTTCTTAACCTATACCAAATTTGGGAGGGTTTCAACTTTCAAAAGAGTAATTTATAAAACCAATGGATGAATTTAACGTCAGGTTATAAGCTTTTATTTACATAACATGGATAAGCGACATAACTTCTGTCAGGGAGTGTATTTATTTTGCTCACTTCTATAGCACCATTATTTCCACAGCACTTTACGGACATTATAACCGCTTTCCCTGCTCACAATCTACATTCCCTATCAGTATGTCTTTGGAGTGTGGGAGGAGACCTTAGTACTCGGAGGAAACCCAGGCAAACACGGGGAGAACATACAAACTCCTTGCAGATGTTATCCTTGGTGAGATTTACATTACACTGTGGGGAACCATACTGTGTGTGGAAGAATGCACTGTGGGAGTCATTATAATATGTGTGGGGTAATGTTGTAAGTGTGGGATATTATACTGTGTGGGGTAAAGTGTGTGGATGAATGTAGCGTGTTTGGGGGGGGCTGGAATATTGCGTGAGGGTGAAAGTACTGTGGGAGGCATTGTACTGTGTGGCGCACAATCCTGTGGACGACTCTAGTGTGTGCAGGTGAATGTACTGTGGGAAACATTACACGGTGTGTGTGTGTGTGTGTGTGTGTGTGTGTGTGTGGGGGGGGGTGTAGTGTGTGGGGAAACTACTGTGTGTAGGTGAATGTACTGTAGAAACCATTACACTGTGTGTGGGGGGGGGGGATGTAGTGTGTGGAGGAGGGATGCCACTCTGTTTAGGAGAATGAACAATGGGGTGCACTATACAGTGTATGTGTGGGAGAGACAACTTTGTGTGGGTGAGGCATTATACTGTGTGTAGAAAACCTTAATGTGTTGAGGGGGCACCATACTGTGTGTGGAAGATGAGACAATTACTGTGTGTGGGTGAATGTACTGTGGGAGGGGCATTATAGTGTGTGTGTGGGCACTTGTTGAGTCATCATCCTGTGTTATGGGAAGGGGTCACTGTGGAAAGCCATGAAAGCAGTACCATGCTGTGTGGGAACACTAAGGGGCCTTACTAGAAGCAATATTTCAGCTTAGGCGCATACGACTGGGTGAGGTTCGGTCAGAGTCTTAATGTAAAATAAATTTCCGAGGCATGCTGTGCACACTATATTAAGTGTCCTACTTTCCCGTCTTTTTGAGTTGTGAAGTATGAAATATGTGAAGTTCCGTAACACAGAGGAGGGAGCAAAGCCATGTATTTGGAGTACAGGACACAAGCCGATGATGAACATGGTCACATGACTGTATGAAAGACATTTCTTCTATGGACCACGATAGTACATGCATTTAAACAACCCTTTAATTTAATTTTCAAGTAATAATTTTCCATCTCCACATACATTTGGAAAGTCCAAGCCCAGCTTCTCCTTTTCATTAGTCCACTGACTCTTGTCATAGTCTGGGGCTGTATGGAGACACAACAAATTAGTCACACAGAAACATGATGTTCATGCAGATTTAGATATTTTTCATGTGTCACATGGAAACAAATGCTATATAGCAAAAAGGGTTAAACATAACTTTTAATATAGATTGCTAAAATCAATGAACAAAATAGAGCCCTAATATTTAAAGTGCAATGTGCAAAAATGGATATTCTACATAGAAATAAAGTCAGATGGTATACTATATATAACTAGAGCTCCCCTTTGCTCCATCTGGTACCATCTACATATAATGCCAAGCATCATACGACCAAAAAGGCATACTGTATATTTATGAACAGCATTTAAATAATCAAATGTAGAACAGTCACCAGATTTCCTTGGGAAAGTGCCTGGTTAATACCCTTGCAGGTATAATAGTGGATGTCCCAGCCTAAAGAAACTCCTGACACATTTCATGACTCATCAGGGATGCTGATCATGGTGCAATGCATCCTGTAAAAGAATGATATGCCGTCATGTGTCACTTGCCTGTGTGCATCTATTTAATGCAGTTTATAACTATGTATTGTGCCCTTTTCCTTGTATGATGCTTGGCATTCATTATATGTAAATGGTGGCAGTACAGGTCTGTGGCTACTTCTCATGCATGCACATGCTATATGTAAAGGATTGTATACTACTTACCCGGATATGTGCACTACAAGCACTGGTATGGGCTTTGTTACAATAGCAGCTTTGTGCATTGCATTAGTAGTTTTAAACTGGTTCTGGTAATCTACACAGCCCGCATACTGGTAACTGAGACTGTTCCCTCACTAACGTCATTGGGTCTGTGGATGGCACATTGTATATCAAAAGTGGATACTAGAACCTACGTGTACCTACTGCAGAGAGGATTTGGTCTATCCCCAGATTGAAACAATTGCGCCATACTATCTCTAGAATTGGACTTTGATCTAATAAGGAGCAAAAGGGAGCTCTAGTTAAATATAGTATACCATTTGACTTTATTTCTATGTAGAGTATCCATTTTTGCACATTGAATACTGAGTCTCTATTTCGTTCATTGATTATATAGTAATCTATATTAAAGGTTATATTTTCACCCTTTTTGCTATATAGAACTGACTTACTTTGGGTTAGCACTAGTGTTGAGTGAGTATGTTCTGTTAACCCTTTCGCCGAGTATGCTCGGGCCGAGCACCGAGTATTTATAGCTGCTCGGTGATCTGGTTGAATCGCTCCCGTGTGCATGATTTGCGACTGTTTGACAGTTTTATTACATGGGAGGAATGTCTATTTCTTACACATTCATCACATGTAATAAAACTGTCAAACCGTTGCAAATCATGCGGGAGCGATTTAACCTCATCACCGAGCAGCTATAAATACTCGGAGCTCGGCCCGAGCATACTCAGACAGAACATACCCGCTCAACCCTAGACTTAGCACATATCACAGCTATACTTACTCACATGGAAACAAAAGCTACAAAAACTCACTTTTGAAAGTATATTAGCTTTGACACGTTCCATTGCTCAAATAGGTAACACTTAAGTTGTATTCAAATTACTGTCTAATCGGACCGCAATGCACGGAGGGGCCGGTGGGTCTCCTGAGCAGAGAGTGACAGCTTCATAGAAATATATGAAACTTTCAGCACTATCAGACCTCTCCTGGACCTTGGCCTACAAATTAATGGGCAGGTAGGATCCAGCTCCAATCCCAGCTTGAACAGATAGGAGGGATACCCCCGCATGTAAGCTGCAAGAACTTGTGTGAACTGACTGCCTCCCTATAGGCTGGGCACACCACAATTTGTTAAAGAGAACCTGTCAGCCCAATATTGTCATGTAAAGACACGGCTGTAATACAGGTTAAATTAATAAATTTGGTGAAGAAGTCGGCTTTGATGTTCAGACAGAAATAAGACATATGCACCTGTCACTGCCCCTCTCTTAAAAGAGGGGGTAAGGCTATGTGCCCACGATGCAGAAATGCTCCAGATTTTTTCCTGAGCGTTTCTGCATCTCCCTGGCAGAAAAAACGCATGCGGATTGTACATGCGTTTTCATGCAAGGGACATGTGGATGTGAAGCGTTCTTCACATGCATTTCCGCATGCGGGTTATCAAGCGCTTTCCAAGCGATTTTAGCATCGCTTGGAAAAGTGCTTGTCAACTTGGTCACACTATATATTAATCCATGCAAAAGGCATGGATTTATATAGTGTGACCATAAAGAATGGTAAAAAATAAAAAAAATAAAAATCTATACTTGCCTTCTGATGGCCCCCGGAGTCATTATTTGATCTGTCCTGGCTTGCCAGCAGCTCACGGTACACTGAAGGACCTGCCGACACATGACTAAATGACGTCAGCGCAGGTCCTTCAGTCCATCACGATCTTCCGGCAAGCCAAGACAAGCGCACCGCGGGCCATCAGAAGGGGAGTATAATGTTTATTTTTTATTTTCTTTTTTTTTTTTTACAGGTTCTATGGTACCCGGGTCCGGAGGAGAGTCTCCTGTCCTCCACACCCGGGTACCATCTGCACATTAGAACGCATGGAATGCGCATCTACATATACAGTGATGCAGAATCCATGCGTTTCAATGCAAGTCAATGGCGGCGAAAACGCCGTGATTGCGCAAAATAATTGGTAGTGCTGAGTTTTTTTCTGCAATGATAATCCGCAGCGGAAATTTCCGCAGCATGTGCACAGCACATGAGGAAAATCATTGGGGGAACATTACAGACCTTCTACCAAGCGTTTTTTAAGCGTTTCTGCAGCAGAATTGTCGCTGTGGAAACGCTTAAAAAACGCATAGTGCGCACACAGCCTAGTGTGACTGCAGGTAACCAGGCACCTGTCCTATTCTGATGCACTGGTCAGGAGTGGGACACATGTAACCTGGCAGCTATGTGCAGACATGACTAGCCCTCCTCACCGCCCCACACCTGAGCGGAGGCGGATTACCCCAGAATCCACTGATAAGTGCAGGAGTTGGTCCCTGTCCTACAAGTCACTGCCGCCTCAATACACCATAAAGAACAGACCACATCTGCACACCGGTCTGGCACTGATTATACACAGGGTACAACCCCATGCTACCTCTGCCCAATCTCCTCCTGCAGCCTCACCATCCCCTTCCACATAGCGCTTCTCCTCATAAGGCGTCTCCGTGTATTCCAGCAGCAGGCGGATCGCATGGCCGAGCTGCGGGAAAAAGTGGATAAAAGTCAGTAGTGTGAGCGGCGTCCTAGCACAGGACAGCAGCCATTACTTGTAGTGCGCCTCTCACCCCGCGTATGTCCCAGTAGCCGAGAATCATCATCTTCCCAGTAACGTCCGTCACCTGCGCCGCTCACTAAACTCTGACCCTGCGCCTCACAGACTCCGGAGCTGGCTCAGCTGTTCACGTGACCGTAGCTGGGATTCCAGCCAATCACATTCCAGCACATCCAATCTCATTGCTCTCCGCCGCATACCGGAAGTGGATTTCAGTACACGTGACTAGGCGATGCCTCCGGGCTGCGCTCCAGCATGTAGGCTGCTGGCTAGTATGAGGCACATATTTGCTGGTCAGCACTTAGTGTTGCTAGGTAACAGGCTAGGAAACGTCATTATCTGTGCTACTTGTATATACTTATGTGAGATTGTCCTGAAGCATAAAAGCCCCCATACACATCAGAGAACAGTCAGTAGGGAAGGCTGACCGCCAACATAATGGGCAACCATTCCTTTCGCCATATGGCTGTTGATGAATGTCCATTATGATTCAAAAGACTGATTGAGCACATTGGACTTTGTTGGGAAACCGTAACCGCTGGCAATATTGTTTGCCAAAAAATCCAACACCCCAATATAGTCTGAGATGGTTTTCAACCCGGTACTGAACGACCATTTGTCAGCCCCTATTTGTCTCATGTATTAGGGCCTTAAAGGGACTCGATGTCAGCATAGAACGACTTCAAACTAAGTCTCACCACTCGTTGCCAATCATTTATATACACCTGCCCATCTGCTTATTGTCCCTGCATCTCCATCCCCCTCTTTGATTGACAGCTGTGGCTTCATAAGGCCAGAGAAGGTGGTGGAGATAGACATGCAGAAAACATGCAGATGGGAAGATGTATATAAATGATTGGCCCCGCCATGAAGCACCGAGCGCCTGGACTTGGTTTGGACAGTCATCCTGTGCTGACAGAGTCCCTTTAACTCGTACATGTACGGTGCTGCGGAAGGTGCGTTCCCACAAACCACCATACATGTATGGCGTGACAGTCATGTGGGCTCATGCAGATTGCCGATGCGATCAAATGCGGGTGTCAGCACAATATGAGAGCTGACACCCTGTAGCAATGCCTACGATCAGTGCTAGCGCAGATCACAGGCATTTACCCCCTTTGATGCCTCTGTCAATAGTGACAGCAACATAGATCAGCATCGCCGAGGGAAGGAGCTCCCTCTCTGCTCCGATCAGCACAACGCGATTGCAATCACGTTGTGCCAATGGTCATATATGTATACACACAGGCACATAAACATACCATACTGGCACATACGCATATATACTATATAAACACAGGCACATATACATATACTCAGATAATTACCACTCTGTTGCTTCCTCTCCTGCTGTATCCTGTGTAACCAGAAGCAGTGGATGTGGAGCTGTACAACCTCAATCTTCCTGCTGTCCCCTCAGCTCTGCTCTCCCTGCCCTCCTCTCCTGCAGACCTGCTCTCATCATTTGCTTCTGAAGCTGCAGCCTCCATCCTCTCCTGAGCAGGGAGCCCCAGCCATCTTCTCCCCCGCGCTCTCACAGTCACACAGGGGGAGGGGCAGAGCTTATTGCAGAGATCCAGGGGAACTTTTTAATAGAAAGCCCCTCTCACTGATTCCGGTTCCATCGGGTTTCACCAGTTTACAGGTGAGCCAATCGGACCCCAGCAATTTTACTTTTTATGGCCCTCTTCTAGTTGTGAGGGCCCCTCTTCCCATCTGGGCCCCGGTGCGGCTGCACCGGCTATATGTCCGCCCCTGATTCTACAATAATTTGTTCTCCAAGAGGCAAATAGCACTCCTTCCCTCCGAAGTCTCGCCGTGTGGCTAAGCAGTACTGTACAGCCACATGTGGGGTATTGCCATGTTCAGCAGCAATTGTGTGACAAATTTTGGTGCCATTTTTACCCATTTGCTCTTGTGAAAATAAAAAATCTGGGGCTAAAACAATTTTTTGTGGTAAAAATGTAATTCTTTTTCTTCATTGCCCAATGGTATAAAATTCTGTGACACACCCATTGCGTCAATGTGATCACTGCACACTTAGATGATTTCATTGAGCGGTGTAGTTTTGAAAATGGGGTCACTTATGGGGGAGGTTCTGCTGTTCTGGCACCTCAGAGGCTTTTCCTGTGGGTCTTGGTACCCGTAAACCATAACAGTAAAATCTCTACTACAATAAGGCGCTCCCTCCCTTCTGAGCTTTCCACTGTACCTGAAAAGTGGCTCCCGATTACATGTAGGGTATTGGTGCACTCAGGAAAAATTTCACTGTGAGGTCCATTTTCTCCTATTAGCCCTTATAAAAATTAAAACCTTGGGGCTAAAACAACATTTTAGTGATAAACATGTACTGTAATTATTCTTTCTTCACCGTCCAATGGTATAAAATTCTGTTAGGCAAATGTGGTGTCAACATGCTCACTGCACCCCTAGATGAATTAATTGCGAGGTGTAATTTGTAAAATGGGGTTCCTTAAGAGGGGTACTGCTGTTCTGGCACCTCAGTGGCTCTGCCAATGTGACATGGCACCCTTATACCATTCCAGAAAAATCTGAACTCCAATATGCTGCGCCTTCCCTTCTGAGCTGTACACTGTTCCTAAAAAGAAGTTTTTGACCACACATGGGGTATTGCGTAACAAATTGTACCGTTCATTTTCTCCTTTTATCCCTTTTAAAAACTGAAAACTTGGGGCCAACGCAACATTTTTCTTTCATTCCGAGTCCTGCCATGTCCCCAAACAGTTTTCCACCACATATGGGGTACTGGCGTACTGAGGAGAAATCACACAACACATTCTGTGGTCCATTTTCTCCTGTTACCCTTGTGAACTGGAAATATTTGGGGCTAAAGCAACATTTTTTGCTGCAAAAATTTATTTTTCATTTTCACTGTTCAATGTTATAGAAATCTGTGAAGCACCTGTGGGTTGAATGTGCTCACCACATCTCTAGATAAGTTACTTGAGGGGTGTCGTTTCCAAAATGAGGTCACTTGTGGTGGGTTTTCATTGTTTAGGCACATCAGGGGCTCTGCAGATGTGACATGGCGTCCGCTACCGCTATACAGTACAGACCAAAAGTTTGGACACACCTTCTCATTTAAAGATTTTTCTGTATTTTCATGACTATGAAAATTGTACATTCACACTGAAGGCATCAAAACTATGAATTAACACATGTGGAATTATATAGTTAACAAAAAAAGGTGCTTTTTTTAATGCGTTAAGTGCACAAATTTGAAGAATGCCACAAACTCGACCTTCTGACCAATTTATGTCAGGGGCAGTGCATGAAAAGAGAAATTTAAAAAGATATCTAGTGAACTGACATCTTGTGCAGTTTATATAAAACCCAGAAGAGATTAGGTCCATCTTTGATTTTTATTTAAGCACATTAGATCAAGGTGTTATCATTTTCACAGACACAAGGCTTTTCAAACTATGCCATTCTGGACAGTTCTTCCTTTAAAACAAAATAATTTGACTAACATCTTTCTTCAATATGCCGATTCTGTGTATACCAGAGCCTCAGAATAATTCACACTATTGCCAATAATGTATTTATGAGGTTTACACTACAGCTAAAATTGAACAAAATATTATAGATTTTTAATATGCAGGATGAAGCCAGCAAGCAGAAAAGCATGATGAATGTGTTGTGTAAGACTATTTATTGGCCCATAAAGCCATTTTGTTGTTTACACGGCTTCTTATAAAACAGGGTGTTTTCATGTATGCAGCAATAGCTGGCAGAGAAAGAAAGGAAAAAGATAAAACAAGTAGTAACCACTCTTCAAATAAAAGCATAACACTACATGTACCCACCTGCTACCCTCAAAGGGAATCTGTCAGCAAATTTCACTCCCTAAACTATTTATATGTGCATGTAGCTCTTTCAAAGACAAGTCCAGCAATACCTTTACATGGCCAGTCCGTTCCTCCATTACTGAGAAATCAGCGTTTGAATTGTTATGCAAATGGATATGGCAGATCTAAAGCCTTTATCACTTCCACTCTGTCTTCCACCCAGCGCCACCGCCTCCTACTTAACTGACTGATAGCTTTTATGCTGTAGGACTTTAGGCAAACAGGAGGCAACAGCACTAGGTGGGTAATAGAGCTGGAGTGATAGAGGCTTTAGATCTGCAATAGCTCTTCAGCCTCATTGAAAAGAGTAGCTCCCTTGAGATTTGGAATACATGATGCCTCTCATTGAAAAGAATTGCTATAGTTTGCATTACTATAGTTACAAGATTTTAACTTTCTTTTATTACTTATTCTAATTTTACCTACTAACATTACCCAGTAGAGCTATGATTTCAGAATATTTATGCCAACCGCAATGCCAGAACTGACCGCGACCTCCTGACCCCACCTTCCAGCCTTTTGGTTCAGGTGATGAGACAACCTTCTTGGGAAGTCCTGTCCGTACTCGGACCATGATTTATAGATGTGTAAAACTGGCCTTATAGAGATTTCAGATCACTGTTCATAAACAAGAATAGCTGCCTGCAGGTTGATGGCTGATTGTACATCAAGTCAATGTCACCACAAAGCTACAGTACAATAGCAGCAGGTACCTCAAGTGAAATTTTACTTCTGTGATTACACTCCTGGCAGTCACACATTTCCATACTGTTCTTCTATAGCGGAATAAAACCCCAGATTGTGGCATCAAAATAAAGTCAGAGGAGAGGAAAAAGAGAGTACTGTCATGCCTGGTGAAGGGTTTTTACACTCTGTTCCTACTATATAATCAAAAGTGGTGTGAACTGGATTGCAGAAATAAAAAATTAATTTAAGCTTACTCTGTGCAAAGTGGTGTGCTGTTACTAGGAGAAGTTAAATGCACACACACATTGAATGTGGATGGCCCACCTTTCTCAAGAAGTGAAAAAAAAATAAAAAAATGAGTAGTTGCACATATAGTAGACAAATTTGTCAACTCGACAAAGCAAATGTGTATACAATCAGATTTTGTCCTTGCCAAGTTTGTGAGCATTGTCTGGCAGAAAAGGGGTCAAGGGTGGGCTGTTCACTACTTTTGTACTTTGGAAACAAGTATATACAATGGTGTGAAAAAAATGTTTGCCCCCTTCCTGATTTCTTCTTTTGCATGATTGTCACACTTAAATGTTTCAGATCAAAAACAAATTTAAACAATGGACAAAAATAACACAAGTAAACAAAAAATGCAGTTTTTAAATGAAGGTCTTTATTATTAAGGGAAAAAGAAATCCAAACCTACTGGGCACTGCGTGAAAAAGTGATTGCCCCAATTCCTCAAAACATAAATTTACTGTGGTTTATCACATCTTTGGGAAGCTGAGTTAAATTTCCCTAGCCACAAAGGGCCTGAAAACTGCCACACCTGTTTTCAATCAAAAAATCACTTAAATAGGTCCTGCCTAACAAAGTGAAGTATACCAAAAGATCCTCAAAAGCTCATGCTGCAATTCAAATAAATTCAGGAACAAATGAGAAACAAAGTAATTGAGATCTATCAGTCTGGAAAAGGTTATAAAGCCATTTCTAAAGCTTCGGGACTCCAGTGAACCACAGTGAGAGCCTTTATCCTCAAATGGCAAAAACATGGAACAGTAATGATGAACCTTCCCAGTAATGGCCGGCTGACCAAAATTACAGCAAGAGCACAGCGACAACTCATCCAAGAGGTCACAAATGACCCAATAACAACATTCAAAGAACTGCAGGCCTCACTGGCCTCAGTTAAGGTCAGTGTTCATGACTTCACCATAAGAAACAGACTGGGCAAAAATGGCATGAGTTCCAAGATGACAACCACTGCTGAACAAAAAGAACATAAAGGCTCATCTCAATTTTCCCAGAAAACATCTTGATGATCACCAAGACTTTTGGGAGAATACTCTGTGGATTGACAAGATAAAAGTTGAACTTTTTGGAAGGTCTATCTCCCATTACATCTGGCATATAAGTAACATGGCATTTCAGAATAGGAACATCATGCCAACAGTGAAATACAGGGGTGGTAGTGTGATGGTCTCTTGCTGTCTTGCTGCTTCAGAACCTGGAAGATTTGCTGAGGTAAATGGAACCATGAATTCTGCTGACTACCAAAAAATACTGAAGGAAAATGTCTGGCTATCTGTTTGTGACATCAAGCTGAAGCACACTTGGGTTATGCAGCAGGACAATGATCCAAAACACACCAGCAAGTCTACCTCTGAATGGCTTAAGAAAAAAAAAAGTAAGACTTTGGAGTGGCCTGGTCAAAGTTGTGACCTTAATCCGATTGAGATGCTGTGGAATGACCTTAAAAAGGTGGTTCATGCTCGGAAACCCTGCAATGTGGCTGAATTACAACAATTTTGCAAAGATTAGTAGGCCAAAATTCCTCCAGAGCGTTGTAAAAGACTCATTGCCAGTTATCGCAAATGCTTAATTGCAGTTGCTGCTGCTAAGGGTGGCCCACCAGTTATTAGGTTTAGGGGGCAATCACTTTTTCACACAGGGTCCTGTAGGTTTGGATTTCTTTTTCCCTTAATAATAAACACCTTCATTTAAAGGCTACATTTTGTGTTTACTTGTATTATCTTTGTCTAATATTTAAATTAGTTTTGTGATCTAAAACATTTAAGTGTGACAAACATGTAAAGGAATAATAAATCAGGAAGGGGCAAACATTTTTTCACACCACTGTATAACATGTACAGTACAGACCAAAAGTTTGGACACACCTTCTCATTTAAAGATTTTTCTGTATTTTCATGACTATGAAAATTGTACATTCACACTCAAGGCATCAAAACTATGAATTAACACATGTGGAATTATATACTTAACAAAAAAGTGTGAAACAACTGAAAATATGTCTTATATTCTAGGTTCTTCAAAGTAGCCACCTTTTGCTTTGATGACTGCTTTGCACACTCTTGGCATTCTCTTCATGAACTTCAAGAGGTAGTCACCGGAAATGGTTTTCACTTCACAAGTGTGCCCTGTCAGGTTTAATAAGTGGGATTTCTTGCCTTATAAATGGGGTTGGGACCATCAGTTGTGTTGTGCAGAAGTCTGGTGGATACACAGCTGATAGTCCTACTGAATAGACTGTTAGAATTTGTATTATGGCAAGAAAAAAGAAGCTAAGTAAAGAAAAACGAGTGGCCATCATTACTTTAAGAAATGAAGGTCAGTCAGTGCGAAAAATTGGGAAAACTTTGAAAGTGTGCCCAAGTGCAGTTGCAAAAACCATCAAGCGCTACAAAGAAACTGGCTCACATGAGGACCGCCCCAGGAAAGGAAGACCAAGAGTCACCTCTGCTTCTGAGGATAAGTTTATCTGAGTTACCAGCCTCAGAAATCGCAGGTTAACAGCAGCTCAGATTAGAGACCAGGTCAATGCCACACAGAGTTCTAGCAGCAGACACATCTCTTCAACAACTGTTAAGAGGAGACTTTGTGCAGCAGGCCTTCATGGTAAAATAGCTGCTAGGAAACCACTGCTAAGGACAGGCAACAAGCAGAAGAGACTTGTTTGGGCTAAAGAACACAAGGAATGGACATTAGACCAGTGGAAATCTGTGCTTCGGTCTGATGAGTCCAAATTTGAGATCTTTGGTTCCAACCACCGTGTCTTTGTGTGACGCAGAAAAGGTGAACGGATGGACTCTATATGTCTGGTTCCCACCGTGAAGCATGGAGGAGGAGGTGTGATGGTGTGGGGGTGCTTTGCTGGTGACACTGTTGGGGATTTATTCAAAATTGAAGGCATACTGAACCAGCATGGCTACCACAGCATCTTGCAGCGGCATGCTATTCCATCCGGTTTGCGTTTAGTTGGACCATCATTTATTTTTCAACAGGACAATGACCCCAAACACACCTCCAGGCTGTGTAAGGGCTATTTGACCAAGAGGGAGAGGGATGGGGTGCTACGCCAGATGACCTGGCCTCCACAGTCACCAGACCTGAACCCAATCGAGATGGTTTGGGGTCAGCTGGACCGCAGAGTGAAGGCAAAAGGGCCAACAAGAGCTAAGCATCTCTGGGAACTCCTTCAAGATTGTTGGAAGACCATTTCCGGTGACTACCTCTTGAAGCTCATCAAGAGAATGCCAAGAGTGTGCAAAGCAGTCATCAAAGCAAAAGGTGGCTAACTTTGAAGAACCTAGAATATAAGACATATTTTCAGTTGTGTCACACTTTTTTGTTAAGTATATAATTCCACATGTGTGAATTCATAGTTTTGATGCCTTCAGTGTGAATGTACAATTTTCAGTCATGAAAATACAAAAAAATCTTTAAATGAGGTGTGTCCAAACTTTCGGTCTGTACTGTACCTCAAATCTTGCATGGAAGTCCTGCAGGTTCTTGAACTTTTGCAAGCAGGTAGGATCCAATATATTGTGCTGATCCAGGACATCATACATCAGAAAGTCAACAAATGTAATCTTTGGGATAGAGGCAAATGCATTGAATGTAAATAGTGATGTGTAAATTTACCAGCAAGATAGACTTATACATTATATGGGCATGCAAGCATCTACACGACCTAAGAAATATCCTAATATAATGGATTTAACTTGTCCCCTAGAAGCCAGTGTCTTTCCCCCCAAAATTGAGAAAATCTTGTTAATACCTTTTCAAGGTATGGTTCCTTCAGTTGTTCCTAAAATATTTAAAATCAAAGGATTATTTTTATAGTTTTCTCTTCAGCTGTATCCATAGCTTATGCAAATTGATGTGTTGTAAAATGATGGATGATCATCTTCCATACTATTACAAACTGTCAGTAATGCCTAAGCAGAGTCCAAACATGATTTTTTTTCTCTCTCCAAGAACAACATTGGCCTTGTGTTTAGAAAATCAGAAGAATTTAGGAGTTTTTATATATTTTATAAATTCCATTTGCAAACAGGTACATTATAGATGGAATGGTTGTACAATTAAATAATGACAAAGCAATAGATTACGGAGTGCTGTATGACATGCAAGACTTAGTTTGACAAGTATTCTGGGAGTTCTGCAGGCTATAACTATATATAATATCTATTTAGACTGTAACTGTTCGGCTATGTGCCCACGATGCAGAAATGCTCCGGATTTTTCCTGAGCGTTTCTGCATCTCCCCTGGCAGAAAAAAAACGCATGCGGATTGTACATGTGGATTGTACATGCATTTTCCTGACAGGGACATGTGGATGTGAAGCGTTCTTCACATGCATTTCCGCATGCGGGTTTGACAAGCGCTTTCCAAGCAATTTTAGCATCACTTGGAAAGTGCTTGACAACTTGGTCACACTATATAAATCCATGCAAACAGCATGGATTTATATAGTGTGACCCCAAAGAATGGTTAAAAATAAAAAAATAAATCTATACTTACCTTCTGATGGCCCCCGCAATCTTGCTTCCCTCCGTTCTCCCTTGTCGGCAGCTCGCGGTACTCTGAAGGACCTGTCGTCACATGACTATGACATCAGCAAATTTATTTTTTATTTTATTCTTTTTTCACAGGTTCTATGGTACCCAGGTCCGGAGGAGAGTCTCCTGTCCTCCACACCCGGGTACCATCCGCACATTAGAACACATGGAATGCGCATCTACATATACAGTGATGCAGATTCCATGCGTTTCAATGCAAGTCAATGGTGGCGAAAACGCAGCACTTCCGCAAAATAATTGGTAGTGCTGCTTTTTTTTCCGAAAGGATAATCCGCAGTGGAAATCTCCGCAGCATGTGCACGGCACATGCGGATTATCATTGGGGAACATGGGGCACGTATTACCAAGCGTTTTGTAAGCGTTTTCTCTGCGGAAATTCCGCGGCAAAAACGCATAGTGGGCACACAGCCTAAGGCTGTGTGCCCACGTAGCGTTTTACAAGCGTTTTTGATGCGGAATTTCCGCAGCGGAAACGCTTGTAAAATGCTTGGTAACCCGCACCCCATGATCCCCAATGGGTTTCCGCAACTTCTATGCACATGCTGCGGATTTTTCCGCAGCGTTTATGCCGCGTTCAAAAATCCGCAGCATGTCATTTAATTTTGCGTTTCCGCATGCAGAATTGCCTTTGTCCAATGCTTAAAAAACGCAAGGCAATTCCGCATGTGGAAAACGCGTGATAAACGCGCGAAAAAAGCGCGATAAACGCGTGCGGAATTCCGCATGCGTTTTTCCGGGAGAGGACTTGCATTTATGCAGCAGAAATTTTCTGCTTCATAAATGCAACGTGGGCACATAGCCTTAAGGTTGAAGGAAGACTAAGACTATGTGCCCACGATGCAGAAATGCTCAGGATTTTTTCCTGAGCGTTTCTGCATCTCCCTGGCAGAAAAAATGCATGCGGATTGTACATGCGTTTTTCCTGCCAGGGACAAGCGGAAGTGAAGCTTTTTTCACATGCATTTCCGCATGTGGGTTGTCAAGTGCTTTCCAAGCGATTTTAGCATCACTTGGAAAGTGCTTGTCAACTTGGTCACACTATATAAATCCATGCAACCGGCATGGATTTATATAGTGTGACCGAAAGAATGGTAAAAAATAAATCTATACTTACCTTGTGATGGCCCCTGCTGTCTTGCTTCGCTCCGTCCTGGCTTGCCGGCAGCTCGCGGTACACTGAAGGACCTGCTGTCACATGACTACGACGTCAGCGCAGGTCCTTCAGTCCACCACGATCTGCCAGCAAGCACAGAAAAGGAGTCCGGGGGCCATCGGAAGGTAAATATCATATTTATTTTATTCTTTTTTTCACAGGTACTATGGTACCCGGGTCCGGAGGAGAGTCTCCTCTCCTCCATACCCGGGTACCATCCGCACATAGAAACGCATATTATCCGTTTGTGCAAATGTGCTGACACGGATAATATGCGTTTCAATGCAAGTCAATGGCGGCGATTACGCTGCGTGTCCGCAAAATTAATGGACATGCTGCGGATTTTTGAGCGCATCAAAAACGCTGCTGAAAAATCCGCATCATGGGCATTGAAATTGCGGCTTCTCATTGGGGACCATGGGGGACGGATTACCAAGCGTTTCCGCAGCATAAACGCTTGGAAAATGCTTCGTGGGCACGCAGCCTAAGTCCATCTAGTTCAATCCATAGCCTAACATGTTGATCCAGAGGAAGGCAAAAAAAATTGTGTACATATTGATATTTTTACATAATTTTCCCCAAATGACATTACAGCTGGATGACATGGATTACAATTATTCCCACCACCCACCTAAAAAAACCCTTTTTATAAATTAAATTCCAAACATTTTCTTTTACATAATGCATGCCTCCCAACTTTTAAGAACATAAAGAGGGACACATCAAATTTTGGCCACGCCCTTGGTCACACCCCAATCCACGTCCATTTACCATTTCTTTCTCCCCTGGCAAGAGGAGTTGTCAGAGGGGCGCTGGTAATGAAGGGCATTCAGCAGACACCTGAGACTCCAGGGCGTAGACCCAAATCCAGGACTGTCCGCTGTATCTGGGACAATTGGGACTAGAGATGAGCGGATGGGTTCCTGGGTCTCTGGTCCAGCATCCAGGTCAGTGGTACCCGGCGGCTGGACGAGAGGCCGTGAATCTCTAACATCCGGTGTCTCCGGCGGCTGGATAGGAGACCATAAATCTATAAGCATCCGGTGTCTCCGGCGGCTGGATAGACCATAAATCTATAAACATCCGGTGGCTGGATAGGAGACCATAAATCTATAAGCATCCGGTGTCTCCGGCGGCTTTTGATCATCCACGGCAGATCAACGTCATCTGTGCGTCCGGCTCATCTCTAGTTGAGGATTATTTTTTGTTCCCTCATTCACAGTCGGAGCCGCCAGAACTTTCTCATCTTTATATAGCTTCACTGTACGACATCTGGCTTTTTGTGTCTGTAAGGCCGTGTTCACATGTTGCAGAAATAATGTGTGTTTTTTGTTTTCTGCAGGATCCACACCATACTGCACAATAAGAATCAAAGCTTTTCTGTACTGTTAAAAAGCGTTAAAAACACTGCTTCATATCTGCCCCAAAATCCCATCAAATAAGAGGGAAAACGCGTAAAAGAAACGCAGCAAAGACGCCATAATGAGAGAAGATTGTTACTGTGTTATGTGGTGCGGACACCTGCAGAAAAAAAGCAGCAGAAAGAACGCAGCATTTACGCTACGTGTGAACACGACCTCAGCATTACAGTTTTATTGCATTTTTATGGATTTAATAAAGAAAAATATAAATTACGCCATTTTTTTTACATCCTTTACCGATCCCTGTAAATAATCTGATCGCTGTGTTGTGCGGGTCGTTACGATTACAGGAACACTAAATATGTCCTAGTTTTTTGCTGATATGTGATGTTTATTATTTAAAAATAAACACATTAAAAATAACTTTTTTTTTCATTATAAAGTGTATTTCATTATTATTTTTTTTAGCAATTTTATAAGATGAAAAAATCTCTTAGGGTATGTGCCCATGATCTGGAGCCGCTGCGTGTTTATGCACATTAAGGCTCCCATCTATCTGTAATATGCAGGTTGTGAGTTCAAGACTGAGCAGACACTAAAAAAAAAATTTTTTTTAAATGCTTCTTATTATTTTTTAATACTTTTCGCCTACATTACCACGATCAGGAACAGCAGCACTTTGGACGCAGTGTATTCTCGCTGCGTCCAAAGCGTTGCGTTCTAATCACGCAGGTAAATCCGCATGTGTTCACTGAACCATGTGGAGTTACTGCATCCAATATGATTCTATTGTGGAAATTTTATAGTGGAAACCAGCGTCACTGCAACAGAAACTGACGTGCTGCGGCTTGTAAATCCGCACCGCTGGCGAGTTTACGCAGCGTCAAACAGAAGCACAGTGGGCGTGGGATTTCTATAAATCCATCCACTGTGCTTCTAATGTAGAACGCAGTGTTTTGGATGCAGCGCAGGTGAGCGGCTATAGCCTTATAGGAACAAGATAAATATTTTTCTTCACCTCAGTATACAGGCACCATAAAAATACATTGTTATATATACAATGTATTTATATGGAGCTGTATACTCTGCTACTGGACTCATTGCAATGTAGAGTCAAGATAACCAAATTCTCCTATTTTTACCATTATGGGCTGTAGCTCAGTGGTTAGAGCACACAGCCTGTGAGCACTAGGAAGCATGGTGTAACAATGTGATTTGTGACTTTGAGTCCTGGGTGAGACTGATATTAGGAGTGAGAGGATGTGAATGTATAATTTAATTAATTAATTAATTTATGCACTAAGAGATGATCGTGCCCACCCCGTCCTGAGGAGGAGCGATGGAGAGAGGTGAGGCAAGTATAGATCCCGGGAAAACAGCTGAGCCGTGATTGGAATCGGGACTGTCCCACGGCAACCGGGACGGTTGGGAGCTATGCATAATGGAACTGTATGCAGAACATTCTTTATTGGGAACCGATCATGTCCCCAAAACACTATTAAACTACAGATAGAGTTAATCTGCAGATTAATAGTGTTCCAAAACTGTGTGACCACTGTACTGAAAGCACAGCTGCTGGGTGAAAATGAACTTTATTCCTCTGGCTTTCAGTCAGAGGCGTTTTGTCACGGCTTCAGTCAACGCTCAGTATGCAGTGGCCAGCGGCTATAAGCACACCTTAGTATGTTGGCTAACAGCCGTCTCTGCAGCATATCATTGCAGAGACAACTGTCCATGTACCAGGGTGTGCAAACAGCCACTGCTCACTGTATACTGAGTGCTTCCTGAAGTCGCTCCTGCATGCCTCTGTAAGGGGGAAGACCGGGGTGTAAGTATTTTCAGAGGAACTGCTGGGGCCATGCCTCGGGTTGCAGGGGGAAGACAGACTGCGAGCACAGGAGTCAGGTGACTGGGAAGCTGGGGGCATGTCCAGAGTGAGAGCTGGGAGGTCAGGTGACCGGGGAACTGGTGGCGTGGCTACAGAGAGGAAGAGATGAGGACGTTTGCGCGGAAAAGTGGAGCGGGGTCCTGCTGAGCAGAGCAGAGCAGTGTGAGAGGGTCCAGGCTCCTGGCTACAGTACTTGGAGCAAGATCCGAGTGCAGTGGACCGGAGGAGTCAAGCCGACTCGAGGGAGAAGAGACGCAGGGTCCGTGGAGCCGAGCACGTGAGGTGCCATGTTATGGATTAGGGGCTCAGCTGGTAAAACCGGAGACCACCTACTGCCGCCAGAAGATGGAACATTGTTTGGGCGGGGACGCCTGAAGAAATCAACGCCGGCATCAGCTGGCAACTGCCTTGTGAGGAGCAAGAGTCAGCTAAGTGAAAAAACTATTCGACTCTCCTGTGAACTGTCAGTAATAGACTTTTACCTGCTACTTCCCTTGTTTTCCCCCTGTTACTGCCTGCGTGGAGGTTGACCCTGTTATCATAAACCCCCCCTGTTTATTAACCCCGTATTGGCTGCTCTGTGTTTCTGTGTCACTGCATCTAAAGTACCCGTGTTACACCTCTATGACTGAAATCCAGAGGAATAAAATTAATTTCCTGCACAGATTTGCAACGTTGTTAACCTGCAGATTAACCACATATCTGCAGGTTAATAGCATTTGGGAACATGACAGGTTCCCTTTAGGGCACAGTCAGACAACTGTAATAATCGGATTGAGATTAGAATGCAATGCACTGCCTGGCCGGCGGGTCTCCCGACCCGAATGTGACAGCTTCACAGAAATATATGAAACCATCAGGCTCAGGTCAGGTAACCTGCTAGCCAGTCCATGAATTGCATCTCAATCTGGGTCAGATTTATACAGTCCCAATAGTGAAAAGAATAAGGTTTTGGCGCTCAAAGAATAATGTAGATAGTCAAATAGTTGCAATTTCAAACCAAATTTCTTTTAATGGTTCTCCAGTGAGTAATCGCCCAACGTTTCAACCCTTCCGGGGTTTTCATCAAGGGCTTCAAACAAAGTAATACAAAAACATGTAAGCAAAAAGACAGAAATGTTGGTATTAGTACTGGTTCCATTCACATTCTAGTAACTGGAAAGACATTAGTATATGTGCAATTTGACACTTGAAGGTGTATTTTATCCACCATAGTATTGAAAAAACTGAAAAAGAATCGTGATTGTGTCTAAGATTTCCCAGAAAATTATTGGAACAATATTGAAAAAGTGCTATATCCTTCATTAAGGAACAGTAACAATGACCTCATGGGACGTATGTCTAAGAAATATAAATTTCATATAGCATCTCAAATGAAGACAGTAAAATGATGAGAAAACTAGAGACAGAAAAGAGGGGGAGAAGGGGGGGAGGAGGGGGATTGGAAAAAGGAGAAAGTTGTATCAAAAAGCATAAATACCCTGGACTTGTTGAATATCGACCATAAAAGATAAATAATCCTCGAGATAAGTCTCAGGCAGCTCAAACTGTTACTAAAGATGAACATAAATGAGACCCGTATTAAAAACAAAAATAGATGTAAAGCTAAAGGTGGATTAAATATGAATTTGCATACCAATTGATTGGGGATCATGTAGGTGACCAAGAAAAGGGGGGATTATTTCTGGTATTGTTGCCAGGGATTGTAGAGGGAAATGTGCTGCCAATCTGTAAATAGACCAAATTTGAGAAGACAAATAATTGTCCAATAAACATGTTCCCCACGAGAGCACAACCCTCCAGGTGCGAGAATCCTACCTGTGTCCTGCACGAGGTGACCGTAGTGTGTTGTTTGTCAGGTGGTCTGGCATGAAATAGCCAGCGCTATGCTTCCTGTTTCCTGTGCCTTGGAACGCAAGTTCCGGTTTCGTGGAACGCACCACCGCGCATGCGCGGGATGTGTACTTCCGGATTGAATGTGACTGTGGAACGCAAGCTGTGCGTTCCACTTCATAGTGCGCAGTCAGACGATTTATACGGTCGTCTGACTGCGCCCTTAAATATAATAATTATCAGTTGTGTACCATAACTGTAAAAGAAACAATTCTGAAAATATATTACAGGGAACTAATTTGTATTCAATTCCTTATATAAAATAATGTGTCATTTATTAACACAAAAAAAATTGTATGCTCTGGAATTTCACAATTTCTTCCCCATGTGTCAAGTCAGGAGAACTCCTGAAAGCTCTTTCGAGTAGAGGAAGCAATGTACAAGAGCCTGGAGCTGCTGGGATGCCAGATTATTAGTGATGAGGGAGTATGCATCATTAACCCTTTTGGCGTGCTCGGCGTTTCATTCATTGTCATGGCTGTTAGCCTGGCTAACAGGCTATCTCAGCATGTGTCACAGCTGTCTAACAGCTGTGACACTTGCAGGCGAGGCGACAATGAATTAAACGCCGAGCACGCCAAAATACTAGGCGAGCACCCGAGTGTGCTCGCCGAAAGGGTTAATGAGGCATACTTGCTCATCACTACAGATTATACTCTAGATATCCCCCAAAAAAGGAGCTGGAATATAAGTTGGTATGCATGAAAAATAGGAGCATGTTCACACCGGCCATTAATTTTTTTCGGATAAGTTTCAGGTTTCCGCATTTAGTGCAGGTAAGGGTGTGGCTTTGAGCTGGACATGATGTTTATGTAGCTTCCCATTTGCTGAGTATTCATTTGGGACCCGGTCCTGCCCTGCCATTGCTCACATTGATGTCACTTTTACATATGGTAAGGTTTTAATACTAGAGGTTAGGACCATCCCAGTTGTGGTACCTCTTGACGCCGGTGGGATGGCTTTTACACTTTTTTTGATCAAACATGGTGATTACTAAGTACCCTATGTTATTTATATGCACTATTGCTTTTGCTTATTTACTTACAGCAGGGTATATGTTCATTTTGTTTTTGTCTTGAGTTTTGTCTAGATATCCCAACAGTTTCAGAATGCACCAATGTATTTCCATTGACTATAAAAACCCAATGCAAGATTCCCCTAGAGGTTTTACTGACAAACTGGGGGGTTGTATGAAATAGAAACAAGCTGCTTCCGAAAATCCATGACTTAATTTTCTATCATTGACTCAATGTTCTTTTTCGGAATTAGCACCTGCAAAACACTAATACAGTAATCAAGAGAAGGTGACACTTATAGCATGCTTCTGAATATAAAATGCTCAGCTCAAGTTTGAAAATAAAATACTGGAGGTCTCTCTTCAAATATAAAAAAAAACCGCAAGCAAAAGATATTGAGCAAACACTGGAATCTGTCCCAGACTAAAGCACCTTGATATGATAAACAAAAGTTCAAGGTTTACATTTAATAAACTAGAAGTCAACTACCCCAGAATTCATGCTTGCATACATGTAGCGCAGAATAGTATTATCTGCTTCAGCATTACCCATAGACTTTAAATGTTCGGGCGGTCGAGTTTTGTACTCTGCAGTGACATTCTAAAACATCACTGCATAGTAGAGGAGCTACTCATAAATATCTGACACCCAGAGTCCTCAGAGAAGGCACAGACGGCTTATTACAGTATGTGCCTTCTCCATCACTGTACACACCGTGCTTAACCCCTTTAAAGCCCATGATGTATTAATACGCGTCTGTGCCCTGGGCTTTAAGACCCATATTAATACGTCATGGCGCGCCTGTGTGCGCGTGCAATCGCCGCCGGGTGTCAGCTGATTGTCACAGCTGACACCTGGTACTATGTGCAGGGAGCGGTCCCGCACCGCTCCCGGCACATTAACCCCCGCAATGCAGCGATCAAAGTCGATCGCAGCATTGTGGTGGCTAAAGGGAGGTGATCGCAATACTCACCTCCTCTTCCGGCCTCCAGCGCTGTCTGCCGCGGCCTCCCGGATGTCGCCATGACGACCCGATGTCGTCATGACAACATCCGGGTCACCAGACAGCAGGAAGATTTTTTGGTCATGTGCAGTGCATGACCAAACTATCTTCTCCCTGTCCAGCGCTGACAGCCTGCATAGCACAGGTATGGTTCTCCATTCCTGTGCTATGCAGGCAATCAGAATAAAAAAAGTGAAAGCCCCATAGTGGGACAAAGTATAAAAATAAAAAAACTGTCAAAAAGTGAAAAAAATCTAAAACAAATTGTAAAAATATTTAAAAAAAATAATCCACCAAAAATAAAAATATAATGTACCCATCAATAAATATTATGAAAAAAAAAAAAACAATAAAAGTACACATATTTGGTATCGCCGCGTCCGGAACGACCTGACCTATAAAATTGTCCCACTGTTTAACCCCTTCAGTGAACACGGTAAAAAAAAAAAAAAAATCCGAAGCAAAAAACAATGCTTTATCATCATACTGCCAAACAAAAAATGGAATAACACGCGATCAAAAAGAAGAATATAAATAAAAATGGTACCGCTGAAACGTCATCTTGTCCCGCAAAAAACAAGCCGCCATAAAGCTCCATCATCCGAAAAATCAAAAAGTTATAGCTCTCAGAATAAAGCGATGCAAAAAAATAATTTTTTCTATAAAATAGCTTTTATTGTGTAAAAGCGCCAAAACATAGAAAAACAATATAAATGTGGTACCGCTGTAAACGTACTGACCCGAAGAATAAAGCTACCTTATCAATTCCTGAATTGTTGTTTTTGTTCATTCTGCCTCCCAAAAATCGAAATAGAAAGCGATCAAAAAATCTCACGTGCCTGAAAACGGCACCAATAAAAAAGTCAACTCATCCCGCAAAAAACAAGCCGTCACATGACTCTGTTGGCCAGAATATGGAAAAATGATAGCTCTCAAAATATGGCGATGCAAAAACTAGATTTTACAAAAAAATGCGTCTTTTAGTGTGTGACAGCTGTCAGTCATTAAAACCCGATATGATTCTGGTATCTCTGTAGTCGCACCAACTTATACCGCACTAGAAACGGCGTAAAAAATAAACGCTAGGGCTGGGGTTGGGGATAGGGTTGTGCTAGGGTTAGTGTTGTTTTTTTTTTTTTCAAAAGTAAAAAAAAAAAAAAAAAGACGACGATATGGCAACCAGTGTTGAGCGCAAGTGCTCGTTATTTGAGTTTGCATCGGGTGCTTGGGTATGCACTGAGTATCGTGGGTGCTCGAGTCTCCGCCCCATATGCTTCGCGGCCAAAAAAACCTCACCGGGATTGCCTGCCATGCAGGAGCGATCCCCGCATGTTTTTTTTGGGTGTCTAACAACCGTGGAACATGCGGGCAGGGACTCTAGCATGTCACTCGAGCACCCGTGATACATGGTGCGTACCTGATGCAAACTCAAGTAGCGAGCACTTGTGCTCAAGACTAATGACAACTTATTCAATATGATGACCTAATGTCATCAAATTCTGTGTCGTACCTCTGGGTTCACTATACCCCTTGATAAAATCCTTGAGGGGTGTAGTTTCCAAAATGGGGTCACTTGTGGGGGGGGGGGGTGTTTCCACTATTTAGGCACATCAGGGGCTCTCCAAATGCGACATGGCGTCCGCTCTCGATTCCAGCCGATTTTGCGTTCAAAAAGTCACACAGTGCTCCTTCCCTTCCGAACTCTGCCGTGCACCCAAACACTGTATTTTCCCCACATATGGGGTATTGGCGTACTCAGGAGAAATTGCACAAAAGTTTTTGGGGTCCATTTTCTCCTCTTACCCTTGTGAAATTAAAAAAATTGGGGCTAAAACATTTTTGTGGAAAAAGTTAGATTTTTTTTATTTTCACGGCTCCATGTTATACACTTCTGTAAAGGACTTGGGAGTTCAAGGTGCTCACCACACATCTAGATAAGTTCCCTGAGGGGTCTAGTTTCCAAAATGGTGTCACTTGTGGGGGGTTTCCACTGTTTAGGCACATCAGGGGCACATCCGCTAATTATTCAAGCAAATTTTACAATCAAAAAATCAAATGGCGCTCCTTCCCTTCCGAACCCTGCTGTGCGCCCAAACAGTGCTTTTCCTCCACATATGGGGTATCTGCTTACTCAGGAGAAATTGCACAACAAACTGCATGGTGCAATTTCTCCTGTTTCCCTTAAAAATATGCAAAAGTGGGGGCTGAAAAAAAACTTTTGGGGAAAAATGTGAACATTTTATTTTTACGGCTCAATGTTATAAACTTCTGTGAAGCATCTGGGGATTCAAGGTGCTCACCAGTATACTGTATGTTCTCTCTGTATGCTTGAGGCTTGTTTGTTTTTTCTTTGAGCTCATATACTTTCGGGAAGCTAGCTTCTATACAATATACAGGGAAAATACAGCAACAGGATTGATGAGGACTTGTATAGGTATAGAAGCCAAAACATCAAGTTATTAGCTTTATCATCAGTTTTTTTGTTCCTGGAGTATGATACACAACAAACTAGCTCCCTCCCTCCTCCCCTCTTCATAAACGGAAGCATTTAGTAAGCTGTACCCTAAGAAAAGCCTGAGATTGGAAATTCAAAGTAAAGCTGTCTAATAACATATTTTACAAACTTTATATATGTGTCATCTGTACTATTGATTTATGCAAAGTTTGTTTTATTTCTATCTAAAATTATACAGTGGAGAAAGTATGTATTTGATACACTGTCGATTCCCTCCTACAAAGAATGGAGAGGTCTGAAATGTTTAATCATAGGTACACTTCAACTGAGAGAAACAGAATCTACAGGAAACATCTGACCTCTGTAATTGCAAACAAAGGTTTCTGTACCAAATATTAAGTTCTGTTTTTCTATTGTATCAAATACGTATTTCATGCAATAAAATGCATATTATTTAAATCATACAATGTGATTTTCTGGATTTTTTTTAGTCTGTCTCTCACAGGTGAAGTGTACAATTGCAGACCTCTCCATTCTTTGTAGGTGGGAAAACTTGCAAAGTTGTCAGTGTATCAAATACTTATTTTCCCCACTGTACACAGTTCCCTGTTCTTGCTGGAATTATAATATACATTATTTTATAGGACAAAATTATTTTGAGAGTGAATTTATATAATTACAATATGTCTAAGAAGCTCCCCATGAAGTCAGCTGTATTTGAGCATATCACAGTGACTCAAGATGAAAAATATTTTGGGTGTCAATGTATGACAAGTGACCCAGAGGAAAACAAGTGCTGTGATGCCAAAATCAGTGCATACCCAGGCAGTGATAAAAATGCTCCTACAAGAGCTTCCAATCTAAAAAGACATTTACAATTACAACGCTTCCACCCAAAAGTTTTCAAAGCTGTGACTGAGAAAGATAACAGCAGCACCAAGAAACCCGCGCCCAGCACTTCCCGCCAGGCAAAGGAGGAGGAAAGAGCATCTCAAACATCATTAACAAGATATTTTGTAAGTGACAAAGTTACTTTAACAATGACAGCAGATATGTTTAAAAGACAGCTCATACAGCTTGTGAAGGACGGTGTACCATTATCATTATTTGCACGACCAGCTTTTACAGCTCTTAATGGAGAAATGGCCCGCAAACTTGGTGTTTCTCTGGAAAGAGAAAGTATTAGAAAATTAGTGATTGAAGAAGCCCTTAAACAAAAGGAAGATCTTAAAAAGACTCTCAAAAGACTCTTCATGTTTCTTAAAATGGATGCCTGCACACGTCAGAGTGAACTATTTTGCAATCAATGTTTGATACGTTTGTGACAACAAAGAAATTGTTACCAAGACACTGGCAGTAAAAGATACTAAAGCTCATGACACCAGCCAGCTTCTCCAGGCCTTAGTGGAAAAAGTTCTGCAAGATTACGAACTCAAAAAAAAACAAACAGGTTCTTGCTATTGTAACGGACAATGCTTCAAACATGATAAGTGCAATTAAGCTGATGAATGAGAGTAATGAACAACAGCTAGAAGAAAATTTAGGATTCAGTATGTTTGAGATGGAAGGCCACAGTGCTGTTCATGTAACTGAGGAACAAACAGATTACATAAGAAGAACAGCAAATTTATACTTTAGAAATAGATGATCTTGTTGAAGCTACTTCAAAACACTTTCCTATTCATCACATGCGCTGTGTTGTGCACACGCTGCAGCTGGCAATAAGAGATAGTCTGCAAGAGGGACATGCTGGAAATCTGATTGGAAAAGTGAGGAAATTGGTTATTGCCACCAGAACCCCTAAAATTGATTCCATCTTGAAGAGACGTGCTGGGAAAGGGGCAATTGTCGATCAAGCCACTCAGTGGGGTAGCACTTATTTAATGATTGAGCGATTGCTTGAACTAAAATCGTTTCTTATAGATAAGGCGAACCCTCAGGTAACCCTAAATGAAGGTCAATGGACACAGGTGGCTGAATAGAAGGAATTGCTTAATCACCCATTTACCGTGACTAAAAAATTACAAGCTGAGGATTTAACTCCTGGCATTTTCATAAGGGAGTGGAAGAACTTGCTATTTTGCCTGTTCCAAAGAGGAGGTTTAATCGCAGATGGCATTTCTGCTTCAATGAAACGGAGAGAGACACAGTTATTGGAAAATAACATTTTTCTGGCAGCTGTTTATGTGGACCCAAGTGATCGTATACTGCTTGATGATCAACAGCTTACTAAAGGAAACACCAAGGTTACTTACCGGTAGCCGGTTTTTCCTGAGCCCATGACAGCACACCTTGAGAGAGAGGATCCGCCCCACCAAGGACAGGAAACCGTCTGAAATAAAAGGGCGGTACCTCTCCCTCGCTTCAGTTGTTTACAGAGCATTGAGAGGACCTCCCTAAACAGGTTAGGCACATAACCAACACCACAATATACATATACACACCACCCCAAACAGTGCACACCAGGGTGTGAGAAACATAGAAAAAATAAGGGGGGGAAACTACGGGTGCTGTCATGGGCTCAGGAAAAACCGGCTACCGGTAAGTAACCTTGGTGTTTTCCCCTCCCCCATGACAGCACACCTTGAGAGAATTTTGGAGAATTTATGAGCACCCTAGGGAGGGACCACCGCCTGAAGTACCCTTCTCCCAAAGGTGAGATCAGAAGAGGATAGATCCAACCGATAGTGCTTAAAGAAGGTGGATGGTGTAGACCAAGTAGCAGCCCTACATATCTGCTCGATCGAGACGTCTGCTCTCTCTGCCCAGGAGGTTGCAACGGCTCTGGTGGAATGAGCCCTCAGATTGTCCGGGGCTGGAACCCCTGTGGACGTATAGGCTAAGCAAATGGCCTCCCTGAGCCACCTAGAGATGGTACCCTTGGACACCCCGTGACCTTTCCTACACCCTTGAAAGGCCAGGAACAGAGAACCGTCTTTCCTCCACAGACTAGTCATATGAATGTACTGTAGCAGGGACCTCCTAACATCTAGGTTATGGAACCTGACTTCCCCTGAGTTCTTGGGATTGCTGCAGAACGAGGGTAGCACAATCTCCTGACTACGGTGAAATCTAGATACCACCTTGGGAAGGTATGCTGGATCTGGCCGCAAGGTGACCCTATCCTCAAAGATTTGTGTGTAAGGAGGATTAACCGAAAGGGCCTGCAGATCACCCACCCTACGGGCTGACGTTAAGGCCACTAGGAGGATGGTCTTAAGGGTGAGAATTTTTGGAGAAACCTTGTGTAGAGGTTCAAATGGTTCACTAGTAAGAGCGTTCAAGACTAAGTTCAGGTCCCAAGGAGGAACACCCAAGGATCTAACCGGTCCTGCTCTGGCACAGGACTTGATAAACCTCGAGATCCACCTATTCCCAGCCAGATTACAATTGTAGAGTGCTCCCAAAGCTGAAACTTGAACCTTAAGGGTCCCTGTAGCTAGACCCAGGTCCCGCCCCTTTTGCAGAAATTCCAGGATCCCTCTGATCGGAGGTTTGCTCGATAGCGGGATATCTATAAACTCTAGGAATTTACCCCAAACCCTGCTATAAATCTTAGTTGTAATTGGTTTTCTGCTCCCCAATAAAGTAGAAACTAAGCCTGGTGAAAACCCCTTGCTACTCAATAGCGACCTCTCAAATTCCATGCCGAAAGATGGAACCCCCTGGCCTGGGCATGGAATACTGGTCCCTGCATGAGAAGGTCCGGCCTCTCTAGTAGAATCCAGGGATCTGACACCGACATTAGCCGAAACAGAGAGAACCAAGGCCTCTTGGGCCAAAAAGGGGCTATCAAAATCACCCTGGCGCCTTCCTCCCGGATCTTCCTCACCACTACTGGAATCATCACTAATGGCGGAAAGGCATAGGCCTTCCTGAACCCCCAAGGAATCTGGAGGGCATCTACGGCATGGGGATTTTCTGCCGGATTTAGGGAGCAAAATCTCTGCACCTTTCTGTTTGCCCTTGTGGCGAACAGGTCTATGTCTGGCTGCCCACATAACTGGACAATCTGATGGAAGACCTCCGGGTTCAACCCCCACTCCCCCTGTCTTAGGGTATGGCGGCTTAGAAAATCTGCTTTCACGTTTTCTATCCCCTTTATGTGAAGGGCGCTGAGGGATAGGAGGTTTCGCTCTGCTAGACCAAGGATCCTGTCTGCCACCACCATCAGAGGGCGTGACCTTGTCCCTCCTTGGTGATTCACATAGGCTACTGCTGTCCGGTTGTCAGACCTGACCTGGACATGGTGATTTTGGATGTGAGGGAGGAAGCCCCTGAGGGATCTTTCTACAGCCCAAAGCTCCTTTAAGTTTGAGGATGCTCCCCCCTCGTGGTAAGCCCAGTGACCCTGTATTGCGAGTTCTGCCAGATGACCCCCCCATCCGGAACTGCTTGCGTCGGTCGTAATTACCCGATCTACTGGTCTGGACCATTGAACGCCTGCGGTTAGATTTCCCCTGACTGTCCACCACGAAAGGGAATCTACTACTTGTGGGGAGAGAGAGAGCCTGCCTTCTAAATGCCCGTTGCAGGACGTCTGTGCTGACAGGACCTCCCACTGAAGCCGCCTCATATGCCCCTGGGCCCACATTACTGCTGGGAGACAGGCCGTCATAGAACCCAGGAGGGACATTGCCTCTCTCAGAGACATCTCTGGAGCTTGAATGGCCTTCGAGACTAATGCAATCAACCTGCAGATTTTGTCCTCTGGGAGGAAGCAGGTTTGGCGACGAGAGTCTAGGATTAGACCCAGAAAGGTCTGAGTCCTGGAGGGGGTTAGTCTTGATTTTTGGAAATTTACTAACCACCCCAGCTGATGCAACACTTCCGTGACCACTAGGAGCTGACTGGAGCAGTGGGCTTCTGTTTTCCCTATTATCAAGAAGTCGTCTAAATATGGCATGATCACTACATTCTTGATCCGTAGGAAGGCTGTCACTTCTGCTATTAGTTTCGTAAATATTCTCGGGGCAATGGAGAGGCCAAAGGGTAGGGCAGCAAACTGAAAACGCCTCAGCTTCCCCTGAATAAACAGGGCTACTCTCAGATACTTCTGATACTCCGGATGGATTGGGACGTGATAATATGCGTCCTTCAAGTCTATTACAGCCATAAAGCAGTTGCGATGTAAGAGCTTCACTGCCGAGCTTACTGACTCCATCTTGAAAGTCTGGTTTTCTACTACTTGGTTCAGACTCCTGAGGTTGATGATGGTCCTTAAGGACCCGTTTGGTTTTTTTATCATGAATAGTGGGGAATAGAACCCCCTCCCTCTCTGTGTTGCTGGTACTTCGAGAAGGACCTGCTTTCCTACTAACTCTAACACTTCTGTTTCCAGGGCTAATTGTTCTTCCTGGACCTTTCGTAGGGGGGTAACCACAAAGGTCCGCCAGGGGGTCTGGCTGAACCGGATCTTCAGGCCCCCACTGATAATTTTCAGAATCCAGGGGTTTGCTGTTATCGCATCCCAAGCTGGAAGAAAGTGGGAAAGCCTTCCACCCACTTCCAGCCTGGCGTCATTGGGAGGATCTCTTCGAACTCGAGGATGGTCCTCCAAACATGTAGCCCGATTCTTTTTTGGACTTGGCTTCCCATTTCTTTTTGTCTCCCGGAGGACGACCCCGGTTAAAATTTTCTTCTCCGAAAACTAAATCTTCTTGGTTCCCCCGAAAATCCCGGGAACCCTTTGGTTTTATCGCCTGCTTTTTCCAACAGGTCTTCTAACTTTTGGCCAAACAGGAGTCTACCATCACATGGGAGGGAGCACAGTTTCTGTTTCGAAGGTAGGTCGCCTGGGCAACCTTTGAGCCACAAGGCCCGCCTGGCTGCATTGGATAGTCCCGCTGCCCTAGCTGACAGTCTGACCGAGTCAGCTGAAGAGTCGGCCAGGAAGGCCGATGCTGTTTGTATTAGAGGTAGCTCTGCAAGTATTGCCTGTCTGGAGACCTTTTTATCTTTAAGCTGGTCTTCCAGCTGTTGGAGCCACACCATCAAGGACCTCGCCACACAGGTGCTAGCCACCGCTGGTTTTAGGCCACCTGCCGCCGCCTCCCACGTGTGGCGCCCCTAACCAGTTTGTCTGTATTCTCAATGGGGAAGCAGGGTCTACCGCCCCCCGATGAGGAAGAGGACGATGAATCCCACTGCTCCTCGGACTGGGAGGAATCAGAGACGGGGGAAACCTCTCTACGGGGCCTTTTCTTCCCTCTAAGGAACCCTTTCAGGGATCCCTGAACTTCTGCATGTACTATGGACTTTAAATCTGCAGCAAAATCCCGGGAATTCTCAGCTATGGTTTTGGTCACACAGCCCTGGCAAAGTGGTTTCTGCCACTCTACTGAGAGAGAAGCTTGGCAAAGGGCACACATTCTATGCTTTTGCTTGGCACTACTCTTCTTAGGCTCCTAAAAAAAGGAAGCACATAAGAGACTTCCCGTTATTAACCAGTGACATTCACGAAGCTCACTCACCCTCGGAGGTCACAAACGGGTACCGGATTCGGAGGCTGTCGCGGAACCGATGATTCCATTCTGGATGGTCCCGAGGCACTCGAAGCCTTACTCCTGCGGCTGCCACTACGATTACTCGAGCAGCTGTCTGTATACGATGCATCCCTCTGCTTTTTCTGTTGCTGAGGTGGGGGGGCAAGCTGCTGCTGCTCCTGGCTATCTGGATCAGCCATGTCTCAGAAGCGCACCACGCTTCCAGGATAGCTCCCCCCCCTTAAATATAGGGCCATCCAGCCTCCTCCGGTCTGTGGGCCCTCCCCCTTCCTCAGGCCGGAGCTCCGTTGAAAAAAAAAAAAATAAAAATAAAAAACCGGCCTGGGACGCTCCGATGGGCGCCGCCATCTTGGATCGGTGCCGCCTCCTAACGTCACCCAGCGCGCCGCTCCCAGCGTGCCCTGCGCCGTGACGTCAGGCGCGTCACACCCGGAAGCGTTCCACACTGCAGGGGGAGGACGGCGCCGCGGTCTCCGGGAGGACAAAGCCTGCCTCACCGCGTGCGCCCCGCTCGGCGCAGAGACCCCAGGGGAAGCTGCGGACGGCGCTTCTGGGATACTGAACCCGGTGCACAGGCCAGTGCCCGCTCTTCCACACCGGGACAGCCCCAGGTAAGTCTTCTTTCTTCCAGACAGGTTCCCCATCAAGGACAGGAAACCAACTGAAGCGAGGGAGAGGTATCGCCCTTTTATTTCAGACGGTTTCCTGTCCTTGGTGGGGCGGATCCTCTCTCTCAAGGTGTGCTGTCATGGGGGAGGGGAAAAAGCAGCTTTGACTGAGGTAGCAGTTAGGATGAGCGGCCTACAGGAGGACTGCCAGGCGCAAGAGGACTTGGGTCCTGACAGTGCTACTGCTGCCATATCTTCATCCTCATCAGATGAGGAGTTTGACTTTGACAAGTATTTGGATGACATGGAGCAGGCAAAGCGTTGCCGCAAGGAAAAAGATTTCACTCCGTCTCCTATAGCAAGCAGATTGACCATATTTCAGCAAAATGTTTCACCTGCTCTCGAAAAAATAGAAAAATTCAACCGTTCATCAAAACTGACTGTGCATGAGGCAATTCCTTTATACCCAGAAATTGTTAGAGATGTTGCCCATGTGGTTACGGCTTTGCCTCCAACCCAAGTTAGTGTAGAAAGGTTGTTCTCTAGCCTTAAAATTATTAGGTCAGATTTGAGGTCATCTATGAAGGAGGATCTTATGGAGGCAATTCTATTTCTTACAACAAATTCATAGACTGCACAAATGTTATTTAGTATGTTTTTGTTGAAAACTGTTTTTCTGCCACTTACATAGTGTATGTATGTATATATTATACATACACAGTACAGACCAAAAGTTTGGACACACCTTCTCATTTATAGATTTTTCTGTATTTTCATGACTTTGAAAATTGTACATTCACAATGAAGGCATCAAAACTATGAATTAACATATATACTTAACAAAAAAGTGTGAAACAACTGAAAATATGTCTTATATTCTAAGTTCTTCAAAGTAGCCACCTTTGGGTTTGATGACTGCTTTGCACACTCTTGGCATTCTCTTGATGAGCTTCAAGAGGTAGTCACCGGAAATGGTTTTCACTTCACAGGTGTGCCCTGTCAGGTTTAATAAGTGGGATTTCTTGCCTTATAAATGGGGTTGGGACCATCAGATGTGTTGTGCAGAAGTCAGGTGGATACACAGCTGATAGTCCTACTGAATAGACTGTTAGAATTTGTATTATGGCAAGAAAAAAGCAGCTAAGTAAAGAAAAACAAGTGGCCATCATTACTTTAAGAAATGAAGGTCAGTCAACTTTGGAAGTGTCCCCAAGTGCAGTTGCAAAAACCATCAAGCGCTACAAAGAAACTGGCTCACATGAGGACCGCCCCAGGAAAGGAAGACCAAGAGTCACTTCTGCTTCTGAGGATAAGTTTATCCGAGTCACCAGCCTCAGAAATCGCAGGTTAACAGCAGCTCAGATTAGAGACCAGGTCAATGCCACACAGAGTTCTAGCAGCAGACACATCTCTACAACAACTGTTAAGATGAGACATTGTGCAGCAGGCCTTCATGGTAAAATAGCTGCTAGGAAACCACTGCTAAGGACAGGCAACAAGCAAAAGAGACTTGTTTGGGCTAAAGAACACACGGAATGGACATTAGACCAGTGGAAATCTGTGCTTTGGTCTGAGGAGTCCAAATTTGAGATCTTTGGTTCCAACCACTGTGTCTTTGTGCGACGCAGAAAAGATGAACGGATGGACTCTACATGCCTGGTTCCCACCGTGAAGCATGGAGGAGGAGGTGTGATGGTGTGGGGGTGCTTTGCTGGTGACACTGTTGGGGATTTATTCAAAATTGAAGGCATACTGAACCTGCATGGCTACCACAGCATCTTGCAGCGGCATGCTATTCCATCCGGTTTGCGTTTAGTTGGACCATCATTTATTTTTCAACAGGACAATGACCCCAAACACACCTCCAGTCTGTGTAAGGGCTATTTGACCAAGGAGGAGAGTGATGGGGTGCTACGCCAGATGACCTGGCCTCCACAGTCACCAGACCTGAACCCAATCGAGATGGTTTGGGGTGAGCTGGACCGCAGAGTGAAGGCAAAAGGGCCAACAAGTGCTAAGTATCTCTGGCAACTCCTTCAAGATTGTTGAAGACCATTTACGGTGACTACCTCTTGAAGCTCATCAAGAGAATGCCAAGAGTGTGCAAAGCAGTCATCAAAGCAAAAGGTGGCTACTTTGAAGAACCTAGAATATAAGACATATTTTCAGTTTTTTCACACTTTTTTGTTAAGTATATAATTCCACATGTGTTAATTCATAGTTTTGATGCCTTCAGTGTGAATGTACAATTTTCAAAGTCATGAAAATACAGAAAAATCTTTAAATGAGGCGTGTCCAAACTTTTGGTCTGTACTGTATATATGGAATCGATATTATATATTTACAATTTATTACAGTTTGTGTTCTAAAGTTGTATTCCAATAAATATATAATATGTTCTATCTAAATATCTTGATTATTGTATCATAAAAATGATTAAATGTCTGATGTTCACATTGTACTACAATAAATTTTTCACTTAAATATAAGCAATATATGTGGGAGTCGGAGTAGGGGAAATTGAGGAGTCAGAGTTGCAGGTTTGGCTTACCGACTCCACAGCCCTGCATGACATACCGAGAAAATGGGCTGCATCTAATATGCCTTATGTATGGGCGCAATTCCTAGTTATACAGACATTTTTAATAATTTTGCAAACTGGCATGCTCTAATAAAGTGACTTTTTTCTTTTAACACTTATAACTATACTTTGTATTTGAAATGGGTTAAGCGCACAAATTTGAAGACTGCTACATTACTCTGCCTTTCAGACCAATTTTTGTCAGAGGCAGTGCATGAAAAATAGATGAAATCTGCAAATGAAAGGCCTGGAGGGCCACGATTCCTCTTGGTAATAAACACAGCACTGCTGTGGGCATGTTTGGCGCTACAACTTATGGCCTACATCTGGCATAAGGCCTTCAATGGTAAATCCTAATATGTAAAATTCCTTAAAACACAGTTGCAGTTTATATAAAAACCCAGAAGAGATTACGTCCATCTTTGATTTTTAATTACGCACATTAGATCAAAGTGTTATCATTTTCACAATACAGACACAAGGCTTTTCAATCACCATCCTGATAATTCTCCCTTAAAACAAAATAATTTGACAAATCTTTCTTCAATATACAGATTCTGTGTACACCAGATCCTCATCAGAAAAATTCACACTATTGCCAATAATTAATTTAATGCTCAAGGAGGTTAACACTACAGCTAAAACAATGAAACAAAATATTTTAGACTTTCAATATGCAGGATGAAGCCAACAGTTAGTAAAATAAGTGGCTGAATATGTTGTGCAAGACTATTTGTTGGCCCAAGCTGCCATTCTGTTGTTAATACGGTTTCTTATGAAACGGGGTGTTTTCATGTATGCAGCAATAGCTGGCAGAGCCTGAAAGAAAGGAAAAAAAAATTATTATATATGCAACCATTTAAAAAAAAAATAAAAAAAAAAAAATTAAAAAAAAAAAGCAAAAAACACTACATGTCCTCACATGCTACAGTGCATTGTGAAAGTATTTGGCCCCCTTGAACTTTTCTACGTTTTGCCACATTTCTGGCTTCAAACAAAGATATAAAATTCTAATTTTTTTGGGAAGAATCAACAAGTGGAACGAAATTTATTGGATATTTTAAACTTTAACAAATTAAAAACTGAAAAGTGGGGCGTGCAATATTATTCGGCCCCTTTACTTTCAGTGCAGCAAACTCACCCCAGAAGTTCAGTGAGGATCTCTGAATGATCCAATGTTGTCCTAAATGACTGGTAATGATAAATAGAATCCACCTGTGTGTAATCAAGTCTCTGTATAAATGCCCCTGCTCTGTGATAGTCTCAGGGTTCTGTTTCAAGTGCAGAGAGCAACATGAAGACCAAGGAACACACCAGGCAGGTCCGAGATACTGTTGTGGCGAAGTTTAAAGCTGGACTTGGATACAAAAGGATTTCCCAAGTTTTAAACATCTCAAGGAGCACTGTGCAAGCCATCATATTGAAATGGAAGGAGTATCAGACCACTGCAAATCTACCAAGACCCGACCGTCCCTCTAAACTTTCATCTCGAACAAGGAGAAGACTGATCAGAGATGCAGCCAAAAGGCCCATGATCACTCTGGATAAACTGCAGAGATCTACAGGTGAGGTGGGAGAGTCTGTCCATAGGACAACAATCAGTCGTACACTGCACAAATCTGGTCTTTATGGAAGAGGGGCAAGAAGAAAGCCATTTCTCAAAGATATCCATAAAAAGTCTTGTTTGAAGTTTGCCACAAGCCACCTGGGAGACACACCAAACATGTGGAATAAGGTGCTATGGTCAGATGAAACCAAAATCAAACTTTTTGGCCACAATGAAAAACGATATGTTGAGCGTAAAAGCAACACAGCTCATCACCCTCAAAACACCATCCCCACTGTCAAACATGGTGGTGGTAGCATCATGGTTTGGGCCTGCTTTTCTTCAGCAGGGACAGGGAAGATGGTTAAAATTGATGGGAAGATGGACAGAGCCAAATACAGGACCATTCTGGAAGAAAACCTGTTGGAGTCTGCAAAAGACCTGAGACTGGGACAAAAATTTATCTTCCAACAAAACAATGATCCCAAACAAAACAAACTCTACAATGGAATGGCTCAAAAATAAACGTATCCAGGTGTTAGAATGGCCAAGTCAAAGTCCAGACCTGAATCCAATCGAGAATCTGTGGAAAGAGATGAAAACTGCTCTTCACAAACGCCCTCCATCCAACCTCACTGAGCTCGAGCTGTTTTGCAAGGAAAAATGGGCAAGAATTTCAGCCTCTCAATGTGCAAAACTGATAGAGACATACCCCAAGCGACTTGCAGCTGTGATTGCAGCAAAAGGTGGCGCTACTAAGTATTAACTCAAGGGGGCCGAATAATATTGCACGCCCCACTTTTCAGTTTTTAATTTGTGAAAAAAGTTTAAGATATCCAATAAATATCGTTCCACTTCACGATTGTGTCCTACTTGTTGATTCTTCCCAAAAAATTTAGAATTTTATATCTTTAATGTTTGAAGCCAGAAATGTGGCAAAAGGTAGAAAAGTTCAAGGGGGCCAATACTTTCACAATGCACTGTATCCTTAAAGGGGATGGGATTTAGGAATCATGATGCAGTCTCTAATGGGAAAAAAAAATTGTTATTCTTTGCATTACTATAGTTACAAGCTTTTTACCTTTTCATTTCCTACTAACATTACCCAGTAGAGCCATGGTTTTGGAATATTTAGGCCAAGTTCAGACGGCCGTATTTCAAGGTCTGTAAACAGCCCACAATGCCAAGCCTGTCCACTGGTCTCCTGACCCTAACCAACAGCTTCAGAGGCATTTAAAAGGTTTAGTTAAGGTCAAACCCCCTGCAACCCACCACCCTCTACAACCGTGAGTTGCAATGTGTAAAGTTGGCCTTATGAAGATATCAGACTGACAGAAAACAAGATTTTTAGTGGCCTGCAGGTTAATGAATGATTGAATTAATGTGCAATGTCACCATAAAGATTCAGCATAAAATAACATATGTGAACATTTACATTGTATCACACTCCTAGCAGACACATATACCAGCATCGGTCCTTTTATAAGGGGATAAAACCACAGACTGACATCAAGACTACTGTGAGAAGAGAGAGAAAAAAAAATAATAACAGGGAGTAATCTTATGCCATTTACATTCAAAATGTTGCTGCTGTACTCTCACAAATGGTGTGAACTGAGGATTGAATAAAAAAATTAAACTTAGCCATATTCATTGCGATTTGGTATGCTGTTCCTAAGAAACATCATAGGCTTTCAGAAGCAGGGTGGTGGAGTCGGAGCCCATTTTAGTGGAGTCGGAATAAAATGGACCAACTCCTAAAATTGGGTACAGTAAATCAATGCAGTTTGTGGGGATTATTTTTTCATAAGAATTTGGGAAAGTTATGAAATGTCCAATAAATGTCTGTCCTATTCCTGATCTAAGGGTCTAGACTTTTAGCTGAGATGAATCTGTGCTACAGTAAATTTATCACTTAAACATGAGCCATGTATGAGGGAGTCGTGGAGTCGGTGGCATGGAAATTGAGGAGTCGGAGGTTTGGCTTACCGACTCCACAGCCCTGTTCAGAAGGTCACATACTGAAGCAGAAGGCGAGCATTCTTGTTTTTAATTTTTCCTTCTCAAGGAGTAAAAATATTTAGTAATTGCAAATCTAAAAGCAATTTATCAACTCCATGAAGCAAATAAGTATGTCATGAAAGTTATGCTTGCCAAAAGTGTGATAGCTATCATGGCAGAAGAGAGGAAAGGTCAATGTTTGGCTATCCACCGCTTCTGTAATTTAGAGGTAGAAATATAACATGTACCTCAAATCTTGCATGGAAGTCCTGCAGGTTCTTGAACTTTTGCAAGCAGGTAGGATCCAATATATTGTGCTGATCCAGGACATCATACATCAGAAAGTCAACAAATGTAATCTTTGGGATAGAGGCAAATGCATTGAATGTAAATAGTGATGTGTAAATTTACCAGCAAGATAGACTTATACATTATATGGGCATGCAAGCATCTACACGACCTAAGAAATATCCTAATATAATGGATTTACCTTGTCCCCAAGAAACCAGTGTCTTTCCCCCAAAAACTGAGAAAATCTTGCTAATACAGTCGGGAGCTTTTCAAGGTATGGTCCCTTCAGCTGTTCCTGAAATATAGAAAGTAAAAGGATTGTTTATACATATATTTATCTCCAGCCATGGCCATATTCTAGGCAAATTGGTGTGTGGTAAAAAGAGTGCTACTGGATCATATATCATAAAGCTCATAACCCGAAATTAAAAATACAAAAATAAATTGTTCACCATAATAAATGCAAAAGTCAGTTTTATGGAAAACAGACTGACACAATTGCAACTGCAATTATCTACAATTACCTCCATCTACTATAAATGTTCTTGCCTGGGGTCCAGTTTCACATCCAGTTTGTAGACAAGTGTCCCGTACTGAATGCAATTGCGCTCTTAGTGTCCCATGCAAAATGCACAATCCAGGTTGACTGAATGGCCACTATTTGACCAGCTTCAGGGCTCCACTGCTGGATGAAGGTTTGCTGGTGAATAGATGTGCTCTGGCCAGTAGCGCGGCTGTCACATCACAGGGTCGAGAGGTGAGTTTCTGGCATGTGACATTACAACCTGAATGTGAGCGGTCTTGTCTTTGGTCAACAAGTCCGTTCCTAGTCCTACATATTTCAGAAATGTTCAGCTTCCTTTATCTGGGACTACCTGACCCCGATTGTGAACTTTGCATGGGACACTATGAACACAGTTGCATTAAAAACCGGACACTTATCCAAGAACTGGATGTGAATCTAGTCCCCAGGCATGACCATTTATGGTACATAGAGGTAATTTGCACAATCGCAGCTTTTTTTTCTCCATAAAAAAAGACTTGTGCATATATTATGATGAACAATTTAGTATTTTTTTTTAAATTTCTGGTTATGTGATATATTGATGGTATTCATGGGCACAAATTATAAGTATTAATAGTTCAATGCAGGATTCCTCTTCAGGTTTCACTTACAAAGTCAGGGTTGTATGAAATATAAGCAAGCCGCATCCGAAAATCCATGGCTTCATTTTCCAGCATTGACTCAATGTTCTTTTCATTCTCGGAATCAGCACCTGCAAAACACAGTAATCACAGATGGCTCTTACTCTGCTTAGGTGACAGATTATACCATTCACCCGAGTATAAAATGCTCAGCTCATGTTTTTAAAGGGGTTGTCCAGACTTTTCACAAAAGTCTGCAATCACTACATGACTGGAGACTTACGAATTCCCATACTGTACGTAGCATGCACAGGGATGATGTTCCAGTACCGCCTAAGAGACCAAGGTATGCAATAGGCATACTTCCAGCCACATTTCAACTAGACATGCACGGCCTTGCTTAATACAAATGAATAGTTTACGTAATAAAGTTAAGAGATCTCCCATTAACGACCGCTGTAAAGCATTTCACGGCGGCAGTTAAGGGTACTTATTCCTCAGCGCCACTCTTTCACTGCGCTTAGGAATAACAGTGTAGCGCCCCCAAGCATCGGAAAATCTCCAGGGTCTCATCTACCGGGGGTAGCCGAGACCATGATCAGGGCCGGTTTTTCTGGCCCCAGATCACAGTCATTTAGTAAATAACGGCAATCACAAAAAAAAAAAAAAAAAAAAAAAGTGTACCCGCGGTTACAATGATTTCTCGCTCCTCTGACATGATTTACATGTTGGAGAGAAAAATGATGCCCCACCGAGCCCACCAGGTACCTTTACCGTCCTCAAGAAAAAAAAGAAAAAAAAAAACCAGAACAATAGGGAGTTTTCTCTATTGGTTTCTTTTGATCACTGTGATAAACCCCATCACAGCAGTGATCAAAAGCAAGAAATAAATCAAATCCCCACTTTGTCAGATACAAGTTATAAAATACAAAATATTTTTTTCCATTCTTTGCAGTTGGGTGGAGGTTGTGGTGAGGTTGAGATTTTTTCAAAAGCAAAGAAAAAAAACAAAATGATAATGATATGATGACTAGTGTTGAGCACAAATGCTGGCTCGAGTACTCGAGTGACATGCTCAAGTCTCTGCCCCACATGTTTTGCGGCTGTTCTAAAGCAAAAAAAAAAAAAAGAAAAAAAGCCAAGCGCTGATTGCCTGCCATACACAGGCAATCCCCGCATGTTTTTTCTTTTTTTGGGTGTCTAACAGCTCTGAAACATGAGTGTCGGAGACTCGAGCATATCACTCGAGCGTCCGCAATACTCGGGTGCATACCCGATGCAAACTCAAGTAGCGAGCACTTGCGCTCATCACTAATGACAACATATTCAATATGATGACCTAATGTTAGCAAATTCTATGTTGTATCTCTGGATTCAAAATGCTCACTATACCCGGTTAATAAAATCCTTGAGGGGTGTAGTTTCCAAAATGGGGTCACACGTGGGGGGTTTCCACTATCTAGGCACATCAGGGGCTCGCCAAACGTTACATGACGTCTGCTCTTGATTCCAGCCAATTTTGCGTTCAAAAAGTTAAACGGTGCTCCTTCCTCTCCGAGCCCTGGCATGCGTCCAAACAGTGGTCGTCCCCCCCCACATATCGGGTATCTGCATGCTCAGGAGACATTGCACAACAAATTTTGTGGTCCATTTTCCCTTGCGAAAATTAGAAAATTTGGGTCTGAAGTAAAATTATGAAAAAAGTTAAATGTTCATTTTTTCCTTCCATGTTGCTTCAGTTCCTGTGAAGCACCTGAAGGGTTAATAAACTTCTTGAATGTGGTTTTGAGCACCTTGAGGGGTGCAGTTTTTAGAATGGTGTCACTTTGGGGTATTTTCTGTCATATAGACCCTTCAAAGTCGCTTCAAATGGGATGTTGTCCCTATAAAAAATGGTTTTGCAAATTTTCTTAGGGGTGGGGGAAAAAAAAATAGCTGGTCAATGTTTAACCCTTATTGCAAAATTTTCACCAAGTTTCTGTTTTTTTTCCCCACAAATCAATGCAAGTCATATCGGAGAAATTTTACCACTAACATGATATACAATATTTCACTAAAAAACAATCCAGAATCAGTGGGATTCATTGAAGTGTTCCAGAGTTCTCATAAAGAGACACTGGTCAGAATTGTAAAATTTGGCTTGGTCATTAGGGGTTAAACGGGGAAAAAAAAAAACAAAAAAAAAAAACCACAATGAATAATTTTTTGCAAACACAGGCATCTGTCCAGACTAAAGTGCCTTAAAATGAAAAAGAATTCTACATTTAATAAAACTAGAAGTCCATACTCACACAATCCATGCTTGCAGGCAATGTAGCGCACAATAGTGTTACTCTGCGTCAGCTTAACTTTTCCATCAAAAAGGTAGGGTAACTGTAATAAAAAATTGGTATTATCTCCAGCAAAGACGTCTTATACAGTTAGGTCCAGAAATATTTGGACAATGACTGAATCTTTGTGATTTGGACTTTGCATGACACTACTTTTTATTTAAAATGAAACAACTGAGACACAATTGAAGTGTAGACTTTCAGGTTTAATTAAAGGGGTTGAACAAAAAAAATCCTGTGAAATGCTTAGGAATTGCAACCATTATTCTACAAAGCCTCCTCATTTCAGGAGCTCAAAAGTAATTGGACAAATTAACTATCAGAAATAAAAAGGTTCTCTTTTAATAGTTTGTAGAGAATCCTTTGCAGGCAATGACTGCCTGAAGTCTGGAAGCCATGGATGTCACCAAGCACTGGGTTTCCTCCTTTGTGATGCTTTGCCAGGCCTTTATAACTTTGGTTGTTGCTTGTTTGTGGGTCCTTCTGCCTTAAAGGGAACCTGTCAGCTGATACATGCTGCCTCTTGTTTGGGCAGCATGTATCAGCCACATGCTGTAGTATCTTAGCCATGTATGCCTTTCTAAAACGCTGTGGCGTTTCAGAGAAAAAAACAAACAAAAAAAACTTTTAATAGCGGCCGGGGACAGAGCCGAGCCATTAACTAGTTATACAGGCAGGTCCTCGGTGGCTTCTCCCCGTTCGTTGCCAAGTGACTGGCAAGCCTTTGCCTACATACATGTATAGGCAAAGGTTTGCCAGTCACTGTCAGCGGGCGGGGAGAAGCCGCCGGTAACCTGCCTGTACAACTAGTCAATAGCTCAGCTCAGTCCCTGGCAGCTATTAAGTGGGTTTTCACTGACGGGCCGGAGCATTTTAGAGACAAACCTACATGGCTGGGATATTACAGCCAGTGGCTGATACATGCTGCCTACAGTTTGGGCAGCATGCATCAGCGGACAGGTTCCATTTATGCATGTGAAATGCTGCTCAATGGTGTTGAGATCTGGCGATTGACACGGCCATTGCAAAATATTCCACTTCATTGCCTTAAACTCCTGGGTTGCTTTTGCAGTACATTTTGGATCTTTATCCATCTGTACAGTGAAGAGCCATCCAATCAATCTTGTTGCGTTTGATTGAATCTGAGCAGAAAGTATTGCCCTGTAAACTTCACAATTCATCTGGCAGCTTCTGTCTTCAGTCACATCATCAATAAACACTAGTGACCCAGTGCTATTGGAAGCCATGCATGCCCATGCCATCTCACTGCCTCCACCATGTTTTACACAGAATGTGGTGTGCTTTGGATCATCAGCTGTTCCAAGCCTTCTCAATACTGTCTACTTCCATCATTCTGGGACAGGTTGATCATAATTCCATCAGTCCAAAGAAGGTTTTTCCAGAACTGGGCTGGCTTATTTAGATGTTTTTTGGCAAAGGTGAACCCTCTATATCTGCTCTTATGAAGTCTTCTCTTTATGGTAGATTTAGATACTGAAACATCTACTTCCTGGAGAGTATTCTTCATTTGGGTGGATGTTGTGAAGGGGTTTTTCTTCACCATGGAAAGAATTCTGTGATCATCCACTGCTGTTGTCTTCCATTGATATCCAGGCCTTTTTAAAGTTCCCAACCTCACCAGTGTGGGTGTTTTTTTTGTTTACAGACTGTACCAAACTTATTTGGCCACTACTTGCATTTCTGTTATTGCTACGTTTTTTTTTTCTGCCTATTGATGGTCTGTTACTCTTCCATTAAGAGCTCATTTGACTGCATGTTGTGAGTTCACAGCAACAGCTTCCAATTCCACACACTGAATCGTCTCTAGACCTCATGCGTAATTGATGATGCATTAACGAGGGACTAGCCCATTAGAGTTTGAGATATCTGTCCAATTACTTTTGGTCCCTTTTAAAAGAGGCAGCTACATATTGAAGAGCTGTAATTTCTAAACCCTTACCCCTATTAGGATGTGTATGCCCTAAAATTAAAGCTGAGAGTCTGTATATCTTATACCCATATTGATTGTATAGCCTGTAAACCATTAAAATGCCAAAACTTGCATCATTGTCCAAATATTTCTAGCACTGTTCACTACTCCTGTGAAATAAATCTTTTCATTAACCCCCAATTACCAAGTTGTACTTAGAAGTAAAGCTATCACTTTTATACGTTCACATACATTTGGAAAGTCCAAGCCCAGCTTCTCCTTCTCATCAAGCCATTGACTCTTGTCATAGTCTGGGGCTGTATGGGGAAAGAGAGTATTAGATTCAAGACAAAGACACAAGTAGGTGGTAGATACATTGCATAAACTATAAGGCCAGATTGTGCTTGTAATATGGCTATGATATGGTCATGCTTTGTTGACAGCATGTGGTTTTTGCGTAAAACAATCATGCTTTGACTCTGCAGGGGTTTTTTTTTGTACTGCATTACTCAAATTTAATACGCCAATTTATCCAACATGGAAATCCGGGGTGAGGGGGTACGCAGTTGTCACTGTCTATCATTTGGGCTTAGGTAAAGTTTACCATCTTCACTGTTATTTAACAGATAGATGTTTACTTCACTTTTGGCTTATGAACTATGGTTAGGGTCGTATACTGTATGCGCATTCTCAGATCTACTAAACATTAGCCTGTTACTACTCCTGCATATACTACTAACACTAGTCTGTATATGATGTATGGTATTTCATAGAGGCTAAATAATAATGCAATAAGCAAATAATACTACTTGTCATTTATTTTAAATCTGAATAGTTGTGGTGAAATACCTACATATATATCTCAATTAGCTTATTCTGTCACTCATATGCCTGTGTTATTACCGACTGATAACTGATATCTAAGCCCCATATTTATGCTTATAATCAATAGTGTACCTTGACCTTATTTTGTGTCATTGGTATTATTGATCCTTTATTGTGATATCTAAGCCTTAGTTTGTTTCTTACTGCAGCTCCCTTTTTTGTCATGAGGCTCCTTATTTTACTCATGTTTTATATGTCTATATGTTAATAAAGTATTTATTGTATGTAGTGATTTACCCTTGTTCATTTCTTGACCCTGGATGGTTTCTGGTGTCTGTGGTTTCAATTACCCAAATTTAATGGGCCAATTTATCCAACATGGAACTCTGGTGGTAATGTTCTTGCTAAATAACGTAAAATTTTGTTTGCTCATGCAAAAAAAAAACAACAAACAGTCATTTGCCAGATTCAAATGTGTGAGGTTCACGGTCCATGTACGAACTGTAATTTCCAGACCAACTGAGTCTCCTGACCCAAACTCAACAGCCTGGGGCCTCATTCAGACATCCAGTGTTTCACACACGTGTTCAATACAGGATTTTCACATGGTCGTGATTTTTTTGGCAGAATGTGTGTCCGTGCAATCAGCACAGAGACATGTCCTTTTTTTTGAACAAATGAAAAGTATCAATACAAATCTATGGGTCTCTCAAAATCACGGAGAACACAGACGGCATCAGTGTGAAATCTACGAGTAAAGAAGCACTCCTCCCATCAAAGTTTGTATCCTCTTAATATACTGCAATCATAGTATATAGCACTGTGTAATTACAATTGGTCATTTTGCCTTTATATCCAGTTAATTCAGTTTTTCATTAGGTCTATGACATCACGTGATTAAAAACAGACTAGTGGAATCCTTCTTAGCTCTATGTAGAAACAGGAGGTATTTTTTCCCTGCAAATGTCCCTGGCATGGGGGGGGGGAGCGGAGCAACTGGATCAGAAGTTGAAGAGGCAGGGGATGACTCAAGTAAGGAAAATACACTTCCTGTCTCTACAAAACCAGGGGAGGAGTCCTGAGGAGATAATTTGCATATTCCCACTGCATTTTGGGGTAAGTGAAGAGTCTCCGCGAGCTCAAAGAACACTGGATTTTGGCTGTTGGAGCTGAAAAGAGGACATCGGTAAACCAGGGGAGGAGTCCTGAGGAGATAATTTGCATATTCCCACTGCATTTTGGGGTAAGTGAAGAGTCTCCGCGAGCTCAAAGAACACTGGATTTTGGCTGTTGGAGCTGAAAAGAGGACATCGGTAAACCAGGGGAGGAGTCCTGAGGAGATAATTTGCATATTCCCACTGCATTTTGGGGTAAGTGAAGAGTCTCCGCGAGCTCAAAGAACACTGGATTTTGGCTGTTGGAGCTGAAAAGAGGACATCGGTAAACCAGGGGAGGAGTCCTGAGGAGATAATTTGCATATTCCCACTGCATTTTGGGGTAAGTGAAGAGTCTCCGCGAGCTCAAAGAACACTGGATTTTGGCTGTTGGAGCTGAAAAGAGGACATCGGTAAACCAGGGGAGGAGTCCTGAGGAGATAATTTGCATATTCCCACTGCATTTTGGGGTAAGTGAAGAGTCTCCGCGAGCTCAAAGAACACTGGATTTTGGCTGTTGGAGCTGAAAAGAGGACATCGGTAAACCAGGGGAGGAGTCCTGAGGAGATAATTTGCATATTCCCACTGCATTTTGGGGTAAGTGAAGAGTCTCCGCGAGCTCAAAGAACACTGGATTTTGGCTGTTGGAGCTGAAAAGAGGACATCGGTAAACCAGGGGAGGAGTCCTGAGGAGATAATTTGCATATTCCCACTGCATTTTGGGGTAAGTGAAGAGTCTCCGCGAGCTCAAAGAACACTGGATTTTGGCTGTTGGAGCTGAAAAGAGGACATCGGTAAACCAGGGGAGGAGTCCTGAGGAGATAATTTGCATATTCCCACTGCATTTTGGGGTAAGTGAAGAGTCTCCGCGAGCTCAAAGAACACTGGATTTTGGCTGTTGGAGCTGAAAAGAGGACATCGGTAAACCAGGGGAGGAGTCCTGAGGAGATAATTTGCATATTCCCACTGCATTTTGGGGTAAGTGAAGAGTCTCCGCGAGCTCAAAGAACACTGGATTTTGGCTGTTGGAGCTGAAAAGAGGACATCGGTAAACCAGGGGAGGAGTCCTGAGGAGATAATTTGCATATTCCCACTGCATTTTGGGGTAAGTGAAGAGTCTCCGCGAGCTCAAAGAACACTGGATTTTGGCTGTTGGAGCTGAAAAGAGGACATCGGTAAACCGCGCGCCTACCGGCGCGCGCATTTTGAAGCTTCTTGAAGCTTTTTTTTAAGCTTTTTTCACTGTTTTCAGAACATTAACAATAAGAACATGGAAGAGTCCAGGAGCCATTTGGTGAGCTGCATATCCTGCTACATGTTCACAGACTTGCCAGTGGAAAAGCCAGACTTCACATGCCAGAAATGCAAGCTTGTGTCCCTGTTGGAGGAAAAGTTGCGAAATCTAGAAGAGAGGTTAACTACCTTGAAAATCATTAAGGAAGGTGAAGAGTTCTTAGACAGAGCAGAATTCTCTTCATGATTCAGAAAGAGAAGAAATTCGAACTGCACCTGACGAAACAGAGGAATGGAAGCATGTGACCCACAGAAGCAGGAGGATCGAGAGGCAGTCAGCACCCATACTGCTCAGGAACCAGTACCAGGCTCTCACGCAGGAGAACCATGAAGAAATACAGCAAGATAAGACTTTGCCAGCAATGAATAACCTTGTAAGCCCTCAGAATCCTCCTGGATGGAGAAAGAAGAATGTTGTGAAGAAAAAACGGAGAGTGGTGGTCATGGGGGATTCCCTGTTAAGAGGAACAGAGGCCGCTATCTGCAGACCAGACATAACCTCAAGAGAAATGTGCTGTCTTCCAGGAGCAAAAATTAAAGATGTGTCTGACAGGATATCAAGACTCTTCAGACCTACAGATCACTACCCATTCCTGCTAATACATGTGGGGACAAATGACACCGCAAGAAAGGACCTGGAAACCATCTGCAGTGACTTTGAAGACTTAGGCAAGAAAGTGAAAGAATTGGGAGCGCAGGTGGTCTTCTCATCCATCCTCCCAGTGGATGGCCATGGAACAATGAGGTGGAATAAGATTCTACAGGTGAACAACTGGCTACGTCGATGGTGCCGTCAACAAGGATTTGGATTTCTGGATCACGGAATGAATTACCTATACGATGGACTACTTGCTAGAGATGGGGTGCACCTTACGAAGACTGGAAAACATGTATTTGGAAGTCGCCTTGCTACACTCATCAGAAGAGCTTTAAACTAGAACAATGTGGGAAGGGAAGCAAAAGGCCAGAAAAAGCCATACAGCTGACAAATACTATTGAGATCTCTGCTACTGGAAGTGGAAAAGAAGAACAAAGACAAAAAAATCGAAATAATAAAAATATGGGAGGAAGAGAAACCAATCACAAACTAAAATGTTTTTATACAAATGCACAAAGCATGGGCAACAAACAAGGAGAATTGGAACTACTAATGCAGGAAAAGGAATATGATGTCATTGGAATCACTGAAACTTGGTGGGACGATACACATGATTGGAATAAAAGGCTAAAAGGATACAACTTATTTGCAAGAAACAGACTTGATAAACGAGGAGGAGGTGTTGCATTGTATGTTAGAAAAGCGTATATCTGCACAGAGATTGAAGCTTCAGAGACTGGGAGTTCTGTGGAAACTGTTTGGGTAAGAATACAAGGAGAGAACAACGGAAAGGACACCATTGTAGGCATTTACTACAGGCCACCTGGGCAAGCTGAAGATATGGATGAACTCTTTATGTATCAAATGACCAAGTTCTCCAAAAAATATGACGTAGTGGTCATGGGAGATTTCAACTATCCAGACATTTGTTGGGAATCTCTCTCAAGTAAAACTAACAGGTCAAGCAAATTCTTATCCTCTCTTGCTGACAACTTTATCTTCCAAAAGGTAGGGGAGAAAACAAGGGGATCTGCTACTTTGGATCTAATTCTTATAAACAGGGAGGAAATGGTTGAGGAGGTAAAGGTGGCTGGGACCCTAGGAGGCAGCGATCATGCTATTATAGAATTTTGGATAACTAGAGGAGGAAGACATGTGAAGACTCAAACTTCAAGGTTAGATTTTAGAAAGGCAGATTTTAAGAGACTCAGAAAGAGAATAGGAGGGATCCAATGGCTGGATGTCCTTAAGGACAAAAATGTCCAGGAAGGATGGGAAATTTTTAAAAATGAGATTCTCAAAGCACAATCGTTAACAATCCCGAAAAGTAGGAAAAATGGGAAGCATTTAAGGAAATCAGGATGGATGAACACAGAACTTAAACACATGCTAAAAAGAAAGAAAGAAATGTTTATTAAATGGAAAGAGGGAGGCATATCTAAAGAAGATTATAATGCAGTCTGCAGATCCTGTAGGGCACGTATCAGGTTAGCTAAAGCTGACAATGAATTAAGGCTTGCAAGAGATGTCAAAAGCAATAAAAAAGGATTTTGGGGGTATGTCAAAAGTAAAAGAAAAGTCAAAGATGCTATAGGATTTTTACAGGATGAAAATGGAGAAATGGTAAGAGAGGATGTTGAGAAGGCCGAACTTTTTAATTCCTATTTTGCATCTGTTTTCTCTCAGAAAGAAAATGTAACATCAACTGATCTTCACTGTCCTTTTAAAGGAATAGAGGAATCCAAGTTATCAGTAAACAGAGAGATTGTGAGGGAATATTTAGCTAACATAAATGAGTTCAAGTCTCCAGGTCCAGATGAATTACACCCCAGAGTACTGAAGGAGATTGTAGAAGAAATTTTAGAACCACTCTCCATAATCTTTGAAAATTCTTGGAGAACAGGAGAAGTCCCAGAAGACTGGAGAAGAGCAAATGTTGTTCCTATCTTCAAAAAGGGGAAGAAGGTGGACCCAGGGAACTATAGGCCGGTGAGCCTGACTTCTATACCAGGAAAGATCTTTGAACAAATTATTAAACAACATGTATGTAAGTACATGGATAAGAATGAAGTGATTAACCAGAGTCAGCATGGGTTTGTAACTAACAAGTCATGTCAGACTAACTTAATTTCCTTCTATGACAGAATCACTGACTGGGTGGATCAGGGAAATGCTGTAGATATAGTATATCTTGACTTCAGCAAAGCATTTGACAAAGTATCTCACATCATCCTTATTGAAAAAATGACCAAGTATGCAATGGACCAGGCAACTGTTAGGTGGATTCATAACTGGCTTAGTGATCGGACTCAAAGGGTGGTTGTAAATGGCTTCACATCCAGCTGGATGAATGTCTCAAGTGGGGTACCACAGGGCTCCGTCCTGGGACCTGTATTGTTCAACATCTTTATCAATGATTTAGATGAAGGAATTGAGGGTAAACTGATTAAATTTGCTGATGACACAAAGCTAGGAGGGATAGCTAATACTAGAGAAGAGAGAGAGCGGATTCAAAAGGACCTAAATAAACTGGAGCAGTGGGCAGCAACCAACAGAATGGTTTTTAACAGGGAAAAATGCAAAGTACTACATCTGGGCAATAAAAATGAAAAAAGCATATACAGAATGGGAGGAATAGAGCTAAGCAACAGTACATGTGAAAAAGACTTAGGTACACTAATAGATCATAGACTGAACATGAGTCAACAGTGTGATGCAGCAGCAAAAAAGGCAAATACAATTCTGGGATGTATTAACAGAAGCATACAGTCTAGATCACGTGAAGTCATTATCGGTCTTTACTCCTCTTTGGTCAGACCTCATCTGGAATACTGTGTACAGTTTTGGGCACCACATTTTAAAAAAGACATAGACAAACTGGAGCAAGTTCAGAGAAGAGCGACCAGAATGGTGACTGGTCTGCAAACCATGTCCTATGAGGAACGGTTGCAGGATTTGGGAATGTTTAGCTTGCAAAAAAGAAGACTGAGAGGAGACTTAATAGCTGTCTACAAATATGTCAAGGGCTGTCACATTGTAGAAGGATCATCTTTATTCTCATTTGCACAAGGAAAGACTAGAAGCAATGGGATGAAACTAAATGGGAGGAGACACAGATTAGATATTAGAAAAAACTTTTTGACAGTTAGGGTGATTAATGAGTGGAACAGGCTGCCACGAGAGGTGGTGAGTTCCCCTTCAATGGACGTCTTCAAACAGAGGCTGGACAGACATCTGTCTGAGATGATCTAGTGAATCCTGCTTTGAGCAGGGGGTTGGACCAGATGACCCAGGAGGTCCCTTCCAACTCTACCATTCTATGATTCTATGATTCTATGAAAAAGCAGGAGAAAAGAAGAATTAACTGGGTTGAAAGGCAAAATGAGCAACTGTAAGTACACAGTGCCATATAATATGATAGCATTTTTTATTCTCTTAACCCCTTAATGAAAGGGGCATTTTCCGTTTTTACATTTCCGTTTTTGGCTCCTCTTCTTCCCAGAGCCAGAACTTTTTTATCTTTCATTCAATATGGCCACGTGAGGGCTTTTTTTTTTTTTGCGGGACGAGTTGTACTTTTAAACGTCATCACTGGTTTTACCATATAGTGTACTGGAAAATGGGGGAAAAATTCCAAGTACGGTGAAATTGCAAAAAAAAATAAAAATGAAATTCCACAGTTTTTTTTTTGTTGTTGTTTTTTTTAACATTTTCACTGAATGCTAAAGCTGACCTGCTACTATTATTCTCCAGGTCATTACGAGTTTGAAGACACCAAACATGTATAGCTTCTTTTTTATTTAAGTGGTGAAAAAAAAAAAAAAGGCGTAATTTTCCGAGACCCGTAGCTTCTCCATTTTCGTGATCTGGGGCTAAGTGAGGGTTTATTTTTTGCGCGCCGAGCTGAAATTTTTATTGATACCATTTTGGGGTAGATCTGATGTTTTGATCGCCTGTTATTGCATTTTACTGCAATGTTGCGGCGACCAAAAAAAGCGTAATTCTGGCGTTTGGAATTTTTCTCGCTATGCCATTTACCGATCGGATTAATTTTTTTTTTTATTTATATTGATAGATCTGGCGATTCTGAACGCGGAGGTACCAAATGTGTGTATGTGGGGATTTGTTTTGTTTTTTCATTTTGAATGGAGCAAAAGGGGGGCAATTTACACTTTTATATTTTTTTTTACACTTTCTGCATTCTTTATAGGAGATTAGAAGCAGCAGTTTTCTGATTGCTGCTTCTGCATACAGACGATGAGCAAATCGCCTGTATGAAGTAATAATGCTCATGTGCTATAAGCGCCGACCACTAGGTGGCGCTCATAGCAATCTTTACATGACAACCACAGGGGTCTGCTGCAGACGCCGGGTTGCCTTGTCCATCTATCGGTGACCCGCGATAACGTGACTGGGTAAGTGATGCGCTTCCGATGCGGCGCTGTTAAATGCCGCTGTCAAAAGATTGTGTTTTTTCTGCCAGGGAGATGCAGAAACGCTCAGGAAAAATCCGGAGCATTTTCGCACATAGCCTTATTATGCCTTTATGCTGTGTATTTATTGTTTCTGGACCATGCTATGTAATATATATATATATATATATATATATATATATATATATATATATATATATATATATATATATATATATATATATATATATATATATATATATATATATATATATATATATATATATATATATATATATATATATACATATATATATTTGCTGCAACTGTTGCTATTATTTCTTCTTTGCTGTCCCTGAGTCCATGCTATCTTGGTGCCGCTCTGCGCCTGGGCTATGGCTCCCACGCGTGCGCAGTGGCGGTTTGATGGCCTGGTCGCGATGGTTCAGAATCACCTGATCTATTAATATAAAAAAAGTAGCAATCCGATTAGTAAACGGCGTAACAAGAAAAAAAAAAATCCTAAAACGTCAGAACTACGTTTTTTTGGTCGCCGCAACATTGCAATAAAATGCAATAACGGGCGATCAAACATCGGATCTACCCCAAAATGTTATCAATAAAAAGTCAGCCCGGCGCGCAAAAAATAAGCCCTCACCTGGCCCCAGATCCTTTAAAATGGAGACGCTACGGGTCTTGGAAAATGGCGCTTTTTTTTTTTTTTTAGAAAACTTTGGATTTTTTTTCACCACTTAAATAAAAAAGAACCTATACATGTTTGGTGTCTACGAACTCAATGACCTGGAGAATAATAATGGCAGGTCAGTTGTAGCATCCAGTGAACGTGGAAAGAAAAAAAAAAAAAAAACAACAACTGTGGAATTGCATATTTTTTGCAATTTCACCACACGTGGAAATTGATTTTTCCCCATTTTCCAGTACACGATATGGTAAAATTAGTAATGGGGTTTAAAAGTACAACTCATCCCGCAAAAAATAAGCCTTCCCACGGCCATATTGACCAAAAAATAAAAACGCTATGGCTCTGGGAACAAGGGGAGCAAAAAACGAAAACGCAAAATCCCAAGTTCCTTAAAGGGAACCTGTCATGTCCCATCTACACTGCCCCCATTGCTTTGTTAGTGATGCAATGTGCATCACTAACAAGGTTTTTTCATTAAAATTGGTGGTGTTATAGTGATTTTATTACTTATATCCTACCTGTTCATTTTCAGTCATAGGGGTATGCTCCTCATATTCAGTCAGGGGCAGGCGCAGCATTCAGTCACTGCTGGCGCCACCTACGTATTCAAAATTTGCTCCCGGCGAGCATTGATATTTGCGGGGTGCATGAGCAGTTTTACATGACCGGCTTCCGTTCCCCGCGCGGTGAGGCTGTGTAATTCACAGCTTCACTGCGCATAAATCATTATCACACCACCAATTTTAATGAAAAAAGCCTGTTAGTGAAGCACACTGCATCACTAACAAAGCAATAGGAGCAGTGTAGACAGTAGATACGACATGACAGGTTCCCTTTAAGGGTATGTGCACACGATGAAGAAATGAAGCAGAAAATTTCTGCATCTCCCTGGCAGAAAAAACGCACGCAGATTGTGCATGCGTTTTTCCTGCAGAATACATGCGGATCCACATGAGGATTCACATGCGTTTCCGCATGCAGATTGACAAGCGCTTTCCAGGCGATTTTAGCATCACCTGGAAAGTGCTTGACAACTAGGTCACACTGTATAAATCCATGCAAACAGCATGGATTTATATAGTGTGACCCGAGAGAGTGTATATACTTACCTCCGATGGCCTGCACTGTCCTGCTTTACACTCCGTTCTCCCGGCAACTTTGAATTGAAAGACCTGCCGACGTCAGCGTCACGTGACCCGTCACATGACTGACGTCAGCGCAGGTCCTTCAACTCACTGCAAGTGCCGGGAACCAAGCAGGAGCGCTGCGCGGGCTGACAGATGGTAAGTATATATATATTTTTTATTTTATTCTTGTTTTACAGCTTTTTTAATGGTACCTGGGTGTGGATGAGACTCTCCTCTCCTCCACACTCGGGTACCATCCGCACATTAGAACGCGCCAATAACGCAAGTACAGATGCAGTCTTGCGGAATTGGCGCGTTCTAATGCAAGTCAATGGCAGCGAAAACGCTGCGTTTACGCAAATTAATTGACATGCTGCGGATTTTTGAGCGCAGCGTTTACGCTGCGGAAAAATCCGCATCATGGGCACAGCACATGCGGATTTCAATTGGGGAACATTGCTGCCCTTCTACCATGCGTTTTTCATGCGTTTCCGCAACTGCAAAAACACCGCGGAAACGCATTAAATACGCATCGTGTGAACTCAGCCTAAGTGAGAAAAAGAGAAAATTTTCAGGCCCTCATTGTTTTCAATGGGGTTCAGGTTGTGGCTGAAGTTCGGGTATAGTTCTGTTACCAGAAGCGAACTTTGGAATAAAGCTTGGATAGGGTGCAAGAAAACATCACAAACATCAGATTTGCTGAAATTTTTGCAGATGAAATATCCATCCCAAACATCTGAATGGTGATTATTCTGCAGCAAGTCCATAGATTTCAGGTGAATGGGTCAGCTAGAAATCACATGCTGCTTACTTTGTAGATTTGAAGCAGTTTCACATCTGCAGCATGTCAATTGTTTCAATGTTTTGCAGTGTTTTATCACAAATAAATGGGGGAAAAATGCATCCAACACATGCAAAAAAAAAAAAAAAAAGGAACCCCCATGTATTTTATCCAGCATTTTTCTTGTCAAGATATGCAGTGATCACTGGTTGCTGGTGGGTTAAAAGGCTAATGCCACAAAAAAGGCCCGTAGACTTGCCATATGTATGTGTCTATTAAGCTTTGTTTACATTAAAAGCACAATGTAATACAGGAATAATTCAAAGACGGCATATACTAGTGCTTGGTGGGACTTAGGGGTACTTCAGACGTCATTGATCATCAGTCTGATCTGAAATCACAATACACAGACCGTGCTTCTCCCGACCCCAAGCGTAACAGCTTCATTTATTTTTATGAGGTTGCTACGCTCGTGGTCAGAAGAATCGCGGGTCAGTCCGCGCATTGTGATTCGAGATCGGACTGATGATCACAGACGTCTGAAGGAGCCCTCAGAGAAATTAAAGGGGTTGTTCACTACTTTTACATTGATGCCCTATCCGTAGGCATCAATGTATGATCGTCCGGAGTGCCGCAGGCGGCACCCCAGCCGATCAGCTGTTATCTGTGCCAGCATTCAATTGCATGGGAGGCGGATCTGCAGTACACCGCGGCAGCAACTACCACTTGACGGCGGAGCCCCACAGGTGAGCACTTCTGGCCGGCAGCCGCTGGCCCAGATAACAGCTGATCGGTGGGAGTGCCGCCTACGGGACCCAGGCCGCTCATACACTGATGCCCTATCCTAAGGATAGGGCATCAATGTAAAGGTAGTGGACAACCCCTTTAACGGAGTTAGACTACCAAGGATAGTAGAAGTACAGCACTAAGCTGTCTACACAGTAAAGACATGATCTATTCCTACCTATCAAAACACTAATCACCTAAACTTTGAGTAGGGGATATGATTTAATTTTAAACCCCTTTAAGCCTTAGATATGTACTGTGTACACACAGCAAAAGTTGGAAGTAGTTCTGTGGAGCCAGAACAAGATAAGCTAGCTCAATAAATACACTGGCAGTTTAATCTCTTGGTTGTTGCAGCTCCCTCTGTCACCTCATAGGCAAGTAAAAGGCCAAAAAGAGGTTGTCCACTACTAGGACAACCCCTTCTTGATCTAAATGTTTGGCCCCCCAATAAAAATAAAAAAGCCTATACTCACCTGGCATGCTGATGCCATTTCAGCGGTGTCAGTACTTGTGTTCCTGGGGCTCTCGTGAGGTTAGGACACGTGAGCCTGGCGCCCAATCAGCATTGTTGTGTCACTGTCCCCACCTTTGAACAAATTGAACATGGAAGAGGAATTCAGAGAGCAGACGTAGCCCTGACTTCTAGTTATGGGCAGTCCGGCTCTTTTTAGCCATTCAAAGAACTTAGTGGCTCTCACTGAGGTGCCGACTCCCATCGTTCACTGCAGGGAGCCAGCTCGGTCTCTGTTCATTCTCGACCTACACATCACTACTGACTTCCTCTTCATGTTCAATTTGACATAAGGCGGGGACAGTGACGCCAACGCTGACAGAGTCGGGCTCATGTGTCACAACAACCACACGGGAGCACATAGGCTTTTTTATTTTATCGGGGCCAAACATTTAGATCAAGAAGGGGTTGTACTAGTAGTGGGAAAACCCCTTTGAAAAAAAAATAAAAAAAATAAGGGGATTTGATTATTACCAGTAGGTATGTTTCACTCTGAAACACCACATTGTGTCACATAATGTTAATCACCCTGCAAAACATCAGGAATTATAAAAAAAAAAAAATTAAAAAAAAAAAAAAAACTCCGTCATAACTTGATAATTTGGTGAATTGCTTGCAATTTTTGACCTGACCACATCAAAACTGCATCTGATCTTGTCAGTCGGGTAAATTCCCAGTGAATGTGTGAGTGGATAATCCTCTGCGCATTACAGCAGTAGCAGCATGATCATGTATGTATATTGGGGATAGAACAACGCTTTTTGGAAAGGATGAAACCAGCACCTCGTCCACAAGCCTTGCAGCAGCATTTCTCCGTGTGAACATACCCTGAGTGTTTTATCCACCATCAGCTGAGGCCACTAATCACCTGATCTACCTTCTAGAAGTAAATTGTGCACATGAATCCAGCTCCATCCACACAGCAGAAAAAGTAGCAGTCTATATTCTGCAGAGACAGTCAAGGCAGCGCCTCAGATAACAGTGTAACTAATCCGTGTGCACATCTGCAGCGGAAATCAGCCCCAAGTAATCCTGTGTGAACAGCGCTGACAGTGAACAGGCTGCCTCCCCGGCTGAGCCCTGCACCTGTGCCCAACTCACCATCCCCTGTCACATAAACCTTCTCCTCATAAGGCGTCTCCGTGTATTCCAGCAGCAGGCGGATCGCATGGCAGAGCTGCGGGAACAAGTGGATAAAAGTCAGTAGTGTGAGCGGCGTCCTAGCACAGGACAGCAGCCATTACTAGTAGTGCGCCTCTCACCCCGCGTATGTCCCAGTAGCCGAGAATCATCATCTTCCCAGTAACGTCCGTCACCTGCGCCGCTCACTAAACTCTGACCCTGCGCCTCACAGACTCCGGAGCTGGCTCATCTGTTCACGTGACCGTAGCTGGGATTCCAGCCAATCACATTGCAGCTCTACGCGCTCCCCCCGTGATCCTCTTGGCAGAAAGTTTTGGCGGTAAGCGCTTCTGGTCACGAGCTGTGCGTCCAGTAATGTGCGTTATCTCATACACAGAGCGGCACAGTGCGGGAGGGGAGCTCCGGAGATGTTACATGAGACCAGCACACAGCACCGGGTGGCTCTTCACCACCTCTTACGAAATTCATTCATGTGACAGGATCAGGGCCGGCTCCAGGTTTTTGTGAGCCCTGGGCTAAACAGCCTCAGTGGGCCCCTTTAACACATACACAATTCATGATGCACAGATACCACAGAGAAATATATATATAGTACAATGCAAAGATTTCACTTCTTACATTACATGAGTGATATCTATTGTAAATTCCACAATAGCTCAGAAACCAGCGAATCGCTCCACAGTATACTGGCCCCCATAAAATGCTCCATACAGAATACTGGCCCCCATAAAATGCTCCATACAGAATACTGGCCCCCATAAAATGCTCCATACAGGAGACTGCCCCCCATAAAATGTTCCATACAGAATACTGGCCCCCATAAAATGCTCCATACAGAATACTGGACCCCATATAATGCTCCATACAGAATACTGGCCCCCATATAACACCCCATACAGAATACTGGCCCCCATATAAGACCCCATACGGAAAACTGGCCCCCATATAACGCTCCATACAGAATACTGACCTCCATATAACGCCCCATACAGAATACTGGCCCCCATATAACACTCCATACGGAATACTGGCCCCCATATAACACTCCATACAGAATACTGGCCCCCATATAATGCTACATACAGGATACTGGCCCCCATATAACGCTCCATACAGGAGACTGCCCCCCATAAAATGCTCCATACAGAATACTGGCCCCCATAAAATGCTCCATACAGAATACTGGCCCCCATATAATGCTACATACAGGATACTGGCCCCCATATAACGCTCCATACAGGAGACTGCCCCCCATAAAATGCTCCATACGGAATACTGGCCCCCATAAAATACTCCATACAGGATACTGGACCCCATATAATGCTCCATACAGAATACTGGACCCCATATAACGCTCCATACAGGATACTGGTCCCCATATAACGCTCCATACAGGACACTGGCCCCCATATAACGCTCCATACAAGACACTGGCCCCCATAAAATGCTCCATACAGGAGACTGCCCCCCATATAACGCTCCATACAGGATACTGGCCCCCATATAATGCCCCATACAGGATACTGGCCCCCATATAACGCTCCATACAGGACACTGGCCCCCATATAACGCTCCATACAGAATACTGGCCCCCATATAAGGCTCCATACAGGACACTGGCCCCCATATAACGCTCCATACAGGATACTGGCCCCCATATAACGCTCCATACAGGACACTGGCCCCCATATAATGCTCCATACAGAATACTGGCCCCCATATAAGGCTCCATACATGACACTGGCCCCCATATAACGCTCCATACAGAATACTGGCCCCCATATAAGGCTCCATACAGGACACTGGCCCCCATATAACGCTCCATACAGGACACTGGACCCCATATAACGCTCCATACAGAATACTGGCCCCCATATAACGCTCCATACAGGATTCTGGCCCCCATATAATGCTCCATACAGGATACTGGCCCCCATATAACGCTCCATACAGAATACTGGTCCCCATATAACGCTCCATACAGAATACTGGCCTCCATATAAGGCCCCATACAGAATACTGGCCCCCATACAAGGCCCCATACGGAATACTGGCCCCCATATAACGCTCCATACAGAATACTGACCTCCATATAACGCCCCATACAGAATACTGGCCCCCATATAACACTCCATACGGAATACTGGCCCCCATATAACACTCCATACAGAATACTGGCCCCCATATAATGCTACATACAGGATACTGGCCCCCATATAACGCTCCATACAGGAGACTGCCCCCCATAAAATGCTCCATACGGAATACTGGTCCCCATAAAATACTCCATACAGGATACTGGTCCTATATAACGCTCCATACAGGATACTGGCACCCATATAACACTCTATACGGAATACTGGCCCCCATATAACACTCCATACAGAATACTGGCCCCCATATAATGCTACATACAGGATACTGGCCCCCATATAACGCTCCATACAGGAGACTGCCCCCCATAAAATGCTCCATACGGAATACTGGCCCCCATAAAATACTCCATACAGGATACTGGTCCTATATAACGCTCCATACAGGATACTGGCACCCATATAATGCTCCATACAGAATACTGGACCCCATATAACGCTCCATACAGGATACTGGTCCCCATATAACGCTCCATACAGGACACTGGCCCCCATATAACGCTCCATACAGGACACTGGCCCCCATAAAATGCTCCATACAGGAGACTGCCCCCCATATAACGCTCCATACAGGATACTGGCCCCCATATAATGCTCCATACAGGATACTGGCCCCCATATAACGCTCCATACAGGACACTGGCCCCCATATAACGCTCCATACAGAATACTGGCCCCCATATAAGGCTCCATACAGGACACTGGCCCCCATATAACACTCCATACAGGATACTGGCCCCCATATAACGCTCCATACAGGACACTGGCCCCCATATAACGCTCCATACAGAATACTGGCCCCCATATAAGGCTCCATACAGGACACTGGCCCCCATATAACGCTCCATACAGAATACTGGCCCCCATATAAGGCTCCATACAGAATACTGGCCCCCATATAACACCCCATACAGAATACTGGCCCCCATATAAGGCCCCATACGGAAAACTGGCCCCCATATAACGCTCCATACAGAATACTGACCTCCATATAACGCCCCATACAGAATACTGGCCCCCATATAACACTCCATACGGAATACTGGCCCCCATATAACACTCCATACAGAATACTGGCCCCCATATAATGCTACATACAGGATACTGGCCCCCATATAACGCTCCATACAGGAGACTGCCCCCCATAAAATGCTCCATACGGAATACTGGCCCCCATAAAATACTCCATACAGGATACTGGTCCTATATAACGCTCCATACAGGATACTGGCACCCATATAACACTCTATACGGAATACTGGCCCCCATATAACACTCCATACAGAATACTGGCCCCCATATAATGCTACATACAGGATACTGGCCCCCATATAACGCTCCATACAGGAGACTGCCCCCCATAAAATGCTCCATACGGAATACTGGCCCCCATAAAATACTCCATACAGGATACTGGTCCTATATAACGCTCCATACAGGATACTGGCACCCATATAATGCTCCATACAGAATACTGGACCCCATATAACGCTCCATACAGGATACTGGTCCCCATATAACGCTCCATACAGGACACTGGCCCCCATATAACGCTCCATACAGGACACTGGCCCCCATAAAATGCTCCATACAGGAGACTGCCCCCCATATAACGCTCCATACAGGATACTGGCCCCCATATAATGCTCCATACAGGATACTGGCCCCCATATAACGCTCCATACAGGACACTGGCCCCCATATAACGCTCCATACAGAATACTGGCCCCCATATAAGGCTCCATACAGGACACTGGCCCCCATATAACACTCCATACAGGATACTGGCCCCCATATAACGCTCCATACAGGACACTGGCCCCCATATAACGCTCCATACAGAATACTGGCCCCCATATAAGGCTCCATACAGGACACTGGCCCCCATATAACGCTCCATACAGAATACTGGCCCCCATATAAGGCTCCATACAGAATACTGGCCCCCATATAACACCCCATACAGAATACTGGCCCCCATATAAGGCCCCATACGGAAAACTGGCCCCCATATAACGCTCCATACAGAATACTGACCTCCATATAACGCCCCATACAGAATACTGGCCCCCATATAACACTCCATACGGAATACTGGCCCCCATATAACACTCCATACAGAATACTGGCCCCCATATAATGCTACATACAGGATACTGGCCCCCATATAACGCTCCATACAGGAGACTGCCCCCCATAAAATGCTCCATACGGAATACTGGCCCCCATAAAATACTCCATACAGGATACTGGTCCTATATAACGCTCCATACAGGATACTGGCACCCATATAATGCTCCATACAGAATACTGGACCCCATATAACGCTCCATACAGGATACTGGTCCCCATATAACGCTCCATACAGGACACTGGCCCCCATATAACGCTCCATACAGGACACTGGCCCCCATAAAATGCTCCATACAGGAGACTGCCCCCCATATAACGCTCCATACAGGATACTGGCCCCCATAAAATGCTCCATACAGGAGACTGCCCCCCATAAAATGTTCCATACAGAATACTGGCCCCCATAAAATGCTCCATACAGAATACTGGACCCCATATAATGCTCCATACAGAATACTGGCCCCCATATAACACCCCATACAGAATACTGGCCCCCATATAAGACCCCATACGGAAAACTGGCCCCCATATAACGCTCCATACAGAATACTGACCTCCATATAACGCCCCATACAGAATACTGGCCCCCATATAACACTCCATACGGAATACTGGCCCCCATATAACACTCCATACAGAATACTGGCCCCCATATAATGCTACATACAGGATACTGGCCCCCATATAACGCTCCATACAGGAGACTGCCCCCCATAAAATGCTCCATACAGAATACTGGCCCCCATAAAATGCTCCATACAGAATACTGGCCCCCATATAATGCTACATACAGGATACTGGCCCCCATATAACGCTCCATACAGGAGACTGCCCCCCATAAAATGCTCCATACGGAATACTGGCCCCCATAAAATACTCCATACAGGATACTGGACCCCATATAATGCTCCATACAGAATACTGGACCCCATATAACGCTCCATACAGGATACTGGTCCCCATATAACGCTCCATACAGGACACTGGCCCCCATATAACGCTCCATACAAGACACTGGCCCCCATAAAATGCTCCATACAGGAGACTGCCCCCCATATAACGCTCCATACAGGATACTGGCCCCCATATAATGCCCCATACAGGATACTGGCCCCCATATAACGCTCCATACAGGACACTGGCCCCCATATAACGCTCCATACAGAATACTGGCCCCCATATAAGGCTCCATACAGGACACTGGCCCCCATATAACGCTCCATACAGGATACTGGCCCCCATATAACGCTCCATACAGGACACTGGCCCCCATATAATGCTCCATACAGAATACTGGCCCCCATATAAGGCTCCATACATGACACTGGCCCCCATATAACGCTCCATACAGAATACTGGCCCCCATATAAGGCTCCATACAGGACACTGGCCCCCATATAACGCTCCATACAGGACACTGGACCCCATATAACGCTCCATACAGAATACTGGCCCCCATATAACGCTCCATACAGGATTCTGGCCCCCATATAATGCTCCATACAGGATACTGGCCCCCATATAACGCTCCATACAGAATACTGGTCCCCATATAACGCTCCATACAGAATACTGGCCTCCATATAAGGCCCCATACAGAATACTGGCCCCCATACAAGGCCCCATACGGAATACTGGCCCCCATATAACGCTCCATACAGAATACTGACCTCCATATAACGCCCCATACAGAATACTGGCCCCCATATAACACTCCATACGGAATACTGGCCCCCATATAACACTCCATACAGAATACTGGCCCCCATATAATGCTACATACAGGATACTGGCCCCCATATAACGCTCCATACAGGAGACTGCCCCCCATAAAATGCTCCATACGGAATACTGGTCCCCATAAAATACTCCATACAGGATACTGGTCCTATATAACGCTCCATACAGGATACTGGCACCCATATAACACTCTATACGGAATACTGGCCCCCATATAACACTCCATACAGAATACTGGCCCCCATATAATGCTACATACAGGATACTGGCCCCCATATAACGCTCCATACAGGAGACTGCCCCCCATAAAATGCTCCATACGGAATACTGGCCCCCATAAAATACTCCATACAGGATACTGGTCCTATATAACGCTCCATACAGGATACTGGCACCCATATAATGCTCCATACAGAATACTGGACCCCATATAACGCTCCATACAGGATACTGGTCCCCATATAACGCTCCATACAGGACACTGGCCCCCATATAACGCTCCATACAGGACACTGGCCCCCATAAAATGCTCCATACAGGAGACTGCCCCCCATATAACGCTCCATACAGGATACTGGCCCCCATATAATGCTCCATACAGGATACTGGCCCCCATATAACGCTCCATACAGGACACTGGCCCCCATATAACGCTCCATACAGAATACTGGCCCCCATATAAGGCTCCATACAGGACACTGGCCCCCATATAACACTCCATACAGGATACTGGCCCCCATATAACGCTCCATACAGGACACTGGCCCCCATATAACGCTCCATACAGAATACTGGCCCCCATATAAGGCTCCATACAGGACACTGGCCCCCATATAACGCTCCATACAGAATACTGGCCCCCATATAAGGCTCCATACAGAATACTGGCCCCCATATAACACCCCATACAGAATACTGGCCCCCATATAAGGCCCCATACGGAAAACTGGCCCCCATATAACGCTCCATACAGAATACTGACCTCCATATAACGCCCCATACAGAATACTGGCCCCCATATAACACTCCATACGGAATACTGGCCCCCATATAACACTCCATACAGAATACTGGCCCCCATATAATGCTACATACAGGATACTGGCCCCCATATAACGCTCCATACAGGAGACTGCCCCCCATAAAATGCTCCATACGGAATACTGGCCCCCATAAAATACTCCATACAGGATACTGGTCCTATATAACGCTCCATACAGGATACTGGCACCCATATAACACTCTATACGGAATACTGGCCCCCATATAACACTCCATACAGAATACTGGCCCCCATATAATGCTACATACAGGATACTGGCCCCCATATAACGCTCCATACAGGAGACTGCCCCCCATAAAATGCTCCATACGGAATACTGGCCCCCATAAAATACTCCATACAGGATACTGGTCCTATATAACGCTCCATACAGGATACTGGCACCCATATAATGCTCCATACAGAATACTGGACCCCATATAACGCTCCATACAGGATACTGGTCCCCATATAACGCTCCATACAGGACACTGGCCCCCATATAACGCTCCATACAGGACACTGGCCCCCATAAAATGCTCCATACAGGAGACTGCCCCCCATATAACGCTCCATACAGGATACTGGCCCCCATATAATGCTCCATACAGGATACTGGCCCCCATATAACGCTCCATACAGGACACTGGCCCCCATATAACGCTCCATACAGAATACTGGCCCCCATATAAGGCTCCATACAGGACACTGGCCCCCATATAACACTCCATACAGGATACTGGCCCCCATATAACGCTCCATACAGGACACTGGCCCCCATATAACGCTCCATACAGAATACTGGCCCCCATATAAGGCTCCATACAGGACACTGGCCCCCATATAACGCTCCATACAGAATACTGGCCCCCATATAAGGCTCCATACAGAATACTGGCCCCCATATAACACCCCATACAGAATACTGGCCCCCATATAAGGCCCCATACGGAAAACTGGCCCCCATATAACGCTCCATACAGAATACTGACCTCCATATAACGCCCCATACAGAATACTGGCCCCCATATAACACTCCATACGGAATACTGGCCCCCATATAACACTCCATACAGAATACTGGCCCCCATATAATGCTACATACAGGATACTGGCCCCCATATAACGCTCCATACAGGAGACTGCCCCCCATAAAATGCTCCATACGGAATACTGGCCCCCATAAAATACTCCATACAGGATACTGGTCCTATATAACGCTCCATACAGGATACTGGCACCCATATAATGCTCCATACAGAATACTGGACCCCATATAACGCTCCATACAGGATACTGGTCCCCATATAACGCTCCATACAGGACACTGGCCCCCATATAACGCTCCATACAGGACACTGGCCCCCATAAAATGCTCCATACAGGAGACTGCCCCCCATATAACGCTCCATACAGGATACTGGCCCCCATAAAATGCTCCATACAGGAGACTGCCCCCCATAAAATGTTCCATACAGAATACTGGCCCCCATAAAATGCTCCATACAGAATACTGGACCCCATATAATGCTCCATACAGAATACTGGCCCCCATATAACACCCCATACAGAATACTGGCCCCCATATAAGACCCCATACGGAAAACTGGCCCCCATATAACGCTCCATACAGAATACTGACCTCCATATAACGCCCCATACAGAATACTGGCCCCCATATAACACTCCATACGGAATACTGGCCCCCATATAACACTCCATACAGAATACTGGCCCCCATATAATGCTACATACAGGATACTGGCCCCCATATAACGCTCCATACAGGAGACTGCCCCCCATAAAATGCTCCATACAGAATACTGGCCCCCATAAAATGCTCCATACAGAATACTGGCCCCCATATAATGCTACATACAGGATACTGGCCCCCATATAACGCTCCATACAGGAGACTGCCCCCCATAAAATGCTCCATACGGAATACTGGCCCCCATAAAATACTCCATACAGGATACTGGACCCCATATAATGCTCCATACAGAATACTGGACCCCATATAACGCTCCATACAGGATACTGGTCCCCATATAACGCTCCATACAGGACACTGGCCCCCATATAACGCTCCATACAAGACACTGGCCCCCATAAAATGCTCCATACAGGAGACTGCCCCCCATATAACGCTCCATACAGGATACTGGCCCCCATATAATGCCCCATACAGGATACTGGCCCCCATATAACGCTCCATACAGGACACTGGCCCCCATATAACGCTCCATACAGAATACTGGCCCCCATATAAGGCTCCATACAGGACACTGGCCCCCATATAACGCTCCATACAGGATACTGGCCCCCATATAACGCTCCATACAGGACACTGGCCCCCATATAATGCTCCATACAGAATACTGGCCCCCATATAAGGCTCCATACATGACACTGGCCCCCATATAACGCTCCATACAGAATACTGGCCCCCATATAAGGCTCCATACAGGACACTGGCCCCCATATAACGCTCCATACAGGACACTGGCCCCCATATAACGCTCCATACAGAATACTGGCCCCCATATAACGCTCCATACAGGATTCTGGCCCCCATATAATGCTCCATACAGGATACTGGCCCCCATATAACGCTCCATACAGAATACTGGTCCCCATATAACGCTCCATACAGAATACTGGCCTCCATATAAGGCCCCATACAGAATACTGGCCCCCATACAAGGCCCCATACGGAATACTGGCCCCCATATAACGCTCCATACAGAATACTGACCTCCATATAACGCCCCATACAGAATACTGGCCCCCATATAACACTCCATACGGAATACTGGCCCCCATATAACACTCCATACAGAATACTGGCCCCCATATAATGCTACATACAGGATACTGGCCCCCATATAACGCTCCATACAGGAGACTGCCCCCCATAAAATGCTCCATACGGAATACTGGTCCCCATAAAATACTCCATACAGGATACTGGTCCTATATAACGCTCCATACAGGATACTGGCACCCATATAACACTCTATACGGAATACTGGCCCCCATATAACACTCCATACAGAATACTGGCCCCCATATAATGCTACATACAGGATACTGGCCCCCATATAACGCTCCATACAGGAGACTGCCCCCCATAAAATGCTCCATACGGAATACTGGCCCCCATAAAATACTCCATACAGGATACTGGTCCTATATAACGCTCCATACAGGATACTGGCACCCATATAATGCTCCATACAGAATACTGGACCCCATATAACGCTCCATACAGGATACTGGTCCCCATATAACGCTCCATACAGGACACTGGCCCCCATATAACGCTCCATACAGGACACTGGCCCCCATAAAATGCTCCATACAGGAGACTGCCCCCCATATAACGCTCCATACAGGATACTGGCCCCCATATAATGCTCCATACAGGATACTGGCCCCCATATAACGCTCCATACAGGACACTGGCCCCCATATAACGCTCCATACAGAATACTGGCCCCCATATAAGGCTCCATACAGGACACTGGCCCCCATATAACACTCCATACAGGATACTGGCCCCCATATAACGCTCCATACAGGACACTGGCCCCCATATAACGCTCCATACAGAATACTGGCCCCCATATAAGGCTCCATACAGGACACTGGCCCCCATATAACGCTCCATACAGAATACTGGCCCCCATATAAGGCTCCATACAGAATACTGGCCCCCATATAACACCCCATACAGAATACTGGCCCCCATATAAGGCCCCATACGGAAAACTGGCCCCCATATAACGCTCCATACAGAATACTGACCTCCATATAACGCCCCATACAGAATACTGGCCCCCATATAACACTCCATACGGAATACTGGCCCCCATATAACACTCCATACAGAATACTGGCCCCCATATAATGCTACATACAGGATACTGGCCCCCATATAACGCTCCATACAGGAGACTGCCCCCCATAAAATGCTCCATACGGAATACTGGCCCCCATAAAATACTCCATACAGGATACTGGTCCTATATAACGCTCCATACAGGATACTGGCACCCATATAACACTCTATACGGAATACTGGCCCCCATATAACACTCCATACAGAATACTGGCCCCCATATAATGCTACATACAGGATACTGGCCCCCATATAACGCTCCATACAGGAGACTGCCCCCCATAAAATGCTCCATACGGAATACTGGCCCCCATAAAATACTCCATACAGGATACTGGTCCTATATAACGCTCCATACAGGATACTGGCACCCATATAATGCTCCATACAGAATACTGGACCCCATATAACGCTCCATACAGGATACTGGTCCCCATATAACGCTCCATACAGGACACTGGCCCCCATATAACGCTCCATACAGGACACTGGCCCCCATAAAATGCTCCATACAGGAGACTGCCCCCCATATAACGCTCCATACAGGATACTGGCCCCCATATAATGCTCCATACAGGATACTGGCCCCCATATAACGCTCCATACAGGACACTGGCCCCCATATAACGCTCCATACAGAATACTGGCCCCCATATAAGGCTCCATACAGGACACTGGCCCCCATATAACACTCCATACAGGATACTGGCCCCCATATAACGCTCCATACAGGACACTGGCCCCCATATAACGCTCCATACAGAATACTGGCCCCCATATAAGGCTCCATACAGGACACTGGCCCCCATATAACGCTCCATACAGAATACTGGCCCCCATATAAGGCTCCATACAGAATACTGGCCCCCATATAACACCCCATACAGAATACTGGCCCCCATATAAGGCCCCATACGGAAAACTGGCCCCCATATAACGCTCCATACAGAATACTGACCTCCATATAACGCCCCATACAGAATACTGGCCCCCATATAACACTCCATACGGAATACTGGCCCCCATATAACACTCCATACAGAATACTGGCCCCCATATAATGCTACATACAGGATACTGGCCCCCATATAACGCTCCATACAGGAGACTGCCCCCCATAAAATGCTCCATACGGAATACTGGCCCCCATAAAATACTCCATACAGGATACTGGTCCTATATAACGCTCCATACAGGATACTGGCACCCATATAATGCTCCATACAGAATACTGGACCCCATATAACGCTCCATACAGGATACTGGTCCCCATATAACGCTCCATACAGGACACTGGCCCCCATATAACGCTCCATACAGGACACTGGCCCCCATAAAATGCTCCATACAGGAGACTGCCCCCCATATAACGCTCCATACAGGATACTGGCCCCCATAAAATGCTCCATACAGGAGACTGCCCCCCATAAAATGTTCCATACAGAATACTGGCCCCCATAAAATGCTCCATACAGAATACTGGACCCCATATAATGCTCCATACAGAATACTGGCCCCCATATAACACCCCATACAGAATACTGGCCCCCATATAAGACCCCATACGGAAAACTGGCCCCCATATAACGCTCCATACAGAATACTGACCTCCATATAACGCCCCATACAGAATACTGGCCCCCATATAACACTCCATACGGAATACTGGCCCCCATATAACACTCCATACAGAATACTGGCCCCCATATAATGCTACATACAGGATACTGGCCCCCATATAACGCTCCATACAGGAGACTGCCCCCCATAAAATGCTCCATACAGAATACTGGCCCCCATAAAATGCTCCATACAGAATACTGGCCCCCATATAATGCTACATACAGGATACTGGCCCCCATATAACGCTCCATACAGGAGACTGCCCCCCATAAAATGCTCCATACGGAATACTGGCCCCCATAAAATACTCCATACAGGATACTGGACCCCATATAATGCTCCATACAGAATACTGGACCCCATATAACGCTCCATACAGGATACTGGTCCCCATATAACGCTCCATACAGGACACTGGCCCCCATATAACGCTCCATACAAGACACTGGCCCCCATAAAATGCTCCATACAGGAGACTGCCCCCCATATAACGCTCCATACAGGATACTGGCCCCCATATAATGCCCCATACAGGATACTGGCCCCCATATAACGCTCCATACAGGACACTGGCCCCCATATAACGCTCCATACAGAATACTGGCCCCCATATAAGGCTCCATACAGGACACTGGCCCCCATATAACGCTCCATACAGGATACTGGCCCCCATATAACGCTCCATACAGGACACTGGCCCCCATATAATGCTCCATACAGAATACTGGCCCCCATATAAGGCTCCATACATGACACTGGCCCCCATATAACGCTCCATACAGAATACTGGCCCCCATATAAGGCTCCATACAGGACACTGGCCCCCATATAGCGCTCCATACAGGACACTGGCCCCCATATAACGCTCCATACAGAATACTGGCCCCCATATAACGCTCCATACAGGATTCTGGCCCCCATATAATGCTCCATACAGGATACTGGCCCCCATATAACGCTCCATACAGAATACTGGTCCCCATATAACGCTCCATACAGAATACTGGCCTCCATATAAGGCCCCATACAGAATACTGGCCCCCATACAAGGCCCCATACGGAATACTGGCCCCCATATAACGCTCCATACAGAATACTGACCTCCATATAACGCCCCATACAGAATACTGGCCCCCATATAACACTCCATACGGAATACTGGCCCCCATATAACACTCCATACAGAATACTGGCCCCCATATAATGCTACATACAGGATACTGGCCCCCATATAACGCTCCATACAGGAGACTGCCCCCCATAAAATGCTCCATACGGAATACTGGTCCCCATAAAATACTCCATACAGGATACTGGTCCTATATAACGCTCCATACAGGATACTGGCACCCATATAACACTCTATACGGAATACTGGCCCCCATATAACACTCCATACAGAATACTGGCCCCCATATAATGCTACATACAGGATACTGGCCCCCATATAACGCTCCATACAGGAGACTGCCCCCCATAAAATGCTCCATACGGAATACTGGCCCCCATAAAATACTCCATACAGGATACTGGTCCTATATAACGCTCCATACAGGATACTGGCACCCATATAATGCTCCATACAGAATACTGGACCCCATATAACGCTCCATACAGGATACTGGTCCCCATATAACGCTCCATACAGGACACTGGCCCCCATATAACGCTCCATACAGGACACTGGCCCCCATAAAATGCTCCATACAGGAGACTGCCCCCCATATAACGCTCCATACAGGATACTGGCCCCCATATAATGCTCCATACAGGATACTGGCCCCCATATAACGCTCCATACAGGACACTGGCCCCCATATAACGCTCCATACAGAATACTGGCCCCCATATAAGGCTCCATACAGGACACTGGCCCCCATATAACACTCCATACAGGATACTGGCCCCCATATAACGCTCCATACAGGACACTGGCCCCCATATAACGCTCCATACAGAATACTGGCCCCCATATAAGGCTCCATACAGGACACTGGCCCCCATATAACGCTCCATACAGAATACTGGCCCCCATATAAGGCTCCATACAGAATACTGGCCCCCATATAACACCCCATACAGAATACTGGCCCCCATATAAGGCCCCATACGGAAAACTGGCCCCCATATAACGCTCCATACAGAATACTGACCTCCATATAACGCCCCATACAGAATACTGGCCCCCATATAACACTCCATACGGAATACTGGCCCCCATATAACACTCCATACAGAATACTGGCCCCCATATAATGCTACATACAGGATACTGGCCCCCATATAACGCTCCATACAGGAGACTGCCCCCCATAAAATGCTCCATACGGAATACTGGCCCCCATAAAATACTCCATACAGGATACTGGTCCTATATAACGCTCCATACAGGATACTGGCACCCATATAATGCTCCATACAGAATACTGGACCCCATATAACGCTCCATACAGGATACTGGTCCCCATATAACGCTCCATACAGGACACTGGCCCCCATATAACGCTCCATACAGGACACTGGCCCCCATAAAATGCTCCATACAGGAGACTGCCCCCCATATAACGCTCCATACAGGATACTGGCCCCCATAAAATGCTCCATACAGGAGACTGCCCCCCATAAAATGTTCCATACAGAATACTGGCCCCCATAAAATGCTCCATACAGAATACTGGACCCCATATAATGCTCCATACAGAATACTGGCCCCCATATAACACCCCATACAGAATACTGGCCCCCATATAAGACCCCATACGGAAAACTGGCCCCCATATAACGCTCCATACAGAATACTGACCTCCATATAACGCCCCATACAGAATACTGGCCCCCATATAACACTCCATACGGAATACTGGCCCCCATATAACACTCCATACAGAATACTGGCCCCCATATAATGCTACATACAGGATACTGGCCCCCATATAACGCTCCATACAGGAGACTGCCCCCCATAAAATGCTCCATACAGAATACTGGCCCCCATAAAATGCTCCATACAGAATACTGGCCCCCATATAATGCTACATACAGGATACTGGCCCCCATATAACGCTCCATACAGGAGACTGCCCCCCATAAAATGCTCCATACGGAATACTGGCCCCCATAAAATACTCCATACAGGATACTGGACCCCATATAATGCTCCATACAGAATACTGGACCCCATATAACGCTCCATACAGGATACTGGTCCCCATATAACGCTCCATACAGGACACTGGCCCCCATATAACGCTCCATACAAGACACTGGCCCCCATAAAATGCTCCATACAGGAGACTGCCCCCCATATAACGCTCCATACAGGATACTGGCCCCCATATAATGCCCCATACAGGATACTGGCCCCCATATAACGCTCCATACAGGACACTGGCCCCCATATAACGCTCCATACAGAATACTGGCCCCCATATAAGGCTCCATACAGGACACTGGCCCCCATATAACGCTCCATACAGGATACTGGCCCCCATATAACGCTCCATACAGGACACTGGCCCCCATATAATGCTCCATACAGAATACTGGCCCCCATATAAGGCTCCATACATGACACTGGCCCCCATATAACGCTCCATACAGAATACTGGCCCCCATATAAGGCTCCATACAGGACACTGGCCCCCATATAACGCTCCATACAGGACACTGGCCCCCATATAACGCTCCATACAGAATACTGGCCCCCATATAACGCTCCATACAGGATTCTGGCCCCCATATAATGCTCCATACAGGATACTGGCCCCCATATAACGCTCCATACAGAATACTGGTCCCCATATAACGCTCCATACAGAATACTGGCCTCCATATAAGGCCCCATACAGAATACTGGCCCCCTACAAGGCCCCATACGGAATACTGGCCCCCATATAACGCTCCATACAGAATACTGACCTCCATATAACGCCCCATACAGAATACTGGCCCCCATATAACACTCCATACGGAATACTGGCCCCCATATAACACTCCATACAGAATACTGGCCCCCATATAATGCTACATACAGGATACTGGCCCCCATATAATGCTCCATACAGGAGACTGCCCCCCATAAAATGCTCCATACGGAATACTGGTCCCCATAAAATACTCCATACAGGATACTGGTCCTATATAACGCTCCATACAGGATACTGGCACCCATATAACACTCTATACGGAATACTGGCCCCCATATAACACTCCATACAGAATACTGGCCCCCATATAATGCTACATACAGGATACTGGCCCCCATATAACGCTCCATACAGGAGACTGCCCCCCATAAAATGCTCCATACGGAATACTGGCCCCCATAAAATACTCCATACAGGATACTGGTCCTATATAACGCTCCATACAGGATACTGGCACCCATATAATGCTCCATACAGAATACTGGACCCCATATAACGCTCCATACAGGATACTGGTCCCCATATAACGCTCCATACAGGACACTGGCCCCCATATAACGCTCCATACAGGACACTGGCCCCCATAAAATGCTCCATACAGGAGACTGCCCCCCATATAACGCTCCATACAGGATACTGGCCCCCATATAATGCTCCATACAGGATACTGGCCCCCATATAACGCTCCATACAGGACACTGGCCCCCATATAACGCTCCATACAGAATACTGGCCCCCATATAAGGCTCCATACAGGACACTGGCCCCATATAACACTCCATACAGGATACTGGCCCCCATATAACGCTCCATACAGGACACTGGCCCCCATATAACGCTCCATACAGAATACTGGCCCCCATATAAGGCTCCATACAGGACACTGGCCCCCATATAACGCTCCATACAGAATACTGGCCCCCATATAAGGCTCCATACAGAATACTGGCCCCCATATAACACCCCATACAGAATACTGGCCCCCATATAAGGCCCCATACGGAAAACTGGCCCCCATATAACGCTCCATACAGAATACTGACCTCCATATAACGCCCCATACAGAATACTGGCCCCCATATAACACTCCATACGGAATACTAGCCCCCATATAACACTCCATACAGAATACTGGCCCCCATATAATGCTACATACAGGATACTGGCCCCCATATAACGCTCCATACAGGAGACTGCCCCCCATAAAATGCTCCATACGGAATACTGGCCCCCATAAAATACTCCATACAGGATACTGGTCCTATATAACGCTCCATACAGGATACTGGCACCCATATAATGCTCCATACAGAATACTGGACCCCATATAACGCTCCATACAGGATACTGGTCCCCATATAACGCTCCATACAGGACACTGGCCCCCATATAACGCTCCATACAGGACACTGGCCCCCATAAAATGCTCCATACAGGAGACTGCCCCCCATATAACGCTCCATACAGGATACTGGCCCCCATATAATGCCCCATACAGGATACTGGCCCCCATATAATGCCCCATACAGGATACTGGCCCTCATATAACGCTCCATACAGGACACTGGCCCCCATATAACGCTCCATACAGAATACTGGCCCCCATATAAGGCTCCATACAGGACACTGGCCCCCATATAACGCTCCATACAGGATACTGGCCCCCATATAACGCTCCATACAGGACACTGGCCCCCATATAACGCTCCATACAGAATACTGGCCCCCATATAAGGCTCCATACAGGACACTGGCCCCCATATAACGCTCCATACAGAATACTGGCCCCCATATAAGGCTCCATACAGGACACTGGCCCCCATATAACGCTCCATACAGGACACTGGCCCCCATATAACGCTCCATACAGAATACTGGCCCCCATATAACGCTCCATACAGGATACTGGCCCCCATATAATGCTCCATACAGGATACTGGCCCCCATATAACGCTCCATACAGAATACTGGCCCCCATATAACGCTCCATACAGAATACTGGCCTCCATATAAGGCCCCATACAGAATACTGGCCCCCATATAAGGCCCCATACGGAATACTGGCCCCCATATAACGCTCCATACAGAATACTGACCTCCATATAACGCCCCATACAGAATACTGGCCCCCATATAACACTCCATACGGAATACTGGCCCCCATATAACACTCCATACAGAATACTGGCCCCCATATAATGCTACATACAGGATACTGGCCCCCATATAACGCTCCATACATTAGACTGCCACGCATAAAATGCTCCATACGGAATACTGGCCCCCATAAAATACTCCATACATTATACTGGTCCTATATAACGCTCCATACAGGATACTGGCACCCATATAACACTCCATACGGAATACTGGCCCCCATATAACACTCCATACAGAATACTGACCTCCATATAACGCCCCATACAGAATACTGGCCCCCATATAACACTCCATACGGAATACTGCCCCCCATATAACACTCCATACAGAATACTGGCCCCCATATAATGCTACATACAGGATACTGGCCCCCATATAACGCTCCATACAGGAGACTGCCCCCCATAAAATGCTCCATACGGAATACTGGCCCCCATAAAATACTCCATACAGGATACTGGTCCTATATAACGCTCCATACAGGATACTGGCACCCATATAATGCTCCATACAGAATACTGGACCCCATATAACGCTCCATACAGGATACTGGTCCCCATATAACGCTCCATACAGGACACTGGCCCCCATATAACGCTCCATACAGGACACTGGCCCCCATAAAATGCTCCATACAGGAGACTGCCCCCCATATAATGCTCCATACAGGATACTGGCCCCCATATAATGCTCCATACAGGATACTGGCCCCCATATAACGCTCCATACAGTACACTGGCCCCCATATAACGCTCCATACAGAATACTGGCCCCCATATAAGGCTCCATACAGGACACTGGCCCCCATATAACGCTCCATACAGAATACTGGCCCCCATATAAGGCTCCATACAGAATACTGGCCCCCATATAACACCCCATACAGAATACTGGCCCCCATATAAGGCCCCATACGGAAAACTGGCCCCCATATAACGCTCCATACAGAATACTGACCTCCATATAACGCCCCATACAGAATACTGGCCCCCATATAACACTCCATACGGAATACTGGCCCCCATATAACACTCCATACAGAATACTGGCCCCCATATAATGCTACATACAGGATACTGGCCCCCATATAACGCTCCATACAGGAGACTGCCCCCCATAAAATGCTCCATACGGAATACTGGCCCCCATAAAATACTCCATACAGGATACTGGTCCTATATAACGCTCCATACAGGATACTGGCACCCATATAATGCTCCATACAGAATACTGGACCCCATATAACGCTCCATACAGGATACTGGTCCCCATATAACGCTCCATACAGGACACTGGCCCCCATATAACGCTCCATACAGGACACTGGCCCCCATAAAATGCTCCATACAGGAGACTGCCCCCCATATAACGCTCCATACAGGATACTGGCCCCCATAAAATGCTCCATACAGGAGACTGCCCCCCATAAAATGTTCCATACAGAATACTGGCCCCCATAAAATGCTCCATACAGAATACTGGACCCCATATAATGCTCCATACAGAATACTGGCCCCCATATAACACCCCATACAGAATACTGGCCCCCATATAAGACCCCATACGGAAAACTGGCCCCCATATAACGCTCCATACAGAATACTGACCTCCATATAACGCCCCATACAGAATACTGGCCCCCATATAACACTCCATACGGAATACTGGCCCCCATATAACACTCCATACAGAATACTGGCCCCCATATAATGCTACATACAGGATACTGGCCCCCATATAACGCTCCATACAGGAGACTGCCCCCCATAAAATGCTCCATACAGAATACTGGCCCCCATAAAATGCTCCATACAGAATACTGGCCCCCATATAATGCTACATACAGGATACTGGCCCCCATATAACGCTCCATGCAGGAGACTGCCCCCCATAAAATGCTCCATACGGAATACTGGCCCCCATAAAATACTCCATACAGGATACTGGACCCCATATAATGCTCCATACAGAATACTGGACCCCATATAACGCTCCATACAGGATACTGGTCCCCATATAACGCTCCATACAGGACACTGGCCCCCATATAACGCTCCATACAAGACACTGGCCCCCATAAAATGCTCCATACAGGAGACTGCCCCCCATATAACGCTCCATACAGGATACTGGCCCCCATATAATGCCCCATACAGGATACTGGCCCCCATATAACGCTCCATACAGGACACTGGCCCCCATATAATGCTCCATACAGAATACTGGCCCCCATATAAGGCTCCATACAGGACACTGGCCCCCATATAACGCTCCATACAGGATACTGGCCCCCATATAACGCTCCATACAGGACACTGGCCCCCATATAATGCTCCATACAGAATACTGGCCCCCATATAAGGCTCCATACATGACACTGGCCCCCATATAACGCTCCATACAGAATACTGGCCCCCATATAAGGCTCCATACAGGACACTGGCCCCCATATAACGCTCCATACAGGACACTGGCCCCCATATAACGCTCCATACAGAATACTGGCCCCCATATAACGCTCCATACAGGATTCTGGCCCCCATATAATGCTCCATACAGGATACTGGCCCCCATATAACGCTCCATACAGAATACTGGTCCCCATATAACGCTCCATACAGAATACTGGCCTCCATATAAGGCCCCATACAGAATACTGGCCCCCATACAAGGCCCCATACGGAATACTGGCCCCCATATAACGCTCCATACAGAATACTGACCTCCATATAACGCCCCATACAGAATACTGGCCCCCATATAACACTCCATACGGAATACTGGCCCCCATATAATGCTACATACAGGATACTGGCCCCCATATAATGCTCCATACAGGAGACTGCCCCCCATAAAATGCTCCATACGGAATACTGGTCCCCATAAAATACTCCATACAGGATACTGGTCCTATATAACGCTCCATACAGGATACTGGCACCCATATAACACTCTATACGGAATACTGGCCCCCATATAACACTCCATACAGAATACTGGCCCCCATATAATGCTACATACAGGATACTGGCCCCCATATAACGCTCCATACAGGAGACTGCCCCCCATAAAATGCTCCATACGGAATACTGGCCCCCATAAAATACTCCATACAGGATACTGGTCCTATATAACGCTCCATACAGGATACTGGCACCCATATAATGCTCCATACAGAATACTGGACCCCATATAACGCTCCATACAGGATACTGGTCCCCATATAACGCTCCATACAGGACACTGGCCCCCATATAACGCTCCATACAGGACACTGGCCCCCATAAAATGCTCCATACAGGAGACTGCCCCCCATATAACGCTCCATACAGGATACTGGCCCCCATATAATGCTCCATACAGGATACTGGCCCCCATATAACGCTCCATACAGGACACTGGCCCCCATATAACGCTCCATACAGAATACTGGCCCCCATATAAGGCTCCATACAGGACACTGGCCCCATATAACACTCCATACAGGATACTGGCCCCCATATAACGCTCCATACAGGACACTGGCCCCCATATAACGCTCCATACAGAATACTGGCCCCCATATAAGGCTCCATACAGGACACTGGCCCCCATATAACGCTCCATACAGAATACTGGCCCCCATATAAGGCTCCATACAGAATACTGGCCCCCATATAACACCCCATACAGAATACTGGCCCCCATATAAGGCCCCATACGGAAAACTGGCCCCCATATAACGCTCCATACAGAATACTGACCTCCATATAACGCCCCATACAGAATACTGGCCCCCATATAACACTCCATACGGAATACTAGCCCCCATATAACACTCCATACAGAATACTGGCCCCCATATAATGCTACATACAGGATACTGGCCCCCATATAACGCTCCATACAGGAGACTGCCCCCCATAAAATGCTCCATACGGAATACTGGCCCCCATAAAATACTCCATACAGGATACTGGTCCTATATAACGCTCCATACAGGATACTGGCACCCATATAATGCTCCATACAGAATACTGGACCCCATATAACGCTCCATACAGGATACTGGTCCCCATATAACGCTCCATACAGGACACTGGCCCCCATATAACGCTCCATACAGGACACTGGCCCCCATAAAATGCTCCATACAGGAGACTGCCCCCCATATAACGCTCCATACAGGATACTGGCACCCATATAATGCCCCATACAGGATACTGGCCCCCATATAATGCCCCATACAGGATACTGGCCCTCATATAACGCTCCATACAGGACACTGGCCCCCATATAACGCTCCATACAGAATACTGGCCCCCATATAAGGCTCCATACAGGACACTGGCCCCCATATAACGCTCCATACAGGATACTGGCCCCCATATAACGCTCCATACAGGACACTGGCCCCCATATAACGCTCCATACAGAATACTGGCCCCCATATAAGGCTCCATACAGGACACTGGCCCCCATATAACGCTCCATACAGAATACTGGCCCCCATATAAGGCTCCATACAGGACACTGGCCCCCATATAACGCTCCATACAGGACACTGGCCCCCATATAACGCTCCATACAGAATACTGGCCCCCATATAACGCTCCATACAGGATACTGGCCCCCATATAATGCTCCATACAGGATACTGGCCCCCATATAACGCTCCATACAGAATACTGGCCCCCATATAACGCTCCATACAGAATACTGGCCTCCATATAAGGCCCCATACAGAATACTGGCCCCCATATAAGGCCCCATACGGAATACTGGCCCCCATATAACGCTCCATACAGAATACTGACCTCCATATAACGCCCCATACAGAATACTGGCCCCCATATAACACTCCATACGGAATACTGGCCCCCATATAACACTCCATACAGAATACTGGCCCCCATATAATGCTACATACAGGATACTGGCCCCCATATAACGCTCCATACAGGAGACTGCCACGCATAAAATGCTCCATACGGAATACTGGCCCCCATAAAATACTCCATACAGGATACTGGTCCTATATAACGCTCCATACAGGATACTGGCACCCATATAACACTCCATACGGAATACTGGCCCCCATATAACACTCCATACAGAATACTGACCTCCATATAACGCCCCATACAGAATACTGGCCCCCATATAACACTCCATACGGAATACTGCCCCCCATATAACACTCCATACAGAATACTGGCCCCCATATAATGCTACATACAGGATACTGGCCCCCATATAACGCTCCATACAGGAGACTGCCCCCCATAAAATGCTCCATACGGAATACTGGCCCCCATAAAATACTCCATACAGGATACTGGTCCTATATAACGCTCCATACAGGATACTGGCACCCATATAATGCTCCATACAGAATACTGGACCCCATATAACGCTCCATACAGGATACTGGTCCCCATATAACGCTCCATACAGGACACTGGCCCCCATATAACGCTCCATACAGGACACTGGCCCCCATAAAATGCTCCATACAGGAGACTGCCCCCCATATAATGCTCCATACAGGATACTGGCCCCCATATAATGCTCCATACAGGATACTGGCCCCCATATAACGCTCCATACAGTACACTGGCCCCCATATAACGCTCCATACAGAATACTGGCCCCCATATAAGGCTCCATACAGGACACTGGCCCCCATATAACGCTCCATACAGGATACTGGCCCCCATATAACGCTCCATACAGGACACTGGCCCCCATATAACGCTCCATACAGAATACTGGCCCCCATATAAGGCTCCATACAGGACACTGGCCCCCATATAACGCTCCATACAGAATACTGGCCCCCATATTAGGCTCCATACAGGACACTGGCCCCCATATAACGCTCCATACAGGACACTGGCCCCCATATAACGCTCCATACAGAATACTGGCCCCCATATAACGCTCCATACAGGATACTGGCCCCCATATAATGCTCCATACAGGATACTGGCCCCCATATAACGCTCCATACAGAATACTGGCCCCCATATAACGCTCCATACAGAATACTGGCCTCCATATAACGCCCCATACAGAATACTGGCCCCCATATAAGGCCCCATACGGAATACTGGCCCCCATATAACGCTCCATACAGAATACTGACCTCCATATAACGCCCCATACAGAATACTGGCCCCCATATAACACTCCATACGGAATACTGGCCCCCATATAACACTCCATACGGAATACTGGCCCCCATATAATGCTACATACAGGATACTGGCCCCCATATAACGCTCCATACAGGAGACTGCCCCCCATAAAATGCTCCATACGAAATACTGGCCCCCATAAAATACTCCATACAGGATACTGGTCCTATATAACGCTCCATACAGGATACTGGCACCCATATAATGCTCCATACAGAATACTGGACCCCATATAACGCTCCATACAGGATACTGGTCCCCATATTACACTCCATACAGGACACTGGCCCCCATATAACGCTCCATACAGGACACTGGCCCCCATAAAATGCTCCATACAGGAGACTGCCCCCCATATAATGCTCCATACAGGATACTGGCCCCCATATAATGCTCCATACAGGATACTGGCCCCCATATAACGCTCCATACAGGACACTGGCCCCCATATAACGCTCCATACAGAATACTGGCCCCCATATAAGGCTCCATAGAGGACACTGGCCCCCATATAACGCTCCATACAGGATACTGGCCCCCATATAACGCTCCATGCAGGACACTGGCCCCCATATAACGCTCCATACAGAATACTGGCCCCCATATAAGGCTCCATACAGGACACTGGCCCCCATATAACGCTCCATACAGAATACTGGCCCCCATATAAGGCTCCATACAGGACACTGGCCCCCATATAACGCTCCATACAGGACACTTGGCCCCATATAACGCTCCATACAGAATACTGGCCCCCATATAACGCTCCATACAGGATACTGGCCCCCATATAATGCTCCATACAGGATACTGGCCCCCATATAACGCTCCATACAGAATACTGGCCCCCATATAACGCTCCATACAGAATACTGGCCTCCATATAACGCCCCATACAGAATACTGGCCCCCATATAAGGCCCCATACGGAATACTGGCCCCCATATAACGCTCCATACAGAATACTGACCTCCATATAACGCCACATACAGAATACTGGCCCCCATATAACACTCCATACGCAATACTGGCCCCCATATAACACTCCATACAGAATACTGGCCCCCATATAATGCTACATACAGGATACTGGCCCCCATATAACGCTCCATACAGGAGACTGCCCCCCATAAAATGCTCCATACGGAATACTGGCCCCCATAAAATACTCCATACAGGATACTGGTCCTATATAACGCTTTATACAGGATACTGGCACCCATATAATGCTCCATACAGAATACTGGACCCCATATAACGCTCCATACAGGATACTGGTCCCCATATAACGCTCCATATAGGACACTGGCCCCCATATAATGCTCCATACAGGACACTGGCCCCCATAAAATGCTCCATACAGGAGACTGCCCCCATATAACGCTCCATACAGGATACTGGCCCCCATATAATGCTCCATACAGGATACTGGCCCCCATATAACGCTCCATACAGGACACTGGCCCCCATATAACGCTCCATACAGAATACTGGCCCCCATATAAGGCTCCATACAGGACACTGGCCCCCATATAACGCTCCATACAGGATACTGGCCCCCATATAACGCTCCATACAGGACACTGGCCCCCATATAACGCTCCATACAGAATACTGGCCCCCATATAAGGCTCCATACAGGACACTGGCCCCCATATAACGCTCCATACAGAATACTGGCCCCCATATAAGGCTCCATACAGGACACTGGCCCCCATATAACGCTCCATACAGGACACTGGCCCCCATATAACGCTCCATACAGAATACTGGCCCCCATATAATGCTCCATACAGGATACTGGCCCCCATATAATGCTCCATACGGGATACTGGCCCCCATATAACGCTCCATACAGAATACTGGCCCCCATATAACGCTCCATACAGAATACTGGCCTCCTTATAACGCCCCATACAGAATACTGGCCCCCATATAAGGCCCCATACGGAATACTGGCCCCCATATAACGCTCCATACAGAATACTGACCTCCATACAACGCCCCATACAGAATACTGGCCCCCATATAACACTCCATACGGAATACTGGCCCCCATATAACACTCCATACAGAATACTGGCCCCCATATAACGCTCCGTACAGGATACTGGCCCCCATATAACGCTCCATACAAAATACTGGCCCCCATATAACGTTCCATACAGTATACTGGCCCCCATATAACTCTCCATACAGGACACTGGCCCCCATATAACGCTCCATACAGAATACTGGCCCCCATATAACGCTCCATACAGGATACTGGCCCCCATATAACGCTTCACACAGAATACTGGCCCCCATATAACGCTCCATACAGGATACTGGCCCCCATATAACGCTCCATACAGGATACTGGCCCCCATATAACGCTCCATACAGGATACTGGCCCCCATATAACGCTCCATACAGAATACTGGCCTCCATATAACGCCCCATACAGAATACTGGCCCCCATATAAGGCCCCATACGGAATACTGGCCCCCATATAACGCTCCATACAGAATACTGACCTCCATATAACGCCCCATACAGAATACTGGCCCCCATATAACACTCCATACGGAATACTGGCCCCCATATAACACTCCATACAGAATACTGGCCCCCATATAACGCTCCATACAGGATACTGGCCCCCATATAACGCTCCATACAAAATACTGGCCCCCATATAACGTTCCATACAGTATACTGGCCCCCATATAACGCTCCATACAGGATACTGGCCCCCATATAACGCTCCATACAGAATACTGGCCCCAATATAACGTTCCATACAGTATAGTGGCCCCCATATAACGCTCCATACAGGATACTGGCCCCCATATAACGCTCCATACAGAATACTGGCCCCCATATAACGCTCCATACAAGATACTGGCCCCCATATAACGCTCCATACAGAATACTGGCTCCCATATAACACTGCATACAGGAAACTGGCCCCCATATACCGCTCCATACAGAATACTGGTCCCCATAAAACGCTCCATACAGAATACTGGCCCCCATATAACGCTCCGTGCGGAATACTGGCCCCCATATAACGCTCCATACAGAATACTGGCCCCCATATAACACTCCATACAGAATACTGGCCCCCATAAAACGCTCCATGCAGAATATTGGCCCCCATATAACGCTCCATACAGGATACTGGCCCCCATATAACGCTCCGTACGGAATACTGGCCCCCATATAACACTGCATACAGGATACTGGCCCCCATAAAATGCTCCATACAGAATACTGGACCCCATATAATGCTCCATACAGAATACTGGCCCCCATATAACACCCCATACAGAATACTGGCCCCCATATAAGGCCCCATACGGAATACTGGCCCCCATATAACGCTCCATACAGAATACTGACCTCCATATAACGCCCCATACAGAATACTGGCCCCCATATAACACTGTTATGTTCTGCTACCAAAGCTAAGGAAAGAGAGGAGATCTGTCCCTACTATAAGACTCAGCTGAATCCCTACGATGTAACAGGGAACCTGATCCTGCGATCAGACCTGCTAAAGTCCTAATCTAGTCTGTACGGAGACCTATAGATTTGGGGAGGGAATCCCTACAAGTACTAAGGACTGGGAGGAATATGGGACACCTCCTAACAGAAATAGCAGCAGACAGACGAACAAACAAAATAGATAGAACCTAGAGGTCCGTAGACCAAGCAAACTAACAGAGTTAGATACAGAGCACAGGCTAGCTAGAAAGTAGATATACAATGAAGTCCAGCAAAGCCAGAAGGGCGGAGCAGGATTAAATAGGCCAACAAGGTCATGTGACCAGCAAAGGAAAAAAAACCTAACAGCAAGGTTCTAACAGTACCCCCCCTTCTAAGAGGATCCTCCGGATCCCCTAGGACCAGGCTTATCAGGAAATCTCCTGTGAAACACTCTGATAAGTCTGGACGCGGAAACATCATCTGACCTCACCCAAGAGTTATCCTCGGGTCCGAAACCTTTCCAGGCCACAAGATACTGCAAACTACCTCTATACCGTCTAGAGTCAAGGATGCGAGAAATTTCATATTCCCCGTCCTCCACCACCGGAGGAACAGAGGCAGAGGTGTCACCATCCGACACAACAGCTTTTTTTAACAGAGAGACATGAAAGACCGGATTAATTCTCCAGGAGGTAGGAACCTCCAACCTAACAGCAGATTGGTTGACAACCTGAAGCACCTTAAAGGGCCCTACAAACTTGGGACCCAATTTCTTAGAAGGAATCCTCAACCGCAGATTCCTAGAGGACAACCAAACCATGTCACCAACAGCGAACAAAACCTCCTGTCGTTTCCTATCAAAGTAGTCTTTAGATTTTCTGTTGGCCTCCTGAAGATTACCACGCACATCCGTCCAAACTCTTTCCAAATCACCGGAAAAATTCTCCTCCTCAGGCACGGCAGATCCCAACTTGGAGAACGACCCAAACGACGGATGTCTCCCAGAACAACAAAAAAAAGGCGAACAACCAGCAGAAGAAGATGTATGATTGTTCAGAGCAAATTCGGCAAGTGGCAGAAACTCAGACCACCCCTCTTGATTGTCTGCCACAAAACAACGCAAGAACTGCTCAACATCCTGGTTTTTCCTTTCTGTCTGGCCATTAGATTCAGGATGATATCCGGACGAAAACGACAAATGAATTCCCAACCTGTCACAAAAGGCACGCCAAAAACGAGCCACGAACTGAGGACCCCTATCAGAAACAATGTCAGTAGGAACGCCATGAAGTCTGACAATTTCCTTGACAAAGGCCTTAGCGAGAGTTTTAGCGCAGGGCAGTTTGACGAAGGGAACCAAGTGACACATCTTGCTAAAACGGTCCACGACCACCCAGATGACAGTAAAACCCTCAGAGGGGGGAAGGTCAGTTATAAAGTCCATAGCCAAATGTGTCCAAGGAGCACTGGGGACCTCCAAAGGACAAAGCAACCCCGCAGCAGGAGTATGTGAGGACTTAGATCTAGCACATATAGTACATTGGCGCACCCACTTAATGACTTCCTTCTGCCATCCAGGCCACCAAAAACTGCGACCCACCAGTCTCTTGGTCTCAGAGATTCCGGGATGACCTGCCAACCGAGATTCGTGACACTCAACAAACAAATCTCTCCTAAAGGTCCCAGGCACAAACAACTTCCCATGAGGAGTGTTAGATGGGGCATTCTCCTGAGCTTTAAGAATCTCATCTTCCAAAACGGAGTCTAAAGCAGCTATCACAACACCTTCTTGTAAAATGTTTTCCTCTTTCTCAGCACCGACTATGGGAGAAAAACTGCGAGACAAGGCATCCGCCTTAACATTCTTAGTACCAGGGATGTAAGTAACGGAGAAATTAAACCGCGAGAAAAACAGTGCCCACCTAGCCTGACGGGCATTCAGGCGCTTGGCAGCGTCAAGATATATCAGATTTTTATGATCCGTAAGAACCTGAACGGGAAATTCCGCACCTTCCAAGAAGTGGCGCCAGTGTTCAAATGCGAGTTTAATAGCCAATAATTCCCGATTACCAATATCGTAATTCAATTCAGTCTCCGAAAATTTTTTTGAAAAAAATGCACAGGGATGTAATCCATCCCCGTTATCCTGAGACAATACTGCGCCAACCCCCACAGAGGAAGCATCAACCTCAACCAAAAACGGCCTAGTAACATCAGGCTGCATAAGGATGGGAGCAGAGGTGAACCTCTCCTTGAGATACACAAAAGCTTCAATGGCCTCAGAAGACCACTGAACCGCATCAGCACCTTTCCTGGTGAGATCAGTCAGAGGTTTGACAATACTAGAAAAATTTTTTATGAATTTTCTATAGTAATTGGCGAAACCCAAAAACCTCTGTATTGATTTCAAACCAATAGGCCTAGGCCATTCCTGCACAGCCTGAACCTTAACCGGATCCATCTCAAAACCTTTGCTGGAGATAATGTAGCCCAAAAAACTAATTCTCTGTACAGCGAACTCACATTTCTCCAGCTTAGCAAAAAGCGAATTGTCCATTAATAACTGTAATACCTCACGCACGCTCCGCCAATGAGACTCCAGATCTGGCGAATAAATCAAAATGTCATCCAAATACACAACCACATTTTTACCGATCAAAGGTCTAAGGATGTCATTAATCAGATTCTGAAAAAATGCAGGAGCATTAGTAAGACCAAAAGGCATAACCAGATTCTCAAAATGACCCACAGGAGTGTTAAAAACAGTCTTCCATTCATCACCCTCCTTCATGCGCAACAGATTGTATGCCCCCTTAAGGTCAATTTTAGAGAACCACTTGGCCCCCAATAACTGGTTAAACAGATCAGGAATCAATGGCAGTGGGTAAGGATTGCGTACCGTAATTTTGTTAATCTCACGAAAATCCAGACAAGGACGTAAACCGCCGTCCTTTTTTTTTACAAAAAAAAATCCAACCGCCACAGGAGACTTAGAGGGCCTAATGTGACCGGCGGCCAAACTTGTCTGTATGTATTCCTCCAAAGCCTTCCTCTCAGGAATAGTAAGGTTAAATAAACGACTTTTAGGAAGAGTCGCTCCAGGGACAAATTCAATAGAACAATCATAGTCTCTATGGGGAGGCAAAACCTGCGATTCTTTCTCAGAAAAAACTCTCCAAAAATCCTGAATAGGAACAGGCAATTCTCCCCTATCCAAAGCTGCAATACGCCCGTTACAACACTTGTCATAACATTTATGGCTCCAGGATTTAATTTCACTGGTAGACCAATCCAGTACAGGATTGTGAAATTTTAACCAGGGCAAACCCAATATTACTGGAGAAGGCAAGTTATTCAACACTACCAAATCCAATTTCTCATGGTGAACACCATTAATAGTGAGAGGAAATTCACTGACCTTGAGAGTAATATTCTTCAAAGGGGAGCCATCCACAGAAACCACAGCAATGGGGAATGATAAAGGTTCAGGTTTTAAATTGAGTTTTTCCACGAATCCCCCATCAATAACATTCAGTGTAGACCCGCAATCAACAAACACCCGAAATTCCATTAATTTTTCCTGAGCAATCGTGGAAGCAGCTAAAAATATACCCTTGGAATTTAAACAGGCAATACGGGCGTGACTGACCATTTTTTTTTCTTTCTTCATACGAAGCTCACAGCCTTTAATCAAATGACCAGATTTTCCACAATAGAAACACAAGCCTTCTGAAAAACGACGGTGTTTTTCTTGAGAGCGAGGTGCCACCGATCCAATCTCCATCGGTTCACCACTGTTAGTACACACATTATCAGAAACTGACATAGCAGAGGATTTGCTCTCATTAACCCTAGCACGCAGTCTTCTGTCCACCCGTATAGCTAATTGCATAGCCTGTTGCAAATCCTCAGGTGTAGGATAAGCAATTAGCAGGTCTTTAACCTTTTCACTGAGCCCAGCAAGAAATAGACTTTTCAGAGCAGAATCGTTCCACCCTGTTTGAGTGGACCAACGACGAAAATGTGTACAATATTTTTCCATATTACCTGATCCTTGTTTTAAACGTCTCAACTCAGTCTCAGCTGATGCCACACGGTCAGGATCATCATATAATAGTCCTAAAGCAGAAAAAAAACTATCCACTGATCTGAAGCATGTATCACTAGGTTGCAAAGAAAAGGCCCACTCCTGAGGCTCTTTGCGCAAAAGTGACATTATGAACCCTACGCGCTGGGATTCATCCCCAGAGGACTTGGGTCTCAAACGAAAATACAATAAGCAAGCATTTTTAAATGAAAAAAATTCTCGATGTTCACCAAAAAATAAATCCGGCAAACATACCTTAGGCTCCAAGAAATATGCTCCAGGACAGTTACTCACGTGCTGACGGAGCTCGGCCACTTCCAGAGAGAGTCCCTGCAGGTGTTTAGCCAAATCCTGAACCGACACCATGATGGAACAAAAAAAAAATCTTTCCTTAGAGAATTTACTGGCTGGACTTACTGTTATGTTCTGCTACCAAAGCTAAGGAAAGAGAGGAGATCTGTCCCTACTATAAGACTCAGCTGAATCCCTACGATGTAACAGGGAACCTGATCCTGCGATCAGACCTGCTAAAGTCCTAATCTAGTCTGTACGGAGACCTATAGATTTGGGGAGGGAATCCCTACAAGTACTAAGGACTGGGAGGAATATGGGACACCTCCTAACAGAAATAGCAGCAGACAGACGAACAAACAAAATAGATAGAACCTAGAGGTCCGTAGACCAAGCAAACTAACAGAGTTAGATACAGAGCACAGGCTAGCTAGAAAGTAGATATACAATGAAGTCCAGCAAAGCCAGAAGGGCGGAGCAGGATTAAATAGGCCAACAAGGTCATGTGACCAGCAAAGGAAAAAAAACCTAACAGCAAGGTTCTAACAAACACTCCATACGGAATACTGGCCCCCATATAACACTCCATACAGAATACTGGCCCCCATATAATGCTACATACAGGATACTGGCCCCCATATAACGCTCCATACAGGAGACTGCCCCCCATAAAATGCTCCATACGGAATACTGGCCCCCATAAAATACTCCATACAGGATACTGGTCCTGTATAACGCTCCATACAGGATACTGGCACCCATATAATGCTCCATACAGAATACTGGACCCCATATAACGCTCCATACAGAATACTGGTCCCCATATAACGCTCCATACAGGACACTGGCCCCCATATAACGCTCCATACAGGACACTGGCCCCCATAAAATGCTCCATACAGGAGATTGCCCCCGATATAACGCTCCATACAGGATACTGGCCCCCATATAATGCTCCAGACAGGATACTGGCCCCCATATAACGCTCCATACAGAATACTGGCCCCCATATAAGGCTCCATACAGGACACTGGCCCCCATATAACGCTCCATACAGGATACTGGCCCCCATATAACACTCCATACAGAATACTGGCCCCCATATAAGGCTCCATACAGGACACTGGCCCCCATATAACGCTCCATACAGGATACTGGCCCCCATATAACGCTCCATACAGGACACTGGCACCCATATAACGCTCCATACAGAATACTGGCCCCCATAAAAGGCTCCATACAGGACACTGGCCCCCATATAACGCTCCATACAGAATACTGGCCCCCATATAAGGCTCCATACAGGACACTGGCCCCCATATAACGCTCCACACAGGACACTGGCCCCCATATAACGCTCCATACAGAATACTGGTCCCCATATAACGCTCCATACAGGATACTGGCCCCCATATAATGCTCCATACAGGATACTGGCCCCCATATAATGCTCAATACAGAATACTGGCCCCCATATAACGCTCCATACAGAATACTGGCCTCCATATAACGCCCCATACAGAATACTGGCCCCCATATAAGGCCCCATACGGAATACTGGCCCCCATATAACGCTCCATACAGAATACTGACCTCCATATAACGCCCCTTACAGAATACTGGCCCCCATATAACACTCCATACGGAATACTGGCCCCCATATAACACTCCATACAGAATACTGGCCCCCATATAATGCTACATACAGGATACTGGCCCCCATATATCGCTCCATACAGGAGACTGCCCCCCATAAAATGCTCCATACGGAATACTGGCCCCCATAAAATACTCTATACAGAATACTGGTCTTATATAACGCTCCATACAGGATACTGGCACCCATATAATGCTCCATACAGAATGCTGGACCCCATATAACTCTCCATACAGGATACTGGTCCCCATATAACGCTCCATACAGGACACTGGCCCCCATATAACGCTCCATACAGGACACTGGCCCCCATAAAATGCTCCATACAGGAGACTGCCCCCCATATAACGCTCCATACAGGATACTGGCCCCCATATAATGCTCCATACAGGATACTGGCCCCCATATAACGCTCCATACAGGACACTGGCCCCCATATAACGCTCCATACAGAATACTGGCCCCCATATAAGGCTCCATACAGGACACTGGCCCCCATATAACGCTCCATACAGGATACTGGCCCCCATATAACGCTCCATACAGGACACTGGCCCCCATAAAATGCTCCATACAGGAGACTGCCCCCCATATAACGCTCCATACAGGATACTGGCCCCCATATAACGCTCCATACAGGACACTGGCCCCCATATAACGCTCCATACAGGACACTGGCCCCCATAAAATGCTCCATACAGGAGACTGCCCCCCATATAACGCTCCATACAGGATACTGGCCCCCATATAATGCCCCATACAGGATACTGGCCCCCATATAATGCCCCATACAGGATACTGGCCCTCATATAACGCTCCATACAGGACACTGGCCCCCATATAACGCTCCATACAGAATACTGGCCCCCATATAAGGCTCCATACAGGACACTGGTCCCCATATAACGCTCCATACAGGATACTGGCCCCCATATAACGCTCCATACAGGACACTGGCCCCCATATAACGCTCCATACAGAATACTGGCCCCCATATAAGGCTCCATACAGGACACTGGCCCCCATATAACGCTTCATACAGAATACTGGCCCCCATATAAGGCTCCATACAGGACACTGGCCCCCATATAACGCTCCATACAGGACACTGGCCCCCATATAACGCTCCATACAGAATACTGGCCCCCATATAACGCTCCATACAGGATACTGGCCCCCATATAATGCTCCATACAGGATACTGGCCCCCATATAACGCTCCATACAGAATACTGGCCCCCATATAACGCTCCATACAGAATACTGGGCTCCATATAAGGCCCCATACAGAATACTGGCCCCCATATAAGGCCCCATACGGAATACTGGCCCCCATATAACGCTCCATACAGAATACTGACCTCCATATAACGCCCCATACAGAATACTGGCCCCCATATAACACTCCATACGGAATACTGGCCCCCATATAACACTCCATACAGAATACTGGCCCCCATATAATGCTACATACAGGATACTGGCCCCCATATAACGCTCCATACAGGAGACTGCCACGCATAAAATGCTCCATACGGAATACTGGCCCCCATAAAATACTCCATACAGGATACTGGTCCTATATAACGCTCCATACAGGATACTGGCACCCATATAACACTCCATACGGAATACTGGCCCCCATATAACACTCCATACAGAATACTGACCTCCATATAACGCCCCATACAGAATACTGGCCCCCATATAACACTCCATACGGAATACTGCCCCCCATATAACACTCCATACAGAATACTGGCCCCCATATAATGCTACATACAGGATACTGGCCCCCATATAACGCTCCATACAGGAGACTGCCCCCCATAAAATGCTCCATACGGAATACTGGCCCCCATAAAATACTCCATACAGGATACTGGTCCTATATAACGCTCCATACAGGATACTGGCACCCATATAATGCTCCATACAGAATACTGGACCCCATATAACGCTCCATACAGGATACTGGTCCCCATATAACGCTCCATACAGGACACTGGCCCCCATATAACGCTCCATACAGGACACTGGCCCCCATAAAATGCTCCATACAGGAGACTGCCCCCCATATAATGCTCCATACAGGATACTGGCCCCCATATAATGCTCCATACAGGATACTGGCCCCCATATAACGCTCCATACAGGACACTGGCCCCCATATAACGCTCCATACAGAATACTGGCCCCCATATAAGGCTCCATACAGGACACTGGCCCCCATATAACGCTCCATACAGGATACTGGCCCCCATATAACGCTCCATACAGGACACTGGCCCCCATATAACGCTCCATACAGAATACTGGCCCCCATATAAGGCTCCATACAGGACACTGGCCCCCATATAACGCTCCTTACAGAATACTGGCCCCCATATAAGGCTCCATACAGGACACTGGCCCCCATATAACGCTCCATACAGGACACTGGCCCCCATATAACGCTCCATACAGAATACTGGCCCCCATATAACGCTCCATACAGGATACTGGCCCCCATATAATGCTCCATACAGGATACTGGCCCCCATATAACGCTCCATACAGAATACTGGCCCCCATATAACGCTCCATACAGAATACTGGCCTCCATATAACGCCCCATACAGAATACTGGCCCCCATATAAGGCCCCATACGGAATACTGGCCCCCATATAACGCTCCATACAGAATACTGACCTCCATATAACGCCCCATACAGAATACTGGCCCCCATATAACACTCCATACGGAATACTGGCCCCCATATAACACTCCATACGGAATACTGGCCCCCATATAATGCTACATACAGGATACTGGCCCCCATATAACGCTCCATACAGGAGACTGCCCCCCATAAAATGCTCCATACGAAATACTGGCCCCCATAAAATACTCCATACAGGATACTGGTCCTATATAACGCTCCATACAGGATACTGGCACCCATATAATGCTCCATACAGAATACTGGACCCCATATAACGCTCCATACAGGATACTGGTCCCCATATTACACTCCATACAGGACACTGGCCCCCATATAACGCTCCATACAGGACACTGGCCCCCATAAAATGCTCCATACAGGAGACTGCCCCCCATATAATGCTCCATACAGGATACTGGCCCCCATATAATGCTCCATACAGGATACTGGCCCCCATATAACGCTCCATACAGGACACTGGCCCCCATATAACGCTCCATACAGAATACTGGCCCCCATATAAGGCTCCATAGAGGACACTGGCCCCCATATAACGCTCCATACAGGATACTGGCCCCCATATAACGCTCCATGCAGGACACTGGCCCCCATATAACGCTCCATACAGAATACTGGCCCCCATATAAGGCTCCATACAGGACACTGGCCCCCATATAACGCTCCATACAGAATACTGGCCCCCATATAAGGCTCCATACAGGACACTGGCCCCCATATAACGCTCCATACAGGACACTGGGCCCCATATAACGCTCCATACAGAATACTGGCCCCCATATAACGCTCCATACAGGATACTGGCCCCCATATAATGCTCCATACAGGATACTGGCCCCCATATAACGCTCCATACAGAATACTGGCCCCCATATAACGCTCCATACAGAATACTGGCCTCCATATAACGCCCCATACAGAATACTGGCCCCCATATAAGGCCCCATACGGAATACTGGCCCCCATATAACGCTCCATACAGAATACTGACCTCCATATAACGCCACATACAGAATACTGGCCCCCATATAACACTCCATACGGAATACTGGCCCCCATATAACACTCCATACAGAATACTGGCCCCCATATAATGCTACATACAGGATACTGGCCCCCATATAACGCTCCATACAGGAGACTGCCCCCCATAAAATGCTCCATACGGAATACTGGCCCCCATAAAATACTCCATACAGGATACTGGTCCTATATAACGCTTTATACAGGATACTGGCACCCATATAATGCTCCATACAGAATACTGGACCCCATATAACGCTCCATACAGGATACTGGTCCCCATATAACGCTCCATACAGGACACTGGCCCCCATATAACGCTCCATACAGGACACTGGCCCCCATAAAATGCTCCATACAGGAGACTGCCCCCCATATAACGCTCCATACAGGATACTGGCCCCCATATAACGCTCCATACAGGACACTGGCCCCCATATAACGCTCCATACAGAATACTGGCCCCCATATAAGGCTCCATACAGGACACTGGCCCCCATATAACGCTCCATACAGGATACTGGCCCCCATATAACGCTCCATACAGGACACTGGCCCCCATATAACGCTCCATACAGAATACTGGCCCCCATATAAGGCTCCATACAGGACACTGGCCCCCATATAACGCTCCATACAGAATACTGGCCCCCATATAAGGCTCCATACAGGACACTGGCCCCCATATAACGCTCCATACAGGACACTGGCCCCCATATAACGCTCCATACAGAATACTGGCCCCCATATAATGCTCCATACAGGATACTGGCCCCCATATAATGCTCCATACGGGATACTGGCCCCCATATAACGCTCCATACAGAATACTGGCCCCCATATAACGCTCCATACAGAATACTGGCCTCCATATAACGCCCCATACAGAATACTGGCCCCCATATAAGGCCCCATACGGAATACTGGCCCCCATATAACGCTCCATACAGAATACTGACCTCCATATAACGCCCCATACAGAATACTGGCCCCCATATAACACTCCATACGGAATACTGGCCCCCATATAACACTCCATACAGAATACTGGCCCCCATATAACGCTCCATACAGGATACTGGCCCCCATATAACGCTCCATACAAAATACTGGCCCCCATATAACGTTCCATACAGTATACTGGCCCCCATATAACGCTCCATACAGGACACTGGCCCCCATATAACGCTCCATACAGAATACTGGCCCCCATATAACGCTCCATACAGGATACTGGCCCCCATATAACGCTTCACACAGAATACTGGCCCCCATATAACGCTCCATACAGGATACTGGCCCCCATATAACGCTCCATACAGGATACTGGCCCCCATATAACGCTCCATACAGGATACTGGCCCCCATATAACGCTCCATACAGAATACTGGCCTCCATATAACGCCCCATACAGAATACTGGCCCCCATATAAGGCCCCATACGGAATACTGGCCCCCATATAACGCTCCATACAGAATACTGACCTCCATATAACGCCCCATACAGAATACTGGCCCCCATATAACACTCCATACGGAATACTGGCCCCCATATAACACTCCATACAGAATACTGGCCCCCATATAACGCTCCATACAGGATACTGGCCCCCATATAACGCTCCATACAAAATACTGGCCCCCATATAACGTTCCATACAGTATACTGGCCCCCATATAACGCTCCATACAGGATACTGGCCCCCATATAACGCTCCATACAGAATACTGGCCCCCATATAACGTTCCATACAGTATAGTGGCCCCCATATAACGCTCCATACAGGATACTGGCCCCCATATAACGCTCCATACAGAATACTGGCCCCCATATAACGCTCCATACAAGATACTGGCCCCCATATAACGCTCCATACAGAATACTGGCTCCCATATAACACTGCATACAGGAAACTGGCCCCCATATACCGCTCCATACAGAATACTGGTCCCCATAAAACGCTCCATACAGAATACTGGCCCTCATATAACGCTCCGTGCGGAATACTGGCCCCCATATAACGCTCCATACAGAATACTGGCCCCCATATAACACTCCATACAGAATACTGGCCCCCATAAAACGCTCCATGCAGAATATTGGCCCCCATATAACGCTCCATACAGGATACTGGCCCCCATATAACGCTCCGTACGGAATACTGGCCCCCATATAACACTGCATACAGGATACTGGCCCCCATAAAATGCTCCATACAGAATACTGGACCCCATATAATGCTCCATACAGAATACTGGCCCCCATATAACACCCCATACAGAATACTGGCCCCCATATAAGGCCCCATATGGAATACTGGCCCCCATATAACGCTCCATACAGAATACTGACCTCCATATAACGCCCCATACAGAATACTGGCCCCCATATAACACTCCATACGGAATACTTGCCCCCATATAACACTCCATACAGAATACTGGCCCCCATATAATGCTACATACAGGATACTGGCCCCCATATAACGCTCCATACAGGAGACTGCCCCCCATAAAATGCTCCATACGGAATACTGGCCCCCATAAAATACTCCATACAGGATACTGGTCCTGTATAACGCTCCATACAGGATACTGGCACCCATATAATGCTCCATACAGAATACTGGACCCCATATAACGCTCCATACAGAATACTGGTCCCCATATAACGCTCCATACAGGACACTGGCCCCCATATAACGCTCCATACAGGACACTGGCCCCCATAAAATGCTCCATACAGGAGACTGCCCCCCATATAACGCTCCATACAGGATACTGGCCCCCATATAATGCTCCAGACAGGATACTGGCCCCCATATAACGCTCCATACAGGACACTGGCCCCCATATAACACTCCATACAGAATACTGGCCCCCATATAAGGCTCCATACAGGACACTGGCCCCCATATAACGCTCCATACAGGATACTGGCCCCCATATAACGCTCCATACAGGACACTGGCACCCATATAACGCTCCATACAGAATACTGGCCCCCATATAAGGCTCCATACAGGACACTGGCCCCCATATAACGCTCCATACAGAATACTGGCCCCCATATAAGGCTCCATACAGGACACTGGCCCCCATATAACGCTCCACACAGGACACTGGCCCCCATATAACGCTCCATACAGAATACTGGCCCCCATATAACGCTCCATACAGGATACTGGCCCCCATATAATGCTCCATACAGGATACTGGCCCCCATATAATGCTCAATACAGAATACTGGCCCCCATATAACGCTCCATACAGAATACTGGCCTCCATATAACGCCCCATACAGAATACTGGCCCCCATATAAGGCCCCATACGGAATACTGGCCCCCATATAACGCTCCATACAGAATACTGACCTCCATATAACGCCCCTTACAGAATACTGGCCCCCATATAACACTCCATACGGAATACTGGCCCCCATATAACACTCCATACAGAATACTGGCCCCCATATAATGCTACATACAGGATACTGGCCCCCATATAACGCTCCATACAGGAGACTGCCCCCCATAAAATGCTCCATACGGAATACTGGCCCCCATAAAATACTCTATACAGGATACTGGTCTTATATAGCGCTCCATACAGGATACTGGCACCCATATAATGCTCCATACAGAATGCTGGACCCCATATAACTCTCCATACAGGATACTGGTCCCCATATAACGCTCCATACAGGACACTGGCCCCCATATAACGCTCCATACAGGATACTGGCCCCCATATAATGCTCCATACAGGATACTGGCCCCCATATAACGCTCCATACAGGACACTGGCCCCCATATAACGCTCCATACAGAATACTGGCCCCCATATAAGGCTCCATACAGGACACTGGCCCCCATATAACGCTCCATACAGGATACTGGCCCCCATATAACGCTCCATACAGGACACTGGCCCCCATATAACGCTCCATACAGAATACTGGCCCCCATATAAGGCTCCATACAGGACACTGGCCCCCATATAACGCTCCATACAGAATACTGGCCCCCATATAAGGCTCTATACAGGACACTGGCCCCCATATAACGCTCCATACAGGACACTGGCCCCCATATAACGCTCCATACAGAATACTGGCCCCCATATAACGCTCCATACAGGATACTGGCCCCCATATAATGCTCCAAACAGGATACTGGCCCCCATATAACGCTCCATACAGAATACTGGCCCCCATATAACGCTCCATACAGAATACTGGCCTCCATATAACGCCCCATACAGAATACTGGCCCCCATATAAGGCCCCATACGGAATACTGGCCCCCATATAACGCTCCATACAGAATACTGACCTCCATATAACGCCCCATACAGAATACTGGCCCCCATATAACACTCCATACGGAATACTGGCCCCCATATAACACTCCATACAGAATACTGGCCCCCATATAACGCTCCATACAGGATACTGGCCCCCATATAACGCTCCATACAAAATACTGGCCCCCATATAACGTTCCATATAGTATACTGGCCCCCATATAATGCTCCATACAGGACACTGGCCCCCATATAACGCTCCATACAGAATACTGGCCCCCATATAACGCTCCATACAGGATACTGGCCCCCATATAACGCTTCACACAGAATACTGGCCCCCATATAACGCTCCATACAGGATACTGGCCCCCATATAACGCTCCATACAGGATACTGGCCCCCATATAACGCTCCATACAGGATACTGGCCCCCATATAATGCTCCATACAGAATACTGGCCTCCATATAACGCCCCATACAGAATACTGGCCCCCATATAAGGCCCCATACGGAATACTGGCCCCCATATAACGCTCCATACAGAATTCTGACCTCCATATAATGCCCCATACAGAATACTGGCACCCATATAACACTCCATACGGAATACTGGCCCCCATATAACACTCCATACAGAATACTGGCCCCCATATAACGCTCCATACAGGATACTGGCCCCCATATAACGCTCCATACAAAATACTGTCCCCCATATAATGTTGCATACAGTATACTGGCCCCCATATAATGCTCCATACAGAATACTGGCCCCCATATAACGCTCCACACAGTATATGTTAGAACTCTCCTGTTAGTTTTTTTCTATTTTGCTGGTCACATGACCTTTTTGCCTATTTAATCCTGCTCCGCCCTTCTGGCCATGCTGGACTTCATTGTAATTTCTACTCTTAAGCTAGCCAGGTGCTTTGTAACCTTTCTCAGTCAGTTTAGCTAGGTCTTTTGACCTTTATGTTCTATGTTGTGTGTTTGTCTTTTTACTGCTACAATTTCTGCTAGGAGGTGTCCATCTTTCTCCCAGTCCCTAGTTTTTGTAGGGATCCCTCCCTCACATCTATAGGTCTTCGTTCAGACTAGCTGAGGACTTTAGCGGGTCTGATCGCAGGATCAGGTTCCCCGTTACATCGTAGGGATCTAGCTTAGTTCTATTGTAGGGACAGATCTCCTGTCTTTCCTTAGTGCTTGTAGCCTATCATAACAGTAAGTCCAGCCCAAAAATATCTCTAAGGAAAGACCTCCAGTTTCCATCATGGTTTCGGTTCAGGATTTGGCTCAACGCCTGCAGGGACTCTCTCTGGAGGTGGCCGAGCTCCAACAACACGTGAGTAGCTGTTCTGGAGCGCATTTTGTGGAGCCAAAGGTACGATTGCCTGATTTATTTTTTGGTGAGCAACAAGATTTTTTTTCCTTTAAAAATGCTTGTTTATTGTATTTTCGTTTGAGACCCAGATCCTCTGGTGATGAATCACAGCGCATAGGGTTCATAATGTCACTTTTGCGCAAAGAACCTCAGGGATGGCCTTTTCTCTCCAACCTAGTGATCCGTGCTTTAGATCAGTGGATAGTTTTTTTTCTGCTTTGGGGTTGTTGTATGATGATACTGATCGTGTCTCATTAGCTGAGACGGAATTGAGACTTTTGAGACAGGGATCAGGTATTGTACTCACTTCCGTCGGTGGTCTGCTCAGGTGGGGTGGAACGATTCAGCTCTGAAAAGTTTGTTTCTTGCTGGGCTAGGTGAAAGGGTTAAGGATCTGCTTATTGCTTATCCTACACCTGGAAACTTGCAGGAGGCAATGCAATTGGCTATACGGGTGGACAGGAGACTGCGTGCAAGGGTTAATGAGAGTAAATCCTTTGCCATGTCAGCTCCTAGTCTTGAGAGGGTCTGTATTGACATTGGAGAGCCGATGGAGATTGGGGCGATGTCACCCCGCTCTCAGGAAAAAGACCGCAGGTTTTCTGAAGGTTTGTGCTTTTATTGCGGAAAATCTGACCATTTCACTAAGAACTGTGTGCTTCGTATGAACAAAGAAAAAAAAAAGGTCAGTTACGCCTGTATAGCCTGTTTAAACACTAAGGGAGTATTTCTTTCTGCTACTACTACTCAGGAAGAATTAATTGAATTTCGGGTATTTGTGGATTGTGGTTCTACTCTGAATGTGATTGATGGGGGATTCTTGGAAAAACTTAAATTAAAACCCAAACCTTTGTCATCCCCTATTGCCGTGGTTTCTGTCGATGGCTCTCCCTTGAAATGTGTTACTCACAAGGTTTATGAATTTCCCCTCACTATTAATGGTATTCACCAAGAAAATTTGGATTTGGTAGTATTAAGTAATTTGCCTTCTCCAGTAATTTTGGGGTTACCCTGGTTAAAATTGCACAATCCTGTACTGGATTGGTCTACTAATGAAATTAAGTCCTGGAGCCCTAAGTGTTATGACAAGTGTTGTAATGGGCGCATTGCTGCTGTGGATAAAGGGGAATTGCCTGTACCTATTCAGGATTTTTGGAAAGTTTTTTCTGAGGAGGAGTCGCAAATTTTGCCTCCCCATAGAGACTATGATTGTACCATTGAATTTGTCCCTGGAGCGACTCTTCCTATTTAATCTTACTATTCCTGAGAGAAAGGCCTTGGAGGAATACATACAGACGAGCTTGGCTGCCGGTCATATCAGACCCTCTAAGTCACCTGTGGCAGTTGGATTTTTTTTTGTTAAAACAAAGGACGGCGGTTTACGTCCTTGTCTGGACTTTCGCGAGATTAATAAAATTACTGTACGTAATCCCTACCTACTGCCATTGATTCCTGATTTGTTTAACCAGTTAGTGGGGGCCAAGTGGTTCTCTAAAATTGATCTCCGGGGGGCATACAATTTGTTGCGCATGAAGGAGGGTGATGAATGGAAGACTGCTTTTAACACTCCTGTGGGTCATTTTGAGAATCTGGTTATGCCTTTTGGTCTTACCAATGCACCAGCATTTTTTCAGAATCTTATTAATGACATCCTTAGACCTTTGATCGGCAAAAATGTGGTTGTGTATTTGGATGACATTTTGATTTATTCGCCTGATCTGGAGTCTCATTGGCGGAGCGTACGTGAGGTATTACAGTTATTAATTGACAATTCGCTATTTGCTAAGCTAGAGAAATGTGAGTTCGCTGTACAGAGAATTAGTTTTTTGGGCTACATTATCTCCAGCGAGGGCTTTGAGATGGACCCGGTGAAAGTTCAAGCTGTGCAGGAATGGCCTAGGCCTATTGGTTTGAAATCGATACAGAGGTTTTTGGGTTTCGCCAATTATTACAGAAAATTCATTAAAAAATTTTCTATTATTGTTAAACCACTGACCGATTTCACCAGGAAAAGTGCTAATACGGTTCAGTGGACTACTGAGGCCATTGAAGCGTTTGTGTTTCTAAAGGAGAGGTTCAGCTCTGCCCCCATCCTTATGCAGCCTGATGTGACTAAGCCGTTTTTGGTTGAGGTTGATGCTTCTTCTGTGGGGGTCGGTGCGGTGTTGTCTCAGGAAAACAAGGATGGAGTACATCCCTGTGCCTTTTTTTCAAAAAAATTTTCTGAGACTGAACTTAATTACGATATTGGTAATCGGGAATTGCTGGCTATTAAACTCGCATTTGAACACTGGCGTCATCTCTTGGATGAATTTCCCATTCAGGTTTTCACTGATCATAAAAATCTGATCTATCTTGATACTGCCAAGCGCTTGAATGCCCGTCAGGCTAGGTGGGCACTTTTTTTTTCGTGGTTTAATTTTTCCGTTACTTACATCCCGGGTACCAAGAATGTTAAAGCTGATGCGTTGTCTCGCAGCTTTTCTCCCATGGTCGGTGCTGAGGAGGAGGAGAGCATTTTACAAGAAGGTGTTGTGATTGCTGCATTGGACTCCGTTTTGGAAGATGAGATTCTTAAAGCACAGGAGAATGCCCCATCTAACACTCCCCATGGGAGGTTGTTTGTGCCTAGGACCTTTAGGAGAGATTTGTTTGTTGAGTGTCATGAGTCTCGGTTGGCAGGTCATCCAGGAATTTCTGAGACCAAGAGACTTGTGGGTCGCAGTTTTTGGTGGCCTGGATGGCAGAAGGAAGTCATTAAGTGGGTGCGTCAATGTACTGTGTGTGCTAGATCTAAGTCTTCTCATACTCCTGCTGCGGGGTTGCTTTGCCCTCTGGAGGTTCCTAGTGCACCTTGGACACATCTGGCTATGGACTTTATTACTGACCTTCCCTCTGAGGGTTTCACGGTCATCTGGGTGGTCGTGGACCATCTTAGCAAGATGTGTCACTTGGTTCCCTTCATCAAACTGCCCTGCGCTAAGACACTCGCTAAGGCCTTTGTCAAGGAAATTGTCAGACTCCATGGTGTTCCTACTGACATTGTTTCTGATAGGGGACCTCAGTTCGTGGCTCGTTTTTGGCGTGCTTTTTGTGACAGGTTGGGAGTTAATTTGTCGTTTTCATCTGGATATCATCCTGAGTCTAATGGCCAGACAGAAAGGAAGAATCAGGATGTTGAGCAGTTCTTGCGTTGTTTTGTGGCAGACAATCAAGAGGGGTGGTCTGAGTTTCTGCCGCTTGCTGAATTTGCTCTTAACAACCATACATCCTCTTCTGCTGGGTGTTCGCCTTTTTTTTGTTGTTCTGGGAGACATCCGTCTTTTCGGTCATTCTCCAAATTGGTTTCGGCTGTGCCTGAGGAGGAGAGTTTTTCCGGTGATTTGGAGAGAGTTTGGACGGATGTGCGTGGTAATCTTCAGGAGGCTAACAAAAAATCTAAGAGGTACTTTGACAGGAAACGTCAAGAGGTTTTGTTTACGGTTGGTGACATGGTTTGGTTGTCCTCTAAGAATCTGCGGTTGAGGATTCCTTTTAAAAAATTGGGTCCCAAATTTGTAGGGCCCTTTAAGGTGCTTCAGGTAGTTAACCAATCTGCTGTTAGGTTGGAGGTTCCTACCTCCTGGAAGATTAATCCGGTGTTTCATGTTTCTCTATTGAAAAAAGCTGATGTATCAGATAGAGACGCCACTGCCACTGTTCCTCCGGAAATTTTCCGCATCCTTAATTCTAGACGGTATAGGGGGAGTTTGCAGTATCTTGTCGCTTGGAAGGGTTTCGGTCCCGAGGATAACTCATGTGTGAGGGCGGATGATGTTTCTGCTTCCAGACTTGTCAGAGCGTTTCACAAGAGGTTTCCTGATAAGCCTGGGCCTAGGGGATCCGGAGGATCCTCTTAGAAGAGGGGGTACTGTTAGAACTCTCCTGTTAGGTTTTTTCTATTTTGCTGGTCACATGACCTTTTTGCCTATTTAATCCTGCTCCGCCCTTCTGGACATGCTGGACTTCATTGTAATTTCTACTCTTAAGCTAGCCAGGTGCTTTGTAACCTTTCTCAGTCAGTTTAGCTAGGTCTTTTGACCTTTATGTTCTATGTTGTGTGTTTGTCTTTTTACTGCTACAATTTCTGCTAGGAGGTGTCCATCTTTCTCCCAGTCCCTAGTTCTTGGAGAGATCCCTCCCTCACATCTATAGGTCTTCGTTCAGACTAGCTAAGGACTTTAGCGGGTCTGATCGCAGGATCAGGTTCCCCGTTACATCGTAGGGATCTAGCTTAGTTCTATTGTAGGGACAGATCTCCTGTCTTTCCTTAGTGCTTGTAGCCTATCATAACAGTATACTGGCCCCCATATAACGCTCCATACAGGATACTGGCCCCCATATAGCGCTCCATACAGGATACTGGCCCCCATATAACGCTTCATACAGGATACTGGCCCCCATATAACGCTCCATACAGAATACTGGCCCCCATAAAATGCTCCATACAGAATACTGGCCCCCATATAACGCTCCGTACGGAATACAGGCCCCCATATAACACTGCATACAGGATACTGGCCCCCATATAACGCTCCATACAGAATACTGGTCCCCATAAAACGCTCCATACAGAATACTGGCCCCCATATAACGCTCCATACGGAATACTGGCCCCCATATAACGCTCCATACAGAATACTGGCCCCCATATAACGCTCCATACAGAATACTGGTCCCCCTATAACGCTCCACGCAGTACACTGGCCCCCATATAACGCTCCATACAGTATACTGGCCCCCTTATAACGCTCCATACAGAATACTGGCCCCCATATAACGTTCCATACAGTATACTGGCCCCCATATAACGCTCCATACAGGATACTGGCCCCCATATAACGCTCCATACAGAATACTGGCCCCCATATAACGTTCCATACAGTATAGTGGCCCCCATATAACGCTCCATACAGGATACTGGCCCCCATATAACGCTCCATACAGAATACTGGCCCCCATATAACGCTCCATACAAGATACTGGCCCCCATATAACGCTCCATACAGAATACTGGCTCCCATATAACGCTGCATACAGGAAACTGGCCCCCATATACCGCTCCATACAGAATACTGGTCCCCATAAAACGCTCCATACAGAATACTGGCCCCCATATAACGCTCCGTGCGGAATACTGGCCCCCATATAACGCTCCATACAGAATACTGGCCCCCATATAACACTCCATACAGAATACTGGCCCCCATATAACGCTCCGTGCGGAATACTGGCCCCCATATAACGCTCCATACAGAATACTGGCCCCCATATAACACTCCATACAGAATACTGGCCCCCATAAAACGCTCCATGCAGAATATTGGCCCCCATATAACGCTCCATACAGGATACTGGCCCCCATATAACGCTCCGTACGGAATACTGGCCCCCATATAACACTGCATACAGGATACTGGCCCCCATATAACGCTCCATACAGGATACTGGCCCCCATATAGCGCTCCATACAGAATACTGGCCCCCATATAACGCTCCGTACGGAATACTGGCCCTCATATAACACTGCATACAGGATACTGGCCCCCATATAATGCTACATACAGGATACTGGCCCCCATATAACACTCCGTACGGAATACTGGCCCCCATATAACGCTCTGTACGGAATACTGGCCCCCATATAACACTGCATACAGGATACTGGCCCCCATATAACGCTCCATACAGAATACTGGTCCCCATAAAATGCTCCTTACAGAATACTGGCCCCCATATAACGCTCCGTACGGAATACTGGCCCTCATATAACACTGCATACAGGATACTGGCCCCCATATAATGCTACATACAGGATACTGGCCCCCATATAACACTCCGTACGGAATACTGACCCCCATATAATGCTCCATACAGAATACTGGCCCCCATATAACACTGCATACAGGATACTGGCCCTCATATAATGCTCCATACAGGATACTGGCCCTCATATAATGCTCCATACAGGATACTGGCCCCCATATAACGCTCCATACAGGATACTGGCCCCCATATAACGCTCCGTACGGAATACTGGCCCCCATATAACACTGCATACAGGATACTGGCCCCCATATAACGCTCCATACAGGATACTGGCCCCCATATAACACTCCGTACGGAATACTGGCCCCGATATAACTCTCCATACGGAATACTGGCCCCCATATAACACTGCATACAGGATACTGGCCCCCATATAACGCTCCATACAGGATACTGGCCCCCATATAACGCTCCATACAAAATACTGGTCCCCATATAACACTCCATGCAGGCTGTGCCCCCACATAATGCCTCATGCAGGCTGTTCCCCCCACATAATGCCTCATGCAGGCTGTTCCCCCCACATACTGCCCCACGCAGGCTGTTCCCCCCATATAATGCCTCATGCAGGATGTCACCCTCCCTTATAATGCCCCATGCAGGATGTCACCCCCCCTTATAATGCCCCATGCAGGATGTCACACACCCCCTACCATATAATGCCCCATGCAGGACGTCACCCCCCCTTATAATGCGCCATGCAGGATGTCAAACACCCCCCTCCCTTATAATGCCCCATGTAGGATGTCACCACCCCCCTTATAATGCCCCATGCGGGATGTCACACACCCCATACCGCATAATGCCCCATGCAGGATGTCACACCCCCCCCCCTTATAATGCCCCATGCAGGATGTCACACACCCCCCTCCCTTATAATGCCCCATGCAGGATGTCACACACCCCCCTCCCTTATAATGCCCCATGCAGGATGTCACCACCCCCCTTATAATGCCCCATGCAGGATGTCACCTCTCCCCAGGGCCGGCACCAGCACCCGGGCAAGTGCCGGGGCCCTGAGCAGGCGGGGGGGCCCACTCACTCTCGGGCACCCCGCCGCGCTATGGGACCCATGAGCGGAGGAGAGCGGTGTCAGTGTCTGCTTTCCCCAGCTTTCGCCAGCTGCCGAGGCCCTGAGCAACAATGCTAACCTCTCCCCGTGCCACTGCAGCAGCTCCGGTCTCTTCCGCGTCCTCTGACTGTGACGTCTCAGGTCAGAGGGCGCGGTGACGTCTTTACACTGCGCTCTCTCCTAAGCCGTCACAGCGCAGAGTGGGAACACGCCGGCGACGCTGAGGAGTCCGGAGCAGCGGCAGCAGGTGAGAAGAAGTGAGGTGAGTATTTGATTTTTTATATATATTTTTTAATGTATGGAGGCATGGGGCATTATAAGGGAGGGGGGGAGTGACATACTGCATGGGGCATTATAAGGGAGGGGGGAGTGACATACTGCATGGGGCATTATATGGGAGGGGGTAAAATCCTGCATGGGGCATTATAAGGGGGGGGGTGACATCCTGCATGGGGCATTATAAGGGGGGGGGAGTGACATCCTGCATGGGGCATTATAAGGGGGGGGAGTGACATCCTGCATGGGGCATCATAAGGGAGGGGGGTGACATCCTGCATGGGGCATTATAAGGGGGAAAGTGACTGTTAGAACCATCCTGTTAGTTTTTGCTATCTTGTGTTTTGCGGTCATGTGACCAGCTGCCTATATATTCCAGCTCCGCCCTTCTGGCTTTGCTGGACTTCAGTGTTGTTTTGACTGTCTCTCTAGCCAGGTGCTTCGGTGCCTATCTCTGTCAGTTCTTGGTCCTCTGGGACCTTTAGTACTTTTTGTCAATTTGTCCTTTTTGCTCTGCAACAACTTCTGTTTAGGAGGTGTCCCTTTTTTGTCCCAGTCCTTAGTTCTTTTAGGGACCCCTCCCTTAATTCTATAGGTCTCCGTTCAGACTAGCCGAGGACGAAGGCGGGTCTGTTCACAAGGAACAGGCAGTCCGCTTCATCGTAGGGATTCAGCTTAGTCTTATTGTAGGGACAGCTTTTCCTTATCTTTCCTTAGTTTATGTTGCAGATCATAACAGTGACATCCTGCATGGGGCATTATAAGGAGGGGGGGAAGAGGTGACATCCTGCATGGGGCATTAAAAGGGGGGGAAGTGACATACTGCATGGGGCATTATATGGGGGGGGAAGAAGTGATACCCTACATGGGGCATTATAAGGGGGGGTGACATAATGCATGGGGCATTATAAGGGGGGTGACATCCTGCATGGGGCATTATAAGGAGGGGGGGAAGAGGTGACATCATGCATGGGGCATTAAAAGGGGGGGGAGTGACATCCTGCATGGGGCATTATATGGGGGGGAGAAGTGATACCCTGCATGGGGCATTATAAGGGGGGGTGACATAATGCATGGAGCATTATAAGGGGGGGGTGACATCCTGCATGGGGCATTATAATGGGAGTGACATCCTGCATTGGGCATTATAAGGGGGGGAACAGCCTGCATGAGGCATTATGGGGGGGGGACAACCTGCATGAAGCGTTATATGGGGGCCAGTATCCTGTATGGAGCATTATAAGGGGGCCAGTGTCCTGTATGGAGCGTTATAATGGGGCCAGTATCCTGTATGTAGCGTTATATGGGGACCAGTATCCTGTATGGAGCGTTATAAGGGGGCCAGTATCCTGTATGGAGCGTTATATGGGGGCCAGTATCCTGGAGTGTTATATGGGGGCCAGTATCCTGTATGGAGCGTTATATGGGGGCCAGTATCCTGTATGGAGTGTTATATGGTGGCCAGTATCCTGTATGGAGCGTTATATAGGGGCCAGTATTTTGTATGGAGCGTTATATGGGGGCCAGTATCCTGTATGGAACGTTATTTGGGGGCCAGTATCCTGTATGGAGCATTATATAGGGGTCAGTATTCTGTATGGAGCGTTATATGGGGCCAGTATTCTGTATGGAGTGTTATATGGGGGCCAGTATCCTGTATGGAGCGTTATATGGGGGCCAGTATCCTGTATGGAGCGTTATATAGGGGTCAGTATTCTGTATGGAGCGTTATATGGGGGCCAGTATTCTGTATGGAGCGATTCGCCGGTTTTTGAGCTATTGTGGAATTTACAGTAGATATCGCTCATGTAATGTAAGAAGTGAAATCTTTGCATTGTACTATGTATATATTTATGTGCGGTGTCTGTGCATCATGAATCGTGGTATGTGTTAAAGGGGCCCACTGAGACTCTTTCGCCCAGGGCCCACATAAACCTGGAGCCGACCCTGCCTCTCCCCCTATATAATGCCCCATGCAGGATGTCACCCCCCCTTATAATGCCCTATGCAGGATGTCACCCTCCCCCTATATAATGCCCCATGCAGAATGTCACCCCCCATCCCTTATAATGCCCCATGCAGGATGTCACCCCCCCTCCCTAATAATGCCCCATGCAGGATATCACCCTCCCCCTTATAATGCCCCATGCAGGATGTCACACACCCCCTTATAATGCCCCATGCTGGATGTCACACACCCCCCTTCCTTATAATACCCCATACAGGATGTCACCCCCCCTCCCTTTTAATGCCCCATGCAGGTTGTCACACACCCCCTCCCTTATAATGCCCCATGCAGGATGTCACACTGCCCCTCCCTTATAATGCCCTATGCAGGATGTCACCCCCCCTTATAATGCCCCATGCAGGATGTCACCTCTCCCCCTATATAATGCCCCATGCAGGATGTCACACACACCCCCTCCCTTATAATGCCCCATGCAGGATGTCACACCCCCCCTCGCTTATAATGCCCCATGCAGGATGTCACACCCCCCTCCCTTATAATGCCCCATGCAGAATGTCATACACCCCTCTCCCTTATAATGCCCCATGCAGCATGTCACACATACACCCTCCCTTATAATGCCCCATGCAGGATGTCATACCCAACCTCGCTTATAATGCCCCATGCAGGATGTCACACACCCCCACCCCACCATATAATGCCCCATGCCTCCATACAATAAAAAAAAATCAAATACTCACCTCACTTCTCACCTGCTGCCGCTGCTCTGGGCTGTGACGGCTCAGGAGAGAGCGTGGTGGAAAGACGTCACCGCGCCCTCTGACCTGAGACGTCACTGTGCAGCAGCCGCAGAAGAGACAGGACATGGTGTGGAGGCACGGGGAGAGGTAAGTATTGTTCTGGCTGCCGGGGCCCTGAGCAAGCGGGGGGAGGGAGCTGATGCCGCTCTCCTCCGCTCACGGGTCCCATAGCACGGCGGGGTGCCCGACGGCGAGTGGGCCCCCCCACCTGCTCAGGGCCCCGGCACTTGCCCGGGTGCTGACGCCGGCCCTGGACAGGACACCCTATATATTATTAGGCAAGGTGCACAATGAGGGCCACATTCAACTTATGTGGGGATTTTTTTTTGACTAGTGGTTTTCACTTATGTTATTTTTTTTTTTGCACCATGTACACCGAAGTGACGCATGTAATCCTTGAATTTTGCGAAAAGTCTGAAATTGACTTTTTTTTCTGCCTTTAAGCGATTTTGCAACTTTTGTAGAGTAAAGGGTAATAAAGAACTGGTGTACATAAAATCAATACAGGGGGACCTGGAGTAGAGGTGCGATGAATTTTGTGACTTCTTTTAAAAAGTCACATTTCAGGAATCTTTAAAGCATCTTGAGAAGGCACATTAAACCTCTTACCCCGGAAGGCTGTTTGCACCTTCCTGACCAGGCCAATTTTTACATTTCTGACCACTGTCACTTTATGAGGTAATACCTCTGGAACACTTCAACGGATCCCACTGATTCTGAGATTTTTTTTTGTGACATATTGTACTTCATGATAGTTGTAAAATTTCTTTGATATGACTTGTGCTTATTTGTGATAAAAAAACGAAAATGTTGCAATTTTCAAACTTTGAATTTTTATGCCCTTAAATCAGAGACTTGAATTTTTATGCCCTTAAATCAGAGAGATATGTCACACAAAATATTTAATAAATAACATTTCCCACATGTCTACTTTACATCAGCACAATTTTTGAAACATCATTTTTTTTTTGTTAGGAAGTTATAAGGGTTAAAAGTTGACCAGCAATGGGGGTGTGTGGTTTGCAGAGGACCGGACCAGACATGCTGTGCATAATCTCCTGAGAATCCTCTAAGGAAGCTACTCGGGCATAATCAAAAGCAGGCTAATTTGGATTTAAAGACTTTGACAATCTTCTGGATCATGGCAGAACTACCAAAGAAGAAAAAACAACTACATTTAATGAAGAAACAGCCTTTAATTGGACTAAGAGAGGAGCGTACTAGCGCCACAGACTCAGCTTCCCTGCTTGCTGCGGGGGTGATGTCACACAAACAGGGGAGCTGTGCAGACCTGAATGAGAAAGGCTGCAGCGCCTCTCATACCTTTGGTGCGAGAGGGGACACGACCCGGGAGCCCAAGTGCCCTCCGGACAGGGGACAAGATGTCAAGAAAAAAAGAGAAGCCCTGCAGCCAGGGCTGTGGAGTCGGACCCCATTTTGGTGACGTCGAAGTAGGTATAAAATGGACCGACTCCTAAAAATATGTAATAAATTTGCTACAGTAGTTCAATGCAGTTTGTATGGAATATTTTTTCATAAGAATTTGGGAAAGTTATGAAATGTCCTATAAATGTCTGTCCTATTCCTGATCTAAGGGTCTAGACTTTTAGCTGAGATGAATCTGTGCTACAGTAAATTTTTCACTTAAACATGAGCCATGTATGAGGGAGTCGTGGAGTCAGTGTCATGGAAATTGAGGAGTCGGAGGTTTGGCTTACCGACTCCACAGCCCTGCCTGCAGCCACAGCAGCCCCCGCAGATCCAGGACTCCTGTTTGGGATCATCTTCTCCGGTGCCAATGAAGTCCTTGTTGGCTTTGAGGGACTCCCTATACCCAAGGGGGAGGTCACACTTGCCCTTCACTGACTATCCATCAGCTGTCAGGGAGAGCGATCGTCAGCAGAAAATCATGGCTGGGACACGGACTGCAGGAGCGGTGTGTTTACATTGCCGTCTGCGTCCCCCGCTCCTTAGAGAGCTGTGTCACCCCTGGAGCTCCTAGTACTAACGCCAAAATCCTAGGAAACTCCTCGGTGTCCAACCTACCCCCCACAAACCTGCACGAACCGTACAGGAAAAGCAGTCAGCATCCCACAGTCACTGAACTTTTCCAGCTCTGCTATACCGGCAAGTATCTCTAAACAGCCGTGCACAATCCATACTCCTAGTATTGCGGGAATTGCTTCATCTAATAAAGGTCTCTCTTTCCCTGACCCTAAAGACACTTTTATTAAGGGGAAAACTATATGTAGCAAAGAGCACTATGCTAAATAATTGCATTGAAAACAGCCCTAAGGATCTATCAGAAGTGACTCCTAAATTCGATGGTAAGCCTTCTGGTCTAAAGTTTGATCCCTTTTTATTAAACTTACAGAAAAATGATAAATTTTGGGATCAATGACATATGGACTAAATTCCATAAAGATATCAGTAATACTACTAGTGTAATCTCTACTTTAGATAGAGAACTGCTTAATAATGGGATCTGTAAATATATAGACAGCTCTATTTCCTCTGACTCTATTTCTGAAACAGACACATCCTCTCAACTTAACGGGATTGGAAAGCATGTGTTCAGAGGAATTTAGCGATGCAGATGATACTTCCCAATATGAGGAGAGTGACAGATTAGATCATTCCTGTTTTGAGCATACTGTTCAGGTCCATCATACTAATTATATGGAATATCATATAAAAAATGGTTACCTTAATGGAGAAAATCAAGCACATATTTTTTTAGATTCTCATTCAGAAAATTCGGATCATTATGTAAAGGCTTTGATGCGGAATAATGATATTTAGAATATGCCAGATACTAATTCTTTGCATCGAAAGGAATGTCACACTCCGAAGACATACTGATAGGGAATTTAGATTGTGAGCCTCAATGGGGACAGCCAGGATAATATATGTAAAACACTGCAGAATATGTTGGCGCTATATAAAAATAAAGATTATTATTAAAGATTAAACAAAGGAACAGCATGATGGTGCTTTTGGTCACTCGCAGATCTCTCCTGAGGGACTGAACTGTGTCTCTACTTTTGACTAAAAAAATGATAGCATATCCTTTAGTCTGCATGTCCACGATGTGGATTTAATGCGTTTCCGCGGCTGCATTTCCGCTGCAAAAACGCATTAAAAACACATGTAAAGTTGTCTGCCATGTTTCCCAATGATAATCCGCATGTGCTGTGCACATGCTGCGTAAATTTCCGCTGCGGATTATCATTGCGGAAAAATCCACAGCACTACTATTAATTTTGCGAAATCGCCGCCATTGACTTGCATTGAACCGCATAACATCCGCATGCATACTTGTATGTTATGCAATTCAATGCGCGGATGGTACCTGGGTCTGGAGAAGAGGAGACTCTCCTCCAGACCGAGTTACCATAAAAAAGAATTAAAACCCAAAAAAAACATATACTTGCCTTCTGATACCTGTGACCTGTCACATTACTAAATGACGTCATGGAAGGTCCTTTTTAGAGAACCGCGAGCCGCCGAAGACACGGGACGCACCGGAGAAGGAGACCAGAGGTCATCGGAAGGTGAGTATAATGGGGTTTTTTTATTTTTCAAATTTTTTTTCTTTTTTTTACTATTGATGCTGCATTTGCAGCATCGTAACTTGGTCACACAACATCAATCCATGCCGGTTGCATGGATTTTTATAGTGTGACCAAGTTGTCAAGCACTTTTCCTAGTGATGCTAAAATCACTTGGAAAAGCGCTTGATAACCCACATGCAAAATCGCATGCTTTGCAAACGCTTCTACCTGGCAGAAAAAACGCATGTAAAATGTGCATGTGTTTTTTCTGCCATGGAGATGCAGAAACGCTCCGCAGCATTTCTGCATCGTGGGCACTTAGCCTTATTGATAACGTGTTTGCTTCTGATGTTTCACCTTCGGAAGAATTCATGGAAAATATTTGCAACGCCTTCCTAAGGACATTTGACTTGCCTGAGAATAAAACCTGGCAACGAGATAAAGAAAGTAAACAGACAGAAGTAAATCCGAACATACCTGAACATACTTTACTAAATAAGGTGAATGCTTCAGAAATCTTTATTACTGGATATGGTATTTCTCTTGCAAAGAGATATTGACAGGAAAACTTCCAATGTTCCTGTTATTAGTTTAGATCCTCCTAAAATTATGGATCGTATTTGCAAAACACCTGAAATTCTGCTAACTAATACTTATCTGTAGCGTCGGCGTCCCTGCCCTCTGCTAGGCAGGGACGCTGTTCCCCTCACCTCTCCTCTCCGAGCCCGGCGTCCTCCTCCCGCTCTGCTGGCAGCGCGCGCTCCTTCCCGGCTACGGTGCTTAGGGCGCGCGCGCCGTCCTAAGGAGTCCCCGGCCAATGGCCGGAGGAGTTCACCATATATAAGGCACCTCCTCCAAAATGGAGGTGCCCGAGCAATGTTGTTGCACTGTTCACTACTCTGCTTCAGCCCTCAGGTCCCGTTTCCAGTTACCTGCCAGTTACCTGCCAGTTTCCTGCCAGATTGCTGTCTGATTCCTGCCTGTTATCCGCTTACCTGCTTGCTAGCCTGAGGTCCGACGGTCTGCCTTCCGACACCTGTCAGTCTGTCTATGGACCAGCTTGCCTGCTCACCTGGGAGCGCTCATCTGCTACCTGTCTGCTAGCCTACCTGGAGGCTCCGCCGTCACGTGCTGTGACCACCTGCCAGTCCAGAGACTCTTACCCGCTCACCTGGGAGCGCTCATCTGCTACCTGCCTGTTAGCCTACCTGGAGGCTCCGCCGTCACATGCTGTGACCACCTGCTTATCCAGAGACTCTCGCCTGCTCACCTGGGAGCACACATCTGCCATCTGCCTGCTAGCCTACCTGGAGGCTCCGCCGTCACATGCTGTGACCACCTGCTTATCCAGAGACTCTCGCCTGCTCACCTGGGAGCACACATCTGCCATCTGCCTGCTAGCCTACCTGGAGGCTCAGCCGTCACAGGTCGTACATACCCTTTACCCAGAGACTGTCCCGGTCACTTGCCGTGACCTCCTGCCCGTTCACCCAGAGACTGTCCCGGTCACTTGCCGTGACCTCCTGCCCGTTCACCCAGAGACTGCCCCGGTCACTTGCTGTGACCTCCTGCCCGTTTACCCAGAGACTGTCCCGGTCACCTGCTGTGACTACCTGCCTGTCTTCCCTGGTCGCCACCCGCTTCCTTACAAGGACCGCCCCCTTGTATAAGTTGCTCAGAGGTTCCGCCTCCCAGACCCGTTACATTATCAAAATCAAGCCGAATTTTCTAATTCTCTTAGAATTTTTTTATGGATCTAATTATTTCTTAAAAACTGTTTGGCTAATTTTGAGGATAAGAACAGAAAAAATAATCTAAAAATTAGGGGAATTCCTGAATCAATACAGCCCTCTCAATTAAAGAAATTCATCTCTAAAATGGTATCCCAATTATTGCCTAATAGAGGAAGAGAATTTAGTTGCTAAAGTATATAGGATCCCCAAACCAGACTCCCTACCAACAGGACTTGCTAGAGACGTAATTGTGTCTTTTCACTCTCTTTGGGGAAGGAATGATCTATTTGCATTAACTAGAGACTCTAAAAAACTCCCATCCCCATATAATGATATAACCTTGTTTGAGGATCTGTCTAAATTTATGATTCAAACAAGGAAATCCTTACGGCATATCACGCAGGAACCTCTAGGTGCTGAAATAAGTTATCGTTGGACCCAAATATCATCTTTGCAAGTAAAACAAGGATCACAAACAATTTCCAAGAATAACAACTCCTTTACGACAACATGATGCCACATGATGGGTTTCATTCTTCATCTTATTTCTGTGTCTTACAATCTGGATTACAATAATATAAAAAAAATTTCTGATGGTTTATGTTCCTTACAAAAAAAGACTATAATCTGACGGATTTACTGATTTTGGATTATAAGTATATACTGTGACAAAGTCACTGGCTGAGTGAATGAGGGAACATATGTTTCACTGAGGCTAATAGCTTCAGTGATGTGAAACTGAAAGTCGTCTCCTGCATGTTATATGCTGAGAGGGTTAATCAGCCATTTTTAATGGGCCAATTTTTTTGTGAATGACTATAGAGCAAGTGGGAGGCCACCTTATCTCCACCTCAGGGTGTGGTCTGGGATTTAAATACTCGGCCTGTTGAGGCATTCAGTTTTCAGAGTCTGGAGAAGCAGGCTCCAGAGAGAGGAGCTTGTGTTTTGTTTTTCCTGAACCTTGTGTGATGTGCTAACCATGTGCGGATGGACCCCACAGGCCTATGGACTGTACTACCTTTATTTTCTTTTGTTTACCCTTATGCCAAGAAAGGCCTGTTTGTTTTGAGAGACTTGATAGTGGCTTTAATAAACCACTCAGGAATGTAAAGAAACAGCATTCCTCTGTGTGCAGCTGAGTGAGCGCCCGACCACAATACGTTATCGTATTACAAATCACTTTCTTCATGGCCTTTAACTTTCTTGGAACTATGATATATGGTCTTTAATTGGTTAATAAACCAATTTGCATATTCTTAATACAAAAGTTTCTTTAAAGACTTTAATATTGTTTTTTTTTCCGGGATGATCCAAATGTTATGATCTGCAACATGTACTAAGGAAAGATAGGGGAAAGCTGTCCCTATCGTAAGACTAAGCTGAATCCCTACGATGTAGCGGGCTGCCTGTTCCTAGTGAACAGACCCGCCTTTGTCCTCGGCTAGTCTGAACGAAGACCTATAGAATTAAGGGAGGGGTCCATAAAAGAACTAAGGACTGGGACAAAAATGGGACACCTCCTAAACAGAGAAGTTGTTGCAGAACACAAAAAGACAAACTGACAAAAATGTACTAGAGGTCCCAGAGGACCAAGCAAACTTAACAGAGAAAGGCACCGAAGCACCAGGCTAGAGAAACAGTCAAACACTGAAGTCCAGCACAGCCACAAGGGCGGAGCTGGAATATAAAGGCAGATGGTCACGTGACCCCAAAACACAAGATGGAAAAAACAAACAGGAGTTCTAACACCAAATCCCACTGTGTACTATACAACTCGAACCGATCTCCCCCCCCATTCCCCAGGGTCGATGAGGTACGCCTCGACCCTGACAAGTAACCAGTAATCTATTGTAATGTACCATGTTTGTGTCACTATCTTTGTCTTTAGTATATTAATAGTAACAAAGTGTCAAGCTACAACTGTTTAAATATCCTATACTTGATTTTTACTCTTAACATATATGCTTACTTGTCCTTTTCCCTATCTTTATAGGGTATAGTGTTTCCTACATTTATTTTCATCCCCTTTTTTCCTCACCCAATAAAAATGTTTTTTCCCTTCCTCCCTCTAACCTCCTTCCCCTTTATTCCTTCTTAGTGTAAAGATGTGTATTTTATTGTATGTTTATTGTAATAATTAAACTTTTTTTTTATAGACATTTTTATCAGCGATTTCAAATTTTTCCAACAAAATTTACAAAACCAATTTTTAGGGACCATATCACATTTGAAGTCACTTTGAGGAGTCTATATGGCAGATCACTTTTTTCCCACAAAAATATTTTTTAGCCCCCAATTTTGCATATGTGACCTAATTTTACAAACTACCCCCCCTCTCCCAATGAATTCATCTAGGGGTGATCATAGTGATACCACATGTCTCAGAATTTAATACCATTGGGTCGTGAAGAAAGAATAATTTACATTTTTACCACTAAAATGTTGTTTTAGCTCCAAGTTTTTAATTTTTCAAAGGGCTATTAGGAGAAATTTTTACAACAAACTGAGGTCCACTTTTTCTGAGTGCCCCGATACCCTACATGTAATCTGGAAATAGTTTTGAGGCACAGTGCAAAGCTCAGAAGGGAAGGAGCGCCATATTATAGTGCAGATTTTAATGTTATGGTTTGCGGGTGCCATGACCCACTGGAAGAGCCCCTGAGATGCCAGAACAGCAGAACCCCCCCCCCATAAGTGACCCCATTTTACAAACTACACCTCTCAACAAATTAATCTAGGGTTGCATTGATCATATTGACATTACGGGTGTGTCACATAATTTTATACCATTGGGATGTGAAGAAAAAACAATTACATTTTTACCACCAAAATTGTGTTTTGTGCCAAGCTCTTGCACCCGTAAATTAGGCGGGCTCTCATCGCTATAGAAATGACAAACATGTGGACACACTGCGGTTTAGGCACACAGGGGCTTAGAAGAGAGGGGGGCACTTGGATTTGGGAGCGCAGATTTCTTTTGGGGGGCGAGGAGCCATAGCGCTTTTGCAGAAACTTTGTACTACCAGTAACATGGAAGCCCCCTATATTTCCGTTGACAGATGACAGACCTGAGTGGGGGCTTTTTTGTGGATTGAGTTGAAGCTTTTATTGGAAACATTTTACATAACATTTTGGATCACATTTATCCTGCGCTCTACGCTGAGCACTTACATTGAGGTTTCCCTTTAAATCTCCGAGTGACGTAATTCAGATGAAACCTCCGAGGGATCCATTTAATTTAATGAGGCAGCAGAGTTACTCTGAACTCCGTCTGGCCTCTGTTCAGAGGTGTCCTTTTTTTCAGAGGTGCACAAAACTGTGGCCAACTGCACTTTTTATGCACTCCTAATAAAAAGACGGGCACCACCGAATCACAGGCCAGACGGCATGCACAGTGCCTCCATCTGCCTCATTACAAGGAATCTTTCGCCAGGGGTTCTGTCTGAATCATGTATTTCAGAGATTTACATGTAAATCCCAGTGTAAGCGCTCAGCGCAGTATGGCTTGGCTCACATTTATCCTGCGATCTTTGGGAGGCAGAATGAACAAATCAGCAGCAGGTGAAGAATTGATTTTATTTATTTTTTACGCCGTTTCTCGCGTGGTATAATTGATTAGACGACTTTATTCTTCGGGTCGGTGCGATTACAGAGATACCAGATTTATATCGGGTTTTTATGTTTGGCAGCTGTCACACACTAAAATACGCTTTTTTTTTTTTTCGCAAAGACTAGTTTTTGCATTGCCATATTTTGAGAGCTATAATTTTTCCCATATTTCAGCCGACACAGTCATATAAGTGCTTGTTTTTTGCAGGACAAGTTGACCTTTTTATTGGTACCATACTCTGGAAATGACATTTTTTGATCACTTTCTATTCCAATTTTTGGGAGGCAAAATAAACAAAAACCAACAATTCAAGATTTTTTTTTTTATGCCGTTCCGCGTGTGGTAAAAGTGATAAGCCAGCTTTATTCCTCGGGTCAGTACATTTACAGCAATGCTACATTTATCATTTTCTTGGGGTACTTTTACACAATAAATACTATTTTATAGAAAAAAGAATATTTTTTGCATCACATTATTCTGAGAGCTATGACTTTTATTTTTCGGCTGATGGAGCTTTATGGCAGCTTGTTTTTTGGGGGACAAGATGACGTTTTCAGCGGTACCATTTTTATTTACATTTGTCTTTTTGACCGCTTTTTATTCCACTTTTTGTTCGGTGGTATGATGATAAAGCACCTTTTTTTATTTATATATATATATTTTTTACCATGTTCACTAGGGATTAACTAGTGGAACATTTTTATAGGTCAGATCGTTCCAGATGAGGCAATAGCAAATATGTGTACTTTTTTTTTTTCATAATAATATTTATTTATGGCTACAATATATTTTTATTTATTTTTTATTATTTTTCTAATTTTTTTCACTTTCTGTCACTTTTTTACTTTGTCCCACTATGGAACTTCAATTTTTTGCAGGCTGATTGCTCGTATAGCATAGGGATGCAGGAGCATCCCTATGCTATGAAGGGCTTTCGGCGCTGCACTGCAAGCAAGCATGTTTGATCATGCACTGCGCCTGATCAAACAAAGCTTGCTAGTGCCTGGTGACCCGGATGTCATCATGACGACATCGGGTCACCATGTCAACGATAGGGACACAGCAATGATGTTGCGGGGTCTCCGATCCAAGAACAGAAGGGCTTTTGTGCCTTTGATCGCTCTCTAAATGCTGCACTCGCAGCATTTAGGGGGTTAAAGTGCCGGGAGCAGTGCGGACACCGCTCCTGGCACTGAGTGCCGAGTGTCAGCTGTCAGAATCAGTCCGTGGGTGCGATTGATGAGACGTAATAATGCGTCCCTGGTCATTAAGGCCAGTGCACAGGGATGTATTATTACTCCTCACGTCAGAAAGGGGTTAAGACTTGAGTAAGGTTTTTGGCATAGAGAACGCTTTTTGTCGACATGAATTTAATGCTTCTTGTCGGCATAAGTTACAAATATCAAGACTGGCAAAACCTAGGATAAAAGCAAAATAGCATAAAGTGCTTAGTTAACATAATGTTTAAAAAAAAATGTAAAAGCCATCCCACCATGTAAAAATGACCCTATCCAGTACGGTACTAACCTCTAGTCTTAAAACCTTAACATATGCCAAATGTCAACACTGGGCCAAGAAATATCTGACATTATGCCAAATATCTTACTGTCACGGTGTCCTTCTCCAACATCACACAATCAACAGAGGGAGAGATGAGTGAACAATCCCAAGACCTTTATTATAGGCAAAACCGAAAGGTCCATAAACAATCCACCACACTGAGGATAAAATAGTCCAGAAACACGAATGCAGTCCAGTGACGGGACAAATGCCCCGGGAGATGAGAGTCCAACAATCCAGCAGACAGAGGATAAAATAGTCCAGATGCTTCTCCGTATATATATTCCTCTAGCAGTATTTCCAGGGCAATCCAGGTTTCTCCAATTCTCTCTGAGGTGCTGTCTTCGCATCATCGTCCCACACAAAATCTAACTCCCTCGTCTCTCCTGGCTGTGATATTTAAAAGTCCCTCTCCTCATTCACAGGGCAGTGGGGTAAGGTGGCAGAAGCTCAGGTCTCATTGTTTGAGCATTTTATCAATTTGCATTGTTGGTCTTCCATTGCTCTTCAAAATCAACAAGTTGGCCTAGTTCAATATGTCATTAGCATATTAGCAAACAGCATTATTCACTGACGCTGTGGAAAGATAACAGAACAGTAAACTGTAGGAGCTGATATCAGATGATAAATAACAGCTATTCATCAATTAACCAATATCAACTCATCCTACAAGAGAAGACAACATTAGATGGAAGGACACAGAGCAACAAGAGAACACTCTGAAAATCACTAAAATATAAATATAGACAAAATGACACCCCATATACCATATCACACCATCACAACCTCACCTCCCTCTTAATAAGTGAGCATGCCATGAGGTCTACACAGACCTCTAGCCTGCTCACTTTAGTCTGCATTGCTCAACTGTTTATAGTTTCTTGTACAGCGGTAGGGGTAGGTCGGCCTAAGGTAGTCTATGGTTCTTCTTGTCGGGACAGTCCATTCGCGTTCTGGTGTGGGCTTCCCCGTTTGTATTGGATGGAGAAGCTGTATGGTTGTAAAGATAAACTCCACTTCAGCAATCGCCCATTGTCTTAGAATAAGGCCATCTCCTCACACTCCTCCTCTATTCTTTTTCAACACAGGCACGAAGAGGTCTCACCTTCATGAGGACGAAACTTTGTATCATCCAGTTCCCTCAAAGCATATTCCATGTCGTTCTTGTGAATAAACTCCACAGTCCCCATTCCTTCCTGGTGCACATCAACATAGTAGACATCTCCAGCTTCTTTCATATGATCTTTCAGATCCTGCCAATTCCCCGATGGCGGAAGCCCTGAGACGAGGACTCTGTATTCAGTTTGCTGGGACACTGGTTTGTATCTCCTTCAGGGTCCTCCATATCCTCACCCTGATCCCCGGTTTGTCCTGGGAAACTCCACACGTACCCGGCGAGAACCGAACTTGTATACATTGCGTCCAACCCCAGAATGGTGACCCCCAGCTAGGGGGATGGTCCCTTGGTGGCCTGGTAAATAGTGTTCTGGGGGTCAATATCTGGGCTGACCAGGGAGAATGTAGACCCAGTGTCCCGAAGTCCCGGGGCCTCCTCCCTGATGTCATTTACCTCCCCCAGGTCACATTCCTTCATGGTAACAGTCATTGCATTTTGTGCATTACTCACCACAGGTAAGTCTGCATGTTGAGAATGCTCCGTTCCCTCTCGGCTGACACACTGTGAACCGGTCCTTGGCTTCGGGTTACGACATTGGCTCAGTGACACACCAACCCTGCTCCTAGGTTGTTTGCCAGCAACACATCTACTGGTAGGTGCCACATTACTTCTACATCCACAATTCCACGACTGTGACCCCAGTCTAAATGTAGTCGGGCCCTCCGAATGTTCAAGGATTCTCCTCCAGCTATGTTCACTAACATACGGCTGCCAGGAACAATACATTGGTCGAGTACTAAATGTTCTTTGATCAATGTGACCGAGGCTCTGGAGTCACGGAGCCCTGCCGCCTCCACACCCTCTACCCAGACCGACTGCAGATGATGGTTCATGGTCACTGAGGTGTCCCATCTAGTCCGGGACACTTGTACTTGTACCACACATGCCTCCTCCTCTTCCGGTCGGGGTAGTGGGATCCTCTCCGGTGGGGATGGTTGTTACTCTTCCTCAGGTGTGATGGAGTGCACAAGATTCATGGGATGACGTGGGGCTGTGTGGGGCTCTCTCCGAGTTCTTGAGGGACAGCTGGATTGCAGGTGCCCAGGTTGCCCGCACTCATAACATTTCCTCTCTGTGATTCCCTCAGGTCGTGGTCGGAACTGTTGGGGCCTGGGATTGTGAGACGTGGTTGTCATCGGCCTGCAGCTGGGTGGAGGGGCTGATATAACCGGAGGGGGCCTGAGCACATGAGCAGGCTGTGGTTTATTGTCCAGAAGCCTCCTCCATTGCGGTTGGATAGTAAGGGCCTCATCGGCCAGGGTTGCAGCTCTATCCAAGGTGCGTGGCCCGTATTTCTACAGGACACTTGGCAAGAAATGATTCTATAAGGAGCGCCTGTATAACATCTTCCACAGTGAAGGCGTTTTCCGCTTCCAGCCATCTCTGACATGCCTGGGACATTTTATGAGCATACATCCAAAACGATGTATGCATAGGAGGTCTTGGAACTGAGCCATATATGAGTCTGGGGTGATAGCATGGTAATCCAGGATAGTCTGCTTTACAATGTTATATTACCTATTCCACTGTGAATCAATGGTTCGGTAAGCCTCCGCCACGCTTCCGTTCAGGAGTTCCACTAACAAACGCATCCAGCCAGAGTGGGGCAAATCCATCACAGCACACTGCTGCTCAAAGTCCTTGAAGAACCCCTCCACATCTGAAGCCTCATCAAATGGCTTAAAGTCCATACAGGCTTCTGGATCATTGGGTTTACACTCCACATCACATTGCTCCCTCTTTCGAGCTCCAATGCTTCTTGACTCCACTGTGCTTGGCGAGCAGTCTCCTCCTTATACTCCTGAGAGACCCCTGGGCCCAGAAACCGCCATCTCTTCTTCGTACCACATCAACCACTGGCTTTTTGGGGTGGGGGTCCCCATCTCCAGCACTTGTCCATCAGACATGTGGAAGGAGGTGGCCTGCCTAGCACCCTCCAGTAGATCAATTATGGCCTCTTTAGTCAGTCCCTGATAGTTCAGGCCCAGGTCTCTGGCTCTCTCCTGTAAACTGGATACAGTCTAACTTCTGTACCACTCTGTGGGTGGTTCTCCCATTTGGTTAAGCGCTGTTGATCCCACTCTTGCCACCAGTTGTCACGGGGTCCTTTTCCAACATCACACAATCAACAGACCTTTATTATAGGCAAAACGTGTACTTTTTTTTTTCATAATAACATTTATTTATGGCTACAATATATATATATATATATATATATATATATATTTTTTTTTTTTATTATTATTATTATTTTTTGGATCATTTTTTGATTTTTATTTACTTATTTATTTTTTTATATTTTTATCATTTTTTTTTTCACTTTGTCACTTTTTTACTTTGTCCCACTATGGGACTTTCATTTTTTGCTAGCTGATCGCTTGCATAGCATAGGGATGCAGGAGCATCCCTATGCTATGCAGGCTGTCAGCAGTGCACTGCAAGCAAGCATGTTCGATCATGCACTGCGCATGATCAAACAAAGCCAGCAAGTGCCTGGTGACCCGGATGTAGTCATGATGACATCAGGTCAGCATGGCAACGATCAGGACACAGCGATGACGTCACGGGGTCTCCGATCCAAGAGCAGAGGGGCTTTTTGTCCCTCTGCTCGCTCGATAAATGCTGCAATCGCAGCATTTAGGGGGTTAAAGTGCCGGGAGCGGTGCAGGCACCGTTCCTGGCACTGAGTGCTGGGTGTGAGCTGTCCGAATCAGCTGACACCCGGCGGCGATCTCGCCTGCACAGCTTGTGAGGGGCGCAATCAGTGAGACATAATACGTACCTCGTCATTAAGGCCAGGGGCATTAAGACACAGGGACATATTATTATGCCACACATCAGAAAGAGGTTAAGACTTGAGTAAGGTTTTTGGCATAGAGAACGCTTATTGTCGGCATAAGTTACAAATGTCAAGACTGGCAAAGCTTAAGATAAAAGCAAAAAGAGCAAATACCCTGCAATAAATAAATAGCAATAGTGTATGAAAATAACATAGGGTGCTTAGTTAAAGGAGTTGTCCACTACTTTCACATTGATGCCCTATCCTTAGGATAGGGCATCAAGGTATGATCAGCCGGGGTCCCACACGCGGCACCCTCGCCGATCAGCTGGTACTGGTGGCCGCAGGCCGGAAGTGCATACCTGCGGTGCTTGTCCGTCAAGTTGTAGTGGCCGGCACTTGTTACTGCCCATCCGCCTCCTATTCAATTGAATGGGAGGCGGATGTGCAGTACCCCTTTGCGGCCACTACAGATGGACAGCCAAGCACCGTTGGTAAGCATTTCCAGCCTGCGGCCGCCGCCGGCACCGATGTCAGCTGATCGGTGGGGGTGACGCGTGCGGGACCCCGGCCGATCATACATTGATGCCCTATCCCACGGATAGGGCATCAATGTGAAAGTAGTGGACAACGTCTTTAACATAATGTTAATAAAAAAAAAGTAAAAGCCATCCCTCCATGGGTTTCATGATTTTTGAAGAATCTGTTTACTCCAGCAGTGCTGCCCACCTCACTTGTTTTATCCAACTGGATCCAAGAAATATCTGAAGACAGATTTTTCAAAGGTTTAATGGAATGATGAGATGAGAATGAGTCTTGACACACCCATTCAGTCAATAATGGGCACATACCCTCACTTCATCTCAGACGCCAGCAAAGAGGAGGTGGGGTACGGCTATGAGCTGGTATTATTAAAGATGAGCTAGTAGGACCTTTTCGGATTGAAGATGGACACAAAATCAACTGACAAACCTGCCAGTTTTTAGAAGACTCTCTTTTTCAAGCAGTGGTGCAGGAATAAGTCTGCCTCTTTCAAGAAAACCAAGATTTTTATATATGACAATTTCTTGTCCCAATCTTGACGTTTTAGCTTGTGTTTTCTTCAGTGGTGCTCTGTTTTTCAGACTTCATTACCTTGACCAGGGCCGGCGTCAGCACCCGGCGTACCCGGGCAAGTGCCGGGGCCCTGGAAAATCAGAGGGGCCCACCGCCCACTCACTGTCGGGGCCCACCGCCCACTCACTGTCGGGGCCCACCGCCCACTCACTGTCGGGGCCCTGGCCGCTTCCTCGGCACCTGTTCAGTGACGCAGGCGCTGCTTGATTGCCGGCACTGCCCCAGACATGGCCGCGCGCTGTGCGGCTGTGTCTGCTAGTAATGACACGGCAGGGTCGACGGCACTGCACCTTTAACTGTGCTTGTGTGTCGCCCCTGCCGCGTCATTACTAGCAGACACAGCCGCACAACGCGCGGCCATGTCTGGGGCAGTGCCGGCAATCAAACACCGTCGGAGGTCCTGCACAGATGGAGGGGGAGCGGCCCGGACCCGACCGCAAGTAGGCCCCCCTGATGGTCCAGGGCCATGATGTCTGTGACACGCCAGGGGCCCTGCACTGCCCCGTACCTGAGGAGCTGCTGGACAGGACACTGGACCGGGGACAGGTGAGTGAGGCTTCCCCAATCCCCATATTAAAAATATTTGTAATGGGTCTGTGTGAGTGCATGTATGTGAATGTCAGTGTGTATGACTGTGTATATATATTTGTCTGTTTTATATATGTTTTTAAGAATTTGTGTAAAAATGTGTGTATGTCTGTATGTGTACGTGTCTGCATACCGTGTGTGTGTGCGCATGTCTGCGTACCGTGTGTGCGTGCGCATGTCTGCGTACCGTGTGTGCGTGCACGTGTCTGCGTACCGTGTGTGCGTGCGCATGTCTGCGTACCGTGTGTGCGTGCGCATGTATGTCTGCATATGTGAAGGATGAGGTGGCAGGATGGGCCCTGTGTACTATATATATATTTCTCCGCCATATCTGTGCATCATGAATCGTGTATGTGTTAAAAGGGCCCACTGAGACTCTTTCGCCTGGGGCCCAGAAAAAACTGGAGCCGGCCCTGACCTTGACCATGTCTCTGAGTACTGAACACCTTGTACTTCTGGGCACTCCAGGGAGGTTGAAGCTTTGGAATATGATAAAACCAAGAAAAGAGACAGCGGAAAAGTGAATGACAAGAAAATAGAATAGATAAACACTGTAGGGAAACAGAGCATATCAGACATAATATATATATGATAGATAGATCCAGGTAATGTGCTCACCTGAGCGAGTTGTATAGGCACAACTCCTGTGAAAGCTCAATAACGGTTACTGCTACCTCATGGCTGGAGGATGAACGCCACCAGGATGCTTGAAGGAAAAGACAATTCATGGTTTGGGCTGCACTAACCGAAATGAAGATTCTTGATCCAATAATATAAAAAAAGCGTCTTTATATTATTGGATCAAGGATCCTCATTTCGGTTAGCGCAGCTCAAACCATCTTTTCCTTCAAGAGTAGACAGACAAGGAAAAAGAAAAAAGAAGAGGAATAGAAAATTGTGATAATAGGTCTCTTGTTATCATGTGATACTAAACATGAATATACAGTACAGACCAAAAGTTTGGATACACCTTCTCATTTAAAGATTTTTCTGTATTTTCATGACTATGAAAATTGTACATTCACACTGAAGGCATCAAAACTATGAATTAATACATGTAGAATTATATAGTTAACAAAAAAGTGTGAAACAACTGAAAATATGTCTTATATTCTAGGTCCTTCAAAGTAGTCACCTTTTGCTTTGATGACTGCTTTGCACACTCTTGGCATTCTCTTGATGAGCTTCAAGAGGTAGTCACCGGAAATGGTTTTCACTTCACAGGTGTGCCCTGTCAGGTTTAGTAAGTGGGATTTCTTGCCTTATAAATGGGGTTGGGACCATCAGTTGTGTTGTGCAGAAGTCTGGTGGATACACAGCTGATAGTCCTACTGAATAGACTTTTAGAATTTGTATTATGGCAAGAAAAAAGCAGCTAAGTAAAGAAAAACGAGTGGCCATCATTACTTTAAGAAATGAAGGTCAGTCAGTGCGAAAAATTGGGAAAACTTTGAAAGTGTCCCCAAGTGCAGTTGCAAAAACCATCAAGCGCTACAAAGAAACTGGCTCACATGAGGACTGTCCCAGGAAAGGAAGACCAAGAGTCACCTCTGCTTCTGAGGATAAGTTTATCCGAGTCACCAGCCTCAGAAATCGCAAGTTAACAGCAGCTCAGATTAGAGACCAGTTCAGTGCCACACAGAGTTCTACAGCAGACACATCTCTTTAACAACTGTTAAGAGGAGACTTTGTGCAGCAGGCCTTCATGGTAAAATAGCTGCTAGGAAACCACTGCTAAGGACAGGCAACAAGCAGAAGAGACTTGTTTGGGCTAAAGAACGCAAGGTATGGACATTAGACCAGTGGAAATCTGTGCTTTGGTCTCATGAGTTCAAATTTGAGATCTTTGGTTCTAACCACCGTGTCTTTGTGCGACGCAGAAAAGGTGAACGGATGGACTTACATGCCTGGTTCCCACCGTGAAGCATGGAGGAGGAGGTGTGATGGTATAGGGGTGCTTTGCTGGTGACACTGTTGGAGATTTATTCAAAATTGAAGGCATACTGAACCAGCATGGCTACCACAGCATCTTGCAGCGGCATGCTATTCCATCCGGTTTGCGTTTAGCTGGACCATCATTTATTTTTCAACAGGACAATGACCCCAAACACACCTCCAGGTTGTGTAAGGGCTATTTGACGAAGAAGGAGAGTCATGGGGTGCTACGCCAGATGACCTGGCCTCCACAGTCACCAGACCTGAACCCAATCGAGATGGTTTGGGGTGAGCTGGACCACAGAGTGAAGGCAAAAGGGCCAACAAGTGCTAAGCATCTCTGGGAACTCCTTCAAGATTGTTGGAAGACCATTTCCGGTGACTACTTCTTGAAGCTCATCAAGAGAATGCCAAGAGTGTGCAAAGCAGTCATCAAAGCAAAAGGTGACTACTTTGAAGAACCTAGAATATAAGACATATTTTCAGTTGTTTCACACTTTTTTGTTAAGTATATAATTCCACATGTGTTAATTCATAGTTTTGATGCCTTCAGTGTGAATGTACAATTTTCATAGTCATGAAAATACAGAAAAATCTTTAAATGAGAAGGTGTGTCCAAACTTTTGGTCTGTACTGTATAACAAAGGTGAGTACAGTGCAGTTTATTACTGCACCCGATATCTAGTGTGTATATGCTTGTGTGTGTATCCAATGTCTAGGACAAAGGTGAGAATGAGTGTTAAAGGGAATCTGTCACCACTTTGGAGATATCAGACCTCTATTATGGCCATACAGGGTATAGAAAAGTAAATCTATACATACCTGTATGGCCCATAGTAGAGGTTTGATTGCAGAAAAAAGCGCTTTACTCTTTTCTATTTTGTACAGACTAGTGAATGCTGAGATAAAACAAGGAGAGTGCATATATCTACAATATTGTGAATCAGTTTCCCACATAGTCACATACAAAAGACTATCAAAATTGAAGGTAGGATTATATATATTGCCAAAATGGCAAGTGGACTAAGGTGACATTCAAACTCAATGTGTTGAAGAATAGCACAAAGGTGACATTGTGTATACACAGCAGATGCCAGGGGGAAAACAGCCCTATCAAAATCAAGGATAATCATGTTACTATTAGTGATGAGCAAGCACTAAAATGTTCGGGTACTCATTACTCCGGTCGAGCAAATAGTAATGCTCAGGAGCTCGACCCGAGTAACGAGTATAATGGAAGTCAATGGGAAACTCAAGCATTTTTCCGGCGGCCCACCCTAGAGGTCTGGAGGGGTCTAAAAATTGCTCAAATTGATGGAAACAGCTCTGAAATGACATGGGAACAGCATGGGGAAGACCCCCGAAAGCATCTCTAAATCCCAGGTCGCTGCTGTGAACAATGTTGTGAGAGTATTACGCCACTTTTACGGACTGACAATAAAGCATACAAAACCAAAATGAATTTTATTGGAAAGAATGTTTAGAAGCATTCTTTCCATGATAATGACTTGTATATAAGGCAAAATAAATAAGAGAAAAAAAATGTTCCTCTACACCTTAGGCTATGTTCACACTTAGTGTTTTTGCACGTTTGCATTGCTTTCCGTGTTGAAAAAAAATTTCACCAATAAATGTAATTTTAACATTTTACTACCTTATCTGGCCATGTGGTGTGTGAGACATGATCAGACACATCCTGTTTCATTTATGAAAGAGGGACTCTGAAAGTCACAAAGCCTATTTTTACAGGGGCATCAGGCAGTCCTCCCTATTTGTAGAGGGCCATCAAGCGGCCCTTACTATTTGTAGAGGGCCAACAGTTGGCCCTCACTATTGTTAGATGGCCAGCAGGTGGCTCTCACTATTGTCAGAGGGCCATCCGGCAGCACTCACTCAAATTTTAGATGTCCAGCAGTCGGCCCTCATTAAGCAATTTTGGAGGGCCAGCTATGCTTTGCATAGCCATATATTGCTACTGCAGTATAATTTATCCATCTGAGGTGGTCAAATTTTCTTTGTTGTATTAATAGTATTAATACTGTAAAGTTTGAAGCTTGGATGGCCAGCAGGCTGCCCTTGCAGTTTATAGCATGCCAGCAGGCGGCCCCCACTATTTTTAGAAGGCCAGCAAGCATCTTGTGGACAGATGAGACCAAGATAGAGCTTTTTGTTTAAGCACATCATACAACTGTTTACTGTAAATGGAATGAAGCCTACAAATAAAAGAACACAGTACTTAAAGTCAAATATGGTGGAGGTTCAAATATATTTAGGGGTTGTGTTGCTGTCTCTTGCACTGGGTGCCTTGACTGTGTGCAAGCCATCATGAAATGTGAAGATTCCCAAAGGATTTTGGGCCGCAATGTAGTGCTAGAAAGCTGGATTTGCATTCCAGCTAATGGGTCTTACAGCAGGACAATGAGCCTAAACATACTTCAAGAAGCACCCTGAGGCTGTGTGCCCACGATGCATTTTTTAAGCATTTCCGCAGCGGCAAAAACGCTGCAGAAACACTTAAAAAACGCATGGTAAAAGGCCTGCCATGTTCCCCAATGATATGTATGGAGGCACAGATGATTGAGCCCCCTGGGTTCATAGATCTATCACCAACGCTGTTAAAATGTGATTAATATCTTTCGTCTGAAAATCTATGGGCAGCATTAATCAGAGCTGGCTGTGTTATAGCAGCTCTGTATTCTTTAGGCTGTGTGCCCACGATGCGTTTTTAATGCGTTTCTGCAGCGCTTTTGCAGCTGCAGAAACGCATTAAAAATGCATGGTAGAAGGCCTGCCATATTCCCCAATGATAATCCGCATGTGCTGTGCACATGCTGCGGAAATTTCCGCTGCGGATTATCATTGCGGTAAAAAACGCAGCACTACCAATTATTTTGTGGAAGCGCTGCGTTTTCGCCGCCATTGACTTGCATTGGAACGCATGGAATCCGCATCACTGTATATGTAGATGCACATTCCATGCGTTCCAATGTGCAGATGGTACCCGGGTGTGGAGGACGGGAGAGGACCTCCGGACCCGGGTACCATAGAACCTGTGAAAAAAAGAATAAAATAAAAAATAAATATTATATTTACCTTCTGATGGCCCCCGCTGCGCTCGTCCTCCCTTGCCGGCAGATCGCCGTGGACTGAAAGACCTGTGCTGACGTCATAGTCATGTGACGGGTCATGCGATGCTGACGTCGGCAGGTCCTTCAGTGCACACCGATCTGCCGGCAGCCAGGACGGAGCGAAGCAAGACTCCGGGGGCCATCGGAAGGTAAGTATAGATTTATTTTTTTATTTTTAAACATTCTTTACGGTCACACTATATAAATCCATGCCGGTTGCATGGATTTATATAGTGTGACCAAGTTGACAAGCACTTTCCAAGTGATGCTAAAAATGCCTGTTTTTCCAGCATTCCTCACATGTATTAAATCTGTCAAACAGTTGAAAATCATGTTCACGGAGTGACGAAAACTTAAAGCCCGAGCATTCTATAAATACTCGGTGCTCGGCCGAGTATACTCGGCGAAAGGGTTAACGGAACATACTCGCTCATCACTAATTGGAACGTGGTGCAGAGCAAGATATTGGCGCATGCAAGACAGTGACTGCATGTGAAAGATACTGTAACATACCTGGTGGCGTCCTTGCATAGTGGTCCATCTCCCACTGTGCAAGGACGCGCACTTGATCTACAGTCCAGTCTGCTAGCCTGGCTTCCCTCCATGCTGTCTGCTTGCCTCTGTGTCTGCTGCTTAAGGGCGGCGCCCGATCACTTCCTGTTTCTTGTACCTGCTGCGGGCACACCCCTTGTGCGTCCTCAGCCTATTGCTGTCTGTCACCTGGTATTTAACCCAGCTGCTCCAATGAATCCCTGCCTGAGCATTGTTTCATTCAGTGTGCTCTCTCACTCTGAATGTGCCAGGTCCCCTTCTGTGTTTGCTTGCCTGCCCTTCCTGGAGGCTGTATTTCCAGGCCTGTCTGAACACGCTCCTTGCCTGTTCGTTCCGCCTTCTAGGGGCCGCATACCTAGACCCGCTCCTGTATCTTGTCTGTCCTGTCTGAACACGCTCCTAGCCTGTTCCTCCTGCCTTCTAGGGGCTGCATACCTAGACCCGCTCCTGTATCTTGCTACTGTGTCTGTTCTTGTCTGTATACTCTTCTAGCCTGTTTCCTGTGTCTGTACCTTTCCTTTTTCTGCAGAGTCTGAACTCGTACCTAACTCCTGCTCGTTGTCACTGTACTTCCGTTTGTGAGTTTGTGGTCCACTCGCTACTTCACTGCAAGCACCCTGTGGGTATCTGGTTCTGCCTTTCCCTTCCTGTCTGTTCCGTGTGAACAGAGCACTGTCCCCCCTGCTCTGCCTTGCTCACCGCTCCGGCGGTTCTAGCCTGCTCTGCCTTGCTCACCGCTCCGGCGGATCTAGCCTGCTCTGCCTTTGCTCACCGCTCCGGCGGTTCTGGCCTGCTCTGACCCTTTGCTCACTGCTCCGGCAGTCTTGCTCCGCTCTGACCCTTTGCTCACTGCTCCGGCAGTCTTGCTCCGCTCTGACCCTTTGCTCACTGCTCCGGCAGTCTTGCTCCGCTCTGACCCTTTGCTCACTGCTCCGGCAGTCTTGCTCCGCTCTGACCCTTTGCTCACTGCTCCGGCAGTCTTGCTCCGCTCTGACCCTTTGCTCACTGCTCCGGCAGTCTTGCTCCGCTCTGACCCTTTGCTCACTGCTCCGGCAGTCTTGCTCCGCTCTGACCCTTTGCTCACTGCTCTGGCAGTCTTGCTCCGCTCTGACCCTTTGCTCACTGCTCCGGCAGTCTTGCTCCGCTCTGACCCTTTGCTCACTGCTCCGGCAGTCTTGCTCTGCTCTGACCCTTTGCTCACTGCTCCGGCAGTCTTGCTCCGCTCTGACCCTTTGCTCACTGCTCCGGCAGTCTTGCTCCACTCTGACCCTTTGCTCACTGCTTCGGCAGTCTTGCTCCGCTCTCACCCTTTGCTCACTGCTCCGGCAGTCTTGCTCTGCTGTGACCCTTTGCTCACTGCTCCGGCAGTCTCGCTCCGCTCTGACCCTTTGCTCACTGCTCCGGCAGTCTCGCTCCGCTCTGACCCTTTGCTCACTGCTCCGGCAGTCTCGCTCCGCTCTTTGCTCACTGCTCCGGCAGTCTCGCTCCGCTCTGACCCTTTGCTCACTGCTCCGGCAGTCTCGCTCCGCTCTGACCCTTTGCTCACTGCTCCGGCAGTCTTGCTCTGCTCTGACCCTTTGCTCACCGCTCCAGGCGGCCTCGTCTTGCTCTTCTCTCGCTCACCACTCCAGGCGGCCTCGTCCTGCCTTTCTCTCGCTCACCGCTCCAGGCGGCCTCGTCCTGCTCTTCTCTCGCTCACCGCTCCAGGCGGCCTCGTCCTGCTCTTCTCTCGCTCACCGCTCCAGGCGGCCTCGTCCTGCTCTACTCTCGCTCACCGCTCTAGGCGGCCTCGTCTTGCCCTGCTCTCGCTCACCACTCTGGGCGGCCTTACTCTGCTGTGTTTGTCCGCCACATCTGTGGTTCTGTTCCTGAGTCCCAGTGTGTACTGGGTCCTATCCCGCCTGTGTTCCTACCTGCTAGTGCCTACCTGTCTGCACTCTAGCCGTGCTTGCCTGTACCCCCCTGCCTGCATACCCGCCTGCCTGCATACCAGTCGTGCCTGCCTATACCCACCAGTCTGTGTGCCAGCCTAACCTGTCTGTTCCTGTATTCCCCTGTGTGGGTCAACAGCCGTGTCCGGGGTCTGTCCTGGAGTAGCACCTGGTCCCTCTGCTCGGTTCCTCCTTGGTGCACTGGCGTTGTATGCCGTCATGCGACCCTGGTCGGATCGGGTAAATACCTAGTTACGCCCCTCCAGGCATTCACTCTCCGGCACGGTCCAGTGGAATCACACGCACACGCCGCTCAGCCCGGGCGTGTGCATTACAGATCCCAATGTCAGTCCACGGGACCTGAAGGGGTTGGGCTTAATGGGAACATAATGGCTCCTAATCAAGAGATCATTTTGATTATTAGCCCTCCTAGACGTCATAAGAGGGTAGTCACCAAGAAATGAGCCCAGAGAGGGCTTCGTATTAAGTATACTCCAGTGCTTTGCAAAAATGTCCCTCATTACCTTTCAATTACAGGACCACACCTATTTGCATTGCACTTTGCCCTTTATATTTAAGATTTGGGGGTTGCGATATGCTAATTTTGACACCGGTCCTTTGTACTGTCATGTTATTTTTAATTGATTTTGTGAATTTTGTATCTTATCACTAATTAATTAAGATTTGTTTTTATACTCACCTAGCTCAATTTTCTCCTAGTTTATATGTTATAGACAGTGTAAGAGATGTATACGACGACAATGAAGACTCATTTCCAACAGATGATACCTAGCACCTGTCCCTATTCTAAATGCAGTTAACAGCGGTATTAATAGGGAATAGAATACAATTTTTTTTTTTTGGCTGCAGCAGCACGGACTATAAGGCAATAATCCCTGACTAGATACCTGCAATATGCTATCCCTTGTGCAATAGTTCACCGTACACGAATTGCAGATAAGAGAGGAAATATTTTAAAATATAAAATCAATTTGAATTGGCCTTATAAAAAAAAAAATCCCATTATTAAGCAGTGGGTTTCCTAGACTGGTAATGCTTATGCACTAAGTGCAAGGGCTGCGAAAAATTAGAAGGCACTCCAATACCCCTTTGAGGAGGGCTTCAGAATTTTTTTTTCCCATTATTAAGGAGTGGGTCTCCAAGACTGGTAATGCCCATGCACTTATGGGCTGAAAAACATTTACCCCTGGGGGGTATACATATATCTTTTAGAGGTATGTCTCTAAAAATTGTTTATGCGGGCATCATAAATACCCTTAAAAAAATTAATGGGGGGGGGTCACATGATGATTACCCTGTTGATATGGTGGTGGAGGAGGACAACATAAAAAGACAAAATGCTGAAGTGTATACCCATGTCTGGGTGTGAAGGGGTGCGTGGGTATAGACCAGAAAAAAAATGGATTTGAGTTTATGTTCCACTGCTGTCATCCGGTGGTGTCTTGATAACAGTCAGCCTGTCAGCACTTTCAGTTGACAGGCTGATGCGCCTATCAGTTATAATACCTACGACGGCACTAAAAACCCGCTCTGACAAAACGCTAGCTGCAGGGCAGGCCAGGACCTCCAATGCGTAGAGAGACAGTTCATGCCACGTGTCCAGGATGGATACCCAATAGTTGTAAGGCACAGAGGAATCACGGAGAACTCTTGTACGGTCACCAAGGTACTCCTTCAGCATCTTCCAAAACTTTTCCCTCCTTGTCGGAGCACCCCATGCATCAGGGCCTGGGCGTTGAGAGGGTCTGAGAAAACTGTTACAGACCTTTGAGAGTGTTCCCCTGCCTCTGCTGCATCTGGTATGTGTCTCCCTCGCCTGTACTCCTTAGTTGTCCAGGGAACTGTGACCTCTGCCACCAGTGTTGTCAGATGGGATTTTTTTTTAATAATTCTTCAACTAGGGCCTTCTGGTACTGCAACATTTTAATAGACCTCTCCGCAACAGTCAGGAGATAGAGAAAGTTCTCCTTGTATCGTGGGTCTAGAAGGATGACCAACCAGTAATTACTGTTGCTCAAAATGCATACAACACGAGGATCACGGGAAAGGCAGTGGAACATAAACACAGCCGTGTGTGCCAGACTGCCAACAGCCAAGACTTCCCTGTCCCCACCAAGAGGACGACTGTCCATGTTCTCCTGCTCGTCCTTCTCTTCAGCTCATCCACGCTGAACAGACCGGATGAATGTCGTGTGGGTAGAACCCTCTATAGCGCAGGAGACCAGCTCCTGTTTCTCCTCCTCATTATCACAAAATCCGTGTTGAGAAGATAAGATGAGGCTGAGCTGTGTAGCAACACCCTGTATAGTTTCTTGCTCCATCTCAACTTGCTCCGCCTGCAAAGCATCCTCTTTAATTGTGGACAGCGAGCGTTTCAGTAGACAGAGAAGATGGATGGTGACGCTGATTATGGCGTCATCGCCGCTCACCATCTTGGTGGTGTCCTCAAAGTTTTGGAGAACCGCACAGATGTCAGACATCTATGCCCACTCATCAGCTCTTATGTGCGGAGGCTGACCAGAATACTGAAGGGTGTGTTGGAGCTGGTACTCAGCAACTGCCCTCTGCTGCTCACAAAGTCTTGCCAACATATGCAACGGCATACATATAAACAAGCAGATCAGGGTAGGTTTTGAGAAACCGCTGAACCACTAAGTTGAGCACGTGGGCCAGGCATGGTACGTGTAAGAGGTTGCCAAGCTTCAGAGCCGCCACCAGGTTACAGCCATTGTCACACAATGTACAGTACAGACCAAAAGTTTGGACACACCATCTCATTTAAAGATTTTTCTGTATTTTCATGACTATGAAAATTGTACATTCACACTGAAGGCGTCAAAACTATGAATTAACACATGTGGAATTATATACTTAACAAAAAAGTGTGAAACAACTGAAAATATGTCTTATATTCTAGGTTCTTCAAAGTAGCCACCTTTTGCTTTGATGACTGCTTTGCACACTCTTGGCATTCTCTTGATGAGCTTCCAAGAGGTAGTCACTGGAAATGGTCTTCCAACAATCTTGAAAGAGTTCCAGAGATGCTTAGCACTTGTTGGCCCTTTTGCCTTCACTCTGCGGTCCAGCTCACCCCAAACCATCTCGATTGGGTTCAGGTCTGGTGACTGTGGAGGCCAGGTCATCTGGCGTAGCAACCCATCACTCTCCTTCCTGGTCAAATAGTCCTTACACAGCCTGGAGGTGTGTTTAGGGTCATTGTCCTGTTGAAAAATAAATGATGGTCCAACTAAACGCAAACCGGACGGAATAGCATGCCGCTGCAAGATGCTGTGGTAGCAATGCTGGTTCAGTATGCCTTCAATTTTGAATAAATCCCCAACAAGTCACCAGCAAAGCACCCCCACACCATCACACCTCCTCCTCCATGCTTCACGGTGGGAACCAGGCATATAGAGTCCATCCGTTCACCTTTTCTGCATCGCACAAAGACACGGTGGTTGGAACCAAAGATCTATAATTTGGACTCATCAGACTAAAGCACAGATTTCCACCGGTCTAATGTCCATTCCTTGTGTTCTTTAGCCCAAACAAGTCTCTTCTGGTTGTTGCCTGTCCTTAGCAGTGGTTTCCTAGCGGCTATTTTACCATGAAGGCCTGCTGCACAAAGTCTCCTCTTAACAGTTGTTGTAGAGATGTGTCTGCTGCTAGAACTCTGTGTGGCATTGACCTGGTCTCTAATCTGAGCTGCTATTAACCTGCGATTTCTGAGGTTGGTGACTCGGATAAACTTATCCTCAGAAGCAGAGGTGACTCTTGGTCTTCCTTTCCTGGGGCGGTCCTCATGTGAGCCAGTTTCTTTGTAGCTCTTGATGGTTTTTGCAACTGCACTTGGGGACACTTTCAAAGTTTGCCCAATTTTTCTGACTGACTGACCTTCATTTCTTAAAGTAATGATGGACACTCGTATTTCTTTACTTAGAATTTGTATTATGGCAAGAAAAAAGCAGCTAACAGTCTATTCAGTAGGACTATCAGCTGTGTATCCACCAGACTTCTGCACAACACAACTGATGGTCCCAACCCCATTTATAAGGCAAGAAATCCCACCTATTAAACCTGACAGGGCACACCTGTGAAGTGAAAACCATTTCCGGTGACTACCTCTTGAAGCTCATCAAGAGAATGCCAAGAGTGTGCAAAGCAGTCATCAAAGCAAAAGGTGGCTACTTTGAAGTACCTAGAATATAAGACATATTTTCAGTTGTTTCACACTTTTTTGTTAAGTATATAATTCCACATGTGTTAATTCATAGTTTTGATGCCTTCAGGGTGAATGTACAATTTTCATAGTCATGAAAATACAGAAAAATCTTTAAGAGAAGGTGTGTCCAAACTTTTGGTCTGTACTGTAGGTTGTAGGTTCAGGGCGAGAGCCACAGATCTGTCTGCTCTGTTACAGCTTTCAACAACTCTGCAGTGGTATGCGGTTTGTTACCTAGCAGTTTAGCTTCAGCAGAGCCTGTTGCAACTTGGCCGAGGCAGTGCTGCAGTGCTTCCAGCTTGCGACTGATGTCGTTTCAGAGATGGAGGCTGAGGAGGAGGAGGAGGTGCAGGAACTGCTGTGGAATGTGGGGGAAACCCTGATTGAACCAGAGCCTGCAATCCTCAGCGTCGGTAGCACATGTTCCGTTCCCGGGTCCGACTGGGTCCGGCTTCCACAAGATTCACCCAATGTGCCATCAGGGAAATGTAGTGTCCCTGGCCACAAGCACTTGTCCGTCCACATGTCCATGGTTAGGTGGACCTTTCCAGTAACTGCATTGGTGAGGGCACAGGTAATATTATGAGACTGAGACACGTGCTTGTGTAAGGCGTGGACGGCACACCGGGAGAAATAGTAGCGGCTGGGGACCGAGTACCGAGGGACGGTCATCGCTATGAGGTTGCAGAAAGCTTCCGTCTCCACAAGCCTAAAATGCAACATTTCCAGGACAAGCAGTCTGTAAATGTGGCAGTTTAGTACTGTGGCGTGTGGGTTGGTAGCTGCCTATTTGCGCTTGCGTTCCAAAGACTGGGGTAGGGAAAGCTGAACGCTGCACTGGTACGTGGATGTGGTTTCTGATGGTGGTTGCAAGTGTGCAACGACAGGTGCAGGGTAAGAGGCATCTTTGCCTGCATCATGGACAGGGGATTGGCGTGCATGTACAACAGGGGAAGAGGCAGTGGTGTTACCCACAGACACTTTCTGGACCTTAACATTCAGCCCAACTAGTCGGGTGCATTGCTGTCATGTGCCTGAGCATGCAGGTGGTGGTCAGTCTGGTAGTTGTACTGCCCCTGCAGATGCTGGCATGAAAGATGTTGCAAATGGCCTTTTTTGGGTTAACTAGACAGTCTTTAAAAAAGCACCCAACTTGGGAAGACCTAACCCTTGGACAGGCAACTTCCCTAGTGTTGGTGTTCTGGGGAACAGTTGCCCGCCTTGTCTCTCTGGCCACCCCACTGCCTCTTCCTGCCTGTTGTGGTGCTACGTATCCCTCATTTGCACTGCTGTCCTTGCTCTACATGTCACCTTCCCAGGTTGGGTCAATGACCTCATTGTCCACCACCTTGTCTTCCACATCCGCACCCTGGTCCTCCTCCTGACTTGCGGGCAATTGTGTCTCATCATCATCCACCTCTTCCAACATATTAATTGCAGTTTCACACTGTCGCCTTCTTGTGACTGTGGCTGCTCAAATATTTGGGCATCGCTATATGCGATCTCCTCATGTCCCGCTTAAAGCGGGCAGGACAAGAGGCCAGAATCTATAAATGGAAATGTGAACAGCTCTTTAGAGTGTCCAAGTGTGAGATCACTTGTCTCCGGGCACTCGACATGGTGGGAAGAAGGAGGATCAGGGTGAGGATTATGTGGTCCAGATTCATAACTTCTGAGACTGGACCATGTGGAAGACAGGGTGGTGCTGGCAAACTGACTGGAAGCACTATCTGCTATATACAGTTTCACCTTGTCCACGGCCTCGGCCTCTGCGTTCACCATCAGCATCACGTCCACTTCCCTGTCCCTTACCACACACCTTGCCCATTTTAAATGGAATATAATATCTCACAGCTTCAAAACAATTTCAGGATTATTACAGCAGTAAAATTTGACCACCTCAGATGGACTTGTTATAGTGCAATAGCAGTATAGCAATGTTATTGGATACCGCCCAAGTCTGGATGTATGTTTTCAACACACAACTGGCACAGTTTAAATGGATCAATTATCACATGTCAAAAAGAACGATACGTCACTCCAGTGATCAATTTAACTAACACATATCCACCTACAAGTAATTTGTGGGTGTAATAGAGTCTAAGATGAGGTGAATAAAATCACAATGTTTTATTAGGGTCAAGATTAAAAATTATTAACACAATTTAAAATTAAGCAGGAAAATGTAATATCAGCTATCCAGGGCTAATAGGAAGAAATCCATCCAGTTACTGAGCAGGAAAAAGAATACACCATGGGGATACTCAGAATGATATGAGGGCTATCATTCCACACTCCCCTCCTGTTGTAAATATCATTGTCCTATGGGTCTCCTTTGCTGTGGTCTCTTTATTTAGCTGGCACCGTTGGTAGGGACATAAGGGTGTTAACTGTTTACATTGAATCTCTGCCTCTGAGCACTGCCATTCTATACATCCATTGTGGATAGTCTTTATTATGAGGCAGTAATTACTAATTTTTACACCACCATCTGTTGTCCTGACCATTGTAATTGAGACTAGTGTTGAGCCACCCCCGTAGTGTTCGGGTTCGGTTCGGTTCGTCGAACACCGGGATGTTCGAGGAACTGTTCGTCGAACTGTTCGTCGAACACCTTAGAACACCGTCGAACACCGTTAAAACCAATGGCAGGCAAACAAAAACACATAGAAACACATAGAAAACACCTGCAAAGGTGTCCAAAAGCTGACAAACTGCTCAGAAGACACTCTCTTTAAAAAAGCCGGCCGGCAAATTCAGCAGCGGCATACACCGGTACCCGACAATTTAGACAAGAAGGAATAGAGCATCACACATAGATTAGATAGATAGAAACATGTCAGTCACACATATAAGAAGCACAGTGACAGTGTTGGTTACTGCACTTGTCATTTAGTGTAAAGGATTTATTAAAAAAAATATTAGTGTTTTCATGCACCGTCTCTTTAAAAAAGCCGGCCGGCAATTCAGCATCTGTACCCGACAATTTAGAACAGAAAGAATAGAGCTTCACACATAGATTAGATAGATAGAAACATGTCAGTCACATATATAATAAGTACAGTGATAGTGTTGCTTACTGTACTTGTCATTTAGTGTAAAGGATTTATTTAAAAAAATAATAGTGTTTTCATGCACTGTCTCTTTAAAAAAGCCGGCCGGCAATTCAGCAGCGGTACCCGACAATTTAGAACAGAAAGATAGAGCATCACACATAGATTAGATAGATAGAAACATGTCAGTCACATATATATGAAGTACAGTGATAGTGTTGGTTACTGTACTTGTCATTTAGTATTAAAATAAAGGATTTATTATTAAAAAAATTGGCGTGGGGTTCCCCTTAATTTTAGGCTCTAGCGGAGGTTAAGCAGACGGCTGGGGCAGATGTTTGAAGCCTGGGAAGGGGGTAATACCCACGGAGCTTCCCAGGCTACTAATATCAGCCCCCAGCTGAATACATAGCCTTTACTAGCTATTAAAATGGGGGACCCCCCCAAAAAAATGACGTGGGGTCCCCCCTAATTTAATAGCTAGCAAAGGCTAGGCAGACAGCTGGGGGCTGATATTAATAGCCCAGGAAGGGAGCCATGAATATTGGCCCCCTCCCAGGCTAGAAACACCAGCCGTCAGCCGCCCCAGAAATGGCGCATTCATAGGATGCGCCAATTCTGGCACTTAGCCTCGCTCTTCCACGCTGCCCTGGTGCGGTGGCAGGGGGTAATAGGGTTGGGGTTGATGTCAGCTTATAATGCCAGCTGACATCAAGCCCAGGTTAGTAATGGAGAGGCGTCTATAAGACACCCCCATTACTAACCCCATAGTCAAAGTTAAAAAAAACACAAACACCCAGAATAAAGTCCTTTAATTGAAATAAAGACACAATCCTTTATTGTTCTAAATTAAACCATACTTACCATCACGCCCATTCCAGCTGAAGCCAACGATCTCCTGCAATAAAAGAAAAATAATAAAGCAACCTCATCCTTACCTTTCCATGGTTCCCACGACAGCTTCAGCTCTGCTACATCGAGATGACAGGCTGGACCGCAGCAGAAACGCTGCCATCCAGCCTGTCATCCCGCAGACACTGAGAAGCGCAGGCTTGCTTGCGCTGCTCAGCGTCTCTCTGTGACGACATCCAGATGAGCTGAGTTCATGTCCAATGAACTCGGCTCACCTCATGCACGTCACTGACAGCGTGGGAAAATTCTCACGCTGAAGCGCTGATTGCAGGAGAATTTTCCCACGCTGTCAGTGACGTGCAGGAGGTGAGCTGAGTTCATTGGACATGAGCTCACCTCATGCACATCACTGACAGCGTGGGAGAATTCTCCTGCACTCAGCACTTCAGCGTGAGAATTTTCCCACGCTGTCAGTGACGTGCATGAGGTGAGCCGAGTTCATTGGACATGACCTCGGCTCATCTGGATGCCGTCACAGCGAGACAGTGAGGAGCGCAAGCATGCCTGCGCTTCTCAGTGTCTGCGGGATGACAGACTGGATGGCAGCGTTCTGCTGCGGTCCAGCCAGTCATCTCGATGTAGCAGAGCTGAAGCTGTCGTGGGAACCATGGAAAGGTAAGGATGAGGTTGGTTTATTATTTTTCTTTTATTGCAGGAGATCGTTGGCTTCAGCTGGAATGGGTGTGATGGTAAGTATGGTTTAATTTAGAACAATAAAGAATTGTGTCTTTATTTCAATTAAAGGACTTTATTCTGGGTGTTGTGTTTTTTTTAAATACTTTACTAGAAATTCATGGTGGTCATGTCTAATACTGGCGTGACCCCATGAATTTTGGGCTTGGGGCCAGCTGATAATACCAAGCTGGCCCTAACCCCTTTATTACCCAGTGAGCCACCGCACCAGGGCCCTGGATGAGTTGGGTACAGCGCCAGAAGATGGCGCTTCTATGAACGCGCCATTTTCCGGGGTGGCTGCGGACTGCAATTTGTAGCGGGGGGGGGCCAGAAAGCTTGGGCCTCCCTGCGCTGCAGATTCCAGCCCCCAGCTGCCTAGTTGTACCTGGCTGGACACAAAAATAGGGCGAAGCCCCACGTACTTTTTTTTTAATTATTTCATGAAATTCATGAAATAATTAAGAAAAAAAGGCCTTCCCTATATTGTTGTGTCCGGCCAGGTACAAATAGGCAGCTGGTGGTTGGGGGCAGCCCGTTCCTGCCTGCTGTACCTGGCTGGACACAAATATAGTGCGAAGCCCCACTTCAATTTTTTTTAATTATTTCATGAAATTCATGAAATAATTAAGAAAAAAAGGGCTTCCCTATATTGTTGTGTCCGGCCAGGTACAAATAGGCAGCTGGTGGATGGGGGCAGCCCGTTCCTGCCTGCTGTACCTGGCTGGACACAAATATAGTGCGAAGCCCCACTTCAATTTTTTTAAATTATTTCAGGAAATTCATGAAATAATTTAAAAAAAATTGACGTGGGGCTTCGCACTATATTTGTGTCCAGCCAGGTACAGCAGGCAGGAACGGGCTGCCCCCAACCACCAGCTGCCTATTTGTACCTGGCCGGACACAACAATATAGGGAAGCCCTTTTTTTCTTAATTATTTCATGAAATAATTTAAAGAAAATTGACGTGGGGCTTCGCCCTGTTTTTGTGTCCAGCCAGGTACAACTAGGCAGCTGGGGGCTGGAATCCGCAGCGCAGGGAGGCCCAAGCTTTCTGGGCCACCCCCGCTGCAAATTGCAGTCCGCAGCCACCCCGGAAAATGGCGCGTTCATAGAAGCGCCATCTTCTGGCGCTGTACCCAACTCATCCAGGGCCCTGATGCGGTGGCTCACTGGGTAATAAAGGGGTTAGGGCCAGCTTGGCATTATCAGCTGGCCCTAAGCCCGAAATTCATGGGGTCATGCCAATATTAGACATGACCACCATGAATTTCTAGTAAAGTATTTAAAAAAAACACAACACCCAGAAAAAAGTCCTTTAATTGAAATAAACACACAATTCTTTATTGTTCTAAATTAAACCATACTTACCATCACGCCCATTCCAGCTGAAGCCAACGATCTCCTGAAATAAAAGAAAAATAATAAAGCAACATCATCCTTACCTTTCCATGGTTCCCATGACAGCTTCAGCTCTGCTACATCGAGATGACAGGCTGGACCGCAGCAGAACGCTGCCATCCAGCCTCTCATCCCGCAGACACTGAGAAGCGCAGGCTTGCTTGCGCTCCACAGTGTCTCTCTGTGAGGGCATCCAGATGAGCCGAGTTAATGTCCAATGAACTCGGCTCACCTCATGCACGTCACTGACAGCGTGGGAAAATTCTCCTGCACTCAGCGCTTCAGCGTGGGAGAATTCTCACACTGAAGCGCTGAGTGCAGGAGAATTCTCCCACGCTGTCAGTGACGTGCAGGAGGTGAGCTGAGTTCATTGGACATGAGCTCACCTTATGCACGTCACTGACAGCGTGGGAAAATTCTCCTGCACTCAGCGCTTCAGCGTGGGAGAATTCTCACGCTGAAGCGCTGAGTGCAGGAGAATTCTCCCACGCTGTCAGTGACGTGCAGGAGGTGAGCTGAGTTCATTGGACATGAGCTCACCTTATGCACGTCACTGACAGCGTGGGAGAATTCTCCTGCACTCACCGCTTCAGCGTGAGAATTTTCCCACGCTGTCAGTGACGTGCATGAGGTGAGCCGAGTTCATTGGACATGAACTCGGCTCATCTGGATGTCGTCACAGAGAGACGCTGAGCAGCGCAAGCAAGCCTGCGCTTCTCAGTGTCTGCGGGATGAGAGGCTGGATGGCAGCGTTCTGCTGCGGTCCAGCCTGTCATCTCGATGTAGCAGAGCTGAAGCTGTCGTGGGAACCATGGAAAGGTAAGGATGAGGTTGCTTTATTATTTTTCTTTTATTGCAGGAGATCGTTGGCTTCAGCTGGAATGGGCGTGACGGTAAGTATGGTTTAATTTAGAACAATAAAGGATTGTGTCTTTATTTCAATTAAAGGACTTTATTCTGGGTGTTTGTGTTTTTTTTAACTTTGACTATGGGGTTAGTAATGGGGGTGTCTTATAGACGCCTCTCCATTACTAACCTGGGCTTGATGTCAGCTGGCATTATAAGCTGACATCAACCCCAACCCTATTACCCCCTGCCACCGCACCAGGGCAGCGTGGAAGAGCGAGGCTAAGTGCCAGAATTGGCGCATCCTATGAATGCGCCATTTCTGGGGCGGCTGACGGCTGGTGTTTCTAGCCTGGGAGGGGGCCAATATTCATGGCTCCCTTCCTGGGCTATTAATATCAGCCCCCAGCTGTCTGCCTAGCCTTTGCTAGCTATTAAATTAGGGGGGACCCCACGTCATTTTTTTTGGGGTGTCCCCCATTTTAATAGCTAGTAAAGGCTATGTATTCAGCTGGGGGCTGATATTAGTAGCCTGGGAAGCTCCGTGGGTATTACCCCCTTCCCAGGCTTCAAACATCTGCCCCAGCCGTCTGCTTAACCTCCGCTAGAGCCTAAAATTAAGGGGTACCCCACGCCAATTTTTTTAATAATAAATCCTTTATTTTAATACTAAATGACAAGTACAGTAACCAACACTATCACTGTACTTCATATATATGTGACTGACATGTTTCTATCTATCTAATCTATGTGTGAAGCTCTATTCTGTCTGTTATAAATTGTCGGGTACCGCTGCTGAATTGCCGTCCGGCTTTTTTAAAGAGACGGTGCATGAAAACACTATTATTTTTTTTGATAAATCCTTTACGCTAAATGACAAGTACAGTAAGCAACACTGTCACTGTACTTCGTATATATGTGGCTGACATGTTTCTATCTATCTAATCTATGTGTGAAGCTCTATTCTGTCTGTTATAAATTGTCGGGTACCGCTGCTGAATTGCCGGCCGGCTTTTTTAAAGAGACGGTGCATGAAAACACTATTATTTTTTTTGATAAATCCTTTACGCTAAATGACAAGTACAGTAAGCAGCACTTTCACTGTACTTCGTATATATGTGGCTGACATGTTTATATCTATCTAATCTATGTGTGAAGCTCTATTCTTTCGGTTCTAAATTGTCGGGTACAGGTGTATGCCGCTGCTGAATTGCCGGCTTTTCATGTTTCACTGTTGGCACTGTTCCCATCGATTTGGGCAATCACTGTAATGCCACAACCACCATGGCTGTGGCATTGCAGTGAGTGGCAGACAATCCCTGCATGATTGGTGCTCTAAATAGCGCCAGACATGCAGGACACGCTTTTGGTGCACGAACAGTTATCGAACATAACCTCGAACAGCCGAATTTTTTGCAAATTGTTCGGGTTCGTCGAACAACTCGAACACCGCCCAAAACAGCTCGAATTTGAGATTGGCGAACAGTTCTAGTCGAACACCGCTCATCTCTAATTGAGACACAATGAGAATCCCCATGGTGTTTTCTTTTTCCTACTCAGTGACTGGATGGATTTCTTCTTTTTAGCCCTGGATAGCTGATATTAAATTTTCCTGCTTAATTTTAATTGTGTTAATAATTTTTAATCTTGACCCTAATAAAACATTGTATTTTTATTCCTCTCATCTTAGACTCTATTATACTCACAAATTACTTGTAGGTGGATATGTGTTAATATGTGTTAGTTAAGCAGTTTAAATGAAGTATAATATGTTTCGCAGCTTCAAAAAAAATTCAGGTCATTACCGCAGTAAAATTTGACCACCTCAGATGGACAAGTTTCACTGCAATAGCAGTATAGCGATGCTATTGAATACCGGCCAAGTCTGGATGGATGTTTTCAACACAAAACTGACGCAGTTTAAATGGAGTATAGTATATTTCACAGCTTCAAAAAAGATTCAAGTCATTACCGCAGTAAAATTTAACCACCTCAGATGGACAAGTTTCACTGCCATAGCAGTATAGCGATGCTATTGAATACTGGCCAAGTCTGGATGGATGTTTTCAACACAAAACTGACGCAGTTTAAATGGAGTATAATATATTTCACAGCTTCAAAAAAGATTCAGGTCATTACCGCAGTAAAATTTAACCACCTCAGATGGACAAGTTTCACTGCCATAGCAGTATAGCGATGCTATTGAATACCGGCCAAGTCTGGCTGGATGTTTTCAACACAAAACTGCCGCAGTTTAAATGGAGTATAATATTTTGCAGCTTCAAAAAAATTTCAAGACTTTTTCACTGCTTGCACTATATAGCAATGCTATTCAAATCAACTAAATCTGGCTGTATGCTGTTAACAAACAAATGGACCAGTATAAATAGTGTATTATATAGCTTTTCACAAAAATTAGCAGGATTAAGAGCAAAAAGAATATTATTATACCTTAGAACAAGGGCTATTGATATGAGTTCCAGCAGCAGAAAGATCGTGCAATGAACCCTATCCTGTACTACACTATCTCTCCACAAACTCTGCCTAACTACTGCTAACAGCAGTATTAATATTCATCAGAATGAGCCCTTACAAGGGCTGTTGGTGCAGATGAAATAAATATAAGTTGTGTGGAATTCCTGCCTAAAAGAAGCTAAAATTTTCTCCTTCGCACAGCCACAGCTCTCCCTACTTGGCCTATTTTCAGGGTAGACTGTGACGAGCATATTGTCCCAGGTCTTATATAGACCTGATGACACTTTGCATCAAGCCAATCACTGTAATGCCACTACCAACATGGCTAAGGCAATACAGTGACTGTCTGGCAATCCTCGTATGTTAATTGGCTGCCTAAAAAGCTCCAAACATGTGGGGCAGAGACTCGAGCTTCCGCCCAAAGATTAAAAAAATAATCTCGAGCACTGTGATGCTCGGACAAGTAACAAGTAGTGACGAGCATTCTCGCTCATCACTAGTTGCTATATCTCTAAAAATAATGTTTTGATCCGTGTGTATTTATGAGTATTCTATAATTATTATTTATTATAACGACATTTATTCCATGGCGCTTTACATGTGAAAAGTGGGTATACATACAAAAACAATTGCAATAATCTTGAACAAAACGTGATGGCGACTGGTACGGGAGGAGTGAGGATCCTGCCCGCGAGGGCTCACAATCTACAAGGGATGGGTGAGGATACAGTAGGTGAGGGTAGAGCTGGCCATGCAGCGGTATGGTGGAGCGATGGTTACTGCAGGTAGTAGTCTTGTCGGAAGAGGTGGGTCTTCAGGTTCCTTTTGAAGGTTTCCACGGTAGACGAGAGCCTGATATGTTGGGGTAGAGAGTTCCAGAGTAGGGGGGATGCATAGAAGAAATCTTGTATGCGATTGTGGGAAGAGGAGATAAGAGCGGAGTAGAGCAGGAGATCTTGTGAGGATCTGAGGTTGCGTGCAGGTGTGTACCGGGAGACTAGGTCACAGATATATGGAGGAGACAGGTTGTGGATGGCTTTGTATGCCATGGTTAGGGTTTTGAACTGGAGTCTCTGGGCAATGGGGAGCCAGTGAAGGGATTGACAGAGAGGAGAGGCCGGGGAATAGCGGGGGGACATGTGGATTAGTTGGACAGCAGAGTTTAGGATAGATTGGAGGGGTGAGAGAGTGTTGGAAGGTAGGCCATAGAGTAGGAGGTTGCAGTAGTCAAGGCGGGAGATGATGAGGGCATGCATTAGTGTTTTTGCAGATTTTTGATTGAGGAATGTGCGGATCCGGGAGATATTTTGGAGTTGGAGTTGGCAGGAAGTGGAAAGGGCTTGAATATGCGGTTTCAAGGAGAGATCAGAGTCCAGGGTTACCCCAAGGCAGCGAGATTGCAGGACTGGGGAGAGTGAACTGCCATTGACGTTGATAGATAGGTCAGATGGGGGGGGGTTGAATGAGATGGTGGAAAGATGATGAATTCTGTTTTATCCATGTTAAGTTTTAGAAATCTAGTCGAAAGGAAGGATGAAATAGCGGACAGACATTGTGGGATTTTGGTTAGTAGGGAGAAGATATTGGGTCCAGAGAGGTAGATCTGTGTGTCGTCAGCATAGAGGTGATACTGAAAGCCGTGAGACTCTATGAGCTGTCCCAGGCTGAAGGTGTAGATGGAGAAGAGCAGGGGTCTTAGTACTGAACCTTGGGAGACACCGACAGATAGGGGGCGAGATGAGGAGGTGGTGTGTGAGTGGAAGACACTGAATGTCTGGTCTGTTAGGTATGAGGAGATCCAAGATAAGGCCAAGTCTGTGATGCCGAGAGATGAGAGAGTCTGTAGTAAGAGGGAATGGTTCACTGTCTCGAAGGCAGATGACAGGTCTAGGAGGAGGAGGACAGAGTAGTGTCGCTTGGATTTGGCGGTTAGTAGGTCGTTGGTGACTTTAGTCACGGCAGTTTCAGTAGAACGGTGCGGTCGGAAGCCAGATTGGAGGTGGTCAGAGAGAGAGCAGGAGGAGAGGTGGGAGGACACTTCAAAGTAGACATGTTGTTTCAGTAGTTTTGAGGCATAGGGTAAAAGTGATATGGGGTGGTAGCTAGTCAGAGAGGATGGGTCAAGGGAGGGCTTTTTGAGGATGGGTGTGATCAAGGCATGTTAGAAGCATGAGGGGAAGACACCAGTTGTTAGTGACAGGTTGAAAATGTGGGTTAGGGTTGGGATGAAGATAGTGGTAAGATTGGGGATGAGGTGGGACGGGATAGGGTCAAGTTCACAGGTGGTGAGGTGTGATTTCGAGAGTAAAGAGGAAAGTTGATCTTCCGTAATGGTGGAGAAGCTGGTTTTGGAGGAGGAGGATTGAGTAGGTGTGAGGAGGGGCTGGGGAGACTTTAGGCAAAAGCTTTGTCTGATGGTGTCAATCTTCTGCTTGAAGAATGAGGCAAAGTCTTAGGCTGAGATGAGAGAAGAGGGAGGAGGCGCTGGGGGGGCAGAGGAGAGAATTGAAGGTGTTGAATAGCTGTTTAGGGTTGTGAGACAGGGAGGATATGAGAGATGAGAAGTATGTTTGTTTTGCTGCAGTGAGTGTGGACTCGAAGGTGATGAGGGACTGTTTGAATGCGATGAAGTGCTCATTGGAATGGGACCTTTTCCATCTATGATCAGCAACCCTGGAGGCCTGTTGCAGTTCTTTTGTTAGGCTGGTGTGCCAGGGTTGCCTGTTGATTGTGCGAACTTTGGTATGTGTGAGGGGGGCGACCGAATTGAGAGCTGCAGCTGTTGTGGAGTTGTATAAAGCGGCAGCAACATCTGCATCACGTAAGGAACTAATGTCCATCAGAGGGAGAAGGGATTCAGAGAGTGAGTGTAGGTCAAGGTGTTTAAGATTTCTGCGAGGGTGTGCGAGTTTGTGGAGTGGAGATTGTGGCCCTGGAGAGGAGAGGGTAGAGAATGTAAGTAGGTTGTGGTCAGAAAGAGGGAGGTGTGAGTTAGAGAGGTTAGATAGGGAACAGAGGCGAGTGAAGATGAGGTCCAGAGTGTGACCATCTTTGTGAATGGCTGCAGAAGACCATTGAGTAAGGCCGAAGGAGGAAGTGAGGGATAGAAGCTTAGAGGCTGCTGAGAGTGAAGTGTCGATGGGGATGTTGAAGTCGCCCATGATGATAGTGGGGATGTCAGTGGAAAGAAAGTGAAGTAGCTGGTGAAATGGTCTAAGAAGGTGGTGGCTGGTCCTGGGGGATGGTAAATGACAGCCAGTTGAAGGTTGGAGGGGGAGTAGAGGCGCACACAGTGCACTTCAAAAGATAGGAGAGTAACGGAGTGTGGCAGTGGGATTTGGGTGAAGGAGCAGTTATCTGGCCGGAGAAAACTTACTCCTCCACCATGCTTGCCAATTGGGCGGGGGGTGTGGAAAAGGTGGAATCCACCATACGGAAGTGCAACTGGAGAGGATGTGTCAGAGGGGGTGAGCCAGGTTTCGGTGATGCTGAGGAAGGAAAGTTTGTTAGTGATGAAAAGATCGTGGATGTAGGAAAGTTTGTTGCAGATGGAGCGAGCTTTCCATAGAGCTCCTGTTAGTGGGACTGGAGAAGCGGGGATTGGGCGGATGTGTATGAGGTTAGAAGAGTTGTGAGAGTTAGTGATAGATTGTGGATAGCAGTTGGAAGTGACTGGAGATGTGGTGAGGAGGGCCAGGATTTGGGGAGATATTGCCAGCAGTGAGGAGGAGCAGAGAAAGTGTTAGTAGGTGGGAGCAGGAGAGGGCATGAGGTGGCTGTCTGGGCTTAGAGACACAGGATTGAATGTTGAGGAATAGTTCTGAGGAGGAGGTGAGATGAATGGGGAGGATGAAGGGAGAGATGACCAGTTCCTTACTAGGTGTAGGGATTAGGGGTGGTTGTAAAAAGTGAAGGATTAAGGGGGGTTAGAGTGAAAACAAACACAAACATTGTTTACTGTGACTGAATATCCAGTTCCCTTCAGGTTTAATTCAGGTATAATTCATATTTCTCACACTTAAGTGATGAAACACTTAAGGCGATGGACTGCAGATTAACGTCTATGGCAGACTCCTTGCTCACAATATATTTGCTACAGAATGCATTCAGGTGTGAACCAGAGGGGAGTGGTCTGTGCTCATCTTGATCAGCTGCTTAAGGCTGAGCCAGATGCTGGATTTTCAGGACAGAATAAAGAAGGAGGTCATAAATAACAGTGGGGGTACCAGTTGTTAGTTGAAAAACATACCATGTGTATGTAGGAGCAGAAGTAGGGAGAAATCAGCATGGGAATGTTGGGTCACGTACCATGTGTATGTAGGAGCAAAGGTAGGGAGAAATCAGCATGGGAAAGTTGGGTCACATACCATGTGTATGTAGGAGCAGAGGTAGAGAGAAATCAGCATGGGAACGTTGGGTCATGTACCATGTGTATGTAGAAGCAGAGGTAGGGAGAAATAAGCATGGGAAAGTTGGGTCATGTACCATGTGTATGTAGGAGCAGAGGTAGGGAGAAATCAGCATGGGAAAGTTGTGTCACGCACTTGCAGGAGGAATGGATAAACAGAGATGCTGATTAGAGTGTGATGGTGGCAGATGACAAGGTACAGTCTGTATGCATCATATCAATCAGGTATAATTCATATTTCTCACACTTAAGTGATGAAACACTTAAGGCGATGGACTGCAGACTAACGTCTATGGCAGACATGCATATTAGAAGAATAATATGACCGGTTTCTTCCACAGCGTTAATGTATCAGAGGTTCCCAGTTAATGATCAAATCCTATTGAGTATTGTGTTTGAAGTACTGTCACATTTCAAAATGGCAATTAAACAGGCTCCTCAATTTTCCTCCATCAAATATGTCATCCAAAAAAACATTCTCTCATTTTTAGCCTACATCACTGTCCAATAAAAATGAGAGGCTGTCTTTTTTTTAGTAGCCCTAATCACTGGGTCATAATATTTTCTCTTTCCATAAAGTCTGGTTCTGGTGCCAGTTTTTCTGGTATCTCCATGATCACTCATAGAAGCATTGCTTTCAACAGTGAAGGGTAAGCAGTTCATGGAGGATGTTCTTGATATGTGACGTTTTTGTGGTGATGTTCTGTATTGCCACTGAAAAATTCAGTTTGAATAGTAATCAGCCACATCTCTCTGGAATTTGTTAATTTTTCCGTGGCTGATGTTTTGTTCCCATTTTTCCAGATCTCTCTCTATATCTTTGTAGCATTTGTTCAGCATTTCCATCGACATCTCTTTTTTTCATCTGATATCTTAGGATATTTATTTTCTTTGGTGTTTTTTGAAGTGCTACTTTAGTGAACTAAAAATAATAAGTTTTGAATTTTTATCTTCATTAGTTAATTTTTTATAGATTTGTAAAGTTTTGAAAAAAACTGAATTTTGGGCTTGTATGACATTTGTTATCATATCTCGGGCTAGAATTAAGATAAAGAAACTGGAAAGGCATAATTTTGTTCAGAATTGTATAGACTTTAATTTGGTATGTCACAAGTCTATGTGGAGTCAAATTCTAAATTTTGTTGGGCGATTTCGGAAAAACTATATGTTATAAATTTTTTAAAAAATGAAGATGTGTTACTTGTGTTCTTGATTACATTTGTTCAGGGATTCAAGTCAGGACCTCCGTAGGATCATATTTCTAAGCGTGAATTTCTAAATGCGGTCTAATCCTAATCATATGTTTAATGCTAAATTTAAAGAATTAGTATTTTAACACCTTTTTAAAAATACATGTAACAATTTTTTGTTATTATTACGTCACTAGACCTGTCCCTTTTCAAGTTTTTAAAAAGAATACAGTAGTTAAATCATCAAAATATAAAATAAAACAATATGAACTAGTTTTAAACAACTAATAGTGTCACGGGTGTGTCGCCACGAAGATCGTCACGAGTACACAGCCTGACTTCTCGCAGCTGACTTGTTGGTGCTTTGTGTTTTTCGGCAGTGAGGGAGTTAATTCTCTCTCTCTCTCTGTGCTAGACGAGGTCCAGCCTCGCCCAGCTGCAATCAATGCTGCTGTAGTGAGACTCCTTCAAATGCCTGCTGGTCTGTTTGGGAAGTGTCGGTGACAGCATTTCATTCAGACTAACAGAGCGGATCGTGGTGTTTGGAGTTTCTGAGATAAGTGTATTTGGAGTGTTTTTTCCCTTCCTCGCTTTATCATTTATCTCCTTTCCCGTTGGTGTTCCCTCTGTTGTAGTTGTGTAGTTGTTGTATGCAAGGTGGTTTTGGTTTTTCCCTTGTACTGTCTCGTTCGTCTAAGTACTGTGTGTGGGCATATTATTACTTGTCTCCTTTTGTTGTGATCGGGGTCCTTCTCAGGACTAGATTACTTAGGTGCAGGGATCCTCAGGAGGTAGGGGTTACGCTGGCGGCCTGGACCTCTGTACCTTTAACAGTACCTCCAGGTTGAGGGATTAGTCAGTGCCCCAGCTTAGGGTCAGCTTAGGCCCCCTACCTCCAGTATACAGAGACAGCGTGACATTTTCACCGACCCACTTAGTTTTTCTCCAGCTACCATGGATCCAGTAGCCGGTCTAGCTCGGCAGTTGCAGAGTTTGTCCATGGAGCTGGCGGACGTTAGGTCCAAGGTTTTGCATCCTCAGGAGCAAGCCGGACCAGAACCTAAAGTAGCTCTCCCTGACAGGTTCACTGGGGGGCGGGACAAGTTTTTTGTTTTCCGGGAGGCATGCAAGTTGTACTTTCGGCTGCGGCCTCGGTCATCGGGGAGTGAAGAACAAAGGGTGGGAATTGTCATCTCGCTCCTACAAGGGGACCCACAATCTTGGGCGTTCTCTCTTCCCCCGGGCTCCCCGGCTCTCCAGTCAGTGGATAGGTTTTTCGCTGCTCTGGGACTCGTATATGATGACCCAGATCGGATCTCCCTTGCTGAGTCTAAGTTACGTAGGATCCAGCAGGGAGATCGTCCGGCGGAGGAATTCTGTTCGGAGTTCCGTAGGTGGGCCACGGACACCCAGTGGAATGACCCGGCTCTTAGGAGCCAGTTTTGTCATGGTTTATCCGACAAATTACAGGATGTGTTGGCACAGTATGACTCTCCCGCGTCACTGGAAGCCGCTATGGCCCTTGCTATTCGCGTTGACAGACGGCTTCGGGAGAGGTGCGGGATAACTCTACCCCCTGTGATGACTCCACCTCCTACAAGGTCCCCTCATATGGTGGTTCCCCTGGTCAGTCCAGAGGAGCCTATGCAATTAGGAGGGACATCATTTCGGGGGAGGGGACCGGTGGTGCGCCATAAGACAGGAAGGTGTTTCTTCTGCGGGAGAAAGGGACATTTTATTGGGGGGTGTCCATCCCGTCCCTTGCAGAGTGAAGAGTCGTCGGAAAACTGTTGATCCCAGGTTGTGTGGTGGACGGCAATCTGGGAGTAGGTATTTCGTCCCTAGGTTCGTCTCAGTTTCTCGTACCGGCGGAGGTGGTGGTGGGTACGAGAACTGAGAGGATATCTGTTCTTCTGGATAGTGGGGCCGGGGCTAATCTGGTTGATGCTCGGTTTGCCCGGGTTCAAGGTATGCGATTGAGTGAGTTGGCTAAACCCATCCCCATATTCTCGATCGATGCCAGGCCTCTCAGTCAGGGAAGTTTTTTGCAAGCTGTGCATGACGTAAAACTTCAAGTGGGGGCGATACATAAAGAACTGTTGTCTTGCTACGTGTTGGAGGGTCTTCCCACTCCTATAGTGTTGGGCCTTCCTTGGTTAGCTAAGCATAACCCGGTTATTAATTGGCAAACCAGAGAGATAAGCCAATGGAGTAAATTCTGTAATAAAAACTGCATGAACACGGTCATCGGTGCGGTTACTCCTTGGGTCTTACCTCCATTTCTGGCGGACTTTGAGGATGTATTCTCGGAGAAAGGGTGTCAGGAACTACCTCCTCATCGCGAGTATGACTGTTCTGTAAAACTGCTCCCTGAGGCCAAGTTACCTAAAGCTAGGTTGTATAACCTTTCTGGTCCTGAGAGGCAGGCCATGAAGGATTATATTTCAGAAAGTCTGGCTAAGGGGCATATTAGACCTTCATCTTCACCGGTGGCTGCGGGGTTCTTCTTTGTTAAGAAGAAAGATGGAGGCCTACGCCCTTGCCTGGATTTCCGTGAACTTAATCGGATTACGGTCCGAGATCCGTATCCGCTCCCACTTATTCCCGATCTCTTTAATCAGATCGTGGGCGCCAAATGGTTCTCTAAGTTGGATCTCAGGGGGGCGTACAATCTGATTAGGATGAAGGAGGGGGATGAGTGGAAGACGGCGTTTAACACTCCGGAGGGGCATTATGAGAACCTTGTCATGCCATTCGGTCTGACTAATGCCCCGGCGGTGTTCCAACACTTTGTTAATGACATTTTTCGCCGCCTGGTGGGACAGTTTGTTGTCATATATCTGGATGATATCTTAATTTACTCGCCGGATCTGGTGTCTCATCAGGAGCACGTTAGGCAGGTGTTACAGATCTTGCGGGATAATAAACTGTATGCCAAATGGGAAAAGTGTGTGTTCGCCGTACAGGAACTCCAGTTTTTAGGCTTCCTGGTTTCAGCGTCCGGTTTTCGTATGGACCCTGGGAAAGTGCGGGCAGTTCTTGAGTGGGATCGGCCAGAGAATCTTAAGGCACTACAACGTTTCCTGGGGTTTGCTAATTATTACCGGAAGTTCATTCGTAATTTCTCGTCCATGGTTAAGCCTCTCACAGACATGACTAAAAAAGGGACGGATTTTTCTAGGTGGTCTGACAAGGCTTGTCAAGCATTCTCCTCCTTGAAAAAATGTTTTGCCTCGGCACCCATACTCATTCAACCTGATGCGTCACAGCCATTCATTGTAGAGGTAGACGCTTCCGAGGTAGGGGTGGGAGCAGTATTGTCACAGGGTTCGTCCCCTGGTAAGTGGCATCCGTGCGCCTTTTTCTCTAAAAAATTGTCGTCCGCTGAGAGGAATTACGATGTCAGCAATAGGGAACTCTTGGCCATTAAGTTAGCTTTTGAGGAGTGGCGCCATTTTTTGGAGGGGGCAGTCCATCCGGTCACCGTCATCACCGATCACAAGAACCTGCTATATCTGGAGTCCGCGAAACGTCTGAATCCCAGACAAGCTAGGTGGTCATTGTTTTTTACCAGGTTTAATTTTGTCGTTACATATCGTCCTGGGTCAAAAAATGTAAAGGCGGATGCCTTATCTCGTAGTTTCCCTGGGGCCGGGAATACAGACGACCCGATTCCTATCCTTCAGGAGGGGGTGGTGGTTTCGGCAGTATGCTCTGAGCTGGAGGAGGAGGTATTGGAGGCTCAGGGGGACGCCCCTGTTGGACCTCCGGGGAGACTGTTTGTTCCAGATCAGTTGCGACAAAAGGTGATCGAGGCACACCATAACTCAGTTTTTGCAGGACACCCGGGGAGTAAAGCAACTGTGGATCTCCTCTCGCGTCGGTTTTGGTGGCCTAACTTACATAAGGAGGTGGTAACTTTTGTCGCGTCCTGTGGGGTTTGTGCGCGCTCTAAGACCTCACATACCCGTCCGTCTGGGGCCCTCTTACCTTTGAAGATCCCGGAGCGTCCTTGGACTCATCTGTCTATGGACTTTATTACGGACCTCCCTCCGTCTTCGGGTAAAACGGTCATACTCGTTGTAGTGGACAGGTTCAGCAAGATGGCACATTTTATCGCTCTTCCGGCTCTCCCTAATGCTAAAACTCTTGCGCAGGTGTTCATTGGGGAGATTGTGAGGCTTCACGGGGTACCCTCCGAGGTGGTGTCTGATCGGGGGTCTCAGTTTGTGTCCAAGTTCTGGAAGGCGTTTTGTGCACGGCGGGGGATGCATTTGTCATTCTCATCGGCTTTTCATCCTCAGACCAATGGTCAGACGGAACGTATGAACCAGAGCTTGGAGACATATCTCCGGTGTTTTGTGTCAGAGAACCAGGAGGACTGGGCTTCTTTCTTACCTCTGGCAGAGTTTGCTCTTAATAATAGGCGGAGCGAGTCCACTGGTAAGTCCCCGTTTTTTGGGGCATATGGTTTTCACCCCCAGTTTTGTACTTTCAGTAGGGGGGGCTCTTCGGGGGTTCCTGAGGAGGAACGATTTTCCTCATCACTCGCTTCAGTATGGAGAGGGGTGCTGAAGAATCTGAATACTATGGGGAACCGATACAAACGTATGGCTGATAGGAGGAGAGTGTCTGGTCCGGACCTAAGTGTGAACGATCGGGTATGGTTGTCTACCAGGAATATTAAACTTAAGGTTCCCTCCTGGAAACTGGGTCCCAGGTTCATCGGGCCGTACAGAATCAGTTCTATTATTAATCCGGTGGCATTCCGTCTTGACCTCCCCCCTACGTTTAAAATTCACAACGTGTTCCACAGATCGTTGCTTAAGAGGTATGTGGCGCCGGTGGTACCGTCACCTTTACCTCCCCCTCCAGTGGTGGTCAATGGTAACTTGGAGTTCCAGGTATCGAGGGTCATCGATTCACGCTTTAATCGCCGGTCCCTTCAGTACCTGGTTCATTGGAAAGGGTATGGTCCTGAGGAGAGGATGTGGGTTCCTGCGTCGGATATTAACGCAGACCGATTAGTTCGGGCCTTCCACACGACTCACCCGGATAAACCTGGCCCTGAGGGTCCGGAGGCCCCTCGTAGAAGGGGGGGTACTGTCACGGGTGTGTCGCCACGAAGATCGTCACGAGTACACAGCCTGACTTCTCGCAGCTGACTTGTTGGTGCTTTGTGTTTTTCGGCAGTGAGGGAGTTAATTCTCTCTCTCTCTGTGCTAGACGAGGTCCAGCCTCGCCCAGCTGCAATCAATGCTGCTGTAGTGAGACTCCTTCAAATGCCTGCTGGTCTGTTTGGGAAGTGTCGGTGACAGCATTTCATTCAGACTAACAGAGCGGATCGTGGTGTTTGGAGTTTCTGAGATAAGTGTATTTGGAGTGTTTTTTCCCTTCCTCGCTTTATCATTTATCTCCTTTCCCGTTGGTGTTCCCTCTGTTGTAGTTGTGTAGTTGTTGTATGCAAGGTGGTTTTGGTTTTTCCCTTGTACTGTCTCGTTCGTCTAAGTACTGTGTGTGGGCATATTATTACTTGTCCCCTTTTGTTGTGATCGGGGTCCTTCTCAGGACTAGATTACTTAGGTGCAGGGATCCTCAGGAGGTAGGGGTTACGCTGGCGGCCTGGACCTCTGTACCTTTAACAGTACCTCCAGGTTGAGGGATTAGTCAGGGCCCCAGCTTAGGGTCAGCTTAGGCCCCCTACCTCCAGTATACAGAGACAGCGTGACAAATAGTAAGTCTTTACACAGAACTTTTATTATCAATTTGTCCCTTCTATTGGGTAAAATGTAATTTTGCCCACAATCTGTTACGATCAATGGCCGTTACCTTTTGTGCCAGTGTATGTGTGGCTGTTATGGGGTTTGGGGCCCCCTGAATTATCTGATTTTTGTTTACTTTTATAATGTCTGGTTTTCTTGGATACACAAAGGACGGTGATGGTCCAGAGGCAGGGACAGACTGGGACTGAAATTCAGCACTGGCATTAGAAAGCACAGAGGCCCATGCTGTCCTTGTCCCCAAGCCTCAGATGGGGGTCTCTATTACTACTATTACTCTGCCTGGCGGAAATCAAGATTTTACTACAAGACCAGTACAGATAATACCGCTATATAAGATTGAATAATAATAATAATACTACAATAACAGTATTGCAATATAACAGATAGATACCAACAAACCATAACCAAATATTACCACCAACATATACAGTATTGGTAATTCCACCATACTGATTGTTAAAGGGGTTGCCCAGCTTGGGGTTAAAGTAAATGTGACTTTAGACTTCTGAATCATCTCAGCGCGCACTGTCAGGATTCTCCAGTGGTGGCACTGGGAGTGAGCCGTCATGTGACCAAAAGTATGCGATTTCCACACCTCTGGCCACATTCCGACTAAATGTACTTGGCTTTGCTAAATTCACTTGTATTAAGCAAGACCATGCATGTCTATTCAGCACATGAATGCATGCATTCAAATTGCATACTTGCGGTCACATGACTGCCCACTCCCGGCGCTGGAGAATCCTCACAGTGCGCGATGCATGCACTGTGAGGATTCAAAAATCTGCAGTCATGTAAAATGATTGCAGACTTTAACTTTAAGGCTGGACAACCCCTTTAACCAAAACCACTGTACTAGGACTGATATCACCACCATGCAGTGATGATATAATGGTAATATCAGGTCTACACCAGTGCTCTGCAGACCGCATATGTGTGTACTGTGCAGGTTCTCACCAGTGAGGCTCTCACTGATTGTTATCGTTAATTTTCTTTTTTCCTTTGCATTTAGTCCAGATCGCCATGACCTCTTCTGCCTTCTATAATTCATTTCTGTAAAATGTAACACACAGACATCTTTGCCACTTTTCCAGGACCTTCCTAACATTCTACCACCTCTACACAAACCACAACTTGTGCTGCCTTGTAATAATTCCCCTGTGCCCCATTTAATATTACTGCCCCTTGACCTCTTACAATAATGACCCTGTACCTCCTTATAATAATAAAAACACTCCCTGTGCTTTCTTATAATAATAATAATAATAATAATAATGCCTCATTGCTTTCCCTATAAAGATAACGATCCCCCAGTGTGCCCCATTATAATAATGACCCTTAGAGCCTTTTTATTGTAATAAGGCTCCTGAGCAGGGGCGCACATAGACATACCAGGCACCCCATAGCAAAAGGTATATCACGTCACACTCAAAGAAGGGCATATCTCCTAACTTTTTAAGAAATGGAGTATATGTATTGCCGCACTTACATTAATTTTGCCAGGATTTAAACCCCTAACTGGTCTCACCCACAATGACTACCCTTTCATGACCCCCGTAAAGTATTATGCCCCCACAAGGTATGATGACCCCACGCAGTATGATTGCCCCACAAACCCTACACAAAGTATTATGCCCCACAGCACTCCACACAGTAAGATAGTCAACAGAGTCCCCCATACAGTATGGTATTCACCACAGCCCTCAATAATAATAATAATTTTTTATTTATATAGCGCCAACATATTCCGCAGCACTTTACAATCAAGTGGGGACATATACAGACAATAAATTCAATACAAGGTAAAACAGTTTAAACAGTTACATTAGGAGTGAGGGTCCTGCTCGCAAGCTTACAATCTAAAAGGAAATGGGGGGACACAATAGGTGAAAAGTGCTTTTTATTTCAGGTCAGGCAATTATAATAAATAGGGATTTTCATATAAGGCTGCATGATCTGGTCATCAGCCGGTATGTTTAAGTGCAATAATCAAGTATCGAGTGCAGTTATCATGTCCATGGAGGGTGTGGAGACAGATGAATAATAGGGAACAGATTCTGAATAATATTTAGAAGGAGGGAACAGGGGAAAGATCATTTACTGAGTTGAGGTGGTAGACTTGTTTAAAGACATAGGTTTTTAAAGCGCGCTTGAAGACGTGGTGGCTAGGCATCAGTCGGATCGTTTGGGGTAGAGCATTCCAGAGAACTGGCACCGCATGAGAGAAGTCTTGGAGATGGAGGTGCGAGGTTCCGATTATGGTCAATGTTAGTCTTAGGACATTTGTAGAACGGAGGGCTCGTGTAGGGTGATAGACAGAGATGAGAGAGGAGATATAAGGCAGTGCAGAACTGTGGAGAGCTTTGTGGGTGAGAGCGATGAGTTTATATTAAACCCTGTAGCGAATGGGTAACCAGTGTAATGACTGGCACAAGATGAAGGCATCTGTGAAACGGCTGGACAGAAATACGACCCTGGCTGCCGCATTCAGGACGGATTGGAAAGGAGAAAGTTTGGTAAGAGGGAGACCGATCAGAAGAGAGTAGCAGTAGTTCAGATGAGAGTGAATAAGAGCAGTTTCAAAGGTGAGAAAAGGTCAGATTCTGGAGACGTTTTTAAGATGCAGGTGACAAGAGCAGGTGAGTGATAGGATATAGGGAGTAAAGGAAAGTTTAGTGTCGTATATGACCCCGAGGCAGCGGGCGTGATGCTAGGGAGTTATGGTTGAACCCTCCAAGGTAATTTCAATGTCAGGCAGTGTTAGGTTAGTAGAGGGAGGAAACACAAGAAGTTCAGTTTTGGAGAGATTCAGTTTAAGATAGAGGGAGGACATGATGTTAGAGACAGCAGACAGACAATCCTTGGTATTTTGTATTAGGGTAGGGGTGATGTCAGGGGAAGAAGTGTATAATTGGGTGTCATCAGCATAGAGATGATACTGGAACCCAAATCTGCTGATAGTTTGTCCAATAGGGGCAGTGTATAGAGAGAAGGGGGCCTAGGACTGAGCCCTGCGGGACCCCGATAAGGCACGAGGAGAGGAGTAGGAACTGGCAAAAGATACAGTGAAGGAGCGGTCAGAGAGGTAGAGAACTGTGTCCTTGAGGCCTATAGAGCGGAGCATAGTGAGGAGGAGCTGGTGATCCACAGTGTCAAATTCAGCAGAGAGATCCAGGAGAATCATCGGTGAGCAATGACCTTTGAATGTAGATCATTAGAGACTTTAGTGAGGGCAGTTTCAGTGGAGTGTAAAGAGTGGAAACCAGATTGTAGAGGGTCAAGGAGAGAGTTATCTGATGGATAGCGGATTAGACAGGAGTGGACTAAGGGCCCCGTCACACTAAGCGATGCAGCAGCGATCCCGACAACGATATGACCTGTCAGGGATCGTTGCTGCATCGCTAATACATCGCTGGTGAGCTGTCAAACAGGCAGGCTCACCAGCGATCAGGGGAGCAGCGATATCGTGGAAAGGATCGTTCCACGATGTCCTGCTCCCGTTGCCAGCCTGCTGCAAGCAGGAGCAGGCTGGTAACTATGGTAAACATTGCGTTACTAAGTGCGCGTGTGCCCCTAGTAACCCGCTGTTTACCATGGATACCACTCTGCTACGGTGCGCGGGAGCCTCCGCTTACCGTAGCAGAGTGGTATCCATGGTAAACAGCGGGTTACTAAGTGCGCGCGTGCACCTAGTAACCTGATGTTTACCATAGTTACCAGCCTGATCGTTGGTCCCGCTGGTCACATACAGCGATGTGTGCTGGCCAGCGGGAGGCCAACGACCAAAAAATGGTCCAGGACACTTTGCAGCGATCAGCGACCTCACAGCAGGGGCCTGATCGTTGCAAAGTGTCACACACAGCGACATCGCTGGTGAGGTCGCTGGTGAGTCACCAAAACCGTGACTCAGCAGCGATATCGCTAGCGATATCACTATGTGAGACGGGGGCTTAAGCGCTCCAGGAGTTTAGAGATGAAAGGAAGATTAGAGACCGGTCTGTAGTTAGCAGTACATTTCTGGTTCAGGGATGGCTTTTTAAGTAAAGGGGTTATGATGGCATGTTTAAATGAGGAGGGAAAGATACCTGAAGAAAGAGAGGTTAAATATTTTAGTCAGGTGAGTGATGACCACCAGTAAGAGAGACTGCAGGAGATGTGAGGGGATGGGGTCACTGTTTCAGGTTGTAGGCGAGAAGAAGCGAGGAGCTGGGTAACTTCTTCTTCTGTGACAGGCTCAAAGAAGGCAAGTGAGCTTGAAGTGCGGCAGCTAAGGGGATCCAGGCACTGAGGAGATTGGGCTGAGATGTCCTGATGGATGTGGATTTTTTCTAGGAAATAAGTTGCCAGATCCTCACTGCTGAGGTTGGTGATGGGGGCCTGTGCTTTAGGGCTCAGGAGGGAGTTTAAAGTTTCAAAAAGTCATTTTGGATTGTTGGATAGTGAAGTGTTGAGGGTGGTGAAGTAGGATTGTTTGGCCAGATGAAGGGCAGAGTTATAGGTTTTGAGCATGAATTTATAGTGGATGAAGTCTTTTTCTCCACTGACACTCAGCACACCTTGAGCAACGCTGAAGAAAACGTGTTTGCATCTTGCGCCAGGGCTGCCGTTGTCTGTGTCGGGTCTTTCTTCGTGTAGAATGTGCTGCTTCATCTAGGGCGCTCTTCAGTGTATTATTGTAGTGTGACAATGCTAAGTGTGGACAGGAGAGGGAGGAAATGGGAGCTAAAGATGTGTGTAAATTGTCCATAAGCTGCTGGGTATTAATGGTACGTGTATTATATACAGTTTGAGGTACACCATAGAGCCCTATATAAAGTATGATGTCAGCCAAACCCTACTGTACTGCATTATGGCCCCCACAACCCCCATACAGTTTGATGTCCCCCTTAACCACCCCATACAGTATGATGTCCCCCATAACTACCCGATACAGCATGAAGGTTATCTCAGACCCCCACATAGTATGACCTCTTAACGCCGCAGCCAATTTCCATTTTTGCATTTCCGTTTTTCCTCCCCTTCTTCCCAGAGCCATAACTCTTTTATTTTTCACATAGACATATGAGGGCTTGTTTTTTGCGGGATGAGTTGTACTTTTGAATGACACCATTCATTTTACCACATAGTGTACTCGAAAATGGGGAAAAAAATCCAAGTACGGTGAAACTGTGAAAAAAAACACAATTTTGACCTTGTTTTTTGGAAATTGTTTCTACGGTGTACATGTTGTGGTAAAAATGGCCATGCAATATGATTTTCCTCATCAATACAATTATGACGATATCAAACATGTCCAGTTTTTTTATTATTTTAGTGGTGAAAAAAATCAGAAGTTTCCAAAAAAAGAATTTGGGGTTGTGTCGCCATTTTCCGAAACACGTAATATTTTTTGGGGGCTGATGGTGCTGTGTGATGGCTTATTTTTTGCAGGGCAAGACAAAGTTTTTATTAGTACCATTTTGGGATAGATGTGACTTTTTGATTGCTTGTTACAGCATTTTTTGGGGAAGTGCTGTGACCAAAAAAACGTAATTTTGGCGTTCTTGAATTTTTTCCGTGTATGGTGTTTACCGATCGGGTTAATTGTTTTTATATTTTGATAGATCTGACTTTTCTGAAAGCAGTGATACCACATGTGTATTTTTTTTTTAATTCTTTAATATCATTATTTTCAAAGGGTGGAAAGTGGGTTGATTTGAACTTTTAGTTATTTTGCTTTTTTTCATACTTTTTAAAACCTCTTTTTTTTTTTTTTTTTACTGATCTTGTTAGCCCCCTTAGGAGACTTAAAGATACGATCATCCGATCTCTGGTGCTATATGCACCTGCCGGGTATGGGTATACACCCCCTTCCGACATGTGCCGCATATATAAGGCAGATGTCGTGAAAGGGATAATGTACCCCATAGACTTCCACACAGTATAATGTCCATCACAACTAACATACACAGTATGATTGTCCCCCCACACACTATGGAGATCCCCCACAGCCCCAGTACAATATGATGGTAAACTCACCGACTCACTCACCCAATAGCACCCTATATAGTATGATGGTCCCCCCCAACAACCTCCCATATAGTATGATCCTACCCCCAACAACACCTTATATAGTATGGTGGTCCATCCCACAACCCCCCCATATAGTATGATGGTCCTGTAAACATCCCCCATATAGTATGATGATCGCCCCAAACAGCACCCTATATAAAATAATGGTCCACTCCAGAACTCCCCATATACAGTCTTGGCAAAAATTGTTGGCACCCTTGAAATTGTTCCAGGAAATTAAGTATTTCTCCTAGAAAATGAAAGGGGAGAAGTTAACTCAATTTTTGCATTGTGTGTCTGTGTGTGCCACACTAAGCATGGAGAACAGAAAGAAAAGAAGAGAACTGTCTGAGGACTTGAGAAACAAAATTGTTGAACAATATCAACAATCTCAAAGTAACAAGTCCATCTCCAGAGATCTTGATGTTCCTTTGTCCACGGTATGCGACATATCTAAGAAGTTTACAACCCATGGCACTGTAGGTAATCTCATTGGACGTGGAGGGCAGAGAAAAATTGATGAAAGGTTGCAACGCAGGATAGTCTGAATGGTGGATAAGCAGCTACAATCAAGTTCCAAAGAAATTCAAGCTGTCCTGCAGGCTCAGGGTGCATCACTGTCAGCGCAAACTATCCGTCGACATTTGAATGAAATGAAATGCTATGGCAGGAGACCCAGGGGGACCCAACAGCTGACACAGAGACATAAATAATCAAAACTGCAGTTTGCCAAAATGTATTTGAGTAAGCCAATATCTTTCTGGGGAAGCGTCTTGTGGACAGATGAGACCAAGATAGAGTTTTTTGGTACATCACATCATTGTACAGTTTACCGAAAACAGAATGAGGCCTACAAAGAAATGAACACAGTACCTAGAGTCAAATATGGATCAAAGATCTTTTGGGGTTGTTTTGCTGCCTCTGACACTGGGTACATTGACTGTGTGCAAGGCATCATGAAATCTGAAGATTACCAAAGGATTTTGGGTCACAATGTAGTGCCCAGTGTCAGAAAGCTTGGTTTGCGTCATGGGTCTTCCAGCAGGACAATGACCCCAAATATACTTCAAGGAGCACCCACAAATGGATGGAAACAAAGCGCTGGAGAGTTCTGAAGTGGACAGCAATGAGTCCGGATCTAAATCCCATTGAACACCTGTGTAGAGATCTTAAAATTGCTGTTGGGAGAAGGCACCCTTCAAACATGAGACACCTGGAGCAGTTTGCAAAAGAAGAGTGGTCCAAAATTCCAGTTGACAGGTATAAAAAACTTGTTTATGGTTATAGGTGTTAGGAAGTGTGGTTCTGCGCTCCCACCTGGGAATGGATCTGGTCCGCTGCTATGCTATTATGGTCGCAGGCACCACCATTGTCCTGACTCCAGAGGCAGAGCTACTACGCGTGCAGGGAAACCCAATCTTAAGGAGCATCACGTTCTGGTGTTGTAGGATGCGTGAGGACGCGGGACGCCCCGATTGCCAGGCAATGCAGGACCCGCTGTGTCTGGCACTAGGCAGTGGTGAGATTATGTCCATACTGCGATGCTAGCTTGCAAGAAGTGGCTTTCTGGGGATGATTGAGAGGTATTCAACACCTGATCATTAGGCGAGCTATTTAACCATGCTCCCTGCTCAGTCATGTGCTGTTCATTGCAGTTCCTGTGTGATGTGGAGGTGACTGGTGCCAGCAGTGTGTTGCTATATTTTCAGGGGTTTTCTCATTTTCTCTTCTGGTTACACTTCCTGGGTTCTTGCAAAGGTACTCACCTGGTCCTTGACTAGGCACTGACCGTGTTACTAGGCACCAGCTATCCTGCGACAGTGGGCCTGGGAAGGGCTCTACCAAAGTCCCCCTTCTATTTACTGGGAGCTGGATGAAGAGTATTCCCGGCCCTCAAGGGCTCGCCTAGCTGGGCAGCTTGTGCCAAGTGCGTCTGTGGTTGCACCTTTGGTGGTGTGGTTCCAGTCTTGCTCGGTCTTTCTGTGTAGCACATAACAATAGAAAGCGATTGATTGCAGTTATTTATTCCAAAGGTGTGCAACCAAATATTAAGTTGAGGGTGCCAACAATTTTGTCCAGCCCATTTTTGGGGTTTTGTGTGAAATGATATCCAATTTTCCTTTTTTTCAGTGTTTTTTTTTTGTGTTGTTCCAATACACACAAATGAAATAAACATGTGTATAACAAAGCATGTGTAATTGCAATAATTTTCTAGGAGAAATACTTAATTTCCTGGAACAATTTCATGGGTGCCAACACTTTCGGCCATGACTGTAGTATGATTGTCTCCCCCAAACAGCAACCTATATAATATAGTTGTCCACCCTACAGCCCTTCATATAGTATGATGGTCCCTCACAGCCCCACAAAAAGGAAAAATCCCTATACTAACCTGATCTAGACACCTCGTCCTTCGCAACGCTCATCTCCTCTTCGATCTGATCTCACAGAGGATGCTAGTAGCATGATGCAGTGACGTCATTGCACCGCTGAAGTCCCATGCGTGCGCTGGCCTCCGACAAGTCGCAGGTACAAGAGTAGCCCATGACCTGCGGAAGTAAGTGACAAAGCCTGCGGCTCTGAGGACATCGATATTGTTAACAACGTAGCAGGCAATGCGGCCCACGGCCGGACTGGCCCCTCTAACATTTGCCAGATGGCCAGTCTGGCCCTAATAATAGGGTGCAGAAAAGTCACTTCTACTTCTTCATTATCCTAATCTTTGGAGAGTACATTAGCCAGCTACCAGTGCCGATCATATTCACAAGTTACATAATCAGTTATGTCATCTATTGCCAATCTTGTGCCACCTTCAGTCACTTCATGGACTTCACTGTCATTGCTGAATGAAAAAAAATCCTTGTTTATACTTTTGTTTCACTACGTGTAATGAAAGTGTGGTATTGCGGAGTCCCTTTGATGGGTTCTGCTTCCAGAAACTGATGTTTTAACAAACTCTCTGTAACATACCTGGCGGCGTGCTTGCATACTGCACCATCTCCCACTATGCAAGATCGCAATCTTAACCTTCAGTCGAGTCTGCTAGTCTTGCTCCTGTTCATACTGTGTGCTTGCCTCTGGTCTGACTGCTTAGGTCGGCGGCCCGGTTACTTCCTGATTTGGAAGTGCATTGAGCTGTAGGGTGCATTGCTGGAAAAGGGGAAAAAAAAAAAAACTCTTTAAATCTCTTAGTTTGCGAGTGTGAACGAGCTGAGTGTGACCGGAGCGTAAGTGCGAACGAAAGTAAGTGTGTGACTTGTTTTTCAGTGAAGAGGTATTTGGGAATCCTGCGTTTGGAAGCCCAGGTACTGGATCTAAATGAGCAGCTGGTAACACTGAGATCCATTGACAATATGGAAAGGAGTCTGCTGCTCACTGAGCAGCAGCTCACTGGGGTAGATGTGGGGGAGGGTGGTAGTCGGGAGCTGCAGGACAGTGAGGTCGCTAGTTGGGTGACAGTTAGAAGGGGGGGTAGAGGGAAGAGTGCCAGGGAGGCTAGTCCTAATCTGGCACACCCCAATAAGTTTGCAAAGTTGGCAGATGAGGGGAGTGACGGTACAGGGGTAGCACTGCTGCAGCAAGGCATGTCCCCTGAAAGCCGGAGGAGTGTCAGCTCCAGTAAAGAGGGAAATAGGAGAGCAGGGCAGGCCAGGCAGGTGCTGGTAGTGGGGGACTCAATTATTAGGGGAACTGATAGGGCAATCTGTCACAAAGACAGGGATCGTCGTACAGTGTGCTGCCTACCTGGCGCTCGAGTCCGGCACATCGCTGATCGGGTTGACAGATTACTGGGAGGGGCTGGTGAGGACCCAGCGGTCATGGTGCACATTGGCACAAATGACAAAGTTAGAGGTAGGTGGAAGGTCCTTAAAGATGATTTCAGGGAATTAGGCTGCAAGCTGAAAGCAAGGACCTCCAAGGTGGTATTCTCTGAAATACTACCGGTACCACGTGCCAAGCCAGAGAGGCAACGGGAGATTAGGGAGATAAATAAGTGGCTCAAAAACTGGTGTAGGAAGGAGGGATTTGGGTTCCTGGAGAACTGGGCCGACTTCTCAGTTGGCTACAGACTCTACGCTAGGGACCAGCGGCACCTCAATGGGGAGGGTGCAGCTGTGCTCGGGGAGAAAATGGCTAGAAGGTTGGAGGAGTGTTTAAACTAGGGATTGGGGGGGAGGGTATTCATTTTATAGGTGGCGAAGATAGTGCAGATAGTGACCTGGGCACAAATAAAGAAATTGGGGGTGGGGTTAGAACAGTCAATAAAGTAAGAAGGAATAGAGGTACAGAGAGATACATAAAATGCATGTACACTAATGCCAGAAGCCTCACCAACAAAATGGAGGAATTAGAATTAATTTTGTTGGAAAATAATTATGACATGGTAGGGATATCTGAGACGTGGCTGGACGAGAGCCATGACTGAGCAGTTAATTTACAGTGCTATAGTCTGTTCAGAAATGACCGTACAAACAAGCGAGGGGGAGGATATATGTGAATCTAATGAAAATGTAGAGTCCCTGTGCGTGGAGATAAGGGGAGGGGGAAAAAATAATAAATTACTGATAGGGGTTTGTTATAAGTCTCCAAAAATAATGGAAGTAGCGGAGAATATCCTCGTAAAGCAAATAGATGAAGCAGCGACTCAAGGAGAAGTAATTATTATGGGAGACTTCAACAACCCTGAAATACATTGGGGGACAGAAACATGTAGTTCAAGCAAAGGTAATAGGTTTTTGACAACTATGAGAGACAATTACCTTTCACAACTGGTTCAGGACCCAACAAGAGCGGGGGCACTGCTAGACCTAATATTAACCAATAGGCCAGACCGCATATCAAATATACGAGTTGGGGGTCACTTAGGTAATAGTGATCACAAAATAATATGTTTTCATGTAACCTTTAATAAGATGTGTAGTAGAGGGGTTACAAGGACACTAAACTTCAGGAAGGCAAATTTCCAACGGTTGAGAGATGATCTTAGTGCAATAAACTGGGACGATATCCTGAGACATAAAGCTACACAAAGCAAATGGGAGACATTTATTAACATCCTGAATAGGACCTGTGCACAATATATACCCTTTGGCAATAAACATGCTAGAAATAGGAGGAAACCACTATGGCTAAATAGAGCTGTAAGGGGCGCAATAAGTGACAAAAAGAAAGCATTTAGAGAACTAAAGCAAGTAGGTAGTGATGAGGCATTAAATAAATATAGAAAATTAAATAAATTGTGTAAAAAACAAATCAAGGCAGCAAAGATTGAGGCAGAGAGAATCATTGCCAGAGAAAGTAAAAATAACCCCAAAATATTCTTTAACTACATAAATAGTAAAAAACTAAAAAATGATAGTGTTGGCCCCCTTAAAAATAGTCTGGGTGAAATGGTGGATGAGGATGAGGAAAAAGCCAATATGCTAAATGATTTTTTTTCAACCGTATTTACACAAGAAAATCGCATGACAGAAAACATGATTAGTGATAACAAAAATTCTCCATTAAATGTCACTTGCTTAACCCAGCAGGAAGTACGGCGGCGTCTAAAAATCACTAAAGTTGACAAATCCCCGGGCCCAGATAGGATACACCCGCGAGTACTGCAGGAATTAAGTAACGTCATAGATAGACCATTATTTTTAATCTTTAAAGATTCCATAATAACAGGGTCTGTACCACACGACTGGCATATAGCAAATGTGGTGCCAATATTCAAAAAGGGGACAAAAACTGAACTTGGAAATTATAGGCCAGTAAGCTTAACCTCTACTGTGGGTAAAATCCTGGAGGGTTTCCTAAGAGATGCTATAGTAGAGTATCTGAAGAAGAATAACCTCATGACCCAATATCAACATGGGTTTACGAGGGACCGTTCCTGTCAGACTAATCTGATCAGTTTTTATGAGGAGGCAAGTTTTGGACAGGACCAAGGAAATGCGGTGGATGTTGAGTATATGGACTTTTCAAAAGCTTTTGATATGGTTCCACACAAAAGGGTGATACATAAAATGAGAACAATGGGGATAGGGGAAAATATATGTATGTGGGTTAAGAATTGGCTCAGTGATAGGAAACAAAGGGTGGTTATTAATGGAAAACACTCAGACTGGGTCTCAGTTAACAGTGGGGTACCACAGGGGTCAGTATTGGGCCCCCTTCTTTTTAACATATTTATTAATGAACTTATAGGTGGCAGAGTAATATTTCTATATTTGCAGATGACACTAAACTCTGCAGGGTAATCAATACAGAGGAGGACAATTTTATATTACAGAAGGATCTATGTAAACTAGAAGCTTGGGCAGATAAATGGCAAATGAGCTTTAATGGGGATAAATGTAAGGTAATGCACTTGGGCAGAGGAAATAAAATGTATAATTATATGATTAATTGTTAAACACTGGGTAAAACTGTAACTGAAAAAGACCTGGGTGTATTGGTGGATGACAAGCTCACGTTTAGTGGCCAGTGCCATACAGCTGCTGCAAAGGCAAATAAAATAATGGGATGCATTAAAAGAGGCATAGATGCTCATGAGGAGAACATAATTTTACCTCTATACAAGTCATTAGTGCGACCACACTTAGAATACTGTGTACAGTTTTGGTCTCCGGTGTATAAGAAAGACATAGCTGAACTAGAGAGGGTGCAGAGAAGAGCGACCAAGGTTATTAGAGGACTGGGGGGTCTGCAATACCAAGACAGGTTATTACACTTGGGTTTATTTACTGTGGAAAAAAGAAGGCTTAGAGGTGATCTTATTACTATGTACAAGTATATGAGAGGACAGTACAAAGACCTTTCTACTGATCTTTTTACTCTGAGGCCAGAGACGGGGACAAGGGGGCATCTTCTACGTCTGGAGGAAAGAAGGTTTAATCATAATCACAGACGGGGATTCTTTACTGTAAGAGCAGTGAGACTTTGGAACTCGCATGATGTTGTAATGAGTGATTCACTACTAAAATTTAAGAAGGGCCTGGATGCCTTTCTTGAAAAGTATAATATTACAGGTTATATATACTAGATTCCTTGATAGGGCGTTGATCCAGGGAACTAGTCTGATTGTCGTATGGAGTCGGGAAGGAATTTTTTTCCCCAATGTGGAGCTTAGTGTTTGCCACATGGTTTTATTTTGCCGTCCTCTGCATCAACATGTTAGGCTATGGGTTGAACTAGATGGACTTAGTCTTCCTTCAACCTTAAAAACTATGTTACTATGCTATAGCTGCTGTGGGCGCACCACTAATGCGTCTCCAGCCTATTGCTGTGAGTCACTGGATATTTAAACCCCCTCCACCCAGTAGGAGAGGCCTGAGCAACACTAATTTCAGTGTGCTCCTACTCTGAAGTTGCCAGGTCTTGTTCTGTTTCTTGCCTGTCCCGCCATTCTGGGGGCTGTATTCCTAGACCTGTTATCTGTGTCTTCTAGCCTGTTTCCGCCTCTCTGGGGGCCGTATACCCAGACTTGCTCCTGTATCTCGTTGCAGTGTCAGTTCCTGTCTGAACACTCTCATAGCCTGTTTGTCCGCCATACTGGGGGCCGTATACCCAGACTCGCTCCTGTATCTTGTTGCAGTGTCAGTTCCTGTCTGAACACTCTCCTAGCCTGTTTGTCTCTGTGTCTGTACCTTCACTTTTCCTGCAGCCTCTGAACCTGCACCTAGCTCCTACTCGTTGTCTCTGTACTTCTGTTGTGAGTTTAGAGTCCACTCGCTACTTCATTTCAAGTACCTTGTGTGTATCTGGTACTGCTTGTCCCTTCCAGTCTGTTCAGTGTGAACAGAGCCCTGTCCTGTCTGCTCTGCCTTGCTCACCGCTCCGGCGGTTCCTCTCTGCTCTGCCTTGCTCACCGCTCCGGCGGTTCCTCTCTGCTCTGCCTTGTTCACCGCTCCGGCGGTTTCGCTCTGCTCTGCCTTGCTCACCGCTCCGGCGGTTCCTTCCTGCTCTGCCTTGCTCACCGCTCCGGCGGTCCCTCTCTGCTCTGCCTTGCTCACCGCTCCGGCGGTTCCTCTCTGCTCTGCCTTGCTCACCGCTCCGGCAGTTCCTCTCTGCTCTGCCTTGCTCACCGCTCCGGTGGTTCCTCTCTGCTCTGCCTTGTCCACCGCTACAGCAGTATCGCCCTGCTCTGCCTTGCTCACCGCTCCGGCGGTTCCTCCTGCTCTGCCTTGCCCACCGCTCCGGCGGTTTCGCCCTGCTCTGCCTTGCTCACCGCTCCGGCGGTATCTCTCTGCTCTGCTTTGACCACCGCTCCAGCAGTTCCTCTCTGCTCTGCTTGTCTACCGCGTCTGCGGTTCTGTTCCTGAAACCCAGTCTGTACTGGACCCTATCCAGCCTGCGCTCCAACCTGCTAGTGCCTCCCTGTCTGAACTCCAGCCGTGCTTGCCAGTACCCCCCCTGTCTGCATACCAGCCGTGCTTGCCAGTATCCTCCTGTCTGCACTCCAGCCGTGACTGCCAGTACCCACTTGTCTGCATACCAGCCGTACTTGCCAATACTCACCTGTCTGGATGCCCGTCTAACCTGCCTGTTCCTGCATTCCCCGGTGTGGGTCAACAACTGTGACCGGGGTCTGACCTGGAGTCGCACCTGGTCCCTCTGCTCGGTTCCTACTTGGTCCACGGAGTCGACTAAGCCGCAGTGCGACTTTGGTCGGATCAGGTGGATACTTAGTTACGCCCCTCCAGGCACTCCTCGGTTCATGGTACAGTGGGATCACTAATCACGCACACACCAGTCAGTCCGGGCATGTGCATAACACTCTCCTCTTCTTCATAGTCCTGCTTTGTACAGTACATGAATTGGATGTTAAGAATATTTTTCTCACTCCAGTTGAAAAGTTGCATAGGTGTAAGGTTGCATGCCCACAATCCGTAATAGCAACGTTTTGGATGCAGCTCACCTGTGCTGCGTACAAAACGCTGCGTTCTACATTAGAAGCACAGTGGATTGGATTTATAGAATCCCATGCTCACTATGCTTCTATTTGACGCCGCGTAAACTCACGCGTGGCTTTAGGAGCTGCAGCATGTAAATTTCTGTTGCGGAGATGCTAGTGTTACGACTCTGTTGTCCCTGGACCAAGGGCTCCTACCATGTTCCTAATGCTAGGGGCGCCCTAGCTGGCCCTGTTCCCCGGATTACTTCTGAAGGTGAAGACGCCTGGGCCACGTACCTTGTCTGAGCTCCTCAATCCGCCCTCAGTCTGTCCCCCCCCCCCCCCAAGGGAAAAGGGGAGTCGTAGTGTATGGCAGTACACAAACCAGACTAACAAGGTTATACAAACAGGGCTAAAGGAAAATACCAATCATACAAATACAAATATATGCACACAAACAACAGGGGTTAACACCGGGAAGTGGAGGATGGGAAACAAAGCAAAATAGGATAAGAATAGGATTAACACGCAACCTAAACCACACAACAGTCTAAGCTGAAATCCACCAAACGCCTTCTCAAATAACCACTCTCCACCACACTCCTAGAACCATGCAGCATAAGCTATCTCTGGCAATGATAGCCTGCCAAAGCCCAGTATATATAGGAGCGCCGAGTGGCTAATACTGGACAGCTGAAAGCCTAAATGAAGGTAAGCTTCCAGGAGCTCACAACTGAGCAGATTAACCTCTGCACTGCTAAAATAAACTTGCACCATTTAATATAAAGGCAAAAGGCTTCTAATGAGTGCAGGAGTGGGAGGAATCAGACGCTGCGGTCTTCTGGCTCCTCTCTGTTGCTGTAAACCTGTGACAGTACCCCCGGAACCTCAGAACCAGGTTTATCCGAGTGTGCTGCGTGAAAAGACCAAATCAACCTGGCCGCATGGATGTCAGATGCTGGTACCCACATCCTCTCCTCAGGACCGTAACCCTTCCAGCTTGTCTCCGCAACAGAAATCTCCCCAATAGAATGTATTGGATGTGGTAACTCGGTATGTGTTCAATGAACTTATGCGGATTTACTTGTGTGATCGGACGCAGCGCTTTGGACGTAGCAAAAATAGGCTGCGTCCAAAGCGCTGCTATATTCTGATCATGGGCACATACCCTTAAGATTCAGTCTGAATACGGCCTCTGGAGGCCAGCTCGAGTTGTAAGATGTTTCACAGTGCCTCCTAAACCTAAAGTGCCATTCATCTTCCAATCCAAAATCCTTCTTGTGATGGCATACATTTTATTAATTTTTCCCTATATTTAAACTATGCAGAAGAGCTATTCGAGAAAAAATAGACCTCGCTCAAACTTGGTCAGTTTTTATCACTGAACTCAATTTTTTTGGAACAAATGAGCAGCTATTGAATCATGAAGTAAGCCTCAGATATCGTACATACACTTTTGTATTTTATTTCTAACTGTAAGCAGAGCCGGCTTATTACTATTCAGCTAAGCAGACAACAGACCGGACCCTGCTCTCATCGCACAGGGAGCTGGGTGAGACACTGCACAAGGGAGACACCGCAGGGACCAGCTCCTGAAACAAGTGTCACTGATGACACTTTGCTTCAGGGCGGTAAACAAAGCATGCGGAGTGTCGGGATGTCCCAGCCCTCTCCCCTTCAATGATGCTTCATTTCAGGGCGGAAAGTGGAGTGACAGCAGTTTCTGCCAGCAGATGATGATTAGTTTGAATATCCCATCATGCACTGGGGATTCTCAAGCGAATCGTCATAGGAAGTGGATAATATAAACAGAACCCTGAGTTGCAGTACAGAGTGAATGGAAGAGAATTTTACCATGACTCGAATTACAAAATATAATAGTTTTAAAAGATTTATTAATTGAAACTTACTTTTGGGTTTCAGACTAACCCTTTAAGAACTATCAGCTGGTCATAAAAACATTGTACAAAGTCTTCTGCAGGTTTAGAAACAGTGTCAAAAGTCCATCTGTCACCAGATACCCACTGTTTATACTATCTACCATAGCCTCTTCGAAATGATTAAGTAATTTTCCTTGGAGAGCTGTTACTGGAGGACATGTTTAGCAGATATTTAGGTAACAATCTGAACTCTTTTCTGGACACTTTATTTGAGACACATACTTTGTAATCACAAAGGTTGGACTCACCAATCTGAATATCTTTCAGCTTACCTCCTTCAATCACAATCTTAGCGTTCTGGTGTGCTGTATACTGCACCACTACCACCAGCCAGGACACAATTTTTAGGTCGCAGGTCAGCAGATTTTGAAAATCCTATTTTGGCAGAAGTTGAATTAAAAAAAAAAAAAATCATTGGTCTCTTTCAAATTGGCAAGAACCAGCCTCTTATGGACATGAGTTTTTTTTACTGTTTACTTTCATAGACACACAGTCTTTCTTGCCAGGCATAATTTGGCTCACTTTATCACTATTGAAAAAAACTTTCACTGTATCCACTATAGATTTATCTAATGATTTGCTTTGTTTACAATCAGAACAAGTCATGTAACTTTTTTGAACATTTTATATCATATAGTTTTTTTGGAAATGCTTTTCAAAATCTTGTGTTTGAGTCTGCTTGGGTAAAATATTAACAAAGACATTCTTGTGATATATCGGAGGAAAGCCTGTACAGTTCTGAATGTAATGGTGTTTATTTTTCAGTTTCTCTATCTTGGTTCTGACCTGAGTTAGGAGGAGAAACGTAAAGGCATGCAACACAGAAATTCACATTTTTTCAAAAGTTTGAAAATGAATAAAAAAAAAATATTTTTTTTTTCGTCACAGTTTGCATTCTCTAACACACTATTACCAGAGAACAAAATCTCAAAAGAATTAAAAATATAGAGGAAAAATTCATTGGTTCACTTGACATGGAATGACCCATAAGGACAGTATATTTTTCTGAATAAAATCCAAAGAGCACATAAAAGTAGCTGTTAACCATCTTTTTTTTAAATATCTTTTTATTCAAACGTTTAATTTAACAATTAACTGAATTTTAAACATGAAAATTGTGAAGATCTGAGGTTGTAAATAATTACCTAGGCAGGTTAACGATGCAACAATATTTTATTCCTTACATCAATGTTTTACAAAAGCTTCAGATAAATGGCCAAAATACAGTTCTCTCAGTTCTCAAGTTCCCAACCAGGGATCATTAGTTCCACTTCCTTTGTACCAGGCAATACTCACTGTCTCCCAACTTTTGGTGACCCACAGATTTCGTATCTCCAGCCAGTATAGTCTGTAGCCACAGTCCACGATCCTCCAGACAACAGATAAAACGATGAAAGCACAGGTATCCAGTAGCACAGTCCTTTAAGAAAGTTTAAATCCAAACGATAGATCCCACAACGGTAGCACGTTTATCCATCCCAGTTGTTACTGATCTCCAAGACTCGATAGACCATCCATCCCAGGGCTACAAGACCTCAGTCTAGCTCCTCTCCCTTCGACGTCATTCCACACAACTCTCATTAAACATGTGGCTTCTTTTCCTTTGTCACTGGGATATCAGACCCCTCAAAGCTAAGTGTGCATTAGTGGAAGTATTTTTTATCAGGCCGAACTCATCACCTGGGACTGCATGTGTGACTTCCTGTGGTGACAGCTCCACTGGATTTACTTTTCCCACATACACAATGATCATAGTCGCTTAGAGAACAATGCTTAGAGGCTCCTGAGAACATTAATAAAATACAGCAAGAAATCACTAATAAAACACAACCATAAGATCGATAATACCGGTGCTCCATGCTGGAAAAAGTCTGATAGTCTTAGAACAAGGCCAACTCCTCACAAAAATGTATTTATTTATTTTACTCACTTATATAGCCCAGTGCTTTACAGACATTATCAGCACTGTCCCCATTGGAGGTCACAATCTAATTTCCCTATCAGTATGTCTTTGGAGTGTGGGAGGAAACCAGAGTACCCGGAGGAAACCCACACAAGCACGGGGAGAACATACAAACTTCTTGCAGATGTTGTCCTTGGTTAGATTTGAACCCAGGACCCCAGAGCTGCAAAGCTGCAGTGCTAACCATTCAGCCACCATGCTACCATATTATAACCTGTTACATCAAAAGAGGGAAGATTGGAAGGAGAGGGAAAAAAAAGAGGGAGAAGAGAGGGGAGTACTTTATTTTGTATACATATGCGAGTTTTACGTGTACATATATTCCATCAATCAGAGAGTGATACTTTGAAAATACCTAAAGCACCTCCCAGATCTTCTATCTAGACAATACCATTCTGTCTAAATGGCCTGACCAGACTTATTATTTCATTAGCATCATAATGAAAAGCAATCAAACTTTTCCAGAGTGGGAAAACTTTTTTTTGCCATTATTTCTTTATCTGCTTCTGACGCACCCCTGGGCCTGTGTCGCACAGCGTTGCACATGCAGGAGCTTACCCGGAGCCGGATCTGTTGAGGGTTGTAGTCTCGTGGCGGTGACCCGGTCCGTGCCCAGGGAGTCAGACTAAGTGGCGTTGTATTAATGGTAGATGTTGGACGACTACGCCACCCGTTGAATGCAGCGAAGGAGCTGCCGCTGCAGGGCAGACCGCTGAGGCCGGTGGTAGGATTGTGCAGCGTGATAGTATCACCCCCAACGGGAGGGGTATGGCCTCAGGGCAGCCGACGTGTATGATGGGGGTAGCAGGAATCACTCAGAGACGATGCGGTGTAGTTCAGGGTCTTTACTGGTGATAAAGATAGACCCTCCCGGAGTACTGGCTAGCGATCGGGGCCTGGTCAGTCCTTGAGCAGATGGGATCTCCCCTGGCCAGGCGGAGTTGTAGGCCTCCCAAACTGACTGTACTCTTCTGGCTACCTTGCTAGAGGCGGGTATAAGTAGCCCACGTCCCTGAGTGTACCGTGTGGTGCTCACCCGTATGGCCGGTGACTCGGGGCCTTCTAGTGGCGTCCGCTCCACGACGGCGGTGCTGGTCCCACGCGTGTGACCGTGCCTTCGGGTTTCTTGGCCAGAGGACCTGAAATCCCCTGCCGGGCGGTTTCTGCTGCTGGGTAAAGATTAGTCCCCACAGCCTCGGACTCCGGGTCCAGTGATAGCTTCTCAGTCAGGGCGAGCTCTGCAGCTGCCAGCCCCTGACTCCTTATAGCACTGCTCCCACAGAGCTCCTGATGTTCTTCTCCTATATCTGCTGCTCTTCTCTGTCTCTACTTCTTCTCTACTCACTAACCCTGCCTCAGCCCTAGGTTTATATAGGGGAAGTTCTTCCCCTCCCAGGACTGGGCAGGAGGTGTGGCATGCATAGGATCCCTGACCAAGAGACCTCCCACCTGCTCTCAGACGTAATATCTCTATCACTGTGGCAACCAGACCCCTGGGGTGTCACATTCCCCCCTAGTGAAATTTAGTACTCCGGGACTAAACATATTTTTTTTAGAAAAACATAACAAGGTATAAACAATAATAATACAATAAGAAAAACACATAAAGATGGTTACGGCGTGTCCGCAACCGGGTGCAGTTTGGAAGAAAAGCAAGGTGTCCATTTCACCAAAACAGGGAGACGTAACCAGGTAGGGGTCTGTCCTGCCCCGAGTCCTTAACAGTCTTTAGTCCATTCCTAGGTTACGCTCCAACCAATTGTACAAGGATTCCCGGTAAATCCACCAAGGACTCCTAAAAATAACTAGAAACACATAATTATTTACAAGTAACAGACAGGCGACCACAAATAAAACAATTTAAACACTTCAAATCCTCCGACGTGCGGGTAACTGGCCTCTAGTGGCCCTAGTGGACCTACGGAGCTGACTGTCTGGCCCTGAACTACAGGGTGTAGGAGCTGTCAAGGGTAAACTGGGCAGCTGTCTACGGGCTCTTTGGCTCACTAGGGGTACGGCAGGCTCACTATGAGCAGAGGGTTGATCCTCCTGTTCTGCTTGTGTGGAGTCTGCTGCCTCCTGGACCGGCTGCTCTTCCAGCTCTACCTGTTGCTCCGTAGGCACTTGGGATGCTGGTTGGAGGAACGTGAGGACGGGTACCACAACTGCACCATTGACTTGAGTCCAGGACCGAGGGAAGTCTCCGAGCACAGTACTAACCATATCTTCCCTTTCCTCTACGGGTCGAGGGTCTTCTTGCTCTCCTTCTGGGTTCCGTAGCTGTTCGGGACACTTCTTCAGGTGATCCCGGGATACAATGGCTGTGGTTTCCCCTCCGTCTTTACTGATGGTACAGACCTTTGGGTTGTCGTGGCTTGAGGGCAGTACGGTGTACGGGTCCTTCTCCCACTGGTCGTCCAACTTGTGGAGCCGTCTCTTCCTCTTCAAGACCTGCTCTCCGGGTACCAGGGGAACAGCGGGAGCATACTGGTTGTAAGTTTTCTCTTGTCTTTCCCTAGCGAGACAGAGACTTCGCTCCACGCTCTCCTGTACTTTCCGGTACTGCTGCTGCCTCTCTGTGTCCCAGTCTGCTTCCGGTGAAGTGTCCTCGGGTGTCAGGACTCCCATCTCCAGGTCAACAGGTAGCTTACCAGGCCTTGCCCTCATTAGGTAAGCCGGGGTACAGTTGGTGGAACCTACAGGGATGTAGTTGTATAGGTCCACCAGGTCGGGCAGCTTCTCAGGCCACAGACTGCGTTCTTCCAGGGGCAACGTTTTCAGAAGATCCATTACCACCTGGTTCATTTTCTCACAAAGTCCATTAGTTTGCGGATGATAGGGTGTCGTCCTTATCTTCCGGCAGCCATACAGATTGCAGAATTCCTGGAAGACCTCCGCTTCAAAGGCAGGTCCCTGGTCCGTCAGCACTTGGTCCGGGTACCCGTGTGGACGGCAGAAGTGCTGCTGGAAGGCTCTAGCTGCTGTTTGAGCTGTTAAGTCCTTAACGGGGACGACAACCAAGAACCGGGAGTAATGATCCACAATGGTTAACGCGTAGACGTAGCCACTTCTGCTTGGGGTCAGTTTTACATGATCCAAGGCTACCAGTTCCAACGGCTGCTTGGTGACGATGGACTGAAGGGGGGTCTTCTGGCTGGCACGGTCCTTCCTTCTTAGGTTGCACGGGCCACAGTCTCTGCACCACCTCTCGATGGTTCCCCTCATGCCTACCCAGTGAAACCGCCCGCGCAGCAGGAACTCCAGCTTCTTCCATCCGAAGTGTCCAGCCCCGTCGTGGTATGCCTCCATCACCATGGCTGCGTCTCTTCGTGGCACCACTACTTGCCAGATTAGTTCATGCGTCCGGGAGTTAACCATTCTGCGGCACAACTTCCCCTTGTAAAGGAACAGTCGACTCTTCTCAGCCCACAGTTGTTTGGCTTCCTCCGGAGCGTCTGGGTCAAGGCGAGCCTCTGGCCGAGTCAGCATCTCCTTCACCAGTCGGACGGCAGGGTCACTGTCTTGCGTTTCCTCCCAGTTGTAGTGAGGCAAGGGGTTAAACGTAGCGGCTTGCTTACTCCTTACCCGATGGGAATACTGGATAGTCCCATGACGGTGGAACGCGGGGAGTTCGACTTCTTCCAGTCCCTCTGGATCTTCTCCTACGTCCGGTAGGTTTGGCATCCTGGACAGGGCGTCCGCGTTGGTATTGGAGCGTCCTGCCCGGTATTTGATTGTGAACTCGTAGTTGGACAGACGGGCCATCCATCTCTGCTCTAGGGCACCGAGTCTTGCCGTGTCCAGGTATGTCAACGGGTTGTTATCCGTGTACACGGTGAACCGGGAAGAAGCGAGGTAGTGCTTAAAGCGTTCGGTGACTGCCCACACCACTGCCAGGAACTCTAGCTTAAATGAGCTGTAATTCTCAGGGTTTCTTTCGGTGGGTCGCAGTTTTCGACTGGCGTAAGCGATTACTCGTTCTTTCCCCGGCTGGATCTGGGACAGTACGGCTCCTAGCCCGATGTTACTTGCGTCGGTGTAGAGGATAAAGGGCTGGCTGTAATCAGGGTATGCCAGGATTTCATCCCCCGTGAGGGCCATCTTCAGCTGGCGGAAGGACTCTTCTTCTAACTTCTCCCATCTGAAGGGTGGCTTCTGGTTCTTGGCCTTCCGGGACTGGCCTATCAGGAGGTCCTGCATAGGAGCTGCCTTTTTGGTGAAACCGGGGATGAATCTGCGGTAATAGCCTACCAACCCGAGGAACTGCCGCACTTCCTTTACACTGGAGGGACTTGGCCATTCCTTAATTGCGGTGATCTTATCAGGGTCGGGAGCCACTCCGTCAGCGCTCACCACGTGTCCCAGGTACTGCACCTTTGGTTTTAGGAGGTGACACTTGGAGGGTTTTACCTTTAGGCCGTAGTTTGCCAGAGCTTCGAACACTTCCGCCAGGTGTTTCAGGTGGTCCTCATAAGTCTTGGAATATACGATGACATCGTCTAGGTACAACAGGACCGTCTCGAAGTTTTTGTGGCCCAGACAGCACTCCATTAATCGTTGAAAGGTTCCTGGTGCGTTACAGAGTCCGAACGGCATGCAGGTAAACTCGCTAAGTCCCATCGGGGTGGTGAATGCGGTCTTCTCCCGGTCCGCCTCTGCTACAGGAACCTGCCAGTACCAGCTAGTGAGGTCCAAGGTAGAGAAGAAGTTAGCAGATCTTAAAGCAGCCAAAGACTCCTCTATCCTTGGTAAGGGGTACGCATCCTTGTGTGTGATACGGTTGATTTTCCGGTAATCTACACACATCCTCATGGTGTTGTCTTTCTTTTTGACTAAGACTAGTGGAGCTGCCCAGGGGCTACAGCTATCCCTGATCACCCCAGCCTCCTTCATGTCCCTAAGCATCCCCTTGGCGTGTTGGTAGTGTGCAGGGGGTACGGGTCGATACCTCTCTTTTATGGGAAGATGGTCTCCCGTGGGGATGTGGTGTTCTACCCCCTTGACTCGCCCAAAGTCTAACGGGTGTTTACTAAACACTCTCTCGTACTCTTGAACCACCCGATAGACTCCCTGTCTCTGGTGTGAGGGAGTGGAGTCAGTACCCAAATGTAGTTGCTGACACCAGTCCTCCATTGTTTCCTTAGAGCCGTTACTTTCCTCCGGGGAAGATGGAGGCAAGGGTTCTACGGACTGTATGGAATTTTGATTGATGGTATACAATTTGGCTAGCGTGGCATACCGGGGCAGGTACACTTCCCTCTTCCCGATATTTATTATGCGAACGGGCACCCTCCCATGGCGTACATTGACCACCCCCCGTGCTGTCAAAATGGTGGGCCTACTGTCTGAGTAAACTGGTTCTACCATTGCCTGGTAATCTCTACCTCTCAGACCAATAGCTGCCCGGCACCAAATCATCATTTCACTTTTTGGGGGCATGGCAATAGGAAAAGGGTCACACATTCTTACGCTACCAATCTCACCACCGGAGAGTTCTATCTGTTGCCGTCGCATCAGTGCCCGGATCTCTTTCTGGAGCACTCGCTGCTGGCCGGAGCTGGCGTTCTTGGCAACCTGCTGTAAAAGGAAAATCACCTCTGCAAGACAATTTTCAATTACATTAGTTCCTAAAGTTATCTTTGGGTGACTCTCGTGCTTGTCAATGTCTACAATGATCAGTCCCTGTGCCGCCAATTCGACTCTACCGATTTTAATGGTCACCTCTTTAAATCCAATCTGTGGCACGGGCTGACCATTGCTGGCGATGATACTCAAGTCGTCGTCAGGGTAGCGGGTGATATCCGAGTCATTCCAGTACTGCTTGAAGAGCACGTACGGGATAGTGGTAACCTGTGACCCGGTGTCCAGTAGGGCACTCATGGGGATGCCATCCAGTACCACGGGCAAGACTGGACGTCCTCCCACATATTTGTCGCGCCAGTTCGATGGGCCTGATGATCTTTTTCCTGGGGTTTGGCCCTCTACCCCAGGTTGTGCCAGTTTAAAGGACAGTACCTTGCCATATGTCCGGGTTGATTGCAGCGGCGGCAGATGGGTTGTCCGTCCTCGTTGTATCGGTCGCTGGGTCTTCCTCTGGCCGGTGGGGTCCTCCTTGGTCGACGCCACGGGATGTCCTCCGGTCCGGATGCCGGCTGGATCTTCCCTGGAGTGGAAACCTGTAAAGACTGCACAGTTCGGGTTAGCGCGGCAACGCTTTTAGCTAGCTCTTGGACCTGATGGTGCAGGTCTGGAGCCGGGTCATTGTTCAAAGCCTGCGCATCAGCTCCCACAGGCCCGGCCGACAAGGGTGCCGCCTCCTGGTGGTAAGTGGTAGTGGGGCGTCTGTGGGTCACAACGCCACCTGGTGCCGGTTCTCGGAGCACCCGGATGGCTCTGTCCTTGAACTGTACAAATCCCAGATGAGGGTCCTGTAAGGCCATTGCCCGCAACTGGGTTCGGTGGGCATTGCAATATAAACCCTCTATAAATTGTTCAGTCAACAGCCTGTCCTCGTCTCCCACGCCGTCAGGGTCGGTCTGCTTAATGGCTCTCAGGGCCTCTTGTAGGTTCAGGGCATAGTCCCTTATACTCTCGTGTGCTCGCTGCTTGCACCCGTAGAATCTAAGCTTGATCTCGGCTGAGGTGCGGGTATCAAAGGTGTCCCTCAGCCGGGTTAGTATCCCTGCAACAGTCCTCCCCCCAGGTGGCCAGGACTTTACCTCCCTTTGGGCTGCCCCGGTTAATTGGGCCACCAGGATGCTCACTTTTTGCTCTTCTGTGAGGGGATACACCTGGAAGAGGCTATCCAGCTTTTCTCTAAAGTCATGCAGGGTATGTGACTCCCCTGAGTACTGGGGTAGCCAGGCCGCTCCCGGGATATAGGGCATGGTGAAAGGCATGACTGCAGCAGCGGTGGCGCTGGCGGGGGTTGAGGCAGTGAAGCTCTCCTCCGTATCCGACATCTTCCTCCCCCCTAGTGGACCGTGGCCTACCTTGCGATGATCCTCTTCCGTAGGCCGCGGCTCCGCAGTGGATCGTCAGGGTTGAGGACCTTCCGTCGCGCTCCTGTGACGTCGGCGTCTGCTGGGCTCCTTCCAGGACCTTACGCAACGTCCGGACGTGAGGCGGGGCTTCAGTTCTCGCGCGCTTTCGGAGTCCACGCCCCTCTTCTTCCCGCGCGGCGTCTTCAAGATGGCGCCCAACGGCGGGAAAACTGCACGGATGGCGGGAAGAAGGCAGAAGATGGCGCCGGATGGTGGGAAAACTTCGCGGATGGCGGGAAGAAGGTAGAAGATGGCGCCGGATGGCGGGAAACCTCCACGGATGGCGGGAATCTTCACCACTGGTAAGTTTGAACAGTCTTTTTCAGGCACGCAGTACCCGGTGGTTGCGGGCACAAAATCCTGCCGACTACGCCAAAAGTTGACGCACCCCTGGGCCTGTGTCGCACAGCGTTGCGCATGCAGGAGCTTACCCGGAGCCGGATCTGTTGAGGGTTGTAGTCTCGTGGCGGTGACCCGGTCCGTGCCCAGGGAGTCAGACTAAGTGGCGTTGTATTAACGGTAGATGTTGGACGACTACGCCACCCGTTCAATGCAGCGAAGGAGCTGCCGCTGCAGGGCAGACCGCTGAGGCCGGTGGTAGGATTGTGCAGCGTGATAGTATCACCCCCAACGGGAGGGGTATGGCCTCAGGGCAGCCGACGTGTATGATGGGGGTAGCAAGAATCACTCAGAGATGATGCGGTGTAGTTCAGGGTCTTTACTGGTGATAAAGATAGACCCTCCCGGAGTACTGGCTAGCGATCGGGGCCTGGTCAGTCCTTGAGCAGATGGAATCTCCCCTGGCCAGGCGGAGTTGTAGGTCTCCCAAACTGACTGTACTCTTCTGGCTACCTTGCTAGAGGCGGGTATAAGTAGCCCACGTCCCTGAGTGTACCGTGTGGTGCTCACCCGTATGGCCGGTGACTCGGGGCCTTCTAGTGGCGTCCGCTCCACGACGGCGGTGCTGGTCCCACGCGTGTGACCGTGCCTTCGGGTTTCTTGGCCAGAGGACCTGAAATCCCCTGCCGGGCGGTTTCTGCTGCTGGGTAAAGATTAGTCCCCACAGCCTCGGACTCCGGGTCCGGTGATAGCTTCTCAGTCAGGGCGAGCTCTGCAGCTGCCAGCCCCTGACTCTTTATAGCACTGCTCCCACAGAGCTCCTGATGTTCTTCTCCTATATCTGCTGCTCTTCTCTGTCTCTACTTCTTCTCTACTCACTAACCCTGCCTCAGCCCTAGGTTTATATAGGGGAAGTTCTTCCCCTCCCAGGACTGGGCAGGAGGTGTGGCATGCATAGGATCCCTGACCAAGAGACCTCCCACCTGCTCTCAGACGTAATATCTCTATCACTGTGGCAACCAGACCCCTGGGGTGTCACACTTCCATGAGTTCTATACCCCACGGGTGTTTCATTTGGGATACCAACATTTCAATTGGCGGTGCAACCTGTAATGCCACTATCAAACAATCATGTAGCAGAATTCCCCTGTCCCTGTTCCACAGGGGGCCTCAGTTGATGGAAAAGCAGGACTTTTGGATCCAAAGGTAAGTGAACCAACAGCTTTTATATCAGATATGACCCTGCCCCTATATTTAGTGGAGGCTGTACATTCCCATACCCCATGCCATAAGTTTGTTGACGGAGTATTACATTTAGGGCATGCTGTTATCCTACCTAGGAAATTGGGTGATGCTAGAATATTTAAGCCATATAAGGGTGTGTGCATTCATTTAAAATAGGTATCATGCCATTTTTCATTTACTATATTTTTCCTTACACACTCCCACCCTTGTAATATCACTTATGATAAGTTTATGTCACCTGTCTGTCGTTTCCAGATTCTGAAGAGTCTATTGGGATCTAGTTTCAGAAATATATGCCTTGTATTATTGTAGAGGGAAGATATACAGTATCTACTCTGTGTATATTTGGGCCTATTATATTATAAAGAGTATGTTGTATAGCTTCTTTATTTAAATAGTGAAGCCTGGAGGAACAAAAAGAGTGAACCTGTAGGAAATGTTATCTATGTCAAAGTTGTCCATAATTTCTTATGATTTGAGCCATCTTTTTTCTTCCGTCTAAATAATGTCTCCTGCTGTTCTCATTCCATTGGTGATTGGTTGAAGGTTAAAAGTGTGTTCCGTCCCGTGGGGAAGTTCTGGGTGATTAAAAATTGGGATACCTAAATAAAGAGAACAAGGGTCTACCAAGACCGAAAACCAAAAGGAAAAAACCCTTTAAAAATAACTTTTATTTGTATTCATTAAATACCAAATAATGACCTGATTAAATAAATCAAGGCAGTAAGGGTCATATAGAATATGTGATGTCAGGTTGGTATAGTCAAAATATTTAATCAAAATTGAGGAAATAATCTAAGAGAGTTGAAAATATCTTACCTTAAGTGTCCCTTCCTGACAGCGGAGGTTGGCACCCTGGGGATACAATATAGCATCCCTGCTCAACGTAGGCTGTCCCTACCTGACCATTAGCAGACCTCCCTAAAAAAGCCTACATCAACACCCAAATAAAGTGCTTAAGTGCTATAAAATCGTAGGCTAAGTCTGGCTTGGCCAGTAAGGTAACTTGAAATAAGTCAAATGACCATAAGATATTATGAGGTAAGTTTGCTAGATGTTCTTATCTCTCAAAACGGCAGCCAGATCTAGAATAAATCTGATGCCCAAAAAATGCTATAAGGAGATTTTACCAAGTGTTTTAATCTCTCAAGGCTGCAGCTAGAGTCAGGTCAAAAACAACGATACACCAAATAAATTTTTAGATCCAGTAAGTAAATGGGATCTGTAAACATTTATATGTAAGATTATTGACAATGAAAAATACTAGTCACAGTGTCATCAATTGCACATACCCGACATTAAATATATATGATCAGCAGGGCCGGCATCAGCACCCAGTGCACTCAGGTATGTGCCAGGGCCCTGAGCCAGTGGGGGCCCGACTCGCTGTTGAGGACACCGGCGCACTAATGGGCCAGTGAGTCGGGGGAGCCCTGTGCTAGTGCCCGCGAATGGGGCCCTCCCCGCTTGCTCAGTGCCCCGGCACTTGGAATACTTACCTCTCCCCGTTCCCTCCAGCTCCAGCTTCTTCCGCATCTGCTGACATGTGATGTTTCAGGGCAGAGGGCGCAATGATGTCACTACAGCGGCCCTTTGCTATGAGCGTCACAGTGCAGAGAGTGGGAAGACGGCGACACTGAAGAGTCTAGAGCTGCAGCCAGCGAAGGACGAGGAAAGGTAAGTATTTGATTTTTTTTTCTTGTATGGAGGATTATGTAGGGAGCATTATATGGGGCCTATTATGCATGGAGCATTATATGGGACCCATTATGTAGAGAGCATTATAAGGGGCCTATTATATGTGGAGCAATATATGGGGCCCATTATGTATGGAGCATTATATGGGGCCATTTATGTATGGAGCATTATATTGGGATCATTATGTATGGAGTATTATATGGATTCTGTTATGTATGGCACATTATATGGGCCTATTATGAATGGAGCAATTTTATATGGGGCCCATTATTCTGTATGGAGCATTATATGGGGCCTATTATGTATGGAGCATTATATGGGGTCCATTATTCTGTATGGAACATTATATGGGACCCATTATTGTGTATGGAACATTACAGTGCATTGCAAAAGTATTTGGCCCCCTTGAACTTTTCTACCTTTTGCCACATTTCTGGCTTCAAACATAAAGATATAAAATTCTAATTTTTTGGTGAAGAATGAGCAACAAGTGGGACACAATCGTGAAGTGGAACGAAATTTATTGAATATTTTAAACTTTTTTTAAAAAAAATATAAACTGAAAAGTGGCGCGTGCAATATTATTCGGCCCCCTTGAGTTAATACTTTGTAGCGCCACCTTTTGCTGCGATTACAGCTGCAAGTCGCTTGGGGTATGTATCTATCAGTTTTGCACATCGAGAGGCTGAAATTCTTGCCCATTCTTCCTTGCAAAACAGCTCGAGCTCATTGAGGTTGGATGGAGGTCTGGACTTTGACTTGGCCATTCTAACACCTGGATACGTTTATTTTTTAACCATTCCATTGTAAATTTTGCTTTATGTTTGGGATCATTGTCTTGTTGGAAGATAAATCTCTGTCCCAGTCTCAGGTCTTTTGCAGACTCCAACAGGTTTTCTTCCAGAATGGTCCTGTATTTGGCTCCCTCCATCTTCCCATCAATTTTAACCATCTTCCTTGTCCCTGCTGAAGAAAAGCAGGCCCAAAACATGATGCTGCCACCACCATGTTTGACAGTGGGGATGGTGTTTTGAGGGTGATGAACTGTGTTGCTTTTACGCCAAACATATCGTTTTGCATTGTGGCCAAAAAGTTCGATTTTGGTTTCATCTGAACAGAGCACCTTATTCCACATGTTTGGTGTATCTCCCAGGTGGCTTGTGGCAAACTTCAAACAAGACTTTTTATGGATATCTTTGAGAAATGGCTTTCTTCTTGCCTCTCTTCCATAAAGACCAGATTTGTGCAGTGTACGACTGATTGTTGTCCTATGGACAGACTCTCCCACCTCAGCTGTAGATCTCTGCAGTTCATCCAGAGTGATCATGGGCCTTTTGGCTGCATCTCCGATCAGTCTTTTCCTTGTTCGAGATGAAAGTTTAGAGGGACGGCCAGGTCTTGGTAGATTTGCAGTGGTCTGATATTCCTTCCATTTCAATATGATCGCTTGCACAGTGCTCCTTGAGATGTTTAAAACTTGGGAAATCTTTTTGTATACAAATCCAGCTTTAAACTTCGCCACAACTGTATCTCGGACCTGCCTGGTGTGTTCCTTGGTCTTCATGATGCTCTCTGCACTTGAAACAGAACCCTGAGACTATCACAGAGCAGGGGCATTTATACGGAGACTTGATTACACACAGGTGGATTCTATTTATCATTACCAGTCATTTAGGACAACATTGGATCATTCAGAGATCCTCACTGAACTTCTGGAGTGAGTTTGCTGCACTGAAAGTAAAGGGGCCGAATAATATTGCACTCCCCACTTTTCATTTTTTATTTTTTTTTAAAAAAGTTTAAAATATCCAATAAATTTTGTTCCGCTTCATGATTGTGTCCCACTTGTTGTTGATTCTTCCCTAAAAAATTTGAATTTTATATCTTTATAAGCCAAAAATGTGGCAAAAGGTAGAATAGTTCAAGGGGACCAAATACTTTCACAATGCACTGTATATGGGGCCCATTATTCTGTATGGAGCATTATATGGGGCCCATTATTCTGTATGGAGCATTATATGGGGTCCATTATTCTGTATGGAGCATTATATGGGGTCCATTATTCTGTATGGAGCAATATGTGGGGCCCATTATTATGTATGGAGCATTATATGGGGTTCATTATACTTTATGGAGTATTATATGGGGTCCATTATTTTGTATGGCACAATATATGGGGCTCATTATACTGTATGGAGAACTATATTGTCCGGTCTAAAATGAAAACGTTTCACTCCCCCCCCACCCAGCTCCTTCCCAGGGCACGCACTGTGCACTGTGAGGATTCGCCGGTTTCTGAGCTATTGTAGAATTTACAGTAGATATTTCTTAGGTAATGTAAGAAGTCAGTGAAATCTTTGCATTGTACTATATATATTTCTCTGCGGTATCTGTGCATCATGAATTGTGGTATGTGTTAAAGGGGCCCACTGAGACTCTTTCGCCCGGGGCCCACGAAAACCTGGAGCCAGCCCTGACGATCACCGTATCAATAATCAGGTTAATTAGTAGTGAGTGCAAGTAAAACAGACTATAACACTTCCAAGTCACAGTGTCATCAATTACACATGTCAGACATTAGCTATATATAAACAGCATATTCATAATGAAATTCATACAAAGTGAGTACGAGTGAAGCAGACCAATAATATATAACCATAATAGACTTATCTTAAGGAAGAGTACCCCATCCCGACGCGTTTACCCCCTTGCATGTACGGTAAGGGGTTCATCAGGGGATATATTCCGGGTAAAAAGCAGAGCTAAGATAGAACTCTTGCCATCTGGACCGCGTTTGTCCTAATGGAAAGCTGTGTGCGGTCCACCACAGCTGGGTCCCTGTTTAAATGATTCTGCCAGTCTTTTACCGGAAGTAGTTAGAATTCATAAGTGGAGCGCATAATGTGTTCCACCATGGCACCTGCGTCACCGGAAGTGATGTATATCGGGAGGTGGAACGCAAATGCGCTCCACCATCAAGACTATGGCCGGAAGTGATGTGCAAGTGCATTCCACCAGCGGCTAGATGTCAGTCTGGATATAATAATGTGATAAAATCCATTTAAACATTATAGAATGGGACCAGTGTTACTGTACCGCTAATGAGAACAAGGCTAAAAGGGGAAATACCCAGAAAGAAAGGTAAATAAATAATAGTAATAATAGTAGTAATATAGAATCCTAACAATAAAGGAAAATCAATAAAATACAATGGCATGGTCTATAAACGACCGATACACGTTGGCATCATTAACTGTACAATGGGATAAATGGTAAACACCTATCAAATGTAGCTAGTGAAGCTGAGTTGCTCGTGTAAACCCCCTGGACTCATAGAGTAGAGAAAAAAAATCCATTGATTTTCTCTTTGGATAATTTTTTTTGTCCTGGTCAACCAGTCTTTTGGATTGTGGTATAACTTCAATGACTCTAAAAGAGAGTGACTTCAAGTCCCCATGATGTTCATTAACTATATGCTGAGCCAGAGGCGTATCCCTTTTATGATTAATATCGCCAATATGTTCGCCTATTCCCACCCTAAGTTGTCTTTTAGTTTTTCCCACGTAGTTCATGATACAAGTGCACATACATAAGTATACAACCCCTGCAGTTTTACAGTTAGCGAAGTCCCTATTGTTATAGCTCTTGCGAGTCACCACACTCAAAAAGGTTTTAGATGTGTTGATGTACCGACAAAAACTGCAGGTGCCACATTTAAAGGTACCCACCTCTTTCTGATCCAACCAAGTACCTGTTGGTTTCGGGGTACTATAATGGCTATCCACTACATAGTCCCAAACCGACCTGCCTCTCCAAATTGTGACTGATGGTGTTGGGTAAATGAGATCCGAGATATCCTGATCTGCCTGTAAAATATTCCAGTGTTTTTGCAAAATGTTTATGATTTTATTATTTTGATCACCATAGGTACCAATCAGTTGTGTAATTTCTTTCAATGTATCTTTTGTTCTAGGAGTAAGAAGTTCCATTCGATTACTGCCTAGTGCATATCTGTAACCAGCATCAATTACTTGTGATGGATAGCCTTTGTTAAGGAATCTCCTTCTTAAATTATTCGCTTGTACTTCAAAGTCCCTTAAGGAAGAACAATTTCTTCTAAGCCTCAAGAATTGTCCCTTAGGTATACCTTTCTTGAGGCTTGGGGGATGGTAACTTTCCCACCTTAGTAAGCTGTTAGATGCTGTCGGTTTTAGAAAGATGGAAGTTTTTAGATAGCCCTCCGTACCCTTTGCGATCATGATGTCCAGTAAAGCAATCCTGTCCGCACCCATCTCACATCTAAGCCTGAGGCCAAGGTTATTGATGTTCAGGTGTGCCACAAATTTTTCAAAGGCGTTTTTATCCCTTGACCACAGAACAAGGATGTCATCAATGTATCACCCCTAAAATTGTATCTGGGGGCACCATGTGACATCCCCATTCTGGAACACAACAGTGTCCTCCCACCAGCCCTGGAGCAAGTTGGCATACGTGGGAGCAGATAGACTCCCTATTGCTGTGCCCCTGAGCTGGTGATAGAATCCGCCGTCAAACATAAAATAGTTGTGAACAAGTACAAATTTTAGTAAATCCATTAGGAACTTATTATTTGATGTTAAATGGGTTCCTCTAGTACTCAGATAATATTCAACTACATGGATCCCTTTCTTCATGTGGGATGCTGCTGTACAATGACTGTAGATCTATTGATGCGAGGATTGTCCCATGTTCAAGGTGGATGTCTTCTATCATGGTCAACAGATCAGATGTGTCCCTAATGTATGAAGGTAGGGCAGTCACAAAGAGTTGGAGGAAATGATCAAGGTAGACACTCGAATTTTGACAGAGGGCATCTATGCCCGAGACAATCAGGTGACCTTTTAAGGGATTAAACCCTTTGTGCACTTTGGGTAAAGAATAGAAGGTTGCAAGTGTGGGAGTTTTAGAGAACATGAATTCAAACTCATCTTTAGAAATAAGAATGTCATTAAGCGCTTTTGTGAGGATATTTAGCAGGGTGGATTAATATTCAGATGTAGGATCCCTTCTCAAGATCTCATATGTAGTTACGTCAGAGAGAATAGAGTAGTACATATCCAAGTACTTGTTTTTATCCAGAATGACCACATTTTCCCCTTTATCTGATTGTTTGATAATAATATTTTAATATTTTGATTATTAACTAAGGAGCTTAATGATTGCATATCAGTCATTGACACATTAGGCTCCAATGACCTTTGTTTGGGACTAATCTTTCTTATTTCCTTGGTCACTAATTTTGAAAAAATACCTATACAACTGTACTCTCCTGTTGGGGGCATCCTGGTACTTTTTGCCTTCAGATCAGAGAAAGGACCTTCACCCACTCCTCTGTTGCCCTCCTTGATGAATTCAGCCAGAAGTCCCACATCTGCTAAGGTGTCCAGGGGAATACCGAGCTGTTGACCTCTGAGTTTGTCGTTATTCACAAAAAAATGTTTCCATTTGAGTTGCCTCAAAAATAGGTTGATATCCTTGACCCACACAAATGGGTCAAATCTGGTGGTAGGTACAAAGGATAACCCAGATGCCAACACTAAAATGTGTTGGGCATAAAACATACATAGAAAGATTGATAATATGTTTATCGGCAATTTTACTTCGATTATGCATCACCTCTTTTGATTTGAGGGTATTCATGTCCGTAATGGATAGGGTAGCATTTCTCTGCCCTTTAAAAAAAAAAAGAGGTAGAGGAGGGTGTGGAGGAAAAGGATGTGAGTGAGGCGGAGGAAGTAGCTGTGTTGTATTGATGTTGTCTTCTCCTGTAACCATTTCCCTGCCATTTTCTCAAAGAGCCCATTTTGGAGTATTCTTCTTCCAATATCTTTTTATCTTGCACTAGTTATTTTTGATTCTGTATCCAATATATCAATACCTGAGGGAGGAAGAGATGTCACCTGAAGGATTAGAGTTGTCCTCCTAAAAAGGAGGAAGCTCTCTTTTCCTTGAAATCAATTAAACTTACCTTATAACATCTTATGGTCATTTGACTTATTTCAAGTTACCTTATTGGCCAGTACAGACTTAGCCTAAATTTTTATTGCACTTAATTTGGGTGTTGGTGTTGTTTTTTTTAGGGAGGTCTGCTAAGGGTTAGGTAGGGACAGCCTACGTTGAGCGGGTGCACCATATCGTATCCCCAGGGTGCCATCCTCCGCTGTCAGGAAGGGACACTTAAGGTAAGATATTTTCAACTCTCTTAGATTATTTCCTCTATTTTGATTAAATATTTTGACTATACCGACCTGACATCACATTCTATATGAACCTTACTGCCTTGATTTTATTTAATCAGGTCTTTATTTGGTATTTTTAATGAATACAAATAAAAGTTATTTTTTAAAGGATTTTTTTCTTTTGTTTTTCTGTGATTAAAAACTTCATATGTTTAGATATTTAAAATGGTAGAGAAATGCTTTTCTAACTATTTTCCAGCATGCTATGGTGTCCCATAATAATAGAGAGGATTTTACTTTTTGGGAAAGTATAGCTTGCTTTGTATGGAGGAGGGCCACTAAGTCCCATGGACGGTGCAGCAATTTGTCTCTCTAAACTTACATTAGAATAACGGTTTGTATTGTGTAGCAAATCTACCACATGCCTGAACAGGATGCTATGCTATAGGCCCTAATATTTGAGAAGTTCACCCCCCCATTGGCTTCTGGGTAACATTAGTTTTTTAAATGAGATTCTCGGTCTTCTGCCAGCCCGGATAAAGTGAGAGAAGGCTTTATTTAGTTTATCAATGTCCAAATGCTTTAACAGTAATGGAAGAGTCTAGCAAAACTAATCATTTTAACCAAATGACATCTTCCTAGAAGGGAAAGCAGTAGGTGATGCCATTTTTTTAAATTCCCCTATGATCTTATCAACTAGAGGGGAGTAGTTCATAGAACATAATAGTTCTGGATACCTTCCTATCTTAAAGGGGTTTTCCCACGAACAATAGTGCATATTAAAAATTGTCTGTGTCTGATCGTGTACGGAACATACCACATCTCCTGAGCAGGAGAGGAAGCAATAGACAATACAGACATTATTGCAGGGCATCGCAGAGGACTCATTTTGTGAGGTAAAATATTGTTTAAAAACAGGCAGTGAAAGGTTTTACCTCACAAAATGAATCCTCTGCGATCCCCGGCTCTAATGTCTGTATTGTCTTTTGCTTCCTCCCCTGCTCAGGAGATGTGGTATGTTCCGTACACGGTCAGACACAGCAAATTATTGAAATAAACTTTTGTTGATGGGAAAAGCCCTTAAATTCCCAAATAAGTAATAGAAAGTTTAGAAGGGTGTAAATTTAGTCCTAGCTTCTCCCAGTTATCAAGATGGCATTTCTCTCCCAACTCCAGTAGTTCATTTTTAGCTATATTGCTCTTATAGCCTGAATATTCCCAAAATTTCTGTATGAATTGAAAAATATGTGTCAATTGCTCCATTGGCCTGGACTGAAATAATATAATATAATATCCTCAAAGAGAGAAATTTTTATAACTTTAATGCCCACTCTTACCCCAGAAAATAGATCTGACTCCTCTATAAATCAGGCTAAGTGTTCTAAGGCCAGATCAAATAATAATGGTGACGTTGGGAAACCTTGGCGGGTCCCCTTGTACAAAGGGATGGGGTCAGATAGGAACCCTGGTGTATATATTCTGGCTGTGGGGTTGTTAGAAACTACCATTGGAAAATTCCTGAAATTACCCATGATATTCATTAAGTCAAGCATTGTCCCCAACCATTCCCAGCTCACATTATCAAAAGCTTATTCAGCATCTAAGGCTAGCAAAGCTGGTCTATCCCCTGATTGTGGGCAGTGCTTAACCTCATCAAAAACAGTCAGAACCTTACGCAAGTTCGTCACTGCAGCCCTTACCTCTACAAACCCTACCTCAGCTTGACCCACCAGGTGTGGGAGAAGGCAAGCTTGACGGTCTGTCATTATTTTGGACAGGATTTTTTGGTCCTGGTCAATTAGGAAGATTGGTCCATAAGAGCCCGCGTTTAGGGGATCTTTACCTTTTTTTGGTAGTACTTTTATATATGTTTCTTTGGACCTACAGTGCCTACAAGTAGTATTCAACCCCCTGCAGATTTAGCTGGTTGACACATGCGGAATTAACTTGGCATTGTGACATTTGTACTGTAGATCAGCCTGGAAGTGGGAAATGCACTGCAGCAAATTTTTTTTTTTTTTTTTTAAAACGTTAAAAGTTAATTCAGAGTGTCATTTATTATTCAACCCCTCAAACCACAAGAATTCTGTTTGGTCCCCCTAAAGTATTAAGAAGTAGTTCAGGCACCAAGAATAATGAGCTTCACATGTGTGGATTAAAGATCTCTTTTGCCAGCCTTTTCTGACTATTTAAGACCCTCCCCAAACTTGTGAACACCACTCAGACATGGTCAACATGGGAAAGACAAAGGAGCATTCCAAGGCCATCAGAGACAAGATCGTGGAGGGTCACAAGGCTGGCAAGGGGTACAAAACCCTTTCCAAGGAGTTGGGCCTACCTGTCTCCACTGTTGGGAGCATCATCCGTAAGTGGAAGGCTTATGGAACTACTGTTAGCCTTCCACGGCCTGGACAGCCTTTGAAAGTGTCCTCCCGTGCCGAGGCCAGGCTTGTCCGAAGAGTCAAGGCTAACCCAAGGACAACAAGGAAGGAGCTCCGGGAAGATCTCATGGCAGTGGGGACATTGGTTTCAGTCAATACCATAAGTAACGTACTCCACCGCAATGGTCTCCGTTCCAGACGAGCCCGTAAGGTACCTTTACTTTCAAAGCGTCATGTCAAGGCTCGTCTACAGTTTGCTCATGATCACTTGGAGGACTCTGAGACAGACTGGTTCAAGGTTCTATGGTCTGATGAGACCAAGATCGAGATCTTTGGTGCCAACCACACACGTGACGTTTGGAGACTGGATGGCACTGCATACGACCCCAAGAATACCATCCCTACAGTCAAGCATGGTGGTGGCAGCATCATGCTGTGGGGCTGTTTCTCTGCCAAGGGGCCTGGCCATCTGGTCCGCATCCATGGGAAGATGGATAGCACGGCTTACCTGGAGATTTTGGCCAAGAACCTCCGCTCCTCCATCAAGGATCTTAAGATGGGTCGTAATTTCATCTTCCAACAAGACAACGACCCAAAGCACACAGCCAAGAAAACCAAGGCCTGGTTCAAGAGGGAAAAAGTCAAGGTGTTGGAGTGGCCTAGTCAGTCTCCTGACCTTAACCCAATTGAAAACTTGTGGAAGGAGCTCAAGAATAAAGTCCACATGAGACACCCAAAGAACCTAGATAACTTGGAGAAGATCTGCATGGAGGAGTGGGCCAAGATAACTCCACAGACCTGTGCCGGCCTGATCAGGTCTTATAAAAGACGATTATTAGCTGTAATTGCAAACAAGGGTTATTCCACAAAATATTAAACATAGGGGTTGTATAATAATTGACCCACACTTTTATGTTTAAAATTTAATAAAATTCAACTGAGCAACATAACTTTTTGGTTTGTAAGATTTATGCTTCTGTTCATAAAACCTACTCTCGTTTGCAGTTTGAAGGCTCTAACTTATTTGCATCTTATCAAACCAGCTAAATCTGCAGGGGGTTGAATACTACTTGTAGGCACTGTATCTCGAATGAAACCTGTGTTGAGAATATTATTATTATAAGTGGTAAGTATTTGCAAGACCTGTTCCCTTCGTGCTTTGTAAAATTCCCCACTATAACCATCCGGACCCGGGGAATTTCTGTTATGAAGGTGTTTTATAGTTTGTTGTAAGCCCTCTTCCGTTATGGCACCATTAATTATGTCTTGCTGCTCTTGTGTCAGTTTAGGGAAGGACAGGCAATGGAGGAAACACTTTCCTTCTATTATATCTACAGGGGACCTATGGTATAGTTTACTATTGTAGCTTTGTAGTATGGTATTTTTTTTTTAGGATCAGAGGTATTTTTTCCCCAGCTATCTCTAAGGCTGTCTGCCCACTATGCGTTTTTTAAGCATTTCCGCAGCAGCAAAAACGCTGCAGAAACGCTTAAAAAACGCATGGTAGAAGGCCTGCCATGTTCCCCAATGATAATCCGCATGTGCTGTGCACATGCTGCGGAAATTTCCGCTGCGGATTATCATTGCGAAAAAAAACGCAGCACTACCAATTATTTTGCGGAAGCGCGGCGTTTTCGCTGCCATTGACTTGCATTGGAACGCTTGGATTCCGCATCACTGTATATGTAGATGCGCATTCCATGCGTTTCTATGTGCGGATGGTACCCGTGTCTGGAGGACAGGAGACTCTCCTCCGGACCCGGGTACCATAGAACCTGTGAAAAAAGAATAAAATAAAAAATAAACATTATACTTACCTTCTGATGGCCCCCGGTCTCCTTGTCTTCGCTTGCCGGCAGATCGCGGTGGACTGAAGGACCTGCACTGACGTCATAGTCATGTGGCGGCAGGTACTTCAGTGTAGTGTACCGCGAGCTGCCGGCAAGCCAGGAAGGAGCGAATAAAGACTGCGGGGGCCATCAGAATGTAAGTATAGATTTATTTTTTTATTTTTTACCATTCTTTAAGGTCATAGTATATAAATCCATGCCGGTTGCATGGATTTATATAGTGTGACCAAGTTGACAAGCACTTTCCAAGTGATGCTAAAATCGCTTGGAAAGCGCTTGACAACCCGCATGCGGAAATGCAAGTGAAGAACGCTTCACATCCGCATGTCCCTGGCAGGAAAACGCATGTACAATCTGCATGTACAATCCGCTTGCGTTTTTTCTGCCAGGGAGATGCAGAAACGCTCAGGAAAAATTCCTGAGCATTTCTGCATCGTGGGCACATAGCCTAAGCCTGACTATCGAAGACAGTAGACCAAACCGAAACAATTCAGCTTCATGTTTAGAGCTGTATAATTGTTCCTTCCTAGCTATCCAGATCTAATTCCTTTCTGGCCATTTTCCATTTTTTTCACCATTCTGAGGTGTAGGATTATGTAAGAACTCTATATATGCGTCTATAAGCTGCGAACTTGAGGTAGCATAACCCCCTGCAACATGTTTAAGGGAGGCTACATACAGGTTCATCTCACTAAATTAGAATATCATCAAAAAGTTAATTTATTTCAGTTCAATACAAAAAGTGAAACTCATATATTTTAGAGTGTCATTACAAACAGAGTGATCTATTTCAAGTGTTTATTTCTGTTAATTGGCGATGATTATGGCTTATAGCCAATGAAAACACAAAAGTCATTAAAGGGGTTGTGTGGTACTTTAGATTACCCCCCATGTATTCCCCCCCAGGTCCCTAATACTTTTTGTAAATACCTTCTGCTGTTGATAATGCCTGTGAGTGGCACTATGCAACAATGCAGACGAGCTGAAGGATGATATCAAAGCAACCTGGGCTTCCATAACACCTCAGCAGTGCCACAGGCTGATCGCCTCCATGCCACGTCACATTGATGCAGTAATTGATGCAAAAGGAGCCCCGACCAAGTATTGAGTGCATTTACTGAACATACATTCCAGTAGGCCAACATTTCAGATTTTAAAAACATTTTTCAAGCTGTTGTTATAAAGTATTCTAATTTACTGAGATAATGACTTTTGTGGTTTCATTGGCTGTAAGCCATAATCATCAACATTAGTGTTGAGCCACCCCCGTAGTGTTCGAGTTCGGTTCGTCGAACACCCGTGAGTTCGCCGAACTGTTCGTCGAACACCTTCGAACACCGTTAAAACCAATGGCAGGCAAACAAAAACACATAGAAACACATAGAAAACACCTTCAAAGGTGTCCAAAAGCTGACAAACTGCTCAGAAGACACAACTAACACATGGAAAAGTGACAAGTACATATAGTCATGCGAAAAGAAAAGAGGTGGAGGAGTAAAAGGAGGGGGAGACACAGATATAGGCATGTCATGCCCTTCTAAAATCCAAAAAGTGAGAAGCCGACACGTTCAGTCCGCTCCTGCCCGTGCCACCTCCGTGTCGCCGGGTTTGTGCCAGAGCCGCGGTGAACCCTGACGGCCAGCCCCCCTCTCCCAATACTGGTGCCTGTCCGCTGGTGGGTCGAGCGAGCCCCCCTGTGGTGGAGGCAGCTCTAAGCTTTTTAATTTAAATTGTCTCTCTAATTGAATGAATACACTTTAAATCCATTTACAAGGATCTATTGGAGGGCAAGTCTCATGCCAGCAGCCGCGTAATTCCAGCTCCAGTAGCGTCCACTAAAGCTGCTGCAGTTAAAAAGCTTTTATAAGGATCGAGCTCGGCTGTCCACCGCAAGGCATCCTACTGCCAGTCCCAGCCCCTATGCCTTGGGGTGCCTCCTGATGCTCTTCACTGAGTATCCCGTGGTCCCGAAGCATTTCCTTTGAAAAAATTAAGTGTCCAAACTACAGGTGGTGTAGCTTGCTTAACAGCCGGGATAATCCGCTGACTAGCAGACACTGCTAGTATTTCCTGGGCTAGATGCAGTTAAAAATTTGTAATTAGATACTCTCGTTGGATGCTGAGAAAGCATTCCATAGAGTCTCCTGGCACGCCATATATGATTCTCTTAAAAAGCTTGGGGTAGGGGTCTAGGGGACCCTTTTATAGCCAAAATCACGGCCCTGTATCACAATACGTCACCTAGGCTGAAGATAAATGGAACTGTAGCACCCTGAGGGCTCGGTTGCTACAGAGGTATTGCACCTCACCCAGAGGTGTGATATCTCACTCTCAGGTAAGGATGGAGTGTGGATCAGGACCCGACACCTGCATGCATTACACCACATTGCCGTGGGGCAGGGCGACCAATATGCCTCTGAGATGGGCACGACAGTCCCTGTCTCTGGCTGGAGTGGGGGGAGGGAACACTGAGGAAGGGGAACCCTGTAGTGCAGGAGCAGGGAGGAAGCAGTTCCTGGGTGCATTGAGAAGGGAGTATAAAAGGTGGGCACCATCTTAGCTCAGTGCAGAGAAGTCTGAGCAGAAGTGGCAGGGAGCAGGGGCTCTGCATGAGCTCTGCTCCGGAGGCGGGCCTAGTAACAGAGGCCCAGGCCTGGAAGAGGGAGAAGGAAGGAAGAGGAGCGGAGAAGGCTCCAGGAACGAGGAATGAAGGGATCCCAGGGGTGCGGACGGGCGAGTCGCCACCGCACGCCCGAATCCACCTGCGTGGAGGGGTCAGGCCAAAGGGGGAGACCGGTCCCCGAACTAGTGGAGGCAGGAAACGACCCTCAGCTAGAAACCGGAGGCTCTGACATTTTATGTGGCGCAGCCCCTTGCTACACCCGCTAGGAAGGCACCACATAGGGTCAGGGAAACTGGCGCCAAGTTTACCAACAGGAGGCCCGAGGCAGCCGGACAGAAGTGTTGGTAAGAAAGGCCAGACAAAGGACACACAAAGGGGTCCTGTGAAGTGCTCCAAAGTTATCTGGGAGTTGTCCGAGCCCCTCACCTGGTGAGCACAGTACGACGTGGGCAGCCGTTACCTGCAGACGTGGTCTGGATAATAAGAACTGTGAGTAAAGGCCCTGGACTGCATCACTGACTCCGTGTCGTTACTGCTGCTGCCCTGCACCATCACCCCCATCCTCCGCATACACTGCCCTGAGGCTATACTCCTCCCGTGGGGAGTTATGCTACGCTCTGCTGCACCCACAACACCAGCCTCAGCGGTCTGCCCTGCAGCGGCGGTTCACTCTGACCGCAATCCACGGGTGGCGTAGTCGGACATTTAAACATCAAAACCACATAAATAGTTCCGCCACTGGTTTGACCACCCTGAGCCACGGAACCGGGTCGCCGCCACGAAGACTACAACCACCAGCATCCACCAAAAAGGGTCCGGCTCCGGGTGTCCCAAGGCCCAAGGGCTGCATCAGAACATTTTCATCACCTTTCACAATCACCAATGGGACAAGGCAGGGATGTCCTCTGTCCCCTCTCTTATACATCCTAGTGACGGAGCACCTGCTCTCATCAATTCGCCATAACCCCAATATTAGGTGGATTAAGGTGGGAGGCACCGAGTACAAGTGCTCTCTATTTGCTGATGATGTCCTAGTATATATCACTCAATCACATATATCCATCCATGCTGCTATGGCTGAAATAGATCACTTTGTTACATGGTCAAATTTTAAAATCAATGCAGCGAAGTCTGAGGCCCTCGATGTCTCCCTCCCCAAATCCATATAGGATTCCATCCAGTCCAACTTTCCCTTTGCCTGGCCCTCACAGGGTATCAAATACTTAGGAATTCCTATTCATAGAGACCTCTCCCATCTATGTTATCTTAATTTTGGGCCCTTTATTGAACAACTCCATACAGACCACGGTTGGCAAGTTAGAACTGTAAGATTCACTACGTGAACCACTGGTGTTCTGTGGAAAAGCACATGTACACTGCGTTCCAAATTATTATGCAAAAATTGTTTAGGAGTGATAAGGGAAGAATTTGTTTGTCAGTTAAACTCATTGATGGTGATGTGTGTCAGGGCTCTTTATATCACTGTAAGCAATTGCAGACACCTGTGCTAATTAGTTTGGCAGGTGTGTCCAATGAAAGGCAAGACTACTTAAGAAGGCTGTCTCACATTATTAAGCAGCCTACATTTTCTGCCAAAATGGGAAAGAAAAAGGATGTGTCGGCTGCTGAGAATCAACAAATTGTGGAGTGTTTAGGTCAAGGCATGACTACAATCAACATTGTGCGATGATCAGGATGAAGTGTCTTGGCAATCAAGAAGTATGTAGCTGATTCACAGTACACACGTGTGCGTGCTGATAAGGGCAAATTGAGGACTCTTTCCTACAGGCAATTACGTCAGGTTAAAAGAGCAGCGGCAAAAAAGCCTTGTCATAGCAGCAGACAAGTTTTTGAAGCTGCTGGTGCCTCCAACGTCCCCCGAACAACAAGATGCAGGGTCCTTCAGAGGTTTGCAGCTGTGCATACGCCATCCTGTCGACCTCCTCTATCCACTTCACACAAGCAGAAATGGCTCCAGTGGGCCAAACATTACATGAAGACGGATTTCAAAACTGTTTTGTTCACGGATGAGTGCCGTGCAGCGCTCGATGGTCCAGATGGATGGAGTGGAGGATGGCTGGTTGATGGACATCCCACGCAAACACGGCTACAGCGCCAACAAGGAGGAGGTGGAGTAATGTTTTGGGCTGGAATCATGGGGAGAGAGATTGTCGGCCCCTTTAGGATCCCTGAAGGCGCTAAAGATGAACTCCATAATGTATGTGGATTTTCTCAAACAGCACTTCCTGCCATGGTTCAAGAAGAAGAACCGTGTATTTCACAGCAAGATCATTTTTTTGCATGATAATGCACCATCTCATGCTGCACATAAAACATCTGCATCTCTGGCTGATATGGGCATAAAAGGGGATAAACTTATGGTGTGACCCCTATGCTCCCCTGACCTCTACCCCATTCAGAACCTCTGGAGCATCATCAAAAGGAGTGTCTATGATGGCGGGAGGCAGTTCACATCTAAGCAACAGCTCTGGGAGGGTATTCTGTCCTCATGCAAAACAATTGAAGCAGAAACCATCCAAAACCTGACAAATTCAATGGACGAGAGAGTTCAGAAGCTCCTTTCGAACAAGGGGTCCTATGTGAAAATGTAACATCACCTAGAATAAAGTTTTGAGTTGAAAACTGTTTGATTTCAGTTTCTAATAACCTGCTAATGCTTATAATTTCAAAAATGACCATTTTTTTGGTCTTTATTAAAATGAAAAGGTTGATCGAAAAGTTTGGGGGATCTAAGAGTGTGGCAACCCAGTAGTCATGATTACTTCGAATTCTGACAATATGAGGGTCATGTTGCAAGTAGTGCAGCAAGAAGGCACTTATGTGTCTTGCGCATCTCGGAGCCCCAAAATTATTTTCCGGGCTAGATGCAGCTAAAAATTATTATTAATTTTAAATCTGGTGGAGCTTATTATAGATGGCCTAATAGGATCAGTGCTGCACACTGCTACAAAGCCCAAATTATTTTTCAGCCAAGATACAGATAAACATGATTAGTAATTTGAAAGCTTAAAACGGTTGGTAGGGTGATTTTAACCAATCATCAAGCTTTTACTCTCCCCAGGATGACACAGGAGTAGAAAAGTCGTTTCGGATCCATGATTTGTTCATCTTTATGAACGTGAGTCTGTCTACATTATCAGTGGAGAGTCGCGTGCGCTTATCTGTCAGCACACCACCAGCAGCGCTGAACACACGTTCAGACAGAACGCTGGCTGCGGGGCATGACAAGATCTCCAAGGCGTAAGTGGCTAGCTCCGGCCATTTATCCAGATTGGAAGCCCAAAAAGAGCAAGGGTCCAGTGACACAGTCATGGCTTCAATGTTTACTTGGAGATGCTCCTGTACCATCGTCTCTAGGCGTTGACTATGTGTCAGACTTCTTGTCTCCTGTGGCCTTGCAAAGGATGGGCTAAAAAAGTGGTGAAATGATTCCGCAAAATTGATGTTACCAGCAGATACTGTGGTTCTGTTACGGTTTGAGTGCTGAACACTTGACGGTCCCATGGTTGGCAAGTTGGAACTGTGAGATTCACTACGTGCACCACTGGTGTTTTGTGGAAAAGCACATGTAAGATTCTGCAACAGTCTCTGCTGATACTCCTGCATGCGTGCATCCCTTTCTATGGCAGGAATAATTTCTGCAAATTTACTTTTGTACCGGGGATCTAACAGTGTGGCAACCCAGTAGTCAGGATTATTTCTAATTCTCACAATTCGAGGGTCATGTTGCAGGTAGTGCAGCAAGAAGGCACTCATGTGTGTTGCGCATCCAGGAGCACCAAGTCCCTGTTGTGTTGGTGGCGAGGTAACAATCATGCTTCCTTCCTCTGTCCTCTCCCCCCAACCTCGCACAACAGAAATGTGATCAAGGTCTCCCTCATCTGATGAGTCTTCCATCAGTTCGTCCTCCACTTCTTCCTGGGCTCCTGCACCTTCCTCACTAGTTTGGCTGCTACCATGCGCCCTGGTAAAACCATCTCCCCCACCCTCACATGCCTGCCGCCTTGGTGCTGCCGACCGTCTGGACCTTGCAGATGTTAGCCCTTCTGCATACAACTCCTCCTCCTCTACTTCCTCCACCTCCTCTTGTGCCACCACCTGACTCCGAATTCTGTTTAACATGTGCTCCAGCATGTAAATCACCGGAATAGTCATGCTGATAATGGCATCGTCAGCACTAAACATCTTCGTCGCCATTTCAAAACTGTGCAGAAGGGTGCATAGGTCCCTGATCTGAGACCACTCCTCCAGCGTGATTTGCCCCACCTCTGGATCTCGTTGGTCCAGGCTATACGTCAGAACGTATTGCACCAGGGCTTGTCGGTGCTGCCACAGTCGCTGCAACATGTGCAGAGTTGAATTCCACCGGGTAGGCACATCGCATTTTAGCCAGTGAAGTGGCAGGCCCAACGACTTCTGTAGAGATGTAAGTCGCTGAGCTGCGGGATGCGAACGGCGGAAGTGAGCACACAGCGACCGTGCCCTCTGCAGAAGGCCATCTAGTCTGGGATAGTGGGCTAAAAATTGCTGGACAACCAGGTTCGACACGTGAGCCATACAAGGCACGTGTGTGACATTGCCCCGGCGAAGGGCCGCACCCAGGTTTGCAGCATTGTCGCACACGGCCTTCCCTGGTTTCAGGTCCAGTGGAGACAACCATTCATGAAATTGGTTCTCCAGAGCTGACCACAACTCCTCAGCTGTGTGACTCACATTTCCCAGACATTTCAAAGTAAAAACCGCCTGATGACGTTGAGCCCTACTGCCAGCATAGTAAGGTGTGCAGGATCCCTTCTGCGCAGTTAGAAAGCTTGTGGCATGATCAGACAGGCTTTGGGTGCAGGTGGAAGACCGAGAGGAGGCAGAAGCAGTGGAGGAACTTTGACATAAAGAGGATTGACGCACAACTCGTGGGGACGGCAAGACTTGGACAGCAGCCCCTTGTCCTGCTGTCACCATAGTTACCCAGTGCCCAGTCAGCGACATGTAACGCCCCTGTCCATGCCTACTCGTCCATGTGTCTGTGGTGAAATGCACCCTGTCACACAGAGTTTCTCAAAGAAGCGGTGATGTTGTGTGCGACATGCTGGTGGAGCGCAGGCACACCTTTCTTTGAGAAGTAGTGCCGACTGGGCATCTGGTACTGGGGCACTGCGACGGACATAAGGTCTCGAAAATCCTCTGTGTCCACCAGGCGGAAAGGCAGCATTTCTGTAGCCAAGAGCTTGCAGATGGTGAAATTCAACCTCTTAGCTTTCTCATGGCTAGGAGGAAATGGTCTTTTACTTGTCCACATCTGAGGGACCGAGGGCTGGCTATTGTGCTTAGACGGGGTTGATAAGGGTGTCCCCGGCAAACTGCCGGTCTGTGAGGAAGATGCAGGCGGACATGTTAGGTTGCCTTGATCCAAAGGTGGTGCTATCGATGTCGGACAGCGCTCAAAACCTGCTGGTGTTACCACCTCCAAAGAAAATGATGACCTGCCAATCACGCTGGCTGTTGCGGGTAAAGAGGTGGCAGGTCTGCGCCCCAAAACAGGTGTTACTGCTGTCCCCCCAGTCACAGAGGATGAAGAGGCCGCGGATGCACAAGATATGGCAGACGGTGGTTGGCCCGGCCGGCTAGGCCGCATTGTAGCACACTGAGCTTCCCACTGCAACTTATGCTTCATGTCCATGTGCCGGTTCATGCATGAAGTACTCAAACTATGTATTTTTTGGCCTCTACTTAGCTTTTGCTGACAAATGTTACAGATAACACGAGTTGGGTCATCTTTATCGATCTGAAAAAATGCCCAGGCTATGCAAGGCTTAGCACCCATGCGACCTGAAGAGCCACCACGACTTGTGGTGAGAGGCAGAGTTGTGTTTGAGGATGCAGTTGTTGACGTGCTTCCAGTACTACGTCTCTGTCCAGGAAGGCGCAACCTGACCTCGTCGTCACTAGCATCTTCCTCCACCTCCTCTGCTGACCTCATCTCTTGGCTGACTGTGGGTTGACAGTAAGTGGGATCTCCAACCTCATCATCATCACCCTGTGCGTTATCACACCCGTCGTCCTCAGAGCCAACCTGTTCCTGCCCTGACAAAAAACTAAAGTTGTCGCTCCAATCAGGTATTTGAGTCTCATCATCGTCTTCCTCATTGTCTCCACCAACAGGAGTTACAGTTTGGGAATGAGGGTCTACATTATGGTCAGAACCTTCTGCGTCTGGTCCTGGATCCGACTCAAAGATTCTGGGCATCAGTGCAGATCATTTCCTCGTCTGGATTCACAGAAGCGCTGGAGTCGACCTCCGATTCCCAGGCTATAGTATGAGTAAACAGCTCTGCAGACTCAACCATCTGTTCTACCTCATACTCAGACGGGCAGCTGGAGATTTGGGAGCTGTGAGGAAGCAAGTGCGATTGGGGTGACACCTTTGAGGACTGGAGTATTTGTGATGTTGAAGTTGATGTGGAGGAGAGCCCACTTAAAGGTGCACTTGATATCCGTTGAAGCACCTGCTGTTTTTGTGCCTCATCTGGAATTTGTAGCGATTGACGTGGCCGTAAGAAAGGGATCTTATCACATTGTCCGCTAAAAGAAGTAGACATTTTAGTTTGGCTGGAAGATGGTCTTTCTTCTGCAGATGTTACTGTTGCTTTAACACCTACCTCACAGACACAACCTTTTTTCCCCTTCCCAACACGCCTATTCCCCTTTCCACCAGCAGCAGGCCTTTTTCCACTCATTTTGGTGGTTAACTAATTCACAACTCTGGAGTTGTTTGCACAAAACAACAATGGATGGGAACCGAGCAGAGCTGAGTGGCTAAACTGTGGTATTAGGCCAAAACTATTGGCTGGGTTAGATGCAGAAAAAAATTATATTCAATTTGCAACCTGATGGAGGTCAGTATGGATGGACTAATAGAGAAAGTCCCACACACTGCTAGAAGGCCAAATATTTTTTCAGAGCTAGATGCAGAAAAAAATTATATTCAATTTGCAACCTGATGGAGGTCAGTATAGATGGACTAATAGAATGATGCTATGCCCAAAAGATTTTACTTCACTAGGTGCAGTAAAAAAATTCGTATTCTATACACAGGTGGTATATCTTGCAACACAGATAGGCTACTCCACTGACTAACACACTCTGCAATAGGCCAAAAAGGATTAGCTTTGCTAGATTCAGCCAAATGCTGTGAAAAAAACTTGCACAGCACTGGCACAGACCTGCCTGGCAAAAACTGATAGGAACTGATGTAACCTAGTCCTGAAAAGGACTGCAATTACAATTAGTCTTTACTCCCAAGCTATCTGTAGATTTGTGCGAAAATTGGCTTGAAATTAACAAGGTATAGCGCACACAGCAACAGCGGTGCCGTCTAACACGCAGCTGCAGCAGTGAGAAAATGGTGGCGACGGGGAAAATGGCTTGGTCTTATAGGGCAAGGACATGTGACATACACTGCCAATGACACATGCCCTTGCTTGTGTGAAAAAAAGCACTTCGCTCCGTGTGTGCGCTGCTGATAGGCTGACAGATTGCACCTCCCCACTGCAAATGCGGGAAAGAGAAAAAAAATGGAGATCTTCATTGTTCCTGCAGAGATCCATCCCCTGCCCCTCCCCCCACCCCGCTGTACACTCAAACTGCGTATTAACATTAATTTTCATCATTACTGAGAAAAAATCCAGTTATGATTTTGGTGCACGAACAGTTATCGAACATAACCTCGAACAGCCAAATTTTTCTCAAATTGTTCGTGTTCGCCGAACGGCTCGAACACCGCCCAAAACAGCTCGAATTTGAGATTGGCGAACAGTTCGAGTCGAACAACGCTCATCTCTAATGAGGGGTCCCATTCAATGTATACACCAAAACCAAGTATCTACCCATGGGGTCTGTACACATCTGAATGTTCTGGAAGGCCACTGAATTTTTTATCATAATACAGATTCCTGCTGTCTTAGTCTGGGCATTTGCAAAGAATATATGGGGGAATTGTGCCTGATGCAATCTATGATTATCAGCTGCCAATAAATGCGTCTCTTGCAGACACACAATGTCTTCCTTCGATTTCCTCACCTCCCTCCACAACAGAGAGCGTTTGGCAGGTGAATTTAACCCTTTCACATTCAACGAGAGAAATTGTATACTCATAATTACACATAAAAGGAGGAAATTGTTATGAGCCGCATACAAAAAATCCAATTTTTCTCTCCCCCCTCCCCCACCCCACATGAGCCATTCACTGAAAAAAGCACATATGTCTTTAGAACGATCAGTAGTTACGTCAATAGAGGAAATATACCTCAAGTTAAATTGGAAAAAAAAACAGATAAAAAACAGTAAAAAAAGAGAAAACAGCGGAAAAAAGTCTGCAGAAAAAAACAGAGAAAACTTCAGTCAAAAAACTAAATTCTTCAGACATAAATCTGACCACGGGGTCCCGTGAGATTTTCAAATCTCGCTGTCACTCAGCAAGTTTTCTCACAGTCCAGAGGATCACCAACCAGACGGCTTCCGCCGAACAACAGAGAACAGTCAGTCAACAAGCCAAAAGGCACTCGGAGTTCAGAAAAGAACAAAGGGAAAAAAAAAAAAAGGTCAGCAATCCTCTAACAGCTCCATCTCAGCCAGGATAGCGTCCTCGCCTCTCTTTCAGGTCGATACTCATTCCTGCGCAATTTTCTTGCCTTTAGCAGGTTGTCTAGGAGCATAGGCAATCTTCCAGGATGCCAATTTCTCTTCCGCTTTTTTAGGGGCAAAACACGCTACCACGCCACTGTCACGGAGTATTAGTAGTTTTACTGGGTTGAATCACCATCTATACCGTATGCCGGCCTCTCTCAATGCCCTGCACACCTGGGCAGATTCTCTTCTCTTTGCCAGGGTAGCCGCAGAAAGGTCTGGGAAGACCTGCAGATTTTGAAATTCCTCAGGCAGCCTGGGGGTTTTCCTTAGTTGGTATAGGAATATGTCCTTCGTAGTGAAGAAATGAATACGTGCCAAGGTATCTCTAGCCAGGGTAGGGTCTAAGTGTCTGGGCATCGGTGTTCTATGAATCCTGTCCACCAGTAATTCATTAGGGGCAACCTCAGGTAATACAGCCACCAAGAAGCGTCGCATGAACTCAGAGAGATCCTTATCTGGCACTTCTGCAGGGATTCCCCTAAGCCTCACATTGTTACGTCTGGATCTATCTTCTAAGCCATAAACTTTATCAGTGACCCGAGACATCTCTTCCCTGAGTGCCTCATTTTCATCTACCAAGGCATTGATCGTTCTGGCATATTCTTCCATCTTGTTTTCAATGTGGAAAGTGCGATCCCCTATGGAAGTTGTTATCTCCCCTTTCATCTCCTGCAACATTGCCTGCATATCCTCCCTCATGGAGGAGCGAATTGCAGCCAGAAATTCTTGCATATCTGCCCTTGTCATTGGTGCTGTGGGCTCATTATCCCTGCTGCTGTGTTTCACATTCTCTGCTTCCCCTCCCCCTGAGCTTCTGGAGGAGTGTGAAGAAGTTGCAGGGGAAGCAGGTGCCATCTTACTCACTGTTCTTATTGTTTGTCCCCTCTGGAAGAAAGCCTCCAATCTCGCCGGGGATCCTCTTTTTTGGGACCTTCCCCTGGGTGTTCTGCCACCACCAGGTGTTAGGTAATAGGCTGTAGGACGATACGATGCTGTGTGCTGCTTTGTGCTGGTTTTAATCCTGGCAGGCTGGAGCTATGCAGTTAAGCTGCTGCCACCTTGTCTTGCAGGCCACCCCCCCCCAGATCTCAATCTCATTGATAACCTGTAGTCAATCCTCAAACAGCAGGTAGACAACAAAAATACAGAAATTATGATAACAATGGGTTGTCATCACTCAGTGTTTGGTCCAGAAGCAGATTACTAGAATTCTTCCTGGAATGCCGGATGTGTTGAAAACGAGGGTGTGAGGAGCTGACTACTTACTAAAGATTATGGAACCAAAGCACAGAGTGGAGTCCATGGCTCTAAGGGCCCCGTCACACTAAGCGATGCAGCAGCGATCCCGACAATGATACGACCTGTCAGGGATCGTTGCTGCATCGCTAATACATCGCTGGTGAGCTGTCAAACAGGCAGGCTCACCAGCGATCAGGGGAGCAGCGATATCGTGGAAAGAATCGTTCCACGATGTCCTGCTCCCGTTACCAGCCTGCTGCAAGCAGGAGCAGGCTGGTAACTATGGTAAACATCGGGTTACTAAGTGCGCGTGTGCCCCTAGTAACCCGCTGTTTACCATGGATACCACTCTGCTACGGTGCGCGGGAGCCTCCGTGCACCGTAGCAGAGTGGTATCCATGGTAAACAGCGGGTTACTAAGTGCGCGCGTGCCCCTAGTAACCCGATGTTTACCCTAGTTACCAGCCAGATCGTTGGTCCCGCTGGTCACACACAGCGATGTGTGCTGGCCAGCGGGAGGCCAACGACCAAAAAATGGTCCAGGACACTTTGCAACGATCAGCGACCTCACAGCAGGGGCCTGATCGTTGCAAAGTGTCACACATAGCGACATCGCTGGTGAGTCACGGGGACTTAAGGGATGCAGACTTTTTACAGCAGGAACACCAGTTCTGTCGATCTTATTATTGTAAGCATACATAAGACCAGACCAAGATTGCTTTCCCTGATAACGAGATTAATAGAATGATTGGTAATTAGAACAATGGCTTGAGGCCCCCTGAGATAACAGCCACTAGGCCCATTGTTGGATGGCAATAGTAGACCCACTGGAGCCGTCAACTCAGGGGGATCTCAGGGGGCTCCTGGAATATTTTTAAGGCTGTGTGCCCACGATGCGTTTAAGCGTTTCCGCAGCGGCATAAACGCATGGCAGAAGGCCTGCCATGTTCCCCAATGTTGTTCCCCCAAATTTTCTTACAATTTGCACCATATAGTAATTCTGACCAACTTCTTATAGTAATGTCCGCATCTTGTAGTATTGTGCCCATCCCGGTCCCCAATTTGTAGAACATTCAACTGAAAAGAATCACTGACTTTGACGGCTCTCAGGACCAGGCCGCATCCAGAGCCCATGCATGGATGAATTGCCTGTGCAGTTTGGAGATCGGCTGCCAACTGGGCTGGATCCATGTGCTACAGTTGTGGGATCTGACAGCGGAATTTGATTACGTTTAAAAACTATTGCAACTGGATACCTGTGCTTCTATCGTTTTCTGTCACTTGGAGGAGCGTGGACTGTGAATACAGACTATATTAACTGGAGATACAAAATCTGTGGGCCAACCAAAAGTTGAGAAAGTGAGTGAGTAACGCCTGGTACAAAAGGCAATGGAACTACCGCCCCAGGGAGGGGATCTTGTGGACTGGAGGCAATGTATTTTGCCCATTTTGCTTGGAATTGTTGTATTACCATGAATGTAAGAATAAAATATTGTTTCATCGTTAACTTGCCTAGGTAATTATTACAAACCACAACTGCACGTCTTCACAGAGGGTCACTGTAAATATTGAGTCTTTATATCAACTTGATTTGTCATCAATAAAAAGGTTAAAAACTTATGAAATGCTTAAAACTGTACTTCAGTAACCATAAAGACATCTGACTAAAGATCTATAAAACACTGAAGCAGAAAACCCAAAACGTTTGGCTGCTACTGTATATTTGACAACATTCTGCGAGTCAATCTGCACATTAAGGACTTGAAGGGCCATGACGTCTCATGGTAGCGCCTCTGACATCAATGTGAGCATATTTGGTACTGCAGTTGATGGCAGTTAATGTCAATGTTATATCATTAAACTGCAGTTGCAGGTACCCTAGGAAAACAAAAACAGATTGATCCAGATACAGACACACAAGGCTTTACAAAAAAAAAAAAAACCCATACTGTTCTCACAGTTGTCCCTCAAAAAGATCCTAGTTACTTACCGGTAACGGGATTTTACAGAGCCCATGACAGCACCACCTGAGAGAGGGTATCCGCCCACCAAGGACAGGAACCTACTGAATAAAAAGGCGGTACCTCTCCTCCGCATCAGTTTTTTGTTTCAGAGCATGAGAGGGCCTCCGAAGACAGGTTAATACATAACCACCACCTCAACATATGTACTAAACACCTTAAAAAAAGTGCACACCACAGTGATAAAGGGGAGGGAATTAATAGGGTGCTGTCATGGGCTCTGTAAAATCCCGTTACCGGTAAGTAACTAGGAACTTTTCCCCTTCTCCCATGACAGCACCACCTGAGAGATTTATAGAGATTAAATACCAGAGGGAGGGATCACCGCTTGCAACACCCTTCTACCAAAGGACAGATCAGTAGAAGAGGAAAGGTCAAGACGGTAATGTTTGTAAAATGTAGCAGGGGATGACCAAGTTGCCGCCTTACATATAATGTCGATGGGCACATCCGCCTTCTCAGCCCAGGAAGCAGCTACCGCTCTGGTGGAATGGGCCTTCAGGTTCTCAGGAACCGGCAGATTGCTAGAAGAGTAGGCTAAGGTAATAGTATCCCTGACCCATCTAGCTATGGTCCCCCTTGTAACCTTAAGTCCTTTCCTAGCCCCCTGAAAGGATATAAATAAAGCGTCACTCTTTCTCCAGGCTTTTGTCACTTCCAAATACTGGACTAACACCCTCCTAACATCTAAGGTGTGAAGCTTATATTCCTCAGAATCCCTAGGATTAGGATAGAAGGAAGGGAGAGTGATTACTTGCGTCCTATGGAACTTGGAGGCTACCTTTGGAAGATAGGCCGGGTCTGGTCTTAAGATTACTCTATCCATACATACTTGAGTGAATGGATGGTTAATGGATAGTGCGTGTAAGTCACTGACTCTACGAGCTGATGTCAGGGCCACCAATAGCGCAGTCTTTAAAGTTAAGATTTTTTCTGAAACCTTCTCTAAGGGCTCGAAGGGAGGTTTGGTTAATGCTTCCAGAACTAAATTAAGGTCCCAAGGAGGCATTCTTGGAACAGGAATAGGTCTGGATCTATGACAGGCTTTAATAAATCTAATGATCCATCTATTTGCTGCCAAGTCCTAATTATACAGTGCCCCCAGAGCAGATACCTGTACCTTAAGAGTACTGGTGGCTAGTCCCATGTTTAACCCCTTCTGGAGGAATTCTAGTATGGCCTCAATAGGAACCCTCCCTTTGGCAGACTGACCCGAGGTAGACAAGAACTTAGCCCAGGTTCTACCATAGATTCTAGTTGTTATCGGCTTTCTACTTGCTAGAAGGGTAGTAACAAGATCTGGAGAAAACCCCCTTTGCGTCAATAGCGACCTCTCAAAATCCAAGCCGTCAAATGCAGGCCCGCTCTTTGGGGATGACAGACTGGGCCCTGCCTGAGGAGATCCGGGATGTCCGGAAGAACCCATGGATCTGCTTGGGACATTCTCTTCATCCAAGTGAACCATGGTCTCTTGGGCCAGAACGGGGCGATCAATATAACCCTCGCCCGTTCCTCTCGGATCTTCCTCAGGATAGTAGGGATCAGTACTAAAGGGGGAAAGGCATAAGCTAGAGTGAAATCCCACTGAATCTGCAGCGCGTCCACAGCAAACGCCCCCTCTTTTGGATTCAGGGAGCAAAAGGTTTCGGTCTTCCGATTGTGTCTGTTTGCAAACAGATCTATCTGGGGCTGTCCCCACCGATCCACAATCTGCTGAAAAACGGCTGGATTCAACTCCCACTCTCCTTGTTTCAAGATGTGACGACTCAAGAAATCGGCCTTTATGTTCTCTTCCCCTTTTATATGTAGTGCCGAGAGCGTAACCAGCCGACTCTCGGCAAACCTGAAGATCTGATCCGCTATTAACATCAGAGGGAGAGACCTGGTACCCCCCTGATGATTGATGTAGGCGACTGTTGATCTGTTGTCTGACATTATCCTGACGTGAGGACCCTGAAGAACAGAACTGAATTCTTTTAGCGCGTTTCTGGCTGCCAACAGCTCTTTCATGTTGGAAGAGAGGCTTGTCTCGCTGTCCGACCAGAGGCCTTGTACAGAACGATCCCTTAGGTGAGCTCCCCAACCTTCCGCACTTGCGTCTGTTGTAATTGTATCCGACACCTGGAAGGTCCAAGGAACCCCCAAAGATAGGTTGACCGGAGATGTCCACCAGTCCAGGGAGTTGATCACAACATCTGGAAGAGATATTTTCCCATTCAGGCGACCTTTGAGCCGCCTGTCCGCTGCCAGAATCTCCTGTTGAAGACATCTGGAATGGTGCTGGGCCCACTGAACCGCCGGAATGCAAGACGTCATTGTACCCAACAGACATTGCACTCCTCAGGGTGATGGTCGGATTGCTGACAATCTGAGATGTTAGGGATCTGATCTTCAGTTTCTTTTCCTCTGGCAGAAGACAGGTTTGGTTTTCCGAGTCCAGAATGAGACCCAGGAAAGACTGAACCCTCTTTGGTTCCAGCCTTGACTTCTCCAGATTTAACAGCCAACCTAGGCGTCTTACACTGGCCATGACGTCCGCCAGGGCTAGAGCACAGAGTTTACTTGATCTGCCCACTACTAAGAAGTCGTCCAGATAAGGGATGACTAAAATATCTCTTTCCCTCAAGTGCGCTGTGACCTCCAGAATGATTTTTGTGAAGACTCTCGGCGCCATGGAAATGCCAAAGGGAAGAGCTGCGAACTGAAAATGCCTTACGTGCCTGCCGAATTGTACAGCTACTCTTAGAAACTGTTGATGATCTGGCAAAATCGGGACGTGGTAGTAGGCGTCCTTCAGATCGAGGACGCACATAAAACAGTCCGGAAATAACATCTTTATGGCTGATTTTATTGTTTCCATCTTGAAAGGCCTGTAGATTAAATGGTCGTTCAGTCTCTTTAAGTTCGCAATGGTCCTGAAGGAGCCGTCCGGCTTCTTTATTAGGAAGAGGGTCGAATAGAATCCTCTTCCTTGCTCGGGTGCAGGTGTTTCCACCAGAACTCCTTTCCTGAGCAGAGAGAGAACTTCCTGCTGTAAGGCTATCTGTTCCACTAAACCTCTGGGGGCTGATATTTTGACAGTGTTCTTGGGCCTGCTCTTGAACTCTAGTGTGAGCCCCCTCCTGATTATCCCTAAGATCCAAGAATTGGATGAAATTTTCTTCCAGGCAGGCAGGAAGTGGGACAATCTTCCTCCCACCTGGGGGGAACTGTCACTTAGGGGCTTTCTTATTCTCGGAGGAGGGACCCCCAAACATGAAGCCTCTGCTATACGGCTTTCGGTCTTTCCAGCTACCTTGGTCTCTGGGAGCTTTACTGCGGCTGTATTTTCTCTTCCAAAAGGAACTGTTAAATCGGGAACCAGACACCGTGGGAAATCCATGTTTTTTGTCTGCGGCTTTATCTAGGATGTCATCTAGACCTTTGCCGAACAAGAAGTCCCCCTCACAAGGGATTGAGCACAGTTTAGACTTTGACTGCACATCTCCTGGCCAGCTCTTGAGCCATAGCGCCCTACGGGCTGCATTAGAGAGGTTTGCAGACCGGGCAGCCAGCCTAACTGAATCTGCCGATGCATCTGCCAGGAATGCAGCCGCTCCCTGCACAAGAGGAAGGTCTGATAGAATTTTCTCCCTGGACACATTCCCCCTGATCTGGTCTTCCAATTGTTGAAGCCAGATCATCATAGATCTAGCAGTGCAGGTCGCTGCTACTGCTGGTTTAAGGGCCCCTGCTGACGACTCCCAGGTTTGCTTAAGGAAGGACTCCGCTTTTTTATCCAGCGGGTCTTTTAAGGCTCCTAAATCCTCAAAGGGCAGAGTGGATTTTTTTGAAGATTTTGAAATGGCCACGTCAATCTTAGGGGTTTTGTCCCATTTAGCCGCATCCTCATCCTCAAAGGGGTACCTCCGCTTGGAGGATGACGGCAGCTGACCCTTCCTCTCCGGTTTCTTCCATTCCCTTTCTATCAGAGATTTAATCCTGTCATTGACCGGGAATGAGCGTCTCCTCCTTTGGTCTAAGCCCCCGAACATAACATCCTGGACTGTTCAGGGCACTTTGGTATCGGTAATACCCATAGTCCCTCTGACGGCTTTAACTAGTCTCTCAGTATTATCAACCGAAAAACAAGGTCTGCCCCCCCCCATTATCATCCGAAGACTCCGATGACGATGAGGAGTGATTAGAGGAGGAAGGCAGTTCTCTCGTAAAACGGGACTCCACTGATTCCTCTGATTCTGAAGAAACTAGTTTTCGCTTCTTCTTTTTGAGTGAGGTTAAGCCTCTTAAAGACTCTCTGACCTCTGTCTGGATTAGATCCTTTAATTCTAAAGAAAACCTGGGGGACTCCTCTGCAATGGTTTTCTGAATACAGTCTGAGCATAGGTTTTTGGCATAGGAGGTGGGAAGACCGATTTTGCATAAAGCACACTCCCTGTTTTTATTTTTAGCACTACACTTCTTCGCCTCCTGCCCCAAGAAATAAAAGGAGAAGAAGGAGGAAAAGAGAGAGAGAGAGAGAAGAGCACATTATTCAAGGTGAGACTTTCACGAAGATCACTCACCACACTGCCGTTCAGACTAGGGTACCGGAGGCGGTGGTTGCCGTTCACATGAGGGCTCCCATCTGGCGGAGGTGGACTGACGAAGTCTTTTCTGACCAGTCTTGCCGGAACTCGTACGCCCCTCACTGCTGTGACTTTGTCGATGGGAAGATTCCCGTTCCATTTGTTTGAGCTGCTTGCGCTGCTTTGATGGCTGTGGCTGCTGCTGTACTTCCTGTGGCGGTGACAGCTGCTGCCCAGGTGACTGCGGTTCCTCATTCATCATGGCGGGGATGCAGACACCGCCATCCTGATTGCTCCCCATCCTTAAAAGCAGTAGGGCTCCACCTCCTTTAGGCTCCTCCCCTTCCGGCAGCGTGCTCATCTCTCTTTTTCCTTTTTTTTTTAATTTTAGCCAGTTGGCGCGCTACCCGCAGATCCACCTGCCTCTGCGCGTGCGCAGCCCAGCGGCACCCGGCGCGCTTGCAGCGGGATGACAGCTTCCCACCCGCGCATGCGCAGACCCGGTTTCCGGCGCACTCCGTGATAGGGCGCGTCAGCACCCCGCGCGTGCGCAGCCCGGACTTCCGGCGCGCTCCGTCAGAGGGTGCGACGCGACCCCCACGTGCGCAGCCCGGAAGACCTGCCGGCCGGCGCGCTCAGTTCATCTTTGCGAGGCGCAGACCCGGCCGCAGGCCCCGGCGCACGCGGGGAGGCATCCGAAGGAAAACAGCACCTCCTCCCCACACGCAGACCCGGGCAGCAGCCAGACGGGCTGGGAACAGGGACCATCTGCTGCTTCCACGGCCTCCAGGCCGCACCGTCCATAATCCAGGTACGTGAGGTACCACCTGGTGAGGCTCCCATCAGGGACAGGAACCAAAAAAACTGATGCGGAGGAGAGGTACCGCCTTTTTATTCAGTAGGTTCCTGTCCTTGGTGGGCGGATACCCTCTCTCAGGTGGTGCTGTCATGGGAGAAGGGGAAAAATGAATACTTTGACAGACATCTTTAGATACGCCTTCTCTTCTTTTCTGTATATATTCGACCCTCATCAGAATAATTCACACTGTTGCCAACAACGTGTATTTATTGCTCAGGAGGTTTACACTACAGGTAAAGATGAAAAAAGGAACATTTTAGACTTTCAATATGCAGAATAAAACCAATAGGCAGTAAAAAAGTAGTGAAGCCATGAGAAACTGGTATAAGAAAAAAAAAACCCACACTAAAAATTTTGAAATTTTTCAGGCGAAATTACTTTGATGAATCGGGGCCTATTTGTTGGCCCATGAAGCCATTTTGCCGTTAATACGGTTTCTTATAAAACGGGATGTTTTCATGTATGCAGCAATAGCCGGCAGAGCCTGAAAGAGGGAAGGGGAGAAAAAAAAAAAAAAGAAGTTTTTACTCACATATACAGGGTGATTGCTACTTTACCTGGAAAATTGCTGTAGCTTCTAAAAGACGCTCTATTGTACTGAAATTTGAACTGTACATACATTGGTTCATGAGAAACTGATGTTTTAAACACTTTACCCAGAAAGTGGTTTGTACGTTAATGACCAGGCCAATTTTCACAACTCTAACCACTGTCACTTTAAAAATCTAATCACATCCTTTTAAAGAAAAAATAAATATCCATTACACTTCAGTATGTGACAATCGGAGATCCTAGAACTATTTGTAGGGACAGCACACCACTTTGCGCATAGTATGCTTAACCCCTTAAAAAGCCCAGAGTGTACTAATACGTACCCTCGCCCTGGGCTTTAAGAGTAATTACTCTGGAACGCTTCAATGGATCTCCCTGATTCTGAGATTGTACTTCATGATAGTGATAAAATTTCTTCAATATGACTTGAGTTAGAGTTACTTTGCAAAATTTTTGCCAATTTCCGATTTTTTTCACAGTTTTCATGCTTTTAAATATCAGATGTGTCACACAAAATAGTTAATAAATAACATTTCCCACATGTCTACTTTACATCAGCAAAATTTTGGAACCAAATTTTTATTTGGTTAGGAAGTTAAGGGTTAAAAGTTAACCAGCGATTTCTAATTTTTCTAACAAAATTTACAAAAAAAATAAATAAATTTAAGGGCCCACATCACATTTGAAGTGATTTTGAGGGGCCTTTAAGACAGAAAATACCCAAAATCGACACCATTCTAAAAACTGCACCCCTCAAAACCACATTAAAGAAGTTTATTGATCCTTCAGGTGCTTCACATGAATTTTTGGAATGTGGAATAATAAAAAAAAAAAACATTTAACTTTTTTCACAAAAATGTTACTCTAGACCCAATTTTTTTTTTTTTTTTTCGCAAGGGTAGCAGGAAAAAAAAAAATGGACCTCAAAATTTGCTGTGCGATTTCTCCCGAGGACGCAGATACCCCATATGTGGGGGAAAACCACTGTTTGGGCTCACGGCAGGGTTCGGAAGGGAAGGAGCACCATTTGACTTTTTGAATGTAAAATTTGCTAGAATAATTAGCAGACGCCATGTTGCATTTGGGGAGCCCCTGATGTGCCTAAACAGTGGAAACCCCCCACAAGTGACACCATTTTGGAAACTAGACCCCTCAAGGAACTTCTCTAGATGTGTGGTGAGCACCCTGAACCCCCAGGTGCTTCACAGAAGTTTATAACGTAGACTTGTGAAAATAAAAATAAAAAAAAAAAATCAAACAAAAAGGGTAAGAGGAGAAAATGGACCCCAAAAACCGTCGAGCAATTTCTCCTGAGTACGTCGATACCCCATAGGTTGGGAAAATACACTGTTTGGGCGCACGGCAGGGCTCAGAAGGGAAGAAGCATTGTGTGACTTTTTGAACGCAAAACTGGCTGGAATCAAGAGCGGACGCCATGTCGCGTTTGGAACACCATTTGGAAACTAGACCTCTCAAGGATTTCATCAAGGGGTATAGTGAACGTTTTGAACCCGAGGTACGACACAGAATTTGATGACAACTTATTCAATATGATGAACTAATGTTATTAGTCTTGAGCACAAGTGCTCACGACTTGAGTCTGCATCGGGTACTCGGGTATGCACCAAGTATCGCGGGTGCTCGAGTGACTTGCTAGAGTCCTCACAAAGCATGTTTCACGGTTGTTGGACACCCAAAAAAAAAAACCCATGCGGGGATCTCTCGTGCATGGCAGGCAACCCCCGCAAGGATTTTTTGGCTGTATAAAAGCCGCTAAACATATGGGGCGGAGACTCGAGCAGGTCACTCGAGCACCCTTGATACTCGGTGCATACCCAAACACCTGATGCAAACTCAAATAGCAAGCACATGCGCTCAAAACTAGTGCCATTTCTTCATAACTTTTTTTTTTTCTTTACTTTGAAAAAATCCCAACCCTAACACAACCCTAACACAACCCTAACACAACCCTAACACAACCCTAACACAACCCTAACACAACCCTAACACAACCGGAAACTCCAGGGAAATTTTACTTAGGTTATCACACTCCTGGCAAACACATTCCCGTATTTGTCCTCCATAGGTGGATTAAAGGGGTTGTACAGTGTACACTATTTAAAATATGCCAAAGCGTTTCTAATGATGAAAAGCAACTTCGCGTGTTATTGCATTTTTTGTTTGGCGGTATGATAAAGCATTGTTTTTTGCTTTGGTTTTTTCGTTTTTTTTAAATTTTTAAATATTTTTACAAATTATTATGATTATTTATTTTTTTCATTTAAAACACTTTTTTTTTTTTACTTTTATACTTCGTCCCACTATGGGACTTTCACTTTTGTTACTCTGATTGCCTGTATAGCATAGGGATGGAGCACCATCCCTGTGCTATACAGGCTGTCAGTGCTGCAGATGCAGAAGATACTTTGGTCATGCACTGCGCATGACCAAAGTATCTTCCTGCTGTCTGGTGACTCGGATGTTGTCATGACAACATCGGGTAGTCATGGCAACATCCGGGAAGCCGCGGCAGACAGTGCTGGACGCAGGCAGGAGAGGTGAGAATCGGCGATCACCTCCCCTTGACCCCAATGCTGCGATAGACTTCGATCCCATTGCGAGGGTTAATGTGCCGGGAGCAGTGCGGGACCGCTCCCAGCACATAGCACTGGGTGTCAGCTGTTACAATCAGCTGACACCCGGCGGCGATCGTGCCCGCACAGCCTGTGTGCGGGCGAAATCAACAGGGCGTACTAATACGTAGCTGGCTCTTAAAGCCCAGGACGAGGGTACGTATTAGTACACCCTGGGCTTTTAAGGGGTTAAGCATACTATGCGCAAAGTGGTGTGCTGTCCCTACAAATACTGAAGTGTAATGGATATTTATTTTTTCTTTAAAAGGATGTGATTAGATTTTGTGCTTGCCAAAAAGTGTGAAAATTGGCCCTAGCAAAAAAGAGGAAGGGTCAATGCTTCACTGCTCACTGTTTCTGCACTGTAATTTAAAGGAATAAATATAACATGTACCTCAAATCTTGCATGGAAGTCCTGCAGGTTCTTGAACTTTTGCAAGCAGGTAGGATCCAATATATTGTGCTGATCCAGGACATCATACATCAGAAAGTCAACAAATGTAATCTTTGGGATAGAGGCAAATGCAGTGAATGAATAGAGATGTATAAATTTACCAGCAATATACAGTGGCTTGCGAAAGTATTCACCCCCTTGGCATTTGTGTTTTGGTACCTTACAACCTGAAATTTTACTGCTTTTCTTTGTAAAGAACATGCCTACAACTGTGAACACTTGGCTTTTTATTGTGAAAAACAACAAATAGGACAAAACAAACTTCAGTGAGCATAACTATTCACCCCACTAAAATCAGTACTTTGTATTGTCTCCTTTTACAGCAGTTACAGCTGCAAGTTGCTTTGGATAAGTCTCTGAGGTTTCCACATCTTGCCACTGGGATTTTTACCCATTTCTCAAGGCAAAACTGCTCCAGCTTCTTCAAGTTAGATGGTTTCCTCTGGGGAGCAGCAGATTCTCAATTGGATTAAGCTCTGAGCTTCGACTAGGCCACTTTGGGTCATTGTCTTGTTGGAAGGTGAACCTCAGTCCCAGTCTCAAATCAGTGACAGATTTAAACAGGTTTTGCTCAAGAATATGCCTGTATTTCGCACCATCCATCTTGCCCTCGACTTACCTTGGTGGCCAAAAAGTTAAATTTTAGTCTCATCTGACCACAGCACCCTCCTCCATATATTTGGGGAGTCTCCCACATTTCGTTTGGGAAACTTAAAACAAGCCTTACAATAAATGTGTGCAAGTAAAGACATTTTTCTACCCACTCTTCCATAAAGGCCACCTCTATGGAGTGTACAGCTTATTGTGGTTGTATGGACAGATACTCCAGACTCTGCTTGGGAACTCTGCAGCCCGATTAATGCTCTCCTTGCCTGGGTTGAGAGTTTTGGTGGGCGGCCCTCTCTTAGCAGGTTTGCTGTGGTACCATGTTCTTTCCATTTGATGGTGCTCCTCTTGCTTAATGGTGTTGCAGCCTCAATAGACTTTCAGAAAAGGTGTATATATACTGACAGACCATGTGACACTTAGTGGAATGAAGTCCACCTGTGTGTAATCTAAGCATGTGACTTATGAAGGTAATTGCTTCCACCAGAAATTGAGGGGATTCATAGCAAAAGGGGTGAAGAATACATGTGAACATGCCAATTTTTATAGTTATTTGATCCCATAAATTTAATTTATGCCTTTATTTTTCTCACTTCACCTTGCCAACACAAATCGGATTACAAAAATATTTAAACAGATTAATGTAACAAAATAGGTAAAATGCCAAGGGGGTGATTACTTTTGCAAGCCACTGTAGATTTCTACATTATATATGTGACTGAAAGCATCTATACTACCCAAGAAATACCCTAATACAATGGATTTACCTGGTCCCCAAGAAACCAGTGTCTTTCCCCCAAAAATTGAGAATATCTTGCCAAAACAGTAGGAAGCTTTTCAAGGTATGGTCCCTTCAGCTCTTCCTGAAATATTGAAAGTCAAAGGATTATTTCTACATTTTAAATCTGCAGTAATGTCGATAGTTTATCCAAAGTGACATGTAGCAAGATGAGGTAAGTGTTACTGGATTATATCTACACCATTCATACTATATCAAAACACTCAGATTTACAGTGAGAAATGCTTAATCAGGGTAGAAAATTTTTTTTAATTTTTTTTTAAAGAACGGCATTGGCAATGAGTTTAGAAAATCAGAAGAATTTTGGAGTTTCATATAAATGCAAATGTTCATTCTTTTCAGCAGTACTTTAGTGCATTTTCATACATTTTATAGAGCGTACCCACCTGAAACAGACAGTGTGGCTGTATCCTAAGGGTTTATTTGTGCATTGCAAATCCTGCAAATGAGCTAGAATTGGGTTTCCATAAATCCATGAGCTAGCTGTCCCAACAATTTCACTCACATGTATAGTGACTTGGCATAAATGAGTACACCTCAAAAGATTTGTCATGAAAATTTACATTTCTTTTCAGAATCAACATTTTCCATGGGATACTATAGGGTCATTCCACATCAAGTGGAACCAGTTTTAAAAATCGTCCCCACTCGACCTTCTCCGATTTTGTGGAAAATTTATAAGGATGTACATGTATGTTTGAAAAGAGGTTCGGTAAATTTTTAGGGCCAGATCTCGAATACATTGGGCACTGTTGACCTTTCACTGGAGGTTCCACCAAGCCTGCAGCTTCAGCTAAGAGGATTTTGCAAACTTTGGCACATAGCCATTAGAGTTCTATACTGGCTATGATGCTGAAATTTGGCATACTAGCTCAACTTTTGCTGCTAAACACGATAAAATTATTACTGGCTATGACAAAACAATATTTCGGCCGCAATTTTGTGTCAAAGTAGCTTGTAAAACGCGTCGCATAAAATTTATGCCAAACTTTACCCATATATAACTCAAGACCAAAAACCAATAGTAACTGGTGCTTTGCCCTGTACACCAAACATCTACATGACTTTGCATTGCTGCAATATCACGGTCAAACCATATGTATTTGTGGAAATATTCACACCCACATATGATGAAAAACTTAAAAAAAAAACGAATTTTACCTATTTTTAGGTCAAATTTCTCAAAAAGGGTACCCCTAAAATATATTAATTCTGATATCATTAGAAAGAGCACATTTTTCTCTACACGGATCATTGTTTTTTGTTTTTTTTTGGAGTCGCTCAGTTTAAGAAAAGAAAAATGCCACTGAACATGGTGTTATTTATGCGCGTAATGCATTGATTTTGTGTTTGATTTTCAGATTCTTATCACATGTTACAGAGTTGTATTGTTGCTAGCAATGTCTATTATAATCAAAAACCTATAAACCTTTTTATTTATGAAAAGTTATTGACTATTGTTACATTTTAATGCATATATTATTTATTTATTAGCGATGGAGAATGAAATTGATGAAGAATCGGCCCAGTGCTCTATCGGCCTTGCGAACAATTCGAAGTGCCACCTTAAGACATTCACCCATAGCAAGGATGAGTTGAAATTGTTTACAAGCTTTGGATTGGATGAACAGAAATTGCTGCGTCGACGAGTGGGACTAAATTTTGACGAACATTCACAAATCTGTTTACACCATGAAGCTTCATTCTTGACCAAATATGAGCATTTGCAAAAATCGTGTTGCAATCCTTTCGGGAAGAAAGGTCATAACACCAAAAAGAATTTGCGAGCTATCAATTTGTTAGCAGCTGACCAGTTGAATGAATTTACAAAAAATGATGTGAAGCCTGGCCAGAAGATGTGTGCATCATGTCGAAAAGAATTTGCTAACAGGAAAAAATCAGCTGATCCAGTTTCCTCTGAATCAGATCCAGATGGCATGGAATGTTCTCCTGAAAGTCTAAATTCAAGCTTAACATCCATTGGCATCTCTCCTCTGAAATATCCACGGGTAAGCCAGCGGGATTCACTTGGATATGCAAGGAGAAAGATAAGCCAGGTACAAAATGCATTTTCTAGCAAGATTGCTTCAATTGGAGGGCTTGAGCCGAAAGACATTGAGCAAACAAAAACAGCACAGTGCAAAATGTGTCTGGATTACAATCACTTTTTGGCAGATTTGAAGCAAAAGCTGCAGGTGTCCAGTCGGGCAGAAAAGGTCCAAATCTTGACATTGGCACCTAAAAGTTGGTCCATTAAGGCTATATCAGACGAATTCGGTGTTTCTGAACGAATGGTCAAACAAGCTCGAAAGCTTAAATGTGAACATGGGATCTTAGCCTTACCTAGAATCAAGTGTGGCAAGAAAGTTTCTGAGGAAGTGAAGAAAAAGGTGCAGGCATTTTTTGAGGATGATGAATTCAGTCGAATGTGCCCTGGTAAAAAAGACTATGTATCAGTGCGAATAGCAGGAGAAAAAAAGCAGATGCAAAAGCGACTATTACTGAGCAATATGAGGGAAATGTTTGTTGCCTATCGGGATAGGAATGGCCCTGAAATTGGATTTTCCAAGTTTTGTGAGCTTCGGCCAAAGTGGTGCCTAACCGTTGGATCTGCTGGAACACATTCCGTTTGTGTGTGTACCATTCACCAAAATGTCAAACTAATGCTTGCAGCATGCCCAATCAATGAGGACTACAAAGAGCTCATATGCAAAATGGTCTGTGGAATTGAATCCAAGGACTGTATGCTTGGCCGTTGTGATAAATGCCCGGGTCCTGAAGTTTTAAAAGAATTTCTAGTCAATGTGTTTGTCAACAGTGACCATGAAGATATTATTGAGTTCAAACAATGGATTCACACTGATCGAGACACGCTTGATACCAAACAACTGACTATAGAAGATTTCATTGAAGAATTGGTTTTGAAAATTTCTAAACTTTGTAGCCATCACTACATCGCCAAGCATCAAAGTAGCTATTTGAAATCGTTGAAGGAAAATCTGAGACCTGGAGAGCTTGTGATCCTTATGGACTTTGCTGAAAATTACTCATTTATTGTTCAAGATGCCATTCAAGGTTTCCACTGGGAAAATAGTCAAGTTACAGTACACCCATTTGTAATTTACTTCAAGGAGTTAAATGGTGAAGCTGCGCAGAACATCAGCTTGTGCATAATCAGTGATTGCTCACGACATGACACAGTTGCAGTCCACACTTTAACAGTAATTGTGGAGTATCTCAAGACTCTCATCTATGGGATTTGTCATATCCACTACTTCAGCGATGGATCTGCAGCCCAGTGCAAAAATTTTCTCAACTTGTGCCACCACAATGCTGATTTCAATATCAGCGCTGAATGGAATTTTTTTGGTACCAGTCATGGAAAGTCGCCCTGTGATGGGATTGGAGGGACAGCAAAGAGGTTGGCAGCTCGTGCCAGTCTTCAACGCCCAACTGAAAACCAAATACTGACCCCGGTGGATTTATTCAACTTTTGCAACGAGCAACTGCATGGAATCAAATTTTTTTTTGTTCCAAAAGAAAAAAAATTGACGAAATATGGGTAGTTCAAGAGGAAAGGTTCAAAGATGGACATACAATTGCTGGAACAAGAGAATATCACAAGTTTGTGCCAATTGATGACAAAAAGATTCGCATTTCAAGGGTGTCAAATGACCCATCATCTTTCATTGCCCATGTAGATAGATCTGTCAGATCAGAAATGCCTTTTGTGCCAATTGCAAACCTCCAGCCAGGGCAATACATTGCCTGCATTTACGATAGGAACTGGTGGATTGGAAATATTTCTGAAATTTCAGTCGACAACCATGATGCATTAATAAATTTTATGCATCCTCATGGACCAGCTAGCTTCTTTCACTGGCCTGTGAGAAATGATACATGCTGGATTCCCGAGCAGTCAATCATTGCAATAATTCCAGCACCAGCTGCAACAGCAATGGGCCGACAATACAGCTTCTCTGAACCGATTATGTTGCAAATTCAACAACAATTCCAGACCACTTAGACTGAACATTATGGCTTGGGAACAAACAAAAGATACCCAATATTAGGCTTGGGATCCTAGGCAAAGACACCCACCATCAGGCTTCGGAACCTGCGATAAAGAGACCGCCCGCGGCTGGCCTTGCACGGCTATTGGCCATGGCTCCTAGGCGATGGGGCTGCCAATTCTCGAAAGACCGCATTATTACAATTCTTAATAGGATTATAATACCAATTCTTAGGGAATTGGTTGTGGTATAACCACCATGGACCAACGCAAGGGTTTGAATAGTGCAGTTACCATTCATTGCTTATTAATAAATAACACCATGTTCAGTGGCATTTTTCTTTTCTTAAACTGAGAGACTCCAAAAAAAAAACCAATGATCCGTGTAGAGAAAAATGTGCTCTTTCTAATGATATCAGAATTAATATATTTTAGGGGTACCCTTTTTGAGAAATTTGACCTAAAAATAGGTAAAATTCGTTTTTTTTTTAAGTTTTTCATCATATGTGGGTGTGAATATTTCCACAAATACATATGGTTTGACCGTGATATTGCAGCAATGCAAAGTCATGTAGATGCTTGGTGTACAGGGCAAAGCACCAGTTACTATTAGTTTTTGGTCTTGAGTTATATATGGGCAAAGTTTGGCATAAATTTTATGCGACGCGTTTTATAAGCTACTTTGACACAAAATTGCGGCCGAAATATTGTTTTGTCATAGCCGGTAATAATTTTATCGTGTTTAGCAGCAAAAGTTGAGCTAGTATGCCAAATTTCAGCATCATAGCCAGTATAGAACTCTAATGGCTATGTGCCAAAGTTTGCAAAATCCTCTTAGCTGAAGCCACAAGCTTGGTGGAACCTCCAGTGAAAGGTCAAGAGTGCCCAATGTATTCGAGATCTGGCCCTAAAATTTTACAGAACCTCTTTTCAAACATACATGTACATCCTTATAAATTTTCCACAAAATCGGAGAAGGTCGAGTGGGGACCACTGGTCCACTTGACATGGAATGACTCTATACTACAAAATGCTCCCACAAATGTGGGCCACTGATATTCTGTTTACTAAGTACTTTTTGCACACTCAAGAACAGGGCTGTGGAGTCGGTAAGCCAAACCTCCGACTCCAGCTCAATTTCCATGACTCCACGACTCCCTAATACACAGCTCATGTTTAAGTGATAAATTTACTGTAGCACAGATTCATCTCAGCTAAAAGTCTAGACCCTTAGATCAGGAATAGAACAGACATTTATAGGACATTTCATAACTTTCCCAAATTCTTATGAAAAAATATTCCCCACAAACTGCATTGACTTACTGTACCCAATTTATTATATATTTTAGGGGTTGGAATTGGTCCATTTTATACAGACTCCGAAGCCCTGCTCAAAAAGTAATTTTCTTAAATTCATTCAAAACCATGTTGCAAAACTGAGTACACCCCAATGAAAATGTGAGGAGTAGTGTTGAGCGAGTATGTTCCATTAACCCTTTCACCGAGTATGCTCTGGCCGAGCTCTGAGTATTTACAGCTGCTCGGTGATATGTTTGAATCACTCCCGTGTACATGATTTGCAACTGTTTGACAGCTTTATTACATGTGAGGAATGTGTAAGAAATAGACATTCCTCACATGTAATAAAGCTGTCAAACAGTTGCAAATTATGTACACGGGAGCGATTCAAACACATCACCGAGCAGCTGTAAATACTTGGAGCTCAGCCAGAGCATACTCGGACAGAACATACTTGCTCAACCCTAGTGAGGAGCAAAGCGTAAGTTTAGACTACAAAATTAACACAAGAAATCAACCACAGGCAAGTCTAATTATTTATAAAACATGTGTCTAGCATACAGTTGACTGTAAAAGGAAATTACTTAAAAGGGAACCTGTCACCATTTTTTTCATGTCTGAACTAAATATATAACCGAAAACAATGTCTTTAATAAAAAGACTAATGTTATTAGGTAAATTTAAAGAATACTGAAAAGACAGACAAAAGTTTGTGGGTGAGCTAATAAAAAAAAAAATGTGTAAATACATACATACATACATACATACATACATACATACATACATACATACATACATACATACATACATACATACATACATACATACATACATACATACATACATACATACATACATAGAGATACAAGTACACGGGTATAACCAACAAACATAAATCACCATACAGTAAGCATCACATACCAGCTAGCTGGTCTATTGTTGCCTATACATGTGTATATCAGGCCTTAGATATAGCAGTTTTTTGTGATGAAGCAGAATTGATGGTGAACCCCCTTAAAAAAAAAACAAAAAAACTTATCAATAGTACAAAATAGTAGTGGATGGTGAATACAAATGGGGGATTACATCTAGCATACAGACAAAAGAAACACAAGCACGATCAGCTCAACCACCAAGAGACCTGACACGAGTTTCACCACAGCTTCGTCAGGGGTCTGAACTAAGACTAGCACACTAACCAGCATCTGTGCTGCATTCCATAACCCCGACTCCCCCTGTATACCTCCCAAAAATCTTTTGAAACTCTCCCGTGCTTTATGCAAATCACGCCGGTCGAGTCTGATAGGCGTCCTTTCTAAGGAGTCTTTCCCTTTTCCCACCTTCTGATCGCCGTCCTCTTGCGTCATTCACATAGCCAAGCAAAATCTCGCGTTGCGTAGTCATTGCCGGCTCGCACCTCAGCACTTTGCTTTGCTGTACTGCGGGCAGAGCCTAAAACATAACTGCGCAGTATGGCAGAGCAAAGTGCGCAGGTGCAAGCCGGCGATGTCTCTGCACAGGCGCGAGATTTAGCTAGGGTTTGTGAATGATGCAGGAGGAGTAATCCATATCAGAGCAAGAGGACGGCAATCAGAAACCTCAGCAAGGACGCCTATCAGACCAAAAGGATTTACATACAGCACGAGAGAAATTAAAAAGGTTTTGGGAGGTAAATACAGGGGTAGAATTTTGGAAATTGTTCCTGTGTTTAGTGAAATATTAAAATCTTTCAAAACTTTGTGTCCTCATTTATGCCAAGTACGGTCTAAAATGTTTAACAAAATAACAACAACAACACACACCTGTAACAAAACCTGCCACAGATTATACCCTTAAGGCTCCTTCAGACATCTGTGCCAATCCGTGAACTGCTAATATTTGGGTCAGTATGCCCACAATCAGACAGTGCATGACAGCGTCATGTATTTCTATGTAGTTATCACTTTCTGATTGGGAGACTTGCGGCAAGTCCGTGTATTGAGATCCGAAATTGGACCGAGAGCCATGATTGAAAGAATAAGGGCTCATGCAGACAATCACATTTTTGTATTATGCACAAGCAATTGTGCATATATTGAAATTGTCACGTTTTTTAATTGACATTAGAGCTGAGCAACAGACTATCAACACCTAACCCGACCACACCCACAAAAATCCTTTTAACTAAATATCAAGCATTTTCCTTTACATAATGAAACTGCATGCACAGCAATTCCTTATACATTATATGCTGATTATCCACATTTTACCATAGTTGCTGTGTGATCACTCACTTTCAAGCAGAAGAAGCCATATACAAGAACCCGATTCAGAGCTTCTGGGAAGAAGCCAAGTCATACTCTTGACATTCTAACAGTTTAAGATTTCACCAGTCAAGACTCCATTCATTTACATTGCAAACTTCCTCTGGAGGTTTTACTTACAAACTTGGGGTTGTACGAAATAGAAATAAGTCGCATCCGAAAATCCATGGCTTCATTTTCCATCATTGACTCAATGTTCTTTTCACTCTCGGAATCAGCACCTGCAAAACACAGTAATCACAGATGGCTCCTACTGAGCTCAAGTGACAGGTAATAATTGTAAAGTGCTGAGGAATTTGTTGGTGCTGTATAAATAAAGTTAAGCATGGACAAGTACAGACAAAAATACAAAGTAACACATAGTTCAACAGTTACAGGAGGAGTGAGGGCCCTGCTCACAAGCTTACAATCTATAAGGAAATAGGGGGGACACAATAGGTAAAAAGTGCTCGTCATGCATGGGCCAACTATCATTATAATAAATATAATAAACAAATTCTTGGAGCTTCTTGGAGCCAGAGGCTCCGGGGGGCCCATAGCCAGATTGACCTCATGTGCGGCGGGTAGGGAGCTATCCCTGCAGCTCCACTGCAGACAGCAGACAGGACAAAATGGCAGCGGAATAGAGCTGCAGGGATCAGTCCTCCGCTTCCTGCCCGCTCGGCGCTTTTTCTCCGAGACAGGCACGCGCAGCTTGAGGACGTCAGCATATTATATATATATATATATATATATATATATATATATATATATATATATATATATATATATATATATATATATATATATATATATATATATATATATATATATATATATATATATATATATATATATATATATATATATATATATATATATATATATATATATATATATATATATATATATATTTTAAAGTCTTGGAGACGCAGGTGCGAGGTTCAGTTTATGAAGGATGTTAGATCAGTTGCAGAACAAAGAGCACAGGTAGGGTGATAGACAGATGAGAGAGAAGATATAAAGGTGGTGCAGAACTGTGGAGAGCTTTGTGGGTGAGAGTGCCAAGTTTGAATTGTGTTCTGTAGTGAATGGGCAACCAGTGTTCTGACTAGCACAAGGTGGAGGGAACGGTGTAGCAGCAGGACAGACATACAACCCTGGCTGCTACATTCAGGACAGATTGGAGATGAGAAAGTTTGGTTAGAGGGAGACCAATCAATAGAGTTGCAGTAGTCTAGGTGAGAATGAATAGAGCGACAGTAAGTTTAAGCTTCAAAGGTGAGAAAAGGTTGGATTCTGGAGAGGTTTTAAAGATGTAGGTAACATGAGTGAGAAATTGGACAAAGGGAATCAAGGAAAGTTGTGTCAAATATGACCCCAAGACAGCGAGCATGCTGTTTGGGTGTTATGTTTGAACCACCCAAGGCAACTGCAATATCAGTTATAGGTAGGTTAGTAGAGAGGGGAAAAATGACAGGTTTAGTTTTGGATAGATTCAGTTTCAGATAAAGGTAGAACATAATGTTAGAGGCAGTGGATAGACAATCCTTGTATTCTGAATTAAAGTGGGGGTGATGTCAGGAGAAGAGGTGTATATTTGGGGGTCATCAGAGTAGAGATGATACTGGAAACCAAACCTGCTCATGCTTTGTTCCATAGGTGCGATGTATAGAAAGAAGAGAAGGGGGCCTAGAACTGAACCCTCAGGAACCTCAACAATAAGGGGAAGCAGAGAGGAGTAAGAGCCGGCAAAAGATACAAAAAGGGCGGTCAGAGAGGTAGGAGAACAGTGTCCTTGAGGTCAAAAGAGGAGTATAGTAAGGAAGTGCTGGTGATCCACAGTGTCAGTTGTGACAGTTGATACCATGCACCGGAGTATAAAATGCTCAGCTCATATTTTTAACACTTGTGTAATTTTAAGTAATAAGCAAGATATATTGAGCAAAAACAAGAACTTTTGCTTTTCATTTCAAGATGCTTTAGTCTGCATTTATTAAACTAGAAGTCCATACTCACACAATCCATGCTTGCGGGCAATGTAGCGCATAATAGTGTTACTCTGCGTCAGCTTAATGTCTCCATCAAAAAGGTAGGGCAACTGCGTAATACAAAATTGATATTATCTCCAGCAGGGATGTAAAATACAAAACTCCTGTTCACTATTCCTATGAAATAAATCCCATCAATGCCCAATTACCAAATTGCACTTAGAAGTAAAGCTATCACTTTTATACGTTCACATACATTTGGAAAGTCCAAGCCCAGCTTCTCCTTCTCATCAAGCCATTGACTCTTGTCATAGTCTGGGGCTGTATGGGGAAAGAGAGTATTAGATTCAAGACAAAGACACAAGTAGGTGGTAGATACATTGCATAAACTATAAGGCCAGACTATCCTTGTATCACAGCCATGATGTGGTCATACATTTTTTTTGTTTGTTTATGCAAAAAAACGCATTCACTTAACCAGTCATGCTTTGACGGTGTTTTGACCCAAACTTGTTGAAAAAAAAAAAGACCATAAGTTCACAAGCAGCAGATTTGCTGAAGTTCCTGCAATTGAAATAGCCATCCTTTACATCTGAATGATGATTATATTATATAGGAAGTGCATAGATTTCAGGTGAAGGGGCCAGACAGGAATTTTTCCTGATTGTATTTGATAACTGCAGTGTTTTTTAAGACAAGTTACATTTAACTCACGCCAAAATAAAACCGACTGAAGAAAAAAAAAAAAAAAAAAAAACACTACGTGTGAACATATGGCTTTGGCTTTTGTTCACATACAGCATTTTTTCTGCCACCAAAACACCCATTTTTCTGCAGTGTTTCTTAGATGCGGATTACATGTGTGCTACAGTACATGTCTAATAAAGTTAGATAAATTCATCAAAAATAAGGCTGTGTGCACACTTATGTGTTTTTGGTGCATTTTTGTAGTGTTTTTTCAGAGCGGAAATACACCAAAGACACTATGTAATAAGTGTGCCAGCTAATGCAATGACAATGCTGTGCACATGATCAGGAATTTTCCTGTCAGGATTGTCACTGCGTTTAAATCTGCAGTATGTCAATTCTTGGTGTATTTATGCAGCGTTTTTCGCCCGTAGACTTGAATTGAATCAGTCAAACCCGCAGCAAAAACGCAAATATAAAAATATTTGCGTATTTGCTGCGTATTTGACTGCCAATTCAAGTCAATGAGTCAAAAACACACAAAGAATTGCCCGCGGGAGACTACTCCTCTCATCATCCAATGGCTGCTCCTGCTGACAATTTGGCATTTTAGCTGTTTAACAAAAACCATATACAAAATACAGTTATGTTATCAATATGGGCTTAAAGTGCAGACTCCGCTTCACTTCTGATTTTGGCTACCATATGCTGGGTGAAAAAGTCAAGAGTGGTGCACGTGCTCCTATTATAGTTTTCCTATGATTGTTCCACTCCTGGCTTTGGCTTACAAATACTGATGTAAAATACTGACCAAATACTGAACGTGTGAACATTGCCTTAAATTTGAAGGTATTCACATCCTAACTGAAGTAATCGTTTCGGAATTACAGCTCATTAATATGTAGTTGCCTCTTTTAAACCCCTTTACTCCCAGTCCATTTTCCGGGTTTTTTTTGCTCCCCTTCTTCCCAGAGCCATAACTTCCTTATTTTTCGGTCAATGTGGCCATGTGAGGGCTTATTTTTTTTGCAGGACAAGTTGTACTTTTGAACAACACCATTGGTTTTACCATATCGTGTACTGAAAAATGGTGAAAAAAATGCGGTGAAATTGCAAAACAAAAGTGCAATTCCAGTTTTTTTTTGCCATGTAAGCCAAATCCTAAAACTGATCTGCCATTATGATTCCCCAGGTCATTACGAGTTTGTAGATAGCAAACAAGTATACGTTCATTTTTAAGTGGTAAAAAAAAAAAAAAAAAAGAAACGCTATTTTCTGAGACCCGTAGCATCTCCATTCTTTGGAATCTGTGGCCGATGAGGGCTTATTTTTTGCGTGCCGAGCTGACGTTTTTATTGATACTATTTTGGGGTAGATACAATGTTTTGATCGCCCGTTATTGCAATGTTGTGGCAACCAAGAAAACGTAATTCTGGAGTTTTGAATTTTTATCTCGTTACGCCGATTAATTCTTTTTATATATTGATAGATTGGGTGATTCTGAACGTCGAGATACCAAATGTGTATATTTGATTTTTTTTATTGTTTGATTAAAATTTTTTTTTTTTTTCACTTTACACATGTTTTTAATAGTCTCCATGGGAGACTAGTAGCTGTGATTGTTTGATCGCCTCTGCTTCACATAAGCGATCATCAGATCGCCTCTGTGTAGCACAGGTGCTCACTTGCTACGAGCGCCGACCGTTGTGCGGCGCTCATAGCATCCTGGCAATGACAACAACAGGAGCCTCCTGCTGACCCCAGGTTGTCATGCGAACCCATCGGCGACCTGCGGTCATGTGACACAGGTGTCAATGGGCGGGGTTAGTGACGCGATTCCGGTAAGCCCAAGTGAAATGCCACTGTTAACTAGTTAAATGCCGCTGTCAATCTCTTAACAGCAGCGGGTGGATCACGAATCCACCCACAGCTGTTAGGGGCACATGACAGCTATATTGATCAGCTGTCAGGTCTCCGGAAAGGTGCGGGCTCCAGTGTCCCAAAGGGACAAACAAGACATGTGTCATAATAGTACGGCACATGCCGGAAAGAGGTTAAAAAGGGACCAAATGTAATTGGATAATTATCTCAAAAGCTCTTTAAAGGAAACCTGTCACGTCCTAGTTGCCATGTACACTGCCCCCATAGCCTTGTTAGCGATGCAATGTGCATCACTAACAAGCTGCATTCATGAAAATCGGTGATAGTATAATGATGTTATAACGTTTTATACACTTTGTCTTACCTGCTCGTATTCAGTCATACGGGTGTGATTCTCAGCTTCAGTCATGGGCGGTCGCTGCGTTCAGTTAGTGCTGGCGCCACCCATGACATTTGAATACTGCTCCTGGAAAGCGCTAGGTTTAAGGGGCTCATGCGCATTTGCACACGTCGGGCCGCTTATGATCCCTCATCCTGATGAAGAAGTTGTAAAGACTTTGAAACGCGTAGATTTTGAATTTGTAACAAACAAAAATAAAAAAAATCCTTATTCCAATCTTGATTTGAGACGTATTTTCCACATGGATGACCAGCAGTGCAGAGAAAAACCGTTTGAACTCCTTATTGCATCCAATAACTCTGGAACGCTTCAACAGATCCCAGTGATTCTGAGATTGTTCTTCATGGTATATGAAATATATTGTTTTTCATGATAGTGGTAGAGTTTGTTCGCTATAACTTGCATTTATTTGTGCAAATATTGGAAATTTGGTGAAAATTTCACAATTTTCAAACTTTAATTCTTCTGCCCTTAAACCAGAGAGTTATGTCAGAGTTAAGTATCATTTACCACATGTTTACTTTACATCAGCACAATTTTTGAAACAATTTGTTGTTGTTGTTGGGAAGTTAGAAGGGTTAAAAGTTGATCAGCAATTTCACTTTTTTTAATTTATTTATTTTTAGGGACCACATCACATTTGAAGTGACTTTAGGTGGCCTATATGACCGAAAATAACCAAAAGTGACAACATTCTAGACACTGCCCGCTCAAAACCATATTCAAGAAGCTTCAGGTGCTTCGCAGGAATTAATGCAACGCGGGAAAAAACAAAACACACACCATTTTACTTTAGCCCCCAATCTTTTAATTTTCACAAGGGTAACAGGAGAAAATGCATGGTGCAATTCCTCCTGAGGGTGCCAATACTGCATAGGTGGTCGAAAACTACTTTTGGAGGCACAATGCAAAGCTCAGATGGGAGGAAGTGCCATATAGGGGTTCAGATTTTGTTGGAATGGTTTGAGGGTGCCAGAACAGCAGAAACTACCCAAAATGACCCCATTTTACAAACTACACCTCTGAATGAATTCATCTAGGGGTACAGTGAGCATGTTGACACTACATGTGCCTCACAGAAATTTATACCATTGTTCGCTGAAGAAAGTATAATTACATTTTTACCACTAAAATGTTGTTTTAGCCCCAAATTTTTAATTTCTGTATGGGACAGTAGGGAAAAAAAATTGATTTCTCAGTTTGTTGGCACAATCGGGAGAAATGGCACAATACCCTACATGTAATCGGAAACTACTTTAGGAGACACAGTGCAAAGCTCAGAAGGGAAGGAGAGCCATATTATAGTGCAGATTTTACTGTTCTGGTTTGCAGATGCCATGACCCTCTGGAAGAGCCCCTGAGTTGCCAGAACAGCAGAAGCCCCCATAGTTGACAACATTTTACAAACTACACCGCTCAATGAATACATCTAAGGGTGCAGTGATCCAATTGACACCACGAGTGTGTTACAGAAATTTTATACCATTGGGCAGAGAAGAAAAAAATAATTGCATTTTTACCACAAAAATTGTGTTTTAGCCCCAGATTTTACATTTTCACATGAGGAAATGGGTAAAAATGGCATCAAAATTTGTCACACAGTTTCTCCTAAATGTAGAAATACCCCATATGTGGCTGTACAGTACTGCTTAGCCACACTTTGAGACTCGAGAGGGACGAAGCACTATTTGCCTCCTGGAGCACAGATTTTCCTAGAATAGTTCGGACTCCATACACAGAGCCCCTAAGTGGTAGAAGAGAAGAATACCACCCCTCCCCCACCTCAAACACCTGCCAAACATGTGGATGCCAAATGTGGTTTAGGCACACTGTGGGGCTCAGAAGAGATGGGGGGGAGGGGGCTAGGATTTGGGAGAGCAGAATTAGCTGGATTTCTTTTGAGGTTGGTGAGGAGACATAGTAGTTTTTTAGAACCTTTGTATTACTAGTAACGTGGAAGCCTCCTACATTTCCATTGACAGACCAGAGTGGGGACTTTCTTTTTTTTGTGGATTGAGTTGAAGCTTTTGTTGGGAACAAAACATTGTGAATCACATTTATCCTGGGCTCTATGCTGAGCACTTACATGAGGGTTTTGATCTAAATCTCAGAGTGACGAGATTCAGATGAAACCCCGAGAGATCCATTCATTATAATGAGGCAGCAGAATTACTCTCGACTCAGTCTGTCCTCTGTTCAGCGGTGTCCTTTTCAGAAGTGCATAAAACTGTAGCCGACTGTGCATTTATGCACGCCTAAAAAGATGAACACCGCCGGATCATAGGCCAGACTGCGTCTACAATGTCTCCATCTGCCTCATTATAGGGAATCTTCCGCCACGGGTTCTGTCTGAATCACGTATTTCAGATACTTACATGAAAACCCAGGTGTAAGCGCTCAGCGTAGAGTGCAGGATAAACGCGAGCCGAGCCTTAATGCGATCTTTGGGAGGCAGAATGAACAAATTAAATAGTAGGACACCAATTGGTTTTAATTTTTAAGCCATTCCTCTTGCGGTATAAGGGATTAGACGATTTTATTGTTAAGGTCGTTGCGATTACAGCAATACCAGGTTTATAGCTTATTTTTTTTTGTGTTTGGCTGCTGTCATACACTAAAAGACGCTTTTTTTTGTTTTTGCATAGCCATATTTTGAGAGCTACAATTTTTCCTACGTCTCTGCCGACAGTCATGTGAGGGCTTGTTTTTTGTGGGACGAGTTGATGTTTTTATTGGTTCCATTTTCGGGCACATGACCTTTTTTGATCATTTTCTATTCTGATTTTTGGTAGGCAGAATGAAGAAAAACACCAAGGTTACTTACCGGTAGCCGGTTTTTCCAGAACCCATGACAGCACACCTGAGAGAGGATCCGCCCTTCGAGGACAGGAAACCATCTGAAATAAAAGGGCGGCACCTCTCCCCCGCTTCAGTTGGTTACAGAGCATTGAGAGGACTTACATAAAAAAAAAAAAAAAGTTATGTACGAAATCCAACACATCAAATAACACCCAACAAACGTGCACACCCATATGGTGAGAAAGAAGGACGGGGGAGAGGGGGGGGGAGAGATATACGGGTGCTGTCATGGGTTCTGGAAAAAAACGGCTACCGGTAAGTAACCTTGGTGTTTTCCCTTCACCCATGACAGCACACCTGAGAGAATTTTGGAGAAACACCTTAGGGAAGAACCACCGCTTGCAGCACCCTTCTACCAAAGGTTAAGTCAGATAGGCAGGATAGATCCAAACGGTAGTGTTTGAAAAAGTTAGATTGTGACGACCATGTAGCAGCCTTACAGATCTGATCTATCAATACCTCTGCCTTCTCTGCCCAGGAGGTAGCCACGGCTCTGGTGGAGTGAGCCTAGATGCCGTCAGGGATCGGGGTGTTACTAGTCGAGTAGGCTAAGCAAATGGCCTCCCTAATCCATCTGGCTATAGTTGCTTTTGTCACCCCATAACCCTTCTTACTCCCCTGGAAGACTACGAATAGGGATTGGCTACGTCTCCACTGGCTAGTTACTTTTATGTATTGTAATAGAGCCCTTCTAACGTCAAGGTTATGAAACTTTTGTTCCCCTGGGGTCTTTGGGCTGTTACAAAAGAAAGGCAGAACAATTTCCTGAGATCTATGAAACTTGAGCGCAACCTTAGGAAGGTAGGCTGGATTAGGCCTCAATACTATTCTATCCTCAAATATTTGTGTACATGGAGGATTTATAGATAGGGCCTGCAAATCACTTACTCTACGGGCCGACGTTAAAGCTACCAAATATAATTGTTTTGAGAGTTGTGTTTTGCAGACAACTTCTGAACTGGTTCAAAGGGTTCCACAGTTAGGGTTTCAAGTACTAAATTTAGGCTCCATGGAGGAACTTTGGGTATTGAGACTGGCCTAGATCTACCACAAGATTTAATGAACCTTGTAATCCATTTATTGGCTGCGAGGTTATGGTTATATAGCGCACCCAAGGCAGAAACCTGGACCTTAAGGGTACTGGTGTTACGGATCCGGGTAGTGAAACCTCTGTGCTGCGGTGCAAGGAGGGATCAGAGGGGCGTAAGTAGGTATAAACTCGGACTGACCAAGGTCGTACGGCGGCTCAATCGACTCCGTGACTAGGTGCTACTCTGGGCCAGACCTTGTATGAGAGCAGGTGACTCACGGGTCAGAAGGCAGGGACTGACTGGTACAGCAGAGGAGCACGGCAGTCAGGCTGGCGGACCGGACAGTCAGGCTGGCAGCGGGACCTGAGGGCTGAAGCAGAGTTTAGGACACAAAGCTACAACCTAGCACGGGCACCTCCATTTTGGAGGAGGTGCCTTTTATATGAGAGGTCGTCTGGCCATTGGCCGGGGACTTCTTAGGACGGCACGCGCGGCCCCTTTAAGAGGGAGGGAGCGCGCGCCCTAAGCACAGTGCCCGGGAAGCTGCGCGCGCCGGCAGAAGCAGGAGTGCCGGAGGACGCCGGGCGGGGAGTGCGGCGGTAAGAGGGACGGCGTCTCTGCCTGTCAGGGGGCAGAGACGCTGATACTACAACTGGTAGCCAGACTTAACTCAAACTCCTTCTGTAAGAACTCCAGGATGGAATTAATTGGAGGTCTTTGGCTTAATGGCTTTCCTAGGAAATATAAAAATTATCCCCATGTTCTACCATAGATTTTGGTGGTTATGGGCTTTCTACTTCTTAATAGAGTAGACACTAAACCTGATGAAAAAACTTTGCCCCTCAATATTGCCCTCTCAAATTCCATGCTGCTAGGTGGAAACCCTTCACTTGAGAGAGGAATATTGGTCCCTGATGGGTCTGATTGTGACATCATCCTCAAAAGTGAGAACCATGGTCTCTTTGGCCAGAAGGGGGCTATGAGAATCACACTCGCTTGATGCTTCCTGATCTTCCTCACTACCAAAGGTATCAGTTATTGGAGGGAAGGCATAGGCCAACTTGAAGTTCCAAGGAATCTGGAGAGCATCTATTGCCAATGGGTTTCCCCTTGGGTGTAGTGAGCAGAACTTCTCCACTTTCCTGTTTTTGTCGGCGAACATATCTATCTCTGGTAGACCCCACAGCTGTACTATCTGATGGAATATTCTGGGATTCAGGGCCCATTCCCCTTGTCTCAACTTGTTGCGGCTTAGGAAGTCTGCTCTCGTGTTTTCTATGCCTCGTATATGTAGTGTCGTAACAGATAGAAGATTTTGCTCTGCTATTTGAAAAAGCCTGCATATTGCTTCCAGAAGAGAATGAGATCTTGCTCCCCCCTGGTGGTTTATATAGGCCACAGTGGTTCTGTTGTCCGACACAACTTGAACATGACGACCCTGTAGTAAAGGGAGGAAGCCTTCTAAAGCGTTCCTCACTGCCCATAGCTCTTTTAGATTTGACTACTCCTTTTTCTCTAGGAATGACCAAGAGCCTTTAATTATGTGATTGTCTAGGTGTGCGCCCCACCCTGAGTTGCTTGCATCGGTCGTGAGGAGGTTCTGTACTGGTGTGTCCCACTGGACCCCCAAAGATAAAGTTGACCTGTCTGTCCACCACAAGAGGGCGTTCCTGGTTTGCAAGGAGGGATGTACCTTTCCTTCTAAATACCCTTTTAACAATCTTTGTGCTGACAAGATTTCCCACTGAAGGTTTCTTGTGAGAAATTGGGCCCACTTGACCACCGGAATGCATGATGTTAGAGTACCTAGCAGGGACATAACAGCCATACACACCCCAGGCTGAGACCAAAGTTGTGACTGTTTATTTTGCTGTCGGGTAGAAGACAAGTCTGACACTCGGAGTTTAGAGTAAACCCCAGAAAGGCCTGGACCCTTGCGGGTTCTAGCCTTGATTTTTGGGTATTGACCATCCAGCCCAAGTTCTGCAAGACAGCCATGACTTGATTCAGTTGTGAAATACAGTTGCTCTCTGAATTCCCCACTATAAAAGGAAGTCGGCCAGGTGAATTGGGACGTGATAATACGCGTCTTTGAGATCTATCACTGCCATAAAGCAATTGTGAAAAAAGAAGCTTTATTGTTGAATTTAATCAATTCCATTTTGAATGTATGGTTGTCTACAAATCGGTTGAGGCCTTCTAGATTTATAATAGTTCTGAATGAACCGTCCGTTTTTTTTATTAGATAGAGAGGGAAATAAAATCCCCTTCCTTTTTGACTAAGCATAGCACTCGTTTGTTCAACAGGCTCAAGATCTCGGATTCTAGGGCCAGCTGTAAGAAAATCCCCAGACGAACAGGAGTTATCACAAACGAGCGGCATGGCTGATGAGGGGATTAAATCCTTAGTCTATCTCTCACTATGTTGAGAACCCAGGGTCTGGAGGAAATGTTTTCCCAGGCCTGAACAAAATGAGAAAGTCTCCCTCCAACTTGTGGCCTGGCGTCATTGTGGAGGTTTTTTGGAGGCGGCAGAGGGACCTCCGAACATATATCCGGACTCTTTCTTGTTCTTAAAATCCCTCTCTCTTTTTTCTCCCGGGGGATGGGGGTGGGGGGGGGGCCTCTACTAAATTTCCCTGGCGTCCGCCGAAAGCCCAGGGAACCTTCCTTTTTTGTCGCTCGCTTTCTCAAGGACAACGTCCAATATTTTGCCAATGACAAATTGGCCATCACAGGGCATAGAACACAATCTAGACTTTGATTGTAAGTCCCCAGGGCATCCCTTGAGCCACAGAGCTCGTCTAGCCACGTTTGATAGACCAGCTGACCTAGCCGCCAGTTTTACTGAGTCAGCAAAGGTATCTGCTAGGAAGGCAGCTGCATCATGTAATAGGAGGAGGTTGGCTAGAATTTTTTCCCTAGAGGTCTTTTTTTTTTTTATCTTTCAGCTGATCTTCCAACTGCTGTAACCATATCATAAGGGAACGAGCGGTACATGTTCCTGCAATGGCTGGCTTTAGACCTCCTGCTGCAGATTCCCAAGTATGCTTTCAAAAGGTATCCGCCTTCTTGTCTAAGAGGTCTCTAAGTAGCCCTGAGTCTTCAAGAGGGAGTGCCGATCTTTTTGTTGATCTAGACACCGCAGCGTAAATTTTTGGCACCTTGTCCCAGTTTTCAGAGTCCTTTAGGTCAAACTTCCTCTTTGAGGATGAAGGCAAGGCTCCTACTTTCTCAGGAAATTCACTATTGATAAGTGCCTGGACCTTAGCGTTCACAGGGAAGGTGCGTTTTTTCTTTTCTTCTAACCCTGCAAACATGATGTCTTCTAGGGACTTAACGGATTTATCTTCCTTTACCCCCATAGTGGTTCTGACAGCCTTTACCAATCTATCTGTATCTTCTATAGGGAAGCATGGTCTCCCCCCTCTATCACTGTCTGAAGAGGATGAGGCCCCGCTACGACACTGTCCATCTGATAACACAGAGGAGTCAGAGTCAGAAGAAGGATCAGATATGATTTTTCTTCTTTTCCTCAAAATTGTTTTAACGGAACCCTCTACCTCCGATCTGATGACAGACCTGAGGCTAGCTGCAAAATCCGGGGTACCCTCACAAATAGTTTTCTGAATGCAGTCCGAGCAGAGCGCCTTCTGCCAGTCTATCCCTAGAGAGCATTTGCATATCGCACATTCCCTGTTCCGCTTCTTGGCGGTAACTTTCCTGGGTTCCTCCTGGTGATTTAAACACACAAATAGGAGTCCCATTAGCAAATATATCTAGTGACATTCACGAAGATCACTCACCCTACCACTGCGGATACCGGAATTGAACTGTTTCAGGATACGCGACGCGTCCCTCCTGGAGACCGTGGAGTCCTGAGAAGCTTTACCATTCTGACTGGGACAACTGCTGCTCCTTCCGCTGGACCCTCTAGACCGGCGAGCAGATGGAGGTGGTGATGAAGGTGGTAGCGATTGTGGCCTCGGCGACAGCTGCTGCTGCTCCAAGTCAGACATTATGTCAGGACTTTGAGCAGCGTTCGGACCCCGGGTGCTCCTTTATATAGGGAGATGGGCGGGGTCAGCCACCTCCAGGTCTCCTTCCGATGATTAGCCCCCTCCCCCTGGCCGCAGTTTCCGCAGCCGCTGACGCCGGCCGGCATGGCAAAACAGTGGCGGCATTATACAGGGTGCCGCCATCTTTTTCCCGGCGCCACCGAGGCACGCCCTACCCAGCATGCCCCGCGCCATGACATCAGAGGCACATGACCGCGGTCACATGGGCGTCAGGGGGAGGGCGGCGCGGCGGTGTACGGAAGCCCAGGACCTCTGCACTGCCTGCGCCCGCACATGCAACAGGTCCCCGGGGAAACTGCGGATGGCGCTACCAGCACATGAAGACCGGCGCCACGGACAAGAGGCCGCTCTTCCAGTGCCGGGACAGGCCTGGGTAAGTTTCTTCAGCATGACAGCCGCCTGATTACTTCATGATTCCCATCAAGGACAGGAAACCAACTGAAGCGGTGGGAGAAGTGCCGCCCCTTTATTTCAGATGGTTTCCTGTCCTCGAAGGGCAGATCCTCTCTCAGGTGCGCTGTCATGGGTGAAGGGAAAACCAGCAATTCAGAAATTGTTTTTTTTTGGGAAGGGGGTTTTTATGCCATTTTGCATGTGGTAAAATTGATAAGGTATCTTTATTCTTCAGGTCAGTACGATTATAGCAAATTTTTTTTTTTACCCTTTTTACTTAGTCCCTTTATGGGACTTTCACCTTTTTCACTTTTATCGCAGGTCTAATGCATTGCAATGCACCAGCATTGCTTCTAACAGAATTTTTTTTATGTTGGTGTTGCAAAAAAAAAAAAAAAAAGCAATTTTAGCAGTTTTTTTCTGCTTACAGACCAGGTTAATTCATTTTATATTTTGACAGATCAGACTTTTATAGACGCAGTGATATGAAATGTGCATTTTTTTTCCATCTTTAATGTGGGGAGGGGCAATTTAAACTTCTGTGTTTATTACTCTACTCAGGGGACTTGAACATCCGATCGTCTGATCGCTCGTATTATACACAGCAATACCACAGTATTACGGCATATAGCGAAAATCACGGTCTAATTTGAAGTCCAGCGATGATCGGCAAGGAGGTATTTAACAGACCCCTGTCCTAGCAACCCATCGGCACCCCGCAATCATGTCACAGAACAGTCGATGACCCATGTAATGACACGCCCCCGTGCCGGTCATGATATTAAAAGAGGCTTTCAGCACAGAATAACTGTTCAAACCAAGTACAGGCGCTCTGTGCACTAAAGCGTAGCCAAACATTTAAAAGGGGTTGTTCACTACTAGGACAACCCCTTCTTGAACTGTTTGGTCCCAATAAAATAAAAAAGCTTAGTCACCTGCCATGCCGTTCCAGCAGTGTTAGCACTTGCGGTCCCGGGGTTCCCATGCGGTAGTTGTGACACATGAGCCAGGCGCCCAATCATTGTCTGCGTCAATGTCCCCGCCTTCTGTCGAATTGAACATGAGGCGGGAGTCCGGCCTGCAGCTTATCTCTCACTTCCTCTTCATGTTCAATTTGTCCGAAGGCAGGGGGTTAGCAACGCCAGTGCTGATTGGGCGCCTGGCTCACATGTCACAACTGCACGGGAACCCAGGGACCGCGAGTGCCGACACCGCTGGAACGGCGCCGGCACTGGAGGAGAGTATAAGCCTTTTTATTTTTTAGGGGCCAAGGATGGGGTATGACAAAGCGTTGTTCAAGTAGTGGACAACTTCCTTAAGTGCAACTTCTCACCTGCTTGTTTTCCCTTAATCTCCACCCCCTCCCTCTGATTGATATCTCTGGCTTCATAGAGCCAAACGGTGGAGATATAGAGAAAAGAAGCAGGTGTGAAAGTGATTGGCCACGCCATGATGAATTGAGCGCCTGTACTTTTAACAGTCGTTCTGTGCTGACAGTCCCTTTATTGCCACTGTCAGATTGACAGCAGCATTTAACAAGTTAACAGTCACAGGGGGAGCTCTTAGAGGCAGGTCCTGGCTGTGTGTGACAGCAATTATCTGCAGGTATAGGGAGGATCACCCCGTGAGCCTACTCCCACTGTACATGTATGGTGGATGTCAGGAAGGGGTTAATTTTCATACAAAAAAAAAAAGTTACATTCCTTTGGAGGAGAGGTGCTGAATCTAACTTATTTTATTTTTCTCATAAAAACAGCAGAAAATTATTCCCAGATAGACCATCTAAACCTAATTTGTATTTTCTACCTACAATACATAAAGATCATATAAAACCTGATAGCTAAATACGGTTCAGTTACTGTGCGACTCGTCTCAGGACCCCTGTGTAAGTCCACAATCCTGTACATACGTAAAAGGGTGAAGACCTGAGCACCCATGAGGCCTTGATGTGCTGCCTACTCAGACCAAATCAAGTTTGGGGAAACCCTATTACGCCTCCAAACGACCAGACCGATCCACGTTATACTGGCTTAGAACAGTTGTGGAATAGGGCTCAGTGCTGTATGGGACTGTGTACTAACACTCCCTCTGCTGAACAGTCTGATGGTCAGACACTTTCTTAAAAGGGAATCTGTCACCCCCTGGGACCTATCAGACTGCTAATATGGGCATACAGATGATAGAAATGTAAATCTATACTCACCTGTATGTCCCAGATTAGAGGTCTTGTGACTGAACTTGCTTTTTATAAAGTCCTTCTTCCTAGGCTTGGCGTCCGGGGCACGCCAAGAAATGCCCGCCTATACGCTTAGTTTAAATATTCCCCCCTTCCCCTGCACATCACAGGGTCCTGTGACGTGCAGTCTAGGGCTGCACATCACCACACATGCACAATGCGCCTATAGCTCAAGGTGCAATTTTTTTTTTTTTTTTTTTTTTCTTCCTGCCCTATTTTACTGATCTGCTCTAGTGCGCAGGCGCCAGGGAGTCACTGACTTCCGCTCCAGTGACTTCCGGCGTGCACAACAATGAGGATTGGTCCCTACTTCCTCCCGGATAGCAGGTTGCGCACGCCGGAGGTCAGTGGTGTGGAAGTCACAGGGACTCCCAGTGCACAGCAGTAAAATAGGGCAGGAAGAAGAGGAGGGAAGAAAGAAAGAAAGAAAGAAAAAAAAAAAAAAAAAAAAAAGCACCCTAAGCTATAGGCGCATTGCGCATGTGCAGCCCTGTGACGTGCAGGGGAGGAGGGGGTGGATATTTAAATTAAGCATATAGGTGGACATTTCTTGGCATCCCCCGGACGCCAAGCCTAGGAAAAAGGATTTTATGAAAAGCAATTTCACAGCCACAAGACCGCTAATATGGGCAGTACAGGTAAGGATAGATTTACATTTCTATCACCTGTATGCCCATATTAGCGGTCTGATAGGTCCCATGGGGTGATAGATTCCCTTTAAGGCAGGCGATTCCATATAAACTCTTAAGGCAGCCATTCCAGGTGACCACCTGATGAAGCAGCTTGAGATAACGTCAAGCGTGTGTGAGAATCAGAATAAAAGAATACTATGAGAGTTGAACACATTCTGACTGTTTCTTTACTCCTTGTTTCCATGTGTGTTCCTTCATAGATTTTCTGCCTCCAGTCTAAATCTACTTTGTGCACATTCCACTAATAACTGCATGAGCAGGTGTCCCCAAACCTTACTGTAAGGAATGTGTTTTCTCCACTAGACTAGCACATACTATGTTCATTCCTAACCTAACAAGCACAGAGAACTCAATATATATCAGTTTACATGGGATGTGTGGTTATTCCTCTATGATCGGCATATGTTCATTCTATGTCTACGATGCCTAGGAAACCTATTCGGTCACGTTCACACACTGATTACTGACAGTATTTCACATCAATATTTATAAGCCAAAACCAGGAGTGGGTGATAAATACAGAAGTGGTGACGTGTTTCCATTATACTTTTCCTCTGATTGTTCCATTCATTGTTTTGGCTTACAAATACTGATGGAAAATACTGAACGTGGCCTTATACCTCTCTTTGTGGACAGATAAGTTATAATGTTGGCTCTTTTCAGCATGTCCCTGAATGTCTCCATCCACACTTAGCAGAAAGAGGTAGCAGGTTCTATCTCCAGCACAGAAAGCCAAAACTGCACCCAAAGTGAAACAAATCCGCGTGGTGATCTGCGGTGGAAATCAGTGTCAGCCCCTAGTGAACAGGCTGCCTCCCCAGCTGAGCCCTGCACCCAACTCACCATCCCCAATCACATAGCGCTTCTCTTCATAAGGCGTCTCCGTGTATTCCAGCAGCAGGCGGATCGCATGGCCAATCTGCAGGCATAAAGAAAATGTGTAGTCAGCTGGAGTGTGAGCGGCGTCCTAGCACAGGACAGCAGCCATTACTAGTAGTGCACCTCTCACCCCGCGTAAGTTCCAGTAGCCGAGAATCATCATCTTCCCAGTAACGTCCGTCACCTGCGCCGCTCACTAAACTCTGACCCTGCGCCTCACAGACTCCGGAGCTGGCTCAGCTGTTCACGTGACCGTAGCTGGGATTCCAGCCAATCACATTGCAGCTCTACGCGCTCCCCCCGTGATCCTCTTGGCAGAAAGTTTTGGCGGTAAGCGCTTCTGGTCACGAGCTGTGCGTCCAGTAATGTGCGTTATCTCATACACAGAGCGGCACAGTGCGGGAGGGGAGCTCCGGAGATGTTACATGAGACCAGCACACAGCACCGGGTGGCTCTTCACCACCTCTTACGAAATTCATTCATGTAAGGGGAAAGAGATAAAATGACTGGAGCCCCCACATATTATTAGGTTAGGTGCACACAGGGTGCACCCTGGTGCAAAAATGTAATTATGTAAATTGCTTTGAAAAGTTGCAACTTTTGGTGTTTTAAGGCCACGTTCACATGTTCAGTATTTGATCAGTATTTTACCTCAGTATTTGTAAGCCAAAACCAGGAGTGGGTGATAAATCCAGAAGTGGTGACGTGTTTCTATTATACTTTACTCTGATTGTTCCTCTCCTGGTTTTAGCATACAAATGCTGAGGTAAAATACTGACCAAGTACTGAACATGTGAACGTAGCCTAACGGCAGTTCTGACAGAATGGGCCGAGTAGGAGTGTGACGCCATGTCTCATCTAATTTACAGCGAGCTGTATGCCAGAAATCTTCATCAGGCGCCTCTGACATGTCGCCTCATCCAGACAGGTGTGAATTTCCCCAACATTGATAAATCGGGGCCAGTGTTCTTTGAGTGGTTCCAAAGTTTTTCAAGCAGAAATTGCTTCAGGAAATGCTCCTTTTTTTGGAGTTCTACTTTTTTATTTCCTGAAATGTTTCCCAGAGGGATTTTTGAGCAGTTTTGGAATACTTTTTCTTCTTGAGGCATTCTTTACAGCCAAAATTTAGTGTATGTTCACATGTTGCATTTTTTGCAGCATTTTTTTCTGCACCAAAAAGCAGTGAGTTTTTTTTTTTTCAGAATTTTTACTTACATTTTTGAATGGGTGAAAGCTACGGCAAAAACGCTGAAAAAATTTACATGCGTCTTGAAAAAGATGTAGCAGGGCTAAAAAAAAATGCATAGGAAATAATTGTGGAATGTGCATGATATTTCAGAAATCTAAATGATTTTGTTGGTACTGTAAAACTAATATTTTATGGTGAGTAAAATACACCGTAAAAACGCATCACCATGCCACATGCAAACATACCGTTAGGGTGTGCGCATACGTTTTTAGATACCAGTGTACACGCCAAGTACTTTATGCGACAGACGCTTCGTGTTTTTCCTGAAGTGTCTTTTTTGGGCTTTCTTTGTATTTTCCAGAGATTCATAGCCTCAGTGTTGTAAGTCCGGAAAAACAGGCTCCAGCATGTATAGTGCTGAGAGTTCATAGGGTGTGTCCATGGCCAAGTTTACAAGCAGTTAGAGAGATGGATGGGGCTGGCTGCTCACATATCCCCACCCTGGGCAATGATACGGCAGATATAGGGAAGGCAAGCTGTATCATTAGTGTTGTGTAGCGATGGGTGAACCCTTGGATGTTAGAGTTCAGTCGAACATTTAAAAAAAGTTCAGTTCGAGTACCAGAACGGTACCCGGACCCCATTCAAATGAATGGGGGGGGCCCAAACATCCATTCTTTCCCATGCTGTGATCTGTGTGACAGTGCGGCAAACACTGGTCGGCGATAAGATCATTACCGCTTGTCAGAGAGCTGCGGTTCACACACTGTCAGATGACAGCATGTGAGCCAGCAGCTGTGACCAGCGGTAAAAAGGTTACCTCCGGTCACAGGCGTCGACTGATGAGAGTACTACTCATCAGAGTACACCTGCTCTCCCTGATAACAGCGAGAGCAGGTGAGGCTGATGAGAGTATTCTTCAGCTGGCGCCTGTGCACTAATTAAATTTAAAAAAAAAATGGCCTCGGTTCCCCTCTATTTTTGATAACCAGCGTAGGTTACAACCCCCAGCAGTCAGCTTTATATAGGCCGGTTATCAAAAATAGAGGGGTCCCCACGCCATATTTTTAAATTATTTAAATAAATAATTTTAAAAAACGGCGTGGAGTTTCCATCCATTTTTGACAACTAGCCAAGCTAAAACAGACAGCTGAGGGCTGGTATTCTCACATCTATTAGATGTGCCAACTCTGGCGCTTTGTCCCCACTTGTCCTGGTGCGGTGGTAAGTGGGGTAATAGGTTTGGCGTTGATGTCAGCTGTTTTATGGCCACTGACATCAAGCCCAGGGGTTAGTAATGGAGAGGCGTCTATAAGATGCCCCCACTACTAACCCCATAGTTAGATTGTAAAAAATACCCAGCCAGAATAAAGTTCTTTAATTGAAATAAAGACACAGACTCCTTTATTTTAAATAAAAACTCCCCGTCCCTCTTTTACCCATTTGTTCCTAAAAAATAAAAAAGCAAAGTTATATTCACCTTTCCTCCGATGCCCATGTCCCACTGTAAAAGACAAAAAAGAATAAAACACCATATTCCTCACCTGTCCGACGATAATCCATTAATGGCCATGTCCCACGAAGATCCGGATGATTTGGAGAGCAGTCACATCAGTGATGTGACCGCTCTCCACGCCAACTGGAACACATTGAGACAGGAGCGTGAGAATGCTCCTGCAGTGTGTAGCGCTGACGTGAAAAAGGTCACCACAGTTCGCAGCTGATGAACCCTGGTCACCTCACTTACGGCACCGCTCGCTACATGAGAAAGTTCTCACACAGCGAGCGGTGCCATAAGTGAGATGACCGGGGTTCATCAGCTACGAACTCCGGTGACCTTTCTCACGTCAGTGCTACACACTGCAGGACGCTCCTGTCTCGGTGTGTTCTGTCTGGCTTACTGAGCGGACACATCATGCCACCACTCAACAAACCACACAGATGTAGCAGAGCTGGAGTTCTTCGTGGGACAGGTGAGAAATATGGTGTTTTTTATTTTTGAAAATAAATGGGTAAAAGAGGGTGGGGAGTTTTATTTCAAATAAAGGAGTCTGTCTTTCTTTCAATTAAAGGACTTTATTCTTCCCGTGTCTATTACAATCTGACTATGGGATTAGTAATGGGGCCATCTTATAGACACCTCTCTATTACTAACCTGTGGGCTTGATGACAGCTGACATCAACCCCACAACTATTACCACACTTGCCACCGCACCAGGGCAAGTGGGAAGAGCAAGGCTAAGTGCCAGAAATGGCGCATCTATTGGATGTGCCATTTCTGGGGTGGCTAAGAGCTGATGTTTTTAGTCTGGGAGGTGGCCAATATTCATGGTCCTTTCCTAGGCTCTTAATATCAGCCCCCAGCTGTCTGTTTAGCCTTTGCTGGTTATTGATTATAAGACGGACCCCACTTTTTTTTTTTTGGGGGGGGGGGGGGGGTGTAGTCTCCCCTATAATAACCAGTAAAGGCTAAGCAAACAGCTGGGAGCTTATATTAGTAGCATGGGAACCTTTATGGCTATTGGCCCGTTCCCAGAATATTAACATCAGCTCCAAGATGTCGGCTTTCCCTCAGCTGTGTATGAAAATTATGGGGGACTGCACGGTGTTTGTTTTCATTTATTTAATAAATACAGAACTTGGCATCGCAGACAGTCACCAAGGTTTATGAATGTGGGCACTTCCTGCTCAATCACATCCATTTCCAGCATTGTCAGACAGGAGAAAATAGGGGCTGTATGCACTATCTACTCTTTACAGCCTGAATAATATTGTTGGTACAGCCTAGTTCTGTCACGCTAGGTAAGGGAATTACCAAGTGTACAACAATGGGAAAAGGGGAGAAGCCAAACAACAAGGGAGAATGGAGACCCCTAGGCAGATCTTACAATGCCCTGACCGCCCTACCATCCCTAAATAGGTTCTGCACCTATCACCGAGCAGGATACCTAATCCCTAACTGACCCTAGAGCTAGGCCCTAGTTAGGAAGGGGAAGGGGGTGCGCACTAGTCAGCCCCTATTGCAACTAAAGACAAGCAAGGAAAACAAGACAAGGGGATACACTTAGCTTTGAGAAGACACAGAGAGAAGATGACAATAATCCACCAAGAAACTCCAAGAAGAAACTAGCCGACTGCTAGAACTCCAGGCCTGAGCAGGGGAAAATAGTTTTATCACCGGCAACCCTCTGGAGACACTGAGGGTTTTTAAATATTAAGCAAGGGTGTGTCAATTAGCAGCAGAAGATGTAGATCACTGCTGGGTCCTAGCGAGAGAAGGATACCACTACACTACAGAGATGAAAGGATCAAGGAGGTGTCTGCACAGCCAAGTGCAGCGACTTTCTACAGCTGGATCCAGAATGACTGTGTCAAACCTGATACACCTGTGACAAGTACACAGTAAAGATCCAGCCTTGTGTAGTGTGCCTGTCAAGCCTATTCCACTTATTCCAGTGTTGTATATCGTGGCCGTAAATATGAGGAGAGCATCAAACAAGCAACGTGGTCGTGGTGCTGCTAGTCGTGATGATGGAGCTGCTGCTGGGAGAGAATGTGGTAGTTCTGTACCTGCTATGTCCCAAAATACAACACTTTCCTAAGGTAACACGCAGGCACCAGGACATTCGGCATCTTTTCAGAGGCCAGAGTAATGCTGGCAGAATGGTGATCCCACAAGATACTGAAAAGGTAGCAGACTGGATGGTTGAAAGTGACTCTGGTCCCTTGGCATTGTCTTCTACTTGTTCCCCTGCAGAAAACTCAGATTTGGCACCCTAGGACCATGAACATTCTTCCACCTCACCCTCTTGCAAAACAGCTAAGCTGTCTGAGGCACAAGTTGTGCAGCAGTCTCTTCTGCTGTTTGAGGACTCCACTGGTTGTGGTTCTATGTCCCATCCACGTGGCCCTGTCCCACAAGTGGAAGAGACTGAGTGCACTGATGTCCAACAACTTGTTATGTCAGAGGATGAGTACGTGTGAGGGTCAGTGCACACGGTAAGCGGACCATTGCAGGACAGCTCAGACGATGAGTAAACACAGGTACTGTCATGTACACACTTCTCAGCACGTGACGTGGGGTGCGCCTGCAAGGGTTAATTTATCTCCTCTCACTCAATCCAACACTTAACCTCTGTTATAGGCTTTAAAGTGAGTATAAATCACACCCCGACACAGTCCGCATACCAATTTCTTAACGTGCTGCCACCACTCATCAAACACACAGGGTGAGGAGTCCCCAAAATATGTTACTGTCAGACAATCAAAAGGTCACACACTCTCTTAAAGGCTATGGCTTCTTTAGAGTATACAAGGATCAAACATATTAAAAATGTAAAGCTTTAATATAAAAAAATACAGTGCTTACAATAAAAGATATAAAAATAAAAGGACACACAAATATGCAAAACAGTTATAAAATAAAAAGGGAGAAATAAATACCTAAACATTTCCATCTACAGTTATCTTCTGTTTCTTTGAGGGAAGGAAAAATGAATTATGGATCACATCAGCATACACAGCCCTCACATGTGAACAACTTTTGTGCCACCCAACTTTTTATAGTCCTGACCATCAGCTCATATTTCCAGGATTGCCCGAAATGGCCCATTTAAAAGTTGCTGTTTGTGTCAACCACCCCCACCCCACCCCCTTCTTTCTATACAATCAATAGGAAATATTCTGCCCAGTTACAAACTATTTGCTAGCTCCTTTTGAAGCTCCCATGTTTCACACTTCTCAGTATTCTCCTAGGAGACCATCCTCTGTGGGTCGGAGTTTCTGCAATAAGAGTAAGCGATGTTATGTCCTTTGTCTTAGAGACAATCATGCGGATACAGCCTTACTAGTTATCTTACTGACATTATAGTTTCTCTTACAATTATAAATTTCCTTCACAGGTACTAACTGGTGAGACTTCTTGCAGTGTGCTGACCGGAAAGGAGGGCCGTGGTGCGGAGTGGTTTGAAGATGATTCGGGGAATGATGAGGTTCTAGACCCCACATAGAGAGAAGGTCATCATATTGATATGCTCAATTTGGAGGAAGAGCAGGTCGTCTTGCTGCCCCAGCATCACAGATCAAGAGGGAGCTAAGTGGAAAAGCACAGTCAGCTCGTAGCCAGTACGTTGGCTGCTACTGCCCCACTGTGACACGGAAATGAGCACAGCTAAGCCAGCTCAAAGGAGATCCCGGTCGTGGGATTTCTTCAGACAATGTCCCAATGACAGGACACGGGTGGTTTGCATGCTGTGCCATGAGAGCCTGAAATGAGGCACAAATCTGCTAGACAGACATGAGCACCACTTGCATGACCAGGCATCTGAAATCTAAGCACGAGCTGTAGTGGAGTACATATGTTAAAAAGCATGACAGTTCAGAGCCTTCTCCTACTCACTCTTCTTTGCAGTCTAGGCCTGTTCCCCTCGCTCATTGTCAACAAGGCCACCTGCCTCCCCACTAAGAGAGAAGGTGACAATACCAACAACACCAGTGTCACCGAACCCATGGAGTTGTACAGCTTTCTATCCTACAAACCCGGGAGAGAAAGACTAAATTTGACCCTAACCATCCACGAGTCATGCTTCCATTATGGCTGGTGGACACGGACAGTTTTAAAAATTTGATGGTGACAGCTGTCCCATAGTACGTTGTTCCCATGTTGTTCCCAGCCGCTACTACTTCTCCTGGCAGGCCATCCCTGCCCTGCACACACATGTGGTGGACAAAATCAGGTGTGCACTGCACAACGACATCAGTGGCAAGGTCCACATAACAACTGATACGTGGACTAGTAAGCACGGCCAGGGACGTTACATCTAACTGCCCACTGGATAAATATAGTGGCGCCAGAGGCAGAAGGCGTTCTAGCAGATGTCCTACCACCACCGAAGATTGCTGGACATTCCTTTGGCCAGGTTGCCGCTTCCTCCACCACCACCTTCATCATCCGCTCACAATAAGACCTGCACCACCAACTTGAGCTCAGCCAAGGGGAAACGACAGCAGATGGTTCTGAAACTGATCTGTTTGGGGGACAGACCCCCATACCGCACAGGAGCTGTGGACTGAGATCAAAGAGCAGATAGATGAGTTTTAAGTGCCGCTGCACCTCAAGCCCGGCATGGTGGTGTGTGATAACGGGTGAAATCTGGTAGCAGCTCTGGGCCTAGCCAGGTTTGATGCACATACATTGTCTGCTGCATGTTCTCCAATGCCTGGACCCGTAGAAGCGTGATAGACACGCGAAACGGCCGTCGTCCGCAAAAGGAGCCTCTTCCCTGCATTTTTAATGGAAATGGAATAAAAGAAGATTTTATTACATCGGTGTGCCACCTCACTTTCTTCATGTATGAATTGTGACTTACTTTGTTAATGGAGGGAGTTGCGCCCGATGGTAAGATTGATTGCTCCAGCTGATGAGGTCGAGCTTCTGGAGTCTCTGCACAAGGACTGAGTCGCTGCAGTGCTGGTTGCCTGTGCATTTGTATTCCTTAAAATGAACAAGGGGTGGATCACATTGGACATGACCGTACCTGATCATGGCTGACTAGACTATTATACCAGCCGCACCCAGCCATGGTTACACTGTATTTTGCATATGTTATTTTAAGTAATTTGTTTAAAAAAATGTGGTGGTGTGTTGTACCCCACATCGACCTCCACCCCATCCTCCACTTGGACCTCTGCGTCATGGTTCAATTTGTTTTATTTTTGGACATTTTCTGGTTGGCTATGTTATTTATTTTTAAGTTATTTGTTTAAACAAAAATAAAAAAATGTTAAAAAGTAATTTTGGCCCCCTCCCCTTCTTCCACGTACACCACCACGTCTGCCTCTACCCCCTCCTCCACTTTGACCTGTGCGTCATGGTTGTATTTTTTTTATTTTTGTTTTTAAAAAAAATGTGGAATGGATGCATGGATGGATGAGGGAGAGATGATGGAGGGATGGATGGACCCATTTTTAACAGCCAGCCAAGGGAAAACAGACAGCTGGGGGCTGCAGCACTCAGCTGTCTGCTTTACCTTAGCTGTTTATTAAAAATAGGGGGGAACCCACTACATTTTTTTTTTCATTTATTTCTTTCTAATATAAATGAATTAATTGAAAAATTGTGGGGTTCTCCCTATTTTTAATAACTAGCTCAGGGAAAACTGGGGGCTGATGTTAATATTCTGGGAACGGGCGGGTTGTGAAGACACAGGGTCTTCCGTGGGTATAATACTACTCAGCAAACACAGGGTGAGGGTAAAACAGTGTGGCAATACTTTATTGAACCACCAAACAGACAATAAACATATAGAGCAGTCGCAGCAAACACCCAAGGTGGTGCAAAATTACACGGTCTCACCCTTCCACTGGCCACCGGGAATACAACAGCTGCGACATTGGGACTTCCAGGGCCAAATACCTCAACCAGTGACACCCCTCTTTGGGTGGACACCCACAGAGAGGAGGTAGCTGCAAGCTTAGGGAGCTACAAGGCCAGGAGATCCGAGGGTCCACCCTGGCTTCTCTGATCATATCCATGGGACCAGGTGACCGGATGGTCCCAACCTGGCTTTCTCCGAGTCTATCCATGGGATCCAGATGACCAGATGGTCCCAAACTGGCGTCTCAGAACATATCCATGTGACCGGAGGGTCACAATCCTGGCTTCCTCAAATGTCTCCATAGGGTCAGTGATGGTGAATGGAGCAGATCTGTATCCCTTCAGCTGGGGCCAGGGTCCCCTTAGCTGACATCCTGTAAAGTCAAATCTGTATCCCACTTGATGGAGCCATGTGCCCTAGCTGATGTCCTGAAGAGTTTCTCTGATTCTCCTTGCAGCACGATAGAAATCCGTTTTTATATTTACATCTGTGGCTCAGGTCATCATTCACAGGTCAGGAGGGAAGGGGCAGGGGCTCATGTCTCAATGTTTGAGCATTTAATTAAATTGCATAGTCTGTCCTTCTCTGTTTTGCGAGTCAACAAGCCACAGGGCCCACACAAAGGTTAATCAACATATTTAGCAAAATTAGCAAACATCCATTGTTCAAAGACCATGCATCTCTGTCTTACAAAATTAACAGACAATAATTTGCAGTAAATATCAACTCAAGTGTCAACATTCAGGCAATATGACAAGGTTTCGACCTACTAAAAATATACGTCTGGATAATTAAGATTAAATTCTGTGTCATCACACGGGCCAGTAACCCTAAAGGTTCCCAGGCTATTAATATCAGCTCACAGCTGGTTTCTTAGACTTTACTGGTTATTATAGGGGAAAGGTCACAGGAATTCATTGCTGATGAGGGGAAAGGTCACCTCACTTATGGCACCGCTTGCTGCGTGAGAACTTGGCGAAGCTTGGTGCGAAACACGTGTTGGGTGCTGTTCTCCTCATGGTCGATTGAAATCCACTTTCTTTTGCCTCTGTGCTTGTACAAATTTTGTCCGGAACTTAACTGTAAGACATTTTTTGACTCTTGATTCTTCATCTCTGGAAAGAGAATCAACTGATATCGTCAATGAATTTTCTAATTATGACTTTCGTGAACAACAGTCCATTGTCCATTTACAGGATCTACAGAATAATGCTCAATCCATTGCATTACCTGCAGATATGGTCAATGGGTTCAAAACCAGAAATCCCTATTTTTATCCTGTGCAGACTGCATGGATAAATTTCAGGATATGGTCGAGAGAGAACTAAAAGAACTACATGTATCTGTACAATCCCACACAAAACACATTAATTTTTCTGTCTCTCAAAATTAAACGCTACAAGAACTCAAAAACATGAATAGTATAACCATAACAATGTCAGACAAGGGAGGGGTAGTTGTAGTAATGAACAGTGAAATGAATAGATCCCAAATTATGGAACTACTTAGTGATACCTCTATTTATAGCAGAATACCTCAGAACCCAACATAAATTTTTCAGGGTGAAACTAACAAACTTATCCACGACGGTTTGGCACTGGGGATTTTAAGTGAGAAACAAAGAGATTATTTGTTACAAGAATATCCCATCCTTCCCTTTATGCACGCCATACCAAAAGTTCACAAAGCCATAAACACTCCCCCTATGAGGCACATCATTTCAGGGATAGGGTCAATGACTGAACACTTAAGTGAATGGCTACATTCAGCCCTTCAACCATTAGCGCAAAGAATGCCAGGCTTTTTCAAAGATTCATGTGATATATTAAAACATTTTGCAGATAAAAAATGGTGTAGCAATTTTGCATTGGTTAGTTGCGATGTGATGTCGCTACATACATTTATAACTCACAACATTGCATTTATAGCATTGGAATTCCATCTTTCTCGCCATAGTGACTTTTCTATAGATCATCAAAATATCATATTAAGTGACCTTTTTTCTTATGACACATTATATTTTTATCTTTGATCAATTCTATTATTTACAAATTAGGGGCGTGTCCATGGGAGCTAAATACTTTCCTTCATTAGCCAACTTAGTTATGGCATACTAGGAGCGGGAATTTCTTTATTCTGTTTCGAATCCATTTTCTGAACATCTTATATGGTATGGCAGATACACAGACGACCTCCTCCTTATATGAAGTGGGGTGTATCTGCCATTCCTAATTTCATTAAATATCTTAATCGTAACAATTATTATTTGAAATTCACACATACATTCAATACTAATCAAATATTTTTCTTGGATCTTCACTTGTCAGGTATCCCAGGTTTATTTATTTTTTATTTATTTATTATACTCATATAGCGCCATTATATAGCACCATTAATTCCACAGCGCTTTACAGACATCATCATCGCTGTCCCCATTGCGGTCACAATCTAAATCCCCTATCAGTATGTCTTTGGAATGTGGGAGGAAACCAGAGAACCCGGGGGAAACCCACGCAAACATGGGGAAATCATACAAAAGCCTTCCAGATGTTGTCCTTGGTGGGATTTGAACCCAGGACCCCAGCGCTGCAACCACTAAGCCACGGTGCTGCTCTAGTAGGTTGCATAATTTCCACTTCTACTCATATTAAACCCATTACTGGCAACACGATTTTCCATGTTCGTAGTAGCCGTCCTAAACATATGATTCGTTCTATCCTAGTGGGGGAATTTAGCAGAATTAAAAGAAATTGTAGCAACCCAGATACTCTGGATAGGGAAATCAGCGAATTCCCTAATAGATTGGGGAAAGGGGGTTACCTCCTATGTTCCCTAAACAGGGCGGCCAGTATTATAAAATCTGAAAATAGACAGGATCTTATGAAGAAAAAAATCTAAAAACATGGATGGGACAATTAAACCTATCTTATCAACACAATACAGTCCGCAATTTAACCACATCAAAAACGTCCTCTATTTATTGCCAATTCTTTACTAGGATCTTTACTAGGATCCCATTTTGCCTTCTTTTTTTTTTAAACCTTGTTTTTATTGAACAGAAAAATTTACATACATCAATGCAAATATTACCTGAAGCATATATACTAATGACAAGGATTAACTAAAGCATACTATCATATGTATGCTACAGGGGCGGACACAGACTGTAGTGGGCCCCTGTGCAAGAAATTTTGGGGGGCCCCCCCTGCCCTTCATAAGGCAACAAAGTTATGTAAACATAACCCCCCATGTGCATCTCTCACCCCCCCATGTGCAGCTCTCATCCCACCCATGTGCAGCTCTCACCCCCCGTGCATCTCTTATCCCCCCCATGTGCATCGCTCATCCCCCCATGTGCATCTCTCATCCCCCCCATGTGCATCTCTCATCCCCCTCCGTGCATCTCTCATCCCCCCCATGTGCATCTCTCATCCCCCCCATGTGCATCTCTCATCCCCCCCATGTGCATCTCTCATCCCCCCCCATGTGCATCTCTCATCCCCCCCCCATGTGCATCTCTCACCCCCCCCCATGTGCATCTCTCATCCCCCCCCATGTGCATCTCTGATTCCCCCCACTCCTAGTTAATTAATTGTATTTAAAAAAAATAAAACTTGTTATACTTACCCCCATGCAATCCCTGCAGAATCCTGGCGCTCGTCCACGTCGCTGCCACCAGGCTCTCCTGACGTTCGGCCATGTGACGGCACCACATACATAGCCATCAGCTTTTGTTTTGGCCAAAAGATTTTTAAAGCCGCCACCACGATAAGGTAGACTCTTCTGGGCGGGCCCTACTCTAACCTATTAAAATTTTCTTAAAATATCCAATACTCTTTTTAGATATATTTTTATTTAGTTTTCTTTAAGGGAATGTGTCATATACATTTTTTTTTTAAATGACCAATAATACCACATACAGGGAATACCGCCACACCATGACCAGACCACATATTACCACAACATAGTGACCGAATAATACCACACAGAAGGGAGAAAAACTGCCACACCATGACCAGACCACATATTACCACTACATTACTAATATTACCACCACATTACTAATATTACCATAAGTGTCATTATACACGGGAGCTCTATACATGGTATGTATAACGTAAGTGTCCAGGTAATCTAGTGATCACCAGTGAAATTATACACAGGAGCTCTGTATATAGTGTCAGTGTACAGGTAATACAGTGACATTATACACAGGAGCTCTGTATATAGTGTACAGGTAATACAGTGATCATCAGTGACATTATACACAGGAGCTCTGTATATAGTGTCAGTGTACAGGTAATACAGGGATCACCAGTGACATTATACACAGGAGCTCTGTATATAGTGTCAGTGTACAGGTAATACAGTGATCACCAGTGAAATTATACACAGGAGCTCTGTATATAGTGTCAGTGTACAGGTAATACAGTGATCACCAGTGACATTATACACAGGAGCTCTGTATATAGTGTCAGTGTACAGGTAATACAGTGATCACCAGTGACATTATACACAGTGTACATGTAATAGACTGACTCACCGGTGACGTCTCTAGGTGAAGTCCTTCATCTTCGCTTTTCTCCTTCATCCAGCACAGACCGCCATCACTCGTCTCTGCATAAAATAACACAGTTATCTAGAGCACATTCCCCAACTTCTACATTACGCAGCTGAATACAGACGTGCATCCACCATCAATATATGGTTAGTTATTAGGCAACCTACCATTCCAAATATAAATTGTAATCCACCACTGTGCCCCCATTAACTGTAAATAGGCACTTAATATATAATTTAATTAGAACCTCTACTCTTTCCGCCAATTTGTTACCAGTCACACTCCTGCATCCGCAACGCCCCCTACTCTATACTTCCTGCTCCCCGCATTCAATATTTACATGCACCCCCTGCCCCAATTCATTATATCATGTCCGTGCTCTCCCCACCCCATCATCATTTATCATTTACTCTCCCCCACCCCACATTCGTTATGTGCCCCTCTCTCATCCCCCTCCCCCACATGTGCCCCTCTCTCATCCCCCTCCCCCACATGTGCCCCTCTCTCATCCCCCTCCCCCACATGTGCCCCTCTCTCATCCCCCTCCCCCACATGTGCCCCTCTCTCATCCCCCTCCCCCACATGTGCCCCTCTCTCATCCCCCTCCCCCACATGTGCCCCTCTCTCATCCCCCTCCCCCACATGTGCCCCTCTCTCATCCCCCTCCCCCACATGTGCCCCTCTCTCATCCCCCTCCACCACATGTGCATCTCCCATCTCATCCCCCTCCACCACATGTGCATCTCCCATCTCCCCCCCCCACACACATGTGCATCTCCCATCTCCCCCCACCACACACATGTGCATCTCCCATCTCCCCCCCCCCACACACACACATGTGCATCTCCCATCTCCCCCCCCACACACACACATGTGCATCTCCCATCTCCCCCCCACACACACACACACACATGTGCATCTCCCATCTCCCCCCCCCCACACACACACACACATGTGCATCTCCCATCTCCCCCCCCACACACACATACACACACACATGTGCTTCTCCCATCTCTCCACTCCTAGTTAATTGTATTTTAAAAAAAATAAAACTTGTTATACTTACCCCCATGCGATCCCTGCAGAATCCTGGCGCTCGTCCAAATCGCTGACAGCAGGTTCTCCTGACTTCCGGCCATGTGACGGCACCGTCACATGACCGGAAGTCAGGGGAATCATCAAGGCGCTGCTGCAACAGCGCAGCTCAGCGCTGAAATGTCCCGGACCCGGCGCATAGCATGGGGCCCCGGAGAGAGACGCACAAGAGGGGGGCCCCCGAGGGGGCCCCTACCGGCCGGGCCCCATACTGGAGTCAGGGCAGTCATGCCCTGATGGCGGCCCTGCTGGAGGCTGGAGGGGCCCCCTCTCCCTCGGGGCCCCCGTTCAATGAACCGGCTGCACGGGCGGTAGTTCCGCCCCTGGTATGCTATGTTGTTATGACATGGTGGGTAGTAAAGTACCTATTCCAGGCATAATTACATTGATTCAAAAATAAAATAAACCAAAAACTGGGAAGGGGGAGGAAAGAAGGGGAGAAGAGAACATGTCTGAAACAGGTACATCTATTACATATTGATCACCTAACATGGGTGTGTAACCTTAAACTCTCTTTAAGAGTTGTGCAGGATCCACGGAAACCAGAGTAGACCACCAACACCCAGAAGCGTCTCTTCGCAGCGCTTCTCCTAAAAATATTTCTATATAGGTGTGAAGACCCAGGGTCTTCTGTGCCCAGAACACTACTCAGACAACACAGGGTAATGGTAAAACAGTGTGGCAATACTTTATTGAACCACTAAACGGACAATAAACAAATAGAACAGTCCCAGCAAATACCCAAGATGGTACAACATTACACAGTCTCACCCTTCTGCTGCCCTGATGGAAATAGAGCAGCTGCGACTTTGGGACTTCCAGGGCCAACTACCTCAACCAGTGGCCCCCCGCTTTTGGCAGGCCCCCACAGAGAGGAGATGGCGGCAAGCTTAGGAAGCTTACAATCCATTGAGGTACAAGGCCAGGAGACCTGAGGGTCCCACCCTGGCCTCTCTGAGAGTTTCCATGGAGCCAGATGACCGGCTGGTCCCAATCTGGCTTCTCCGAACATCTCCATGGGTTCCAGGCGACCGGAGGGTCCCATCTGGCAACCCCAAACAACATATCCATGGGGCCAGGTGACCTGATTGTCCCAACCTGGTCCCCAAATGTATTCATGGGTTCTCTGATGGTCAGTGGAGCAGATCTGTATCCTTCCAGTCAGGGCCATATACCCTTAGGCCGGAATCATATAGAAACCAAATCTGTGTCTCACTGGATTGAGCCATGCTACCAAACTGATGTCCTGATGAGTCTGTCTGATCTTTGATTCTCTTTGTAAAGTCTGACTGCTACAGATGCATTGTTCCTTAAATAGTTCACAATTGTTCTTTCAAGCACACATCCACAGGTCAAGGATTAGGGACGGTATTATTCCACAGGGCTCAGGTCTCATTGTTTGATCATTCAATCAATTTACATAGTTGGTATAGCAGGGGGGCTCTTGTAAATCAACATCTAGCTGGCTTTAGTACAATATGCAATTAGCATATTAACAAACATTATTGTTTCCACAAGCAATGGAACAAATTGGCTTCGGGGGAGTGGCACTTAAAACAAATGGAGGTTGTGTGCAGCCCCATTCTATGACTTTTTGCTGAGTTAAATAGGATCTATGACAGATTTTCAATCTCATTTCTAGAAAACAAGCTGAAGGGTAGAACTTGTGTGCTTGATCTAGAGCTTTCAGAATGGTGCTGCAGGACATGGTGGAGCCCTTCATCTGCCATTTTGTTAGGGGAAATTGGGATTGCTCATAATCCAGGGCAACATGGATGAATTTGTAATCGGTGACTATTTGGACAGACGAAGAATTAGATTTAGTGAACCGTCTAAGCAGGCATGGTCTCCACTCCTGCTCAGCAAGATGTGCTAGTATTTTTGTTACATAACTCTTACCTTGTAGGTATTATAAAGAAGGAAATATGGCGGTAGGGTATTTAGACTGCATCTCCTCTTTTGAATACATACGATGTTCCTCTAAGTGGATCAGGTGTTTAATAGATATTATACCTTGAGAGTGCCAGCGATAATAGACAGGGTGAGAATGTCCATGGTGCCCAATTTGTCTAATATTTTAGAACCAGGTTGCTCCACAGTTGCAAATAAAGTTGCCCCCCGCGTCACACCCGGCATCCACCGCGTGCTCTGCCTCTCCCCATTCATTGGGAAAACGCGCGGTGGATGCTGGGTGCGACGCGGAGGGTAACCCTGCCCACAATCCAGCAGCCACCACGGAGACCCCAGCGCTGAGTCACGCCTCACTTGTCGTGACGTCAGCACGGGGTTACATGATGCCTGTGAGTGGCCACCGATAGCGCCGCTCACAGGCATTATCAGCAACGTAAGGCAATTACAAAAAAGTCTTAGGGGCCCCGGGGGGATACATTGGGGGGGGGGAGTAATATGTAGTTAAAATTAAAAATCTGCATTTGAGAGCACATCATGGACATAATTTTCACCAATACTGCAAACAGAACCATTTCTCATGCATCAAATCCTTTTATTTCACATCACAATAGACAAATTTCATGGTTCCAAACCTTTTGCAAAAAAAAAGTTATTAGATCTAATAGGAGGGAGACCATAGGAGACGCCTGTGTACCAGGGAAGCCTTTTGGATTTATTATTTAGGTACCCGCGTCCCTCATTGTTTGAATATGTTCAGGGAGATGTTTCATTATTAATTTGACAGGACATTTTTTCTGTTTTAGTATTGATATGCAATTTTGATGTTTTTGTATGTTTATTTGTATGCATTTTGATTTATTTCTTGTACACTTTGATTGTATGTATACTTTTGTTATTCAAGTAGAGTGCGAGCAGACACTACATGTCACATGACTCGACAAGTCACCTGCATTTAATTTCAGTTAGTATTTAGTGATTGCTCGCATTTGAACTTGATAGCTTGACAAAGGACGCCAGAGTTGCGTTCAAAATGCGTTGCATTGTCCGTCTACCCCTCCACCCTCTCTCATGTATGTGTCATTTTAACATTTTCGAATAAATTAACTGCTTTTAACTGGAGCTGGATACAGCTCTTTTTCCCTTGTATACATTCCCTACTTATGGGTTTTTCATTTCTGTTATCAAACCTTATCCGAATTATAGCCTTTATGTATGAACATTTTTTCCTGATACTCTCCTTACACTGGTATCCGTCCGTAATATTGACTATCTTGTGTCTCACATGCCTTTTAAAATTCTTTTAATTTATGTCAAAATAAAATGTAATTTTATTTGTATATTTCTGTGCCTTGCACTTATTTGTATTGGTTTTATTCTATTTCTATGTGCATTCTAGCCTACCTACATAATGCACTTATATACATGGTGCAAAAAAGTGTTTGCCCACTCCCTGATTTCCTATTCTTTTGCATGTTTTGTCACACTTAAATGTTTCAGATTACAATACAAAATGTGAATATTAGACAAAGATAACACAAGTAAACAAAATATGCAGTTTTGACCTGCAGATTTTGTGCTTCTAATGCAGGTCTATAGGGAAAATCTGCACATAAAACTCAGTGTACTAGCAAGAGAAGTTGACATGTTGCGGATTTGAAACGTGCACCGCAGGTCAGTTTACGCTAAGTAAAAAGAAGTACAGTTGACATGAGATTTCTGTAAATCCTACCCACTTTGACGGAACTGTAAAATTCTGCATTTTTGACAAAGTGAAAATGTGCAGCGTCAAAAACTCACCAAAATCTCATCATGGGCACTCAGCCTAAGGCTGCATTTCCATGATCAGGAATGTCAGTGTTTTGGAAGCAGCTTATTTTCACTGTGTCCAAAATGCTTTGTTGTACAGTACAAGCACAGTGTTTCTTTATTACGCTGCGTATACTCACCTGCTGTGCGATTTCTGTGCGGAGTTTCCCCATAGACTTACATTAGATGCCATAAATCAGCAGTTAAAAAAAATGAGTCAAAAACGCCGCATACAAAAACGCATTAAAAAAACGCAAGTGAGTGCAGGTGCTAAATTCATGCAGAAATTCACCTGCGTCAAAGCCTGAACTGAACTGAACAATGATCATGTGCACATACCCTAAGTTCACATGCAGCATTTTTGCTGCGTTTTTGTCTTTTCTTTGGGGTTTGGATTGCAAATTACTTGTGTAGTTTGTGGTACAGTAGTATTCACAATAATAGCAGTGTGTTCAAAAACATGAGTTAAGCACAAAATCTTTATACTAGTCTTTATTTCCATGCATTGGGAACATTGCACACTGTTTTCTAATTCAAAACATGAAGAGAAATGTATATAATTTTTAACTACGTTACAGAAAATAACAAAAAATGAACATTGAGCTGTTCTAAAAAATAGCAGTGTCTGCATTTGTCTTTGCAAACTCACAATATGTACTCTTTTTTTAGGATTTAGCATTCCTATGAATCACTAACCTAATATTTAGTTGTATAACTAGTTTTTTAGAACTGCTTCACATGTATGTTGCATAGAGTCAACCAACTTCTGGCACCTGCCAACTGTTATTCCAGCCCAGGATGCTGTGACTACATCCCACAATTTTTTTGCCATTTGTTGGCTTTGCCTCAGAAACGGCATTTTTGATGTCACCCCACAAGTGTTCTATCGGATTAAGGTCCAGGGATTGGGCTGGCCACTCCGTAACCTCAATTTTGTAGGACTGGAACAAAGATTTTGCTCATTTACTGGTGTGTTTAGGATCGTTGTCTAGTTGAAACACACATTTCAAGGGCATATACTCTTCAGTGTAAGGCAACATGACCTCTTCAAGTATTTTAATATATGTAAACTAGTCCATGATCCCTGGTATTCGGTAAATAGGTTCTACACCATAGCAAGAGAAACATGCCCATATCATGATGCTTGCACCACCATGCTTCACTTTCTTCAGAGTGTACTGTGGCTTGAATTCAGAGTTTGGGGGTCATCTGACGAACTGTCTGCTGCCCTTGGACCCGAAAAGAACAATTTTACTTTCAGCAGTCCACAAAATGTTTCTCCATTTCTTTTTAGGCCAGTTGACATGTTCTTTGGCAAATTGTATCTGCTTTAGTACATGTGTTTTTTTAACAGTGGGACTTCCTGCTAAGAGATTAGCTTCACACAGGTGTCTTCCGTCACAGTACTCACAGGTAACTTGAGTCTGTCTTTGATCATCCTGGAGCTGATCATTGGATGAGCCTTTGCCATTCTGGCTATTCTTCGATCCATTCAAATTGTAGTCTTCCGTTTTCTTCCACATCTCTCTGGTTCTGCTTTTTATTTTAAAGCATTGGAGATCATTTTAGTTGAACAGCCTATCATTGTCTGCACTTATTTATACAGTTTACCCTCTCCAATCAACTTTTTAATCAAAGTATGCTATTCTTCTGAACAATGTCTTGAACGACCCATATTTCTCAGGCTTTCAAGGAGAAATGCATGTACAATATGTGCTGGCTTCACCCTTAAATAAGAGCCACCTAATTCACACCTGTTTCTTCACAGAATGCTTGACCTCACTAATTGAACTCCACACTGCTATTATTTTGAACACACCCCCTTTCAATTAATTATTCAAATACACAGACTCAAAAATATACAGATAATGAATGTTGAATCTGTTGGTTTTCTTAGAATCTACTGCACCAACTGGTAAATTCTTTGACATGTGGTAATATCATTTATACCAAAAACAGTGATTAATCTGGTTAGTCATATTGGACTGCTATTATTTTGAACACTACTGTGTTTGTTTGATAAAGGTAGTTTTATGTACGCAAAAACATTTTTTCTCATTGCTTTCTGTGGGTGAAAAAACGCTGTAAAAACGCTTAAAGAATTGACATGCTGCAGATTTTAAAAAAGCTGCAGTTGTTAAATTCAGTCAGGAAAAAACAAGTATGTATATGAGATTTCTGAAATCTCATAGCTTTTGTTGGTACTGTAACAAGAAGCTTTTCGTTCGCATAAAAAAACGCTGCATGTGAACATGGTTTTAAGGCAATGTTCCCGCAATGAGCTTTTGGTGAGTTTTTGATGTCGCAGATTTTCTGCAGCATTTCTGTACCTATTAAATAAATTAGGTTACAAAAGTTTTTTACATGTACTTTTAGTCTCTTTGGTATGCCGCTCACTATTGTATACATAATGAAAAAAAAGTCACAAAAAAACACTTTATGAAATACTTTGTTGTTTTCCTGAAGTGTCTTTTGCTTGAAAAACTTGACAAGTACACTGGTATCTAAAAAATATAGTGTGCACATACCCTAACAGGCCAGAGCCAGCTCCAGGGCCTCTTTGCTTTCGCATGAGTTATCTCTCTTTCGGTCAAGAGAGTTGTAACTGGGCTTATTTTTTGCAATATGAGCTGTTGTTTTTATGGAATACCAATTATGTCTAACATTTTTTTTAATTTTTAGATTTTATTTACATTGCGGGAAAAAGAGGGAATATAAACTTTTGTTTATTTTTTTTTTCAAATATTTAGAAAAATGTTGTTTACATTTTTTTATAGGTCTTCCTAGGGGACTTGAGCCACCACTTGATCACTTGCACAATACACTGGAATACTGTAATATTGCAGTGTATTTTAAAATGATTGATCTCCCATTAAGCCTAGCCACTGGATGGTCTTTATAGTTGTACAAACATGACAGACACAGGGGCTTTCAGTATGCCCCAGTAGCCATGACAATGTTGTCAGCACCCTACAAACATGTTGCAGGGAGGGGTGTGATGGTTGTTACGATTGACAGTGGCATCCAGGAGGTTAAACTCCTGCAATTTAAGCTAGCTCTGATCATAGCAGTTGGATTTGCTTGACAACTGTATCAGACACTTTTGCTGTACGGGGTGGGCTCAACTCCTGAGTTTTCTCCATGTATGCAGTGCGCACATTGAACGTACATATATGACGTATGTCGTCAATGGGGGCAGAGTAGAACCCCCCAGGTGCTATGAATCTCAAGAATTGCCTGGGTTCCCCAAGTGTCGGTGCCAGCTTTGTATCAGATCCCAGACCAGACACCTTCAACTGATTCAGAAAACCCCTATATTAATATCAAATCCCAGACTGGACCCCATTAATGCATTCAGACCTGGTAAATATAGAGCCGATTGGAAAAATCAAAGTGATGATGTTATGCAATGGAATTTCATTTTTTTAGCACCTTCTATGGGGTCACAATGGTTAAGTATTGTGGCATACTTTTACATCTTTCTATATCCTTAAGGCTATTTATGCATTGGTGTTCATCTGTGCTTAGTATAATTGTGCAACAGGATTTATTTTACTTACAAAAGCGGTATATATGGTTACATAGTATGACTAGTTCACACAACTCAAATTTCAGCACTTTATGCACGTCATTACATGGTCCTCACCAAAAAGCTTAACCCCTCTGGCTAAACTTCACAATGAAATCTCCACATTTTTTATTTCTGTGGGAATTTATGTTGTATGTTTAAAGGGGCCGTCCAGTCTAAGGCTGGTGCCTGTGCGTTTTTTACCTATTGATTTTCTGCATCTAATGCAATTCTATGAGAAAAGTGTGCACATAAGGCGAGGTGCACACGTTGAGTATTTGGCCAGGATTTTACATCAGTATTTGTAAGCCAAAACCAGGAATGGAACAATCAGAGGAAAAGTATAATAGAAACACGTCACCACTTCTGTATTTTTTACCCACTCCTGGTTTTGGCTTACAAATACTGATGTGAAATACTGACCACATACTGATAGTGGGGCCATGGCCTAAAACTCAGCGTACCCGCAAGAGAAATTGACATGTTGCGGATTTGAAGCACGCACTTTTTGACACAGCGAAAATATACAGTATCAAAACTCACTAAAAACTCATCATGGGCACACCGTCTAAGTCCACAGCCCCACTATCAGTATTTGTTCAGTATTTTATTTCAGGAGTGTTAGGGTGTAGAGCAGGTTTCTCTAATTAGGGCGCCGTAGCAGCATGGCCCGATTATCGGAAGCCAGGTAGGAAATTAGCAGAGAGTAGTTGGTAGAAATTGTTTATTCTGTTTATATTGTACTTTGCATTGCCATAGCTGGAGCACGGCTTGTGTGACACGATCCAGCTATCTCTTCTTATAACTACTATTGTTATTATAACAAAAAAACACAGCAAAATAATCAGCAGTATTTACCTGCTCAAATCTTCAGACCAAAATGTACTACCAGGGTGCAGCAGACCCAAATAAAGATGGCGGCTACACAGGTGCAAAATACTGATGAGACGACCGCTCACAACCTACCATTTCATGGATTATTTTGCTCTGTTTTTTTCTTGAATTTTGGGGGAATTTTAATTCTTATTGTGGCTTTGCTTTTTGTATTTAGTGTAGGGACTCGTAAGCATGAGGACCATTGACGTGGGTTACGAGCTTACATATTTTGACCAAAATATCAACTAATACCTCATATATTTTATAGATATATGCATTTTTGCACTTTTTTATTCCAGGGTGCAGCCGGGCCCATCAGCGCTGGCATTGTAAACTGGGGTGTCTGTTCCCATGGGGTGCACTTGGATAGTACCGGGCAGCCCACCTAATATAATAGTATGGGCGTAACTAATAGGCTGTAAGCCGGATACTGTGCACTACCCAAGTGTGAACAGCACCCTATACAAGCCTTTTCATGTGCAATTCAAATACTAAGCAGTCACCCCCTCCACCCCATCCATGAAATGGAAGGTTATGAGTGGTTGTCTCTTCAGTATTTTGCACCTGTGTAGCCTCCATCTTTATTTGGGTCTGCTGCACCCTGGTACTGCATTTTGGTCTGAAGATCTGAGTAGGTAAATACTGCTGATTATTTTGCTGTGTTTTTTTCTTGAATTTTGCATAATTAGTCAAGGCCTGCCATTAGTCTGCCTCTCCCACCATCTACTCCGGACAGGTTTTCTTTTTGCCTTGACTAATTATGCATTGGGTGTTTGGGCACACACTTGGTGCACCTTACCAAGCAATATCCATTATCCATTCAGCTTAGATTTTCCAAGATGTTTCAGTGTAGATCTTTATATGCAAATATCCTGCCACTATGATTGACAGTCACCATATGCCATCATGACTATTAACTAATATAAGGAGATTTCTTCATGAAATATATAACCCTGAATAAATAACATGTTGGTTTGGTGGACATCACAATTCTAAAACACAATTATTGGCAGGTCTATCAACAATAAGGCTATGTGCCCACGATGCAGAAATGCTCCGGATTTTTCCTGAGCGTTTCTGCATCTCTCTGGCAGAAAAAATGCATGCGGATTTTACATGCGTTTTTCCTGCCAGGGACATGCGGATGTGAAGCGTTCTTCACATGCATTTCCGCATGTGGGTTGTCAAGTGCTTTCCAAGCAATTTTAGCATCACTTGGAAAGTGCTTGACAACTTGGTCACACTATATAAATCCATGCAAACGGCATGGATTTATATAGTGTGACCATAAAAGAATGGTAAAAAATAAAAAATAAATATTATACTTACCTTCTGATGGCCCCCGGTGTCCTTATCCAATCCGTCCTGGCTTGCTGGCAGCTCGCGGTGGTCTAAAAGGATCTGCAATGATGTAATTTAGTCATGTGACAGGTCACGCAACCGCTGACGTCACCATGATTTCGAAAAATAATTGGTAGTGCTGTGTATTTTTCCGCAATGATAATCCGCAGCGGAAATTTCCGCAGCATGTGCACAGCACATGGGGATTATCATTGGGGAACATGGCAGACCTTCTACCAAGCGTTTTTTAGGCGTTTCTGCAGCGGAATTGCCGCTGCGGAAACGCTTAAAAAACGTATAGTGGGCACACAGCCTTATATGGATTTTGTATAAACTGTGCATGCATGTTGTATATTATATATTCCTGAATAATTTGGTGGGGAGGAGACAAGAGCCCTTGCATGGACTCTCTGGATGGATGTCCCAGTGTATCTGTCATTTAAATGTTTTTAACTTTGTAGTATTATATTGTTCTGATATGCTGTGAATAACATTTATTGATTATTATTTGGTGATCCTGTATGTATATGCACACTTCTATTTTTGCTTCAATAAATGCAGAATTGGTGCACTTGTTTCTATTATACCTTTTCTCTGATTGTTCCTTACCTAGTTTTGGCTCCCACTTCTGAGAAAAATTACTGACCGAATACTGACCAAATACTAATAGTGGGGCTGTGGCCTAACACTTCAAACGGTTCTTTGGTCTGTATGGTTTGTACGGGTGCCCTCTGTTCTGTGCTTTTGGTAAGGTCACACACTCGGCACTGTCGGCAAACTTCCTAAACCATGGCCTCCAGCTGGGGGCAATATACATTGCATTGTGAAAGTATTTGGCCCCCTTGAACTTTTCTACCTTTTGCCACATTTCGGGCTTCAAACATAAAGATATAAAATTCTAATTTTTTTGGGAAGAATCAACAACAAGAGGGACACAATCGTGAAGTGGAACGAAATTTATTGGATATTTTAAACTTTTTTAACAAATTAAAAAATGAAAAGTGGGGTGTGCAATATTATTCGGCCCCTTTACTTTCAGTGCAGAAGTTCAGTGAGGATCTCTGAATGATCCAATGTTGTCCTAAATGACTGGTAATGATAAATAGAATCCACCTGTGTGTAATCAAGTCTCCGTATAAATGCACCTGCTCTGTGATAGTATCAGGGTTCTGTTTCAAGCGCAGAGAGCATCATGAAGACCAAGGAACACACCAGGCAGGTCCGAGATACTGTGTGGCGAAGTTTAAAGCCGGATTTGGATACAAAAAGATTTCCTAAGTTTTAAACATCTCAAGGAGCACTGTGCAAGCGATCATATTGAAATGGAAGGAGTATCAGACCACTGCAAATCTACCAAGACCTGGCCGTCCCTCTAAACTTTCATCTCGAACAAGGAGAAGACTGATCAGAGATGCAGCCAAAAGGCCCATGATCACTCTGGATGAACTGCAGAGATCTACAGCTGAGGTGGGAGAGTCTGTCCATAGGACAACAATCAGTCGTACACTGCACAAATTTGGCCTTTATGGAAGAGTGGCAAGAAGAAAGCCATTTCTCAAAGATATCCATAAAAAGTCTCATTTGAAATTTGCCACAAGCCACCTGGGAGACACACCAAACATGTGGAATAAGGTGCTCTGGTCAGATGAAACCAAAATCGAACTTTTTGGCCACAATGCAAAACGATATGTTTGGCGTAAAAGCAATACAGCTCATCACCCTCAAAACACCATCCCCACTGTCAAACATGGTGGTGGCAGCATCATGGTTTGGGCCTGCTTTTCTTCAGCAGGGACAGGGAAGATGGTTAAAATTGATGGGAAGATGGACGGAGCCAAATACAGGACCATTCTGGAAGAAAACCTGTTGGAGTCTGCAAAAGACCTGAGACTGGGACTGAGATTTATCTTCCAACAAGACAATGATCCCAAACATAAAGTAAATCTACAATGGAATGGTTCAACAATAAACATATCCAGGTGTTAGAATGGCCAAGTCAAAGTCCAGACCTGAATCCAATTGAGAATCTGTGGAAAGAGCTGAAAACTGCTGTTCACAAACGCCCTCCATCCAACCTCAATGAGCTCGAGCTGTTTTGCAAGGAATAATGGGCAAGAATTTCAGCCTCTCGATGTTCAAAACTGATAGAGACATACCCCAAGCGACTTGCAGCTGTGATCGCAGCAAAAGGTGGCGCTACAAAGTATTAACTCAAGGGGGCCGAATAATATTGCACGCCCCACTTTTCAGTTTTTAATTTGTTAAAAAAGTTTAAAATACCCAATAAATTTCGTTCCACTTCACGATTGTATCCCACTTGTTGATTCTTCCCCAAAAAATTTGAAATTTATATCTTTAAGCCAGAAATGTGGCAAAAGGTAGAAAAGTTCAAGGGGGCCAAATACTTTCACAATGCACTGTATGTAGTGCCACTGATAGATCTTTCCTGGTTCGAAGTGGGCTCCAAACTCATGAGCTTCTTTGGCAGTTTCTGGTGCCACTCTCCTGGGGATTACTACTTACCACCTTGCCTCTAAGTCAGCAAGCTGCTGCCACTTGCGGTATAGAACGGCTCCTCAAACTTAGAACCTATCCCACTGGCGCAGCATGGACTTCATCTCGGCATCTATGTCTTGTGGGGTACTTTTTACTGGGCTACCCAGCTTTTCACTTGCTGCAACCCTGCATCTTGATCTTGTACTCGACCCCATTCTTCGTTAGTTCTCCCTAGTGACTTGGGTAGACAGCAGGCCTCCCCACTGTGCCACTACTGCGGGGGGGGGGGGTGAATTTGGCAGTGTCCAGATGGGCCAGTCTATTGTTGTCAGTCCGTACAAGGATCTTAGCCCCTGTCAGGTATTCCGCAAACTTCTCCGTCATGACCCAAACCAGTGCAAGGAGTTCAAGGCGGAAGGAACTGTAGTTGTGGTTTTTGCTTGGTATCCCATAAGGACCTACTGGCATAGGCAGTAACCCTTTTGTGCCCATCCTGTATCTGTGAAAGGACTGTCCCAAGTCCATAGAGACTGCCATCAGTGTGTAAGAGAAATGGCCTATCGAAATCTGCATAAGCCAAGATGGAGGCCGATGTTAGGGCTTCGTTCAGGGTCTGGAAGGCCTTCTCCTGCTTCTGTTCCCAGGGTATGCTTTGATTCTTGGGTATCCCAGCTGTCCATCTTAGCAGCTTATTCAGAGGGCCGGCTATTTTTGCATAGTCTGTGATGAACCGTCGATAGTACCCGGCCAATCCAAGAAAGGCTTTTAACTCCCGCAGGGTTCTGGGTGCTGGCCATTGCTGGATCGCAGTTACTTTTTCTTGGAAGAGAAAAAGTACACCTTGGGACACATTGTGGCCCAGGTACTCGATCTCCTTCTTGAACAGATGACACTTCTTTGGCTTTACCTTCAGGCCCTGGGCCCGTAATCACCCGAGTACCTGCCCGAGTCTGTTCAGGTGTTCTTGAAAGATAGCGAAGTACACAATGATATCATCCAGATATATCATAGTCGCTTCAAAGTTGAGGTCTCCCAGGCACTTCTCCATCAGCCGCTGGAACGTACCCGGTGCATTGGATACTCCGAACAGCATTCTTGTTAATTCAAACAGTCCCATGGGGAGTATAAACGCTGTCTTCACCTTGCCCTTTTCTGCCACTGGTACCTTACAGTACCCGCTAGCTAGATCCAGAGTTGAAATAGTATTTAGTCTTCCCTAGGGCCGTCAAAGACTCTTCGATGTGGGGCAGGGGTACGAGTCTCGCACGTTGCACACATTCAACCGCCGGTAGTCCATGCAAAAACTAATGGTTCCATCCTTCTTCTTGACAAGCACCACTGGGGCTGACCATGGACTCTGACTACTGTGCACCACTCCAGAATCTAACATCTGTTTCAACAAGGTCTTCACCTCCTGGTACAGCTTGGGAAGTATACAGTACAGACCAAAAGTTTGGACACACCTTCTCATTTAAAGATTTTTCTGTCTTTTCTTGACTATGAAAATTATACATTCACACTGAAGGCATCAAAACTATGAATTAACACATGTGGAATTATATACTTAACAAAAAAGTGTGAAACAACTGAAAATATGTCTTATATTCTAGGTTCTTCAAAGTAGCCACCTTTTGCTTTGATGAGTGCTTTGTACACTCTTGGCATTCTCTTGATGAGCTTCAAGAGGTAGTCACCGGAAATGGTCTTCCAACAATCTTGAAGGAGTTCCCAGAGATGCTTAGCACTTGTTGGCCCTTTTGCCTTCACTCTGCGGTCCAGCTCACCCCAAACCATCTCGATTGGGTTCAGGTCTGGTGACTGTGGAGGCCAGGTCATCTGGCGTAGCACCCCATCTTTCTCCTTATTGGTCAAATAGCCCTTACACAGCCTGGAGGTGTGTTTGGGGTCACTGTCCTGTTGAAAAATAAATGATGGTCCAACTAAACGCAAACCGGGTGGAATAGCATGCCGCTGCAAGATGCTGTGGTAACCATGCTGGTTCAGTATGCCTTCAATTTTGAATAAATCCCCAACAGTGTCACCAGCAAAGCACCCCCACACCATCACACCTCCTCCTCCATGCTTCATGGTGGGAACCAGGCATGTAGAGTCCATCCGTTCACCTTTTTTGCATTGCACAAAGACACGGTGGTTGGAACCAATGATCTCAAATTTAGACTCATCAGACCAAAGCCCAGATTTCGACTGGTCTAATGTCCATTCCTTGTGTTCTTTAGCCCAAACAAGTCTCTTCTGCTTGTTGCCTGTCCTTAGCAGTGGTTTCCTAGCAGCTATTTTACCATGAAGGCCTGCTGCACAAAGTCTCCTCTTAACAGTTGTTGAAGAGATGTGTCTGCTGCTAGAACTCTGTGTGGCATTGACCTGGTCTCTAATCTGAGCTGCTGTTAACCTGCGATTTCTGAGGCTGGTGACTCGGAAAAACTTATCCTCAGAAGCAGAGGTGACTCTTGGTCTTCCTTTCCTGGGGCGGTCCTCATGTGAGCCAGTTTCTTTGTAGCACTTGATGGTTTTTGCAACTGTACTTGGGGACACTTTCAAAGTTTTCCCAATTTTTCGCACTGACTGACCTTCATTTCTTAAAGTAATGATGGCCAGTCGTTTTTCTTTACTAAGCTGCTTTTTTCTTGGCATAATAAAAATTCTAACAGTCTATTCAGTAGGACTATCAGCTGTGTATCCATCAGACTTCTGCACAACACAACTGATGGTCCCAACCCCATTTATAAGGCAAGAAATCCCACTTATTAAACCTGACAGGGCACACCTGTGAAGTGAAAACCATTTCCGGTGACTACCTCTTGAAGCTCATCAAGAGGATGCCAAGAGTGTGCAAAGCAGTCATCAAAGCAAAAGGTGGCTACTTTGAAGAACCTAGAATATAAGACATATTTTCAGTTGTTTCCCACTTTTTTGTTAAGTACATAATTCCACATGTGTTAATTCGTAGTTTTGATGCCTTCAGTGTGAATGTACAATTTTCAAAGTCATGAAAATACAGAAAAATCTTTAAATGAGAAGGTGTGTCCAAACTTTTGGTCTGTACTGTATGTCGATATCTTTCTCGAATCGGAGAAGTGTCCCTCGTTGGTATCTCATAGGTGATGCCGTCTGTGCAGCCAAAGTTGTGTGCATGGCGGGAAAACGCAGCCTGATTCTCCCACAGCATTGTTTCAACTTCTTGTATATGATCTGGATCGAGAGCCTTTACATCCACCTCAATTTGGGCCAATATGGCTCGCCCATTCCTTTCCAGGGTCGAGGCCTCTTCCGTTTCAGCCATGACTGCCAGAGTCCAGACAGCATCATCTACCGAGGTCAGGGTTATTTCTTTCTGACTGAGCACTTCACTTCGATGTAGATACACATGAGCCAGCTCCACTCCTGGGGTTAAGCCGATTTGTTTCTGTCCCACATTCCCGGCTCTGATGGGTACTCATCCATTATGGACCACCGCTAATGTACGGGCTACCATGGCATTCGATGACCACCTCCATCCCTTCAAGGTTGCAGAAGGTTCCCACAGGCAGTGGCAGGGTGGTCTCCCGACAAGGAGGGAGGGTGAGTGATATCCTTCCCGACACATGGACAACTCCTACAGACTGGTGTATAGGGAGACTCTTCTGTGTCCCGCAGACACAGATCAGTAATTGGAATGCTTTCTGTGTGGGTTTGTGTTTCCAGTAGCCAGGCCCCCTGTTTAGTGTACATGATCGGGTCCAACTCTCACAGGACAGGATATTCATGCCCATTATCACCGGTACAGCTCCTTTGAATGGTTCGTAACCAGCAAAATGCCTTTTCTTCCCACATCTTGTGCACATAGCCGCACATTCATTCACACGACCCCCGTGACGGGGATCAGTTGCTGATTAGCCGCTGTTACCTGGATGAACGTCTCCCACTCTGGCTTGGCCATCATTTGAAAGTAATGGTTGAAGTCTGACTTGAGCATGGTCATTACGTGTGACCCGGTATCCACTAAGCAGTCCACTGGGATGAATTCAAACTCAGCCCGCAGGATGGGCCACGCTGCAACCAGATTTTCGGAGTTATGCTGGGTGGATTGTCCCTCTATCTCCCCCACAGTATGTCCCATCAAGTTTAACGGCAGTTCTGGGTGCCATTACATATCACTCCAACACCCTGTAATGAAGTGTCCTCTCCGTCCACACTGCCAACACTGTGTCCTGACAATCATTTGTGCCCTTAGAACCTGACCAGCTGATCTCGGTGGAGGACGCCGGGGTTCCAGATAGATCGGTTCAGACCGAGGGCCCGCCGGTGGATGATATTGAGGAACCTAGAGAACGGTCCACACCCAGGCGTAGTAGGTGGAGGACCGTAGGGGTTCAGCACGCTCGGGTAGGGAGACTCAGGTTCGGGAACCTAAGGAATGGCCATATAAGGATTTCGTAGGGCTGGGTAGGCGGCCTCCGAGGCGGGGCCGGTCCCTATCCGCTTTTCCATTTGAGTCAACTTTTCTTGCATAACATTTAGGGAACTCTGTAGGTTTTCTACTACTCTGATCAGTGCCTCTTCATTCTTTAGACCCCCGAGGGTCGGGACTGTCTGGGTCCATACCACTCCAGAAGCATAGCTTTCTTCTTTGCTTCGGGCTACCACCTCTACCAGCTTCAGTGCGCATGCGCTGTCACCTTTGGCTCCCAGCGCTTGCACCGTCAATGTATCGTGCGGTCACCGCTGCAGCGTCACTGTGCACGCGGTGACCGTAAGAAACATTGACGCGCACACGCCGGGAGGCACAGGTGACAGCTCGTGCGCGCTGAAGCTGATAATCAGACAGCCTCAGTGCGCACTTGCCGGACCAGCGACCCGACGTGTGCAAATGCGCATGTGCCTCTCAAACCTAGCGCTTGCCAGGAGTAGTATTCAAATGTCATGGGCGGCACCAACACTAACTGAACGCAGCGACCACCCATGACTGAATCTGAGAATCACACTGCTATGACTGAATACGAGCAGGTAAGAAAAAGTATATAAAACGTTATAACATCATTATGCTACCACTGATTTTCATGAAAACAGCTTGTTAGTGATGCACATTGCATCACTAACAACGCTATGGGGGCTGTGTACATAGCAACTAGGACGTGACAGGTTCCCTTTAAGGCAGGATCCAATCTAACTCGCTTATGCCGGACATGTTTCAGGGGAGTGCTGTAGAGTCCCAGGATAGATTGTTGCTGTAGTATCCAGTCCACAGATCCCATGCCACCTACTCGGTCTGTCTCTTTCTTTTGCACTTCTGCTAGTACTTCCTGTAGCGCCGTGGCATATTGGGAGACCCCTTCCTGCTGCAGCCTATAGAAGAACTTTGCCCGGAGGTGCCCTGCACTTGCTGTTTCACCATAAATCTCCTCCAGAAATATCACCATCACTTTCAAGGTGTTAAGCGTGGCTTCCGGTTGCAGGAAGACGGTTCGGTGGGCCTTACCCTCCAGGGCGGCCACAGCGATCTCCACTTGTAGTTCTAGGCTGACATTATAAATCTTCGCAGTGCTCTGCAATCTGGTCACCCAGTCGGACCGTGGCATATTCTGACCAACAAATTTGGGTAGCACACTAAATACTGTGCTCATAGAGAGGGCCCTTGCAAGGGTTCCACTATTGCCTGCGGTACTCACATTAACAACACCACCGTTGCTGTTGGCCGCCTCCACCTCTGTGCTTGCAGCGCCACTTGTAGCGGTGCCTGAATAACACCGCCGGTCAGGACTCAAATACGGTACAGCAAACTAGGAGACAGAAATAATACACTGACTTTATTAAGAGACAGAGGTTTATATGCCATAAAATAAGATTAACAGTTGTTGTAATTATAATAACAATAGTAGTTACAAGAAGAGATAGCTGGAGCGTGTCACACAAGCCGTGCTCCAGCTATGGCAATGCAAAGTACAATATAAATAAACAAACAATTTCTATCAACTACTCTCTGTCAGTTTCCTACCTGGCTTCCGATATTCGGGCTGCGCTGCTACAGCGCCCTAACTAGAGAAACCTGCTCTACACTGTTAGGGTGAACACTTTGATATGCTCACTAGTTGCCTGCTCCTGGCCTAATGGGTATGATCAAGTGCATACAAGAAAGAATAACATCAGACACACACGGTCGGATGTAAGCTCTCCTTGATCAGCTATGGCACAGCTCCAAGTCTCTTTATTCAACCCGAACATAAACTTATATAAACTCTAGTGTTGAGCGAACATGCTCGACACTGCTCGGTACTCGCCCGAGCATCACGCTACTCGGGATGTTCGGCGAGCACCGAGCATTTCCAGGTTACTCGGGCGGGAGCTCTGGTCTCCGCCCTGCATGTTTGGTGCTCTTTACAGAGCCAATGAACATGCAGGGATTGCCAGCCAGTCACTGTAATGCCGCAGCCATGTTGTTTGTGGGCATTACAGTGATTGGCTGGCCGCACAGCGTCACCTCCCAGACGATCAGCCCGTCATGATTGGTGTGTGTGGGTGTCTGTGTGTGTGTCTGCGAGTGTGTGCAGGGTGTCTGTGCGTGTGTCTGCGCGATGTCTGCGGGTGTGTGCGGTGTCTGTGCGATGTGTGCGGTGTCTGTGCGTGTGTCTGCGCGATGTCTGCGGGTGTGTGCGGTGTCTGTGCGATGTCTGCGGGTGTGTGCGGTGCCTGTGCGATGTCTGCGGGTGTGCGCGGTGTCTGTGCGATGTCTGCGAGTGTGTGCGGTGTCTGTGCGATGTCTGCGGGTGTGTGCGGTGTCTGTGCGATGTCTGCGGGTGTGTGCGGGTGTGCGCCGTGTCTGTGCGATGTCTGCGAGTGTGTGCGGGTGTGCGCGGTGTCTGTGCGATGTCTGCGAGTGTGTGCGATGTCTGCGGGTGTGTGCGTGCAGGCAGACATAGGCCGATGTGACACTACTACTCCCATCGGCCTATGTCTGTCCCCGGTCCACTCGTGCCAGCAGGATCAGCTCGATGGGAGCAGTAGTTCCCATCAGCCTGATCCTGCTATTTAAATTGCCCTACTGTGTCCCCAATAAATGTTAAATACATGTCATTGGTGGCCAGTGGTTGCCTACAATAAATTAGTTCATACATTACCTGTCCCCCCCCGATCGCCACCTAAAATAAAGTAAAAAATAAAAAACTACACCTATACTCACCTAGACACCTAATTCCCCGAAGCCATCGATCTCCTGTAATAAAATATAAAATAATAAACCACAACCTTATCCTTACCCCTCCGTAGTAGTCCACGAGTGTCCCACGAAGATCTCCAGTTTAGAGCAGCCACATAGAATGTGACCGCTCTGAACCGCTGCAGCCGCTAGAATGATGGGGCCGTAAAGCAGCCCCGTCACTGCATAAGCGGGTTCGCCGGAGTTCAGGCAGCGCTGCTCCGGTTAGCTCCTTTACGGCCCTGCTGTATCGTGAGAAATTCCCACGGTACAGCAGTGCCGTAAAGGAGGTCTCTGGAGCTGCGCTGCCTGAATGCACTCCGGTGACCTCAGTCAGGGGCTCACGCTGCCGGGAGCGGATGTGTTCCCGGCAGTGTGAGCTTACAGCAGCCATGCACAGCTGTCACCATCTCCAGATGTGACAGCTGTGCATGGGAGATCAGCGCAGGAACGTGGACAGGTAACTATTTTTTTTTAGTAAACTAAGAATTAAATAAAATTGTGTGTTTTATTTCAAATGAATTATTTTTTTCTGGGTGTAGTGTGTTTTTTCTTTTTAACACTTTGTAGGTTAGTAATGGGGGTGTCTTATAGACGCCCATCATTACTAACCTGGGCTTCATGGCAGCTGGCGCTGACATGAACCCCAACCCTATTACCCCCTGCCACCTCACCAGGGCAGCGTGGAAGAGCGAGGCTAAGTGCCAGAGTTGGCGCATCCTATGGATGCGCCATTTCTGGGGCGGCTGACGGCTGGTGTTTCTAGCCTGGGAGGGGGCCAATATTCATGGCACCCTTCCTGGGCTATTAATATCAGCCCCCAGCTGTCTGCCTAGCCTTTGCTAGCTATTAAATAGGGGGTACCCCACGTCATTTTTTGGGGGGGGTCCCCCATTTTAATAGCTAGTAAAGGCTAGGTATTCAGCTGGGGGCTGATATTAGTAGTCTGGGAAGCTCCGTGGGTATTACCCACTTCCCAGGCTTCAAACATCTTCCCCAGCCGTCTGCTTAACCTCCGCTAGAGCCTAAAATTATGGGGGATCCCACACCAATTTTTTTTTAAATAAATCCTTTATTTTAACACTAAATGACATTTGAGGAGTTAATAAAGATGCAGTCCCTAAATTATTATTTATTTTTTAATTAATTTTTCCCAAAAATGTTGACGTGGGCTTTGCCTAATTTTTGTATGCCAGCCAGGTACAGCATCCAGCTTCTATGAACGCGCCATTTTCCGGGGTGGCTGCGGACTGCAATTTGCACCGGGGGGGAGCAGAAAGCTTGGGCCTCCCTGCGCTGCAGATTCCATCCCCCAGCTGGCTAGTTGTACCTGGCTGGACACACAAATAGGGAGAAGCCCCACGTATTTTTTTTTTTAATTATTTCATGAAATTCATGAAATAATAAAGAAAAAAAGGGCTTCCCTATATTGTTGTGTCCAACCAGGTACAAATAGGCAGCTGGTGGTTGGGGGCAGCCCGTTCCTGCCTGCTGTACCAGGCTGGACACAAATATAGTGCGAAGCCCCACGTCAATTTTTTTTAAATAATTTCAGGAAATTCATGAAATAATTAAAAAAAAATTGATGACCACCATGAATTTCTAGTAAAGTATTTAAAAAAAACACAACACCCAGAAAAAAGTCCTTTAATTGAAATAAACACACAATTCTTTATTGTTCTAAATTAAACTATACTTACCATCACGCCCATTCCAGCTGAAGCCAACAATCTCCTGCAATAAAAGAAAAATAATAAAGCAACCTCATCCTTACCTTTCCATGGTTCCCACGACAGCTTCAGCTCTGCTACATCGAGATGACAGGCTGGACCGCAGCAGAACGCTGCCATCCAGCCTGTCATCCCGCAGACACTGAGAAGCGCAGGCATGCTTGCGCTCCTCAGTGTCTCTCTGTGACGGCATAAAGATGAGCCGAGGTCATGTCCAATGAACTCGGCTCACCTCATGCACGTCACTGACAGCGTGGGAAAATTCTCCTGCACTCAGCGCTTCAGCGTGAGAATTTTCCCACGCTGTCAGTGACGTGAATGAGGTGAGGTCATGTCCAATGAACTCAGCTCACCTCATGCACGTCACTGACAGCGTGGGAAACTTCTCACGCTGAAGCGCTGAGTGCAGGAGAATTTTCCCACGCTGTCAGTGACGTGCATGAGGTGAGCCGAGTTCATTGGACATGACCTCGGCTCATCTTTATGCTGTCACAGAGAGACACTGAGGAGCGCAAGCATGCCTGCGCTTCGCAGTGTCTGCGGGATGACAGGCTGGATGGCAGCGTTCTGCTGCGGTCCAGCCTGTCATCTCGATGTAGCAGAGCTGAAGCTGTCCTTTATTTTAACACTAAATGACAAGTACAGTAATCAACACTGTCACTGTACTTCATATATATGTGACTGACCTGTTTCTATCTATCTAATCTATGTATGATTCTCTATTCCTTCTATTCTAAATTGTCGGGTACAGATGCTGAATTGCCGGCCGGCTTTTTTAAAGAGACGGTGCATGAAAACACTATTATATTTTTAAATAAATCCTTTACACTAAATGACAAGTACAGTAAGCAAACTGTCACTGTACTTCATATATATGTGACTGACATGTTTCTATCTATCTAATCTATGTGTGAAGCTCTATTCTGTCTGTTATAAATTGTCGGATACCGCAGCTGAATTGCCGGCCGGCTTTTTTAAAGAGACAGTGCATGAAAACACAATTATTTTTTTAAATAAATCCTTTACACTAAATGACAAGTACAGTAAGCAACACTGTCACTGTACTTCATATATATGTGACTGACATGTTTCTATCTATCTAATCTATGTGTGAAGCTCTATTCTTTCTGTTGTAAATTGTCGGGTACCGGTGTATGCCGCTGCTGAATTGCCGGCTTTTCGCGTAATACATTCTACATTATTCTTAGTTGTTTTACTTCATGTAGAATTAACCTACAAGGAAAGAAAGGGTTTATTTTCATTCCGATATTTGTGTCCCATTGACTTGCATTGGTTTCCGGTATCGGAATCGGCGATATCTGATACTTTTTGGGTATCGGTCCGATCCAATCCGATAGGATATTTCATGATATCGGAAGGTATCGCTCAACACTATCCTTAACATATTTCACAGGAAAGCACTTTCACTTTTGTTTTTTGAATGTTTTATTTTGAGCCTGTAAAAGTGGCTTAATACCTCTGACCACGTTGTTGACAGCAGTGACCTGGGGGTCAGAAATGCTTCCTGGGGCGATCCCCATGCTGTCCCCATGTCATTTGAGCACTGTCACTATCGTTTTGGGCACTTGTTAGGCTTTTAAAAGACTGCCGGGGGAGCCGCCGCAAAAATGCTCGAATCTCCCATAGACTAACATTGGGCTCGTTGCTCGGGTCGAGTACCCGAGTATCACGGCGAGCTCGGCCCGAGCTTTGAGCACCCGAGCATTTTAGTGCTCGCTCAACACTAATAAACTCTGTAAAGGGGCTCAGTTAGCCCTAGAATGGGAGTAACCAGATGTATTCATTGGTTAATGGATTGGGCAATGGGCAAGTCCATGGGCGGATCCATGATCTGTGATTGGTTAGTCCTTCTATAGAATTCAGGTTCCTCCCAGAACTTCCTTGTACGACAGGGTGTAGTCATAAATAAAGTCTCCATTTTTGCCACATGTACAACAGGATGTAGTCATAGGTCCAGTCGCCATCTTGCATACCGGAGCATGGTGTGATGATGCAGGAAATGGCAGCCATCTTTTGATCTAAACAAGCTTATGTAATGTAAAATAATGCACTTTATGGGTCTTTTCTCTCAATCTCCTATGTCTTGAGGTTAATTATTTGATCCTATGGCTCTCCTCAACAACACAATAACATAGTTGGACTCCGGTGTCATACTCACAGTTTTATAGCCTTATAAGAAGGTCTTGTAGCTGCTGCTTGGTCCTGAAGTGATGAAGTAGAATTTGTTGTGTTGAGCTCTTCATTCAGGTTAATGGATCTGTCCTCTTGCGGATCAGGGCAAGTCTCGTTCCCACTTTCAATGTTGAGGGATTACTGATACCATAGAGTAGTTTTCCTCTCTTAGATTACGGGTACTCGTGGAGAATTACCCTGGATATGCAATGCACCTCTTTTCTTCTGACACAGTCCTGGAGATCGATCCTGTGGTAAACGGACACTATCTTTTCTCTTATAAGAACAGACTTATTGTCTTGCCTGTCTCTCTCTCAGGGCAGTACCAGTCTCTCTCAGGCAAAAGTCTGTCACAGCATCCATGAGTCCCTCTCGTCAGTTGCTCAACCCAACCGACACCAACTTCCCCTCGTCCCAACCAACTCACAGCAGGCTGCAGGGGGGAAAGGACTAGTCCAACTGCACACAAATAAGAGGGGAGCATTGTCTCTTAAAGTCACAGTGTAATTCAGTTGTTAGGCTGACAGGGGCTGACCCCCTGCATCTTGATGTGGAGGTATGAAGGAGTCAGATACTTCTGATTCATTATGAGGCGCACGCCTCTTATTTAGTCCAGCGCATCTGAAAAGTGGCATGCGCTTCAAATCTTTCTCCATTCACAAATTTGATGAGTGCCGGTTGCCACGCTCCTGTCCCGCACACTTTGTCAGAGCTGGGTGGAAATGACGTGAGAACATCAAAAGTTGCAAAATATCAAAAAAAAAATCTTAAAGATATAATAACAAAAAGTCACTATGTAACACCGCAGAAAAATATGTTCTCGGAAAAAACAGGCCCAAAATGGGGATCTTTCCAATGTGGAGGATGCATGGCATGCCAATACATGGAAAGATCATTTACATTTTCCAGCAGTGATGGTAACAGATCCTTCACTATAACACACCACATTACCTGCAAAACAGACAACGTGATCTATTACGCACACTGCCCATGTAAATTGATCTATATTGGGATGAAAACCCGAGAACTGAGAGTTAGAGCATTGGAACATATCAGGGATATCAGAAATGCTGCAGAAGTTACAGACTTAGGGATCCTTAAAACTATCCCCAAACATTTTAAAAAATGTCATAACAGCAACCCAAAACTGTTAAAAATACGAGGAATTGACCGAATACATCTGGGTATCAGAGGAGGAAACTATAAAAAAGAACTCCTGAAAAAAGAAACAAAATGGATAGTGACTTTGAACACAATAACCCCCAACGGCCTAAATGAACATGCAAGTTTCAAACCCTTTTTGTGAATGCGCGAATTTTAAATAACCTATGTTTTGGTAATTTTTTTAATGCACATTTTCTATATTCTCTAGAGAAAATAGGAAATATTAATTCAGATGTATATTCTTTAAGAAAATATCAGTATATCCTACTCACCTATGTCTCGCTATGTGTTTCCTTTTCCGAGGATTGGAGAGCGGAGAGAGATGGGGGTGTGACTTCCAGGACCACTGTCACATCAAATACGTGGAGAGCAAAGAAAGATGGTGATATGACATCCAGGATTACTGTCATATCAAATCTATGAAAAGAAAACAAAAAGTAAAATTAATACACAGATAACCATTCTGCAATCATGGGAAAAATACAGAGAATACCCTGCAACCACAGGAGAAATCTGAGGACATCATGTAAAAGACGTTATCTTTGGAACTAGTGGAACTCTTCCCCTTCAACCTGGAATACATGATATTTAGCCACAAGACCATCTGTCATCTGGACCATATATGAGAGATTGAAACTACAGAAATGAAACATCTACGGAAGACCAATCGGGTGAAATATTTAAAAATCTAAATGTAATTGTGTGGCAATGTCAAAAGATTCACTACCCTTAGATAATTTACCATCACTATACTATCTTATCTATAGGTTTGCTTCTGGTACTAGCAGAATACCTACTATCTATATATCCATCAAGAAATATATACTGATCTTAGAGTAACTAACACCCATCAATAATACTACACATACATAACAAATATTTTCCCCTACATCAAACACAATTCTGCTCCCACAAATCTGAAAAATTTAAAGAAACACCCTACCATGTCAAATAATAATATAACTATATACTGATATAGATCCCCATAGATATGTATATGATTAAGTAATGCAATATTAACATATCCTTATATCTTAAGGAAAAAAACCTGACCATTACAATAGATATTTATACTTATAATGTATGATATTCTGTGAGGATAAGAATAATATATATATCTGATAGGAACAATTCCCAAACAATAATATCTGCTACCAGTCCGATGGAGCGCACACCGCGCATGCGCTGCGGCTCCCTCCGGGGGGAAGTGCTCCAATGCTACGACGCGTCGCCATGGCTACGGCTCCGGTCATGTGACCGGATCACGTGGAGATGGTGACGCGGGTAGGGCGCGCGGCCCCCCTGGATGACGCGGCAACATGGCGGAGGTGCGCCGCTTTACATCGGACCTATTACAACAGAACAGCACATATAAAACCCCGATACCTGAACGCATTCAACACCTCCTGACGAAACTGCAGCAGCGGTGAAACGCACGTCGAGGTACCCAGTGAGCCATCCAAGACCATATCCCTATGTCTACAGGTAATATACCTCTCCCTACTAGATACTCTGATATTGTCTTTATGATATTATCAACAGTGGTATCTCTATCTAACCTAATATAGAGATTATAGAAAAGGTATTCACAATTTCTTTACATAAAAAAACATTATCTACTTCTGAACAATAGATATAGGGTAGATATTACAAAAATGGTCCGGCCCATAGGTCTCTTCTAATTAACCTTTTGTACCGAAATCTATGTCCTGTATTCCATATGTATGTGAATATTTATACCATAACATATTTTAAAAAACTTTTCTTTTTGATATAAACTTTTCTTGACACACATACTATTGTGATCCTTTGCTCCCTCCCCGTCTCTATAAGTAAAAATATCAGCACTGTCTGATGTTCCACCAAAAGTTTTCAAACTTTCAAAGCTTCTGGCTTAGAAGCTTTGATGAATCAAGGCCATATGTTTAAAGGGAACCTGTCACCAGGTTTTTACCATATAAGTTAGGGCCAGCACCTGTAAGCCCTCTGTTACAGCATACTAAAATGCTGTATATACAGAAGTGTTCAAAATAATAGCAGTGTGTTCAAAAACATGAGTTAAGCACAAAATCTTTATAATCGTTTTTATTTCCATGCATAGAGAACATTGCAAACGGTTTTCTAATTCAAAACATAAAGAGAAATGTATAGAATTTTTAACTACTTTACAGAAAATAACAAAAAATGAACATTGGGCTGTTCAAAAAAAATAGCAGTGTCTGCAATTGTCTTCAAAACTCACAATATGTACTCTATTTTTGGAGGATTTAGAATTCCTGTGAATCACTAACCTAATATTTAGTTGTATACCCACAGTTTTTTAGAACTGCTTCACATCTAACTTCTGGCACCTGTCAACTGTTATTCCAGCCCAGGATGCTTTGATTACATCCCACAATTTTTTGCCATTTGTTGGCTTTGCCTCAGAAACTGCATTTTTGATGACACTTCACAAGTGTTCTATCGGGTTAAGGTCTGGGGATTGGGCTGGCCACTCCATAACATATTTTGTTGGACTGGAACCAAGATTTTGATCTTTTACTGGTGTGTTTAGGGTCGTTGTCTAGTTGAAACAAAACATTTCAAGGGCATATCCTCTTCAGCGTAAGGTAACATGACCTCTTCAAGTATTTTTATATGCAAACTGGTCCATGATCCCTGGTATGCAGTAAATTGGTCCAGCACCATAGTAAGAGAAAAATGCCCTTATCATGATGCTTGCATCACCATGCTTCACTGTCTTCGGAGTGTACTGTGGCTTGAATGCAGAGTTCGGAGGTTGTTTGACAAACTATCTGCTGCACTTTGACTCAATTTTACTTTCATCAGTCCACAAATGTTTCTTCTTTTCTCTTTAGGCCAGTTGATGTGTTCTTTGTCAAATTGTATCCGCTTCAGTACATGTTTTTTTTTTTTTTAACAGTGGGACTTTGCGAAGAATTCTTGCTAAGAGATTAGCGTTACACAGGTATCTTCTAACCGTCACAGTTCTCACAGGTAACTTGATACTGTTTTGATCATCCTGGAGCTGATCATTGGCTGGACCTTTGCCATTCTGGCTATTGTTCGATTCATTCGAATGGTAGTCTTCTGTTTTCTTCCGCTTCTCTCTGGTTTTGCTTTCCATTTTAAAGCATTGAAGATCATTTTAGCTGAACAGCCTATCATCTTTATAAGTTTTACCCTCTCCAATCAACTTTTTAAACAAAGTACGCTGTTCTTCTGAACAATGTCTCGAACAACCCATATTTCTCAGACTTTCAAGAAGAAATGCATGTACGACATGTGCTGGCTTCACCCTTAAATAAGGGCCACCTGATTCACACCTGTTTCTTCACAGAATGATTGACCTCACTAATTGAACTCCACAATGCTATTTTTTTCACACACCCCCTTTCAATTAATTATTCAAATACACAGACGGAAAAACATGCAGATCATGAATGCTGAGTCTGTTGGTTTTCTTAGAATCAACTGCACCAACTGGTAAATTGTGTGACATGTGGTAATATAATTTATACCAAAAACAGTGATTAATCTGGTTAGTCATATTGGACTGCTATTATTTTGAACACTACTGTACAGCGGGTAAAGTAAGTATTGAACACGTCACCAATTTTCTAAGTAAATATATTTATAAAGGTGCTATTGACATGAAATTCTCACCTGTTGTTGGTAACAACCCATCCAATCCACACAGGTAAATAAATCAAACCATAGCTGTCTATAAATTAAGTTGCGTGCAATAATGAGAAATGACACAGGGAAAAAGTGTTGAACACATGAAGAAAGATTGGTGCAAAAAGCAATGGAAAGTCATGAAACCAGCTAAAATCTATCAGCAATCCTGACACTTAGTGAAAATTAATATCAGCTGTTCAACTGATGGCCTATAAAAAGGTGTCTTATTACCAAGGTAACACACAAGAAACACCTCATGATGGGTAAAACCAGTGAGTTCTCTCAAGACCTTTGCAACCTTATTGTTGAAAACATAATTGTTGCATTGGTTACAGAAGAATTCCTAAACTACTGAAGGTTCCTGTGAGCACTGTTGGGGCCATAATCCAGAAGTGGAAAGAACATCATTTCATCATAAACCGGCCGCGACCAGGTGCTCCCTGCAAGATTTCAGACAGAGGAGTGAAAAGAATCAGAAGAGTTGTTCAAGAACCAAGGACAATCTGTGCAGAGCGACAGAAAGATCTGGAATCGGCAGGTAAAATTGTTTCAAAGAAAACTATAAGTAATCCACTCAACCTCCATGGCACCACGCAAGACTGTATTGCTGAACAAAATTCGTGTTCAAGCGCGTTTACAGTTTGTTCAACAACTTTTAGATAAGCCTGTGAAATACTGGCAGAATATAGCCTGGGCAGATGAGACCAATATTGAACTCTTTGAAAGCCATAATACATACCATGGTTGGAAGAGTTCCAGGATATTGAAGATGAAACAAGAGTAGGCATTTCAGCAAGACAATGATCCTAAACACAAAGCCAAGGAAACTCTCAATTGGTTTCAGAGAAAGAAAATAAAGCTGCCAGAATGACCCAGCCAATCTCCTGACCTGAATCCATTAGAAAATTTATGGAAGGAATTAAAGCTCAAAGTTCATAGGAGCACATGGAACTTTCAGGATTTAAAGAGTGTTTGTGTGGAAGAATAGGCCAAAATCACACCTGAGCAATGCATATGACTAGTTTCTGCATATAGATGTCTTGAAGTTGTCATTACCAACAAAGGATTTCGTACGAAGTATTAATTAAATTTCCATAAGCGTGTTCAATACTTTTTTCCCTGTCATTTTTCATTATTACGCATAATTTATGAACATCTATGGTTTGATTTCTTTGCCTGTGTGGATTGGATGGTTTGTTACCGACATCTGGTGAGAATTTCATGTCAATAGCACCTTTAGAAATATATTTACTTAGAAAATTGTTGATCTCTTCAATAGTTATTTCACCCACTGTATGTCCCCAATACGCTTTGCGTAACAAGAAAAAGTGCTTTATTATACTCGCGTATGGCACGGTCCGATCCGATGGGCGTCGCTGGTCTTGATCCGGCACATCCTCTCTTCTTGCAATCGCCGTCCTCCTTCCTGCTTTGTGTGGATGATGCGTTCTACGTCATCCACACAGTGTCCTCCATCGCGCTTCTGTGCCAGATCAAGACCAGCTATGTCCTTTGGACAAGACCCTGCCATAGGTGACTTGTTAAAAACTATTTTTTGTGTTATGCAGAGCGTATTGGGGACATATATAGAGCATTTCAGTATGCTGTAACAGGGCGTTTGTGTTAATTTCTGATGACTCAGGAAAGTTTTTTGGTCACTATATATATATTGTTGGCTGATTGTCCAAGGGTCCAGGTTCATCATTTGATGTCATCATAACCTACTGACCAGATATTGGATATTATACCACATTGTGTGGAGGGTTATATTTATCAATTGATTTCATTACAATCTACCAACTAGTGATTGGATATTACACTATATCAATTGAACAGATTTTTTTCTGCCATTGTGGGCCAATTTATTTAGAGTGACCAAATGTAATGAATGTTTTTTGGCTGATGCTCAAAACTATCCTTTGGGTGGCCTTTTTTGCAACGTGTTTTTTTGTATCTGTATTGTCTGCACTATTATTGTCTTTTCATTTCATTAACACTTTTTATGTTGTATATATTTAGGGCATAACAGGGCAAGGGAGGGAAAGCCGACGAGGAGCAGGGGTGCCACATCGCTATACTAGGGTACCAACCTCCGCAGCAAGGCAGGGGCAATATAGAGACCGTGATAGGGCTAGGCCAAAAAAATTCCCCTCCTCTGTGACCCTAATGTTCTGTGAAGCCTCCCCTTTTTATTGATAATTAAATAAAATGTTGTACATAGTAGGAGGGTCTTTTTTAGTCTATGGTTGATGTTAACAGGGCTTATAGGTGCTTGCCCTACTTTACATGGGAAAAACCTGTGACAGGTTTCCTTTAACACTTTTCCTTTTGTTAACAGGGCTATGTAAGGGCTTTTTTTTTCTACTCAAAATAAAGTTGATGTTTTCATTCGTACTATTGTGTAGTGTGTATGGCTGACTCTTTTTAATACATTTTATTACACTTTTTGAGAGATGGAATGAACAAAAAACATCAATTCTGGAATACATATATATATATATACTGTGTATATACTGCAAGGTGGCTAATGGTCGCATAGTCGATAGGAGGTATGTGTCACAGAGATGGCTGTCCTCTGTGATGTAACCTGGAGTGTTTCTCTAGTGCACGTAAGAACTAAGAGGATCGTTTGGTGCACTTGGGACCGGGTTATGGGTAGCTAGGAGAGTTGGGTGGGTCCAGCTACCCACATACCTCACCTCTGGGTGTGGTTAACAACCTATAAAATGAATGTTGTTGTTTGGCACATGGTCTGTGTGTCTGGAGGGAGAAGCCCTCCTATGTGTGGGTTGTCTCCAGACTGGGCCGTGTACTGGATGCCTACCAGCCTGTGTGACCACAGTGCTGGCTAACCAGAGTCTTTGCTCAAAGGACTGTTTCTTTGTTTTTGCCTGCACTAAAGGCTGTTTGTTTACATTTTGCTTTTGACCTATTTATGAATTTATTTATAAACCGTTATGGACATTTAAAGGAACAAGCCTCCTGTATGCTTCCCATCGCACCCAAGTGAGTACAATCCCTACAATTGGTGGAGAATGCGGGCAGTGTTCCCAGCAGATATGTGTGACTGCTACATGAAGGACTGCATGGCCTGGGTGAAGTCTGTCACAAGTCAGTAAGCGACGCCGGACAAAATGGAGGACTTTCTGAAACACCTGGTCCAGTAGCAGCAGCATCAGCAGGAGACCAACAGGCTGTTGTTACAGCAGATCCAGCAGCACCAGCAGGAGCAGCGGCAGCTTCTGGCAACCGCCATCCAGGGCAGGACGAGCGCGGTAAGACGGGCCTTGCTGACTATGACCCTGGGGATGATGTGGAAGCTTTTCTAACTTCTGCCAGAGCAGTGGGTAGAGGTGCTGGCGCCATACCTGACGGGGGAGCCCCAGAAAGCGTACTATGACCTAGCTTTGCAGGATGCTAAGGAGTATGGCAACCTAAAAACCGAGATTCTGGCACCCTTGGGGGTGACAATGTCTGTCAGGGCCCAGCAGGTCCATCGCTGGGCATATCACCAGGACAAACCACCTTGCTCCCAAATGTTTGACCTTTTGCACCTTGTTCAGAAGTGGCTGCAGCCGGAGTCCTCTACGCCTGCGCAAATGGTAGAGTGGGTGGTCATGGACCGGTTTGTGCATTCACTGGTGAGGCCAATACAGACTTGGGTTGCCCAGGGTGATCCCCGGAATGCCGATGAACTGATTAGACTGGTCAAGAGATACCAGGGGGTTGAGGATTCCTTGGGAAGGCAGCCCACTTCATACTGGGGGTCCCAACAGGGGGCAGAGGCCCAAAAGGGGGTGGGATGTCCAAGGTCCAAAAGGATGGGGGAGGTGGTGCCCAAGTTCCCTACGGGTGATGTTATTTGCTGGAAGTGCCACGGTCCAGCCCATATAGCTGCCTGTTGACCCCTAACCCCCGAGCAGATGGACTGCAGCATAGGACGCCGCTGTTCATATTATGCGTATCCGGCTTGCAGTGTGAACTGTCCACCCAGCGAGAGGCCACAAGCATGTCCTGTGAAGGTGAACGGGTGGGAGGTAATGGCACTGCTAGACTCCGGGAGTCTGGTGACCCTGGTGAGGGCCACCCTTTCTCTCCAACTGATCCCGTGGAAAAAGGTTGCCGTACGGTGCATTCATGGGGTTGCTAAGGACTACTGTGACGCCTACTTCGCTACTCGCTAGCCCACCCTGAGAGATGGGGGTACTCGGAACTGGGCCTCCAGGTGGAGGGTGGATGCAGTCGTGGCCTAGGCCCGGCCAGTGCCCAGGGTTGTCACATCAAAAATAAAGGCTAGGAGGGACGGTGGTAATCGAGTGGATTTGATGGCTACGCCACCTGTGGAGTCTGGTGATTCACCACCAGCGCTGTGGCAGTCCTCTGAGGCGGGATGTAGTGGCAGCAGAAGATGGTACTACTCCCGATAGGCGGAGCAGGGCCTCAGGGCAGAGAAGACGGATCAGGGGAGTCGTAGTGGGTGGTGCGGTGTGGTGTCGCGCTGAAATAAGGGACCGGAGGCAATGGATGCAGTCTTCCAAGCTCTACTCACGTTGTTAGGTGTCAGCTGCAAGGCTTCTCTTTGCTCCTCACGGCGCGCTACGGCCACCAGGAAGTGGTTCAGCACACTCCGGGTAGTTCGGGTGCATCAATCAGGACCCCCTGCACCAGAGTGTTCCTAGACTTTCCACTAGGTCCTCTCCTGTCCGTATGTGGTGCGTGTACTAAGGCCGGGTCTCCCTCTGGACTATGCACAGAACAAGGGTACGGGTGGCGACTCCGCTCCGTCCATTACCCGGTGGGATCCCCTGAGCCTCCGGGCTTCTCTGACTAAGACTTGAAGTGACCGAGTCAGATATCGGGGGCCGGTACCCCTTTTGCAGCAGGAATCCCTCTGACTAGGCCAGAATAGTGAGGACAGGTGGCGTATGCCGCTCCGTCTGCATCCCCCTGGGATCCTTTTGCCTGAGGAGCTTGTCTCCTCTGCTCCCCTCCAGGCCTTCTTAGGTAGGGACCTTGACATAAGCAGACGGAGGTCTCTTAGAGAGGTATTCACATTATAGGTCCTCACATCGAGAAACGCCTTACCGCGGCTGTCAGGTACACATGAATTGGCCAATTTATGCGCTAAGATTTCTCATTTATTTACAGCAGTAATACTATTCATTTTCCATACTTCATATTTACATGCGCAAAAAAAATTTTCAAAAATTTTTTTTTCATTTATTTCTATTTTCTACAGCAGTTAAGCTATTCATATTTCATATTTCATATCTATATACTCAGTGTTACAGTGTGCTACTTTATTTGTTCATTATATATGGAGGTAGCTGCTCTTAGTAAGCACCTGTTCACACCTAGTTTTTGTAGTGGAAGTGCCGTCATTTTCTTTGTTACTAGATTTAGCGTTGACTGAGCACTCCACCCCCACCCCCATGCCGCAGGTGGTTTTAAATGCATCAGGATCTGTCTTTCCCATACATAAGCAGACGGAGGTCTCTTAGAGAGGTATTCACATTATAGGTCCTGACATCGAGAAACGCCTTACCGCGGCTGTCAGGTACACATGAATTGGCCAATTTATGCGCTAAGATTTCTCATTTATTTACAGCAGTAATGCTATTCATTTTCCATACTTCATATTTACATGCGCAAAAAAATTTTTCAAAAAATTTTTTTTCATTTATTTCTATTTTCTACAGCAGTTAAGCTATTCATATTTCATATCTATATACTCAGTGTTACAGTGTGCTACTTTATTTGTTCATTATATATGGAGGTAGCTGCTCTTAGTAAGCACCTGTTCACACCTAGTTTTTGTAGTGGAAGTGCCGTCATTTTCTTTGTTACTAGATTTAGCGTTGACTGAGCACTCCACCCCCACCCCCATGCCGCAGGTGGTTTTAAATGCATCAGGATCTGTCTTTCCCATACATAAGCAGACGGAGGTCTCTTAGAGAGGTATTCACATTATAGATCCTGACATCGAGAAACGCCTTACCGCGGCTGTCAGGTACACATGAATTGGCCAATTTATGCGCTAAGATTTCTCATTTATTTACAGCAGTAATGCTATTCATTTTCCATACTTCATATTTACATGCGCAAAAAAATTTTTCAAAAAAATTTTTTTCATTTATTTCTATTTTCTACAGCAGTTAAGCTATTCATATTTCATATCTATATACTCAGTGTTACAGTGTGCTACTTTATTTGTTCATTATATATGGAGGTAGCTGCTCTTAGTAAGCACCTGTTCACACCTAGTTTTTGTAGTGGAAGTGCCGTCATTTTCTTTGTTACTAGATTTAGCGTTGACTGAGCACTCCACCCCCACCCCCATGCCGCAGGTGGTTTTAAATGCATCAGGATCTGTCTTTCCCATACATAAGCAGACGGAGGTCTCTTAGAGAGGTATTCACATTATAGGTCCTGACATCGAGAAACGCCTTACCGCGGCTGTCAGGTACACATGAATTGGCCAATTTATGCGCTAAGATTTCTCATTTATTTACAGCAGTAATGCTATTAATTTTCCATACTTCATATTTACATGCGCAAAAAAATTTTTCAAAAAAATTTTTTTCATTTATTTCTATTTTCTACAGCAGTTAAGCTATTCATATTTCATATTTCATATCTATATACTCAGTGTTACAGTGTGCTACTTTATTTGTTCATTATATATGGAGGTAGCTGCTCTTAGTAAGCACCTGTTCACACCTAGTTTTTGTAGTGGAAGTGCCGTCATTTTCTTTGTTACTTGACCGGGTAGAGACAGCCGTTAACTCTAGCCCGCTCCTCGCCTCAAGGCCAGAGGACGAGGACCGTGTATCTTCAATCAGCTGCAGGTTCACACAGAAAGCCACGTTCAGTGATGAAGATCACAATCAAAGACCATAAGCCCAAGATGGCCGTTTATTAAATATCAATTTTGTGGTGTAACCTCTAAATGCGTCCTCCACCCTCACCCACTACATGGTTCCCCCTATCTTTTGGTTTCCCCCATCTCCTCTTATCCCGGCTGGGGCAGCACCCTGGTGCATATATAAGCCCCCCTCAGGTGGGAGAGGTGTAGTGTTGGATGGATGGCTGAGCCCTGAGAGGTGCTCCTTCCTTACCTTGGAGAGGAGATACCACACCTCTGTCTGAGGTGCAGTACCCCTGTGGCGACTGAACCCTCAGGGGTGCCACACTACCCCGTGGCCAGAGTGGATATTGAAATGGCCCACGGTACTGAGTCCCATGAGGTCGGCGTCGTTCATGATTTATTGCACCCTATTATTATAGACCGGGACTTTTGTTTATTTTGGGAGCTGTGGGGAAAGGGTTCTGGGTTCGCTAGCTCAGATAGGAAACCAGTTAACCCTGATGAAGTATCACAACACCCAGAGTCAGATAGGTTTCCTTTTTTGTGTTCTTTTGGTGGATGAGGTAGTATCCCCTGAGTCTGACATTCCGGAGTTAGTGGTGACCAGCGAGAACTTTGAGTCTGCCCAACATAGGGACCTAACTCTGAAGGAAGCCTTTACTAATGTCACGGTCATAAATGGGGTTGCACAGGAGCTGGGGGCTGACACAAGGTTTCCCTATTTTATGATAAGTGGGGAATTGTTGTACCGGGTCACAAAAGTCAGGGAGGAGCTGGTGGAACAGTTAATAGTGCCGGCAGGGCTGTGGAGTCGGTAAGCCAAACCTCCGACTCTAGACTCAATTTCCACGACTCTGACTCCCTCATACATGGCTCATGTTTAAGTGATAAATTTACTGTAGAACAGATTCATCTCAGCTAAAAGTCTAGACCCTTAGATCAGGAATAGGAATGATAATTATAGGACATTTTATAACTTTCCCAAGTTCTTATGAAAAAATATTACCCACAAACTGCATTGAACTACTGTACCCAATTTATTATATATTTTAGGAGTTGAAGTCGGTCCATATTATATCGACTCCGACTCCACCAAAATTAACACAAACTCCGACTCCACAGCCCTGAGCGCCGGGCCCCTATAGATGGAAGGTGTTGGACATGGTCCATTCACATATCTTGGGGGGAAATCTAGGGGTGGAAAAAACACTGGAATGGATCATGCAGAGGTTTTATTGGCCTGGGTGTCACCGGGAAATATTAAAGTATTGCAGGTCCTGCCATACGTGTCAGTTAGCCGCCCCAACCTCTCACTTTTGAAGTCCCCTCGTGCCGTTGCCCATTATTGAAGTGCCGTACGAGAGAATTGCCATGGACTTGGTCGGTCCCCTGGTTAAATCTGCTTGTGGGCATCAATATATATTGGTTATTCTGGATTACGCCACACGCTATCCTGAAGCGATTTCCCTGAGAAACTTCTCCACCAAGAGTATAGCCTGCAAATTGGTCCAAGTTTTTTCCCGGACAGGGTGTAGCATCGGCCTCTCCAACTCCTGCCAGGCAGAGACGCTGTTCCCCTTACCGCCGCGGTCCAGGCCTGGCGTCTTCCTGTTCCCCTGCTGCTGTGGCGTGCACCGTGCACAGCTTCCCGGGCATTGTGCTTAGGGCGCGAGCTCCCTCCCTCTTAAAGGGGCCTCTCGCACCGTCCTATAGAGTCCCCGGCCAATGGCCGGAGGACTTCTCCTATATAAGGCACCTCCTCCAAAATGGAGGTGCCTGTGCAAGGTTGTTGTTCCGTGTGCTAACACTTGCTCCAGCCCTCAGGTCCCGCTGCCTGTCAGTCCAGCCCGCCAGCCGAACAGTTCTGTCCTCCAGTCTGTCTACAGTCGTGCCCGCCAGCCTGCTTACCTGGAGCACCTGTCTGTTACCTGTTGAGCGCACCAGCCAGTCTACCTGGAGCACCTGCCTGTAACCTGCCGTGCCCGCCAGTCTGTCTTCCTGGAGCACCTGCCAGTTATCTGCCGTGCCGCCTGCTTGCCTAACCGGAGCACCTGTCTCTGCCAGTTACCCGCCCTGCCCGCCTGCTTGCCTACCCCGAGTCTGGCTATCTGCTGTACCAGCCTGCTTATCCACCCGGACCACCCGTCAGCCTTCCTGCCGTGCTGTATCCGCTGTACCGGTCAGCTCCTGTCATCTGACCCTTGGGAGTCACCTGCTCTCACACAAGGTCGGTCCCAAAGTGGCACCAAGTTCACGGAGTCGATTGAGCCACCGTGTGACCTGAGTCGGTCTGAGTAGGTACTTAGTTACGCCCCTCTGGTCCCTCCTTGCACCGCAGCACAGAGGTTCCACCACCCGGACACATAACAGTTTGCACAGGCCATGGAACCCAGTGGCACCCAGGCTCCTTCGCTCTCTGACCTGTACCAGGAAGTCTCACGTCAGAGATCCCAACAGGAGACTAACCTGTCCTATCTGCGGACTGTCAACTCCCGCCTGGACACGCTGTCCACCCCATCTGTGTCCGTCTCTTGCCGAGCGGCAGCCGCTCCGGCAGTACCTCAACCCAGTGGCGCTGTGGCACCCGGCTCTGGACCCCGGCTCTCTGCGCCTCCACGTTTTGGTGGTGACCCCGTCTTATGTCGGGGCTTCTTAAATTAGTGCACGCTGCACTTCGAACTCCTGGCACACCAGTTCACCTCTGACCGGGCCAAGGTTGCGTTCATCATGTCTCACCTCACCGGGGAGGCATTGGCATGGCTAAACCCTCTGTGGGAAAGAGGGGATCCCCTGGTGTCCGATCTTCTGGCTTTCCTCGCTGCCTTCCAGAAGGTCTTCGATGAGCCCAGACGAAAATCTTCTACTGCCTCCTCACTTCTCCGTATCTGCCAAGAGAGTCTCAGCGTGGGCCAGTATGCCATACGTTTCCGAACCCTCGCATCTGAGCTTGCCTGGAACAACGAGGCCCTGGTGTCCACCTTCTGGGAGGGTCTTTCCGGATGGATCAAGGATGAGCTAGCCGGTCGTGACATCCCTTCCACCCTGGACGACCTGGTGTCATTAGCTACCCGGATTGACATCCGTTTTCTGGAACGTGCTAAGGAAACTACCCGGGAGAGAAGATTTCCGCGTCTCGCTCCTGTATTCCAAAGGCCAGCCTTGCAACCAGCAATTCCCCAGGCATGTTTGCCTGAGCCTATGCAAATTGACCAAACCAAGATGGTCAAGTCTCGCCTGGAGACGCGCCGAGCTGAGGGGAGTTGCTTCTACTGTGGCAGTAAAGAGCATCTGATCCGTTCCTGCCCGGTGAGGTCGGGAAACTCCAGTGTCTAGGACCACTAGGAGAGGTTGTCCTAGGCAAGAGTAAATCCACTCTGTCTGTTTCTATTTCCAGTGGTGAGACCCGCTTCTTCGAGACTGCCCATCTAGATTCCTACCGTACGTCTGGCTGAACCGTTGGCGGTTGCCTCCATGGATGGGAGGCTTCTTCCGGAAACCATCTTGCTCGTCACAGAGCCTGTAACCCTTCAGGTGGGAATGCTGCACTCGGAGAAGATCTCCTTTCATGTGCTGTCCGGTCTCTCTCACCCCCTCTTGCTTGGTCTACCCTGGTTACAAAGACATGAACCTGTCCTGAATTGGAGATCTGGTGAAGTGCTCCGTTGGGGTCAGGAATGCCATGAGTCCTGTCTGGTTCCTGTTCGTCCAGCTCGACTCCCGTCTACTCCGGCTAATCTACTTGGTCTGCTGGCACCCTACTGGTCCTATGTGGACGTCTTCGACAAAAAGGAAGCAGAGACACTACCAACTAATAGACTGTATGATTGCCCCATCGACCTGGTACCTGGTGCTTCTCCTCCCCGCGGGCGTATCTACCCCTTGTCACTGGCTGAGACTCGGGCCATGTCTGAGTACATAGAAGAGAATCTTGCTAGGGGATTTATCCAGAAATCCACCTCTCCGGCTGGAGCAGGATTCTTCTTCGTCAAGAAGAAAGACGGCTTTCTATGTCCCTGTATCGATTACAGGGGCCTTAACCAGATTACCATAAAAAATTAGTACCCCCTGCCTCTCATCTCGGAGCTGTTCGACCGCCTTAAAGGCGCGAAGATCTTCACCAAGCTCGATCTTTGTGGGGCGTACAATTTGGTCCAGATCCGCCAGGGAGATGAGTGGAAGACGGCATTGAACACCCGGGACGGTCACTACGAATACCGCGTGATGCCCTTTGGTCTCTGTAATGCTCCAGCCGTCTTCCAGGATCTGGTTAACGACATCTTCCGTGATCTCCTGTATTCTTGCGTGGTGGTGTACCTGGACAATATCTTCGTCTTCTCTCCGGATCTGCCCTTAAACCGGTACACCGGAGGGATGTTCGTCAGGTTCTGCTAAGGCTCCGGCAGAATCGCCTATACGTGAAATTCGAGAAATGCCTCTTTGAGCAGACCTCCCTACCGTTCCTGGGCTTTATTATCTCTGAGACTGGTCTACGGATGGATCCCAAGAAGGTTTCTGCCGTATTAAAGTGGCCCCGACCGGAGGGGTGAAGGCGATTAAGCGATTTCTGGGCTTCGCAAACTATTACCATCTCTTCATTCCTCATTTCTCCTCCCGGACTGCTCCCATCTCCACGCTCACCCGTAAAGGAGCAAATCCCAGGGAATGGACTTCCGAAGCGGAGGAGGCCTTCGTCTCTCTAAAACAAGTCTGCTCCTGTGCTACACCGTCCGAATTGCAACAAGCAGTTATTCCTGGAGGTTGATGCATCCTCCTCCAGAGCGGTGCTCACCCAGAAATCCTCATCCAGGAGAATGGTAACCTGCGGCTTCTTCTCCAAGCTCTTTTCCTCGTTCGAGTGCAACTACTCCATAGGAGATCGTGAGCTGTTGGCCATCAAATTAGCGCTGGAGGAGTGGCGCTACTTGCTGGAGGGGGCTCTGCACCCGGTGGTCATCTACGCTGACCACAAAAACCTTGCTTATTTACAGAACGCCCAAAGACTAAATTCGCGTCAGGCCAGGTGGTCTCTATTCTTTGCCTGATTCTGCTTCACTCTGCATTACTGCCCGGCGGACAAGAACATTAAGGCTGACGCTTTATCCCGCTCATTCCTGTCTTCCGACCAGGAGGAGGAGCCTCTGAATATCATTGACCCCTCCAAAGTAATGACACTGGCTCTGTTTGACCTGTCTCATCTTCCACCCACTAAGACCTTTGTAGCAGTTCCGGATCGAAAGAAAGTTCTACTCTGGGGCCATTCATCCAAACTAGCCGGTCATGCTGGCCAGAGGAAGACCTTTCTGCTCATCACCCAACATTACTGGTGGCCTTCCCTGTGCAAGGATGTTGCGGACTTTGTCGCGGCTTGTTCCCCTTGTGCCCGTAACAAGGTTCCCAGTCACCTTCTGTCCAGCCGTCTCCTTCCTCTTCCCGTGCCTTCCGCTCCGTGGCAACACATTGCAATGGACTTCATCACGGATCTCCCTGTTTCTGCCATTTGTACTGTCACTTGGGTAGTCGCTGACCGCTTTTCTAAAATGGCCCACTTCATCCCTCTGCCTGGCCTTCTGTCTGCATCTGTGCTGGCTAAAGACTTCATCCATCACATCTTTCATCTTCACGGCCTACCCCTCCACATTGTGTCTGATCGTGGGGTTCAGTTAACTTCGCGCTTCTGGAGAGCTAAGTGCAAGCTGCTGGATGTCTCCTTGGATTTCTCCTCTGCTTACCATCCTCAGTCCAATGGTCAAGTGGAACGTATCAACCAGATCCTTACCAGCTTTCTTCAGCACTTTGTCAACGCTCACCATAACGATTGGGTTGAGCTCCTGCCCTGGGCCGAGTTCTCCTATAACAACCATGAGAGCGAGTCTTATACTAAAACCCCGTCCTTTGTGGTCTACGGTCAACACCCCCGGATTCCGTTTCCCGTCTCCTCTTCAGTGGAGAATCCTGCTGCGGAGTCTCTGGTCAGCGAATTTTCGGCTATTTGGGAAGACACTAGATCTGCACTTCTTCAGTCCTTTGAGCGGATGAAGAGACATGCTGATAAGAGACGTCTGGATCCGCCTCAATTCCGTCTGGGAGACAAGGTCTGGCTTTCCTCCAAATATGTTTGTCTCAAGATACCTTCTTATAAGTTGGGTCTGCGGTTCATCGGTCCGTTCGAGGTTCTGAACCAAATCAATCCTGTGGCTTACAAGCTGAAACTCCCGGTCACCTTACGGATTCCCAACTCCTTCCATGTATCCCTCCTCAAACCTGTTGTCCTTAATTCTTTCTCTGACGATCCAGGTACCGCTCCAGCTCCAGTATCCGCTTTGAGGTAGAGAACATTTTGGCCACCAAGAGGGTAAGAGGAAAGACTTTCTTTCTTGTGGATTGGAAGGGGTTTGGCCCTGAGGAGAGGTCTTGGGAACCCAGGGAGAACATTCATGCCCCTCAACTTCTTAAAAAATTTCTCACGGGCCTAAAGAAGAGGGGGCGTAAAGGGGGGGTACTGTAGCATCGGCATCTCTGCCTCCTGCCTGGCAGAGACGCCTTTCCCCTCACCGCCGTGGTCCAGGTCCAGCGTCTTCCTGCTCCCCTGCACCTTCCCGGGCACTGTGCTTAGGGCGCGCGCTCCCTCCCTCTTAAAGGGGCAGGGCGCGCCGTCCTATAGAGTCCCCGGCCAATGGCCGGAGGACTTCTCCTATATAAGGCACCTCCTCCAAAATGGAGGTGCCTGTGCAAGGATGTTGTTCCGTGTGCTAACACTTGCTCCAGCCCTCAGGTCCCGCTGCCTGTCTGTCCTGCCTGCCAGTCTGTCTGTCCAGCCCGCCAGCCTGTCTGACAGTTCTGTCCTCCAGTCTGTCTACAGTCGTGCCCGCCAGCCTGCTTACCAGGAGCACCTGTCTGTTACCTGCCGTGCCCGCCAGTCTGTCTTCCCGGAGCACCTGCTAGTTATCTGCCGTGCCCGCCTGCTTGCCTACCCGGAGCACCTGTGTCTGCCAGTTATCCTCCGTGCCCGCCTGCTTGCTTACCCGGAGCACCTCTCTGGCTATCTGCCGTACCAGCCTGCTTATCCACCCGTCAGCCTTCCTGCCGTGCTCATCCGCTGTACCGGTCAGCTCCTGTCATCTGACCCGTGGGAGTCACCTGCTCTCACACAAGGTCGGTCCCAGAGTGGCACCTGGTCCACCTGCTCGGTCCCTCCCTGGTTCACGGAGACGACTGAGCCGCCGTGTGACCTGGGTGGGTCCGAGTAGGCACTTAGTTACGCCCCAATGGTCCCTCCTTGCACCGCAGAACAGAGGTTGTACCACCTGGTCCCGTAATACAGGGTTACCAAAGGAGATCCTGACCGACCAGGGAACTTCTTTTATGAGTAAGGTGATGAGGGAGTTATGCAAGGTCCTGCAAATCTCCCAACTGAGGACTTCCGTGTACCATTCTCAGACAGATGGCCTTGTGGAGAGGTTTAATAAAACGCTGAAAAGCATGCTGAGGGTTGCCATAGAAAAGGACAGAAGAGACTGGGACTGTCTCCTTCTGTATCTGCTGTACTCTATTCGTGAGGTTCCACAGGCCTCTACGGGATTCTCGCCATTTGAACTCCTGTATGGCCGACATTCGCGGGTCTCCTTGATATAGCAAAGGAAACCTGGGAAGCCGAAGTCACGCCCCACAGAAGCGTCATCGATCACGTTGCACTGATGCAGCAGAATATTGCGAAGGTGATGCCCATCGTAAAAGGACATCTCCTCCAGGCACAAGAAGCTCAGGCCAGGGTCTACAACTGGTCAGCCAGAGTGAGGCAATTCAATCCGGGAGACAAAGTCCTCGTGCTAATTTCTACTGTGGAAGGTAAGTTTTTGGCCAAATGGCAAGGGCAGTATGAGGTGGTGGAAAAAGTTGGTGAAGTGAACTACAAGGCTCATCAACCAGGATGGCGAAAGCCGTACCAGATATACTACGTCAACCTCATCAAGCTGTGTCAAGACAGAGAGGCTGTGGAAGCTCCATGCTTGCTGGTCAAACCAGAAGGCGAGGTTGGAGGAGTCGCAATATCGGAGATGCTAACGAAGGCCCAAAAACAGCAGTGTCGGGAGTTGCTGCAGAAGAACAGGGATCTGTTCTCAGAATTGCCGGGGTGCACAAAGGTTATAGAACACGAGGTTCTGACAGAGCCACATGTGCGGGTGAACTTGAAGCCCTATCAGATTCCTGAGGCCCGAGGAGAGTTGATTTCAAAAGAGGTGGCTCGTATGCTGAAACTCGGAGTCATTGAAGAATCCAAGAGTGGTTGGTTGAGCCCAATTGTCTTGGTCCCAAAGCCCGATGGTGAATGGAGATCTGCAACGACTATCGGAAGTTGAATGAGGTCTCCAAGTTCGATGCTCTAAGGAGGGTGGGGTTTTCAATAAATCCAAAGAAGTGTGACATGGGGAAAGAAGAAGCCAAATACCTGGGATATGTAGTGGGTAGAGGAAACTCCAAATTAGTAAAGTGGAGGCAATTCAAACCTGGCCGAGACCGCTGTCAAAAAAACAAGTTAGAGCCTTCCTGGGGATCTTGGGATACTACAGAAGGTTCATCCCAAACTTCGCCATGATGGCCGCATCCCGACTGACCTCCTTAAGGGGACAAAATCAGCTATGGTCAAGTGGACTGCAGAGGTGGAGACGGCCTTTCAAGAAATGAAGGTGGCTCTGTGTAGGCATCGGTTCTTGTTGCCCCCGACTTTAAGAAAGAGTTTGTACTTCAAACGGACGCCTCAGATGTCGGTTTGGGAGCAGTCCTTTCCCAGGAGATTCACGGGGAGGCACACCCTGTTCTCTGAGCAGGAAGCTGTCCTCATGCGAGAGGAATTATTCGGTCATAAAGGAGTGCTAGGCCATAAAGTGGGCGGTGGACAGGTTACTACCTTTTTAAGACATAAGTTTAGGTTGGTATCCGACCATGCCCCACTCAGATGGTTGAGGGAAGCAAAGGGTAAAAATACTAGGGTCACCCGCTGGTTTTTAGTCCTGCAGCATTTCAACTTCCATGTAGAACATAGAGCAGGGAAGCTACATGGTAATGCCGATGCCCTCTCGAGAATCCCTTCTAGTGGTAGAAGGTGCTAAGGCAGAGGGGGGAGGTATGTAAGGTGGCTAATGGTCGCATAGTCGATAGGAGGTATGTCACAGAGATGGCTGTCCTCTGTGATGTAACCTGGAGTGTTTCTATAGTGCACGTAAGAACTAAGAGGATCGTCTGGTGCACCTGGGACCGGGTTATGGGTAGCTAGGAGAGTTGGGCGGGTCCAGCTACCCACATACCTCACCTCTGGGTGTGGTTAACAGCCTTTAAAATGAATGCCGTTGTTTGGCACAAGGTCTGTGTGTCTGGAGGGAGAAGCCCTCCTATGTGTGGGTTGTCTCCAGACTGGGCCGTGTACTGGATGCCTACCAGCCTGTGTGACCACAGTGCTGGCTAACCAGAGTCTTTGCTCAAAGGACTGTTTCTTTGGTTTTGCCTGCACTACAGGCTGTTTGTTTGCATTTTGCTTTTGACTGGTTTATGAAGGAAATAAAATGTTATGGACATTTAAAAGAACATGCCTCCTGTTTGCTTACCATCGCACCCAAGTGAGTACAATTCCTACTATATATGTTGTAATGCAGTGACTTGCTGGCATTACGGTAATGGTCCAGGATGTGTTTTACCTGACCATGTACCTTCCCCCTCAGGTGACTGGTCACATGACTGTGACATAGCACAGGTCCTGCACGCACAGAATGTCTGTCTGATCACATGACTGTGACATCAGCAAGGTCCTGTCAGTATGTGTGTGTGTGTGCACGGGATGCATATATAAACCCTGCTTGATGGGAGACAGGTGTGTTCGGTGTGTTGGGCGTGAGGCCTGTTCCCTGTGTGTGTGGGACACCGTGATACCCTGAAGCCTGGCAGCCTGAAAGGTCGAGCCTGGATCTTGTGTAGATGCCAGTGGCCTTGGAAGGCAGCGGCTTGGTGAAGAATCCGGAAAGGTGCAGACTGGATGGGTGTGAGTGAAACATTCCAGTAGCCTTAGACGGGATGACGGCTAGAGACCCCCACCTGGGAAAACCTTAAAGCCACAGTGGTGGCGGATTAAATGGACTGCAGCAACTAAACCCGGCAAAGGTAATACACTTTGTTATATGGACACTTATATAGACATTGCTATAGTGTTACCTTGCTGAAGGCTGTAACTTGGGCCAATTGGGCCTGTCTGCTACTTGAGAGACTCCCAGATGTGAAGTGTGTAAACTTGCCGGTGATATACTAAGAAGGACTGTGTGATATGCGGTTTATGATAAGATAATAAACTGCTGTATTGAGAAAATACCGGAAGGACATTGCACGTGTGCCTAATTTACCCGGTGCAGCGAGTATCCCCCATTATGATGACTAGTGCTGCCTTACAATGTATATATATTTTTCTGTCAAATCATTACTTGAGTGGTCATTGCGACCACAACTTGTGAAGAGTTAAAGAGGTTGTACATTTTTAGGAAATTGGACCCTAAACTTTGTTAAATACCTGAAATAACAAACACAATAGGTACACACTAGTGTTGAGCCACCCCCGTAGTGTTCGAGTTCGGTTCGGTTCGTCGAACACCCGTGTGTTCGCCGAACTGTTCGTCGAACTGTTCGTCGAACACCTTCGAACACCGTTAAAACCAATGGCAGGCAAACAAAAACACATAGAAACACATAGAAAACACCTTCAAAGGTGTCCAAAAGCTGACAAACTGCTCAGAAGACACAACTAACACATGGAAAAGTGACAAGTACATATAGTCATGCGAAAAGAAAAGAGGTGGAGGAGTAAAAGGAGGGGGAGACACAGATATAGGCATGTCATGCCCTTCTAAAATCCAAAAAGTGAGAAGCCGAGACGGCCAGTCCGCTCCTGCCCGTGCCACCTCCGTGTCGCCGGGTTTGTGCCAGAGCCGCAGTGAACCCTGACGGCCAGCCCCCCTCTCCCAATACTGGTGCCTGTCCGCTGGTGGGTCGAGAGAGCCCCCCTGTGGTGGAGGCAGCTCTAAGCTTTTTAATTTAAATTGTCCCTCTAATTTGAATGAATACACTTTAAATCCATTTACAAGGATCTATTGGAGGGCAAGTCTCATGCCAGCAGCCGCGTAATTCCAGCTCCAGTAGCGTCCACTAAAGCTGCTGCAGTTAAAAAGCTTTTATAAGGATCGAGCTCGGCTGTCCACCGCAAGGCATCCTAGTGCCAGTCCCAGCCCCTATGCCTTGGGGTGCCTCCTGATGCTCTTCACTAAGTATCCCGTGGTCCCGAAGCATTTCCTTTGAAAAAATTAAGTGTCCAAACTACAGGTGGTGTAGCTTGCTTAACAGCCGGGATAATCCGCTGACTAGCAGACACTGCTACTAGGCACAAAGTATTTCCTGGGCTAGATGCAGTTAAAAATTTGTAAGTAGATACTCTCGTTGGATGCTGAGAAAGCATTCCATAGAGTCTCCTGGCACGCCATATATGATTCTCTTAAAAAGCTTGGGGTAGGGGTCTAGGGGACCCTTTTATAGCCAAAATCACGGCCCTGTATCACAATACGTCACCTAGGCTGAAGATAAATGGAACTGTAGCACCGAGGGCTCGGTTGCTACAGACGTATTGCACCTCACCCAGAGGTGTGATATCTCACTCTCAGATAAGGATGGAGTGTGGATCAGGACCCGACACCTGCATGCATTACACCACATTGCCGTGGGGCAGGGCGACCAATATGCCCCTGAGATGGGCACGACAGTCCCTGTCCCTGGCTGGAGTGGGGGGAGGGAACACTGAGGAAGGGGAACCCTGCAGTGCAGGAGCAGGGAGGAAGCAGTTCCTGGGTGCATTGAGAAGGGAGTATAAAAGGTGGGCACCATCTTAGTTCAGTGCAGAGAAGTCTGAGCAGAAGTGGCAGGGAGCAGGGGCTCTGCATGAGCTCTGCTCCGGAGGCGGGCCTAGTAACAGAGGCCCAGGCCTGCAAGAGGGAGAAGGAAGGAAGAGGAGCGGAGAAGGCTCCAGGAACGAGGAATGAAGGGATCCCAGGGGTGCGGACGGGCGAGTCGCCACCGCACGCCCGAATCCACCTGCGTGGAGGGGTCAGGCCAAAGGGGGAGACCGGTCCCCGAACTAGTGGAGGCAGGAAACGACCCTCAGCTAGAAACCGGAGGCTCTGACATTTTATGTGGCGCAGCCCCTTGCTCCACCCGCTAGGAAGGCACCACATAGGGTCAGGGAAACTGGCGCCAAGTTAACCAAGAGGAGGCCCGAGGCAGCCGGACAGAAGTGTTGGTAAGAAAGGCCAGACAAAGGACACACAAAGGGGGTCCTGTGAAGCGCTCCAAAGTTATCTGGGAGTTGTCTGAGCCCCTCACCTGGTGAGCACAGTACGACGTGGGCAGCCGTTACCTGCAGACGTGGTCTGGATAATAAGAACTGTGAGTAAAGGCCCTGAACTGCATCACTGACTCCGTGTCGTTACTGCTGCTGCCCTGCACCATCACCCCCATCCTCCGCATACACTGCCCTGAGGCTATACTCCTCCCGTGGGGAGTTATGCTACGCTCTGCTGCACCCACAACACCAGCCTCAGTGGTCTGCCCTGTAGCGGCGGTTCACTCTGACCGCAATCCACGGGTGGCGTAGTCGGACATTTAAACATCAAAACCACATAAATAGTTCCGCCACTGGTTTGACCGCCCTGAGCCACGGAACCGGATCGCCGCCACGAAGACTACAACCACCAGCATCCACCAAAAAGGGTCCGGCTCCGGGTGTCCCAAGGCCCAGGGGGTGCGTCAGAACATTTTCATCACCTTTCACAATCACCAATGGGACAAGGCAGGGATGTCCTCTGGCCCCTCTCTTATACATCCTAGTGACGGAGCACCTGCTCTCATCAATTCGCCATAACCCCAATATTAGGTGGATTGAGGTGGGAGGCACCGAGTACAAGTGCTCTCTATTTGCTGATGATGTCCTAGTATATATCACTCAATCACATATATCCATCCATGCTGTTATGGCTGAAATAGATCACTTTGTTACATGGTAAAATTTTAAAATCAATGCAGCGAAGTCTGAGGCCCTCGATGTCTCCCTCCCTAAATCCATATAGGATTCCATCCAGTCCAACTTTCCCTTTGCCTGGCCCTCACAGGGTATCAAATACTTAGGAATTCCTATTCATAGAGACCTCTCCCATCTATGTTATCTTAATTTTGGGCCCTTTATTGAACAATTCCATACAGACCACGGTTGGCAAGTTAGAACTGTAAGATTCACTACGTGAACCACTGGTGTTTTGTGGAAAAGCACATGTACACCGCATTCCAAATTATTATGCAAAAAGTGTTTAGGAGTGATAAGGGAAGAATTTGTTTGTCAGTTAAACTCATTGATGGTGATGTGTGTCAGGGCTCTTTATATCACTGTAAGCAATTGCAGACACCTGTGCTAATTAGTTTGGCAGGTGTGTCCAATGAAAGGCAAGACTACTTAAGAAGGCTCTCTCACATTATTAAGCAGCCTACATTTTCTGCCAAAATGGGAAAGAAAAAGGATGTGTCGGCTGCTGAGAAGCAACAAATTGTGGAGTGTTTAGGTCAAGGCATGACTACAATCAACATTGTGCGATGATCAGGATGAAGTGTCTTGGCAATCAAGAAGTATGTAGCTGATTCACAGTACACACGTGTGCGTGCTGATAAGGGAAAATTGAGGACTCTTTCCTACAGGCAATTACGTCAGGTTGAAACAGCAGCGGCAAAAAAGCCTTGTCATAGCAGCAGACAAGTTTTTGAAGCTGCTTGTGCCTCCAACGTCCCCCGAACAACAAGATGCAGGGTCCTTCAGAGGTTTGCAGCTGTGCATATGCCATCCTGTCGACCTCCTCTATCCACTTCACACAAGCAGAAACGGCTCCAGTGGGCCAAACATTACATGAAGACTGATTTCAAAACTGTTTTGTTCACGGATGAGTGCCGTGCAGCGCTCGATGGTCCAGATGAATGGAGTGGAGGATGGCTGGTTGATGGACACCCCACGCAAACACGGCTACAGCGCCAACAAGGAGGAGGTGGAGTAATGTTTTGGGCTGGAATCATGGGGAGAGAGATTGTCGGCCCCTTTAGGATCCCTGAAGGCGCTAAAGATAAACTCCATAATGTATGTGGATTTTCTCAAACAGCACTTCCTGCCATGGTTCAAGAAGAAGAACCGTGTATTTCACAGCAAGATCATTTTTCTGCATGATAATGCACCATCTCATGCTGCACATAAAACATCTGCATCTCTGGCTGATATGGGCATAAAAGGGGACAAACTTATGGTGTGACCCCCATGCTCCCCTGACCTCTACCCCATTCAGAACCTTTGGAGCATCATTAAAAGGAGTGTCTATGATGGCGGGAGGCAGTTCACATCTAAGCAACAGCTCTGGGAGGGTATTCTGTCCTCATGCAAAACAATTGAAGCAGAAACCATCCAAAACCTGACAAATTCAATGGACGAGAGAGTTCAGAAGCTCCTTTCGAACAAGGGGTCCTATGTGAAAATGTAACATCACCTAGAATAAAGTTTTGAGTTGAAAACTGTTTGATTTCAGTTTCTAACAACCTGCTAATGCTTATAATTTCAAAAATGACAATTTTTTTGGTCTTTATTAAAATGAAAAGGTTGATCGAAAAGTTTGGGGGATCTAAGAGTGTGGCAACCCAGTAGTCATGATTACTTCGAATTCTGACAATATGAGGGTCATGCTGCAGGTAGTGCAGCAAGAAGGCACTTATGTGTCTTGCGCATCTCGGAGCCCCAAAATTATTTTCCGGGCTAGATGCAGCTAAAAATTATCTTTAATTTTAAATCTGGTGAAGCTTATTATAGATGGCCTAATAGGATCAGTGCTGCACACTGCTACAAAGCCCAAATTATTTTCCAGTCAAGATACAGATAAACATGATTAGTAATTTGAAAGCTTAAAACGGTTGGTAGGGTGATTTTAACCAATCATCAAGCTTTTACTCTCCCCAGGATGACACAGGGGTAGAAAAGTCGTTTCGGATCCATGATTTGTTCATCTTTATGAACGTGAGTCTGTCTACATTATCAGTGGAGAGCCGCGTGCGCTTATCTGTCAGCACACCACCAGCAGCGCTGAACACACGTTCAGACAGAACGCTGGCTGCGGGGCATGACAAGATCTCCAAGGCGTAAGTGGCTAGCTCCGGCCATTTATCCAGATTGGAAGCCCAAAAAGAGCAAGGGTCCAGTGACACAGTCGTGGCTTCAATGTTTACTTGGAGATACTCCTGTACCATCGTCTCTAGGCGTTGACTATGTGTCAGACTTCTTGTCTCCTGTGGCCTTGCAAAGGATGGGCTAAAAAAGTGGTGAAATGATTCCGCAAAATTGATGTTACCAGCAGATACTGTGGTTCTGTTACGGTTTGAGTGCTGAACACTTGACGGTCCCACGGTTGGCAAGTTGGAACTGTGAGATTCACTACGTGCACCACTGGTATTTTGTGGAAAAGCACATGTAAGATTTTGCAACAGTCTCTGCTGATACTCCTGCATGCGTGCATCCCTTTCTATGGCAGGAATAATTTCTGCAAATTTACTTTTGTACCGGGGATCTAACAGTGTGGCAACCCAGTAGTCAGGATTATTTATAATTCTCACAATTCGAGGGTCATGTTGCAGGTAGTGCAGCAAGAAGGCACTCATGTGTGTTGCGCATCCAGGAGCACCAAGTCCCTGTTGTGTTGGTGGCGAGGTAGCAATCATGCTTCCTTCCTCTGTCCTCTCCCCCCAACCTCGCACAACAGAAATGTGATCAAGGTCTCCCTCATCTGATGAGTCTTCCATCAGTTCGTCCTCCACTTCTTCCTGGGCTCCTGCACCTTCCTCACTAGTTTGGCTGCTACCATGCGCCCTGGTAAAATCATCTCCCCCACCCTCACATGCCTGCCGCCTTGGTGCTGCCGACCGTCTGGACCTTGCAGATGTTAGCCCTTCCGCATACAACTCCTCCTCCTCTACTTCCTCCACCTCCTCTTGTGCCACCACCTGACTCCGAATTCTGTTTAACATGTGCTCCAGCATGTAAATCACCGGAATAGTCATGCTGATAATGGCATCGTCAGCACTAAACATCTTCGTCGCCATTTCAAAACTGTGCAGAAGGGTGCATAGGTCCCTGATCTGAGACCACTCCTCCAGCGTGATTTGCCCCACCTCTGAATCTCGTTGGCCCAGGCTATACGTCAGAACGTATTGCACCAGGGCTTGTCGGTGCTGCCACAGTCGCTGCAACATGTGCAGAGTTGAATTCCACCGGGTAGGCACATCGCATTTTAGCCGGTGAAGTGGCAGGCCCAACGACTTCTGTAGAGATGTAAGTCGCTGAGCTGCGGGATGCGAACGGCGGAAGTGAGCACACAGCGACCGTGCCCTCTGCAGAAGGCCATCTAGTCTGGGATAGTGGGCTAAAAATTGCTGGACAACCAGGTTCAACACGTGAGCCATACAAGGCACGTGTGTGACATTGCCCCGGCGAAGGGCCGCACCCAGGTTTGCAGCATTGTCGCACACGGCCTTCCCTGGTTTCAGGTCCAGTGGAGACAACCATTCATGAAATTGGTTCTCCAGAGCTGACCACAACTCCTCAGCTGTGTGACTCACATTTCCCAGACATTTCAATGTAAAAACCGCCTGATGACGTTGAGCCCTACTGCCAGCATAGTAAGGAGGTGTGCAGGATCCCTTCTGCGCAGTTAGAAAGCTTGTGGCATGACCAGACAGGCTTTGGGTGCAGGTGGAAGACCGAGAGGAGGTTGAGGAGGCAGAAGCAGTGGAGGAAAAATGACATAAAGAGGATTGACGCACAACTCGTGGGGACGGCAAGACTTGGACAGCAGCCCCTTGTCCTGCTGTCACCATAGTTACCCAGTGCCCAGTCAGCGACATGTAACGCCCCTGTCCATGCCTACTCGTCCAAGTGTCTGTGGTGAAATGCACCCTGTCACACACAGAGTTTCTCAAAGAAGCGGTGATGTTGTGTGCGACATGCTGGTGGAGCGCAGGCACACCTTTCTTTGAGAAGTAGTGCCGACTGGGCATCTGGTACTGGGGCACTGCGACGGACATAAGGTCTCGAAAATCCTCTGTGTCCACCAGGCGGAAAGGCAGCATTTCTGTAGCCAAGAGCTTGCAGATGGTGAAATTCAACCTCTTAGCTTTCTCATGGCTAGGAGGAAATGGTCTTTTACTTGTCCACATCTGAGGGACCGAGGGCTGGCTATTGTGCTTAGACGGGGTTGATAAGGGTGTCCCCGGCAAACTGCCGGTCTGTGAGGAAGATGCAGGCGGACATGTTAGGTTGCCTTGATCCAAAGGTGGTGCTATCGATGTCGGACAGCGCTCAAGACCAGCTGGTGTTACCACCTCCAAAGAAAATGATGACCTGCCAATCACGCTGGCTGTTGCGGGTAAAGAGGTGGCAGGTCTGCGCCCCAAAACAGGTGTGACTGCTGTCCCCCCAGTCACAGAGGATGAAGAGGCCGCGGATGCACAAGATATGGCAGACGGTGGTTGGCCCGGCCGGCTAGACCGCATTGTAGCACACTGAGCTTCCCACTGCAACTTATGCTTCATGTCCATGTGCCGGTTCATGCATGAAGTACTCAAACTATGTATTTTTTGGCCTCTACTTAGCTTTTGCTGACAAATGTTACAGATAACACGAGTTGGGTCATCTTTATCGATCTGAAAAAATGCCCAGGCTATGCAAGGCTTAGCACCCATGCGACCTGAAGAGCCACCACGACTTGTGGTGAGAGGCAGAGTTGTGTTTGAGGATGCAGTTGTTGACGTGCTTCCAGTACTACGTCTCTGTCCAGGAAGGCGCAACCTGACCTCGTCGTCACTAGCATCTTCCTCCACCTCCTCTGCTGACCTCATCTCTTGGCTGACTGTGGGTTGACAGTAAGTGGGATCTCCGACCTCATCATCATCACCCTGTGCGTTATCACACCCGTCGTCCTCAGAGCCAACCTGTTCCTGCCCTGACAAAAAACTAAAGTTGTCGCTCCAATCAGGTATTTGAGTCTTATCATCGTCTTCCTCATTGTCTCCACCAACAGGAGTTACAGTTTGGGAATGTGGGTCTACATTATGGTCAGAACCTTCTGCGTCTGGTCCTGGATCCGACTCATAAAGATTCTGGGCATCAGTGCAGATCATTTCCTCGTCTGGATTCACAGAAGCGCTGGAGTCGACCTCTGATTCCCAGGCTATAGTATGAGTAAACAGCTCTGCAGACTCAACCATCTGTTCTACCTCATACTCAGACGGGCAGCTGGAGATTTGGGAGCTGTGAGGAAGCAAGTGCGATTTGGGTGACACCTTTGAGGACTGGAGTATTTGTGATGTTGAAGTTGATGTGGAGGAGAGCCCACTTAAAGGAGCACTTGATATCCGTTGAAGCACCTGCTGTTTTTGTGCCTCATCTGGAATTTGTAGCGATTGGCGTGGCCGTAAGAAAGGGATCTTATCACATTGTCCGCTAAAAGAAGTAGACATTTTAGTTTGGCTGGAAGATGGTCTTTCTTCTGCAGATGTTACTGTTGCTTTAACACCTACCCCACGGACACAACCTTTTTTCCCCTTCCCAACACGCCTATTCCCCTTTCCACCAGCAGCAGGCCTTTTTCCACTCATTTTGGTGGTTAACTAATTCACAACTCTGGAGTTGTTTGCACAAAAAAACAATGGATGGTAACCGAGCAGAGCTGAGTGGCCAAACTGTGGTATTAGGCCAAAACTATTGGCTGGGTTAGATGCAGAAAAAAATTATTTTGAATTTGCAACCTGATGGAGGTCAGTATAGATGGACTAATACAAATAGTCCCACACACTGCTAGAAGCCCAAATATTTTTTCAGAGGTACTGTAGATGCAGATAAAAATTATTTTTAATTTGCAACCTGATGGAGGTCAGTATAGATGGACTAATAGACCAAGTCCCACACACCGCTAGAAGCCCAAATATTTTTTCAGAGCTAGATGCAGAAAAAAATTATTTTTAATTTGCAACCTGATGGAGGTCAGTATAGATGGACTAATAGACCAAGTCCCACACACTGCTAGAAGCCCAAATATTTTTTCAGAGCTAGATGCAGAAAAAAATTATTTTTAATTTGCAACCTGATGGAGGTCAGTATAGATGGACTAATAGACCAAGTCCCACACACTGCTAGAAGCCCAAATATTTTTTCAGAGCTAGATGCAGAAAAAAATTATTTTTAATTTGCAACCTGATGGAGGTCAGTATAGATGGACTAATAGAACAAGTCCCACACGCTGCTAGAAGCCCAAATATTTTTTCAGAGATAAATGAAGAAAAAAATTATTTTTAAATTGCAACCTGATGGAGGTCAGTATAGATGGACTAATAGACCAAGTCCCACACACTGCTAGAAGCCCAAATATTTTTTCAGAGCTAGATGCAGAAAAAAATTATATTCAGTTTGCAACCTGATGGAGGTCAGTATAGATGGACTAATAGAATGATGCTATGCCCAAAAGATTTTACTTCACTAGGTGCAGTAAAAAAATTGGTATTCTATACACAGGTGGTATATCTTGCAACACAGATAGGCTACTCCACTGACTAACACACTCTGCAATAGGCCAAAAAGGATTAGCTTTGCTAGATTCAGCCAAATGCTGTGAAAAAAACTTGCACAGCACTGGCACAGACCTGCCTGGCAAAAACTGATAGGAACTGATGTAACCTAGTCCTGAAAAGGACTCCAATTACAATTAGTCTTTACTCCCACAATCTATCTATTTAAGAGCACAGACCTGCCTGATAAAAGTCGTAGGAAATGCTGTAACCTAGTCCTTAAAAGGACTGCAATCACAACTATTCCCTACTCCCAAGCTATCTGTATATTTGTGCGAAAATTGGCTTGAAATTAACAAGGTATAGCGCACACAGCAACAGCGGTGCCGTCTAACACGCAGCTGCAGCAGTGAGAAAATGGTGGCGACGGGGAAAATGGCTTGGTCTTATAGGGCAAGGACATGTGACATACACTGCCAATGACACATGCCCTTGCTTGTGTGAAAAAAAGCACTTCGCTCCGTGTGTGCGCTGCTGATAGGCTGACAGACTGCACCTCCCCACTGCAAATGCGGGAAAGAGAAACAAAAATGGAGATCTTCATTGTTCCTGCAGAGATCCATCCCCTGCCCCTCCCCCCGCCCCGCTGTACACTCAAACTGCGTATTAACATTAATTTTCATCATTACTGAGAAAAAATCCAGTTATGATTTTGGTGCACGAACAGTTATCGAACATAACCTCGAACAGCCGAATTTTTCTCAAATTGTTCGTGTTCGCCGATCGGCTCGAACACCGCCCAAAACAGCTCGAATTTGAGATTGGCGAACAGTTCGAGTAGAACAACGCTCATCTCTAGTACACACCCTCGATGGATCTAGTGAGGATTGTCTGCCACTGCTATAGTCTTGGGTGATTTGGCTGCAGTGGTGACTTCAGCACTACCACTGTAGCTAATCAGGACATCAGTCTGTGTTATGCTAGATGGCATGAGCCGCAAAGTTCAGTGATTGGCTACAGCAGAGATGGCCATGACGTTACAGCTGCAGCCAAAACACTAAGGCTGGAGCAGTGGCTGCCAGTCATTAATGGACCCAGGGAAGGTGAGTACTTGCTGTGTTTGCTGGTTTAAGTGTTTTACAGCATTTGGGGTCCACTTTCCTGAGAATGATAACCCCTTTTAACAGCTGGGTTCACACAAAGCAGTGATCCTGGCTGTTGCAGTGGGAATCCAGCTGTATTTAACAGTCCGTTCCCTCTGTGGATGGCACCGGCACAGGTCCTATGCCTGTTCCATCCTAGTGCTGTACATGTACAACGAGGTGTGGTAAATATTACACTTCATCATGTTGTACGTGTACGGCAGGTAGCCTGAAGGGGTATAATGGAAAAGATAAACTATTTTTACTTTGTTTATGACCCAAAAGCCTGAAATAAAACTCTCTCAAATGTATACAGGAATATTCTATAAAGGTTGTTAGTTGTATTCAGACACAGCTTTTTTGCTAAAAATTAAAGACCATAATTATGGTTGTAAATAAATACACCAGATCCACTGAATGAACATTTTTTTTTTATTTTCATGCATATTCCAATATTTACCTAATCAAACGTGAGATGAAATGTAAGTGTAATAGTGATAACAACAGGGACACATTAGCTCCTGAGCATGCAGGATGCACAGTAGTACAATAGTAGTACAATACAGTGACACAACCACAAACATATACAAGGTCACAAGTTACGTTCTGTTGTCAGTTTTTATCATTTATTTCTCTGATCATTAGCATGAAACAATGTTTTGATATTGGTCCCAAAATGTTAAATCTAAAGGCAAAGAACAGAAACCTCTATATAAGAGTGGATATGAGGACAATTTAGCCTATAAAATGCTGGTGTACTGTTCTAATCCTAATGGAATGGAATCAAAACTGCAAGCTAATATGAAACAGATTAACATGACACAGTCTATTTCTTCTCAGTCATTTTTGTATTAATGTGTGTTTCTCTTCCAAGTCCAGTGTCACTGAATGGGCAGCGGACTACCAAAAAGTAAGAAAATAAAGACAGCAATGGCTTGTAGCACTCAGAACTAGTACCGCCTGCCCACATACACAAAATTCTCTTACTTCACTATCAATGCATCTCTCAGCATGCACTCTCACTGTAAGAAAAATATACCTTTAGTATAAAGTGGCTGTACTGCCATTGAAATCGTGGACACACAATATATAAAATGTCTATGGAAATTCATTGTGACTTTGTGGTATGTAGTTTCCTTCCTCCTAAGATTTTTTTCCAGATGATCTGGTTATCTCGCATGCTCCACACTTCAGAGTACAGCATTTACCTCATGCTTTTTTCCCTTAGGAAACTTATTTTCTCTTATCCTCTCTCACTATCATGGCTTTTATTGTTCTGTCAGGAGATTCATTTAAGAAGCTAAGTCCTTCATCACATTTACTGCACAATGAGTCTTATGATAACAGTATTACCCTTGTCCTAGCATCTCATGTAACCTATCATCTGCTTTCATTATCAACAATCTGAGCAGCTTCACATTTTTCTACTAATAAACTGGCTTTTTCTTTTTTTGGTGTTTTTATTTAAGGCTTTTTTCTTGTTGACATTTATCGATCTTTCATATAATCAATCCCATGCACTCTGTCATCTCTTTCATATGGTGAACACACTGCACTCTGTCTCTTCCCCCTCCTGTCTCCTCTGTCCTACTAGGGCTTCTTCTTCTCCTCTCCCGCGCTTCCAGTGTCTTTGGAATTCCTGTTCAGTCCATCTCCCATACACAGCATTTCTTCAGGGATGGTCTCCAACTCTTCACTTTGCAGAGCTTGTGTGATTAGCATCAACTCTTCACTTAGCGTCTCATATCGATAGCCAACCCGTATGTCAGGCACATTTGTTCTGCGAATATCATTTGCATCTGGACCCTCTTGCAGATAATTAGGCCCCAGCCAATAACTTTTTACCTGTCATAACATAATATAACATTAGAAAGCAAATAATTCATGTAGGCATTACTGTAACAATTACTATTTAGTGGTGAAATAGACGGAGAAAAGTCTGTATTTGTCTACTGAAGGAAATGTATACACAGCTCCCGTTCATCACATATGGATAAAAAAGAGGTCCTAGAAATCTACATTAGGCATTGCATCGGCAGAATATCTGCTACAGATTGGGCATGTGAATGGGTTGAAGAAGTTTAGGAGGGTTGCAGAAAAAAACTTAAGAAGGCCTAAAAGTTTAAAAAGAGTAAGGGCAATATTTGCATGAGTGTCCCTATGGACATATTCCCAAGGGACGTATAAACAGATTTTTTCATCTAGATTTTCCAGATACAAAATCTTGTGAATGAGACTTCACAAAATCTCATTCACATGCTGCACAGAAAACTCACAGACTAAACTGACCAATATCGAGAAACTGATAGCCAAGCATGTCAATTTATGCTGTGGACATTGCCAGGGAGTATAACCTTTGAAATACAAAAGGTGAAATGTATGGAAATATCACAGCAGATACAGTACAGACCAAAAGTTTGGACACACCTTCTCATTTAAAGATTTTTCTGTATTTTCATTACTATGAAAATTGTACATTCACACTGAAAAAACAAAACCAAGAACCAAAGGCTCAAGTAGTAGTGTTAAATAGGTGTATCAAAAATGCAAAAACCACAAAGAACATGAAGTATACACCCTAAGATATTAATTTTTAATAGATATTTTAAAAGATAATAACAATAAATCCAGGACAAAAATTCAGATAAAAGTATGGGGAAGTAAAGGCAATGGGGCAGCACAAAATGGCATACAGACTTGCCCTATAGACCCTAAGGGAGGAATGCCCTACCTAACAGCGGAGTAATCACCCTAATGTGTCGGCGTGATGACCCCACTCAACGAAGGCTGTCCCTTGCCTGTCCCTAGCACGTCCCTATACAGACATACAGACATAAAAACAAAAAGCAAAAAACAGGAACAAAAAATAAACCGGTGTCCCAAAATTGGGAGACCTGACAGTCATATCAAAAGTTGATAAGCTGTAAAAGTAAAAAAACAAACAAAAAAAACCCATGCATCAGTTATAAGATGGGTAAGGAGTGTCAACAAGATAACTTATTTTATTGCAAAGACCACCAACAATCAGTGTCAATGCCCCAAGGAAGTTAGGGCTATAGTTGTAAAAAATGGAAATGACAGAGACCATGTATCCCTATCAATAAATTTCTGTATGAGAAACCATAGATCACTGTCTTTTTTTAAAAAAATAACCAAAGATAGAATTGGAGTAGCTTTTTGCGTCTCGGTTAAAGCACATAATGGCCAAAAAAGGTATCTGCAGACCACTTTAATAATCATATAGTAACAACAGTGTTAGTCAAATGTTCTCATTGAGGTAATATAACAGCAGTCATAAATAAACAGACTGCTAGATAACAGACACGTGATGCTCAATAATTCATAGTAATAATGTGCGCTACACTCCCAGTACTTAGTGCAATGTGCTAAACGAATTCACATCACAACAATCACATAATAACAAACTGCTAGATTGCAGACTTATCTGATGCTGATTGGTTCATGATCACTATATATAGATGAGGTCCCAGTGGGATTGGGACTGGGACCTCATCTATATATAGTGATGATGAACCAGATCTGGTGACTGTGGAGGCCAGGTCATCTGGCGTAGCACCCCATCACTCTCCTTCTTGGTCAAATAGCCCTTACACAGCCAGGAGGTGGGTTTGGGGTCATTGTCCTATTGAAAAATAAATGATGGTCCAACTAAACGCAAACCGGATGGAATAGCATGCCACTGCAAGATGCTTTGGTAGCCATGCTGGTTCAGTATGCCTTCAATTTTGAATAAATTCCCAACAGTGTCACCAGTAAAGCACCCCCACACCATCACACCTCCTCCTCCATGCTTCACGGTGGGAACCAGGCATGTAGAGTCCATCTGTTCACCTTTTCTGCGTCGCACAAAGACACGGTGGTTGGAACCAAAGATCACAAATTTGGACTCATCAGACCAAAGCACAGATTTCCACTGTCCATTCCTTGTTTTCTTTATCCCAAACAAGTCTCCTCTGCTTGTTGCCTGTCCTTAGCAGTGGTTTCCTAGCAGCTATTTTACCATGAAGGCCTGCTGCACAAAGTCTCCTCTTAACAGTTGTTGAAGAGATGTGTCTGCTGCTAGAACTCTATGTGGCATTGACCTGGTTTCTAATCTGAGCTGCTGTTAACCTGCGATTTCTGAGGCTGGTGACTTGGATAAACTTATCCTCAGAAGCAGAGGTGACTCTTGGTCTTCCTTTCCTGGGGCAGTCCTCATGTGAGCCAGTTTCAGACTGACTTACCTTCATTTCTTAAAGTAATGATGGCCACTCGTTTTTCTTTACTTAGCTGCTTTTTTCTTGCCATAATACAAATTCTAACAGTCTATTCAGTAGGACTATCAGCTGTGTATCCACCAGACTTCTGCACAACACAACTGATGGTCCCAACCCCATTTATAAGGCAAGAAATTCCACTTATTAAACCTGACAGGGCACACCTGTGAAGTGAAAACCATTTCCGGTGACTACTTCTTGAAGCTCATCAAGAGAATGCCAAGAGTGTGCAAAGCAGTCATCAAAGCAAAAGGTGGCTACTTTGAAGAACCTAGAATATAAGACATATTTTCAGTTGTTTCACACTTTTTTGTTAAGTATATAATTCCACATGTGTTAATTCATAGTTTTGATGCCTTCAGTGTGAATATACAATTTTCAAAGTCATGAAAATACAGAAAAATCTTTAAATGAGAAGGTGTGTCCAAACTTTTGGTCTGTACTGTACATCCTATGGGAACATACCCTAATAATAGAAAATTCTCCATATAACTTCCCAGACACGCTGACAACAAATATAAGCCCATACAGTTCTGAAAGTTTGTTTAGAGGAAGAATGAGGCCTTGGTTTGAGTAGTTCTTAAAAGGGTTGTCTCACAAAGACCGTTATAGACATCATAGAAGGTGCCACTATGCACAGGATCCCCTTCTATGGCCCAGAATTAAAAGCCACTTTTCACAAGCAGTTCCCATTCTAGTGGAAGAGAGAATGCCCTCCAGTTAATACTACATATGAGATTGGCAGGCATTGTGATCTTGCCAGAATCAGTCACCTTCTGTCTGGCTTTTGACATTAAAATCCCTGCTTATTTCCCTTGCAGAAGGCATCTGGCTAGCTACAGTGCAATGCTAAGGCGATGCCTCTCCTGAAAAGCTAGGCAGCTATTTCTAATTTCCCTATCAACATAGCCTTATGAGGGCTTACTAAGGCTGCATTCACATGTTCCAGCCATGGTGTGTTTTCCATGCTGGAATTGCGGCAATGCTGCACCTTTTTCAAAGATCTTGGAAAAAATTACCGTATTTTTCGAACCACAAGAAGCACTTTTTTTCCCAATATTTGGGAGGAAAATGGGGGGTGCGTCTTATGGTTCGAACGTTACCTGCGTTGGTGGTGAAGTGGGATTGCAGGGCCCTCCAGGAACGTGGTGGTGGTAGCGGCGGTGGCGTCAGCGGCAGCAGAGGTGAGGCAGAGTGGCTGGGGTCGGCATCTGTGCCTTGCCAGTACTGGGGCTGGGGCCGGGCTGTGAGCGGCGTCGGGCGGCAAAGCAGTGCAGCCTGCGCAGGTTTCCGGTGTGCGCGGCCATCTTCCTATGGCAATGATCTACAGGTAAATAGCCGCCCGAGGCGGCTCATGTGCGGACTGGTAGCTCCGGCGGCCATTTTCCTGTAGATCACAGCTCTAGGAAGATGGCCACGCACACCGGAAACCTGCACAGGCTGCACTGCTTCGCCGCCCGACGCCGCTCACAGCCCGGCACTGACCGCAGCCCGGTACAGGCCCCAGCCCGAGGCCCCGGCCTCAGCCCGGTACAGGCCCCGGCCAGAAGCCCCGGCCCCAGCCCCAGCCAGAGGCCTCGGCCCCTGGCCCCAGCCACAGGCCTCGGCCCCAGCCAGAGGCCTCGGCCCCCGGCCCCAGCCAGAGGCCTCGGCCCCCGGCCCCAGCCAGAGGCCTCGGTCCCGGCCCCAGCCAGAGGCCTCGGTCCCGGCCCCAGCCAGAGGCCTCGGTCCCGGCCCCAGCCCCAGCCAGAGGCCTCGGTCCCGGCCACAGCCCCAGCCAGAGGCCTCAGTCCCGGCCCCAGCCCCAGCCCCAGCCAGAGGCCTCGGCCCCGGCCCCAGCCAGAGGCCTCGGTCCCGGCCACAGCCCCAGCCAGAGGCCTCAGTCCCGGCCCCAGCCAGAGGCCTCGGCCCCGGCCCCAGCCCCAGCCAGAGGCCTCGGCCCCGGCCCCAGCCAGAGGCCTCGGCCCCGGCCCCAGCCAGAGGCCTCGGCCCCAGCCCCAGCCAGAGGCCCCGGCCCCAGCCAGAGGCCTCGGCCCCGGCCTCAGCCAGAGGCCCCGGCCCCAGCCAGAGGCCTCAGCACAGGAACTCGCCAGGCTAAGGGCCTCAGCCAGACACAGGTCCCGGCCCGGCACAGGTTCCACAGCATCTGACCTCTTCTGCTGCAGCTGCAGACTTCCTGAGGGACCCTGCCTCCTGTGACCTTCGCTCCACTGCCCCCCAGGTAAGATACCGTACCTATTCAGAATATAAGATGGACCCCCATCTTATAAAAAATATTTTTTTTCTATTTTCCACCCCAAAGTTTGGGGTGCGTCTTATAGTCCGAAAACTACGGTATGTGGTTTTACTGCAATTGCGGCAAAAAAACGCACTGAACGCGTGGCTGCAATCAGCGGATCTAAATGATTTTTGTGCTCTAGTGCATTCAGTGTGGCAGAACATTCATCAGACAATTATTAATAACGAGTGTTGAGCGAGCACTAAAATGCTCGGGTGCTCGAAGCTCGGGCCGAGCTCGCCGTGATACTCGGGTGCTCGACCCGAGCAACAAGCCCAATGTTAGTCTATGGGAGACTCGAGCATTTTTGCGGCGGCTCCCCCGGCAGTCTTTTAAAAGCCTAACAAGTGCCCAAAGCGATAGTGACAGTGCTCAAATGACATGGGGACAGCATGGGGATCGCCCCAGGAAGCATTTCTGACCCCCAGGTCACTGCTGTCAACAACGTGGTCAGAGGTATTAAGCCACTTTTACAGGCTCAAAATAAAACGTTCAAAAACTAAAGTGAAAGTGCTTTCCTGTGAAATATGTTAAGGATAGTGTTGAGCGATACCTTCCGATATCAGGAAATATCGTATCGGATTGGATCGGACCGATACCCAAAAAGTATCGGATATCGCCGATTCCGATACCGGAAACCAATGCAAGTCAATGGGACACAAATATCGGAATGAAAATAAACCCTTTCTTTCCTGGTAGGTTAATTCTAGATGAAGGAAAACAACTAAGAATAATGTAGAATGTATTACGCGAAAAGCCGGCAATTCAGCAGCGGCATACACCGGTACCCGACAATTTACAACAGAAAGAATAGAGCTTCACACATAGATTAGATAGATAGAAACATGTCAGTCACATATATATGAAGTACAGTGACAGTGTTGCTTACTGTACTTGTCATTTAGTGTAAAGGATTTATTTAAAAAAATAATAGTGTTTTCATGCACCGTCTCTTTAAAAAAGCCAGTCGGCAATTCAGCTGCGGTACCCGACAATTTATAACAGACAGAATAGAGCTTCACACATAGATTAGATAGAAACATGTCAGTCACATATATATGAAGTACAGTGACAGTGTTGCTTACTGTACTTGTCATTTAGTGTAAAGGATTTATTTAAAAAAATAATAGTGTTTTCATGCACCGTCTCTTTAAAAAAGCCAGTCGGCAATTCAGCTGCGGTACCCGACAATTTATAACAGACAGAATAGAGCTTCACACATAGATTAGATAGAAACATGTCAGTCACATATATATGAAGTACAGTGACAGTGTTGCTTACTGTACTTGTCATTTAGTGTAAAGGATTTATTTAAAAATATAATAGTGTTTTCATGCACCGTCTCTTTAAAAAAGCCGGCCGGCAATTCAGCATCTGTACCCGACAATTTAGAATAGAAGGAATAGAGAATCACACATAGATTATATAGATAGAAACATGTCAGTCACATATATATGAAGTACAGTGACAGTGTTGATTACTGTACTTGTCATTTAGTGTTAAAATAAAGGATTTATTCAAAAAAAAATTGGCGGGGGTTCCCCTTAATTTTAGTCTCTAGCGGAGGTTAAGCAGACGGCTAGGGCAGATGTTTGAAGCCTGGGAAGGGGGTAATACCCACGGAGCTTCCCAGGCTACTAATATCAGCCCCCAGCGGAATACCTAGCCTTTACTAGCTATTAAAATGGGGGACCCCCCTCAAAAAAATGACGTGGGGTCCCCCCTAATTTAATAGCTAGCAAAGGCTAGGCAGACAGCTGGGGGCTGATATTAATAGCCCAGGAAGGGTGCCATGAATATTGGCCCCCTCCCAGGCTAGAAACACCAGCCGTCAGCCGCCCCAGAAATGGCGCATCCATAGGATGCGCCAATTCTGGCACTTAGCCTCGCTCTTCCCACTGCCCTGTAGCGGTGGCAGTGGGGTAATAGGGCTGGGGTTGATGTCACCTTATAATGCCAGCTGACATCAAGCCCAGGTTAGTAATGGAGAGGCGTCTATAAGACACCCCCATTACTAACCCCATAGTGAAAGTTAAAAAAACACAAACACCCAGAATAAAGTCCTTTAATTGAAATAAACACACAATTCTTTATTGTTCTAAATTAAACTATACTTACCATCACGCCCATTCCAGCTGAAGCCAACGATCTCCTGCAATAAAAGAAAAATAATAAACCAACCTCATCCTTACCTTTCCATGGTTCCCACGACAGCTTCAGCTCTGCTACATCGAGATGACAGGCTGGACCGCAGCAGAACGCTGCCATCCAGCTTCCATGCCGCAGACACTGAGAAGAGCAGGCATGCTTGCGCTCCTCAGTGTCTCTCTGTGACGGCATAAAGATGAGCCGAGGTCATGTCCAATGAACTCGGCTCACCTCATGCACGTCACTGACAGCGTGGGAAAATTCTCCTGCACTCAGCGCTTCAGCGTGAGAATTTTCCCACCCTGTCAGTGACGTGCATGAGGTGAGCTGAGTTCATTGGACATGAACTCGTCTCATCTTTATGCCGTCACAGCCAGACACTGCAGAGCGCAAGCATGCCTGCGCTTCTCAGTGTCTGCGGGATGACAGGCTGGATGGCAGCGTTCTGCTGCGGTCCAGCCTGTCATCTCGATGTAGCAGAGCTGAAGCTGTCGTGGGAACCATGGAAAGGTAAGGATGAGGTTGCTTTATTATTTTTCTTTTATTGCAGGAGATCGTTGGCTTCAGCTGGAATGGGCGTGATGGTAAGTATAGTTTAATTTAGAACAATAAAGAATTGTGTGTTTATTTCAATTAAAGGACTTTTTTCTGGGTGTTGTGTTTTTTTTAAATACTTTACTAGAAATTCATGGTGGTCATGTCTAATATTGGCGTGACCCCATGAATTTCGGGCTTAGGGCCAGCTGATAATGCCAAGCTGGCCTTAACCCCTTTATTACCCAGTGAGCCACCGCACCAGGGCCCTGGATGAGTTGGGTACAGCGCCAGAAGATGGCGCTTCTATGAACGCGCCATTTTCCGGGGTGGCTGCGGACTGCAATTTGCACCGGGGGGGGGGGCAGAAAGCTTGGGCCTCCCTGCGCTGCAGATTCCATCCCCCAGCTGTCTAGTTGTACCTGGCTGGACACAAAAATAGGGCGAAGCCCCACGTATTTTTTTTTTTAATTATTTCATGAAATTCATGAAATAATTAAGAAAAAAAGGGCTTCCCTATATTGTTGTGTCCGGCCAGGTACAAATAGGCAGCTGGTGGTTGGGCGCAGCCCGTTCCTGCCTGCTGTACCTGGCTGGACACAAATATAGTGTGAAGCCCCAAGTCAATTTTTTTTTAATTATTTCAGGAAATTCATGAAATAATTAAAAAAAAATTGATGTGGGGCTTCGCACTATATTTGTGTCCAGCCAGGTACAGCAGGCAGGAACGGGCTGCGCCCAACCACCAGCTGCTTATTTGTACCTGGCCAGACACAACAATATAGGGAAGCCCTTTTTTACTTTATTATTTCATGAATTTCATGAAATAATTAAAAAAAAAAAAATACGTGGGGCTTCTCCCTATTTGTGTGTCCAGCCAGGTACAACTAGGCAGCTGGGGGATGGAATCTGCAGCGCAGGGAGGCCCAAGCTTTCTGCCCCCCCCCCCGGTGCAAATTGCAGTCCGCAGCCACCCCGGAAAATGGCGCGTTCATAGAAGCTGGATGCTGTACCTGGCTGGCATACAAAAATATGGCAAGCCCACGTCAAAATTTTTGGGACAAATTAATTAAAAAATAAATAATAATTTAGGGACTGCATCTTTATTAACTCCTGAAATGTCATTTAGTGTTAAAATAAAGGATTTATTTAAAAAAAAAATTGGCGTGGGGATCCCCGTAATTTTAGTCTCTAGCGGAGGTTAAGCAGACAGCTGGGGCAGATGTTTGAAGCCTGGGAAGTGGGTAATACCCACGGAGCTTCCCAGACTACTAATATGAGCCCCCAGCTGAATACCTAGCCTTTACTAGCTATTAAAATGGGGGACCCCCCCAAAAAAATGACGTGGGGTACCCCCTATTTAATTGCTAGCAAAGGCTAGGCAGACAGCTGGGGGCTGATATTAATAGCCCAGGAAGGGTGCTATGAATATTGGCCCCCTCCCAGGCTAGAAACACCAGCCGTCAGCCGCCCCAGAAATGGCGCATCCATAGGATGCGCCAACTCCGGCACTTAGCCTCGCTCTTCCACGCTGCCCTGGTGCGGTGGCAGGGGGTAATAGGGTTGGGGTTCATGTCAGCGCCAGCTGCTATGAAGCCCTGGTTAGTAATGGTGGGCGTCTATAAGACACCCCCATTACTAACCTACAAAGTGTTAAAAAGAAAAAACACACACTACACCCAGAAAAAAATAATTTATTTGAAATAAAACACACAATTTTATTTAATTCTTAGTTTACTAAAAAAAAATAGTTACCTGTCCACGTTCCTGCGCTGATCTCCCATGCACAGCTGTCACATCTGGAGATGGTGACAGCTGTGCATGGCTGCTGTAAGCTCACACTGCCGGGAACACGTCCGCTCCCGGCAGCGGGAGCCCCTGACTGAGGTCACCGGAGTGCATTCAGGCAGCGCAGCTCCGGAGACCTCCTTTACGGCACTGCTGTACCGTGGGAATTTCTCACGATACAGCAGGGCCGTAAAGGAGCTAACCGGAGCAGCGCTGCCTGAACTCCGGCGAACCCTTACGGCCCCATCATTCTAGCGGCGGCAGCGGTTCAGAGCGGTCACATTCTATGTGGCTGCTCTAAACTGGAGATCTTCGTGGGACACTCGTGGACTACTACGGAGGGGTAAGGATAAGGTTGTGGTTTATTATTTTATATTTTATTACAGGAGATCGATGGCTTCGGGGAATTAGGTGTCTAGGTGAGTATAGGTGTAGTTTTTTATTTTTTACTTTATTTTAGGTGGCGATCGGCGGGGACAGGTAATGTATGAACTAATTTATTGTAGGCAACCACTGGCCACCAATGACATGTATTTAAAATTTATTGGGGACACAGTAGGGCAATTTATATAGCAGGATCAGGCTGATGGGAACTACTGCTCCCATCGAGCTGATCCTGCTGGCACGAGTGGACCGGGGACAGACATAGGCCGATGGGAGTAGTAGTGTCACATCGGCCTATGTCTGCCTGCACGCACACACCCGCAGACATCGCACAGACACCGCACACACTCGCAGACATCGCACACACCCGCACACATCCCACAGACACCGCACACACTCGCAGACATCGCACAGACACCGCACACACTCGCAGACATCGCACACACCCGCAGACATCGCACAGACACCGCACACACTCGCAGACATCGCACAGACACCGCACACACCCGCAGACACCGCACACACTCGCAGACACACGCACAGACACCCACACACACCAATCATGACGGGCTGATCGTCTGGGAGGTGACGCTGTGCGGCCAGCCAATCACTGTAATGCCCACAACCAACATGGCTGCGGCATTACAGTGACTGGCTGGCAATCCCTGCATGTTCATTGGCTCTGTAAAGAGCACCAAACATGCAGGGCGGAGACCCGAACTTCCGCCCGAGTAACCCGGAAATGCTCGGTGCTCGCCGAACATCCCGAGTAGCGTGATGCTCGGGCGAGTACCGAGCAGTGTCGAGCATGTTCGCTCAACACTATTAATAACCTCATTTATAGCAGCCAAGGATTTCTGCGTGTGGTGCTCATACTCAATACTTAATAAATCGAGTTATTTGAAAATGTTGTTTCCATTTGCATATCCGTAACATGTTTACCTATCCTGTGATTTCTATAATTACACTTATCCTTTTTGGTGTTGCAATTTCAATGTGTAGGAGTACACTTCATTATACAAATTGTTATATAGATATATAAATATATATATATAATATAAATTTACAGTTATTAATCTTGTCTTCTATAATTTGTTTTATTTAGATTTCTTTGATTTATGTTTTTTGAATCATCAATGATATATACTTTTCCATGCCTTATTGAATATTTAGTAGACACTGCCATCTTGTGGTCATTTTCAGAACATTATACTATGCCTATGTATTAGAGCTCTATATTATTATTTTTTCCCATATAGATCTTACTTACGGTATATGTTACCAGCTGTACTTTTGTTGGATAGTTTCTGATCAGTCGTTCATAAGCTAAGCCTTCCTTTCTTTTTGAGACTAAGGCCTTTTTTGCTGCTTCTTTTTTCTTACGATTATCTACTGTATATACCGTATTTTTTGGACCATAAGACGTACTTTTTTCCCCCCAAACATGGGAGGAAAATGGGGGGGGGTGCATCTTATGGTCCGAACGTAGACAGTTACGTACCTGATAGTTGAGCTAGTAGTGGAACCCGGCGGTGGAGGCAGCAGAAGAGGTGAGATGCTGTGGGCCGGTGTCTGGCTGCGTGGCCATCTTTCTGAAGCTGTGATCTACAGGAAAATGTCCCCCCGAGCCGGCACATGCGCAGACTTGTAGCTCGGGCGGCCATTTTCCTGTAGATCACAGCTTCAGGAAGATGGCTGCGCACACCGGAAAGCTGCACCTGCAGCTCTGCATCGCCAGCCCCTACCCGCAGCTCTGCCACGCCGCTCACCGGCCCGCAGTTCTGCCACGCCGCTCACCCGCCCCAGCCCGCAGCTCTGTCACGACGCTCACCGGCCCCAGCCCGCAGCTCTGTCACGCTGCTCACCAGCCCCGGGCCTCAGCCAGACCCCGGTCCTCAGCCAGGCACCGGCCCCCCAGCCATGCACCAGGCCCCCAGCCAGGCACCGGGCCCTCAGCCAGCTCAACTCTTCTGCTGCAGCTGCCAGGTTCCTGAGGGAGGGAACGGAGGGCCCGGCAATCCTGCTCCACCACCACTGCAACTCCCTGCTGCTGGAGCGCCGCCTTCCTGAAGGACCCTGTCTCATGTGACCCTCACTCCACCGCCCCCCAGGTAAGATACCGTACCTATTCAGACTATAAGACGGACCCCCATCTTATAAAAAATATTTTTTTTCCTATATTCCAACTCAAAATTTGGGGTGCGTCTTATGGTCCAGTGCATCTTATAGTCCGAAAAATATGGTACATGCAGCTATTTTGAATTAATTCATGTGGGAGTGCTTGTTTTCAAAGAACTCCCACATGATAATTTCCCAGATGAGTCTTATGTACTATAAAAAATTCCCCAGGCCATTTACACCTATAAATATTAGGCTTCAGTCAGACATCCGTGTATCGTGGCCTGAATACGGACTGCAATGCACGGACTAGCCACAGGTCTGCTGACTCAAACGTGACAGGCCCATATGTGCTGAATTTGGCCTTTTTGATCAGGGAAACCAAGAGCCAATATTCAACTGACCACATTTCTAAAGAATATTTCCAAATAAAGTACTATTTTGTTCTATATTGTACTATAAAGTACTAAACTTTTTGACGGAGGAAAAATAGATTGGCACAAATTAAGGCCTATGGATTCAGGAAGCTGGACACTGACCCACAGGTTTGGAGCCATGGTTTAAGGGTTTGTGCACATCACATCTTTTTCAGGTGGGTCTGCCTGAAGAAGCGCTCAATAAATTCTGAAAAGAATGAACCTATGCAGAGCAATGTAAAAATAACTTGCTTTACATATTTTCAGGCTTTTGAGCTTCATTTTACAGCTTCATATTTGTAAAGACTTGAAGAGGTTAAAAGAAGTGATCTGACCGTTCAAGCAGCTTCTGCTATTTTGTACATAGAAATAATAATGAAAAAAAAATGCCAGTAAAGCCCCCAAAAAACAGATAAGAACACGCCAAAAAAAAAAACACATTTCAGGAGAATCATTGCCAGCCCTTTTCTGAATTGTCTTCTTAAAAAACTCTGAGTGTTCACCAGCATCTAAATTACATTGTGTGCACAAACTGTTATAGAAAATGTTGAAATTGATCACTACTTGTAGTCCGGCCTGCCATTATTAAATGCAGATACTTGGTTGTGTTACCTTATGGGGAAAGCCACTCATCAGAACACTGTTTCTAGCGAGCTCACACATGTCACAAGAGCTGAGCTTCCACACTTGAGTTGCAATGCTGTATTCTTCCATTAAAGGCTCCTAAACAAACAGACTACAAATTAGAAAATATTTATATAAAAACAATATAAATAAGGCTTTTAGTTTTCTTCCAGCTGTTTCTCTAAAATTCTGTTGTTTTTTTTTAATAGGCATTTTTTGGGGGTGTTTTTATTCAGAAATAGACCACAGTTCATCATGGCTGGAGTTTTGCTCACCAGTTGTGATGGACAGTGCGCTTGCCTACCATGTGCCATCACAAAAATTGTATCCCAGTCAGACTTTTGTGGCACATCCTATGCTACATTTATGGCATAAATGTGATGATTTGCATGGAGCTTGGCCACACCTCTCCCAGATAAGCCCCACCCACTTTCCAGAAATTAGACAAGAGTTGGCCTGGACTGGCATAACTATGCCAAGTCACAAAAATTTTTGCACAATTGGTAAAAAATAGATTAATGAATCAGGAGCATAGGCCTTCATGTGGTTTTCTCATCCTATAGAGAAGCGTATAGGAAAACACCTGAAATAAATGTAGACTGTGAGCTCTCGCGGGCAGGGTCCTCGCTCCTCCTGTACCAGTCGCCGACTTGTATTGTTCAAAATTTATTGTAATTGTTTGTGCTATGTATCACATGTAAAGCGAAAATCGTTTGATTTTCATAAAAACAAACAAACAGACTTTTAGGCTTGACTAGGCGAGTTTCATCCAAAATATGGATGATTGGTTCAAGCTGTTATTTTTATATGTGGGTATTTGTTCCATGTAAAAAAAAAATGAATTTAATAACATTGATCCTAGTTCTGTCCATATGATGGCAGATATTTCCCACAGACAGCACTAGGACTGCTGTGAGAAGACATCAGCGTACACACCGGAGTACTTTTAGTGTTTCACGACTAACTTACAGCTGACATCTAGCTGCAACAGGAAAAATAGCAGAAATAAAATGATATGAGACCATGGGAAGTCCTCCTAGGATACCTTTGTGAAATGAAATTGCAGAGGATCATCTGTGGACAGTGATACCATAAGGCCACGTGACAGAAAATCAGGGAGTGGATTCCGGTGATAGCTTAGGAAAAGACTATTATTGCTCAGTGGAGACATGGCGATGCCAATTTGTGCCAGGTAGTAGAGATACTGCAACACTGGAGCCTGAAATACCATGAAAAAGGGGTAACAATTATTGAAGAAAAACATTGAAAGAAATATTATTAGTGAGCAGTTTTTAATCTGTAAGGCTGTTTGCACACAGTGAGTTTTTGACACTGCTTATCTTCTTTTTTGTCAACAACGCAGCGTTTTACAGTTCCAGCAGAGTGGATGGGATTCATAGAAATCTCATGTCCACTCTGCTTCTTTTTATCACAGCATAAACTGACCTGCGGTGCGTAATTCAGATCCACAATGTCAATTTCTCTTGAGTTTTATGTGCAGATTTTCCTCATAGACTCGGATTACATGTGGAAAATCTGCAGATAAAGAACGCACATGCGTTTTTAGTACGTATCCATGGTGGAAACGCATCAAAAATGCATGTAATCCGCACCTGACTATATCAATCAAGTTTTATCAAAGCCAAATGCCAGGAAGTATCACAAACAAAGCAGCTTTCATTTATAACATGACGTAACACGAGACAAAAAACACAATAAAAACACACTCAAAAACGCAAGTCAACTAATTTTCATAATATGTGCAGAAATGGAGCAGAAAATCCACAACATCAAAAACGGATTGTGGGAACGTAGCCTAAGGGCGCAGTCAGACGGCCGTATAACACGGACAGCGATCGCATCGGACTGGCTGTCGGCTCTCCTGACCAGAGCGTGACAGTTGCATAGAAATACAGGCTGTCACGTTCCTCTGGCTGCGCCCTAACACTTACACTTAAGTTTAGTGAATAAATCACTATGGCCTCGATTCATCAAGATTGGCATTTTGCACTCCCTTAATGAAATAAGTGTGAGCTGGAGCAAGAAGTTCCAAACTAATTAAGAGTCCCATTAAAGTTTTAATCTTCTTAATATATTGCAATCATCATATTATATAGTGCTGTGTACTTACAGTTGCTCATTTTGCCTTTATACCCAGTATATTCTTCTCTTTACTCTGCTCTATGTAGAAACAGGAAGTCAGACCCCGGTCCTCAGCCAGGCACCGGCCCCCCAGCCATGCACCAGGCCCCCAGCCAGGCACCGGCACCCCAGCCATGCACCAGGCCCCCAGCCAGGCACCGGGCCCTCAGCCAGCTCAACTCTTCTGCTGCAGCTGCCAGGTTCCTGAGGGAGGAATCCCTGCATTTATCATTTCCCTCTTCAACTCCTGACCAAGCTGCTCCCTCCTCCCCCTGCCTGGGACTTTTGTAGTGACTCAGCTTAGAAGGATTCAGCTAGTAAGTTTTTAATCAAGAGATGTCAGACGTAATGGAAAAGAGAAGAATTACAGCTCAAGAATCCCTGTATTTCGCACCATCCATCTTCCCCTCAACTCCGACCATTTTCCCTGTCTCTGCTATCAAAAAACATCCCCGCAGAATGATGCTGCCATCACCATGTTTCACTGTGAGGATGGTGTTGTTGGGGTGATGAGCTGTGTTGGTTTGGCGCCAGACATAGCATCTACCTTGGTGGCCAAAAAGTTGAATTTTGGTCTCATCTGACCACAGCACCTTCCTCCATACATTTGGGGAGTCTCCCACATGTCTTTTGGCAAACTCAAAACGAGCCTTACAATTTTTGTGTGTAAGTAAAGGCTTTTTTCTGCCCACTCGTCCATAAAAGCCACCTCTATGGAGTGTACGGCTTATTGTGGTGGTATGGACAGATACTCCAGTCTCCACTTGGGAACTCTGCAGCTCCTTCAGTGTTACCTTTGGTCTCTGTGCTGCCTCTTTGATGAATGCCCTACTTGCCAGGGCTGAACATTTTGGTGGGTGGTCCTTTCTTGGCAGGTTTGTTGTGGTACCATGTTATTTCCATTTGATGATAATGGATTTGTTGGTGCTTCATGGGATCATCAGAGATTGGGATATTTTTTATAACCCAACCCTGACTTGTACTTCCCAACCACTTTGTCCCTGATTTGTTTGGAGATTTCCTTGGTCTTCATGGTGTTGTTTGGCTAGTTGTGCCTCTTGCTTAGTAGTGTTGCAACCTCTGTGGCCTTTCAGAAAAGGTGTGTGTATACTGACAAACCATGTGACACTTAGATTGCACACAGGTGGACTTCATTTCACTAAACATGTGACTTATCAAGGTAATTGCTTGCACCAGAAATTATTAGGGGCTTCATTGCAAAAGGGGTGAATACATATGCCCATGCCAATTTTTAGTTATTTGATTCCATAAATTTAATATATGCCTATATTTTTCTTACTTCACTAACTTAGACTATTTAGTGCTGATGCATCACACACAAAACGGATTACAAAAACGTTTATTTAAACACAGGTTGTAATGTAACAATATAGGTAAAAAGCCAAGGTGGGTGAATACTTTCGCAAGTCACTGCAGACAAGAAAAACGAGCAATTGTAAGTACACAGTGCTATATAATATGATTTCAATATATTAAGAGGATAAAAACTTTGATTGGAGAGCTTCTTTAATGAAACTGGTACGTCTTAACTGCCACGTGCCACAAAAAAAATTGTATGTCAGTCAAAGACTGGCATATATTACTGATGTAATGTACACCACTCTTGTGGCATAAGTGATAGTAAATTTGTTTGGCACGGTCGGCTATGTCCCCTCCTGGAAGAGCTGAACACTCTTCAAAAAGTTGCGGAGCTTGCCTCAACTTGTGTAAACTATACGTTTCAGGAAGTTTTACCCCAGAAAATTAGCAGACACTATTCGTTGATGCGGCCCCTAAGGCTGTGTGCCCACAATGAATTTTTGACACTGTGCATTTCTGATGCGTCAAAAACGCGGTGTCTTACAGTTCCATCAAAGTGGATGGGATTTATAGAAATCTCATGTCCACTGTGCTTTTTTTTTTTTTTTTTTTACTCAACGTAAAATGGCCAGCAGTACGTGTTTCAAATCCGTAACATATCAATTTCTCTTACGGGTTCACTGAGTTTTATGTGCACATTCGTCTCTAGTGCGTTTTCTCTGCGGAAATGCACTAAAAACGTATGTAATCCGCATATGACTACATCAATAAAGTTTTTTCAAAGCCAAATACCAGAAAGTATTAAAAACAAAGCAGCTTTATTTAAAGCATGACCTACCAAAAAGAGACAAAAACGGCAGTGCCAAAAACACATGTAAAAAACACACTCAAAAACGCAATGAAAAAATGCAAGTAACCTAATTTACATAATAGCTGCAGAAATTCTACAACATCAAAGCTCACCAGAAGCTCATCATGTGAACAGAGCCTAAGGGTATGTGCAGACTATCCGGAGCCCGCTGCTGCCCCGAGGCTGCGGAGAAGCCGCCTCCGCCTTCCGCTCATTATGTGCCGGCCTCTTTTTTTTTTTTTCCTCACATGCAGACTTTCCCCATAGAGATTAGGTCTATGGGGAAAGCCCACATGCGGACCCGCCGGAGAAATTGACATGCTGCGGTCTGGAAAGACGCGCTGCACGTCAGTTTCCGCGGGTGATCCACAGACGCATAGTGGACATGGGATTTGTATAAATCCCATCCACTATGCTGTAACATCTGGCAGCTGCGGATTGCACCCAGCGCACTTGCGCTGCGTCCAATCCGCAGTGAACACTGATCGTGTGCACATACCCTAAGTGTATGTGCCCACGTTCCGGACGTAGCAGCTCTTTGGACACAGCATATTTTTGCTGCGTCCAAAACGCTGAGTTCTATTCAATGCAGTTAAATCCGCATGTGTTCACTGAATCATTTTAGAGTGTCAGTAACTCAATTATGGTTTATCCCCATTCATTTTTTACTAGCTTGAAGGGAACTGAAGAAGTTTTACTGCTCTTGGCAATGACTATTTTGGCCACTATTAAAATACTGTCACTTCTTTGGATTTCATAGAGTTGTCCGGAATAGGTGCATTTAGTAAAGCCTGTGATAGGATAGCTCATCTAGGTCCAGTGGGAATTTCTTTTAAGTTATACATATCAGATCACTGCATAGTGGCAAATACTACCACTCTCCACCTCTCTCTTGCTGTAAGAGAAACATCTCTTCTACTCTGAGCCAGTGCACTTCTTCCTACCTCTTTCACTATGCCTGCTCAGGCCCTGCACAATTATAAAAGCAGGTGTCCATAATAAGATATGTCTCTGTAGCTTATATGAATAGAAAATTCAGTGCATAATTTTGGCCAATCCTGTAAATTTTGGAGGGGTCTGCCAACAATCTAGAGATACTGCCAAATAGTCCCCCGATGTTGGAAACAAGGTCTTACAGGATGTAATGGAAGCAGCACTAGTGGTGTGTGACATCTCTATTGAAATAACACAGCAATCACAGATATAAAAATTACATTAATGGTGCGTGATTGCATGTGATTGACAGCTATTCAATGTCTATGAAGCCTAAAAAAGCGTAAAGCAAAGACAACTCCAACGACAACTAGTAGGAGGAAAAGTCAGGAATGATACACTTTTCAGAATTCAGGTTATATCAACCATATAAACGACTTTGTAGCATCACCTTGCGCAGCAGAAGTCCATGTGAGATGTTCTGTGACAGCATGAATCCAGAAACAAGATGGTGAATAGGTCCGGCTTCTCCACAGTGAGGGCGCAAAACAAAAGTATGAAGCCCACGCTGCCTGAGAGCAGAAGGAATAAAAGACATAGGAAAGCACATTACAATTGTCCCATTGTCCCTCACCTCTAATACTGTTATTATCTCTGTTAATGTTTGGTGTCAGGCGACCTCCCTTTCAATGAGAAACATTAAAAATCTCAAATTAGCTTTCAATGAGGATTACATCTATTCAACCGCATCTCTATATATTAACAGAGTGCAAGTAGAAACCAATTATGTTTATACATAAAAATGTCAATGGGACACAGGATGTACAGGAAATGGGTGGAGAAAAGATGCTCCAAGTATGTTGGTAGAGTTGGAAGACATAGCTGTCTGACAGTTATGTTGTGTATGGCCAGCTCTAGATGTCAACTGGCAGAATGCTAATTACAATGAATAATGTCATCTTACTACTAGGACATAATAGGAAACACATACATAAGAGCACTAATAAATTTGCCACATGCAGCTATTACCTGTTTTCCATTCAACTACAACTAAAGCAAACTTAAATTAACAGTAATTTCCATCACAAAAGTATATTAAACTACGATGTTATGACCCCTGTACTCCCGCAGACATTACTGTGTCATAATGAAATATGTTGTGGGGAGGGGGGATTTGTTTCATGTTTTAATACAAAGCTATGCAAATATATAAAACTAAAAGTATTATACAAGCGATACCTTAATACAGGGGTAGAGAACCTTTTTTTTTTTGCTGAGGGCCATTTGGATATTTATACCATCCTTCGGGGTCCGTACAAAATTATCAACTTGAAATTTATCCTGCTATATTTGGTCAAACATTTCATTAACTCACCCCTAATGTGATGGCTGGAACTGCTTTTCTTATGTGCAATGATGTTAGGGAGCATTGATGATGTTGCTACTCGCAACTGCTTTTCCAGATTTGCATCGGTCTGGAGCACAGTCAACTTTTTGCAATGAATTCTGAAAAGAAGTCGCCGCAGTAAGTTCTGCACACAGATGTATATTACACGGCAGGTCCCCTCACAATAAGAAATTCATCACTGCTCATAACATTTCTAGAACTCAAGCAGTGGGGGTCTGCACTATATACATCACATAGGGGACACAAAGACTGCAATATATATTATATATACATACATACATACATATATATATATACAGTACAGACCAAAAGTTTGGACACACCTTCTCATTTAAAGATTTTTCTGTATTTTCTTGTCTATGAAAATTGTACATTCACACTGAAGGCATCAAAACTATGAATTAACACATGTGGAATTATATAGTTAACAAAAAAGTGTGAAACAACTGAAAATATGTCTTATATTCTAGGTTCTTCAAAGTAGCCACCTTTTGCTTTGATGACTGCTTTGCACACTCTTGGCATTCTCTTGATGAGCTTCAAGAGGTAGTCACCAGAAATGGTCTTCCAACAATCTTGAAGGAGTTCCCAGAGATGCTTAGCACTTGTTGGCCCTTTTGCCTTCACTCTGCGGTCCAGCTCACCCCAAACCATCTCGACTGGGTTCAGGTCTGGTGACTGTGGAGGCCAGGTCATCTGGCGTAGCACCCCATCACTCTCCTTCTTGGTCAAATAGCCCTTACACAGCCTGGAGGTGTGTTTGGGGTCATTGTCCTGTTGAAAAATAAATGATGGTCCAACTAAATGCAAACCGGATGGAATAGCATGCCGCTGCAAGATGCTGTGGTAGCCATGCTGGTTCAGTATGCCTTCAATTTTGAATAAATCCCCAACAGTGTCACCAGCAAAGCCCCCCCACACCATTACACCTCCTCCTCCATACTTCACGGTGGGAACCAGGCATACAGAGTCCATCCATTCACCTTTTCTGCGTCGCACAAAGACACGGTGGTTGGAACCAAAGATCTCAAATTTGGACTCATCAGGCCAACGCACAGATTTCCACTGGTCTAATATCCATTCCTTGTGTTCTTTAGCCCAAACAAGTCTCTTCTGCTTGTTGCCTGTCCTTAGCAGTGGTTTCCATCAGCTATTTTACCATGAAGGCCTGCTGCACAAAGTCTCCTCTTAACAGTTGTTGAAGAGATGTGTCTGCTGCTAGAGCTCTGTGTGGCATTGATCTGGCCTCTAATCTGAGCTGCTGTTAACCTGCGATTTCTGAGGCTGGTGACTCGGATAAACTTATCCTCAGAAGCAGAGGTGACTCTTGGTCTTCCTTTCCTGGGGCAGTCCTCATGGGAGCCAGTTTCTTTGTAGCGCTTGATGGTTTTTGCAACTGCACTTGGGGACACTTTCAAAGTTTGCCCAATTTTTCGGACTGACTGACCTTCATTTCTTAAAGTAATGATGGCTACTCGTTTTTCTTTAATTAGCTGCTTTTTTCTTGCCATAATACAAATTCTAACAGTCTATTCAGTAGGACTATCAGCTGTGTATCCACCAGACTTCTGCACAACAGAACTGATGGTCCCAACCCCATTTATAAGGCAAGAAATCCCACTTATTAAACCTGACAGGGCACACCTGTGAAGTGAAAACCATTTCCGGTGACTACCTCTTGAAGCTCATCAAGAGAATGCCAAGAGTGTGCAAAGCAGTCATAAAAGCAAAAGGTGGCTACTTTGAAGAACCTAGAATATAAGACATATTTTCAGTTGTTTCACACTTTTTTGTTAAGTATATAATTCCACATGTGTTAATTCATAGTTTTGATGCCTTCAGTGTGAGTGTACAATTTTCAAAGTCATGAAAATACAGAAACGTCTTTAAATGAGGTGTGTCCAAACTTTTGGTCTGTACTGTATATAACACTAATATATAGTCTATGCCTATGTGATCTGTGTGTGGGTGCAGGTTCTCAAGTGTATTTCTAAGATACAGTGCCACATTGCTCTCCCCTGACTACTGCTTGTAAGAGATGACAGAAGGACCTTATAGACAGGAGGCACATAAAACAGGCTGAAGCTGAGATTGCCAGGTATTGGGATAGTCATGGAGAATGATGGGACTCTGGATCCTCTGCAAAACCAGAAGCATCATAGGAAATGTAGGAGGTTTGAGGGACACAAAATGTATACACAGAGGAGCGGGCTGTCACAGACTGTAAATACAGCTCTTGCTGTCTGTCGTTGATAGTCTACTCTCTGCAGATAGCTAATGTGCTGAGCAGTATTTTACCTAATACCGGCCCATTTATTATGGGAGAGTGGTGAGCTCTGTGCAATAATATTTCCATACAATTAATATTTTTAAAAAAAGCAGGTAGAAGGGTGGCCACAATCTGTGTTTTTGCACAGGGGCCATTAGTTGTCTACTCTAAATTATTCTTTAATAATAGCCTGTGCTGAACTATGTAGGCAAATAAAATTGCTGGAATGCATCTTTAACTTTGACACTGTGCACAGGATAGTATCACATTCCTGGTAGGGAGAATACGTAGCCTATTAATAGGAGGATATGTTATTGGAGAGTGGAAAATAGGTATTATCAAAACAAAGTGTATCCCATGTACCTCTCCGTATCCCGTGCAGACTTGTTAAGACCCTCCACTAGGTTGTAAAAATTGCACATACTCCAAGAATCCAAGGCACAGAGTATCTTCCCTCTCCAGGAAAGTTAGCAACGTTTAGGCCATGAACTTTTTCTTGGCTTGACAAAGGCCCTGCGTGGCCGAAGCATTGCTAACTTTCCTGTGTGTACACTGGTGTCAATAAAAATACTTTTGTGGAAGGAAGATACCTAGTGCCTTGGATTCTTGTAGTACGGAAAACAGGTATTAGTTGCAAATATGGCAAACTGACATTACCATACCTGACTAGCTAATGGAGTCCACAATTAAAAATAATTGTTGCTAAAATAAATAAAAAGTTATCATTCAGTAATTACCAAGATGAAAAAGCATCTCATCAATACAGAAAATACTTTCCCACACCACCCAATCACATTGATTATATTTGCCAGTAACATTATATTTTCCATTTAATTCACAGCAATCTAATACTTGCACTAATAATTATAATACTTTAATATACCTGCGCAGGTGATTGAGGACAGTCATATTGGCAAACATATAGTATAAATAGTAGGAATATGGGGGATTTTCATCCTCCCTCCAGTTCTCTGGCAGTGGACTCTCCATATTAAAAATATGATGTTCTGGTTTAGACTCATCATCCACACTGTCAAATCCATCCACCTAAAAAAGCAAATGAAGGAAACACAACAGTTAAATACAATGAAATATTTTCTACCCCGCTTACCCTGTAAGGCTCTGTTCACAAAATTAGTTTTTGATGTTGCAGATTTTCTTCATCTATTAAGTAAATTAGGTTACTTGTGTTTTTCATTGCGGTTTTTGAGTGTGTTTTTTTACATGCGTTTTAATCAAATTTTTAACTCTGCTTTTTTAGTCTCTTGTTGGTATGTCATGCTTTAGGCTGCATGCCCACTATGCGTTTTTCAAGCGTTTTTGCCGCGGAATTTCCACAGCGAAAACGCTTTAAAAACGCTTGGTAATACGTGCCCCATGGTCCCCATTGATAATCCGCATGTGCTGTGCACATGCTGCGGAAATTTCCGCTGCGGAAAAATCTGCAGCATGTCCATTATTTTTGTGGAAACGCGGCGTAATTGCCGCCATTGACTTGCATTGAAACGCTTCATTTCCGCATCACTACATGTGCACACGCAGATATTAAGCGATTCAATGTGCAGATGGTACCAGAGTCTGGAGAAGAGGAGACTCTCTTCCAGACCCAGGTACCATAGTACCTGTAAAGAAAAAAGGAATGTAAAATAAAAAAAAAACATTATACTCACCTTCTGATGGCCCGTGGTCTTCTCTCCGGTGCGTCCTGGCTCCCCGATGGTGTAAAAGGACCTTCCATGACGTCATTTAGTCATGTGACAGGTCACGCGACCGCTGACGACGGCGGTCGCGTGACCTGTCACATGACTAAATGACGTCATGGAAGGTTCTTTTACAGACACCGGACGCACCGGAGAGAAGGAGACTGGGGGCCATCGAAAGGTGAGTATAATGTTTTTTTTATTATTTTTTACCATTTTTATTCTTTTTTTAACTATTAACTTGGTCACACTATATAAATCCATACCGGATTATATAGTGTGACCAAGCTGTCAAGCACTTTCCAAGTGATGCTAAAATCGCTTGGAAAAGCGCATGATAACCCGCATGCAGAAATGCATGCAAAAACGCTTGATAAACGCTTCTACCTGGCAGGAAAAACGCATGTAAAATCCGCATGAGTTTTTCCTGCCAGGGAGATACAGAAAAAATCAGCAGCATTTCTGCATCGTGGGCACTTAGCCTTAAAAGGAATTTGTCACCAGGTTTTTGCTACCTCATCTGAGAGCAACATAATGTAGAGAAAGACACCCTGATTCCAGCAATGTATCACTTAGATTACTGGTGCAGCAGTTGTGATACAAATAGGCTAAGTTCCCACAATGACTTTTGATGTTGCACACATTAAGTAAATAAAGATTTTGGGTAGTCACCGTAAAATCTGTTTTTCGATAGTCTTCATTGGGAGACAGAGAGAACCATGGGATAGACTGCTGCCATGGGAGGCTGACACTATTACATTCTAAATGACAATTAGCTCCTCTCCAGCAAACTAGACCTCACCAGCTAACCTCAGGCTCCCTCAGTTTAGTGAGAAAGCAGTAGGAGAAACAAAAACATTAAAGCATTTGGAAAAAGAATTCAATTACACCCAAAGAGAAGAAAACAACCTAAAAGCACGCCCACTCAGGCAACTAAGGGTGGGTGCTGTGTCCCTCAATGAAGACTATTGCGAAACAGATTTTACGGAAAGTACCCAAAATCTTTATTTCTCAGTCGCGTCACTGGGGGACACAAAGAACCATGAGACGTCCTAAAGCTGTCCCTGGGAGGGAAAATAATATACTATTACCACCAAACTCTCCACTCTTGCTCAGGCCGAAGACTGAGCAACTGCCGCCTGCAAAATCTTCCTGCCAAGACTTGCATCCACAGAGGCAAAGGTGTAGACCCTGTAAAACTTGGAGAAGGTACAGTGGAGAAAAAAAAGTATTTAGTCAGCCACCAATTGTGCAAATTCTCCCACTTAAAAAGATGAGGTCGGCCTGTAACTGACATAGGTAGACCTCAACTATGAGAGATAAAACGAGAAAACAAGTCCTGAAAATCACATTGTCTGATTTGGAAAGAATTTTTTTTCAAATTTTGGTGGAAAAGAAGTATTTGATCACCTACAAAACTTTATCTCAATACTTTGTTATATATACTCTGTTGGCAATGACAGAGGTCAAACGTTTTCTGTAATTCTTCACAAGGTTGGCGCACACTGTTGCTGGTATGTGGGCCCATTTCTCCATGCAGATCTCCTCTAGAGCAGTGATGTTTTGGGGCTGTCGCTGGGCAACACGGACTTTCAACTCCCTCCAAAGGTTTTCTATAGGGTTTAGATCTGGAGACTGGCTAGGCCACTCCAGGACCTTGAAATGCTTCTTCCGAAGCCACTCCTTCATTGCCCTGGTGGTGTGCTTGGGATCATTGTCATACTGAAAGACCCAGCCACGTTTCATCTTCAATGCTCTTGCTGATGGAAGGAGGTTTGTACTCAAAATCTCACGATACATGGCCCCATTCATTCTTTAATGTACACAGATCAGTCGTCCTTGTCCCTTGGCAGAGAAATACCCCCATGTTTCACAGTAGGTATGGTGTTCTTTGGATGCAACTCAGCATTCTTTCTCCTCCAAACACGACGAGTTGTTTCTACCAAAACAGTTCTACTTTGGTTTCATCTGACCATATGACATTCTCCCAATACTCTTCTGGATCATCCAAATGCTCTCTAGCAAACTTCAGACGGGCCCGGACATGTAATGGCTTAAGCAGGGGGACACGTCTGGCACTGCAGGATCTGAGTCCCTGGTGGCGTAGTGTCTTACTGATGGTAGCCTGTGTAACGTTGGTCCCAGCTCTCTGCAGGTCATTCACTAGGTCCCTCCGTGTGGTTCTCGGATTTTTGCTCGCCGTTCGAGATCATTTTGACCCCACGGGGTGAGATCTTGTGTGGAGCCCCAGATCAAGGGAGATTATCAGTGGTCTTGTATATTTTTTCCATTTTCTAATTATTGCTCTCACAGTTGATTTCTTCACACCAAGCTGCTTGTCTATTGCAGATTCAGTCTTCCCAGCCTGGTGCAGGTCTACAATTTTGTTTCTGGTGTCCTTCTACAGCTCTTTGGTCTTCACCATAGTGGAGTTTGGGGTGTGATTGTTTGAGCTTGCGGACAGGTGTCTTTTATACTGATAATAGGTTCAAACAGGTGCCATTACTACATGTAATGAGTGGAGGACAGAGGAGCCTCTTGAAGAAGAAGTTACAGGTCTGTGAGAGCCAGAAATCTTGCTTGTTTGTAGGTGACCAAATACTTATTTTCCACCAAAATTTGAAAAAAAATTTCTTTCCAAATCAGACAATGTAATTTTCAGGATTTGTTTTCTCATTTTGTCTCTCATAGTTGAGGTCTACCTATGATGTCAATTATAGGCCTCTCTCATCTTTTTAAGTGGGAGAACTTGCACAATTGGTGGCTGACTAAATACTTTTTTTCCCCGCTGTATGTACTGATGACCAAGTAGCTGATTAAAAGAGTTGCAGGACCGATGCCTGGTAACGAACCACCCAGGAAGCCACCACTGCCCGTGTAGAATGCGCAATAACCGTAAAAGGAAGGCCCTGCTTCCACCTAATTTGCATGAATGATGGCTGCCCGAATCCAACGAGCAATAGTTGCCTTAGAGGTGGCCAGGCCCCTGAGACGGCAGTCTGGTATGACAAACAAGGAGTCAGACCGTTTGAATGGAGAGGCGGTGTCTGATAAATATCATCGTACAGCCCTTACAACATCTAATTTGTGGAGAGCCTTGTCGGTCAGATGAGAAGGCGCAGGGCAAAAGGAAGGCAAGACAATGTCAACGTTAAGGTGGAAAGCCGAAACCACCTAAGGGAGGAAGGAGGGTACAGGTCTCAACAGTACGTTATCCTGGTACAGGATGAGGTAAGGAGAATGGCAAGAGAGAGCCACCAGCTTCAATACCCTCCTGATAGTTGTGATGGCTATAAGGAAAGCTACCTTATAAGCAAGATGAAGCGCCGAAAGCTCTCTGAGGGAATCAAAAGGTGGAGACCGAAAAGCCTCCAAGACTAGATTAAGGTCTTGCAGATCAATAGGAGGCCAATAGTTTGGTGTAGCGTGCGCTATTCCCTGGAGAAAGGTCATGACCTGAGGTCTAGAGGTCAAATCCCTCTGGAATAAAATAATCAAGTCGGACACCTGTCCCTTGAGAGAACTCAGCGACAACCCTGACTCCAGTCCTGACTACAAGAAGGAGATCAGCACAGGCAGAGAAAAGGACATTGGAGAAATTCCAGAAGACTCACATCAATGAAGTAGGTCTTCCAAGGGCGGTGATAGATGCGCAGCGAGGAGGGCTTCCGTGCCCCGATCATGGTTTGATCATGGTTCTGACAAACCTGCTGCCCTCAGAAAGCGCCTTCAACAGCCAAGTAGTTAAACTGAGCGACTGTAAATTTTGATGGAAGAACTGACCCCGAGACAAGATCCGGATGGAGAGGAAAAGTCCAAGGGACATCTGCCAAAAGGTTGATCACATACACGTACCAGGCCCTCCAAGGCCTGTCTGGTGTGATGAGGTTAACTGGAATCCCCTCCGCTTTGACCTTCTTGAGGAGTATGGGCAGCAGAGGTAGAGGCGGAAATAGGTAAGGTAGGGAAAACTGGGACCAGGTAATTGCCAATGCGAAGGTCGCAACTGCCTGAGGATCCCGAGACCTTGCGACGAATCTTGGTACCTTGTGGTTTAGTCTGGATGACAACAGATCGACATCTGGTGTGCCCCATTTATGGCAAATCTTATCAAACACCTCTGGGTGAAGAGCCCATTCTCCTGTCACTACCTGCTGGCGGCTCTAAAAGTCTGCCGCCCAGTTGTCCACTCCGGGTATATGAAGTGCCGGGATCAGAGGAACTTTGTCCTCTGCCTATTTCAGTATCTCCGCCACCTCTATCATGGCGGATACACTTCGTGTTCCTCCTTATAGGTGTAAGAAAGTCTTTACTGAGAGCTGGAAGAGCCGGGAAGACAATGTAGACATTCTCCTTTGAAGCAGAGAGTGAAGTGTATTCAGATATACGTGACAGAATAGTTACGAATGCAGGCAGGCAAAGTATGCTTGACACGCACAGGTGTCTAGGTAAGCAAAACAACGCTGGGATATCTGGCGGTGTTGTGGCGATGGACTGGCGATGGTGTGGCGGTGTTGTGGCCCCGAACAACAGTATCAGATATTTTTTATACATGGCTTAAACAAAGGAACTACATATTGCAGCAAATGGCATATACATGATAACCTCATACTGCAGAGAAACATGTATTTTAGAACAAAGAAAGTGGTAATTCAACATGACAATATTTATGAGCATTGCACCAAACTCCATTACAATCCATAAATCCCCATGTTCCTTTTAACTAACTAATAATTATCCACATACTAACAACGGCATTGTCCTAATTTCCATACCACAATTACAAGAACGCTATTTACTACCATATAATACCACTTATTTACTTTCACAATGCCCTGCAGCTGCTCCAATTAACATTTGTGTGTACCAACCATACCTGCAAATGGCGCTGACATAATTTTATGGCTCCATTGTGTCTAAAGCTCCCAGAATTGTATCTCATTAGCTGCAAAAGTTAGTTAGCTCAAACTTTGCACAAGATGGCTGCTAGGTTTAAAATGGCTGTTCAGAATATTAGGACTTCTCATTCTCTTACATATGGTTGATATAGGCCACTGTCGTGACATTGTGTGACTGGATCCTGATGGGCAATCCTAGAACCAGTTGCTGCCAATGTACAAGAGCCAGACAGATAGCTCTGAGCTCCAACACATTGATTGGAAGAAGTCTCTCCTGGCTATTCCAGGGTCCTTGGACCAGCAAGAGGCTGAAGATTTGCCCCCATCTGATAAGGCTGGCATCCGTGGTCAGAACCTGCCACTGGACAGGGCGGAAGGAGCGATCCTGCACTAATAGGGGAAACATCAACCACCACCTGACAGACTGGCGACAGTGAAGTGGAAGGAGGACTGGATGGTCTGGAGACTGCATTGACCTTTCCCAATAGGCCAAACGTGTGTTCTGAAGAGGCATTGAATGAAACTGAGCAAACGGGACTGCCTCAAACGTTGCTACCATCTTTCCCAAGACTCTCATGCAAAATCGGAAAGCATGTCTCTCTGGTCGCTTCAGAATTCGGACACAGGATTGAAGCGCTAACCTCTTCTCCTCTGGAAGGAAGATTGATGCCTGAACTGTGTCGAATATCATCCCTAGAAACAGAAGCCAAAGTGTTGGAATTAACGCACACTTTTCCCTGGCATCCGAATTGTGCCAGGGAATCTAGAACAATCTGCACACTCTCCAGATACTGAGAAAAAGAAGGTGCCTTGACAAGAATATTGTCCAGGTAGGGGATTACCACCACCCCCTTGGTCCCTTGGTCTGGAGGAAAGCAGTAACAGGAGCCAGACCTTTTGTGATCACCCTGAGCGCGGTTTCCAGCCCAAAGGGAAGGGCCGAGAACTGAAAGTGATCTTGTATGACTGCAAAGCGAAGAAATCGCTGATGGGCTGGAAAGATAGGTACATGGAGATAGGCGTCCTGAATGCCTATTGAGGACAGAAATTCCCCGGCCTTAATGGATGCCACGACTGACTGGAGGTACTCCATCCTGAAGTGATGCAGCTGCACCCATTTGTTCAGCCGTCTTAGGTCCAGAATATGTCATACCGAACCACCCTTCTTGGAGCGGTTGCCAGCCCAAAGGAAAGGGCCAAGAACTGAAAGTGATCCTGGATGACTGCAAAGCAAAGAAATTGCTGATAAGCTGGAAAGATAGGTAAATGGAGATAGGCATCCTGAATGTCTATTGAGGACAGAAATTCCTCGTCCTTAATGGATGTCACGACTGACTGGAGGTACTCCATCCTGAAGTGACACAGCTGCACCCATTTGTTCAGCTGTCTTAGGTCCAGAATATGTCATACCGAACCACCCTTCTTGGGGATGACGAATAGGTTTGAGTAGAACTCTCTGAAGTGTTCTGAAGGAGGAACCCTCATGATTACTCCTGCTTGAAGCAGGGAAGCCATTGCTTGATCGAAACTAGCCTTATACTAGGAGAACTGGGGGGTGAGATCTGAAAAAAAGATCAAGCGAAAGAGCGACAAAGTCTATTCTGTAGCCACTAAAGATAACCATGATGAGGAGGAGGCAGCCACCCACCCAGGAAGAATCCTCAAGTGGGGGCTGCCCGTCAGATGTTAACTCCTCTGCCGTCTCTGGAACCAGAGGCTTTATCACTGGATCCGAGAGAACGCCAGGCAGGTGTAGGTTTAAAGGATGATCTCCTTGACCTCTGGGTGACTCTGAGTCTGACCTGATGGCCGGAATCCTCCAGTGCTGGAAACTGACGAAAGGGGCAGAACTGCAAAGCCCCCCCGTCTCCGAAATGGACAGCTGGGCCTGGCCTGGGGAAGCAGGATTCCTCTTCCGCCCGTGGCATCAGCAATGATGTTGTGCCATTTAGTACTCAGCAGATGCGACCCCTGGAACGGTAAACCCATAAGACTTCTTCAAATCCAAATCTGGTCTTCAGAATTTAAGCCATAGAATACGACGAATGGCCACACAATTGCTTGCCATCTGAGCAGAGCATTCAGCTGCATCTAATGATGCTGGACATAAATATCTGCCTGCCTGTGCATTCTGATTTGAGAGGGGGAAAAAGATCTTGGATGTCTAAAACGGGAGGGAGACCTGGAGGATGAGGGATAAGCGAGGCTGCTTGGATCTCTGGAGACTGGCTATACTGGATCGGAGTGGAAGGAGGGCAGGCGGCCACCACACCAAGACACTCCCTGAAGACCCAAAATCCTATCTTCTGCTCCATGCAACACGTGCGCTACGTGATGCGGGCGGGCAGGAGGTAGCTGGTGTACGTACCGCTGCTCCAGTACCTAACCACCGACTGTGTCAAGGTACTCTGGTCCAATCATACTGATGCGAGAGGATACAGACACTACAAAATAAATAAGGGAGCCTGATTAAAGCAGGAGCTGTATAGACTGCTGAGGCGGAGCCAATTTTAATTTAGAATGTAATAATAGTGTCAGCCGTCAGGTGACAGCAGACTATCCCATGGTTCTCGGTGTCCCCAAATGAAGCAGCTGAGAAAAATGGTTACTTGCATTATTTCAACAATAGACAGCGTCAAAAACTCATCGTAAGCACACAATCTTAGGGTTTTTAGATGTTGCATGTAGTAGAGTTCATTAAGCTAACCCTACCCACACCCCTGATTAGCATCTTTCCATCAGGGCTGTGGAGTCGGTAAGCCAAACTACAGACTCCAACTCTGACTCCACGACTCCACAGCAGTGGCTCATTACTGAACATGTACATAAAGTGCAGCACAGATTTATCTCATCTAAAACCCTAAATCCTTAGATCAGGAATAGACCAGACATTTATAGGACATTTCATAACTTTCCTAAATTCTTATGAAAACATTTAGCGCACATACTGCATTGAACTACTGTACCAATTGCTTATATATTTTAGGAGTCGGTCCATTTTATACCGACTCCCAACTCCGACTCCACCAAAAAGAACACTAACTCTACGACTCTAACTCCACTGCCCTGCTTTCTATGTACATTGTATATTGACAGTAAGCTGCTAATTGGTGCTGGGGGAGTGGTTAGACCAGGAGGCAAGCAGGCAGCTAGTCCGGCTGTGATAATCTGCTAATAAAACACTTATTGTAATTAAAACAACAATACACAGCCTAATAAGTGACACATCCCTGAAATCAGTGTCTCGGCTCCTTCCTCATGCTGCCCTTCGATTTCATAGCAAAAACCTGCTGACAAATTCCCTTTAAACAAAGCTGCTTTGTTTTCGATACTTCCTGGCATTTGGCTTTGACAAAACTTTATTTATACAGTCATGTGCAGATAACATGCTTTTTTTGATGCGTTTCTGCTAAGAAATACTAAGAACACAACTGCGTTTTTTATCTGCAGATTTTCCATATCTAATGCAATTCTATGGGAAAAATCTGCACATAAAACTCAACGTACTCGCAAGAGAAATTGACATGTTGCGGATTTTAAACACGCACCGCAGGTCAGTTTATGCTGGGTAAAAAATAAAGCACAGTGGGCATAAGATTTCTATAAATTCCATCCACTTTGCTGAAATTATAAGATGCTGTGTTTTTGATACAGCAAAAATACATAGCGTGGAAGACTCATCAAAAAACAAATTGTAGGAACACAGCCAAAAAGATGCAAGTCACTTTTATGGAAGAAGGCAGATAAACAAGAGTAAATGATTTTAATTTACTTTTTTCTCTGTATCTTTCATTAAGGGCTATTTCAGACGTCTGTGTTAAAAAAAAAATTTCAACCTCTTCCTCACATTTGATATACATGAATGTCAAATTCCGGTTGCTGATCACAGTTGTTTAACTCCTTAGATGCCATGCTTAACAGCCACTTCAGCATGAAGTGGCCATGCAAAGGGAAAAGGGTCTCCTCTGTAACCCCATTGGCAATCACAGGGTGTCAATGAGGATGTCATGGCAGCTAGGAGATGGCTGGAGGCGTCAGTTTCCGCCATTTCACTACTCCTATTATATGAGAATACAAAAATGCCAATACACTACAAGATAGGAAAATTGCAAGGTTCATTGTACCAATATTATGTGATCACAGGTAAAAGGTAACAAGCGTTCATGATACAATATAGAATATTGTGTAACAAATTGTGGGCTTCTTCTCCTTTGTCAAAAAAAAAGTATTTTTGATAAAATTACATATTACTGTAAAACAAGCTAAATGGGTTTCAAGAATTAACTTTTGTTTATTGCATCAGCTTGCCCAGTGTAAAATGAAGAAATCTTGCTTTAGCCATTACCAGGTGTTCCTCCCTTACTGCCTCCTATGTTTGCTGACAGGCTGCAGAGGTGACGTCACACCTACAGCACATGAACATTGCAGCCAATCACTGGGCTCAGCTGTGATGCTGATGCACATGACATGAGACCATTGAGTCCAGTGATTGGCGGCACCGGTTATATGCTGTACATGTGACGTCACTGCTGCAGCCTGGCAGAGAGGCAGATCAGCAGTGGGTGAGTAAAGTTCATTTTCTTCATTTTACACTTGGCAATCCTTATGGGCTAAAATAGTTAGCCCTGAAAATGCATTTATCTTTTCATTTTCATGGCCCAATTGCAATAAATTCTATGAAACACATATGGGGTCAAAATGCTCAATGAACCTCTAGATAATTCCTTAACGGTGTGATTTCCAAAAGAGGGTCTTTTGGCACCTCAAGGCTCCTGTAAACCTACAGTAAAATGAAGCCTGGAAAATATTCTAATTAAATGGTCACTCTCAAGTCCTGTGGTGCTGCTTTATTTCTGAAACCGTTGTTTGAGTCAAGTAGGACTCCGGGACCACATAATCTGACATTACCTTTTACAGAAGGAGATCTATTGAATTCTCTCCCAATGCACAGCAGTGGGATTATAAGGCTACTTACATGCTCCATGAACAGGTACAGCTCTGGGTGACTGGCCGGGTTCACAGTGACCTCAAACAGAGGCAAGAAAATGTTCTCAAGTATTTCTTGAAAATTAATAACCTGCTTCTTACTACGAAACACATCACTGAAAAGTAGAAAGAATTAGGGGAACAGTCAAGATACAGATGAAGAAGAGAAAAGGAACAAGGTACAGGACAAAGTGGAATATACAGTAAATCATGAAATATATTTTCTGTAGAATCTGAACCTTCCTACTATAGACAGTGTGGGCACCAAATAAGGCACCATGGGGGCGAATTTATCATTCCCTTTATGTCAGTTTTTTTGTTGTAAAAAAACTTGCTAATTTTTGCTCAAGTAACATTTGCATACAAAAGTTTTGCAACTTTTTCAACTGTGTGTTAGTCTTGGCGTTGCCCAAACATGTCAGTCATAATAGATTTCATGCATCTTACTCCAGTGAGCATTCCTCATTAAACCAAAGTGCGACCTGGGATATTTCCTATGTAAGGCCTTATTCAGACATCAATTTTTGTCATCCATATGCTGTCTGTCTTATTCCAAACTATAGGTTATTGCATTATTCACACCCAAATTTCCATGCAAACTGATAGTAAGCATGAAAAATCATAGACATGTCCTACTCTGGTCCAATCTGAGGCTGAACTTTCCAATTCAAATACTTGGGTCTGCAGGAACCAAAGGACAGCACGCAGATGCCATACAAGTGTTGCTCGTTTTCCACAGACTTCTATTTTCTCAGCAAACGGGAAAAATGGAGGACATGCAAATGGTGACAAATGGACACAAAGTAATCGAAGGAAGACCATTCATCACACAGATGAAAGCAGTCTGTTTTCTAAGGGCGTAGAATTATTTTGGCACTGACTTTGATCATTGACACAGACGTTTGAGAAGTTCCAAATAAACAAACAAGTCATTATGTAATAAATAAAAAATATTCACTAGAGTCGTGGGATCTGGATCAGCCATCGGACATTGTTGGAATGCACTTTATGACTGACAGCCCAATTCGCCAAGCTGTCCCATTCCTTACGAGATCGGCCATATATTGACAGACGTAGCTCAGCATTCTGATATTTACTCTCTTCCAAATCTGACATCACTTCCTGCAATGGAGTAAACAAATATTTTCACAACCATAGAAATATATGTGGAACTAAATGAACATGTAACACTTTAGTAGCACCTTGTTGAGAAAGACAGAAGCGAAGCAGTCTCATTTTCCACTTTATAATGCAACCCCCTGTCAGAGACCTCTCACACTGCCAGATCAGACCTTCTGCTCCACGTTGTCTGCAAATGGAGTGTCTGGTTTGGTTTGTTATCCTGAGTCATGTAGTAAGGCTTGTTAAAGGGTCGATATTGGTTTTAAAACTGCTACACCCAATAGATTGCACTAGAGTTCCATTCTTCCTTTCTGAAGAGGCCATTGGCCCAGAGGAGCACTGCATGGCCTATAAGTCTACTTACGCCAACTTGGCACTCTTAACAAGAAAAAACGTTACCACTTAGATTCTCTGTCAGAGGCCTCTCACTCAGTAAAATCAGACCACCTGCTTTGTAGCAATGAGGGGTAAACATCTCGAAACACAAGTCTACGAATGGAGTTTCAAGTTTGGCTTATTATCCCAAGTCATGTGGCAATTTTCGTTAAAGGGTTGATATTGATTTTTAGGATTGCTAAATCCAATATGTGGCACTAGAATTCAAGTCGTCTTTTTCTCTGAAGAGGCTTTTTGCGTAAATTCATCTAGAGAACTGCTGTCCATGTAATCAGCTACCTGGAGTCAATAACACAGGAGCCCATTCATACTGTATACACATGTAATATCACAGTCTCAATGTTATAAAGCAACAGCACATAACAGATTACAAACACAAAATAATGTGTAAATTTAGTAAACTGTTTCATTTTAGACAGTGTAAATGTAGAATAGAAAAGTCTTATAACGTGCCAAATTTCATGCATCATAGTGGTTCATGCTGAATGATAAATTTGTTGCAGCTTTAGACTATAAGCTAGGTTTTTACCACCTATTAGTTGGCTTACATTGTGCCTAAAATTTGTGCCTACATTTTGGCACATTTTTGGCATCACAAAACCAGACCACTTTTGTTCCTAGAAGCAGAAGTGAAGGAGTTGGTGTGGTGATTCTTCAGGTGCTAGACAGCACGTTTTTAATAATTGTTAGTCCTGCTGACCGGCTGCAATCAGTGGACCAATCACTCATGTTTCATTTTAAAGAGGCGTTTTCACCAATTTTAGCACATTAAATAGGCCAAATCATAGCATAGTGGCAGTAGAGCTGAATAAAACATACTTTTTGACCTCCATTCCAAAGATCAAGAGGACGTTAACAGAGATTCTTCTCTGGAGACGTGTGCTTTGTTCCCTGCATGGCGTTGACCATAAGCAGAAAGCATCTTGCAGAGGAAAAAAAAAACAACATGCCTCCCAGATGGTCAGAAGAACACTCTAATTTAATCTTGATTTGTTATCGGCGCCGCTGCAGTCAGTCTCCAGCAGTTCGTGACCTGCTGGTTCGCTCCAGAGTTTGATGGGCGATTTGGAAGTCACTGCTCTATGGGGCTCTCATACAATTACATTGAGAGTTTGTGACCGTTACCTCTGACTTCTGGATAGTCAGAAACTGCTGTCACAAGATGGCGGATCAAGACATGAGCGTCGTCAGGAAAAGCAGAATACAGCGGCTGGTAAGTATATTGCTAGGGTCCGGGAACTTACATTAGTGGCACTACTCCAGCATTGAGATTTAAAAAAAAAGAGCAGGAGTGATGCTTTAACTTTACAATAACTGCACAATAGAGAGGATAAATTAAATTAAAAAATAAAAACTATGTTTTACTCAGCTCTGCAACCACTATTACTGAATGCGGCCAGTTTAACATGTTAAAACTAGGGGAAGATCCTCTTTAAATTCTCAGAGTCTCATTACAATTGGCAGCCATTGCAATGTTAATACTAACCGTTAGACCATACTCCCGGCTATTCAGTGACTTCCGCTAAAATCACATCGACAGAGCAGCGGCTTCTTTTCCACTCTGCTCTGTTGATGGGGCATAACTGCTGACATCAAGCTAATCGACAACCGACTCCCCGCTGACTAACTATGGGAAGCCGGCTGTCAATCAGCATGACATCGGAAGTCACGCCCCATCGTCAGAGCAGCCCGGAAGAAGACGAGCTGCTCTGTTGTTGAGGAGCAGCTGAATCGCTGGCAGGAGTTGTCAGTGACCGCTCTGAGCCGGCACTGGGTAGCAACTACCTGCCTGTTAGTTTTTCAGCCCATAATAATAAAAAAAGTGTCCTGGACAATCTCTTTAACTGTTCTTCGGAAGGCCACTGATCTCTCCGTGTGAGCTATTTGCAGGAGGATTTATATATGATTTAAATCATTGCTTTGCGATATTGCTAAAGCTGGTGTTATGGCACTGATAGATTAGCAGTATACCACACAGATAATATAATCTTGTAGTAAAGTTAATTGTTTGGTTTATTCAGGGCGCTTCAAGAGGCTAACCAAACTGGGACCATCTACAACTGAAGGTGGGTAACTGTCTTCAACTGGTAAATAGTCTCCTGGCACCAGTTGTAAAGAGTAAATAAGTTCTCCTAGAATGCGATAAAATGGCCCCCGTCACGTAATTCAAACTGCAGGCTGCCCTAGTCAAATGTCAGCACAGGTTGCAGTCTGATGAAATACTGTGTCTGAACTGACAGAAGAGCGCAGTATGATAAATACACATACATCAGTGAGCTGCCGGAGCTGGGCTGTGACATAAGAAGAGAAAAATATTTTGGCTGATTGAGTGCGCATGGAGGACAAAGACTGGTGCTTTGCGCTCAGTTAGTGAGATTTATTTCTTCTCATGACACATTCCTGCTCTGGCAGCTCACAGAGGTATGAATGCTTATGATACTGATCTTCTAATACTGGTCGAGCAGTGTTTCTTCAGACTGCAACCACTCCTGGGACATGATTAGGACGGACTGCCGTTTGAATTTTGTGACAGGGGCCATTTTACATTCTTGGAGAACCCATTTAGGTAGCTGCCCTGCCAAGTATTTTAGATGAAATTAAATTCCAACATGCATTTTCTATATGTCACGTGTGAACTGTGAACTTTTCAAGTAGGACAAGCTCCAGATAAATGTAGGGAAAAGAGAGTTAAGCGAATGAAAAAAGCTTGTAAGTAACCTGACTAGCATATAATACGTAAAAGGCGCACAGGCTGTACCACCATCTTGATTATGTTTATACTCCCTACCACTGAACTCTACACATGGTAATACCTAATTATCTAAACTTCATGACAGCCGACAGGCCATAATGAGACGGTAAGGGGTCAGGGGCTGAATTATCTTCAGTGTACATAATGATAGACAATTAAAACATGGACCCAAGAAAAAGTAATGAATTTTCTGGTTGATGAAGATAAAGGAGCATATCGTCAACATTGTCAGAAAAGAAGTGTTTTAGCCGAATAGCCAGTGCCTCTGTAGCTAGAGCAAAAAGTACTGGGGAAAGGGGACCCTCAAGGTGGCAGCCTCGGACAGGATATACAACAATTTTAACCATTGGTAAATTATAAAAAAAGCCATTAAAAAAAGAGTGAGTTAGTCAAATGCCTTTATATATCCAAGTAAGCATATTCTTGGACCTGCCTGGTTGGAAAGCTGACCGTACTCTTATAATATTTATAGTTGACGACTTCCCAGGCATTAAGCTTGATATCTGGGGTAATAATAAAGAGAATGGCTCAATTCAGTCAGCATTTTAATAATACTAAGATTTTGGCATCGTTAAAAGAAGAGAGAGGGGAGTTCCTCTGCAGCCTTCTGAGGAGTCATGCAATTAGTTGGTCTGCGTCAAAAAAAAGCACCAAAAATGCTTTTGAAGCAGCTTCTTTCCTGCCAAGAGACCATGTTTTGCTGCAGAAAAAAAAACGCTGAAAAAAACGCCTAGTGTGAACATACCCTAATAGGGGCTTCCAAAAACCAAATCTGTTTGTCAGATAGGACTGGATCCAACCATTGCTAATTACATTTAATACACTTTATGGGGACAAGGCCCAGAATTCATAGTACAGTACCTTGATGATGTGGGCAAAGTATTTTCCTGACACCTTGTTATCTGTTTTGATGAAGATCTCCCTTAGAACAGATTCACCAATTGGATTGTATTTGGCATTGAATTTATCAAAGCGATGGAAAGTATTTCTGTCCTGTGGGAAAGAGACAAGACAAACAAGCATCAGTAGAGTAAATCTCAATTTTTAGATGCATCAAGTAACTTCTAACAATTTAAAGGGGTTGTCCAGTTCTTAGATAATGATGAGATATACCTAGGCTATCACTATTGATATTTATAAATTAAAAGGGTTGTCTGCTACTTATATATTGATAATTATCAATACCTAAGAAGTAGACAACCCCTTTATTTCATACATATCACTCTTTGTGTTTCATAGACACATGACCATGAGGACTGCACTGCCACCTGCTGACCACACATGCTTATGTACACATTTACATTTTATTATACCACATAAGTAGACTCAATATACATATTGGACTTTCTATACAATTTTGAATGTTCAACTATAATTTTTATTAATGTTTCAAATTATGCGAATTATTCACTAACGAAATTAAGAAACAATGTTGATCAGCACTTTTTCATCCAAGACCAGATCAAATAATAGAAAGATTTTTTAGCAGCTCAGCCTGGGTGATTTAGTACGTACAAAAAGCATATTAACAAAATAACAAGGCTCTGCATGTGGCTTTTTTATGTTCAAAAAATAGGATTTTACACAGTTTTTGGTCTGTTTCAAAATAACAGCTTGTTGAAAGTGTGGGGTAATAATGACATAATACATGGAATTATAGTAGCAGCATTCTTTTTTACAATGGATCTTGGTGATTCAGACAGTAAAAGAAGCGGGTTTACAAGGCTCGTTATGTGGCTGGTTTAAGTTTTTAGGTAATTAAACCACAATGATTGATAAGTGTGTCCAAAACTAAGAATTTCCCCATTATTTTTATTATATTATTTTTATTTATTATTAGGAGTTTGTATGTTCTCCCCGTGTTTGCGTGGGTTTCCTCCGGGTTCTCCGGTTTCCTCCCACACTCCAAAAATATACTGATAGAGAATGTAGATTGTGAGCCCCAATGGGACAGTGTCAATATTGTCTGTGAAGCGCTGTGGAATTAATGGCGCTATATAAGTGAGTATATTAAATAATAAATTATTTGGTCTATATTTAAAGGGTATCTATGCTTTTAAGTGACTATTCAGAATAAGGTATCCTGTGTGTGTACATAATGGATAACACTATATCCTGCCATTATATCACTTATATCCTGTATTCTCACCAGCTGCAGCTACATGGAGGACAATATGCAGCAGAGCTGAGCTGCCTTTATCTGAATCAACCTCTGATCTGAGGTAAAACACTTGTTACAGAGCTCTGCACGATGGTATTCTGTCTGCCTGGGTCTGTTCCCTTCCCTGCTCTTCACTCCTTCTTCCCTGTCCACAGGATAATGGACTGTGTCAAATAACACCTGCAATTTATTTACAAATGTGGCACACTTGGTGCCTTAATTCTTGTTGTTCTTATGCAATTTAATAAATTAAAGAAATGTATAAAAAAAACACCTCCAGTTCATCTCCTGAGACCCTTCCGGACATACAGTGCTGGCCAAAAGTATTGGCACCCCTGCAATTCTGTCAGATAATACTCAGTTTCTTCCTGAAAATGATTGCAATCACAAATTCTTTGGTCTTATTATCTTCATTTAATTTGCTTGCAAGGAAAAAACACAAAAGAGAATGAAGCAAAAATCAAATCATTGATCATTTCACACAAAACTGCAAAAAAGGTCCGGACAAAAGTATTGGCACCCTCAGCCTAATACTTGGTTCCACAACCTTTAGCCAAAATAACTGCGAACAACCGCTTCCGGTAACCATCAATGAGTTTCTTACAATGCTCTGCTGGAATTGTAGACCATTCTTCTTTGGCAAACTGCTCCAGGTCCCTGATATTTGAAGGGTGCCTTCCCCAAACTGCCATTTTGAGATCTCTCCACAGGTGTTCTATGGGATTCAGGTCTGGACTCATTGCTGGCCACCTTAGAAGTCTCCAGTGCTTTCTCTCAAACCATTTTATAGTGCTTTTGGAAGTGTGTTTTGGGTCATTGTCCTGCTGGAAGACCCATGACCTCTGAGGGAGACCCAGCTTTCTCACACTGGGCCTTACATTATGCTGCAAAATTTGTTGGTGGTCTTCAGACTTCATAATGCCATGCACACGGTCAAGCAGTCCAGTGCCAGAGGCAGCAAAGCAACCCCAAAACATCAGGGAACCTCCGCCATGTTTGACTGTAGGGACCGTGTTCTTTTCTTTGAATGCCTCTTTTTTTTCCTGTACACTCTATGTTGATGCTTTTTGCCAAAAAGCTCTACTTTTGTCTCATCTGACCAGAGGACATTCTTCCAAAACGTTTTAGGCTTTCTCAGGCAAGTTTTGGCAAACTCCAGCCTGGCTTTTTTATGTCTCGGGGTAATAAGTGGGGTCTTCCTGGGTATCCTACCATACAGTCCCTTTTCATTCAGACGCCGACGGATAGTACGGGCTGACACTGTTGTACCCTCAGACTGCAGGGCAGCTTGAACTTGTTTGGATGTTAGTCGAGGTTCTTTATCCACCATCCGCACAATCTTGCGTTGAAATCTCTCGTCAATTTTTCTTTTCCGTCCACATCTAGGGAGGTTAGCCACAGTGCCATGGGCTTTAAACTTCTTGATGACACTGCGCACGGAAGACACAGGAACATTCAGGTCTTTGGAGATGGACTTGTAGCCTTGAGATTGCTCATGCTTCCTCACAATTTGGTTTCTCAAGTCCTCAGACAGTTCTTTGGTCTTCTTTCTTTTCTCCATGCTCAATGTGGTACACACAAGGACACAGGACAGAGGTTGAGTCAACTTTAATCCATGTTAACTGGCTGCAAGTGTGATTTAGTTATTGCCAACACCTGTTAGGTGCCACAGGTAAGTTACAGGTGCTGTTAATTACACAAATTAGAGAAGCATCACATGATTTTTCAAAGGGTGCCAATACTTTTGTCCACCCCCTTTTTTAGGTTTGGTGTGGAATTATATCTAATTTGGCTTTAGGACAATTCTTTTTGTGTTTTTTTCATTGAAGGCAAATTAAATGAAGAGAATAATACCAAAGAATTTGTGATTGCAATCATTTTCAGGAAGAAACTGAGTATTATCTGACAGAATTGCAGGGGTGCCAATACTTTTGGCCAGCACTGTATATACACAGTATATTGTAAGCTCAGGAGACAAGTGGATGGGGAAAAGTGTCTGATAAGTGTGGTATAAAGCTGATTTCTCTTATAAGATACATTACAAAGTTTCTTATAGCCTATGCTATTGATCTTCTCAAGGTTTGTTGAAAGCACAGTTACGTTTTAAAAATGACAGCATATTGAAAGTGTGGCGTATCAATGACATTTTGCCTATTATCTTCAATAAAAAAAAAATCCTTTCTTAGTTGACCAGGTCCTGTTTACTATGGATACAATACTAGGAAGGTTTTCGAGAACAGTCCACCCCAAAATCACTGTCACTATCAAGTACTTGGGATCTTCATGTGACCAGAACAAGCTAAGTAAAGTGGACTTCTTCTCAAACACCCACACAGGAGGTTCTATTCATAATATGAACCGTGAATAATGGCGTTTTCCTGCTTTACTGCCCAGTATTACTGCCCCGTGACTTTTGATGTATAAATGTCATTCTCACCGCATGCACATCCAGAGTGTCCACGCTCAGATCATATGCCGTTAGGTTCATGTTCTCAAAGACCTGACGCAGTGTCTGCTCCTTCCCTCCCTCTTCATGAACTATCTCTTCCCAATTCTTTTTCATGGACCGTTTAATAAATCGGAGCAGATGCTTCTGATTCATACACGATGCTGCATGAATATGTGTGTCCACCTTTAAAAGTAAAGCTTAAAGTCAGGACTATCCATACAGTCCGCTTCACTGGCTAAAAATCTGATTGAAAAGAACGCACCTTACGTATGTTGTAAAAGTCTCTGTGTGGCACCTTTTTTTGAGCTGCTAACTCTTTCATCTCATTCAATAAAACGTGCATCTGGAATCGTGAGCTGAGGTACTGCAGCCGCCGGTAGCAGAATGACTTACTGTGGAGAAATGAAAACCATGGGACTGAGTAAATGATAAGCTCAGAAGGATTGATGCATTCACAACAATTTCAGGGCAGCACACTTCTGATTTAAACAATTAAAAAAATGATTTTAGCTTGTCAGTGCTGTTTTCTATCATTGGTGGAGCAGGCAGTGTCGGAGGAAGAGGAGAGCTACCCCGCTTGGTGGTCGGGCACAGCAGTGTAAGGAGAGTGGAGAGAAGAAACTGTTAGTGCAGTTGGAAGCTCAGGAATGGAGTAGAGGAGAACTAGCAGGTGAGATGTGCAGGAGCTGCAATGCTGTCCAGGTCACACATGCACTCCATTAAACTCCTAACATCCAGACCACTGATCAGACAGCTGCTTAATTGTGGGGAGAAAAGCAAACAAGTGATTGCCATAGTCCCCCTGCAACTTCCCCTATCAAGTTAGTAAAACAGAGGAATACAAAGCTCCAGGGAAGTATTCCTGACAAATACTGGGCCAGTTAGGCACCCTGCCTGTGCACTACATGAAGCCCTCCAACACAAAATCTTCTCTGGCCCAGTCTCTGCTCCAGAACGCTACAGTGTGATATCAGTAACTCTGGTTCATCTATCCATGCACACAATATTATAATAAAATGTGTGATCTGCTTCTTTTTAGGATTCAGTATGTAAGAGGGTTACCCCTACTTCCCTTTCTGCATTTAGCATATTTATTTTCTGAGATGTCTATGCTGTGCAGAAGTGGGGGGTAGGTGGGTGTAACCCCTCACCTGTGCTCCCTTCTGTATTTGATCCTGTGCAGCTTCTCACCTCTGTGTTTCTGATCACTCGCCTGTCACTTCCATCCCCACTTTCCCAGTCTGACCAGAGGTATCAACCCTCAAAAGAAAAAAAAGTAATATGGCATCAACCTGATTACAGGGCTATAAAGTGGAGCAGATTTCTGACATACTGTAATTTACTTCGCTTTCTGGCTTGAGTGATAGTGAATTTGTTGGCAGTCGGTTGACCACTCCCTTCAGCTCAGTCCCATTCACACAAAAAAGAAAGTCGAGATTAAAATAAAAAATTATCCTTAAGTTTGAAAAAAAAAAAATCAAGATATTGGGGCTGATTCATCAAAGCTTGTATGCCAGAAAACTGTAGTCGCAAAATGTTTGACCAATGGGGAGTTGCGCAAAATTGTTGCAAATTTTTGAAGTTTTTGGCCAGTTTGACTGAGCTCCACTAAAATGGACAGAGCCGGGGTGGGTTGTGGTTCATTAAAAATGCTGGTGCTTTGTACACCAGAAATGGTAGCACTTCTAGCCCAGCGCATGTCACTAAGAAGAGGCTCCAAATTCATTAAGTGGCATGCATGGCTTAATGAATTTTGCATCTTCTATTTCAGCAAGACTGGTATAGCGTGATTGTGCCATATTAATGAACAGGTTCCTTAATTTTTTTTTCAAAATTACCCAACCTCATAAGGAAAAGACTGAAAGAGACGTAATGTACACAACATGAAAAATAAAAGCTGCAGCAATGCACCTAGAGGAAAATTTACTTACACTGGCAAGTTATACACAAGTCTACACTGTGTGTAGAATTATTAGGACAGCGAGTACTGTGACCATATCATTATTTTTATGCAGATTTTCCAACTCCAAGCTATTTAACCTTGACTGCTTATTGGATGAAGCAGATCAGGTGATGTGTAATGAGGGAGGAAGGGTATAACTGATGTGCCAAATTTATTTAGCTACTAAATTTCCCACATTTGTCTGTCTGTGCGCCAGAATTTACATTCTACCTCTGCTATCAGAAAGCCAAACCTCCGACTGAATCCTCAATTTCCCTGACTCCCGACTTTGACCCCGACTCCACAGCCCTGCCTCACTACTGAGCGTGTACATAAAGTGCAGCACAGATTCATCTCAACTAAAAGCCGAGATCCTTAGATCAGGAATAGAAATTTATGGGACAATTCAGAACTTTCCCAAATTCTTATGAAAAAAATTACAGCACATCCTGCATTGTACTACTTTACCCAATTTATTATATATTTTTGGAGTCGGTCCATTTTATACCGACTCCAACTACCAAAATGGACACTGACTCCACAACTCCGACTCCATAGCCCTGAGAACAGGTAGAGATTTGTGCCAAAGTCAAAATTATGGTAGATTCTGTGAAATCTGCTCCTGCCCCATTTGTTGCCACTGAAGGATAAAATGTCACAAATATTTACACAGAATGATGTGCCCCAAAATGTATTCTTTTTTTATGCCATAGAAGTGGCATAAAGCCCTTGATTATATCTTTCCTCTGAGAACATAATACCATGCTGGATAACAACACAGTTCCTAATAACTGCATTTCCTAATAGCTTAGGACCAAGTCTCCATACAAAAGAACATTGTATAAGTACTGAGCCATATGCCATCTCCAGCCTTTTACTACACTACTCACATGGGGCCATTGATAATAAGGGCCATCAGTACATTCATGTCAGCCACAAATTCTGAAAGATCCAGATATGGGAGTTCCAACTCTGTATTTCTGAAAGAAAAAGCGTCATCATCAATAAATATGGCATTCACATTGCCGATATATGACACATCAAAATAGCCTTTAAAGGTAATCTTGTCAGTAGAATCAACCCTCCTAAGCCGTCTATATGGGCATGTAGGTCATAGGAACCTGAATAAAAAGATACTATGATTGATATCTGAAATACGATGTCTTATTCTAGAGAAATCCACATTTTTCTTAATATGTAAAAGAGCTGTTCAAATCTGAGGGCCAGACACTGATCTGCATGAGACTCTGCCTCCAGAGCTTATTCTAAATGAAAGGGGGCGTCACCAGTGTGAGACATGTAATGACTGACAGTCTGCTCTCCTGATCTCATTGCAGAGCTGTGTGTGATTAGAACTAACATTTCTTCATCTTCCATCTCACAGGCAGATAGTGTGGCGGAAGTGGAATACAGATGAGTTGACTGCACTATGAGAAGAAAGCTGCAGATGTTTGTAATTAGACAAACTCAGCTCTGCTGTACTATGTCAGTAATAATCATACACAACCTGCAGTCAGATTAGGAGAGCAGAGATTACATGTCTCACATTGGTAACGCCCCCTTCCATTAGAAATAAACTCTAGAGGCAGATTCTCAGGGAGATCAATGTCTGGAACATAGATCTTAACAGCTCACTTACATGTAATAAAAATGTGGATTTCACTGGAGTAAGACTTCGGATTGCAGATATCAAGTTATCATTTTTTCAACTTTCTATGATCTGGATGCCCATATGACAGCTTAGGAGGGTTGATCATACTGACAGATTCACTATAATGGGAATATGTTCTTTATTAAGTGATGATGCAGGAGCTATTGTACCTGCTGCAAGGAGCGCCATTCACAATTGTGCATGCTGAGAATCTTCTAGCCTTATTAGTCACTGCCAAGACTCTTTTCAGCATGCAAGTCTTGTAGCTGTGACTAAAGCCCCCGTCTCACATAGCGAGATCACTAGCGAGATCGCTGCTGTGTCACGGTTTTGGTGACGCAACAGTGACCTCACCAGCGATGTCGCTATCTGTGACACTTTGCAACGATCAGGCCCCTGCTGTGACGTCGCTGATCGCTGCAAAGTGTCCTGGACCATTTTTTGGTCGTTGCCCTCCCGCTGATCAGCACACATCGCTGTGTGTGACTAGCGGGAGCAGCAATCAGGCTGGTAACTATGGTAAACATCTGGTTACTAGGGGCACACGCGACTTAGTAACCCGCTGTTTATCATGGTTACGAGCCTGCTAAAGTGAGCGGTAACCTCCCGCTCACTGTAGCAGAGTGGTAACCATGATAAACAACGGGTTACTAGGAGCGCGTGTGCCCCTAGTAACCCAATGTTTACCATAGTTACCAGCCTGCTCCTGCTTCAGCAGGCTCGTAACCAGGAGCAGGACATCGTGGAAAGATTCTTTCCACGATGTCGCTGCCCCCCTGATCGTTGGTGAGCCTGCCTGTTTGACAGCTCACCAGCGACCACATAGCGACGCAGCAACGATCCCTGACAGGTCGCATCGCTGTCGGGATCGTTGCAGCGTCGCTAAGTGTGACGGAGCCTTTAATGGTGGCCTTATCTTATCAGGACGTAAGGCTTTCCTTATAGTTAGAACACAGTTCACACATTTCAACAGCAAGCTGAACTTCCATTTTGGGAACAATTTAGCCACAGTAATACTGATTTTCTTTTTAGAAAAGTCCTATCAAATTTTTTATTTCATAATCCATCCTAATTACCTATGTAATGACCCCTATGTAATGTAATGCGATTACACATCATAACAAAAGTAATTAGCATGGATTATGAAATAAGAATTTTGATGGGACTTCTTTATATAAAATGTATTCAACAATTGAACAAAAATTATATTATTAATGTTTTTATTCTTTTAAATAAATACATTTTTAAATGGTATAAAATATGAAAAATTATGTTAAACGTTTTGATATTTTCAACTTTTATACACTAGGGAAAACAGCTGCTGACATTTGTCATAAAAATCTAGTGTAGTGCTAGCTCGCTTTATGACTGCAGTAAATGTGGGCGGGGTTTTCTCAGGTGTCTGATATCACTCCTCTCCTCCCCTTCTTTGTGTTTGCAAAAGGATAAGGAAGGATGAAGTTAAGGATCACAGTGCAGAGACATTTTGTTGTTGATTGCAATGTGATAACGAGTCACCATTTTCTGAGACCATTTAAGTTTTTATTTATCTGACAATGGATAAGTGTTAGGGCTTGTTGTTTTGAGTGCTGAGCTGGCATTTGTGTCAGCATAAAAGTATCAAGGCTCCAATTGTGAAGACAACTAACATATCACTGATAATACTATATGTATTCAGAAATGCTTACGTGTCCATGACATCACGCTTTGTGAATACGTGTATCACACCATCTACCATTTTTAGCCCAAATCCCAAATCAGGAGGCATGATGCTGGTGTCACACACTTCATATGGATGCCGGTCGGAAAAGGGAGGATGAACAGGAGCGTCTGTGGAAAAAAAAAAGTGACGTCTGTGAAATGTAATTCCCAACATTCTGGACATCAATTATGAAAAATACAGCAAACAAAACAATAGCAGTTGTTCATAGCAGCCAGGTAAAAACTTTGATTTTCTAATCCGCACCAAGATACTAGGACATGAGTGGGTGCTATAGGTAATACTTGTTTGTGCTGCTTTTTATAAATAAAACCTGGGCCAGACACATATAATGCAACCATGTGAGATGCACGTTTTTTGTAGCCCTGAAAGCTGCACCATTTAACCTTTTTTTTTTTGTTGCTGTTTTAGAAAGGCTGTAGCAGCTTCAATCATCTTGCTTCCCTTCATAGTCACTTCTCCCCCATGTAAAGCCCTCTATGAATGTTACCTGCGGCTACAGGGGTATCGGCGCTTTCCTCCTGCAGTGGACTGTCTAAAGCCTCATCACTGAGCTTCTTCAAGTGCTGGGCAGTAGTTCGACAAAAGCTTTGCATGGACATATTCATATACTTTTGCCGAATAAATAACGCCCGAACCACGCTCTTGGCTGCATCTAAAAGGTCAGTGAAAGGTACCTAAAAGAAAAAACAGGACTGAGAAGCAAGAAAGAAAAATTGCTAAACTAATAAAACTGTACACTTGGAACATATGATGGAAATTTTAGATTGCATTAAAATCAGTACTAAAATAACCAAAAATAAAATAGATTATTGTTCCATAATATCCCTATATAGCTATGATAATTAAAAAGTAAGATTGGTGGGACTCTAACCTTAGGAAAGAAATAACAGAACAGGAACTAAGCGCCCATCATTCTCTGCAATGCTGTAGACCAGCAGCTAAAATACCCACCACATTGACTATTGCACACTCCTGAAAAATAAAATTGCAACACCAAGAAATAATAGTCATGGAATTAAAGAAATCACAGGGTCATTGAATGTTAATGATAAGCAAATACTGCAAATTAGAAACAACATTTTCAAAACATCTTTATTTAGTCAGTATTGAGTGTGAGCCCCACGTGCAGAAATACACGCACTTGGCATGTTGTTATCAATGGTTGTCTGAGGAATGTTCTGTCATGCTGAATGTACTTGGACTAGAAAATCATCAAGATCTGCTAATGGCAGCTCCCTTTATAATTGCAGAACAATGATATCCCAGATGTGCTCTATGGGAGACAAGTCTGGAGACACTGCAGACCATGGCAGCATGTTTAGGCAATGCAAGCTGATCACGGTAGCACGAGCAACGTGTGACCTGGTGTTGTAATGTTGGAAACTGGCTTCTGGGACACTTTGGAGAAATGGCCATTGTTAAGAATATTGGAGATATAATTCCATTTCAATCATTAGTATCCTATTTGGCATAGGATTATGAAAGCCCCTTCAGTGTGCAGTTGTAACAGAACAGCTAGCAGCAGCAGGGAGGGTCAAAAGTCAAAAGACTGAAAGTGACAGATCTCACACCTTAAGCCAGCTCAGAACAAAGGGCTTGCTTGCCATGTGGATATCCTGCAGTCTAAATTGCTTTGTTAAGGCAGCTATGGTTTCATAAGAAGTTATGGAGATACTATATGTCCTAGCCATACATTGTGTATATTTCCGAGATGCCCAGACTGGACCGGACTCCTTTCAGGGTCTCGATCCGTTCTAGCGTCCAGGGGTATGGAGATACATAGAACAGATAGTAGAAACTAGGTAGCAAAGCTGTGTTTAGTCTCCACGCGTAGCAGGGGCCCGGCCGGATCCGATGATGCCAGAACCGCCTCCTTAGGACCGTCCAGAAAGGAGTTATGATCTTTCTTAGCTTTTGGGAGATTTAGCTTCAAACCTCCAGAGGAGGGGACTTAGGTTCAGCCCAGAGGAAGTAGGGGAGTGACCCAAAAGGGGATAAAAGCTAGTGTAAGGCCAAGTGGTCTCTCTCTGATGCATGCGGTCCACTTCGAACAGGGGAAAGGGGTCACATAGAGTAACGTGCTGTGAAGGACCTGGGACCCAGCTGGAAGCCGATGCCCCAGAGACCCAGCGCACACACGGTTGGAAGTCACACCGGTAATTGACATGATTCATCTGCTTATATCTGTTGTACTATCACCTGTATTTGCATATATCACCATTGTATAATGTATAACCATCGTGTATATAATGTATTGTCTAGTGTGCCCTTAAGGCGATTAAATATATAATTTAACCTTGGACTGTTCTTTTATCTCGATCCACACATCCATTTCTCGGTTTAATTTTCCATGCTACTGGGGCTGGTTTCTGGCTCGATATAACCCTGTAAACGGACCAGGCGTATATTGAACGAGGAATTGGTGGCAGTCCTACCGGGCTGACCAGGCGCTGTTTCACTGGTGCTAGTGAAGGCGGCCTCCCAGCCTGTCAGGGTGTGAGCTATTCAGAGACTATGTGGGTCCCACCATCTCATTCCCAGTGCCTACCTGGGCCAATATGGACAGGGGGTGTCTGTGTAAGACTGTGCCAAGCTGACCTTATGTGTCCCCGAGAGGTGCGGAAAGTCACGTTAGTGAAAGAGGGGAGACCGCATTACGTGATCCATCTCACGTAGTGGTGACGTCAGGCGGGTTGGCGAGGTGCTAATCCTTCACATGTTGTTGCAGCAGTGGCATACTGCTTGATCTCTCTGGTGTTATCCTTCAAAGCCATATCACTGGTCCCATGACCAAATCAATGTAAAGTTGAGTTGTTAGTGTACCTATAAAGAAGACTAGAGGAGTCCAGCTACTATACATTATGCCACCCCACCATAATCCATGGAGTAGGACTGATGTGACATTTTCTTGTGAAGGCCTCTTCTTGGTGTTGCATGTGTTCTCCAGACACAGACGTGAAGCTAGAATGGAGCAATGGAGCCTTTAATGGAGGCTGGAATGGAAGATGGAATGGAAGTCTATCCTCTTCAGCGAGGAGGTCTGCTGTTGTGTTGTATACACTGCAGATAAAACTAGAGAAAATTCCTCAGACAACCATTAATAACCTCACTGATGGAATGCCATGGTGTGTAAGAGTGTGTATTTCTGCATGTGGCTCTCATACTCCATACTGAATAAATCGAGATATTTTGAAAATACTATTTGCATTTTTTTCATTTGCATATCATTAATATGTCTATCCATCCTGTGATTTCAATAATTCCATGATTGTTAATTATAAGAAGATAAAGCCTCCGCAGATAACCTCTAGGAATACATAAATGCATGCATTTTCGGGCCAAAAATTATTTTTTGCAATTGGGTTTCATTAAAAAATTTCCACCATTTGGCTTTTACAGGCTCTTTGTTTCTCTGCATATTGCTGGCTGCAGATGAGTTAACAGGGAATCCATCAGCGAGATCTTCTCGTGGAAACCTTGTAACTTTTTTAATTTGTCATTTTCAGAACTCTTCTGTGCTGATTTATGACCACAGACCAGTTGATTAGAGTTACAAACTCGACATATTCTCAGGTAGCTCATTCTGCTCCCAGGTATGTGCAGGAAAACAAAGCGTCTGTTAAACCCAAACGGTGAAACATTTTTACTCAAGTGAAAAAAATGTATTATTTTTAGCCCAAAATACATGCATTTAAATAGAAAATAAAAATAAGACTTTCCTCCAAAGGTGTACACATCCTAGGTTCTTTCACGATTCATCTTTACAAAACAGAAAAAAGGAATCTCTAATGTTCAAAGTGTTGAGATGATTTATCAGTGGAGCAAGACAAGAAGCTAAGGATGAAAGACAAGGTGGGATGTGACATAGTCCTGCTAAAGATATATATTATACACTGAAATGAATAATACTGCGGAAATGTCGCCCTTCTGAATGTTTCCAACTACTGGGTATTTGTCATGTGTTTTCTGACCTTGGAACAAAATACAATATTCAGAAGTCGGCACCGTTTGTGATTACATGAACATGTGTGGAGCCGCTGCGTGACCTTCATCAGCAATAATATTGCTGTTTTTTTCCAATTCCTTTTTATTTGACATCTGTGAATTTGCAGTGAGATCTTCTTAGAAGGTGCTGTATATGTGGTCACACCTGCACCATTGACTTGCTAGTGTGCATTTGCATATCCAAAATCAACCAGCTTTGCATTCATTTTGCCGCAGGCAAGGTACATATTAGCACAATATTATGATTCAAACATGTTTTTTACATATTTGATCTTATCACTTCAAGCAACACTGAGTAAACAATCAAAGTGGATCTGTGACCAGATTTCACAATTCACACTGCATACATTATTAAATAGATCTCTTGGACCTGATGTGGCTGGTACACTTACTATGACAACGCATGTCAGAATGACTGTATAATCCTGATATAATTTTTTTCTTTTGCACTTACTGTAAAATTACTTTTTCATTCAATACATTGGCGGACACAGAACTGTGAATATATGCCCTGCTTTGAGGAGGCTTAACACTAGGTTTAAAAAAGATGGCTCTGCCTGGTGGGCAATACCCTCTTGTCACATAATAGGTAGCTCAGTTTTTTGCCAAAGGGACAGCAAACTGAGAGTACTTACCATGAGCCAAAATTACCTAAGCCCAGGGAAGAGAACAACGCCAAAAGGCAACTTAAACTGACCCTATAAAAGTAGTACACAAAAACAGTGTCCTCCAATGTAATTAACAAAACAAAAGGAATTTTATGGTAAGTACAAAAATCAAATTTTCTAGTTAAAACATAATGAGATGGAGCACAGCAGGATGTTTTAGAGCAGTCCTAAAAGGTGGGAACTATGACAACTGACAATGTAGCACATTATACCACCAAGCTGGCATCAGCCATAGCATGAATCTTGTAGAACTTGGCAAGGGTGTGAACAGAGGCCCAGGTGGCAGCCTTGAAGACCTGGGAAATGAATGCCTTACCACCTACCTGACCTCAACCAAACTTGTGGAATGATCTTTCGTCTTGGAGTAACATGGAGAATCAGAATGATGGAAGGCTTCTGTTACCAAAAGGTTGCCCTTAATTGCTTTGATGAGTCCAGTTGGTCTAGCTAAAAGAATGCTTCCAGGGATGGGTGGGGAAAGGCCAAAAGGAAGAGAAAATTTCTTTGCTTGGTGCTAAAACTACCTTTGGGAGAAAAGACGTACGACCACCTTATAATTATAGAGAACAAGGAAAGGAGCCTTGAGTGTGCAGCAAACTCAGACACCATTTGAATAGAGAGAACAACCAAAAAAAGCCAATTTACAAGAAAGGAATTTTGAAGAAATGTTGCGATGAGGCTCAGAGGGAAAATTGTAGAGGCTTGAAGCACAGATAAGACAAAGTTGAGGTCCAAAGATTCCACTGTATGCTTGTAAAGAGAGATGCAGTAAGCCACTCTCTGGACAAAAAGATCTTAATCCGTTTGCAGAAGGCCAGAAAGCGCTAAAAAGAATGAAAAGTGCTAAAACCTGCCCCTTTTGGGAGCAAGCCAAAGACCTAGCCTTTTGTGGTTGAGATAGGATCAAAGAGGTCCAAATCAGGGGTGCTCCAGCGAGGACAGAGCTGGCTGATGATTTCGAGAAGAGCCAACTTGGTCAGCGTCTCTCATGGCTGAGGTGCCCCTAATACGCACTTGGTGGTTCACGTAGGCCACCTCCGTCAAGTTGTCTGTCTGCACTCAAACATAACAGTCCCCAAAGAAGGTGGGAGGGACCAGTGGACGATAGAAAAATCGCTCAGGTCCAGGAGTATAATCTGGAGCCGATAAAATGTATCAGCGTAGATAATCTTTTGTAAACTAATCTCAGCAATAGCATAAATCTTCTGTCCTGAACTCCAGAAAATGTGTTCAAACATATTAGACCGAACCAACCGATCTCGTCACGCCCAATCTAATATGTATAAGGGCAACCTGCTTCTCCCACAACAGCATGTGTCAATAAATAAGAAGGACCCAACATGATCTCAACGTGCTTCATACTGTGTAATAACGTATCTTAGGGGCTCACTTAATCCTTTAACAGTATCTATGACATTGTCTGTACTAGTTGTCTCTCATAGCAAAAAGAGATAAGAAAAATAAATATCAGCATTACCAAATGTAGTAATTGGCACTGCTGATATCACACCTTTGATAAAATGTATATAAGGCTATGTGCCCACGATGCAGAAATTCTCTGGATTTTTTCTTGAGCTTTTCAGCATCTCCCTGGCAGAAAAACGCATGCGGATTGTACATGCGGATTGTACATGCGTTTTCCTGCCAGGGACAAGCGGAAGTGAAGCGTTCTTCACATGCATTTCCGCATGCGGGTTGTCAAGCGCTTTCCAAGCGATTTTAGCATCACTTGGAAAGTGCTTGTCAACTTGGTCACACTATATAAATCCATGCAACCGGCATAGATTTATATAGTGTAACCCGAGAGAATGTCAAAAAATAAAAAAATAAATATATACTTACCCTCTGATGGCCCCCGGTGTCCTGCTTTCCCTCTGTCCCGGCTGCCGGCAGCGGTACACTGCACTGAAGGATCTGCCGACGTCAGAGTCGCGTGACCCGTCACATGACTATGACGTCAGCGCAGGTCCTTCAGTCCACCGCGATCTGCCGGCATGAAAGGACGAGTGCAGCGGGGGCCGTCAGAAGGTAAGTATATATTTATTTTTTATTTTATTCTTTTTTTTTACAGTTTTCTATGGTACCCAGGTCCGGAGGAGAGTCTCCTCTCCTCTAGACCTGGGTACCATCCGCACATTAGAACGCATGGAATGCACATCTACATATACAGTGATGCGTAATCCATGCGATCTAATGCAAGTCAATGGCGGCGAAAACGCAGCACTTCCGCAAAATAATTGGTAGTGCTGCGTTTTTTTCCGCAATGATAATCCGCAGCGGAAATTTCCGGAGCATGTGCACAGCACATGCGGATTATCATTGGGGAACATGGCAGGCCTTCTACCATGCGGTTTTTAAGCGTTTCTGCAGTGTTTTTGCCGCTGCAGAAACGCTTAAAAAACACATCGTGGGCACACAGCCTAATTGTATTTTCAATTTCTTAGAATTTTCGCAAAAGATGGATCTCTAGAATGTGCTAATAATACTTTTGATAATAACACTTAATACTTAAATAAGTTAATATATAAGTAAAATGTTAATGAAATTTTTAGCCCCCAATGTTTTTCGTTTGTGATTTCTTCATCTGTTTCTATAATATTTACTAACATATAAAAGGGAAAAATAATTACATATTGGTATAAACATGTAAATGCATCATGCAAGGAATATATTGAACTTAAAAGGTAGGCCCACCGTCACTCCATTGCTCCTCAATCAAAGGTCCACTTTTTGGATATACTTCTATTTGGCCACTATATCCAGACTTTCCGTCTGATATATTTTTAGCCAATTTTAATTGAAGGAGCAGCTTTTCTCTGATACTGTGCTGAGGCCCCATCATCACATTTGTTCACCGTCTCATCACATCTTAGCCCTATTTTGGCATCAGGAAAGTTCATGGCATTCATAGGCCCCATTTTTCCCGACATAAACCAAAAGAGTGAATGGTATGCAGTATATAAAGAAAGCTTAGAATGTGTACTTTTTTATAACGAGAGCCTATTAGCACCATATTGCACTGCAGGCTTGCATAAAGTGATCCACTGCAGACAGTATGTGAGGGAGATATACACTGCTCAAAAAAATAAAGGGAACACTTAAACAACAGAATATAAATCCAAGTAAATCAAACTTCTGTGAAATCAAACTGTCCACTTAGGAAGCAACACTGATTGACAATCAATTTCACATGCTGTTGTGCAAATGGAATAGACAATAGATGGAAATTATTGGCAATTATCAAGACACCCTCAATAAAGGAGTGGATCTGCAGGTGGGGACCACAGACCACATCTCAGTACCAATGCTTTCTGGCTGATGTTTTGGTCACTTTTGAATGTTGGTTGTGCTTTCACACTCGTGATAGAGAGACTCTACAACCCACAGAAGTTGCTCAGGTAGTGCAGCTCATCCAGGATGGCACATCAATGCGAGCTGTGGCAAGATGGTTTGCTGTGTCTATCAGCGTAGTGTCCAGAGGCTGGAGGCGCTACCAGAAGACAGGCCAGTACACCAGGAGACTTGGAGTGGGCCGTAGGAGGGCAACAACCCAGCAGCAGGACCACTACCTCTGCATTTGTGCAAGGAGGAACAGGAGGAGCACTGCCAGAGCCCTGCAAAATGACCTCCAGCAGGCCACAAATGTGTATGTGTCTGCACAAACGGTTAGAAACCGACTCCATGAGGGTGGTATGAGGGCCCGACGTCCACAGATGGCGGTTGTGCTCATAGCCCAGCACCGTGCAGGAAACTTGGCATTTGCCACAGAACACCAGGATTGGCAAAGTCGCCACTGGCGCCCTGTGCTCTTCACAGATGAACGCAGGTTCACACTGAGCACGTGACAGACATGACAGAGTTTTTAGATGCCGTGTAGAGCAATCTGCTGCCAGCAACATCCTTCAGCATGAACGGTTTGGTGTGGGGTGGCATTTCTTTGGAGGGCCGCACAGCCCTCCATGTGCTCGCCAGAGGTAGCCTGACTGCCATTAGGTACCGAGATGAGATCCTCAGACCCCTTGTGAGACCATATGCTGGTGCGGTTGGCCCTGGGTTCCTCCTAATGCAGGACAATGCCAGACCTCATGTGGCTGGAGTGTGTCAGCAGTTCCTGCAAGTTGAAGACATTGAAGCTATGGACTGGCCCGCCCGTTCCCCAGACCTGAATCCGGTTGAGCACATCTGGGACATCATGTCTCGCTCCATCCACCAACGTCACGTTGCACCACAGACTGTCCAGGAGTTGGCGGATCCAGGTCTGGGAGGAGATCCCACAGGAGACCATCCGCAACCTCATCAGGGGCATGCCCAGGTGTTGTAGGGAGGTCATACAGGCACGTGGAGGCCACACACAATACTGAGCCTCATTTTGACTTGTTTTAAGGACATTACATCAAAGTTGGATCAGCCTGTAGTGTGTTTTTCCACTTTAATTTTGGGAGTGACTCCAAATCCAGGCCTCCATTGGTTAATAAATTTGATTTCCATCGATGATTTTTGTGTGATTTTGTTGTCAGCACATTCAACTTTGTACAGAGCAAAGTATTCAATGAGAATATTTCATTCATTCAGATCTAGGATGTGTTATTTGAGTGTTCCCTTTATTTTTTTGAGCAGTATATATCTGTGTCTGTAAAGATATAATAAGGGAAGCACTTACCCCACACTTTTCATCACCTGCGATGGACACTCTAAGATACTCTCTTTCAAGAAAAGCCTCTTTAGAGAAATGGTCCACCAAATCTTCATGTTCTTCTTTGTACACCCTGGGAAACCAAAAGGGACAGGAAAATAGAGCACAAGAGAATGTAATGAAACAAGAGAAGAGGAGGATGTGATAAGATAAACAGAAGAGGCAGTAAATGATCCATGCAAGCAGACGGTACAATGCCAGAAAGATAAAAGGAGTGACTCACTGTAAGTCTGAGCTGCTGTCAATTTTCATAAAGTCCTGTTTTGCTCTAAGTAAAATGTCGGGCTCGAGTCTAGGGAGAATCAATAGTAGATTGGAAATACAGAAAAGAAAGAATAGAAAGGCAATGTGAGAAATAAAGCAAGGAAAGAAGGTGAAAGAAATACAATATTACATTAAGTAAGAATACTACAAGACAACTCTTATCATTTAATTGGGTGCTCCAAAACTAACATTTATGTTAATGCTAAATGTCTGTCTACTTAATGTGATATTCTAATCTCTTTTCTAATATACTTTAATTAAATATTTCCTATTGTTCCCTCACTACGTTAACGGCTTTATTTTTTTTACTTACAGTGGGTAAGCGTGTGACAGCGTGGCAAATCAGGGATGTTCATGGGCGGAGCCGAACAAATTCACTCAACACTACTCTGGACCTCAGACTTGGCGAATGTTCACCTTCCAACAAGACAATGACCCTAAGCACACAGCTAAAATAACAAAGGAGTGGCTTCAGAGCAAATCTGTGACCATTCTTGACTGGCCCAGCCAGAGCCCTGACCTAATCCCAATTGAGCATCTCTGGAGAGACCTGAAAATGGCTGTCCACCAACGTTCACCATCCAACCTGACAGAACTGGAGAGGATCTGCAAGGAAGAATGGCAGAGGATCCCCAAATCCAGGTGTGAAAAACTTGTTGCATCATTCCCAAGAAGACTCATGGCTGTACTAGCTCAAAAGGGTGCTTCTACTCAATACTGCGCAAAGGGTCTGAATACTTATGACCATGTGATATTTCAGGGTTTTTTTTAAATAAATTGGCAAAAATTTCTAGATTTCTGTTTTTTTTCAGTCAAGATGGGGCACAGAGTGTACTTTAATGAGAAAAAAAAGAACTTTTAGAATTTACCAAATGGCTGCAATGAAAAAAAGAGTGAAAAATTTAAAGGGGTCTAAATACTTTCCGTACCCACTGTACTTCCTGTCTGATGAAGCTATGTTTGAGAACCCTCAGTGCATGCTGGGATACTCACACGGGCCGTCATCCGGGGGCAGAGGCTGCAATCACGGCAGCAGCCTCTGCCCCCACCCTGAATAATAATATTTTTTATTTCTATAGGGCCAACATATTCCGCAGCACTTTACAATTCAGAGGGAACTTGTACACACAAAGACATAACCGAGGAAACACATAATTCAACAGATACAAAGAAGAGTGAAGGCTCTGCTCGCAAGCTTACAGTCTATGAGACAAAGTGTCATCAGTGACGTCCGTTTCAGGGCTGGGCTAGTCCTGGCTGTACTGATGTGTTGGCTATCAATTTCGATGTATGCCCAGTAGAATAATGGACATGTTAACTATATTCTACAGGTCAATACAATTATGGTGATACCCAATTTATTCATTTTTTATGTTTTATTGCTTTTTCACCCAAAAAAATGTATTTAAAAAAAAATAGCTTTTTTTTTTTTACATCTTATTTTGAGAGTCCTAACTTTTTTAATTTTCTACTTACAGAACTCTAAGAGTGCTTGTTTTTTGCATAACGACTTCTTAATCACTTTCATTAAATTTTTTTAGCCAAGATTAACAAAACATCAAGTATGGCATAGTTTTTCATATTTTTACAGCATTCTCTGTATGGAGTAAAAAATTATATAGATTTATAATACAAGTCTTAAGAACATGTCAATACCAAATATGTTTAATTTTACAAGGAGTTGGTTTTTTGACTATTTTTTACTATTAAAATTGTTGTTGTTTTTTACATTTTTAATACACCTAAAAACATTTTTTTTACTTTTTACACTACTGTCTAGTCCTACAAGGGGATATGAACATGCAATTTTTTGATCGCATTGATAATACAGTGTACGAGCTATGCTGTACAGTGCATTACCTTATCCTATAGGGCCCTGTCGCCATTGGGATCTGAATGGCTGAAGGAGATGGCAAACAAAGAGGACAATATCAGGGTTCCTGTTTCCATAGCAACTTGTCACCACCCCGCGATCGTGCAGCAGGGGCACCAATAGGCTGATAAAGGGAGCAATATTCCTTGGTCAAACTCTCTACATGCCCCTGTCACTATTGACAGCCGCACCTGAGGGGTTAAAGTACTGGGATCAGCACTATGTCCGGTAGCAGGAGCTCAGCGGTCTATAACTCCTGTGTCCATGGCATCCATCTGACATAACTGTATGCCCGATTGAAGGAAATCACCTGCAATCTGGACATACATTTATTTGTGGAAAGGGGTTAATGGGTATTTATAAAGATTACAATTTCTCACTTATCCATAGGATACATGATAGACTACTGATCGCTGGATATCCCACCACTGGAAACTGATCACGAGAACTTGGATCCCGAGACTCTTGCTTGGATGAAGCGGTGGACTTCACCACTTCCACTCCATTTAAAAAGTGTATAGAACTGATGGAGATAGGTGAGCACTCAACCACTACTTCAAACAGGGGACCGAGTATTTCCACTCATGACCAATTGGGATGACAGAAGTGGCACCCCAAGCGATTACTAACTACTTATCTTGTGGATAGGTGATCCCCTTTAAGTATTCTAATTGTATCTGCGATCTGTACCGTATAGGTTTCTTTCTATGTTTTACACCCTTTATTGCCTTACTTGATATCTTGACTTATTTGTCGCTCTAGACGCTGTCTCCTCTCCTCAAGCTTCTCAATGGGACTTTCCTCTGGAAATTCATATGGAGCAGAACGCATATCACTGTCAGCAAGGGAACGACTGAACAGTTCCTGAGGGAGAGATGGCAAAATAGTTTATAACAGAAAAAAAAACCATTAAAAATAATGAGGTTATTAATGGGGTTCTCTCATGCAGACAAGATCAGTCCATTTGCCCTATTAGTGGAGTCACCCACTTGATCCTCCATGAGAGGAATGGAGCCGTTCTTGTAATTATATAAGTATTAAATGGAATATAATACATTTTCCTGACCGGCTGCAGCTCCCTGAGCAAAAAAACAACTTTTCTGGGGGTGCCAGGTACAGGCTAAGGGGCGATCGGTTTAGTGCCCTGGGGAGGGGAGGCATTTAAAAAAAATTCCTGAGAAGTCATCATGGGCATTTTTATTACCTCTGCTATTTCTTTGTATTTTCCCTCCATGGATGTTCTTAATTCTCGACTCAACTGCTTTAGACTATGAGGAGTACCAGAGAAGGATTTGGCTGACTGTAGTAGGTGGAGTGGAGACCCCCGAAAATCTGAAAGGGAATTGTTATTATTTTAATACAAACGTCAAATAATATCTTTATGTGATTGCTATCATATATGCAGTGTGAATTGTGAATACAACTTAAAAGGCTATAAGATAAGATGTCAAAACTCAACGGCCATGTTCCCATAAAGCGCAAATGCTGCGTGTTTTGCCGCTGCATTTTTTTGGTGCAGAAAATCTGCTGAGTTTAACATATAAAGCAAAGTGGATGTGATTTTATGAAAACTTATAATAATCAGGCAGCAACACATAGGAGAAAGAAGAACATGCACTCCTCACAGATCTCTGCAGAAACGTATAAATCTTTACAAACACTTCTAGATATCATATCACAGCAGTCAGTGTGAGGGGGACGGCCAGAGCTGTCAGCACTGTGAGAGGAGATCTGGAAGTGATGATACACAACTCAGCTCTTCTGTCTCTCTACACAGTAGCTGTAGAGATCAGTAAGAAGAGGCCGCTGTCTTTTTTTTCCCACCTATGTTTTGCTACCGGTCTATGATTGGTCAACCTTATGCAGAGAAAGTACTCACCCGCAGAGACAAATCTCTGGTAACACCCAGTTGAACTTTACATATATTATAACCTAAACAATACAAGCTAATATCTCCGCAGCGGAGATAAGAAATTAAAAATTACATTTTACTCTGCTCTACAGCCACTAATCCATGATATGGCCATTGTAACCTGCTGGTGAAAAGTACTCTAAGGCAGGGTTCCCCAACTCCAGTCCTCAAGGCCCACCAACAGGGCATGTTTTCAGGATTTCCTTCGTATTGCACAGGTGATAATTACATCACCTGCACAGGCAATAATTCCATCACCTGAGCAACACCAAGGAAATCCTGAAAATATGACCTGTTGGTGGGCCTTGAGGACTGGAGTTGGGGAACCCTGCTCTAAGGGTACAATATGTTCTTCTATTTCACTTATTTTTGCAGCTGCAGCATTGTATGTTGACCTAAATGGGAAAAATTACACATGCAAAAGCAGAAATTTGCCTTTTTTACTTATGGTAATGCCATTAAGATTTCCTTCTGTGCGGTTCGGTAAGCATTTCATCAAACTTTAATGAAAGGTTCATTTTATTGTGCAGGTCATAATGATTACAATGACACCAAATTTGTATTGTTTTGTATGTTTGAATGCTAAATGAAAAAAGAAAACAAAAGGGCAATTTAATTTAAATTGTTTTTATGTCACCATATTCTAAGATTTATAATTATTTTTTCTTACTATTGACGGAGCTATTAATGGGCTAATTTTTGGTGACACAGTTGTAGTTTTTATTGGTACCATGTTAGCGCATACAGGACTTTTGGATTGATATTTCTTTTTTTTTTGGGGGGGGGGGGTGGAAGGATGGAAATTGAACGAAAAATGTAAACCCAATTGCTGTGGGGAGCCGCCAATAGGGTAACAAAGCCCCTTCCCTCTGTAGAAGGCCCCTCCTCATGTCCGTGTTTGCAGTACGTGCAGCATCCGCTTTTTTCACGGATGCTACACATACTCATTATAACCTATGCTGATATGCACGGTCCGTGTTTTTACACTGACCGTATGTATGTGTAAACCCCACAGAGATATGTTCATTTTTTACTAGCAGCACAGTTGACAAGAGCCAATGCAAGTCTATGGGTCCGTGTAAAACACGTACAGCACAGGGATGGGATGTACATGTTTAACATTGCAAACTATAGGAGAAGCTTTGGAATTTATTTTGCCATACTGGAAAAACACTGATGGCACACTGATCCAAAACACTGATGACACCCCTACTGTCTTCTCCGGTACCGGTTTGATACGGACAGATGAAAGGAGCCAAATGCCACCTTCACATGTACGTGCTTCCAGAACGTGTGGCATCAGTTTTTTTCATGGATACCACACGTACCTATTATAAACTGTGTGTGACATTAGTCACCACTCACGGATAAGCCGCGAGGCTGGGTAGTCAAGAGGTCCGAGGTCAAAAGCCAGGAGAGTACGTCATAGGCAGAGGGGTGAGATGAAAACACAGTCAGGAAACAGTCCGAGGTCCGATTTCCAAGAAGGTAGCGGATCACTACAAAAGGGCTAGGCAAACAGATGATCAAGACAAATCCAAGGTCGAGCAGCAAAGATCAGAATATAAGACTAGGAGCACAGAGCACGTACACACCTCATGAGCAAAGCTACAATTGGCAGCAATCAAAGGCTGAGAGCTGGTTAAATAGCCAGGTAATTACTCTGGACGAGAGACACATGGATGTAGCCCCATCACACCCTGGTCCTGATTGGATGGCTAAACTGTCACTCCAAACACTGACCGCTCACCATGCTCCAGCATCCGATTGGGCGCCTAAGCTGTCCATCACCATACTGACAGCTCAGCACATCCCATTCCTTGATTGATCTTCACATATCCATGGTTTTCACAAGGACTGTGCGTACGTGTGAACCACACGGAGACATGTCAGTTTTTTTCCGGCAGTACAGATGACAAGAGCCAATAAGAGTCTATGGGTCCGTGAAAAACACGTATAGCACATGGATGGCATTTGTGTGCCGTCCATGTTTAACATTGCAAAGTATAGGAAAAGCTTTGAAATGTCATTCTTTCTTTATCCAGAACAGAGATGACACACTGATACTGTTTTTTCTCGTACCGGTTTTATACGGAGCTGTGAAGGGGGCCTAACCAGCTAGGTACTGGAGACCCTAAAGACAATGGCATCTGAGGAGTTTAACAACAGGTATCGGAGTTATCTCTTATCTTGGAAGTTGGAGCAGTGTCAGCTGTAATACAGAGTGATGCTCTAATTCTGCAGTGCCAGTCCACACTCTCTGAAAGGAATAAATTCTCGACAGAAGTCTGACATGTATATGTTACTGAATGATATCCGCCACCCATAGGCTTCTTTGTTGAGAAACATACCCTGCTCAGCATATGTTGAGGCAGCACGATGGCTCAGCGGTTAGCACTGTTGCTTTGCAACGTTGTGGTCCAGGGTTCAAAATCCCACCTAGGACAACATCTGAAAGGAGTTTGTATGTTCTCTCTGTTTGTGTGGGTTTCCTCTGGTTTCCTCCCATATTCTAATGACATACTGATAGGGAGTTTAGATTGTGAGCCCCAATGGGGACAGTGCCAATACACTCTGTGAAGAATTATTAGGCAAATGAGTATTTTGATCACATGATACTTTTTATACATGTTGTCCTACTCCAAGCTGCATAGGCTTGAGAGCCAACTACCAATTAAGTAAATCTGGGGATGTGCATCTCTGTAATGAGGAGGGGTGTTGACTAATGACATCAACACCCTATATAAGGTGTGCTTAACTATTAGGCAACTTCCTTTCCTTTGGCAAAATGGGTCAGAAGAGAGTTTTGACGGACTCAGAAAAGTCCAAAATTGTGAGATGTCTTGCAGAGGGATGCAGTAGTCTTGAAATTTACAAACTTTTGAAGCGTGATCACCGAACAATCAAGCGTTTCATGGCAAATAGCCAACAGGGTCGCAAGAAGCGTGTTGGCCAAAAAAGGCGCAAAATAACTGCCCATGAATTGAGGAAAATCAAGCGTGAAGCTGCCAAGATGCCATTCGCCACCAGTTTTGCCATATTTCAGTGCTGCAATGTTACTGGAGTATCAAAAACTACAAGGTGTGCGATACTCAGGGACATGGCCAAGGTAAGGAAGGCTGAAAAACGACCACCTTTGAACAAGAAACATAAGATAAAACGTCAAGAATGGGCCAAGAAATATCTTAAGACTGATTTTTCAAAGGTTTTATGGACTGTTGAAATGAGAGTGTCTCTTGATGGGCCAGAGGCTGGCTCAGAAAAGGGCAGAGAGCTCCACTCCGACTCAGACGCCAGTAAGGTGGAGGTGGGGTACTGGTATGGGCTGGTATCATCAAAGATGAACTTGTGGGACCTTTTCGGGTTGAGGATGGAGTGAAGCTCAACTCCCAGACCTACTGCCAGTTTCTGGAAGACAACTTCTTCAAGCAGTGGTACAGGAAGAAGTCGGTATCGTTCAAGAAAAACATGATTTTCATGCAGGACAATGCTCCATCACATGCATCCAACTACTCCACAGCGTGGCTGGCCAGTAAAGGTCTAAAAGAAGAAAAAATAATGACATGGCCCCCTTGTTTACATGATCTGAACCCCATAGAGAACCTGTGGTCCATCATAAAATGTGAGATCTACAGGGAGGGAAAACAGTACACCTCTCGGAACAGTGTCTGGGAGGCTGTGGTGGCTGCTGCACGCAATGTTGATCGAAAACAGATCAAGCAACTGACAGAATCTATGGATGGAAGGCTGTTGAGTGTCATCATAAAGAAAGGTGGCTATATTGATCACTCATTTTTTTATTTTTTTGTTTTTGCATGTCAGAAATGTTTATTTCTAAATTTTGTGCACTGTTATTGGTTTACCTGGTGAAAATAAACAAGTGAGATGGGATTATATTTGTTTTTTATTAAGTTGCCTAATAATTCTGCACAGTAATAGTTACCTGCACAAACAGGTATCCTTTTAAGATAGCCAAATCTAAAAAAAAAACACTCCAACATCCAAAAATATTAAGCTTGGATATTTATGAGTATTTTGGGTTGATTGAGAACATAGTTGTTGATCAATAATAAAAATAATCCTCTAAAATACAACTTGCCTAATAATTCTGCACACAGTGTAATGTCTGTAAAGCGCTGTGGAATATGATGGCACTGTATAAGCAAAGCACAATAAATAATAAATGTTTTTTACTGGATTCCTCTGTATACTCTGCTATTTGACACAGTAAAAAGTAGTCACTAAGTATACCAGCCAGATTAAAGCCAAAGTGACAAACTTTTGGTTTTGGTCTAGTGAATGGAGAGTATGGATCCTGGAACACATATGCTACAAAGGGTGTAAGAACTAGCACAATTTTCAAAAGGTGCCACTCCATAATATACACATACTATAATATAGAGAGTGGTAGCTATGGCCCTGAGGAAGGCAGCGCCGAAACGCGCGTTGGGGTGGGAGCAGGACCCATTTTGGAAGCCTCATTCAGTAGCAGTTTGGTGCCTAGGTATCAATTATTATATGTATATCAATCTGCATTGTCACCTTATATAGAACCATTGTGTGCCAGACATGTTTTCCATATGATGGATAATCGGGCTGAACAATATATAGATAAGATGTAATACAAAGTACCAATATATTGTATGTCTATATACTGTTGTTATACACATGTAAACACATATATGGTGGTTGACTATACTCGTAATAATTATTTTGAGGAGTGTATCAACATTCTCTGTTTCTTTGACCTAACAACCCTTGAGCATATGAGCCTATATTAATCGGGTCACATTGGCTTGTGTATAAATACTATGCTACTTGGATGATTACTTAATATTTATTAGGCTGTACAACTTGGGTCCTGCGTGTCCCATACAGCGGTGGTACATTTTTACACATTGTATGTTGTTTTGCACCATTTTTTGCACCAATTATCTGCATGTGATAATTTTTAACAAAATGTAATATCTAATAAAAAATTATTTTTTATGAAGTAGATTGGCTTTTGATCGTGGTTGCTTCAGTTGTTTAAAGGGTGTAAGAAGCCTAAGAGCATTCAAAACATAACAGCCGGGAAGATTTTTAGAAAGGATGATCCTGTGCGTAGACACTGCAGTTACATCCCTGTTATGGGGTCCCATGGTGTTGTGGATTCCCCCTTGGATTGAACAATTACAAAGTCTCAAACTCTGGCCGCCCAGCTGAACTTGTATGAAGAAGGCAGAACAGATTCCTGCTACTGTGCAGCACAGTCAGTGAGAACTCTCCCCAGCACTGAACACATTAGAGAACATTATTAGAAGGAATTAAATGAACACCAGGGGGCGCCATACCAGCCTGTCACACAATATCCTGATAGTAGACACAGAAACTTTTTATTACATTAACTCTAATTGAAAAATATCTTATCAGGGCTTTTACGGTCTCCATAAACAACTCTTGGGAACAGCCAGGAAACAAAGTGTGCTAAACAACATGTAATTTACTTACGCTCAGTGAACGACTTTAGTATTCAGGGCAAAAAAAGAGCTGGTCTCCCACTGCATAAAGCAGCAGATCTATAAAGGAGCCCATAAAGTAAAGGGGTGAAATCACGGAAACCCATTTTCCATAGGTGTCAGTAACGGTTCTACAATTTTCAACTTATTTCGACTGCACACCTCTGCCATCTACCATTACATATTATATATGGTTCTGGTGATTTCAGGAATGATCGGGGAGCAGATCATAGGCACAATCCCAGCCATGTATGATACCTGATACATCACCTATGGCAGGAAGCTACAGATGGCTGCTGTGATGGCAGCAGGCCCAGATAACACATTCATTGCAGTATATAGGATAATGGACGGTAAGGAGCTAGGACAGCAGCTAGTGTCCTGCCATCATAGCCCTGATGGGGCCCATGCTCTGCCTACAGCACACACTGCCTCCAGCACACACTGTCTCCTGCACCACCGCCTCCAGCACACACTGTCTCCTGCACCACCGCCTCCAGCACACACTGCCTCCTGCACCACCGCCTCCAGCACACACTGCCTCCAGCACACACTGCCTCCTGCACCACTGTCTCCTGCACCACTGCCTCCAGCACACACTGCCTCCAGCACACACTGCCTCCAGCACATACTGTCTCCTGCACCACTGCCTCCAGCACACACTGCCTCCAGCACACACTGCCTCCAGCACATACTGTCTCCTGCACCACTGCCTCCTGCACACACTGTCTCCTGCACCACCGCCTCCAGCACACACTGCCTCCAGCACACACTGCCTCCAGCACATACTGTCTCCTGCACCACTGCCTCCAGCACACACTGTCTCCTGCACCACCGCCTCCAGCACACACTGTCTCCTGCACCACCGCCTCCAGCACACACTGCCTCCTGCACACACTGCCTCCAGCACACACTGCCTCCTGCACCACTGCCTCCAGCACACACTGCCTCCAGCACACACTGCCTCCTGCACCACTGCCTCCAGCACACACTGTCTCCTGCACCACTGCCTCCTGCACACACTGCCTCCTGCACCACTGCCTCCAGCACACACTGTCTCCTGCACACACTGTCTCCTGCACACACTGCCTCCTGCACACACTGCCTCCTGCACCACTGCCTCCAGCACACACTGTCTCCTGCACACACTGTCTCCTGCACACACTGCCTCCTGCACCACTGCCTACTGCACACACCGCCTCCTGCACACACTGCCTCCTGCACCACTGCCTCCAGCACACACTGCCTCCAGCACACACTGCCTCCAGCACACACTGCCTCCTGCACCACTGCCTCCAGCACACACTGCCTCCTGCACACACTGCCTCCTGCACACACTGCCTCCTGCACCACTGCCTCCAGCACCACTGCCTCCAGCACACACTGTCTCCTGCACACACTGCCTCCTGCACACACTGCCTCCTGCACACACTGCCTCCTGCACCACTGCCTACTGCACACACCGCCTCCTGCACACACCGCCTCCTGCACACACCGCCTCCTGCACACACTGTCTCCAGCACCACTGCCTCCAGCAAACACTGTCTCCAGCACACACTGCCTCCAGCACACACTGCCTCCAGCACACACTGTCTCCAGCACACACTGCCTCCTGCACCACTGCCTCCAGCACACACTGTCTCCAGCACACACTGCCTCCTGCACCACTGCCTCCAGCACACACCGCCTCCTGCACACACCGTCTCCAGCACACACTGCCTCCTGCACCACTGCCTCCAGCACACACTGTCTCCAGCACACACTGTCTCCTGCACCACTGCCTCCAGCAAACACTGTCTCCAGCACACACTGCCTCCAGCACACACTGCCTCCAGCACACACTGCCTCCTGCACCACTGCCTCCTGCACACACCGCCTCCTGCACCACTGCCTCCAGCACACACCGCCTCCTGCACCACTGCATCCAGCACACACTGTCTCCTGCACCACTGCCTCCAGCACACACTGCCTCCTGCACACACTGTCTCCTGCACACACTGTCTCCTGCACCACTGCCTCCAGCACACACTGCCTCCAGCACACACTGCCTCCTGCACCACTGCCTCCAGCACCACTGCCTCCAGCACACACTGTCTCCTGCACCACTGTCTCCAGCACACACTGCCTCCTGCACCACTGCCTCCAGCACACACTGTCTCCAGCACACACTGCCTCCTGCACCACTGCCTCCAGCACACACTGTCTCCTGCACCACAGCCTCCAGCAAACACTGTCTCCAGCACACACTGCCTCCTGCACCACTGCCTCCAGCACACACTGCCTCCTGCACACACTGCCTCCTGCACCACTGCCTCCAGCACACAGTCTCCTGCACCACTGCCTCCAGCACACAGTCTCCTGCACCACCGCCTCCAGCACACACTGTCTCCTGCACCACTGCCTCCTGCACCACTGTCTCCTGCACCACTGCCTCCAGCACACACTGTCTCCAGCACACACTGCCTCCTGCACCACTGCCTCCAGCACACACTGTCTCCTGCACCACAGCCTCCAGCAAACACTGTCTCCAGCACACACTGCCTCCTGCACCACTGCCTCCAGCACACACTGCCTCCTGCACCACTGCCTCCAGCACACACTGTCTCCTGCACCACTGCCTCCAGCACACACTGTCTCCTGCACCACCGCCTCCAGCACACACTGTCTCCTGCACCACTGCCTCCTGCACCACTGTCTCCTGCACCACTGCCTCCTGCACCACTGCCTCCTGCACCACTGCCTCCTGCACACACTGCCTCCAGCACACACTGCCTCCAGCACACACTGTCTCCAGCACACACTGCCTCCAGCACCACTGCCTCCAGCACACACTGTCTCCAGCACACACTGCCTCCAGCACACACTGCCTCCAGCACACACTGCCTCCTGCACCACTGCCTCCAGCACACACTGTCTCCTGCACCACTGCCTCCAGCAAACAGTCTCCAGCACACACTGCCTCCTGCACCACCGCCTCCAGCACCACTGTCTCCAGCACACACTGTCTCCTGCACCACTGCCTCCAGCAAACAGTCTCCAGCACACACTGTCTCCTGCACCACCGCCTCCAGCACCACTGTCTCCAGCACACACTGTCTCCTGCACCACCGCCTCCAGCACACACTGTCTCCTGCACCACTGCCTCCAGCACCACTGTCTCCAGCACACACTGTATCCTGCACCACCGCCTCCAGCACCACTGTCTCCAGCACACACTGTCTCCTGCACCACCGCCTCCAGCACAGTCTCCTGCACCACTGCTTCCAGCACACACTGCCTCCAGCACACACTGCCTCCAGCACCACTGTCTCCTGCACCACTGTCTCCTGCACCACTGTCTCCTGCACCACTGCCTCCTGCACCACTGTCTCCTGCACCACTGTCTCCTGCACCACTGCCTCCTGCACCACTGCTTCCTGCACCACTGCCTCCAGCACACTGTCTCCAGCACACACTGCCTCCTGCACCACTGCCTCCTGCACCACTGTCTCCTGCACCACTGCCTCCAGCACACACTGTCTCCTGCACCACTGCCTCCAGCACACACTGTCTCCTGCACCACTGTCTCCTGCACCACTGCCTCCTGCACCACTGTCTCCTGCACAACTGCCTCCTGCACCACTGTCTCCTGCACCACTGTCTCCTGCACCACTGCTTCCTGCACCACTGCCTCCTGCACACACTGTCTCCAGCACACACTGCCTCCTGCACCACTGTCTCCTGCACCACTGCCTCCTGCACCACTGCCTCCAGCACACACTGTCTCCAGCACACACTGTCTCCTGCACCACTGCCTCCAGCACACACTGTCTCCTGCACCACTGTCTCCTGCACCACTGCCTCCTGCACCACTGTCTCCTGCATCACTGCCTCCAGCACCACTGCCTCCAGCACCACTGCCTCCAGCACACACTGTCTCCTGCACCACCGCCTCCAGCACCACTGTCTCCTGCACACACTGCCTCCTGCACACACTGTCTCCTGCACCACCGCCTCCAGCACACACTGTCTCCTGCACTACTGCCTCCAGCACACACTGCCTCCTGCACACACTGCCTCCTGCACACACTGCCTCCAGCACGACTGCCTCCAGGAAACACTGTCTCCAGCACACACTGCCTCCAGCACACACTGCCTCCAGCACACACTGTCTCCAGCACACAGTCTCCTGCACCACTGTCTCCAGCACACACTGCCTCCTGCACCACCGCCTCCAGCACACACTGCCTCCAGCACACACTGCCTCCTGCACCACCGCCTCCAGCACACACTGCCTCCAGCACACACTGCCTCCAGCACATACTGTCTCCTGCACCACTGCCTCCAGCACACACTGTCTCCTGCACCACCGCCTCCAGCACACACTGTCTCCTGCACCACCGCCTCCAGCACACACTGCCTCCTGCACACACTGCCTCCAGCACACACTGCCTCCAGCACACACTGCCTCCAGCACACACTGCCTCCTGCACCACTGCCTCCAGCACACACTGCCTCCTGCACCACTGCCTCCAGCACACACTGTCTCCTGCACCACTGCCTCCTGCACACACTGCCTCCTGCACACACTGCCTCCTGAACCACTGCCTCCAGCACACACTGTCTCCTGCACACACTGTCTCCTGCACACACTGCCTCCTGCACACACTGCCTCCTGCACCACTGCCTCCAGCACACACTGTCTCCTGCACACACTGTCTCCTGCACACACTGCCTCCTGCACACACTGCCTCCTGCACCACTGCCTACTGCACACACCGCCTCCTGCACACACTGCCTCCTGCACCACTGCCTCCAGCACACACTGCCTCCAGCACACACTGCCTCCTGCACCACTGCCTCCAGCACACACTGCCTCCTGCACACACTGCCTCCTGCACACACTGCCTCCTGCACCACTGCCTCCAGCACCACTGCCTCCAGCACACACTGTCTCCTGCACACACTGCCTCCTGCACACACTGCCTCCTGCACACACTGCCTCCTGCACCACTGCCTACTGCACACACCGCCTCCTGCACACACCGCCTCCTGCACACACCGCCTCCTGCACACACTGTCTCCAGCACCACTGCCTCCAGCAAACACTGTCTCCAGCACACACTGCCTCCAGCACACACTGCCTCCAGCACACACTGTCTCCAGCACACACTGCCTCCTGCACCACTGCCTCCAGCACACACTGTCTCCAGCACACACTGCCTCCTGCACCACTGCCTCCAGCACACACCGCCTCCTGCACACACCGTCTCCAGCACACACTGCCTCCTGCACCACTGCCTCCAGCACACACTGTCTCCAGCACACACTGTCTCCTGCACCACTGCCTCCAGCAAACACTGTCTCCAGCACACACTGCCTCCTGCACCACTGCCTCCAGCACACACTGCCTCCTGCACCACTGCCTCCTGCACACACCGCCTCCTGCACCACTGCCTCCAGCACACACCGCCTCCTGCACCACTGCCTCCAGCAGACACTGTCTCCTGCACCACTGCCTCTAGCACACACTGCCTCCTGCACACACTGTCTCCTGCACACACTGTCTCCTGCACCACTGCCTCCAGCACACACTGCCTCCTGCACCACTGCCTCCAGCACCACTGCCTCCAGCACACACTGTCTCCTGCACCACTGTCTCCAGCACACACTGCCTCCTGCACCACTGCCTCCAGCACACACTGTCTCCAGCACACACTGCCTCCTGCACCACTGCCTCCAGCACACACTGTCTCCTGCACCACAGCCTCCAGCAAACACTGTCTCCAGCACACACTGCCTCCTGCACCACTGCCTCCAACACACACTGCCTCCTGCACACACTGCCTCCTGCACCACTGCCTCCAGCACACAGTCTCCTGCACCACTGCCTCCAGCACACAGTCTCCTGCACCACCGCCTCCAGCACACACTGTCTCCTGCACCACTGCCTCCTGCACCACTGTCTCCTGCACCACTGCCTCCAGCACACACTGTCTCCAGCACCACTGCCTCCAGCACACACTGTCTCCTGCACCACAGCCTCCAGCAAACACTGTCTCCAGCAAACACTGCCTCCTGCACCACTGCCTCCAGCACACACTGTCTCCTGCACCACTGCCTCCAGCACACACTGTCTCCTGCACCACCGCCTCCAGCACACACTGTCTCCTGCACCACTGCCTCCTGCACCACTGTCTCCTGCACCACTGCCTCCTGCACCACTGCCTCCTGCACCACTGCCTCCTGCACACACTGCCTCCTGCACCACTGTCTCCAGCACACACTGTCTCCAGCACACACTGCCTCCAGCACCACTGCCTCCAGCACACACTGTCTCCAGCACACACTGCCTCCAGCACACACTGTCTCCAGCACACACTGTCTCCTGCACCACTGTCTCCAGCACACACTGCCTCCTGCACCACTGCCTCCAGCACACACTGTCTCCAGCACACACTGCCTCCTGCACCACTGCCTCCAGCACACACTGTCTCCTGCACCACTGCCTCCAGCAAACAGTCTCCAGCACACACTGCCTCCTGCACCACCGCCTCCAGCACCACTGTCTCCAGCACACACTGTCTCCTGCACCACTGCCTCCAGCAAACAGTCTCCAGCACACACTGTCTCCTGCACCACCGCCTCCAGCACCACTGTCTCCAGCACACACTGTCTCCTGCACCACCGCCTCCAGCACACACTGTCTCCTGCACCACTGCCTCCAGCACCACTGTCTCCAGCACACACTGTATCCTGCACCACCGCCTCCAGCACCACTGTCTCCAGCACACACTGTCTCCTGCACCACCGCCTCCAGCACACAGTCTCCTGCACCACTGCTTCCAGCACACACTGCCTCCAGCACACACTGCCTCCAGCACCACTGTCTCCTAAACCACTGCCTCCTGCACCACTGTCTCCTGCACCACTGTCTCCTGCACCACTGCCTCCTGCACCACTGCTTCCTGCACCACTGCCTCCAGCACACACTGTCTCCAGCACACACTGCCTCCTGCACCACTGCCTCCTGCACCACTGTCTCCTGCACCACTGCCTCCAGCACACACTGTCTCCTGCACCACTGCCTCCAGCACACACTGTCTCCTACACCACTGTCTCCTGCACCACTGCCTCCTGCACCACTGTCTCCTGCACAACTGCCTCCTGCACCACTGTCTCCTGCACCACTGTCTCCTGCACCACTGCTTCCTGCACCACTGCCTCCAGCACACACTGTCTCCAGCACACACTGCCTCCTGCACCACTGTCTCCTGCACCACTGCCTCCTGCACCACTGCCTCCAGCACCACTGCCTCCAGCACACACTGTCTCCTGCACCACTGCCTCCAGCACACACTGTCTCCTGCACCACTGTCTCCTGCACCACTGCCTCCTGCACCACTGTCTCCTGCACCACTGCCTCCAGCACCACTGCCTCCTGCACCACTGCCTCCAGCACACACTGTCTCCTGCACCACCGCCTCCAGCACCACTGTCTCCTGCACACACTGCCTCCTGCACACACTGTCTCCTGCACCACCGCCTCCAGCACACACTGTCTCCTGCACTACTGCCTCCAGCACACACTGCCTCCTGCACACACTGCCTCCTGCACACACTGCCTCCAGCACGACTGCCTCCAGGAAACACTGTCTCCAGCACACACTGCCTCCAGCACACACTGCCTCCAGCACACACTGTCTCCAGCACACACTGTCTCCTGCACCACTGTCTCCAGCACACACTGCCTCCTGCACCACTGCCTCCAGCACACACTGTCTCCAGCACACACTGTCTCCTGCACCACCGCCTCCAGCACACACTGTCTCCTGCACTACTGCCTCCAGCACACACTGCCTCCTGCACACACTGCCTCCTGCACACACTGTCTCCAGCAAACACTGTCTCCAGCACACACTGCCTCCAGCACACACTGCCTCCAGCACACACTGTCTCCAGCACACACTGTCTCCTGCACCACTGTCTCCAGCACACACTGCCTCCTGCACCACTGCCTCCAGCACACACTGTCTCCAGCACACACTGCCTCCTGCACCACTGCCTCCAGCACACACCGCCTCCTGCACACACCGTCTCCAGCACACACTGCCTCCTGCACCACTGCCTCCAGCACACACTGTCTCCAGCACACACTGCCTCCAGCACACACTGTCTCCTGCACCACTGCCTCCAGCACACACTGCCTCCTGCACCACTGCCTCCAGCACACACTGCCTCCTGCACCACTGCCTCCTGCACACACCGCCTCCTGCACCACTGCCTCCAGCACACACCGCCTCCTGCACCCACCGCCTCCTGCACACACCGCCTCCTGCACCACTGCCTCCAGCACACACTGTCTCCTGCACCACTGCCTCCAGCACACACTGCCTCCTGCACACACTGTCTCCTGCACACACTGTCTCCTGCACCACTGCCTCCAGCACACACTGCCTCCAGCACACACTGCCTCCTGCACCACTGCCTCCTGCACCACTGCCTCCAGCACACACTGTCTCCTGCACCACTGTCTCCAGCACACACTGCCTCCTGCACCACTGCCTCCAGCACACACTGTCTCCAGCACACACTGCCTCCTGCACCACTGCCTCCAGCACACACTGTCTCCTGCACCACAGCCTCCAGCAAACACTGTCTCCAGCACACACTGCCTCCTGCACCACTGCCTCCAGCACACACTGCCTCCTGCACACACTGCCTCCTGCACCACTGCCTCCAGCACACACTGTCTCCTGCACCACTGCCTCCAGCACAGACTGTCTCCTGCACCACCGCCTCCAGCACACACTGTCTCCTGCACCACTGCCTCCTGCACCACTGTCTCCTGCACCACTGCCTCCTGCACCACTGCCTCCTGCACCACTGCCTCCAGCACACACTGTCTCCTGCACCACAGCCTCCAGCAAACACTGTCTCCAGCACACACTGCCTCCTGCACCACTGCCTCCAGCACACACTGCCTCCTGCACACACTGCCTCCTGAACCACTGCCTCCAGCACACACTGTCTCCTGCACCACTGCCTCCAGCACACACTGTCTCCTGCACCACCGCCTCCAGCACACACTGTCTCCTGCACCACTGCCTCCTGCACCACTGTCTCCTGCACCACTGCCTCCTGCACCACTGCCTCCTGCACCACTGCCTCCTGCACACACTGCCTCCTGCACACACTGCCTCCTGCACCACTGTCTCCAGCACACACTGTCTCCAGCACACACTGCCTCCAGCACCACTGCCTCCAGCACACACTGCCTCCAGCACACACTGTCTCCAGCACACACTGTCTCCTGCACCACTGTCTCCAGCACACACTGCCTCCTGCACCACTGCCTCCAGCACACACTGTCTCCAGCACACACTGCCTCCTGCACCACTGCCTCCAGCACACACTGTCTCCTGCACCACTGCCTCCAGCAAACAGTCTCCAGCACACACTGCCTCCTGCACCACCGCCTCCAGCACCACTGTCTCCAGCACACACTGTCTCCTGCACCACTGCCTCCAGCAAACAGTCTCCAGCACACACTGTCTCCTGCACCACCGCCTCCAGCACACACTGTCTCCTGCACCACCGCCTCCAGCACACACTGTCTCCTGCACCACTGCCTCCAGCACCACTGTCTCCAGCACCACTGTCTCCAGCACACACTGTCTCCTGCACCACTGCCTCCAGCAAACAGTCTCCAGCACACACTGTCTCCTGCACCACCGCCTCCAGCACCACTGTCTCCAGCACACACTGTCTCCTGCACCACCGCCTCCAGCACACACTGTCTCCTGCACCACTGCTTCCAGCACACACTGCCTCCAGCACACACTGTCTCCTGCACCACTGTCTCCTGCACCACTGTCTCCTGCACCACTGCCTCCTGCACCACTGTCTCCTACACCACTGTCTCCTGCACCACTGCCTCCTGCACCACTGCCTCCAGCACACACTGTCTCCAGCACACACTGCCTCCTGCACCACTGCCTCCTGCACCACTGCCTCCTGCACCACTGTCTCCTGCACCACTGCCTCCAGCACACACTGTCTCCTGCACCACTGCCTCCAGCACACACTGTCTCCTGCACCACTGTCTCCTGCACCACTGCCTCCTGCACCACTGTCTCCTGCACCACTGTCTCCTGCACCACTGTCTCCTGCACCACTGCTTCCTGCACCACTGCCTCCAGCACACACTGTCTCCAGCACACACTGCCTCCTGCACCACTGCCTCCTGCACCACTGCCTCCAGCACCACTGCCTCCAGCACACACTGTCTCCTGCACCACTGCCTCCAGCACACACGGTCTCTTGCACCACTGTCTCCTGCACCACTGCCTCCAGCACCACTGCCTCCTGCACCACTGCCTCCAGCACACACTGTCTCCTGCACCACTGTCTCCTGCACCACTGCCTCCTGCACCACTGTCTCCTGCACCACTGCCTCCTGCACCACTGCCTCCAGCACCACTGCCTCCAGCACACACTGTCTCCTGCACCACTGCCTCCAGCACACACTGTCTCCTGCACCACTGCCTCCAGCACCACTCTCTTGCACACACTGTCTCCAGCACACACTGTCTCCTGCACCACTGCCTCCAGCACACACTGTCTCCTGCACCACTGCCTCCAGCACACACTGTCTCCTGCACCACTGCCTCCAGCACCACTGTCTCTTGCACACACTGTCTCGGTCTCCCCAGGACATAGCGCCCTGGTACGGTCCCGTCACTTTCTGTCCCCATCACGCTCCTCCAGTGTCACTACCGATCGTGTGTCCCCAGTCCTCGGCCTCCCCCGCACGGCTTTCTAGCCGTCCTGACATCTTCCCTTTGCCCCGGAAACCCCATCTTTCCCCAGTGCTTAGAACTAACCGTACAGCTGTTCCAGAACTGCTGCATACAGCCGGCTGTCTCCCCTCTTCTCTAGAAGTCTATGGAACTGTCCTAGCCGCAGTCCCGAAGGAGTAAGAGGAAGAAGCGGCTAGGACTGTACCAAGTGGTGGAACTGAGGGGGAAACCCTACATACCCGAAGATCAGCTGCAGATCTGCTGTGTGAGGGAGGAAGGGGGAGTTGTCACACAAAAGGGGCCACAGATGAGGAAGGGCATGTGAGCGCTGCCAGGGAAGCTTACCGGCTATGAGGGGAGACGTGTCAGTCAGTGACTAGGCTCCTGTGCGGGGATGACGCTCCAGCCAGGGGAGACACAGCTGCTGATCGTGCTTACACGTGAGGCGGAATGAGGAGGATGTTATATAAGACACAAGGTCAGGATGGCCATGAATAATGGAGGATGGGACGTGCCAGCCGTGGGGTTGAGGGCAGCTCCTGACAACAGTCCTGAAGTGGAGGTGCCAGTACAGTGCCCATGAAGGCCACCTTATGGCTACATGTGCCATATATTATGGTGTATGTGTCAGGCAGTGGTAGCCATCCCGTGAGGGCACATAACCTATACATCACTATTAATGGGTGTGTGACCGCTGCCATACCGCACCCATTGGCTACCATGGTATAAAACTGTATGCCACTCAGTATACATACTGGAGGGAACAGCATGGCCTACACGGGCACGGCGGTCTCATTGTACACGCTATACATGGAGCACACTAGGCCTGAGGTGTAGAAGGTGGTCTCCCAAGCTGTATATAATGGTGGAAGCCTAACCCTCGGCTGAACAGGAAGGCAACACTGTAGTATATACAGCTTTCTGCTCCACATTATGCAATTCTACAAGAAGTAAAAGCATGGACCTAGAAACACCCCATCCTCGCACCCTATGGGGATAAGACAGCATATCCCAGTCGGATTTCTGTGGGACCACAAGGTTTAAGCGACAATCAGGCCGCAAACATGAGTTAGCTGGGAACAAGCAGAAACCTCACGGGTGTGCACAGAGTGCTGGGCCTTGTCTGTATAGGGAAAATAGATGTAGCGTGATAGCCAATAGATAGTCAAAATGGAGAGTGAGGAGTGGTCGATACCTTTTAATGGCTAAGTAAAAAGATGATAAGAAATAGCAAGTTTACAGGACTGATCAGGTCTCTTCATTAGGCAGAGATTACCATAAAATACAGGGCGATTCAAAAAGGATGGTGCAAAATGACAGCCTCAGTATTCACAACCAAGAGGACATAAGACAAATGTATTAACACAAGGAGACACACTATCTATCCAAGTTTTATCAATACACTACCAATGTTCAACGTGATTTCCACTGGTGACACGGCAGATGCCTAGTCCAGCAGCGTGCCATCATATCCTTAGATACTGACTCGTTGTTGGATCCATAGTCTCCGGTCGTTCAAATCCCTTGGCTGGGAGGAGTATACACTGAGATCTTGATGTTGCTCCACAGAAAGAAGTCTCCAAGGTCAGCGCAACATTGATGAATCAACCTGAGACAACCATTACTGAAACAGTGGTGTTCATATCCAAGGATATGCTGGCACGCTTCTGGACAGAACTGGACTAGACATCTGTGATGTCACCAATGGAAGCCACTTTGAACATTTATAGTGTATAGATAAGACTTGGATAGATATGTGATAGTTCATATTTTATGGTAACAAATGTGTCTTATGTCTTCTGGGTTGAAAATACTGAGGCTATCATATTGCCCCATCCTTTTTGAAACACCCTGAATCTATACACTATCAGTGCCCAGGAAAGGAGGCCATACAATCTTTGTAAAACAAGGAATTCAGCATTAAACCATCTGACAAGAATGGTGCAATAGTCAAAATGACTACATAAAGGAATCAGACAACTGACGGGCACATGTTACTACACAAAATTGGGGGCTGACCCTACACAGGAACACTACAAAGGGAAAAAAAGTTGGTCTGTTGTATATCTGACAAATCCCTAAGAGCTGATACCACAGAGTGCAAGAAAAGGGCCATTTTACATACTTCTTAAAATCCACAAATCTGGAAATCCAGGAAGACCAATCATTTCATGTGTGGGCACAGTTACTGAGCAAGTTTCTGGATGGGTAGGTGTTCCCTTGGTAAATAATACACCCAGTTACATTCATGGCACAGCTGACCTATTGAATAAACTAGTAGCCACTGGTCCTCTACCAGACGGAACCATCCTAGCCATGGATGTGGAATCTTTGTATTCTAATATCTTACAAGATGGGTTAAATACCTGCAAAGTATTCATGGAAAATACAGGAATTGAAATGTGTTGAAACTCACAAAATTAATCCTCACCGATAATTACTTTACATTTGATAACAGCAGCCTTGTACAGCAATGGGAAGTAAAATGGCACCACAATATGCAAATCTTTTCATGGCCAAAATTGAAGGTGACTTTTTCTCCTCTTGCCTCATCAGGCCTCTGGCCTATTACCGTTACATTAATGACATTCTACTCATCTGGACTGAGTCTAAGCTACACCTAAATACTTTCCATGTACAGGTTAATCAGTTTCACCCCACTATTGTGACTATTTTTCTTGCTTATATAGTGATACAATGACATGATCACACCAGGCTACTCCATATCAGCAGTCCTGTGTCAGGACACAATATGGGGCATGCACAGAATACTTTACACTGTGTTCCAAATTATTATGCAAATAATATTTTCTCAGATTTTCCCAAATTACCTATATGAATTGCAGTCATTGTAATTTTCCAGTCAAATAACTATTAGAGTACAATTGAAAGGTTTTTGTACAAACTGCCTATGATAACAGTATATTTTTAAAAAAATAAAAAACTCAAACTGCACTCAAAATGCATGTTCCAAATTATTATGCACAGCAGAGTTTTCAACCTTTTCATTTTAATAAAGAACAAAAAAAATGGTCATGTTTGAAATTATAAGCATAAGCAGGTTATTACAAACTGAAATCAAACAGTTTTCAACTCAAAACTTTATTCTAGGTGATGTAACATTTGCACATAGGACCCCTTGTTCGAAAGGAGCTTCTGAACTCTCTCGCCCATTGAATTTGTCAGGTTTTGGATGGTTTCTGCTTCAATTGTTTTGCATGAGGACAGAATACCCTCCCAGAGCTGTTGCTTAGATGTGAACTGCCTCCCGCCATCATAGACACTCCTTTTGATGATGCTCCAGAGGTTCTCAATGGGGTTGAGGTCAGGGGAGCATGGGTGCCACACCATAAGTTTGTCCCCTTTTATGCCCATAGCAGCCAGAGATGCAGATGTGTTATGTGCAGCAAGAGACGGGGCATTATCATGCATGCACAGTGTATTTTTGTCCATTGGTCCCAAATGATTGGCAGTAGTAGGCCCGAGAGACTGCATAAGTATAAAGTGGACTTTAAGTGATTAATGGGACTCCAGGACAAAAACTGAAGGAAGCAATGAATGGCAAGTTAGGGCACATTTATTGCCACCCTAGTACTTTTCTGTTTAATGCCCCTTTAGTGCCCACTTGCCTTTTTTTCATTATGATGCCAAAGGGCCAATGAATGATGAATTTACTTCCAAGTGACACATAATGCATCTAGTAGTGCGGTGCTAGGTAAAATAGGAGGCAGGTCAGTAAAGGCACAGTAAGCTGTCATAAGAGCATACAGATGAATATGTAAGCAGAGCACCAGATAGAGCGCCCCCCACAGGCCGCTCCAGAGCACAAGCATATTATTATCTCCAAACTGAAAGTAAAGAGTACACAAGAACCACAGTGCGGATTTCATAAACCAAGGTATCATGTTAATCAGTGTAATGGCGCCTACCTGACTACATTTTGCGACTCTTGCCGTTCTTACGCCAGTTTTTCACAGCTCTACCAAAACAGGCAGAGCTACGGCAAAATGGAGCCGAGTGGTGGCGAGACCCCACAGCTCGTTTCATTCAAGACAAGCTATGGTGTTCCATACGCCAGAAATCTCACTTCAGTACCACATTGGCACACCTGTATTACTGAACGTTAATTTCCTCCCGGGTGACGCACTTTCAGTAAGGCAGTCAGGCACATTTCAAACACTTATAACCTGCAGATTAACCCTATATATGCAGGTTAATAACATTATCTGCCGTGACATGTTCCCTTTAAATCCTGCTGTAAAGACCTGTGTTGCAACCTTTCATAAATTATCTCTGCCGTCCCCATCCAGGAGATTAGCTACAGTGCCATGGGTTGTAAACTTCTGGATTATGTTGCACACTGTGGACAAAGGAACATCAAAATCTTTGGAGATGGACTTGTGACCTTGAGATTGTTGCTACTGTTCAACAATTTTGGTCCTCAAGTCCTCAGACAGTTCTATCTCCTCTTTCTGTTCTCCATGCTTAGTGTGGCACACACAGACACACAATGCAAAGATTGAATCAGCTATTCCCCTTTTTAACTGGTTTCAGGTGTTATTTTCATATTGGTCACATCTGTTACTTGCCACAGGTGAGTTTGATCGAGCATCACATGCTTGAAACCAAGTTGTTTACCCACGATTTTGGAAAAGGTGCCAACAATTTTGGCCGGCCCATTTCTGGGGCTTTGTGTGAAATTATGTCCAATTTGCCTTTGTTTCTATTTTTTTTTGTGTTGTTCCAATACACAAAGGAAATAAACAGGTGAATAACGAACGTGTAATTACAATACTTTTCGGGAAGAAATACTTCATTTTCTGGAACAATTTCAATGGTGCCAACACTTTCGGCCATGACTGTATATATATAGTGGGGAAAATGAGTATTTGATACACTGCCGAATTTGAAAGTTTTCCCAACTACAAAGAATGGAGAGGTCTGTAATTTTTATCGTAGGTACACTTCAACTGTGAGAGACAGAATCTTAAAAAAATCCAGAAAATCACATTGTATGATTTTTATATAATTAATTTGCATTTTATTGCATGAAATAAGTATTTGATACAATAGAAAAAAATAACTTAATATTTGGTACAGAAACCTTTGTTTGCAATTACAGAGGTCAGATGTTTCCTATAGTTCTTGACCAAGTTTGCACACACTGCAGCTAAGATTTTGGCCCACTCCTCCATACAGATCTCCTCTAGATCTTTCAGGTTTCGGGGCTGTCGCTGGGCAACATTGCATTTCAGCCCCTTCCAAAGGTTTTCTATTGGGTTCAGGTCTGGAGACTGGCTAGGCCACTCCAGGAACTTGAAATGCTTCTTATGGAGCCATTCCTTAGTTGCCCTGGGAAGAAGGTTGTTGGCCAAAATCTCACGATACATGACCTCATCCATCCTCCCTTCAATACAGTGCAGTCGTCCTGTCCCCTTTGCAGAAAAGCACCAACAAAGTATGATGTTTCCCCCAACATGCTTCACGGTTGGGATGGTGATCTTGGGGTTGGACTCATCTTTCTTCTTCTTCCAAACACAGTGAGTGGAGTTGATACTAAAAAGTTCTATTTTGGTCTCATCTGACCACATGACCTTCTTCCACGCCTCCTCTGATCATCCAGATGGTCATTTGCGAAATTCAAAAGGGCCTGGGCATGTGGTGACGTGAGCAGGGGGACCTTGCATGCCCTGAAGGATTTTAATCCATGACGGCGTAGTGTGTTACTAACGGTAATGTTTGACACTGTCGTCCCAGCTTTCTTCAGGTCATTGACCAGGTACTCCTGTGTAGTTCTGGGCTTATTCCAGACCTTTCTCAGAATCAACCTTACCCCACGAAGTGTGATCTTGCCTGGGGCCACAGACCGAGGACTATTGACAGTCATCTTGTGTTTCTTTCATTTTCTAATAATTGGGCCAACAGTTGTTGCCTTCTCACCAAGCTGCTTGCCTTTTGTCCTTTAGCCCATCCCAGCCTTCTGCAGGTCTACTAATTTGTCCATGGTGTCCTTAGAGAACTCTTTGGTCTTGGCCATGGTGGAGAGGGTGGAGTGTGATTGATTAAGTGTGTGGATAGGTGTCTTTTATACAGGTAACAAGATCAAACAGGTACAATTAATACAGGTAATGAGTGCAGAGTAGGAGGGCTTCTTAAAGAAAAACTGAAAAACAGCATCTGTGAGAGCCAGAATTCTTGCTGGTTGGTAGGTGATCAAATACTTATTTCATGCAATAGAATTCAATTTAAATATTTAAAAAACATACAATGTGATTTTCTGTTTTTTCTTTTTAGATTGTCTCTCACAGTTGAAGTGTACCTATAATAAAAATTACAGACCTCTCCATTCTTTGTAGGTAGTAAAACTTGCATTATCAACAGTGTATCAAATACTTATTTTCCCCACTGTGTGTACTGTATATATAGTGCATTGTGAAAGTATTTGGCCCCCTTGAACTTTTCTACCTTTTACCACATTTATGACTTCAAACATAAAGATATAAAATTCTAATTTTTGGGGGAAGACTCAACAAGTGGGACACAATCGTGAAGTGGAACGAAATTGATTGGATATTTTAAACTTTTTTAACAAATTCAAAACTGAAAAGTGGGGCATGCAATATTATTAGGCCCCTTTACTTTAAGTGCAGCAAACTCACTCCAGAAGTTCAGTGAGGATCTCTGAATGATCCAATGTTGTCCTAAATGACTGGTAATGATAAATAGAATCCGCCTGTGTGTAATCAAGTCTCCGTATAAATGCACCTGCTCTGTGATAGTCTCAGGGTTCTGTTTCAAGTGCAGAGAGCAACATGAAGACCAAGGAACACACCAGGCAGGTCCGAGATACTGTTGTGGCGAATTTTAAAGCCGGATTTGGATACAAAAAGATTTCCCAAGTTTTAAACATCTCAAGGAGCACTGTGCAAGCGATCATATTGAAATGGAAGGAGTATCAGACCACTGTAAATCTACCAAGACCCGGCCGTCCCTCTAAACTTTCATCTCAAACGAGGAGAAGACTGATCAGAGATGCAGCCAAAAGGCCCATGGTTACTCTGGATGAACTGCAGAGATCTACAGCTGAGGTGGGAGAGTCTGTCCATAGGACAACAATCAGTCGTACACTGCACAAATCTGGTCTTTATGGAAGAGAGGCAAGAAGAAAGCCATTTCTCAAAGCTATCCATAAAAAGTCTTGTTTGAAGTTTTCCACAAGCCGCCTGGGAGACACACCAAACATGTGGAATAAGGTGCTCTGGTCAGATGAAACCAAAATCGAACTTTTTGGCCACATTGCAAAACGATATGTTTGGCGTAAAAGCAACACAGCTCATCACCCTCAAAACACCATCCCCACTGTCAAACATGGTGGTGGCAGCATCATGGTTTGGGCCTGCTTTTCTTCAGCAAGGACAGAGAAGATGGTTAAAATTGATGGGAAGATGGACTGAGCCAAATACAGGACCATTCTGGAAAAAAACCTGTTGGAGTCTGCAAAAGACCTGAGATTGGGACGGAGATTTATCTTCCAACAAGACAATGATCCCAAACATGAAGCAAAATCTACAATGGAATGGTTCAAAAATAAACATATCCAGGTGTTAGAATGGCCAAGTCAAAGTCCAGACCTGAATCCAATCGAGAATCTGTGGAAAGAGCTGAAAACTGCTGTTCACAAACGCCCTCCATCCAACCTCAATGAGCTCGAGCTGTTTTGCAAGGAAGAATGGGCAAGAATTTCCACCTCTCGATGTGCAAAACTGATAGAGACATACCCCAAGCGACTTGCAGCTGTGATCGCAGCAAAAGGTGGTGCTACAAAGTATTAACTCAAGGGGGCCGAATAATATTGCATGCCCCACTTTTCAGTTTTTAATTTGCTAAAAAAGTTTAAAATATCCAATAAATTTCGTTCCACTTCACGATTGTGTCCCACTTGTTGATTCTTCCCAAAAAAATTAGAATTTTATATCTTTATGTTTGAAGCCAGAAATGTGGCAAAAGGTAGAAAAGTTCAAGGAGGCCAAATACTTTCACAAGGCACTGTATATACATATATATATATATATATATATATATATATATATATATATATATATATATATATATACACACACAGTACAGACCAAAAGTTTGGACACACCTTCTCATTTAAAGATTTTTCTGTATTTTCATCACTATGAAAATTGTACATTCACACTGAAGGCATCAAAGCTATGAATTAACACATGTGGAATTATATACTTAACAAAAAAGTGTGAAAAAACTGAAAATATGTCTTATATTCTAGGTTCTTCAAAGTTGCCACCTTTTGCTTTGATGACTGCTTTGCACATTCTTGGCATTCTCTTGAGCTTCAAGAGGTAAATGGTTTTCACTTCACAGGTGTGCCCTGTCAGGTTTAATAATTGGGATTTCTTGCCTTATAAATGGGGTTGGGACCATCAGTTGTGTTGTGCAGAAGTCTGGTGGATACACAGCTGATAGTCCTACTGAATAGACTGTTAAAATTTGTATTATGGCAAGAAAAAAGCAGCTAAGTAAAGAAAAACGAGTGGCCATCATTACTTTAAGAAATGAAGGTCAGTCAAGGAATGGACATTAGACCAGTGGAAATCTGTGCTTTGGTCTGATGAGTCCAAATTTGAGATCTTTGGTTGCAACCACCGTGTCTTTGTGCGACGCAGAAAAGGTGAACGGATGGACTCTACATGCCTGGTTCCCACCGTGAAGCATGGAGGAGGAGGTGTGATGGTGTGGCGGTGCTTTGCTGGTGACACTGTTGGGGATTTATTCAAAATTGAAGGCATACTGAACCAGCATGGCTACCACAGCGTCTTGCAGCGTCATGCTATTCCATCCGGTTTAGTTGGACCATCATTTATTTTTCAACAGGACAATGACCCCAAACACACCTCCAGGCTGTGTAAGGGCTATTTAACTAAGAAGGAGAGTGATGGGGTGCTGCGCCAGATGACCAGGCCTTCACAGTCACCAGACCTGAACCCAATCGAGATGGTTTGGGGTGTGCTGGACCGCAGAGTGAAGGCAAAAGGACCAACAAGTGCTAAGCATCTCTGGGAACTCCTTCAAGATTGTTGGAAGACCATTTCCGGTGACTACCTCTTGAATCTCATCAAGAGAATGCCAAGAATGTGCAAAGCAGTCATCAAAGCAAAAGGTGGCTACTTTGAAGAACCTAGAATATAAGACATATTTTCAGTTGTTTCACACTTTTTTGTTAAGTATATAATTCCACATGTGTTAATTCATAGTTTTGATGCCTTCAGTCTGAATGTACAATTTTAATAGTCATGAAAATACAGAAAAATCTTTAAATGAGAAGGTGTGTCCAAACTTTTGGTCTGTACTGTATACACGCACACACACACACACACTATATAAATTGTTGGTGCCCCTCGTTTAATGAAAGAAAAACCCACAATGGTCACAGAAATAACTTGAATCTGATAAAAGTAATAATAAATTAAAAATCTATGAAAATGAACAAATGAAAGTCAGACATTGCTTTTCAACCCTGCTTTCACAGAATTTAAAAAAAAATTAAACTCATGAAATAGGCCTGGACAGAAATCATGGTACCCCTGAAAATAATGTGATAAAAGGGACATGTTAAATCAAGTTGTTTCCACTATTTAGTATCACAGGTGTCTACAATCTTGTAATCAGTCAGTGGGCCTGTATATAGGGCTACAGATACTCACTGTGCTGTTTGGTGACATGGTGTGTACCACACTCAACATGGACCAGATGAAGCAAAGGAAAGAGTTGTCTCAGGAGATTAGGAACAAAATTATAGACAAGCATGTTGAAGGTAAAGGTTATAAGACCATCTTCAAGCAGCTTGATGTTCCTGTGACTACAGTTGCACATATTATTCAGAAATGTAAGATCCATGGGACTGTAGCCAACCTCCCTGGACGTGGCCGCAGGAAGAAAATTGATGACAAATCAAAGAGACGGATAATACGAATGGTAACAAAAGAGCCCAGGATAACTTATAAAGAGATTAAATGTGAACTTCAAGCTCAAGGAACATCAGTGTCAGCTCACACCATCCGTCGTTGTTTGATCCAAAGTGGACTTCATGGGAGACCACCAAGGAGAACACCATTGTTGAAAAAAAATCATAAAAAAGCCAGACTGGAATTTGCCAAACTACATGCCACAAGCCACAAAGCTTCTGGGAGAATGTCCTATGGACAGGTGAGACAAAAATTGACGTTTTTGGCAAAGCACATCAGCTCTATGTTCACAGACAGAAAAATGAAGTATATCAAGAAAAGAACACTGTCCCTACTGTGAAACATGGAGGAGGCTTTGTTATGTTTTGGGGCTGCTTTGCTGCATCTGGCACAGGGTGTCTTGAATCTGTGCAGGGTACAATGAAATCTCAAGACTATCAAGGGATTCTAGAGAGAAATGTGCTGCCCAGTGTTAGAAAGCTTGGTCTCAGTTGCAGATCATGGGTCTTGCAACAGGATAATGACCCAAAACACACAGCTAAAAACACTTAAGAATGGCTAAGAGGAAAACATTGGACTATTTTGAAATGGCCTTCTACGAGCCCTGACCTAAATTCTATTGAGCATCTTTGGAAAGATCTGAAACATGCCATCTGGAAAAGTCAACCTTCAAACACGAGACAACTGGAGCAGTTTGCTCATGAGGAGTGGGCCAAAATACCTGTCGAGAGGTGCAGAAGTCTTATTGACAGTTACAGGAATTGTTTGATTGCAGTGATTGCCTCAAAAGGTTGCTCAACAAAATATTAAGTTAAGAGTACCATCAATTCTGTCCAGGCCTATTTCATGAGTTTAATTTTTTTTTAAATTCTGTGGAAGCAGGGTTGAAAAGCAATGACTGACTTTCATTTGTTCATTTTCATAGATTTTTAATTTATTATTACTTTTATCAGATTCAAGTTATTTCTGTGACCACATGTATATATATATATATATATATATATATATATATATATATATATATAGTCACCGGAAATGGTTTTCACTTCACAGGTGTGCCCTGTCAGGTTTAATAAGTGGGATTTCTTGCCTTATAAATGGGGTTGGGACCATCAGTTGTGTTGTGCAGAAGTCAGGTGGATACACATCTGATAGTCCTACTGAATAGACTGTTAGAATTTGTATTATGGCAAGAAAAAAGCAGCTAAGTAAAGAAAAATGAGTGGCCATCATTACTTTAAGAAATGAAGGTCAGTCAGTCCGAAAAATTGGGCAAACTTTGAATGTGTCCCCAAGTGCAGTTGCAAAAACCATCAAGCGCTACAAAGAAACTGGCCCACATGAGGACCGCCCCAGGAAAGGAAGACCAAGAGTCACCTCTGCTTTTGAGGATAAGTTTATCCGAGTCACCAGCCTCAGAAATCGCAGGTTAACAGCAGCTCAGATTAGAGACCAGGTCAATGCCACACAAGAGTTTTAGCAGCAGACACATCTCTTCAACAACTGTTAAGAGGAGACTTTGTGGTAAAATAGCTGCTAGGAAACCACTGCTAAGGACAGGCAACAAGCAGAAGAGACTTGTTTGGGCTAAAGAACACAAGGAATGGACATTAGACCAGTGGAAATCTGTGCTTTGGTCTGATGAGTCCAAATTTGAGATCTTTGGTTCCAACCACCGTGTCTTTGTGCGACGCAGAAAAAGTGAACGGATGGACTCTACATGCCTGGTTCCCACCGTGAAGCATGGAGGAGGAGGTGTGATGGTGTGGGGGTGCTTTGCTGGTGACACTGTTGGGGATTTATTCAAAATTGAAGGCATACTGAACAAGCATGGCTACCACAGCATCTTGCAGCGGCATGCTATTCCATCCGGTTTGCATTTAGTTGGACCATCATTTATTTTTCAACAGGACAATGACCCCAAACACACCTCCAGGCTGTGTAAGGGCTATTTGACCAAGAAGGAGAGTGATGGGGTGCTACGCCAGATGACCTGGCCTCCACAGTCACCAGACCTGAACCCAATCGAGATGGTTTGGGGTCAGCTGGACCGCAGAGTGAAGGCAAAAGTGCCAACAAGTGCTAGCATCTCTGGGAACTCCTTCAAGATTGTTGGAAGACCATTTCCGGTTACTACCTCTTGAAGCTCATCGAGAAAGACTAGAAGCAATGGGATGAAACTGAATGGGAGGAGACACAGATTAGATATTAGAAAAAACTTTTTGACAGTTAGAGTGATCAATGAGTGGAACAGGCTGCCATGAGAGGTGGTGAGTTCCCCTTCAATGGACGTCTTCAAACAGAGGCTGGACAGACATCTGTCTGAGATGATTTAGTGAATCCTGCTTTGAGCAGGGGGTTGGACCAGATGACCCAGGAGGTCCCCTCCATCTCTACCATTGTATGATTCTATAAGAGAATGCCAAGAGTGTGCAAAGCAGTCATCAAAGCAAAAGGTGGCTACTTTGAAGAACCTAGAATATAAGACATATTTTCAGTTGTTTCACACTTTTTTGTTAAGTATATAATTCCACATGTGTTAATTCATAGTTTTGATGCCTTCAGTGTGAATGTACAATTTTCATAGTTATGAAAATACAGAAAAATCTTTAAATGAGAAGGTGTGTCAAAACTTTTGGTCTGTACTGTATATATATATACACAAATTTGAATTAATCCACGTTTCTCTTATTAAAAATAAAGAAATAAAAAAATAAACATATCTGGCATCATTGCATTCAGTCTGATCTATCAAGATATAGAATCAATTAAACCAATTGGTAAACGACGTAATGAAAAAAAAAAAATCAAAACGCCAGAACTGCATGTTTTCATTCACCACACCACCCTAAAAAAAGTATTAAAAAGCGCTCACAACAAAACATGGATACCAAAAATGTTATCAAAGAAAATGTCATGTCAACATGCATAAAACAAGCCCTCGCCCAGCTCCATTGACGAAAAGATTCTGAGCCTCAAAAAATGAAGACAAAAGCCACATTGTTATTGACAAATCAAGTTCTTATAGCTGTAATCCTACTGACTGGGAGAATAAAGCTTCTAAATTATTTTTACCATATAATGAACAGTGTAAATATAAACCCCAAAAAACTGCAGAATTTTTCACCTCACTTGGAATTTTTTTTCCCGTTATTCAGTTCAATGTACGGTAAAGGGAAAAGTGTCGTTCAAAACTACTCCTCGTTCTGCAAAAAAACAAGTCATCATACATCTATGTGGATGGAAAATTAAAAAGTTATAGCTTTAGGAATAAATTGAGGGTGAATATCAGTATTATACAATCATTCTGACTTGGATTTTTAAAGTAACTTTACTTAATAGTGTAAGCAGTTTATATTGTAAGATCTGGCGACAGATCCACTTTAACTCTAGAAGTTCAGTAATTCTTTGAGACTTTTCTTCTTAGAATAAAACAGTCTTGGAAACGTTTCGTAAGCCAGCAGTGCACACAAACTTAAAAAAAATACATAAATACCGTAATTGATAGGTGTTACCTATGATGATATTTTTCCAGATATTCCCGAGTGCTAAAAATATTTAAAACCAGTGGCATAATGTGTCAGGCTACGTTCCTACAATGAGCTTTTGGTGAGTTTTTGACGTTACAGATTTTCTGCTGCATCTCTGCACCTATTGTGTAAATTAGGTTACTTGTTTTTTTTCATTGGGTTTTTGAGTGTGTTTTTATCGCGTTTTTGTTCTTTTTGGTATGTTACGTTTTAACCCCTTCACCCCTGGGAAATTTTCTGTTTTTCGCCTTCGACGATCCATAACTTTTTTATTTTTCCGTCAACATGGCCGTATGAGGGCTTGTTTTTTGCAGGATGAGTTGCACTTTTGAATAACACCATTGATTTTACCAAATTGTGTACTGGCAAACGGGAAAAAAATTCCAAGTGCGGTGAAATTGCAAAGAAGTGTAATTCCACAATCCTTGTTTTCTGGGATTTTTTTTTCACTACATGCTAAAACTGACCTGTCATTATGATTCTCCAGGTCATTCCGAGTTCGCAGATACCAAACATGTATAGGTTTTTTTTTATTTAAAATGGAAAAAAAAAAATTAAATTTTTTTAAGAAAAAAAAAGTGGCGCTATTTTCCACGACAAGTAGCGTCTCCATTTTTCGAGATTTGAGGTTGGGTGAAGGCTTATTTTTTGTGCACCGAGCTGACGTTTTTATCGATATCATTTTGGGGTAGGTATGATGTTTTGATCGCCCGTTACTGAAATGTTGCGGAAGCCAAAACAACGTAATTCTGGAGTTTCAATTTTCTTCTCGTTACGCCGTTTACTGATCAGAATAATTGACTTTATATTTTGATAGATCGGGCGTTTCTGAACGCAACGATACCAAATATGTGTATTTTTAATTTTTTTTTATTGTATTATTTTGAATGGGGCAAAAGGGAGGTGATTTGAACTTGTGTTTTTTTTATATTTTAAAAACTTTTTATTTTACTAGCTTCAATAGTCCCCTTAAGAGACTTGAAGCTACGATCATCTGATCGCCTGTGCTACACATAGCAGGACTTCAGCCCTGCTATGTGTACCATAAATCATGATCTCCTATGAACGCCGGCTGGCGTTCATAAGAGATTTATAATGACAGGCACAGGGGTCTTCTGCAGACCCCCAGCTGTCATGACAACCCATCGGCGCCCCATGGTCACGTGACAGGGGCGCCAATGGGCGTGTCATGTGACACTTTTCCGGACAGCGCATGTTAAATGGCGCTGTCAATAGCGCTGTCAGAGATTGACAGCGGCATTTAACTTGATAACAGCCGCGGGTGGATCGCAAATCTACCAGCGGCTGTTAGATGCACATGACAGATGATCAGATCAGCTGTTATGTGCAGGGAAATATTTGGGCAGTCCCCATTAAAGGCAGAGACACGACCGATGACTTACCTACTGTATACATCATTGGTCGTGAAGGGGTTAAATAAAGCTGCTTTGTTTTTGATACTTTCTGGTATTTGACTTTGACAAAACTTTATTGATACAGTCATGTGCGGATTCCATGCGTTTTTGGTGTGTTTCTGCTGCGGAAATGGACTAAAAATGTATGTGGATTTTTACCTTTTTCTCTATGGGACTTACAGAAAGAAAGAATCATAGTACTCACATATCTCTGTCAATTCCTTCGGCACTGACTCAAGCGGCAGTGGTTATGCACGAAGATCCCTTTTTACTAAATCCCAACAACAGTATGGAGGCACAGATGATTGAGCCCCCAGGGTTCATAGATCTATCACCAACGCTGTTAAAATGTGATTAATATCTTTCGTCTGAAAATCTATGGGCAGCATTAATCAGAGCTGGCTGTGTTATAGCAGCTCTGTATGCTTTAGGCTGTGTGCCCACGATGCGTTTTTAATGCGTTTCTGCAGCGCTTTTGCAGCTGCGAAAACGCTGCGGAAACGCATTAAAAATGCATGGTAGAAGGCCTGCCATGTTCCCCAATGATAATCCGCATGTGCTGTGCACATGCTGCGGAAATTTCCGCTGTGGATTATCATTGCGGAAAAAAACGCAGCACTACCAATTATTTTGCGGAAGTGCTGCGTTTTCGCCGCCATTGACTTGCATTAGAACGTGCCAATTCCGCAAGACTGCATCTGTACTTGCGTAATTGGCGCGTTCTAATGTGCGGATGGTACCCGGGTGTAGAGGAGAGTCTCATCCACACCCAGGTACCATTAAAAAATCTGTAAAAAAAGAATAAAATAAATGTATATTTACCTTCCGGCGGCCGCGCTGCGCTCCTCCTTGCTTCCCGGTGGACTGAAGGACCTGCGCTGACGTCAGAGTCATGTGACGGGTCACGCGACGCTGACGTCAGCAGGTCTTTCAAGTGACCCCATTTTGTAAACTACACCTCTCAAGGAATTCATTTAGCAGTGAAGAAAACATAATTATATTTTTACCACAAAAAAATGTTTTTCCCTCAGATTTTACATTTTCACACAGGGCAATGGGTAAAAATGGTGCCGAAATGTGTCACACAATTTCTTCTAAAAGTGGCAATGCCCCATATGTGGCTGTATCGTACCACTTAGCCATACGGCGAGATCTGGGAGGGACGGAGCGCTATTTGACAATTGGAGAACAAATTATTGTAGAATAGGCATTTGGATTTGGGAGCACAAAATGTTCTGAATTTCTTTTGGGGGGCAAGGGCCATTTCGCTTTTCCAGAGCCTTTCTGCTACCAGTAACTTGGAAGTCCCTTATATTTTTAACAGATAACGGACCTGAGTGGGGACTTGCTTTTTTTGAGGACTGAGTTGAAGCTTTTATTGGGAACATTTTACGTAACATTTATCCGGCGCTCTAGGCTGAGCACTTACATCGGGGTTTCCATCTAAATTTCCAGTGATTCTGCTGCCATTCACTGTAATGAGGCAGCAGAGTTACTCTGGACTCTGTCTGGCCTCTGTTTAGCGGTGTCCTTTTTTTCAGAAGTGCACAAAACTGTGGCCAACCGCACTTTTATGCACGCCTTAAAAAAACTGACACCGTGGGATCCCAGGCTAGACGGCGTCCACAGTGGCCTATATCTGCCTCATTACAGGGAATCCTCCGTCATGGGTTCCGTCTGAATCACGTATTTCGAGATTTACACGGAAACTCTGGCGTAAGTGCTCAGCGCAGAGCGCAGGATAAATGGGAGTAGAGCCTTACTGCGATCTTTAGGAGACATAATAAACAAATCAGTGGCAGGTGAAGAATTGGTTTTATTTATTTTTTACGCCATTCCTCTTGCGGTATAAGTGATGAGATTACTTTATTCTTCAGGTCAATGCGATTACAGCGATACCAGATTTATGTCGGGTTTTTATGACTGACAGCTGTCACACACTAAAAGACGCTTTTTTTGCAAAATCTAGTTTTTGCATCACCATATATATTTTGAGAGCTATAATTTTTCCATATTTCGGCCGACAGAGTCATGTGACGGCTTGTTTTTTGCGGGACGCGTTGACATTTTTATTGGTACCATTTTTGGGTACGTGACATTTTTTGATCGCTTTTCATTCCGTATTTTGGGAGGTAAAATTAACAAAAACCAACAATTCAGGAATTGTTTTTTGAGGTTTTTTTTATGCTGTTCTGCGTGTGGTAATAAGGCAGCATTATTCTTCGGGTCAGTACGTTTACAGCGATACTACACTTACTGTATATTTTTTTTATGTTTTGGCGCTTTTACACAATAAAACAATTTTATAGAAAAAATATTTTTTTTGCATCGCTTTATTCTGAGAGCTATAACTTTTTTATTTTTTGGCTGATGGAGCTGTATGGCGGCTTTTCAGATGACGTTTTCAGCGGTACCATTTTTATTTCCATTTTGCTTTTTGATCGCATTTTGTTCCACTTTTTGTTTGGCGATATGATGAAAAAGCATAGTTTTTTGCTCCGTTTTTTATTTATTTTTATTACGGTGTGCACAGAAGGAGTTAATTAGTGTGACACTTTTATAGATCGGGTTGTTTCGGACGCGGCAATACCAAATATGTGTACTTTTTTTATTTGTCCATAAATATACGGATTTATTGGTTTAATATTTTATTTATTTATTTTGTGATTTTTTTTTTACAGTTTTAAAACATTTTTTTGACTTTTTTTTTACATTTTTACTTAGTCCCTGTATGGGACATTAATTTTTATTTTTCTAATCACTGTTCTCATGCAATGCAATAGACATGTATTGCATTGCATGAGAACTTTGCTGACAGTTTCACACTGTCGGTCTCCTGCTAGACTTCAGCTGCAGGCTGAGCCTAGCAGGACACCATATATGGCAGATCCGAAGGCTGTCATGTGACCTCCGGCTGCCATAACAACGGCAGGTCCTGGAAGACATCAGGGGGCCGTCTGTGGACGACCCCCTCTCCTCTCACTATCTTCTAAATGCTGCGATCACTAGATCGCGGCATATAGAAGATAGCAAAGGGTTAACATCATTGGGACCTGATCCAATCAGGTCCCGATGATGTCCCCTGCAAGAGCTGTCGCAATCGCAGCACTTTCAGGACCCTGCGGGACCACCAACCGTTCATAAACGTCGGCGCTGCACAGAGCCCAGGCAGCGCAGACGTTTATGTACAGTGGGCGGTCTGGAAGCGGTTAATAATCATGGGAGACTTTAATAATATTTGTATCCCGTGTAGGGAAAAATTTCCTGGAGGCGAAGACACCATCTCCCCATTTGGCCGTCTTATAGCTGAGGCCAGCTTGGTTGACGTCTGGAGGGAGAGGTTTCCCAAATCAAAGGTTTACTCCTGCGCCTCATCAATCTATCACTCCCTCTCCAGAATAGATCTATTGTTATGTAAGTCACTTATGATCCCGGTGCTCACTGATACTGAATATTCCCCTAGATCTTTATAAGACCACTCTCCTTTGTTGTTCAAGATGCAAGTGGACCTGATAAGGGCTAGGTTTTCGCAAGGTTGGAAGCTAAATCCATTCTGGCTGAAAATTATACAGGGCCATTTATATGGATACACCTAAATTAAATGGGAATTGTTGGTAATATCAACTTCCTGTTTGTAGCACATTAGTATATGGGAGGGGAAATCTTTTCCAGATAGGTGGTGACCATGGCGGCCATTTTGAAGTCAGCCATTTTGGATCCAACTTTATTTTTTTCAGTGGGAATAGGGTCATGTGACACATCAAACTTAATGAGAATTTCATAAGAAAAACAATGATGTGCTTGGTTTTAACGTAACTTTATTCTTTCATGAGTTTTTTACAAGTTTATGACCACTTATAAAATGTGTTCAAAGTGCTGCCCATTGTGTTGGATTGTCAATGCAACCCTCTTCTTCCATTCTTGACACACTGATAGCAACACGGCAGAAGAAATGCTAGCACAGGCTTCCAGTATCTGTTGTTTCAGATGCTGGAACCAGGATAGGGACCAGGATGAGGGACATTACTGCAATATGGGGACCAGGATGGGGATATTACTACAATATGGGGACCAGGATGGGGATATTACTACAATATGGGGACCAGGATAGGAGGCATTACTACAATATGGGGACCAGGATGGGGACATTACTGCAATATTGGGACCAGGATGGTGACATTACTGCAATATTGGGACCAGGATGGGGAAATTACTGCAGTATGGGTACATTACTACAGGAAAGGGACCAAGATGGGGGACATTACTGCAATATGTGGACCACGATGCAGGACATTACTACAGGATAGGGACATAACTACAAGATGGGGACCAGAATTACTATATGGTGCTAATTGTGAGACAATATTATTGTATGGGGCCAATTAGAGGGGAAAAAAAAGTAAAATTGTGAAAAAAAAAAATCAAAATAAAGTATGAAACAATATTTTGCCACTAAAAATGCTGTTTTATGTTCTACTAAACTAGTTCTACTACTGTTTTACTAACGTAAACTATAAAAGTGCACATTTGTTATTGCCGCATTCGTATTGACCCAAGGTATAAACCTGTGCCATAACTCATACAATTAATGCCATTTAAAACAAGGAAATAAATAAGACGCAAAAAATGTTCAAAACAAATTCTTAAAAGTTGTATAGATTAAAAATGTAATCTCATCCAGCAAAGAATGTGGCCCATCAAATTTAAAAAATTTCTATGTGCGGCCCACATACCCAGATGAGTTTGAGACCCCTTTAAATGTGTAACAACAACAATCAGAACTCAGCTTTGTCTGCTGCTGTTATACACAGATGCCAGCTTTGTAATATAACCAACAAAGAACTTGTGTGCAGACAGCTCAGCTCCTGAGATCTCTCTACATGCGATTACCCTCTCCAATCACAAATTTGTATGTGATTTTATATTAATGGGAATCTGTCACCCTCTGGGACTTTTCAGACCTCTAATATTGGCATACAGGTGATAGAAATGTAAATCTATACATACCTGTATGGCCCATATTAGAGGTCTGCTTGATTTGATATATCTTTTTATAAAATCCGTTTTCCTAGGCTTGGCGACCGGGGGACGCCAAGAAATGCCCGCCTATATGCTTACACAACCAAACCAGGTGAGCACCACCTTTTTATTATTCATTCCTATGTCTACAGGTGAAACTCTATTGGTCTTTGCGCTCTCTCTCTCTTTGTATTCATCTATATGCTTAATTGAAATATTCCCCCCTTCCCCTGCCCTCCCCTGCACGTCATAGGGCCCTGTGATGTGCAGTCTAGAGCTGAACATCCCGCACATGCGCAATGCGCCTATAACTTGAGGCGCGTTTTTTTTCTCCCTGCCCTATTTTACTGCTGTGCTCCAGTGCGCAGGTGCCAGAGAGTCATTGTGACTTCCACTCCAGTGACCTCTGGCGTGCGCAACAATAAGGTTTGGTCCCCACATCCTGATACTTAGCAATTATCCGGGAGAAAGTGGGGACCAAACCTTATTGTTGCGCACGCCAGAGGTCACTGGAGTGGAAGTCACAATGACTCTCCGGCACCTGCGCACTGGAGCACAGCAGTAAAATAGGGCAGGGAGAAAAAAAAAGCGCCTATAACTATATAAATTAGAGGCGCATTGCGCATGCGCAGGATGTGCAGATCTAGACTGCACGTGACAGGGCCCTGTGAAGTGCAGGTGAAGGGGGGAATATTTAAATTAACCATATAAGCGGGATTTCTTGGCGTCCCCGGGTCGCCAAGCCTAGGAAAACGGATTTTATAAAAAGATATATCAAAGCAAGCAGACCTCTAATATGGGCCATACAGGTAAGTATAGATTTAAATTTCTATCACCTGTATCCCCATAGTAGAGGTCTGAAATGTCCCAGGGGGTGACAGATTCCCTTTAAGGGGTTAAAGAGTGGCACCGGAGACCCTGTTCTCTTCTTTGAAGAGGCTATTTCTATACTTATTTTCCTAAGAGAGCATTGTATGACCTATGGGCCAACTTGGTACTCTCCAAAATGAGAAACTTTATCCTTTAGATCAGTTTGTGATATTTCTGCTCTACTAGATCTGCCCCAATCAATTATAAATGCAATTATTGTGAAGTGAGAGCATCTAGGGTAAATCACCCATTCATTAGTCATTACAAACTGCTTCTGGAACTGACAGCATCAGAAGAACTGTGTATCGTGAGCCTCATTAAATACTTTTCCATGGACGAGCAGCTGCACATAAACCTCAGAGCTCCAGCGCAATGCCAAGCGTCAGTTGAATGTGTTCTCTGGATTGATGGATCACTTCACACTGTCTGGCAGTCTGCTGTACAAACCTGGGTTTGGCAGACGCCAGGAAACCACTTCTCACAGGAATGCATAGTGCCTACTGTAAAATTTGGTGAGGGGATAATGGCATGGGGCTGTGCTGGGCCCTTTATTTCCCATGTAGAATATTGTCAAAGCGCACCTGTCAGCAGGATAGTGCTCAGTAAACTACATACACTATCAGGCAGGGCGGACTTGAAATCAGCCCTGACACTCAAACCAAAGCAGCCCACATGCAAATCGCTGTTTTTAAATAGGAGTGTATCTTCTGTATGCAACCTTTTCTGTACAGTTTGTGGGTGAGAACACTAAGAGAGTTCAATAGGTGAAAAATGACTTTATCTTTAAAAGATGGGAGATACGCCATTCTGTGACTGCACCTATGCCCCGTGACCCCGCTTAGAATTTTTGGTTTTGAAAGGGGTAACCAGAATTAGGACTTCTTCTATGTATGCCCCTAGTTGCAGGAGGACCTAAGGTCAGTACATATTCTAATAATTATAATTTACACACTCAGCCCACCCTACCTCCAAGTTATAGGGTTTTTTCACCCAGTGCACATTTTTTGTCAGCAGTGCAGCTTGCTGACTACTAACAGAGTGTAATGTTGGGATTCGGCTTTACCAGTCGGTTCAGGCAGTTGTCACGTGACCATAAGTATGTGATTTGCCAAGCACAGTCTCATTACTTCTCATCCAATTCTCTTTCTTTTCTATTGAGGAAAGCAGATGAGAATATGTTTGGCACAGTGAGGCCTCGCTCACACTGGAGTATAACACGGGTGAGTGTGTGGCGCCCCTGAGGGTTCGACCGCCACAGGGATGCTGCACTTCTCTAATGGAGTGTAGTGTTCCTCCTCTGAGGTAAGAACAGTGTGATGCTCAGGACCCTACCTCCACATCCAACACCACACTTTTCCCACCAGAGGGAGCTAAAATGCACTAGGTGCTGCCCCTGCTGGAAGTGGGAGAGTGGGGAACCATTTAGTGGGTGAGGGTGGAGGACTCACATTTTAATGACACTGTAAATTTTATATTTAATACACAGCCATCTTGGCTCTTGGTTCTTTGACTGTTCCTTATCGTGACCTTCCTCCCTGAGCGTGGATCCTGTGTGGACCTGCAGAGGACGGGGACACGGCCCCTCGTACCTCGGCCTTGGGTCGAGGGGCAGGCTGCAGATAATGAATGTCTCAGCCCAGTCAAGGACCATGACCAAGAAGGCCCGGAGCTTAAGAGTGTAGCTCCACCGCAAATGGATCCAGGGAGGATGCAGACGGAGCGGTATACGCCACCTGTCCTCGCCTACATGATCTATTCAGAAGGATTCCAGCTGCAAGAGGGGTACCGGCCCCCGACACCTGACCTCGTTACTCTACGTCCCGGTCAGGAAAGCCCGGTAGGCCCTGAGCATCCCACCGGGTAACGGAAGGAATGGCGCTGCCACCCGTACCCTTTTTCTGAGTGAAGTTCAGAGGGAGACCCGGCCTATCTACACACACACATACAGGAAAGGACCCGGTCTGAAGTCTAGGAACACTCTTGGTGCAGGGTCCTGATTTAACACTGGACTTACTCGGAGGTTGTCGGACCCCTTCATCTCTGGTGACCGCAGAACTCCGCGAGGAGCAGGGAGTCGCCTTCCTACTGCCATCTCTTTCGTGAGTAAAGCCTGGGAAGTTCACCCCTATGGCCTCCGGACTCTTTATTCTGCACTACACCGCACTACGCAGCACCAGACCTCCTGGACTACTACCCCCGTCATCCTGTCCCTCTGCCCTGAGGCCCTGCTCCGCCTGTGGGGAGTAGTAACAACGTCGGCTGCTATAACACCAGGCCTCAGCGGACTGCAGCAGCGCTGGAGGCCTTCACCAGGTGCCACAGGTGGCGTAGTCGTAATCAGCCACTCAACCCGGATAAGCCCATACCATCCTTCTTTTTAATGTGACGGCCCTAGGCACGGAGCGGGTCTGGGCCACGGCTGCACCCTAACTCTCCATCACAGGACCCGACTCAGAGTCCCTCATCTCCCAGGGTAATAAGGGGCTTTCGAGTAGAGGCGTCACAATTTGGCGTAGTCGGCAGGATCGCGTGCCCGCAGCAAAGGAAGGAATTACCCATTGCTACCGGGTACTGTGTGCCTTACACCTTAGATTGTCGTTTTCACTTAAAATGGCGCCCGCCCAAGAAGAACAGGCGCCATAATGCTGTGGAAAGATGGCCTTCTAACACCTCCCATCGTGGGCTGGGCTCCCGCATGGCGCCAAAAGTGCGAACTGCCCCTTCCATCAGAGACTGTCCGCGGGGTAATGCACGTCAAACCGGATGGGCTGAACGAAGGCGGGCCTGTCAGCATACCGCCCAGGAACCGCCCCAAAAGAGGAGGAAAAATAAACACAACAAGGTGCGGCCATTGCAGTTGGAGGTTGGCAATCTTCGGGAGCAGACATGGACGCTTCTGGAGCGCAACCTACGGAGCCTTCCGAACCCGGTCCAGGTCCTTCCCCCGGGAGGATGCGAAGCGGCACCAGACTAGCAGCGGGAGATTTAGAGTTTCTCCACCAGGAAGCCCCGGGTCTTGTGCGGAGACAGAAAGAGGCCCAGGAGGCGGCGACGGCTGCGTGGCGGGAAGAAATGCTGCTGCGCATCCGGGCCCGCCGCCAAGGAGCTGAAGCTCAGGGAGATGCGGTGACAGAGGTCGTGAGCGGCCCAGAGGCGGGTGAGTGTGCTACCCCTGCCCCGGCTGCTGAGCCTACCGTACTCATACTGGACCTCATGACTGAGTATCTCCTGCCCGGCGCGGTCACCTGGGAGCAGGTCTTTGCCCCGGATCTGCAAGCGTCAGCTATAGGTGGGGACCTGCGCTGCCGCCCAACTCCCGAATCGGAAGCACCTGAGGCTGCTGGGGTATCCACCGACCCTAACCCGGACTGGTCCACGCTTGTTGAGGACCTGCAGCAACCCCTAATGACACCGCTACCCGCACCGACAGTCACCTGGCCGGAGGCTGAGGAGTGGGCCTGGGACAACCAGGGGGGGGACCTGATGGGCTTCCCCCGGGAGACCCGGGCTGAAGCGCAGAGGAGGAGTGAGCGGTGCCGTGAGCAGATCCTCCAGCTCACTCGGGAGCAACGCCAGAGGGCGATCCGCTGCGAGCGCCTTGAGGTGCGGGCCAAAGCTGCTAAGTCCCGGGCCCGACAGGAAGAGGCAACCCGTCCCAGTCCCCGTGTGGAAGGGCAAGTTGTCCGCTTCCACCATGAGGCAGGGTGGGGGTTCATCAGGAGTCCCCAGCACGAGGACGACGTATTTGTCAACAGGCGGGACGTCGAGCTGCATTTGAAGAAGAGACACCCAGGCCGGAACCTCTTCCCGGGCGATGTAGTTACGTACTCTCGCCACCATGGGGTGCGGGGGTGGTACGCCCTGGATGTCCACAAGGTGTCCGGGAGCGACACCCCCTCGCGCTCAGCCTCAGGGGACCCGACTCCGAGTCCCCCATCTCCCAGGGTAAGGGCTTACAGAAGGCTTTGAGGTGTCACAAGTGCTATCCGATGTTTTATCGGATAGCTCTCGGCCCAGTGTTATACTATGGGCAGTGCAGATCTGTGTTGTTCTCCATAGACCAAATTGGTCTGAAATTGGCAGCATGCTGCGAGTGGCTCTGGAATTCGGATCACCCGTACAAGTCTGAAACATCGGACTGCACTCCGACGTCATTCATGTACAGTCTGATGTAAGCGGATAAAGACAATGGAGGACATGGAGAAATTCAGCTCTCCATCTTCTCTGCACCTCTGATACGACTCTTATGTGAGAGAATCAGATCACAGTAAACTGACACTGAGCAAACTCTGATCGGAGTGTGATCAATGTCATTACCATAATCGATCTGATTATCTGGCAATCATCGATCGTGTGAAAGAGCCCTTAATGTTATCACCACATAAAGAAAAAATTAAAGGGGTTATCCCCCTACTAAAAACGGCCAGTTCTCCAGCCAGTTTTGCACCAGGAGCTTATTTGGCCAAGAAGATATGATTTATATAGGGTCTGATTGTCCAGCACTTATAGAAATCATATGTTCTTGGACAAATAAGTTCCTGGTGCAAAACTGGCTGGAGGACTGGCCGTTTTTAGTAGGGAGAAAATGTAACCATCATCAGCCCCAAAAGTCAGCCAGCAGCCAGTTCTAGATCAGAGGCAGGAAACATGAATATTTAAAGGGTTTGTGCACTACTTTAGTTGTTCTCGGTGCCGGCAGGAACCTCTCAGTTACAGAACTGCACAGCTTCGTCTACTGTATAGTGGTCACAAGAGGGTACTGCACATCCGCCCCTTACTGATTTAAATAGGTGACGAATGTGCAGTACCCGGCTGCGGCCACTATACAGTAGGCGGAGCTGTGCTGTGCCACAACTGAATTGTGAGAACAGCTGATCCGTTAAGGTGCCAGGTGTGGCAGCCACACAAATGAGACATTGATGCCCTATCCTAAGGATAAGTCATCAATGTTAAGAGTGGACAACCTCTTTAAAATTACTAAATGTGTCTCTGGGCTGGGATAGAAACCAAACTCACCCAGTGACCCAGACTGCTGCAGATTGGGGCAGGAACAACAACACACTGCGGATGACTGCTGGTCTGGAGCTGATTACGCGGCCACCAGGGGCAGACAAAGAAATCATGGGGCCCCATAGCAAAAGTCCTAATAGCCCTGCACATAGCATTATGGCCCCACATACAGTGCTGCACATAGTATGATGGCCCCACATACAGTTCTGCACATGAGATGGCCCCACATACAGTTCTGCACATAATAAGATGGCCCCACATACAGTTCTGCACATGAGATGCCACCACATACAGTTCTGCACATAATAAGATGGCCCCACATACAGTTCTGCACATAAGATGGCCCTACATACAGTTCTGCGCATAATAAGATGGCCCCACATACAGTTCTGCACATAAGATGGCCCCACATACAGTTCTGCACATAATAAGATGGCCCCACATACAGTTCTGCACATGAGATGGCCCCACATACAGTTCTGCACATAATAAGATGGCCCCACATACAGTTCTGCACATAATAAGATTGCCCCACATACAGTTCTGCACATAATAGGATGGCCTCACATATAATACTACACAAAGTTACATGGCCCCCCATATAGTCCTGCACATAATATGATTGCCCCCACATATAATGGCCCATATAGTATGATGGCCCCCACATATAATGGCCCATATAGTATGATGGCCCCCACATATAATGGCCCATATAGTATGATGGCCCCCACATATAATGGCCCATATAGTATGATGGCCCCCACATATAATGGCCCATATATAGTACAGACCAAAAGTTTGGACACACCTTCTCATTTAAAGATTTTTCTGTATTTTCATGACTATGAAAATTGTACATTCACACTGAAGGCATCAAAACTATGAATTAACACATGTGGAATTATATACTTAACAAAAAAGTGTGAAACAACTGAAAATATGTCTTATATTCTAGGTTCTTCAAAGTAGCCACCTTTTGCTTTGATGACTGCTTTGCACACTCTTGGCATTCTCTTGATGAGCTTCAAGAGGTAGTCACCGGAAATGGTTTTCACTTCACAGGTGTGCCCTGTCAGGTTTAATAAGTGGGATTTCTTGCCTTATAAATGGGGTTGGGACCATCAGTTGTGTTGTGCAGAAGTCTGGTGGATACACAGCTGATAGTCCAACTGAATAGACTGTTAGAATTTGTATTATGGCAAGAAAAAAACAGCTAAGTAAAGAAAAACAAGTGGCCATCATTACTTTAAGAAATGAAGGTCAGTCAGTCCGAAAAATTGGGAAAACTTTGAAAGTGTCCTCAAGTGCAGTTGCAAAAACCATCAAGCGCTACAAAGAAACTGGCTCACATGAGGACTACCCCAGGAAAGGAAGACCAAGAGTCACCTCTGCTTCTGAGGATAAGTTTATCCGAGTCACCAGCCTCAGAAATCGCAGGTTAACAGCAGCTCAGATTAGAGACCAGGTCAATGCCACACAGAGTTCTAGCAGCAGACACATCTGTTCAACAACTGTTAAGAGGAGACTTTGTGCAGCAGGCCTTCATGGTAAAATAGCTTCTAGGAAACCACTGCTAAGGACAGGCAACAAGCAGTAAAGACTTGTTTGGGCTAAAGAACACAAGGAATGGACATTAGACCAGTGGAAGTCTGTGCTTTGATCTGATGAGTCCAAATTTGAGATCTTTGGTTCCAACCACCGTGGCTTTGTGCGACGCAGAAAAGGTGAACGGATGGACTCTACATGCCTGGTTCCCACCGTGAAGCATGGAGGAGGAGGTGTGATGGTGTGGGGGTGCTTTGCTGGTGACACTGTTGGGGATTTATTCAAAATTGAAGGCATACTGAACCAGCATGGCTACAACAGCATCTTGCAGCGGCATGCTATTCCATGCGTTTAGTAGGACCATCATTTATTTTTCAACAGGACAGTGACCCCAAACACACCTCCAGGCTGTGTAAGGGCTATTTGACCAAGAAGGAGAGTGATGGGGTGATACGCCAGATGACCTGGCCTCCACAGTCACCAGACCTGAACCCAATCGAGATGATTTGGGGTGAGCTGGACCGCAGAGTGAAGGCAAAAGGGCCAACAAGTGCTAAGCATCTCTGGGAACTCCTTCAAGATTGTTGGAAGACCATTTCCGGTGACTACCTCTTGAAGCTCATCAAGAGAATGCCAAGAGTGTGCAAAGCAGTCATCAAAGCAAAAGGTGGCTACTTTCAAGAACCTAGAATATAAGACATATTTTCAGTTGTTTCACACTTTTTTGTTAAGTATATAATTCCACATGTGTTAATTCATAGTTTTGATGCTTTCAGTGTGAATGTACAATTTTTATAGTCATGAAAATACATAAAAATCTTTAAATGAGAAGGTATGTCCAAACTTTTGGTCTGTACTGTAGTATGATGGCTCACACATATAATGGCCCATATAGTATGATGTATGATGACCCCCACATATAATGGCCCATATAGTATGATGGCTCCACATATAATGGCCCATATAGTATGATGACTCCCACATATAATGGCCCATATAGTATGATGGCCCCACATATAATGGCCCATATAGTATGATGGCTCCCACATATAATGGCCCATATAGTATGATGGCTCCACATATAATGGCCCATATATTATGATGGCCCCCACATATAATGGCCCATATAGTATGATGGCCCCCACATATAATGGCCCATATAGTATGATGGCCCCCACATATAATGGCCCATATAGTATGATGGCCCCCACATATAATGGCCCATATAGTATGATGGCTCCCACATATAATGGCCCATATAGTATGATGGCCCCCACATATAATGGCCCATATAGTATGATGGCCCCACATATAATGGCCCATATAGTAAGATGACTCCCACATATAATGGCCCATATAGTATGATGGCCCCACATATAATGCCCCATATAGTATGATGGCTCCCACATATAATGGCCCATATAGTATGATGGCCCGAACATATAATGGCCCATATAGTATGATGGCCCCCACATATAATGGCCCATCATATAATGGCCCCCACATATGATATGATGGCCCATATGGTATGATGGCCCCCACATATGATATGATTGCCCATATGGTATGATGTTGGCCCCACATATGATGGCCCCCACATATGATATGATGGCACATATTTTATGATGGCCCCCACATAGGATATGATGGCCCATATGGTATGATGGCCCCCACCTATATGATGATCCATATGGTATGATGGCCCCCACATATAATGGCCCCACAAAGTACTGTTTGATGCTAAAAAAAAATACCTTGTTCCTTGCTGCTACGGCGGGGCTTGTTACGGCAGTGTTGCTAGGGCAACACTGCTGTACTTTATATTTGCATAATTTCTTAAAGGGGTCTAATGATAAAATGTCTTTATTGTAAATTTTTATTTCCATCCATCCAAGTACTTACTGCAAACTCCCAATTCACGTTTGCTATGTAATTTACCATGTAAATAGACAGCGTGTCTGAAACTCTTAGCACATCAGGATGACAATCAGAGTGTCAGATATTAAAAGTAAAACACCCCTGTAGTTTGTGTGCTTAATAGCCATAATAAAAAAAACAAATCTTATTCCTATCAGGATTTGAATTCTAACACTGTAGTTTCAAAAACTGATGCCTTACCATGGCGCTATCCAGTCAAGTGATACTAACCAATAGTTTTTCTTGTCTTATGAGATCAACCATGAAAATTCTCAGGGTGACTAAAAGTCATTGTGATTCTGATTGAAGAAAGTCACATATCAGACTCACACATCAAAATCAAACATCATTTGAATTTGGCTTGCTTGCAGTCTGTGCATAAGTCCCAATGAGTTTTAGACAAGTTTGCACTGAAAATCATATAACCAAATAGAACTCCTAGGTTTTCACAACTGAATTTATAGCTCAGTGGATAGTGCACTGGCTTTGGGACACAGAATTTTGGGTTCAAGTCCCATCAGCGAACAGTTGTTGTTGTTTTTTATTATTATTACAGTTGTAAAAGTCACTTGTCAAAGTAACTTGTCAAAATCACTGAACAAAATCACTCGTCAGAATCACTTGTCAGAATCACTCGTCAAAATCACTCGTCAAAATCACTTGTCAGAATCACTCATCAAAATCACTCGTCAGAATCACTTGTCAGAATCACTCATCAAAATCACTCGTCAAAATCACTCATCAAATTCACTCGTCAGAATTACTCGTCAGAATCACTCGTCAAAATCAGTTGTCAAAATCACTTGTCAGAATCACTAATCAAAATCACTTGTCAGAATCACTTGTCAAAATCAGTTCTCAGACAGGGTATTTAGCTTCAAACTGACATCATTCTGATGTTTGATTTTGATATCTGATCATGTCCTAAAATGGACACTGTACCTATGACAGTCTATGGGCTCGCTCCTACCTGTGATTAAATCGGATGAATGCAATCCAATTGAAAATTGGATTGCATTAGTACCAATTTAATCTTATGCTTGTGTTCTCAATCAATGGCATTTTTTTTTCCTGATCTCCAATCGAATCTCAATCAGACGGAAAAAAATTGCATGCGGAGTTTGGATCGCACGCACCCATACAAGTCTATTGGTAAGTGTAAAACATCGCACTGCACTCGGATATCACCTGAGTGCAGTGTGATTCCCGCCGACGCCAGCAACAGAGGAGATGGGGAAATTAATTTCTCCCTCTCCTCCTGAGCTGTGCTGCGAGATCAGAGCACTGACACTCGGCTCCCACTTGCAGCAGAGCTGGAGCTGAGTGTCATTAGCATAGCACACCTGATGCTCTCGCATTGGATGTGATTCGCTAATGGGATTCTATGGCAGATTTTTTTCCTCGGACTGAGTAGTCTGTGCAAAATCGCAGAGACATGTCCAATATTGATCCAAGTGTCTGATCAAAATCAGTAATGCCGATTCCAAAACGCTGCTCTTTCTGACCATGGGCGCATAGCCTAAGAAGCTTGTTGATGGTTATAGGAAGCGACTGCAGTTATTTAGTCCAAAGGATGTGGGGGATTTGTGTGAAATTATGTCCAATTTGCCTTTTTTTCTCTGTTTTTTTTTTGTGTTGTTCCAATACACTCAAAGGAAATAAACATGTGTATAACAAAACGTGTAATTGCAATAATTTTCTGGGAGAAATACTTTATTTTCTGGAACAATTTCAAGGGTGCCAACACTTTTGGCCATGACTGTAAGTGTGATATCAGATTGGTCCAGATTGTGTTTGTCAGTTTATACTTATATAGCGCTATTAATTCCAAAGCACTTTACAGACATCGGCATCTTCCCTGCTTAGTAATGACTCGGGGATCGTTCAGATGTGATTTTTTTTTCTATGTGAAAACTGATTGATTTTCATCAGTGATTTATCTATGTATCAGGTTTTACCATCAGTGTCTTATCAGTTTATCTCATATGCAAAAAAAAAACTGATATTTGTTTCTCAAGCTTCTATCAAAGACCGGGCTCACATAAGCATATCTGGTCTGTATATGGATAGTAATGCCCGGACTGATGGCAGGTCTCTCAACCCGAACTTAAAGCCTCATACACACATGTGAAGCTGTCAGTTCGGGTCGGGAGACCTGCTGTCAGACCTGGTATAGTGGACCGTATAGGGACAGTTAAATACGCTTGTGTAAACCTGACAAACAATCAGTGCAAAGCAGACAGCACATGGCTGGCACACAAATGGCATGGCAGCTGATTTTTTCATGGACCCACAGACTTGCATTGGAGCGTTTCATCTGTGACTCAAATCAAAACTGAACATGACTCCATGATTTGGTGAGGTATTTACAAGTGAACAGCCCTAAAGGCGATAATGGGTGAAAACTGGAGGTCTGAATGAGCCCTTATACATAGTCATGCCATCCTGGCTCACCCAGCAATGACTATTGCCATACACAGTCTACATGATGCTATAGCATGAGGCTAGGACAGCAGCTCCAGCATGGCTGCTCCAGTGCTGCACAGCTGTCTCCTGGGACCTGTCAGCCATTTGTCACCCTCTTATCAGCACCCAGCCATGTCTGTCCCTAGTCTATGCCCTGGGGTGTAGACCCTGGCACACTGACCTCCAGCACTAATTTGGTCACCGCGCCATTTTCTGCTCCCTCTATTCTCCTGAGGGCTCCAGGTCGTGTAGACGTAGGTGATGCCCACACACTGGCCGCCGTAGTACTACGTGCCTGTGGTGACCACTCACACACCCTCACTCGCCCATTCTCAGAACGACCATACTTGCCTGCTGCGCTCGGGGCTTGTAAGCTGGCTCGCTTTTTGAAAGGAGATTTGCTTGCGGACATGGTGGCTGGCAGTCCGTGCGCCCGTATCCGACAGTGCTGCCGCGGCCGTGTGTGGGCGATCTGTGTGTGCCCGAGCAGTGCACGCTCAAGTATGGGTACAGTTGGTACTGCAGGCTCCGCCTTCTCTGCAAGCAACAGTGTGGTGAGGGGATCCACGCAGAATGGAGTCGTGATGCTCAGCAGGTCGTGGGCATTGTGTGTAGCCAGCGGGCAGGCTGAGAGCAGGGGCTCTGCCACCGACACATTATCACAGCACTGCAAAATGGCTGGTTTCTTGTGACTCTTCTGGTGCTTTTATAGTGTGAGACCCACTCAAATAAAAATGGCTGTTTCCTCCTATGATATGTCCTGCCTGCAGAAGACTGATGAAGTGCTGCTATACATGGTCACTAATGTCTCACTCTGACCACAAGTAATGGAGCATTAACCCCACACGATAATAGGGCACAGTCGTTCCGATAACTGAGCAGTGTAAACAGGCTGCCGGTCACCCCACAAATGATCAGAATGCTGCTTCATGGGGTGAATGGGTCTTTTAGATGGCTTCAAAATCACTATTCTTAGCAGTATATCTGCCTGTGTAATGTGCCGAGGACAAGGAGGGTTTATGTGCACAGAACGATCTGTTACTGACCGTTCTGTGCGCTGGAAGCACAATAGGCCAGTGTAATCAAGCTATTAATGACTGCCAATCAGAGATCACTTTTAGCCACAGAACGTATAATCTATACTGGGCCTCTGTGATTTGCATCTGAAAACCTGCCCTATACCATCCACGTCAAAACGCTCGTTTGTCAGGTGATCAGCAGTCTGTGCAAAATTACCAAGAAATGAGTGTTCCTTGGAACTCTTGTCCCCGATAACTGTGCAGGGTAAATGCACGCTAAGCCTTCCAAAACATCATCTCACCCAACGAACAAGCTTTTCTCTTGTTTTCTGTGTGATTACAATCTTGTTTATAGTGCATGTTTATCGGGAAAGAGATCATTTCAAGGAACGCTTGTTGCCGACATTCACACAGTATCATCCAAATACAGTCATGATTTTTTCACAGACCCATTGTCTTGCATTGACGATTTTGATCCGACCCTTGGATCAAAATCAGACACGTCTCTGTTTTTTTAATCGGACCACTCACTCCGAGGAAACAATGAGACTCGTGAACAGCCTCATCAACTATAAGTATGAGTGCTATCCGTGAAAAACTCGTACAAGAAAAACTGACATCTGAGTGAGTCCTTAGTTTACGTTCACACATCCGTGTGTGTTACCATCCGAAAGAAACGGACCGGTTTTTTTTTCTCAGGTGTTATCCTAGCTTTTTTTCACAGACCCCCACCACCAACCTCAGCGGGGAGGATCTGGCCACTTATTTCTTTGAAAAAATCAACCACATCCATCAGGACATCTCAGCCCAATCTCCTCAGTGCCTGGATCCCCTTCCCTGCCGCACTTCAAGCTCACTAGCCATCTTTGAGCCTGTCACAGAAGAAGAAGTTACCCAGCTCCTCGCTTCTTCATGGCCTACAAGCTGCAACAGTGACCCCATTCCTTCACATCTCCTGCAGTCCCTCTCACCGGTGGTCACCACTCACCTGACTAAAATATTTAACCTCTCTATTTCTTCAGGTATCTTTCCCTTCTCATTTAAACATGCCATCATAACCCCTTTACTTAAAAAGCCATCCCTGGACCAGAAATGCGCTGCTAATTACAGACCGGTCTCTAATCTTCCTTTCATCTCTAAACTCCTGGAATGCTTGGTTCACTCCCGTCTAATCCGCTATTTCTCAGATAACTCTCTCCTCGACCCTCTACAATCTGGTTTCCGCTCCCTACACTCCACTGAAACTGCCCTCACTAAAGTCTCTAATGATCTACTAACAGCCAAATCCAAAGGTCACTGCTCCCTGCTGATTCTCCTGGATCTCTCTGCAGCATTTGACACTGTGGATCACCAGCTCCTCCTCTCTATGCTCCGCTCTATAGGCCTCAAGGAAACCGTTCTCTCCTGGTTCTCCTCCTACCTCTCTGACCGCTCCTTCACTGTATCTTTTGCCGGCTCCTCTTCCCCTCCTCATCCCCTTACTATCGGGGTTCCGCAGGGCTCAGTCCTAGGCCCCCTCCTATCCTCTCTATACACTGCCCCTATTGGACAAACAATCAGCAGATTTGGGTTCCAGCATCATCTCTATGCTGACAACACCCAATTATACACTTCTTCCCCTGACATCACCCCTACCCTAATACAAAATACCAAGTATTGTCTGTCTGCTGTCTCTAACATCATGTCCTCCATCTATCTTAAACTGAATCTCTCCAAAACTGAACTTCTTGTGTTTCCCCCCTCTACTAACCTAACTCTACCTAACATCGAAATTACCTTGGAGGGGTCAACCATAACTCCCAAGCAGCACGCCCGCTGCCTTGGGGTCATATTCGACACTAAACTTTCCTTTACTCCCTATATCCGATCACTCACTCGCTCTTGTCACCTGCATCTTAAAAACATCTCCAGAATCCGATCTTTTCTCACTTTGGAAACTGCTAAAACTCTTACTGTCGCTCTTATTCACTCTCGTCTGGACTACTGTAACTCTCTTCTGATCGGTCTCCCTCTTACCAAAATTTCCCCTCTCCAATCTGTCCTGAATGCGGCAGCCAGGGTCGTATTTCTGTCCAGCCACTTCTCCGATGCCTCCACCTTGTGCCAGTCATTACACTGGTTACCCATTCGCTACAGGGTCCAATATAAACTCATTGCTCTCACCCACAAAGCTCTCCACAGTTCTGCACCACCTTATATCTCCTCTCTCATCTCAGTCTATCGTCCTACACGTGCCCTCCGTTCCACAAATGACCTAAGACTAACATCCCCCATAGTCCGAACCTCGCACCTCCGTCTCCAAGACTTCTCTCGTGCTGCGCCAGTTCTCTGGAATGCTCTACCCCAGACGATCCGATTGATGCCTAGCCCCGAAGTCTTCAAGCGCGCTTTAAAAACCCATCTCTTTAAACAAGCCTACCATCTCAAATACCCAGTAAACTAACTTTCCCCTGTTCCCTCCTAAATACTATTCAGAATCTGCCCCCTACTGTTCATCTGTTTCTACACCCTCCATGCACACGATAACTGCACTCGGTAATTGAGTATTGCACTTGAACATACAGGCTGATGACCGGATCCTACAGCTTTATATGATAATCCCGACTTATTATAATTGCCTGACCTGAAATAATAAGCACTTTCCATATATTGTGTCCCCCCATTTCCTTGTAGAATGTAAACTTGCGAGCAGGGACCTCACTCCTGATGTAACTGTTAAACTGTCTCACCTTGTATTGAATTTATTGTTTGTACATGTCCCCGCTTAATTGTAAAGTGCTGTGGAATATGTTGGCGCTATATAAATAAAAATTATTATTATTATTATTATTAAACTGAACTTTTTTTTTATCAATTCACTCATGGCAGTGGATCAGTAAAGACAGATGAAACCCAAATAGAACTGTGAAGTACAAAGTCTGTCTTCTGTGTATCATCTGTTTTAGGCCTTATTCACACGTTCAGTGTTTGATCAGTATTTTACCTCAGTATTTCTAATCCAAAACCAGGAGTGGGTGATAAATGCAGAATTGGTGCACTTGTTTCTATTATACTTTACTCTGATTGTTCCATTTCTGGTTTTGGCTTACATATACTGAAGTAAAATACTGATCAAATATTGATCAACCCCTTTACCCCCGAGGGTGGTTTGCACGTTAATGACCAGGCCAATTTTTACAATTCTGACCACTGTCACTTTATGAGGTAATTACTCTGGAACGCTTCAACGGATTCTACTGATTCTGAGATTGTTTTTTCGTGACATATTGTACTTCATGATAGTGGTAAAATTTATTCGATATCACTTGCGTTTATTTGTGAAAAAAATCGGAAATTTGGCGAAAATTTTGCAATTTTCAAACTTTGAATTTTCATGCCCTTAAATCAGAGAGATATGTCACACAAAATAGTTAATAAATAACATTTCCCACTTGTCTACTTTATATCAGCACAATTTTGGAACCAAAAATTTTTTTTTATTAGTGCGCTATAAGGGTTAAAAGTTGATCAGCGATTTCTCATTTTTACTACAAAATTTACAAAACCATTTTTTTAGGGACCACATCACATTTGAAGTGACTTTGAGGGGCCTTTATGACAGAAAATACCCCAAAGTGACACCATTCTAAAAACTGCACCCCTCAAGGTGCTCAAAACCACATTCAAGAAGTTTATTAACCCTTCACGTGCTTCACAGGAATTTTTGGAATGGGGTAGAAAAACATTAACATTTAACTGTTTTCACAAAAATGTTACTTTAGACCCCATTTTTTTTTATTTTTGCAGGGGTAACAGGAAAAAATGGACCTCAAAATTTGTTGTGCAATTTCCCCTGAGCACGCAGATACAGTTATATGAAAAAGTTTGGGCACCCCTATTAATGTTAAGCTTATTGTTTTATAAAAATTGGTGTTTTATTGTACTAACAGGAAATGTGCAATCTGCATTCAAACAAAATTTGACAGGTGCATAAGTATGGGCACCCTTATCATTTTCTTGTTTTAAATACTCCTACCTACTTTTTAATGACTTACTAAAGCACTTTTTTAGGTTTTGTAACCTCATTGAGCTTTGAACTTCATAGCCAGGTGTATGCAATCATGAGAAAAGCTACTTAAAGTGGCCACTTGCAAGTTGTTCTCCTGTTTGAATCTCCTCTGAAGAGTGGCATCATGGGCTCCTCAAAACAACTGTCAAATGATCTTAAAACAAAGATTATTCAACATAGTTGTTCAGGGGAAGGATACAAAAAGCTGTCTCAGAGATTTAACCTGTCAGTTTCCACTGTGAGGAACATAGTAAGGAAATGGAAGAACACAGGGACAGTTCTTGTTAAGGCCAGAAGTGGCAGGCCAAGAAAAACATCAGAAAAGCAGAGAAGAAGAATGGTGAGATCAGTCAAGGACAATCCTCAGACCACCTCCAGAGAGCTGCAGCATCAACTTGCTGCAGATGGTGTCACTGTGCATCGGTCAACTATACAACGCACTTTGCACAAGGAGAAGCTGTATGGGAGAGTGATGCGAAAGAAGCCGTTTCTGCAAGCACGCCACAAATAGAGTCGGCTGAGGTATGGAAAAGCACATTTGGAGAAGCCAATTTCCTTTTGGAAGAAGGTCCTGTGGACTGATGAAACCAAGGCGTTATACATGGCGGCAAAAAAACACAGCATTCCAAGAAAAACACTTGCTACCCACAGTAAAATTTGGTGGAGGTTCCATCATGCTTTGGGGCTGTGTGGCCAATGCCGGCACCGGGAATCTTGTTAAAGTTGAGGGACGCATGGATTACACTCAGTATCAGCAGATTCTTGACAATAATGTTCAAGAATCAGTGACAAAGTTGAAGTTACGCAGGGGATGGATCTTTCAGCAAGACAATGATCCAAAACACCGCTCCAAATCTACTCAGGCATTCATGCAGAGGAACAATTACAATGTTCTGGAATGGCCATCCCAGTCCCCAGACCTGAATATCATTGAACATCTGTGGGATCATTTGAAGAGGGCTGTCCATGCTCGGCAACCATCAAACTTAACTGAACTGGAATTGTTTTGTAAAGAGGAATGGTCAAAAATACCTTCATCCAGGATCCAGGAACTCATTAAAAGCTACAGGAAGCGACTAGAGGCTGTTATTTTTGCAAAAGGAGGATCTACTAAATATTAATGTCACTTTTCTGGTGAGGTGCCCATACTTATGCACCTGTCAATTTTTGTTTGAATGCAGATTGCACATTTTCTGTTAGTACAATAAACCTCATTTCAAGGCAGAAACATTACTGTGTCCAACAGTTATTACATATATCAAACTGAAATAACTGTTGCAAAAACACCAATTTTTATAAAACAATAAGCTTAAGATTAATAGGGGTGCCCAAACTTTTTCATATAACTGTACCCCATACGTGGGGAAAAAACACTGTTTTGGCGCACGGCAGGGCTCAGAAGGGATGGAGCGCCATTTGACTTTTTGAATGTAAAATTTGCTTGAATAATTAGCGGACGCCATGTTGCATTTGGAGAGCCCCTGATGTGCCTAAACAGTGGAAACCCCCCTCAAGTGACACCATTTTGGAAACTAGACCCCTCAGAGAACTTATCTAGATGTGTGATGAGCACCTTTAACCCCCAGGTGCTTCACAGAAGTTTAGAACATGAAGCCGTGAAAATAAAAAAAACTAACTTTTTCCACAAAAAATGATCTTTTAGCCCCAAATTTTTTAGTTTCACAAGGGTAAGAGGAGAAAATGGAACCTAAAAACTGTTGTGCAATTTTTCCTGAGTACGCCAATACCCCATATGTGGGGAAAATATTTGGGTACACGTCAGGGTTCAGAAGGGAAGGAGCACTGTGCGACTTTTTGAACGCAAAATTGGCTGGAATCAAGAGTGGACGCCATGTCGCATTTCGGGAGCCCATGATGTGCGTAAATATTGGAAACCCCCCACACTTGACTCCATTTTGGAAACTAGACCCCTCAAGGATTTTATCAAGGGTTATAGTGTACATTTTGAACCCAGAGGTACGACAGAATTTGATAACATTAGGTCATCATATTGAATAAGCTGTCATTATGTCATTAGTCTTGAGCACAAGTGCTTGCTACTTGAGTTTGCATCGGCTACTCGGGTATGCACCATGTATCACGGGTGCTCGAGTGACATGCTCGAGTCCCTGCCCCGCATTTTTCACGGTTGTTAGACACCCAAAAAAAAGCATGCAGGGATTGCTCATGCATGGCAGGCGATCGCAGCAACGTTTTTTTTTGGCCGTGAAGCATATGGGGCAGAGACTTGAGCATGTCACTCAAACACCCACGATACTCAGTGCATACACGAGCACCCAATGCAAACTCAAGTAGCGAGCACTTGCGCTCAACACTGGTCTCGATATCGTCATAATTTTTTTTTTCTCTACTTTTGAAAAAATCCCAATCCTAACCCTAATACAACCCCAACCTTAGCCCAACCCTAACCCCAACCCTAACCCAACCCTAGCCTAACCCTAGCCCAACCCTAGCCCAACCCCAACCCTAACCCTAGCACAACCCTAAGCCTAGAGTTCATTTTTTTACACTGTTCCTCGTGTGGTATAAGTGATCAGATGACTTTATTCTTCAGGTCGGTGCGATTACAGCGATACCAGATTCATGTCGGGCTTTTATGATTGACAGCTGTCACACACTAAAAGACGCTTTTTTGCAAAGACTAGTTTTTGCATCGCCATATTTTGAGAGCTATAATTTTTCCATATTTTTGCCAACAGTGTCATGTGATGGCTTCTTTTTTGCGGGACAAGTTGAAGTTTTTATTGGTCCCATTTTCGGGCATGTGACATTTTTTGATCGCTTTCTATTCCGATTTTTGGGAGGCAGAATAAACAAAAAACAGCAATTCCGGAATTGTTTTTATGGTTTTTTTTTATGCCGTTCCGCGTGTGGTAAAATTGATAAGGTAGCTTTATTCTTTGGGTCAGTACGTTTACAGCGGTACCACATTTTCTATGTTTTGGCGCTTTTACACAATAAAAACAATTTTCTAGAAAAAAGATTTTTTTTGTATCGCTTTATTCTGAGAGCTATAACTTTTTTATTTTTTGGATGATGGAGCTGTAAGGCAGCTTGATTTTTTGCGGGACAAGATGACGTTTTCAGCGGTACCATTTTTATTTACATTCGTCTTTTTGATCGCGTGTTATTCCATTTTTTGTTTGGTGGTATGATGATAAAGCATTGTTATTTGCTTCGTTTTTTATTGATTTTTTTTTACCGTGTTCACTAAAGGGGTTAACTAGTGGGACAGTTTTATAGGTCAGGTCGTTCTGGACACGGGAATACCAAATATGTGTACTTTTATTGGTTTATTTTTTTTTATAATAAATAAATATTATGGGTTCAATATATTTTTATTTTTTGGGGATTATTTTTTTCATTTTTTTTTAATATTTTTACAATTTTTTTTTTCCACTTTTCTACTTTTTTTTTACTCTTGCACATTGTCCCACTATGGGACTTTCACTTTTTGCAGCCTGATCGGCTGCATGGCATAGAGAGCAGCAGCTCCCTATGACATGCAGCCTGTCAGCGCTGCACACAGGGGAGACATTACTTTGGTCATGCACTGTGCATGACCTAAGTAACATCCTATCTCCTGGTGACCCGGATGTTGTCATGATGACATCGAGTCATCATGACAACATCCGGAAGCCGCAGCAGACATCACCAGAAGAGGTGAGTATAGCGAACACCTTCCCCCTTGCCACCGCAATGCTACGATCGCAGCATTGCGGGGGTTAATGTGCAGGGAGCGGTGCGGGACTGCTCCCTGCACATGGCACCGGGTGTCAGCTGTGACAATCAGCTGACACCCGGCGGCGATCGCTCCGTATCGCTTGTGTGCGGGCGCAATCGCCGCACGCGTAATAGTACAAAGCTGGTCCATAAGTCCCAGGGCGCAGCTACGTACTATTAATGACGAGGTCGAAAAGGGGTTAAATACTGAACGTGGCCTTATAAAGATCCCCATAGACTCTAATGACCGAGTCTGATCTGCAAAGACATGCTCTGAGTCTCACAGATTGGAGACACAGATCTGTTTTTAAAAAGAATATGTGTATGGATCAATATAGCTCTATTTGTCAATGTATTGACTGAGAAAAAAACAAACAGTACTACCATGTCACATCGGTGTGTGAATACAGTCTTGGGCGAAGTTCACAAGAGCATATAATAAAATCATCCGATTTTCAACCAGTAGGAAACAAATGATTTTCCATCTACAGGTGCATCTCACTAAATTAGAAAAAAAGTTCATTTATTTCAGTTCTTCAATACAAAAAGTGAAACTCATACATTATATAGAGTCATTACAAATAGAGTGATGATTTTCTAGTGTTTATTTCTGTTAATGTTGATGATTATGGCTTACAGTCAATGAAAACACTAAAGTCATTATCTCAGTAAATTAGAATACTTTATAACAACAGCTTGAAAAATGTTTTTAAAATCCGAAATGTTGGCCTGCTGAAATGTATGTTCAGTATATGCACTCAATACTTGGTCGGGGCACCTTTTGCATCAATTACTGCATCAATGTTGCGTGACATGGAGGCGATCAGGCTGTGGCACTGCTGAGGTGTTATGGAAGCCCAGGTTGCTTTGATAGCAGCCTTCAGCTCGTCTGCATTGTTGGGTCTGGTGTCTCTCATCTTCCTCTTCACAATACCCCATAGATTCTCTATGGGGTTAAGGTCAGGCGAGTTTGCTGGCCAATCAAGCACACTGATACTGTTGTGTGTAAACCAGGTATTGGTACTTTTGGCAGTGCGGACAGGTGCCAAGTCCTGCTGGAGAATGAAATTCCCATCTCCAAAAAAATTGTCGGCAGAGGGAAGCATGAAGTGCTCTAAAATTTCCTGGTAGACGGCTGCGCTGACTTTGGTCTTGATAAAACACAGTGGACCTACACCAGCAGATGACATGACTCCCCAAACCATCACTGATTGTGGAAACTTCACACTAGACCTCAAGCAGCTTGGATTGTGTGTCTCTCCACTCTTCCTCCAGACTCTGGGACCTTGATTTCCAAATGAAAATTGGAACTCTGGGACCTTGTGGAGTGTGTCAATGACTGCCTTCTGGACATCTGTCAAGGCAGCAGTCTTCCCCATGATTGTGGAGCCTACTGAAACAGACTAAGAGACCCTTTTAAATGCTTAGGAAGCCTTTGCAGGTGTTTTTTGTTAATTATTTTAATTTGCTGAGATAATGACTTTTGTGTTTTCATTGGCTGTAATCCATAATCATCAACATTAACAGAAATAAACACATGAAATAGATCACTCTGTATATAATATAGGAGTTTCACTTTTTGTATTGAAGAACTGAAATAAATGAACTTTTTGATGATATTCTAATTTAGTGAGATGCACCTGTATATTGTCATTCCTATGGCATCTGGTTTTATACATCAGCAGTTAATAAGTTACAAAACCAAATTTAGTTTCCTATGTTAGGAATTGCAATGCATCCTTAAAAATAGGATGCTATACAGATGATCCATATGGGATCATTTTGGTTTTGTTTTTTTCCACAACCATAGGCTATGATGCAATCAGTCTGTGTGAAAAAAAAACTGTCATCAGAACAGCCCAATTGAATAACATTGGTACAATTGTTTTCCATCCAGTTTTTTTTTCACTGACACCACTCTGACCGAAAATACGATTACGTGAATGTATGAATGTACCCTTACACTGAGGGAAAAAATGTAGAGTTGAATGCATTAGAGAGTCTTTCAGCATCGCTAATAAGTAGTGTAATAGTAGTGTAGTAGTGTAATAAATACAGAGCTCAATAGGTGGCAGCCATCGTGGTCATGTTTATTCTGGTGGGTGTTGTGTCCATTAAATTTGTGTGAAACTGCTTTCATCTGTGAAGAGCACAGGGCGCCAGTGGCGACTTTGCCAAACCTGGTGTTCTGTGGTAAATGCCAAGCGTCCAGCACGGTGTTGGGCTGTGAGCACAACCCCCATCTGTTGACGTTGGGCCCTCATGCCACCCTCATAGAGTCGGTTTCTAACCGTTTGTGCAGACACATGCACATTTGTGGCCTGCTGGAGGTCATTTTGCAGGACTCTGGCAGTGCTCCTCCTGTTCCTCCTTGCACAAAGGCGGAGGTAGCGGTCCTGCTGCTTGGTTTTTGCCCTCCTATGGCTCCCTCCACATCTCATGGTATCTGCTCCATGCTCTGGACACTGTGCTGACAGACACAGCTACCCTTCTTGCCACAGCTCGCACTGATGTGCCATCCTGGATGAACTGCACTACCTGAGCAACTTCTGTGGGTTGTACTGTAGACACCGCCTCATGCTACTGTACCTCTAGGGGTGAGAGCAACGGCAAAATGAAAAAGTGACCAAAACAACAGCCAAAAAGGATGAGAACAGAGAAATGGTCTGTGGTCACCACCTGCAGAACCACTCCTTTATAGGGGGTATCTTGCTAATTGCCGATCATTTCTACCAGTTGTCTGTTCCATTTGCACAGCAGCAGGAGAAATTGATTCACAATCAGTGTTGCTTCATACCTGGACAGGTAGATTTCACAGAAGTGTTATTGACTTGGAGTTACATTGTGTTGTTTAAGTGTTCCCTTTATTTTTTGAGCAGTGTATATCAAGAGTATTCCCCAATGTTTAACTCAAACAGAAGGTGTCTGCATAGTCCCATAGTCCTTGATGAAAAAAAAAAACTGGACTGTATACAGTCTTCGTGGTAGTCCTGAAAAAGGATGCTGTATGTACTTTGAGAATCTGTGTCAGAAAGGCTGTATACTCCTTTTTTAGGCCACGTGCACACGTTCAGTATTTGGTCAGTATTTTCCCCTCAGTATTTGTAAGCCAAAACCAGGAGTGGAAGAATCAGAGGAAAAGTATAATAGAAACATGCCACCACTTCTGTATTTATCACCCACTCCTGGTTTTGGGTTACAAATATTGAGATAAAAAACTCACTAAATACTTAATGGGTGCATGTGGCCTTAAAGTTTAACGGAATCTCTGGTTACTTAGCCCGCTTGACAGCTCCTCAGTGTCTCTCCTGCTGCTAAGATCTCACACTGCTCAGTACAAGCTGCAACAGTCAGGTTTGTGGAGACTGGATATGCTTGGAGTCATGAGCTTTTTTTACTGTTTACATGTACTCCTAAAACGCTCATTTTAATATCAGAAAAATACCGCAATTCTGACATGGATTTTCAAAGTAAAGACTCCAGTCTCAACAGATTTGAGAAATCTTTTTAATAATATATACAGTATAGTTAGTACTGTGAAATCTGTTCACAGATCCACTTTCAATACTGGCGGCATTATCATTATCATAATCATCTCTGATGTTGATCCTATCCAAACTCAGTTTGAAGATTATTCATCCTGTGAATATTTTCAATCTCCATTTCTGTCTGTAAAATTATACTGCGACTAACACCTGGACAAGGAAAAGATCAGTCAGTCTTGTTGATACTTTCCTTCCCAAAGTTGGGCACATTATGAGGTGATCAACAATAAGGCATACAATATGTCTCCTAATGTCAGGTGGCAGTCTGAGCTGTCTCCCAGGAAGCAGCATTTGGCTGCTCCCCCTACCCCCAGAAGTAGAATTTATCCATTTCTCAGAGTCCGCTATAACACGGACAGCCAACTCAAAGAACAGGGAGAATGCCGGTTCCTGCTCTCTGTATTCAATTGCATTTGTGTCCTGCAGACGCAAACACAATTGAACAGACCATCAGCGCTGGCACTGCAGAAGCAGAAGAGGAGCACTTATTTGCCACCCGCAGCGACGTGCAGCAGAACGATATGGTCACCTCATTGCGCTGCTGATGTCATAGCTACACCCCAAAAGGGTAAAAGACGGTGATGCCAATATTGTCTGTGAAGCGCTGTGGAATTAATGGCGCTATATAAGTAAGTAAAATAAATAAATAAAATGGTAAGCATGCCATGGGAGCCGAAAATAAAGAAAACTTATTGTAGACAGGGGAGGGTAGGGTTAGTGTAAGGGGGCAGTTTATGGGGACAGTGTAAGGAGAAAGGGTGCAAGAGAGGGTGATGTATCAAAGATAGCACCATGGGTGGGAAATTGTTGGTGAATATTATGGAGTAGGAGCATCTTGTCAGAGATCATATGGATTGGGGACAGTGTGCGGGGGACAGTATAGAGAGGGGCAGCGTGTGGGAGACAGTATGGAGATTTGACACCATGTGGCGGACAGTATGAAAAGGGGCAGCATCTAGGGGACACTGTGGAGAGAGTGTAACGTGAGGGGGACAGTATGGAGAGGAGCATCGTGGGACAATACTGAAAATGGAGGCAATATGGAGAGAGGTACAGCATAAGGGTAAACAGTGGAGAAGGCACCACATGAAGTAGGGACAGTGTGGAGTCTATAGTTCATAAGGGGACAGTGTGGTAGTTATAGTTTATAAGGGGGACAGATCTAGCTAAGAAGCGTGAACAGTGTGGCAGTTATAGTTCATAAGGGTGGACAGTGGGGTAGCTATAGTTCATAAGGGGAATTCAGAAACTAAAGAAAAGGATGCACAGCCCATATCACAAATTTAGGGTGCGTCATGATGTACCCAAACATTTTAACCAAAAACAAGAGAAACAGGAAGGTACATATGTAGAAATGCGCACACCTCAATACATATTAAGTAAAAAAATACAAGCTTTATTATACACTTTTAAAAACACTAAAACACAACACACATGATTATCAACACCCAAATACCACAATGCATGATTGGCCGTATACAGAATATAGATATAGTAAATAATTTAAATTCATATAATAATCATATACAATTGATTGCGAGGAAAATACATAAAAATTCACAATAATAATAAATATCCTCTATCCTCAATGCCAATATTCAATTCAGAGCTTCACATTTCGTATCACAGTACTCCCATAATACTCAATATAAACTGTAAAAAAACTTTTTCTGCAATTTTTTACTCTCAGTGTATGTGTTTATTTAACTCTTTACTTAGGTTTCCCACCAACCATGGCTCGTGATGATTTTTAGAAATTCTGACAAATTATCATTATCCTTGTATGTAAATTATTGACAAATTATCATTATCCTTGTATGTAAATTATTGATTCGTCATGCTAATTGGCTAGTGTAAACAGGCCTTAAAGGGGTATTCCCATCTCCAAGATCCTATCCCAATATCTAGGAGGTGTAATAATAATAATATTAGCAAATACCGCCAATTAGAAATGTAGTATAGTATTTTGATTTGCTATCTCTCTTACCTCATGAGCAGGCATTGCAGGACCTTAGGTATCCATGGTTACGACCACTAGCAACTAGCTAGCTAACTGTGACTTTATCAGTGGACATAACCATGGATACCTAAGGTCCTGCAATGCCTGCACATGAGGAAAGAGATACTTAATCAGAAAAAAAGATACTACATTTCTAATTGGAGATATTTGCTAATATTATTATTATTACACCTACTACACATTGGGATAGGATCTTGGAGATGGGAATACCCCTTTAAGTCCTGTTACTTGCTATTTTGGCAGCTCAATATCATAGGCTTTTTTGCTGTTGAGTTGACAGATCGTACATTTCATTACATTTATAATACAAGGCTTGGAACAGTTAGACCCCACCTCAAGAACTCCGCCCCCACCCCCCACCACACAATTTTGTCCAATCAAAAAATTTTCCAGCATACAGGTTTAACATCTCCATAGAACTCCATTATGGGGAGTCTCTCACCACCAACATGCATATTAAACTAGCTATACAGTGATTTAGGGATCTTTGCCCTTCTAAAAAGTGTATAAGCACTATACATTTTAGTGAGAAAATTATTCTTAATACAAATGATGGGGCACCAATGCACCCTTAGCATGGTCAAGGATTCAGTGCATTATTAGGCTATGTGCGCACGTTTAGGATTTGAATGCAGAACATTTCTTAAGGTTTCTGCATCTCTTGGCAGGAAAAAGGCTGCAGAAAAAAATGCGTGTTTTGCCCGATTTGGTTGCAGTTTTGCCGCGATTTTGATGCATTTTTGTACAGCAATGAATGCTTTTTGGAGCTAAATAAAGATATTTGAAAAAGAAACGTGGGACATCATTTTAACCCTTGGATTACCATCAGACCTGGGGTGAGTATATTGGTTAATTTAAATTATTAAAGAATATGTCTGTTGTATTTCAAATAAAATGTTTTACTCTCAGTGTATGTGTTTATTTAACTCTTTACTTAGGTTTAGTAATGAGGGTGTCTAATTGACAACTTTTCATCACTAAACAAAGGGCTAGGTGCCAGCTAATCCAATAAACCTTAATCCCATTAGCATTCCCATTCATGTAATTTCTGTGACAGTTGAGAGCTGCTATTTTTAGCCTAGGAAGGTGCCATTAGGCAAACATGTTCCCTAGCTATTAATAACTGCTCACAGCTGTTTGTTTAGCCGCTATGTCCCCGCAATCAGCATCCAGAAGCGCTTTTGGACACAGCGTATTTTTTCGCTGCGTCCAAAACGCTGTGTTCTAATGCTGCACTTTTGTTGTCAGTACATGCGGTCCCATCGCATGTAATGACATTTCAATCAGTCAAAATCTGCAACGGAGACTAGCGTGTCTGCTACAGAAATAGACATGCTGCGGGTGAGTTTGGGTATGTGCCCATGATCAGGAGCCGTAACGGGTTTGTAGCTGCATGTTTATGGATGGGATTTCTAGAAATCCCATGTCCACTATGCGTGCATCTGAGGCTACGGATCACCCATGGACACTGACATGCGACGCATCTTTCAGGAATGCAGCATGCCAAATTCTCTTGCGGAGTCGCTAGTCTCTGCAACAGAAATTTGACCACTAGAATGTATTGAATGCTGTAAATCTGCATGGTTCAGTGATTGCATGCGGATTTACCTGCATTCAATAGAACGCAGCATTTTGGACGCAGCAAAAATATGCTGTGTCCAAATCGCTGCCACGTCCGGATCATGGGCACATAGCCTTATATTAAAAAAAATGGCGTGGGCTTCCGAGTCATTTTCATAACCCGCAGAAGGAAAGCCGACCGCTGGGAGCTGATATTAGTGGCCGGGGAAGGGGCCATTAGCAAAAAATGTTCCCAGGCTATTAATAACAGCCCACAGCTGTTTACTTAGCCTTTACTGGCTAGATTACAGGGGAACTCCAGAAAAAAAATGACGTATGGTCCCCCTATAAAATCTAACCAGCAAAGGCTAAACAGACAGCTGCGGGCTGATATTAATAGCCAGGGAAGGGGCCATGGATCCTGGCCCCCTCTGAGGCTAATAATATCTGCTCTCAGCAGCCCCAGAAATGGCGCATCCATAAGATGCGCCAAATCTGGCGCTTAGCTTCTTCTCTTGCCACTGCCGTGTAGTGGTGGCGAGTGGGGTAATAAGGTTGGGGTTCATGTTTGCCTTGTATTGGTGGTTGACATGAAGCCCAGGTTAATAATCGAGGGAGCCTATAAGACGCCCCCATTAGTAACCTCGTAGCAAGGTTTTTGTCGTTTTTCAAATAAAGAAGACACAGCCAGAATACAGTCTTTTATTTTAAATAAAATTCCACACAGTTTTAATCTTTTATTTAAAAATAAAAAACACTGGATACTCACCTAACACCCTATCCCCGAAACCCTCATGTCCTGTCAGAAACCAAAAATAAAAAACAACCATATCCCTCACCTATCCGCCATCATGACGTAATTCCAGTGTCTCACGACGATTTGGGTCACTTCTACAGCAGTCACACGAGCAATCACTGATGTAACTGCTGTAGAAGACAGCACCGTATACACTGACAGGAGTGTAATCACTCTTGTCCGTGTACATCGCTGTGCTGCTGGGGCTGAGTTCACCGGAGTTCATCAGCTGAAGATCAGCACTAAAATGTACAGTACTAGTATGATTTTTCATAGGGGCTATGTCCCCTGTATCACTGAATACCTAGTTTAATATGCATTTCGGGGTGGTTACAGACTCCATTTAATGCAACAGAGGCTATATGGCCGGTAGATGAATAATGTAATATCTTACAAGTAGACTGTACTGTTCTATAGAAATAAAATACAATGAAAAACACATACATTGTGGTATTTGTGTTTTTGAAAGGGATCCTACATATGTGTGGCGCCCCGAGGGTTCGGTTGCCACAGGGGTATTGCACCTCAACCAGAGGTGTGATATTCCACTCTCAGGTAAGGATGGAGTGTGGACCAGGGCTCAGTTAGCTGCATACACACACTCACCCCATTTCCGGGGGACAGCTCGACGGTGCTCCCATTTATGCAGGCACGACTGACTACGTCCTCGGACAGCTCGATGGTGCTCCCATTTATGCAGGCACATCTGACCATGTCTCTGGCTGGAGTGGGGAGGGGGGAGAGAACCCAGTGATGTAGGAGCAGTAGGGGACGGTTTCTGGAGCATAGGAAGAAGCTCATTGGGTGCAAGTCACCTGAGCTCAGCACAGAGAAGCAGATAAAAGGTGGGAGCCATCTTTAGTCAGAAAGAATGTCAGTCCAGTTCAGACGGGAGAGATAGCTGACAGGGAGCTGTGGCTCAGCTTGAGCTCAGCTCCACGAGGCAGGCCTGGAGAGAAGGCCGGGGCCAGAGAGGAGAAGAGAAGGAGAAGGAAGGAAAGAGGAGAGACAGAGGAGTAGAAAGGCTCCAGAAACAAGAAGGCGGAAGGGACCCTAAGAGAGCAGAATGGACAGCAACCGTTGCAAGCCCGCGTTATATCGGGTGAAGGGTCAGGCCGTGGAAGGGTACCGGATTCCCAAGTTGGTGGAGGTAAATCATCCCTCAGCCAAAAACCGGAGGTCGTGATCATTTATTGGTGCGACCCCTTGCTACACCCGCTAGGAAGGCACCACATAGGGTCAGGGAAACTGGCGCCAAGTTTTACCAGAGAAGGCCCGAGGCAGCCGGACAGAAGCGTGGTCACTGGTGGGGCACGAGAGGCCAGAGAGAGGATCGAAAGGGGTCCTGTGCCACACTCCTGAGTTGCCTGGGGGTTGACCGAGCCCCTCACCTGGTGGACGCAGCACGGCTTGGGCAGTCATTGCTGACAGAGATGACTTGGATATCAACTGTGAGTAAAAGGCCTGAACTGCACCATTGGACTCTGTGTGATTTATGCTGCGTCTGCACCATCACCCCCAGCATCCACTTACATTTCCCTGAGGCTACACTCTTCCCGTGGGGAGTTATCCTATCCCTGTGCTGCACAACAACACCAGCCTCAGCGGTCTGCCTTACAGCGGCGGTCATCCCTGACCGCAATCCACGGGTGGCGTAGTCGGACATTCCAAAACACTGATAAATAGTCTGCGCAGCATTTGGTCTGACCACCCAGAGCCACGGGATCGGGTTGCCACTACTACCCCCAGCATCGCACAGAAGCCCGGTTCCAGGTACCCCACGGCCCAGGGGGCGAGTCATATGCCTATACTGTGGGATATGTCACAGGTTCTTTGGACCTTATCCTGGCACATACATACAGTTATGTCCATATATATTTGGACAGAGACAACATTTTTCTAATTTTGGTTCTAGACATTACCACAATGAATTTTAAACAAAACAGTTCAGATGCAGTTGAAGTTCAGACTTTCAGCTTTCATTTGAGGGTGTCCACATTAAAATTGGATGAAGGGTTTAGGAGTTTCAGCTCCTTAACATGTGCCACCCTGTTTTTAAAGGGACCAAAAGTAATTGGACAATTGACTCCAAGGCTATTTCATGGACAGGTGTGGGCAATCCCTTCGTTATGTCATTCTCAATTAAGCAGATAAAAGGCCTGGAGTTGATTTGAGGTGTGGTGCTTGCATTTGGAAGGTTTTGCTGTGAAGTAAACATGCGGTCAAAGGAGCTCTCCATGCAGGTGAAACAAGCCATCCTTAAGCTGCAAAAACAGAAAAAAACAATCCGAGAAATTGCTACAATATTAGGAGTGGCAAAATCTACAGTTTGGTACATCCTGAGAAAGAAAGAAAGCACTGGTGAACTCATCAATGCAAAAAGACCCGGGCGCCCACGGAAGACAACAGTGGTGGATGATCGCAGAATAATCTCCATGGTGAAGAGAAACCCCTTCACAACAGCCAACCAAGTGAACAACACTCTCCAGGAGGTAGGTGTATCAATATCCAAATCTACCATAAAGAGAAGACTGCATGAAAGTAAATACAGAGGGTTCACTGCACGGTGCAAGCCACTCATAAGCATCAAGAATAAAAAGGCTAGACTGGACTTTGCTAAAAAACATCTAAAAAAGCCAGCACAGTTCTGGAAGAACATTCTTTGGACAGATGAAACCAAGATCAACCTCTACCAGAATGATGGAAAGAGAAAAGTATGGCGAAGGCGTGGTACAGCTCATGATCCAAAGCATACCACATCATCTGTAAAACACGGCAGAGGCAGTGTGATGGCTTGGGCATGCATGGCTGCCAGTGGCACTGGGTCACTAGTGTTTATTGATGATGTGACACAGGACAGAAGCAGCCGAATGAATTCTGATGTATTCAGAGCCATACTGTGTGCTCAGATCCAGCCAAATGCAGCCAAACTGATTGGTCGTTGTTTCATACTACATTTGGACAATGACCCAAAACATAAAGCCAAAGCAACTCAGGAGTTTATTAAAGCAAAGAAGTGGAATATTCTTGATTGGTCAAGTCAGTCACCTGATCTCAACCCAATTGAGCATACATTTCACTTGTTAAAGACTAAACTTCAGACAGAAAGGCCCACAAACAAACAGCAACAAACAGCAACTGAAAACCACCGCAGTGAAGGCCTGGCAGTGCATCAAAAAGGAGGAAACACAGCGTCTGGTGATGTCCATGAGTTCAAGACTTCAGGCAGTCATTGCCAACAAAGGATTTTCAACCAAGTACTAGAAATGAACATTTTATTTACAATTATTTAATCTGTCCAATTACTTTTGGTCCCTTTAAAAACAGGGTTGCACATGTTAAGGAGCTGAAACTCCTAAACCCTTCATCCAATTATAATGTGGATACCCTCAAATGAAAGCTGAAAGTTTGAACTTCAACTGCATCTGAATTGTTTTGTTTAAAATTCATTGTGGTAATGTCTAGAACCAAAATTAGAAAAATGTTGTCTCTGTCCAAATATATATGGACCTAACTGTATAACAGAGACCAGTAATGTGATATGAACAGCCTATAGAAACTTGTGAGAATTAGTTATATGAACTACAAAGGCATTCCTTAAAAGCATGAACTTACATTTCCTGTTTTTTTTTGGTCAATACATTTCATTGTTAGGCTATATGACAAAAAATAGGTGATTTCCCAGAAGTGGAGATTCCCTCTCTGTGAAGTTTATCCGAGTCACCAGCCTCAGAAATCGCAGGTTAACAGCAGCTCAGATTAGAGACCAGGACAATACCACACAGAGTTCTAGCAGCAGACACATCTCTTCAACAACTGTTAAGAGGAGACTTTGTGCAGCAGGCCTTCATGGTAAAATAGCTGCTAGGAAACCACTGCTAAGGACAGGCAACAAGCAGAAGAGACTTGTTTGAGCTAAAGAACACAAGGAATGGACATCAGACCAGTGGAAATCTGTGCTTTGGTCTGATGAGTCCAAATTTGAGATCTTTGGTTCCAACCACCGTGTCTTTGTGCGACGCAGAAAAGGTGAACGGAGGGACTCTACATGCCTGGTTCCCACCGTGAAGCATGGAGGAGGAGGTGTGATGGTGTGGGGGTGCTTTGCTGGTGACACTGTTGGGGATTTATTCAAAATTGAAGGCATACTGAACCAGCATGGCTACCACAGCATCTTGCAGCGGCATGCTATTCCATCCGGTTTACGTTTAGTTGGACCATCATTTATTTTTCACAGGACAATGACCCCAAACACACCTCCAGGCTGTGTAAGGACTATTTGACCAAGAGGGAGAGTGATGGGGTGCTAAGCCAGATGACCGAGCCTCCACAGTCACCAGACCTGAACCCAATCGAGATGGTTTGGGGTGAGCTGGACCGCAGAGTGAAGGCAAAAGGGCCAACAAGTGCTAAGCATCTCTGGGAACTCCTTCAAGATTGTTGGAAGACCATTTCCGGTGACTACCTCTTGAAGCTCATCAAGAGAATGCCAAGAGTGTGCAAAGCAGTCATCAAAGCAAAAGGTGGCTACTTTGAAGAACCTAGAATATAAGACATATTTTCAGTTGTTTCACACTTTTTTGTTAAGTATATAATTCCAGATGTGTTAATTCATAGTTTTGATGCCTTCAGTGTCAATGTACAATTTTCATAGTCATGAAAATACAGAAAAATCTTTAAATGAGAAGGTGTGTCCAAACTTTTGGTCTGTACTGTACATCTGAGCTTTTTAGCCTTGGAATCTTAATAGGACTTTTAGATTTTATTGTTTTCTATAAGAGAAATAACAGTTAGTCATAAAAGTCATTACATATTGGACAAGTGCTATAAGTTTGCTGTTCACGGATGTTGGTCTACTTCTAGGCACTGATAAAGATATAATTAATCTGGAAGAAACATCAAGAGATTACTTAGTTGCTCTGCACTATTAACTATCATGCTATACTATATATTTACAGTTGTGCTCAAAAGTTCACATACCAAAGTTGTTAATACCATGAATTACCCTCTCTAACATCAATGACAGCTTGAAGTCTTTTGTGGTAGTTGTGGATGAGGTTCTTTATTTTCTCAGATGGTAAAGCTGCCCATTCTTCTTGGCAAAAAGCTTCCAGTTCCTGTAAATTCCTGGATTGTCTAGCATGAACTGCGCGCTTGAGATCTCCCCAGAGTGGCTCAATGATATTGAGGTCAGGAGACTGAGATGGGCACTCCAGAACCTTCACTTTGTTCTGCTGCAGCCAATGACAGGTCGACTTGGCCTTGTGTTTTGGATCGTTGTCATGTTGGAACGTCCAAGTACGTCCCATGCGCAGCTTCCGTGTTGATGAGTGCAAATTTGCCTCCAGTATTTGCAGATAACGTGCTGCATTCATCTTTCCTTCAACTGTTACCAAGTTTCCAGTGCCTTTGTAGCTCACACATCCCCAAAACATCAGCGATTCACCTACGTGCTTTACTGTAGGAATGGTGTTCCTTTCATCATAGGCCTTGTTGACCTCTCTCCAAATGTAATGTTTATGGTTGTGGCCAAAAAGTTCAATTTCGGTCTCATCACTCCAAATTACCCTGTTGCAGAAGTTTTGAGGCTTGTCTCTGTGCTGTTTGGAGTATTGTAGGCGAGATACTTTGTGGCATTTGCGCAGTAATGGCTTTCTTCTGGCTACTCGACCATGCAGCCCATTTTTCTTCAAGTGCCTCCTTACTATGCATCTTGAAACAGCCACACCGCTAGTTCTCAGAGAGTCCTGAATTTCAGCTGATGTGGTTTGTGGGTTTTCTTTGTATCCCAAACAATTTTCCTGGCAATTGTGGCCGAAATCCCTGTTGGTCTACCTGACCGTGGTTTGGTTTTTACAGAGCCCCTATTTGTTAATCACAGTTTGAACACTGCTGACTGGCATTATCAATTCCTTGGATATTTTTTTGTATCCCTTTCCTGTGTTATACAGTTCTACTACCTTTTCCCGTAGATCCGTCGACAATTCTTTGCTTTCTCCATGACTCACAATCCAGAAACATCAGTGGCTGGATGAAAGATGCAAGAGTCTATCTGGATCCCAGAAACTCACTCAGCTTTTATGCACACACACTGATTACAAGCAAAGAGGTCACAGGTGAAGTTGTTACCTTTAGTAGCCATTCAAACCCATTTGTGTCAAATTCTGTGCATGTTATCAGGCCAAAAACACCAGGGTATGCGAACTTTTGATCAGGGTCATTTGGATGTTTTTGGTTGTCATTAAGATTTAAAAAGAGAAAACACAGTACTTTGACAATAAATGGCTTCACCCAACTAATAACCATGAGTGGAGAAAAAGTTTTTTTGTTATCATTCATATTCTCTGAAACAAGGCCAAGAGAGGGAAAATTCTGCCGGGGTATGTAAACTTTTGAGCACAACTGTATGCTTCACTCTAACAAGTTCTGCTGAGAGAAACACTGTGGCTCGTCAAGATGGTAGGCAATCAAAAGAGTTCCAGCATTTACAGCAGTAGTAGCCAGTTAATGATAAACCTAAGCCCTAGTTCACATTTATTCTTAGCATTTACCTCAGGGTTTCCATCTAAAAACCCCCCAAAAAAATCAATTCAGATGGAACCATCAGTAGAGCACGGCAGACTACACTTTTTTGTCTAGCTAAGCATATGGACACTGCCGGAATGTAGTCCAAATAGAGTCCAAAATGACTTGTTTGCTCCAATATACTGAATGGCTCTGTCTTAATCTCATTTTTGGGGGATTTACACGTTACCCTTGACACAGTGCTCAGCTTGGAGCGCTGTATAAACCTAAACAGGCTTTATAATTTAGGTCACAAAATGTGGAACTACCCGGAACTCATGAATACCAAGGACTATGAGAGGACTAGCTGCAACAGATTAAACAGTGATTTATAGTGATGAGTGAGCACTAAAATGCTCTGGTGCTCATTGCTCGCGTCAAGCAAATCGACCCGAGCAACGAGCCAATGTAAGTCAATGGGAAATTCAAGCATTTTTCTGGCGCCCCCCCGGAGGTCTGTAGGGGCCTAAAAATTTGGCAAATCTATGGGAACAGTGCTGAGATGACATTGGAACAGCATGGGGAAGACCCCTGGAAGCATCTCTGACTCCCAGGTCACTGTTGTGAACAATGTTGTCAGAGTATTACGCCACTTTTACGGATTGACAATAAAACATACAAAAACAAAGGCAAAATGGATTTTCCTGGAAAAAATGTTAAGGAACATTCTTTCCAAGGTAATGACTTGTATATAAAGCAAAATAAAAAAACAAAAACGAAAATGCTCCTCTACACCTTGGGCTATGTTCACACGTAGCGTTCTTGGTGCATTTTTGCACTTTTGCATTGCTTTCAACAGTGAAAAATACATTCACCGGTAAAGGTAATTTAAACATTTTACAACCTTATCTGGCCATGTGGTGTGTGACACATCATCAGACACATCCTGTTTCATTATGAAGGAGGGACTGTGAAAGTCATAAAGCCTATTATTACAAGGCTATCAGGCGGCCCTAATTATTGTTAGAGGGCCAGCAGTCGTCCCTCACTGTTGTTAGAGGGCCATCAGCTGGCTATGCTTTGTTGTTTCTATTATTAAGGAGTGGGTCTCCTATAGTGGTAATGCCCATGCAGTGACTGCAAGAGCTGCCAAAAAATTGGACGCACTCCAATACCCCTTTGAAGAGACATAGAGGAGGAGGTCCTCATTAAAAAAACTTGTTACCATTGTTAAGGAGTGGGTCTCCTGTACTGGTATTGCCCATGCACTAAGTGCATGGGCTGAAAAATATTTACCCCTGGGGGGAATACATAAACAAACTGTATAACATACAGAATGTTAGAGGTAGGCCTCTAAAAAAAATTCCTATGGGCATCATAAACACCCTTAAAAAAAATTATGTGGGTGTTGCATCATGGTTACTCTGGTGATATGGTGGTAAAGGAGAAGGAGGAGGACAACAGAAAATAGACAAAATCAGGAAGCATATACCCATGTCTGGGTGTGAAGAGGTGCATGGGAATAGATCCCCCCCCCCCAAAAAAAAACCCACTGGATTTGACTTTATGTTCCGCTACTATCATCCGGTGGTGGTGAGAAGTCTTACCCATGTAAATTTTGATAAGAGTCAGCCTATCAGCATTTTCAGTTGACAGGTGGATGCGCTTATCAGTTATAATGCCCCCAGCAGCACTAAAACCCGCTCTGACAAAACGCTAGAGGCAGGGCAGGCCCAGGACCTCCAAGGCGTAGAGAGCCAGTTCACGCCACATGTCCTGCTTGGATACCCAATAGTTATAAGGCACAGAGGAATCACGGAGGATGTCAGTACGGTCGGCAAGGTACTCCTTCAGCATCTTACAAAACTTTTCCCTCCTTGTCAGAATACCCCGCACATCAGGGCCTGGACGCTGGGAGGCAAGGGCGGACATATCATTAGTGCACAGGGGTCCACGTGGTAAGTAGGGCACTACCACCTCCAAAGCAGGTGAAATTTAGCATTTTTAGGAGTTCTTGGGCTGCAAAGGGCCCATATATTATTCTTGTGTGGTGCCCCTGCGGGTAGAGGTACTGCACCTCACCCAGAGGTGTGGAACCCCACTCTCAGGTAAGGATGGAGTACTGCCCGGGACCCACACACTTGCATCCATTACACTCCACTTCAGAGGGAAGGGCGAGATTGCTCCTAAGGGAGAGCACAGTCCCTGGTCCCTAGCTGGAGGGTGGAACCATGTAGTGAGTGTGGGTGGAGGAAGAAGTACAGGGGAGCACTTCAGTAGGAGTATATAAATAGGGAACCATCTTGGGAGAGAGTCAGAGAAGACAGTCTGAGGAGAAGGAGTGGGAGCAGGAGCTCTGTAGGAGCTCTGCTCAGAGGAGGGCCTAGATTGAGAGGCCCAGGAGGACTGGCAGGACGAGGAAGGGAGCAGAGGGAAGGCTCCAGGAGTGAGGGGATCCCAGGGGCACGGCGAGTGCGGAAGCCACCCGTGCGCCCGAATCTGTAGGAACATGGAGGGATCAGGCCGCAAAGGGGACCAGCCCCTAACTAGTGGAGAACTACAAGGCTCAGCTAGAAACCGGAGGCTTCTGTACTTTCAGGGTGCAGTTGCTCACAACCGCAACTATATCGCCGAAAAGGTAGCCACATAGGATTCAGGGGACTGCAGGTTGCCCGCCAAGATCCGAGGTTGCCGGCTTGGGACACTGGTTGCGAGGCACGGGGCAGGAGGGTGAGAGCCAGCGCAGGAAGACGACCGAGGAAGGAACACAGAATGGGGTCCCGTTATGTACTCCTGAAACACCTGGGAGTTTGCTGAACTCCTGCCTTGGTAAACACAGGACGGCGTGGGAAGTTACCCTGGTCCTGGTAGCCTGGAGTTCAACAACTGTGAGTAAACCTTGAAGGCTGCACCCCACTGTGTCTTAGAATTATTATCTGCGCCATCCCCTGCACTACACTGCACAGCAACATCTACCTCATTAATCATCACTGCATCGCCCTGGAGCTTAGCTCTACCTGTGGAGAGCTGAACCAACTTTGCTGCGTCACCATCAGCTCCAGGGGATCTGCAACGCAGCGGCGGCTCCATATAGCCGCATACCACAGGTGGCGTCACAAACATTAAACATATAAAAACTATAATCTCCTTTTATTGACCGCCCTGGGTCACGGACCGGGTCACTGCCACTGTGACATCCCACAGCACCGACCGGCCCAGCTAACGAGTACCCCACGGCCCAGGGGGCGTGTCACTTGCACAGAGGCCCTTTTCTGTTAGTGTCTGCCAGTGCTGGGAGGGTCTGAGAAAACTGTCCCATACCTTTGAGGAGTGTTCCCCTGCCTCTGCTACATCGTATTTGTGTCTTCCTCATCTGTACTCCTTGGTTGTCCAAGGAACTGTGACCTCTGCCTCCAGCGTTCTCAGATGGGAATTTTTTTTAATAATTCTTGAACAAGGGCCTCCTGGTACTGCAACATTTTATTAGACCTCTCCACCACGGAAAGGAGAGATAGAAAGTTCTCCTTGTAGTGTGGGTCTAAAAGTGTGACCAACCTGTAATTACTGTCGGCCAAAATGTGTACAATGCTAGGGTAACGGGAAAGACAGCAGAACATAAAGTCAGCCATGTGAGGAAGGAGGATCAGGGTGAGGAATATGTGGTCCAAACTCATGGTTACTGAGACTGGACCTTGTGGAAGACTTCCTCAGCAGGCACAGTTTCCTGTTGCCCATGGCCTTGGCCTCTGCATGCACCATCAGCACTACGTCCACTTACTCGTCCCTTGCCACGCGCCTTGCCCATTTTAAATGGAGTGTAATATTTGGCATCCTCCAAAAAATGTCACGATTATTACGGCAGTAATATCGGATTACTTCTGATGACCATGGTTTTAGGTAGTGGCGTTAGAGATATGGTACTGCTCAGCGACCAAGTGTGAATAGGTTGAACAACACACAACTGGCAGACTTTAACTGGAGTGTAATATTTGGCACGCTCCAAAAAATGTGACGATTATTACCTCAGTAATATCCTGATGACACAATGTGGTCAGCCAATAACTGTAATGCCACAACCAACATGGCTTAGGCATTACAGTGAGTGGCAGGCAATCCCCACATGTTTACTTGTTGTTAAAACAGTGCCAAACATGTGAGGCGGGGACTCGAGCTCCTGCCCGAGCATCCCGAAAGTACGTGCCGAGTATCTCGAGCAGTGAGATGCTCGGGCGAATACAGAACAGAAGCGAGTACTCTCGCTCATCACTAGTGATTTATCAAAACTACAGCAAGAAGCCCAGTAAGTGAGACACCTTCTGCTCTCAGATGGGGCATCATAAATCTAGAGACAGATTTTCTTGGTTTATGCAGTCTCAATTTTTTTTCCGACATTTACCGCTAGTTTTATATAATACATATTTCGATAAATTGGACTGTTACGTACACGACAGTACAAAAATGTTTTTCTTTTATTTCTGCATTTTTAAACCAGAAAATGGGGTACATTATAGTTTTATAGTTATATACTATAAAAATTGTGTACATATACAGTACAGACCAAAAGTTTGGACACACCTCATTTAAAGATTTTTCTGTATTTTCATGACTTTGAAAATTGTACATTCACACTGAAGGCATCAAAACTATGAATTAACACATGTGGAATTATATACTTAACAAAAAAGTGTGAAACAACTGAAAATATGTCTTATATTCTAGGTTCTTCAAAGTAGCCACCTTTTGCTTTGATGGCTGCTTTGCACACTGTTGGGGATTTATTCAAAATTGAAGGCATTCATTAATTTTGCGGACACGCAGCGTAATTGCCACCATTGACTTGCATTGAAACGCTTGATATCCACATCACTACATGTGCACATGCGGATATGAAGCGATTCAATGTGCGGATGGTACCCAGGTTTGGAGAAGAGGAGACTCTCATCCAGACCCGGGTACCATGGTACCTGTAAAAAAAAAGAATTTAAAACAAAAAATAAAGATTATACTTACCTTCCGATGGCCCCCGGCCTCCTCAGCGATGCGTCTGGTGTGTTGGGCGGCTTGCGGTGGTGTGAAAAGACCTTCCATGACGTCATGGCAGGTCCTTTTACACAACCGTGAGACACCAAGGAGACCGGACGCATCGGAGAAGGAGACAGGGGGCCATCAGAAGGTAAGTATAATCTTTTTTATTTTTTACCATTCTTATTCTTTTTTTTTAACTATTACTTGGTCACACTATATAAATCCATGCCGGTTGCATGGATTTACAGTACAGACCAAAAGTTTGGACACACCTTCTTATTTAAAGATTTTTCTGTATTTTCATGACTATGAAAATTGTACATTCACACTGAAGGCATCAAAACTATGAATTAACACATATGGAATTATATACTTAACAAAAAAGTGTGAAACAACTGAAAATATGTCTTATATTCTAGGTTCTTCAAAGTAGCCACCTTTTGCTTTGATGACTGCTTTGCACACTCTTGGCATTCTCTTGATGAGCTTCAAGAGGTAGTCACCGGAAATGGTCTTCCAACAATCTTGAAGGAGTTCCCAGAGAAGCTTAGCACTTGTTGGCCCTTTTGCCTTCACTCTGCGGTCCAGCTCACCCCAAACCATCTCGATTGGGTTCAGGTCTGGTGACTGTGGATGCCAGGTCATCTGGCGTATCACCCCATCACTCTCCTTCTTGGTCAAATAGCCCTTACATAGCCTGGAGGTGTGTTTGGGGTCATTGTCCTGTTGAAAAATAAATGATGGTCCAACTAACCGCAAACCAGATGGAATAGCATGCCGCTGCAAGATGCTGTGGTAGCCATGCTGGTTCAGTATGCCTTCAATTTTGAATAAATCCCCAACAGTGTCACCAGCAAAGCACCCCCACACCATCACACCTCCTCCTCCATGCTTCACGGTGGGAACCAGGCATGTAGAGTCCATCCGTTCACCTTTTCTGTGTCGCACAAAGACACGGTGGTTGGAACTAAAGATCTCAAATTTGGACTCATCAGACCAAAGCACAGATTTCCACTGGTCTAATGTCCATTCCTTGTGTTCTTTAGCCCAAACACGTCTCTTCTGCTTGTTGCCTGTCCTTAGCAGTGGTTTCCTAGCAGCTATTTTACCATGAAGGCCTGCTGCACAAAGTCTCCTCTTAACAGTTGTTGAAGAGATGTGTCTGCTGCTAGAACTCTGTGTTGCATTGACCTGGTCTCTAATCTGAGCTGCTGTTAACCTGCGATTTCTGAGGCTGGTGACTCGGATAAACTTATCCTCAGAAGCAGAGGTGACTCTTGGTCTTCCTTTCCTGGGTCAGTCCTCATGTGAGCCAGTTTCTTTGTAGCGCTTGATGGTTTTTGCAACTGCACTTGGGGACACTTTCAAAGTTTTCCCAATTTTTCACACTGACTGACCTTCATTTCTTAAAGTAATGATGGCCACTCGTTTTTCTTTAATTAGCTGCTTTTTTATTGCCATAATACAAATTCTAACAGTCTATTCAGTAGGACTATCAGCAGTGTATCCTCCTGACTTCTGCACAACACAACTGATGGTCCCAACCCCATTTATAAGGCAAGAAATCCCACTTATTAAACCTGACAGGGCACACCTGTGAAGTGAAAATCATTTCCGGTGACTACCTCTTGAAGCTCATCAAGAGAATGCCAAGAGTGGGCAAAGCAGTCATCAAAGCAAAAGGTGGCTACTTTGAAGAACCTAGAATATAACACATATTTTCAGCTGTTTCACACTTTTTTGTTAAGTATATAATTCCATATGTGTTAATTCATAGTTTTGATGCCTTCAGTGTGAATGTACAATTTTCATAGTCATGAAAATACAGAAATATCTTTAAATGAGAAGGTGTGTCCAAACTTTTGGTCTGTACTGTATATATTTTGTGCTATATATAGTCCACGCTGTGTTGGTCTATATTATAAATTTCCATTGTATGACTCACTAAAAAAAGTTTTTAGTATATTCTACAGAGTTCTGACGAGGTCCAATGGTGGGACCGAAAACATTTAACTTTCATGAGTGGCTCAATAAATGAACTCTTTATTCACCACAAAAAAAAATCTAAATTTATATTTACACTAAGGCCATGGCCCCATTATCAGTATTTGGTCAGGATTTTTTCTCAGGAGTGGGAGCCAAAACCAGGTGAGGAACAATCAGAGAAAAGGTATAATAGAAACACGTCACCAATTCTGCATTTATCACCCACTTCTGGTTTTGGCTCCCACTCCTGAGAAAAAATACTGACCGAATACTGATAGTGGGACTGTGGCCTAAGATACGGGCTGGAAACCCTACTTGAGCACCTCTTCACACTATTGAAGTGCCGTATATTCTCTATTACTTCTTCAAAGACCCATTACTTTTTTTTTCTCCACATAGCCATATTAGGGGCAAAGGGAGGTGAAATAGTGAAAAATATGCAATCCTACCAATGTTTTTTCTATTTCATTTTTACAGCATTGAAGGGGTTGTCCACTACTTTGACTTTGATGCCCTATCCGCAGGATAGGGAATCAATGTATGATTGGCCAGGGTCCCACACACGGCACCCCCGCCGATCAGCTGTTATCGGTGCCAGCGTCCGCCGGCAGAAAGTCCTTAACTGCGCTGCTTGGCCTTCAAGTGGTAGTGGCCGCAGCAGGGTACTACACATCCGCCTCCCTTTCAATTCAATGGGAGGCAGATGTGCAGTGACAAGCGCTGGCCACTACCACTTGACGGCCAAGCAGCGCAGGTAATGACTTCCGGCCTGGGGCCGCCGCCGCTGGCACTGATAACAGCTGATCGGCGGGGGTGCCGCCTGCGGGACCCCGGCCAATCATACATAGATGCCCTATCAAAGGGATAGGGCATCAATGTCAAAGTAGTGGACAACTTCTTTAATTGTTTGATAATAATTGGCGCTATGATACTTCAGGTTAGGGTGATTACAGTGATACCAAACTTCTATATTTTTTTTTTTACTAATTCAGGAGCTTAAAAAATTCTGAAGTTTAAAGAAATGTTTTTTGCTTGTGTCGTCATTTTCCAAGACATATCGTTTTAACCCCTTTCTGATATGTGCCATACATGTATGGCACATGGCGTGTCTCTCCCTTTAGCGTGGGCTCCGGCAATGAGCCCGCACCTTTCTGGGAACATAACAGCTGATCTGATCAGCTGTCATGTTCCCCTAACAGCCGCGGGTGAAATTGCGATTCACCCGCGGCTGTTAACATGTTGAATACCGCTGTTAATCTCTGACAATGGCATTTAACATGGCCGCAGCAGAAGGACATCACTAGTCCTGCCCATAGGCGCCTGTGTCACATGACTTCAGATCGCTGATGGGTTGCCATGACAACCCGGTCCTGTCATTGCCAGGATGCTATGAGCGCCGCCCAGCAGTCGGCGCTCATAGCAAGTCAGCATTTCTGCTACACACAGGCGATCTGATGATCGCAGCTTCTAGTCTATTGAAGCATGTACAAATAAAAATAAATGTTTTTAAAAATATTTTAAAAAATATAAAAATATATAAAAGTTTAAATCACCCCCCTTTCGCCCCATTCAAAACAAAACAAAAAAAATCAAATATACACATACTTGGTATCGCCACGTTCAGAATCACCCGATCTATCAATATATAAAAAGAATTAATCCGATCGGTAAATGGCGTAATGGGAAAAAAAATCAAAAAAACAGAATTACAGTTTTTTAGTCGCTTCAACATTGCAATAAAATGCAATCATGGGCGATCACAGCATTGTATCTACCCCAAAATGGTATCAATAAAAATGTCAGCTTGGCGCGCAAAAAAAAAGCCCACACCCGGTCCAAGATACTGAAAAAAAGAGATTCTACGGGTCTCGGAAAATGGCAAACTTTGGATTTTTTTTAACCACTTAAATAAAGAATCTATACATGTTTGGTATCTACAAACTTGTAATGACCAGAAGAATCATAATGGCAGGTCAGTTTTAGCATTTAGTGAACATGGTTAAAAAAAAAAAAAAAAAAACAACTGTGGAATTGCACTTTTTTTTGCAATTTCACAGCACTTGCAATTTTTTTACCGTTTTGCAGTACACTATATGGTAAAACCAATGGTGTCGTTCAAAACAACAACTTGTCCCGCTAAAAATAATCCCTCACATGGCCATATTGACCAAAAAATAAAAAAGTTATGGCTCCGGTAAGAAGGGGAGCAAAAAACGAAAGCGCAAAAACAGAAAATGGCACGGGGGTGAAGGGATTAATTTTGCTGTTCATGCAGCTGTATAAGGGTTTGTTTTTGTGCCCAAGTGGTAGATTTTAGGAGTTCCATTTTGGGGTACATGCTACGTTTTGATTGCTATTTTACTGAATTTTTTCTGTGTTGTGTGGTCAACTATTTTAGCGTTTTGATTTTTTTTTCTGTAGGACATTTTAAAAATACAGCGAGTGAAATAAGTACTGAACACGTCACCAATTTTCTATGTAAATATATTTCTAAAGGTGCTATTGACATGGAATTCTCACCAGATGTCAGTAACAATCCATCCAATCCACACAAGCAAAGAAATCATAGCTTAGATGTTCAGAAATTAAGTTATGTGTAATAATCGTAAATGACACAGGGAAAAAGTATTGAACACATGAAGAAAGAGAGGTGCAAAAAGCCATGGAAAGTCATGGCACCAACTGAAATTTATCAGTAATCAGAAAGCAATCCTGCCCCTTAGTGAAAAATAATGACAGCTGATTCAACTGATTGCCTATAAAAAGGGGTCTCATTAGCAAGGTGGCACACAAGAAACGTCTCATGATGGGTAAAACCAGTGAGCTGTCTCAAGACCTTCACAACCTTATTGTTGCATAACATACAGATTCCATTGGGTACCGAAAAATTTCTAAACTACTGAAGATTCCAATGAGCACTGTTGTGGCCATAATCCGGAGGTGGAAAGAACATCATTTCACCATAATCCTGCCACGATTAGGTGCTCCTTGCAGGATTTCAGATAGAGGAGTGAAAAGAATTATCAGAAGAGTTGTCCAACAGTCAAGGACCACCTGTGGAGAGCTAGAGAAAAACTTGGAATCAGCAGGTACAATTTTTTTTTTTAAAGAAAACAATAAGTAAGGCACTCAACCTACATAGCCTGTATGCACAATCACCACATAAGACTCCATTGATTGCTGAACAAAAAGTATGTTCAATGATGTTTACAGTTTGCTCAACAATATTTAGACAAGCGTGTAAAATACTGGGAGAATATAGTTTGTCAGACAAGACCATAATTGAACTGTTTGGATGCCGTAATACAAGCCATGTTAGGAGGTCAAAAGCCACTGCATATCACCCCAAAAACACCATACCAACAGTGAAGTTTGGAGGTGGGAACATCATGGTGTGGGGCAGTTTTTCAGCATACGGCACTGGCAAACTACATACACTTGAAGGAAGTATGAATGGACAAATGTACCGAGACACTCTTGAAAAAAATCTGCTGCCATCTACCAGGAAGAAAGAAAATAAAGTTGCCAGAATGGCCCAGACAGTTACCTGACCTGAATCCAATAGAAAATTTATGGATGGAACTAAAGTTCAGAGATCATAGAAGGAGCCCTCGGGACCTTCAGGATTTGAAGAGTGTTTGTGTGGAAGAATGGGCCAAAATCACACCTGAGCAATGCATGTGGCTAATTTCTCAATACGTGAGGCGTCTTAATGCTGTCATCACCAACAAAGTCTTTTGTACAAAATATTAATTACATTTCAGTAAGCTTGTTCAATACTTTTTCCCTGTGTCATTTCTCATTATTAGTAGAGATAATTGGCGTGCACTCAGTCAGAGGCGAGGTCCAGATGCAATAGGCATGGGAAGCCCTTGATACAGTATAAATTAATTCATCGCACTCTCAGGTGAAGAAATGCAAAATTCATTTATTGGTACAGCAAACCCAGAAAGAAAATAATTATATCAAACCAATAGTGAGTGGCGACACAAGAGAAGACGTTTCGGCCTTTTACATGGCCTTATTCATTTCTGTCGCTACTGTAAAAGAGGAGAATAGGTACCCAATTGAGCATGCATTTCACTTGTTAAAGACTAAACTTCAGACAGAAAGGCCCACAAACAAACAGCATCTGAAAACCACCGCAGTGAAGGCCTGGCAGAGCATCAAAAAGGAGGAAACACAGCATCTGGTGATGTCCATGAGTTCAAGACTTCAGGCAGTCATTGCCAACAAAGGGTTTTCAACCAAGTACTAGAAATGAACATTTTATTTACAATTATTTAATCTGTCCAATTACTTTTGGTCCCTTTAAAAAGAGGGTGGCACATGTTAAGGAGCTGAAACTCCTAAACCCTTCATCCAATTTTAATGTGGATACCCTCAAATTGTTATGAACTGCTACAAACACTAAGGAAAGATAGGAAAACTGTCCCTACAATAGGACTAAGCTGATTCCCTACGATGCAGCGGGGGACCTGTTCCTTGTGAACAGACCCGCCTAAGTCCTCGGCTAGTCTGAACGCAGACCTATAGATATAAGGGAGGGATCCCTACAAGAACTAAGGACTGGGATATAGTTGGACACCTCCTAGCAGAAATTGTAGCAGAGCAAAGACAAAAAAACAAACAGAAGTACTAGTGGTCAAAAGACCAAGCAAACTACAAAGTAAGGTACAAGGCACCTGGCTAGCTTAAGAGTAAATGTAACACTGAAGTCCAGTAAGGCCAGGAGGGCGGAGCTGGATTAAATAGGCAAAAAGTCATGTGACCAGCAAAATAGAAAAAACTAACAGGAGGGTTCTAACAGTACCCCCTCTTCTATGAGGATCCTCCGGATCCTCCAGGCCCAGGTCTATCAGGAAACCTCCTGTGAAACGCTCCGACAAGTCTAGGAGCAGAGACATCATCTGCCCTTACCCAGGAGTTATCTTCGGGACCAAAACCTTTCCAAGCGACGAGATACTGCAATCTCCCTCTATGCCATCTAGAATTAAGAATGCGAGAAATTTCATATTCACCGTCTTCCTCCACTGGAGGAACAGAGACAGTGGCGTCCCTATCAGAAACATCAGCTTTTTTCAATAAGAAAACATGAAATACCGGATTAATCTTCCAGGAGGTAGGAACCTCCAACCTAACAGCAGATTGGTTAACTACCTGAAGCACCTTAAACGGACCCACAAACTTCGGGCCCAATTTCTTAGAAGGAATCCTCAACCGCAGATTCCTAGAGGACAACCAAACCATGTCACCAACAGTAAACAAAACCTCTTGACATTTCCTGTCAAAGTACCTCTTGGATTTTTTGTTAGCCTCTTGAAGGTTACAACATACAGTACATCAGTCCAAACTCTCTCCAAATCACCGGAAAAATTCTCCTCCTCCGGCACAGCCGATACCAATTTGGAGAATTACCCAAACGACGGATGTCTCCCAGTGCAACAAAAAAATGGAGAACACCCAGCAGAAGAGGATGTATGGTTGTTAAGAGCAAATTCAGCCAGTGGCAGAAACTCAGACCACCCCTCTTGATTGTCAGCCACAAAACAACGCAAAAACTGTTCAACATCCTGGTTCTTTCTTTCTGTCTGTCCATTAGACTCAGGATGATAACCAGATGAAAATGACAAATGGACTCCCAACCTGTCACAAAAGGCACGCCAAAAACGAGCCACAAACTGAGGTCCCTTATCGGAAACAATGTCGGTAGGAATGCCATGGAGCCTGACAATTTCTTTAACAAAAGCCTTTGCGAGTGTCTTGGCGCAGGGCAGTTTGATGAAGGGAACCAAGTGACACATCTTGCTAAAACGGTCCACGACCACCTAGATAACAGTGAAACCCTCAGAGGCAGGAAGGTCAGTAATAAAATCCATAGCAAGATGCGTCCAAGGAGCACTAGGAACCTCCAGAGGGCAAAGCAACCCCGCAGCAGGAGCATGTGAAGACTTAGATCTAGCACACACAGTACATTGACGCACCCACTTAATGACTTCCTTCTGCCACCTAGGCCACCAAAAACTGCGACCTACAAGTCTCTTAGTCTCCGAAATTCCTGGATGACCTGCCAACCGAGACTCATGACACTCCACAAACAAATCTCTCCTAAAGTTCCTAGGCACAAACAACCTCCCATGGGGAGTGTTAGATGGGGCTTCCTCCTGGGCTTTCAGAATCCCATCTTCCAAAACGGAGTCCAATGCTGCTATCACAACACCTTCCTGTAAAATGCTCTCCACCTCCTCGGTACCAACCATGGGAGAAAAACTGCGAGATAAAGCATCAGTTTTACATTCTTGGTACCCGGAATGTAAGTAACAGAAAAACTAAACCGCGAAAAAAAAAGTGCCCACCTAGCTTGACGGGCATTCAAGCGCTTGGCAGCATCAAGATAGATCAGATTCTTATGCTCAGTAAAAACCTGAATGGGAAATTTAGCACCTTCCAAGAGATGACGCCAATGTTCAAATTCGAGTTTAATCGCCAACAATTTCCGATTACCGACATCGTAATTAAGTTCGATCTCAGAAAATGTTTTTGAAAAAAAAGCACAGGGATGTACTCCATCCTTGTTTTCCTGAGACAAATCAGCACTGACCCCACCGAAGAAGCATCAACCTCGACCAAAAAAGGCTTGGTCTCTCAGGCTGCATAAGGATAGGAGCAGAACTGAACCTCTCCTTGAGATACACAAAAGCTTCAATGGCCTCAGTAGTCCACTGGACCATATTCACACCTTTCCTGGTGAGATCGGTCAGCGGCTTAACAATTATAGAAAAATTCTTAATGAATTTTCTGCAATAATTGGCGAAACCCAAAAATCTCTGTATTGGTTTCAAACCAATAGGCCTAGGCCATTCCTGAACCGCCTGAACCTTCACCGGGTCCATCTCAAAGCCCTCGCTGGAGATAATGTAGCCCTAAAAACTAATTCTCTGCACAGCGAACTCACATTTCTCCAGCTTAGCAAAAAGTGAATTGTCGCTTAACAACTGCAATACCTCACGTACGCTCTGCCAATGAGACTCCAGATCCGGCGCAAAAATCAAAATGTCATCCAAATACACCGCCACATTCTTACCGATCAACGGTCTTAGGATGTCATTAATAAGGTTCTGAAAAAACGCTGGTGCGTTGGTAAGACCAAAGGGCATAACCAGATTCTCAAAATGACCCACTGGAGTGTTAAAAGCAGTTTTCCACTCATCACCTTCCTTCATACGTAACAAATTGTATGCCCCCCGGAGATCAATCTTAGAGAACCACTTGGCCCCCACTAACTGGTTGAACAAGTCAGGAATTAATGGCAGTGGGTAGGAATTGCGTACTGTAATTTTATTAATTTCACGAAAGTCCAGACATGGACGTAAACCGCCGTCCTTTTTTTTTACAAAAAAGAATCCAACAGCCACAGGTGACTTAGAAGGTCTAATGTGACCGGCGGCCAAGCTTGTCTGTATGTATTCCTCCAAGGCCTTTCTCTCAGGGATAGTAAGATTAAATAAGCGACTCTTGGGAAGAGTTGCTCCAGGGACAAACTCAATAGTACAATCATAGTCCCTATGAGGAGGCAAAACTTGCGACTCCTCCTCAGAAAATACCTTCCAAAAAATCCTGAATAGGTACAGGTAATTCCCCTCTTTCCACAGCAGCAATGCGACCGTTGCAACATCTATCATAACACTTAGGACTCCAAGACTTAATTTCATTGGTAGACCAGTCCAGTACAGGATTGTGCAATTTTAACCAAGGTAACCCCAAAACCACTGGAGCAGGCAAATTATTTAATTCCGCCAAATCCAAATTCTCTTGGTGGATACCATTAATGGTGAGGGGAAATTCAAAAACCTTGTGAGTAATACCTTTCAAGGTAGAGCCATCAACAGCAACCACAGAAATAGGAGATGACAAAAGTTTGGATTCTAATTTAAATTTTTCCAAAAAAACCTTCATCAATCACATTGAGTGTAGAACCACAATCCACAAATACCCGAAATTCAATCAACTCCTCCTGGAATGAGGTGCTTCCAGAAAGAAATACTCCTTTTGAGTTTAAACAAGCTATGCGGGCGTAACTGACCTCTTTTTTTTTTTCTTTGTTCAAACGAAGCACACAGTTCTTAATAAAGTGGTCAGATTTACCGCAATAAAAACACAATCCTTTAGCAAACCTGCGGTCTTTTTCCTGAGAGTGGGGTGACATCGCCCCAATCTCCATCGGTTCTCCACCCTCCGAACAGATCCTCTGAAAACTAGGAGCTGCCATAGCAGTAGATTTCTCTTCATTACTCCTAGCACGCAGTCTCCTGTCCACACGTATGGCTAATTGCATTGCCTCCTGCAAGGTTCCAGGTTTTGGGAAGGCAATCAGCAGATCCTTAACCCTTTCACCTAGACCATCAAGAAACAAACATTTTAATGCTGAGTCATTCCATTCCAATTCAGCCGACCATCTTCTGAAGTATGTACAATAATTTCCACATCACCTGATCCCTGCTTCAAACGTCTTAATTCAGTTTCAGCAGATGAGACTCGATCAGGATCATCATACAACAACCCCATAGCAGAAAAAAATCTTTCACAGATCTAAAACACGGATCATTAGGTTGTAGAGAAAAGGCCCATCCCTGTGGTTCTTTGCGCAAAAGTGACATTATAAACCCAATGCGCTGTGATTCATTCCCCGAGGATCTGGGACTTAAACGAAAATATAATAAACAAGCGTTTTTAAAGGAAAAGAAATCTTAATGTTTACCATAAAAAAAATCTGGCAGTCCTACCTTCGGTTCGACAAAATGCGCTCCAGGACAGCTACTCATGTGTTGCTGGAGTTCGGCCCCCTCCAAAGACAGTCCCTGCAGGCGTTGAGCCAACTCCTGAACCGACACCATGCTGAAATCAGGATTTCTTTCCTTAGAGTGTTTTATTTTTGGGCTGGACTTACTGTTATGAACTACTACAAACACTAAGGAAAGATAGGAAAACTGTCCCTACAATAGGACTAAGCTGATTCCCTACGATGCAGCGGGGGACCTGTTCCTTGTGAACAGACCCGCCTAAGTCCTCTCCTAGTCTGAACGCAGACCTATAGATATAAGGGAGGGGTCCCTACAAGAACTAAGGACTGGGATATAGTTGGACACCTCCTAGCAGAAATTGTAGCAGAGCAAAGACAAACAAACAAACAGAAGTACTAGTGGTCAAAAGACCAAGCAAACTACAGAGTAAGGTACAAGGCACCTGGCTAGCTTAAGAGTAAAAGTAACACTGAAGTCCAGCAAGGCCAGGAGGGCGGAGCTGGATTAAATAGGCAAAAAGTCATGTGACCAGCAAAATAGAAAAAACTAACAGGAGGGTTCTAACACAAATGAAAGCTGAAAGTCTGAACTTCAACTGTATCTGAATTGTTTTGTTTAAAATTCATTGTGGTAATGTCTAGAACCAAAATTAGAAAAATGTTGTCTCCGTCCAAATATATATGGACCTAACTATATAACAGAGACCAGTAATGTGATATGAACAGCCTATAGAAACTTGTGAGAATTAGTTATATGAAATACAAAGGCATTCCTAAAAAGCATGAACTTACATTTGCTGTTTTTTTTGGTCAATACATTTCATTGTTAGACTATATGACAAAAAATAGGTGATTTCCCTGAAGTGGAGATTCCCTCTCTGTGAAGTCCCTGAATAGTTTTCTCAGGCGTCATACTCCTGGTCTGTCTGAGGTATTGTAACCCTTATCCCTTTTCATGGTGCCTGTTACAAACATACATCTGAGCTTTTTAGCCTTGGAATCTTAATAGGACTTTTAGATTTTATTGCTTTCTATAAAAGAAATAACAGTTAGTCATAAAAGTCATTACATATTGGACAAGTGCTATAAGTTTGTTGTTCACGGATGGTGGTCTTCTTCTAGGCACTGATAAAGATATAATTAATCTGGAAGAAACATCAAGAGATTACTTAGTTGCTCTGCACTATTAACTATCATACTATACTATATACAGTGCCTACAAGTAGTATTCAACCCCCTGCAGATTTAGCTGGTTGACACATGCGGAATTAACTTGGCATTGTGACATTTGTACCGTAGATCAGCCTGGAAGTGGGAAATGCACTGCAGCAAATTTTTTTTTTTTAAAACGTTAAAAGTTAATTCAGAGTGTCATTTATTATTCAACCCTCAAACCACAAGAATTCTGTTTGGTCCACCTAAAGTATTAAGAAGTAGTTCAGGCACCAAGAATAATGAGCTTCACATGTGTGGATTAAAGATCTCTTTTGCCAGCCTTTTCTGACTATTTAAGACCCTCCCCAAACTTGTGAACAGCACTCAGACATGGTCAACATGGGAAAGACAAAGGAGCATTCCAAGGCCATCAGAGACAAGATCGTGGAGGGTCACAAGGCTGGCAAGGGGTACAAAACCCTTTCCAAGGAGTTGGGCCTACCTGTCTCCACTGTTGGGAGCATTATCCGTAAGTGGAAGGCTTATGGAACTACTGTTAGCCTTTCACGGCCAGGACAGCCTTTGAAAGTGTCCTCCCGTGCCGAGGCCAGGCTTGTCCGAAGAGTCAAGGCTAACCCAAGGACAACAAGGAAGGAGCTCCGTGAAGATCTCATGGCAGTGGGGACGTTGGTTTCAGTCAATACCATAAGTAACGTACTCCACCGTGTAGCGTCGGCGTCCCTGTCCTCTGCTAGGCAGGGACGCTGTTCCCCTCACCTCTCCGCTCCGAGCCCGGCGTCCTCCTCCCGCTCTGCTGGCAGCGCGCGCTTCTTCCCGGCCACGGTGCTTAGGGCGCGCGTGCGCCCCCCCCTTCTTAAGGGGGCCGCGCGCGCCGTCCTAAGGAGTCCCCGGCCAATAGCCGGAGGACTTCACCATATATAAGGCACCTCCTCCAAAATGGAGGTGCCCGAGCAATGTTGTTGCACTGTTCACTACTCTGCTTCAGCCCTCAGGTCCCGTTTCCTGTTACCTGCCAGTTACCTGCCAGTTTCCTGCCAGTTTGCTGTCTGATTCCTGCCTGTTATCCGCTTACCTGCTTGCTAGCCTGAGGTCCGACGGTCTGCCTTCCGACACCTGTCAGTCTGTCTATGGACCAGCTTGCCCGCTCACCTGGGAGCGCTCATCTGCTACCTGTCTGCTAGCCTACCTGGAGGCTCCGCCGTCACGTGCTGTGACCACCTGCCAGTCCAGAGACTCTTGCCCGCTCACCTGGGAGCGCTCATCTGCTACCTGTCTGCTAGCCTACCTGGAGGCTCCGCCGTCACGTGCTGTGACCACCTGCCAGTCCAGAGACTCTTGCCCGCTCACCTGGGAGCGCTCATCTGCTACCAGCCTGTTAGCCTACCTGGAGGCTCCGCCATCACATGCTGTGACCACCTGCTTATCCAGAGACTCTCGCCTGCTCACCTGGGAGCACACATCTGCCATCTGCCTGCTAGCCTACCTGGAGGCTCAACCGTCACAGGTCGTACCTACCCTTTACCCAGAGACTGTCCCGGTCACTTGCCGTGACCTCCTGCCCGTTTACCCAGAGACTGTCCCGGTCACTTGCCGTGACCTCCTGCCCGTTTACTCAGAGACTGCCCCGGTCACTTGCTGTGACCTCCTGCCCGTTTACCCAGAGACTGTCCCGGTCACTTGCCGTGACCCCCTGCCCGTTTACCCAGAGACTGTCCCGGTCACCTGCTGTGACTATCTGCCTGTCTTCCCTGGTCGCCACCCGCTTCCTTACAAGGACCGCCCCCTTGTATAAGTTGCTCAGAGGTTCCGCCTCCCAGACCCGTTACAGTTTTCTCGGGCCATGGAACCCGGTGGCACCCAAGCTCCCTCGCTCTCGGACCTTTGTCATGAACTGTCCCGTCAGAGGTCCCAACAGGAGTCCATCCTGAGTCACCTGCGGAATGTCAATTCTCGCCTGGACACTCTGACTGCTCCACCAGCAACCACCGCTAGTGTCATGACTCGCAACCCGGCAGCTCCGCTGCCCACCAATACTATGGTATCCTGCTCCGGACCCCGGCTTTCTGCACCTCCTCGCTTCGGAGGCGACTCCGCTCAGGCTCGGGGCTTCATAAACCAGTGCACCCTGCACTTTGAACTCCTGTCCCACCAGTTTAACTCCGACCGGGCCAAAGTAGCCTTCATCATGTCCCATCTCACGGGGGAGGCACTGGCTTGGCTGAATCCTCTATGGGAGAGAGGAGACCCCCTGGTGTCCGACTTGCCTGCCTTTCTCACGGCTTTCCGGAAAGTCTTCGACGAACCCGGACGGAAGACCTCATCCGCATCGTCTCTGCTACGCCTCCGTCAGGGAAGTCTCACCGTGGGCCAATATGCCATACGGTTCCATACCCTTGCCTCGGAGCTGGTCTGGGATAACGACGCTCTGGTATCTGTCTTCTGGGAGGGCCTGTCCGGCCGTATTAAAGATGAACTCGCCGGTCGGGACATTCCTACCACTCTCGATGACTTAATAACTCTTGCCACCCGGATTGACCTACGGTTCCAGGAGCGTGCCAAAGAGGTCACCCGTGAGAGGAGGTTTCCACGTCTAGCTCCTACCTTCCAGAAACCCGTCACTCCCTCCGTTTCTCCCCAGGTACACTCTCCTGAGCCTATGCAGGTCGACCAGACCAAGATGGTCAAAACCCGTCAGGACTTACGCCGTGCCGAGGGGAGCTGCTTCTACTGTGGCAGCAAGGAGCACCGGATCCGTACCTGCCCGGAGAGGTCGGGAAACGCCTGTGTCTAGGTTCGCTCAGAGAGGTCGACCTAGACAAGAATAAATCCTCTCCATCTCTGCTGCTGTCAGTCTCAATTATCTGCGGGGAGAACCGTTATTTCGAACTAGCCCAACTTGACTCTGGAGCAGCCGGGAATCTTATTTCACAGTCCCTGGTAGAAAAATACCGCATTCCCACCAAACCTCTGGCTGTACCCTTATCTGTCGCTGCCGTGGATGGGGGCCTCTTACCACGTCCCATCCAACTCATCACCGAATCCATTACTCTGCAGGTGGGAATGCTGCATTCTGAGAGCATCTCTTTTCATGTTCTGCCTGGACTCTCTCACGCCCTCTTACTAGGCCTACCTTGGCTCCAGAAACATGCACCCGTGCTTGACTGGCAGACCGGAGAGGTCCTTCGCTGGGGACAGGACTGCCATAAGACTTGTTTGGTTCCCGTTCATCCAGTCCGTCCTTCTCCTACCCCAACTAATCTACCTGGACTTCCGATTCCTTATTGGTCATTTGCTGATGTCTTTAATAAAAAGGAGGCAGAGACATTACCCCCTCATAGACCATACGACTGTCCTATCGACCTGTTACCCGGTACTACGCCTCCCCGTGGGCGTATTTACCCATTATCCGCTGCTGAGACCCGGTCGATGTCCGAATATATTGAGGAGAATCTGGCCCGGGGATTCATCCGGAAATCTACCTCCCCGGCGGGAGCAGGCTTCTTTTTCGTTAAAAAGAAGGACGGCTCTCTCCGTCCCTGTATAGACTATAGAGGCCTTAACCAGATCACGGTGAAGAATAAGTACCCCCTTCCGCTCATTCCGGAGTTATTTGATCGTCTGAGGGGGGCTAGAATCTTCACCAAACTGGACCTCCGTGGGGCGTACAACCTGGTCCGTATCTGTCAGGGGGATGAATGGAAGACTGCATTCAACACTTCGGGACGGCCACTATGAATATCTGGTAATGCCCTTTGGTCTCTGTAATGCTCCTGCCGTCTTTCAAGAGTTGGTCAATGACATCTTCCGGGACCTTCTCTACTCCTGCGTAGTGGTGTACCTGGACGACATCTTGGTCTTCTCTCTGGATCTCCAGACTCACCAGAGGGATGTTCGTCAGGTCCTGCTCAGGCTCAGGCAGAACCACCTCTACGCTAAATATGAGAAGTGCCTCTTTGAGCAGACCTCGCTTCCGTTTTTGGGCTACATTATTTCTCAGACCGGCCTCCGAATGGATCCAGAGAAACTGTCTGCCATCGAGAAATGGCCTCGACCGGAGGGGTTGAAGGCTATTCAGCGGTTCCTGGGCTTCGCCAACTACTACCGCCTCTTCATACCGCACTTCTCTTCCCGGACTGCCCCAATTTCCGCGCTCACCCGTAAGGGCACTAATCCCAGAGAGTGGCCGCCCGAAGCAGAGGAGGCCTTTCTTTCCTTAAAACAGGCCTTCTCTTCCGCCCCGGTGCTGCATCGCCCGGACGGCAACAAGCAGTTCTTCCTGGAAGTTGATGCCTCCTCCTCTGGAGCCGGAGCGGTACTTACCCAAAAATCGTCTTCCGGGAGAATGGTAACTTGTGGCTTCTTCTCCAAACTCTTCTCCTCTTCTGAGCGCAACTATTCCATAGGAGACCGAGAGTTATTGGCCATCAAGCTGGCATTGGAGGAGTGGCGTTACCTACTCGAGGGGGCTCTTCACCCGGTAATAATTTACACTGACCACAAGAACTTGGCTTACCTCCAGCATGCCCAGAGACTTAACCCGCGCCAAGCCCGGTGGTCCTTGTTTTTTGCTCGCTTTGATTTTGTTCTTCATTTTCGCCCGGCTGACAAAAACATCAAAGCAGACGCCTTGTCCCGATCCTTTCTGGTGTCCGATCTCGAGGAAGAACCTAAACATATCATCGATCCCGCCAGAGTAATGCAGGTGGCTCCCGTGAGTCTAAATCGTCTCCCTCCCGGTAAGACGTTCGTTTCAGTACCTGATCGGGAGAAGATCCTACACTGGGGCCATTCGTCTAAACTAGCTGGCCACGCCGGTCAGAAAAAGACCCTCCAGCTTATTACCCGGCACTACTGGTGGCCTACCCTGCACAAGGACGTAATAGACTTTGTTTCTGCCTGTGTGTCCTGCGCCCGCAACAAAGTCCCAAGACACCTGCCAGCCGGTAGCCTCCTTCCGCTTCCTGTGCCTGCTGCCCCCTGGCAGCATATTGCTATGGACTTCATAACTGATCTCCCCGTCTCTGCCGGTTGTACGGTCATTTGGGTGATCGCTGACCGCTTTTCCAAGATGGCTCACTTTATTCCCCTGCCAGGCCTCCCGTCTGCACCCGAGCTGGCTAAAGACTTTATCCACCACATCTTCCGTCTTCATGGCCTGCCCCTCCACATCGTGTCGGATCGTGGGGTACAGTTCACCTCACGTTTCTGGAGAGCCACTTGTAAATTGCTAGACGTCACCCTGGACTTCTCCTCCGCTTACCACCCACAGTCTAATGGTCAAGTGGAGCGGATCAATCAGATCCTGACCAGTTACCTCCGGCACTTCGTTAATGCCCACCATTCTGACTGGGTGGATCTCCTGCCATGGGCCGAATTCTCTTACAACAATCACGAGAGCGAATCTTCCTCCAAATCTCCGTTTTTTGTAGTCTTCGGTCAGCATCCTCGGATCCCTTTTCCCGTCTCCACCTCGGTGGATAATCCGGCTGCGGAATCTCTTGTTAACAAATTTTCCTCCATGTGGGAGAGTACCCGGTCCGCACTCCTTCAGTCGTCCGAGCGTATGAAAAGACATGCTGACAAAAAACGTCTGGATCCTCCTCAATTCCGTCCAGGGGATAAGGTCTGGCTCTCGTCCAAGTATGTCCGGCTCAAGATTCCTTCCTATAAGTTAGGGCCTCGGCTCATCGGTCCTCTGGAGGTCATCAGTCAGATCAACCCGGTGGCCTATAAATTGAAACTCCCGGCCAACTTGCGGATCCCTAACTCCTTCCATGTATCTCTCCTCAAACCTGTGGTACTTAACTCTTTTTCCAAGTCTACAGGTACGCCTCCTGCTCCGGTTTCCGCTGAAAACGAGTTTGAGGTAGAGAACATTCTGGCCACAAAAAGGGTAAGAGGAAAGACCTTTTTTCTAGTAGATTGGAAGGGGTTTGGTCCTGAAGAGAGAATGTGGGAGCCCCGGGAGAACATCCATGCCCCTCTCATCCTTGCTAAATTTCTGTCTGGCCTAAAAAAGGGGGGGCCTAAAGGGGGGGGTACTGTAGCGTCGGCGTCCCTGCCCTCTGCTAGGCAGGGACGCTGTTCCCCTCACCTCTCCGCTCCGAGCCCGGTGTCCTCCTCCCGCTCTGCTGGCAGCGTGCGCTCCTTCCCGGCCACGGTAGCTTAGGGCGCGCGCGCGCTCCCCCCCTCTTAAGGGGGCCGCGCGCGCCGTCCTATGGAGTCCCCGGCCAATAGCCGGAGGACTTCACCATATATAAGGCACCTCCTCCAAAATGGAGGTGCCCGAGCAATGTTGTTGCACTGTTCACTACTCTGCTTCAGCCCTCAGGTCCCGTTTCCTGTTACCTGCCAGTTACCTGCCAGTTTCCTGCCAGTTTGCTGTCTGATTCCTGCCTGTTATCCGCTTACCTGCTTGCTAGCCTGAGGTCCGACGGTCTGCCTTCCGACACCTGTCAGTCTGTCTATGGACCAGCTTGCCCGCTCACCTGGGAGCGCTCATCTGCTACCTGTCTGCTAGCCTACCTGGAGGATCCGCCGTCACGTGCTGTGACCACCTGCCAGTCCAGAGTAGTGTTGAGCCACCCCCGTAGTGTTCGAGTTCGGTTCGGTTCGTCGAACACCCGTGTGTTCGCCGAACTGTTCGTCGAACTGTTCGTCGAACACCTTCGAACACCGTTAAAACCAATGGCAGGCAAACAAAAACACATAGAAACACATAGAAAACACCTTCAAAGGTGTCCAAAAGCTGACAAACTGCTCAGAAGACACAACTAACACATGGAAAAGTGACAAGTACATATAGTCATGCGAAAATAAAAGAGGTGGAGGAGTAAAAGGAGGGGGAGACACAGATATAGGCATGTCATGCCCTTCTAAAATCCAAAAAGTGAGAAGCCGACACGGCCAGTCCGCTCCTGCCCGTGCCACCTCCGTGTCGCCGGGTTTGTGCCAGAGCCGCGGTGAACCCTGATGGCCAGCCCCCCTCTCCCAATACTGGTGCCTGTCCGCTGGTGGGTCGAGCGAGCCCCCCTGTGGTGGAGGCAGCTCTAAGCTTTTTAATTTAAATTGTCTCTCTAATTTGAATGAATACACTTTAAATCCATTTACAAGGATCTATTGGAGGGCAAGTCTCATGCCAGCAGCCGCGTAATTCCAGCTCCAGTAGCGTCCACTAAAGCTGCTGCAGTTAAAAAGCTTTTATAAGGATCGAACTCGGCTGTCCACCGCAAGGCATCCTACTGCCAGTCCCAGCCCCTATGCCTTGGGGTGCCTCCTGATGCTCTTCACTGAGTATCCCATGGTCCCGAAGCATTTCCTTTGAAAAAATTAAGTGTCTAAACTACAGGTGGTGTAGCTTGCTTAACAGCCGGGATAATCCGCTGACTAGCAGACACTGCTACTAGGCACAAAGTATTTCCTGGGCTAGATGCAGTTAAAAATTTGTAATTAGATACTCTCGTTGGATGCTGAGAAAGCATTCCATAGAGTCTCCTGGCACGCCATATATGATTCTCTTAAAAAGCTTGGGGTAGGGGTCTAGGGGACCCTTTTATAGCCAAAATCACGGCCCTGTATCGCAATACGTCACCTAGGCTGAAGATAAATGGAACTGTAGCACCCTGAGGGCTCGGTTGCTACAGACGTATTGCACCTCACCCAGAGGTGTGATATCTCACTCTCAGGTAAGGATGGAGTGTGGATCAGGACCCGACACCTGCATGCATTACACCACATTGCCGTGGGGCAGGGCGACCAATATGCCCCTGAGATGGGCACGACAGTCCCTGTCCCTGGCTGGAGTGGGGGGAGGGAACACTGAGGAAGGGGAACCCTGTAGTGCAGGAGCAGGGAGGAAGCAGTTCCTGGGTGCATTGAGAAGGGAGTATAAAAGGTGGGCACCATCTTAGTTCAGTGCAGAGAAGTCTGAGCAGAAGTGGCAGGGAGCAGGGGCTCTGCATGAGCTCCGGAGGCGGGCCTAGTAACAGAGGCCCAGGCCTGGAAGAGGGAGAAGGAAGGAAGAGGAGCGGAGAAGGCTCCAGGAACGAGGAATGAAGGGATCCCAGGGGTGCGGACGGGCGAGTCGCCACCGCACGCCCGAATCCACCTGCGTGGAGGGGTCAGGCCAAAGGGGGAGACCGGTCCCCGAACTAGTGGAGGCAGGAAACGACCCTCAGCTAGAAACCGGAGGCTCTGACATTTTATGTGGCGCAGCCCCTTGCTACACCCGCTAGGAAGGCACCACATAGGGTCAGGGAAACTGGCGCCAAGTTTACCAAGAGGAGGCCCGAGGCAGCCGGACAGAAGTGTTGGTAAGAAAGGCCAGACAAAGGACACACAAAGGGGTCCTGTGAAGTGCTCCAAAGTTATCTGGGAGTTGTTTGAGCCCCTCACCTGGTGAGCACAGTACGACGTGGGCAGCCGTTACCTGCAGACGTGGTCTGGATAATAAGAACTGTGAGTAAAGGCCCTGGACTGCATCACTGACTCCGTGTCGTTACTGCTGCTGCCCTGCACCATCACCCCCATCCTCCGCATACACTGCCCTGAGGCTATACTCCTCCCGTGGGGAGTTATGCTACGCTCTGCTGCACCCACAACACCAGCCTCAGCGGTCTGCCCTGTAGCGGCGGTTCACTCTGACCGCAATCCACGGGTGGCGTAGTCGGACATTTAAACATCAAAACCACATAAATAGTTCCGCCACTGGTTTGACCGCTCTGAGCCACGGAACCGGGTCGCCGCCACGAAGACTACAACCACCAGCATCCACCAAAAAGGGTCCGGCTCCGGGTGTCCCAAGGCCCAGGGGGTGCGTCAGAACATTTTCATCACCTTTCACAATCACCAATGGGACAAGGCAGGGATGTCCTCTGTCCCCTCTCTTATACATCCTAGTGACGGAGCACCTGCTCTCATCAATTCGCCATAACCCCAATATTAGGTGGATTGAGGTGGGAGGCACCGAGTACAAGTGCTCTCTATTTGCTGATGATGTCCTAGTATATATCACTCAATCACATATATCCATCCATGCTGTTATGGCTGAAATAGATCACTTTGTTACATGGTAAAATTTTAAAATCAATGCAGCGAAGTCTGAGGCCCTCGATGTCTCCCTCCCCAAATCCATATAGGATTCCATCCAGTCCAACTTTCCCTTTGCCTGGCCCTCACAGGGTATCAAATACTTAGGAATTCCTATTCATAGAGACCTCTCCCATCTATGTTATCTTAATTTTGGGCCCTTTATTGAACAATTCCATACAGACCACGGTTGGCAAGTTAGAACTGTAAGATTCACTACGTGAACCGCTGGTGTTTTGTGGAAAAGCACATGTACACCGCGTTCCAAATTATTATGCAAAAAGTGTTTAGGAGTGATAAGGGAAGAATTTGTTTGTTTGTCAGTTAAACTCATTGATGGTGATGTGTATCAGGGCTCTTTATATCACTGTAAGCAATTGCAGACACCTGTGCTAATTAGTTTGGCAGGTGTGTCCAATGAAAGGCAAGACTACTTAAGAAGGCTCTCTCACATTATTAAGCAGCCTACATTTTCTGCCAAAATGGGAAAGAAAAAGGATGTGTCGGCTGCTGAGAAGCAACAAATTGTGGAGTGTTTAGGTCAAGGCATGACTACAATCAACATTGTGCGATGATCAGGATGAAGTGTCTTGGCAATCAAGAAGTATGTAGCTGATTCACAGTATACACGTGTGCGTGCTGATAAGGGCAAATTGAGGACTCTTTCCTACAGGCAATTACGTCAGGTTGAAAGAGCAGCGGCAAAAAAGCCTTGTCATAGCAGCAGACAAGTTTTTGAAGCTGCTTGTGCCTCCAACGTCCCCCGAACAACAAGATGCAGGGTCCTTCAGAGGTTTGCAGCTGTGCATACGCCATCCTGTCGACCTCCTCTATCCACTTCACACAAGCAGAAACGGCTCCAGTGGGCCAAACATTACATGAAGACTGATTTCAAAACTGTTTTGTTCACGGATGAGTGCCGTGCAGCGCTCGATGGTCCAGATGGATGGAGTGGAGGATGGCTGGTTGATGGACACCCCACGCAAACACGGCTACAGCGCCAACAAGGAGGAGGTGGAGTAATGTTTTGGGCTGGAATCATGGGGAGAGAGATTGTCGGCCCCTTTAGGATCCCTGAAGGCGCTAAAGATGAACTCCATAATGTATGTGGATTTTCTCAAACAGCACTTCCTGCCATGGTTCAAGAAGAAGAACCGTGTATTTCACAGCAAGATCATTTTTCTGCATGATAATGCACCATCTCATGCTGCACATAAAACATCTGCATCTCTGGCTGATATGGGCATAAAAGGGGACAAACTTATGGTGTGACCCCCATGCTCCCGTGACCTCTACCCCATTCAGAACCTTTGGAGCATCATTAAAAGGAGTGTCTATGATGGCGGGAGGCAGTTCACATCTAAGCAACAGCTCTGGGAGGGTATTCTGTCCTCATGCAAAACAATTGAAGCAGAAACCATCCAAAACCTGACAAATTCAATGGACGAGAGAGTTCAGAAGCTCCTTTCGAACAAGGGGTCCTATGTGAAAATGTAACATCACCTAGAATAAAGTTTTGAGTTGAAAACTGTTTGATTTCAGTTTCTAACAACCTGCTAATGCTTATAATTTCAAAAATGACCATTTTTTGGGTCTTTATTAAAATGAAAAGGTTGATCGAAAAGTTTGGGGGATCTAAGAGTGTGGCAACCCAGTAGTCATGATTACTTCGAATTCTGACAATATGAGGGTCATGCTGCAGGTAGTGCAGCAAGAAGGCACTTATGTGTCTTGCGCATCTCGGAGCCCCAAAATTATTTTCCGGGCTAGATGCAGCTAAAAATTATTTTTAATTTTAAATCTGGTGGAGCTTATTATAGATGGCCTAATAGGATCAGTGCTGCACACTGCTACAAAGCCCAAATTATTTTCCAGTCAAGATACAGATAAACATGATTAGTAATTTGAAAGCTTAAAACGTTTGGTAGGGTGATTTTAACCAATCATCAAGCTTTTACTCTCCCCAGGATGACACAGGGGTAGAAAAGTCGTTTCGGATCCATGATTTGTTCATCTTTATGAACGTGAGTCTGTCTACATTATCAGTGGAGAGCCGCGTGCGCTTATCTGTCAGCACACCACCAGCAGCGCTGAACACACGTTCAGACAGAACGCTGGCTGCGGGGCATGACAAGATCTCCAAGGCGTAAGTGGCTAGCTCCGGCCATTTATCCAGATTGGAAGCCCAAAAAGAGCAAGGGTCCAGTGACACAGTCGTGGCTTCAATGTTTACTTGGAGATACTCCTGTACCATCGTCTCTAGGCGTTGACTATGTGTCAGACTTCTTGTCTCCTGTGGCCTTGCAAAGGATGGGCTAAAAAAGTGGTGAAATGATTCCGCAAAATTGATGTTACCAGCCGGTCCCACGGTTGGCAAGTTGGAACTGTGAGATTCACTACGTGCACCACTGGTATTTTGTGGAAAAGCACATGTAAGATTCTGCAACAGTCTCTGCTGATACTCCTGCATGCGTGCATCCCTTTCTATGGCAGGAATAATTTCTGCAAATTTACTTTTGTACCGGGGATCTAACAGTGTGGCAACCCAGTAGTCAGGATTATTTCTAATTCTCACAATTCGAGGGTCATGTTGCAGGTAGTGCAGCAAGAAGGCACTCATGTGTGTTGCGCATCCAGGAGCACCAAGTCCCTGTTGTGTTGGTGGCGAGGTAACAATCATGCTTCCTTCCTCTGTCCTCTCCCCCCAACCTCGCACAACAGAAATGTGATCAAGGTCTCCCTCATCTGATGAGTCTTCCATCAGTTCGTCCTCCACTTCTTCCTGGGCTCCTGCACCTTCCTCACTAGTTTGGCTGCTACCATGCGCCCTGGTAAAACCATCTCCCCCACCCTCACATGCCTGCCGCCTTGGTGCTGCCGACCTTCTGGACCTTGCAGATGTTAGCCCTTCCGCATACAACTCCTCCTCCTCTACTTCCTCCACCTCCTCTTGTGCCACCACCTGACTCCGAATTCTGTTTAACATGTGCTCCAGCATGTAAATCACCGGAATAGTCATGCTGATAAATGCATCGTCAGCACTAAACATCTTCGTCGCCATTTCAAAACTGTGCAGAAGGGTGCATAGGTCCCTGATCTGAGACCACTCCTCCAGCGTGATTTGCCCCACCTCTGAATCTCGTTGGCCCAGGCTATACGTCAGAACGTATTGCACCAGGGCTTGTCGGTGCTGCCACAGTCGCTGCAACATGTGCAGAGTTGAATTCCACCGGGTAGGCACATCGCATTTTAGCCGGTGAAGTGGCAGGCCCAACGACTTCTGTAGAGATGTAAGTCGCTGAGCTGCGGGATGCGAACGGCGGAAGTGAGCACACAGCGACCGTGCCCTCTGCAGAAGGCCATCTAGTCTGGGATAGTGGGCTAAAAATTGCTGGACAACCAGGTTCAACACGTGAGCCATACAAGGCACGTGTATGACATTGCCCCGGCGAAGGGCCGCACCCAGGTTTGCAGCATTGTCGCACACGGCCTTCCCTGGTTTCAGGTCCAGTGGAGACAACCATTCATGAAATTGGTTCTCCAGAGCTGACCACAACTCCTCAGCTGTGTGACTCACATTTCCCAGACATTTCAATGTAAAAACCGCCTGATGACGTTGAGCCCTACTGCCAGCATAGTAAGGAGGTGTGCAGGATCCCTTCTGCGCAGTTAGGAAGCTTGTGGCATGACCAGACAGGCTTTGGGTGCAGGTGGAAGACCGAGAGGAGGTTGAGGAGGCAGAAGCAGTGGAGGAACTTTGACATAAAGAGGATTGACGCACAACTCGTGGGGACGGCAAGACTTGGACAGCAGCCCCTTGTCCTGCTGTCACCATAGTTACCCAGTGCCCAGTCAGCGACATGTAACGCCCCTGTCCATGCCTACTCGTCCAAGTGTCTGTGGTGAAATGCACCCTGTCACACACAGAGTTTCTCAAAGAAGCGGTGATGTTGTGTGCGACATGCTGGTGGAGCGCAGGCACACCTTTCTTTGAGAAGTAGTGCCGACTGGGCATCTGGTACTGGGGCACTGCGACGGACATAAGGTCTCGAAAATCCTCTGTGTCCACCAGGCGGAAAGGCAGCATTTCTGTAGCCAAGAGCTTGCAGATGGTGAAATTCAACCTCTTAGCTTTCTCATGGCTAGGAGGAAATGGTCTTTTACTTGTCCACATCTGAGGGACCGAGGGCTGGCTATTGTGCTTAGACGGGGTTGATAAGGGTGTCCCTGGCAAACTGCCGGTCTGTGAGGAAGATGCAGGCGGACATGTTAGGTTGCCTTCATCCAAAGGTGGTGCTATCGATGTCGGACAGCGCTCAACACCAGCTGGTGTTACCACCTCCAAAGAAAATGATGACCTGCCAATCACGCTGGCTGTTGCGGGTAAAGAGGTGGCAGGTCTGCGCCCCAAAACAGGTGTGACTGCTGTCCCCCCAGTCACAGAGGATGAAGAGGCCGCGGATGCACAAGATATGGCAGACGGTGGTTGGCCCGGCCGGCTAGGCCGCATTGTAGCACACTGAGCTTCCCACTGCAACTTATGCTTCATGTCCATGTGCCGGTTCATGCATGAAGTACTCAAACTATGTATTTTTTGGCCTCTACTTAGCTTTTGCTGACAAATGTTACAGATAACACGAGTTGGGTCATCTTTATCTATCTGAAAAAATGCCCAGGCTATGCAAGGCTTAGCACCCATGCGACCTGAAGAGCCACCACGACTTGTGGTGAGAGGCAGAGTTGTGTTTGAGGATGCAGTTGTTGACGTGCTTCCAGTACTACGTCTCTGTCCAGGAAGGCGCAACCTGACCTCGTCGTCACTAGCATCTTCCTCCACCTCCTCTGCTGACCTCATCTCTTGGCTGACTGTGGGTTGACAGTAAGTGGGATCTCCGACCTCATCATCATCACCCTGTGCGTTATCACACCCGTCGTCCTCAGAGCCAACCTGTTCCTGCCCTGACAAAAAACTAAAGTTGTCGCTCCAATCAGGTATTTGAGTCTTATCATCGTCTTCCTCATTGTCTCCAGCAACAGGAGTTACAGTTTGGGAATGAGGGTCTACATTATGGTCAGAACCTTCTGCGTCTGGTCCTGGATCCGACTCATAAAGATTCTGGGCATCAGTGCAGATCATTTCCTCGTCTGGATTCACAGAAGCGCTGGAGTCGACCTCTGATTCCCAGGCTATAGTATGAGTAAACAGCTCTGCAGACTCAACCATCTGTTCTACCTCATACTCAGACGGGCAGCTGGAGATTTGGGAGCTGTGAGGAAGCAAGTGAGATTTGGGTGACACCTTTGAGGACTGGAGTATTTGTGATGTTGAAGTTGATGTGGAGGAGAGCCCACTTAAAGGAGCACTTGATATCCGTTGAAGCACCTGCTGTTTTTGTGCCTCATCTGGAATTTGTAGCGATTGGCGTGGCCGTAAGAAAGGGATCTTATCACATTGTCCGCTAAAAGAAGTAGACATTTTAGTTTGGCTGGAAGATGGTCTTTCTTCTGCAGATGTTACTGTTGCTTTAACACCTACCCCACGGACACAACCTTTTTTCCCCTTCCCAATACGCCTATTCCCCTTTCCACCAGCAGCAGGACTTTTTCCACTCATTTTGGTGGTTAACTAATTCACAACTCTGGAGTTGTTTGCACAAAAAAACAATGGATGGTAACCGAGCAGAGCTGAGTGGCCAAACTGTGGTATTAGGCCAAAATTATTGGCTGGGTTAGATGCAGAAAAAAATTATTTTGAATTTGCAACCTGATGGAGGTCAGTATAGATGGACTAATAGAGAAAGTCCGACACACTACTAGAAGGCCAAATATTTTTTCAGAGGTAGATGCAGAAAAAAATATATTCAGTTTGCAACCTGATGGAGGTCAGTATAGATGGACTAATACAACAAGTCCCGCACACAGCTAGAAGCCCAAATATTTTTTCAGAGGTACTGTAGATGCAGATAAAAATTATTTTTAATTTGCAACCTGATGGAGGTCAGTATAGATGGACTAATAGAGAAAGTCCGACACACTACTAGAAGGCCAAATATTTTTTCAGAGGTAGATGCAGAAAAAAATATATTCAGTTTGCAACCTGATGGAGGTCAGTATAGATGGACTAATACAACAAGTCCCACACACAGCTAGAAGCCCAAATATTTTTTCAGAGGTACTGTAGATGCAGATAAAAATTAGTTTTAATTTGCAACCTGATGGAGGTCAGTATAGATGGACTAATAGAGAAAGTCCGACACACTACTAGAAGGCCAAATATTTTTTCAGAGCTAGATGCAGAAAAAAATTATATTCAGTTTGCAACCTGATGGAGGTCAGTATAGATGGATTAATAGAACAAGACCCATACACAGCTAGAAGCCCAATATTTTTTCAGAGGTAGATGCAGAAAAAAATATATTCAGTTTGCAACCTGATGGAGGTCAGTATAGATGGACTAATAGAACAAGTCCCACACACTGCTAGAAGCCCAAATATTTTTTCAGAGGTACTGTAGATGCAGATAAAAATTAGTTTTAATTTGCAACCTGATGGAGGTCAGTATAGATGGACTAATAGAGAAAGTCCGACACACTACTAGAAGGCCAAATATTTTTTCAGAGCTAGATGCAGAAAAAAATTATATTCAGTTTGCAACCTGATGGAGGTCAGTATAGATGGATTAATAGAACAAGACCCACACACAGCTAGAAGCCCAATATTTTTTCAGAGGTAGATGCAGAAAAAAATATATTCAGTTTGCAACCTGATGGAGGTCAGTATAGATGGACTAATACAACAAGTCCCACACACAGCTAGAAGCCCAAATATTTTTTCAGAGGTACTGTAGATGCAGATAAAAATTAGTTTTAATTTGCAACCTGATGGAGGTCAGTATAGATGGACTAATAGAGAAAGTCCGACACACTACTAGAAGGCCATATATTTTTTCAGAGGTACTGTAGATGCAGATAAAAATTAGTTTTAATTTGCAACCTGATGGAGGTCAGTATAGATGGACTAATAGAGAAAGTCCGACACACTACTAGAAGGCCAAATATTTTTTCAGAGGTAGATGCAGAAAAAAATATATTCAGTTTGCAACCTGATGGAGGTCAGTATAGATGGATTAATAGAACAAGACCCACACACAGCTAGAAGCCCAATATTTTTTCAGAGGTAGATGCAGAAAAAACTATATTCAGTTTGCAACCTGATGGAGGTCAGTATAGATGGACTAATAGAACAAGTCCCACACACTGCTAGAAGCCCAAATATTTTTTCAGAGGTACTGTAGATGCAGATAAAAATTAGTTTTAATTTGCAACCTGATGGAGGTCAGTATAGATGGACTAATAGAGAAAGTCCGACACACTACTAGAAGGCCAAATATTTTTTCAGAGGTAGATGCAGAAAAAAATATATTCAGTTTGCAACCTGATGGAGGTCAGTATAGATGGATTAATAGAACAAGACCCACACACAGCTAGAAGCCCAATATTTTTTCAGAGGTAGATGCAGAAAAAAATATATTCAGTTTGCAACCTGATGGAGGTCAGTATAGATGGACTAATAGAACAAGTCCCACACACTGCTAGAAGCCCAAATATTTTTCCAGAGGTACTGTAGATGCAGATAAAAATTAGTTTTAATTTGCAACCTGATGGAGGTCAGTATAGATGGACTAATAGAGAAAGTCCGACACACTACTAGAAGGCCAAATATTTTTTCAGAGGTAGATGCAGAAAAAAATATATTCAGTTTGCAACCTGATGGAGGTCAGTATAGATGGACTAATACAACAAGTCCCGCACACAGCTAGAAGCCCAAATATTTTTTCAGAGGTACTGTAGATGCAGATAAAAATTATTTTTAATTTGCAACCTGATGGAGGTCAGTATAGATGGACTAACAGAGAAAGTCCGACACACTACTAGAAGGCCACATATTTTTTCAGAGGTAGATGCAGAAAAAAATATATTCAGTTTGCAACCTGATGGAGGTCAGTATAGATGGACTAATACAACAAGTCCCACACACAGCTAGAAGCCCAAATATTTTTTCAGAGGTACTGTAGATGCAGATAAAAATTAGTTTTAATTTGCAACCTGATGGAGGTCAGTATAGATGGACTAATAGAGAAAGTCCGACACACTACTAGAAGGCCAAATATTTTTTCAGAGCTAGATGCAGAAAAAAATTATATTCAGTTTGCAACCTGATGGAGGTCAGTATAGATGGATTAATAGAACAAGACCCACACACAGCTAGAAGCCCAATATTTTTTCAGAGGTAGATGCAGAAAAAACTATATTCAGTTTGCAACCTGATGGAGGTCAGTATAGATGGACTAATAGAACAAGTCCCACACACTGCTAGAAGCCCAAATATTTTTTCAGAGGTACTGTAGATGCAGATAAAAATTAGTTTTAATTTGCAACCTGATGGAGGTCAGTATAGATGGACTAATAGAGAAAGTCCGACACACTACTAGAAGGCCAAATATTTTTTCAGAGCTAGATGCAGAAAAAAATTATATTCAGTTTGCAACCTGATGGAGGTCAGTATAGATGGACTAATAGAGAAAGTCCGACACACTACTAGAAGGCCAAATATTTTTTCAGAGGTAGATGCAGAAAAAAATATATTCAGTTTGCAACCTGATGGAGGTCAGTATAGATAGATTAATAGAACAAGACCCACACACAGCTAGAAGCCCAATATTTTTTCAGAGGTAGATGCAGAAAAAAATATATTCAGTTTGCAACCTGATGGAGGTCAGTATAGATGGACTAATAGAACAAGTCCCACACACTGCTAGAAGCCCAAATATTTTTTCAGAGGTACTGTAGATGCAGATAAAAATTAGTTTTAATTTGCAACCTGATGGAGGTCAGTATAGATGGACTAATAGAGAAAGTCCGACACACTACTAGAAGGCCAAATATTTTTTCAGAGGTAGATGCAGAAAAAAATATATTCAGTTTGCAACCTGATGGAGGTCAGTATAGATGGATTAATAGAACAAGACCCACACACAGCTAGAAGCCCAATATTTTTTCAGAGGTAGATGCAGAAAAAACTATATTCAGTTTGCAACCTGATGGAGGTCAGTATAGATGGACTAATAGAACAAGTCCCACACACTGCTAGAAGCCCAAATATTTTTTCAGAGGTACTGTAGATGCAGATAAAAATTAGTTTTAATTTGCAACCTGATGGAGGTCAGTATAGATGGACTAATAGAATGATGCTATGCCCAAAAGATTTTACTTCACTAGGTGCAGTAAAAAAATTGGTATTCTATACACAGGTGGTATATCTTGCAACACAGATAGGCTACTCCACTGACTAACACACTCTGCAATAGGCCAAAAAGGATTAGCTTTGCTAGATTCAGCCAAATGCTGTGAAAAAAACTTGCACAGCACTGGCACAGACCTGCCTGGCAAAAACTGATAGGAACTCATGTAACCTAGTCCTGAAAAGGACTGCAATTACAATTAGTCTTTACTCCCACAACCGATCTATTTAAGAGCACAGACCTCCCTGATAAAAGGAAATGCTGTAACCTAGTCCTTAAAAGGACTGCAATCACAACTATTCCCTACTCCCAAGCTATCTGTATATTTGTGCGAAAATTGGCTTGAAATTAACAAGGTATAGCGCACACAGCAACAGCGGTGCCGTCTAACACGCAGCTGCAGCAGTGAGAAAATGGTGGCGACGGGGAAAATGGCTTGGTCTTATAGGGCAAGGACATGTGACATACACTGCCAATGACACATGCCCTTGCTTGTGTGAAAAAAAGCACTTCGCTCCGTGTGTGCGCTGCTGATAGGCTGACAGATTGCACCTCCCCACTGTAAATGCGGGAAAGAGAAAAAAAAATGGAGATCTTCATTGTTCCTGCAGAGATCCATCCCCTGCCCCTCCCCCCACCCCGCTGTACACTCAAACTGCGTATTAACATTAATTTTCATCATTACTGAGAAAAAATCCAGTTATGATTTTGGTGCACGAACAGTTATCGAACATAACCTCGAACAGCCGAATTTTTCTCAAATTGTTCGTGTTCGCCGAACGGCTCGAACACCGCCCAAAACAGCTCGAATTTGAGATTGGCGAACAGTTCGAGTAGAACAACGCTCATCTCTAGTCCAGAGACTTTTGCCCGCTCACCTGGGAGCGCTAATCTTCTACCTGTCTGCTAGCCTAACTGGAGGCTCCGCCGTCACATGCTGTGACCACCTGCCTATCCAGAGACTCTCGCCTGCTCACCTGGGAGCACACATCTGCCATCTGACTGCTAGCCTACCTGGAGGCTCAACCGTCACAGGTCGTACCTACCCTTTACCCAGAGACTGTCCCGATCACTTGCCGTGACCTCCTGCCCGTTTACCCAGAGACTGTCCCGGTCACTTGCCGTGACCTCCTGCCCGTTTACCTAGAGGCTGCCCCGGTCACTTGCTGTGACCTCCTGCCCGTTTACCCAGAGACTGTCCCGGTCACTTGCCGTGACCCCCTGCCCGTTTACCCAGAGACTGTCCCGGTCACCTGCTGTGACTATCTGCCTGTCTTCCCTGGTCGCCACCCGCTTCCTTACAAGGACCGCCCCCTTGTATAAGTTGCTCAGAGGTTCCGCCTCCCAGACCCGTTACACACCGCAATGGTCTCCGTTCCAGACGAGCCCGTAAGGTACCTTTACTTTCAAAGCGTCATGTCAAGGCTCGTCTACAGTTTGCTCATGATCACTTGGAGGACTCTGAGACAGACTGGTTCAAGGTTCTATGGTCTGATGAGACCAAGATCGAGATCTTTGGTGCCAACCACACACGTGACGTTTGGAGACTGGATGGCACTGCATACGACCCCAAGAATACCATCCCTACAGTCAAGCATGGTGGTGGCAGCATCATGCTGTGGGGCTGTTTCTCTGCCAAGGGGCCTGGCCATCTGGTCCGCATCCATGGGAAGATGGATAGCACGGCCTACCTGGAGATTTTGGCCAAGAACCTCCGCTCCTCCATCAAGGATCTTAAGATGGGTCGTAATTTCATCTTCCAACAAGACAACGACCCAAAGCACACAGCCAAGAAAACCAAGGCCTGGTTCAAGAGGGAAAAAGTCAAGGTGTTGGAGTGGCCTAGTCAGTCTCCTGACCTTAACCCAATTGAAAACTTGTGGAAGGAGCTCAAGAATAAAGTCCACATGAGACACCCAAAGAACCTAGATAACTTGGAGAAGATCTGCATGGAGGAGTGGGCCAAGATAACTCCACAGACCTGTGCTGGCCTGATCAGGTCTTATAAAAGACGATTATTAGCTGTAATTGCAAACAAGGGTTATTCCACAAAATATTAAACATAGGGGTTGTATAATAATTGACCCACACTTTTATGTTTAAAATTTAATAAAATTCAACTGAGCAACATAACTTTTTGGTTTGTAAGATTTATGCTTCTGTTCATAAAACCTACTCTCGTTTGCAGTTTGAAGGCTCTAACTTATTTGCATCTTATCAAACCAGCTAAATCTGCAGGGGGTTGAATACTACTTGTAGGCACTGCATTTACAGTTGTGCTCAAAAGTTCACATACCCCAGTTGTTAATACCATGAATTACCCTCTCTAACATCAATGACAGCTTGAAGTCTTTTGTGGTAGTTGTGGATAAGGTTCTTTATTTTCTCAGATGGTAAAGCTGCCCATTCTTCTTGGCAAAAAGCTTCCAGTTCCTGTAAATTCCTGGTTTGTCTAGCATGAACTGCGCGCTTGAGATCTCCCCAGAGTGGCTCAATGATATTGAGGTCAGGAGACTGAGACGGCCACTCCAGAACCTTCACTTTGTTTTGCTGTAGCCAATGATAGGTCGACTTGGCCTTGTGTTTTGGATCGTTGTCATGTTGGAACGTCCAAGTACGTCCCATGCGCAGCTTCCGGGTTGATGAGTGCAAATTTGCCTCCAGTATTTGCAGATAACGTGCTGCATTCATCTTTCCTTCAACTGTTACCAAGTTTCCAGTGCCTTTGTAGCTCACACATCCCCAAAACATCAGTGATTCATCTACGTGCTTTACTGTAGGAATGGTGTTCCTTTCATCATAGGCCTTGTTGACCTCTCTCCAAATGTAACGTTTATGGTTGTGGACAAAAAGTTCAATTTTGTTCTCATCACTCCAAATTACCCTGTTCCAAAAGTTTTGAGGCTTGTCTCTGTGCTGTTTGGCGTATTGTAGGCGAGATACTTTGTGGCATTTGCGCAGTAATGGCTTTCTTCTGGCTACTCGACCATGCAGCCCATTTTTCTTCAAGTGCCTCCTTACTATACATCTTGAAACAGCCACACCGCTAGTTTTCAGAGAGTCCTGAATTTCAGCTGATGTGGTTTGTAGGTTTTCTTTGTATCCCGAACAATTTTCCTGGCAATTGTGGCCGAAATCTCTGTTGGTCTACCTGACCGTGGTTTGGTTTTTACAGAGCCCCTGATTTTCCATTTGTTAATCACAGTTTGAACGCTGCTGACTGGCATTATCAATTCCTTGGATATTTTTTTGCATCCCTTTCCTGTGTTATACAGTTCTACTACCTTTTCCCGTAGATCCGTTGACAATTCTTTGCTTTCCCCATGACTCACAATCCAGAAACATCAGTGGCTGGATGAAAGATGCAAGAGTCTATCTGGATCCCAGAAAGACTAAACTTCAGACAGAAAGGCCCACAAACAAACAGCAACTGAAAACCACCGCAGTGAAGGCCTGGCAGAGCATCAAAAATGAGGAAACACAGCTTCTGGTGATGTCCATGAGTTCAAGACTTCAGGCAGTAATTGCCAACAAAGGGTTTTCAACCAAGTACTAGAAATGAACATTTTATTTGCAATTATTTAATCTGTCCAATTACTTTTGGTCCCTTTAAAAACAGGGTGGCACATGTTAAGGAGCTGAAACTCCTAAACCCTTCATCCAATTTTACTGTGGATACCGTCAAATGAAAGCTGAAAGGCTGAACTTCAACTGCATCTGAATTGTTTTGTTTAAAATTCATTGTGGTAATGTCTAGAACCAAAATTAGAAAAATGTCTCTGTCCAAATATATATGGACCTAACTGTATGTAAATACCATTATGTCGATTCATACAAAAATAAAATCATAAGGGTACATCCAATTGATTGCAATCATAGTAAACCTAAAAGTTAGCAAACAACATATGGTGGAAAAAGGAGGGAGGAGGGGGAAAGGTGGGGGCAAAAGGGGAGGGGAGAGGAAGGAGAAGGATAGGGACTATGGAGAAAGGGGAGGGGAGAAAAGGGACGTGAGAGCATAAGGGTACACAATTGTATTCGTATATACATATATACATAATCCCATATTTATATTGAGATACAAGTATAGAAATCCTTACTTGGTATTGGTTTGTGCAAAACCTGTGGTTTTAAGTTGTAGTAAGTGATGGGGCCACAGAGGTGGAGGACTAAAAGACAATGTAGGGATTAGTGTTGAGCGAGCATGCTCGACACTGCTCGTTACTCGCCCGAGCATCTCACTACTCGGGATGTTCGGCGAGCACCGAGCATTTCCGGGTTACTCAGGCGGGAACTCGGGTCTCCGCCCTGCACGTTTGGCGCTCTTTACAGAGCCAATGAACATGCAGGGATTGCCAGCCAGTCACTGTAATGCCGCAGCCATGTTGTTTGTGGGCATTACAGTGATTGACTGGTCTCACAGCGTCACCTCGAGTATTTAAAACCGGGCGCCGCCATCTTGGACACAGTCGCTCCGGATCAGACAGTATAGGGAGAGTGCTGCTGAGTTAGGGAGAGATACATAGTGCGAAATAGGTAGTGTAGGGTCTCTAAAGCCTGCCAAATGACGCAAACAGTCCTTCTCAGGACTAATATCCATCCCAGATATCAGGCAGGCAGGCTGTATAGGAGACGCAGTGGTTATACCAGCAAACGCTGCATTACAATCCTGTGTGCTCCTGTTGGTCAAATTGCTAGACTTATTCCCCGGTCTCAGGGGCCAGGAAAAATCCTTTTTTTTTTCATCTAAATCCTTTTTTTTTTCCCCTCAGTCAGACTGTACAAATATGCGTCTTATTAACCTTTTGGTATTCCCCCCCCCCCAAAAAAAAATAAAATAAATTGAGTGTGTCTGTGACTGTTCAGACACCAATATATCTGTTTAAAAGAGTCTAGTGTAAGCCAGAGAAATAGAACTGTGGTTTTGCAGTTCCACGGGTCAAATCTCAGTATTATGCATCTTTTGGCATTTTTTGCAGTAAAAAAAACTGTAATAGTGTCTCCCTGACTGGTCAGACACCAATATATCTGTTTAAAAGATTCTGGTGTACGCCACATAACTATAACTGTGGTTTTGCAGTTCCACGGGTCAAATCTCTGTATTATCCTGTTTTTGGAATTTTTTGCCGTACAAAAAAAAACTGTAATAGTGTCTCCATGACTGGTCAGACACCAATATATCTGTTTAAAAGATTCTGGTGTACGCCACATAACTATTTTTTTTTAAATCAGATACATTTTTATTCATTTAAAAATAGAATAATGAAATACAACTTCAGTACAATAATTTCCATTTCTTATTATCAAAAAGAACCCCTCTCTCACTCCCCCTCCCCTTTTGCGGACGACAATAAATCTTTATCATTATATAAAATATGGTTCAATATCTTATAACCATTGCAATGTATTTTATAGTGTAATCACTGGATTCTTTCCTCCAAAAGCATTAATCACACCTTCCATGGTGCCCATAAGTTGTCACTGAGTTTGGCGTTTTTCCTTTTTAAATAAATTTTTTCCTCCATCCATACCACATAATCCACCTGCCTTATGTACTCCTGCCTAGAGGGAGGCTCCGTTCGAACCCAATACGTACAGTCATGGCCAAAAGTTTTGAGAATGACACCAAAATTATATTTTCACATGATCTGCTGGCCTCTGGTTTTTATTAGTGTTTGTCTGATGTTTATATCACATACAGAAATATAATTGCAATCATATTATGAGTACCAATAGGTTATATTGACAGTTAGAATAAGTTAATGCAGCAAGTCAATATTTGCAGTGTTGCCCCTTCTTCTTCAAGACCTCTGTAATTCTCCCTGGCATGCTCTCAATCAACTTTTGGACCAAATCCTGACAGATAGCAGTCCATTCTTGCATAATCAATGCTTGCATTTTGCCAGAATTTGTTGGTTTTTGTTTGTCCACCCGTCTCTTGATGATTGACCACAAGTTCTCAATGGGATAAAGATCTGGGGAGTTTCCAGGCCATGGACCCAAAATCTCTATGTTTTGTTCCATGAGCCATTTAGTTATCACCTTTGCTTTATGGCAAGGTGCTCCATCATGCTGGAAAAGGCATTGTTGGGCACCAAACTGCTCTTGGATGGTTGGGAGAAGTTGCTCTTGGAGGACATTCTGGTACCATTCTTTATTCATGGCTGTGTTTTTAGGCAAGACTGTGAGAGAGCCGATTCCCTTGGCTGAGAAGCAACCCCACACATGAATGGTTTCAGGATGCTTTACAGTTGGCATGAGACAAGACTGGTGGTAGCGCTCACCTCTTCTTCTCCGAATAAGCTGTTTTCCAGATGTCCCAAACAATCGAAAAGGGGATTCATCAGAGAAAATGACTTTGCCCCAGTCCTCAGCAGTCCACTCCCTGTACCTTTTGCAGAATATCAGTCGGTCCCTGATGTTTTTTCTGGAGAGAAGTGGCTTCTTTGCTGCCCTCCTTGAAACCAGCCCTTGCTCAAAGAGTCTCTGCCTCACAGTGCGTGCAGAAGCACTCACACCAGCCTGCTGCCATTCCTGAGCAAGCTCGGCACTGCTGGCAGTCCGATCCCGCAGCTGAAACAGTTTTAAGATACGGTCCTGGCGCTTGCTGGTCTTTCTTGGGCGCCCTGGAGCCTTTTTGACAACAATGGAAGCTCTCTCCTTGAAGTTCTTGATGATGCGATAGATTGTTGACTGAGGTGCAATCTTTGTAGCTGCGATACTCTTCCCTGTTAGGCCATTTTTGTGCAGTGCAATGATGGCTGCACGTGTTTCTTTAGAGATAACCATGGTTAACTGAAGAGAAACAATGATACCAAGAACCAGCCTCCTTTTAAAGTGTCCAGTGATGTCATTCTTACTTAATCATGACTGATTGATCGCCAGCCCTGTCCTCATCAACACCCATACCTGTGTTAATGGATCAATCACTAAAACGATGTTAACTGCTCCTTTTAAGGCAGGACTGCAATGATGTTGAAATGTGTTTTGGGGGTTAAAGTTCATTTTCTGGGCAAATATTGACTTTGCAAGTACAGTAATTGCTGTTAAGCTGATCACTCTTTGACATTCAGGAGTATATGCAAATTGCCATTACAAAAAATGAAGCAGTAAACTTTGGAAAAATTACTATTTGTCTCATTCTCAATACTTTTGGCCATGACTGTACAGTAGCTATTACCTTTCTAGCTGCATATAAGAGTCTGGCAATTGCCAGTTTTGCGACATCATTCCCCACAATTTCCTCCACATATCCCAACAAGCAAACCACTGGATTCCTAGGAATTATACAACGATACTGTCCTTCAATTAGGCCAGCTACTTCAGACCAATAGCTTGCAAGCTTTGGGCAACTCCACATAACATGTAGTATACCGGCAGTTTCTGACCCACATCTCGGGCAAATTGAATTTTCCCGTACCCCTATTCTGAAAAAAAAATCGGGTGATCTATATGCTCTATGTACAAGAAGTAGTTGGGACATTCTGGCAGGTTCATTTAGAGACAACTTGGGGATATATTCCAATATTGACTCCCACCTGTCATCCTCAATGGTACCAACATCTGCTTCCCGCTTTTCCTTCGCCAAAACAGGATAGTTCAATAGAAAGGTGTGAAGCAGATCAGCATACACCCTAGATATGACGCCTGTTGTACATCCCCCCATACAAATGTAATCAATAACGATAGGTTCCTAATTTTCCTTTGCTTAATAAAAGCATGTTTAACCTGAGTATACTGATACCTGTGTCCGTCTAATACAGGGGTCTCAAACACGCGGCCCGCGGGCCACATGCGGCCCCTGAGGCTGCTTTATGCGGGCCGCAGGCACAAACCCGTTGACGATCCCGACCTGGTCCAGGAGGAGCCGCCGACAGCAGCGCTGAATTGCCACACAGAGACTGTTTCCCAGCACTGCATTTCCAATGCCAGCCGCTGGCCAATTAGAGGCCAGCAGCTGATATCTGCGTGTCGGCGCAGCGAGTATGACGTCATTGCCATATGCAGATGTCAGCTGCTGGCCTCTGATTGGCCGGCGGCTGACATTGAAAATGCTGTGCTGGGAGACAGTCTCTGTGCGGCAATTCAGCGCTTCTGTCAGCGGCTCCTCCTGGACCAGGTCGGGATCGTCAAGGGGTCGGACTCTGTGGTGCCTGCGGGCCACATCTGCAGGAAGGACGCCGAGGGAACGGAGGACAGGTGAGAATCATCTTTTTTTTTTTCTATTTTATATGTGTGAAGAACAGCACAGGGGGCACAGAGCCACAACATGGGGACCGGGATGGGGCACAGAGCCACAAGAGGGGACCTGGATGGGGCACATAGCCACAAGAGGGGACCTGGATGGGGCACATAGCCACAAGAGGGGACCTGGATGGGGCACATAGCCACAGGATGGGGACCTGGATGGGGCACAGAGCCTCAAGATGTGGACCTGGATGGGGCACATAGCCTCAAGATGTGGACCTGGATGGGGCACATAATGGGGACCTGGATGGGGCACAGAGCCACAAGATGGGGACCAGAGCCACAAGATGGGGACCAGAGCCACAAGATGGGGACCTGGATGGGGAACATTGCCACAGGATGGGGACCTGGATGGGGCACATAGCCCCAAGATGGGGACCTGGATGAGGCACATTAGTACAAGATGGGCGCCAGGATGGGGAACGTTGCCACAGGATGGGGACCTGGATGGGGCACATAGCCACAGGATGGGGACCTGGATGGGGCACATTAGTACAAGATGGGGACTTGGATGGGGAACATTACTACAAGATGTTTTCCATTATTACTATATGATGCTAATTGTAAGACAATATTACTGTATGTGGCCAATTGGGGGAAATAAAATTGTAAAAAAAATAAAAAATAAAATAAAGCATGAAAAAATATTGGGCACTAAAAATGCTGTTTTATATGTAAACTAAAGTAAACACAAAAAAGTGCACGTTTATTATCGCCACATCCATAACGACCCAAGCCATAAAAAAATAAACACGGCAAAAATGTTCAAAAGGTGTATACAAAAAAAATGGTATCACTAAAAATGTCACATTGAACAAAGAATGCGGCCCCCCAAATTAAAATTTTTTCCATGTGCGGCCCATATACCCAGCCGAGTTTGAGACCCCTGGTCTAATAAATGAAATTCTTCTTTCAGCATCTCTAAGGTTTTGATGTTTTGATTGTTCATCAGTTGGTAAATGTATTGTATACCCCTTGCCACCCATCCTCTCAGCTCTCCTATTTTATAAAATTCACCTAGGTTTTCGTTATCCCAAATAGGAGTATAGATAGACATTCCCACTATTCCTCTAATCTTCTTCACCCTCATCCACAATTTATGGACTAAGCCACAGGTCGGGTACAACCTGCCTATCTTCCCAAAAAGTCCCGATTCTAGGCCCACTACCAATGGACTCTTTTTAAGATGAAATTCCAAAACCGCCTAGATAGTCCCCTTCACCGCCCTCAGTGCCCACCCTCTAATATGCTGGAATTGTGCTGCCAAAAAATATATCCACGGGTTTGGTAGGGCGAGACCCCCCCTCTTCTTTCGGCCTCTGGAGAGTCTCCAGCTTGATCCTAGGCTGTCCTCCACCCCAAACCAGATCCCTAAATATTGAATTAATACGCTGGAACACCGGCTGAGGAATCCACACAGGGGAGTTATGCAAAACATATAGCAATTTTTGCATTAGCACCATTTTAAGAAGATTGGTGCGTCCCACCATCGAGAGGCGCATTTTGCTCCATGTAGATGCTTTATCTTTTAATTTCCCAAGTATCGGGTATACATTCAACCGAAGGTACTCCTTTACTGGTAATGTTATTATAATTCCAAGATATTTAAATTCTCGTACTAATTTAAGTTGTGTACGTTCCACCTGTTCAACATCTAAGCCATCTAGGGTATCTATTTCCATAATATGAGATTTATCCCAATTAATTTGTAGCCCAGATAACAGGCCAAATTTATTGATGATAGCTATTTCACCATGTAATGACGCCTGAGGGTCCTGTAAAAATAATAAAATATCATCTGCGTACAACGCTATCTTCTCCTCAACCATTCCATACCGAAATCCCTTTACCACATCAGACTGTCTTATTACAGAAGCCAGTGGCTCTATGGCCAGGGCAAATAACAGCGGGGAAAAGGGGCAGCCCTGTCTGGTTCCTCTTGTTACGCCACATAACTATAACCGTGGATTTGCAGTTCCACGGGTCAAATCTCTGTATTATCCTGCTTTTGGCATTTTTTGCCGTAAAAAAAAACTGTAATAGTGTCTCCCTGACTGGTCAGACACCAATATATCTGTTTAAAAGAGTCTGGTGTAGGCCAGAGAAATAGAACTGTGGTTTTGCAGTTCCACTGGTCAAATCTCAGTATTATCCTGCTTTTGGCATTTTTTGCCGTAAAAAAACTGTAATAATGTCTCCCTGACTGGTCAGACACCAAAATATCTGTTTAAAAGAGTCTGGTGTAGGCCAGAGAAATAGAACTGTGGTTTTGCAGTTCCACTGGTCAAATCTCAGTATTATCCTGCTTTTGGCATTTTTTGCCGTAAAAAAAACTGTAATAATGTCTCCCTGACTGGTCAGACACCAATATATCTGTTTAAAAGAGTCTGGTGTAGGCCAGAGAAATAGAACTGTGGTTTTGCAGTTCCATGGGTCAAATCTCTGTATTATCCTGCTTTTGGCATTTTTTGCTGTAAAAAAAACTGTAATAGTGTCTCCCTGACTGGTCAGACACCAATATATCTGTTTAAAAGAGTCTGGTGTAGGCCAGAGAAATAGAACTGTGGTTTTGCAGTTCCACGGGTCAAATCTTTGTATTATCCTGCTTTTGGCATTTTTTTGCCGTAAAAAAAAACTGTAATAATGTCTCCCTGACTGGTCAGACACCAATATATCTGTTTAAAAGAGTCTGGTGTAGGCCAGAAAAATAGAACTGTGGTTTTGCAGTTCCACGGGTCAAATCTCTGTATTATCCTGCTTTGGGCGTTTTTTGTTGTAAAAAAAAACTGTAATAGTGTTTCCCTGACTGGTCAGACACCAATATATCTGTTTAAAAGAGTCTGGTGTAGGCCAGAGAAATAGAACTGTGGTTTTGCAGTTCCACGGGTCAAATCTCTGTATTATCCTGCTTTTGGCATTTTTTGCCGTAAAAAAAAAACTGTAATAGTGTCTCCCTGACTGGTCAGACACCAATATATCTGTTTAAAAGAATCTGGTGTAGGCCAGAGAAATAGAACTGTGGTTTTGCAGTTCCACGGGTCAAATCTCTGTATTATCCTGCTTTTGGCGTTTTTTGCCGTAAAAAAAACTGTAATAGTGTCTCCCTGACTTGTCAGACACCAATATATCTGTTTAAAAGAGTCTGGTGTAGGCCAGAGAAATAGAACTGTGGTTTTGCAGTTCCACGGGTCAAATCTCTGTATTATCCTGCTTTTGGCATTTTTTGCCGTAAAAAAAACTGTAATAGTGTCTCCCTGACTGGTGAGACACCAATATATCTGTTTAAAAGAGTCTGGTGTAGGCCAGAGAAATAGAACTGTGATTTTGCAGTTCCACGGGTCAAATCTCTGTATTATCCTGATTTTGGCATTTTTTGCCGTAAAAAAAAACCTGTAATAGGGTTTCCCTGACTGGTCAGACACCAATATATCTGTTTAAAAGAGTCTGGTGTAGGCCAGAGAAATAGAACTGTGGTTTTGCAGTTCCACGGGTCAAATTTCTGTATTATCCTGCTTTTGGCCTGTTTTCCGTAAAAAAAAAACAGTAGTAGTTTCTCCCTGTCTGTTCAGTCACAAATATATCTGTTTAAAAGATTCTGGTGTAGGCCAGACAAATAGAACTGTGGTTTTCCTCTCCCACGGTTCTAATCTCCTTTTCATTACCCTTTTTCCATTGATAGTGCGAGTGTAAGCTATTTTACTTCATTTACAATGGGCAAGGCGCGTGGCAAGGGACGTGGAACTGGACATTCTGGTGATGGTGCGTGTAAAGGACGGGGCCGTGGCCAAGGTGAAAATGTGCCACAACCAACAGCTACATCTTCTCGCTCCCACTTCTTGACCGAATTACTAGGGAAGCACATTAGAACACCAGTATTGCGAACTGATCAGTGTGAACAGGTTATTAATTGGATAGCAGATAATACTTCCAGTTACCTGGGCACCACCACCTCAGGTCTGTTTTCCACACGGTCAAGTTTTAGTCGCCGTGAGTCTTGACCGCATACTCCTCCTCACCCTGATGCTCCTTCCTCCCACCATGCCGAGTGTTGCCCATGTAGCGATGCCCAAATATTTGAACAGCCACGGCCAAAGGAAGTCGACGCTGGCAAGTTGTCACAAGAGGTGGACGATGACGAGACACAATTGCCACGAAGGGAGGAGGAGGATCGTGGTGCGCAAGTGGAAGAGGAGGAGGTGGTCAATGATCTAGTAACTGACCCAACGAGGCAGGAGGACACGCAGAGCGAGGCCAGCAGCACACAGGGGGAGGGAGGCAGAGTACCCCAACAGGCAGGAAGATGCAGTGTGATGGCCGCAGAAAGAAGGCGGGCAATCGTTCCCTGTAACACTAACACGAGGGACGCTGCCAGTACAACCGATAGGTCTTCCAGAGTTTGGAACTTTTTTAAAGACTCTGCTGATAACCCCAAAAAGGCCATTTGTACCACCTGCCAGGCCAGCATCAGCAGGGGTGACAAAACTACCAGCCTGACCACCACCAGCATGATCAGGCACATGTCAGCAAAGCACCCGACTTTGTGGGGCGAACCCCAGGGTCCACGACCAGTGTCAGCGGGTGTCACCACTGCTTCTTACGCTGTTGTGCGTGTAATAGAACCCCCTGTTGTGCGTGAAAGGCAATTCCCTGTCCATACTGCATGCAAAGATGCCCCATCCTCTCAGTCTTCACTTGTTATGGAAGTTTCTCAAGAAACAGCATCAACGTCCACGTCCATGTCCCACCGCAGCGTTCAATTGTCCATATCCCAGAGCTTTGAACGAAAGCGCAAATTCGCAACCAACGCCCCACATACCACAGTCCTAAATTCGCACATTTCATGACTGCTTGCGTTGGAAATGCTGCATTTTCGGCTGGTGGAGACGGAATCCTTCCACAACCTTATGGCGGTGGCCCTCCCTCGGTACTCGGTCCCCAGCCAACACTATTTTGCCTGGTGTGCCATCCCTGCACTACACAAGCACGTTTCCCAAAACATCTGCCGTGCCCTCAACAACGCAGTTACAGGGAGAGTCCACCTGACAACGGACACGTGGACAAGTGTTTGTGGCCAGGGACGGTACATCTCCCTGACGGCACACTAGGTAAACATAGTGGAAGCCGGGACCCAGTCGGACCATGGGACGGAACACACTCTCCCCACACTGAGGATTGCGGCCCTATGTCAGTCAGAGTTGCCCCCACAGTGTACAGCTCCTGCGCATCCTCCTCCTCCTCATGTTCAGCCTCCATCTCAGATATCACCACATCAGTTACAAGCTGGAAGCACTGCAGTACTGCCTCCGCCAAGTGGCAACAGGCTGTGCTGAAACACATAAGCTTAGGTGAGAAACCTCACACTGCTTGTGAGTTGTGGACAGCTGTGAAAGAGCAGGCAGATCTGTGGCTGAGACCGCTGAACCTACATCCAGGCATGGTCGTGTGTGACAATGGCCGTAACCTGGTGGCGGCTCTGAGGCGAGGCGAGATCACACACGTACCATGCCTGGCTCATGTGCTTAACCTCGTGGTTCAGCGGTTTCTTAAATCGTACCCCGAGTTGCCAGATATGCTCGTCAAAGTACGCAGCCTGTCAGCTCATTTTCGCAAGTCGGCTACAGCTTCTGCCGCCCTTGCTGTGTTGCAGCAGTGTTTTCAGCTTCCATCACACCGACTGGTGTGTGATGTCCCCACACGTTGGAACTCTACCCTCCACATGTTGCAAAGGATTTGTGAGCAGAAGAGAGCAGTTGTGGAGTACCAGCTGCAACAAGGCTGTCGATATTCAGGTCAGACTCCACACATAAGACTTCAGGAGTGGACCTGGATGTCTGACATATGTACCATCTTGACAAACTTTGAGGAGTCCACCAAGATGGTGAGTGGCGGTGACGCCATCATTAGCATCAGCATTCCACTTGTCTGTCTTTTGCAACGCTCTCAGCAGAGAATTAAAGAGGAGGCATTGCAGCCAGAGTATGATGAGATGGATCAAGAAGCCGTAGCGGTCGATTACACACAGCCCAGCCTCATCTCATCCCAACGTGCATTGGGGGACAATGAGGGAGAGGAAGAGGAGGAGGAGGAGGAGGAAGAACAGGAGCTGGTATCATGCGCTGTAGACGGTAGTACCTGTACAACTGTCATACAGTCGGTTAAGCGCGGGTGGCCTGAGGACAGGGGGGAGTAGGAGAAGGAGGAGCAGAGCATGGTCAGTCATCATCTTGGTGAGGACACGGAAGTCTTGCCCGTTACCAGTCTGGCACGCATGGCTGACTTTATGTTACGCTGCCTTAACCGTGACCCTCGCGTTGTCAAAATGTTGGGTGACAGTCATTACTGGTTGGTGACACTTTTAGACCCCCCGCTCCAAGGAGAACTTTCACTCTCTTATTCCTGAGGTGGAGAGGTCTACAAAAATGTGGCAGTACCAGAAGGCCCTTGCTGCAGAACTGTTAAAAAAATTCCCATCTGAACACGCTAGCGGCAGAGGTCACAGTTTGTTGACCAACCAAGGCGTACAGGCGAGAGAGACGCAACTCCAATCCAGCAGAGGCAGGGGAACACTGTCAACATTCTGGGACAGTTTTCTGAGACCCGCCCAGCTTACAGGCCCTGAGGCGCGGGGTACTCTCAGAGTGGAAAGTTTCAAAAGATGGTGAGGGAGTACCTTGCCGACCGTACCAGCGTCCTCGTGATTCCTCTGTGCCTTTTAATTATTGGGTATCCAAGCTGGACACTTGGAATGAACTCGCTCTGTACGCCTTAGAGGTCCTGGCCTGCCCTGCCGCTAGCGTGTTATCGGAGCGTGTTTTTAGTGCCGCTGGGGGAAATATAGCTGATAAGCGCACTCGCCTGTCAACTGACAATGCTGACAAGCTGACCCTTATCAAAATGAACAAGGGCTGGATTGGGCCAGACTTCTCATCACCACCAAATGACAGCAGAGTAACATAAAGTCAAATCCACTGTGTTATTTCGGGAGGTGTATTCCCATGCACCTCTCCACACTCACACATGGGTATACGCTTCCTCATTTTGGCTGTATTTTGCTCTTCTCCTTATCCTCAGCCTCCACCACCACTATACCACCAGGGTGACCATGGTCCGTGTTGCCAGCATTGCAAGTTCCTCCGTCCTAATTTTTGGCAGCTTTTGCTTGGAAGGCATAGGCAAAGACTATGGGAGACGCACTCCCCAATAATGCGAATAATGTCTTTAATATGCTGTACTGCATGGCTCTTGTAAGGGGCATTAAAATCGTCTTATTAAGCTACTGCGACCTCCACCACTTTTTCCAGGGGCATTGATATTGTCTTTTTATTCCACTGCGACCTCCACCATTCTTCCAAGGGGCATTAAAACCGTCTTGTTAAGCTACTGTGACCTCCACCACTTTTCCAAGGGGCATTGATATTGTCTTTTTATTCCACTGCGACCTCCACCATTCTTCCAACGGGCATTGCATTTCCTCCTAATTTTAGTCAGCTTTCGCTTTTCAATGCATAGGCGAACACTAAGGGAGACCCACTCCCCAATAATGGGTAGAAGGTTTTTAGTATGCTGTAATCCACGTCTGTTTCAAGGGGCATTGCAGTTCCTCATAATTTTTGGAAAGCCTTCCATTCACTGCTTAGGCCAACAGTGCACAGGAGACCCAGTTGTTATAAATGGAAAAAAACTGTTTAGTTAAGGCCCTCTGACCTCCATGTGACTTCCAAGGGGCATTGGAGTGCCTCGAAATTTTTGGTAGGCATTGCACTCACTGCATGCCCTATAACTGTGTAGCCGAACCGCTCCTTTTGGTACACAAACATATCCTACAAGACATGTGTCCTTGACTGGCCTGATATTGATGTGAATGGTCCCTGTTCCTCCTGCTCTTTCTCCTTTGCCACCACCTAATCCATCATTCATCACCTGAAGCTTTGTTTTAACGGGAGTCATAGAACTGGGATAGTAGCAGGAAAACATCCAGCAATCCTCGGAGGAGGTAGGATATGCGCCAAAATGCTGACCACCTCAGGCCTAGCCGCTACTACATACATGCGCTTGCATTCCAATAAAACAAAGCAGACCCTAACTTCTATCATCATCATCATGCTCCTCACCTGGACACCCGGCCGCGGGGCAGCTGGGGACCGAGTATGGACACCCAGTCGCCCCCTGGTGGCTGGGGACCGAGCGTGGACACCCGGCCGCCGGGAGGCTGGGGACTGAGTATGGATACCTCGCTGCCAAAGCAGCCATGAGGTAGTGGCCAGCTTCGGCCTCCTCCAAACTAAAAGGCCCCATTTCAAGTGCAAGCTAGCTGTATGGTATTGCAGCCTGGGGGTGGGTGGGTGGCAGGTTGCACACTTACGCTTGCATTCCAAGAAAACAAAGCAGATGCTAACTTCTATCATCATCATCATGCTCCTCACCTTGGCACTCTCAACTCCCCTGATGGAGAAGGCAGGGCCCACCGGAGAAGTCTGGTTCTCTGGTGGGCTCGTCCAATGCTGCCCTAAAGCAGGCCGGGCTAAGAAAAGTGTGGGGGGAACTTCCAAGGAGAAATAGGTGCGGCTAGGGACCGTTTATGGACACCCGGTCGCCCCCAGGCGGCTGGGGACCGTGTGTGGACACCCGGCCGCGGGGCGGCTGGGGATTGAGTATGGACACCCGGCCGCCCCCTGGCGGCTGGGGACCTACCGTGGACACCCGGCCGCCTGGCGGCTGGGGACTGAGTATGGATACCTCGCTGCCAAAGCAGCCATGAGGTAGTGGCCAGCTTCGGCCTCCTCCAAACTAAAAGGCCCCGTTTCAAGTGCAAGCTTGCAGTATGGTATTGCAGCCTGGGCGTGGGTGGGTGGCAGGCTGCATACCTGCGCTTGCATTGCAAGGAATGGGGGAGGTACAATTGAACACTGCCCTGGGACAAGGACTTGCACGGGGATAGTTGCAAGTCTGCATCTTCTGATGCGGCAAGGATCACTTCTGATGGGCACACTTTTAGGCAGTGACCTGTGTGTCAGAGATGCTTCCAGGGGTCTTCCCCATGCTGTTCCCATGTCTTTTCAGCACTGTATGCATGTGTCACACAGCACATGGCCAGATAAGATTGTAAAATGTTAAAATGACATTTCCCGGTGAATGAATTTGTCACGGTTGAAAGCAATACAAAAGTGCAAAAACGCATAAAAAATACTACTTGTTAACATAGCCCAAGGTGTGGAGAAGTATCTTTGTTTTTGGCTATTTATTTTACCTTATACACAAGTCTTTACCCTGGAAAGGAAGTTCCTTAACATATTTCACAGGAAAACCGTTTCAGTTTTGTTTTTGAAAGTCTTATTGTGGGCCCGTAAAAGTGGCTTAATACCTCTGACCACTTTGTTGACAGCAGTGACCTGGGGGTCAGAAATGCTTCCTGGGGCGATTGCCATGCTGTCCCCATGTCTTTTAAGCACTGTCACTATCGTTTTGGGCACTTTTTAGGCTTTCTACAGACTGCCGGGGGTGGCGCCGCAAAAATGCTCGGGTCTCCCATAGACTAACATTGGGCTCGTTGCTCGGATCAAGCACCCGAGTATCACGGTGAGCTCGGCCCGAGCTTCGAGCACCCGAGCATTTTAGTGCTCGCTCAACACTAGTAGAGATATAATGCATTAGAAAAGATTCATACAGTTGGAGAGAGTAGAACAGTGCACTACTTAGGGCTACCTTATAAAGGTCCAGAAGGTGTTTGGGGACTGCAAGCCTGGGGGGAATATATCAAGGGAAGGTTATTAATGGAGTGCTTGAGAGCACATGTGACAGCAGGTATATTGGGAAAGTCGGTGGACTAAGTGTTACCTGTATTGTGGTGCCAGGGCTTGTCAGATGCGCACTGCTGGAGCCAGTATCCTGTCTGGAGGAGGTGTGCCGCGGCTCTCCCGCGTCTTGCTAGTGGGGAATATGGCATAGCACATGGAGTGCGGGCTTCTTGAAGGGAGCGCGGCCGCCAGACCAGAAGCGCGTCACCGGAAGGGGGCGTGCTACCAGATGCGACGTCGCGCTAGTGTGTCGCTGTTAGGGGAAGCTGCCGGTTAGTAGATAGTCATGGTAACAGGTGTGTACTGAGCTGGTCGGTAGGCGCTTGAGCAGTGTGTTGGGGATCTGATCCATTAGTACCAGTGTAGCTGCAGAGTGCACTGCAAGGGTTAAATAGTAGTCATTGTGACAGTTGTACTTCAAACTCGCCAGGAGTTTGGCGCATGGGCAGTAAGTGGGAAGCCAGACATGATAGAGATAGAGAAGGTAGTCATGGTAACAACTGTAAACAGCGCTTGTAGGTCGGCGTGTGCGCCGTGTGAGGGAAATCTGGTTCATTAGAGCCAGTGTAGCTGCTGGCAGCACATAACGGATTAAAGGGTATTACTGGTGACTGGAGTAAATATAGCTGGCCTGAAGGTTTGTGCATGGGCAGTGTGGGGGATGTCAGGCCTAGTGGAGACAGTACAGAAGTGATAGCTGCTACCCAGGCTTAAATGTGTTTTTGGTCTGTGTGTCCATGCGGGGGCTGCTTAGATAGTTTAGGTGGTAGAGTCTCATAGCTGTTATTACCAGGTACATAGTATAAGGTTTGATGGGAAGTGGCTCAAGAGGGTGCTGTGGGTACAATGTGATGGTTTTGCATAGTAGAGAGGAGTTGAGGAAGGCGGGGGGGGGGAACTGCTTACCCCTGAAGATGGAGTGAAGTCATTGTGTCTGTCAAGAGAAAAAGGGGTGTTTAGTAGGTCCAGTCAATTTCCCTGTTGAGTCCTCTAGGGGATAATGTTTGCAGAGTGTAAATCCAAAATGATTCTCGTTCTTTAAGCTTTCTTACATGATCGCCACCCCTTGGTCTCGGGACGTGCTCAATATCTTGAAAACGGAGTTGGGCTACCGTGTGTTTGCATTTAGAGAAGTAGTCTGGAAGTGGAAGCCAAGTTTTGCCACAGCGGATGGTAGACTTGTGGCTGGCGATGCGATCTCTAATATGCTGGGTTGTCTCGCCTACATAGAACAGGCCACAAGGGCATTTGATAACATAAACTACAAAATTGGAGTCGCATGTATAGAATCCTTTGATGGGATAACTTTTACCTGTTCTGGGATGTAAGGTAGAGTCTGATTTGGTGATGTTAGAGCAGGCTGCGCAGCTGAGGCTGTGAAAGGTGCCCAGCCTGCATGCGCTGAGTAGACGTTGCATAGGGGTTACGTGGGAGCTGCCTAGGTCCGCCTTGATAATTTTGTCCTTAATGTTGAGGGCCCTGGAGAGGAGTGGCCAATGTTTTTTAATTGTAGTGTGTATTTTGGACATCAACGGGTGGTATGTGTGTACGAAGGGGACCCGTTCCCTGTCCGCGTGGGGGAGGTGTTCCTGTCTAGGTGCCAATGCTCTTGTTTTTTTATTCTCTAGTAATTTGATGGGATAGTGTCTGTCTTGGAACTTGTGTGACATGGCCTGTAGGCGTTCAGGGTGAAGGTCAGAGTTACTGACGATGCGAGTGACCCGATGGAATTGGGAACGGGGAAGGTTATTTTTGGTGTTTCTAGGATGGCAGCTGGAAAAGTGTAGGAGTCTATTGCAATCAGTGGGTTTTGAAAATAAGTCAGTCGTAAGATTGCCATCGGTATCCTTGATCACCTTGGTGTCTAGAAAGGAGATCCAGGACTGATCATGGTTCAATGTGAATTGTAATTCCGGTCTGATGGAATTGATGGTATTAAAAAAGCTAGACAGTGTATCCATTGGTTCCTGCCAGATGCAAAAAATGTAATCTATGTAGCGATGGTAAGTGATGCAATGTTGCTTGAATAACTCATTGGTGTAGATGTGTTGCTCCTCAAATCTGTGCATATATGCATTTGCATAGGCCGGTGCTTCATTAGAGCCCATTGCTGTGCCTCGTTTCTGTATGTAGAAATCATCTCTAAACATGAAGTAGTTTTCATGTAGGAATAGTGTTAGTAGCTCGAGGCACAGTTGTATGGAGTTAGGTGATAAGTTGGACTGCGTAAGTAAGTGGGAGGATGCTTCCAAACCTAGAGTATGGGAAATAGAGGTATAGAGACTATTGACATCCAGTGTGACCAATGTGCTGTCTGGTGGAATGTTGGAGATGTTTCTGATGATGTTTAGGAATTGACTGGTGTCCAGTAGAAAGGCCTTTGCTTTATGGACTAACAGCGTAAGGATTTTCTCAAGATATTTGGCTAATGGTGAGAGGATAGAGTCTGCGGAGGCTACTATGGGGCGGCCAGGTGGATTAGTCAGAGATTTATGGATTTTCGGTATGATGTAGAATACAGAAGTTATTGGGTATGAGTTCATCAAGAAATTAACTGTCTTGCTGTTAATGGTATTCAAGATGGGATGTTTCTTGAGTACCTCTTATATTCTGAAGCGAATGTTGCAGGTGGGGTCATGGCTGATCCTAGCATACGTGTTTGTGTCTGCCAGTTGGCGTTCTATCTCATTGATATAGTAGGATCGGTCCATGATAGCTGTCGCTCCCCCCTTGTCTGCCGGTTTGATTACTATGTGTTTATTGCTTTGTAAAGCCTTAAGGGCTTGTTTTTCGTCGTTGGACAAGTTTTGGTGTGTGGGGTAGAATCCCAGGCGTTGTTCGTGAAGTAAACTCTTGATATCCCTATCAATTAATGCTATTGTACTTTCTGTGGCGTGGTTGGTATGTGGAGGGTTAAAAGAGCTCGGATTGCTTAGCCCTAGGGATACAATAGAGAGTTCTGGGACAGAGGCGCCCCCAGTTGGGAGGACCCTGTTCACGGATGTCTCTTTAGACAGTTCAAAATGAGTTTTAAGGCGTATCGAGTGGTAAAACCGTTGAAGGTCCTTTTCCAGCTGGAATGAGTCCCAGTTGGGTGTAGGACAGAAAGATAAGCCTTTCTGTAATACTTGTAGTTCTGTTGGAGACAGAGTGTAGCTTGAAATGTTTTTCACCAGGTTGGTCGTCTTACCTGGGATCGGGTGGTCATTCTTTGTCCTCCTCGATCTTCTGGTGGGTCTGTGCGAGGACGTCCTCCTCGTCTGTTTTTCCATAAAAAACGACCCCCTCGACCAGTGGAAGAGTCGCTTCCCAAGCTGAAGGATCCTTGGTTGCACTGTGTGTATTGTCGTTGTGGGTAGTAGCCTCCTCCAGACAGAATACTGGCTCCAGCAGTGCGCATCTGACAAGCCCTGGCACCACAATACAGGTAACACTTGATCCACCGACTTTCCCAATATACCTGCTGTCACATGTGCTCTCAAGCACTCCATTACTAACCTTCCCTTGATATATTCCCCCCAGGCTTGCAGTCCCCGAGCACCTTCTGGACCTTTATAAGGTAGCCCTAAGTAGTGCACTGTTCTACTCCCTCCAACTGTATGAATCTTTTCTAATGCATTATATCCCTACATTGTCTTTTAGTCCTCCACCGCAGCGAAAACGCTTAAAAAACGCTTGGTAATACGTGCCCCATGGTCCCAAATGATAATCCGCATGTGCTGTGCACATGCTGCGGAAATTTCATCATTGTGGAAAAATCCGCAGCATGTCCATTCATTTTGCGGACACGCAGCGTAATTGCCGCCATTGACTTGCATTGAAATGCTTGATATCCGCATCACTACATGTGCACACGTGGATATGAAGCGATTCAATGTGTGGATGGTACCCAGGTTTGGAGAAGAGGAGACTCTCATCCAGACCCGGGTACCATAGTACCTGGAAAAAAAATAATTTAAAATAAAAAATAAAGATTATACTTACCTTCTGATGGCCCCCGGCCTCCTCAGCGATGCGTCCGGTGTGTTGGGCGGCTCGCAGTGGTGTGAGGACCTGACATGACGTCATTTAGTCATGTGACAGGTCACGCGACCGCTGACGTCGGCGGTCGCGTGACCTGTCACATGACTAAATGATGTCATGGCAGGTCCTTTTACACAACCACGAGACACCGGGGAGACCAGACACATCGGAGAAGGAGACCGGGGGCCATCAGAAGGTAAGTATAATCTTTACTTTTTATTTTTTACCATTCTTATTCTTTTTTTTAACTATTACTTGGTCACACTATATAAATCCATGCCGGTTGCAAGCACTTTTCCAAGTGATGCTAAAATCGCTTGGAAAAGCGCTTGATAACGCACATGTGGAAATGCATGTGAAGAACGCTTGACAAACGCTTCTACCTGGCAGGAAAAATGCATGTAAAATCCGCATGCGTTTTTCCTGCCAGGGAGAAGCGGAAAAAATATGCAGCATTTCTGCACCGTGGGCACATAGCCTAATATTATTCCCACTAGCAGATTTGAACATGCGACCACTTTATTACTAGTTGAATAGTAAGTGTTCTCCTATTAAGCCTGGCCTATGGCAGGTATAGAAAAAGATTTCAAGGTGTTAGAGTGGTTGCTATTTTGTATGTTTTCATATTCCATTTTGTATGAATTTAGCTAATTATCCTGTTTATGTTATTATTGGTGCAGAGGTTTTCTTAATGTAATGCCTAGACTCTTTATATTTCTTGGTGTAACACTCAGGCTCTTTGGTAATTGGTACAGAAAAAGATTTATGGTTTAGAGTGGTTGCCATTTTGTATGTTTTTATACTCATTTTGTATGCTTTCAGATAATGATGTTATTAGTGCAGAGTTTTATTTGTGTTAATACCAGACTCTTTATATTTCTTGGTGTAATGCTCAGCCTTTTTGGCACCGATTCATCAAAGCTTTTAAGCCGTAAACATTTTGAAAAGTAGCAAAATGTTTGCACAATGTGGCGTTTTCACGCCAGTTTGAATCAGCTCTGCTCATATTGGTGGAGCGGGACAGGGCATAGCCCATCAAATTCAGCAAAACTGTAGGTTTTCATACTCCAAAAATGATACTCCAGTCCTTCAAATTGGTATTGGGCATCACAGTAAGTAGAGTTTCAGGCATATACAGACAGTCACAGTATGTCTTCTCACCCTTAAAACCACTGACAGGTAAAGTGATTAACATTGCTCATCATGTTACAATCGCATCTGTCAAGGGGTGGGATATAGTGGGCAGCAGGAGAAGATTCGGTTTTTGAAGTTGATATGTAAACTTATGAAAAATCACAAAAATAAATTAGTTTCACATATTGCTGTACTTGTTTTTTTCACTAAAAAACGCAGCAAAACCTGATACTATGTTCACAATGGGCATTTTTTCAGAGATTTTTCACCACCTATTGCTTTCAATGGGTGAAAAATGCTGAAAAAACGCTGAAAGAAGTGACATGTTCTATTGTGCAAAAAAAACATGAAAAGGACAAAATACCAATGACACAAAAAAACAATGTGTTTGCATGAGATTTCTGAAATCTCATAGACTTTGCTGGTACTGTAAAATGCAGCTGAAAGTTTGCATAAAAAAAAAACGATGAAAAAACGCCTAGTGTGAACATACTCTAAATCTTTTATACTGAGATACCTAAAAAGCTCCATGTTCTATCGATGAATACTGAAGTAATTATTTCTTCAAATGTAAAATAACTTTGTGTATGTTGACAGTTGGGACCAAAAAAGTCTGCATATACATATGTATTTTTTGTGTTAGTTTTGGCATAATTGTGGTTCTATTGGCTCTTCATGCCTTCCAGACATAAATAAGATTGTTTAACCTCTTGGATGCTAGGGTCAATAGTAGCATCTAAGTGGTACCCTCTATCTCTGAACAGCTGCCAGACATGACAATGAGATGCCACTAAGTAGCTCCGACAGCTAGTGGTACATCAATGGCCTACGAGCTTGCCACAAATGTATGCCTAACAAATTAGTTGTTTACCCTTGAGAAGCCATAAGGCTTTGGTACGCTAAGCATGTCAAAGCATTATATCAGCAATTCTAAGATTACAATTAACAATATATATATATATATATATATATATATATATATATATATATATATATATACAGTACAGACCAAAAGTTTGGACACACCTTCTCATTTAAAGATTTTTCTGTATTTTCATGACTTTGAAAATTGTACATTCACACTGAAGGCATCAAAACTATGAATTAACACATGTGGAATAATATACTTAACAAAAAAGTGTGAAACAACTGAAAATATGTCTTATATTCTAGGTTCTTCAAAGTAGCCACCTTTTGCTTTGATGTCTGCTTTGCACACTCTTGGCATTCTCTTGATGAGCTTCAAGAGGTAGTCACCGGAAATGATTTTCACTTCACAGGTGTGCCCTGTCAGGTTTAATAAGTGGGATTTCTTGCCTTATAAATGGGGTTGGGACCATCAGTTGTGTTGTGCAGAAGTCAGGTTTATACACAGCTGATAGTCCTACTGAATAGACTGTTAGAATTTGTATTATGGCAAGAAAAAAGCAGCTAAGTAAAGAAAAACGAGTGGCCATCATTACTTTAAGAAATGAAGGTCAGTCAGTCCGAAAAATTGGGAAAACTTTGAAAGTGTCCCCAAGTGCAGTTGCAAAAACCATCAAGCGCTACAAAGAAATTGGCTCACATGAGGACCGCCCCAGAAAAGGAAGACCAAGAGTCACCTCTGCTTCTGAAGATAAGTTTATCCGAGTCACCAGCCTTAGAAATCGCAGGTTAACAGCAGCTCAGATTAGAGACCAGCTCAATGCCACACAGAGCTCTAGCAGCAGACACATCTCTTCAACAACTGTTAAGAGGAGACTTTGTGCAGCAGGCCTTCATGGTAAAATAGCTGCTAGGAAACCACTGCTAAGGACAGGCAACAAGCAGAAGAGACTTGTTTGGGCTAAAGAACACAAGGAATGGACATTAGACCAGTGGAAATCTGTGCTTTGGTCTGATGAATCCAAATTTGAGATCTTTGGTTCCAACCACCGTGTCTTTGTGCGACGCAGAAAAGGTGAACAGATGGACTCTACATGCCTGGTTCCCACCGTGAAGCATGGAGGAGGAGGTGTGATGGTGTGGGGTGCTTTGCTGGTGACACTGTTGGGGATTTATTCAAAATTGAAGGCATACTGAACCAGCATGGCTACCACAGCATCTTGCAGCGGCATGCTATTCCATCCGGTTTGCGTTTAGTTGGACCATGATTTATTTTTCAACAGGACAATGACCCCAAACACACCTCCAGGCTGTGTAAGGGCTATTTGACCAAGAAGGAGAGTGATGGGGTGCTACGCCAGATGACCTGGCCTCCACCGTCATCAGACCTGAACCCAGTCGAGATGGTTTGGGGTGAGCTGGACCGCAGAGTGAAGGCAAAAGGGCCAACAAGTGCTAAGCATCTCTGGGAACTCCTTCAAGATTGTTGGAAGACCATTTCCGATGACTACCTCTTGAAGCTCATCAAGAGAATGCCAAGAGTGTGCAAAGCAGTCATCAAAGCAAAAGGTGGCTACTTTGAAGAACCTAGAATATAAGACATATTTTCAGTTGTTTCACACTTTTTTGTTAAGTATATAATTCCACATGTGTCAATTCATAGTTTTGATGCCTTCAGTGTGAATGTTCAATTTTCAAAGTCATGAAAATACAGAAAAATCTTTAAATGAGAGGGTATACAGTACAGACCAAAAGTTTGGACACACGTTCTCATTTAAAGATTTTTCTGTATTTTCATGACTATGAAAATTGTACATTCACACTGAAGGCATCAAAACTGTGAATTAACACATGTGGAATTATATACTTAACAAAAAAGTGTGAAACAACTGAAAATATGTCTTATATTCTAGTTTCTTCAAAGTAGCCACCTTTGCTTTGATGACTGGTTTGCACACTCTTGGCATTCTCTTGATGAGCTTCAAGAGGTAGTCACCGGAAATGGTCTTCCAACAATCTTGAAGGAGTTCCCAGAGATGCTTAGCACTTGTTGGTCCTTTTGCCTTCACTCTGCGGTCCAGTACACCCCAAACCATCTCGATTGGGTTCAGGTCTGGTGACTGTGGAGGCCAGGTCATCTGGCGTAGCATCCCATCACTCTCCCTCTTGGTCAAATAGCCCTTACACAGCCTGGAGGTGTGTTTGGGGTCATTGTCCTGTTGAAAAATAAATGATGGTCCAACTAAATGCAAACCGGATGGAATAGTATGCCGCTGCAAGATGCTGTGGTAGCCATGCTAGTTCAGTATGCCTTCAATTTTGAATAAATCCCCAACAGTGTCACCAGCAAAGCACCCCCACACCATCACACCTCCTCCTCCATGCTTCACGGTGGGAACCAGGCATGTAGAGTCCATCCGTTCACCTTTTCTGCGTCTCATAAAGACACGGTGGTTGGAACCAAAGATCTCAAATTGGACTCATCAGACCAAAGCACAGATTTCCACTGGTCTAATGTCCATTCCTTGTGTTCTTTAGCCCCAAAAAGTCTCTTCTGCTTGTTGCCTGTCCTTAGAAGTGGTTTCCTAGCAGCTATTTTACCATGAAGGCCTGCTGCACAAAGTCTCCTCTTAACAGTTGTTGAAGAGATGTGTTAACCTGCGATTTCTGAGGCTGGTGACTTGGATAATCTTATCATCAGAAGCAGAGGTGACTTGTTAAAAAAAATTACAAAGGTATAGCTCTTGGAATGCAATGACATAAAAAATTACCATCAAAACTGATATTAAAAAGGGATTAAGCAGCACAGCCAGAGCCTACTCTAAATGTTGCTGCAAGGTGCCACTCCCTCAAACCATTTATGTGTGTGTAGCCCTTTAAAGATAAGCAAGTTAATTTCTTCATGCCCCAAAAGTGAGGCTCCAGCAGTGAAAAATCATGTTTTGAATTTCTGTATACAAGTGTCGGGAAGTGCATTGGGCCTTGAAGATGCACTTATAGGTCTCCTTTGGTTGATTGACAGGTCATTAGCTCCAATACACAGCAATGAATACAGCGTGAGACTGAGGAGCTGTAAGTGCATCTTCACATCCCAACGCACTTCCTGACACATAGATACAGAAATTTAAAATCGGATTTCTCCTTGCTAGAGCATCCCCTTTGGGTCATAAAGAGATCAATTTGCTTATTTTTTTAAATGGCTACACAGTCATATAAATGTTTTTTTGGTGTAGAAGTTTCTGACAGCTTGCCTATAAGAACATAAAGCAATGTTCAACTTGAATGTGTGATATCTTTCTGCAGAGGATGTCAGAAAACTGTTACAATTACATCAGTAAACCATACTCATATAAGTGTACATTTTGCATAAACTTTGCTGTAATTCTGGGTTTAGAATTACTAGAGCGCAGTATAAGAGGGACTACATACCTCTTGGCAGAATTTTGGGTGTATCCATCATGCCTTGAACAGGATGCCCAAAAGTAGAATTCCTTACACAGAATAACTGTCCATGTACGGAAGTGCAGTGTTGTCACATAAGTTCCTAGAAATATTAACACAGCAGGTACAGACACACCTGGCCAAAGAGCAAATCTGTCCAGTTAATAATCTTCTAATGGGAAGTGCTACAGATAATAGACAGGAACAGCTAGTTTTCATACAAATGCTCCGTTCCTGCAGTCATATTACCATATTACCATTTATTTGTGGCCTGCAAATTGCTGATCTACATACTTAATGTATGTTGTTAGGTATTAGGGAAAAGACAGTAAATGGATTAACCATTGGGTAAGCGTTTTCTTGCAGTCTGTTACAATGGAAAAGCATAAGAGCTCTAGACATAAAACTAAAGATGATTTTTAATAAAGTCCATGTGCAATGCTGCTCCATTTTTCCATTATAAATTACGGCGGAGAAGGCGAACGTTCCCTTTAAAACTAAACTATCACATACTTCATGGTGCATTTATGCTGGACTCTCAGGCACGGATGTAATGCTAAGCACCAAAACACTTGCCTTCATGTAAGTCACACTCTACATAGGCAGGCACTGATACTCAGGATCTCCTCCTTCTGAAAGCTACCAGCTAGAAAATGTAATTGCATCATGGCATTTTCACATTTTCAGTTTTTTTTTTTTTTTTTTACTCAAAACATCACAAAAATTGTTGCTTTCTATGTTTGTGAAAATATTTGAGCTTTGCTATTTCACACCACAATTCACACTTTTTAAAAATGAGTGTAAAATGGACTGGGTTAAATTCTGCAAAAAAGGTTTAAGCCTGATTAATTAATTTAAATTTTTTAAAAAGTTGCAAAAAGAAGGTTAAAATTCTGTAGAGGAAAGGAGTAATATAAAAAGTAAAATAACAGCTCTAGACAGAAATGTTACATTTATTATAAGTTTATCAAACGTTGTCTGTCACAGATAAAATCGGTGCAAATAATGGAAGTTTAACAACAAGTTAGGCTACATTCACATATCCATTCTTATAGCCATCAAAAATGGAATGATTTTCTTTCATATTCATATGTTTTGCATCCATTCTACATCCGTGTTTGCATTTGTTTTTTTGTTTTTTTAAAAAAACAGAGTGGAGGCATACTGTCTTAATTTTTTGGGAGGAATTATTTTATTTAGGCAGAATTTTTCAAAAAGACTGTACTCATTATTGTAGCGTCGGCGTCTCTGCCCCTTTACGGGCAGGGACTCCGTTCCCCTTACCACCGCGGTCCAACTCTGGTGTCTTCCGGCCTCCCTGCTGCTGCAGGTGCGCACAGCTTCCCTGGCACTGTGCTTAGAGCGCGCGCGCGCGCTCCCTCTTAATGGGGCCACGCGTGCCGTCCTAAAAAGTCCCCGGCCAATGGCCAGAGGACTTTCTCTATAAAAGGCACCTCCTCCAATATGGAGGTGCCCGTGCAAGGTTGTTGCTCTGTGATACTTACTTTGCTTCAGCCCTCAGATCCTCTGCAAGTCAGTCCTGTCCGCCAGTCTGATCTTCAGTCCAGTCCCCCAGTCTGACTACTTTCCAGCCCGACAGTCTACCAGTCTGTCTATGGGCTCTGCCTGCCTGCTTACCTGGAAGCACCCGCCTGTTACCTGCCGTACCCATCAGCCTGCTTACCTGGAAGCACCTGCCTGTTACCTGCCGTGCCCGCCAGCCTGCTTACCTGGAAGCACCAGCCTGTTACCTGCCGTGCCCATTTACCTGCTTACCTGGAAGCACCTGCCTGTTACCTGCCGTGCCCGCTTGCCTGCTTACCTAGAAGCACCTGCCTGTTACTTGTTGTGTCCGCCAGCTTGCCTACCCAGAGCACCCATCTGGCTATCAGCCGAATCAGCATGTCTGTCTAGCCGGACCACCAGTCAGACTGCCTGCCGGGCTCATCCACTGTACCGGTCAGTTCCTGCCTTCTGACCCGTGGGAGTCACCTGCTCTCATACAAGGTCGGTCCCAGAGTGGCACCTGGTCCCTCTGCTCGGTCCCTCCCTGGTTCACGGAGTCAACTGAGCCGCCGTTCGACCTTGGTCAGGCCGAGTAGATACTTAGTCATGCCCCTCTGGTCCCTCCTTGCACCGCAGCACAGAGGTTTCACCACCCGGATCCGTAACAATTATGTCTGCACTAGTGGCTACATCAAAGAAAAATAATAATAATTAGACAACAAAAATTGCTACAAATCTTACAGAGGGATGCAGCACTCTTGATATATTGGGGCGTCATCACAGAACCATTAAAAGTTTTGTTGCAAATAGTCAACATGGTCGCAAAACATGTGTGAAAAAAGACGCGCATTAACTGCCAAAGATTTGAGAAGACTGAAATGTGAAGCAACCAAGAAGCCAATATCCTCCAGTGCTGTCAAATTCTAGATCTGCAAACTCCCTGGAGGGTCTAGAAGTACAAAGTGTTCAATGTTCAGAGACATGGCCAAGGTAAGGAAAGCTGAAACCCAACCACCACTGAACAAGACACATAAGTTGAAACGTCAAGACTGGGCCAAGAAATATCTGAAGACAGATTTTCAAAGGTTTTATGGATTGATGAGAGGAGTGTGAATCTTGAGGGACCAGATGGATGGGCCCGTGTCGGCGGTACCTGTCTGCTATCCTGAGACCTGTCAGTCTAAACCTGTTGGAGTGGCCATCCTGTCTGCACAGTCTGAATCTCTCCCAGTGGCTGTCCAGTCTGCACAGTCTGAACCTGTCCCAGCAGCCACCCTGTCTGCACATTCTGAACCTGTCCCAGTTGCCATCCTGTCTGCACAGTCTGAACCTGTCTGAGCAGCCGTCATTGTCTGCACAGTCTGAACCTGTCCCAGTGGCCGTCATTGTCTGCACAGTCTGAACCTTTCCCAGTAGCCATCATTGTCTGCACAGTCTGAACCTTTCCCAGTAGCTATCATTGTCTGCACAGTCTGAACCTGTCCCACTGGCTGTCCTGTCTGCACAGTCTGAACCTGTCCCAGTGGCTGTCCTATCTGCACAGACCGGTCCTGTCCCAAGTAGTCATCCTGCCCTGTCTAAACATTGTCGACCTTTGGGGTCAGCTGACGCCGACCTTGAGTGGTACAGAGCACCTACCTGCCGCACAAGCCTGACCTCACCACTAGAGGCTCAAGCAAATACCAAGGTCGTTGCTAGTTACGCCCCTCCAGGGTAAGACCGGTCGGTGGCACAGTGGGTCCACGAACCACATGCGCCACCTTTGAGCATAACCGTTTGCTCAAGCCATGGATCCCACTGATCCCAAGATCCCCTAGGCCTCGGACCTGTAACAAGAACTCTCCCGAAAGCGTGATCAGCAAGAAAAATTTTCGTCATATTTGAGGACTGTAAATACCTGGTTGGATGCTTTGACCATGGCTGCTTCTTCTGCACCAGCTCAAGTTGCCGCAGCTATGGGCATGTCTACCCTGCCTGCAGCCTATGCTCCTGGAATTAAACTCTGCTTCATCACGATTCAGTGGAGACCATAAGCAGTGCCTTGGATTCTTGAACCAGTGCACCCAGCACTATGAACTTTTGGCCCATCAGTTCCCGACTGATTGGGTTAAAGTGGGATTTCTGAAGTCCCACCTTGCTGTAGAAGCCCTAGCATGGGTTAATCCCTTGTGGGAGAGAGGGGATTGTGTGACCATAGACCTACAGGCCTTCCTGGTGGCCTTCCAAAATGTCTTTGATGAACCTGGTCATGCTTCCTCCTCTGCATCCTCCCTGCTAAGACTGTGTCAGGAAAAATTGTCTGTCAGCCAGTATGCCGTCCGGTACCACACCTTATCTTCTGAACTTGGATAGAACGACGAAGCTTTGGTAACTGACTTCTGGGAGGGATTATCCGGAAGGATTAAGGATGAGTTGGCAGGATGTGACATCCTGGCACCTCTTGAAGAATTAATCTCCTTGATAATCTGAATTGACCTCAGTTTTCAATAGTGGACCAAAGAGGTGACACGTCTGTCTTTCCAAAGATCGCTCTTTCCTCAGCCTTCTGAAACAGCCGTCCTGGCCGAACCCATGCAGGTCAATCATGTTAGGCTGGCAGAGTGGCAGCCAGAAGGTGGTGATACCAAGGGAGTGTGCTTCAGCTGCGGAGAACTTTATTCGGGACTGTCCTAAGAGGTCTAAACTCCTAAGCCTAGGGCCTATGGGTGAAGCTTCCCTTGGTGAGAGAAGAGACTTTTCATCACTGGCTTTGAAGGTTTCCGTGTCCTGTGGAGGAATCCGGTTCAATGAAACAGCCTTTCTTGACTCTGGTTTGGCGGGAAATTTCTTACAGCAAGCCGTGGTGGATTGGTATCATATTCCTGTTCGACGCCTCCAGAATCCGCTGAGAGAGTCTTCTGTTGAAGGAAAGGACCTCCCTGAAGTAGTTCAAGTTATCAATGAACCAGTAGAGCTCTAGATAGGAGCACTCCATTCTGAGAAGATTGCTTTCTATGTGCTGGCTGACATTTTTCACAACCTTCTCTTAGGTCTTCCATGGCTGAGAACCCTTGAGCCTGTGCTTGATTGGAAGTCCGTCCAGTGAGGTGCTTCAGTGAGGAGAGTTGTGTCACGAGAAGTGTCTGGTTCCTGTGCTTCCATCTGGGTCGCCAGTGTTGCCATCCTCTCCGGCAAGCTATGTTTCCAATGCTCTGTTTCATGAAAACCTCCCACCTGAAGGACGTATCCTGGGTGAGACCAAAGTGAAGATTGACCCTGTGAAGGTATCTTTTAGTTCCAGGTGGTCACAGGATGATAACTTCAAGGCATAGGTATCTTCCGATTCTCTACTGTCCACAGACTAGGAGGAGGAGTTGCAATCCATCTTTGTTTCTTCCAGGGGGAGTCCTACCAGACTAAGAGAGACTCGGCAAATTATGGTTCCTATTTCTAAATTTGCTTCATTTTGCTCTATGTCCAGCTGATGAGAGGCATCCTGGCGGGAGGGAGGTGGGAGAACTAACCTTTCTAGCCTAGTGACTTGAAGAGAACATAGTCCTGATGAGAGGTCATGGGAGGTCAGGAAAAAGTATCTGCCTTCATCTTCTCTACAAGGAATCCACGGGGGCTTGAAGAAGAGGAGGTGTAAAGGGGGAGTAATGTAGCGTCTGCCGGCGCCTCCTCATGGTTCCCCTCCTCCCACCATGTAAGGACGCTGGCTTACCCACCACACTGGCCACAGCAGCGTCCTCAGAAGCTGTCTCCGCACTGTGTTCCGGTGGCGCGCCTAGTACGTTTGTGCATGCGGTCCCTTGCTCTTAAAGGGGTAGTGCGCGCACATGGCAAAACTCCCTGAGCTGACAGCTGAGAGGCATCTTGTTAAAGTATCACCTGCAAGGTGTCTCCCAGCCAATAGTTGGGAGGCGTCATATATAAGGCACCCTCCCTAATAGGGAGGTGCCTGAGCAACCCCTATAGTTACGGTTAGGTGGTTTAGTGTGTGCGACTGTGTGTTGCCTGGTCCCCCATCCCTAGTCTGTTAAAGTTATTCCCGTATTCTGTGTCCCGTTAGTCCAGCATAGTTTGTCCTTGTTTCCTGTGTCCAAATCCTGAAACCGCGCCGTGGTATCTGTACCCCGTGGCTGTTTCGGTGGTACCTATTTGCTATCCCGAGACCTGTCAGTCTAAACCAGTCCCAGTGGCCGTCCTGTCTGCACGGTCTGAACCTGTCCCAGTGGCCATTTTGTCGGCACAGTCTGAACCTGTCCCAGTGGCCGTCCCATCTCATATTCTTAGACTCTCTTGTAACAGGGGTGGTGCCACAGGATTGGAGGATGGCTGGCGTGGTACCGATATTTAAGAAAGGTAAGAAGTTGGATCCAGGCAACTACCAACATCCAGTAAGTCTGACATCAGTAGTGTGCAAAGTTTTGAGGGCATTTTAAGAGATGACCTGCAGAGATATATTGCAGAGAATTGTGAGATGTGTGTTAATCCATCCCGGTGATATAGTTATTTATACTTGTATTCATACCAGTGTAACACAATGATGATATTATTTGGCCACAAAATGTCTCTGTTGCCTAAGTATTGTTGAAAGACTGTGTAATGCATATGAACTGTCATAGAAGGGGTTACTGTCTGACTCATGAGTAGTGTTGAGCCACCCCCGTAGTGTTCGAGTTCGGTTCGGTTCGTCGAACACCCGTGTGTTCAGCGAACTGTTCGTCGAACTGTTCGTCGAACACCTTCGAACACCTTCGAACACCGTTAAAACCAATGGCAGGCAAACAAAAACACATAGAAACACATAGAAAACACCTTCAAAGGTGTCCAAAAGCTGACAAACTGCTCAGAAGACACAACTAACACATGGAAAAGTGACAAGTACATATAGTCATGCGAAAAGAAAAGAGGTGGAGGAGTAAAAGGAGGGGGAGACACAGATATAGGCATGTCATGCCCTTCTAAAATCCAAAAAGTGAGAAGCCGACACGTTCAGTCCGCTCCTGCCCGTGCCACCTCTGCGTCGCCGGGTTTGTGCCAGAGCCGCGGTGAACCCTGACGGCCAGCCCCCCTCTCCCAATACTGGTGCCTGTCCGCTGGTGGGTCGAGCGAGCCCCCCTGTGGTGGAGGCAGCTCTAAGCTTTTTAATTTAAATTGTCTCTCTAATTTGAATGAATACACTTTAAATCCATTTACAAGGATCTATTGGAGGGCAAGTCTCATGCCAGCAGCCGCGTAATTCCAGCTCCAGTAGCGTCCACTAAAGCTGCTGCAGTTAAAAAGCTTTTATAAGGATCGAGCTCGGCTGTCCACCGCAAGGCATCCTACTGCCAGTCCCAGCCCCTATGCCTTGGGGTGCCTCCTGATGCTCTTCACTGAGTATCCCGTGGTCCCGAAGCATTTCCTTTGAAAAATTAAGTGTCCAAACTACAGGTGGTGTAGCTTGCTTAACAGCCGGGATAATCCGCTGACTAGCAGACACTGCTACTAGGCACAAAGTATTTCCTGGGCTAGATGCAGTTAAAAATTTGTAATTAGATACTCTCGTTGGATGCTGAGAAAGCATTCCATAGAGTCTCCTGGCACGCCATATATGATTCTCTTAAAAAGCTTGGGGTAGGGGTCTAGGGGACCCTTTTATAGCCAAAATCACGGCCCTGTATCGCAATACGTCACCTAGGCTGAAGATAAATGGAACTGTAGCACCCTGAGGGCTCGGTTGCTACAGAGGTATTGCACCTCACCCAGAGGTGTGATATCTCACTCTCAGGTAAGGATGTAGTGTGGATCAGGACCCGACACCTGCATGCATTACACCACATTGCCGTGGGGCAGGGCGACCAATATGCCCCTGAGATGGGCACGACAGTCCCTGTCCCTGGCTGGAGTGGGGGGAGGGAACACTGAGGAAGGGGAACCCTGTAGTGCAGGAGCAGGGAGGAAGCAGTTCCTGGGTGCATTGAGAAGGGAGTATAAAAGGTGGGCACCATCTTAGTTCAGTGCAGAGAAGTCTGAGCAGAAGTGGCAGGGAGCAGGGGCTCTGCATGAGCTCTGCTCCGGAGGCGGGCCTAGTAACAGAGGCCCAGGCCTGGAAGAGGGAGAAGGAAGGAAGAGGAGCGGAGAAGGCTCCAGGAACGAGGAACGAAGGGATCCCAGGGGTGCGGACGGGCGAGTCGCCACCGCACGCCCGAATCCACCTGCGTGGAGGGGTCAGGCCAAAGGGGGAGACCGGTCCCCGAAACTAGTGGAGGCAGGAAACGACCCTCAGCTAGAAACAGGAGGCTGTGACATTTTATGTGGCGCAGCCCCTCGCTACACCCGCTAGGAAGGCACCACATAGGGTCAGGGAAACTGGCGCCAAGTTTACCAAGAGGAAGCCCGAGGCAGCCGGACAGAAGGGTTGGTAAGAAAGGCCAGACAAAGGACACACAAAGGGGGTCCTGTGAAGCGCTCCAAAGTTATCTGGGAGTTGTCTGAGCCCCTCACCTGGTGAGCACAGTACGACGTGGGCAGCCGTTACCTGCAGACGTGGTCTGGATAATAAGAACTGTGAGTAAAGGCCCTGGACTGCATCACTGACTCCGTGTCGTTACTGCTGCTGCCCTGCACCATCACCCCCATCCTCCGCATACACTGCCCTGAGGCTATACTCCTCCCGTGGGGAGTTATGCTACGCTCTGCTGCACCCACAACACCAGCCTCAGCGGTCTGCCCTGGAGCGGCGGTTCACTCTGACCGCAATCCACGGGTGGCGTAGTCGGACATTTAAACATCAAAACCACATAAATAGTTCCGCCACTGGTTTGACCGCCCTGAGCCACGGAACCGGGTCGCCGCCACGGAGACTACAACCACCAGCATCCACCAAAAAGGGTCCGGCTCCGGGTGTCCCAAGGCCCAGGGGGCGCGTCAGAACATTTTCATCACCTTTCACAATCACCAATGGGACAAGGCAGGGATGTTCTCTGTCCCCTCTCTTATACATCCTAGTGACGGAGCGCCTGCTCTCATCAATTCGCCATAACCCCAATATTAGGTGGATTGAGGTGGGAGGCACCGAGTACAAGTGCTCTCTATTTGCTGATGATGTCCTAGTATATATCACTCAATCACATATATCCATCCATGCTGTTATGGCTGAAATAGATCACTTTGTTACATGGTCAAATTTTAAAATCAATGCAGCGAAGTCTGAGGCCCTCGATGTCTCCCTCCCCAAATCCATATAGGATTCCATCCAGTCCAACTTTCCCTTTGCCTGGCCCTCACAGGGTATCAAATACTTAGGAATTCCTATTCATAGAGACCTCTCCCATCTATGTTATCTTAATTTTGGGCCCTTTATTGAACAACTCCATACAGACCACGGTTGGCAAGTTAGAACTGTAAGATTCACTACGTGAACCACTGGTGTTTTGTGGAAAAGCACATGTACACTGTGTTCCAAATTATTATGCAAAAAGTGTTTAGGAGTGATAAGGGAAGAATTTGTTTGTTTGTCAGTTAAACTCATTGATGGTGATGTGTGTCAGGGCTCTTTATATCACTGTAAGCAATTGCACCTGTGCTAATTAGTTTGGCAGGTGTGTCCAATGAAAGGCAAGACTACTTAAGAAGGCTGTCTCACATTATTAAGCAGCCTACATTTTCTGCCAAAATGGGAAAGAAAAAGGATGTGTCGGCTGCTGAGAAGCAACAAATTGTGGAGTGTTTAGGTCAAGGCATGACTACAATCAACATTGTGCGATGATCAGGATGAAGTGTCTTGGCAATCAAGAAGTATGTAGCTGATTCACAGTACACACGTGTGCGTGCTGATAAGGGCAAATTGAGGACTCTTTCCTACAGGCAATTACGTCAGGTTGAAAGAGCAGCGGCAAAAAAGCCTTGTCATAGCAGCAGACAAGTTTTTGAAGCTGCTGGTGCCTCCAACGTCCCCCGAACAACAAGATGCAGGGTCCTTCAGAGGTTTGCAGCTGTGCATACGCCATCCTGTCGACCTCCTCTATCCACTTCACACAAGCAGAAACGGCTCCAGTGGGCCAAACATTACATGAAGACTGATTTCAAAACTGTTTTGTTCACAGATGAGTGCCGTGCAGCGCTCGATGGTCCAGATGGATGGAGTGGAGGATGGCTGGTTGATGGACACCCCACGCAAACACGGCTACAGCGCCAACAAGGAGGAGGTGGAGTAATGTTTTGGGCTGGAATCATGGGGAGAGAGATTGTCGGCCCCTTTAGGATCCCTGAAGGCGCTAAAGATGAACTCCATAATGTATGTGGATTTTCTCAAACAGCACTTCCTGCCATGGTTCAAGAAGAAGAACCGTGTATTTCACAGCAAGATCATTTTTTTGCATGATAATGCACCATCTCATGCTGCACATAAAACATCTGCATCTCTGGCTGATATGGGCATAAAAGGGGACAAACTTATGGTGTGACCCCCATGCTCCCCTGACCTCTACCCCATTCAGAACCTTTGGAGCATCATTAAAAGGAGTGTCTATGATGGCGGGAGGCGTTCACATCTAAGCAACAGCTCTGGGAGGGTATTCTGTCCTCATGCAAAACAATTGAAGCAGAAACCATCCAAAACCTGACAAATTCAATGGACGAGAGAGTTCAGAAGCTCCTTTCGAACAAGGGGTCCTATGTGAAAATGTAACATCACCTAGAATAAAGTTTTGAGTTGAAAACTGTTTGATTTCAGTTTCTAACAACCTGCTAATGCTTATAATTTCAAAAATGACCATTTTTTTGGTCTTTATTAAAATGAAAAGGTTGATCGAAAAGTTTGGGGGATCTAAGAGTGTGGCAACCCAGTAGTCATGATTAATTCGAATTCTGACAATATGAGGGTCATGCTGCAGGTAGTGCAGCAAGAAGGCACTTATGTGTCTTGCGCATCTCGGAGCCCCAAAATTATTTTCCGGGCTAGATGCAGCTAAAAATTATTATTAATTTTAAATCTGGTGAAGCTTTAGTATAGATGGCCTAATAGGATCAGTGCTGCACACTGCTACAAAGCCCAAATTATTTTCCAGTCAAGATACAGATAAACATGATTAGTAATTTTAAATCTGGTGGAGCTTATTATAGATGGCCTAATAGAATCAGTGCTGCACACTGCTACAAAGCCCAAATTATTTTCCAGCCAAGATACAGATAAACATGATTAGTAATTTGAAAGCTTAAAACGGTTGGTAGGGTGATTTTAACCAATCATCAAGCTTTTACTCTCCCCAGGATGACACAGGGGTAGAAAAGTCGTTTCAGATCCATGATTTGTTCATCTTTATAAACGTGAGTCTGTCTACATTATCAGTGGAGAGCCGCATGCGCTTATCTGTCAGCACACCACCAGCAGCGCTGAACACACGTTCAGACAGAACGCTGGCTGCGGGGCATGACAAGATCTCCAAGGCGTAAGTGGCTAGCTCCGGCCATTTATCCAGATTGGAAGCCCAAAAAGAGCAAGGGTCCAGTGACACAGTCATGGCTTCAATGTTTACTTGGAGATACTCCTGTACCATCGTCTCTAGGCGTTGACTATGTGTCAGACTTCTTGTCTCCTGTGGCCTTGCAAAGGATGGGCTAAAAAAGTGGTGAAATGATTCCGCAAAATTGATGTTACCAGCAGATACTGTGGTTCTGTTACGGTTTGAGTGCTGAACACTTGACGGTCCCACGGTTGGCAAGTTGGAACTGTGAGATTCACTACGTGCACCACTGGTATTTTGTGGAAAAGCACATGTAAGATTCTGCAACAGTCTCTGCTGATACTCCTGCATGCGTGCATCCCTTTCTATGGCAGGAATAATTTATGCAAATTTACTTTTGTACCGGGGATCTAACAGTGTGGCAACCCAGTAGTCAGGATTATTTCTAATTCTCACAATTCGAGGGTCATGTTGCAGGTAGTGCAGCAAGAAGGCACTCATGTGTGTTGCGCATCCAGGAGCACCAAGTCCCTGTTGTGTTGGTGGCGAGGTAACAATCATGCTTCCTTCCTCTGTCCTCTCCCCCCAACCTCGCACAACAGAAATGTGATCAAGGTCTCCCTCATCTGATGAGTCTTCCATCAGTTCGTCCTCCACTTCTTCCTGGGCTCCTGCACCTTCCTCACTAGTTTGGCTGCTACCATGCGCCCTGGTAAAACCATCTCCCCCACCCTCACATGCCTGCCGCCTTGGTGCTGCCGACCGTCTGGACCTTGCAGATGTTAGCCCTTCCGCATACAACTCCTCCTCCTCTACTTCCTCCACCTCCTCTTGTGCCACCACCTGACTCCGAATTCTGTTTAACATGTGCTCCAGCATGTAAATCACCGGAATAGTCATGCTGATAATGGCATCGTCAGCACTAAACATCTTCGTCGCCATTTCAAAACTGTGCAGAAGGGTGCATAGGTCCCTGATCTGAGACCACTCCTCCAGCGTGATTTGCCCCACCTCTGGATCTCGTTGGCCCAGGCTATATGTCAGAACGTATTGCACCAGGGCTTGTCGGTGCTGCCACAGTCGCTGCAACATGTGCAGAGTTGAATTCCACCGGGTAGGCACATCGCATTTTAGCCGGTGAAGTGGCAGGCCCAACGACTTCTGTAGAGATGTAAGTCGCTGAGCTGCGGGATGCGAACGGCGGAAGTGAGCACACAGCGACCGTGCCCTCTGCAGAAGGCCATCTAGTCTGGGATAGTGGGCTAAAAATTGCTGGACAACTAGGTTCAACACGTGAGCCATACAAGGCACGTGTGTGACATTGCCCCGGCGAAGGGCCGCACCCAGGTTTGCAGCATTGTCGCACACGGCCTTCCCTGGTTTCAGGTCCAGTGGAGACAACCATTCATGAAATTGGTTCTCCAGAGCTGACCACAACTCCTCAGCTGTGTGACTCACATTTCCCAGACATTTCAATGTAAAAACCGCCTGATGACGTTGAGCCCTACTGCCAGCATAGTAAGGAGGTGTGCAGGATCCCTTCTGCGCAGTTAGAAAGCTTGTGGCATGACCAGACAGGCTTTGGGTGCAGGTGGAAGACCGAGAGGAGGTTGAGGAGGCAGAAGCAGTGGAGGAACTTTGACATAAAGAGGATTGACGCACAACTCGTGGGGACGGCAAGACTTGGACAGCAGCCCCTTGTCCTGCTGTCACCATAGTTACCCAGTGCCCAGTCAGCGACATGTAACGCCCCTGTCCATGCCTACTCGTCCAAGTGTCTGTGGTGAAATGCACCCTGTCACACACAGAGTTTCTCAAAGAAGCGGTGATGTTGTGTGCGACATGCTGGTGGAGCGCAGGCACACCTTTCTTTGAGAAGTAGTGCCGACTGGGCATCTGGTACTGGGGCACTGCGACGGACATAAGGTCTCGAAAATCCTCTGTGTCCACCAGGCGGAAAGGCAGCATTTCTGTAGCCAAGAGCTTGCAGATGGTGAAATTCAACCTCTTAGCTTTCTCATGGCTAGGAGGAAATGGTCTTTTACTTGTCCACATCTGAGGGACCGAGGGCTGGCTATTGTGCTTAGACGGGGTTGATAAGGGTGTCCCCGGCAAACTGCCGGTCTGTGAGGAAGATGCAGGCGGACATGTTAGGTTGCCTTGATCCAAAGGTGGTGCTATCGATGTCGGACAGCGCTCAACACCAGCTGGTGTTACCACCTCCAAAGAAAATGATGACCTGCCAATCACGCTGGCTGTTGCGGGTAAAGAGGTGGCAGGTCTGCGCCCCAAAACAGGTGTGACTGCTGTCCCCCCAGTCACAGAGGATGAAGAGGCCGCGGATGCACAAGATATGGCAGACGGTGGTTGGCCCGGCCGGCTAGGCCGCATTGTAGCACACTGAGCTTCCCACTGCAACTTATGCTTCATGTCCATGTGCCGGTTCATGCATGAAGTACTCAAACTATGTATTTTTTGGCCTCTACTTAGCTTTTGCTGACAAATGTTACAGATAACACGAGTTGGGTCATCTTTATCGACCTGAAAAAATGCCCAGGCTATGCAAGGCTTAGCACCCATGCGACCTGAAGAGCCACCACGACTTGTGGTGAGAGGCAGAGTTGTGTTTGAGGATGCAGTTGTTGACGTGCTTCCAGTACTACGTCTCTGTCCAGGAAGGCGCAACCTGACCTCGTCGTCACTAGCATCTTCCTCCACCTCCTCTGCTGACCTCATCTCTTGGCTGACTGTGGGTTGACAGTAAGTGGGATCTCCAACCTCATCATCATCACCCTGTGCGTTATCACACCCGTCGTCCTCAGAGCCAACCTGTTCCTGCCCTGACAAAAAACTAAAGTTGTCGCTCCAATCAGGTATTTGAGTCTTATCATCGTCTTCCTCATTGTCTCCACCAACAGGAGTTACAGTTTGGGAATGAGGGTCTACATTATGGTCAGAACCTTCTGCGTCTGGTCCTGGATCCGACTCATAAAGATTCTGGGCATCAGTGCAGATCATTTCCTCGTCTGGATTCACAGAAGCGCTGGAGTCGACCTCTGATTCCCAGGCTATAGTATGAGTAAACAGCTCTGCAGACTCAACCATCTGTTCTACCTCATACTCAGACGGGCAGCTGGAGATTTGGGAGCTGTGAGGAAGCAAGTGCGATTGGGGTGACACCTTTGAGGACTGGAGTATTTGTGATGTTGAAGTTGATGTGGAGGAGAGCCCACTTAAAGGAGCACTTGATATCCGTTGAAGCACCTGCTGTTTTTGTGCCTCATCTGGAATTTGTAGCGATTGGCGTGGCCGTAAGAAAGGGATCTTATCACATTGTCCGCTAAAAGAAGTAGACATTTTAGTTTGGCTGGAAGATGGTCTTTCTTCTGCAGATGTTACTGTTGCTTTAACACCTACCCCACGGACACAACCTTTTTTCCCCTTCCCAACACGCCTATTCCCCTTTCCACCAGCAGCAGGCCTTTTTCCACTCATTTTGGTGGTTAACTAATTCAGAACTCTGGAGTTGTTTGCACAAAAAAACAATGGATGGGAACCGAGCAGAGCTGAGTGGCCAAACTGTGGTATTAGGCCAAAACTATTGGCTGGGTTAGATGCAGAAAAAAAATTATATTCAATTTGCAACCTGATGGAGGTCAGTATAGATGGACTAATAGAACAAGTCCCACACACAGCTAGAAGCCCAAATATTTTTTCAGAGGTAGATGCAGAAAATTTTTTTATTCAGTTTGCAACCTGATGGAGGTCTGTATAGATGGATTAATAGAACAAGTCCCACACACAGCTACAAGCCCAATATATTTTCAGAGGTGGATGCAGAAAAAAAATATATTCAGTTTGCAACCTGATGGAGGTCAGTATAGATGGACTAATAGAGAAAGTCCCACACACTGCTAGAAGGCCAAATATTTTTTCAGAGCTAGATGCAGACAAAAAATTATTTTGAATTTGCAACCTGATGGAGGTCAGTATAGGTGGACTAATAGAACAAGTCCCACACACTGCTAGAAGGCCAAATATTTTTTCAGAGCTAGATGCAGAAAAAAATTATATTCAGTTTGCAACCTGATGGAGGTCTGTATAGATGGATTAATAGAACAAGTCCCACACACAGCTAGAAGCCCAAATATTTTTTCAGAGGTAGATGCAGATAAAAATTATTTTTAATTTGCAACCTGATGGAGGTCAGTATAGATGGACTAATAGAGAAAGTCCCACACACTGCTAGAAGGCCAAATATTTTTTCAGAGCTAGATGCAGATAAAAATTATTTTTAATTTGCAACCTGATGGAGGTCAGTATAGATGGACTAATAGAGAAAGTCCCACACACTACTAGAAGGCCAAATATTTTTTCAGAGCTAGATGCAGATTAAAATTATATTCAATTTGCAACCTGATGGAGGTCAGTATAGATGGACTAATAGAACAAGTCCCACACACAGCTAGAAGCCCAAATATTTTTTCAGAGGTACTGTAGATGCAGATAAAAATTATTTTTAATTTGCAACCTGATGGAGGTCAGTATAGATGGACTAATACAAGTCCCACACACAGCTAGAAGCCCAATATTTTTTCAGAGGTAGATGCAGAAAAAAATATATTCAGTTTGCAACCTGATGGAGGTCAGTATAGATGGAGTAATAGAACAAGTCCCACGCACAGCTAGAAGCCCAAATATTTTTTCAGAGGTAGATGCAGATAAAAATTATTTTTAATTTGCAACCTGATGGAGGTCAGTATAGATGGACTAATAGAGAAAGTCCCACACACTGCTAGAAGGCCAAATATTTTTTCAGAGCTAGATGCAGATAAAAATTATATTCAATTTGCAACCTGATGGAGGTCAGTATAGTTGGACTAATAGAGAAAGTCCCACACACTGCTAGAAGGCCAAATATTTTTTCAGAGCTAGATGCAGATAAAAATTATATTCAATTTGCAACCTGATGGAGGTCAGTATAGATGGACTAATAGAACAAGTCCCACACACAGCTAGAAGCCCAAATATTTTTTCAGAGGTACTGTAGATGCAGATAAAAATTATTTTTAATTTGCAACCTGATGGAGGTCAGTATAGATGGACTAATAGAGAAAGTCCTACACACTGCTAGAAGGCCAAATATTTTTTCAGAGCTAGATGCAGATAAAAATTGTTTTTAATTTGCAACCTGATGGAGGTCAGTATAGATGGACTAATAGAGAAAGTCCCACACACTGCTAGAAGGCCAAATATTTTTTCAGAGGTAGATGCAGAAAAAAATATATTCAGTTTGCAACCTGATGGAGGTCAGTATAGATGAACTAATACAACAAGCCCCACACACAGCTAGAAGCCCAATATTTTTTCAGAGGTAGATGCAGAAAAAAATATATTCAGTTTGCAACCTGATGGAGGTCTGTATAGATGGATTAATAGAACAAGTCCCACACACAGCTAGAAGCCCAATATTTTTTCAGAGGTAGATGCTGAAAAAAATATATTCAGTTTGCAACCTGATGGAGGTCAGTATAGATGGACTAATACAACAAGTCCCACACACAGCTAGAAGCCCAATATTTTTTCAGAGCTAGATGCAGAAAAAAATTATATTCAATTTGCAACCTGATGGAGGTCAGTATAGATGGACTAATAGAATGATGCTATGCCCAAAAGATTTTACTTCACTAGGTGCAGTAAAAAAATTGGTATTCTATACACAGGTGGTATATCTTGCAACACAGATAGGCTACTCCACTGACTAACACACTCTGCAATAGGCCAAAAAGGATTAGCTTTGCTAGATTCAGCCAAATGCTGTGAAAAAAACTTGCACAGCACTGGCACAGACCTGCCTGGCAAAAATTGATAGGAACTGATGTAACCTAGTCCTGAAAAGGACTGCAATTACAATTAGTCTTTACTCCCACAATCTATCTATTTAAGAGCACAGACCTGCCTGATAAAAGTCGTAGGAAATGCTGTAACCTAGTCCTTAAAAGGACTGCAATCACAACTATTCCCTACTCCCAAGCTATCTGTAGATTTGTGCGAAAATTGGCTTGAAATTAACAAGGTATAGCGCACACAGCAACAGCGGTGCCGTCTAGCACGCAGCTGCAGCAGTGAGAAAATGGTGGCGACGGGGAAAATGGCTTGGTCTTATAGGGCAAGGACATGTGACATACACTGCCAATGACACATGCCCTTGCTTGTGTGAAAAAAAGCACTTCGCTCCGTGTGTGCGCTGCTGATAGGCTGACAGATTGCACCTCCCCACTGTAAATGCGGGAAAGAGAAAAAAAAAATGGAGATCTTCATTGTTCCTGCAGAGATCCATCCCCTGCCCCTCCCCCCACCCCGCTGTACACTCAAACTGCGTATTAACATTAATTTTCATCATTACTGAGAAAAAATCCAGTTATGATTTTGGTGCATGAACAGTTATCGAACATAACCTCGAACAGCCGAATTTTTCTCAAATTGTTCGTGTTCGCCGAACGGCTCGAACACCGCCCAAAACAGCTCGAACTTGAGATTGGCGAACAGTTCGAGTAGAACAACGCTCATCTCTACTCATGAGACACAGGAAGAAGAAGAAGTATGACCATCTTGTGTTCAGTCTAGTGATGGCCTAAATAGTGAAAGGACCTGCTGGGAAGGGATCCAGCAGCATCTGCGTCTGAGAGCATCCTATAGACAGCAAAGAAGTGGCAGATTGGAGCTGAACTTGCTCATGACCAGAACCTGTCCAAATTTGAGGAAATTTCAGTCAGGAACGCTGTTAAAACATGATAAAGGCCAGGAAAGGTGAAGGATGCCGCTGAGGACTCAAGCCACAAGCATCAATGCTACTGCTCACCGGTTGGAGAGGCCCCGCAGTGAGTAGCTGTGCACGCATCACATAACATTTTGGCGCCAAAATATCTAAGGCTGAGATATAGCCTGTAGTTAGGCAAATTGACTGATGTAAAATATGTTTATTGATATCTTCAGCATCCAGGACTTAAGGATCTGCTACCACATTTTCTGTTTGTTTAATAGCTAAAAACCCAAATCCACCCAGCACAAAACAGACTCCGGACCAAAAATTTAACTTCATTCTGTTTCAGGAGAAAGTTTCTGTTTCTGCGGAGCATTGTATTATTGGACAGTTATTTAACTGCAATAGACTTCTCTCACGGCTAAACAGCCGTCCTAGTAACTTTTGGGGTATTTTCTATGCATTTGAGAACAGACTATTACTCCAAGTTCACTGAAGACATTACGGGAAGGGAGAGGGAGATTTGGTTGGGGAAAATATAGAAAAATGTTGTTAAGTTTGTAAATTCCGGTGCTGTACCGCAGGCTACTTTCTACGTTGCACTCATACAATTAACCTAATTCTCATGGTGTAAGCTGGTAATAACGGGCCAGTTTAGACAGGCACGCCAATAGGCAAATTTGTAGAGAAAATAGTAAATACAGATCTTTGGAGTGCTATGTTGTATAGCACAGAGTTTCCAGCCGCTTGGCAAATGTAAAGTGGAATGTTATGAATGTTTTCTATTGTCTGGTTAAAATAGTTTTCTTGAGAACGAACTGTGTAAGAGTCGGTTTCCTTCATCTGTAATCCGCCGTGTCCTGAAGAACACCCCGGTACACGACTCACAGAATAATGTAATAACTGACAAACAACATGGATTCATGAAGGATAAGTCGTGTCTAACCAACATGTTGGGGTTTCTATGAGGAGGTAAGTACAAATCTGGATGTTGGTAATGCGGCTGATGTGATTTAACTGGACTTTGCAAAGGCATTTGATACTGTACCACATAACAGCCTTATACTGAAGCTACAGACGTAAGGACTGGGGGGAACTATATGCAGATGGGTAAGGAATTGGCTTAAAGACAGGAAACAAAGTTGTCATAAATGGTACTGTTATAGCAGAAGATGAGGCCCCTCAAATTCAAAGACCTCATCTATGCTATATAAGTCTGAAAGTTACTTTAGGTCAAAATAACACCAGCAGTGAATGTTCCTTCTTGAATCAATAATGCGTCCTTGCTAGTCATCAGAATGTATCTGATTAAATGTGTCTAATCAAATGTGTCCGATTGAATGTTTCAACACAAGCGCGAGAATAGAAATCAGTCTTTGTGTGCTAAAATTGTATAATCAAACCATATATGGTAAATCCGTTTCCTGCCTTCAGGGTGGATATAAAACCCATGCTTTGTAATAAAGTTTAGAGTTTGTTTGACACACATCCTGTCCTGTGTCTCATCTCTCCGAGCTCGTAATCCAAAGGATAGAAGACTCAGAATGCAGTGACCACAGCTGGCGCCTCGAACAGGGACCTTGAGTTAATCTACCCAAGGGTGCTCGACCGGTCCGAGACGTGGGACGAGTGAAGCTCTCTGTTGGTGATATATACAGCGCTGAGGTAAGAATAACTGTTATATTCTACCTAATTATATCACTGCATAGAAGAGACTCCCTCACCCCCGAGCGGTCGGCTCCCCAGGTAATTCACAGATTGTTGTCTGGCTCAGGTCCCTTTGAACCAGTAGAATCCCCTCAGATAAATTGTCAGTCCTGCCTTCTATCCTTTGGAAAAACTTAAGAATGAAAGTATGGATCCGATGATTGTGTTGTGGGTGTGTCTCGGAATTGGTGTTTTTGGTCTGTTTTTCTGGTTGGCGTATAAGTCCTGGAAGGCTAGTAGTGGAATGGTTCAGAACCCTTTGTGGCCCATTGTCTAAGTGACCATTGTCTAAGTGACTGAGGAGTCTTCTCTAAGTGAGGAGAACCGAAAAAAATGGGGAACCAAAATGCCAAGGAAGGCATTATAGCCAAAGACTTAGTGGTAAGCAGAGAAGGGAAACAGTCACTGATTGGAATTGACAAAATATTGTGTAAAGCGGGAATGAATGAGAATGGAGAGATGAATGAAGAAAAATGGAAATCCTTCTTTAACTGCTATCATGGATGGCTGAAAGATAAGGGTCTGTTGAAGACAGTGGATGTATGGATGAATGCATGTGCTCATTTTAAAGGAAAAATTGAAGAATTAGGAGACGGACGTTACAGACTGACAAAAACCGGAATGACAGATTTTTCTCTCTGTCCGCTCCCGACGTCACCCAGCTCACCCACACCCCAGTACCAGAATTCTCAGGAACCCAATTGTTGGGTTTGCCCCAGGTGTGGACAGCAGAACCCCTTGACAGTAGACATCTGTGTGGCATGTGGAGGACCGAGACCCCACCCAGCTAGTCTATTCCCAATGAGGACGGCAGTTGCGCCAGGAGCACCGGGAGCAGTAGCAGCGGGGGGGACGCAGTTGTTCCAGGTCAGGAAGCTCGCACAATGTTAATGTATATGTGACGCCCTGCTGTGCATGGAGTCACAGACCAAAGGGGGGTGCATTTCAGGTTTTCTCCACAAGAGGCCCTCAGAGCATTCACACACCTCCACCCTACCTCAGAACCACCAGAGGGAGCCCTTTAGTGAATATATAAAGGAGGGTGGAGGCAGGAAGAAAGGGAGTTCAGTCAGTTGTCTAAGGAGTGAGTCCAGTCAGGAGTCTCTGCTGAGACACAGAAGGTTAGTGACTCAGCAGGTTTCTGCTGAGAGGAGTTGTTTGGAGTCTGCTGCAAGCAGCTCAGAGAGAGACAGCTAGGAGCGTTGCCGACGCTCTAAAGAGCGGCAGAAGAGGCAGCCAGCTTACTGCCAGTGTGTATAGCCTAGTGAGGGCCCAGAGTAGGCCGAAGGCTGGTGGAACAGTAGCATCGGGGACCGAGGAGCTTCATAAGCTCACCCCAGAAATATACCGGACACCGGCTCCAGGTCTGCAGAGCAGTATACCCTCTGTGGAAAACAACCGGATCTTTCCTGGAAGACTTCAGGTCTCAGGATAGCCCAGGAGCTGACACGTAACAGGACCAGGAGGCACGGAGGCTCCGCCATACCAGGAGCGTGTTCTTCAGCAAAAGGCCCTAACACCAGGTCAGCCGGCGCAACACAAGGACTAAGTTAGGCCTAGTTTCAGACAGGCCATAAACTACACAAGCGGCAAGGATACAGGAGGCCCTATACCTGCTCACTGGGGAGAGACCTGCAGTGCACCCCTCACCCTACAGTGCTCCGGGCAGTACCGCAACTCCACCAGTAAAAAGGTACTGAAGCCAAACGTGAGTGTGTCTCCCATTTTTCCTTGGACCCGGCTGGGTCACCGCCATATAGTGCACCTTACCGAACACCGCTGCCCTGAGGCCTAGCTCCACCTGTGGGGAGCTACCCCATCATAGCTGCCAGTAACACCGGCCTCAGTGGACTGCCGCAGCGCTGGTGGTCCTCACCAGACACCACAGGTGGCGTCACGAACTTTCATTTTCCATTTAACCCTTTTTTTTAAGAGAGACCCCAGGGTATGGGCCCGGGAGCCGACCACCGCGACATCCCCCAAGGCCAGGCATTAAGGCCCGGGCGCCGAGTAGTCCCCATCCCCTGGGTGCTACATCTCTCTAACTCGCGTCACGAACAGGATTGCGTGCCCGCGGCAACAGAAGGAGTTGTGCCCGTTGCCACCGGGTACTGTGCGCCTTAAGAAACTGTAAAACACTCACAGTGGTGAAGCTTTTCCCGCCATTTTCTGGAGTTTCCCGCCATTGGCCGCCATCTTTCCGGTCACCATGCGAGAAGAAGGGTGTAACCGCGGGAAAACTAGAGGGCGTAACCGCTGAAAGCGCGCGAAGTCAAGGACACGCCCCACGCACTGACGCAGCGTCAGGTCCTGGCAGGAAGCCCAAGCGAACGCTCTGACGTGGAACGTAAGCGACGCAAGGTCCTATCAGAAGACCTCCGCCTGCGGAGCTGCGGCCTACAGAAGGAAGGAAGGCCACGGTTCACTAGGGGGGCGCCAAGATGTTGCAGCAACAGCCTGACGTCGCTGACCAGGCTGGCAGCCCCGATGATGCGCCCGCAGCCGCCGCCGCGCAAGACGGAGCAGCCGCCCCATTACCAGGGCCTGTAGCCCCTATTGTACCATTGACTTTACCGTACATGCCTGGAGCAAAGTGGCTCCCCCAGTACAACTTCAAGCCGGACACCCTGTCCGGATTCAAGCGCAAAATATGCAGCATCCTGGACATGTATTCTATGACCGGCAAACAAAGAGCTGCAGTAGTTGTGGGACAATTGATTGGTGCTGCGGAGAGAGAAGTAGAGACTTGGTCGGCCGCAGACCAGGAATCAGTGTCCACAATTTTCAAAAAGTTACAGACTGCCTTTGAGGACCGCACTGAGGCAGACCTCCGGATGAGGTTCTACCAATGCTCTCAGAAGCCGGAGGACAGCGTTCGGGACTATGCCTGCCGTTTACAGGTGGCCCTGCGAGCTCTAAAACAGGTTAGTCCAATTAGCATAACCAATGAGAGTAAAATGCTAAAAGAACAATTTGTCCGGGGGCTGAGGTCCCAAGCGGAGAGCAGGACTGTGCGTTGGTGGTCCTTGGACCATCCAGATGCTACCTTCGACACCCTTAAGGACATGGCTATCAAGGGACTGCAACCCCTGGAGACAGCAGATACGTCTATCCAGCGTTATCAGGGTGGGGCCACTCCAACGCCAGCAGCACCCACCTTTTCCCCACTGGCTGCTGAAGTCAAAGTGCAGGCAGCGCCCCCTACTGAGCTGGACTGTCTGCGCTCAGAAGTGCGCCAGCTGACCAAAAACCTGGCCACTGTGATGAGTGCCCTGCAACTACGGACTGAGCCAGAGACGGAAGGAAAGATCCTGCTAGCTAACTGCCCTGAGGATGTCCCCTGGATGAACCGGAGGAGAAGGAGGACGTCGCCACCCCGGAGGAGGACATCGCCACCCCGGAGGAGGACAACTCCACCCCCAGGAAGGACCAACAACCAGCGCCATCCTCACCAAGAGTTCGTCTGCCACCGCTGCCAGAAGGCAGGTCACACAGTGCACCAGTGTCCTTTAAACGAGCAAACCCTGGGTCCGAGGGCCAGCACCCAGGAATAGACTCAGCAGGCCCCTCAGGCTGGCACCGCAGGTTCGTGGGAGGAAGACCTTTCCTATCCATCATACTTGACGGCATTGCGATACCTGCCCTGCTGGACACCGGATCCCAGGTAACAATCATACCTGATATCCTCTATAGCAAATACTGGTCCATGGACAGTCTCCAACCCCCAAACACAGACTTTTCAGTATATGCGTTTAACGGCCTCCCTCTTGACCTACTCGGGGTTAAGAATGTAGCAGTAAAAGTGGGGAGAGTGGAGTTAAAGGACCAGGGACTCATTGTAGTGAAGACTGTCAATGAGGAAAATGGACTGAATATGGTACTAGGCACTAACATTGTTGGTAACTGTTTGGAGGAGGTTGTGTTTTTACTCCAACAGCTCGCTGACGTTGCCAGACCAGGGCAGAGGAGAGCGATCCAGAAGGAGATCCGAGCCCTGACGTACCAGCAGCAAGCGAAGCTGACCGGCGGTGAGATTGGTAACGTGCGGGTAACTGACCCGATACCCATTGTAATTCCCCCAATGAGTGAAATGCTTATCTGGTGTAGAGCAGCAATAGGTCTTAAAGGACAGAGCTACCAGGCGGTAGTAGAACCCCTTAGCTCAGAGCACAGACCTACACTCTTAACCGCCAGGGGGGTAGTAGATGTACGCAATGGGAGGGTGCCCGTCCGTCTTCTTAACTATGGGGAAGACGAGGTTAAATTACCACGTTATGCCACTATTGCCAAACTCTGCACTGTAAATAATAACTCTATTCACACGGCGGAGTCCTTAACCTCCCCAGACCAAGTGGAGGATAATGACCCTACAACACAGGAGGGGGATTGGTGTCAACAGCTCCACGTTGGGACAGACACCACTCCTGCCCACCAGAAACAGGGAGTACACTGGGTGGTTCAGGAATACGAGCAGGTATTCAGCAAACACCCGCTTGACTTTGGGAGGATTAAGGGGGTACAACATCACATCCCCACAGGCAACCATCCCCCCATCAAGGAACGGTACAGGCCTATACCTCCAGCACACTACCAGAAAGCCAAGGAGATGTTGCATGACATGAAGAAGGCAGGGGTAGTAAGGGATAGTTGTAGTCCCTGGGCAGCTCCCCTAGTTCTAGTCAGGAAGAAGGATGGACGCATGAGAATGTGCGTAGATTACCGTCAAGTAAATCGCATTACACATAAAGATGCATACCCTTTACCACGTATTGAGGAATCCCTGGCTGCCTTGAAGTCTGCAAATTACTTTTCCACCCTTGACCTCACTAGTGGGTACTGGCAAGTAGCTGTGGCTGAGGAGGATCGGGAGAAGACAGCCTTCACCACCCCGATGGGACTCTGCGAGTTCAACAGTATGCCGTTTGGACTCTGCAATGCCCCCGGAACGTTGCAGAGATTGATGGAGTGCTGCCTGGGACACCACAACTTCGAGACTGTGTTATTATACCTGGATGACGTGATTGTGTACTCCAAGACGTATGAGGACCACTTGAAGCACCTGGCGGAGGTATTTGAGTCACTGTCCCAGTATGGGATGAAGTTGAAGCCCTCCAAGTGCCACCTGCTCAAGAGGAAGGTACAGTACCTGGGACACATTGTCAGTCCAGAAGGGGTAGCACCAGACCCGGAGAAGGTCACTGCCATCCAGAAATGGCCGGAGCCGAAGAACCTGAAGGAGGTGCGTCAGTTCCTGGGACTGATAGGATACTACCGGAGGTTTGTAAAAGATTACACCAAGAGAGCAGCACCTCTGCAAGACCTCCTGGTAGGACAGTCCCCCAAGGGCAGAAATCCCCCGTTCCACTGGGGTAAAGAACAGGCTGAATCATTTCAAGAAATGAAGGAGATCCTGACAGGTGATGAGATCCTAGCCTACCCTGACTACAGCCAACCGTTCCTGCTGTATACTGATGCCAGCAATGAAGGATTGGGAGCTGTCCTAAGTCAGAAGCAGAATGGCCAGGAGAAAGTCATCGCGTATGCAAGCAGGAAGCTCCGCCCGACCGAGAGGAACCCAGAGAACTATAGCAGCTTCAAGTTGGAGTTTCTGGCCTTGGTCTGGGCCATTACAGAAAGGTTCAAGCACTACCTAGCCTCCAGCAAGTTCACTGCCTACACTGACAATAACCCCTTAACTCATCTTGAAACAGCCAAGCTAGGAGCCATGGAACAACGATGGATGGCTCGGCTGTCAAACTACCAATTCACCATAAAGTACCGGGCGGGCCGCAAGAACGCCAACGCCGATGCCCTGTCCAGAATGCCTCACCAGTCAGACACAGAAGAAGAAGTGGATGACCTGGAAGAGGTTGAACTACCTGCCTTCCACCGGAATGGGATGACCCACGAGCTACGAGCCTCCAGGAGGCAACGCGGTAAGACGTTAAACCCCTTGCCTCACCACAGCTGGAAAGAGACCCAGGACAGCGACCCGGTTGTCAGCCGTATCAAGGAACTGATAACCCAAGAAGGTTCCTCCCTGGAGAATGATGCGTCTCTCCAAGCAAAGCAGTTGTGGAATGAGAGAAGCCGGCTGTTTATCTACCGTGAGAAGTTGTGCCGGAGGTATGTCAATCCCAAAACCCACGAGATGGTGTGGCAGATAGTGGTCCCCAAGACGGACATCCAGATGGTGTTGGAGGCCTACCACGATCAAGCGGGGCACTTTGGCTGGAAAAAGCTAGAGACCCTGTTGAAGTGCCGATTCTACTGGGTGGGGATGCGCAGCTCCATTGAGAGGTGGTGCAGAGACTGTGGACCCTGTGGCCTCAGAAGAAGAGACTAGAGCAGCCAGAAGGCACCTCTGCAACCCGTCAAGACGACTCGCCCTTTGGAGATCTTGGCCCTGGACCATGTCAAGTTGTCACCTAGTCGGTCAGGATACTCCTATGCCCTGACCATGGTGGATCACTACTCCAGGTTCCTGGTGGTCGACCCTGTCAAAGACATGATAGCAGAGACAGCAGCCAAGATGTTTCAAGCATACTTCTGCAGACGTAATGGATACCCTGAGGAGGTACTGACTGACCGAGGCCCGGTCTTTGTGGCTGAATTGTTCAAAGAGTTCTGCCATCTGTACGGGTGTAAAAAGATCAGGACTACACCGTACCACCCCCAAACTAACGGTCTCTGTGAAAAGATGAACAACATCATCATCGATCTACTGAAGACCATACCACTAGAAGAGAGAAACCAGTGGCCAGACCTACTACCTGACTTAGTGGATCTGTATAATCACATACCAGTAAGCTCCACCAATTGCACTCCGGCATATCTAATGCGGGCAAGACCTGGGAAGTTGCCCATGGACCTGGAGCTTGGTGTGGTAGAACCTGAAGCTGATGCAACCACTGAGGACTGGGACACAGCCAGACAGGAGCAGTACAGAAGAGTACAAGCCTGTGTCGAAGACAGTCTCACTCGGGTGAGGGATAAACAAGAGGCGCAATACAACAGAAGTGCACCAGCTGAACCCTTCACACCAGGAGAAGTGGTATTGAAAAGGAAGCGGAGAAACCACAAGCTTGATGACCAGTGGGAGAGAGAACCCTACACTGTGTTGAATTCAAGGTTTGACAACAGGAAGACGTGTTTGATCAGCAAAGATGGAGGGAGAACCACTGCAACAGTATCTCGGGACCATCTAAAGTTGTGTCCGGATCTGCTAAAACCCCAAGAAGAAGTGCCCCTCATCATCCAGGAGGAACCTAAAGAAGCAGTAATCCATACTGACTTAGGTGACTTCCCGGCAGATTGGCCTCAAATAGGAGGAGCGGTGATCGTCCCAGTACTCCACTTCTTCCAGCAACCAGAAAACTCTCTACAGCAAGTTGGACCTGTAAGTGCTGCTGAAGAGCCAGCTCAAGAAGGATCTCCGGCTGGAGCAGAGCAAGAAGGCCCAGCCAATGGTACACTTGCCAGTCCCATAGAGAGGTTAAGGCAATTTTACAACTTACCCACACGAAGGGCAGACAGGGTAACTGATGATACAGACATTGATAAACCACAGACCACTGCATTACGCAGATCAGTACGCAGCACGAGAGGTAAACCCCCTGCTAGGTACATTGAATAAAATAGTACAATTTCTGAGAATGTAGATAGTTACCCCTGAGGTATTATGTATTATACTACGTATTGTATTAATGTGTGTAACTTATATTTCTTCCCTTTGAATGGACAATTCAAGTGATATGGACACTTTAACCCTAACCTGTTTATTCCTTATATATGAACTCTGAGGCTGAGGACTTTGTGCAGCCCAAAGATTTTCTTTGTAAATATTTGCGCTCCCTGGAGTGCCCCTTTGAGCAACCTCTCCGGAAGAGATTTGGACTTTCTCCTTGCTCACTGCTTACTGCTTTTGCAATGTATATATATATTTTTATTCATGTTTTGTTATGCAACGTTCAAGTGTTCTAACCTCCCATAAAGGGAAGCTTGTTATTTCTCTTGTTTACAAAATGTGCTTCAGCCCGGGAGTGCTGACTTTAACTAGGGGGGAATGTGACCCCCTGCTGTGCATGGAGTCACAGACCAAAGGGGGGTGCATTTCAGGTTTTCTCCACAAGAGGCCCTCATAGCATTCACACACCTCCACCCTACCTCAGAACCACCAGAGGGAGCCCTTTAGTGAATATATAAAGGAGGGTGGAGGCAGGAAGAAAGGGAGTTCAGTCAGTTGTCTAAGGAGTGAGTCCAGTCAGGAGTCTCTGCTGAGACACAGAAGGTTAGTGACTCAGCAGGTTTCTGCTGAGAGGAGTTGTTTGGAGTCTGCTGCAAGCAGCTCAGAGAGAGACAGCTAGGAGCGTTGCCGACGCTCTAAAGAGCGGCAGAAGAGGCAGCCAGCTTACTGCCAGTGTGTATAGCCTAGTGAGGGCCCAGAGTAGGCCGAAGGCTAGTGGAACAGTAGCATCGGGGACCGAGGAGCTTCATAAGCTCACCCCAGAAATATACCGGACACCGGCTCCAGGTCTGCAGAGCAGTATACCCTCTGTGGAAAACAACCAGATCTTTCCTGGAAGACTTCAGGTCTCAGGATAGCCCAGGAGCTGACACTTAACAGGACCAGGAGGCACAGAGGTTCCGCCATACCAGGAGCGTGCTCTTCAGCAAAAGGCCCTAACACCAGGTCAGCCGGCGCACCACAAGGACTAAGTTAGGCCTAGTTTCAGACAGGCCATAAACTACACAAGCGGCAAGGATACAGGAGGCCCTATACCTGCACACTGGGGAGAGACCTGCAGTGCACCCCTCACGCTACAGTGCTCCGGGCGGTACCGCAACTCCACCAGTAAAAAGGTACTGAAGCCAAACGTGAGTGTGTCTCCCATTTTTCCTTGGACCCGGCTGGGTCACCGCCATATAGTGCACCTTACCGAACACCGCTGCCCTGAGGCCTAGCTCCACCTGTGGGGAGCTACCCCATCATAGCTGCCGTAACACCGGCCTCAGTGGACTGCCGCAGCGCTGGTGGTCCTCACCAGACACCACAGGTGGCGTCACGAACTTTCATTTTCCATTTAACCCTTTTTTTTAAGAGAGACCCCAGGGTACGGGCCCGGGAGCCGACCACCGCGACATCCCCCAAGGCCAGGCATTAAGGCCCAGGCGCCGAGTAGTCCCCATCCCCTGGGTGCTACATATAGACCATGGAGTCCTTCAGAGCAGTTGGCGTTGATCTCCCAGCTGCCAGACCCATCCAAGTCCCCTATGGGTTTCGCTAGAATGATCACCACCATACAGGATACGTACCATGCCACTAGAATAGATCTGCAAGGGGTAATTAAGGGGAAATTGGAAGATGAAGCTCGGTATGACAGACTGACAGACGAAACTTATAAACAATATGACAGTAGAACGGGCCCTGATGTAGCGGAGGCTAATGATGCAGCAGCCGGGGTTATGTACGTAAAAGCATTGGTAAAAGCATGTAAAGACAGGCAAGCAGAAAAGCAAGTTACACTAGAAGATAGAGTGCAGGGGAAGGAGGAAGATCCTAAGGATTATTTCTATGCATTAAAGAAAACCTGGTCAGAAATGGGGTTCAACCACGGAAATAAGACTAGTGAGAGGGTATTAGCAAGTGCTTTCATGAATGGACTAAAGAAGGAGATTGCAGAGAAGGTAAAAGCAAGTAGACCGGACTGGAGATCAGTAAAGGCAGAAGATTTAGCTAGAATAGCTCAGGGGGCACAGCATGACATAGCGCAGGCAAAAAGAGCTGCCAAAATACACATAGTAGAGACGACCCCCAGAAACAACAGAGGCAGAGGACGGACTGAAGGAGGAGGACAGAAACTGTGTTACGGATGTAAAAAGCCAGGACATTTTAGAAAGGACTGTAGGACCAACCCGTATCCAAATGCTCAGAGTACGGGTCCTCCAGCCGACCAGACAACGCCCCCATAGGATGAGGGTAGCTTGCACATGAATCCCCTCATCTCCTTACCCCCAACTCCCAGTTGTATAGTGCAGGTGAACCTACCAGGGGGACATGAAATCGATTTCCAAGTAGATACGGGGGCCGACAATTCAGTAATTACGCAAGGTGATTGGCCATATACTGACACTGATTTTTCACATCATGTCATTGCCACCCCCTTCAATTCCCCGTCTGTCCTGCTCCCTGTCACTAAGAGAATTCCCCTGCAAATTCAAGGAGCTACTGTACATAGCCAGCTCATGGTATCGCCCCGAGGCCAATGTAATCTATTGGGAAATGATGTATTGTCTCAATTACAAGCACATATCGAATATCATCCCGATGGCACCGTCACCATGACCCCAGGTTTAAAACCAAGTACCCTTTGCAAAATTATGTCACTAGATATTGCCAGCATAGAAGAGAAAAATGAGTTTCCCCCGATATTGGAGCATGCTGTACCACATGATTTTTGGGCCTCAGACAAAACTGATGTTGGTTGGTTAAGAGTTCAACCAGTAATGGTAAAATTAAAACCAGGAGCAATTTTGCCTCAACAGAAGCAGTATCCCCTTAGCTCGGCTCAGGAGAATGCCATAGCCCAGCAAGTCCAAAAATTACTACACAGGGGAGTCCTAGTCAAAACCCAGTCCCCTTGCAACACTCCCCTGTTCCCAGTAAAGAAAAAGAGTGTGCCAGGACAACCAGCCGCATATAGAATGGTCCATGACCTCCGGTTGGTTAACAAAGCCACAGAACTTCTAACACCAGTTGTGCCCAACCCGCATACTCTTCTGTCACAGATACCTTCTAACTCTCTTTGTTTTTCAGTGGTCGATTTGGCAAATGCATTTTTCAGTGTACCATTACATCCTGACTGCCAGTACTTTTCACATTCCAGGGTAGTCAATATACATGGACAGTGTTGCCACAGGGTGCCCAGAATTCACCCACAATGTACACTGCAAGTCTGCAGGAAATACTGGAGGGATGGTCTGAACCACATATCGTTGTTTTGCAATTTGTCGATGACCTGCTCATTTGTGCCCCCTCCAGGAAACAATGTCATAGTGCAACTATATCGCTTATGTTGTTTCTCTATCACGCTGGCTGCAAGGCATCGAAAGATAAGCTTCAGTTTTGTAAATCTTCAGTCACCTTTTTGGGACATTGCATTACACCAGGAGCCCGCCATTTGACAAATGCACGTAAACTAGCAGTACAGGCATTCACCGTCCCCATTAATGTTGCAGCCATCAGAACTTTTCTTGGACTTGTTTCCTATTGCAGACAGTGGATTCATGCCGTCTCTATTTTGCTGCAGCCCCTCTATGACTGTTTTACTCCAACACCTTTTGTACTAACACCAGAGGCAATAGACTGTTTTTATTCTCTCAAAAACCGTATTTTGGCCGCTCCAGCTTTGGGTACCCCTAATTATGAGCTCCCATTTACTCTGTATCTTCATGAACAAGCCGGACATGCAGCAGGAGTTTTAACTCAAACACACGGTGATAATCAGAGACCTGTTGCCTATTTTAGTGGCAGATTAGACGCGGAAGCAAGAGGTGCACCATCCTGCGTACGAGCTCTGCATGCTGTTGGACTATTACTCCATAAATCTGCAGACATTGTTCTAGATCACCCGCTCACCGTTCTAACACCTCATGATGTCTACACTATATTGAACCAAGTGCAACCCGCTCACCTCTCAGCAGCACGTCATCTTACGTTACAATGTGCACTGTTAATGCCTCCCAATGTTTCTTTACAGAGGTGTACTACCCTGAATCCAGCAACTTTGTTACCTCTCTCGGATCTAAAGGAGGGGTCAGGTACTGTGCTTTATAAGGAAGATCCAAGAGAGGAAGTTCCTCATGACTGTGTACAAATGATGGCACAAGAAACGGCAGGTTTACCTACTGTGTTTGAACATGAATTAGAAAATGCAGATTTTGAATATTTTGTAGATGGATCCCGTCATCAGGACGATTCAGGTACTTTCCATACTGGATATGCAGTTGTCTCCCTCAATGCAGTAATCAAGGCAGAACCAACGCTCCCACACCAGTCGGCTCAAGAAGCTGAACTTAGGGCCCTAACCGAGGCCTGTAAACTAGCGGAAGGTAGTATTGTTAACATTTACACAGATTCTAGGTACGCATTCGGTATATCGCATGATTTTGGTCCCATATGGAAGTCAAGAGGTTTCTTGACGGCAGCAGGACACCCCATTAAGAATGCTGATGCGGTCCAGCAGTTAATTGATGCACTACAACTACCCAAAAAGGTAGCTGTCATAAAGGTAAGAGCACATACCAGACGCACCGACCAGGTAAGCAGAGGTAACGCGATGGCAGATGCAGCGGCAAAAACAGCAGCCTGTAAGCCGCAACAAGGGCCAACAGTACGTCAGTTAAGTGCCCCTAAAAACCCCTTTGTGTCGGAGGACATCTTATCCCAAATGCAGGCTCAGGCTCAAAAGGAGGAGGTTGATAAGTGGTTAAAGGAAGGTGCATGCCTGAATGAAGCAAATGGGGTATGGGGGAAAGGGACACGACGATGCCTTCCAAGGGCACTGTACCCAGCAGCTGCCCAGATGCTACATGGGCCGACACACCAATCTAAAACTGCTGTGATGAGTGTGATGCAGAAACATTGGGTGGCACCAGGATTCTCCACCTGTATAGAAAACCTGGTACAAGGGTGCATGATATGTGCTACACATAATCAGGGTAGAGTAGTTAAAACACCACCCAAACACACTCCCCGGCCCCTCTATCCATTCCAGAGACTGCAAATTGATTATATTCAGCTGCCAAAGTCAGGATCATGGGAATATGTGTTGGTCTGTATTGATTTGTTCTCAGGATGGCCAGAGGCTTTCCCGATTGCCAAAGCCACGGCTGCGGCAACCGCAAAGAAACTGCTTGCGGAGGTGGTCTGCAGGTATGGGGTACCAGAGGTAATTGAGAGTGACAGAGGTACACACTTCACAGGTGAAATAATGAATGAAGTCATGTCAGCTCTAGGAATTCAACAAGCATTCCACACTCCATATCACCCGCAAAGCAGTGGTAAAGTGGAAACACTGAATGGGACATTGAAATTAAAAATTCAGAAAGCCATGGCTGAGACAGGAAAACCATGGCCGGACTGTTTACCGCTTGCTCTGTTTTCAGTAAGATATACGCCTAATAGAAAGACTGGACTCTCTCCATATGAGATATTGTTTGGCAACGTACCCAGCTTAGGGTGTTTCTATCCGCAAGCATTAGAAATGAATAACCATGTGCTAAGTTCCTACGTGAGGGCTTTACACAAAAAGATTAAGCAAGTACATGATAATGTCTTCAGTTCTCTTCCAGATCCAGATCAAGACTCTAGCAGCCATACGCTGCAACCTGGAGACTGGGTGGTTATAAAAAGACACGTGAGGAAAAGCCTAGATCCACGGTTTGACGGACCCTTTCAAGTTCTGCTGACCACAAGCACAGCCGTTAAGCTAGAGGGAAAAGAGACCTGGATCCACGCGTCCCATTGCAAAAAGATACTAGGAGAACCAGCGGACAAACAATGAAGACATTGTTTATACTTACCTGCATACTTACAACCACAGGTGCATGGACTAGGTTGAGCACCACACATGGAGACGACAATAGATTCATTAAACACCATCTTGCTCTAATCGATGGACTAAAGGAGCAAAACCAGACCATTGCTAATTGTTGGATATGTACACATGCCCCTGTGACATCCACTAGCATACCCTTTCTCGCTGTTCCAGTCTCATGGGAAGAGATAAACTTTTGGGTGAACTGTTCAGATAATAATGCCCGCATGCTGCCATTATATAGACAATTCTAGTGTATTGACGCTGAAACATAAGTTAGAGGACGTTGTAAAACTAAGGAAGCTTTATGATGAGGCCAACCTCAAGAATCAGGATTCCTGGTGGGCAAACACCTTTTCCTTTCTAAATCCTGCTAATTGGTTTAAAGGTATCGGTGGGTGGTTGGCTGGTATAGTGCAAGCTATTTTACAGGTTTTGCTAATGTGTCTTGCGGTTTATTTGGTTTTTAAGCTTTTTCTAATGTGTATTCAGCGGTGTACTAAAAGAAAATATAGAGAAACATATTGATAAATGAAGGAACAAAAGGATGGAATGTTATAGCAGAAGATGAGGCCCCTCAAATTCAAAGACCCCATCTATGCTATATAAGTCTGAAAGTTACTTTAGGTCAAAATAACACCAGCAGTGAATGTTCCTTCTTGAATCAATAATGCGTCCTTGCTAGTCATCAGAATGTATCTGATTAAATGTGTCTAATCAAATGTGTCCGATTGAATGTTTCAACACAAGCACGAGAATAGAAATCAGTCTTTGTGTGCTAAAATTGTATAATCAAACCATATATGGTAAATCCGTTTCCTGCCTTCAGGGTGGATATAAAACCCATGCTTTGTAATAAAGTTTAGAGTTTGTTTGACACACATCCTGTCCTGTATCTCATCTCTCCGAGCTCGTAATCCAAAGGATAGAAGACTCAGAATGCAGTGACCACAGTACGTTCCCTAAATGGGATATAGTAAGCAGTGGGGTACCGCAGGGAATGGGCTAGGACCAATTCTATTTAACCTCTTTATTAATGACCTAGTTGATGGGATTGAGAGTAAAGTGTCAGTCTTTACTGATGACATCAAACTATGTAGGATATTAAAATCTGACTTCGACCTTACAATATTACAAAATGATCTGAATAAGATGACTGAATGGGCAAACACTTGGCACATGAGATTTAATGTAGATAAATGTAGAGTAATGCACCTAGGACAGAGTAATCCTATTGCTGCATATACATTAAATGGAAGTATACTCAGGACTACAGAACATAAGGACTTGGGTATTCGGTAGTGTTGAGCATTCCGATACTGTAATATCGGGTATCGGCCGATATTCGCGGTATCGGAGTTCCGATACTGAGTTCCGATATTTTTACAATATCGGATACCGGAATCGGAAGTTCCTATAATGCTTGCGCTCTGCAGTGTCTCTGAAGGATGACAAGCTGGATGGCAGCGCTCAGCTGCGATCCAGCCTGTCATCAGAATGCCATCCCAGCGTGGGAGAATTTTCCTGATTGTTTAAAAGCCGGCGGCTTTTTACCGCCCGCTGGCTTTTTACCGCCCGCCGGCTTTTAAACAATCACTCAGCCCCATACTCGCTTCCCCGCAGCCTCCCACCCTGATCCTCCGCTCCCCTCGCCACCTCCCATCCCGATCGTAAGTTAGGACAGGGCGGGGAGCACAGCACCAAGGAGCGGGGAGCGAAGGACCCGGGCGGGGAAGTCGGCAATGAAAAGACTTCACAGCCGGCTTTCCCGTTCTGTGCTGTGCTTTCCCGCCGGTTATTTTAAATGAACAGCTGAGGTATCAGGTGATGCTGATCAGTTGTTCATTTGAAGTCGCCGCGGTGCCCTCAGAGGGTTCATGTGAGTTCATGCTTGACTGCATTGCATGAACTCACATGAACTTTCCCACGGCCGCACAGGTCAGCCACACCTCGCAGACCATCAGCCCGCCATGATTGGTGTGTGCGGGTGTCTGTGCGATGTCTGCGGGTGTGTGCGTGTAGGCCGATGTGACACTACTACTCCCATCGGCCTATGTCTGTCCCCGTCCACTCGTGCCAGCAGGATCAGCTCGATGGGACAGTAGTTCCCATCAGCCTGATCCTGCTATTTAAATTGCCCTACTGTGTCCCCAATAAATTTTAAATACATTTCATTGGTGGCCAGTGGATACCTAAAATAAATTAGTTCATACATTACCTGTCCCCGCCGATCGCCACCTAAAATAAAGTAAAAAATAAAAAACTACACCTATACTCACCTAGACACCTAATTCCCCGAAGCCATCGATCTCCTGTAATAAAATATAAAATAATAAACCACAACCTTATCCTTACCCCTCCGTAGTAGTCCACGAGTGTCCCACGAAGATCTCCGGTTTAGAGCAGCCACATAGAATGTGACCGCTCTGAACCGCTGCCGCCGCTAGAATGCCGGGGCCGTAAAGCAGCCCCGTCATTGCATAAGCGGGTTCGCCGGAGTTCAGGCAGCGCTGCTCCGGTCAGCTCCTTTACGGCCCTGCTGTACCTTGAGAAATTCCCATGGTACAGCAGTGCCGTAAAGGAGGTCTCCGGAGCTGCGCTGACTGAATGCACTCCGGTAAATTATTTCAGGAAATTCATGAAATAATTAAAAAAAAATTGATGTGGGGCTTCGCCCTATATTTGTGTCCAGCCAGGTACAGCAGGCAGGAACGGGCTGCCCCCAACCACCAGCTGCCTATTTGTACCTGGCCGGACACAACAATGTAGGGAAGCCCTTTTTTTCTTAATTATTTCATGAATTTCATGAAATAATTAAAAAAAAAAATACGTGGGGCTTCGCCCTATTTTTGTGTCCAGCCAGGTACAACTAGGCAGCTGGGGACTGGAATCTGCAGCGCAGGGAGGCCCAAGCTTTCTGGGCCCCACCCGCTGCAAATTGCAGTCCGCAGCCACCCTGGAAAATGGCGCGTTCATAGAAGCGCCATCTTCTGGCGCTGTACCCAACTCATCGAGGGCCCTGGTGCGGTGGCTCACTGGGTAATAAAGGGGTTAGGGCCAGCTTGGTATTATCAGCTGGCCCTAAGCCCGAAATTCAAGGGGTCACGCCAATATTAGACATGACCGCCATGAATTTCTAGTAAAGTATTGAAAAAAAACACAACACCCAGAATAAAGTTCTTTAATTGAAATAAACACACAATTCTTTATTGTTCTGAAGCCAGACACTGAGGAGTGCAAGCATGCCTGCGCTTCTCCTCAGTGTCTGCGGGATGACAGGCTGGATGGCAGCGTTCTGCTGCGGTCCAGCCTGTCATCTCGATGTAGCAGAGCTGGAGCTGTCCTGGGAACCATGGAAAGGTAAGGATGAGGTTGCTTTATTATTTTTCTTTTATTGCAGGAGATCATTGGCTTCAGCTGGAATGGGTGTAATGGTAAGTATGGTTTAATTTAGAACAATAAAGAATTGTGTCTTTATTTCAATTAAAGGACTTTATTCTGGGTGTTTGTGTTTTTTTTTTTAACTTTGACTATGGGGTTAGTAATGGGGGTGTCTTATAGACGCCTCTCCATTACTAACCTGGGCTTGATGTCAGCTGGCATTATAAGCTGACATCAACCCCAACCCTATTACCCCACTGCCACCGCTACAGGGCAGTGGGAAGAGCGAGGCTAAGTGCCAGAATTGGCACATCCTATGGATGCGCCATTTCTGGGGCGGCTGACGGCTGGTGTTTCTAGCCTGGGAGGGGGCAAATATTCATGGCACCCTTCCTGGGCTATTAATATCAGCCCTCGGCTGTCTGCCTAGCCTTTGCTAGCTATTAAAATAGGGGGGACCCCACGTCATTTTTTTGGGGGGGTCCCCCATTTTAATAGCTAGTAAAGGCTAGGTATTCAGCTGGGGGCTGATATCAGTAGCCTGGGACGCTCCGTGGGTATTACCCTCTTCCCAGGCTTCAAACATCTGCCCCAGCTGTCTTCTTAACCTCCGCTAGAGACTAAAATTATGGGGAACCCCACGCCAATTTTTTTTTTAATAAATCCTTTATTTTAACACTAAATGACAAGTAAAGTAACCAACACTATCACTGTACTTATTATATATGTGACTGACATGTTTCTATCTATCTAATTTATGTGTGATGCTCTATTATTTCTGTTGTAAATTGTCGGGTACAGATGCTGAATTGCCGGCCGGCTTTTTTAAAGAGACGGTGCATGAAAACACTAATATTTTTTTAAATAAATCCTTTACACTAAATGACAAGTACAGTAAGCAACACTATCACTGTACTTCATATATATGTGACTGACATGTTTCTATCTATCTAATCTATGTGTGAAGCTCTATTCTTTCTGTTCTAAATTGTCGGGTACCGGTGTATGCCGCTGCTGAATTGCCGGCTTTTCATGTTTCACTGTGAGCATTGTTCCCATCGATTTGGGCAACCACCTCCCCCAATACATTCTACATTATTGTTAGTTGTTTTCCTTCATGTAGAATTAACCTACAAGGAAAGAAAGGATTTATTTTCATTCCGATATTTGTGTCCCATTTACTTGCATTGGTTTCCGGTATCGGAATCGGCGATATCCGATACTTTTTGGGTATCGGCCCGATCCAATCCGATCCCATATTTCCTGATATCGGAAGGTATCGCTCAACACTAGTATTCGGGTTACAAGTAAGCTGAGCAGCAGTACTCAATGTCAAGCAGCAGCCACAAAAGCAAACAAGATTTTAGCATGTATAAAAAGAGAGATAAAATCCTGCAATCCCAACGTATTGTTACCCCTTTATAAATCACTGGTGAAGCCACATCTAGAATATGGGATCCAGTTTTGGTCTCCAGATTTTAAGAAAGATATTCAGAAGTTAGAGTCAGTTCAAAGGCGGGCAACTAGATTATTACAAGGGATGGAAGGCCTCTCATATGAGGAGAGGTTGGAAAAGTTAGGTTGTTTAACTTAGAAAAAAGACGCCTCAGAAGAGATCTCATTTACATGTATAAATATATGTGTGGTCAGTACAAAGGACTGTCACGACTTATTCCTTCCAAAGACCATACTACGGACCAGGGGGCACTCACTACATTTGGAAGAAAGACGATTCCAACAGCTAAATAGGAAAGAGTTCTTTACAGTTAGAGCAGTCAGACTGTGTACTGCCTTGCCACAAGAGGTAGTAATGACGCACACTATAACAGCTTTTAAAAAAGGGCTGGATGATGTCCTTGATAACATTGTGGGTTATAGTTAAATTAGTGACAAAATGTACAATTGGTGGAGAAAGGTTGAACTTGATGGATCAAGGTCTTTTTTCAACTTATGTACACAGTCCGTTCCTGTCCCAAGTGGCCGTCCTGCCCTGTCTAAATGTTATTGACCTTTGATGTCAGCTGCTATTGTCGGATACCGCACTGGAGTGGCACCTGGCAGCTACCTGAGGCACTAGCGTGACCACTAGAGGTTCCAGGGAACACGAAGGTAGCTGTTTAGTTACGCCCCTGCAGGGCAAGTCCAGTCTGTGGCACAGCGGGTCCACCAACCACGTGCGCCACCTTTGAGCGTAACAAATCCCATCATCTTTTGTTAATTCATAAAGTATAGATACAGAACATTTTTGTTTTACATCCAGTAATTTAAAAACAAAAACACAACAAAAGGACACCAAAAATTAAAAATAACATAGCAATAAAAAAGGCAGCCATATTTACCAACACAGGTCACAAAACTAATGAAAACTAATGTACTTACAGGATGCAGCAACAATCCATTGATAAAAGCAAAGGCAACACAGGTGTAAAATACTGATGAAACATCCACTCATAACCTACCATCCATGGAGGGGGTGGTTGCCTACTATTCTAAGGGCACAAAGATAAGGCTTATATAATATGCTACTCACACAGATATGTGTAATACACAATGTCCGGCTTACAGCCTATTAGTGACGCCCATACTATTGGATCAGGCAGATTGCCCAGCACTATATAAGTGCAAGAAAAAACAAAGTTCACATCTGCTCACCAGTGCAGGCAATGATCCACAATGGGTGCAGTGCACTGACAAATCCTAGCTCCGGTTTCAGGTAAGTAGACATGAAGAGAAAGAAACAAAAAGTCCAGCTACCGAAAAAAAAAATATTTTTAGAAAAACAAGTGAAAAAATATTATTAAAAACATAATTTATTTGAATGCTCTAACAACAAGAAAAAACATAGCATTAGGCCTTCATGTCTACTATATAAGTGCACCAGACAAGGACAGGCATCCCAGTTTACAAGAGCAATATTGAGGGGTATGGCTACATCCTGCATAGAAATAAAAAAATGTGCAGTAAAATATATATAATATGCATGAGGTTTTGCTCTATTATTTTGGCCAAAATATGCAAGGTCACAACCCACGCCAAGCGTCCTTATTGTTTTGTGATTCTCTACACTAAAATCAAAAGCAAAAACACAGAAAAAGGACACAAAGAATTAAAAAAAACAGCAATATTTACCAACACAGGTTACAAAACAAATGCACTATAGCTTGCAGCATGGACGGACCAATGATAAAGGTGGAGGAAGCACAGGTGCAAAATACTGATGAAACAACCACTCACACACTGACCAACTTATGGAGGTGGCGGTCGTCTAATGTTAGAATTGGACACGGCTAAGGCTTGTGTAGGGCGCCAGTCACACAGATGTAGTGCACAATGTCTGGCTTACAGCCTATTAGTGACGCCCATACTGCGTCCAGTCACTTACTGGAGACATCTCATCTGATTAGAGTCATTTTCTTTTGTTGCTTTTCATCTTGTCAGACCTTCCTTGCAGCACTGATCACTGCGGCGCTGAAAATAAGGACCACATAGATATATTTGCCTACTAAATAAAAAGTCTTCTAGTTGCAATATGTCCGGAAAAATACCTGACAACATGCACTTAAAGTTACAGCGGACTTTATCAGAAGATCGGACAACCCCATTAATTGGGAGGGGAGGGGAGGTGGAGTGCTGGTTTATTTTTTTATTTATTTATTTTACTCACTTATATAGCGCCATTAATTCCGCAGCGCTTTACAGACATTATCGGCACTGTCCCCATTCGGGGCTCACCATCTAGATTCCCTATCAGTATGTCTTTGGAGTGTGGGAGGAAACCAGAGAACCCTTAGAAAACCCACGCAAACACGGGGAGAACATACAAACTCCTTGCAGATGTGGTTTAGCAATTTATATTTTATTTGAATGGGGCGTACCTAATTGTATATTGGTAGGATTCATATTTGTACTCAGTGAAACAGTGTGGGGGAATTTTTATTCAGGAGGCAAATGTATATATACTATTTACAGGTGCTTCTCACAAAATTAGAATATCATCAAAAAGTTAATTTGTTTCAGCTCTTCAATACAAAAAGTGAAACTCATATTATATAGAGTCATTACAAACAGAGTGATCTATTTCAAGTGTTTATTTCTGTTACTGTTGATGATTATGGCTTACAGCCAATGAAAACACAAAAGTAATTTCTGGCGATGCAGCCTAAAATCTTAATTAACCAGATGATTAGATTTGTTAATCCAAGAGAAATACATTATTGTGTTGTATTAGAGATTGCTGGCTGTTTTAGTAATGTTCTGCTTGCTGGTCAGTTTATGTACACTAATTTAACTTGTAAAGTGTCCAGCATTCCACTAATCTCATTAGCATCTCAGGAGCCTCTAACCATTGTTCAAAAAATCGTCTAGGCCCATTGGGTAAGTGTTGAAAGAAGATCCAGCAGATCCTTCACCACAGGAAGTCTCACATGTAGACCCAGGTGATGAGGTCACCTGAGAAAGATACCTCCACTGATGCACACTGAGCTTTGGATATATGAGTTTCACTTTTTGTATTGAAGAACTGAAATAAATTAACTTTTTGATGATATTCTAATATTGTGAGAAGCACCTGTAAGTGACCTTGCTATTTTCAGGGTCACAGTGATCAGTGTGGCAAGACGAGTTGTTGCTGGAAGATGTCAACATGAAGGTCCGACCAGATGAAGAAGAAACAAAAGAAAATGACACGCAATTTATGCATGTGGAGTATCTGAAGAATCTTATGATGTTTGGTTCTGGTGAGACTACAATGACTATAGGAGTTATTTAAGAAAAGATGAAAAGGGATTTTGAAATTCCCTCATAGAACAAGAGTGCCCTTGACAAACTCCTCCAGAAGTGAAAAAGTCCTGCAAAAAAAGGAACCTGTACAGAGCTTGGAAGGTAACTATTGGTCAGTATGAACAGAGAACGCACACTGGGAGGTTGGCAGATGATGCCCAGCCCTCAGCTTTGGGCAGAGGACAGGGGGGTGGGGGGTATGTAGCAAAACCAGGTAGGACTGGGTTAAATACTAGCACTGCAGGTCTTAATTAGATCCATCTGGCTAGCTTTGACTAAGAACCAGGAAATGGGTTCACCTTGTGTTAGTCTGCTGGATGTTGAGCAGTAAAGAGTGTTGAAGCTGGTGAGTAACCTGCCAAAATGTGAGCTTTAGCTTGGAGAGAGACAAGCTAGAGCAGGTGTCCTCAAACTACGGCCCGCAGGCCACATGCGGCCCGCGGAGGATTTTTATCCGGCCTGTGGGCGGAGGAGAGCGGTGTCAGCGCCCGCTCCCTCCCGCTTGCTCAGGGCCCCGGCAGCCGGATACTTACCTCTCCCCGTGCCTCTGCAGATCTGCTGTCTTCCTGCTGTGCGCTCCCTGTGACGTCTCAGGTCAGAGGGTGCGGTGACGTCTTTCCACCGCGCCCTCCCCTGAGCCGTCACAGGCAGCGCAGAGCGGGAAGACGCCAGCGACGCTGGAGTCTGGACCTGAGCAGCGGCAGCAGGTGAGAAGTGAGGTAAGTATTTTTTTTTTTTAATGTATGGAGGCATGGGGCATAATATTAGGGGTGACATCCTGCATGGGGCATAATATGGGGGAGTGACATGCTGCATGGGGCATTATAAAGAGAGGGGGGTGATATCCTGCATGGTGCATTATAACGACAGGGGAGTGATATCCTGCATGGGGCATTATATGGGGGGGTGACATCCTGAATGGGGCATTATAACGACAGGGGAGTGATATCCTGCATGGGGCATTTATATGGGGGGGGGGGGTGACATCCTGAATGGGGCATTATATGGGGGGGGTGACATCCTGCATGGGGCATTATAAAGACAGGGGAGTGATATCTTGCATGGGGCATTATATGGTGTGAGAAAGGGACATCCTGCATGGGGCATTATATGGGGGGTGACATCCTGCATGGGGCATTATAAGGGGGGAACAGCCTGCATGGGGCATTATAAGGGGGGAACAGCCTGCATAGGGCATTATAAGTGGGAAACAGCCTGCCTATTGAGGACATTTACCAGCCCATTGAGGACCTATGCTGCCTATTGGGGACATTTACCTCCCCATTGAGGACCTATGCTGCCTATTGGGGACATTTACCTGCCTATTGGGGACATTTACCTGCCTATTGGGGACATTTACCTGCCTATTGAGGACCTATGCTGCCTATTGGGGACATTTACCTGCCTATTGGGGACCTATGCTGCCTATTGAGGACCTATGCTGCCTATTGGGGACATTTACCTGCCTATTGAGGACCTATGCTGCCTATTGGGGACCTATACCTGCCTATTGAGGACCTATGCTGCCTATTGGGGACCTATGCTGCCTATTGAGGACCTATGCTGCCTATTGGGGACATTTACCTGCCTATTGGGGACCTATGCTGCCTATTGGGGACATTTACCTGCCTATTGGGGACCTATGCTGCCTATTGGGGACATTTACCTGCCTATTGGGGACATTTACCTGCCTATTGGGGACCTATGCTGCCTATTGGGGACATTTACCTGCCTATTGGGGACCTATGCTGCCTATTGGGGACATTTACCTGCCTATTGGGGACATTTACCTGCCTATTGAAATACCGGTTGATTTAACTTTACTTGTTCTTCATTTTAAATATTGTATTTGTTCCTGTATTGTTTTTATTACTTCAAAATAAGATATGTGCAGTGTGCATAGGAATTTGTTCATAGTTTTTTTAAAAAAATTATATTCCGGCCCTCCTATGGTCTGAGGGACCGTGAACTGGCCCCCTGTTTAAAAAGTTTGAGGACCCCTGAGTTAGAGTCTCTCTCTGAATAGAGATTGCAGGGGTCAGCTAGGAGAGCTGAGCAGTCTGTGTTGGAGCTGCAGAGAAACCTGTGGAAGCTGTAGCCTATTTAGCGTGTACTGTGCATGGAGTTGAACACTTCGGTTTGGGGCTGGAAACTACTGGAGCTCAGGCTGAAGGTGATACCGAGACTGGCAGGACCATACCTCTTCTGTGTATAAACTTTTCTCGAGGCAAAAGGACTGTAATCTGTTTGAGTAAGCCCACACTGACACATATTTGCCTGCTGTTTATTTGCTGTTCTACCTTTGTGCCCAGAAGAGGCCATTTCTTCTTGAATCCCTTGGAATTTTATGAAAGCAATAAAACTGCATGTTTGGACCAAACCGCATTGCCTATGTGAACGCTATCTAATGCCTACCTGAGAGTGTGAATCCCTACAAGACACAAACTTTGCTATAGTTGGACCCTAATGGAGACATTACAATTACAGTACTATAAATACTATACATACACAGCAAAACAGATATACATAAACACACTATGTACCGTATATATATCACACACACATACAGCGGATGAAATAAGTATTGAACATGTTATCAATTTTCTAAGTAAATACATTTCTAAAGGTGCTATTGACCTGAAATTCTCACCAGATGTCGGTAACAACCAATCCAATCAGGCAAATATATCAAACTATAGATGTACATAAATTAAGTTGTGTATAAAAATGAGAAATGACACAGGGAAAAAATATTAAACACTTAATGAAATTTAATAAATACTTCACACAAAAGCCTGGTGATGACAGCTTCAAGACGCCTCCTGTAAAGAGAAACTAGTCGAATGCATTGCTCAGGTGTGATTTGGCCCATTTTTCCACACAAACACTCTTCAAATCCTGAAGGTCCCGTGACTAGTGTTGAGCCACCCCCGTAGTGTTCGAGTTCGGTTCGGTTCGTCGAACACCCGTGTGTTCGCCGAACTGTTCGTCGAACTGTTCGTCGAACACCTTCGAACACCGTTAAAACCAATGGCAGGCAAACAAAAACACATAGAAACACATAGAAAACACCTTCAAAGGTGTCCAAAAGCTGACAAACTGCTCAGAAGACACAACTAACACATGGAAAAGTGACAAGTACATATAGTCATGCGAAAATAAAAGAGGTGGAGGAGTAAAAGGAGGGGGAGACACAGATATAGGCATGTCATGGCCTTCTAAAATCCAAAAAGTGAGAAGCCGACACGGCCAGTCCGCTCCTGCCCGTGCCACCTCCGTGTCGCCGGGTTTGTGCCAGAGCCGCGGTGAACCCTGACGGCCAGCCCCCCTCTCCCAATACTGGTGCCTGTCCGCTGGTGGGTCGAGCGAGCCCCCCTGTGGTGGAGGCAGCTCTAAGCTTTTTAATTTAAATTGTCTCTCTAATTTGAATGAATACACTTTAAATCCATTTACAAGGATCTATTGGAGGGCAAGTCTCATGCCAGCAGCCGCGGTAATTCCAGCTCCAGTAGCGTCCACTAAAGCTGCTGCAGTTAAAAAGCTTTTATAAGGATCGAGCTCGGCTGTCCACCGCAAGGCATCCTACTGCCAGTCCCAGCCCCTATGCCTTGGGGTGCCTCCTGATGCTCTTCACTAAGTATCCCATGGTCCCGAAGCATTTCCTTTGAAAAAATTAAGTGTCTAAACTACAGGTGGTGCAGCTTGCTTAACAGCCGGGATAATCCGCTCACTAGCAGACACTGCTACTAGGCACAAAGTATTTCCTGGGCTAGATGCAGTTAAAAATTTGTAATTAGATACTCTCGTTGTATGCTGAGAAAGCATTCCATAGAGTCTCCTGGCACGCCATATATGATTCTCTTAAAAAGCTTGGGGTAGGGGTCTAGGGGACCCTTTTATAGCCAAAATCACGGCCCTGTATCGCAATACGTCACCTAGGCTGAAGATAAATGGAACTGTAGCACCCTGAGGGCTCGGTTGCTACAGACGTATTGCACCTCACCCAGAGGTGTGATATCTCACTCTCAGGTAAGGATGGAGTGTGGATCAGGACCCGACACCTGCATGCATTACACCACATTGCCGTGGGGCAGGGCGACCAATATGCCCCTGAGATGGGCACGACAGTCCCTGTCCCTGGCTGGAGTGGGGGGAGGGAACACTGAGGAAGGGGAACCCTGTAGTGCAGGAGCAGGGAGGAAGCAGTTCCTGGGTGCATTGAGAAGGGAGTATAAAAGGTGGGCACCATCTTAGTTCAGTGCAGAGAAGTCTGAGCAGAAGTGGCAGGGAGCAGGGGCTCTGCATGAGCTCTGCTCCGGAGGCGGGCCTAGTAACAGAGGCCGAGGCCTGGAAGAGGGAGAAGGAAGGAAGAGGAGCGGAGAAGGCTCCAGGAACGAGGAATGAAGGGATCTCACAGGGGTGCGGACGGGCGAGTCGCCACCGCACGCCCGAATCCACCTGCGTGGAGGGGTCAGGCCAAAGGGGGAGACCGGTCCCCGAACTAGTGGAGGCAGGAAACGACCCTCAGCTAGAAACCGGAGGCTCTGACATTTTATGTGGCGCAGCCCCTCGCTACACCCGCTAGGAAGGCACCACATAGGGTCAGGGAAACTGGCGCCAAGTTTACCAAGAGGAGGCCCGAGGCAGCCGGACAGAAGTGTTGGTAAGAAAGGCCAGACAAAGGACACACAAAGGGGGTCCTGTGAAGTGCTCCAAAGTTATCTGGGAGTTGTCTGAGCCCCTCACCTGGTGAGCACAGTACGACGTGGGCAGCCGTTACCTGCAGACGTGGTCTGGATAATAAGAACTGTGAGTAAAGGCCCTGAACTGCATCACTGACTCCGTGTCGTTACTGCTGCTGCCCTGCACCATCACCCCCATCCTCCGCATACACTGCCCTGAGGCTATACTCCTCCCGTGGGGAGTTATGCTACGCTCTGCTGCACCCACAACACCAGCCTCAGTGGTCTGCCCTGTAGCGGCGGTTCACTCTGACCGCAATCCACGGGTGGCGTAGTCGGACATTTAAACATGAAAACCACATAAATAGTTCCGCCACTGGTTTGACCGCCCTGAGCCACGGAACTGGGTCGCCGCCACGAAGACTACAACCACCAGCATCCACCAAAAAGGGTCCGGCTCCGGGTGTCCCAAGGCCCAGGGGGTGCGTCAGAACATTTTCATCACCTTTCACAATGACCAATGGGACAAGGCAGTGATGTCCTCTGTCCCCTCTCTTATACATCCTAGTGACGGAGCACCTGCTCTCATCAATTTGCCATAACCCCAATATTAGGTGGATTGAGGTGGGAGGCACCGAGTACAAGTGCTCTCTATTTGCTGATGATGTCCTAGTATATATCACTCAATCGCATATATCCATCCATGCTGTTATGGCTGAAATAGATCACTTTGTTACATGGTAAAATTTTAAAATCAATGCAGCGAAGTCTGAGGCCCTCGATGTCTCCCTCCCCAAATCCATATAGGATTCCATCCAGTCCAACTTTCCCTTTGCCTGGCCCTCACAGGGTATCAAATACTTAGGAATTCCTATTCATAGAGACCTCTCCCATCTATGTTATCTTAATTTTGGGCCCTTTATTGAACAACTCCATACAGACCACGGTTGGCAAGTTAGAACTGTAAGATTCACTACGTGAACCACTGGTGTTTTGTGGAAAAGCACATGTACACTGCGTTCCAAATTATTATACAAAAAGTGTTTAGGAGTGATAAGGGAAGAATTTGTTTGTTTGTCAGTTAAACTCATTGATGGTGATGTGTGTCAGGGCTCTTTATATCACTGTAAGCAATTGCAGACACCTGTGCTAATTAGTTTGGCAGGTGTGTCCAATGAAAGGCAAGACTACTTAAGAAGGCTCTCTCACATTATTAAGCAGCCTACATTTTCTGCCAAAATGGGAAAGAAAAAGGATGTGTCGGCTGCTGAGAAGCAACAAATTGTGGAGTGTTTAGGTCAAGGCATGACTACAATCAACATTGTGCGATGATCAGGATGAAGTGTCTTGGCAATCAAGTAGTATGTAGCTGATTCACAGTACACACGTGTGCGTGCTGATAAGGGCAAATTGAGGACTCTTTCCTACAGGCAATTACGTCAGGTTGAAAGAGCAGCGGCAAAAAAGCCTTGTCATAGCAGCAGACAAGTTTTTGAAGCTGCTTGTGCCTCCAACGTCCCCCGAACAACAAGATGCAGGGTCCTTCAGAGGTTTGCAGCTGTGCATACGCCATCCTGTCGACCTCCTCTATCCACTTCACACAAGCAGAAACGGCTCCAGTGGGCCAAACATTACATGAAGACTGATTTCAAAACTGTTTTGTTCACGGATGAGTGCCGTGCAGCGCTCGATGGTCCAGATGGATGGAGTGGAGGATGGCTGGTTGATGGACACCCCACGCAAACACGGCTACAGCGCCAACAAGGAGGAGGTGGAGTAATGTTTTGGGCTGGAATCATGGGGAGAGAGATTGTCGGCCCCTTTAGGATCCCTGAAGGCGCTAAAGATGAACTCCATAATGTATGTGGATTTTCTCAAACAGCACTTCCTGCCATGGTTCAAGAAGAAGAACCGTGTATTTCACAGCAAGATCATTTTTCTGCATGATAATGCACCATCTCATGCTGCACATAAAACATCTGCATCTCTGGCTGATATGGGCATAAAAGGGGACAAACTTATGGTGTGACCCCCATGCTCCCCTGACCTCTACCCCATTCAGAACCTTTGGAGCATCATTAAAAGGAGTGTCTATGATGGCGGGAGGCAGTTCACATCTAAGCAACAGCTCTGGGAGGGTATTCTGTCCTCATGCAAAACAATTGAAGCAGAAACCATCCAAAACCTGACAAATTCAATGGACGAGAGAGTTCAGAAGCTCCTTTCGAACAAGGGGTCCTATGTGAAAATGTAACATCACCTAGAATAAAGTTTTGAGTTGAAAACTGTTTGATTTCAGTTTCTAACAACCTGCTAATGCTTATAATTTCAAAAATGACCATTTTTTTGGTCTTTATTAAAATGAAAAGGTTGATCGAAAAGTTTGGGGGATCTAAGAGTGTGGCAACCCAGTAGTCATGATTACTTCGAATTCTGACAATATGAGGGTCATGCTGCAGGTAGTGCAGCAAGAAGGCACTTATGTGTCTTGCGCATCTCGGAGCCCCAAAATTATTTTCCGGGCTAGATGCAGCTAAAAATTATTATTAATTTTAAATCTGGTGAAGCTTTAGTATAGATGGCCTAATAGGATCAGTGCTGCACACTGCTACAAAGCCCAAATTATTTTCCAGCCAAGATACAGATAAACATGATTAGTAATTTGAAAGCTTAAAACGGTTGGTAGGGTGATTTTAACCAATCATCAAGCTTTTACTCTCCCCAGGATGACACAGGGGTAGAAAAGTCGTTTCGGATCCATGATTTGTTCATCTTTATGAACGTGAGTCTGTCTACATTATCAGTGGAGAGCCACGTGCGCTTATCTGTCAGCACACCACCAGCAGCGCTGAACACACGTTCAGACAGAACGCTGGCTGCGGGGCATGACAAGATCTCCAAGGCGTAAGTGGCTAGCTCCGGCCATTTATCCAGATTGGAAGTCCAAAAAGAGCAAGGGTCCAGTGACACAGTCGTGGCTTCAATGTTTACTTGGAGATACTCCTGTACCATCGTCTCTAGGCGTTGACTATGTGTCAGACTTCTTGTCTCCTGTGGCCTTGCAAAGGATGGGCTAAAAAAGTGGTGAAATGATTCCGCAAAATTGATGTTACCAGCAGATACTGTGGTTCTGTTACGGTTTGAGTGCTGAACACTTGACGGTCCCACGGTTGGCAAGTTGGAACTGTGAGATTCACTACGTGCACCACTGGTATTTTGTGGAAAAGCACATGTAAGATTCTGCAACAGTCTCTGCTGATACTCCTGCATGCGTGCATCCCTTTCTATGGCAGGAATAATTTTTGCAAATTTACTTTTGTACCGGGGATCTAACAGTGTGGCAACCCAGTAGTCAGGATTATTTCTAATTCTCACAATTCGAGGGTCATGTTGCAGGTAGTGCAGCAAGAAGGCACTCATGTGTGTTGCGCATCCAGGAGCACCAAGTCCCTGTTGTGTTGGTGGCGAGGTAACAATCATGCTTCCTTCCTCTGTCCTCTCCCCCCAACCTCGCACAACAGAAATGTGATCAAGGTCTCCCTCATCTGATGAGTCTTCCATCAGTTCGTCCTCCACTTCTTCCTGGGCTCCTGCACCTTCCTCACTAGTTTGGCTGCTACCATGCGCCCTGGTAAAACCATCTCCCCTACCCTCACATGCCTGCCGCCTTGGTGCTGCCGACCGTCTGGACCTTGCAGATGTTAGCCCTTCCGCATACAACTCCTCCTCCTCTACTTCCTCCACCTCCTCTTGTGCCACCACCTGACTCCGAATTCTGTTTAACATGTGCTCCAGCATGTAAATCACCGGAATAGTCATGCTGATAATGGCATCGTCAGCACTAAACATCTTCGTCGCCATTTCAAAACTGTGCAGAAGGGTGCATAGGTCCCTGATCTGAGACCACTCCTCCAGCGTGATTTGCCCCACCTCTGAATCTCGTTGGCCCAGGCTATACGTCAGAACGTATTGCACCAGGGCTTGTCGGTGCTGCCACAGTCGCTGCAACATGTGCAGAGTTGAATTCCACCGGGTAGGCACATCGCATTTTAGCCGGTGAAGTGGCAGGCCCAACGACTTCTGTAGAGATGTAAGTCGCTGAGCTGCGGGATGCGAACGGCGGAAGTGAGCACACAGCGACCGTGCCCTCTGCAGAAGGCCATCTAGTCTGGGATAGTGGGCTAAAAATTGCTGGACAACCAGGTTCAACACGTGAGCCATACAAGGCACGTGTGTGACATTGCCCCGGCGAAGGGCCGCACCCAGGTTTGCAGCATTGTCGCACACGGCCTTCCCTGGTTTCAGGTCCAGTGGAGACAACCATTCATGAAATTGGTTCTCCAGAGCTGACCACAACTCCTCAGCTGTGTGACTCACATTTCCCAGACATTTCAATGTAAAAACCGCCTGATGACGTTGAGCCCTACTGCCAGCATAGTAAAGAGGTGTGCAGGATCCCTTCTGCGCAGTTAGAAAGCTTGTGGCATGACCAGACAGGCTTTGGGTGCAGGTGGAAGACCGAGAGGAGGTTGAGGAGGCAGAAGCAGTGGAGGAACTTTGACATAAAGAGGATTGACGCACAACTCGTGGGGACGGCAAGACTTGGACAGCAGCCCCTTGTCCTGCTGTCACCATAGTTACCCAGTGCCCAGTCAGCGACATGTAACGCCCCTGTCCATGCCTACTCGTCCAAGTGTCTGTGGTGAAATGCACCCTGTCACACACAGAGTTTCTCAAAGAAGCGGTGATGTTGTGTGCGACATGCTGGTGGAGCGCAGGCACACCTTTCTTTGAGAAGTAGTGCCGACTGGGCATCTGGTACTGGGGCACTGCGACGGACATAAGGTCTCGAAAATCCTCTGTGTCCACCAGGCAGAAAGGCAGCATTTCTGTAGCCAAGAGCTTGCAGATGGTGAAATTCAACCTCTTAGCTTTCTCATGGCTAGGAGGAAATGGTCTTTTACTTGTCCACATCTGAGGGACCGAGGGCTGGCTATTGTGCTTAGACGGGGTTGATAAGGGTGTCCCCGGCAAACTGCCGGTCTGTGAGGAAGATGCAGGCGGACATGTTAGGTTGCCTTGATCCAAAGGTGGTGCTATCGATGTCGGACAGCGCTCAACACCAGCTGGTGTTACCACCTCCAAAGAAAATGATGACCTGCCAATCACGCTGGCTGTTGCGGGTAAAGAGGTGGCAGGTCTGCGCCCCAAAACAGGTGTGACTGCTGTCCTCCCAGTCACAGAGGATGAAGAGGCCGCGGATGCACAAGATATGGCAGACGGTGATTGGCCCGGCCGGCTAGGCCGCATTGTAGCACACTGAGCTTCCCACTGCAACTTATGCTTCATGTCCATGTGCCGGTTCATGCATGAAGTACTCAAACTATGTATTTTTTGGCCTCTACTTAGCTTTTGCTGACAAATGTTACAGATAACACGAGTTGGGTCATCTTTATCGATCTGAAAAAATGCCCAGGCTATGCAAGGCTTAGCACCCATGCGACCTGAAGAGCCACCACGACTTGTGGTGAGAGGCAGAGTTGTGTTTGAGGATGCAGTTGTTGACGTGCTTCCAGTACTACGTCTCTGTCCAGGAAGGCGCAACCTGACCTCGTCGTCACAAGCATCTTCCTCCACCTCCTCTGCTGACCTCATCTCTTGGCTGACTGTGGGTTGACAGTAAGTGGGATCTCCGACCTCATCATCATCACCCTGTGCGTTATCACACCCGTCGTCCTCAGAGCCAACCTGTTCCTGCCCTGACAAAAAACTAAAGTTGTCGCTCCAATCAGGTATTTGAGTCTTATCATCGTCTTCCTCATTGTCTCCACCAACAGGAGTTACAGTTTGGGAATGAGGGTCTACATTATGGTCAGAACCTTCTGCGTCTGGTCCTGGATCCGACTCATAAAGATTCTGGGCATCAGTGCAGATCATTTCCTCGTCTGGATTCACAGAAGCGCTGGAGTCGACCTCTGATTCCCAGGCTATAGTATGAGTAAACAGCTCTGCAGACTCAACCATCTGTTCTACCTCATACTCAGACGGGCAGCTGGAGATTTGGGAGCTGTGAGGAAGCAAGTGCGATTTGGGTGACACCTTTGAGGACTGGAGTATTTGTGATGTTGAAGTTGATGTGGAGGAGAGCCCACTTAAAGGAGCACTTGATATCCGTTGAAGCACCTGCTGTTTTTGTGCCTCATCTGGAATTTGTAGCGATTAGCGTGGCCGTAAGAAAGGGATCTTATCACATTGTCCGCTAAAAGAAGTAGACATTTTAGTTTGGCTGGAAGATGGTCTTTCTTCTGCAGATGTTACTGTTGCTTTAACACCTACCCCACGGACACAACCTTTTTTCCCCTTCCCAACACGCCTATTCCCCTTTCCACCAGCAGCAGGCCTTTTTCCACTCATTTTGGTGGTTAACTAATTCACAACTCTGGAGTTGTTTGCAGAAAAAAACAATGGATGGTAACCGAGCAGAGCTGAGTGGCCAAACTGTGGTATTAGGCCAAAACTATTGGCTGGGTTAGATGCAGAAAAAAATTATTTTGAATTTGCAACCTGATGGAGGTCAGTATAGATGGACTAATACAAATAGTCCCACACACTGCTAGAAGCCCAAATATTTTTTCAGAGGTACTGTAGATGCAGATAAAAATTATTTTTAATTTGCAACCTGATGGAGGTCAGTATAGATGGACTAATAGACCAAGTCCCACACACTGCTAGAAGCCCAAATATTTTTTCAGAGCTAGATGCAGAAAAAAATTATTTTTAATTTGCAACCTGATGGAGGTCAGTATAGATGGACTAATAGACCAAGTCCCACACACCGCTAGAAGCCCAACTATTTTTTCAGAGCTAGATGCAGAAAAAAATTATATTCAATTTGCAACCTGCTGGAGGTCAGTATAGATGGACTAATAGAACAAGTCCCACACACTGCTAGAAGCCCAAATATTTTTTCAGAGCTAAATGAAGAAAAAAATTATTTTTAATTTGCAACCTGATGGAGGTCAGTATAGATGGACTAATAGACCAAGTCCCACACACTGCTAGAAGCCCAAATATTTTTTCAGAGCTAGATGCAGAAAAAAATTATATTCAATTTGCAACCTGATGGAGGTCAGTATAGAAGGACTAATAGAACAAGTCCCACACACTGCTAGAAGCCCAAATATTTTTTCAGAGCTAAATGAAGAAAAAAATTATTTTTAATTTGCAACCTGATGGAGGTCAGTATAGATGGACTAATAGACCAAGTCCCACACACTGCTAGAAGCCCAAATATTTTTTCAGAGCTAGATGCAGAAAAAAATTATTTTTAATTTGCAACCTGATGGAGGTCAGTATAGATGGACTAATAGACCAAGTCCCACACACTGCTAGAAGCCCAAATATTTTTTCAGGGCTAGATGCAGAAAAAAAATATTTTTAATTTGCAACCTGATGGAGGTCAGTATAGATGGACTAATAGACCAAGTCCCACACACCGCTAGAAGCCCAAATATTTTTTCAGAGCTAGATGCAGAAAAAAATTATTTTTAATTTGCAACCTGATGGAGGTCAGTATAGATGGACTAATAGACCAAGTCCCACACACTGCTAGAAGCCCAAATATTTTTTCAGAGCTAGATGCAGAAAAAAAATATTTTTAATTTGCAACCTGATGGAGGTCAGTATAGATGGACTAATAGACCAAGTCCCACACACCGCTAGAAGCCCAAATATTTTTTCAGAGCTAGATGCAGAAAAAAATTATTTTTAATTTGCAACCTGATGGAGGTCAGTATAGATGGACTAATAGACCAAGTCCCACACACCGCTAGAAGCCCAACTATTTTTTCAGAGCTAGATGCAGAAAAAAATTATATTCAATTTGCAACCTGCTGGAGGTCAGTATAGAAGGACTAATAGAACAAGTCCCACACACTGCTAGAAGCCCAAATATTTTTTCAGAGCTAAATGAAGAAAAAAATTATTTTTAATTTGCAACCTGATGGAGGTCAGTATAGATGGACTAATAGACCAAGTCCCACACACTGCTAGAAGCCCAAATATTTTTTCAGAGCTAGATGCAGAAAAAAATTATTTTTAATTTGCAACCTGATGGAGGTCAGTATAGATGGACTAATAGACCAAGTCCCACACACTGCTAGAAGCCCAAATATTTTTTCAGAGCTAGATGCAGAAAAAAATTATTTTTAATTTGCAACCTGATGGAGGTCAGTATAGATGGACTAATAGACCAAGTCCCACACACTGCTAGAAGCCCAAATATTTTTTCAGAGCTAGATGCAGAAAAAAATTATTTTTAATTTGCAACCTGATGGAGGTCAGTATAGATGGACTAATAGACCAAGTCCCACACACCGCTAGAAGCCCAACTATTTTTTCAGAGCTAGATGCAGAAAAAAATTATATTCAATTTGCAACCTGCTGGAGGTCAGTATAGAAGGACTAATAGAACAAGTCCCACACACTGCTAGAAGCCCAAATATTTTTTCAGAGCTAAATGAAGAAAAAAATTATTTTTAATTTGCAACCTGATGGAGGTCAGTATAGATGGACTAATAGACCAAGTCCCACACACTGCTAGAAGCCCAAATATTTTTTCAGAGCTAGATGCAGAAAAAAATTATATTCAGTTTGCAACCTGATGGAGGTCAGTATAGATGGACTAATAGAATGATGCTATGCCCAAAAGATTTTACTTCACTAGGTGCAGTAAAAAAATTGGTATTCTATACACAGGTGGTATATCTTGCAACACAGATAGGCTACTCCACTGACTAACACACTCTGCAATAGGCCAAAAAGGATTAGCTTTGCTAGATTCAGCCAAATGCTGTGAAAAAAACTTGCACAGCACTGGCACAGACCTGCCTGGCAAAACTGATAGGAACTCATGTAACCTAGTCCTGAAAAGGACTCCAATTACAATTAGTCTTTACTCCCACAACCTATCTATTTAAGAGCACAGACCTCCCTGATAAAAGTCGTAGGAAATGCTGTAACCTAGTCCTTAAAAGGACTGCAATCACAACTATTCCCTACTCCCAAGCTATCTGTATATTTGTGCGAAAATTGGCTTGAAATTAACAAGGTATAGCGCACACCGCAACAGCGGTGCCGTCTAACACGCAGCTGCAGCAGTGAGAAAATGGTGGCGACGGGGAAAATGGCTTGGTCTTATAGGGCAAGGACATGTGACATACACTGCCAATGACACATGCCCTTGCTTGTGTGAAAAAAAGCACTTCGCTCCTTGTGTGCGCTGCTGATAGGCTGACAGATTGCACCTCCCCACTGCAAATGCAGGAAAGAGAAAAAAAAATGGAGATCTTCATTGTTCCTGCAGAGATCCATCCCCTGCCCCTCCCCCCACCCCGCTGTACACTCAAACTGCGTATTAACATTAATTTTCATCATTACTGAGAAAAAATCCAGTTATGATTTTGGTGCACGAACAGTTATCGAACATAACCTCGAACAGCCGAATTTTTCTCAAATTGTTCGTGTTCGCCGAACGGCTCGAACACCGCCCAAAACAGCTCGAATTTGAGATTGGCGAACAGTTCGAGTAGAACAACGCTCATCTCTACCCGTGACCTCCTTCTATGGACTCTGAGCTGTAGTTCCTTCCATCAATTTTCTATTGGATTCAGGTCAGGGGATTGGCTGGGCCATTCTAGCTGCTTTATTTTTTTTTTCTTGGAGTTTCCTTGGCTGTGTGTTTGGGATCATTGCTTAAATGTCCATGGATAGGGGCCGTAGGCAATTGCCCAGTTTACCCCCTTAAAGACGGCTATGCATTTCTTGAAGTCAGGGGGTCAGAGTTGGATTAGGAGAAGCAAAACATGTGTAAGGCCTGTAACATCGACCAGAACATAAGGAATACCTTTAAAATATTTTACACCTTTGCGCATTTTTTTTATTGTTCATTTGCTCGTTAAATGTTATTAAAAATTAATGATCTTTTTGAATAGCTATTAGTGATGATCGAGTATGAATGGTTAGCCCTTTCAGGCGAGACAGCTGTCTAACAGCCCTGACACTTGCAGCCACGGTGGCAGTAAAATAAATGCAGAGCATGCCAAAATACTCGGCGAGCACCCGACCGTGTTTTCCTGGAAGGGTTAACGATTCATACTCGATCATCACTAATAGCTATCATTGAAAAATTTCTTCCATTGTACTATTGCAGAATGTCTAAGCTGAGTGATCAACAAAAATGTTACAAATCTATCTGAGCTCCTGGTTCTGATGTCTCTCTTTACCCTTCCTTCTTTTCAGTTTTATATTCAGTCTGATTTTATTAAAGTGTTTTTCAAACAAAATAACAGAACATCACTTCTGGTTTTTGGCATTCGGTATTAAGATACTTGAACAATTGTATATACATACAGTACAGACCAAAAGTTTGGACACACCTCATTTAAAGATTTTTCTGTATTTTCATGACTATTAAAATTGTACATTCACACTGAAGGCATCAAAACTATGAATTAACACATGTCGAATTATATACTTAACAAAAAAGTATGAAACAACTGAAAATATGTCTTATATTCTAGGTTCTTCAAAGTAGCCACCTTTTGCTTTGATGACTGCTTTGCACACTCTTGGCATTCTCTTGATGAGCTTCAAGAGGTAGTCACCGGAAATGGTTTTCACTTCACAGGTGTGCCCTGTCAGGTTTAATAAGTGGGATTTCTTGCCTTATAAATGGGGTTGTGACCATCAGTTGTGTTGTGCAGAAGTCTGGTGGATACACAGCTGATAGTCCTACTGAATAGACTGTTAGAATTTGTATTATGGCAAGAAAAAAGTAGCTAAGTAAAGAAAAACGAGTGGCCATCATTACTTTAAGAAATGAAGTTCAGTCAGTGTGAAAAAATTGGGAAAACTTTGAAAGTGTCCACAAGTGCAGTTGCAAAAACCATCAAGCATTACAAAGAAACTGGCTCACATGAGGACCGCCCCAGGAAAGGAAGACCAAGAGTCACCTCTGCTTCTGAGGATAAGTTTATCCGAGTCACCAGCCTCAGAAATCGCAGGTTAACAGCAGCTCAGATTAGAGACCAGGTCAATGCCACACAGAGTTCTAGCAGCAGACACACCTCTTCAACAACTGTTAATAGGAGACTTTGTGCAGCAGGCCTTCATGGTAAAATAGCTGCTAGGAAACCACTGCTAAGGACAGGCATCAAGCAGAAGAGACTTGTTTGGGCTAAAGAACACAAGGAATGGACATTAGACCAGTGGAAATCTGTGCTTTGGTCTGATGAGTCCAAATTTGAGATCTTTGGTTGCAACCACCGTGTCTTTGTGCGACGCAGAAAAGGTGAACGGATGGACTCTACATGCCTGGTTCCCACCGTGAAGCACGAAGGAGGAGGTGTGACGGTGTGATGGTGCTTTGCTGGTGACACTGTTGGGGATTTATTCAAAATTGAAGGCATACTGAAACAGCATGGCTACCACAGCATCTTGCAGTGGCATGCTATTCCATCCGGTTTGCGTTTATTTGGACCATCATTTATTTTTCAACAGGACAATGGTCCCAAACACACCTCCAGGCTGTGTAAGGGCTATTTGACCAAGAAGGAGAGTGATGGGGTGCTACGCCAGATGACCTGGCCTCCACAGTCACCAGACCTGAACCCAATCGAGATGGTTTGGGGTGAGCTGGACCGCAGAGTGAAGGCAAAAGGGCCAACAAGTGCTAAGCATCTCTGGGAACTCCTTCAAGATTGTTGGAAGACCATTTCCGGTGACTACCTCTTGAAGCTCATCAAGAGAATGCCAAGAGTGTGCAAAGCAGTCATCAAAGCAAAAGGTGGTTACTTTGAAGAACCTAGAATATAAGACATATTTTCAGTTGTTTCACACTTTTTTTGTGTTAATTCATAGTTTTGATGCCTTCAGTGTGAATGTACAATTTTCATAGTCATGAAAATACAGAAAACCCTTTAAATGAGAAGGTGTGTCCAAACTTTTGGTCTGTACTGTATACATAAGCAAGAATTTGGATGAGTTTACAACTTTAGTAGATATAATATAAAGAAAACCATAAAGCCTTTGCACAGCTAAAATGAACTTTTTTTTTTTAAAAGTGAGGTCATCAATCGAAGGTATCTAATCTTAAGATAAATACAAATTATAGAGAAGAGATGAATGTTACATATTGTCCTATGTCCTTCTATGAGTTAACAGAACAATCTTTGAAAGTCAGATGAATCTTGAAATAAAATCCATACGCTCCATATTCTCCGAAACTTATCATTGGTATCATTATGGTCTGCTGATAATCCCTCCATTCTACATATTTTAACCATTTCTTTATACCAATCCATTATAGTAGGGGGGTCAGTTAGTTTCCAAAAGCGCGGGTTGACCATCCTTGCAGCAATTAGGCAAAACCTAAGGATATCTTTCTTTTGTGATCCTATTGATGAAGGTAATATTGATAGTATGGCTATTTGTGGTGATTTCTCTATTCTATTTCCTGTAATCCATTGATAATTATCAAACACTTTTTCCCAAAATGGTTTGATCTTGGGACATTACCACCAAATATGGATCAAAGAGCCTACATCCCTTTCTCATCGCCAGCATATTTCTGAGGTAGTGGGATATATTACGTGTAGTTTAGAGGGCTAGTGATACCACCTTGTGAGAATCTTGTAATTTTTCTCCTGAGCAATGCAAGCACTAGAGAGTTTATGAGTGAAGAGAAAACTTTTTTTCCCAATCTACAGGAGATATTTCCGCCCCTATATCTCTTTCCCATGCCAGTTAAAATTTCAATTTCCCCACACCTCCCCACTCAAACCCCCATAGATCACTGATATGATGTGTTCTGGCCCAGTTTCTTGTAGAAATAATTTTTCATACAAGGTGAAATTTGAAATTGATAAATTATCAAATTTGTGTGCTACTAAGAATGATTGCAGTTGTAGATATTGAAACCACTTTAGTTTCTTGTTTGGAGACCGATCTTGTAGATAAACAAAAGGGGGCAACCTCCCATTTTCTAGTATCTGATATAATCGAGTGTTATCCACTGCCCCCCGACCGAGGAAAGAACTGCTCATGTATCCAGGTATAAAAGATGGATTAAAAAAAAGTGATGTGAGTGGACTAATGGATCTTCCAGTGACCAACTCTCTCCTCAAGGCCAACCTTGTTCTAAGTGTACTTTTAGTAACATTACATCTGACCAGGTCTACCAAATTTCCCGAGCACCACGGCAGGTGTCTCAGTGGTATATCTAAGCCCTCTTGTTCTATGCCCACCCATTGTTTATTCTTCGGATGAAATTGCCAATCTAGAATCCTCGCCAAGGAGGCACCTTAGAAATACATTTTAAAGTCCGGAAGACCAGCACCACCTAATAATTTAAGTCGGGAGAGGGTTTTAGTACTGATACGGGGTTTTAATTTATCCCAGATTAATCTAGTTAAAGCCGTTTTCAACTTGCAAAAGAAATTATGGGGAGGACAGATCGGACTGTCTGGAAGATATATAAGAAATGTGATAGAATGTCCATTTTGATTTTCCCAAACAAAGATGGTTTTAACTTACTATATGTCATTAGGTCTTAGCTACCAATCTTTACTACACAAAACGGGTAAAGCATGAATAGTTTATTAGGGTCTGATGGGATAAAGACTCAAGTATTTTATTGATTCTCCTTTCCATTTAAATGGGAACTTATTCATAATTTGAAGAATCTCATTTTGAGGGAGCAAAATATTTAAGCGTTCAGATTTAGAGTAGTTTACTTTGAAATTACTGAGTGATCCAAATCTATCAAATTCTTTCAGAACCACAGGAGATCTGTGGTTGTGATATATAAAGAAGTAAGTCGTCTGCGTAAAGAGACGTTTTGTATGACTTAGAGCCCATTGTACACTGCTCAAAAAAATAAAGGGAATACTTAAACAACAGAATATAACTCCAAGTAGATCAAACTTCTGTGAAATCAAACTGTCCACTTAGGAAGGAACACTGATTGACAATCAATTTCACATGCTGTTGTGCAAATGGAATAGACAATAGATGGAAATTATTGGCAATTATCAAGACACACTCAATAAAGGAGTGGTTCTGCAGGTGGGGACCACAGACCACATCTCAGAACCAATGCTTTATGGCTGATGTTTTGGTCACTTTTGAATGTTGGCTGTGCTTTCAGACTCGTGGTAGCATGAGACGGACTCTACAACCCGCAGAAGTTGCTCAGGTAAAGCAGCTCATCCAGGATGGCACATCAATGCGAGCTGTGGCAAGAAGGTTTGCTGTATCTATCAGCGCAGTGTCCCGAGGCTGGAGGCGCTACCAGGAGACAGACCAGTATACCAGGAGATGTGGAGGAGGCCGTAGGAGGGCAACAACACAGCAACAGGTTTGTGCAAGGAGGAACAGGAGGAGCACTGCCAGAGCCCTGCAAAATTACCTCCAGCAGGCCACAAATGTGCATGTGTCTGCACAAACGGTTAGAAACCGACTCCATGAAAGTGGTGTGAGGGCCCGACGTCCACAGATGGGGGTTGTGCTCACAGCCCAACACCGTGCAGGACGCTTGGCATTTGCCACAGAACACCAGGATTGGCAAAGTCGCCACTGGCGCCCCCTGTGCTCTTCACAGATGAAAGCAGGTTCACACTGAGCACATGTGACAGACGTAACAGAGTCTGGAGACACCATGGAGAGCGATCTGCTGCCTGAAACATCTTTCAGCATGACTGGTTTGGCGGTGGGTCAGTAATGGTGTGGGGTGGAATTTCTTTGGAGGGCTCACAGCCCTCCATGTGCTCGCCCAAGGTAGCCTGACTGCCATTAGGTACCGAGATGAGATCCTCAGACCCCTTGTGAGACCATATGCTGGTGCGGTTGGCCCTGGATTCCTCTTAATGCAGGACAATGCCAGACCTCATGTGGCTGGAGTGTGTCAGTAGTTTCTGCAAGATAAAGGCATTGAAGCTATGAACTGGCCCACCCGTTCCCCAGACCTTAATCCGATTGAGCACATCTAGGACATCATGTCTCGCTCAATCCACCAACGTCATGTTGCACCACAGACTGTCCAGGAGTTGGCGGATGCTTTAGTCCAGGTCTGGGAGGAGATCCCACAGGAGACCATCCGCAACCTCATCAGGAGCATTCCCAGGCGTTGTAGGGAGGTCATACAGGCACGTGGAGGCCACACACAATACTGAGCCTCATTTTGACTTGTTTTAAGAACATTACATCAAAGTTGGATCAGCCTGTAGTGTGTTTTTCCACTTTAATTTTGGGGGTAACTAAATCCAGGCCTCCATTGGTCAATAAATTTTATTTCCATTGATGATTTTTGTGTGATTTTGTTGTCAGCACATTCAACTTTGTACAGAACAAAGTATTCAATGAGAATATTTCATTCATTCAGATCTAGGATGTGTTATTTGAATGTTCTCTTTATTTTTTTGAGCAGAGTATATCCATGTATATGCCCATTGTTTCTAATGGCGTTAGCTACAGTGCCTTGGGAAAGTATTTGCCCCCCTTGAACTTTTCTACATTTTGCCACATTTCTGGCTTCAAACATAAAAATATAAAATTCTAAGTTTTTTGGGAAGAATCAGCAACAAGTGGGACACAATCGTGAAGTGGAACAAAATTTATTGGATGTTTTAAACTTTTTAAAAAAATTAAAAACTGAAAAGTGGGGCGTGCAATATTATTCGGCCCCTTTACCTTCAGTGCAGCAAACTCACCCCAGAAGTTCAGTGAGGATCTCTGAATGATCCAATGTTGTCCTAAATGACTGGTAATGATAAATAGAATCGGCCTGTGTGTAATCAAGTCTCCGTATAAATGCACCTGCTCTGTGATAGTCTCAGGGTTCTGTTTCAAGTGCAGAGAGCAACATGAAGACCAAGGAACACACCAGGCAGGTCCGAGATACTGTTGTGGCGAATTTTAAAGCCAGATTTGGATACAAAAAGATTTCCCAAGTTTTAAACATCTCAAGGAGCACTGTGCAAGCGATCATATTGAAATGGAAGGAGTATCAGACCACTGCAAATCTACCAAGACCTGGCCGTCCCTCTAAACTTTCATCTCGAACAAGGAGAAGACTGATCAGAGATGCAGCCAAAAGGCCCATGGTCACTCTGGATGAACTGCAGAGATCTACAGCTGAGGTGGGGGAGTCTGTCCATAGGACAACAATCAGTCGTACACTGCACAAATCTGGCCTTTATGGAAGAGTGGCAAGAAGAAAGCCATTTCTCAAAGATATCCATAAAAAGTCTCGTTTGAAGTTTGCCACAAGCCACCTGGGAGACACACCAAACATGTGGAATAAGGTGCTCTGGTCAGATGAAACCAAAATCAAACTTTTTGGCCACAATACAAAACGATATGTTTGGCGTAAAAGCAACATGTTACGCTCGCACCCGGACTGACTGGCGTGAGCGTGATTAGTGATCCCACTGTACCATGAACTGAGGAGTACCTGGAGGGGCGTAACTAAGTATCAACCCGATCCGACCAAGGTCGCACGGTGGCTTAGTCGACTCCGTGGACCAAGGAGGAACCGAGCAGAGGGACGAGGTGCAACTCCAGGTCAGACCCCGGTCACAGTTGTTGACCCACACCGGGGAATGCAGAAACAGGCAGGTTAGACTGGCATACAGGCAGGTGGGTATTGGCAAGTACGGCTGGTATGCAGACAGGTGGGTACTGGCAAGTACGGCTGGTATGCAGACAGGTGGGCACTGGCAAGCACGGCTGGTATGCAGACAAGTGGGCACTGGCAAGCACGGCTGCTATGCAGACAAGTGGGCACTGGCAAGCACGGCTGCTATGCAGACAGGGAGATACTGGCAAGCACGGCTGGAGTGCAGACAGGGAGGTATTAGCAGGTTGGAGCGCAGGCTGGATAGGGTCCAGTACAGACTGGGAGACAGGTACAGAGCTGCAGATGTGGTAGACAAGCAGAGTAAAGCGAAACCGCCGGAGCGGAGGACAAGGCAGAGCAGAGAGGAACTGCTGGTGAAGTGAGCAAGCAGTGAGCAAGCAGAGCGGAGCGAAAACCGCAGGTGCGGTGGGTAAGGCAGAGCAGAGCGGAACCGCCGGAGCGGTGGACAAGGCAGAGCAGAGAGAAACCGCAGGTGCGGTGGACAAGACAGAGCAGAGCGGAGCCGCCAGAGCGGTGGGCAAGGCAGAGCAGAGAGAAGCCGCCGGAGCGGTGGGCAAGTCAGAGCAGAGAGAAACCGCCGGAGCGGTGGGTAAGGCAGAGCAGAGGGAAACCGCCGGAGCGGTGGGCAAGTCAGAGCAGAGAGAAGCCGCCGGAGCGGTGGGTAAGGCTGAGCAGAGGGAAGCCGCCGGAGCGGTGGGTAAGGCAGAGCAGAGGGAAGCCGCTGGAGTGGTGGGCAAGTCAGAGCAGAGAGAGACCGCCGGAGTGGTGGGTAAGGCAGAGCAGAGGGAAACCTGCCGGAGCGGTGGGCAAGTCAGAGCAGAGAGAAACCGCCGGAGCGGTGGGCAAGACAGAGCGGAGCGAAACCGCTGGTGCGGTGGACAAGGCAGAGAGGACTGGGCTCTGTTCACATGGAACAGACTGGAAAATACAAGAAGATACGGAGGAAGGGAAAAGGAAGAAGCAGAACCAGATACACACAAGGTACTTCCTATGAAGTAGCGAGTGGACACAAAACTCACAAACAGAAGTACAGAGACAACGAGTTGGAGTTAGGTGCAGGTTCAGATACTGCAGGAAAAGGGAAGGTATGGACATAGAGACAAACAGGTAACAGGCTAGGATACAGTTCAGACAGGAACTGCTACTGCACAGAGATACAAGAACGAGCCTGGGTATACAGCCCCCAGAGATGGCGGAAACGGACAAGAAGACACAGATAACAAGTCTGGGTATGCAGCCCCCAGAGATGGCGGAAACAGACAAGAAGCAGAACGTGACCTGGCAACTTCAGAGTCAAGGTGCACACTGAATGTTAGTGTTGCTCAGGCACCTCCTACTGGGTGGAGGGGGTTTAAATATCCAGTGACTCACAGCAATAGGCTGGAGACGCATTAGGGGTGTGCCCACAGCAGCTATAAGAATCAGGAAGTAACCGGGCCGCCGCCCTAAGCAGTCAGTCAGGGGACATACACACAGCATGAACTGGAGCAAGGTTTGTTGGCTGGACTGTCAGGTAAGATTGCGGTCTTGCATAGTGGGAGGTGGTGCACTATGCAAGCACGCCGCCAGGGATGTTACACAACACAGCTCATCACCCTCAAAACACCATCCCCACTGTCAAACATGGTGGTGGCAGCATCATGGTTTGGGCCTGCTTTTCTTCAGCAGGGACAGAGAAGATGGTGAAAATTGATGGGAAGATGGATGGAGCCAAATACAGGACCATTCTGGAAGAAAACCTGTTGGAGTCTGCAAAAGACCTGAGACTAGGACAGAGATTTATCTTCCAACAAGACAATGATCCCAAACATAAAGCAAAATCTACAATGGAATGGTTCAAATATAAGTGTATCCAGGTGTTAGAATGGCCAAGTCAAAGTCCAGACCTGAATCCAATCGAGAATCTGTGGAAAGAGCTGAAAACTGCTGTTCACAAACGCCCTCCATCCAACCTCACTGAGCTCGAGCTGTTTTGCAAGGAAGAATGGGCAAGAATTTCAGCCTCTTGATGTGCAAAACTGATAGAGACATACCCCAAGCGACTTGCAGCTGTAATCGCAGCAAAAGGTGGCGCTACAAAGTATTAACTCAAGGGGGCCGAATAATATTGCACGTCCCACTTTTCAGCTTTTAATTTTTTAAAAAAGTTTAAAATGTCCAATAAATTTTGTTCCACTTCACGATTGTGTCCCACTTGTTGTTGATTCTTCCCAAAAAAATTAGAATTTTATATCTTTATGTTTGAAGCCAGAAATGTGGCGAAAGGTAGAAAAGTTCAAGGGGGCCAAATACTTTCACAAGGCACTGTAAATGTTCCATTACTATTACATACAGTAATGGAGAAAGGGGGCAGCCCTGCCTAGTACCATTATTGATAGTAAACGGCGTAGACAGTAACCCATTTACCCTTACTCGTGCTGTTGGGCCAATATATAGGGCCAAAATGTTTTGTAAAAAAAGGGGACCTAAGCCTATCTGCTAAAGAGCTACCTCCATAAACCTCCAGTGGATTCTGTCAAAGGCTTTTTCTGCATCTACAGAGAGGAGACCTAGTGGGGTAGAGTTAAGTTTTGCCTTTGAGATCATTAGCAAGGTTTTTATGGTATTATCTCTAGCCTTTCGGCCCCTGACAGCCCACCTGACCGTTGTTGATCACGGAATGAAGCAATGGAGTCAACCTATCGGCCAGAATTTTTGAGAATTTATTATTGACATTTAGTAGAGAAATTGGTCTAAAATTAGCTATAATCGAAGGGTCCTTACCTGGTTTAGGAAGTACACTAATTTGTGCCTCTAAAGATTGAGGAACAAAGCCCAAGTTATCATCTATTGAGTTAAAGGTCTTTACCAATATTGGAGAGAGCTGTTCCCAGAAATTTTTAAAAAATGCCGGTGAGAAACCATCTGGTCCTTGGCATTTACCCGATGGAGTAGACCAAATTACGGAGTCACTCTCTTTCAAAGAAATCTCCTCCTTCAGTGCCTCCAAGACCGTGTTGTTAAGCATGTGTAGAGAAGTTTCTTGTATGTACTCTTTAATCTTTTCAGAGACATCCAGAGGAGGCATATCTGCAAATTTGTTCTTAATATAATATAATTTCTCATAACAGGAGCGGAAAAGATCTACTACTATCTCCTTTGGATTATGTGTATCTCCACCATCTTGCCTCTTAACATGAGAGATAAATGTTGCAGGTGGGTGGAGCAAACGTGGGTGGAGCAATCTGGACAATGGTCTCCCACATTTGTCTGAGAAATCATAAAAAAAACATTTGGAATTTTCTTTTGACTGAATTAATATTTTGGCTAAGATTCCTTTCAGCTCACTTCTTTTTTTATCAATTCTGCAAAGGTAGAGGCTTGTAGAGTTTGTTTATGTGAAGTCTCAAGAGAATGGATTTGGGGTAACAAAGCATCTATTTTCATAGACCTATCCCTCTTTAACCCCTTAATAACATCTGAGGTACTAATACGCGTCTGTGCCCTGGGACTTAAGAGCCAGACCCGTATTAGTACGTCATCGCGATCGCGCGCGCACACAGGCTGTGCGGGCGCGATCGCCGCCGGGTGTCAGCTGATTGTCACAGCTGACACCCGATACTATGTGCAGGGAGCGGTCCTGCACCGCTCCCAGCACATTAACCCCCGCGATGCTGCGATCGAAGTCGATCGAAGTCGATCGCGGCATTGTGGGGGCAAGGGGAGGTGATCGGCGATACTCACCTCCTCTTCCGGCTTCCAGCGCAGTCTGCAAAGGCTTCCCGGGTGTTGCCATGACGACCCGATGTCGTCATGACAACATCCGGGTCACCAGAGAGCAGGAAGATTGCTTGGACATGCGCAGTGCATCTCCAAGCAATCTTCACACTGTGCACTTCTGACAGCCTTCATGGCATAGGGATGGTGCTCCATTCCTGTGCCATGCAGGCGATCAGAAAAAAAAAAGTGAAAGTCCCAGAGTGGGACAAAGTAATAAAGTGTATAAACTGTGTGAAAGTGGAAAAAAAAAAAAAAAAAATGTGCAAAAATATTATAAAAAAATAAAAAAAATAATACACCAAAAATAAAAATATAATGTACCCATCAATAAATATTATTATAAAAAAAATAAAAAAAAAACAATAAAAGTACACATATTTGGTATCGCCGCATCCGGAACAACCTGACCTATAAAACTGTCCCACTAGTTAACCCCTTCAGTGAACACGGTAAAAAAAAAAAAAAAAAAACGAAGCAAAAAACAATGCTTTATCACCATACCGCCAAACAAAAAGTGGAATAACACGCGATCAAAAAGACGCATATAAATAAAAATGATACCGCTGAAAACGTCATCTCGTCCCGCATAAAACAAGCCGCCATACAGCTCCATCAGCCGAAAAATAAAAAAGTTATAGCTCTCAGAATAAAGCGATACTAAAAAATATTTTTTTCTATAAAATAGCTTTTATTGTGTATAAGCGCCAAAACATAGAAAAATGATATAAATGTGGTACCGCTGTAAACGTACTGACCCGAAGAATAAAGCTACCTCATCAATTTTACCACACGCGGAACAGAATAAAAAAAAAAAAAAAACCAATTCCTGAATTGTTGGTTTTTGTTTATTCTGCCTCCCAAAAATCGGAATAGAAAGCGATCAAAAAATGTCACGTGCCTGAAAATGGCACCAATAACAACGTCAAGTCATCCCGCAAAAAACGAGCCGTCACATGACTGTCTGCTAAAATCTGGAAAAATTATAGCTCTCAAAATATGGCGATGCAAAAACTAGATTTTGCAAAAAATGCGTCTTTTAGTGTGTGACAGCTGTCAGTCATAAAAACCCCATATGATTCTGGCATTGCTGTAATCACACCGACCCGAAGAATAAAGTCGTCTAATCACTTATACCGCACAAGGAACGGCGTCAAAAATAAACTCTTGGGTTAGGATTGGGCTAGGGTTAGGGCTGGGTTTGGGGCTAGGGTTGTGCTGGGGCTAGGGTTGTGCTAGGGCTATGGTTGTGCTAGGGTTAGGGCTGGGGTTGGGATTTTTTTCAAAAGTAAGAAAAAAAGATGACGATATGGCGACTAGTGTTGAGAGCAAGTGCTCGCTACTTGAGTTTGCATCGGGTGCTCTGGTATGCATTGAGTATCGTGGGTATTTGAGTGACATGCTCGAGTCTCTGCCCCATATGCTTCGCGGCCAAAAAACTTTACGGGGATTGCCTGCCATGCACGAGCGATCCCCGCATGTTTTTTTTTGGGTGTCTAATAACCGTGAAACATGCGGAGCAGGGACTCGAGCATGTCACTCGAGCACACGCTGTACATGGTGCATACCCGAGTACCCGATGCAAACTCAAGTAGCGAGCACTTGCGCTCAAGAATAATGACAACTTATTCAATATGATGACCTAATGTAAACAAATTCTGTGCCGTACCTCTGGGTTCAAAATGTTCACTATACACCTTAATAAAATCCTTGAGGGGTATAGTTTCCAAAATGGGGTCACTTGTGGGGGAGCTCCAATGTTTGGGCACACAGGGACTCTCTAAATGCAACATGGTATCCGCTAACAAATTGAATGGAAAATCGGCTCAAATTGTTAGCGGACACCACATTGCATTTGGAGAGCCCCTCTGTGCCCAAACTTTGGAGCTCCCCCACAAGTGACCCCATTTTGGAAACTAGACCCCCCAAGGCACCTTTCTAGATGCATAGTGAGCACTTGGAACCCCCAGGTGCTTCACAAATTGATTCGTAATAATGAAAAAGTGAAAAAAAAAACACTTTTTCAATTTTATGAATCAATTTGTGAAGCACCTGGGGTTCCAAGTGCTCACTATGAATCTAGATAGGTGCCTTGGGGGGTCTAGTTTCCAAAATGGGGTCACTTGTGGGGGAGCTCCAATGTTTGGGCACACAGGGACTCTCCAAATGCAACATGATATCCGCTAACAAATTGGCGGCTCAAATTGTTAGCGGATATCATGTTGCATTTGGAGAGTCCCTGTGTGCCCAAACATTGGAGCTCCCCCACAAGTGACCCCATTTTGGAAACTAGACCCCCCAAGGCACCTATCTAGATGCATAGTGAGCACTTGGAACCCCAGGTGCTTCACAAATTGATTCATAAAAATGAAAAAGTGTTTTTTTTTTCACTTTTTCATTTTTACGAATCAATTTGTGAAGCACCTGGGGGTTCCAAGTGCTCACTATGCATCTAGAAAGGTGCCTTTGGGGGTCTAGTTTCCAAAATGGGGTCACTTGTGGGGGAGCTCCAAAGTTTGGGCACAGAGGGGCTCTCCAAACGCAATGTGGTGTCCGCTAACAATTTGAGCCGATTTTCCATTCAATTTGTTAGCAGATACCATGTTGTATTTAGAGAGTCCCTGTGTGCCCAAACATTGGAGCTCCCCCACAAGTGACCCCATTTTGGAAACTAGACCCCCCAAGGCACCTATCTAGATGAATAGTGAGCACTTGGAACCCCTAAGTGCTTCACAAATTGATTCGTAAAAATGAAAAAGTGTTTTTTTTTTCACTTTTTCATTTTTACGAATCAATTTGTGAAGCACCTGGGGGTTCCAAGTGCTCACTATGCATCTATAAAGGTGCCTTGGGGGGTCTAGTTTCCAAAATGGGGTCACTTGTGGGGGAGCTCCAAAGTTTGGGCACACAGGGGCTCTCCAAACACAACATGGCGTCCGCTAATTATTCAAGCAAATTTTACAATCAAAAAGTCAAATGGCGCTCCTTCCCTTCCGAGCCCTGCCGTGCGCCCAAACAGTGTTTCTTCCCCAAATATTGGGTATCTGCGTGCCCAGGGGAAATTGCACAACAAATTTTGGGGTCCATTTTTTCTTGTTACCCCAGTGAAAATAAAAAAAATTGGGTCTAAAGTAACATTTTTGTGAAAAAAAGTTAAATGTTCATTTTTTTCTTCCACATTCAAAAAATTCCTGTGAAGCACCTGAAGGGTTAATAAAGTTCTTGAATGTGGTTTTGAGCACCTTGAGGGGTGCAGTTTTTAGAATGGTGTCACTTTTGTGTATTTTCTGTCATAAAGACCTCTCCAAGTGACTTCAAATGTGATGTGGTCCCTAAAAAAATGGTTTTATAAATTTTGTTGGAAAAATGAGAAATCGCTGGTCAACTTTTAACCCTTATAGCTCCCTAACAAAAAAAAATTTTGGTTCCAAAATTGTGCTGATGTAAAGTAGACATGTGGGAAATGTTATTTATTAACTCTTTTGTGTGACATATCGCTCTGATTTCAGGGCTTAAAAATTCAAATTTTGAAAATTGCAAAATTTTCAAAATTTTCGCCAAATTTCCGTTTTTTTCACAAATAAACGCAAGTGATATCGAATAAATTTTACCACTATCATGAAGTACAATATGTCACGAAAAAACAGTCTTAGAATCAGGGGGATCTGTTGAAGCGTTCCAGAGTAATTACCTCATAAAGTGACAGTGGTCAGAATTGTAAAAATTGGCCCGGTCATTAACGTGCAAACCACCCGCGGGGCTTAAGGGGTTAAACAGGAACCGTGCTCAGGATCCCTCTCATAACACATTTCAGAGCCTCCCACTGTAGAGGGACTGAAGTTTAGTCAGAAGCATGAATTTGAATGAAGAATTCTATAGCTTCCCTCAATTCTGAGGAGCATAAGATATCCCTGACAAGGTTATTATTCAATCTCCAAGTCCAAGGGCGTTGGACCAGGGATGGGAGAGCGAAAGACAGAAAAACCGGAGCGTGGTCTGACCACAAAATATCTCCAATTGTAGCCTTCGACTGCCAGGATAAAGCTTGGTAACTCAAGAGAAAGAGGCCTATGCGGCTATATGAATTATGTATATGTGAGAAGTAAGTGTAGTCCTTACCCTGAGGATTCATTATCCGCCATATATCAGTCAGTCGGAGGGCATGGAGGAGCTTCTTGAAAGAGCACAGTTGCCTTATAGGAACTGTTCCTCTCCCTGATGATGAATCCACCTTTGGATTCAATGCGAAGTTGAAATCTACACCTGCAATCAATGTACCTTCTGTAAAGTTAAAAAGTGAGTGTAGAAAACAACGGCATACCGTAACCTGGTCTCTATTAGGAAGATACCAGTTAGCAATCGTGTAAATGGATTCTACAATTTTTAATTTGAGAAAGATGTATCTGCCCTGGGTGTCTATGAGCGTATCAATGAGGGAGAATGCTAGAGAGACTTATAAATTGCAATAGAGACTCCCTTGGATTTCGAATCAGGATTTGTTTTATGAAACCAATGATTGTAATTCCTATCTTTAATTTTGGGAACATGTTCGGACTTAAAGTGTGTTTCTTGTAACATGAGTATGTACTCTTTATTTATGCATAGAGTGTAGAATCTGAGAGCGCTTCTGAGGGATATTAAAAGGGTTGTCCACTACAATTCAAAATAGCCCAATGTGTTTTTCTATGATGAAAAGAAGCTTCTTTCTAATTACGATACCTCCTACTGCTGTTTCTGCCTTTGAGCGGCACTATCACTGGCCGCTCACAGGCAGCATGTGCCCCCCCCGCTGCTGTCATGTCAAGCGAGGCGTGACTCAGCGCTCTGGTCCCCGCAGTGGCTGCTGGGTTGTGGGGGGGTTACCCCGCGTGTCACACCCAGCATCCACCTCGCGCTTTCGCAAGTAATGGGGAGAGGGAGAGCGCGTGGTGGATGCTGGGTGTGACGCGGGGGTAACACAAAAGAGGGACCCCCGGCTGCATCCGGAATCATGACGTGACATCAGCAGATGTCAGAGCTGACTGCAGCCGGGGTTCACATGATGTCTGTGAGCGGCCAGTGATAGCGCCGCTCGCAGGCAGAAACTGCAGAGGGAGGGAATTAGAAAGAAGCTTCTTTTCATCATAAAAACACATTGGGCTAGTTTGAATAGTAGTGGACAACCCCTTTAAGACCTCTAGCATTTAATGACCAGAACTTGACTGAGGACATTCTAGGGACTATGGGTAAGGTTGAGAAAGGGGTTAGAAAAGGAGAAAAGACAGAAAAAAAAATCTTAATAAAGAATCAGTGCCCCTGGTTAGGTGGCGAATGCTTCCCCCCTGATCGAGCAAGAGAAAGAAAAAAGGGGAATGGGGTGGAAAGGGAGAAAGAAAGAGTAAGCAAGGCCCTTTCCACCACCTGGTGAGTCCACTAAAAGATGGACTGACAGGGGGAAGTATATAATATACAATTCCACACCCGACAAGCAGAGTGTAGATCCCCTTAGTGATAACGCGCTTTCTGTAGAGGATAGCTTCCCCCTTGGATTAGACCACAGACCATTTGTAGTATAGTGTATTGATTTAAACTGTATATTTTACAACTCCTACCCTGAACAAGAATACTCCAACTAGGTATACAGTACAGACCAAAAGTTTGGACACACCTTCTCATTTAAAGATTTTTCTGTATTTTCATGACTATGAAAATTGTGCATTCACACTGAAGTCATCAAAACTATGAATTAACACATCTGGAATTATATACTTAACAAAAAAGTGTGAAACAACTGAAAATATGTCTTATATTCTAGGTTCTTCAAAGTAGCCACCTTTTGCTTTGATGACTGCTTTGCACACTCTTGGCATTCTCTTGATGAGCTTCAAGAGGTAGTCATCGGAAATGGTCTTCCAACAATCTTGAAGGAGTTCCCAGAGATGCTTAGCACTTGTTGGCCCTTTTGCCTTCACTCTGCGGTCCAGCTCACCCCATACCATCTCGATTGGGTTCAGGTCTGGTGACTGTGAATGCCAAGAGTGTGCAAAGCAGTCATCAAAGCAAATGGTGGCTACTTTGAAGAACCTAGAATATAAGGCTGTGTGCCCACGATGCGTTTTTAATGCGTTTCCACAGCGTTTTTGCAGCTGCGGAAACGCATTAAAAACGCATGGTAGAAGGGCAGCAATGTTCCCCAATGATAATCCGCATGTGCTGTGCACATGCTGCGGAAATTTCCGCTGCGGATTATCATTGCGGAAAAAAACGCAGCACTACCAATTATTTTGTGGAAGCGCTGCGTTTTCGCCGCCATTGACTTGCATTAGAACGCGCCAATTCCGCAAGACTGCATCTGTACTTGCGTAATTGGCGCGTTCTAATGTGCGGATGGTACCCGGGTGTAGAGGAGAGGAGACTCTCCTCCACACCCAGGTACCATAAAAACTGTAAAAACAAGAATAAAATAAAAAATAAAGATTATATTCACCTTCCGACGGCCCCCGGTCTCCTTCCCTGTGCTTGCAGGTCTTTCAGTGCAGTGTCTTGCGATCAGCTGGCAGCCAGCACAGGAGCGCAGCAACACACGCCGGGCCATCGGAAGGTAAGTATAGGTTTATTTTTTTATTTTTAACCATTCTCTCGGGTCATACTATATAAATCCATGCTGTTTGCATGGATTTATATAGTGTGACCTAGTTGACAAGCACTTTCCAAGTGATGCTAAAATCGCTTTGAAAGCGCTTGTCAATTCGCATGCGGAAACACATGTGAATCCGCATGTATTCCGCAGGAAAAACGCATGTACAATCCACATGGGTTTTTTCTGCCAGGGAGATGCAGAAATGCTGAAGAAATTTTCTGCTTCATTGCTGCATCGTGGGCACATAGCCTAAGACATATTTTCAGTTGTTTCACACTTTTTTGTTACGTATATAATTCCACATGTGTTAATTCATAGTTTTGATGCCTTCAGTGTGAATGTACAATTTTCATAGTCATGAAAATACAGAAAAATCTTTAAATGAGAAGGTGTGTCCAAACTTTTGGTCTGTACTGTATATGTACACTTGAACCTGTTTATATGAAATTCTAAAGTATTAGGTATCACCCACCCTCCATCCTCTAAGTCCATCAGACTCTTTTGAGCCCTTTTATCATGGATATTTCCAATTTCTATGAAAGCTCACAAGCCCCAGTAAAAGAGCAATACAGCATATAATATAGTAAGAGTCTCATAGAGAACCCATCAGTCTGGAGGGGGGGATCCACTTCCTCCATGTTGCGACCTCCAGGTTTTGTACCAGGATTCTGGATCTTTCTCCTTTGTGGCCAAGGGACTTCTCCGTTTCTCAAGCCCCCTGACACATGCAGCCTGATATACAGTAGACACAACTGAAGACAGCAGCATATACATACATAGAATTCACATGCAAACTATTATACTCAAAAGTACATTCCCACAATGTTGCCCATAACCCCTTCCTGACATGGCCAATTTCATTTTTTTTGTTTGTTTTATCTTCCCCTTCTTTCAAGAGCCAAAACTTTTTTATTTTTCTGTCCACATGGTTGTATGAATGCTTGTATTTTTGTGGAACGAGTCGCACTTTTGAATTAAACCATTGATTTTCCCACATAGTGTACTGGAAAAGGGTGAAAAAAAAATCGAAGTGCAGTGAAGTTTTAGGTTTCTTACCTCTAACACATCTGTATGACAGCACGGAGGACACCATACAGCAGTACTGAGCAGTGCTGTGAATATCTGTAGGTTAATGGCGTAATCAGACCTGACAGGTTCCCTTTAAACAGCTTTTATCTTATATTAATAAAACTTACCTGTAACTTCAGGTTAATTTTCAGCATAAACTGTTGTGGGTGTACATTAGGAAGTTTTTATGGTTTGATTCTGGTCTCCCCCATGCTCTCTGTAATTTTTGTCTTTGAGCTAATTCATGGATTTTTAACTGTTTTTCATTGTAGATGGTATCAGGATTCTGTTGTCTTTCTATGAATTAACCACTAGTGGCTGCTGTTATTCACGTTGACAAATTGTGATGCATTTCCACTCTTTACAACTGGAGGCTGTTATTATGTTTCTGCAATCACCCTTTAGTAAGATGGCCGATGTTGAACCTGTGGAAGCCATCATCTTCCTGTTTGGGCCAACTTGAAGCCACATGGAACGCTCACTCATTGCTTAAGTATTGTGTTCAGTAGTGATGAACGAACGTGCTGGGATAATGTGTTATCAGAGCATGGTCTGGTGTTATCCGAGTATCTTGGGTGTGCGCTGATAATATGCTTCAGTCCCTCGGGCTGCATGTTTTGCGGCGGTAGACAGCCGCATCACATGCAGGGATTGCCTAAAAAACAGGCAATACCCGCATGTGTTGCGTCTGACTACTGTTGCAAAACAAGATGACGCATGTACTCAAACATATTATTAGAGCACACCCAAGATACTCGGATAACATCTGAGCACATTCGCTCATCACTAGTGTCCAGTCTTTTGTCTAATTCCAGTCTCCAGCTCCTGAGAATTGTCTTGCCCAGACTGTTCCCACTCCTCTCTTGATTGTTCTTACTATTCCTATTGCTACTTCTAAGAAATTCTACTACCACTTGCTGTGCCCTGCTTGTGCTAATCTGGCCTTTGGATTCCAGCTGTGTTCCATCATTATCGTAACAGATGGCGAGTTGAAGAGGTAGGAGGCGGAGAAGTGGCTCATAGGTGGTAAAAGAAGCTGAATTCTCTGATTAGATATATTACAAAGTTTATTATATTTGCTTGCTTTATTTATTTCTGCACATTTTATATATTTTCCCCATCCAAAAATAAAGAAATTGGAAGAATAAAAAAACACATTTCAAATTGCTGCATTCCTAAAACTCTGATCTATAAAAAATTATGAAATAATTTAAACTAAAAGGTAAATAACTTATAGAAAAAAAATGCAGAACTGCCGTTATTCTGTTGTTGTACCCCCACCAAAAACAAAAAGCTTTCAAGACATCTTATGTACCGCAAACTGATACCAATGAAAACTATAGCTCCACAGACAAAAAAAATTTAAAAAAATGTCACAGGTCTCAGAAAATAGAGACAGACCAAATCATTTTTTTAAAATTATTAATTAATTTTTTCACAAACTTCAGAATTTTGTTCATTCCTCTAAAATAATAAAAGAGGAGACAAGCTTGGTATTCAAATTGAAGTAAAGAATCATGTTGTCAGATAATTTTTTTACTACTCAGTAAATACCATAAAAACGAAATCCAAAAACAATGTCAGAATTGCTTTTTCTCACCATTTTACCCAGCAAAAAATAATCCCTTACACAAATTTGTTGACAGAAACATAAAACTTGATGGCTTTTGGAAGAATAAAAAAAAAAAAATCAGAAAATTGCCTGGTCCTGAAGGCGTTAAGCACTTTTTACTCAATACGAGTGAATATTGGTCTATCTAAATTATAGTTGTAAAAGTTTTTTTCCAGGCAAAAAGAAAAAAGTGTGCAGTCATTCTACTACTCTATTCTGTATTCGCAGTAGAAGAGAGCAGTCATGTCACCACATTTATGTGGTTTTCATACTTGCAGTCACCTGCCAACTAGACTGTGTGGTAAGACGACTAGCTTGGCCGCTTCCAGAAGTAGACTCAGGAACCTGGTTTTCTCTGCAGGCTTTATTATATGGCATAAAGCCCTGCAACTCCAGCAAAGATAAGCACAGCCTTACTGGGAAAACGACAAAACAAAGATAAGCGATAGCACAGTCCATATGTATGTGGAATTCGCCCGCACAGGGCGTAGTCCCAGCCTTCAGCTCTGTCCTGAGCTGAAGCTTTCCCAGTCTGGAGACCTTGCCTCTCCAGACCACAGCACAGAAAAAAAAAACAGGACTGAACATTTAAACCATGCTCAGCCACACCCTGAGGGGAGGTATGGTGAATGACGTCCCTCTCATCTCTATGTCATTCACATAAAACCACACCCTTTAAAAGAGTTAACCCCCAGCATATAACATGCTGGCAGAAATTCAGTAGGTCTCAGTTCACACAGGAGAGCAACCCGAGTGACACATACCTCTCCCCTCATATATCACACTAGTGACTCTGTCACAACTGTCATCCGCTTCTCTCATTAGAACATTGAGAGAAGTGGGTGACAATCTAGTCGGCATGTGACCACAAGTATGAAAGTACAAATGGTTACGTGACCATCTACTCGAGCTGCGAATACATGGGATTTATGACAGTGTCTGCACACTTTTCTTTTCGGTCTTGAAACTCCTTTAATAGTAATAAAATCAGGGCCATATTTGCCACTGGGCACTGGAGGTCCGCAGCACCAGGCTCAGAATTAATTATTTTTTTTTAAATCTTCCCTCCCCTCCCCAGACTCCACAAGAAAATTGGAGTCTTTGCGGGGTGAGAGGAGTGTCCCTGTATACATTTGTATTAGCATCTTTAACACACTAATATAAATGAAACTCTGTGTGCGCCGACACCTCTGGGGTCAGTGGAGCTCCAATCCGCTCCCTGACCCAGCGTTCACATTCTCCTGATGTCACAGCAGCGCGATGAGTTTACCTCCGTAGAGGAGGAGATGCTGTCGGAGCCCAGACCAGCCAGGTTATCGCTCATTGAGCTGAAGCTTCAAGGCGCAGCCTGGTGTGTGTGTGTGTGGGGGGGGGGTCACAATGTACAGAAGCAACAGCCCAGTATGGACAAAAGGGCTCAGAAATGCAAAAAGGGGCCCACATGGGGTGGGATTTCTTTACAAAACATGGCCACATGGGGTAGGATGTCTCTGGAAAAGGGGGCTGCATGGAGTGGGATGTCTGGAAAAGGGGGCCGCATGGTATGGGATGTATTTGAAAAATTGGGTCTCATGGGGTGGGATGTCTCTGGAAAAGGGGGCCACATGGGGTAGGATGTCTCTGGAAAAGACATGGAGCAGCATGATATCACTATGAAGGGGCAGTGTGGGGTGAGATCACTGTAGAAAAGGGGTCAATGTAGGGTGGAATGACTGAAAAAAGGGCAGTGTGGCATCACTATGAAGGGACAGCATGGGGTGAGATCACTATGGAAAAGGAGAAGTGTGGGGTGGGCACTATGCAGAAGTGGCAGCATGGCATCACTATGCAGAAGGGGCAGCGTAGGGTGGCATCACTATGGAAAAAGGGGCAACCTGGGGTGGGATCGCTATGCAGAAGTGACGGCGTGGGATCACTATGCAGAAGGGGTGACGGTGTGGGATCACTATGCAGAAGGGACGGCGTGGGGTGGGATCACTATGCAGAAGGGGTGGCGTGGGGTGAGGCGAGATCACTATGCAGAAAGGGCGGCGTGAGGTGGATCACTATGCTGAAGGGGCAGCGTGAGGTGGGATCACTATGGAGAAGGGGCAGCGTGGGATGGGCTGTGTATGTAGGAGTAGCGTTGGGGGTTCAGTATGGGGAAATGGGCTCAGTATTGAGAAGGCTAACGTGAGGGAGAAATTGAAAAAGTGCAAGTTCTTAATACAAGTCAATTAAAACAGAGCAATTTATCCAACCTGATAACTAGATGGCACAGCACGTCATGTCCACCGAGGCTCACAAAAAAAATCAAGATGGATACTGACCCCAGCGTGCCACCGCTCCTCCGGATGAGTGCTCGCACGTTCTCAAGCATTGCACTTTATATCTGATTATGGAATGGCATATGTTGTTATGTACCCTGTGACACACTAATGTGGGTTTTTTGACTATTGTATATTGATGTCTGTTACTGTTATCTATTCTGCTTACATCTATATAACCTAGATGCCACCTTTGCTGGGTATCTCTTTTTGCATATTTTATCCTTATCTATTTTTACTAATAAACCTGATATAAATTTTCTATAAAGTGTTGTGTGTCAATTTTTGGTTTCCATGAGCTTGGACATTCAATGCCCATATTTTGCTTTTTTCTTATTGGGAATATTTTATAGGAAAGGACAGTATGAAGGCCATGTACCATAAGAGACACAGTTTGGAGTAATTTTTTATGCAGGGATCACAGCGAGGGGCAATTTTTTATTTGGGGGAACAGCGTTAGGCTTATTCAAGGCATAACATGTGTGGTTCTTTTTATTCAGGAACATTATTATGACACTTATTTTTAAAGGCACAATGTCAGGATATGCTGCAGAAGATGGAGAACCGCAGAGACGAGCTGTGGATGAGAAAAGTCGTCCTATCATCAGGATCTGTGAGGTACCTAGATCTGAGAGTGGCTAAATACATTGGATAAATACATTAGCTAAATGCAGATTTTAAATGACCGCTGAGCTGCTATATCAAGCAGAGTATCAGTTGTTTAGTAGCCTGTTTAGACAGCCTGTGACAGCACTTTCATGTGCACAGGACGATCTTTACATGATCGTCCTGTGCACATAGAATAGCATTGTTCTTGGCAGCATTTGATCACAAGACAATGTGCTGTCAAGAAAGATGACATTTAAATGGCGTCTGCCAACCCCCAAATGACAATTAAACTACATAAACATTTATTTAGGGAACGTAGCCCATATAAAAATCATACCAGTAACATACTGTTTAACCTAATAATCATCTTTTATTTTTTTATGCAAATGAGGGCACATTGGTGCTCCTTTTAGTGGCTTATGTCTTGCTGTGTATTATACCCTTCTATTTGCATATTAAAGTCAGTCCCCTGTCTTGATCGACAGCACTCTATTGGTAGGAGCAAGCGCTGCCTAAAATCACTGTGCTCCCAGGTTCAGTGTGGCTGTGCACACATTGTGGCTGCAGGTGCGTTCTTATTTCTGGTTCCTGCCTGTCTTTGGCCACCGTTCGAGCAGCTTCAGTGAGGAGCATGAGGGGTGTTTAAGTGAGCAGACAGCATGTACACGTCACATGGTGCTGTCCTCCCTGTAATTGCTTGCTACACTTCCAGGTGCATCGAGCGACGACAACGGAAAAGGCAGTATTTGCGCATCAGAGCACCAGTCAATACAAGGGACTGGCTTTCATATTCAAATATTAGGGCATAACAGTGCACCAAGGCATAGACCATGCAAAGGGTGCACTGAAGCGTCCTCCTTTGTTTATTAAATAAACGTGGATTTTTCAGCAAATGTTAAGTTAAACTGTATACACCTGGAATGATTTTTGTATGTGCTACATTACCTATTTAAATGTTTATGCAGTTTTTTATTGGCATTTTGTGAGGGACAGTATCCCTTTAAGTAAGATTAAAAGTTTCAGCCTATGAACAAATGTTTTGCGCCTGCATCGGATGATTGACAACCTGTTTAGGTAGACCGATTATCGGCTGCAGTGTAAATGCACTTTAAAGAGTAAACGTTCGAGAGATTATTTTGTATGTTTTAGGATCATTAGTTCTGCGCAGATCTGTGGGGAACCGCGTCACGAGTCACCCACCAATCAAGCAAAAGACATTAGAAAAGCGCAGCTGATGAGACAGGAGAGCACACAGAACAGAATAGATGCAGTAGAAATTCATAGTCCGGTCTCCTGAGCTCTGCACTTCCAAGAGGTCTTTTGAGCGAGGGGCGGACATACCGCCGGTGCAACTGCATCGGGGCCCGGAGGTGCAGGGGGACCCTTGCTAATACTGAGGGCAATCTGACCTGTTTCTCGGAGCCTTAGCCCATGGCCAGATTGCCCTCATCATACACGGTGGGCAGGAAGTGATCCCTTGCAGCTCCGCTTCCTACAGGAGAAAATCGTAGCGGAGCAGCAGGGATTCGTCCTCTGCTTCCTGCCTTGCACTTTGTCTGACACAGATGTGCGCAGCTTGATGATGTCAGCAAGCAGCGCATGCCTGTATTGGAGAGAAAGTTGCCAGAGATGAAGATGCTGCAGGGGAATGGGCAAAGAAGTGTGTTTTTTTTATCCAATACACTGGGGAGAGGACACTGAGGTGTGGTGTGGGAGAGCAATGATGAGGGTGGGAGAGAGCAATGATGAGGGTGATGGGGGTAGTGTGGGAGAGCAATGATGGGGGTGGTGTGGGAGAGCAATGATGGGTGTGATGGGGATAACAATGATGGGGTGGAGGAGATAATGATGAGGGTGGTGTGAGAGAGCAATTATGAGGGTGGTGTGGGAGAGCAATGATGAGGGTGGTGTGGGAGAGCAATGATGGGGGTGGTGTGGGAGAGCAATGATGGGGGTGGTGTGGGAGAGCAATGATGGGGGTGGTGTGGGAGAGCAATGATGGGGGTGGTGTGGGAGAGCAATGATGGGGGTGGTGTGGGAGAGCAATGATGGGGGTGGTGTGGGAGAGCAATGATGGGGGTGGTGTGGGAGAGCAATGATGGGGGTGGTGTGGGAGAGCAATGATGGGGGTGGTGTGGGAGAGCAATGATGGGGGTGGTGTGGGAGAGCAATGATGGGGGTGGTGTGGGAGAGCAATGATGGGGGTGGTGTGGGAGAGCAATGATGGGGTGGTGTGGGAGAGCAATGATGGGGTGGTGTGGGAGAGCAATGATGAGGGTGGTGTGAGAGCAATGTTGGGAGTGGTGTGGGAGCAATGATGGGGGTGGGGGAGAGGACACTGAGGTGTGTGGGAGAACAATGATGGAGGTGGGCAGGAAGTGATCCCTTGCAGCTCCGCTTCCTACAGGAGAAAATCGTAGCGGAGCAGCAGGGATTCGTCCTCTGCTTCCTGCCTTGCACTTTGTCTGACACAGATGTGCGCAGCTTGATGATGTCAGCAAGCAGCGCATGCCTGTATTGGAGAGAAAGTTGCCAGAGATGAAGATGCTGCAGGGGAACGGGCAAAGAAGTGTGTTTTTTTTATCCAATACACTGGGGAGAGGACACTGAGGTGTGGTGTGGGAGAGCAATGATGAGGGTGGGAGAGAGCAATGATGAGGGTGATGGGGGTGGTGTGGGAGAGCAATGATGGGTGTGATGGGGATAACAATGATGGGGTGGAGGAGATAATGATGAGGGTGGTGTGGGAGAGCAATGATGGGGGTGGTGTGGGAGAGCAATGATGGGGGTGGTGTGGGAGAGCAATGATGGGGGTGGTGTGGGAGAGCAATGATGGGGGTGGTGTGGGAGAGCAATGATGGGGGTGGTGTGGGAGAGCAATGATGGGGGTGGTGTGGGAGAGCAATGATGGGGTGGTGTGGGAGAGCAATGTTGGGAGTGGTGTGGGAGCAATGATGGGGGTGGGGGAGAGGACACTGAGGTGTGTGGGAGAACAATGATGGAGGTGGTGGGGGGAGCAATGGTGGGGGTGGGGGAGAAGACACTGAGGTGTAGGAGAACAATCATAGGGGTGGCGTGGGAGAGCAATGATGGAGGTAGTGGGGGAGAACAATGATGGGGGTGCGGGAGAGTATACTGAGGTGTGGTGTGGAAGAGCAATGTTGGGAGTGGTGTGGGAGAGCAATGATGGGGTGGAGGAGAGGACACTGAGGTGTGGTGTGGGAAAACAATGATGGGGATGCTGGGGGAGAGCAATGGTGGGTGTGATGGGGATAACAATGATGGGGTGGAGGAGATAATGATGAGGGTGGTGTGGGAGAGCAATGATGAGGGTGGTGTGGGAGAGCAATGATGGGGGTGGTGTGGGAGAGCAATGATGGGGGTGGTGTGGGAGAGCAATGATGGGGGTGGTGTGGGAGAGCAATGATGGGGGTGGTGTGGGAGAGCAATGATGGGGGTGGTGTGGGAGAGCAATGATGGGGATGGTGTGGGAGAGCAATGATGGGGGTGGTGTGGGAGAGCAATGATGGGGTGGTGTGGGAGAGCAATGATGAGGGTGGTGTGAGAGCAATGTTGGGAGTGGTGTGGGAGCAATGATGGGGGTGGGGGAGAGGACACTGAGGTGTGTGGGAGAACAATGATGGGGGTGGTGTGGGAGAGCAATGATGGGTGTGATGGGGATAATGATGGGGTGGAGGAGATAATGATGAGGGTGGTGTGAGAGAGCAATGATGAGGGTGGTGTGAGAGAGCAATGATGAGGGTGGTGTGGGAGAGCAATGATGGGGGTGGTGTGGGAGAGCAATGATGGGGGTGGTGTGGGAGAGCAATGATGGGGGTGGTGTGGGAGAGCAATGATGGGGGTGGTGTGGGAGAGCAATGATGGGGGTGGTGTGGGAGAGCAATGATGGGGGTGGTGTGGGAGAGCAATGATGGGGTGGTGTGGGAGAGCAATGATGGGGTGGTGTGGGAGAGCAATGATGAGGGTGGTGTGAGAGCAATGTTGGGAGTGGTGTGGGAGCAATGATGGGGGTGGGGGAGAGGACACTGAGGTGTGTGGGAGAACAATGATGGAGGTGGTGGGGGGGAGCAATGGTGGGGGTGGGGGAGAAGACACTGAGGTGTAGGAGAACAATCATAGGGGTGGCGTGGGAGAGCAATGATGGAGGTAGTGGGGGAGAACAATGATGGGGGTGCGGGAGAGTATACTGAGGTGTGGTGTGGAAGAGCAATGTTGGGAGTGGTGTGGGAGAGCAATGATGGGGTGGAGGAGAGGACACTGAGGTGTGGTGTGGGAAAACAATGATGGGGATGCTGGGGGAGAGCAATGGTGGGTGTGATGGGGATAACAATGATGGGGTGGAGGAGATAATGATGAGGGTGGTGTGAGAGAGCAATGATGAGGGTGGTGTGGGAGAGCAATGATGAGGGTGGTGTGGGAGAGCAATGATGGGGGTGGTGTGGGAGAGCAATGATGGGGGTGGTGTGGGAGAGCAATGATGGGGGTGGTGTGGGAGAGCAATGATGGGGGTGGTGTGGGAGAGCAATGATGGGGGTGGTGTGGGAGAGCAATGATGGGGGTGGTGTGGGAGAGCAATGATGGGGTGGTGTGGGAGAGCAATGATGAGGGTGGTGTGAGAGCAATGTTGGGAGTGGTGTGGGAGCAATGATGGGGGTGGGGGAGAGGACACTGAGGTGTGTGGGAGAACAATGATGGAGGTGGTGGGGGGGAGCAATGGTGGGGGTGGGGGAGAAGACACTGAGGTGTAGGAGAACAATCATAGGGGTGGCGTGGGAGAGAACAATGATGGGGGTGCGGGAGAGTATACTGAGGTGTGGTGTGGAAGAGCAATGTTGGGAGTGGTGTGGGAGAGCAATGATGGGGTGGAGGAGAGGACACTGAGGTGTGGTGTGGGAAAACAATGATGGGGATGCTGGGGGAGAGCAATGGTGGGGGTGGGGGAGAGGACACTGAGGTGTGGTGTGGTAGAACAATGATGGGGGTGGTGGGGGAGAGCAATGATGGTGGTAAGGTGCATAGGACACTTTATAATTAATTGAAAGGTTGGAGAAGACGCTGACAGTCCCGTATTATATAGCTTCCTCTGCTGTTATGTACAGTGCTGTCCCTTACATAGTGTATTCTTGTTATTTTTGTTAGTCACAGCTCTCTCTCTTTATTACATAGTCCTCTCTTGTTAAATAGAAAATGACTACTGATGGAGCAGCTGGTAGGCAGGCAGAAGACCAGTCCATCAGCTCCTCATTAGAAAAGAAGCTTTCCCATTCTCCATCAGCCGTCACTGCATTATATATCTAACAAGAGAGGACGGTATGTAATAAAGAACAGGGCGCTATAGATTATCCGATATGTAAGGGACAGAGCAGTGCATAACAAGAGAGAGCACTGAGTAATAAGGGACGGCAATATACAGAATAAAGGAGACTAGGTAAGACAGCTATGTATGTATGTATGTATGGTGTATATATATATCTGTAGCTTTGTGGCAATAAAAGGAGGGGGGCCCATACACATTCCATTCACAGGGGCCCCAAGCTGTCAGTGTCCACCCCTGTTTTGAGCAGTTGATGGGGGTCTTAGCTTACATTGCGGCACCAACCTGTTTGGAATTAATGGACCTAAAACATATAAGAAATCTCCCAAAAGTTAAAGGGGTGATCCAAAGGCAAAGTAATTTTCATTCCATATCTATTTAGTGTCATAATCTAAACTATTTTCTAATATACTTAAAAAATCCCAATCACTCCCTAACTACACTAATTGCTTTTCTTTCTTTTTTTATACTTAATTTTGATGATGCTTCATTTGAGAATCCCAGTACATGCTGGGATACTCAAACGAACCATCATCAGTCACTGCCGCAGCATTTCCCCCTCCCTGAAATGAAGTGTCATCAGTGACGCTCATGTCAGGGGCTGGGCTATTCCCTGCGCGCTGTGCACTGTGCGATGTGCACAATGAGAGCGCGCCTCTGCTGTCTGCTCAGATCAGTGGTAATGAGCCGGCAACAGAGCAGTGTCAGAATATACGGCATGTAGAGGCCAGAGACATCACTTTCTGGGCTCTTCACACTGGGTATTCTGATACCACTCTGTTGCCGGGTCATTATCAATGATTTGAGCCAGCAACAGGGGCTCGCTGTCATTGTAGACATTGCACAGGGATTAGTCCAGCCCCTGAAATAAGTGTCAATGATCACACTTCATTTCAGGGAGGGGGAAAGGCTGTGGCAGTGACTGATGACACTTCGTTTGAGTATCCCAGCATGCACTGGGATTCTCAAACAAAGCATTATCAAAATGGAAGTATAAAAAAAGAAAGAAAAGCAATTAGTGTAGTTAAAGGGGTATTCCCATCTCTAAGATCCTATCCCAATATCTAGGAGGTGTAATAATAATAATATTAGCAAATACCTCCAATTAGAAATGTAGTATAGTATTTTTGTTTCGCTATGTCACATACCTCATGTGCAGGCAATACAGGACCTTAGGTATCCACGATTATGACCACTAGCAGCTAGCTAACTGTCACTTTATCAGTTTACGTAACCATGGATACCTAAGGTCCTGCAATGCCTGCACATGAGGAAAGAGACATAGCCAATCAAAAATACTACACTACATTTCTAATTGTAGGTATTTGCTAATATTATTATTACACCTACTACATATTGGGATTGGATCTTGGAGATAGGCAAATTTTAATACAAATATATTTGAAAGTAGTTTAGATTATGGCACTAAATATATAAGGATTTAGAATGAAAATTACTTTGCCTTTGGACCATTCCTTTAAGTTACTCTTTAAATGTTTACTAGTGCTTTGGCCTGCAACTAATCCGTACTGTGGTTCATGTATGGTCCGTAGTTTAATCATGGTTGGTAACAACTCCAATCATCTCCTTGCCATTGTTAAGGACATACTGGTAGTTGCAGTTTCATGCTATACAAGTGAATAACTGGGTGCTAACCTGAAATTGCAAATGATCGCTGTACTAATCTTGGTGATGTATTTATCTACTGACGGTGGTTCTGGTGCTGTATTTCTGTACTGATGATTGTTCTGGTGATGTAGTCATGTACTGACTGTGGTTCTGGTGACGTATTCATGTACTGATGATGGATCTGGTGATGTATTCATGTGCTGACAGTGGATTTGATAATGTACTCATGTACTGACTGTGGTTCTGGTAATGTATTTATATGCTGATAGTGGTTCTGGTAATGTAGTTGTGTACTGATGGTGGTTCTGGTGAATTATCTATGTAGATGTTGTCATCTTTAATTGATTAGACATCATACACTGCAACTCATATATTCAGTCTTTTTTTAGAGTTTATTTAGCGTTTTTTCAGGTGGGTAACGGTGCGCCTGAAGAAGATGTTGTGTGTACATACCCTTAGTCTGACTTACCAGTATGGGGTGTGAAAACTTAAAGTGCCTAGGGCAGCATGAACACCAAATATGGCCCTGAATAAAATATAATTAAATACACTGCTCAAAAAAATAAAGGGAACACTTAAACAACAGAACTCCAAGTAAATCAAACTGTCCACTTAGGAAGCAACACTGACAATCAATTTCACATGCTGTTGTGCAAATGGAATAGACAATAGATGCAAATTATTGGAAATTATCAAGACCCATTCAATAAAGGAGTGGTTCTGCAGGTGGGGACCACAGACCACATTTCAGTATCAATGCTTTCTGGCTGATGTTTTGGTCACTTTTGAATGTTGGTTGTGCTTTCCATTCGTGGTAGCATGAGACGGACTCTACAACCCACAGAAGTTGCTCAGGTAGTGCAGCTCATCCAGGATGGCACATCAATGAGAGCGGTGGCAAGAAGGTTTGCTGTGTCTGTCAGCGTAGTGTCCAGAGGCTGGAGGCGCTACCAGGAGACAGGTAGGGCAACAACCCAGCAACAGGACCGCTACATCCACCTTTGTGCAAGGAGGAACAGGAGGAGCACTGCCAGAGCCCTGCAAAATGACCTCCAGCAGGCCACAAATGTGCATGTGTCTGCACAAACTGTTAGAAACCGACTCCATGAGGGTGGTATGAGAGCCTGACGTCCAAAGATGGGGTTGTGTTCACAGCCCAACACCGTGCAGGACACTTGGCATTTGCCACAGAACACCAGGATTGGCAAAGTCGCCACTGGCGCCCTGTGCTCTTCACAGATGAAAGCAGGTTCACACTGAGCACATGTGACAGACGTGACAGAGTCTGGAGACGCCGTGGAGAGCAATCTGCTGCCTGCAACATCCTTCAGCATGACGTATTTGGTAGTGGGTCAGTAATGGTGTGGGGTGGCATTTCTTTGGAGGGCCGCACAGCCCTCCATGTGCTCGCCAGTGGTAGCCTGACTGCCATTAGGTACAGAGATGAGATCCTCAGATCCCTTGTGAGACCATATGCTGGTGCGGTTGGCCCTAGGTTCCTCCTAATGCAGGACAATGCCAGACCTCATGTGGCTGGAGTGTGTCAGCAGTTCCTGCAAGATGAAGGCATTGAAGCTATGGACTGGCCAGCCCGTTCCCCAGACCTGAATCCGATTGAGCACATCTGGAACATCATGTCTCGCTCCATCCACCAACATCACAATGCACCACAGACTGCCCAGGAGTTGGCGGACGCTTTAGTCCAGGTCTGGGAGGAGATCCCACAGGAGACCTCATCAGGAGCATGCCCAGGTGTTGTAGGGAGGTCATACAGGCACGTGGAGGCCACACACAATACTGAGCCTCATTTTGACTTGTTTTAAGGACATTACATCAAAGTTGGATCAGCCTGTAGTGTGTTTTTCCACTTTAATTTTGGGGGTGACTCCCAATCCAGGCCTCCATTGGTTAATAAATTTGATTTCCTTTGATGATTTTCGTGTGATTTTGTTGTCAGGACATTCAACTTTGTACAGAACAAAGTATTCAATGAGAATATTTCATTCATTCAGATCTAGGATGTGTTATTTGAGTGTTCCCTTTATTTTTTTGAGCAGTGTACATTATCTAGTATGGCTAGTGCTCAACATATACCCAGGCCAGTCTCTCAGTTCATTTGCGGCACAGCTGCTTCAGAACATGTCTCCATTCCTGAGAGTGAAATGTAATTGTACAGTGCTGGAGTCTGAAACCTAGAGAAAGCACAAACCATGGCTGGTGCTTCCTGCTATTAAGGACAAAATCACTAATGAAAGTGGTTTGGGAACTGGAGATACAACTACATTCAGATTAAAGTGTTCAGGCTACAAACACATGGATTTCTACAAGCCACATTTAAATGAATAGGTCAGTCGCAGGATATTATGCAACTAATCTGTCAAGACAACCTTAGATGGCTTCAAAGCCCTGGTAGAGATCTAGGTAACTACTTTGGTAAGAGGTGGTCTGCCAACTGAATGACTTAAAGAGGTTGACTCATCAAGGCAATCACTTTTTGGATTGAAGTTGGCCTTATTTTAGAAAGCCCCAGCAATCAGCTATTAGCCCCAGGGGAAGGTGCATTTGTTCATACATTACCCCTTCATCAGCGGTAGTATTACATGGAAAGTACTCTCTAGCTAACAGACGGGGCTCCCGAGTGGCTAGACCCTCATAATATGTCTTAAGCTAACCAACCCTTACATCTTTAACATCAGCTATCAACTATTGAAGCTCCTGTCCTTTAATACCAGTCGTTTTTTTTTTTTTTTGCACAGAGTTTGAGACATAACATTTTGGCTCCAGTTCTTTGGTGGTATGATAATGTCAAACAGCATAGTATAACACTTGAATATTTTGCACTATTTTGTTAGTGTAGTTTTATAACATAAGCTCTAACCTTTTCAAATACTTGGACGACTTCAGTTTCACGCGGTCTTTTTCAGAATCCCAAAGCGGTGTTTTGGAAGGTATTCTAGAAAAATATTTTGTTGAGGTTGACGGAAAGGTAATTATGTCCTTGTTACTCAGTCCTTTACTGCATATAATTAGCCCCAGTAGGTTAAACTTAGCTGTTTGAGCACATGTAATGTACATATATATAGAAAATGGCTATGTGATGAAACAATACCGTAAAAAAAGTACGCCAATGAGAACACTTGGGCTTCGCGAATCCCATGGTAAACTGAATGGCCAGTCTGATCCTGTATGTAAAAACTGGTCACTGCAGTCATGTATTAGCAGATCATTGTGCAGAAGGCAGAGTGAGAGAAGGACAGAGCAAGTCAGGATTAACTTTGAAATCCTCCACTTTAAAGAGCTTAATGCGGACGTCTGATTTCAGTGTCAGGAGATCCTGGCAGCAAAGCTTTAGGCTTAGGAGCAGTTGGTACCTGTCACATTGAATCAGTATGTTGTTGGGGATGGCACAACAACTGTCAGGGGGGCAGGGTCTTGTTTGTGCCAAAGGGGTCAGAAAATCTATTTCGTAAATCGTGTTGATCAACGAATAAAGAATTGATTAGTTTACTCAAGAGCTAAGCATGGACTGCTCTTCTGTAAGCACACAGGGCTTCATACAGCATATGGTGTTACTCTCCAGCTCTTACTAATAACTTCAGGATTGTCTATAAATAGTATGTGATTATGCAATGAACTAAATCTCTGACTTTCTACTCATGACCCTACACTACTTAAGTTGTGATGCTTGAAAGAGATAAGCAATAGTAGTGTCGAAAATGTAGAACACTTGTATCCAATTGCAACTTAATTTGAAGAGTAAATTTTCGAAACAGTATTTTGTAATTATTTTGGTGCTACTGAAAAGTTATTCATATTACCATACAGTATTCTGCTCCTGACTTCAAGCCTCAAAGCTTTAATATCCCCCTCCCTTTATCCTTAAGCTCAGAGACCCTAATGGGATTTCTTATGTCAGGTGATAACTGCAGATCTTTCAGTCCAAGAAGCTCATCTAACAGGAATCACAGAAAGAGAAAGGAAGGAAGAAGACGTGCATCGAGAGAGACATGTTAAAATATCAGAAGACAATTTTCATATACAAGATATCAAAGGAAACAACTAAATAGAATGGAAAGAGATAGGTGAGGCCCTTTGGACAGAGAGAAGGATTAGATCATCGCAGTACAACATCTCTGGAAAACTGGAATTTAAGAACAAGAAATTTAAAGCTGACATTCCCATCAAAGGAGCACACCGCATAATCTGTAAAAGCAAAAGGGAACACAAGGCTACTAAACGCAGTATAGGATTGCGAGACATCGTGGAGGGCAAAGAGGCTCCAGACAGAACATTATTTACTCCCATACAACATATTCTGGAGGATAACGGAACAGACAGTGAAGATTCCGAAATGGGAAGTGGAGCTAGTGCAGAAGACAAAGAGCTGGCGAAGAGATCTAAGGAGCTTGAGAAAAAGCTTCAAGAAGATGCAGCAATGGATGCCAAGACAGTAAAACTACTACTGCTCGGTGAGAACCACTGCATTTCATGGTGATTGGTAGATGGTGCACCACAATGTGGTGGATAATAAACTTAATGGTGGTCATCATTTTAGAATAGTTGCCATTTTTTAGAAAAACGTAAAATACAAGTTGGAATGATTACTCCTACTGACAATACTCAGAACGCTCACTTATAGCGTGAGACACATGATGTAATGTGCCATTAATGTCATTAGCAAAACATATTACACTTTTGGTTGCAGTCCATATATAAATTGCAGTATCGGCAACCAATTTTTTGAAAAGTTGCACTTCATTCAAGATATTTTCCACAACTTGAATTGGAAGCCTTTATATCAGATGCAGATAGTTTTAGCCTGCCTTCCTATAATGTTCAGCTCAGTTTTCTCAAATACAACTCATTCCTCCAACAAATCTTGCTGCGGCAAGACTTTACACATATCTAGCCATGAATGGGCCAAGTTTGTTTCAGAGTGCTGCAATACAATCCACATCAAAGGTCTCCTTATGAAACATTGAACAGTCAATGTGATCAAGTTATCTCTAATATTGACATAATTACTCAACTTACCTCTAGTGAGGCCTGTACAATGACTATCTTATGAAACTAAAACAAGAATAGCATCTGACAGTCATTAGATTGAAGATAACAATCCAATTACATGATGAGTAATTCCAGTAAGTTGTCAAATTACTGCAAAGCACATTACAAGAGAAATACTGATATTCTGCATCCTTGACTCATCAAGTATTGTAGTTTAGGCAAAAACCCAACCTTAATTTTACTCCATCACTACTTAATTAGTATTGTCTGCAATGTAAAGGTCATTGACATTATGTCTCATTTGGTACCAGTATAACAGATTATTACTAGTCTATAATATATATGCACACATTCATATGACTATTAATAATCCACTTTTGATTAGTCTCGATCCTCTATCTGAATCACTTACGTTACAAGGTTATATAGCATGTGACATCTTACGATTGCAGATATTTTCTTAATATGTATGTCAGTCCTTTCAGAAGGTAACTAGATATCTAATTGGTAGATTATATGTATATTATTGCCACTTGGCGCATTTTGAAACATTACTAGTGCAGCGTTCTTTCCTACATTTCCCACTATTGCCTAAATTAGGAAGGTACATGCAGTTTATGATGGACTTTATCCACAATTAGGGTCCTCTAACAACTTAGTTTGAGCTCAGCAAGGCAAACATCTACATATTATAGCAGGGGTCCCCTACCTGTGGCTTGCGGGCCTATGATGTATGGCTCACAGCTTTCTGTCAGTTCGTTGTATTAGCATCAGGTCTAACAAACCGCTATGAAGAGCAGGTCTCCAGATGGTGACTTTTGAGAGTATCCCTGCACAGAAGAGCAAATCTGAATACACATATAATGGCTTAACGGTTGGAGATAAATTAAGTCTGGTAAACGGTAGAGAAGATGATATGGCGAGTTAAAGTGTTGTTTGAAGCTGGATGCAATAGTGTGTGGTGGGAGGGCTGGAATACCAAATGGGAGTAAAGTAGGGAACCCCTGATGTAAGTACACTGCCTCATTGTGATTTCTATGGGGAAGTTCTGGTTGCTATAGCAGTAATGGGTGCTCTGACTATCACTATTGTGGAGGTTGGGGAGTAGAGGTATCTGGATATCACTACTCTGGGAGAGGGGAATCTGGGCTCTGGAAATGGTTTGCGACCCCCTATCAGAGCTGAATGTGGCTCTCAAGGTAAGAAAGGTTGGGGACCACTGTATATTAGCATACTTTAAAGTATAAGAACAAGGAAGACACCAAATTTATTGCAACAATAGCATGGAGCTTGCATGTTTTCAATGTGTTCATGTGGGTTTCCTTCTGTGAAAACATCTAAATAGGGAAAATAGGAAATTGTCTGCAGTGTGCATGAATGAGAATGTTTTCCCCAGTTAGGACAATCTTTGTACATCTCTGTGAAATATGTAGGCATTATATGGGAAACAGTAAGAGGAAAAAATATAAAAATATGTATGTGATATACTCACATACAATAAATCTTTTTCTGTCATCTGATTCATGCTGCCCAAACCATAGTCTGACTGCACAATGTCGATATCAATTCAGAGAAAATATAGTTAGACCAGAAAAACAAACAGGAGATGATGCATGACTGGTGTCTCCATGAGATTGTAAGATCTCTCCTTCGTATGTACATAAGGTGGTACCTGTCAATCACCTACAGCGGCGCTGGAAAGAGCCAGCCAGGGGCGAAGCCAGACTAATCTCGTCTCTGGCTATTTCTCAGTCTTATCATTTGAATCAGATTAATACAGATGTAAGTGCCTCATCAAAAAGGAGCCTCCTATTCCTTATCATATATGAGAGAAATAATGCTGGTTTCTCTGCAGGTGCTGGAGAATCTGGAAAGAGCACTATTGTGAAGCAGATGAAGTGAGTATGAATATAATCTACTGCATAAAATTTTCACCACACACTACATTTCCCGTAAGTTATGTCTGTGCCTGATCTTACATCTCTAGTAAATTTTACCAATCAATTTTATTAAGGATTATCCACCAAGATGGATATTCAGAACAAGAATGCTTGGAGTTCAAAGCGATTATCTACGGCAACATACTACAGTCAATCCTTTCTATAATCCGTGCTATGAGCACTCTTGGAATTGACTATGGTGACTCAAGCAGAGCGGTAAGTAAGAGTTAAAGGGAACCTGTCACCCTAGAAAACAATGCTGCCTGTTCACCTTAAAGAAAGTGTTGCTACCTTCAGAAAATTAACTTAATTCCACTGAGAGTTGCCAGCTTTAAGTGATAGGCTCTTTAATGGACAGCCAGCTCTGCAGAGTATCTGAGCAGACCCAGCTGTTAATCAAAGTGTCGGGGTGTGCTTACAGCTGCCGCCATAGGGGCTGTGGGTGGCGACTGTAGCCGCTCTGTGTACGCCCCTATAACTGAAAGCTGGCAGCTCACAGGAGGAAATAAGTTATTTTACCCCCAGTAGCTGCACTTTCAGCAAGGCAGCATTATACCACTATTTACCTGCAGGCAAATCCCTATATCTGCAGGTAAATAGCGGTTTCCGAGGTGACAAGTTCCCTTTATGTAATATAATATTAACTTCAATTTTATGCATGCCATCCTTAGGGAAGATTTATACCACAAGTGATCTGATCCATGTAGAATAAAAGTAGGGAGCATAAAGTCACTGAAGACATTTGAAATCTACCATCTGCATTTTTCGCCGTCGGTTGCAAGCATTGATGTATAGCTGTGATATGGTAAAATAAAACATCATCATAGTCACCTTTCATGTCCTCACCTATCCCATGCCACAGGGGCCTTAGAGGCTAAAAGGTATGAGGAGTGCTTTGGTGCAGATATTACATTTCCACTACTGCTTGAAACGTTTTAACCATGACAGAGGGGTTTAGAAAACTATTTTTACATGTTACATATTGGTTAAATTCATGAAAAAAAGCAGAAGAGCATTTTGCTGTAGGTTTTGGCCTGTAATATGCACCACTATGTGGGTACAATTGTTCTATAATCAGTGCAGCATCTAGAATATGGTCAGACAATGAATCGGATGCAGCAAGCTGTTTTATAAGATGACTTTTAGGTTTTAAATAGGGTTTCAGTAAGTGATACCCCTTTATTGCTAATATGCAACAATGCACTGAAGTGTTCGTGGATAGGTCATCATCCTAAATACTTGGACACACTCTGCTGGCTGAAAGCTTTAATTACATGTATGTCTGTCACTGGCTCGGATGGCTAACCCATTGATTTAAAAGTGAACTCCAATTCATTTTTGTACACAGGATGATGGTCGTCTCCTTTGCCACCTTGCAGACTCCATTGAAGAGGGCACAATGCCTCCAGAGCTTGTGGGTGTGATCAAAAGGCTCTGGAAAGATGATGGGGTGCAAGCCAGTTTTGAAAGGGCAGCAGAATACCAACTCAATGACTCTGCAGCATAGTGAGTGTCACAACATACCACAAATGAGTTGTAAAATTTTTTCTTGACACTGTGGAAAGATTGGGCGTTATTTCCTCCCATTAATACTGAAAGTTATAGTCATAAGTTTACTGTCTGGTTCTTTTTAAACCTGTAAAGAGTAACATTATTAAGCTGCACTTCCTAAACTTTGTCTTTGATGAATGAATCTAAAAGTACATTGCTTCACAGATTACAGCAAATGGAAATCTGGCACATTATCACATACGTCAGTCACTGCTTCCTTCTTTCATCTATACACAGCACCTGACCACAGCTCAGAAGTGAATCGTTCCGCTCCTGTGTCTCTTCAAACAACACATCTGATCGTGCACAGGACACTTTAACTAACTACTGACTCATGCACACAACTGTATTTTCGGTCCGAGTGACATCTGTAGAGAAAGCGGACCGCACTCGGACCAATGTTATTCAGTGGGGCAGTGTACATGACCGATTTTTTTCACTGCCCGAATTGGCGTTAGAAAAAAAAGCGCAGCGTGCTCAAGTTTCTTCTGTACGTGAGATGAGAGTCACCCATTCAAGTCTTATGGGTACCAGAAAAATAAAATTGGATGCCATATAGAGTAAAGTATAACATCCGATTTTTACAGATACATTGCAATTCTATAACATAGGAAACTGTAAATGGTTAATAACTGCTGTCAAAAAAACAAACAAATCGAATTGCACACGGATGACAAGTGAGAGAAAAAGTCATCCCACTTTTTTGGATGAAACGGATTTGTTTATAACGCTCGTGCGAAACTACTCTCGGGGATCATTCAGACGTCCATTTTTTTCGTACGAGTGCAATCTAGGTTTTTCACGGATAGCACCTGTACAGATAACAGTTTATGATGCTGTTCACGTTTGATTATTTCCTTGGACCAAGTGGCCCGTGCAAAATTGCAGAGACATGTTCAATATTGATCCGAGTGTCGTTTCAAAATCAACAATGCAAGTCTATGGGTCAGTGAAAAAAAAAAAAAAAAAAAAAAATCGGACAGCAATCTGATGCCATCCATGTGCCGTCTGTTTTTCACTGACTGATACAGTGCGGAAAATAAGTATTTGACACTACTGATTTTGCAAGTTTTCCCACCTACAAATAATAGAGAGGTCTGTAATTTTTAGCATAGGTACACTTCAACTGCGAGACAGAATCTTAAAAAAAAAACATCCAGAAAATCACATTGTATGATTTTTACATATTTCATGCAATAAAATGCAATTCAATTAAGTATTTGATCACTTACCAACCAGCAAGAATTCTGGCTCTCACAGACCTCTTAAATAAAAACTAAGAAGCTTTCCTACTCTGCACTCATACCTGCATTAATTGCACCTGTTTGAACTCATTGCCTGTATAAAAGACACCTGTCCACACAATCAATCAGTCACACACCAACCTCTCCACCATGGCCAAGCCCAAAGAGATGTCTACGGACTCCAGGGACAAAATTGTAGACCTGCACAAGGTTGGGATGGGCTACAGGACAATAGACAAGCAGCTTGGTGAGAAGGCAACAACTGTTGGCACAATTATTAGAAAATGGAAGAAACACAAGATGACTGTGAATCTTCCGCTGTCTGGGGCTCCATGCAAAATCTCGCCTCGTGGGGTAAGGAGGATTCTGAAAAAGATCAGGAATCAGCCCAAAAGTGCATGGTGGGGACCTGGGACCACAGTCTCAAACATTACCTTTAGTAACACACTACGCTGTCATGGATTAGAATCCTGCAGGGCACGAAAGGTCCCCCCTGCTCACGCCAGCACATGTTCAGGCCCGTTTGAAGTTTGCCAATGACCATCTGGATGATCCAGAGGAGGCATGGGAGAAGGTCACATGAGACCAAAATAGAACTTTTTGTTATCAACTCCACTTGCCGTGTTTGGAGGAAGAAGGATGAATACAACCCCAAGAACACCATCCCCATCCATGAAGCATGGTGAGGGAAACATCATACTTTGAGGGTGCTTTTCTGCATAGGAGACAGGATGACTGCACCGTATTGAAGGGAGGATGGATGGGGTTATGTATCGCGAGAGTTTGGCCAACAACCTCCTTCCCTCAGTAAGAGCATTGAAGATGGGTCATGGCTGGGTCTTCCAGCATGACAATGACCCGAAACACACAGCCAGGGCAACTAAGGAGTGGCTCCATAAGAAGCATTTCAAGGTCCTGGAGTGGCTTAGCCAGTGTCCAGACCTGAACCCAATAGAAAATCTTTGGAGGGAGTGGAAACTAAATGTTGCCCAGCGACAGCCCTGAAACCTGAAAGATCTGGAGAAGATCTGTATGGAGGAGGAGGCCAAAATCTCTGCTGCAGTTTGTGCAAACTTGGTAAAGAACTACAGGAAATGTCTGACCTCTGTAATTGCAAACAAAGGTTTCTGTACCAAATATTAAGTTGTTTTTCTATTGCATCAAATAGCATTTTATTGCATGAAATAAGTAAGTAATTATGTAAAAATCATACCATGTGATTTTCTGGATTTTTTGTTGATTCTGCCTCTCACAGTTGAAGTGTACCCACGATAAAAATTCCATTTCTTCGTAGGTGGGAAAACTTGCAAAATTGACAGTGTATCAAATACTCATTTTCCCCACTGTAGATAGAAAGCGGAGAATGGATAAACTTTTTTCTCATCAGTGAAAAAAAATTATCAAACTGTGACCAAACTCTGAGGACACTCTAAAGAAACTTACTGATGAAACTCAGTCCGTTATTCTATTACGTGGAAAAAAAGCGGATGTCTAGAAAGAGGCCTTCGTAGTGAAATTACAGGAATTTATCCTCCGTTTATTTTCACTCCATAGCCAATGTTCACAGAACTTTAATATCCCAGAAAAGCTGCTGATCCATGCACCAGGAGCCTCTGTCAAGCAACATTTCAAGGAAACAAACCCCCTTCTTTGTGTGTGAAATTGTGTTAACATTGGATATCAAAGGAAAATAAACCCCAGTAATTTGACTACTAAGAATGAGTACTTAATGTGTGTCACATTATGTTAGTTAAATAACCGGCATTTAAGGGGAATTTGTCAGCAGGCTTTCGCTGTTTAATCTGAGAGCAGCATGATATAGGGCAAGTGAGCCCGATTCCAGGGATGTGTCACTTACTAGTTTCAATACAATCAGTGTTTTATCAGCAGGAAATCACTACAGGACTACACCCCATGGCAAATCAGGCTAATCTGTGTAACCCCGCCCCCACCACTGATTAGCAGCTTGTTGACAATGTACATTATACACCGAAAGCTGCCAGCCAGGGGTGTGGGCGTTGCTAAATCTACAAGAGAAAACAAGGATTTAGGCAAAATTTTACCAAGCAGTCCAGTAAGTGATACATCTCTGGAATCAGCCTCTCAGCCACTATATCATGCTGCTCTCAGCTAACATTGTAAAAATCTGCTGACAGATTTCCTTTAAATAGCATTAAAATGCTGCTTCGCTGCCTTACTAGAAGTATCGCTATGGGAGAAAATGAACTTGCATCTCCCAGTAGCCATCAGCTTTCACTCATGGCAGAAAGCTGCAACAGTCACTGCTCACTATACTGGTAATTGCAGCTGGAAGCACTCCTTGGCAGTTTGGATTGACAGCTCGCTTTGCACAGATGCGTAGCAGAGTCAACGAAAGTGACAGGGAGTGCTTACAGCCACCGCTCACGGTAAAGTGTCTTTTAAACCATCATTCCAGCACTGGGGTGGAATTACTAATCCATGTTGCCTGCCTCTAGTAATATACTTACCAGCTGCAGTCTTCAGCTGCGCCCTGTTCCGATCCGCCATCTTGTGAAGGCAACTTATTATTGACCGGAAGTTAGAGGTAACGGTCAAAAGGTCTCACTGCCAGTCTATGTGAGCCTCGTTCTGGTTCTCATAGATGTACATTGTTAGTGACTTCCGGCTCACTCAGCAAACACTGGAGCGATCTGGCAGGTCACAAACTGCTGGAGACCGACCGAAGCGGCATCGATAACAGATGAAGATGGCGGCTGGGGAGTATATTACTAGGGGCAGGGAGCATTGATTAGTGACATCACTGCAGCAGTAAGATGAAAACAAATTGCTGGAGTGGTGCTTTAAAAGATTGTCAACATTAGTCTTCAGGAGTACACAGCTCTCCACGTCCTTGTTGCTGGAGGAAGGCACTTGTCTATGAGTGACAGTTCTAGCTCTGTAGCATCATCCTTCTGAAGAACCTATTGTGCTAATCTACAGATAATTCTCAAAAAATTAGAATATCATCAAAAAGTTAATTTATTTCAGTTCTTCGATACAAAAAGTGAAACTCATATTATATAGAGTCATTACAAACAGAGTGATCTATTTCAAGTGTTTATTTCTGTTAATGTTGATGATTATGGCTTATAGCCAATAAAAACACAAACGTCATTATCTCAGTAAATTAGAATAATTAACAAAAAACACCTGCAAAGGCTTCCTAAGCGTTTAAAAAGGTTCCTTGGTCTGTTTCAGTAGGCTCCACAATCATGGCGAAGACTGCTGATTTGACAGGTGTCCAGAAGGCAGTCATTGACACACTCCGCAAGGAGGATAAGCCACAAAAGGTCATTGCTAAAGAAGCTGGCTGTTCACAGAGTGCTGTATCCAAGCATATTAATGGAAAGTTGAGTGGAAGGAAAAAGTGTGGTAAAAAAAAGTTGCACAAGCAACCGGGATAACCGCAGCCTTGAAAGGATTGTTAAGAAAAGGCCATTCAAAAATTTGGGGGAGATTCACAAGGAGTGGACTGCTGCTGGAGTCATTGCTTCATACAGACGTATGACCAATAGACAACGCCAGAAGCATCTTACCTGGGCCAAGGAGAAAAAGACCTGGATTGTTGATCAGCGGTCCAAGGTGTGGTTTTCAGATGAAAGTAAATTTTGCATTTCATTTGGAAATCAAGGTCCCAGAGTCTGGAGGAAGAGTGGAGAGGCCACAATCCAAGCTGCTTGAGGTCTAGTGTGAAGTTTCCACAATCAGTGATGGTTTGGGGAGCCATGTCATCTGCTGGTGTAGGTCCACTGTGTTTTATCAAGACCAAAGTCAGCGCAGCCGTCTACCAGGAAATTTTAGAGCACTTCATGCTTCCCTCTGCCGACAAGCTTTTTGGAGATGGAAATGTCATTCTCCAGCAGGACTTGGCACCTGCCCACACTGCCAAAAGTACCAATACCTGGTTTACAAACAACAGTATCACTGTGCTTGATTGGCCAGCAAACTCGCCTGACCTTAACCCCATAGAGAATCTATGGGGTATTGTCAAGAGGAAGAGGAGAGACACCAGACCCAACAATGCAGACAAGCTGAAGGCTGCTATCAAACCAACCTGGGCTTCCATAACACCTCAGCAGTGCCACAGGCTGATCGCCTCCATGCCACGCAACATTGATGCAGTAATTGATGCAAAAGGAGCCCCGACCAAGTATTGAGGGCATTTACTGAACATACATTTCAGTAGGCCAACATTTCAGATTTTAAAAACATTTTTCAAGCTGTTATAAAGTATTCTAATTTACTGAGATAATGACTTTTGTGTTTTCATTGGCTGTAAGCCATAATCATCAACATTAACAGAAATAAACACTCTGTTTGATGCTATATAATATATGAGTTTCACTTATTGTATTGAAGAACTGAAATACATTAATTTTTTGATGATATTCTAATTGTGTGAGAAGCACCTGTATCCCATTCAGGTGTGTCAGTGTCTTGTGGCGGTTATCACTTTATTTGCATAAAAAGAGAACAGTGCCTGTTAGGACTGCTACATCTAATAGGTGACACTAGAGTTTTTGTCTTCTTTCTCTCTGAAGTGGCTATTTGCATAATTCAATTTCTCAGAGGAGCATTGCATGTCCTACAAGTATTTCTATGTAAACTTGGTTCTCTCCACATGGAGATACTTCACCCCATAGACCCAATTATTGGCCTCTAAGGGCATGTACACACATCTTTTAGACATCAATGTACCTTTTGAAGCAGAAGATGCCTCCGTAATATGCTGGTGTTGTCCTTGAAACATCTGTTCGGACGTCTCTCTAGACGGCTTTGCCACTGTTTTTTTATTTTTAAACTCCATAGATAACGATCTGGGAGCCGCACATGCGCCGTGACGAGCAACTCTGGCCGCACAAAGTGAAACTGGAAACTACATACAGCTTCACTGTGTACACACGGGGAGCTGCTCGTCACAGCGCATGCGCGGCTCCCAGAACGACAAGCGCGGCTGGCCATTATACACACTGCGCAAGCGCGCTGGCCATGACAGACTGCGCAAGCGTGGCTGGTCATTATACACACTGCGCAAGTGCGGCTGGTCATGACATACTGTGCAAGTGCGGCTGGTCATGACATACTGCCCAAGCGCTGCTGGCCATGACATACTGCGCAAGCGCGGCTGGCCATGACATACTGCGCAAGCGCGGCTGGCCATGACATACTGCGCAAGCGCGGCTGGCCATGACATACTGCGCAAGCGCGGCTGGTCATGACATACTGCGCAAGCGCGGCTGGTCATTATACACACTGCGCAAGTGCGGCTGGTCATGACATACTGTGCAAGTGTGGCTGGTCATGACATACTGCCCAAGCGCTGCTGGCCATGACATACTGCCCAAGCGCGGCTGGCCATGACATACTGCGCAAGCGCGGCTGGTCATGACATACTGCGCAAGCGCGGCTGGTCATGACATACTGCGCAAGCGCGGCTGGTCATGACATACTGCGCAAGCTCGGCTGGTCATGACATACTGCGCAAGCTCGGCTGGTCATGACATACTGCGCAAGCTCGGCTGGTCATGACATACTGCGCAAGCTCGGCTGGTCATGACATACTGCGCAAGCTCGGCTGGTCATGACATACTGCGCAAGCTCGGCTGGTCATGACATACTGCCCAAGCGCGGCTGGCCATGACATACTGCCCAAGCGCGGCTGGCCATGACATACTGCGCAAGCGCGGCTGGCCATGACATACTGCGCAAGCGCGGCTGGCCATGACATACTGCGCAAGCGCGGCTGGTCATGACATACTGCGCAAGCGCGGCTGGTCATGACATACTGCGCAAGCGCGGCTGGTCATGACATACTGCGCAAGTGCGGCTGGTCATGACATACTGCGCAAGTGCGGCTGGTCATAACATACTGCGCAAGTGCGGCTGGTCATAACATACTGCACAAGTGCGGCTGGTCATGATATGCTGCGCAAGCGTGGCTGGCCAATATACACACTGCGCAAGCGTGGCTGGCCAATATACACACTGCGCAAGCGCGCCTCGCCTTGACATACTGCGCAAGTGAGGCTAGTCAGCACAAACCCATGAACGGAATTCATTTGGCGTGGTCGGCTACAAGCCGGGGTAAATGCAATGAATCACACCCCTATGACTAAACAATTAAGTAAGATATAACCATATAAAGTTTTTTTTTTTTTTTTTTTACCACATGATTAGACTGGCGATTTTAATGAAAAAAGCATGTTAGTGATGCACATTGCATCACTAACAACGCAATGGGGGCAGTTTAGATAGTACAAACAAAAATGGCAAATTCCCTTTAAACAGCAATAACAAATCTGCCCCGGACCGCTTTAAATGCTATTGACTATGCAATGAAGGGCTAGCTTCATTTTTCTTACAGTTATACTACCTTTTCCCTAACCCCACATATATACAATGACTTTACAAAACTATGTAGTGACATGCACCTAAAAGGTCTTGCAGGGGCAGCGGTATATTCATTTTGTGCCATTATTTACTTCTGTGTATTGTTCCACTATCTTATTGGCTTTTTCTTATCAATTAGTTATCTTAACCAACTGGACAGGATCACAGCAGATGGTTACCTCCCAAATGAGCAAGATGTTCTCCGTTCCCGTGTCAAAACAACAGGAATCATAGAGTCACAGTTCTCATTTAAAGATCTACACTTCAGGTTTGTCCACTTGGCATTCTAAATATTAAGCGCAATGGTAGACTTTGATTAGGCATCAATAACCAAACTTGCTAATATGACAATTCAATATATTCATTTGTGGCACTAGTGAGGTATAGGCTTAGCCAATGCAAATTCATAACCCACATTTCCTCCGATAGCAAATGATCCAAGATAATCAGTAGTATATGTTTTCTGAGACTAGACTGAACATAATGCTACACTCCAGTAATAAACTCCAAGCAAAAATACATTACTTCAGAAGTTTCAGCTAGTAAAATATATGGAAATATTTTTATAAAATATCAGTCATTAGCACATGCAACCGAGTTTGCCATCCGTCTGGAAATTCCTGGACAGTCCGTAAAAAAAAATAAAATAAGAGGCATCCGTGATTTTATTTTAAGGTGAAGAAACACCAAGGTTACTTACCGGTAGCCGGTTTTTCCTGAACCCATGACAGCACACCTTGAGAGAGGGATCCGCCCCACCAAGGACAGGAAACCGTCTGAAATAAAAGGGCGGTACCTCTCCCTCGCTTCAGTTGGATTACAGCAGAGCATTGAGAGGACCTCCAGAAAAGGTTAGACACACAACCAACACCTACAATAATATAATATAAATATATATTATAAATAAATATATATATATATATATATATATATATATATATATATATATATATATATATATATATATATATATATATATATATATATATATATATATATATATATATATATATATATATAATCACCCAAAATGTAAAGTGCTTCACCAGGGCGTGAGAAAGACAGGGGGGGGGGGGAAACTACGGGTGCTTTCATGGGTTCAGGAAAAACCGGTAAGTAACCTTGGTGTTTTCCCCTCACCCATGACAGCACACTTTGAGAGAATTTTGGAGAATATGAGCACCCTAGGGAGGGACCACTGCCGGAAGTACCCTTCTCCCAAAGGTAAGGTCAGAGGAGGATAGATCCAACCGATAGTGCTTGTAGAAGGTGGATGGTGCAGATCAAGTAGCAGCTTTGCATATCTGGTCAATCGAGACGTCTGCTCTCTCTGCCCAGGAGGTTGCTACAGCTCTGGTGGAATGAGCTTTAATACCGTCCGGTGCCGGAACACCTGTAGATGTATAAGCTAGACAAATGGCCTCCCTAAGCCACCTAGAAATAGTTCCCTTTGATACCCAGTGACCTTTCCTACTCCCCTGAAAGGCCAGAAACAAGGACTTGTCCTTCCTCCACTGACTAGTCATGTATGTCTATGTACTGTAGTAATGCCCTTCTAACATCTAGATTGTGGAACCTAACCTCACCGGGGTTTTTAGGGTTACTGCAGAAAGAGGGAAGCACAATCTCCTGATTACAGTGGAATCTGGATACTACTTTCGGAAGGTATGCCGGATCTGTACGCAGGACGACCCGGTCCTCATGAATTTGGGTGTATGGGGGATCAACAGAAAGGGCCTGCAGGTCACTCACCCTACGGGCCGACGTTAGGGCCACTAAGAGAATGGTTTTGAGGGTGAGGAACTTTGGAAAGATAACCTGTAGAGGTTCAAATGGGTCGCCAGAGAGTGCGTTTAAAACCAAATTCAGGTCCCAGGGAGGAACTCTGAGAGCCCGAACTGGCTTAGCTCTGGAACAGGATTTAATGAATCTAGAGACCCATCTGTTCCCCGCCAGGTTACAATTATAGAGCCCCCCTAGGGCGGACACCTGAACTTTAAGGGTTCCCGTAGCTAACCCCAGGTCACGTCCCTTTTGTAAACATTCTAGGACATCTTTAATTGGAGGTTTATCCGACAATCTATAAAATCCAGGAATTATTTTTCCCAGATTCTGGAATAAATCTTAGTGGTTATGGGCTTCCTACTACCCAATAGGGTGGAAACTAGGCCTGGTGAAAACCCCCTATTGCTCAGTAACAACCTCTCAAATTCCAAGCCGCCAGATGGAAACCTTTGGCTTGTGCATGGAATATCGGCCCCTGGATGAGAGGGTCCGGCCTGTCGGGCAGGACCCAGGGATCCAAGATCGACATTAGGCGAAGCAGGGAGAACCAGGGTGAACCAGGGTCTTTTTGGCCAAAAGGGGGCTTTCAGAATTATCCTCGCCCCCTCCTCCCGAATTTTCCTCACAACTGCCGGGATCATTACTATCGGTGGAAACGTGTAGGCCTTCCCGAAATTCCAGGGTATCTGGAGAGCATCCACAGCATAGGGATTCTCTGTTGAATTTAGTGAACAGAATCTCTCCACCTTCCTGTTCGCCCTGGTGGCGAACAAATCTATGTCCGGTGACCCCCATAGCTGGATAATCTGTTGGAAGACTATCGGGTTTAGAGCCCACTCTTCTTGTCTTAAAGTGTGGCGACTGAGGAAATCTGCCCTTGAATTTTCTACCCCCCGGATGTAAAGAGCACTGAGGGATGGGAGATGCTGTTCTGCTAGATGCAGGATTCTGTTTGCCACTACCATAAGGGAGCGAGATCTTGTTCCTCCCTGGTGATTTATATAAGCTACTGTCGTCCGATTTTCGGACCTGATCTGGACATGGCGACCCTGTATGTGGGGAAGGAAGCCTATCAGGGATTTCTCCACTGCCAAAAGCTCTTTTAGGTTCGATGATGCCTCTATTTCGTGACGTAGCCAGAGTCCCTGAACTGAGAGATCTGTTAGATGACCCCCCCCAGCCGGAGCCACTTGCATCTGTTGTAATTGTATGGTCGACTGGTCTGGACCACTGTAAGCCTGAGGTCGGATTCTCCCTGTTTGTCCACCAGGAGAGGGAGTTTACAGTCTCCAAAGAAAGAGACAGTCTTTTTTCTAAATGTCCATTGAAGGATTTTTGTGCTGACAGGACCTCCCACTGAAGAAGCCTCATATGACTCTGGGCCCATTTGACTGCCGGGAGACAGGAAGTCATGGAGCCTAGTAGGGACATTGCTCCTCTCAAGGACATCACGGGAGACTTTATGGCCCTTGAGACCAGGCTGATTATTTTGCAAACCTTGTCTTCCGGGAGGAAGCAGGATTGGAGTTGGGAATCTAGGGTCAAGCCCAGAAAGATCTGAGTCCTTGAGGGGGATAGTTTTGATTTTTGAATATTTATCAACCACCCTAGCTGATGTAAAGCTGTCCTGACCTCTAAAAGTTGAGAGGAACAGTGGTCCTCTGATTTCCCTATTATCAGGAAGTCGTCCAGGTAGGGAACAATCACCACGTTTTTGATTCGGAGAAAAGCGGTCACCTCCGCTATAACCTTTGTAAACACTCTCGGTGCTATCGAGAGTCCAAAAGGTAGGGCAGTAAATTGGAAATGTCTCAATTCCCCTTGGATGAACAGGGCTACCCTTAGGTACTTCTGGTAGTCTGGATGGATTGGGACGTGATAGTAGGCATATTTTAGCTCGATAACTGCCATGAAACAATTGTGGTGTAGGAGTTTTACTGCAGAGTTCACTGATTCCATCTTGAAAGTCTGGTTCTCTATCAGCTGATTTAGACTTTTGAGGTTGATAATGGTCCTTAAGGACCCATTTGTTTTTTTTATCATGAACAGGGGGGAATAGAAACCCTGTCCCCATGGTGAATCTGGAACTTCGTGAAGGACCTGCTTGTTGACTAAATCTAACACTTCCGATTCTAGGGCCATCTGCTCCTCCCTGGACTTCCTCCTGGAGGTGATCATGAAGGTTCGGTGAGGGACCTGACTGAAGCGTATCTTTAGGCCGTTCTTTATGATACTCAACACCCAGGGATTTGAAGTGATGGCTTCCCAAGCTGGGATAAAATGGGAAAGCCTTCCCCCGACCTCTAGCCTCGGAGCATTGGGGAGATTTTTTGGTACTGGAGGATGGTCCTCCAAACATGTAACCAGAGTCCTTTTTAGATCTGGGCTCCCATCTTTTCCATTCTCCCAGAGGGCGACCCCAGTTAAATCTCTTCCTCCGAAAATAGGACCTTTTTGTGTCCCCCGTGAACCCTGGGAAACCTCTCTTCCTGTCGCCAGCCTTCTCCAAAAGCTCGTCCAGCTTTTGGCCAAACAAGAGTTTACCATCACAAGGAAGGGAACATAGTTTATGTTTAGATTGTAGGTCTCCTGGGCAACCCTTGAGCCACAGGGCTCGTCTGGCAGCATTAGACAAGTTTGCAGATCTGGCAGCGAGTTTAACCGAATCCGCTGAGGAGTCGGCCAGAAAAGCGGATGCTGCTTGTAGCAAAAGGCAGATTGGAGAGGATTTTATCTCTGGATATCTTTTTATCCTTGAGCTGGTCTCCTAATTGGTGAAGCCACACCATGAGTGACCTGGAGACACAAGTGCCTGCTACCGCTGGCTTCAGGCCCCCTGCCGCTGCTTCCCAGGTGTGACGCAGGAAGGAATCTGCCTTCTTATCCAGAGCATCCTTTAGACTGCCCGAATCTTCCAGGGGTAGGGACGATCTTTTGGATGATCGGGCGACAGACCCGTCAACTTTAGGAATTTTATCCCAGGACCCAGAGACACTATCCTCGAAGGGGTACCTCCTTTTAGAGGATGAGGGCAACACTCCTGATTTCTCTGGCTTCCTCCATTCCCGGTCTATAAGGGTCTGAATTTTAGGATTCACTGGAAAGGAGCGTCTCTTTTTTTCCTCCAGGCCTGCGAACATAATGTCTTCCAGGGACCTGGCTGCCTTTTCCTCCCTCAACCCCATGGTAGATCTGACCGCTCTGACCAACTTGTCAGTATCCTCAATAGGGAAACAGGGCCTACCATTGTCTGATGAAGAGGAGGATGCTGAATCACTGAGGCAAAGATCCTCTGACTGGGAGGATAAATCCTAGTCGGAGCAGATATCCTTATGGGTTCTCTTTTTCCCCTTTAGTAAGCCTTTCAGGGAATCCTGAACCTCTGAACGGATTACAGACCTCAAATTAGAAGCAAAATCCGGGGTGCTCTCCGCTATGGTTTGGTTAATACAGCTAGCACAAAGCTGTTTCTGACAATCTATGAAAAGGGGGGCCTGGCATAAGGCGCAAACCCTGTGCTTCTGTTTGGCGCTACTCTTCTTAGGTTCCTAAGGAATGAAGCACATAACTTTCCATTACTATTAAGTGACATTCACGAAGATCACTCACCCCTGAAGTCACAAAAGGGTACCGGATTTGGAAGCTGTGGCGGGACATAAGATGAATCCCTTCTGGATGGCCCTGAAGTGTCCGACACCTTACTTCTCCTGCTGCCGCTGCGGTTGCTGGAGCGGCCGTCCGTGTGAGAGGTGTCCGACTGCTTCTTCCGCTGGCGTTGATGAGATGGAGGGGAGCTGCTGCTCCTGGCTGTCCTGGTCTGCCATAGCTGCTACACCACAAGAGTATAGGCGTTTGACCAGGACAACCCCCCCACCTTAAATAGGGCACATCCGGAACCTCCTCCGGTTCTTGTGTCCTCCCCCCTCCTGGCACCCACCGGCCGATGTTTGAAAAAAGCCGGCCGGCAAGCGCTTACAGGGCGCCGCCATGTTGGATCCGGGTGCCGCCCTCCGACATCATCGGGCACACCTCTCCCAGCGTGCACCGCGCCGTGACGTCAGGCGCGTCACACCTGGAAGACGCCGCTCCCGGCGTGCTGCCAGCCAGAAGCCTGCAGCAGGGAGAGGACAGCGCAGCGATCTGCGGGGAGCCGGAGCCCTCCTCACTGCCTGCGCACGCTCGGACACGGCTCCAGGGAACCGCGGATGGCGCTTCTGGAACCCGGAGCACAGGCTGGTGCCCATTCTTCCACACCGGAACAGGCCCAGGTAAGTATGGACACCTTTCTTCAGACAGGTTCCCATCAATGACAGGAAACCAACTGAAGAGAGGGAGAGGTACCGCCCTTTTATTTCAGACGGTTTCTTGTCCTTGGTGGGGCGGATCCATCTCTCAAGGTGTGCTGTCATGGGTGAGGGGAAAACTTATGGTGATAATTTTACAGTTCAGTGTGAGCAACTAATGTCTTCATGTCAGAATTATGGACTGTAGACATATTACTTATAATCATAATGATTTATTAAAGGGGTTGTCCACTACTTTTTACGACTGCCCAAATGTATTAACCCTGTGATAAGACTTTTTGTAATTACCTTTGGTAGTCTTTATTGCCTGCGAGTGGCGCTATCCTTGGCCGCTCACAGGCATCACGTGACCCCCGGGGTTCAAGCGGCTCTGACATCTGCTGATGTCACACGTCAAGTTCCATCCGCAGCCGAGCGTGACATCAGTGCTGCGTTCCACGGTGGATGCTGGGCTGGGGGCGGGGTTACCCCGCACATCACACCCGGCATCCACTGCGCTCTCTCCCTCTCCCTATTCATTGGGAAAGAGTGCGGTGGATGCTGGGCTGTGGGCAGGGTTACCCCGTGCGTCACACCCAGCATCCACCGCACTCTCTCCCTCTCCCTATTCATTGGGAAAGCGTGCGGTGGATGCTGGGTGTGAAGTGCGGGGTAATCCCGCCCACAGCCCAGCATCCACAGTGGGGACCGAGTCACTGATGTCATGCCTCACTTGACGTGACATCAGCGGGGAGGGTGTCACGTGATGCCTGTGAGCGGCCAAGGATAGCTCGGCTCACAGGCAATAAAGACTACCAAAAAGGTAATTAAAAAAAAAGTCTTAGAATCACAGGGTTAATACACTGGGGCAATCTTAAAAAGTAGTGGACAACTTCTTTAAGGCTTTCCAATGTGTCCATAAAAACATCTGGGCAGTCTGTGAATTTTTGATAAGCAGTCCAGAAAATAATAAAAATTCAAGTTTGCAACTCCCTGTGACCCACTGGTGGAGGTCCGACTATTTTAGTCTGTGCCAAACAGCAGAACAAATTGTTAATTCTGCAGATAAAGTGTGGTGCCATTGTGTTGCCTGTTAACACCACTTGTTTCTAAACATCTGCATAGACAGCCCTTATAGTTGATTGAGGTCCATATATCTTCCTTGACATACTGATAGTAAACCCAAGTGATGCATTAGCGATGTGTTCTCCTTTTAGGAGATCAGACTTTTCTGTGTTAACACTCCGATATTGTTAACTTTTATAGAATGTTTGACGTTGGTGGACAGAGATCAGAACGCAAGAAATGGATACACTGTTTTGAAGGGGTCACCTGCATTATATTCTGTGGAGCATTAAGTGCATACGACATGGTCCTGGTGGAGGATGAGGAAGTGGTAGGTGACGCTTCTGTTCTAACAGTTTTATTGTGCTATGTGGGGGGAGAATGTCTGTACAGTCTGTTCATAAACCAGATGAAGTATACCAATGGCTGCATGCCATCTCCACCTAAACTATGTAAAGCACAAAGAAAATTGTTTTTCCAATCCAGTGTGTTTTAATATTACTATATCTTGGGGGGGTGTTGACGGTGGAATGAATGTTACTGTGACGGAATAAAACAACAAGTACTAAAGGGGGTTCTCTGACAATTAATCCAATATAACCACCGTCACATATATTCAACTGCAACCAGTACTAAGTACGCATTAGGATGGGTTGCAGCCTGAATAAACCCTGTGAGACATGTGTCAACTGTCATGCTTAGTAGCAGCATGATGAAACAACTTAACTGCTATCCGGCATGCCTACAACAGGTGGCTGCATGAAATAGGCGATGGCGGTCGTGTATAAATTCTTGGAAAACCCCTTTAACGACCAAGAACTAAAAACAATATTAGGTTATTGTTACATATTACAAAAAAGGCTCCGACAGCCTAGCACTTACTCTCTTGGAGGATGTAAAAAACATAAACTGTCAAAATGGAAAAGGTAATGAAAAGGGAAACTGTAAACTAATAAAACAACCTGACCATGCTATAATGATTATCGCATCTTTAAGGCTATAGATCTTAAAAGGTGTTTTTTCAAGACTATACAAATTTTTTTTCAAAATGCAGACAATTTGATTAAAGGGAGTCTGTCGGTACAAAATGACTGTTTAAACCAAGCACAAATGCTTATTGCAACCTTCTTCTGGCCAAACAGTTCAGTTAACCTTCCCACCAATTTGATTTCCATTTACCTCTGCCCTTTTCTGGTTCTTGCAAAAGCCAGAGCTGTCAATCAAGAAAGAGGGGGAGGGAGATGGATGCAAAACAAGTAGGTGGAAAGGTGTACTCTAGTGTTTAGCCATACAAAGAGTGCAGCAAGCGCCTATGCTTGCTTTGAACAGTCGTTTTGTGCTAATATACTTACTTTAAAAAATAACAAAGGAGTCTATACTCACCAGTTATATTCACCCATATCTTTACTTGGCTGCAGAGAGAATGTGCTCATCTTCACAAATGCCCTGTCTACATAATCAATACTTGTATACCTTCAAGGCCAATGATTGGCTACAGCAGTCACCTGTCATTTTATTATAATGTCTGGTTTTAGCCAACTCTTTCATGATATTGAAAAACATCTACGCAAAAAGTGCCAAGTGGTAAATGACTAAAAGGCAAAGTAAAAAAATATTCCTTTTTGTCTTTTTACAGAACCGGATGCATGAGTCGCTTCATCTGTTTAACAGCATTTGTAACCACAAGTTCTTTGCGGCCACGTCGATAGTGCTTTTCCTAAACAAGAAGGATCTTTTTGAAGTTAAAATTAAAAAAGTTCATTTAAGCATCTGTTTCCCAGACTACGATGGTGAGTGACATCTACTCAAAACCTTTCAATTTTCTTAACCAAGAAGTGTCCAGTTGTATTAAATCAATGTCTTAAGTCCTGACATTTCCCCTTGGGTGTTTAAACATGTATGTGTTTTCTGTGCTGTGACAGGTCCAAATACATTTGAGGATGCGGGCAATTATATCAAGTTACAGTTTCTTGATTTAAACATGCGGAAAGATGTCAAGGAGATCTACGGTCACATGACCTGTGCCACAGACACGCAAAACGTTAAATTTGTGTTCGATGCTGTGACTGATATCGTCATCAAGGAGACACTGAAGGACTGCGGACTCTTCTGAATTTCACAGTAGTTCTTGCTGAGAAACTATCCTCCTATTCTTTTCTGAAACAGGATTGTAACCAGTAACAAGAGCCCAAAAAGTTGCATTTTGTGTAAGCATTGACAATCCTTCCATACTAATAATTATATAGTACAGCAGTTCTATTATGTAGGTGGTGTTATGTTTACCAGCTCTGCGGAAAACACTAACAGGTAGCAGATCTGGAACTGGCATTGCCAGACATAGGCAGCTATGGCCAAATAAGACAACCCACCCGACTGCATGCATTCAAGCGCTTATCACACACTGGTCTCTCTGGGTTGGGCTTGCAGATATTCCACCAGACATGACAAATAGCTCCAAAATAAAAAGGGATAAAGGGTTCTAGCAGCTTTTCCCCAAACACTACCTGGACCTATAGAATAAATCCTACTGAACTTTGGAGTACTTCCAGTTGTCGCCATGTCAGCCTTCCTCGTTAATACACAGACTAAAAGGGTCTTTAGATTAGAAAATGATCTGATTATTTCCTATAATTAGATGTATAATGTCGTATCGCGAAGCGAAAGCTGAAGTTAAGGCAAGATAAGCCATCAACTTGCCACGTTTTGTGAGGAACACGCTGTAGATTAGCAGATCAATAAAAAAAAAACAAAAAAAAACACGGCACAATTTTGCATGTCTCACCATTTTAATACTGTATACAAAGAAAAATAAGAGTGCGAAGTGCAGAGAAGTGAAGTGTCTGCGTGTAATGCAAAATAGAAACTTCAGTAAAAAGGTTGACAGCATTAAGGTGTGTAACTGATTTGCTGCAGGCAGACATGAAAACATTAGCGGCAGCTAAACTTTAAAACTAGAAACTTGGTGTTTGGCACCAGACATATAAAGGCATGCATCCGAGCAGGCGGTGGGCCGGAAACCACAGGTCCCAAGAAGATGTGGAGCAGGAGGGCAGGTAGGTGGCTGTAGCCTGTGACAGCAGCAATGGCACCATTACATATGTGAAAATAAGACAAGCCATGGAAAGGACACTTGAATTTGGGTGAAGGTGCTCATTGGTTAAAGGAGTAGCTTAAATAATGGAATTGAACATATAGTAGATGCCAAGCAAAAGACACTACTCGGTGCTGGGAATGGTTTAAGTATAAAATTCATTAGGCATAATGGTGTAACCATCCATGGTGAGAGCAAGAATAAGTCTCATCATCCTCTATCCACAACAAATAATCTCCCACTGCAAAATAATAATAATAATAAAAAAAAAAAAAAACACCTGAAAAAAAATCTCATGGACAGATAAATGCAACACTGGGATTGGCAAATGTCATAACTTCAAATAAAGACCTTAGAATGCATTAAAAATCATAGAATCCTATCAGAGAAGTGGTGTTTCTTCACAGATTGACTAATCAGCAGCCAAAAAGGAAGATTCCTAGTACGGACAGGGTAGATCTGTAACAGTCCAGTCATTCACAAGGATGAAATACTTGAGACATTGACATAGTGGTAACAGAGAGAGCAGCTCACAGTTCTGGCCAAGGACAGTCACGTCAGGGTGGAGGCTGCATATGCAAAGGGGTCAAGTAGGACCTCTGGGGAGGAACAGGGTTAGCTTGTGCATAGAGTGATACCTCACTCCTCATGTAGCAGGGCCCCAGAATTAGCCGTCAGGCTTCCACAGTGTGATCTGAAAAGTAAATGGAAGACAAAAAGGTGAAAAAAATATATGTATAAAAGAAGACTGCATCGCACAGACACCTAGATGACGTCTTGAGAGGATTTAGCGTCTTTACTAATAAGCTCTATTACCATAAGCCAGCGTATTAAAGGATGACTTCTGGTGAACATGCGTACAAACAACCTTCTAGGCTTTTAGCCAATATGTGAGGGATTACTTTATAGCTATCCCAGCTAATTAGGTAAGTATACTCATCGAGGCATTTGACAAGCACCTCTCGTACTAAAGAATCTGTTTGGATCCGTCAGCTTAAATGTTCTGCCCTACATGAGGAAGCCTAGTACAGCTACAGGGACGGACTACATGGCACAATCACAGCAAAGCCATCAGACACACAGCTTACACTCACTGACACTGCAAACAAATCTATGAAGCTTTCAGGAGCTGCACAAAACAGATAAGGGGTATTGGAAACTGTCATTATCAAACAATAGTTATTCAATTACAAAGGCTTACAATTAATTTCTACAGGAGAAAAACATGTTACAACAAGGGTAGGTGCAGACAAGCGTATTTTCGGTCAGAGTGCGATTCGACAAAATATCGGATTGCACTCAGACCAATGTTAGTCTATGGGACCGTGCACATGTTCAAGGAAAAAAATCGCAGCATGCCCAAGTTTGATTCGATATTCAGATTGCACTCGGCCATGCAAGTTAACGAGTGATTTGAAAACATTGGACTGCACTTGGATGACATGCGAGTGCAGTCCGATTTCCTAACAATGACAAAATGGACATTTTTTTCTCCATTTTCTCCACATCCGAGTGAATCGGAGCACACTATGATCACACTCTGATCAGCATGTCATTTTCATAATCAGCTCAATTCGCTTGGATGAATCTATGGCCGTCTGCACCTGCCCTAATTGAAACCAACATGTGTGCTGCCATGTATGTATGTATGTATGTACACACACATACATACATGCAATGTATCCAAATTAGTAATGTCATCCAAAAATGGAGTCAAGCACCGTTATAACATTGTATAAGAGTGATGTACACTTCCTATCCAGTAAAACAAACTGAGGACACAGCAAACACTTGTGAGCCTATTACTGAGGTGGACAGAAGCTCATCTTTTTCTGATGGACAGATATGTAAAGGTTGGTATATTTGTTTTTTTTAGCCATCATCCATCTTTTTTCTAATTACTCCTCTTCTCTTAAAGCACATATATCAAACTCTAGCCCACAGGGTGAGCATATTTTGCCTGCCCAGAACTGCACTTTCAACTGCATCGGCATCCTGGATGCCGATACAGTTGAAAGCAATGAATGAGGAGGGAGAGTCAGCTGACACTCCCTCCGCCATCATTATCCCTCTGCGTCTGACATCTCAGCGTAGTGCGCAATGACGTCATTACAACGTCCCCGATGTGCTGAGCAGTGAAGAGCTTTCAAGTGCTCGCTGCTGAGACAGACACAGTGGGGAAACAAGGAGGGGAGTACTTTTTATGTGGGGCCCATTACACTGTATGGAGGACTATGTGGGACCCATTACACTGTATGGAGGACTATCTGGGGCCATTATAATGTGTGGAGGACTATGTGGGGATTACAGTTGGGGAATCCTACTTTGATGGGGTCACCATACTTTGCCAGGGAGGCTGAGGGGTGGCTGGGGGGATACAGTTGGGTCATCATACCGTGCGTATGGAGGAATTCACTGTGGGGATATCTTACGGTGTTTGGGCGGCCAATTTGTTGGCATCATACTTTATTATCTATACCATTCAAGGTTTTTTATCCTTTGTTATTACATGTTTAAATTAGGCTATTATGCCATACGCTTTATACTGCTCTTACATAACATATTATATTCCAATATTTTATTATAAGATCTATTTATTAAAATGTACTTTAGGGGACAACCCCTTTAAAGCGCACCCGTCGGCAGGATTGTGCACAGTAAACCACATACACTATCAGGTGGGCGCCATTACACGGAGTAAAATAATACCTTTGTTGATGAAATCCATCCAGTGGTTCTTTTACAATCTTTATTTTCAGTTGTGCCATAATGATATGCTCGTGCTCTGGGGCGGGACTTTAGGGACAGGCTGTAACTGGTGCTCTCATTATGTATGCCTAACTCTGGCCTCTGACAGGTCACTGTGCTTTCAGTGACCTGTTTACTATTTTAAATATTACCTTTGTAATTTCTCTGCCAATGTGAAATTTACATGTCCCAAAATGGCCACCGGCACCCACGCATGTGCAGTAGCATCTTTCGGTTTTCAATTCACTCTGAAAATATGACATAGCACCAACAAACCAATCTGCACTCCAAAATTTCAATCCTTCCCTTCCGAGTCTCTGCAGTATGCCTGATCATGCTGATTGGACAGTACACGTATACTCAGCTGTGCTACATACACACACAGCTATGCTACATATGCACATTTACATACTCACAGCTCAGCTACATATGCACACAGCTTACATTTGATCATAGACTGCCAAGCTCCTGATGGATCATGGAAGTATCACCCTCAATAAGGCAGAGAGGTAGCAATAATTCAATCTAGATTGGCATTTCTGGTGAATCTTTGGTAGCTCTCCACTATCAGACATTTACTAGCAAAGAAAGCAAATAATGAGCAATTGTAGGACCAGTAGCGGGCCACAGAAAAAGAGCAAACAGCTATCCCCAAATCAAACGATACCAGCAGGCAAATAGGAGGGTAAGCTACCGATTCTGGCCCTTGGAGCCATTTAATCGTAAGAATTTGATCAAGTATTTGGTATGTGCACACGTTCAGTATTTGCAGCAGAAAAATCTGCGTAAAATACAGCGTTCTAAGCCAATATTTTTTTTTTATATATATACTTTATGAATTTTTTTTCCTATTCATTAAAATAGTAGAAAAACGCTGAAAGAACTGACATTCTGCAGATTTGAAACTGCTGCAAAACTGCAAGGAACAAAAAAGTCACGTGCATGAGATTTCATAAATCTCAATCACTTTGCCGGGATGGTAAAATGATGTATTTTTTTGCGGCAAAATCACAATGTGTGAACACAGCTTTACAGGTTCTCCTACTGTATGATTAGTCCAGAAATTACTGCACTCATTCTCCAAATGACCACTGATACAGGACATAGCAGCTATTGCTTCGACTTCCCAATAACCATGCATGCTTGTATTGGCTGAGAATGCATTTTATTTCATAAGGGGATAAAGGTGCCCATACCAATTAGGTATATGTAGCCCAAACCCACCAGACATCACCATACACACAAATATATATTTATATCATATATAAATATATATTATATACACACACACACACAGAGACTCTTTCTCAGATACATTTTGAGGTGTTGCAGTAAGAAGCAGCAGCTTTGTGGTCACAAATGCATCCTGACTGTGCAGAAATGGAACTTACTTGTACTTCCAGGTTAGTAAAGGCCACACTCCACAAGGTTGCTTTTTATGATAACATCTGTAACTGCATCAAACACGAACTGCACATTCTTTGTGTCTGTTGCACACGTGAAATGTGTGTAAATCTCTTTTGTCTCTTTTCTTCTGTTTAGGTCCTCAAACTGGCACTGAATATAGGCAGCTGCCTCTTCATATGTACTAGAGCCTGGAAAACAAACATAATGGTATAATAACCAACGGCTGATCTAGACAGATATAGTGCTCCAGCCATAGCCACATGCCGCATGTACCTGAGTATTCGGGGTAGCAGATTGTAATTGGGCTCCTGCTGATCTTCTCTTCAAACAAGTCCTTCTTGTTGAGGAAGAGGATTATGCTGGTGTCAATAAACCATTTGTTGTTGCAAATACTGTCAAACAGCTTCATACTCTCGTGCATCCGATTCTATGGAGGAGAGAATAAAAAAAAAATAAATAGAAGAAAAAAAAATTTAGCACTGATCACAAAAAAAGAAAACAGCATTGTGTAAGCCTCAACATATATGCAAAACACTGAATATATGAAATTTTAACTCCATTACTGCTATATAGAATATACTAAAAATGAAAGCCCAATTCATGAGAGCCCAACAGCCACAACAAGGCATCCTTCTTTGATGGGACCCTAAACCTAATATTTATCAAACATGCCTCTAGCACTGATCACGTGTCCTGGGATGTAGAACAGTTAAAAAAAAAAAAAACCTGAAGAAAATAAGCAGGTAAGGATTGGGATTAAAATGGTCTAAAACTATAAATCAACTGGAATGTATCCTTAAAAGGGAGAGGTTGTCACAATCACCCATGCCAAATCTATGGCACCGACGAATCTGAGCACTGTACATACCGATCTTCGTCAGTCCCATAGACTTTGAAGGGAGCAGCAGTGTGCATGCTTGGCCATCATGCCATTCAAATGGGTTACTCAGGACCCACATTCTTGTGATCGGTTGGGTTCTCAGAGGTAGGGACCTTGGAACCAACTTATCACCGATCCTGCACATGTTATTGGCCAAATCCCCCTTATTCAAATAAATACTGGAACATTTTTGATTATGCATGAACAGGCACATTTTCTTTAATACATGTTCTTCTTGGAGCTCTCTTTTTTTCTCATTATGGTATTCAAATAATTTTTGCCCCTTTTTTGTGATACATGAGCCCAATTTTTATATTATCATTTATAGCAAATATGTTTTTTTTAGTGAAACAGTGGTTCGGACAGGGAGGAGGCTTTTTTCTTACCATAGGCCATCAATACCTGATCGGTTGGTATCCAAACTGATCAGCAGTTACCGGCAGCAGCTGAAAGTTTTCGGATGCTGCCGGAACCCAGCAACTCTGTCAAAACTATAGTGGCCCCGGCCGGGTATTGCAGATTCATCCCTATTCACCAGGTTGAGGCCACGATATAAGTGATGGAGCTGCTGTGTTCCGGCAGCATCTGAGAATTTCTGGCTGCCACCGATAACAGAGCAAATGCGATTGACCATCATCTATTGTGAATGGTGGATCCTTTGTTATCTACTGTATATAGCTTTTTATATATGTCTGCCTGTTAAAAGGGATTACTGGTGATAAATGATCTGTAAGGAACAGGAAAAATGAGCCTAATATTAGGATTAGTGGCCAATTTGAAAGTTGAAACGTTTTAGATTTTTATTTATTGTTATATTCTCTGTGTTCCAAATTATTATGCAAAAAGTGTTTAGGAGTGATAAGGGAAGAATTTGTTTGTTTGTCAGTTAAACTCATTGATGGTGATGTGTGTCAGGGCTCTTTATATCACTGTAAGCAATTGCAGACACCTGTGCTAATTAGTTTGGCAGGTGTGTCCAATGAAAGGCAAGACTACTTAAGAAGGCTGTCCCACATTATTAAGCAGCCTACATTTTCTGCCAAAATGGGAAAGAAAAAGGATGTGTCGGCTGCTGAGAAACAACAAATTGTGGAGTGTTTAGGTCAAGGCATGACTACAATCAACATTGCCAAGACACTTCATCCTGATCATCGCACAATCAAGAAGTATGTAGCTGATTCACAGTACACACGTGTGCGTGCTGATAAGGGAAAATTGAGGACTCTTTCCTACAGGCAATTACGTCAGGTTAAAAGAGCAGCGGCAAAAAAGCCTTGTTATAGCAGCAGACAAGTTTTTGAAGCTGCTGGTGCCTCCAACGTCCCCCGAACAGGTGTGCAAAGCAGTCATCAAAGCAAAAGATGGCTACTTTGAAGAACCTAGAATATAAGACATATTTTCAGTTGTTTCACACTTTTTTGTTAAGTATATAATTCCACATGTGTTAATTCATAGTTTTGATACCTTCAGTGTGAATGTACAATTTTCATAGTCATAAAAAAATCTTTAAATGAGAAGGTGTGTCCAAACTTTTGGTCTGTACTGTGTGTGTGTGTGTGTGTGTGTGTGTGTGTGTGTGTGTGTGTGTGTGTGTGTGTGTGTGTGTGTGTGTGTGTGTATGTATATATATATATATATATATATATATATATATATATATATATATATATATATATATATATATATATATATATATATCTTTAAACTTCATCTGCCATCGGATTATCTTAATTTAATTACTGTAATATCTACTTCCTACTGGAAGTTAAAGGGGTATTCCCATCTCCAAGGTATGTGGGGGCATAGTAAATTGTGATGTGACCACGTTTTGCAGTAATTAGCAGCCTACGCCTGTAAGCGGATTTGATGGTTCATTGCTCCTCTAGTATAGTCCATTATTTTTCCAGTGTGCAGCAGTAGTTATTATATGTATCCACATTTTGAATACAATAAAAAAAAAACAAAAAAAAACCACAACTTGTAAAAAAATGCACACAAACGATGGAGGTGTAAGTACTGTCAAACTCCAAGCAAGAAGTGGTCTGTACCAATGTTGCATTCATAGAGCTGCCAGCATCTGATTCAGTGCCGCAACCCTGGTGCCACTGACTTGCTTGTTGAAAAAACCCGCTCTGCTGAACATTCCAATTGAATAACATTAGTCATAGTGTTGTTTATTTTTTCGTAGACCGCACTTGGACCGAAAATACGCTCATGTGAACCTATGGTGATTCTGATAATGTCAGCTTTTAAAATACAAAAAAAATAAATAATAAAGGGGTTTCCAATAAAAATAAGAATAAAAATGTATTCAAGTAAAAGATGAAAATATAAATTAAATAAATGTATTGTTATTTATTTTACTTAAATATGAAGCTAGGTGAACTGAAAGTGCAGGGCAAATGTAGTGCATAGAAAAAAATCCAAGGTGCACAGCGCCAATGATGTACAACGCATAGAAGCAGCGGCTGTCTTTCTGAGGGTTTGCCCAGAGTAAGTAATACAGGTCAAATGCTTCATTGATGCAGTAGATGATCATGAAGGCAGTCTCATACCTATTTTGTGTCCACTATCCAAGTCAGGCTACTTGAGACACTGGAAGTCCTCAGAAAGATAGAAAGTGTGCACACACACTGCATCTGACACACTAGCAACAGCTTTCGCATTGTGCCTGCTACTGGGAATATAAAGGCGCAGAAAAAATTTATTTGACGGTGCTTTTTTCTTATATTACAGCTGCCCTGCACTTTCAGCTTACCAAGCAACTTTAACGTCGTAATTTTTCAACTTTAATTGACATACGTATTTTCATAATTCCTGGAAAACCATTTAAATAGTCTGTATATTTTTCCAAAAACCCTATGACACAATTGTAAAACCTGACAATCTCGCTTACCATTTCTTCATCTTCAGCCAAAAGCAAGTCATAGTCACTGAGTGCCACACAAAAGATGATTGCCGTTACACCTTCAAAACAATGGATCCACTTCTTTCTTTCTGATCGCTGTCCTCCAACATCAAACATTCTGCATAAAAAAGTTGGAGAGTAATAAATACAACCCCTGGCAAAAATTATGGAATCACCGGGCTCGGAGGATGTTCATTCAGTTTAATGTTATTGAAAAAAAGCAGATCACAGACAAGGCACAAAACTAAAGTAATTTCAAATGGCAACTTTAGGGCTTTAAGAAACACTAAAATAAATCAAGATTAAAAATGTGGTACTCAGTAAGGCTATGTGCCCACGATGCAGAAATGCTCAGGATTTTTTCCTGAGCGTTTCTGCATCTTCCTGGCAGAAAAAAACGCATGTGGATTGTACATGCGTTTTCCTGCCAGGGACATGCGGATGTGAAGCATTCTTCACTTGCATTTCCGCATGCGGGTTGACAAGCGCTTTCCAAGCGATTTTAGCATCACTTGGAAAGTGCTTGTCAACTTGGTCACACTATATAAATCCATGCAAACAGCATGGATTTATATAGTGTGACAGAGAGAATGTATATATACTCCGATGGCCCGCGCTGTCTTGCTTCACCGTCCCGGCTGCCGGCAGCGGTGGATTGAAGGACCTGCCGACTTCAGCGTCACGTGACCCGTCACATGACTCTGACGTCAGCGCAGGTCCTTCATTCCATCGCAAAGTGCCGGGAAGCAATTAGGAGCGCACCGCGGGCCGCCGGAAGGCAAGTATATATTTATTTTTTATTTTAGTATTTTTTTCCAGCTTTTTTATGGTACCTGGGTGTGGATGAGACTCTCCTCTCCTCCACACCCGGGTACCATCCGCACATTAGAAGGCGCCAATTACGCAAGATGCAGTCTTGCGGAATTGGCGCGTTCTAATGCAAGTCAATGACGGCGAAAACGCAGCACTTCCGCAAAATAATTGGTAGTGGTGCGTTTTTTTCTGCAATGATAATCCGCAGCGGAAATTTCCGCAGCATGTGCACAGCACATGCGGATTATCATTGGGGGACATGGCAGACCTTCTACCATGCGTTTAAGCGTTTCTGCAGCGTTTTTGCTGCTGCGGAAACGCTTAAAAAACGCATCATGGGCACACAGCCTAAGGGTAATTTTTTTCAGACCAAGCAGAGGGAAAAAATTATAGAATCACCCTGTAAATTTTAATTTCCAAACCTAACACCTGCATCAAAATTAGATTTGCTCGTTAGTCTGCATCTAAAAAGGAGTGATAACACCTTGGAGAGCTGTTGCACCACGTGGACTGACATGAATCATGGCTCCAACACGAGAGATGTCAATTGAAACAAAGGAGAGGCTTATCAAACTCTTAAAAGAAGGTAAATCATCACGCAATGTTGCAAAAGATGATGGTTGTTCACAGTCAGCTGTGTCTAAAATCTGGACCAAATACAAACAACATGGGAAGGTTGTTAAAGGCAAACATACTGGTAGACCAAGGAAGACATCAAAGCGTCAAGACCGGAAACTTAAAGCAATATGTCTCCAAAACAGGAAATGCACAACAAAACAAATGAGGAACGAATGGGAGGATACTGGATTCAATGTCTGTGACTGAACTGTAAGAAACCGCCTAAAGGAAATGGGGTTTACATACAGAAAAGCTAAGCAAAAGCCATCATTAACACCTAAACAGAAAAAAAACAAGGTTACAATGGGCTAAGGAAAAGCAATCGTGGACTGTGGATGACTGGATGAAAGTCATTCAGTGATGAATTGCAAATCTGCATTGGGCAAGGTGATGATGCTGGAACTTTTGTTTGGTGTCGTTCCAATGAGATTTATAAAGATGACTGCATGAAGAGAACATGCAAATTTCCACAGTCATTGATGATATGAGGCTGCATGTCAGGTAAAGGCACTGGGGAGATGGCTGTCATTACATCTTCAATAAATGCCCAAGTTTACATTGATATTTTGAACAGTTTTCTTATCCCATCAATTGAAAGGATGTTTGGAGATGATGACATTTTTCAAGATGATAATGCATCCTGCCATAGAGCAAAAACTGTGAAAACATTCCTTGAAAGAAGACACATAAGGTCAATGTCATGGCCTGCAAATAGTCCGGATCTCAATCCAATTGAAAATCTTTGGTGGAAGTTGAAGAAAATGGTCCATGACAAGGCTCCAACCTGCAAAGCTGATCTGGCAACAGCAATCAGAGAAAGTTGGAGCCAGATTGATGAAGAGTACTGCTTGTCACCCATTAAGTCCATGCCTCAGAGACTGCAAGCTGTTATTAAAGCCAGAGGTGGTGCAACAAAATACTAGTGATGTATTGGAGTGTTCTTTTGTGTGTTTGTTTTTCATGATTCCATAATTTTTTCCCGCTGCTTGGTCTGAAAAAAATTACCTTTACTGAGTACCACATTTTTTATCTTGATTTCTTTTAGTGTTTCTTAAAGCCCTAAAGTTGCCATTTGAAATGACTTTAGTTTTGTGTCATGTCTGTGATCTGCTTTTTATCAACAACATTAAACAACTGAATGAACATCCTCCGAGCCCGGTGATTCCATAATTTTTGCCAGGGGTTGTATATGCAGAGCAAGCCAAAACACAAAGGAGGCACACAGTGCAACACAAAACAGTCAGTGAGATAAAGAAAGAATGAATATAAGCCAACTCTTATATTTCCTATAACACTTGGTATGTTTATATGGAGTCAAAGACATCAGTGTTTATTAACACATGGAAAAAAAACGATCCATAGAGATACAAGTGAATAAACAATGCACCATGTTCACTATTTGTGAGTATTTTTACTGGTGGATTTTAAGAATTTTTTAATATAGATTTTAGTGAGAATTCAGTGTCAAAATCTGTTGCACAAGTTTTGTAAACCCCCATTCTATGATCTGGGCAAAATCTGGGTAGACTTATTTCATATTAGGGGAAACAAAATCCACGGAAATAATGAGCATGAACATTATTTCTGTGGATTCCAACTAAAGAAGCCATAGAATGACAATGGGGCCAATTCTCGCACAGATCCAAGGTACATCAATGGCACTTCCGCAGCAGAAATCAGGATGTCGGCCTCAAGAGTTCTTCAGTATCTTATAAAATATACATCAGTGACGTGGTTTAGCCTTACAAATTGATACCAATGAAATGTGTGAAAAAACCCCAAAGAATAGTTTCATATTAAGATAAAAGGCTACTGAAAAAATAAAAAAATCAGCGGCTGTGACTTACTTAAAGTAAAGGTCTTTGAATGTGAAATGCGTTTCCACAATACCCGTAGTCTTGACACGTGTCCGGAGCACATCTTGTTGGGTAGGAATGTAATTGGCTTGCGAGATCCGATCCAGATCATTTAAGTAGCTTTGAGAAAAGAAATATTTTATGAGATGAGCCTCAACAGAACTTTAAAAGTCCTACTAATTGCTTCCATTGGTTTTCCTTCATCATTTCTTACACTTACTAGGAGGCAGAGTCATTGAGCTGGTATTCCCGGGATCGGCCGAAGCATGCCTGCACTCCAGCGTCTTTCCACAGCCTCTTAATAACACCAGCAAGCTCCGGGGAGAGAATACCTTCCTCTGCACTACTGGCTAAAACAAACAGCTGCCGGGCATCATCCTGAGTAGAACGGAAAAGGAATTAAAAAAGAAGTTAATATGTAATCTCTTAAAACGCTTTTAATGCCAAGATGCAGAATATGCACTATAACATGGACTTAGCCCTCACAGCTCTCGTTACATCTCCAAAATCAATCTTCAGTCTTCCCATGGCTCGTATGATAGCAATTATGGACTGGATTGTGTTGCTGTAGACAACCACTTTGTATTGCTTGCACTCTTCTTCTGAATAGCCGTCTTCATGGATAATCCTAAAACCACAATAAATACATCAGTGTGTACACACATTTCATAAAAGGAGATCATCAAAGCAGTAATGCGGAAAAAACTGACACCGCATAAGGTTTATTACTTAATGGCAAGCACTACATTGGGATATTGACTGACTTGTAAGGTCTAATTTAAGGGGGTGCATGGGCCTTTACTGTGGCTGTGTATGCCATTATTGAGGCAAACAGATTATTGCTTATTTTGGATTCCAATTGTTTTACGGATGAGATGCCATAGTATAGAGCTATTGAGAAATCTTAGGACTCTGCATTGCAGGAAGCATTATACAGGGTCATTAAGGACAGGTTCACACTAGCGTTAGGAATTCCTGCTCATATAACATAAAAAAAAAGTCATGCAGGAGATAGATGAATGTGGCATCCCGGTACCCGTTCTACTACTGATAAATGAGACAGCTGCAGTGTGGTACTAGATTTGTTCCATTTTGTGCACTGAATTAGGGGATATAATACACTGCATTGTAAATTGTACTTTCCTGCCATCTGCTGGCCAGTGTGTGTATATGAAGTAATGATTATTCTCCTCACAACAAGTGGTGGCCATAGCAATGGCGGGGAGGAGTCTCCCAGCTCAGGGCTCTCACTCTGACTAAAACGCTGGTACAAACCAGTTGTGGGCGGTTCCTGCTGCCTCAGGAAGATTGAGGAGAGACATTATTTTCTCAGAGAAGTGTTTTCAATGCCAGTCTACGCTGAGAGGACATTTTTCCGCACATAATCTCCTTCACAAAAAGAGTGAAGTGTCTTCTAGTCAGGAGAGAGAAAGCTGTACATGGACTCTCCTGCTCTCTGGTTACCCAGATCCACATGATGGCTATGCCACTGACTTTGCTTAAACCTACCCCTTCAAGAGGGAACAGTGGGATAAAAACTGAGTACATCCACACTTTAGTGTGTTTCCACAGAGAGACAATCTGTGAAGATCCCTCCATCAGTTTAAGATTTCCTGGACTGTGCGTAGCATTCCTGTACAAGCAAGTGAAGAGAACTCTTCTCCAGCCGCCCTGAGAGGCCATAACAATGCTTGTCTCACGAGGAGAAAGCCATAACTTCCGTATGCACAATACACTGTGAACTTTGCTGTAAGAGAGACTGTACCCTGTTACCTCATTCAGTAAAATTGTTATGTTTCCAAGTTCACCTGCGAATCTGGCTGCTTGAGATTACACAAACATCACGGGCACTCCAAAACCTGCACCCAGACACCACCGCTACAGGAGTGCCCCCGGGGGGTCCTATACCATCCACAAGTGCTACCTCTCGATTTTGAAATTGTTGTGGACACGAGGGAAGCGTTGAGGGGTCCAGTGACCCACGAGGGAAGCGTTGAGGGGTCCAGTGACCCACTTCAACTACCGTGACATCATTATCTGCTGCCACACACCCCAGCTGGCCCTTCTGCAACCTCCCCAGTGGCCCACCACATGAAGGATACAATCAGTGTTGTGATATTTTAAAAGAAGCCATAACTGAGGTTGAAATGCAGCATTATGTAGCCGCAGTGGTATGCATGGGCACACACAGGCGATAAACTTCACCTACATTGTAAAGTTGGCTCAAACATCAGGACATCACGTCTGGAGTCAGAGATATAACTCATCTGTAGGAATTACTTTATAAAGAGAACCACACCCCAAAAAATAATCCATCTGAAAGATCAACTTATACATACGGCTCTGTACATGAAACAAGGAAAGATATCATCATGTTTTATAAAACTGCTGGCCTATCCTAGAGTCAGATACCCAACATATTGACAGTCTTTCAATAGAATAGGCGGCTATGACTATGTTGGATGTCAAACATAACCATTCAGCAGATTTAAGGGGCCATGGCAAAAGGATATGGTGGCAAGTCTAACACAGCAGCATCTAAAGTCCAGCATGCTGCAAGGTACACAGAAGGAGACCTGACATTCATAGATAGTACCCAGGACACCAGCGTTGCACAGGAACAGTGCTAACCACTGAGCCACCATGCTGACCTTCATGCTAAATGGGACATTACTCAAAGCTGAGTGGGTTTGATAGAGAGGGAACCCTGACTGCCCCAAATGCAGCACCGGCCACCTGACTGGAAGGAGAACTGTCTATATGCCACTTTTCTACAGCATACTATACACTGTGTTCCAAATTATTAAGCAAATAATATTTTCTCAGATTTTCCCAAATTACCTATATGAATTGCAGTCATTGTAATTTTCCAGTCAAATAACTATTAGAGTACAATTGAAAGGTTTTTGTACAAACTGCCTATGATAACAGTATATTTTTAAAAAAATAAAACTGCACTCAAAATGCATGTTCCAAATTATTATGCACAGCAGAGTTTTCAACCTTTTCATTTTAATAAAGAACAAAAAAATGGTCATTTTCGAAATTATAAGCATTAGCAGGTTATTACACACTGAAATCAAACAGTTTTCAACTCAAAACTTTATTCCAGGTGATGTTACATTTGCACATAGGACCGCTTGTTCGAAAGGAGCTTCTGAACTCTCTCGTCCATTGAATTTGTCAGGTTTTGGATGGTTTCTGCTTTAATTGTTTTGCATGAGGACAGAATACCCTCCCAGAGCTGTTGCTTAGATGTGAACTGCCTCCCGCCATCATAGACACTCCTTTTAATGATGCTCCAGAGGTTCTCAATGGGGTTGAGGTCAGGGGAGCATGGGGGTCACACCATAAGTTTGTCCCCTTTTATGCCCATAGCAGCCAGATATGCAGATTTGTTATGTGCAGCATGAGACGGGGCATTATCATGCATGAAATGATCTCGATGGTCCAGATGGATGGAGTGGAGGATGGCTGGTTGATGTACACCCCATACAAACACGGCTACGGCGCTAACAAGGAGGAAGTGGAGTAATGTTTTGGGCTGGAATCATGGGGAGAGAGATTGTCGGCCCTTTTAGGATCCCTGAAGGGGTAAAGATGAACTCCATAATGTATGTTGAGTTTCTCAAACATCACTTCCTTCCATGGTTCAAGAAGAAGAACCGTGCATTCCGCAGCAAGATCATTTTCATGCATGATAATGCCCAGTCTCATGCTGCACATAACACATCTGCTTCTCTGGCTGCTATGGGCATAAAAGGGGACAAACTTATGGTGTGGCCCCCATGCTCCCCTAACCTCAACCCCATTGAGAACCTCTGGAGCATCATCAAAAGGAGTGTCTATGATGGCGGGAGGCAGTTCACATCTAAGCAACAGCTCTGGGAGGGTATTCTGTCCTCATGCAAAACAATTGAAGCAGAAACCATCCAAAACCTGACATTCAATGGACGAGAGAGTTCAGAAGCTTCTTTCATACAAGCGGTCCTATGTGCAAATGTAACATCACCTAGAATAAAGTTTTGAGTTGAAAACTGTTTGATTTCAGTTTGTAATAACCTGCTAATGCTTAGAATTTCAAAAATGACCATTTTTTTGTTCTTTATTAAAATGAAAAGGTTGAAAACTCTGCTGTGCATAATAATTTGGAACATGCATTTTGAGTGCAGTTTGAGTTTTTTATTTTTTTAAAAATATACTGTTATCATAGGCAGTTTGTACAAAAACCTTTCAATTGTACTCTAATAGTTATTTGACTGGAAAATTACAATGACTGCAATTCATATAGGTAATTTGGGAAAATCTGAGAAAATATTATTTGCATAATAATTTGGAACACAGTGTAAGGCTACCAAGTACATGCTCAGCACTATAGTAATATACTCTTCAGTGGTATGATCCTCACTTAGTCACATTAGGCTTGACAGAGTCCCTTTAAAGCAGAGGTCCCCAACCGCCGGTCCGCGGACCAGGACCGGGCCGTTGGGGTTTTTCAGCCGGTCCGCGGGGAGAGGGGGCCCCTCCAGCCTCCAGCAGGGCCGCCATCAGGGCATGACTGCCCTGACTCCAGTATGGGGCCCGGCCGGTAGGAGCCCCCTCGGAGCCCCCCTCTTGTGCGTCTCTCTCCTCATGGGGCCCCCGGCCGCATGCTAAGCGCCGGGTCCGGGACATCTTAGCGCTGCGCTCCTGCGGCAGCACCTTCGTGATTCCCCTGACTTCCGGTCATGTGACAGCGCCGTCACATGGCCGGAAGTCAGGAGAACCTGGTGTCAGCGATTTGGACGAGCGCCAGGATTCTGCAGGGATCGCATGGGGGTAAGTATAACAAGTTTTATTTTTTTTTAAATACAATTAACTAGGAGTGGGGGGAATGGGAGATGCACATGGGGGGAGGGGAGAGATGAGAGATGCACATGGGGGAGGGGAGAGATGAGAGATGCACATGGGAGGGAGGGGAGAGATGAGAGATGCACGGGGGGGGGGATGAGAGATGCACGGGGGGGGGATGAGAGATGCACGGGGGGGGGGATGAGAGATGCACGGGGGGGGGGGATGAGAGATGCACGGGGGGGGGGATGAGAGATGCACGGGGGGGGGGATGAGAGATGCACGGGGGGGGGGGGATGAGAGATGCACGGGGGGGGGGATGAGAGATGCACGGGGGGTGGATGAGAGATGCACGGGGGGTGGATGAGAGATGCACGGGGGGTGGATGAGAGATGCACGGGGGGTGGATGAGAGATGCACGGGGGGTGGATGAGAGATGCACGGGGGGTGGATGAGAGATGCACGGGGGGTGGATGAGAGATGCACGGGGGGTGGATGAGAGATGCACGGGGGGTGGATGAGAGATGCACGGGGGGTGGATGAGAGATGCACGGGGGGTGGATGAGAGATGCACGGGGGGTGGATGAGAGATGCACGGGGGGTGGATGAGAGATGCACGGGGGGTGGATGAGAGATGCACGGGGGGTGGATGAGAGATGCACGGGGGGTGGATGAGAGATGCACGGGGGGTGGATGAGAGATGCACGGGGGGTGGATGAGAGATGCACGGGGGGTGGATGAGAGATGCACGGGGGGTGGATGAGAGATGCACGGGGGGTGGATGAGAGATGCACGGGGGGTGGATGAGAGATGCACGGGGGGTGGATGAGAGATGCACGGGGGGTGGATGAGAGATGCACGGGGGGTGGATGAGAGATGCACGGGGGGTGGATGAGAGATGCACGGGGGGTGGATGAGAGATGCACGGGGGGTGGATGAGAGATGCACGGGGGGTGGATGAGAGATGCACGGGGGGTGGATGAGAGATGCACGGGGGGTGGATGAGAGATGCACGGGGGGTGGATGAGAGATGCACGGAGGGGGATGAGAGATGCACGGAGGGGGATGAGAGATGCACGGAGGGGGATGAGAGATGCACGGAGGGGGATGAGAGATGCACGGAGGGGGATGAGAGATGCACAGAGGGGGATGAGAGATGCACGGGGGTGAGCTGCACATGGGGGGGTGAGAGATGCACATGGGGGGGTTATGTTTACATAACTTTGTTGCCTTATGAAGGGCGGGGGGGGCCCCCAAAAATTTCTTGCACAGGGGCCCACTACAGTCTGTGTCCGCCCCTGGGATGAAGTAAATGCAGCTGAACAGCAGCTGTCAGGACAGCTGCCCTGTCCTGCTGCAGGGCGTGATGGGGCCTCAGTGATGCGGCTCCTGGCACAGCACATTATGTGGGGCTCCTGGCATAGCTCCTGGCGGGGACCTGGTCTACACTATATGATAAGTATGCACTAAACTCCAAATCCCTCCATTACCCCGCCCCCATATGACCAAAGCCCCGCCCACCCCACCCCCTCCTTGCTGGGCCATGGAAAAATGATCTTGCTTCAAGCCGGTCCCTGGTGCAAAAAAGGTTGGGGACCACTGCTTTAAAGCACTTATTGTTTGTCCACTAAGCGTTTTTACGGCGGTTTTTCCACTGCGAAAACAGTTTTTAATCAGTCTGCCAGATACAGCAATGGTAATCCTGATGTGCTGTGCACATGATGCAGAAATTTCCGCTCAGGATTGCCATTGTGGAAAAAAAACGCAGCATGGCCATTTTTTGGGCGTTTCCACTGCAAATTCGCACCCATTGACTTGAATTGAACCTCAGCAATCCCGCAGGTATAATATTTATACCTGAGGATTTGCCGCATTTCAATTAAAGCCAATAGGCGCAAATCCGTGGCAGAAATGCGGTGCGGGTGGTACCTGGGTTGGGAGAGGAGGACTACAACTCCTCTCATCCGACCACCGCTCCTGGTGATAACAGCGAGAGCGGCATGGCTGGGGGGAGCAGAAGTTCTCCTCAGCCAAGCCGGCTACCAAGCGGTTAAAAAAAGAAAAAAAAAGTAAAAAAAAAAAACAAAAAACCTTAATACTCACCTGTCCGGCAGCCCCTGGTGTCCCCGGCAATCCTCTCCGGCTGGCGGTATACTACTGGACGCACACTCGCTCCCAGCAGTATACTGTGCTGGCAGGACCTGCGGTCACGTGAGCGATCAGCTGATTGCTCACGTGACCTCACCATGGGAACATTCTCAAGAACGTTCCCATGGTGGTAGAACCCCAGTGACCTCCTGCAGCAGCATGTATACTGACAGGAGTGATTTTACACTCCTGTCCGTATACACTGCTGTCTTCTACAGCAGTGACATCAGTGATTGCTGATGTCACAGTGGTAGAAGTGACCCGGATTGCCATGGGACAATCGTTGGCGGTACGTGGAGTGCGTTGTTGATGGCGGACAGATGAGGGATATGGTTGTTTGTTATCTTACTTTTTTTCAGGAGATCGAGGGATTCGGGAACTGAGAGGGAAATAAAAAAAAATTGTAGAACCGTGTGTTTTTTATTTCATTAAAATACTTTATTCTGGCCGTGCTTTTTATTGAAAAAGCAGCGACCATTTTATTACGCGGTTAGTAATGAGGGCGTCTTATAGCCTGGGCTTCACATCAGCCGCCAATACAAGGCTGACGTGAACCCCAACCCCATTACCCCACTCGCCACCGCTACAGGGCAGTGGGAAGAGCGGAGGCTAAGCGCTAGATTTGGTCATCTTATGGATGCGCCATTTCTGGGACTGCTGAGGGGCGATATTAATAGCCGTGGAGGGGGCTAGTATTCATGGCCCCTTCCCTGGCTATTAATATCAGCCCGCAGCTGTCTGTTTAGCCTTTTCTTGTTAGATTTTATAGGGGGACCCTACGTCAATTTTTTTCTGGGGTCCTCCTGTAATTTAGCCAGTAAAGACTAAACAAACAGCTGTGGGCTGATATTAATAGCCAGGGAACATTGTTGGCTAATAGCTCCTTCCCCGGCTACTAGTATCAGCCCCAGCGGTCGGCTTTCCCTCTGCTGGTTATAAAAGTGACGCGGGAGCCCAAGCCATTTTTTAAAAAATTTTAGGCTCTGTGACCACAATCCGGATGTAGCAGCACTTTGGACGCATATTTTTGCAGCGTCCAAAACGCGGCGTTCTATTGAACGCAGGTAAATCCACATGTATTCACTGAACCATGCAGATTTACCGCATTCAATACATTCTAGTGGTCAAATTTATGTTGCGGAGACTAGCGACTCCACAAGAGCATTTGACATGCTGAGATCCAGAAAGACGTGCCGCATGTCAGTGTCTGCTGGTGATTCGCAGCCTCTGATGCACGGATAGTGGACATGGGCTTCTAGAGATCCCATGCACTATACTGTAACATCTGGACGCCGCGTGTTTAACCCTGTATAAACACGCAGCGTCAAACTTGCAGCGGCTCCTGACCGTAGCAACGTACCCAAACTCACCCGCAGCATGTCAATTTCTGTAGCGGACACGCTAGTCTCTACTGCAGATTTTGACCAACTGAAGTGTCATTATATGTGGTGGATTCACATGTACAGACAACAAAAGTGCGGCATTAGAACACCGCATTTTGAAAACAGCAAAAATATGCTGCGGCCAAAGTGCTGCTGAGTGCTGATTGGGGGGACATAAGGGCTAATGAAACAGCTGGGAGCTGTTAATTATAGCCAGGGACCATGTTTGCAAATTGCACCTTCCTAGGCTAAAAATAACAGCTCACAGTTGCCACATAAATTATATGAATAGAAATGCTAATGAAGATTGGGTGTATGGGATCAGCTGACACCCAGCTCTTTTGTTTGGTTATGACAAAGTGTCAATCAGACCTTTTCATGACCAAACCTAAGAGTTAAATAAACACAGACACAGAGCAAACACTTTATTTGAAATACAACAGACATTCTTTAATCATTTACATTAACCAATATATTCACCCAGTTCTGACAGTAATCCAAGAGATTAAGCAATGTCCCACCAAATTGCTTTTTTGGAGCTAAATAAAGTTTTCATTGATGTACAATAACGCTTCAAAAAACGCTTAAAAAAAAACGCATCAAAAATGCGCATTTTTTCCACAGCGTTTTTCCTGCCAAGGAGATGCAGGAACGCTCAGGAAATTTCTGCTTCAAATCCTGATCATGCGCACATAGCCTTACAGTGACTCCTGAAATTGTCCATCAGGTTCCATGCAGTGGCTCTGAAGATCCCAGTATGAGGCACAATTTTTTGGGAAAAATATAAGCCCTCTTTTTCATATCCAGGCCAGCTTTAAGGATTCAGTGGTATTAAACAATTACATATGACACTGCTCATAAACAATAAATAATACATGAAAACATCACTAGGTCTAACTGCGTAGGCGTAACATCAAAGCAGATCTAGGAAACCCTACTCACTTCATCTGCTTTACAATTGTGCTTTTCCCAGACTCTCCAGCACCTGCAAGGCAAAGTAGAAGTCATTAGTCTTCTCATTGGGTGGTTTAACTCCTCACAACCCAGCTTATATAGCAGTAACTGCTGGGTGAGGCTTGCTATACATTACAGAATGTAGGAAGCTGAAAAAGCAAGAAAAACATTTACAAATCTACATTAGGGCAAATTCATCAGTTTACAAGACTGATTTAAAAAGTAAATATTTCTGCAAAAACGTTGCACCTTTTCCTCCCTTTTTAAAAGTGGGCAAAAAACATACCAAAAGGGGCCTGGCAGTCAGTCGATTAGTTATCATTTATGTTAGAACGTGGCATATTGCTAGAGCTCATAACTGGTGTCGATTACAAACTTTGGCTCACAGACATCCCAAAGATCTGCCAATTTCATCAGGGGAGACTACTATTTGGTGCACCTTACTCCAGCTGACTTTTCTTCAGGACTGGAGCTAGTCATGACGAAACCTTCCCCCAAGGCTCATCTGAATTTCCATGAACTAGCTGTGGGGAATGGTTTTAAATAAGAAAAAACACAATCTGATCCCCTCCACCACTGAAGCTCAGATGGTCCCCAACATACTTTAGTTTCAGAGAAAAATGGCATGCTCTACTGGCATTGGACCACTGCAGCTGATCACCAGCTTCAGCAGTCATATGCCATCATACCTCTAAGACCTGCGATTTGCCACAACCATCGGGTATAGTATATAGACACAGGTGGTTACACTGAGACATTGGTGCTGGACTGGCTCAGGATTGTGTGTTTTTCTTCAGAACATTTCCTGCGGCTAGTTGAATTTCATGAATTCTCAAACCACTTAGGCTATATTCACAAATCTATGTTACCATCTGAGAGAAACAGACCAATTTTTATTTTTTTGCATCCAGTTGTTTTTCAGTAGGACTGTCTTTAGAGTAACAATATTTCTTTTATTTCATAAATGAATAGTACACAAAAAAATAAGAAACTTTGTAATATATCTTATCAGAAAAATCTGCTTCTTTCTCTGCCAGAATTGATCGGTCATTTTTTTTCACGGGTAAAATCTGTGTTCAGTGAACAAAATGTTTACATTACTAAGATAGGAGATGGCAGTTGGTGCTTATAAGATCATATGTAAACGGGAGGAGGAAAGAGCTATAAAAGCAAAGCTCTTCCCTCCTCCCACTTACATAAAATCTTATAATCACCAACTACCATCTCCAATCTCAGTAATGTAAATGTCTGTCTTCAAATACAGATGTTACCAGAAAATGGAGAATTTTGATAATAACTGATCAATTCTGACGTAGAAAGAAGCAGATTGCTCTGATAAGATATATTACAAAATTTCTTATTTCTATGTGTACTATTAATTTATCAAGTAAAAGTTAAAACAACGGTTACTCTTTAACTGATCCGTTGCTATGAATCAATGGATACAAAAAAAAGTTCAGACAGATGAAACTTGAATGGAATTCTAAAGTACAAAATCTGTCTTCCGTGTTTCATCCGGATCCCCATAAACATTATTGTCGGAGTCTGATTCACATAATCTGATCAGAATAGGACCTGCTATGAGTCACACAGATCTCACTATTAGATCAGTGAAAACATCCATTCTGTTCTATGGATCCGAGTACTGTCTGATAAAATAAGTCGGACAGCAGTAGGACGTGTCTTACGGATGTGTGAATGCAGCCTTAAAGCACATTCAGACATCTGTGCAAATTGGTCCGAGAACAGACTGGCCACAGCTCTTATGACCTTAGGGTGACAGCTTCACAGAAATACATGAAGCAGTCATGCACTTATCAGGAGGCCTGCGGCCAGTCCGAGCTTGCACAGTATGTCATGGCCAGCCGCGTTTGTTGATCTGGGAGCCGCGCATGCACTGTAACGAGCGGCACACAGTGAAGCTGGGAACTACACACAGCTTCACAGCGCACACATGGGGAGCCGCTCATCACAGTGCATGCGCAGCTCCCAGATCAGCAAGCGTGGCCGGCCATGACTTACCGCGCAATTCAAATTGCATGGGAGGCGCCAACCCTGACAATGTGATGAATCACACCCCAATAACTAAACGAGCAGGTATGATAAGTGGTTTTTACACAGATTAGCCCCCATTTTAATGAAAAAAGTGTGTTAGTGATGCACATTGCATCACTATCAACGCAATGGGGACAGCATACATACTAACAAGGACATGACAGGTTATTTACACGTTGCATTGGAATCACAGCTTTTGCAAACTCCAAACCTTCCTCGGTTTTAAGCAATGGAAATTGTTAGCAAGAAATAATTACAAAGAATACAAAATGTAGTTTAAAGAGATTGTAAATATCTGATGGCTGGGACCCCCATCACGAGAACAGGATTCCCAAGCCCCTTGTTGCATCTGACTACACTCATCACTCGTACTCTGATGCTTTAGGAGAGACAGACAGATGGGTTATTCCTATACAGTGCATCCTAAAGGAAATCTGTCACCAGATTTCTACTATGTAGTGTGAGAGTAGCATGATGAAGGGGCGGAGACGCCAATTCCAGTGCTGTTACTTACTGGGCTGCTTGCTGTCATTTTGATAAAAATCACAGTTTTCTCTGCTGCAGATCTAGCAGTTCTCTGAATGCTGAGCTCTGTGTAACCCCTACACCACTGATGGGTAACTTTGTGTAAACTATACATGGGCAGAAAGCTGTTAATCAGTGGTGGGGGTGGGGTTATGCAGAGTCTCTAGTGATAATCTCTTGCTGACAAAACAGTAATTTTGTCAAAACTACAGCAAGTAGCCCAGTAAGTGACATCACTGGAATCAGAGTCTCTGCCTCTACATAATAATGCTCTCAAGTCAGGTGGCAAAAACTTGGTAAAAGCATCCCTTTAATGCACTGATTTTCCTCTATGGGACTCATTACAGATGTGCATTAATAAATGACTACTCAGTGCATATGAAAGGGAAAGGACATGAAGCAACCTAATGCCCTATTACCATGTTTCTTAGGGCATCTGTAAACTTATTCAGCCATTTTTGCAGATTCATACAAGGTTGTTACTTTTTGGCAGTTTTCTACAGAAATTTTTAACATATCATGTACTTTTTTAAGACACTGTCAATAAAGCTGAAGTTTCAGAGAAGCTGACATTAGATGAAGGATTGTAAACTTTAAGCTCAATGCAAATATTTAAGCCATAAAACAAAGCCCAATATCCTGATATAAATTTCCTGGTGTGAGATAATCTATGTTTGCTGGTTTTCTTTACTGCATGGCAGGAACGGAAAGAAGGGTTTGTCTGCGGAGGATTAGCATAAACGGTGCTGTTACAACACCTAGAAATAAGGGGAAGGTGACCTATGAAGCACATGATGTTTTCTGACATCAGCAAACCAAGTTCCATTTTCAGCTTCTTTACTTAACAACCCACAAAAGAGGAACCTCAGCAACACAAGCGAGATGTGCTAATGTCCACAATCTTCCTTCATTTCTAAACATACCAGTAGAGACCAACGATGCCAATCTACAGCAGAAATCCTTCAGCGCCCCTTCACGTCAAATGTGATCTGAAACAGTGACACCAAGACACCAGCTAGAAGTATGGATGCTAGCACTTGTTTCAAGGAGCTGAGAAAGTGTTAAATGTTATGAGCCTTGTGCCTCCTTCTGAGCTGACTGCTGGCAACAAGCAGTGCCAGGCAAGATGAGGAAGAGATGCTACTTGGGCAGCTGTGCTATTGTTCTTAATCCACTAAACTTCCTTGTTGTGACAAGCTAAAACCCCCACAACAGCCGCAAGCAATGACAAGCAGAAAACACAAGTACACATGTGCGTGGGCACTGCTATGACACAGGTATACAAGGGGAGGAGGGGTACACCGAGATCAATCTTACAGAAGAGGAGAAGATAAAGGTTAAAAGCAAGATTGGGGTGAGGAAACGTAAGAAGCCACGAAATAGACGGCACATGGAAAGGACAAGGCAGGGATTCAGAGATGAGCTCCATGCTATTAATACGCCTTGTTTTTTTTCTCTTTACATTACTTATTCTGCTCCAATTACACTGGTCAAGACGTCTTATAAAGTAAAATGACAAGCCCAAGAAAATAATCACCTACATCATGATTTCCTCATCTGCCTGTAATAAAATGACCATCTTCAGCTGTGTGCATCCATCATTAATCTCTTAAAGGGAATCAGTCAGCAGGTTTTTACTATGTAATCTGAGAGAGGCATAATATAGAGCAAGAGAGCCCGATTCCAGGGATGTATCACTCACTGGACTGCTTGGTGTAGTTTTAATAGAATCCCCATTTCATCTGATGTATATGTAGCAGTGCTATGAACGCGGAGCTGTATATAACCCACCCACCCCACTGATTGTCAACAATGCACTGTGTACACCTGAAGTTGCCAAACTGCTAATAAATTGTGGGGGCAGGGTTACACAGATTAGCCTGCACTAATAATCTCCTGCTGATAAAATACTGATTGTATTGAAACTACAACACAGCCTAACAAGTGAAACATTGCTGGAATCACTCACTTGCCCTATATTATGCTGCTCTCAGATTAAACGGCAAAAACCTGATGACAGATTCCCTTTAAGGAACAGGCATTTTTTTTTTTACTGTTTTTGCTCCTCCCTTTTTTCCAAGAGCCATAACTTTACTTTTCTGTGGAAAAAGCCATACAAGGGCTTGTGAGAGGAGTTTTTGAACGACATAATTTTACCATACAAGACACTGAAAACCAGGAAAAAAAATTCCTAATGAGATAAAACGGTGAAAAAAAAATTCACTTTCGCCATTGTTTTTCATTGTGCAGTAAATATGACCTGGAAACATGATTCTCCAAGTCAATACAATTATTGAGATGCCAAACAGATTTAATTAAAGGCAACCTGTCATGTGAAATAAAGCTGTTCATCTGCAGATATGGGGTTAATCTGGAGGTTAACCACTTACCGACATTTAATGTGTGGCACGTCATATGCCGGCTCCCTGACTTTGATGCAGGCTTGCACGTCGAACCTACATTTTTCCCCGTACAGCATGGCTGATTTAATCAGCCATCATGTGCCTCGACGCTCGCCCCGTGGCTGTTAACCCGTTAAATCTCTGACAGTGGCATTTAACATGGGCCGGCAAAGGGGTGTGTCGTTCCACGCCCTCATCGGCATGCCCATGACGTGATCGCGGGGCGCCAATGGGTTGTCATGACAGCCAAGGGTCTGCTGATGGCCCAGTGCCTGTCATTACGATCCTGATAGCCAGTGCTCATGGGAGATCGCGATTTTTCTATAGATAGCACAAGCAATTCCATGATCGCTGTTTCAATTCCCCTAATACAGTAAAAAACATGTTTTTAAAGATATGAAAAAAATATATAAAAAGTTCAAATCAACCCCCTTAAAAAAAAAATTACACTTATTTGGTATCGCTGCGTTTGCAAAAAAGAGTCAGATCTAGCAAAGTATAAAATAACTTAATCTGATCAGTAAACAGCGTAAGGAGAAAAAAAAAATCTAAAAACACCAGAATTACGTTTTTTTGGCCTCCGCAATAAAATGCAAAAAGAGGCTATCAAAACATTGTATCTACCCAAAATCGTATCAGTAAAAAGGTCAGTTCAAGCAGGGCCAGATCCAGGTTTTCATGGGCCCCAGGTGAAAATCTCATTGGGCCTCTTTAACACATACCACGATTCATGATGAAAAGATAATATAAGTATAGTACAATGCCAAAGATTTCACTGACTTCTTACATTACATGAGTGATATCTACTGTAAATTCTACAATGGCTCAGAAACCGGGGAAATCCTCCCAGCGCACAGTGCATGTCCTGGGGGGATTCATAAGTCTGAAGTCACACAGTGACTGCAAACTTATTTTAGATGAGACAGTATAGTCCTCCATACAGTATACAATGGCCCCATATAATGCGCCATACAGTATACCATGGCCCCATACAGTATATAATGGTCCCATATATTGAGCCACAGATTAATAAAAAAAAAATAAAAATGAAATACTCGCCTCGTTTCCCACTACTCATCTCTCCAGCGTCTTCTGACTCTCTGCACTGCTCAGAGCAGAGGGCGCGCTGTAGTGACATCATCGGACACTCTGCCTGAGACATCACAAAGAGAAGACGCTGAAGAGACCGGAGCAGCGGGGAACAAGGAGAGGCGAGTATTTGAGGAGGGTCATAGGTTCCCCCTGACTCACAGGCCTTATAGTGTGCTGGTGTCCTCGAAGGTGAGTGGGCCCTGGCACTCGACCAGGTGCGCTGAGTGATGACGCAGGCCCTGAACTCAGGGCACAAAAAATAAGCCACCACGTAGAACCATAGCCCAAAAAATGAAAACGTTACAGGTCTCTGAAAATGGCGACACAAGAAAAGTTTTTTTCACTAATTTCCTAATTTTTTTTTCACCACTTGTAAAACAAAACAAAAAAAACATGTTTGGTATCTGAATACTTATACTGACCTGGAGAATCACATATCCAAGTCAGTTTTACCATATAGTGCACATGATAAATAAAAAAAAAACAAAACAACTGTGAAATTGCACTACTTTAGCAATTTGAAAGCACTTGGAATTGTTTCCCCCGCTTTCTAGTGCATCACATAATAAAATGAAAGACATCTTTCAAAAGTACAACTTGTACTGCAAAAAATAAACCCTCATATGGCTAGATTGACAGAAAAAAAAGTTATGGCTCTTAGAAGAGGGGGAGAAAAAAAAAAATAATTACAGAAAATGGCCTGGGGGCGAAGAGGTTGATAGCTTTCTGAACCTGCCCGGACTAAAGGCCCCGTCACACATAACGAGATCGCTAGCGAGATCGTTATTACGTCACGGTTTTGGGATCGCTGGAGAGTCGTTTCGTGATCGCTGGGGAGCTGTCAAACATGCAGAACTTCCCAACGATTTCGGCCGCCCCAGCGATCTAACTAACGATCTCGGCGGTCGTTGGGACGCTTTCACACAGCAGCTATTTCAACGATCCACACCTTGATAGGGACTGTACTGTGTCACAAAGGCGTGCATAAAATCACTTTTCCGCGTCCCCTCATCTCCGATTGGTGGACGCTTTCTGATGCGTTCTGATTGGACGGCCTTGGTCGCTGCAACGATCCGCAAAATCAGGACTCCGTCGAATGAAGGGATATCAACAGCCCGGAGAATTCTGCTAGGATCTGCAATCCAGCACGAGGTCAGAAACAAAGGATGGAATCGCTATTCTGTTGCCTTCTTTAAGCACGGCGGAAAATGAGAATGCTGTAGCGACCACCAATCGGGGACGAGGGGCGCGGAAAAGTCCAATTTATGCACGCCTACGTGTCTCAGTTCTGAATCGCTAACGAGGTCGTTGATAAGGTGTCAAATACAGCGATGCACACTGCCCAGCGGGAGCGCAACGACCCAGGAAGCTTTGTAACGATCAGCGATCTCACAGCAGGGGCCCGATCGTTGCTACCTGTCAGACGTAACGCGATCGCTAGCGAGATAGCTATTGCGTCACAAAAACCGTGACGAATCAACGATCTCGATAGCGATCTCGTTATGTGTGACGGGGACTTTAGAGGTAGGGAGGAAATGACATCATGGAAGGTCCTTTTACACCACCGCGAGCCAGGACGCACCGGAGAGAAGACCGCAGGCCATTAGAAGGTGAGTATAATGTTTATTTATTTATTTATTTTTTTTTACAGGTACTATGGTACCCGGGTCTGGAGGAGAGTCTCCTCTTCTCCAGACTCGGGTACCAGCCGCACATTGAATCGCTTAATATCCGCATGTACAGATGTAGTCATGCGGATATTATGCTATTCAATGCAAGTCAATGGCGGCAATCACGCCGCGTTTCCGCAAAAATAATGGACATGCTGCGGATTTTTCCGCAATGATAATCCGCAGCGGAAATTTCCGCAGCATGGGCACAGCAGATGCAGATTATCATTGGGGACCATGGGGCACGTATTACCAAGCGTTTTTTAAGCGTTTTCACTGCGGAAATTCCGCGGCAAAAACGCTTGAAAAACGCATAGTGGGCACGCAGCCTAAGTGATACATCAGGGTCTCTGCCCATACATCATACCCCTCTCAGACTGGGTAGCAAAAATTTGGTGACAGATTATTTTTTAAAGGAAATCTGTCAGCAGGTTTAGGATATGTAATCTGAGGAAAGCATAAGGTAGGGGCTGTGACACAGATTTCAGGGATGTGTCATTTATTAGCTATATGCTGTTTCAATACAATGAATGTTTTATCACCAGGAGATTATCAGCGTCTGGACTACAGTTCATGTGAGCCCAAATCCAACCACACCCCGTCCTCTAATAAGCAGCTTAGTGTCAATAGACAATGTACACAGAAAGCTGTGGTATGGCTGAGGTTAGCTTTCTGAGCTCTGCTACACGATGCACCTAAAAACTCTGATTGTGCTAAAACTGCGGCAGCCAGTAAACTTGTTGGAATCAGAGTCTCTTTTCCTACACTACGCTGCTCTCAGATGAATTTGAGGCTCTGCTCCTACATACTATTGTCCTTAGATGGGCTAGCATAAACTTGGTGACAGATTCTCCATTTGATATAACTGCTCCTAATGAACATGTACTGTTTATAGCCAATTAATTATTGCATCTGTGAAAAAGAAAACACAATGTTCTTAAGTGTGGATTCACTCTCTGCTACTAAGAAATTTATGTATGTGCCCGCAAGATAATCGATTTTCTGCTGACAGGAAAAGCGAAGCATTAAGTCATCTACATTTCCATACAGATATTCAACACTCCACAATGATTTCTTTAAAACTCACTTATCTTCTACAGTACCTGGCAAAAAAAAGTGAATTAGTGTAACTACCTAGAAATCATTGTATTTTCCTATCCACAGCGTTTCCTCGAATAGAAGCCCCAGTCCAAAAATAAACTCATGTTACATTCAGGGCCAGCATTGGGTAGAAAAACTGGGCAATTGCCCAGGGCCCTCATTCTCTTAGGTCATGGTCACGTCGTCACCAAAGGTTCTTTAACTGCAGGAGTATAGAGGAACTAAAGAGGAGACAGGCTGGTATGCAGGACTGGCGTTAAGCGAAATGGGAGGGGGGGGGGGGGACTAGGCAATTTCTGAGGCCCCCACTCTCTTAGGGGCCCCTGGTATTTCTATTCCGATGTGAAGACTGTGTAAGGACCTTTGATGACATCATGGTCATGTAACCAGGATGTCACCAAAGGTCCTTTAACTGCAGGAGTACAGAAGAACTGAAGAGGAGACAGACTGGTAGATGCAGTTTAAAGACATGTGTATGTATGTGCAGTATGTGTATGTATGTGCAGAATGTGTTTATATACATGTGCTGTGCATGTATGTTCAGTGTGTGTGCACTGTGTATTTATACACGTGTATGTGCAGTGTGTGTATGATGACATGTTTATATTTTAATAAATGTTGATTTGTTGTTCAAGAATAAATGTGGATTATTGCTATTGTGGGAAAACAAATGAGACATCTCCTGAAAATAAGCCCTAACCCATCTTTCGGAGCAAAAAATAATATAAGGGCAGGTCTTATTTTCGGGGGAAACAAGGCAGCAAGGGGAGGGGGTGTAAATGGGAAATATATATATTCTTGACACATGCACAGCGGCGATAACAGTCATTTCCCTCACTCAATTATCACTCAGTAATTCCCCAAAATATTGTAAAGTTTCTGTAAGATGAGAGTTTTCCCTTTACTCCCTCAATCTGAGGTCAGTGTGATTTCTGATCATTTAAGGAAAACCTGTCCGCAGGATATTAGACTCTAAATTAAAGGGGTGAGTGTAAGGCTACTTTATGGGTTATTACATTCATACCTTACTGTAGTATTTCATTGGGGCATATTTGAGAACTCTATCTTTGAAGTTTCAAATCACAAGTGCAGTGGGTAGGGCCTGGCACTTCCAGCTCTGCAGTGCTCTCTCCTTTTACCCACCGCCAGCCTCCGGTCTTAGATTGACAGGTTACTCTTTCCGTTACCTGCCTTCCCCTACCCGTCATCATTACCCGAGTTCATCTCTTCAGTAGATGAGGCGCATATGCAGTAAGCCTCTGATGACTTTCCAAGAGCCAGTCCATTTATCTTGCAATGACATTATGAGCTTACTGTGCACTTGTGATGAAACAATAATGGCATATTATTTTGACCATATTACAGCAAACTATACCACTCTCCAGGGTAGTTTTCACCCCTTTTAGCCTTCTTACAAAGTCTTCTGCCACTTTTGGTGGCATCATGTCTGATGTGACAATGAAGCAGGAGAATCTAGCAGGAGTGCATTGCTGATGGTTCTGCTAACACCTCATCTCCTTTCTCCCCTATATAGACCTGCAGAGCACAGAGTGCACCCCACATAGCTTCAGAAATTCTACTCAAACAAAATTAAATGTTTTATCTATAATACCTACCTATATTATTGCTGTCTCACATCTACCACACATCAGTCTATTGATCTCCTATCCATCTCTCATCCTTGCTTGTTACCTCAAATCTGCAATGCTATCCCCTACAAGGTCGCCTCACTTAAGTGCTGATATATTGAGAGTGAAACCTAAGTGGTTAAACAACAGCGTTCAGTGCCATTCCTGATAGCTGCTGTTAGAGGCAGACACACAAGTAACACAGCCAACAACTGCTCTGTGTGGGACAGGCTCAGGACCCGAGCCCGCTCCATACTACCATACCTGCTCGATGACTGATGATGTACCGTATTTCTCGGACCATAAGACGCACTTTTTTCCTCCAAAATTTTGGAGGAAAATGGGGGGTGCATCTTATAGTCCCAATGTTGGGGGGTGTATATTTATGTGGGGTGTGGGGGGAGCGGTATCGGTGGAGGCGAGGGGCACAGGAGGCAGCAGCCGCCTGCTGCAGCCTACACTGTCCCCGCTGTTAAAGAAAATGAATATTCACTGCTCCCCACGCCCATGAGGCGTGGGGAGCACTGAATATTCATGCTCCTTAATAGGGGTATACAGTGTAGCCACGCTGCAGCTGCTGGCTATCTCCTGTGCCAGCTGTTAAAGGGCATGAATATTCAACCTCTCTCCACGCCCATGGGCGTGGGGAGGGGGTGAATAGTCATGCCCTTTAGTGAGCGGGCACAGGAGATAGCTGGCAGCAGCAGCAGCCGCAGCGCGGCTCCGCTGTGTGGCGGCTATGAAGGAGAGTGAAGTCACTGCTCCCCGCGCACACAGACCCGGCGTGGGGAGCAGTGACTTCCGGCAGCTGATCTCTCCACGTGAGCTGCGCATGGCAGTGACGTCATGCGCGGCTCACATGGAGAGATCAGTGCGGGCAGACAGGATGCAGCGCTGGAGGAGAGAAGAAATGTGAGGAGTGTTTATTTTTTTTAATGTGCAGCCTGATGGGGATGAGGGGTGCCATGCACACCAGGACAGGGATGAGGGGTACCATACATACCAGGATTGGGGATGAGGGGTGCCATGCATACCAGGACAGGGATGAGGGGTGCCATGCATACCAGGATTGGGGATGAGGGGTGCCATGCATACCAGGATTGGGGATGAGGGGTGCCATGCATACCAGGACAGGGATGAGGGGTGCCATGCATACCAGGACAGGGATGAGGGGTGCCATGCATACCAGGACAGGGATGAGGGGTGCCATGCATACCAGGACAGGGATGAGGGGTGCCATGCATACCAGGATGGAGGGATGCCAGGCATACCAGGATGGGGACCACATATAAAAGGAAGGGGGGCGGCATATATACCAGGATGGGGGACATTACCCCTATACCAGTGTCAGCAGAAGACACCCTCCCCCTTAAAAGTGCATCATGACCACATTTTTTTGCTTAAAATTTTTTTATTTTCCTCCTCTAAAACCTAGATGCGTCTTATAGTCCGAAAAATACGGTATATCATAGAGTAAAGGTAAAAGAACTTGTCACCAGGTCAAAAGTGGCTAGTTTTTGCTCTTATTTTATTCCCATTGTTTCCCTGAGAATTCAGTTTTTTCTTTTTAATCTGCCATATGGTTCCAGAGATCTGGGCCTTTTTGTTTAGAGCAAATTTTTATTGGATTTACCAGCAGGGCTCTGGAGTCGGAGTCGTGGAGTCGGTGTCCATTTTGATGGAGTCGGTATAAAATGGACTGACTCCAACTCCTAAAATATATAATAAATTGGGTACAGTAGTACAATGCAGTTTGTGGTGAATATTTTTTTTCGTAAGAATTTGGGAAAGTTATGACATGTCCTATAAATGTCTGTCCTATTCCTGATCTAAGGGTCTAGACTTTTAGCTGAGATGAATCTGTGCTACAGTAAATTTATCACTTAAACATGAGCCATGTATGAGGGAGTCAGTGTCAGTGTCCTGGAAATTGAGGAGTTGGAGTCAGAGTAGGAGGTTTGGCTTACGGACTCCACAGCCCTGTTTACCAAGGGGGGGGAGGGGGCATTACTCACAAAGTATTACTACAATGTAGCGTAAAAGACCCCAGAGAATCCTGTGAGCCATCACATCTTGTAAAGACTATGAAAATAAGCACTAAATAAGGCGGCCCATATCTCTAGAACCATATCGTATATTTAGGGGGAGCAGCAGGAAAACAAAACTGGCCACTTTGACCTGGTGCTCTTTAAAGGAAGTCTATCTTCTCTGAGGGCAACATCCAGTAGTGACAGCTGCACTACCGTATATTCCGGCGTATAAGACGACCTGGTGTATAAGACGACCCCCCTACTTTCCTGTTAAAATATAGAGTTTAGGATATATTCACCGTATAAGACTACCCCTTTTCCAACGCATACCAAACACCGGTAAAAATTAAAAAAAAACAGATTTGAATTTAACATGGTCCTTTTTTAATTTAAATTTTTATGACATGCAGGTATATAGCAGGAAAACTGTCACTCATAAACATATTAAAATAGGGGGGACCCCACGTCATTTTTTGGGGGGGTCCCCCATTCTAATAGCTAGTAAAGGCTAGGTATTCAGCTGGGGGCTGATATTAGTAGCCTGGGAAGCTCCGTGGGTATTACCCCCTTCCCAGACTTCAAACATCTGCCCCAGCCGTCTGCTTAACCTCCGCTAGAGACTATAATGATGGTGGATCCCACGCCAATTTTCTTTTTAAAAAATCCTTTATTTTAACACTAAATGACAATTGAGGGGTTAATAAAGATGCAGTCCCTAAATTATTATTAATTTTGTAATTAATTTTTCCCAAAAATGTTGACGTGGGCTTCGCCATATTTTTGTGTCCAGCCAGGTACAGCAGGCAGGAACGGGCTGCCCCCAACCACCAGCTGCCTATTTGTACCTGGCCGGACACAATATAGGGAAGCCCTTTTTTTTTAAAATTATTTCATGAAATAATTAAAAAAAAAAAGACGTGGGGCTTCGCCCTATTTTTGTGTCCAGCCAGGTACAACTAGGCAGCTGGGGGCTGGAATCTGCAGCGCAGGGAGACCCAAGCTTTCTGGGCCCCCCCCGCTGCAAATTGCAGTCCGCAGCCACCCCGGAAAATGGCGCGTTCATAGAAGCGCCATCTTCTGGCGCTGTACCCAACTCATCCAGGGCCCTGGTGCGGTGGCTCACTGGGTAATAAAGGGGTTAGGGCCAGCTTGGCATTATCAGCTGGCCCTAAGCCCGAAATTCATGGGGTCACGCCAATATTAGACATGACCACCATGAATTTCTAGTAAAGTAATTAAAAAAAACACAAACACCCAGAATAAAGTCCTTTAATTGAAATAAAGACACAATTCTTTATTGTTCTAAATTAAACCATACTTACCATCACGCCCATTCCAGCTGAAGCCAACGATCTCCTGCAATAAAAGTAAAATAATAAAGCAACCTCATCCTTACCTCTCCATGGTTCCCAGGACCGGTCCAGCTCTGCTACATTCACATGACAGGCTGGACCGCAGCAGAACGCTGCCGTTCAGCTTGCCATGCGGCAGACACTGAGAAGCGCAGGCATGCTTGTGCTCCTCAGTGTCTGACTGTGACGGCATCCAGATGAGCCGAGATCATGTCCAATGAACTCGGCTCACCTCATGCACGTCACTGACAGCGTGGGAAAATTCTCCTGCTCCCCGCATGCGCAGTAGAAGTTTCCCACGCTGTCAGTGACGGACGTCCAGGAGGTGAGCTGAGTTCATTGTCGGCTCATCTGGATGCCGTCACAGCCAGACACTGCAGAGCGCAAGCATGCCTGCGCTTCTCAGTGTCTGCGGGATGACAGGCTGGATGGCAGTGTTCTGCTGCGGTCCAGCCTGTCATCTCGATGTAGCAGAGCTGAAGCTGTCGTGGGAACCATGGAAAGGTAAGGATGAGGTTGGTTTATTATTTTTCTTTTATTGCAGGAGATCGTTGGCTTCAGCTGGAATGGGCGTGATGGTAAGTATGGTTTAATTTAGAACAATAAAGAATTGTGTCTTTATTTCAATTAAAGGACTTTATTCTGGGTGTTTGTGTTTTTTTTAACTTTTACTATGGGGTTAGTAATGGGGGTGTCTTATAGACGCCTCTCCATTACTAACCTGGGCTTGATGTCAGCTGGCATTATAAGCTGACATCAACCCCAACCCTATTACCCCCTGCCACCGCACCAGGGCAGCGTGGAAGAGCGAGGCTAAGTGCCAGAATTGGCGCATCCTATGGATGCGCCATTTCTGGGGCGGCTGACGGCTGGTGTTTCTAGCCTGGGAGGGGGCCAATATTCATGGCTCCCTTCCTGGGCTATTAATATCAGCCCCCAGCTGTCTGCCTAGTCTTTGCTAGCTTTTAAATTAGGGGGGACCCCACGTCATTTTTTTTGGGGGTCCCCCATTTTAATAGCTAGTAAAGGCTAGGTATTCAGCTGGGGGCTGATATTAGTAGCCTGGGAAGCTCCGTGGGTATTACCCCCTTCCCAGGCTTCAAACATCTGCCCCAGCCGTCTGCTTAACCTCCGCTAGAGACTAAAATTAAGGGGAACCCCACGCCAATTTTTTTTTAAATAAATCCTTTATTTTAACACTAGATGACAAGTACAGTAACCAACACTATCACTGTACTTCATATATATGTGACTGACATGTTTCTATCTATCTAATCTATGTGTGATTCTCTATTCCTTCTATTCTAAATTGTCGGGTACCGCTGCTGAATTGCCGGCCGGCTTTTTTTAAAGAGACGGTGCATGAAAACACTATTATTTGTTTTAATAAATCCTTTACACTAAATGACAAGTACAGTAAGCAATACTGTCACTGTACTTCATATATATGTGACTGACATGTTTCTATCTATCTAATCTATGTGTGATGCTCTATTCTTTCTATTCTAAATTGTCGGGTGCCGGCTTATGCCGCTGCTGAATTGCCGGCTTTTCATATATTGTCACAGAAGCGATGCGAACTTCCCTGCTCCGGACACAGCGCAGCGCTTCTGTGACAAGTGAAAGCTGTCGGCACAGAAGCCCTGCGCTGTGTCCGGAGCTGGGAATACGCAGCGATGTGTCAGTTTCAGCACAGAAGCGCTGACTGTCTGGACCTACCGCCGCCGTATTTTAACTCCCTCCACCTTATATTAACTCCGACATGGCAGGGATACGGCCACGGCAGCTTATTAACACCCCCAGAGTATCCCCGCATGTCAATTTCTGAAAGTTCAAAAGCATTACCGGCGTATAAGACGACCCCAGACTAGACAGAAGATTTTTCAGTCTTCAAAAGTCGTCTTATACGCCGGAATATACGGTAATTCTTAAAGCGCACCTGTCAGCAGGACTGTTCTCAGTAAACTACATACACTGTCAGGTGGGCGACATTACACTGATTAAAATGATACCTTGGTTGATGAAATCCGTCCTGTGGTTCTTGTGTAATCTTTACTTTCAGTTTGGAGATAATGATATGCTCGTGCTTTGGGGTGGCCTGAGCATGTACATAATGCACTTTATGTACATGCTCAGTAATGAGTCGTGGAGTCGGAAGTTTGGCTTGCCTACTACACAGCCCTGGTTTCTTTTTGCAACCAAGTTTTGGTGGCTTTTTTTTATGCAGCTACATATGTTAGATGCGTTCCTTCTCTGAAATTTGTGAAGATGAATAGCGCCAGAAAAGAAAAAGATTTGAAACACAGAAAAGATACATTAGAGATATGTTAGGCCAATCAGTGCTCATTAACTGGGTAGTTCACATGGGTCGACAAACACTGTAGGGGGAAGAACGATTATTAATATGATAGTTCTGTCCCCATACAGGATCATACTGTTGGCATCCCACTTACTTGGAGCAATGTGCAGCTGAAAACGATCATTTTTATGCTGGAATACACAATCATATCAACTGACAAACAATGTTTTTTCTTATTTGTAGCAAATCTCATTCAAACATTTCAGAAGAAAGTATCAGTGGGAACTGACATGTAAATCCGATTTGTAGTCACAGCACGTGAATATACGCTGTAGCCCACTGGGTGAAATAAACTGCAAATTCACAACACAATCTGTATGTAAGACGTGCAGCACTGCTTGCCAGCGGTAAAAGGTTACCATGCCAGCAAGCACTGTCGGCCTGCGATTGCAAAATGGTTGTGGGCAAGTTTTCCTTCCTGTCATACAGCACTTCCCATTCTGAGAGGCCTTACAGCCAGGGAACATAAAATGTATACTGCAGGGGAGACAAAGTCATCACTGCTAGAAAGACTATGTAACAAGGTCAACGAAAGGCACATGCTAAAGTTGAAACGGATAAGTCTTCTAGAGAAGTGAATAGAATGGAGTCTTCTCTACTAATAAAGAGCACACAATATCAAGAACGGCACATTAAAGGGAATCTGTCATCAGATGTGTGCTACCCAATCTGGGAGAAACATAATGTAGGGGGTAGAGACCCTGATTCCAGCGATGTGTCACATATTGGATTGCTTGCTGCAGTATAGATTAAAAACTGTTTCAATTGCCACAGATCTAGCGGTTCTCTAAATGCTGAGCTCTGTATAACCCCGCCCATTCCACTGATTGGTAGCTTTCTGCCTATGCACAGCGAAAGCTGACAATCAGTGGTGGGGGTGTGGTTAGATTAACTGGCAACAGGTTTACTAGTCATCCAGTAATAAAATCACTGTTTTATCAGGAGATTATAAAAACAACACTAAACAGCCCAGTAAGTGACACATCGCTGGAATCAGGGTCTCTGCCCCTACATCATGCTGCTCTCAGATTAAGTGACAAAAACCTGGTGACGATTCCTTTTAAACAATCTATATAAAGTCAGATAACGCTTATTCACCTCATGGCATAACACTAATTAAATCTGGAGACATTTTGTTTAATACAAGTTAACTAGGAATCTCTTTAAGACAGCTACAGATACAAATACGGTAATTACAGAACGTCAGAGCCTTTGTATCAATAATCCCCAAGAAAACCCTCTAAATTTCCCCATGACAGGTCCTAATGTAAGCAATAAAAAGAGTGTGCTTTCATAGAGATTCTATGGAGGCATGAATCATGGCATGAAGCAATCACTGCAGTAATTGAGTATTACTGAGTCATTAGATATGGTAGAGAATGCATAAAGAGCAATCACTTAATAGTAATATAACTGTCAACAAAAATTAAAAGTTAAAAAATTAAGTTGCTAAGGGACCATACCCCTGATTGTCCACCCTTATTCTAGTACCACCTAGCTGTCAATGCTTTACGATCAATACAAAATTATCAATAATGATGGCAGAAGACATATCTTCTCTACAGTACGACAACACGGTTGCATCACGGTGCGGCGGCAGCAGCCTTTACTATTTCATCTGCTGTGAAGGAATACTGATAAGCAGCGGCTCATCGGCTGCAGCCGGAACGTGGCACAGCCATGTCCGATCGGCACAGGGAACAGTGGCGCCGACGTCACTGGAACACTGCTGCTGCAAGACGTAAGAATACACTGGTGTCCGATCGGTTTTAATTGCTATTAAATCCAGAAGTGATTGTGTACATTATACTGCAATAATAATAATAATCACATATGGAATGTGGCGCAGTATTCTGTGAATATAAATACAGAGCCCAAATGCAGCCCTGCAGAGCTGTTCACATCCATATTTCTACACACATTCTAGATTTTTTAATTTGCCGCTGAGATGGATTCTGCTCATAGAAGTATGGCATCTGGTCTGCATCTCTCTGCCGTTGACAGCACAAAGGAAAAAAGAGGGGAAACCACTGAAGTGAGAGAGCAGCAGATTTACTATGTATACAGTGTGAGCTTAGACTAGACGGTCTGAAAATGCGCCAAATTCATCACAGAGGTTCATGCTGGATGAGAAATCTTCAGACGGTTTGTTTTTACATCACCTATTAGTTGGCTTACTTTGAGCCTGAATTTTGATGCAAGTTGACAGGTTTAAACCACGCCTCCTTATCAAATGAGGTGCTAATTAAGCATTGGTAGTAGGCCCTGATTCATCAAGACCAGTGTTCTTCACACCGGTCTTACTGAGGTGGGTGTGCCGGAGCACATGCCTCTTAATTAGTGATGAGCGCAGGTGCTCGTTACTCGAGTTTGCTTAGGGTGCTCGGGTATGCACAGAGTATTGCAGGTGCTTGAGTGACATACTCGAGTCCCCGCGGCCCTCGAGCACCCGCGATACCCTGCGCACCCTAGGCAAACTTGAGCAACGAGTACTTGCGCTCATCACTACTCTTAAATGAATAAGAGGCTTCTGAAAAGTGGCGTGCACATCACCCCAAATCTTACATCAGTCAGGTACCAGAGTAAGAATTGTGGCGTAAGGCACCTCAGATCCACGTATGCTGGTCGAGCTGACCGAAACTGGGATGAAAATGCCAAAAATCACAATATTAGGTTGCACAAATTTTTTTGTACTTTTCAAAGTATTTTACGTAATTGCTTTGATGAATCGGCGCCATTGCATATGTCCTGAAATGTCCCAAATAATGGCATTTTTCACCAAATTGTAAGCACACATCCATTAGTAAATGTAATGAGCTGAATACAAGCAGCGCAATTGACGGAGAAGATGATACCTGACATCAGCTGCTGAGAAAAACAAGGAACCACAGCTTAGCTTTATTCTACCAGGCCATAAGTGTCCCCAACGATGGCTGACAGCCACTTATCCCTTTCTCCTTACACCATAAATGATGACGAACTGAGAGTGTATACAATGACTGGCCATGTACATAATGACTAGCACCACTGTACATACACGGTGGTCCAAAAGTAGGTGGACAGAAAGTGTACTAAGGTTATGAAGGGGGAGATTTATCAAACACTAAATTGCAGCCGCCTGTCTGGATCATCCTCCAATAAACCATGAATTAGACGTGGACGATAAGCTTTCCACCCAATAGATTTCAGGATTTGCATGATAGAAGCTCGTGAAATTCCCAATTCCAAAGAGGCTCTTCTGGTGACTTTTTTGGACTCTGAACAAATGTTTCAGCAACAAGCTGTTTATTATCTTCTGTACAGACTGTTTTGGGTCGACCAGTTTTTGGAGCATTAAGGATTGAGCCAGTGGCATTGAATTTGTCACGAATGCGGTAAATGGTTTGTCTCTTTGGGGCTTGAGTACCAAATGTTTCAACCCAATTTGCTCTAACGGTTTCAGCATTTTGACATTTCCAATACTCTGTTAAAATCCATTTTCTTTGATCTGTATTTAAATTATTTGCCATTATGTGTTATCTGAATTATCTAAAAGGAAAACAGATTTGGGGGAGATCTATCTGTGAAAACTAGATCTGTGAAACTGGCTCAGTTGCCCTTAGCAACCAATCAGATTCCACCTTTCATTTTCCAAAGAGTCTGTGAGGAATGAAAAGTGGAATCTGATTGGTTGCTAAGGGCAACTGAGCCAGTTTCACTTTACACCATGTTTGATAAATCTCCCTCTTCATAACCTTATTACACTTTGTCCACGCTGTATAATATAATAGCCTGTGATGTTAATACAGTGGCCAGTTCACCATATATAGTCGACAGTACCCTGTATTCATGTATATAGCAGTGTGGGTGTATATACAATACTGGTCAAAAGTTTGGGCACACCTGTTATTGTAATGGTTTTCCTTGTTCTTATTGGAATGGGCACATGGGACTAAGACTGAAGGTAGCAAAGCCACCAAGGAACGCATATGGGAACAAGTCTAATAAAAACACAAGTAAAACACACCAGAATACGTGTTAACCCTTAGTTACCTCATAGTACTCCCCTTTAATTCTGATGACGGCTTTACACTCCCCTTGACACTTTCTCAAGCAGCTTCATCAGGTAGTCACCTGGAATGGCTTCGTCAAGTTTATTTGTGGAATCACCGGCCACAAAATGTGTTTGCGACCACCAGGTGTGTTTGCAGAGGCAATGTTAGTACACAGTCCCAAACAGTGCCGAGGCCTCTTCCTGTTCTAAGCCAGAATAAAGCAAGAAAAACTCAACTAAGGAAGCAACAGTCTATCATTACTCTCTGACTTGAAGGTCAGACAATCCAAAAAATCCTAAAACCTTGCAAGGTATCCTAAAAGTTATTTATGAAACCCATCAATTGCCAAGATGACGCTGGCTGTCATAGCCCCAGTAAAGGAATACCAAGCATTACCAATGCCACAGAAGACATCAGTTACTAGCCTCAGAAAACACAAATTGACAGGAAGTCAGATAACAGCCCTCATAAATGATGCAGGAACATCAAGTAGCAGACACATCTCAACGTTAATTTTCCAGAGGAGATTGTGAGAAGCAGTCCTTTATAAGACTTGTTTGGGCCAAGCAAGGCAAGAACTGGACAACAGAACAGTGGAAATCTTCACGGTGGTCTGATGACTCTACACTTGATACTGTTATGTCTTGGTACCATCAACTTTTGGTACAGTCATGTCCTTGTTACACACAGAAAAGTTGAGATGATGGTTTCTACATGTATGGTTCCCACAGTGAAGCATGGAAGAGAAGGTGTGATGATCTTTGCTGTGTTAGCATGCTGGGTGAGTGTGCCTTGAATTTGGAATTAGCCAATAAGGTCATCTGCGGTTTACACTTGGTGGGCCTAATTTTGATGCAACAGAACAATGACCCAAAAAACCCAGGCTATGTAACCAAGGATGATGGAGCGCTGCGTCAGGTGACATGGTCTCCACAATCAGCCGCACCAAACACAACTGAGATGGTTTGGGATGAGATGGACCCCAGTGATGGGAAAGTAGCTGACAAGTGCTCAGCACTAGTGATGAGCGAGCGTGCTCGTTTAACCCTTTCAACGAGCAAGCACGGGTACTCGCCGAGTAGTTTCGGCGTGCTTGGCATTTCAGTTGCAGCTGCCGCATATGTCGCAGCTGTTACATATGCAAGGATTGCCTTTCTTTCAGGGAATCCCTGCACGTGTCACAGCTGTATAACAGCCACGGCTGCAACTGAAATGCCGAGCACGCCAAAACTACTTGGCGAGTACCCGCGCGTGCTCGTTTAAAGGGTTAAATGAGCACGCTCGCTCGGTCATCATTACTCAGCAGTCAGCACCTCTGGGAGAGCCTTCAAGTGTGTTGGACAGCCTTTCTAGGTGCCTACCTGATGAATCTACTTGATACATGAGAAAATGGGAGTGTAAAGGTGTCATCAGAGTAAAACCCCACCTATTACTCTGATGGCAGCATTACACCCCCCTCGGGATTGAGGAATCAAAGATTTAACAATCACATTCTGCTGTGTTTCAATTTGTAAATAAGTAGAGAGATAGGGGCACAATAGCGCGGTTATCCAACAACAACCAAGTGAGTAAAAAGAAAATGTGCTCCCCTTTGTGAGATGTGTAATGCACAACTCATATAAAGAATTGTAGCGAAGGGCTGCAGCCAGCACAGAATCCCTAGGGATCTTGTAAGGTTGTCTTTAATAGGATGAAGTTGGTGCCGGGAATAAAATCCGCTCTCCTCCGTGGTGAAGAAATTTGACGAGATTGTATATATTTAACAATCTTGTAGTTTATTACTAAAAGCTACGATTACTACGCGTTTCGTGGACGTCCCGTCCACTTCCTCAGGTACATAGCTTGTTTCAATTTGTGTATATGGTTTCGCTGCCCTCAGTCTGAATCTACAGTGTGCACATTCCCATAAGAACGAACAGGGAAAACCACAGCAAGAACAGGTATGTGCAAACTTTTGAGGGGTACTTAGAGATATGTATGTATACATACAGTATACACTTACACACATATATATATTATATATATATATATATATATATACAGACACACACACACTTCAGCCCCATTCTATGGTCTCCAGCTGTGCTGCCGCTGTCCGGCTCCTCAGTCCCATCCTCACCTAGTAGCAGCAGCTTCACTTCCTTGGACGCCTTCTCCCCGTCCTCCCGGAGGTTGCGGTCTATCATCTTGCTCCTCTCCGCCGCTGCTTTATCCTCGGCACTTAGTGTGCAGCCCATGGTGAAGCCGGGCCGGGCTGTGTGACCCTGGCTGGATAGTCACCGCTGCTCAGTGCCTCGCCCCGCTTCCTCTGCCAGCGGTCTCTGCAGAGCGTCACTACCGCCAGCTTTCTGGAGGATGTTCCAGAGCAACCACAGCTAAACCGCGCATGCTCAGTCACTGGCCGCACACAAACGTCGCCGTCTGACAGAAGCATGGTGGGCGGCTTCCATGTTTATGGTTGGAATAAGCTGCAGTAAAGTAGGACTCCGAATTATGTGTCCTTACCGTGGTCTCAAAAAGCATGCTATAGAGATGAGGACAGGTACAATGTCAGCCGAGTGACTCCCAATAAATAATGCTGTCAATAGTGGTCCAAAAAGTGCCAGCAAAATCCCCTACAGAAATAATACGAACAGCAGCGCCCCCTGGTACATAATACAAGTACAGAATTATCACAGACTGTAATGGTAAGGACGGGCTGCCTGCTGCTGCCACTAGGGGGAGCTGGCTACATACATGTTTCTATTGCTCTCGCCACTAGGGGGAGCTGGCTACATACATGTTTCTATTGCTTCTTCCACTAGGGAGAGCTGGCTACATACATGTTTCTATTGCTCCCTCCACTAGGGGGAGCTGGCTACATACATGTTTCTGTTGCTCCCTCCACTAGGGAGAGCTGGCTACATACATGTTTCTATTGCTCCCTCCACTAGGGGGAGCTGGCTACATACATGTTTCTATTGCTCCCTCCACTAGGGAGAGCTGGCTACATACATGTTTCTATTGCTCCCTCCACTAGGGGGAGCTGGCTACATACATGTTTCTATTGCTCCCTCCACTAGGGAGAGCTGGCTACATACATGTTTCTATTGCTCCCTCCACTAGGGAGAGCTGGCTACATACAGTTCAGATGAAAAGTTTGGACACACCTTCTCATTTATAGATTTTTCTGTATTTTCACGACTATGAAAATTGTACATTCACACTGAAGACATCAAAACTATGAATTACCTCATATGGAATTATATACTTAACAAAAAAGTGTGAAACAACTGAAAATATGTCTTATATTCTAGGTTCTTCAAAGTAGCCACCTTTTGCTTTGATGACTGCTTTGCACACTCTTGGCATTCTCTTGATGAGCTTCAAGAGGCAGTCACCGGAAATGGTTTTCACTTCACAGGTGTGCCCTGTCAGGTTTAATAAGTGGGATTTCTTGCCTTATAAATGGGGTTGAGACCATCAGTTGTGTTGTGCAGAAGTCAGGTGGATACACAGCTGATAGTCCTACTGAATAGACTTTTAGAATTTGTATTATGGCAAGAAAAAAGCAGCTAAGTAAAGAAAAACGAGTGGCCATCATTACTTTAAGAAATGAAGGTCAGTCAGTCCGAAAAATTGGGAAAACTTTGAAAGTGTCCCCAAGTGCAGTTGCAAAAACCATCAAGCGCTCTGGATCAACTTTAGCAATTACAGAACTAACAGGTCGAACTTGATGGACGCAAGTCTTTATTCGGCTTTACAAACTATGTTACTATGTTACTATGTTACAAAGAAACTGGCTCACATGAGGACCGCTCCAGGAAAGGAAGACCAAGAGTCACCTCTGCTTCTGAGGATAAGTTTATCCGAGTCACCAGCCTCAGAAATCGCAGGTTAACAGTAGCTCAGATTAGAGACCAGGTCAATGCCACACAGAGTTCTAGCAGCAGACACATTTCTTCAACAACTGTTAAGAGGAGACTTTGTGCAGCAGGCCTTCATGGTAAAATAGCTGCTAGGAAACCACTGCTAAGGACAGGCAACAAGCAGAAGAGACTTGTTTGGGCTAAAGAACACAAGGAATGGACATTAGACCAATGGAAATCTGTGCTTGGTCTGATGAGTCAAAATTTGAGATCTTTGGTTCCAACCACCGTGTCTTTGTGCGACTCAGAAAAGGTGAACGGATGGACTCTACATGCCTGGTTCCCACCGTGAAGCATGGAGAAGGCGGTGTGATGGTGTGGGGGTGCTTTGCTGGTGACACTGCTGGGGATTTATTCAAAATTGAAGGCATACTGAACCAGCATGGCTACCACAGCATCTTGCAGCGGCATGCTATTCCATCCGGTTTGCGTTTAGTTGGACCATCATTTATTTTTCAACAGGACAATGACCCCAAACACACCTCCAGGCTGTGTAAGGGCTATTTGACCAAGGAGGAGAGTGATGGGGTGCTACGCCAGATGACCTGGCCTCCACAGTCACCAGACCTGAACCCAATCGAGATGGTTTGGGGTGAGCTGGACCACAGAGTGAAGGCAAAAGGGCCAACAAGTGCTAAGCATCTCTGGGAACTCCTTCAAGATTGTTGGAAGACCATTTCCAGTGACTACCTCTTGAAGCTCATCAAGAGAATGCCAAGAGTGTGCAAAGCAGTCATCAAAGCAAAAGGTGGCTACTTTGAAGAACCTAGAATATAAGACATATTTTCAGTTGTTTCACACTTTTTTGTTAAATATATAATTCCACATGTGTTAATTCATAGTTTTGATGCCTTCAGTGTGAATGTACAATTTTCATAGTCATGAAAATACAGAAAAATCTTTAAATGAGAAGGTGTGTCCAAACTTTTGGTCTGTACTGTACATGTTTCTATTGCTCCCTCCACTAGGGGGAGCTGGCTACATACATGTTTCTATTGCTCCCTCCACTAGGGGGAGCTGGCTACATACATGTTTCTGTCGCTCCCTCCACTAGGGGGAGCTGGCTACATACATGTTTCTGTCGCTCCCTCCACTAGGGGGAGCTGGCTACATACATGTTTCTATTGCTCCCTCCACTAGGGGGAGCTGGCTACATACATGTTTCTATTGCTCCCTCCACTAGGGAGAGCTGGCTACATACATGTTTCTATTGCTCCCTCCACTAGGGGGAACTGGCTACATACATGTTTCTATTGCTTCTTCCACTAGGGGGAGCTGGCTACATACATGTTTCTATTGCTCTCGCCACTAGGGGGAGCTGGCTACATACATGTTTCTATTGCTTCCTCCACTAGGGGGAGCTGGCTACATACATGTTTCTGTTGCTCCCTCCACTAGGGGGAGCTGGCACATACATGTTTCTGTCGCTCCCTCTACTAGGGAGAGCTTGCTACATACATGTTTCTATTGCTCCCTCCACTAGGGGTTGCTGGCTACATACATGTTGCTATTGCTCCCTCCAGTAGGGGGAGCTGGCTACATACATGTTTCTATTGCTTCTTCCACTAGGGGGAGCTGGCTACATACAGAATGATCATAGACTGTAATGGTAAGGACGCGCTGCCTGCTGCTGCCAATAGGGCGAGCTGGCTACATACATGTTTCTGTCGCTCCCTCCACTAGGGGGAGCTGGCTACATACATGTTTCTATTGCTCCCTCCCTCCCTCCACTAGGGGGAGCTGGCTACATACATGTTTCTATTGCTCCCTCCACTAGGGATAGCCGTTTATATACATGTTTCTTTTGCTCCCTCCACTAGGGAGAGCTGGCTACATACATGTTTCTATTATTCCCTCCACTAGGGAGAGCTGGCTACATACATGTTTCTATTGCTCCCTCCACTAGGGAGAGCTGGCTACATACATGTTTCTATTGCTAGCCTTTTTATTCTTGATGTTTATGAGTGGCTTGCACCGTGCAGTGAACCCTCTGTATTTACTTTCATGCAGTCTTCTCTTTATGGTAGATTTGGATATTGATACGCCTTCCTCCTGGAGAGTGTTGTTCACTTGGTTGGCTGTTGTGAAGGGGTTTCTCTTCACCATGGAGATTATTCTGCGATCATCCACCACTGTTGTCTTCCGTGGGCACCCAGGTCTTTTTGCATTGATGAGTTCACCAGTGCTTTCTTTCTCAGGATGTACCAAACTGTAGATTTTGCCACTCCTAATATTGTAGCAATTTCTCGGATGGGTTTTTTCTGTTTTTGCAGCTTAAGGATGGCTTGTTTCACCTGCATGGAGAGCTCCTTTGACCACATGTTTACTTCACAGCAAAACCTTCCAAATGCGAGCACCACACCTCAAATCAACTCCAGGCCTTTTATCTGCTTAATTGAGAATGACATAACGAAGGGATTGCCCACACCTGTCCATGAAATAGCCTTGGAGTCAATTGTCCAATTACTTTTGGTCCCTTTAAAAACAGGGTGGCACATGTTAAGGTGCTGAAACTCCTAAACCCTTCATCCAGTTTTAATGTGGATACCCTCAAATGAAAGCTGAAAGTCTGAACTTCAACTGCATCTGAATTGTTTTGTTTAAAATTCATTGTGGTAATGTCTAGAACCAAAATTAGAAAAATGTTGTCTCTGTCCAAATATATATGGACCTAACTGTACATGTTTCTATTGCTCCCTCCACTACGGAGAGCTGGCTACATACATGTTTCTATTGCTCCCTCCACTAGGGGGAGCTGGCCAAATACATGTTTCTATTGCTTTCTCCACTAGGGAGAGCTGGCTACATACATGTTTCTATTGCTCCCTCCACTAGGGAGAGCTGGCTACATACATGTTTCTATTGCTCCCTCCACTAGGGGGAGCTGGCTACATACATGTTTCTATTGCTCCCTCCACTAGGGAGAGCTGGCTACATACATGTTTCTATTGCTCCCTCCACTAAGGGGAGCTGGCTACATACAGTACAGACCAATAGTTTGGACACACCTTCTCATTTAAAGATTTTTCTGTATTTTCATGAATATGAAAATTGTACATTCACACTGAAGGCATCAAAACTATGAATTAACACATGTGGAATTATATACTTAACAAAAAAGTGTGAAACAACTGAAAATATGTCTTATATTCTAGGTTCTTCAAATTAGCCACCTTTTGCTTTGATGACTGCTTTGCACACTCTTGGCATTCTCTTGATGAGCTTCAAGAGGTAGTAACCCGCTCCTGTGTTTTGTCTGCGCCAAGATGCCCACCCAAGACATGAGAATGGGCCAGGTCAAGTACCTTACGCCTATATATACCAATGGCTGCTCTAATACTTCCCCTCTCAGTTTAGTAACCCGATATAGCAGATTCTCTTTTACTGCGAAATATGGAAACCCGGTGTTGGCCTCCGGCTTTCGGGTAATCCCATTTATTACAGTAATATTGTCCCATGCCCCTTTTAAGGTAAGGTCCTCCATTTGAGCAGTCCCAAAATTCCCCCAGAAACCTCCAAATGAGGAATCTCGAGGAATCTCGGCCTCATGGGATCAAAGTAACTTAGTGCCCCCGCCTTTTGCCATAAGTCCCAGAACAAGCTAAAGTCCCACCCTATTATTACTGTGTGTAGTAGGTCTCTAAGTACTCCATCCTCATGGGACTCAGTGCCACAGTTCGTTTTTATAGACACTCTAGCTACGGGATAGTCCTTGGCTTCTGTGTGAATATAGCAGACGCCCACGATTTCTCCGAGGATCAACTGGTGGGGGAGTGTGGCCCTTACCAGGATCACCATACTCACTGAGTCCAAGAGTCCTGACACCAGTACCCCATTAATTGTCCTGGGACATGCTTATAGCCCCTCACTGGGCTGATATTCCACACTGCAGGCTGGATAGGCATAATATGAACAGTGCCTCCCCATGCTGCAGTCCATTTGTTCCGTGGACTTTGGGCAACAGACGGCTATGTGCCCTGGACCGTGACATCTCCAACAAATTAAGTCCTTAGCAGTGGCCTTTGGCAACCCCTGAGTGCCTCAGACTCTCCCCAGTTCTGGCTCTACTACCCTTCTTTTGAGATTCAAGCTCCTTGTGGGCACCCCAGTATGGGTATGAAACAAAGCCTGGTTTCCATAAGGACTTCTTGACCACCTGGTACCTTTTTACTAGGCCAACCAGGTCATCTGCACTCCGGGGTCTCCCTGGGCAATCCAGGTCTGCACTGGCTTAGGAAGGGAGTGAATGAATCTGTCCACAACAACTCGCTCGACCATCTGGGCTTGGGTAGAGGATTCTGGCTGCATCCACTTCTGTACCATATGTAGTTGGTTGAACATTTGGGAGTGAGAGGTTTGTCTCCGCAATACGCCCAGTGGTGGACCCTTTGAGCTCTAACAGACATAGTCACTCCTTAGCGTGCCAATATCTCAGTTTTTAATTTGGCATACTCCTGAGCATCCTGTAATGCCAGGTCATAATAAGCCTTTTGGGGGCTTGTCAGTTACATAGGGAACCAGCACCTCTGCTCACTTCTCCGACGACAGCTACTCCCACTCTGCTACCCTTTCAAACACAGTCAAAAATGCCTCAACATCATCACCTGGCGTCATCTTTTGCATAACTCATCTTACCGCCTTCTGGACGTATGAGTCACCTGGACTTGGGGAAGGAGCAGACGCAGTGCCACAAACTGCCTCTGTCAGTAAATCAATCTGCTGCTGCTGTTGTCGGTGCTGTTGCTGGTGTTGCTTCTGCTGTTGATGGAGCTGTTGCTGCTGCTGTCGGAGCTATTGCATAAGCAGCTTATGAGAAAGCAAAAACATAACGTATGGCACAGTTCGTGTTGCTGCGGGGATCTGCCCGCTCAGAAACAAGCAACAAAAAGGTTCAGCTTTTCCTTATCGTGAAAACATAGCTCTATGGCTTGCACCTCTATGCACATGCAACACTGAATGAGCCACAAGGTTGTGTATTTATCCTCTGGACTCTACCCTGAGATGGAGATATGGTGAACATCCTCCCACCCACTCTATAGCGCTTCACTTAACATAGCCCTAAACATGACCAATTAACCCCTCTCAGCACTTAGTGTGCTGGAGCGTTTTCCTAGGTTCATATCACTTAAGCTAACAACCTCAGTGATACATTATCTCCCCTCCAGTAATTTGCCAGTGACTTTGTCACAACCCCCTTTGTACGGATCAGAAATGGAATACTCAACACGTTTTCCATAAAGAATGAAAATAAATTACTCAATTGCGTGTAAACTTAAAACATTTAAAATAATGAATATATAAAAATGGTATATACAGAAAAATGGCGGATAGGTGCATCTCCACATGGTTGAATCTACCCCTAAGACCTGAGTCATGTCCGAGTAGATTAAAGAGAATCTAGCCAGGGGCTTTATCCAGAAGTCAGTCTTCCAGCCAGAGATGGATTCTTCTTTGTGAAGAAATAGGACGGCTCACCTCGACATTGTATCGATTATAGGGGACTCAACCAAATAACGATCAAGAATAAATATCCTCTGCCTCTCATCTCAGAGCTATTTGATTGTCTTAAAGGTGCCAGATTATATGACCTGCGGGGGGCGTATAATCTGATTCGAATTTGCCAGGGAGACGTATGGAAGACGACCTTTAACACATTACGAGTATCGTGTTATGCCATTTGGACTCTGTTATGCCCCAGCAGTCTTTCAAGAACTGGTTAACGACATATTCCAGGATCTCCTCTACAAGTGTGTGGTAGTCCACCTTGATGACATCTTGGTGTTTTCTCCTGATCTGCCTACACACAGAAGTGATGTTCGTCAGGTTCTGCAGAGATTAAGGAAGAACTGTCAAATATGAGAAGTGTGTCTTCAAGCAGACCTCTCTTCCGTTTCTTGGGTATATTATCTCCGAGACTGGTCTGAAAATGGACCCCTAGAAGATGTCTGCTGTCTTGAAGTGGTCCCGTCCAGACGGCCTGAAAGCTATACAGCGGTTTATCGGATGTGCAAACTTCTACCACCAGTTTGTTCCACATTTTCCCTTTCAGACTGCTCTCATTTCTGCCCTGATTTGGACCCCAGTGGCAGAGAACGCCTTTGTGTCTTTAAAATAGGCCTTCTCCTCAGTTCCTGTGCTGCATCGACTGGACAATAATAAGCAGTTCTTTCTGGAGGTGGATGCTCCTTCCTCAGGGGCCAGAGCTGTTCTTACTCAGAAGTCTTCTTCTGGTCGCATGGTGACCTGCTGCCTTTTTTCCAAATCTTCTCTGCTGCTGAACGCGAGTGCTCTATATCCGATCTAGAACTGCTAGTGATTAAACTGGCTCTAGAGGAGTGGAGGAGCGATGCACCCAATGGTTATATACACTGTCCGTACAGCGACTTAACCCTCGATAAGCCAGGTGGTCTCTGTTATTCGCCCGCTTCAACTTCATTCTCCATTTTCGTCCGGCAGATAAGAATGTCAAGGTGGACGCTCTCTGTAGTTCCTTCCAGTCTTCCGACCAGGAGGAGGAGCCTCAACACATCATTGAGCCCTTCAAAATTTTTACGGTCGCTCTGTTGTATTTGTCTCTGCTCCCTTTCCGTAAAAACTTACGTAGCTGAACCAGAAAGGAAGCAGGTTATTCTGTGGGGTCACTCGTCTAAGGTGGCAGTGTGGCACCCCAGAGGGTCTGGTTGCCACAGTGGTATTAATACCATGTCTGGGAGCAAAACAGAAGTTTCCTGATCAGGAACACAGGACAGTGTACGGGACTATGCTTTAAACCTGCAGGAGGCGCTGAGGGCCATCAAACAGGTAGACCCTGACAGTGTGCGTGATGAAAACAGACTGTTAACTGAGCAATTTATTGAGGGTTTACTGTCCAGCGTCCACCGAACCCAGCTGCGCATAATGGCTCTGCAAAACCCTGACTTGGACTTTGCTCAATTTAAGGACAGGGCCATCCGGGTGCTACGGGAACTAGCACCAGGTGGCGCTACCGCTCACCGGCGCCCAGCTATCACCTACCACCAGGAGGTGGCACCCTTTTCCCAGAGCCTGTAGGAGCTGATGCACAGACTCTGGACAATGCCCCGTCTACAGACCTGCACCATCAGGTCTAAGAGTTAACTAAAAGTATAGTTGCGCTAATCAAAACTGTGCAGTCCTTGCAGGTGTATCCCAAAGGAAAGATCCAGCTGGCTTCCAGTCCAGAGGACATCCCGTGGCGCCGACAGAAGAGGATTCCACCATCCAGAGGGAGGAACAGCGACAGCTACGACCAGGACGGACAACCCATCTGCCGCCGCTGCAACCAGCCCGGACATTATGCAAGGTACTGTCATTTAAACGAGCAAAACCTGGGGCAGAGGGCCAACCCCCAGGCGTAAGACCACCAGGCCCATCAAGCTGGCGAGACAAATATGTGGGAGGACGACCAGTCCTACCTATCGTGCTGGACGGCTTTCCAATGAGCGCGTTGCTGGACACTGGGTCCCAGGTGACCACCATCCCCTACATTTTTTTCAAACGGTACTGGACTGATTCAGACATTACCCGCCGTCCAGACGAACATTTGAATATTTATGCTAGTAATGGTCAACCCGTACCTCAGTTGGGGTACAAAGAAGTGACCATAAAGGTTGGCAAAGTCGAACTGCCAGCACAAGGACTGATTATTGTCGACATTGATCGCCGAGAAAGTCATCCCATGATAACCTTAGGCACTAATGTCATTGAAAATTGTCTTGCAGAAATAATTGTGTTGTTACAGCAGGTTGCGGAAACCGCCAGTTCCAGTCAGCAGCGGGTTCTGCAAAGAGAGATCAGAGCCCTGATGAAAAGACAACAGGTAGAACTGTCTGGTGGTGAAATTGGCAGTGTCAGGATGAGCGACCCATTCCCTATTGCCATGCCCCCACGAAGTGAAATGCTGATATGGTGCCGGGCAGCAATCGGTCTCCGGGGTAGGGATTACCAGGCCCTGGTAGAGCCCGTCTACTCTGACAGTAGGCCCACCATTTTGACAGCCAGGGGGGTGGTTGATGTCCGCCATGGGAGAGTGCCAGTCCGCATCCTGAACATTGGGGAAAAAGAAGTCCATTTGCCCCGGTATGCCACCCTAGCCAAGCTATTTACCGTCAATCAAAATGCTATAAAAACAGTGGAACCCTTACCTCCATCCAACCAGGCGGAGGGTAATGGTTCCGAGGGACAGATGGAGGACTGGTGTCAGAAGCTGCATGTGGGCACTGACTCCACCCTCAACACCAAAAACAAGGAGTATACCGGGTGGTCCAAGAGTATGAAAGTGTCTTCAGTAAACACCCGCTCGACTTCGGGCAGGTAAAGGGGGCTCAACACCATATCCCCATGGGAGACCATCCACCCATTAAAGAAAGGTACCGGCCTGTACCTCCAGCACACTACCAAAATGCCAAAGGGATGTTGCGAGAGATGAAGGAGGCTGGGGTAATAAGAGACAGTTGTAGCCCCTGGGCAGCTCCATTAGTTCTTGTAAAGAAAAAGGATGGCACAATGAGAATGTGTGTAGACTACAGGCAAATTAACCGCATAACACATAAAGATGCATACCCGCTACCCAGGATAGAGGAGTCACTAGCTGCGTTAAAATCTGCTAATTATTTCTCTACTTTGGATCTTATTAGTGGGTATTGGCAGGTTCCTGTAGCAGAGGCGGATAAGGAAAAGACCGCATTCACCACCCCGATGGGCCTCAGTGAGTTCAACTGCATGCCATTCGGGCTCTGCAACACCCCAGGAACCTTCCAGCGGTTGATGGAGTGCTGTCTAGGGCATAAGAATTTCGAGACAGTCCTGCTGTACCTGGATGATGTCATAGTATACTCCAAGACATATGAGGATCATCTGAAGCACCTGGTGGAAGTGTTTGAAGCCCTGGCTGGCTTTGGCCTGAAGGTGAAGCCGTCTAAGTGCCACCTGCTGAAGCCCAAAGTACAGTACTTAGGACATGTGGTAAGCGCTGACGGTGTAGCACCAGACCCTGATAAGATCACCGTAATCAAGGACTGGCCGAGACCTTCCACCATCAAAGAAGTGCGGCAATTCCTCGGGTTGGTAGGCTACTACCGAAGGTTTATACCAGGCTTCACCAAGATGGCGGCACCCATGCCGGACCTCCTGATAGGCCAGTCCAGGAAGGCCAAGAACCAGAAACCACCATTCAAATGGGACAAGCTGGAAGATGAGTCATTCACCAGGTTGAAGATGACCCTAACAGGAGACAAGGTCCTGGCCTACCCTGATTATGGCCAACCCTTCATCCTTCACACGGACGCGAGCAACGTGGGACTAGGAGTGGTGCTGTCCCAGATCCAGCAAGGCAGAGAAAGGGTGATAGCCTACGCCAGCAGGAAGCTCCGGCCCACAGAAAGAAACCCAGAAAACTACAGCTCCTTCAAGTTGGAGTTCCTTGCCATCGTCTGGGCTGTGACTGAGCGCTTCAAACATTATCTCGCCTCTTACAAATTCACTGTGTACACGGATAATAACCTGCTGACACACCTGGACACTGTAAACCTTGGTGCCCTGGAACAAAGATGGATGGCCCGACTGTCTAATTACGAATTCACCATCAAGTACCGGGCTGGGCACAAGAATGCAAACGCAGATGCGCTGTCCTGGATGCCTAACTTGCCAGACGGGGGAGAAGACCCAGAGGAGCTGGAAGAGATAGAAATCCCCGCGTTCCACAGCCATGGGATAAAGCAGTGCTCCCATTGTGTGAAGAACAGGTGCTCTGCCAACAGAGAAGCCACGTTCAATCCATTGCCCCACCATGGATGGGCAGAAACACAAGACAGTGACCCGGCTGTTCGCCTAGTCAAAGAGTTGCTGACACAAGCTGACTCATACCCTGATTCAGATGCTCCAGAAGAGACCAAACAGCTGTGGAAAGAAAAGAGCAAGCTGTTCATCTATGAAGGGAAGCTGTGTCGAAGAACTGTCAACTCCCGGACACATGAGCTGGTCTTGCAGGTGGTAGTCCCGAGGCAAGATGCGTCTGTGGTCCTGGAAGCGTACCACGATGGAGCGGGACACTTTGGCTGGAAGAAGTTGGAAGTCCTGCTACGTGAACGGTTCTACTGGGCTGGCATGAGGAAAGCAATCGAGAGGTGGTGTCGAGAATGCGGACCATGCAACCTGAGAAGAAAAGACCGTGACAGCCAGAGGGCTCCCCTGCAGCCCATCATCACCAAACAGCCACTTGAGCTGGTAGCCTTGGACCACGTGAAGCTAGCCCCAAGCAGGTCAGGCTATGTCTCCGCTCTGACCATCGTAAACCACTACTCCCGGTTCCTGGTAGTAGTGCCAGTAAAGGACCAGACGGCTCAGACAGCAGCCAGAGCTTTCCAGCAGCACTTCTGCCACCCGCATGGTTACCCAGAACGTGTGCTAACTGACCAAGGTCCAGCCTTCAAAGCGGAGGTGTTCCAGGAATTCTGCAACCTGTACGGCTGCAAGAAAATCAGGACAATGCCTTATCACTCCCAGACCAACGAGTTGTGTGAGAAGATGAACCAGTTGGTGATAGACCTGTTGAAGACGTTGCCCCTGGAAGAACGCAGCCTGTGGCCAGAAAAGCTACCGGATCTGGTGGACCTATACAACCATATCCCAGTGAACTCTACCAACTGCACACCTGCTTACCTGATGAGAGCAAGACCTGGTAAGCTGCCCATCGACCTGGACATGGGAGTCCTAACACCAGAGACAGCCTCACCGGATGCAGATTGGGACACTGAGCGGCAACAACAATACCGCAAAGTGCAAGAGAGTGTTGAAAGAAGTCTGTCCCAAGCAAGACAAAGGCAAGAGAAGACTTACAATCAACATGCACCTGCTGTTCCCCTGTCACCTGGAGAGCAAGTCCTTAAGAGGAAGAGGCGACTCCACAAATTGGATGACCAGTGGGAGGTAGAGCCGTACACCATCCTACCCTCGAGTCATGATAACACCAAGGTGTGCCTCATTAGTAAGGATGGAGGAGAAACATCAGCAACAGTTTCCAGAGACCACTTGAAGAAATGTCCCGAGCAACTGAAGCACCCTAAAGAAGACCAGGATAGCCCTCAACCCACAGAGGAAGTGGAAGAAATGGTCAAAACAGTACTCGGAGAATTTCCCCGGTTGTGGACACAAGTGAACAATGCAACTGTTGTGCCAGTCCTTACCTTTCTCCAACCAGCCCCTCAGAAAGCTGTAGAAGTCCCAGTAGAGTTGGAAGAACCATTGGCCCCAGAGACAGAGGATTCCTCATCAGCAGATCAGGAGAATCTACCCTCTGCTAGTAGCGAACCTGTCGTACCCACGGTAAGCCAAGGGATCCATAGGGAGCTGCTCAACCTACCAGAGGCACCTCCAAACACCTGTAGTGTGGTGAACATTGAACCCACCACACCAGGGGTAAATACAGTGGACCAAGGTAGAACACGGATAGACAGTGTATTACGTAGATCTACCAGAAGCACCAGAGGTCAAATCCCTGCTCGCTGGAGGATTTAGATGTAACCTATAACTGTAGTATTGCAAATGTTGAAATGTTTTATATGTGTGTACTAATTATGTTTTTCCAGTTACCCGACAGGGTTCAAAGACTTTCAGGTTATGGACAGTGAGTAACCAAAAACTTACCCTGTAAATAGTTGCACCAATAAAGTGCCCCTTTGTGCCAGACCACAGAACAAAAACCCGTGGAGGTGGCTGAAGACGTGGTCCAACATCTGGATCATCAAATGCCCTGCAGCCACCCCAGGGCCTCCGTGGAGGGTTTGAGACGGGTCCCTCAAATGTACACCTTGCTTGGGTGAAATGGACACCTGGTTACGCATGATACCGTGACCTATAAGGACTGTAATGCCTGTAAATATGTTCATGTATTGTTATTGCCATTGTTTATTGTTATCTGTTATATTTTTGCAAAATATGCTCAGTCCCGGAGTACTGAAATTTACTAGGGGGGAATGTGGCACCCCAGAGGGTCTGGTTGCCACAGTGGTAGTAATACCATGTCTGGGAGCAAAACAGGAGTTTCCTGATCAGGAACTCATTACATGCAACGCCTCCTGCCCCAGACCAGAAAGGGGAGGATCCTGCCCTATATAACTGGATCTGGAGGCGGGGTAAGTCAGTCTAAGTCGGGGTCAAGTAGGACACGAAGGAGTAAAGAGCCAGGGACTGGAGCTGGAGTTAGCTCGTCCTGGATAGTATCCACAGAGGACCGGACGCCGGAGTCCGAGGCTGTGGGGATTGCATACCCAGCAGCAGATACCGCAGGGCAGGAGATTGCAGGTCTCCTGGCCCAACAGAAGCCTGGAGGCTCAGCCACACGAAAGGACCCGTACCGCCACAGAGGAGCGAGGAGTACACAAAGTCCGAGTCGCCAGCTATACGGGTGAGCGCAGCACGTTACACTCAGGGACGTGGGCTACAACACGACTATAAGCGGGATAGCCAAAGAGTATAGTCAGAACAGCAGGCCTACAACTTCACCTGGCCAGGAGGACTCTAGGATTGTTCCCAGACTGATCAGGCCCTCATCACTAGCCGGTACTCCCGTTGGGACCCATATAATTGCCAACAGTAGAGACCCTGGGACTGCACTGCAAAGACTCCGTGTTGTCATTACTGATACCTTGCACTACCACCACCATCATCCATACACGCGGCCCTGAAGCTCCACTCTTCCTGTGGGGAGTTACATCACCTTGCTGCACATACCACCAGCTTCAGCGGACTGCTCCGCAACGGCGGTTCCCAATAACCGCATTCCACAGGTGGCGTAGTCGGACTATACATAACAGATATACATAAACTACCCTTAGATTGACCACCTGGGTCACGGACCGGGTCACCGCCACGGTGACTACAACCCCCAGCATCTACAGGCCCGGCTCCGGGTACCCCACGGCCCAGGGGGCGCGTCAGCAGGCTATACCGGACAGAAGGAAATGGCTTTCCTCATCTCCCGACATTATTGGTGGCTGACCCTGAGCAAGCATATTGCGAATTTCATCTCTGCCTGTCCCTCTTGTGCCCAGAACAACACCCCGAAATGGCATCCGACCGGTCGGTTACTTCCTTTGCCCATACCATCTGCTCCCTTGCAGCATATTGAAATGGATTTCATCAACGATCTTTCAGTATCGGACGGGTTAGTTACTGTGATCTGGGTGGTTGTGGATCGCTTCTCCAAGATGGCCCATTTCACTCAACTGTCCGGTCTCCCATCTACTCCAGTGCTTGCAGAGAAGTTCATTCTACATATTTTCTGCCTCCATGGTCTAGTGCTCCATATGACCTCGGATAAAGGCACCAGTTCATGTCACGCTTCTGGAGGGCCCATTGCAAATTACTTCATGTCACTCTGGATTTCTCTTCAGCCTACCATCCTCTCAAGCCAATGGCCAGGTAGAGCGAGTCAATCAGATCCTGACCAACGACAAACTTTCTACGGCAGTGACTGGTCCGAACTCCTTCCTTGGACCGAATTCTCATACAACAACTATGTGAGTGAATCCTCTGCCAAATCTCAGTTTTTTGTGGTCTACTGTCAAGATCCCAATATTCTGTTTCCTGTCTCTACTACCTCCGATATTCAGGCTGCTGAATCCCTTGTAAGGGGTTTCTCCAAGATTTGGGGGGACACTAAGTCCACACTATTGAAGTCCTCTGAATGAATGAAAAGACACGCAGACAACAGACGTCTAGATTGTCTCTGTTTCATCCTGGGAAGAACGTCTGGCTGTTGTATAAGTGTGTCCGTCTCAAAGTACCATCCTATAAACTGGGTCCTTGTTTCATCAATCCGTTTGAAGTTTTAAAACAGATTAATCCAGTAGCCTACAAGCTCACACTTCCGGCCTCTTTACGATTCCCAATTCTTTTCATGTGTCGCTCCTGAACCCTGTCATCCCCAGTCCTTTTTTTAAAGATCATGGTACCTCTCCTGCTCCATTCAGCACTGAAGACATTTTTGAGGTAGAGAACATTCTGACCACCAAGAGGGTAAGAGGAAAAACATTTTTTCTTGTGGATTGGAAGGGGTTCGGTCCTGAGGAGAGGTCTTGGGAGCCCAGGGAGAACATTCATGCCCTTCTCCTCCTGGAGAGATTCCTTGCGGGATAGAAAAAGAGGGGGTGTAAAGTGGGGGTACTGTAGCGCCAGTTTCTCTGCACTCTGCCTCCCTCCCCCGGCAGAGACACCAACTCCCTCTTCACCTGCAGTCTGAGGTGCACACACAGCACGCAGATCCACGGGAATTGTGCTTAGGGCATGCACGCACTCCCTCCTTCTTAAAGGGACCGCGCGCGCCATCCTAAAGTGTCCCTAGCCAATGGCTGGGAGTCACTTACTATTTAAGGCACCTCCACCTGCATGGAAGTGCCTGTGCAATGATGTAAGTCTGTGTCTAACACGCCAGTCTGTGTATCAGCCGTGCCCGTCTGCCTGCCTGTATATCAGCCGTAACTGCCAGCACCTGCCTGTCTATCAGCCGTGCCCGCTTGCCTGTATATCAGCAGTTCCAGCCTACCTGTCTATCAGCCGTGCCCGCCTGCACCTGCCTACCAGGATAGCAGTCGTGTCCGCCAGTATCTGCCTGCCTATGTGTCTGTCATGTCAGTGACTGTACCAGCCGTGCCAGCCAGTGTCTGACAAATCTACCATTCCTGCCTCCTGTCCCTTGGGGGGTCAGCTGCCATCCACCCGAGGTCAGTCCTGGTGTAGCACCTGGTCCCGCCTCCCTCATCTCTCCACGGATAGTGGTATCATCAGCCGCTGTGAATCCGAGGTCAGACTTGGTGAGGCACCAAGTCATGCCCCTCCAGTCTCTCCTCAGATCATGGCACAGTAGTTCCACCACATAGTCTGTTACAGAAACGTGTAGTATGAATAAAACTTTCTCATCCGATGGTCTTGAAGTTCCTGGTAGAGCCCATGTGACATCGCTAATTATTTTACAATCCTTCATCTGTTCCTCATCCAAGGTGGTGAGTTCAGTGGTCAGAGCAACAGTTTATATCAGAGTTGTGCTGCACACAAACCATCCAGGTGAATGGTTATTGTCCAATACCCTCTCACTCCCATTTGCGATACTACACATAAAGCACATCTTTTCTATTTTTCTTGCATTTCTGAAGAACAACGGGGTGAAAGAGATTCAGTGGCTAAGTATGTCTCCTTATCTGAACCCAACCGAAACACCTATGGGGAAGTCTAAGGGAGACAATTTGAGCATCACTCTCCATCGAGCATCCAGGCTCTAAAAGAGATCGGTTTTGAAGAATGGATAAAGAGACATGTAATACATCGCCAATTTGTTTATTCCATGCCTAGAAGACTTGGTGCTGTCCTTAAAACTCATGGAGGTAATACAAAATACTGTATGTAGTAGTTTTTGAAGTGTGACTACTGACGCTTTGACCTCTCATCTCTGGACAGACAATGTGGGGAGAGCAGTAGTACAGCAGAGGTGACAGTGCTATAAAAGGAAAAGAGCTGATATAAGGGTTTGTAATGTGACACAGCTAAACTCAGCTTCTGCAGGATGTTAGACCAGGAGATCAGGCGGTATCATTACATCTCACACATTGAGAATCAAGCTCTAAGCTTCTTTCCCCTGAGTGTTGATGCCTCCTTATGACTGGTCAGCATCATACAGGAAGACATACATGCCACCAGTGAAATTTGTCTTATAACACCCACTTGGACTTAAGCTTTATTCCGCTCAGGAGATACTATAATATCAAGCTCAACGTTAAAAATTTGGTGATCGGTCCTCTTTAAGAGAAAATAGTTAAATATTTGGATAGACTTAAAAAGCAAAGAAGTTCTATTCATTAAAGGTCATATTTCAGCTCCATGCTAGATATGTACATTTACTGACAATAAAAATTGGATCAGATCCCGTTTTTGGTGCTAAGTATAAAGCTATCACACAGAGCCATATTATAGCCTTGTGAATACAGCTTAGGTTTCAGTGTATAAGTGTCTGGTTCAGAAGGAATTTCTCAAATTCTTTCCTGTTACTATTCTGGCTGGGTAACATGTCATGTAAGCACAAAATAAGGTAATTCATAGAGAAAGTAAACACTTATACAGTGTCAAGATTTTCAGAAATGTTTTTGAGAGGTCAACCAGATGTGCAGTATAGTGCTATTTTCTCTTTAATGTCTCATTATTTGTGAAAGCTTGTTCCAATAAAAAGATAGCATTGTAGAAATGTCTCAGAATGGATTTATACTCTGTGAAATCATTTGACATCAACCCCCCTCTAGAGCAAGATGTGCCATCTCCCTATTTGCGGTATCCAATGCTGACAGGACTGCCTAGTTAAAGGGATATTCCTGCCGAAGCATTTATCACTTATCTGCCAAAAAGCCATAAGGAGGTATCCAAGTCCCCTATTTCCCAATGCTACAAGACCACACCTGAGAGTATTTATATTTCCTCTGTAAGGCGGCGGTGTTCACACCATGCAGTAACTGAGGCAGTGACCCAAAACAAGTCCAACATAAACAGCTTTTATTCAGCAACTCACGGGTAAACAGAAAGTCCTCCAGTTCGCAGTCGGGTTAACATGAGTCTATAAACAACGGTTGCCGGGGACAACGGCCGCGCCGGGCCGCTCAGAGCCTGGCAGGTGCAGAGCCTTCCTAGGCAGTGGTTCAGCCACACACAGTCCTGCTGAGCTAACCTGCTGTGCTCCTAGCAGGTTGCAACATAGAACAACACTAATAGTTAGTGCAGGAGTTTTAAAGGACCTGTGGCAAGAGCCACTGGAAAACCCGGGTTGGAGGGAGGAGGCCGCCCCACTGCCTCCTGTGACCTCCTCCAAGAAATGAAGGCCCTGCCGGGTTTTACTTAATCTGCCTTAGCCAGGTAGTCTGACCAGGTCATTGCTCACCTTCATTCCTGCATTGCAGCCGCAGCTGTGTGTGTGTCTGCAATGCACTCCAATGGATTTAATAGGTCTCTGTACACATTCTGGGGGATATATAACGTCCCTCATATACGATCCCGGTCACTGCCTCACATATCCCCCCACTCTGTTCAAACTTGTGGGGTTGAACAGTTGCCACCATACAGGGTGTCTGGGACAGGGCATCCGCGTTTGCTTGCAACTTCCCAGGGCGATGTTCTACAGAGAAACTGAAATTTTGCAGAGACAGGAACCACCTGGTGACTCGCGCATTCCTCTCCTTGGCATTCCTCATCCATACCAAGGGTGAGTGGTCCGTCACCAAGCGGAACTGACGCCCGAGTAAATAATAACGTAGTGATTCCAAGGCCCACTTAATAGCCAAACACTCCTTCTCTACCACGCTATAGTTTTTCTCTGCCGAGACAAGTTTTCTACTCAAGTAGGTGACCGGGTGCTCTTCACCATTCACTTTTTGTGACAATACCGCCCCTAGGCCTACCTCCGAGGCATCTGTCTGTACAATGAAGGTTTCACTGAAGTTGGGGCTGATGAGGACCGGCTGTCCACACAGGGCCAACTTCATGGACTGAAAAGCTTCTTCTGCCTGAGGGTTTCACCGAACCATTACCGATTTTTTTCCCTTCAAGAGATCGGTCAGGGCCGCCGTTTGCCCAGCAAAATTAGGTATAAACCGGCGGTAATACCCAAGGATGCCAAGGAACGCCCTCACCTGTTTTGTACTTGATGGTTTAGGCCAGTTTTTTATAGCCTCAACTTTATTGATTTGGGGCTTGATAGCTCCTCGGCCTATCACATACCCCAAATATCGGGCTTCCTCTAGCCCTATCGCACATTTTTTTGGGGTTGCCGTTAACCCTGCGGCTCTGAGAGAATCCAGCACTGCCTGTACCTGTGATAGGTGCGTATGCCAGTTGGTGCTAAAGATGATAATATCATCTAGATACGCGGACGCGTACTCCTGATGAGGCTTGAGCACTATGTCCATCAACCTCTGAAATGTAGCCGGGGCCCCATGTAACCCAAAAGGTAAGACCACATAGTGGTATAGACCCTCTGGAGTTACGAAGGCGGTCTTTTCCTTCGCCGAATCTGTGAGAGGTACCTGCCAGTAACCCTTGGTGAGATCGAGCGTGGTAAAGTACTGGGCCTGCCCCAGTCTCTCAATCAGCTCGTCCACCCAGGGCATTGGATAAAGGTCGAACTTTGACACTTCATTCAATTTCGGGAAATCGTTACAGAAGCGTAATGATCCGTCTGGTTTTGGAATCAGTACGATGGGGCTAGCCCACTCACTCCGTGATTCCTCTATGACGCCTAACTGAAGCATTTGTTTTACCTCAGCCGTAATGGCTTGCCTCCGGGCCTCGGGTACCCGGTACGGTCTTATTCGTACCTGTACCCCAGGTTCGGTGACAATGTCATGTTGGATAACCGTAGTCCTACCTGGTAGCTCTGAGAACACGTCGGTATTGTGCTGCACCAGCGAGCGAGCCTCCCGTCGCTGCTGTTTAGTGAGGGCATCACTTATCCTGACCTCCCCCTCGGATGCTTCCCTGGCTGAAGGTGGAGAATTCTCTGGTGTTATGCCCGGGGTGACGTCTGTAACTAAACACTCTCGATCTTTCCAAGGCTTTAGCAGGTTTACATGGTAAAGCTGCTCAGGTTTCCTCCTACCGGGCTGATACACCCGGTAATTTACCTCCCCCACTTTTTCTCGAATCTCATATGGTCCTTGCCACTTGGCCATGAACTTACTCTCGGCTGTGGGTACCAGTACTAACACCCGATCACCCTTGTTAAAAGTTCTGACTCTGGCTCTTTTATTATATGTGCGCCTCTGAGCTGCCTGGGCATCTAACAGATGCTCTTTCACGATGGGCATGACCGCCGCGATCCGGTCCTGCATACTAGCCACGTGTTCAATTATACTCCTATGCGGAGTTGGCTCTTGTTCCCATGTCTCTTTGGCTATGTCCAACAGACCCCTAGGATGTCTGCCATACAATAACTCAAAGGGAGAGAACCCTGTGGAAGCCTGGGTACCTCACGGACGGCGAACATCAAATAGGGTAACAACATGTCCCAATCCCTTCCATCCTTATAAACCACCTTTTTTAACATGGACTTGAGGGTTTTATTGAACCGTTCTACTAGCCCGTCGGTTTAAGGGTGGTACACCGAGGTGCGCAATTGTTTAATTTTTAGCAATTTGCATAGTTCCTTTGTCACTTTGGACATAAAGGGGGTCCCCTGATCCGTCAGGATCTCCTTGGGTAGTCCAAGGCGACAGAACATGGCAAACAGCTCCCGTGCAATCAGTTTTGCCGAGGTGTGGCGTAGTGGTATAGCTTCCGGGTACCGAGTGGCATAGTCGACGACTACCAGTATATGATGGTGTCCACGGGCGGATTTTACAATGGGTCCAACCAAATCCATTGCAATCCGTTCAAAAGGCACCTCTATCACTGGCAAAGGTACCAATGGGCTACGGAAGCTTGCAGTGGGTGAGGTCAACTGACATTCGGGGCAGGATTCGCAATACCTTTTGACTTCCGCGTAAACCCCAGGCCAAAAGAACCGCTGTAAGATATGGTCTAGCGTCTTTTTCACCCCTAAGTGTCCACCCAGCAGGTGAGTCAGGGTGGGATCCCGTAGCTGAGCTGTCCCAAACGTGCCCCGGGACACTTTCAGCTCGGGGATCGATGGGGTCTCCTCGACCTCTCCTGCCAACACCTCTAAGGGAAACCTATCGGGGTCACACTCTGTCCCTAGGTTGGACACCCCTACGGCAGGTTCGTCGGGTACAGTGTCTGTAATACATTTTACCGGGGGAGAGTGGATTTTGTTTTTCCACAGGGTCCAGAACAGGGGCAAGTCTCTCCCCAACACAGTCCCATAGGGAAGAGTTTTTACCACTCCCACCACATGTTTTATGTCTCCACATGGCGTGGACAAGACTACCTCCTCAATTGGTTACTCTCGGAGGTCCCCATGGATACACACAACCCCGACGGGCCGTCCACCGGGGTTGTCTCCTGCCACCAGTGACCCATGTACCAGAGTCACGAGGCTCCCTGAGTCCAGGAGAGCCTCCGTTGGGTACCCATTAACCAGTACCTGACATATTTGGAGTTCATTGTCCCGGGGTTCGGGGCTCGCTGTGCAGACGGTCTGGGCGTACATTGAGACACGGCGGCTATATCCGCAGTCCATGGGTTCCGTAGTCAGGGGACAATTAGCAATCACATGTCCCGGCCCCTGACACTGCCAGCACCTAAGGGTGGTGGTACTGTTAGGTCTTATGACAGTTTGGGAGGGAATCGGTATCCTGCCACTCTCACTTCTGGGTTCCCCTTCAGCACGGGTACGGTGCTGACTGTCCCCAGCAGAGGGACGCGACCCCTTTCCCGATTCCTGGGATGGCAGGGATCGACGTGACAGCTGAGAGGGGGCAGAGTCTCGAATGAAGTCCTGAGTGGCTGAGTAGCGCTCGACCAAACTGACCACCTGGTCGAGGGTGCCGGGGTCCCCTTGCCCCACCCAACATTGGATAGCGACTGGCAGAGTCCTCACCAGCCGGTCAACCACCACCCTCTCCACTATCTGGGCTGGGGACAAAGTCTCAGGTTTGAGCCACCGTTTTACCAGCTGCAGGAGGTCATAAGCCTGAGACCGGGCAGGTCGGGTCTCCACATAGGCCCACGAAAACACACGCTGAGCCCTCACGTATGTATTGACCCCCAGCCGGGCAAGGATCTCACCTTTGAGCCTCTGGTAGTCCCGGGCGTCCTCCAGACTGAGGTCGAAACAGGCCTTCTGGGCATCGCCAACCAAAAACGGCGCCACCACTTCCGCCCACTGGTCGGCTGGTAGGTTTTCCTGCTCTGCTGTGCGTTCATAGATGGTAAGGAAGGCTTCCACGTCGTCCTCCGGTCCCATCTTCCTCAACGCTGAGCGAACCTTGTCCCGGGCCTCTCGACGTTCCGGTGCTGGTGCCGTCGGCGTCTCCCGCAGAGCTGTGAGCTGCTGCGTGATCAGCTCATTGGTTTGCTGTTGCTGCCGCTGCGTATGGACCAATTGCCTTAATAGCTCCTCCATTTTATCCACAGGTTTAGGCTGAAAGGTGGCCGGCCGGATTGTGGCCATGCAGCTGCCGGTGGGGGTATGCCTTAGTCACAATGCCCGCATTCTCCACCAAGCTGTAAGGCGGCGGTGTTCACACCATGCAGTAACTGAGGCAGTGACCCAAAACAAGTCCAACATAAACAGCTTTTATTCAGCAACTCACGGGTAAACAGAAAGTCCTCCGGTTCGCAGCCGGGTTAGCATGAGTCTATAAACAACGGTTGCCGGGGACAACGGCTGCGCCGGGCCGCACAGAGCCTGACAGGTGCAGAGCCTTCCTAGGCAGTGGTTCAGCCACACACAGTCCAGCTGAGCTAACCTGCTGTGCTCCTAGCAGGTTGCAACATAGAACAACACTAATAGTTAGTGCAGGAGTTTTAAAGGACCTGTGGCAAGAGCCACTGGAAAACCCGGGTTGGAGGGAGGAGGCCGCCCCACTGCCTCCTGTGACCTCCTCCAAGAAATGAAGGCCCTGCCAGGTTTTACTAATCTGCCTTAGCCAGATAACCTGACCAGGTCAATGCTCACCTTCATTCCGGCATTGCAGCCGCAGCTGTGTGTGTGACTGCAATGCACTCCAATGGATTTAATAGGTCTCTGTACACATTCTGGGGGATATATAACGTCCCTCGTATACGATCCTGGTCACTGCCTCACACCTCTTTGAAGAACACATGGCACTTGATTAAAAAAATTGAGTTATATACTATGTAAAAATCCCTGAGCTCCTCTGATTCTGTAGCTCTTTTTTGTTTGGTACTGCATCAAAACATTGCGGAGATATTCGCATCTGTTGCTTTTAAAGGGCAGTATATGAAATCTCTTCTTGTAGTGCAGTTTGGCATTTCTTCATAGTCTTGGCTGTTGTGCGTGCGCTTTTACCCGGCCCTCACAGGCACTGCCAATCCCAGCCTTCCCAGCTAGCAGTCTCAGAAAGTGTCGGACTGGCCCACCAGAGGATCGACTGGCCCAGCAGAGCATCCGATGATCCTCTGGTGGGCCCTAGCCCTTGCTTCTATAAGTTTGGAGTAGATTCACTTCGGCTAAAGTCTGAAGAATCATTTTTAGGTAGGACTGCTTTTCTTAACCTGAATGATCTTATCATAACAATAAAAACATGAACAACCTCCTGTTGGGTAGAAAATTGGCCACAGCTTTATTATTGTTATTCAAACCATACCACAAACAACTTTATTCAAAACTCCCAACATACCGGTCACTGCACTATAATGAGCATGTGATCTCAAGGGCCAAAAATTTTCCGCCAGCTGTGACAAAGAACTTAGCCAAAACAAAACAGATAGAAAAAGGGGGAGGGAGGGTGGGTGTTTCCTAAAAATGGAAGTCAGAAAGAGGGGGTTTTCTTCCTGCTCTTGACCTATATACCCCTTTATGACCCTCCCTCTTCACCAATAGACCAATCAAATCCCCCCACTTCCATTTTCACACCATCATCCTCAGCCTTATTAACCCTCGCAGTCCCTGGCACCTTCATTAGGCATTGTGGTGCCTGCAAGACTGCTTTTATATTTCTTAACCTGGACAATATCATATTTCTTTAACAATAAAAACACGAACAACCTCCTGTTGGGTAGAAAATTGGCCACAGCTTTATTATTGTTATTTAAACCATACCAAAAAAAAACTTTATTCAAAACTCCCAACATGCTGGTCACTCCACTACAGTGAGCATGTGATCTCAAGGGCCAAAATTTTCTACCAAAGGAGGAGGTCGAAAAACCTCTTCGACCCTCCGACCACCACCCAACAAGGACAAAGCATTCTCTATACCATCTTGTAAAACAGTTAACAAGATGTCATTATGACGCGCCCCTGGGCCTGCTGTGTCGTGCGGCATCGCGCGCACGGGGCTTACCCGGAGCCGGATCAGATGGGGGTAGTAGTCTCGTGGCGGTAACCCGGTCCGTGCCCAGGGTGTCAAACTAAGTGTGTGGCAGTCTTGGTAGATGTTGGACGACTACGCCACCCGTTGAGTACAGCTAAGGAGCTGCTGCTGCAGGGCAGACCGCTGAGGCCGGTGGTAGGATTGTGCAGCGTGATAGTATAACCCCCAACGGGAGGGGTATGGCCTCAGGGCAGCCAACGTGGATGATGGGGGTAGCAGGAACCACTCGGAGACGGTACGGTGTAGTTCAGGGTCTTTACTGGTGACAAAGATAGACCCTCCCGGAGTACTGGCTAGCGATTGGGGCCTGGTCAGTCCTTGAGCAGATGGGATCTCCCCTGGCCAGGCGGAGTTGTAGGCCTCCCAAACTAACGATACTCTTCCAGCTACCTTGCTAGAGGCGGGTATAAGTAGCCCACGTCCCTGAGTGTACCGTGTGGTGCTCACCCGTATGGCCGGTGACTCGGGGCCTTCTAGTAGCTTCCGCTCCACGACGGCGGTGCTGGTCCCACGCGTGTAACCGTGCCTTCGGGTTTCTGGGCCAGAGGACCTGCAATCCCCTGCCGGTCGGTTTCTGCTGCTGGATAGGAGTTAGTCCCCACAGCCTCGGACTCCGGGTCCGGTGATAACTTCTCAGTCAGGGCGAGCTCTGCAGCTGCCAGCCCCTGACTCCTTGTAGCACTGCTCCCACAGAGCTCCTGATGTTCTTTTCCTATATCTGCTTCTCTGTCTCTACTTCTTCTCTACTCCCTAACCCTGCCTCAGCCCTAAGTTTATATAGGGGAAGTTCTTCCCCTCCCAGGACTGGGCAGGAGGTGTGGCATGCATAGGATCCCTGACCAAGAGACCTCCCACCTGCTCTCAGACGTAATATCTCTATCACTGTGGCAACCAGACCCCTGGGGTGTCACATTCCCCCCTAGTGAAATTTAGTACTCCGGGACTAAACATATTTTTTTAGAAAAACATAACAAGGTATAAACAATAATAATACAATAAGAAAAACACATAAAGATGGTTACGGCGTGTCCGCAACCGGGTGCAGTTTTGAAGAAAAGCAAGGTGTCCATTTCACCAAAACAGGGAGACGTAACCAGGTAGGGGTCTGTCCTGCCCCGAGTCCTTAACAGTCTTTTAGTCCATCCTGGGTTACGCTCCAACTAATTGTACAAGGATTCCCGGTAAATCCACCAAGGACTCCTAAAAATAACTAGAAACACATAATTATTTACAAGTAACAGACAGGTGACCACAAATAAAACAATTTAAACACTTCAAATCCTCCAACGTGCGGGTAACTGGCCTCTAGTGGCCCTAGTGGACCTACGGAGCTGACTGTCTGGCCCTGAACTACAGGGTGTAGGAACTGTCAAGGGTAAACTGGGCAGCTGTCCACGGGCCCTTTGGCTCACTAGAGGCATGGCAGGTTCACTATAAGCAGAGGGTTGATCCTCCTGGTCTGCTGGTGTGGGGTCTTCTGCCTCCTGGACCGGCTGTTCTTCCAGCTCTACCTGTTGCTCCGTAGGTGCTTGGGATGCTGGTTGGAGGAAGGTGAGTACGGGTACCACAACTGCACCATTGACTTGAGTCCAAGACCGAGGGAAGTCTCCGAGCACAGTACTAACCATATCTTCCCTTTCCTCTACGGGTCGAGGGTCTTCTTGTTCCTCTTCAGGGTTCCGTAGCTGTTCGGGACACTTCTTCAGGTGATCCCGGGATACAATGGTTGTGGTTTCCCCTCCGTCTTTACTGATGGTACAGACCTTTGGGTTGTCGTGGCTTGAGGGCAGTAAGATGTACGGGTCCTTCTCCCACTGGTCGTCCAACTTGTGGAGCCGCCTTTTCCTCTTCAAGACCTGCTCTCCGGGTACCAGGGGAACAGCGGGAGCATACTGGTTGTAAGTTTTCTCTTGTCTTTCCCTAGCTTGACAGAGACTTCGCTCCACGCTCTCCTGTACTTTCCGGTACTGCTGCTGCCTCTCTGTGTCCCAGTCTGCTTCTGGTGAAGTGTCCTCGGGTGTCAGGACTCCCATCTCCAGGTCAACAGGTAGCTTACCAGGTCTTGCCCTCATCAGGTAAGCCGGGGTACAGTTGGTGGAACCTACCGGGATGTGGTTGTATAGGTCCACTAGGTCGGGCAGCCTCTCAGGCCACAGACTGCGTTCTTCCAGGGGCAATGTTTTCAGAAGATCTATCACCACCTGGTTCATTTTCTCACAAAGTCCATTAGTTTGCGGATGATAGGGTGTCGTCCTTATCTTCCGCCAGCCATACAGAGTGCAGAATTCTTGGAAGACCTCCGCTTCAAAGGCAGGTCCCTGGTCTGTCAACACTTGGTCCGGGTACCCGTGTGGACGGCAGAAATGCTGCTGGAAGGCTCTAGCTGCTGTTCGAGCTGTTAAGTCCTTGACGGGGACGACAACCAAGAACCGGGAGTAGTGATCCACGATGGTTAGTGCGTAGACGTAGCCACTTCTGCTTGGGGTCAGTTTTACATGATCCAAGGCTACCAGTTCCAACGGCTGCCGGGTGACGATGGACTGCAGGGGAGTCTTCTGGCTGGCACGGTCCTTCCTTCTTAGGTTGCACGGGCCACAGTCTCTGCACCACCTCTCGATGGTTCCCCTCATGCCTACCCAGTGGAACCGCCCGCGCAGCAGGAACTCCAGCTTCTTCCATCCGAAGTGTCCAGCCCCGTCGTGGTATGCCTCCATCACCACGGCTGCGTCTCTTCGTGGCACCACTACTTGCCAGATTAGTTCATGCGTCCGGGAGTTAACCATTCGGCGGCACAACTTCCCCTTATAAAGGAACAGTCGACTCTTCTCAGCCCACAGTTGCTTGGCTTCCTCCGGAGCGTCTGGGTCAAGGCGAGCCTCTGGCCGAGTCAGCATCTCCTTCACCAGTCGGACGGTAGGGTCACTGTCTTGCGTTTCCGCCCAGTTGTAGTGAGGCAAGGGATTAAACGTAGCAGCTTGCTTACTCCCTACCCGGTGGGAATACTGGATAGTCCCATGACGGTGGAACGCGGGGAGTTCGACTTCTTCCAGTCCCTCTGGATCTTCTCCTACGTCCGGTAGGTTTGGCATCCTGGACAGGGCGTCCGCGTTGGTATTGGAGCGTCCTGCCCGGTATTTGATTGTGAACTCGTAGTTGGACAGACGGGCCATCCATCTCTGCTCTAGGGCACCGAGTCTTGCTGTGTCCAGGTGTGTCAACGGGTTGTTATCCGTGTACACGGTGAACCGGGAGGAAGCGAGGTAGTGCTTAAAGCGTTCGGTGACTGCCCACACCACTGCCAGGAACTCTAGCTTAAATGAGCTGTAATTCTCAGGGTTTCTCTCGGTGGGTCGCAGTTTTCGGCTGGCGTAAGCGATTACTCATTCTTTCCCCTGCTGGATCTGGGACAGCACGGCTCCTAGCCCGATGTTACTTGCGTCGGTGTAGAGGATAAAGGGCTGGCTGTAATCAGGGTACGCCAGGATTTCATCCCCCGTGAGGGCCATCTTCAGCTGGGGAAGGACTCTTCTTCTAACTTCTCCCATCTGAAGGGTGGCTTCTGGTTCTTGGCCTTCCGGGACTGGCCTATCAGGAGGTCCTGCATAGGAGCTGCCTTTTTGGTGAAACCGGGGATGAATCTGCGGTAATAGCTTACCAACCCGAGGAACTGCCGCACTTCCTTTACACTGGAGGGACTTGGCCATTCCTTAATTGCGGTGATCTTATCAGGGTCGGGAGCCACTCCATCAGCGCTCACCACGTGTCCCAGGTACTGCACCTTTGGTTTCAGGAGGTGACACTTGGAGGGTTTCACCTTTAGGCCGTAGCTTGCCAGAGCTTCGAACACTTCCGCCAGGTGTTTCAGGTGGTCCTCATACGTCTTGAAATATACGATGACATCGTCCAGGTACAGCAGGACCGTCTCGAAGTTTCTGTGGCCCAGACAGCACTCCATTAATTGTTGGAAGGTTCCTGGTGCGTTGCAGAGTCCGAACGGCATGCAGGTAAACTCGCTAAGTCCCATCGGGGTGGTGAATGCGGTCTTCTCCCGGTCCGCCTCTGCTACAGGAACCTGCCAGTACCCACTAGTGAGATCCAAGGTAGAGAAGAAGTTAGCAGATCTTAAAGCAGCCAAAGACTCCTCTATCCTTGGTAAGGGGTACGCATCCTTGTGTGTGATACGGTTGATTTTCCGGTAATCTACACACATCCTCATGGTGTTGTCTTTCTTTTTGACTAAGACTAGTGGAGCTGCCCAGGGGCTACAGCTATCCCTGATCACCCCAGCCTCCTTCATGTCTCTAAGCATCCCCTTGGCGTGTTGGTAGTGTGCAGGGGGTACGGGTCGATACCTCTCTTTTATGGGAGGATGGTCTCCCGTGGGGATGTGGTGTTCTACCCCCTTGACTCGCCCGAAGTCTAACGGGTGTTTACTAAACACTCTCTCGTACTCTTGAACCACCCGATAGACTCCCTGTTTCTGGTGTGAGGGAGTGGAGTCAGTACCCAAATGTAGTTGCTGACACCAGTCCTCCATTGTTTTCTGAGAGCCGTTACCTTCCTCCGGGGAAGATGGAGGCAAGGGTTCTACGGGCTGTATGGAATCTTGATTGATGGTATACAATTTGGCTAGCGTGGCATACCGGGGCAGGTACACTTCCCTCTTCCCGATATTTATTATGCGAACGGGCACCCTCCCATGGCGTACATTGACCACCCCCCGTGCTGTCAAAATGGTGGGCCTACTGTCTGAGTAAACTGGTTCTACCATTGCCTGGTAATCTCTACCTCTCAGACCAATAGCTGCCCGGCACCAAATCATCATTTCACTTTTCGGGGGCATGGCAATAGGGAAAGGGTCACACATTCGCACGCTACCAATCTCACCACCGGAGAGTTCTAGCTGTTGCCGTCGCATCAGTGCCCGGATCTCTTTCTGGAGCACTCGCTGCTGGCCGGAGCTGGCGTTCTTGGCAACCTGCTGTAAAAGGAAAATCACCTCTGCAAGACAATTTTCAATTACATTAGTTCCTAGAGTTATCTTTGGGTGACTCTCGTGTTTGTCAATGTCTACAATGATCAGTCCCTGTGCTGCCAGTTCGACTCTACCGATTTTAATGGTCACCTCTTTAAATCCAATCTGTGGCACGGGCTGACCATTGCTGGCGATGATACTCAAGTCGTCGTCAGGGTAGCGGGTGATATCCGAGTCATTCCAGTACTGCTTGAAGAGCACGTACGGGATGGTGGTGACCTGTGACCCGGTGTCCAGTAGGGCACTCATAGGAATGCCATCCAGTACCACGGGTAAGACTGGACGTCCTCCCACATATTTGTCGCGCCAGTTCGATGGGCCTGGTGATCTTTTTCCTGGGGGTTGGCCCTCTACCCCAGGTTGTGCCAGTTTAAAGGACAGTACCTTGCCATATGTCCGGGTTGATTGCAGCGGCGGCAGATGGGTCGTCCGTCCTCGTTGTATCGGTCGCTGGGTCTTCCTCTGGCCGGTGGGGTCCTCCTTGGTCGACGCCACGGGTTGTCCTCCGGTCCGGATGCCAGCTGGATCTTCCCTGGAGTGGAAACCTGTAAAGACTGCACAGTTCGGGTTAGCGCAGCAACGCTTTTAGCTAGCTCTTGGACCTGATGGTGCAGGTCTGGAGCCGGGTCATTGTTCAAAGCCTGCGCACCAGCTCCCACAGGCCCTGCCGACAAGGGCGCCGCCTCCTGGTGGTAAGTGGTAGTGGGGCGTCTGGGGGTCACAACGCCACCTGGTGCCGGTTCTCGAAGCACCCGGATGGCTCTGTCCTTGAACTGTGCAAATCCCAGATGAGGGTCCTGTAAGGCCATTGCCCGCAACTGGGTTCGGTGGGCATTGCAATATAAACCCTCTATAAATTGTTCAGTCAACAGCCTGTCCTCGTCTCCCACGCCGTCAGGGTCGGTCTGCTTAATGGCTCTCAGGGCCTCTTGTAGGTTCAGGGCATAGTCCCTTATACTCTCATGTTCCCGCTGTTTGCACCCGTAGAATCTAAGCTTGATCTCGGCTGAGGTGCGGGTATCAAAGGTGTCCCTCAGCCGGGTTAGTATCCCTGCGACAGTCCTCCCCCCAGGTGGCCAGGACTTTACCTCCCTTTGGGCTGCCCCGGTTAATTGGGCCACCAGGATGCTCACTTTTTGCTCCTCTGTGAGGGGGTACACCTGGAAGAGGCTATCCAGCTTTTCTCTAAAGTCATGCAGGGTATGTGACTCCCCTGAGTACTGGGGTAGCCAGGCTGCCCCCGGGATATAGGGCATGGTGAAAGGCATGACCGCAACAGCGGTGGCGCTGGCGGGGGTTGAAGCGGTGAAGCTCTCCTCCGTATCCGACATCCTTCTCCCCCCTAGTGGACCGTGGCCTACCTTGCGATGATCCTCTTCCGTAGGCCGCGGCTCCGCAGTGGATCGTCAGGGTTGAGGACCTTCCGTCGCGCTCCTGTGACGTCGGCGTCTGCTGGGCTCCTTCCAGGACCTTACGCAACGTCCGGACGTGAGGCGGGGCTTCAGTTCTCGCGCGCTTTCGGAGTCCACGCCCCTCTTCTTCCCGCACGGCGTCCTCAAGATGGCGTCCAATGGCGGGAAAACTCCACGTATGGCGGGAAGAAGGCCAAAGATGGCGCCGGATGGCGGGAAAACTCCACCGATGGCGGGAAGGAAGCGGAAGATGGCGCCGGATGGCGGGAATCTTCACCACAGGTAAGTTTGAACAGTCTTTTTCAGGCACGCAGTACCCGGTGGTTGCGGGCACGAAATCCTGCCGACTACGCCAAAAGTTGACGCACCCCTGGGCCTGCTGTGTCGTGCGGCATCGCGCGCACGGGGCTTACCCGGAGCCGGATCAGATGGGGGTAGTAGTCTCGTGGCGGTAACCCGGTCCGTGCCCAGGGTGTCAAACTAAGTGTGTGGCAGTCTTGGTAGATGTTGGACGACTACGCCACCCGTTGAGTACAGCTAAGGAGCTGCTGCTGCAGGGCAGACCGCTGAGGCCGGTGGTAGGATTGTGCAGCGTGATAGTATAACCCCCAACGGGAGGGGTATGGCCTCAGGGCAGCCGACGTGGATGATGGGGGTAGCAGGAACCACTCGGAGACGGTACGGTGTAGTTCAGGGTCTTTACTGGTGACAAAGATAGACCCTCCCGGAGTACTGGCTAGCGATTGGGGCCTGGTCAGTCCTTGAGCAGATGTGATCTCCCCTGGCCAGGCGGAGTTGTAGGCCTCCCAAACTAACGATACTCTTCCGGCTACCTTGCTAGAGGCGGGTATAAGTAGCCCACGTCCCTGAGTGTACCGTGTGGTGCTCACCCGTATGGCCGGTGACTCGGGGCCTTCTAGTAGCTTCCGCTCCACGACGGCGGTGCTGGTCCCACGCGTGTAACCGTGCCTTCGGGTTTCTGGGCCAGAGGACCTGCAATCCCCTGCCGGTCGGTTTCTGCTGCTGGATAGGAGTTAGTCCCCACAGCCTCGGACTCCGGGTCCGGTGATAACTTCTCAGTCAGGGCGAGCTCTGCAGCTGCCAGCCCCTGACTCCTTGTAGCACTGCTCCCACAGAGCTCCTGATGTTCTTTTCCTATATCTGCTTCTCTGTCTCTACTTCTTCTCTACTCCCTAACCCTGCCTCAGCCCTAAGTTTATATAGGGGAAGTTCTTCCCCTCCCAGGACTGGGCAGGAGGTGTGGCATGCATAGGATCCCTGACCAAGAGACCTCCCACCTGCTCTCAGACGTAATATCTCTATCACTGTGGCAACCAGACCCCTGGGGTGTCACAATTACCTATAGCATTCAAATGAACCCTGTCCACTAATAACAGGTCTTTATTGGCGCCTTCCAGCATACGATGTCGAACCACCACTTCCTCTGTTGAGTGTACGAAAATGGGACATTAAATCTCTAGCTCCCCTCCAAACACGCCGTGGAACTACCTCGGACCAATACATTTTTGCATGAACAAGTTTTTAAATCTTACACAATCCGCTTTGATCAAGCCGATGAGCTTGGCCAATTTTATCCTTACCAAAACATTTCCAACTGCATTAAGTACCAATGCAATTGGATTTCTACATACCTTACTTATCCTAACTATCTGATCTAAAATTTGAAACCACCGCAAACCACGCTGGCCTTCCCAATGAATAACAGTATTCATCTGACCGAGGTTTTGACCTGCCGGACGCATCGACGCCCGTCTCTTCACCCAATATATATGAGTGTCCTACAATCCAAACATGAGGAGTTGCTGTATCTGAAACAAAAAACAAGAACAAATATTTAACAAACTAAACCAACTGTTTTAACTACAGACTAAACTAACCATTTGCAACAAATCTGGTCTGACGTATGTGAGGAAACATGAAGACTTCCATCTGCCCAGTTTTTTAATTGCTTCCTCGCCCATTCCTAACACATTTGCCTCCGTGGCAATCCTGAAAGAGTGTGTCCCAAACTGTGACGCACACATGCCCACCTGACTTAAACAAGATTTGAAAATTGTTTTGAACTGATATAATGTCAATGCATTGCCCAATTCGTGGACCAAAAATTGCTTATTTTCAGGGCATCTAGCCATGTAATCACCAACTATTTTTACCGGGTAAAAGGGACCAGCTAGCGCCCCTATCTTGAGCCAAAAACCTTTTCCATCCTGATCAGTTTTCGACCTCCATACACAATTGTTCAAACACCCTTGCCATATTATGATGTCGTCTGTTCCCAAACCACCAACCTGGGAAGTGTTCGGAGCTACCAACTCGCTGACCCGCAACGCTGCGGAAAAGGCCATAGAAAAAGCTGCTGAAAATAAACACGATTCATACTGACAAAAAGTAACGAACCCCAAACCGCCGATAAGCTGAGTCAATAAAACAAAAGACACTGAGCACCTCTTATCCTGTGACTGGCACTCCTTCTTCCAACCTTTTAAAGTCTGCTTAACCACAAACTCCTTGGTTATGTCTCTATATCCCCAAAGTTTTAATATGAAGGAAACGCATGTAAGCCGTTTTTGTACACTAGGTAACTAGAAGGAATATAGAGCGCACATAGGGTCTTATCCGAGATAAAAGGAATATTTGTGAAAGATAATTCAAATTCACTCACCTATTAGGGTTGTTTAAGACACAACCACTGTACTTAGCTTTGGCGGCTGCTGCAAACCCCGAAGCAATGATCCTTTGTTGGGTGAAGAGAATGGGGCATCAGACTGGGCTGCTCGCCTGTCAGAATAATGTACCAGAGGAATCAAAATCGATGGAATGATGAAATAGACTTTATTTCTACGCGTTTCGTGGTGATCACACCACTTCCTCAGGACAGTGTATAGACTGTCCTGAGGAAGTGGTGTGATCACCATGAAAGGCGTAGAAATAAAGTCTATTTCATCATTACATCGATTTGGATTCCTCTGGTACATTATTCTGACAGGCGAGCAGCGCAGTCTGATGCCCCATTCTCTTCACCCAACAAAGGGTTTTTGTACACTAGAAAGGATAGACCTGTCTTTCTCAAAGCGTCCAACAATGACAGCTTGATTTCTAGATGAATGTAATCATTTAACGGAAAATTACCACTGGCCGACCTCAACAATTCGTTCCATGCAGTAACATGGCTTTGCCAGGTAGAGCGGGCTACCGAAGATTCGACTAAGCGTGCCAACTTGACTCTACGATGATCCCCAAGTGATTCAGGCAAATGACACCTACTGTATCTCGTCCGCACATGGATGCAGGTCCCTGAATAGATCCATCTGGGAACGAGATAAAGCATCCGCAAATTTATTGTTTAGTCCTGGAACGTGTCGAGCTCTAAACCATGTATTTAGCTGTAGACACCGTAACATTAGATGCCTAAGTAAAGCTAACACCGGCAGAGAGGAAGATGATAACAAATTTACTGCATTGACCACTGATAAATTATTGGACCAAAAACGTATGTTTCTATTAACTAAGACATGGCTCCAAATCTCAAATGCTACAATGATGGGAAATAGTTCTAACAATGTCAAATGAGTTATAAGAGGGAGATCATGCCATGCCAGTGGCCAGTCTGATCTACACCACTGCGAACAAAAAAACGCAACGACCCGATGCATCCGTAAATAGATGCACGTCAACGTTCGAAATTTCAGTGTCTTAACATATAAGCCTTCCATCAAACGTATGCAAAAAATTTTGCCATACTAAGAGATCCTCCTTAATAGCTCTAGAAATTCTCACAAAACGCCTGGAAAAACCCGATGGGAATGATCTTACACGCAAAAACAAGCAAACCTAAAAGGGATTTAACCTGTTTCAACCTAGCTTTCCTAAACACTACAAACTGGTCAATGAGTGATGTGAGCTTCAATTGTTTTTCTTCAGGCAAGCGAAAAACCATTGGCTCTGTATCACGCTCAATACCCAAAAAGGAAAGGTTTGTGACCGGGCCTTCGATCTTTCCTTCTGCAATCGGTACTCCTATCCACTCCATTAAACGGCGGAAAACGTGCAACATATAAGCACATGTATTATCGTTCGGACCTATGAAGAGGAAATCATCCAGATAGTGTATAACCGACGGGAAGCCTGACTCAAACCACACCATACACTCCAGAAATGATGAGAAAACTTCAAAGTAATAGCATGATATCGAGCATCCCATGGGTAAGCACATATCAACAAAATAGCGCTCATCCTGGTTGCAACCCAAAAGATGGTAACACTCTGGATGAACTGGCAATAGATGGAAGGCTGTTTTATGTCTGACTTAACCAAAAGAGCTCCTTTCCCGTACCACCACACCCATTGCACGGCAACATCAAATGAAGTATACGACACCGCCGCATCCTCCTTTGATATCACATCATTAACCGATTTGCCCAGCGGATACGACAAAAGTTGTATCAATCAAACCTTTCCGGGTTCTTTTTTGGGAACCAAACAAAGTGGAGACGCCCTTACATTTTAACAAACTTCTTTTTATAACTTGGACCTTGTTTCCTCCGGGTGTTCCAAAACCGATTTTACATTTTTTTTAAAAATTGCACCAAATGACGGCTGAAAGGGGATCCGAAAACCGACCGAGAAACCTTCAAATAGAAGTTTTGTTTCCTGTTTCTGGGGATACTGCTCTAGCCACTGCTGCATCATGTTGATGCGCAATGTTTTTTTTTTCTGTATGGAGTCCTGCAGATTTTTCAGGCTGTGTAATTCTCCAAAAGCAACAGATTGCCGAATGTGGCCACCGCAGATCGTGCACTCATGCCTAAATTTGCGTGTAGCGAAAAACCTGCAGCGTCCCTCATTAAAGAGCCAACAGGCTCCGTGGGGCGCTGTGCCGCTGCCGAAGCTGATGGTGCTCCCGCAGCTGCTCCCCTTTGACAGGAAGAGTGCGGCTGCGGACGCTGAGACAGCATCAGCTGTATCCACACGTCGGTTGCCCTTGCCGCCCAACCAATGTTAGAGAACAAAGCCAACCGACGCCTAAACTTCTCGTCATAGTGTCATGAAGCCGCACCTCCGTGGATAGTATTTAAATAGACGAAGAGCTCCGACCCTTTCTCAGGAAAGTGCTGAGCAAGAATATATGCTAAAGTGGAAAATCCCTGAATTCAATTACCGAATGTCTTTGCTACTCTGGCTTTTTTATCCGACCCCTGCTCAGAAAACCGCTCTTTGTCCACTGTCACGTGATCCACGGGAACAAGAGACCAAACATCCACATATCAATGTTTAACTAGCTGTTTTTTCCCTCTTCTCCGTGGGCACGTGAGTTCCTAAAGGAGCTACCCCACAAAACATTGACTCCCAAAATGCAAAATTGGCGCCAATGTCTGGCTGGCTAGGCGGAGCCAATCGCTCCCCTGTCGGACCTGTACTCAACAGCCTGCCATCCCCTCGCTCCAATTTTGCTAATAAACCTTTCAACATGTCAACAAAATCATCACATTTATTGACTTGACTGTAATTAACTGCCGAGGGCCATGCCCCACTGCAGGTAGACTCATCCCCAGTGGGCGCTTCGGACATTCTGGGTGTTGCCCCAGGCTGTGGTGGTAAGGTGGCTCTTTCGTGGGTTAAGCCAGCGGGTTCTGTAGGTACTCTTGTCTGTCCGTAGTCTTGCGTATGATGTGACTTGTGACGGCCAGTTTGGCGCCTCCGCCTGCAGCCTTCCCATGGCGATGATTCTATTGTAGCTGACGAAGTAATAATAATAATAATAATAGTTTTTATTTTTATAGCGCCAACATATTCCGCAGCACTTTACAAATTTTAGGGGGGACATATACAGACAATACAGAATAAGCATATCTCATATCGAAAGGAGTGAGGGCCCTGCTCGCAAGCTTACAGTCTATGAGGAAATGGGGGAGACACAAAAGGTAAAAAATACATATATTGTATAATGCAGCCTTGATATACTAAATAGGATAAATAATAATACATGGACTGGTCGCCAGCCAGTATGTGTACAGTTCTGACAGAGGCTATTAAGTGCATGGTTGGTATGAACCTGAAGTTGAAGAAGATTTTAATATGGGGGAAAACTGGGACGGACAGAGTGTGTTTAGGCGATACGCCAGTCTAAAGAAATGTGTTTTTAGGGTTCACTTGAAACTGTGGGTATTGGGAATTAATCGAACTGTCCTGGGTAGTGCATTTCAAAGAATTGGCGCAGCACGCGAGAAATCTTGGAGACGGGAGTGGGAAGTTCGGATTATGGAGGATTTTAGTTTTAAGTCATTTGCAGAACGGAGGGCACGTGTAGGGTGGTAGACTGAGACAAGAGAGGAGATGTAGGGGGGTACTGAAGCATGGAGCGCTTTGTGGGTAAGCGTGATAAGTTTAAATTGAACTCTATATTGGATGGGCAACCAATGCAATGTCTGGCACAGGGAAGAGGCATCGGTGTAGCGGTTGGCGAGGAATATGATCCTGGCTGCTGCGTTAAGGACGGATTGGAGAGGGGAGAGTTTAGTAAGAGGGAGACCGATTAGTAGAGCGTTGCAATGGTCAAGACGAGAATGAATAAGAGCTACAGTAAGAGTTTTTGCCGGGTCAAAAGTGAGAAAAGTCCTGATTCTTGAGATGTTTTTGAGGTGTAGATAACATGAACAAGCGAGTGATTTGATGTGAGGAGTGAAAGAAAGATCTGAATCAAAAATGACCCCAAGACAGCGGGCTTGTTGCTGGGGAGTAATGGTTGAGCCACAAACAGAAATGGCAATATCAGGCACAGGTAGGTCAGTGGAGGGAGGAAAGACGAGTAGTTCAGTTTTTGACAGATTCAGTTTTAGGTAGAGGGAGGACATAATGTTAGACACAGCAGAAAGACAATCACTGGTCTTTTGTAGTAAAGCAGGGGTGATGTCCGGAGCAGAGGTGTATAATTGGGTGTCATCAGCATAGAGATGGTACTGAAAACCGAATCTGCTGATTGTTTGTCCAATAGGAGCGGTGTATAAGGAGAAAAGAGGGGGGCCTAGGACTGATCCTTGAGGAACCCCGACAGTAAGGGGAAGTATGGAGGAGGAGGAGCCGGCAAAAGACAAAGAGAAGGAGCGGTCAGAGAGATAGGAGGAGAACCAGGAGAGAACAGTGTCCTTGAGGCCAATAGTGTGGAGCATAGTGAGGAGGAGCTGGTGATCCACAGTGTCGAATGTTGCAGAGAGATCCAGGAGAATCAGCAGGGAGTAGTGACCATTAGATTTAGCTGTTAGTAAATCATTAGAGACTTTAGTGAGGGCAGTTTCAGTAGAATGTAAAGAGCGGAAACCAGATTGTAAAGGGTTAAGAAGAGAGTTGTTTGAGAGATAGCGGATGAGACAGGAGTGGACCAGGCATTCCAGGAGTTTAGAGATAAAGGGAAGATTGGAAACAGGTCTGGAGTTGGCAGTGCAGTTCTGGTCAAGGGATGGTTTTTTAAGTAATGGTTGTATGCTGGCAAGTAGATGATGCTTCGGATGATGGCGAAGGGATTTCAACATTCTTTCTCTGCTCATATCTACAATGACCCCTCCTGTGTTTCCGGTGGCGATGACGATGGTTCCGGACCCCGATGCCGCCATCACTATCTGTGAAAAGTAACACAGAGCGAGATACCGTCCTGGCACTGGATGACCTATATTCCTGCCTCCATACTGTGCTCTCATTCCCAGCCCCTTGCCTGCCATCTTCTGAATGCAGGTAGTTCACAAGAGGACTGGATGGCATATAAAAAGTGCCGCCAGGCGCAGTCTTTCCTAACTACCCTGTAGGATTGTCCCTCCTAACCATTAAAGATTGAGAGGTATAACACGGCCCTTGTCTGAGCCTCACTGCACTTTGCCTCCCTATCTCCCCACTCCTCTTGCTGCCTGACCCACGACCTTGCCTGGTGTGCAGCTCTGCATTAATGCTTATTCTGGGCTGCCTACCTGGATTCTCCCCTGCAGCAGGGCAGCCTGCAGTCTTCTGTGTAGGCCCAGGTTCCTGTGAGGCCACAGCCCCGTCTTCATGCGCTACCGACCCAGCTTCTTTTTGCTGAGGAGGCCTGCCCCGCCCGCCAGGCTCAGACTGCACAACCGCCGCGGACCCCGTTGATATCTCCCACTCCGTGAGCTTATCGGGCGCCCGAGGATGACCCGAGGTTTGGATAGCCAGCTGCCGCTGCCCCGTGGCTGGGTGAAAATCCGCCAGAGGGAAATTACCAAAACAGAATAAAAACAAGTTTAAAAATTGGCTGTGCTGCTGGAAAGAAGTCTTTTGCTGCAATATTCATTAAAAGGTTCTTTATTGTCCACTACGCGTTTTAATGCCATACTAGCACCTTTATCAAGTGTAAAAAAAAACTGTTGAACCTGTTGTTTTTTTTTTACACTTGATAAAGATACGGCATTGAAACGCGTAGTGGACAATAAAAAACCTTCTAATGAAAATTGCAGCAAGAAATGTCTTTCCAGCAGCACAGCCAATTTTTAAACATGTTTTTATTCTGTTTTGGTTCTTTCCTGTAAGGGCAGAGAGATGGAGGCTGCAGCTACGCTAAGTGGAGCCTTTTTACCTGCACTCAACAACGCAGCTGTAAAGTAAGGTTTTCTGTGTGTATATTTATTGGGTATGTGTTTATTGTGTACACTGTGTGTGAGTACTTATATTCATGTATAATGTGTGTATAACTGTCAGTGTGAATGAGGGAGGCCCTCCTTCAGTAAGGGGCGATATGGGTGCTGGGGGATGGAGCCTTCAATCAGTTATGAGTGACCGGGGCCCTCCATCCCACAACACCCATATCAGGGGCATATATAGAAATCATGGGTCTTCATAGCAGCAGTTCTGATTGGGCACCCCTTCCCCCCTCCAAAAAAAAAATATTCGGCGAGATTACAGAAGAGCATATCTTACAACTTTTGCAGCCTTTGCAAAGTAATTTTCCTCCTACTGAAGCCCTAGATTACCCTTTCATTGCACTGATAAAGTATGATGCCAACAAAATTGCCGCATGAACACTGTATCATACCCCCACAGTGAATTTCTCCACAGTACCTTCCACACGCATAGTATCATGACCCTACTGTACCCCACCTCAACTCACCTCGCAAAGTAATGTGACGCCAAAACAGTATGATCCCTCAACTGTGACCCCCACATAGTCCTCCATGCAGTATAATGGGCCTACATACAGTATAATGGCCCCACACCTCTTCACATTATATAATGGCCCCCACTTAGCCTTACATATAGTATAATGGGCCCCACATTGCCTAATGTGCGTCCCATAGTCATCCATATAGTATAATGCACCCCATAGTCCTATGAATAAAGAGAATTTTTTTTTTTTACAGAGTTTTCTGCAGTTAATGTTTATTGAAAATTTATTCATGCACATATTTATTGTCTGCAGGTTTTGTGTTTTTTGTTTTTTTTCCCCCCTTTTCTCTCTTTTTCCTTTGGGATATTTCCTGCCCTTACTTGTACAAGTTTTCTCTAGGACTTTCTCATATGTATACATATATACGTACATAGTTGTTCATATGTATTGCATTAGATATTTCTCATTCAGTTTTTCCAGGGTACATTTTTTGTTTTGTTTCCACCTTTTTCTTTTCATATATTCAGTCTAGTCTTCTCTTTTGTATCCATGATTATTTGTTAGTATACTTAAGTCCAGTTTAGAATATTCTTTTTCATAGCCAGTGTTCAAGAGTTTTTCACTCAAAACGTGTATGGCATTTTTTATACACACCACCCCATTATATATGCTTTTTCGTCTGAGATGTCCATTTTTTGTCTTTTCTACAAATTTTTAAAAGGATTTGCCAATAAAGATTGTTGTATTTTAATTAATTGCCCGGTGTGTTGAGCTGGATCCATCTTCACTTCCTCATTACCCCATAGTCCTCCATATAGTATACAATAATGCACCCTATTGTCCTTCATATAGTATAATTCACCCCATATAGCATAATTCACTCTCCATCATCCTCCATATAGTATAATGCAGTCTACATAGTCCTCCATATAGTATAATGAACCCCCATAGTCCTCCATATAGTATAATGCACCCCATAGTCCTCCTTATAGTATAATGCACCCCATAGTCCTCCATATACTACAATGCAACCCATAGTCCTCCATATAGTATAAAGAACCCACATAGTTCTCCATATAGTATAATGCACTTACCATAGTCCTCCATAAAGTATAATGCACTCCCCATAGACCTCCATATAGTATAATGTGCCCCATAGTTCTCCATATAGTATAATGAACCACACAGTCCTCCATATAGTATAATTCACTCCCCATAGTCCTCCATATAGTATAATGCCCTCCCCATAGTCCTCCATATAGTATAAAGCACCCCCATAGACCTTCATATAGTATAATGCAATCTTCATAGCCCTCTATATAGTATAATGTGCTCCATAGTCCTCTATATAGTATTATGTACACCATAGTCCTCCATATAGTATAATGCACTCCCCATAGTCCTCCATATAGTATAATGCACCCTCCAAAGTCCTCCATATAGTATAATGCACCCGATAGTCCTTCATATAGTATGATGAACCCACACAGTTCTCCATATAGTATAATGCACTCCCCATAGTCCGCTATACAGTATCAGTATACAAACTGATTAAAAAAAAATGCAATACTCACCTGTCCCCCTCGTTTTCTGGCTGCTCTGGTCTCTGCAGTGAGAGTTCTGAGGGGCTACACATCTAAGCGTAGTGGGCGCCATGTAGTGACATCATTGTGCCCGCTGTGCTGAGACGTCAGACACGAGGAAGAATGATGGAGGAGGGAAAGTCAGTTTACTCGCCCTCCTCCTTCATTGCTTTCATCTGTATTGGCATCCAGGATGCCGATACAGTTAAACATGCGGTGAAGGGCAGGTTGGACCTGGTGCCAGTGGTGGCAACGGGCCTCCATGGCTTACGGACCCCATAGCGGCCACGTGACCTACCGTCATTGGCGGTACGCCACTCACCCATGTCATCCATTGCTAAATGAGGGCCCTCACACACTGACAGCTATACACATGTACACACTTACTGACAGCTGTGTGGTTTACGCTATGGGCCCTCACCTCAATCAGTTATTACCTTTTATGTGATATAGAAACATAATTTTTCATAAATTGTCTATAATGGTAGAGCGTTACAGAAAGTTCTCTTTCTATATTAATAAAGCCATAACTGGTTAGGGGCCCCTCCCATCCACCATCTCCATCAATAAAGGCTGTTTCACACATCAGCTTTTTTGATAGTTGTGCTATCCATCATTTTTGCAGATAGATCCGCAAAATAATTACAAATATACTTACATTTTTGGTCCAAGTCACAGATCAAACTCCCCCGTACAAGTCTGTTTATTGCCATTGTATTTCTCTGTTTACTACAGTAGTATTTTATTATTATACCGGTCGCTCTGCTGCATTATTGAATAAGTAGGGGACTGTGGGCCCATTCTATTAGATGACACCTTTGTGCTGTACATGTCACGACACTATTGTAGGATATCGAAGGGCTACGGGCTCTTTCCTTATCCTTAAAGCTAGGGGCGCCCTAGCTATCCCTGCTTCCTGGATTACTTCTGATGGTAAAGACACCTGGAAGTCGAGGTCCCTAAACCAGACATGTCTGGGTGCTGTAAAGCAACAGTGCATAAATCTGCCACCTCCAGGCTGGGTTACTGCAGTTGCCCAGCCAAAGCAGTACTTGGATCCATGATGGATCAAAAAATGGTATGGGCCAGTGTTAATGTCACGACACTGTTGTAGGTTATCCCGGGGCTACGGGCTCCTTCCCTATCCCTAAAACTAGGGGCGCCCTAACTAACCCAGCTCCCCGGATTAATTCTGATGGTGATAACGCCGAAGCCTCATGCCTTTAAATCAGCCCTTATCTGTCCCCTCCCCCACCCAGGGAAGTGGGGAGATGTAGTGGATAAGAATACACAACCAAGCTTAACAAGGGAAGACATACAGGGATAAATGAAAATACCAACCATACAAATATGCACTTTTGTAGTGAGGGGAGTGGCCAACACTGAACAGCTGAGACCATCAAAGCAGGAAAGCTCCAGAAGCTCTCAACTGAACAGATTAACCCCTGCACTGCTAGCAGAAACCTGCACTGTTTAATATGATGGTGAAGTGCTTCTAACAGGGGCATACATAAAAATCATGGGTCCCCATAGCAGAAGCTCTAATTGGGCCCCCCCTAAAAAAAAATAAACAAAATATTTGTCTGTGTCACAGAAGAGCAGATCTCACAACTTTCCAGCTTTTACATAGTAATTTTCCTCCTGCTAAAGTCCTAGATTCCTCTTTCATTGCCCCATAAAGTATGATGTCAATAAAAGTGCCCCCCAAACACAGTATGCTACCCCTATGGTGCATTCCTCCACATTAGCCTCCACATGCACAGTATAATGACCCTATTGTACCCTACTTCAACTCCCAAGGCAAAGTATGGTGACTCTAACACAGTATAATCCCCCAACTGGGACTCCCACACAGCCCTCTATACAGTATAATGGCCCGCACTAGCCCTCCAAACAGTATGATGGCCCCCACACAAACCTTCACACTGTATAATTGCTTTCATACAGTATAATGGGCCCCCACATAGCCCTCAAAATATTGTAATGGCCCCACATAGCCTTCCATATAGTATAATACGCCCCCCATAATCCTCCATATAGTATAATAAACTTCCCATGGTCCTCCATAGAATATAATGCACTCCCCATAGTCCTCCATACAGTATATTACACACCCCATAGGGTGAAATGCAGCCCCCATATAGTATTATGCACCCCACAGTCCTGCAGTATTATGGGCACCATGTACTCTCTGATTTAAAAATACTGTATATTTTAAATAAGCTGACCTGAGTATAAGCCGAAGACCCTAATTTTACCACAAAAAAATGGGAAAACGTATTGACTCGAGTATAAGCCTAGGATGGCAAATGCAGCAGCTACTGGTAAATTTCCCCATCCTGATATGTATGGCACCCCTCATCCCCCAATCCTGGTATGTATGGCACCCCTCATTCCCCAATCCTGGTATGCATGGCCCCCTCATCCCCCAATCTTGGTATGCATGGCCCCCTCATGCCCCCTGATGACCTCATGGATCACGCCCCCTGATGACCTCATGGACTACACCCCCTGATGACCTCATGGATCACACCCCCTGATGACCTCATGGACCACGCCCACATGGACTAACCAATCAATACATCTGGTTATTCACATTCTGGGCTAACCGAGCCCACATACAGTGTTTATATAAGTCTATGTTCGGGTTGAATAAAGACTCTTGGAGCTGTGCCATAGCTGATCAAGGAGAGCTTACATCCGACTGTGTGTGTGTCTGATGTTATTCTTTCTTGCATGCACTTGATCATATCCATTAAGCCAGGAGCAGGCGACGAGTGAACATACCAAAGTGTTCACCCTCATCAGGCGGCGTGATCCATGAGGTCATCAGGGGGCGTAGTCCATGAGGTCATCAGGGGGCGTAGTCCATGAGGTCATCAGGGGGCGTAGTCCATGAGTTCATCAAGGTGGGTTAGTCTTTCTATAGAATGCAGCTTCCTCCCAGAACAGAGCATGGTGTGATGAAACAGGAAATGGCAGCCATCTTTTGATCTAAACAACCTTATGTATGGTGAAATAATACACTTTTTGGGTCTTTTCTCTCAATCTCCTATGTCTTGAGGTTAATTAAGTATTTGAACCTATAGCTCTCCTCAACAGTCCCCCCTAAATACTATTAACCTTCTGTCCCTACTGTGGTTCCCTCACCTATCAGTGTTAAGTGTCACTATGACATCAGAGGCTTCATGGACACCTGCTCTGACTGCCTAGTTGGGGACTGTAAAAGACTGAAGGGGGCCTAGCTGTTCTATATCTGCAGAATAACTAACCTCTTGAGCTAGGAAGGTGGGCACTGATGTTTCTACTCCTTTCTCGATCATCTTCCTTACACAAGGAAGAACACAACAAACGATAATAGCTGCAATAATTAAGACAACAAGGATATCCACGCCTATCTGAGCTAGCCACCTCTGCCATTCATTCATCCACGAAAAGTATTGATCCCAAGGATCTTCTACCCCTGAATTCCTTTAGAGGGTTCTCCAGGTTGAGGACTAAAGGATTACATTGCCCGATGGTATCACAAGGCTTAACTTTTGTACGGGAAAGTGTCATCCTAGTGAGTAGGGATTTACCCTGTGGATCTTGTTTATTTAAGGCAGTGTTCGGTCTATACCCCCAATCTTCACCAGTGTTCCACCCGACCGCCCTCCATGAACTACAAGTTTGTACCCATCCATTTCCCGTAACACATATATATTGTTGCCCTGATCTCAGCTGTGCCGGTTGACTCATTGCGGAGGGTGAGGAAACCCATTGAGTATTACACTGTACTACATCACAATAATCAAATTTGAAAGAAGCAACGTGTGCTGTGGTGTTATACCAGAACGTGATCACCCCCCTTGCTTGGGTGATTGTGACCTGTTGTGCTCCTACAAATGAGTATAGAACGGCACAACACACAAAGTAAAAGATATGCAACATTATGCAGAAGGTTCTGATGGAGGCATAAACTTCTTGCAGTGGGAGGCGTGTATCCACGTCGGTCTTCCTTCAAGTTTGACTGAAGTAGGAGTGGTCAGGAGCACTTGGTAGGGACCCTCAAATCGCAACTCCAGGGATGTCTTTCTGATGAACTTCTTTACCAGCACATAGTCACCAGGTTGGAAAGTGTGAGTACCTTCACTGAAATCTGGATCTGGAATGGATGATAAAACTCGTGCATGTGTTACTGACAATTCTTTAGTAAGGGCAATGACATAATTTATAAGAGTATCACTTCCTAAGGCTAGCTGTTGTGGAAAATATTGACCCAACCTTGGAGGCCCCCCAAAAAGAATCTCATATGGTGTAAGTTTAGTGGGACCCCTCGGAGTGTTTCTGACTAAATATAAGGCAATGGGCAAAATGTCTGTCCAAGGAAGTCTGACCTCCTGACTGGCTTTCAGTATTTTGTTTTTCAAGGTGCCATTTAGCCTTTCTACTTTACCACTGCTCTGGGGGTGATATGGAGTATGTAAACCTAAATCGGCCCCTACTAATGTCCATAGTTCCTTAGTCAGCGCTGCAATGAATGCGGTCCTTGGTCATTCTCAATCACCTCTGGGATTCCATATCTGCACACTACCTCAGTCATCAGTCTCTTAACAGTCACTCTGGCAGTCATGTTGGTTACTGGATAGGCTTCAGGCCATCCCGAGAACATGTCAGTCACTACCAGTACATACTCGTACTTCCCTACTTTTGGCATTTGAATATGATTGATTTGAACTCTTTGAAATGGATAGAGTGGTTTAGCCAAATGTTTATGAGTAACTTTCTGAGGCAGTGCTGGATTGCATGTTGCACACACAAAGCAGGACTTGCAATATTTTTGGGTGACAGTAGAAATTCCAGGTGCCATATAGGTCTTCCAAATCAAGTGATTCATCTGATTCTTGCCTCTATGGGTGATACCGTGTGCCCATTATGTCACCGAGGAGTACAGATTACGAGGTAGACAGATATTTTTGTTCTTCCTCCAGACTCCATCTTCATCCTTTTTAGCTCCTGCTTCTTGCCATGACTTCTTTTCATCATCCGGTGTCTTGTCTTGATGTAAATGGATAAATTTCATAAGAGGGCTTTGAGGTCCTCCTTCAGTGTCTTGAGACACATACACCACTGCTTTCTCTTTCCTAAATGAATCCACAGCATAAGTTTTTGCTGTTTTGTCAGCAAAGAAGTTCCCTCTTGCTTCTAGAGAATCTAATCTCCTGTGAGCTTTGATCTTGATCACCGCAACCTCCGAAGGTAGATCTAGAGCGCCCACAAGTTCTTGTATGGCAGCAGCATGCTTTACAGGAGTTCCACTGGATGTGAGGTATCCTCTGGCTGCCCAGATAACGCCGAAGTCATGAGCCGCTCCGAAAGCATATCTTGAATCCGTGTAGATGTTGACCACCTTCTCAGCAGCTTCCTGACAGGCCAGTGTCAAAGCCTTAAGTTCCGCTTCTTGTGCAGACTTGTGTGGTGGTAGAGATCCGGCTGAGATGACCTGGTCATGTTTAACCACGGCATATCCTGTATGGAATCTTCCTGTTTCATCTGCAAATCTGGAACCATCGGTGAAGAAAGTCAGGTCAGCATGCAGGAGTGGGTCTTCAGACACATTTCTCTTGGAGGCAGCTTCTTCCTGCATCTGTTCGAGACAATCAAGATCCTATGAGTGTGTAAGGGCATCTTCATTTAGAGCATCAGTATCATCATTCACATCCCCCCTGGAAAGAGGAAGTAGCGTGGACGGGTTGAGGATGGTGCAGCGGACAAGAGTGACATTATCCGGAATCAAGAGGGAATATTGGAGTCTCATATGATGCTGCACCAACAGATGTTTAGGTTGAGTTTGGTCAAGAATAGCTTTTATGTCGTGTGGAGCCATGAAGAGAACCGGATGTCCTAAAATGATATCAGAAGTTTTGTCCAGAAGCACATGTGCAGCATGAACGGCTCTGAGGCAAGTCGGGGAAGCTTGAGACACCGAGTCCAGGTGGGCAGAGTAATAGCCAATGGGTCTTGTTCTTCCCCCATGTTTCTGTGCTAGGACTCCGGAAGCATGTCCTGCTACTTCACTGACAAACAAGTAAAAAGGTAGTTGATAATTTGGGATTCCATGAGCTGGTGCAGACTGTATGGCCTGCTTAAGAGCGTAGAAGGCTTCCACGGATTTGGGACGTAGTGGAAAAGCTGACTTCTTGAGGTCATCATACAACGGTTGCATCAGCTTTGAGGCATCTGGAATCCATTGGCGACAATATGTGATAAGTCCTAAGAAAGCTTGTAATTGCTTAGGTCCTTTTGGTAGAGGAACTGTCTCAATAGCAATTTTCCTTTCACCCGTTAGATGTTTCAGGTTTGGAGAGAGACAGTGGCCTAAAAACACAACTTTGGGCTGACACCACTGTATTTTGTTGACGGACACCTTGCAGTTTTGTTGTGCAAGATGAAGGAGAAGGCTCGACTCTTCAGCTGTCGCCTGATCCGGACAACATAGTAGGAGGTCATCCACATACTGAAGAAGGACAACTTGATGGTTAGTCTCTCTCCACAGCTGTAAACAAGAGGCAAGGGCCTGAGAGAAATGACTTGGTGAGTTCTGTGCTCCTTGTGGTAAGACCGTCCAGGTGTATTGTGATCCTCTGTAAGTGAAGGCAAACAGATACCAATCTTCTGGATGTAGTGGTACGCTGAAGAAAGCATTGGCCAGATCAATGACAGTGAAACGTTTTGCATCTGATGATATTTCTGACAACAATGTATGTGGATTGGGCACAATGGGACTTTCTAGTACAGTTGCAGCGTTAACAGCTCGGAGATCTTGAACCATGCGGTACTTCGGGGATTCTCCCTTTAATGTCCTTTTCTTTACTGGAAACAAGGGCATGTTACAGCGAGAGTTACATTTGACTAGTGCCCCATTTTCCAGGAGAGCCTTGATTTGAGTGCCTAAAGACTCTTCCTGGGCAGATTTGAGTGGGTATTGGGGCACCCTAGGGAGTTGAGCTTCAGGTTTAAGAATGACCCATACTGGAGGTACAGCAAGACGTCCAATATCTTCAGGGCCAGTAGACCATAGAGTAGATGGGACCTGTGACATCACTTCTGGCGGAACACTTGAGGTGGTGTTAGCAGCTTTGTCCATCATCATGAGCAGAGGTGCGGCTTGAAGTTGACACTCTTCACTCGGATCGAGCGGGGCAGTGATGGTGATGGTGAGACCATCTGATGAATAGGCGATGGTCGCTCTTAACTTTTGAAGAAGGTCTGCTCCCAGAAGATTAGTAGGACAAGTGGGGGACACCACAAGACTCATAAACACATCTTCGTATGGTCCAACCTGTATTTTGCGGGTGAGCTTGTTAGAAGTAGGCTTGCCATCTACTCCCATGCATGTCACGGCTCCAGAGGATATCAGGTCGGGAAAAGGCAGGTCCTGTAATCTGATAACTGTTAGAACTCTCCTGTTAAGTTTTTTCTATCTTGCTGGTCACATGACCTTTTTTGCCTATTTAATCCTGCTCCGCCCTCCTGGTCTTGCTGGACTTCATTGTAATTTCTACTCTTAAGTTAGCCTGGTGCTTAGTTACCTTTCTCAGTCAGTTTAGCTAGGTCTTCGGACCTTTATGTTCTATGTTGTGTGTTTGTCTTTCACTGCTACAATTTCTGCTAGGAGGTGTCAAACTTTATCCCAGTCCCTAGTTCTTGTAGGAATCCCTCCCTTGCATCTATAGGTCTTCGTTCAGACTAGCCGAGGACTTTAGCAGGTCTGATCGCAGGATCAGGTTCCCCGTTACATCGTAGGGATCTAGCTTAGTTCTATTGTAGGGACAGATCTCCTTTCTTTCCTTAGTGCTTGCAGCAGATCATAACAGTAAGTCCAGCCCAAAAATCTCTAAGGAAAGACTTCCAGTTTCCATCATGGTGTCGGTTCAGGATTTGGCTCAATGCCTGCAGGGACTCTCTCTGGAGGTGGCCGAGCTCCAACAACACGTGAGTAGCTGTTCTGGAGCACATTTTGTGGAGCCAAAGGTACGTTTGCCTGATTTATTTTTTGGTGACCAAGAAGAATTTTTTTCCTTTAAAAATGCTTGTTTGTTGTATTTTCGTTTGAGACCCAGATCCTCTAGTGATGAATCACAGCGCATAGGGTTTATAATGTCACTTTTGCGCAAAGAACCTCAGGGATGGGCCTTTTCTCTCCAACCTAGTGATCCATGCTTTAGATCAGTGGATAGTTTTTTTTCTGCTTTGGGTTTGTTGTATGATGATCCTGATCGTGTCTCATCAGCTGAGACTGAATTGAGACGTTTGAGGCAGGGATCAGGTAATGTGGAAAAATATTGTTCTCACTTCCGTCGGTGGTCTGCCCAGGTGGGGTGGAACGATTCAGCTTTGAAAAGTTTGTTTCTTGCGGGGCTAGGTGAAAGGGTTAAGGATTTGCTGATTGCTTATCCCACACCTGGAAACTTGCAGGAGGCAATGCAATTAGCTATACGGGTGGACAGGAGACTGCGTGCAAGGGTTAATGAGAGTAAATCCTCTGCCATGTCAGCTCCGAGTCTTGAGAGGGTCTGTACTGACTTTGGAGAGCCGATGGAGATTGGGGCGATGGCACCCTGCTCTCAGGAAAAAGACCGCAGATCTTCTGAAGGTTTGTGCTTTTATTGCGGGAAATCTGACCATTTTATTAAGAACTGTGTGCTTCGTATGAACAAAGAAAATAAAAAGGTCAGTTACGCCCGTATTGCCTATTAAAATACTATGGGGGTATTTCTTTCTGCTACTACTGCTGCTCAGGAAGAATTAATTGAATTTCGGATATTTGTGGATTGTGGTTCTACTCTGAATGTGATTGATGAGGGATTCTTGGAAAAACTTAAATTAAAACCCAAACCTTTGTCATCCCCTATTGCTGTGGTTTCTGTTGATGGCTCCCCCTTGAAGAGTGTTACTCACAAGGTCTGTGAATTTCCCCTCACTATTAATGGTATTCACCAAGAAAATTTGGATTTGGTGGTATTAAATAATTTGCCTTCTCCAGTAATTTTGGGGTTACCCTGGTTAAAATTGCACAATCCTGTACTGGATTGGTCTACCAATGAAATTAAGTCCTGGAGCCCTAAGTGTTATGAAAAGTGTTGTAACGGACGTATTGCTGCGGTGGAAAAAGGGGAATTACCTGTACCTATTCAGGATTTTTGGAGAGTTTTTTCTGAGGAGGAGTAACAAATTTTGCCTCCCCATAGAGACTATGATTGTACCATTAAATTTGTCCCTGGAGCGACTCTTCCTAAAAGTCGTTTATTTAATCTTACTATTCCTGAGAGAAAGGCTTTGGAGGAATACATACAGACAAGCTTGGCCGCCGGTCACATTAGGCCTTCCAAGTCTCCTGTGGCTGTTGGATTTTTTTTTGTTAAAAAAAAGGACGGCGGTTTACGTCCTTGTCTGGATTTTCGTGAGATTAATAAAATTACTGTACGCAATCCTTACCCACTGCCATTGATTCCTGATTTGTTTAACCAGTTAGTGGGGGCCAAGTGGTTCTCTAAAATTGATCTCCGAGGGGCATACAATTTGTTGCGCATGAAGGAGGGTGATGAATGGAAGACTGCTTTTAACACTCCTGTGGGTCATTTTGAGAACCTGGTTATGCATTTTGGTCTTACCAATGCTCCAGCATTTTTTCAGAATCTTATTAATGACATCCTTAGACCTTTGATCGGCAAAAATGTGGTTGTGTATTTGGATGACATTTTGATTTATTCACCGGATCTGGAGTCTCATTGGCGGAGCGTACGTGAGGTATTACAGTTATTAATTGACAATTCGCTTTTTGCTAAGCTGGAGAAATGTGAGTTTGCTGTACAGAGAATTAGTTTTTTGGGCTACATTATCTCCAGCGAGGGCTTTGAGATGGACCCCGTGAAGGTTCAGGCGGTTCAGGAATGGCCTAGGCCTATTGGTTTGAAATCGATACAGAGGTTTTTGGGTTTCGCCAATTATTACAGAAAATTCATTAAAAATTTTTCTATTATTGTCAAACCACTGACCGATCTCACCAGGAAAGGTGCTAATGCGGTTCAGTGGACTACTGAGGCCATTGAAGCTTTTGTGTTTCTAAAGGAGAGGTTCAGCTCTGCTCCCATCCTAATGCAGCCTGATGTGACTAAGCCGTTTTTGGTTGAGGTTGATGCTTCTTCAGTGGGGGTCGGTGCGGTGTTGTCTCAGAAAAACAAGGATGGAGTACATCCCTGTGCTTTTTTTTCAAAAAAATTTTCTGAGACTGAACTTAATTACGATATTGGTAATCGGGAATTGCTGGCGATTAAACTCGCATTTGAACACTGGCGTCATTTCTTGGAAGGTGCTGAATTTCCCATTCAGGTTTTCACTGATCATAAAAATCTGATCTATCTTGATGCTGCCAAGCGCTTGAATGCCCGTCAGGCTAGGTGGGCACTTTTTTTCTCACGGTTTAATTTTTCCGTTACTTACATCCCGGGTACCAAGAATGTTAAAGCTGATGCTTTGTCTCGCAGCTTTTCTCCCATGGTCGGTGCTGAGGAGGAGGGGAGCATTTTACAAGAAGGTGTTGTGATTGCTGCATTGGACTCCGTTTTGGAAGATGAGATTCTTAAAGCACAGGAGAATGCCCCATCTAGGTTGTTTGTGCCTAGGACCTTTAGGAGAGATTTGTTTGTTGAGTGTCATGAGTCTCGGTTGGCAGGTCATCCAGGAATTTCTGAGACCAAGAGACTTGTGGGTCGCAATTTTTGGTGGCCTGGATGGCAGAAGGAAGTCATTAAGTGGGTGCGTCAATGTACGGTGTGTGCTAGATCTAAGTCTTCTCATACTCCTGCTGCGGGGTTGCTTTGCCCTCTGGAGGTTCCTAGTGCACCTTAGACACATCTGGCTATGGACTTTATTACTGACCTTCCCCCCTCTGAGGGTTTCACAGACATCTGGGTGGTCATGGACCATTTTAGCAAGATGTGTCACTTGGTTCCTTTCATCAAACTGCCCTGCGCTAAGACACTCGCTAAGGCCTTTGTCAAGGAAATTGTCAGACTACATGGCATTCCTACTGACATTGTTTCGGATAGGGGACCTCAGTTCGTGGCTCGTTTTTGGCATGCTTTTTGTGACAGGTTGGGAGTTCATTTGTCGTTTTCATCCGGATATCATCCTGAGTCTAATGGCCAGACAGAAAGGAAGAATCAGGATGTTGAGCAGTTCTTGCGTTGTTTTGTGGCAGACAATCAGGAGGGGTGGTCTGAGTTTCTGCCACTTGCTGAGTTTGCTCTTAACAACCATACATCCTCTTCTGCTGGTTGTTCGCCTTTTTTTTGTTGTTCTGGGAGACATCCGTCTTTTGAGTCATTCTCCAAAATGGTATCGGCTGTGCCTGAGGAGGAGAGTTTTTCCGGTGATTTGGAGAGAGTTTGGACGGATGTGCGTGGTAATCTTCAGGAGGCTAACAAAAAATCTAAGAGGTACTTTGATAGGAAACGGCAAGAGTTTTTGTTTGCTATTGGTGACATGGTTTGGTTGTCCTCTAAGAATCTGCGGTTGAGGATTCCTTCTAAAAAATTGGGTCCCAAGTTTGTAGGGCCCTTTAAGGTGCTTCAGGTAGTTAACCAATCTGCTGTTAGGTTGGAGGTTCCTACCTCCTGGAAGATTAATCCGGTGTTTCATGTTTCTCTGTTGAAAAGAGCTTATGTGTCGGATGGAGACACCTCTGCCACTGTTCCTCCGGTGGTGGAGGACGGGGAATACGAAATTTCCCGCATCCTAAATTCTAGACGGTATAGAGGGAGTTTGCAGTATCTCGTCGCTTGGAAGGGTTTCGGACCCGAAGATAACTCATGGGTGAGGGCGGATGATGTTTCTGCTTCCAGACTTGTCAGAGCGTTTCACAAGAGGTTTCCTGATAAGCCTGGGCCTAGGGGATCCGGAGGATCCTCATAGAAGAGGGGGTACTGTTAGAACTCTCCTGTTAGGTTTTTTCTATCTTGCTGGTCACATGACCTTTTTTGCCTATTTAATCCTGCTCCGCCCTCCTGGCCTTGCTGGACTTCATTGTAATTTCTACTCTTAAGTTAGCCTGGTGCTTAGTTACCTTTCTCAGTCAGTTTAGCTAGGTCTTCGGACCTTTATGTTCTATGTTGTGTGTTTGTCTTTTACTACTACAATTTCTGATAGGAGGTGTCCAACTTTATCCCAGTCCCTAGTTCTTGTAGGGATCCCTCCCTTGCATCTATAGGTCTTCGTTCAGACTAGCCGAGGACTTTAGCGGGTCTGATCGCAGGATCAGGTTCCCCGTTACATCGTTGGGATCTAGCTTAGTTCTATTGTAGGGACAGATCTCCTTTCTTTCCTTAGTGCTTGTAGCAGATCATAACAATAACACTTCTGGCTGCACCGGTGTCCACAAGGAACGGTAAGGGTTTGCCTTGAACGTTGATAGTTACTTTGGCTATTGGACCAGATATAGAAGCCAAAGTAGTGGACACGGGCTTGCCCTTGTCTTATTGGATATTTAGATCCATCAGAGCAGCGGTGTGATTGGTATCTGGATGTATCCGAGCTTGTGGTAGTCGTTCGTAGTATTGGTTATTGCGTCGAGGATAGTTGAATCTGCGATTATCCTCATTGCGGTTTCTGAATCTGCGTCCTTGAAGAGGGGCCCTACAATCCTGTCTTTGGTGACCCGGATTACCACAATTGAAACAGACATCTTTGGTACGAGATAATGGAGGTTTCTGGGTTTGGTGTTGCACATCAGTCCATAGAATATGGGTCTTTCTGCTTGAGGTTGTCATAGATTTCTCAGGGAGTGTTTTTCGAATCCCTTAGCTATCGTTAAGACATCCTTAGGCTCCAATGTAGCATATTCAAGTCTAATTGCTTGAAATTGCTTCCTCAGAGCTTCCCGAAGGCCCTCAACAAAAGAGGAAACGAGCAGTGTCCATTGAACTTTTATTTGGTTACTGAAGCCAAGGTCATTAAACATTTGCGTTAGACGAGCATGATATCTCTCCACTGATTCCCCTGGTTCTTGCGTGACGTCCTTGAAAGATGTTGACTGATCAGCCAATTTATCCGAGGCCCATGTCTTAAGTTGTTGGCAGAACTGAACACCAGAGTCCTATGTAGTGTCACTGACAAGTGAGTCATCATTAAATGCAGTGTCCATAACAGGCCAATATGCATCGCCTGCTTTAAGATTTGCCAGGGAAATGAGATCTTGCCATGTGGCTGAGTAATTCCTTTGGATTTAAAGCATGCTTCTATAGAAAAGCATCGGCTGTTTTTCTGGATCTGGGAGTTGGTTCAGCAGAGTAGCAGCTTGCTGGGGTGTAAACTTGACATAAAGGGTGGGCTCCTCAGACGTGGGCGCTGGCACTGTTGGTGGTGGCACCTGAGGCGGGAGTAGAGATGGCACCGGAAGTACAGGTGTAATTACTTGTGCATGAGGAGCAGGAGGAGGTAACAGTCCTGGAATGAGGGGCTCTATTTGGGCAGCTCCTATATAATGGGGTGGAGTCCAGGTGATGCAGGCAGTCTTAAAAGCTTTAACAGTCCTGTCCTCATTACTAATTAACCTGATTTCAGAGAGGCAGCAAATGCTTGGGGGGCTACACTTGTTCATTATAATTCCAACAATCTCCCTTGCACACGCATGAACAGGGAACCCAAAGATGCCAACACCAATGGCAGGAATTGTCAAGGTCTCAATCTGTTCACTAATATTTGCATACTCTAAGATACGAGTTATTGCCGCGCGTAGTTGTCGAGCACTGACATCTGGATGAATGGGGTCAAAAGTAGGGATTACAGCGTGTATGATCATTCTGCAAGGAAGATTGACAGATTTAGTCACCGCTATGTCCCCAACAGCTATCTGACCACGCGACTCAACAATGATTCGACTGTCAGTTTGAATAGTCGCCCCTCTTGCTTCCACTATAGCTCTAGCCACACCTCCGTTGTGCTCAAACCGAGGGTTGGCAGCATTAACAGTAGCGTCCGTTTCCATTGTCGTTATGTCACCCTTACCCACCACTAACAAGGGTCCCTCAGGAAGTTCCTTTTCAAAAATGGGTTGCCCACATTCCTTCTCCTTCGTGCTTCCTGTGATGGTGGTGTCCCCTCCCCACATTGAGCCCCTCCTTGGTTCAGTGGCCACCGTTCTATACAGGTGTGCGCTTGGCTGCGAGAGGGGCTGTGAGGTACTGGGAATAGAGTTAGGTAGACTGCCTGAGAGTGCTGTTGTAGCGGAAATGTTGGGAGAAGTCGCTGCTTGAAGTAACTCATGTGGACGTGAGGCTGAGTTGCCAGTGGAAGTGACAGTGGAAAGGGTCGGTGCTGGGAATGATCCAGGTGGGAGAATAGCTGGGCTCACGATGGGAGTGTTAGGTGAAAGGGTCGGTGGCCCACTGGACACTGTTGTGACAGGGAACATGGGTAAAGCCTGTTCATTTCCCGAAGGAGTATAGTACTGGCCATTAGTGGTCATTACTGGGTAAAAAGGATCTGGTCTTGTGGTGTGTAGCATTTGCCTAGTATGTTCACCACTGAAAGTCGTGTGTATATTCCTGGATTGTGCCTCACTCGACTTAGCCAGATCTATGTCAGTTACATGATGATATGGCTCAGTTTGTATGATCTGAGGCAACGTTCCAAGATGGCCACCATCGGAGGCAGCACATTTGCCATCCACAAAATGGCCACCGCCAGAAACAGCACATTTGCCATCCACAAAATGGCTGCCGCCAGAAATAGCACATTTGCCATCCACAAAATGGCTGCCGCCAAAAACAGCACATTTGCCATCCACAAAATGACTGCCGCCAGAAGGAGCACATGTGCCATCCACAAAATGGCTGCCGCCAGAAAGAGCACATGTGCCATCCACAAAATGGCTGCCGCCAGAAGGAGCACATTTGCCATCCACAAAATGGCTGCCGCCAGAAGGAGCACATTTGCCATCCACAAAATGGCTGCCGCCAGAAACAGCACATTTGCCATCCACAAAATGGCTGCCGCCAGAAACAGCACATTTGCCATCCACAAAATGACTGCCGCCAGAAACAGCACATTTGCCATCCACAAAATGGCTGCCACCAGAAACAGCACATTTGCCATCCACAAAATGGCTGCCGCCAGAAACAGCACATTTGCCATCCACAAAATGGCTGCCGCCAGAAACAGCACACTTGCCATCCACAAAATGGCTGCCACCAGAAGGAGCACATGTGCCATCCACAAAATGGCCACCGCCAGAAACAGCACATGGCAATGTGCCACCATCACCACCATTATACGGCGGTGGCCGCTCACAGGATACATTTTTGTAATACACATAACTCAAAACTCTGTCCTTTTTCCTTTTCTCTTCTACCCAATTTTCTCTATACAAACTTTCAGAGACTCTTTCCCATGCCCTAGCAGTAGACAACAATCTATTATCTTCTAAAGTACCTTTTCTTTGTTTTAAGACAGTTTTCCACTCCAGGGGCTGTAACCTCCCCCCTTCTGGCATTCCACACAATTTCATAAGCTTTTTACATTGTTTAACGTGACTTTTCCCTTCACGAGTCGCGACTAATGCACACGGGTCTAACTTGCCATCTGAATTTGGCTTAGTGCCAATGTGACAAAACTTCATTAATTTCTCCATCTTTCTCTATATAGACCAAGATAAACACAAAACAAACAATAAGATGGGGGAGGATGACTCAAACCTGAGATTCTAAAGGAAAACTGAGTCTGCAGCACACACTTTCTATCTGTCTCCCTCCTGCCACGTGGTCCCTGTCTGATTTCCGTATATATACAGTGCCTACAAGTAGTATTCAACCCCCTGCAGATTTAGCTGGTTTGATAAGATGCAAATAAGTTAGAGCCTTCAAACTGCAAACGAGAGTAGGTTTTATGAACAGAAGCATAAATCTTACAAACCAAAAAGTTATGTTGCTCAGTTGAATTTTATTAAATTTTAAACATAAAAGTGTGGGTCAATTATTATTAGAGATGAGCGTTGTTATACTCGAACTGTTCGCCAATCTCAAATTCGAGCTGTTTTGGGCGGTGTTCGAGCCGTTCGGCGAACACGAACAATTTGAGAAAAATTCGGCTGTTCGAGGTTATGTTCGATAACTGTTCGTGCACCAAAATCATAACTGGATTTTTTCTCAGTAATGATGAAAATTAATGTTAATACGCAGTTTGAGTGTACAGCGGGGTGGGGGGAGGGGCAGGGGATGGATCTCTGCAGGAACAATGAAGATCTCCATTTTTTTTTCTCTTTCCCGCATTTACAGTGGGGAGGTGCAATCTGTCAGCCTATCAGCAGCGCACACACGGAGCGAAGTGCTTTTTTTCACACAAGCAAGTGCATGTGTCATTGGCAGTGTATGTCACATGTCCTTGCCCTATAAGACCCAGCCATTTTCCCCGTCGCCACCATTTTCTCACTGCTGCAGCTGCGTGTTAGACGGCACCGCTGTTGCTGTGTGCGCTATACCTTGTTAATTTCAAGCCAATTTTCGCACAAATCTACAGATAGCTTGGGAGTAGGGAATAGTTGTGATTGCAGTCCTTTTAAGGACTAGGTTACAGCATTTCCTACGACTTTTATCAGGCAGGTCTGTGCTCTTAAATAGATAGATTGTGGGAGTAAAGACTAATTGTAATTGGAGTCCTTTTCAGGACTAGGTTACATCAGTTCCTATCAGTTTTTGCCAGGCAGGTCTGTGCCAGTGCTGTGCAAGTTTTTTTCACAGCATTTGGCTGAATCTAGCAAAGCTAATCCTTTTTGGCCTATTGCAGAGTGTGTTAGTCAGTGGAGTAGCCTATCTGTGTTGCAAGATATACCACCTGTGTATAGAATACCAATTTTTTTACTGCACCTAGTGAAGTAAAATCTTTTGGGCATAGCATCATTCTATTAGTCCATCTATACTGACCTCCATCAGGTTGCAAATTGAATATAATTTTTTTCTGCATCTAGCTCTGAAAAAATATTGGGCTTCTAGCTGTGTGTGGGACTTGTTGTATTAGTCCATCTATACTGACCTCCATCAGGTTGCAAACTGAATATATTTTTTTCTCCATCTACCTCTGAAAAAATATTGGGCTTCTAGCTGTGTGTGGGACTTGTTCTATTAATCCATCTATACAGACCTCCATCAGGTTGCAAACTGAATATATTTTTTTCTGCATCTAGCTCTGAAAAAATATTGGGCTTCTAGCTTTGTGTGGGACTTGTTCTATTAATCCATCTATACAGACCTCCATCAGGTTGCAAACTGAATATATTTTTTTCTGCATCTACCTCTGAAAAAATATTGGGCTTCTAGCTGTGTGTGGGACTTGTTGTATTAGTCCATCTATACTGACCTCCATCAGGTTGCAAACTGAATATATTTTTTTCTGCATCTACCTCTGAAAAAATATTGGGCTTCTAGCTGTGTGTGGGACTTGTTCTATTAATCCATCTATACAGACCTCCATCAGGTTGCAAACTGAATATATTTTTTTCTGCATCTACCTCTGAAAAAATATTGGGCTTCTAGCTGTGTGTGGGACTTGTTCTATTAATCCATCTATACAGACCTCCATCAGGTTGCAAACTGAATATATTTTTTTCTGCATCTACCTCTGAAAAAATATTGGGCTTCTAGCTGTGTGTGGGACTTGTTCTATTAATCCATCTATACAGACCTCCATCAGGTTGCAAACTGAATATATTTTTTTCTGCATCTACCTCTGAAAAAATATTGGGCTTCTAGCTGTGTGTGGGACTTGTTCTATTAATCCATCTATACAGACCTCCATCAGGTTGCTAACTGAATATATTTTTTTCTGCATCTACCTCTGAAAAAATATTGGGCTTCTAGCTGTGTGTGGGACTTGTTCTATTAATCCATCTATACAGACCTCCATCAGGTTGCAAACTGAATATATTTTTTTCTGCATCTACCTCTGAAAAAATATTGGGCTTCTAGCTGTGTGTGGGACTTGTTCTATTAATCCATCTATACAGACCTCCATCAGGTTGCAAACTGAATATATTTTTTTCTGCATCTACCTCTGAAAAAATATTGGGCTTCTAGCTGTGTGTGGGACTTGTTCTATTAATCGATCTATACAGACCTCCATCAGGTTGCAAATTGAATATAATTTTTTTCTGCATCTAACCCAGCCAATAGTTTTGGCCTAATACCACAGTTTGGCCACTCAGCTCTGCTCGGTTCCCATCCATTGTTTTTTTGTGCAAACAACTCCAGAGTTGTGAATTAGTTAACCACCAAAATGAGTGGAAAAAGGCCTGCTGCTGGTGGAAAGGGGAATAGGCGTGTTGGGAAGGGGAAAAAAGGTTGTGTCCGTGGGGTAGGTGTTAAAGCAACAGTAACATCTGCAGAAGAAAGACCATCTTCCAGCCAAACTAAAATGTCTACTTCTTTTAGCGGACAATGTGATAAGATCCCTTTCTTACGGCCACGCCAATCGCTACAAATTCCAGATGAGGCACAAAAACAGCAGGTGCTTCAACGGATATCAAGTGCTCCTTTAAGTGGGCTCTCCTCCACATCAACTTCAACATCACAAATACTCCAGTCCTCAAAGGTGTCACCCCAATCGCACTTGCTTCCTCACAGCTCCCAAATCTCCAGCTGCCCGTCTGAGTATGAGGTAGAACAGATGGTTGAGTCTGCAGAGCTGTTTACTCATACTATAGCCTGGGAATCAGAGGTCGACTCCAGCGCTTCTGTGAATCCAGACGAGGAAATGATCTGCACTGATGCCCAGAATCTTTATGAGTCGGATCCAGGACCAGACGCAGAAGGTTCTGACCATAATGTAGACCCTCATTCCCAAACTGTAACTCCTGTTGGTGGAGACAATGAGGAAGACGATGATAAGACTCAAATACCTGATTGGAGCGACAACTTTAGTTTTTTGTCAGGGCAGGAACAGGTTGGCTCTGAGGACGACGGGTGTGATAACGCACAGGGTGATGATGATGAGGTTGGAGATCCCACTTACTGTCAACCCACAGTCAGCCAAGAGATGAGGTCAGCAGAGGAGGTGGAGGAAGATGCTAGTGACGACGAGGGCAGGTTGCGCCTTCCTGGACAGAGACGTAGTACTGGAAGCACGTCAACAACTGCATCCTCAAACACAACTCTGCCTCTCACCACAAGTCGTGGTGGCTCTTCAGGTCGCATGGGTGCTAAGCCTTGCATAGCCTGGGCATTTTTTCAGATCGATAAAGATGACCCAACTCGTGTTATCTGTAACATTTGTCAGCAAAAGCTAAGTAGAGGCCAAAAAATACATAGTTTGAGTACTTCATGCATGAACCGGCACATGGACATGAAGCATAAGGCTATGTGCCCACGTTGCGGACCTGAAGCATATTTTTTACGCTTCTCCCTGGCGGGAAAATCGCATGCGGATATTACATGCGGTTTTCCCGCCAGGTAGAAGCGTTTGTGAGGCGTCTTTGCATGCATTTCCGCATGCGGGTTATCAAGCACTTCTCCAAGCATCACTTGGAAAAGTGCTTGACAACTTGTTCAGAATGGTAAAAAATAAAAAAATAAACTTTATACTCACCTTCTGATGCATTCTCTGCCCCGTCCGGAGTCTTGAGCGGCTCACGCTGTTGTGTGCAGGACCTGCGGTGACGTCATTGAGTCATGTGGTGGGTCACATGACTCAATGACGTGGCAGGTCCTTCAGACAACAGCGCGACGGAGGGAAAACATCAGAAGATAAGTATAAACTTTATTTTATTTTTTTTTTTACAGGTTCTTTGGTACCCAGGTCTGGAGGAGAGTCTCCTCTCCTCCAGACTTGGGTACCATCCGCACATTGATTCCGCAGCGCTTCCGCAAAATTAATGAACATGCTGCGGATTTTTGACTGCAGCATATACGCTGCGGAAAAATCCGCAGCATGGGCATTGACATTGCGGAATGCCATTGGGGACCATGGGGTGCGGATCTACATGCGTTTTTCAAGCGTTTACGCTGCGGAAATTCCGCAGCATATACGCTTGAAAAACGCTACGTGGGCACACAGCCTAAGTTGCAGTGGGAAGCTCAGTGTGCTACAATGCGGCCTAGCCGGCCGGGCCAACCACCGTCTGCCATATCTTGTGCATCCGCGGCCTCTTCATCCTCTGTGACTGGGGGGACAGCAGTCACACCTGTTTTGGGGCGCAGACCTGACACCTCTTTACCCGCAACAGCCAGCGTGATTGGCAGGTCATCATTTTCTTTGGAGGTGGTAACACCAGCTGGTGTTGAGCGCTGTCCGACATCGATAGCACCACCTTTGGATCAAGGCAACCTAACATGTCCGCCTGCATCTTTCTCACAGACCGGCAGTTTGCCGGGGACACCCTTATCAACCCCGTCTAAGCACAATAGCCAGCCCTCGGTCCCTCAGATGTGGACAAGTAAAAGACCATTTCCTCCTAGCCATGAGAAAGCTAAGAGGTTGAATTTCACCATCTGCAAGCTCTTGGCTACAGAAATGCTGCCTTTCCGCCTGGTGGACACAGAGGATTTTCGAGACCTTATGTCCGTCGCAGTGCCCCAGTACCAGATGCCCAGTCGGCACTACTTCTCAAAGAAAGGTGTGCCTGCGCTCCACCAGCATGTCACACACAACATCACCGCTTCTTTGAGAAACTCTGTGTGTGACAGGGTGCATTTCACCACAGACACTTGGACGAGTAGGCATGGACAGGGGCGTTACATGTCGCTGACTGGGCACTGGGTAACTATGGTGACAGCAGGACAAGGGGCTGCTCTCCAAGTCTTGCCATCCCCACGAGTTGTGCGTCAATCCTCTTTATGTCAAAGTTCCTCCACTGCTTCTGCCTCCTCAACCTCCTCTCGGTCTTCCACCTGCACCCAAAGCCTGTCTGGTCATGCCACAAGCTTTCTAACTGCGCAGAAGGGATCCTGCACACCTCCTTACTATGCTGGCAGTAGGGCTCAACGTCATCAGGCGGTTTTTACATTGAAATGTCTGGGAAATGTGAGTCACACAGCTGAGGAGTTGTGGTCAGCTCTGGAGAACCAATTTCATGAATGGTTGTCTCCACTGGACCTGAAACCAGGGAAGGCCGTGTGCGACAATGCTGCAAACCTGGGTGCGGCCCTTCGCCGGGGCAATGTCACACACGTGCCTTGTATGGCTCACGTGTTGAACCTGGTTGTCCAGCAATTTTTAGCCCACTATCCCAGACTAGATGGCCTTCTGCAGAGGGCACGGTCGCTGTGTGCTCACTTCCGCCGTTCGCATCCCGCAGCTCAGCGACTTACATCTCTACAGAAGTCGTTGGGCCTGCCACTTCACCGGCTAAAATGCGATGTGCCTACCCGGTGCAATTCAACTCTGCACATGTTGCAGCGACTGTGGCAGCACCGACAAGCCCTGGTGCAATACGTTCTGACGTATAGCCTGGGCCAACGAGATTCAGAGGTGGGGCAAATCACGCTGGAGGAGTGGTCTCAGATCAGGGACCTATGCACCCTTCTGCACAGTTTTGAAATGGCGACGAAGATGTTTAGTGCTGACGATGCCATTATCAGCATGACTATTCCGGTGATTTACATGCTGGAGCACATGTTAAACAGAATTCGGAGTCAGGTGGTGGCACAAGAGGAGGTGGATGAAGTAGAGGAGGAGGAGTTGTATGCGGAAGGGCTAACATCTGCAAGGTCCAGACGGTCGGCAGCACCAAGGCGGCAGGCATGTGAGGGTGGGGGAGATGGTTTTACCAGGGCGCATGGTAGCAGCCAAACTAGTGAGGAAGGTGCAGGAGCCCAGGAAGAAGTGGAGGACGAACTGATGGAAGACTCATCAGATGAGGGAGACCTTGATCACATTTCTGTTGTGCGAGGTTGGGGGGAGAGGACAGAGGAAGGAAGCATGATTGTTACCTTGCCACCAACACAACAGGGACTTGGTGCTCCTGGATGCGCAACACACATGAGTGCCTTCTTGCTGCACTACCTGCAACATGACCCTCGAATTGTGAGAATTAGAAATAATCCTGACTACTGGGTTGCCACACTGTTAGATCCCCGGTACAAAAGTAAATTTGCAGAAATTATTCCTGCCATAGAAAGGGATGCACGCATGCAGGAGTATCAGCAGAGACTGTTGCAGAATCTTACATGTGCTTTTCCACAAAATACCAGTGGTGCACGTAGTGAATCTCACAGTTCCAACTTGCCAACCGTGGGACCGTCAAGTGTTCAGCACTCAAACCGTAACAGAACCACAGTATCTGCTGGTAACATCAATTTTGCGGAATCATTTCACCACTTTTTTAGCCCATCCTTTGCAAGGCCACAGGAGACAAGAAGTCTGACACATAGTCAACGCCTAGAGACGATGGTACAGGAGTATCTCCAAGTAAACATTAAAGCCACGACTGTGTCACTGGACCCTTGCTCTTTTTGGGCTTCCAATCTGGATAAATGGCCGGAGCTAGCCACTTACGCCTTGGAGATCTTGTCATGCCCCGCAGCCAGCGTTCTGTCTGAACGTGTGTTCAGCGCTGCTGGTGGTGTGCTGACAGATAAGCGCACGCGGCTCTCCACTGATAATGTAGACAGACTCACGTTCATAAAGATGAACAAATCATGGATCCGAAACGACTTTTCTACCCCTGTGTCATCCTGGGGAGAGTTAAAGGTTGATGATTGGTTAAAATCACCCTACCAACTGTTTTAAGCTTTCAAATTACTAATCATGTTTATCTGTATCTTGGCTGGAAAATAATTTGGGCTTTGTAGCAGTGTGCAGCACTGATTCTATTAGGCCATCTATAATAAGCTCCACCAGATTTAAAATTACTAATCATGTTTATCTGTATCTTGACTGGAAAATAATTTGGGCTTTGTAGCAGTGTGCAGCACTGATCCTATTAGGCCATCTATACTAAAGCTTCACCAGATTTAAAATTAATAATAATTTTTAGCTGCATCTAGCCCGGAAAATAATTTTGGGGCTCCGAGATGCGCAAGACACATAAGTGCCTTCTTGCTGCACTACCTGCAGCATGACCCTCATATTGTCAGAATTCGAAGTAATCATGACTACTGGGTTGCCACACTCTTAGATCCCCCAAACTTTTCGATCAACCTTTTCATTTTAATAAAGACCAAAAAAATGGTCATTTTTGAAATTATAAGCATTAGCAGGTTGTTAGAAACTGAAATCAAACAGTTTTCAACTCAAAACTTTATTCTAGGTGATGTTACATTTTCACATAGGACCCCTTGTTCGAAAGGAGCTTCTGAACTCTCTCGTCCATTGAATTTGTCAGGTTTTGGATGGTTTCTGCTTCAATTGTTTTGCATGAGGACAGAATACCCTCCCAGAGCTGTTGCTTAGATGTGAACTGCCTCCCGCCATCATAGACACTCCTTTTAATGATGCTCCAAAGGTTCTGAATGGGGTACAGGTCAGGGGAGCATGGGGGTCACACCATAAGTTTGTCCCCTTTTATGCCCATATCAGCCAGAGATGCAGATGTTTTATGTGCAGCATGAGATGGTGCATTATCATGCAGAAAAATGATCTTGCTGTGAAATACACGGTTCTTCTTCTTGAACCATGGCAGGAAGTGCTGTTTGAGAAAATCCACATACATTATGGAGTTCATCTTTAGCGCCTTCAGGGATCCTAAAGGGGCCGACAATCTCTCTCCCCATGATTCCAGCCCAAAACATTACTCCACCTCCTCCTTGTTGGCGCTGTAGCCGTGTTTGCGTGGGGTGTCCATCAACCAGCCATCCTCCACTCCATCCATCTGGACCATCGAGCGCTGCACGGCACTCATCCGTGAACAAAACAGTTTTGAAATCAGTCTTCATGTAATGTTTGGCCCACTGGAGCCGTTTCTGCTTGTGTGAAGTGGATAGAGGAGGTCGACAGGATGGCGTATGCACAGCTGCAAACCTCTGAAGGACCCTGCATCTTGTTGTTCGGGGGACGTTGGAGGCACAAGCAGCTTCAAAAACTTGTCTGCTGCTATGACAAGGCTTTTTTGCCGCTGCTCTTTCAACCTGACGTAATTGCCTGTAGGAAAGAGTCCTCAATTTGCCCTTATCAGCACGCACACGTGTGTACTGTGAATCAGCTACATACTTCTTGATTGCCAAGACACTTCATCCTGATCATCGCACAATGTTGATTGTAGTCATGCCTTGACCTAAACACTCCACAATTTGTTGCTTCTCAGCAGCCGACACATCCTTTTTCTTTCCCATTTTGGCAGAAAATGTAGGCTGCTTAATAATGTGAGACAGCCTTCTTAAGTAGTCTTGCCTTTCATTGGACACACCTGCCAAACTAATTAGCACAGGTGTCTGCAATTGCTTACAGTGATATAAAGAGCCCTGACACACATCACCATCAATGAGTTTAACTGACAAACAAACAAATTCTTCCCTTATCACTCCTAAACACTTTTTGCATAATAATTTGGAACGCAGTGTACATGTGCTTTTCCACAAAACACCAGTGGTTCACGTAGTGAATCTTACAGTTCTAACTTGCCAACCGTGGTCTGTATGGAGTTGTTCAATAAAGGGCCCAAAATTAAGATAACATAGATGGGAGAGGTCTCTATGAATAGGAATTCCTAAGTATTTTGATACCCTGTGAGGGCCAGGCAAAGGGAAAGTTGGACTGGATGGAATCCTATATGGATTTGGGGAGGGAGACATCGAGGGCCTCAGACTTCGCTGCATTGATTTTAAAATTTGACCATGTAACAAAGTGATCTATTTCAGCCATAACAGCATGGATGGATATATGTGATTGAGTGATATATACTAGGACATCATCAGCAAATAGAGAGCACTTGTACTCGGTGCCTCCCACCTCAATCCACCTAATATTGGGGTTATGGCGAATTGATGAGAGCAGGTGCTCCGTCACTAGGATGTATAAGAGAAGGGACAGAGGACATCCCTGCCTTGTCCCATTGGTGATTGTGAAAGGTGATGAAAATGTTCTGATGCACCCCCTGGGCCTTGGGACACCTGGAGCCGGACCCTTTTTGGTGGATGCTGGTGGTTGTAGTCTTCGTGGCGGCGACCCGGTTCCGTGGCTCAAGGTGGTCAAACCAGTGGCGGAACTATTTATGTGGTTTTGATGTTTAAATGTCCGACTACGCCACCCGTGGATTGCGGTCAGAGTGAACCGCCGCTGCAGGGCAGACCGCTGAGGCTGGTGTTGTGGGTGCAGCAGAGCGTAACATAACTCCCCACGGGAGGAGTATAGCCTCAGGGCAGTGTATGCGGAGGATGGGGGTGATGGTGCAGGGCAGCAGCAGTAACGACACGGAGTCAGTGATGCAGTCCAGGGCCTTTACTCACAGTTCTTATTATCCAGACCACGTCTGCAGGTAACGGCTGCCCACGTCGTACTGTGCTCACCAGGTGAGGGGCTCAGACAACTCCCAGATAACTTTGGAGCGCTTCACAGGACCCCCTTTGTGTGTCCTTTGTCTGGCCTTTCTTACCAACCCTTCTGTCCGGCTGCCTCGGGCCTCCTCTTGGTAAACTTGGCGCCAGTTTCCCTGACCCTATGTGGTGCCTTCCTAGCGGGTGTAGCGAGGGGCTGCGCCACATAAAATGTCACAGCCTCCGGTTTCTAGCTGAGGGTCGTTTCCTGCCTCCACTAGTTTCGGGGACCGGTCTCCCCCTTTGGCCTGACCCCTCCACGCAGGTGGATTCGGGCGTGCGGTGGCGACTCGCCCGTCCGCACCCCTGGGATCCCTTCATTCCTTGTTCCTGGAGCCTTCTCCGCTCCTCTTCCTTCCTTCTCCCTCTTCCAGGCCTGGGCCTCTGTTACTAGGCCCGCCTCCGGAGCAGAGCTCATGCAGAGCCCCTGCTCCCTGCCACTTCTGCTCAGACTTCTCTGCACTGAACTAAGATGGTGCCCACCTTTTATACTCCCTTCTCAATGCACCCAGGAACTGCTTCCTCCCTGCTCCTGCACTACAGGGTTCCCCTTCCTCAGTGTTCCCTCCCCCCACTCCAGCCAGGGACAGGGACTGTCGTGCCCATCTCAGAGGCATATTGGTCGCCCTGCCCCACGGCAATGTGGTGTAATGCATGCAGGTGTCGGGTCCTGATCCACACTCCATCCTTACCTGAGAGTGAGATATCACACCTCTGGGTGAGGTGCAATACCTCTGTAGCAACCGAGCCCTCAGGGTGCTACAGTTCCATTTATCTTCAGCCTAGGTGATGTATTGTGATACAGGGCCGTGATTTTGGCTATAAAAGGGTCCCCTAGACCCCTACCCCAAGCTTTTTAAGAGAATCATATATGGCGTGCCAGGAGACTCTATGGAATGCTTTCTCAGCATCCAACGAGAGTATCTAATTACAAATTTTTAACTGCATCTAGCCCAGGAAATACTTTGTGCCTAGTAGCAGTGTCTGCTAGTCAGCGGATTATCCCGGCTGTTAAGCAAGCTACACCACCTGTAGTTTAGACACTTAATTTTTTCAAAGGAAATGCTTCGGGACCATGGGATACTCAGTGAAGAGCATCAGGAGGCACCCCAAGGCATAGGGGCTGGGACTGGCAGTAGGATGCCTTGCGGTGGACAGCCGAGCTCGATCCTTATAAAAGCTTTTTAACTGCAGCAGCTTTAGTGGACGCTACTGGATCTGGAATTACGCGGCTGCTGGCATGAGACTTGCCCTCCAATAGATCCTTGTAAATGGATTTAAAGTGTATTCATTCAAATTAGAGAGACAATTTAAATTAAAAAGCTTAGAGCTGCCTCCACCACAGGGGGGCTCGCTCGACCCACCAGCGGACAGGCACCAGTATTGGGAGAAGGGGGCTGGCCATCAGGGTTCACCGCGGCTCTGGCACAAACCCGGCGACACGGAGGTGGCACGGGCAGGAGCGGACTGGCCGTGTCGGCTTCTCACTTTTTGGATTTTAGAAGGGCATGACATGCCTATATCTGTGTCTCCCCCTCCTTTTACTCCTCCACCTCTTTTATTTTCGCATGACTATATGTACTTGTCACTTTTCCATGTGTTAGTTATGTCTTCTGAGCAGTTTGTCAGCTTTTGGACACCTTTGAAGGTGTTTTCTATGTGTTTCTATGTGTTTTTGTTTGCCTGCCATTGGTTTTAACGGTGTTCGAAGGTGTTCGACAAACAGTTCGACGAATAGTTCGGCGAACACACGGGTGTTCGACGAACCGAACCGAACTCGAACACTACGGGGGTGGCTCAACACTAATTATTATACAACCCCTATGTTTAATATTTTGTGGAATAACCCTTGTTTGCAATTACAGCTAATAATCGTCTTTTATAAGACCTGATCAGGCTGGCACAGGTCTGTGGAGTTATCTTGGCCCACTCCTCCATGCCGATCTTCTCCAAGTTATCTAGGTTCTTTGGGTGTCTCATGTGGACTTTATTCTTGAGCTCCTTCCACAAGTTTTCAATTGGTTTAAGGTCAGGAGACTGACTAGGCCACTCCAACACCTTGACTTTTTCCCTCTTGAACCAGGCCTTCGTTTTCTTGGCTGTGTGCTTTGGGTCGTTGTCTTGTTGGAAGATGAAATTACGACCCATCTTAAGATCCTTGATGGAGGAGCGGAGGTTCTTGGCCAAAATCTCCAGGTAGGTCGTGCTATCCATCTTCCCATGGATGCGGACCAGATGGCCAGGCCCATTGGCTGAGAAACAGCCCCACAGCATGATGCTGCCACCACCATGCTTGACTGTAGGGATGGTATTCTTGGGGTCGTATGCAGTGCCATCCAGTCTCCAAACGTCACGTGTGTGGTTGGCACCAAAGATCTCGATCTTGGTCTCATCAGACCATAGAACCTTGAACCAGTCTGTCTCAGAGTCCTCCAAGTGATCATGAGCAAACTGTAGACGAGCCTTGACATGACGCTTTGAATGTAAAGGTACCATACAGGCTCGTCTGGAACGGAGACCATTGCGGTGGAGTACGTTACTTATTGTATTGACTGAAACCAATGTCCCCACTGCCATGAGATCTTCCCGGAGCTCCTTCCTTGTTGTCCTTGGGTTAGCCTTGACTCTTCGGACAAGCCTGGCCTCGGCACGGGAGGACACTTTCAAAGGCTGTCCAGGCCGTGGAAGGCTAACAGTAGTTCCATAAGCCTTCCACTTACGGATGATGCTCCTAACAGTGGAGACAGGTAGGCCCAACTCCTTGGAAAGGGTTTTGTACCCCTTGCCAGCCTTGTGACCCTCCACGATCTTGTCTCTGATGGCCTTGGAATGCTCCTTTGTCTTTCCCATGTTGACCATGTCTGAGTGCTGTTCACAAGTTTGGGGAGGGTCTTAAATAGTCAGAAAAGGCTGGCAAAAGAGATCTTTAATCCACACATGTGAAGCTCATTATTCTTGGTGCCTGAACTATTTCTTAATACTTTAGGGGGACCAAACAGAATTCTTGTGGTTTGAGGGGTTGAATAATAAATGACACTCTGAATTAACTTTTAACGTTTAAAAAAAAAAAATAAAAAAATAACAAAATCAAAATTTGCTGCAGTGCATTTCCCACTTCCAGGCTGATCTACAGTACAAATGTCACAATGCCAAGTTAATTCCGCATGTGTCAACCAGCTAAATCTGCAGGGGGTTGAATACTACTTGTAGGCACTGTATATATATATATATATATATATATATATATATAAATAAATAAATAAAACACCTCGTATTAATCCAATTAACAGGCCCCGCACCGAGTCACTCACTCTAGGCTACGTGCCGAAACTCAATTTACTAGGCTCCGGGCCGAGTCCCTCACTCCAGGCTCCGAGCCGGTACCAGGCCGAGTCAAATCACTCTAGGCCACGCCGAGTCCATCACTCCGGGCTAAGTACTCCTACTTTCTCCACCAGAACGGAAATCGTATCACAGGCGACAAACGTGAACTATACCACAGACAATATCCTTTTATTTCTCCAGATACCACTCAAAAACCCACTTGCTCCCTTTAGATACCAGTCAATCTCCCCTCAACACGACACATAACAGGCAGCAGGCAACTGAGCATGTGACTGTTCTTCCGCAATTAAAATGGCCAGCAGTGGAGAGACCCTTCTGCCGTCTTACAGATACCTCGAAAACCGGACACAGTCAGGCAATTTGCACAGGATACCCCGAGGAACACAGGAAAAGACTACAGATTATAAAAATCAGCAGACTTACCGTGTTTGGTTATGGAGGGGATCAGTCTCCTGGCTCGGAGTATTCAGTGCATCCTGCCGTTCCAATCGCCGGTCCTAAGGGTGTAGGGCTCTCCCTCTGCACGCCCCACGTTGGGCGCCAAAAATGTTAGGGTGAACACTTTGGTATGTTCACTCGTTGCCTACTCCTGGCCTAATGGATATGATCAAGTGCATGCAAGAAAGAATAACATCAGACACACACACAGTCGGATGTAAGCTCTCCTTGATCAGCTATGGCACAGCTCCAAGTGTCTTTATTCAACCCGAACATAGACTTGTATAAACACTGTATGTGGGCTCGGTTAGCCCAGAATGTGAATAACCAGATGTATTGATTGGTGACCTCCATGAGGTCATCAGGGGGCGTGATCCAAGAGGTCATCAGGGGGCGTAGTCCATGAGGTCATCAGGGGGCGTGATCCATAAGGTCATCAGGGGGCATAGTCCATGAGGTCATCAGAGGGCGTGATCCATGAGGTCGTCAGGGGGCGTAGTCCATGAGGTCATCAGGGGGCGTAGTCCATGAGGTCATCAGGGGGCGTAGTCCATGAGGTTATCAGGGGGCGTAGTCTATGAGTTCATCAAGGTGGGTTAGTCTTTCTATAGAATGCAGCTTCCTCCCAGAACAGAGCATGTTGTGATGAAACAGGAAATGGCAGCCATCTTTTGATCTAAACAACCTTATGTATGGTGAAATAATACACTTTTTGGGTCTTTTCTCTCAATCTCCTATGTCTTGAGGTTAATTAAGTATTTGAGCCTATAGCTCTCCTCAACATTTCTAGTGCTTTTACATTTTTACTGGTTTCCAGTTTGGACTACATTAAATTTGATGGACTATGTTGGATCCATGGGATCCATGTCTTCAATAAATTGGTCAAAGAGGTATAATGCCAGGAATGTTTTTTTAAAGAAAGTTATTTTTATTTTTTAACACTTTATTACAGCATTAGTAATGTATTTGAAAAACAATTTTCCTCTACTATCATTGGGACTTGGTATCAGCCAGTGTTGTGTTCTGTCTCCCAAGTTGCTAACTACCTGCCTGTTGTGTCGGATGCTGATCTCTACCAGTTTAAACTTGTCACTGTCGGCGATTCAGCAGTTTCCGCTGATGTCACAGAGCAGTGGCTTCTTTTCCACTCTGCTCTGTTGACGGGGTGTGACTGCCAACATCTTGCTGATTGACAGCTGGCTCCCTGCTGCCTAACTGCGGGAAGTCTAATATCATTCAGCATGACAGCGGAAGTCACGCTCCGACAAAGCAGAATGGAAGAGAAACAGTCACTCTGTTAACGTGGAGAAGCTGAATCGCCAGCACTAGCAGTCGGTGACCACTCTGAGCCGGTGTCGGGTAGTTTTTAGGCCCATAATAAAAAAAAAAGAATCCCGGAAAACTTCTTTAACTACGCAAACACAGGAGTATTGAGAAGAGTCAGGTTACCCTCAGAAAATGACTTGCACTGTCACAAGCCACCTCTGGGGTGACGGCTGGCTGCTGTTTTTAGGGTGTGAGGGAAGTAATATCCTAGGACCTTCCCATTCTGATAGTATCAATTTGCTGCTATTATTTTCACCTGTTTTAGTTATGTAAAATGAGCGGAGCCCATATTATTTTTGTTTTCTACCTATTTATTTATGCAAAATTGAGCAGTCTGTATCCACTATACTGGGGCCTTTCATTTCTATTTCTTTTGAATAAAAGCAGGTAATTTTTGCCTTCTTGAGCCCGTGGTTATGTTTCAAGCTAACGCAGGATAATATGTTGAGATGTGAAACAACCAAATTTATTTATTCATTTTTTTATGAAGGTCTACACATTTTCATAATCAGCCAACACAAAACCAACACTAGCAAATTGATCCTCTCAGGATGGGAAGGTCCTTGGATGCTGGTTAATTTCTAATCTAAAAATAATGTCTTGTAGCCGTTCCCGGCACAAAATATCACATTCGGTTTTGTTTCTGGGGGGTAACCAACTGCTTCCCAGTTCACATGGTGCATTGTGCAGTGAATTAATAATGAAGAGGGTGTCCACTTTTGAGGCAACAAAATGACACTGGCTGACACTAAGCCCTGGTGAGAATAATTTAAAGGTGTCTGTCAGATACCTCCATTACTAAGTCTACAATAAAGTGTTACAAAAAACAAAAACACTTCCTTAAAAAAAAAACAATCAAACAAAGCCAATACCCTACACCATCCCCCTTTAATCATTTCATTAACTAACTAGATCCCATGTTGGTCCAACGTAGTTCGTCAAATCCAATGTAGTCCATATAATGATAAGAAAAATGAAAGAAATCTCTGATATTTAGTTTCAAACACTTAATCTTAAATTTTATGTACACAGTAGTGTCCTCCTTTTTGTTGCAGATTTTAGCCTTTCTTATTTTGATAGTAAATGGATGGTAGGCCCCAAGAATGATGTTCTCTGGTGGGCCCTTTGGTCTCAGACATTGCCAAGCTGTGCTAGGCAGCATCTGGGAGGGGTAAAAAGCTTAGTTCCTATCACTGCTTCCATAATTCCATGATTTTACTTTCTTGTTGTTGGAGTTACAATGTTGAGGAATGTATAATCATCTAGTATGAGGATTTCTGAGTCGCCGTGCATTTATGTGGTTACACTTGTTACAGCATAGTAGTTCCCACGTTTCGTAAAACAAGTAATTTCATGTAAATCATATACAACTTTAATTGATGTCAGCAAAGTGTCAGGTATAAAGTAATTATGCTCTTTGTGTATCTTACTGAGTAACTTCTCCATATCCAGTGTTAGGGACTGAGTTAATAATTCTGACTTGTAGTACTTGGGACTTGTCTCTAGTAACAGTAGTTTTTCTATTCTGTAGTTCATTTCATACATATCAATATATAATGAAGCTGACTTAGTTCTTTTTTCTGCAGAATTGTAATTCATCCTCCTTCATCCACTGGGCAGATTGTTATACTGTAGAGGAATTATCTCTTAGGGATTTACTAGTCTTGGAAATTTAAATTGAATGTGTAATACATTCTTTTTTTACTCCATAGCTTTAACTTTCTTTATCTCACTGATCTCCATCTGATCTTTATACGTCCAGGATCTGTTTGACATATTATTCAATTCTACACAAGAAAAATTGTCAAAAATTGTGTTTTGCTTCCAATCCTGCATTAAATATTATATTTCATTCTATCCTTATTTCAGTCTTTCCTTATATATGCTGATACTTTTCATTTTGGGATTTTAATGACCATTTCATAAGCCCACTACATTTTTATAGAGTTATTTTCACCTTCTCATCTTTTTGAGGGAAATGTTTAGGTACTGTGATGAATATGGGTTAGTCCAGACTTATGCTAATTCTTTTATGAGGAACTGTGATACCTTCTTCATCTTAAATTCCTAAAAAAGGACCTCCAGCATTACATTATTCAACTGTTATCTTGATAACCTTTTTTCACACGTGAAGATGTCTTTCAAACAGTTTACAAATAGCCCTAATGTTCTGAAGTGTTATTCCCAACATTTAAAGTTATCACCTGATCTTGAGTATGAGTGAGATTCCCACAATTCTCAGAGGGGGGCTCTAAAATGCCCCATGCATTCATTCTCTAAAGTACTGTAAGAATCACCTAAGCACTGTGCTGTGCCACACCACTGTTCCATTCCAACGAGAAATTTCAGAGCCCCATTCCTAAGAACGTTGTGTCTCCTGCCAGTCGGACCCCCACCGGTCCTGTGAATTATCCCAGTAGATAATTTTAAATCTTAGGAATAGCCCTTTAATGTCACTCATTCATTTGAAAACTTAGTAAATTAAATAGCAAAGATGAATTAATAGGATATATTAAATTTCTTAAACTTTGCTTCAGATATTCTGATCTACATTTTTGTATTTTTTCTTTTGTCTCAACTATTGGGGTTCACAATTTAGACTCTTGGAATGTCAGGATTCATCATATATAGCATTACAAGATATTTCCCTATCTTGTAGAATTACAACTTTATGGATTTTACGGTGCACCTTTCAGAACACATAAAAATTGCAATTTAATGTGTTGGAATCATAGGATTAACTGGCGTCAGGTTTTTGGCGTTGGAGCAGTTGCACAGTGAGTAGAATCGTTTATTTTTTTATGCATTAAAGAACAGTGGAAGAATGGGGGACATAGCTACAAGGATGGGAGTCATATATACCAGGATGGAGCACATGTATACCAAGATGGGCCCAGGATGGGAGACATATATACTAGGATGGGGGACATATCTACCAGGATGGGCCCAGGATAGGGAACATATATGACAGGATGGGGGACATATATACCTGGATGCGCCCAGGATGGGGAACATATATGACAGGATGGGGGACATATATACCTGGATGGGCCCAGGATGGGGAACATGTATACCAGGATGGGGGACATATATACCAGGATGGGGAACATATATATCAGGATGGGGGACATATATACTAGGAAGGAGCCCAGAATGGGGGACATATATATAAGGATGGTAGACCTATATACCAGGATGGGCCCAGGATGTGGAACATATATACCAGGATGGAGGACATACAGTCTTGCTCATCGTTATTGGCACCCATGAAGTTTAAGTACATAATGTGGAATATCGCCTGAAAAAAAATGAATCAAGTGAAACAGTTTTTTTGTATAGAGCACTCTTGTTAAATACAAAAGAGCAAATGATAAACAATAATTTAAAACAAAAAACAATGGGAGGGAAAATAGAAAAACCTAAAGCTTGCTGTGTCTCTGGTATTGGCACCATTTACATTAATTTCGTATGGAAACACATTTTGACTCGCCTGTGGTAAATCACAAAAGAGATTCACCTGTGATTAATTGTCTGTGCCCATGTGACATGATTTAGCCAATGAATGATGACTTCAGTGTTTTAAAAAGCCACACGGTAGGCCTTGTTCCTTTGTCACAATGGCGAAGACAAAGAAGCTGTCTGAGGACATCAGAACTGCTATTATTAGCAAACACGAGACTTCCAAATAGTATAACGCCATCTCCAAAGACCTTAGTATCCCGGTTTCAACAGTGCGCAATGTTATTAAGAAGCTTGTCAAGCATGGAACAGTCAAGAACCTCCCTGGACGTGGGGGAAAGAGGAAAATTGACAAGAGATGTCTTCGAAGGTTGGTGTGAATGGTGGAAAAAACACCATGTCAAAAATCCAAAGACCTGAAGGCCAACCTGGAACAGTCTGGGGTCATGGTTTCAACAAGTACCATACGCCGCACACTAATCCAAGCAGAGCTTAATGGGCAAAGGCCAAGTAAGAAGCCATTGCTGAAGAAAAGACATAAAAAGGAAAGACTGATCTTTGCCAAAGAGTACCTTGACAAACCATAATCCTTCTGGAAAAATGTTCTGTGGACAGATGAAACAAAAATAAAGCTTTTTGGCAATGCAAAGCAACAGTTTGGTAACAAACGGCGCAATGAGACTTATAAGGAAAAGAACACCTTGCCAACAGTTAAGCATGGTGGAGAATCCATAATGCTGTGGGGTTGCTTTGCTGCATCTGGTACTGGAGGCCTTGACCATATCACAGGAATCATGAAATCAGAGAATTATCAAGAGATTTTAGAGTGAAATGTCCTACCCAGTGTAAGAAAACTTGGTTTGAGTCGAAGATCATTGGTCCTCCAGCAAGACAATGACCCAAAGCACACATCCAAAAGTACACAGAAATGGTTGAAAAAGAAATAATGGACTGTTTTAAGATGGCCAGCAATGAGTCCTGACCTCAATCCCATTGAAAACCTTTGTGGTGAGCTGAAATCTGCCATTGGGAAAAAGAACCCTGCAAACATTCAAGAGCTTGAACATACTGCAAAGGAAAAGTGGGAGAAAATGTCAGCTGAGAAGTGAAAGATGCTTATAGATGCCTACAAGAAACGTTTGGAGGCTGTCTTCAATGCCAAAGGGTGTGCTATCAAGTATTAATTAGGGGTGCCTTTAATGCTGCACATGCTGTGTATTCTGTTTCTTCTTTGAAATTGCAACATGGAAGTTGAAAAACAATGTTTTATTGCTGTATTACTTTGGACCACTAACTAAAAAATACTGAGGATATAGCATTGGTACATTTCCATTTATTTCTGAAGATGAAAATAATGAAGGGGTGCCAATAATGGTGAGCAGCACTGTATATACCAGGATGGGCCTAGGATGGAAGACATATTTACCAGGATGGGGGACGTATATACCAGGAAGGGGCCCATGATGGGGAACATTTATACCAGGATGGGGGACATAAATATCAGGAAGGGGCCCAGGATGGGGAAATATATGCCAGGATGGGGAACATATATACTTGGATGGGGGACATATATACTTGGATGGGAGACATATATACCAGGAAGGGGCCCAGGATGGGGGACATATATACGAGAAAGGGGCTCAGGATGGGGGACATATAAACCAAGATGAGGGACATATATAGCAGAATCAGCCCAGGATGGGGGACATTACAACACAATGGGAGAGGGAGGGCAGCACACATGTCCTTATAGGATTCAGACAGCTACGAGGGCCCATACATCTTACCAACTTGCGGGGGGGTCTTGTCCAAATTTTTCACTGGGGCCCATCGGACTATAGTTACACCACTGCTTATAGGCTATGTGTACATGATGTCTTTTAATCTCAGGGGAACCAAATGAGTTTTTGAAGCAGAAGACACTTCAGGAAACTCCAGAGTCTTTTTTCGTGAAGTGTCTTTTGTGTCTTTTTCTTCAGTCATGTCCTAAGTATTTTTTTTGGACATTTTTTGGAGCTGACGTTTTTTTGGTTTGTTTTTCCATGTTTTTTGTGAAGTCATCTTTACTGTTGTTTTCAGGTCTTTTTTTTCACTCCACTGAATAAAACCAAACGATGGCAAAACGCTCCAAAAATATTTGGTCGTATTCTGTGTGCCTTTTAAGCTTTCTCATGGACTTGTATTGTGAAGTCCACAGTGTCTTCAAAGTGGAAAACGCCAGAAGAGTGGAAGTCCCTTCTTTTAACCGAATGGCGTTTTTAGAAGCCTGAACATAAGCACAGCAAGTTGTGTTTACATAGAATTGCGTATGTTTGTACTTTTAACTTTTTTTTAATAGATTGTTCAGGGCATTTCTGCTGAGGAATCTGCCTCAAAAAGACGTTCTGTGCACATACCCAGTTTCTACTCTGAAAACTCTGCAAAAAGACTCCTTGTTCACATAGCCTTACAATGAAACCTTTAGAAACGGCAGGCAAGTTCATCTGTGTCAGTTTGATTTACAGTTTCCTATTGTACTAGGGCAGCACTAGGGAATTCACTTTTGGGCACATGCAATATAAAACATGATGGTAAGTTAATGTGATAATAATGTCTATCATCTAGGATTGGAGCTAGTCTTTAACATAAAGCATTTCTTTGCTTGTTTTCTTTAGTTTCACACTGTTTCACAATTAAAATAACTAGATATAACTAACTAGGGTTGTGATTTACTAAAGAACAAAAATAGAATTTATTAAAGGGAACCTGTCACTGATTCATGCTGACTGTGAATTGGGCAGCATGAATCAGAGTCTGGCTCTCTTATCGCAGCTGCGTATGTTTTACTCTGTATAGCCAGAGAATATACATCTATTCTAGACTAGTCAGAGGCAGGTCCCCCAGCGCCTTGCTGCCTTCCTCGTGCCCTTGACTGACAGGTTTCTTCTATGTGTCATTAGGGAGAGACCTGTCAGTCATGGAGAACAGACCTGCCTCGGAATAGTCTTCTGAGATGCAGGGTCCCCGGCCGACATTTCAAAGTACATTTTCCCTTAAACATAGCAGCGTTTTAGAGTAGAAGATGCTTGCTTAATGGATGGACTTCAGATGAGTAGGCAAAAATGTTATAATGTGCATAATGGGAGGGGGTATTTTGTGGTTGTATTTGTGCAGGAATTACCACCATTTAAGTATTTCATCTTATCAGCAGATTTCTGTCGTTAAACACTTTTAAAAGTCATGAAACTTTTGTGCAACTCAAAGTTGTGCAAAAGTATTGCAACCTTTGGTGTTTTCACGACAGCCCCGGTGACATCCGCTAAAGTGGGCAGAGCATGGGCAGGTTGGGATGTAACAAAGTCCACAAGGCAAATTCTTCAAAATGTACACCAGTTAAATCTGTCAAGAGTAACATTTCTGTTGGGGCACACAGAGGTGCAGGTCAGTAATAAGATGTTCCTATTTCAAGTGGTGTAAGCCTCTTAAAGAATTAGGAACATCTTACTTCTGCACTCCCAGCAATAAGACTTTCAAACAAAATGCCAGTGTTAATGAATTGGGCCCTTTGAATACATTTTTCTGTCACTGTAAATACAGTGATTGAAGACATATTTCATATAAACACTGTGAAAAGCAGGAACAGGACCACATGAGGTGAATATTAAAAAATACACATTTATTGGTACAAACATAAACACTGTATTCAATTTCTGCAACCAGCAGCTATTTTTTGGCACCTATTTGCATTATGTTCCAAATCCAGATTTGACATCATAGTAAAAGATACTTCAGTCACATGCTCTAAAATACAAATAAATACAATCAAATTTAGTTGGATAATCAGTTTGGTATTCTGCTGGATATTTTTTGGGTGGAATTTGTTGAACAAATATAAAAATTCATAGGTTTACTCATTTACACAGACAAAAACACTATATAGATCTACTATAAGTTGTGCAGTAATTTTAAATCAAAGTGGTCTCACATTTTGTACAACCGCTGTTAATCAAGTAGGCCTAACTCCATTTTTATATGTATCCTTAGTATCATGGATCTAAGTAGACTGATATTAATAACAGGGAAAAAGACATTAGTCAACCCTGCCGTTCTGAACCCCATGGTGTTACACACAGAACTAGGAACAGAGGTAAGTTTGTCCTGACTTATCAGCCATACACGCCATACCTACATCTAGGGCTCCAAGACACTATTTATGTACAGAACCAATTTTGAGCGCACCCCCCCCATCCTACAAACATGTAATAGAGGGCTGTAGTCAAAAGATGGAAGTTGAAAGGTTTCTAAAGATACTGGATATATATGGAGGGGAGCCTAATTAGCAGGGGTTGTAAAAACGTTACAACCCCTTTACGATAAAAAGAATTGCAACTTTATTGTTAAATTTTGCTTATGTTGTTGCTTTATTCAAGTTTAGGGTTTTTTTTTAGTGCAGGAACTATGCATTTTTCACTATCACTCCTGGATCAGGGCTGACCTCTATGCAGCTTAAAATCCAATACAGGTTTCCAAGGCTTATGGCAGGTTGTAAGTGTGTACTACTGACATTCAGTGTGAGTGAAATCATTGTCCTCTTCTAATGGCACACTGTACAAAAGACTTTCATGGTCTAGATAGTGTGCTGGAAAAAAAGGACACTGAATATTCACATGGAATGAGTTGGATTACAGGTAATTATGTACTATGGGTTTAAAGGAATGCATCAAGGAAAATTCTGCATTATATCACACTTTTGAGGAGATTGTCAAGAGCAGGGAAAGTTATGCTAGATGTCATGTTTTTGGAGATGGACCAGTGTTATTATAGTCTTTACCCACCGCTGTCAAATCCCATGGTTGCTCTAAGAACTCAGATGTTTCCTCTGCAATCTGCCCTGGAATCCGGAAGTCTACAGCTGGTTGATCCCCTTTAGGGGCTATATGAACAACTGCCCTGGTGTCTGGTGGGCAGCCAGTACCCTGCAAAAACTGCAGAAAATTTTCTTCAATAGAGCCTTCCCTGCTTGGCAATCGAAGCTCATCTTCCCCATTACCCCCTCGTTTAAAGAAACATCCAACCCACCTTCCCAGTTCTTCACGGATTTGGCGATTTAGGCAACCATAAAATATTGGGTTGGAGGCAAAGCAAAGAAACCCCATCCATGTAACAATCCATTCCACTCGTGAGCCAGGAGGTGGAGGTGGAGAGCGCAGTGCAGCATATATGTGGAAGCCAAAATAAGGTAGCCAACATAATAGAAACTGACCCCCTACAGCAGCTAAGACAGCTGCCGCCTTCCCACCACTTCTAGAACCACCACCTGTCACTCGTTGCTGAGGAGTTCCACGTGTGGCTCCTGATCCTGTTACCATGGTGGAACGGCTACTGAGAGATTCCGAGCGCCTGCGCTGAGGTGAAGTCTCCATCCAAGTGGGTAGAGGCCCTTGATGTAGAGCAGCTACTCGTGCCACCTTGAACATGCTGCAGTACACAACAATGATGATGGTAAGAGGCAGTAAGAAATAAAAGGAGGAATAAAAGAGAAGAAATCCGGCTCGGAAGACACTGTTGCCACCTCCCTGCAAGCTGCAATGTCCAGGGACAGGAGGGCTCCATGCTAAAACAGGGATTAGGGATGTGAGTACAGCTTTAATCCAGACACCAGCTAGTACCCAACTGACTAGTCCCATAGTCATCTTGACTTGGTACCTCATGGGATGTACCACATAGTAATATCTTTCAATATTTATCGCAGAGATTGATAGTATGCCAGTGCTGGTAAGACAGACACTCAAGAACAGGTATGCACGGCAAGCCATCTGCCCTAATCCTTGGATTTCATAAAAGGAAGTGCCTCCACTTCCAGACAACATAGCCAGGGGCATAAGTGTAAGTGCAGCCAAGAGATCCACCACGCACAAGTGGAAGACCAGAACAAATTTCCTGAGGGATGGAGTCTTCATGATGACCCCCATAATAGCCACATTCCCAGCTACTGCCAACAGGTCCATAAGAAGCATAATGAAAAGGGTGCCATAATGGAGACTTGCTGAAATAGGGTTCCCTGAAGCATTTAGTGAAAAGTTCCATGTGAAAGAGGGAAGGGAGGTATCCATGAAGATGATTTGGATAAAAGGTCACCATCACTCTCTTTTTCAAGGGACCATCACCCATTATACGCATAAGAGCGAGGTAGGACCTGAGAGAATCAATGAAAACACAGAAAGACCAAATAGAAAAGAACAGAAACAATTAACAAAAATCAAAAACAAATGAGAAAAGCAGGCGATAAAGAAAAATAAGAAACATAATATAAAGTAAAATTTAAAAGGAACTAGGAAATACAAGGAGAATAAACATGGGGGAGGTTAAAGGTCAAGATGAGAAAGGGGAATAGGGGAAAAGAGGGAGTTTCTTTCAAGATGTGTCACATTTCAGGTCTGTATTTGTCACATACAGATGTTTCCTATGCCAGTACTGTAATATTTTGCCATGAATTTCAGTTTGTAAGAAATCATTACTCCTGTATTATATATTTGCTGTCATTCTTTTCTTTTTTTTCTTTTTGGGCCTTTGTTCGCTGTTGCTGCCAGTTAATGCAGTGTGAGGTTTCTTAAAATCTTCATAGTGTTTCTTTCAGCTGATCTTTACTTTTCACGAAGACACCAAAAATGCATAGTGATGTTCTTTATTTTGCAGGTAATCATTTTGAGACATCATTATTTACTCCCTTCGGTTAATTACCTTTTTTTAGAAATCATGTCTTTATGAGAAGAACGAACCCTTGAGGTACTGCCAATAATAGAAAGCAGTTTCCTTAGCTGGTAACATTGGTGGCATCTGAAATGAATCCTGTGTTTGTGGTTGTCTTTAAAAAAGAGACTTGTCCTTTAAATCTAAACAGGCTCCTCGTTATGGAAATGTATATGACCTGGAAAGCACAGACGAAAAGATAATAAGGGTTAATACAAATCTGCTCAGTGATATAAGAAATCAAATGAAATACATATTGTAGTAAAAAGAAGAATCTGCTGGACAATATACACTGGGATAGATATCTACTGCTTGTGTGGTAGTCTATTTTCACACACAGAAACACACGTATATATATATATATATATATATATATATATATATATATAAATATATATGTATTGCACACACATATACAGTATATAGATATATGCAATTTCATGGGTTATTTATATTATTTATATAGCGGTTGAGAGATAGAGAAAGCAATATATATATATATATATATATACATGTGTGTGTATATATATATATATATATATATATATATATATATATATATATATTACCTTGTTAATCTCATAGGTAATATGTCTTATATACCACCCCACAAGACACCTGCATATCTGACCACCCTTTAAGTCATACACCTGCATATAGCCCTATTTGCTAGGCTCATCTGATCTGCATTTTATATTGACCCTCAATTACATAAAGAATATGTCAGCCTTGCAATCATATTCGTGGCTATGTCCAGAACCCATCTGATTTCCCCACATACCTGTCTGCAGGAGCTGGAGCTGCATCCAGGGAGCAGGAGACCAGAGAAGCAGCTCAGCCCCTAACCATCTAATACACAGCACTGCAGTGAGGGAGCAGACAGGCTCAGGGTCCTACAGTCACTCAGATTAACACAACATCACAGTGTATATGTCACAATGGGGAGCCACTCTCCCTTGCGTATGACACATACAGACATATGTAACAAGTCTTTACATTCTAACCTACTACATGTTGCATTTGAACATTATATTAGCTTCTGCTTATTATCCCACATACAGAAGTACATGTATAACGAGTCCCATCTGTCCTCCTTACATCAATGGTACTCTGTACAACTGATATTCTTAGGCTGCATATACAGTACATGTAGCGTATATGCTGCACAATTTTCCAGCAGATTTTTTTATTTTTGATCTCATCTACAGTACAGACCAAAAGTTTGGACACACCTTCTCATTTAAAGATTTTTCTGTATTTTCTTGACTATGAAAATTGTACATTCACACTGAAGGCATCAAAACTATGAATTAACACATGTGGAATTATATACTTAACAAAAAAGTGTGAAACAACTGAAAATATGTCTTATATTCTAGGTTCTTCAAAGTAGCCACCTTTTGCTTTGATGACTGCTTTGTACACTCTTACGGATTGCGGACATGCTTATAATTAATAATTATAATAATTTCTATTTATATAGCGCCAACATATTCTGCAGCACTTTACAATTAAGCGGGGAGTATATTTGTACTTATGCCCTATTAGGTTAGGCTTACATTAATACAGTGCTATCCGCCAAGCACTAGGTCAGAGGTTCTGTCTGAATCCCCAAAAAACTGTATTCTAATTGTAACCCGATAAAGCCTGGCGGAGCTATTCTATACAGCTTTGAATGATTTTCCTTTAAATGTTTTTCTGTACTTACCCACTGGCACTCTCATACCTTCACTATATTTCTGCCTCTGGTCTTTGTGGTTTTTCGTGGTCTAGTGCCATCTACATTGAGCTCAGTGATCGTTTGAAGAGGTGACATGATGTCTACATGACGTCACCGCTATAGCCATATCAACAAAAACCAAGGGCAGCTGCGGAGAGAGCCTGTGTTGGAACGCCAGCAGATAAGTGCAGATATATTAAATTTTTTGTACCAGGAACCAATGAAAAAAATAAATAAATAAACTGGACAACCCATTTAACTTATGTACTCGTAGGTGCCCTATTACCTGTATGTATAGAGTTAAAATGATGTTTAACTCTTTGTATACTCCCCCTTCTCATTGCTTTGTCTGAAAAATGTTGAGCATGAAGGACACAGTTAAACACGTTTGCTAAAAAGACTGAATACAAAATTAAGTAAAAATATAAGTATTTCTTTCATACTTTCCCTTCTTTGTGCTTTAGCATATAAGACTGCATCAAAAACTTTCACAAAAACTACATGTTTGATTTCAGCCTGAGGAAATGTCCACACAATGTCTTTTTCAAGTGGATTTGGAGTGGGCCTGTTGCCTGAAAAAGTGTTAACAAAAAGCTCAAAAGAATAAACATACTCATTTCTATGTAAAAGTGACTTGCTGTGCATATGTTCAGTCTTTGACCTACAGGTTTCCAAAGACGCCAAGCAGTTAAAAGAAGTGACCTGACCATTCTTCGGGCATTTTCTGCTCAGAAGATGCTCTATGCTTTACAATACAAGTCAATGGGAAGGATCAATAGGTATCTTCTGGACATCGTTTTGAGCGTTTTGTCAGTGTTTTTGTGTCAGAAACATTGATAAAGCTCTCAAGAGATTATCAAAAAAACAATAAAAAAAATGGCTAAGGTTTATAAAACGCCAGAAAAAAAGAAGCGATTCCTAAAGAGTCACAATTACCCTGTATTCCCCGTGCTGGTGGGTGGTCATGTGACCTTATGGGATTTGCAAATTTGCCGTCATGTGCCGACTAGACTCTTCTTAGCTTCTCACAATTCTCTTCTGTTCAAAAAAGCTGGATGAGACTAGTTGTCATGTGACTGCAAGGATGCAAATCGCTTACATGTGCTCATGTAACCACCCACTTGCATGTGCCATATCAGAGAATCATGACAGTATGCCCATCGCACACTGTAATGATTCGGCAGTCTACAGTCACATAGAGTGATTACAGACTTTTCTTCTTACAATGGAAAACTCTTTTAAAAGCAATTATTACGAAGATTCCTGTTGCTTGAATAAAATGCAGTGTGACCAACGGAAAGACAGGTTTCCCTGAAGCCATCCTCAGCCCAACCCTTAATAAGCTGATTGTTCAAATGTTTTTTGGAAGAACTTTGGCGTAAAACCATATGAAGCATTGCAAAAGTTTCACATAACTTAAAATTGCAAAATAAATTGTGATTTTTGGCGTTTTTACACCAGTCCCAAACGGCTATGGTTAATTCCTTAAAATGACCAGACTGTAACTAGAAAATGGTGTGGCTGACAAAAAACTTAGCATGAATTTTGACAGAAATGTACTCCCCACTGTAGTACATTTATTGCGATGGCCCACGGAAGATGGAAGATGTGCCAAATTCATCAAGAGATGCTCGGCTCTTCGTGAATTATGGAACATCTTACTCCACTGCACTCGTCATCAAGACTATTGTGTAAAATGCCAGCCTTCAAGAATTGGGGCTTTCAGTAAAGCCATGCTTGGCAGGGAGTTGTCCTCGTGACTACTCGCTACTGGTGATGAGAGCAAGTACTCGAGTTTGCCTAGGGTGCTCGGGAATGCACCGAGTATCGCGGGTGCTCGAATGACTTGTTCGAGTCTCCACGGCCGCATGTTTGATGATTACCCGTGTGTGTCAGGCAATCACTGCATGTTTTGTGGCTGTCCAACATGCTGCCATGGGGACTTGAACATGTCACTTGAGCACCTGCAATACCCTGTGCATACCCGAGCACCCTAGGCAAACTCGAGTAACGAGCACCTGCGCTCAACACTACATTCTCAGCTTGTTTCTAAACATAGACCTGATTTATCACCACTATATCAAGACTGACTTAGTTGCTGATAGCAACCAATCAGACCTTAGGTTTCATTTCTAAAACTACTGTAAGTAAGTGAAAGCTGAGCTCTGATTGGTTGCTATGGGCCACAAACAGTATGACAGTTAGTCTTTGATTAACGAGACCCTTTCTTGCTCTGAAACACGGCAGTGCCATTCTAATCTTATTCCTCTCAGTCAGGGGTCCATAGAAGGCATATGTGGGGCAGGCAGTCGGCAGCAGTGGTGTCTAGTCTGAGGCCTGCACACTGACATGGATAGCTTTTTAGCTTTCTGCTTAATCTATCTTGTCTAAAGGCTGTAAGGCTGCCGGCAGAAGAGTATACGGTATAAAAATGTCACTGCTCCTGCGCTGAGCATTACTTTGTGTACATACATTGTGAAAAGGCTGCTGTTCTTCTAAATAAATAATGATAATGACAGTTAATAGGTTCAGTGTCTCCCCAGTGAGCAGTCTCCCAGAGTCCCTTGCTTCTGGGAACGTGAGGAGCTCATGAATATTCAAAATTGTCACATGATCACGTTGCTATGACACAAGGACCCAAAAATACATCCGTTAAAAATTGGAGCTGCAATAAAGGTCCTTGAGTGACAGACGGAGGGACGCAGAGAAGTGGTCACAGACAGCCATATGATAGCGGTATATGAGTGCAAATGGAAAAATAGGTTAGAAGCCTTCAAAGCAATGACCAATGTAATGCCTGGTAATAGGGGTCATATTTATATACTGCAGAATACACAGCGATTGGCCAGACAGCTGCATGGCAGCAGGACTCAAAGTGACAATGAGAAAGACAGTTGCTTGGCAGCAGGATACAAAGCTGGAGACAAGGACAGACACAGTTGTGTGACATCAGGAGACAAGCAGATGTGCGAAAGCAAATGACAAAGACAAAACATAGCAGGGAATAAGGAAAAGGGATTCCGCTAAATATCAGGGGGCCGAGACTCTAGAAGAGTTATATGGCAATATATAGAGGCAAAGGCAAGGATCAAATGAAATGATTACTCACCACCATTAACACTATTCCAGACCAGTTATTAAATACCTTGTGGGAGAGTATCAAATAAGATTATATCCCATAATAGCCAGTTATAGATAGGATGCTATGTGTGGCTGTACACAGAAATCAAATACAAAACAGACTCTCTACTCCTACTACCATACCATTTCAGGTCCAAAATTCTATGCTAATTGATTTTATAAAGTATATCTATATGTATAAGCTGTTTTCTGACTTAAGGCTGTTTGCAGTAACGTAGCTACCGGGGGGACAGATATAGCACGACGCACCTGGAGTGACCACCACTCTTATCCGTATCAGCATACAAAACATGGTATCCCTGCTGTATGTCTTTCTGGTCTGTAGACCATATGCACAGGACGTTAGAGTCCCAGCGCAAGTGACACAATGATGTCACCTGGTTGCTCCAAATGCGTCTGAAAACTGACTGTCTGGCAGACTCTCCAGGATCCAGAGGTTAGGTGAGTACAGTGGGTACAGAAAGTATTCTGACCCCTTTACATTTTTCACTCTTTGTTTCATTGCAGCCAATTGGTAAATTCTAAAAAGTTCTTTTTTTTTCTCATTAAAGTACACTCTGCACCCCATCTTGACTGAAAAAAAACAGAAATGTAGAAATTTTTGCAAATTTATTAAAAAGAAAAACTGAAATATCACATGGTCATAAGTATTCAGACCCTTTGCTCAGTATTGAGTAGCAGCACCCTTTTGAGCTAGTACAGCCATGAGTCGTCTTGGGAACGATGCAACAAGTTTTTCACACCTGGATTTGGGGATCCTCTGCCATTCTTCCTTGCAGATCCTCTCCAGTTCCGTCAGGTTGGATTGTGAACGTTGGTGGACAGCCATTTTCAGGTCTCTCCAGAGATGCTCAATTGGGTTTAGGTCAGGGCTAAGGCTGGGCCAGTCAAGAATGGTCACAGAGTTGTTCTGAAGCCACTCCTTTGTTATTTTAGCTGTGTGCTTAGGGTCATTGTCTTGTTGGAAGGCGAACCTTCAGCCAAGTGTCTGAGGTCTAGAGCACTCTGGAAGAGGTTTTCATCCAGGATATCTCTATACTTGGCCACATTCATGTTTCCTTCAATTGCAACCAGTCGTCCTGTCCCTGCAGCTGAAAAACACACCCATAGCATGATGCTGCCACCACTATGTTTCACTGTTGGGATTGTATTGGGCAGGTGATGAGCAGTGCCTGACTTTCTCCCCGCATACTGCTTAGAATTATCACCAAAAAGTTCTATCTTCGTCTCATCAGACCAGAGAATCTTATTTCTCATAGTCTGGGAGTTCTTCATGTGTTTTTGAGCAAACTCTATGCAGGCTTTCATGTCTTTCACTGAGGAAAGGCTTCCGTTGTGCCACTCTGCCATAAAGGCCCGACTGGTGGAGGGCTGCAGTGATAGTTGACTTTGTGGAACTTTCTCCGATCTCCCTACTGCATCTCTGGAGCTCAGCCACAGTGATCTTAGGGTTCTTCTTTACCTCTCTCACCAAGGCACTTCTCCCACGATTGCTCAGTTTGGCTATACGGCCAGGTCTAGGAAGATTTCTGGTGGTACCAAACTTCTTCCATTTAAGGATTATGGAGGCCACTGTACTTTTAGGAAACTTGAGTAATGCAGAAATTCTTTTGTAACCTTGGCCAGATCTGTGCCTTGCCACAATTCTGTCTCTGAGCTCCTTGGGCAGTTCCTTTGAGCTCATGATTCTCATTAGGTCTGACATGCACTGTGAGCTGTGAGGTCTTATATAGACAGGTGTGTGCCTTTTCAAATCAAGTTCTATCAGTTTAATAAAACACAGCTGGACTCCAATGAAGGAGTAGAACCATCTCAAGGAGGATCACAAGAAAATGGACAGCATGTGACTTAAATATGAGTGTCTGAGCAAAGGGTCTGAATATTATGACCCTGTGATATTTCAGTTTTTCTTTTGTAATAAATTTGCAAAAATTTCTACATTTCTGTTTTTTTTTCAGTCAAGATGGGGTGCAGAATGTACTTTAATGAGAAAAAAAAGAATTTACCAAATGGCTGCAATGAAACAAAGAGTGAAAACTTTAAAGGGGTCTGAATACTTTCCGTACCCACTGTATATACTGTATATGTATTTATTTATTTCATCAGTCAGTACTTATAGCAGGCTCTCTGGGAACATCATACTGTCTGGGGGGGGTTTGTGAGCATCATAAAGTGTGTGTGAGGGGGGCTGTGAGGGCATCATGCTGTGTGTGGGGGCTGTATGGACATCATACTGTGGGGTGGGCTGTTGGGGCATCATACAGTGTGTGGATGTGGACATTATATTGTGCGGGAACATTATTGTCATGCAAGGTGTGGGGAAAACTAGTGCAACACAAAAGGAAGAGGGAAAGGGAGCCCAGACTCTAGGGAAAGGGGGAGTGGAGACCTCCTAGCCTGATCTAATATCACCCTGTCTCCACTAACGTCCCTATATGGGTTCTTCACCAATCACAGCACGTGAACCTCGCCCTGTCTTTCCCTGGCGTTTGGCCCTGGCTAGGGAAGGAAGGTCCTCACAGCAAACTGCTGGTATTTATACACCCAGGCCAGGGTGTTAATTTGTCAGTGGAAGGTAGCCGCAGGGTCCTAGAGAGTCAGCTTCTAAGATGGTGTCTGTAATGCCAAACGAAGAGATCTCCTGCAACCAACTGCAGGGCAACTGTCTGTCACTTCTGACCCGTGACAGTACCCCCCTCTACGAGTGGCCTCTGGACACCCAAGACCGGGTTCTCAGGATAAGAGGTGTGGAATGAACAAACCAACCTGGGGGCGTTCACCTCTAATGCTGAAACCCACATCCTCTCCTCTGGACCATAGTCCTTCCAGTGCACCAAGTATTGTAGAGAATGACGCTGGAGATGAGAATCTACAATCCTCGAAATCTGGAACTCCAGATTACCATCAACCATGACTGGTGGCCGTGGTAGAGGTGACGGCTCAAGAGGTTCCACATACTTCTTGAGTAAGGACCTATGGAACACGTTGCGGATCTTAAGGGCCTGAGGAAGTTCAAGACACGCTGCTTGGTTAATGACAGAGGTTATTTTATAGGGCCCAATAAACCTAGGTCCCAGCTTCCAAGAAGGAACTTTCAATCTTATATTCCTGGTAGACAATCGCACAAAGTCATTCCTCCTCAGGAACTCCCGAATCTCCTCCCCCACTAAAGGTACCAAATTGAGGGTGGTAACCATATGCACCGAAGAACGCTGACCTGCCAGTGGATTCTTGTCAATGATTATTAATGGCAAATTCTGCCAGCAGTAAGAAGGATGCCCAATCCTCTTGATTTTCGGAGACCAAACACCTGAGGTAGGTCTCCAAATCCTGATTGACACGCTCGGTCTGTCTATTCAACTGAGGGTGGAAGGCAGAGGAAAAGGACATCTGCACCCCCAGTTGAAAAGTGAATGCCATCCAGAACTTGGAAACAAACTGGGTCCCCCGATCAGACACCACATCAGAGGGAAGCCCGTGAAGCTTCATGATCTCATTTATGAACACCTGAGCAAGTGTATTGGCATTTGGAAGTGCAGGTAATGCGACGAAGTGAACCATTTTACTGAACCTATCTACAACCACCAAAACCACCATCTTGCCTGCAGAAACTGGTAGGTCAGTAATAAAATTCATGGACAAGTGTGTTCATGGTCTACTGGGGATAGGTAGTGGAAGAAGAGTACCAGACGGACGGGTATGGGAAACCTTAGAATACGCCAAAATACTACAAGCAGATACGTGTTCAATCACATCTCGATGCAACCCCAGCGGTCATAAACGACGAGTGAGGAGGTCCGCGGTTGCCTTACCACCTGGTAAGCAGCAATGTTGATGTTCTTTAATAACCTTACGGCGCAAATTGGATGGTACAAATAACCTTCCTGGAGGACAGGAGGCAGGGGCATCCCCCTGAGCCTAGAATCACCACACCCTCCAGTTCAGGATACAGTGCCGAAATGACTACCCCTTCCTGTAATATTGGGGCAGGGTTCTCATGGTCACCACCACCAGGGAAGCTCCGGGACAAAGTATCAGCCTTGACATTTTTCACCCTTGGACGAAAAATGACAACAAAATTGAACCTAGTAAAAAACAGGGACCATCTGGCTTGCCTAGGGTTGAGACGTTTAGTTGACTTGAGATATGACAGGTTTTTATGGTCAGTTATAACAGTATCAGGATGGACAACCCTCTCCAACCAATGTCACCATTCTTTGAACACCAATTTGATCGCCAAAAGTTCCCTATTACCCACATCATAATTTCTCTCAGCCGAAGACAATTTTTTAGAAAGAAGGCGCATGGACGCCATTTACCAGGGGACGGACCCTGAGACAATACAGCCACAACCCCCACATCCGACGCATCAACCTCCACAATAAGGGCTGGGAAACATTGGGTTGACTGAGTATAGGTGTAGTGGCAAAATAATTCTTTAAGGAAGAAAAAGCCTGCAGGGAGGCCTCTGACCATTTGGAATAATCATACCCCTTCTTAGTCATGTCAGTAAGGGGTTTCACAACCGAGTAGAGGCATCCGGGTCCAAGGTCAACCAGGATAAGTGTGAGAGTCTCTGGCTGGGAGGCGGAGATCCCGGGTTTGATCTTCCGGACACCCTCCCCGAACCCCAAGAACATGCCAAAGCCCTGGGCATCGAATTCGGCCAGCGTGATTACCCCACGAAAAACTGGGAAGGCAGAATTAAAGGTGTCGCCCAAAGAGTGGACCAATGGAGGGGTTGGTTTTTGACCCTGAGGGAAAGGGTTGGCCTGTGCAAAGCTTTCCTGCTCCCCTTGCTAATCTACCTGGGCAGCGTCTGTGTCTTGCCAGAGCCTCTCTGGACAAGGGTCTACAGTCTCTTCTTCCAGATGTTATGGGGGAACAGACTGAACCTAGTCAAGCGGGAGGTCACTTACCGCATGAGGAGACTAGGGGGTTTGAATATGGTGAACCCCGTGGTGTTCCTAGTGAACACCTTCTTGAAAGTTAACGTGGCAAACCTCTGGAAGGAGAGGGCTTCTCCGTGGGTATTCTCCTGCAAGGGATGGTTTCAGCCTTTCTTCCAGGAATGGGAGACAGTGGGAAGATTGAAGGATCTTCGCACACCACACGGGCATGTTACCCCGGTTCTGAAAATGATCCGCCGGTGGGGTCTGGGAATGTGGGAGGTGAGGTCCCTCCCGAGGAAACTCCTCGATATGAGGGTCTTGCTTTCTCATTTTCAGAGTCCATTGGTCCTCAAAGACTGCCCAAGTCGGGATCTGGAGGTTGGGTTGAGTTTGTTAAATTCTAGCAGGATCCCCAAGAAGTACTGGGACTTGACTTGGCGCTGCTTCCATGGTAAGTTGTATGTGAGGGACAATTTGAAGTACAGGAGCTCCGAGGACAGGAATTGCCCCCGTGAGGCTTGTGCTAATGTGCTGGAAAGCATGGAGCACTTCCTGCTTCATTGTCCCTTTAATACAGAGGTGTACAACAGGGTGGGGGCTTCCATTGGTTGGCCGCGGCTGGCTACTCTGTCCTATGCCGGGTGGGGCTATGGAGCGTTTGGAGACCTTGGGAGAAGGGACCAAGACACTTTATTCATAGTAAGCACAGTGGTCAGGTATTTCACGTGGAACGCACGAGTTTTAGTTTCGACGCAGAGTAAAATCCTCCATGTAGATGAAGTTTGTAGGGACATCCTAGGTGACCTGGTGAAGGTACGTTCTCTGGAGTATGAAAGACTGGGTGCCCAGAGGGCGGCCTGTCTCTGGAGGGGCTTTTCCTTCAGGGTGCCTTAATCCGGTAGTACTCCTATATCCTGGTGGTGGGCTGATGTCTTTCCACCCTAGATTTTTGTTTTGTATTTCTGTCTCCTGAATGGAAGGTTTGCAGGCATCGAACTTGAGCCTTGGATGGTGAGTATGCAGTTTGTGTTCTGCAGTGTTGGTTTCTGTATATATATTGTATATAATGTATAATAGGGGGTTTTAGTTAGGTTGGGTGGGGGATTTGGGGGGTTTTCATCAGCGGTGATAAGAGGACTGATCTGGCCTGGCCTAGGCCCCGCCTGGGGAAAAACTTTGGGGCCTGATCCTAGCTCGGAGAAATCCTGAACTTTGTGGCCAGAGCTGGATCAGGGGTGGCGAGATAGTGTAGGTGTGTGTTTTATATATATATTAAAAATTACAAAAAAAATATAAAAATAAAAAAAAAATATATATATATATATATATATATAAAAAAAAAGTCCATGTCACTATTGTATATATTGTTATTTTTGGTTTGCTGTGGTGTGAATGAGGTGTGGTAAGGGTGTGACTAAGGTAAGACAGGGGGACCAGTAGGTTAGTATTAGTTTCCGGTTGTATATACGTTGTGTGTTAATTATATTTAGGTTTAGTATTTTGTGTTTATAGTGTTTTTTTGTATACAATATTGTATATAGGACGGCATGTTTTATGTGTATATAGGACAATGTGAACGTTGTGTGAGATTGTATATAGTAGCATGAATGAAGCTGGGCCGGTGATTTTATAGGTTTTATAATATTTATTTATTGTTTATAAAAAAAAAAGTCTATGTATATACAGTGCAGACCAAAAGTTTGGACACACCTTCTCATTTAAAGATTTTTCTGTATTTTCATGACTTTGAAAACTGTACATTCACACTGAAGACATCAAAACTATGAATTAACACATGTGGAATTATATACTTGACAAAAAAGTGTGAAACAACTGAAAATATGTCTTATATTCTTGGTTCTTCAAAGTAGCCACCTTTTGCTTTGATGACTGCTTTGCACACTCTTGGCATCCTCTTGATGAGCTTCAAGAGGTAGTCACCGGAAATGGTTTTCACTTCACAGGTGTGCCCTGTCAGGTTTAATAAGTGGAATTTCTTGCCTTATGAATGGGATTGGGACCATCAGTTGTGTTGTGCAGAAGTCAGGTGGATACACAGCTGATAGTCCTACTGAATAGACTGTTAGAATTTGTATTATGGCAAGAAAAAGCAGCTAAGTAAAGAAAAACGAGTGGCCATTATTACTTTAAGAAATGAAGGTCAGTCAGTCCGAAAAATTGGGCAAACTTTGAATGTGTCCCCAAGTGCAGTTGCAAAAACCATCAAGCGCTACAAAGAAACTGGCTCACATGAGGACCGCCCCAGGAAAGAAAGACCAAGAGTCACCTCTGCTTCTGAGGATAAGTTTATCCGAGTCACCAGCCTTAGAAATCGCAGGTTAACAGCAGCTCAGATTAGAGACCAGGTCAATGCCACACAGAGTTCTAGCAGCAGACACATCTTTTCAACAACTGTTAAGAGCAGACTTTGTGCAGCAGGCCGTCATGGTAAAATAGCTGCTAGGAAACCACTGCTAAGGACAGGCAACAAGCAGAAGAGACATGTTCCCACCGTGAAGAATGGAGGAGGAGGTGTGATGGTGTGGGGGTGCTTTGCTGGTGACACTGTTGGGGATTTATTCAAAATTGAAGGCATACTGAACCAGCATGGCTACCACAGCATCTTGCAGCGGCATGCTATTCCATCCGGTTTGCGTTTAGTTGGACCATCATTTATTTTTCTACAGGACAATGACCCCAAACACACCTCCAGGCTGTGTAAGGGCTATTTGACCAAGAAGGAGAGTGATGGGGTGCTACGCCAGATGACCTGGCCTCCACAGTCACCAGACCTGAACCCAATCAAGATGGTTTGGGGTGAGCTGGACTGCAGAGTGAAGGCAAATGGGCCAACAAGTGCTAAGCATCTCTGGGAACTCCTTCAAGATTGTTGGAAGACCATTTCCGGTGACTACCTCTTGAAGCTCATCAAGAGAATGCCAAGAGTGTGCAAAGCAGTCATCAAAGCAAAGGGTGGCTACTTTGAAGAACCTAGAATATAAGACATATTTTCAGTTGTTTCACACTTTTTTGTTAAGTATATAATTCCACATGTGTTAATTCATAGTTTTGATGCCTTCAGTGTGAATGTACAGTTTTCAAAGTCATGAAAATACAGAAAAATCTTTAAATGAGAAGGTGTGTCCAAACTTTTGGTCTGTACTGTATTCCTGTGGTGATGGTTATTTTGTTCTTTCTCAGTAGGTTGAATCTTCTCCCCTTTCCGTTTGATTTATTTTGCCTCTATTTTCTGTGATTTGTGTCGGGTTTTTGTCGTCTTGTTCTGCAGTTTTGTTCTTATGTTTTGTGTCCTGTAATGTATTATTGTTGTGTCATTTTTTGTATTCTTCTATAAATAAAAAAAGACCCACAATTGCCGAGTAATTTTTGATGAATTTCCGATAAAAATTAGTAAAGCCCAGAAAACATTGTAGAGCCTTCAAGTTCTCGTGATGGTCCCAATCAAGGGCTGCACAGATTTTCTCCGGATCCATCTGAAAACCCAAAGATGACAACAAGTACCCCAAAAACTGCACCTCATAAACGGCGAAAACACATTTTTCCAGTTTGGCATAGAGTTTGTTATCCCTTAATATCTGGAGCACCTGTTTAACATGCCCCTGATGAGTCTCAAAATCAGGTGAGTAAACCAAAATATCGTCCAGGTAGACCACCACAATCCTCTCCACCAAATAATGGAAAATATCATTTATGAAATGCTGGAATACCGCTGGTGCATTGGTCAAACTGAAAGGCATAACAAGACTCTCAAAATGCCCTTCAAGGGTATTGAACGCTGTTTTCCATTCGTCCCCTTCTCTGATGCTAACCAGATTGTAGGCTCCCCTTATATCCAACTTGGAAAATATCTTAGCTCCAACAACCTGGCTAAACAAATTAGGAATCAGAAGAAGAGGGTATGGGTCTCGGATGGTAATTTGATTTAACTCCCGGAAATCTAAACAGGGACATAGACCGCCATCTTTTTTCTTCACAAAGAAAAACCCAGCCGCCACAGGCGAAGATGAGGGCCTAATGTGTCCCTTCTTCAGACTTTCCGCGATGAAATCCTTCATGGCTTGTCTCTCAGGGCCAGAAAGATTATACAGTCTGGACTTTGGTTGTTTAGCTCTGAGGGTCAGGTTAATAGGATAGTCATATGTACGATGAGGAGGCAATTCCTGACACTTCTTCTCAGAAAAAACGTCCTCAAAACCAGACAGAAAAGCAGATAATATTTCCATAGAGACAGTAGCAAGGGAAATATCTAAACAGTTCTCATGGCAGTAATCTCTAGAGATGAGCGTTGTTCTACTCGAACTGTTCGCCAATCTCAAATTCGAGCTGTTTTGGGCGGTGTTCGAGCCGTTCTGCGAACACGAACAATTTGAGAAAAATTCGGCTGTTCGAGGTTATGTTCGATAACTGTTCGTGCACCAAAATCATAACTGGATTTTTTCTCAGTAATGATGAAAATTAATGTTAATACGCAGTTTGAGTGTACAGCGGGGTGGGGGGAGGGGCAGGGGATGGATCTCTGCAGGAACAATGAAGATCTCCATTTTTTTTTTCTCTTTCCCGCATTTACAGTGGGGAGGTGCAATCTGTCAGCCTATCAGCAGCGCACACACGGAGCGAAGTGCTTTTTTTCACACAAGCAAGGGCATGTGTCATTGGCAGTGTATGTCACATGTCCTTGCCCTATAAGACCAAGCCATTTTCCCCGTCGCCACCATTTTCTCACTGCTGCAGCTGCGTGTTAGACGGCACCGCTGTTGCTGTGTGCGCTATACCTTGTTAATTTCAAGCCAATTTTCGCACAAATCTACAGATAGCTTGGGAGTAGGGAATAGTTGTGATTGCAGTCCTTTTAAGGACTAGGTTACAGCATTTCCTACGACTTTTATCAGGCAGGTCTGTGCTCTTAAATAGATAGATTGTGGGAGTAAAGACTAATTGTAAATGGAGTCCTTTTCAGGACTAGGTTACATCAGTTCCTATCAGTTTTTGCCAGGCAGGTCTGTGCCAGTGCTGTGCAAGTTTTTTTCACAGCATTTGGCTGAATCTAGCAAAGCTAATCCTTTTTGGCCTATTGCAGAGTGTGTTAGTCAGTGGAGTAGCCTATCTGTGTTGCAAGATATACCACCTGTGTATAGAATACCAATTTTTTTACTGCACCTAGTGAAGTAAAATCTTTTGGGCATAGCATCATTCTATTAGTCCATCTATACTGACCTCCATCAGGTTACAAATTGAATATAATTTTTTTCTGCATCTAGCTCTGAAAAAATATTGGGCTTCTAGCTGTGTGTGGGACTTGTTGTATTAGTCCATCTATGCTGACCTCCATCAGGTTGCAAACTGCATATATTTTTTTCTTCATCTACCTCTGAAAAAATATTGGGCTTCTAGCTGTGTGTGGGACTTGTTCTATTAATCCATCTATACAGACCTCCATCAGGTTGCAAACTGAATATATTTTTTTCTGCATCTACCTCTGAAAAAATATTGGGCTTCTAGCTGTGTGTGGGACTTGTTGTATTAGTCCATCTATACTGACCTCCATCAGGTTGCAAACTGAATATATTTTTTTCTGCATCTACCTCTGAAAAAATATTGGGCTTCTGGCTGTGTGTGGGACTTGTTCTATTAATCCATCTATACAGACCTCCATCAGGTTGCAAACTGAATATATTTTTTTCTGCATCTACCTCTGAAAAAATATTGGGCTTCTAGCTGTGTGTGGGACTTGTTGTATTAGTCCATCTATACTGACCTCCATCAGGTTGCAAACTGAATATATTTTTTTCTGCATCTACCTCTGAAAAAATATTGGGCTTCTAGCTGTGTGTGGGACTTGTTCTATTAATCCATCTATACAGACCTCCATCAGGTTGCAAACTGAATATATTTTTTTCTGCATCTACCTCTGAAAAAATATTGGGCTTCTAGCTGTGTGTGGGACTTGTTGTATTAGTCCATCTATACTGACCTCCATCAGGTTGCAAACTGAACATATTTTTTTCTGCATCTACCTCTGAAAAAATATTGGGCTTCTAGCTGTGTGTGGGACTTGTTCTATTAATCCATCTATACAGACCTCCATCAGGTTGCAAACTGAATATATTTTTTTCTGCATCTACCTCTGAAAAAATATTGGGCTTCTAGCTGTGTGTGGGACTTGTTGTATTAGTCCATCTATACTGACCTCCATCAGGTTGCAAACTGAATATATTTTTTTCTGCATCTACCTCTGAAAAAATATTGGGCTTCTAGCTGTGTGTGGGACTTGTTCTATTAATCCATCTATACAGACCTCCATCAGGTTGCAAACTGAATATATTTTTTTCTGCATCTACCTCTGAAAAAATATTGGGCTTCTAGCTGTGTGTGGGACTTGTTGTATTAGTCCATCTATACTGACCTCCATCAGGTTGCAAGCTGAATATATTTTTTTCTGCATCTACCTCTGAAAAAATATTGGGCTTCTAGCTGTGTGTGGGACTTGTTCTATTAATCCATCTATACAGACCTCCATCAGGTTGCAAACTGAATATATTTTTTTCTGCATCTACCTCTGAAAAAATATTTGGCCTTCTAGCAGTGTGTGGGACTTTCTCTATTAGTCCATCTATACTGACCTCCATCAGGTTGCAAATTAAAAATAATTTTTATCTGCATCTAGCTCTGAAAAAATATTTGGCCTTCTAGCAGTGTGTGGGACTTTCTCTATTAGTCCATCTATACTGACCTCCATCAGGTTGCAAATTAAAAATAATTTTTATCTGCATCTAGCTCTGAAAAAATATTTGGCCTTCTAGCAGTGTGTGGGACTTTCTCTATTAGTCCATCTATACTGACCTCCATCAGGTTGCAAATTGAATATAATTTTTTTCTGCATCTAACCCAGCCAATAGTTTTGGCCTAATACCACAGTTTGGCCACTCAGCTCTGCTCGGTTCCCATCCATTGTTTTTTTTGTGCAAACAACTCCAGAGTTGTTAATTAGTTAACCACCAAAATGAGTGGAAAAAGGCCTGCTGCTGGTGGAAAGGGGAATAGGCGTGTTGGGAAGGGGAAAAAAGGTTGTGTACGTGGGGTAGGTGTTAAAGCAACAGTAACATCTGCAGAAGAAAGACCATCTTCCAGCCAAACTAAAATGTCTACTTCTTTTAGCGGACAATGTGATAAGATCCCTTTCTTACGGCTACGCCAATCGCTACAAATTCCAGATGAGGCACAAAAACAGCAGGTGCTTTAACGGATATCAAGTGCTCCTTTAAGTGGGCTCTCCTCCACATCAACTTCAACATCACAAATACTCCAGTCCTCAAAGGTGTCACTTGCTTCCTCACAGCTCCCAAATCTCCAGCTGCCCGTCTGAGTATGAGGTAGAACAGATGGTTGAGTCTGCAGAGCTGTTTACTCATACTATAGCCTGGGAATCAGAGGTCGACTCCAGCGCTTCTGTGAATCCAGACGAGGAAATGATCTGCACTGATGCCCAGAATCTTTATGAGTCAGATCCAGGACCAGACGCAGAAAGTTCTGACCATAATGTAGACCCTCATTCCCAAACTGTAACTCCTGCTGGTGGAGACAATGAGGAAGACGATGATAAGACTCAAATACCTGATTGGAGCGACAACTTTAGTTTTTTGTCAGGGCAGGAACAGGTTGGCTCTGAGGACGACGGGTGTGATAACGCACAGGGTGATGATGATGAGGTTGGAGATCCCACTTACTGTCAACCCACAGTCAGCCAAGAGATGAGGTCAGCAGAGGAGGTGGAGGAAGATGCTAGTGACGACGAGGTCAGGTTGCTCCTTCCTGGACAGAGACGTAGTACTGGAAGCACGTCAACAACTGCATCCTCAAACACAACTCTGCCTCTCACCACAAGTCGTGGTGGCTCTTCAGGTCGCATGGGTGCTAAGCCTTGCATAGCCTGGGCATTTTTTCAGATCGATAAAGATGACCCAACTCGTGTTATCTGTAACATTTGTCAGCAAAAGCTAAGTAGAGGCCAAAAATTACATAGTTTGAGTACTTCATGCATGAACCGGCACATGGACATGAAGCATAAGTTGCAGTGGGAAGCTCAGTGTGCTACAATGCGGCCTAGCCGGCCGGGCCAACCACCGTCTGCCATATCTTGTGCATCCGCGGCCTCTTCATCCTCTGTGACTGGGGGGACAGCAGTCACACCTGTTTTGGGGCGCAGACCTGCCACCTCTTTACCCGCAACAGCCAGCGTGATTGGCAGGTCATCATTTTCTTTGGAGGTGGTAACACCAGCTGGTGTTGAGCGCTGTCCGACATCGATAGCACCACCTTTGGATCAAGGCAACCTAACATGTCCGCCTGCATCTTCCTCACAGACCGGCAGTTTGCCGGGGACACCCTTATCAACCCCGTCTAAGCACAAAAGCCAGCCCTCGGTCCCTCAGATGTGGACAAGTAAAAGACCATTTCCTCCTAGCCATGAGAAAGCTAAGAGGTTGAATTTCACCATCTGCAAGTTCTTGGCTACAGAAATGCTGCCTTTCCGCCTGGTGGACACAGAGGATTTTCGAGACCTTATGTCCGTCGCAGTGCCCCAGTACCAGATGCCCAGTCGGCACTACTTCTCAAAGAAAGGTGTGCCTGCGCTCCACCAGCATGTCGCACACAACATCACCGCTTCTTTGAGAAACTCTGTGTGTGACAGGGTGCATTTCACCACAGACACTTGGACGAGTAGGCATAGACAGGGGCGTTACATGTCGCTGACTGGGCACTGGGTAACTATGGTGACAGCAGGACAAGGGGCTGCTGTCCAAGTCTTGCCGTCCCCACGAGTTGTGCGTCAATCCTCTTTATGTCAAAGTTCCTCCACTGCTTCTGCCTCCTCAACCTCCTCTCGGTCTTCCACCTGCACCCAAAGCCTGTCTGGTCATGCCACAAGCTTTCTAACTGCGCAGAAGGGATCCTGCACACCTCCTTACTATGCTGGCAGTAGGGCTCAACGTCATCAGGCGGTTTTTACATTGAAATGTCTGGGAAATGTGAGTCACACAGCTGAGGAGTTGTGGTCAGCTCTGGAGAACCAATTTCATGAATGGTTGTCTCCACTGGACCTGAAACCAGGGAAGGCCGTGTGCGACAATGCTGCAAACCTGGGTGCGGCCCTTCGCCGGGGCAATGTCACACACGTGCCTTGTATGGCTCACGTGTTGAACCTGGTTGTCCAGCAATTTTTAGCCCACTATCCCAGACTAGATGGCCTTCTGCAGAGGGCACGGTCGCTGTGTGCTCACTTTCGCCGTTCACATCCCGCAGCTCAGCGACTTACATCTCTACAGAAGTCGTTGGGCCTGCCACTTCACCGGCTAAAATGCGATGTGCCTACCCGGTGGAATTCAACTCTGCACATGTTGCAGCGACTGTGGCAGCACCGACAAGCCCTGGTGCAATACGTTCTGACGTATAGCCTGGGCCAACGAGATCCAGAAGTGGGGCAAATCACGCTGGAGGAGTGGTCTCAGATCAGGGACCTATGCACCCTTCTGCACAGTTTTGAAATGGCGACGAAGATGTTTAGTGCTGACGATGCCATTATCAGCATGACTATTCCGGTGATTTACATGCTGGAGCACATGTTAAACAGAATTCGGAGTCAGGTGGTGGCACAAGAGGAGGTGGAGGAAGTAGAGGAGGAGGAGTTGTATGCGGAAGGGCTAACATCTGCAAGGTCCAGACGGTCGGCAGCACCAAGGCGGCAGGCATGTGAGGGTAGGGGAGATGGTTTTACCAGGGCGCATGGTAGCAGCCAAACTAGTGAGGAAGGTGCAGGAGCCCAGGAAGAAGTGGAGGACGAACTGATGGAAGACTCATCAGATGAGGGAGACCTTGATCACATTTCTGTTGTGCGAGGTTGGGGGGAGAGGACAGAGGAAGGAAGCATGATTGTTACCTCGCCACCAACACAACAGGGACTTGGTGCTCCTGGATGCGCAACACACATGAGTGCCTTCTTGCTGCACTACCTGCAACATGACCCTCGAATTGTGAGAATTAGAAATAATCCTGACTACTGGGTTGCCACACTGTTAGATCCCCGGTACAAAAGTAAATTTGCAGAAATTATTCCTGCCATAGAAAGGGATGCACGCATGCAGGAGTATCAGCAGAGACTGTTGCAGAATCTTACATGTGCTTTTCCACAAAATACCAGTGGTGCACATAGTGAATCTCACAGTTCCAACTTGCCAACCGTGGGACCGTCAAGTGTTCAGCACTCAAACCGTAACAGAACCACAGTATCTGCTGGTAACATCAATTTTGCGGAATCATTTCACCACTTTTTTAGCCCATCCTTTGCAAGGCCACAGGAGACAAGAAGTCTGACACATAGTCAACGCCTAGAGACGATGGTACAGGAGTATCTCCAAGTAAACATTGAAGCCACGACTGTGTCACTGGACCCTTGCTCTTTTTGGGCTTCCAATCTGGATAAATGGCCGGAGCTAGCCACTTACGCCTTGGAGATCTTGTCATGCCTCGCAGCCAGCGTTCTGTCTGAACGTGTGTTCAGCGCTGCTGGTGGTGTGCTGACAGATAAGCGCACGCGGCTCTCCACTGATAATGTAGACAGACTCACGTTCATAAAGATGAACAAATCATGGATCCGAAACGACTTTTCTACCCCTGTGTCATCCTGGGGAGAGTAAAAGCTTGATGATTGGTTAAAATCACCCTACCAACCGTTTTAAGCTTTCAAATTACTAATCATGTTTATCTGTATCTTGGCTGGAAAATAATTTGGGCTTTGTAGCAGTGTGCAGCACTGATTCTATTAGGCCATCTATAATAAGCTCCACCAGATTTAAAATTACTAATCATGTTTATCTGTATCTTGACTGGAAAATAATTTAGGCTTTGTAGCAGTGTGCAGCACTGATCCTATTAGGCCATCTATACTAAAGCTTCACCAGATTTAAAATTAATAATAATTTTTAGCTGCATCTAGCCCGGAAAATAATTTTGGGGCTCCGAGATGCGCAAGACACATAAGTGCCTTCTTGCTGCACTACCTGCAGCATGACCCTCATATTGTCAGAATTCGAAGTAATCATGACTACTGGGTTGCCACACTCTTAGATCCCCCAAACTTTTTGATCAACCTTTTCATTTTAATAAAGACCAAAAAAATGGTCATTTTTGAAATTATAAGCATTAGCAGGTTGTTAGAAACTGAAATCAAACAGTTTTCAACTCAAAACTTTATTCTAGGTGATGTTACATTTTCACATAGGACCCCTTGTTCGAAAGGAGCTTCTGAACTCTCTCGTCCATTGAATTTGTCAGGTTTTGGATGGTTTCTGCTTCAATTGTTTTGCATGAGGACAGAATACCCTCCCAGAGCTGTTGCTTAGATGTGAACTGCCTCCCGCCATCATAGACACTCCTTTTAATGATGCTCCAAAGGTTCTGAATGGGGTACAGGTCAGGGGAGCATGGGGGTCACACCATAAGTTTGTCCCCTTTTATGCCCATATCAGCCAGAGATGCAGATGTTTTATGTGCAGCATGAGATGGTGCATTATCATGCAGAAAAATGATCTTGCTGTGAAATACACGGTTCTTCTTCTTGAACCATGGCAGGAAGTGCTGTTTGAGAAAATCCACATACATTATGGAGTTCATCTTTAGCGCCTTCAGGGATCCTAAAGGGGCCGACAATCTCTCTCCCCATGATTCCAGCCCAAAACATTACTCCACCTCCTCCTTGTTGGCGCTGTAGCCGTGTTTGCGTGGGGTGTCCATCAACCAGCTATCCTCCACTCCATCCATCTGGACCATCGAGCGCTGCACGGCACTCATCCGTGAACAAAACAGTTTTGAAATCAGTCTTCATGTAATGTTTGGCCCACTGGAGCCGTTTCTGCTTGTGTGAAGTGGATAGAGTAGGTCGACAGGATGGCGTATGCACAGCTGCAAACCTCTGAAGGACCCTGCATCTTGTTGTTCGGGGGACGTTGGAGGCACAAGCAGCTTCAAAAACTTGTCTGCTGCTATGACAAGGCTTTTTTGCCGCTGCTCTTTCAACCTGACGTAATTGCCTGTAGGAAAGAGTCCTCAATTTGCCCTTATCAGCACGCACACGTGTGTACTGTGAATCAGCTACATACTTCTTGATTGCCAAGACACTTCATCCTGATCATCGCACAATGTTGATTGTAGTCATGCCTTGACCTAAACACTCCACAATTTGTTGCTTCTCAGCAGCCGACACATCCTTTTTCTTTCCCATTTTAGCAGAAAATGTAGGCTGCTTAATAATGTGAGACAGCCTTCTTAAGTAGTCTTGCCTTTCATTGGACACACCTGCCAAACTAATTAGCACAGGTGTCTGCAATTGCTTACAGTGATATAAAGAGCCCTGACATACATCACCATCAATGAGTTTAACTGACAAACAAACAAATTCTTCCCTTATCACTCCTAAACACTTTTTGCATAATAATTTGGAACACAGTGTACATGTGCTTTTCCACAAAACACCAGTGGTTCACGTAGTGAATCTTACAGTTCTAACTTGCCAACCGTGGTCTGTATGGAGTTGTTCAATAAAGGGCCCAAAATTAAGATAACATAGATGGGAGAGGTCTCTATGAATAGGAATTCCTAAGTATTTGATACCCTGTGAGGGCCAGGCAAAGGGAAAGTTGGACTGGATGGAATCCTATATGGATTTGGGGAGGGAGACATCGAGGGCCTCAGACTTCGCTGCATTGATTTTAAAATTTGACCATGTAACAAAGTGATCTATTTCAGCCATAACAGCATGGATGGATATATGTGATTGAGTGATATATACTAGGACATCATCAGCAAATAGAGAGCACTTGTACTCGGTGCCTCCCACCTCAATCCACCTAATATTGGGGTTATGGCGAATTGATGAGAGCAGGTGCTCCGTCACTAGGATGTATAAGAGAGGGGACAGAGAACATCCCTGCCTTGTCCCATTGGTGATTGTGAAAGGTGATGAAAATGTTCTGACGCGCCCCCTGGGCCTTGGGACACCCGGAGCCGGACCCTTTTTGGTGGATGCTGGTGGTTGTAGTCTCCGTGGCGGCAACCCGGTTCCGTGGCTCAGGGCGGTCAAACCAGTGGCGGAACTATTTATGTGGTTTTGATGTTTAAATGTCCGACTACGCCACCCGTGGATTGCGGTCAGAGTGAACCGCCGCTCCAGGGCAGAACACTGAGGCTGGTGTTGTGGGTGCAGCAGAGCGTAGCATAACTCCCCACGGGAGGAGTATAGCCTCAGGGCAGTGTATGCGGAGGATGGGGGTGATGGTGCAGGGCAGCAGCAGTAATGACACGGAGTCAGTGATGCAGTCCAGGGCCTTTACTCACAGTTCTTATTATCCAGACCACGTCTGCAGGTAACGGCTGCCCACGTCGTACTGTGCTCACCAGGTGAGGGGCTCAGACAACTCCCAGATAACTTTGGAGCGCTTCACAGGACCCCCTTTGTGTGTCCTTTGTCTGGCCTTTCTTACCAACCCTTCTGTCCGGCTGCCTCGGGCCTCCTCTTGGTAAACTTGGCGCCAGTTTCCCTGACCCTATGTGGTGCCTTCCTAGCGGGTGTAGCGAGGGGCTGCGCCACATAAAATGTCACAGCCTCCTGTTTCTAGCTGAGGGTCGTTTCCTGCCTCCACTAGTTTCGGGGACCGGTCTCCCCCTTTGGCCTGACCCCTCCACGCAGGTGGATTCGGGCGTGCGGTGGCGACTCGCCCGTCCGCACCCCTGAGATCCCTTCGTTCCTCGTTCCTGGAGCCTTCTCCGCTCCTCTTCCTTCCTTCTCCCTCTTCCAGGCCTGGGCCTCTGTTACTAGGCCCGCCTCCGGAGCAGAGCTCATGCAGAGCCCCTGCTCCCTGCCACTTCTGCTCAGACTTCTCTGCACTGAACTAAGATGGTGCCCACCTTTTATACTCCCTTCTCAATGCACCCAGGAACTGCTTCCTCCCTGCTCCTGCACTACAGGGTTCCCCTTCCTCAGTGTTCCCTCCCCCCACTCCAGCCAGGGACAGGGACTGTCGTGCCCATCTCAGGGGCATATTGGTCGCCCTGCCCCACGGCAATGTGGTGTAATGCATGCAGGTGTCGGGTCCTGATCCACACTACATCCTTACCTGAGAGTGAGATATCACACCTCTGGGTGAGGTGCAATACCTCTGTAGCAACCGAGCCCTCAGGGTGCTACAGTTCCATTTATCTTCAGCCTAGGTGACGTATTGCGATACAGGGCCGTGATTTTGGCTATAAAAGGGTCCCCTAGACCCCTACCCCAAGCTTTTTAAGAGAATCATATATGGCGTGCCAGGAGACTCTATGGAATGCTTTCTCAGCATCCAACGAGAGTATCTATTTACAAATTTTTAACTGCATCTAGCCCAGGAAATACTTTGTGCCTAGTAGCAGGGTCTGCTAGTCAGCGGATTATCCCGGCTGTTAAGCAAGCTACACCACCTGTAGTTTGGACACTTCATTTTTTCAAAGGAAATGCTTCGGGACCACGGGATACTCAGTGAAGAGCATCAGGAGGCACCCCAAGGCATAGGGGCTCGGACTGGCAGTAGGATGCCTTGCGGTGGACAGCCGAGCTCGATCCTTATAAAAGCTTTTTAACTGCAGCAGCTTTAGTGGACGCTACTGGAGCTGGAATTACGCGGCTGCTGGCATGAGACTTGCCCTCCAATAGATCCTTGTAAATGGATTTAAAGTGTATTTATTCAAATTAGAGAGACAATTTAAATTAAAAAGCTTAGAGCTGCCTCCACCACAGGGGGGCTCGCTCGACCCACCAGCGGACAGGCACCAGTATTGGGAGAGGGGGGCTGGCCGTCAGGGTTCACCGCGGCTCTGGCACAAACCCGGCGACACGGAGGTGGCACGGGCAGGAGCGGACTGAACGCGTCGGCTTCTCACTTTTTGGATTTTAGAAGGGCATGACATGCCTATATCTGTGTCTCCCCCTCCTTTTACTCCTCCACCTCTTTTCTTTTCGCATGACTATATGTACTTGTCACTTTTCCATGTGTTAGTTGTGTCTTCTGAGCAGTTTGTCAGCTTTTGGACACCTTTGAAGGTGTTTTCTATGTGTTTCTATGTGTTTTTGTTTGCCTGCCATTGGTTTTAACGGTGTTCGAAGGTGTTCGACGAACAGTTCGACGAACAGTTCGGCGAACACACGGGTGTTCGACGAACCGAACCGAACTCGAACACTACGGGGGTGGCTCAACACTAGTAATCTCCCCATTCAATGATCTCTATGGCTTGCCAATCCACTAACGGATTATGTTCCACCAGCCACGGAAAACCCAGTACAATTGGTGTGGGAAGACTGTCCAGGACATAGAAAGGGATTATTCCACAATGAACCGACCCCACTCCCACTTTTACATTATGTACAATATGAATAAATGCTTTCTGTGCAAGTGGTGCTGAGTCTATGGAAGATGGAAATAGGCTTAGCTAAAGAACAGCAAGCAAGGCCATGAGCTTTCGCAAACTCATCATCAATCATGCTGACTCCAGCACCACTGTCAACAAACAGAAATTTTTTTGATTTTGCTCTCTAGCACCACCCGTGCTGTCAGGACAAAACGGGAACTGCAGGTTGGAAACAAATGCACCCATTTATCCAACTCCAGACTACCAAGAGTTAATCGAGTCTCCTTTTGTTTAGGAATTGAAGGACAGGTCCCATAAAATGACTCTTTTTCCCACAAAAAAAACATACACCTTTTTTCTTGCGAATGTCCGGGGAACTGTATGATGTAAAGGCACCCCCTAACTGCATGGGTTCCTCCACCTCCCCCAGCACTCGTTCACCGCCAGACCGCTCCTCCGGCAGAGGTACATAACCCCGACAAGAAGGCCCCGGAGAAGGTGGTCTCACCCGTCTATCCCTAAGGCGTCTATCAAGATGTATGGCCAACGACATGGCAGCCTCCAAGGACTGAGGGGTTTCATATACCGCCAAGGCGTCTTTTAAGCTTTCAGAAAGACCCTCACAAAATTGGCTTCTACGGGCTACGGAATTGGCTTCTACGGGCTAAGGGCTAGGGGCTACGGAATTCAGACCTGTACGTCTCCACTGACGGATTCCCCTGCTGAAGGCGACGTAGCCTAGACTTAGCCAAGGTGACTTGGTCAGGGTCATCATAGATGAGGGCAAGAGGCCCAAAAAAACCCTCAACAGATTGGAGACAAACCGAATCCTGCGATAAAGAAAATGGTCACGATTGAGGATCTCCTTGCAGTAGAGAGATCACAATTCCAACCCATTGTTCCTCATTTCCAGAGGTGTAGGAACGAAGTTTAAAATACAGTTTGCAGGCCTCCTTGAATATAAAAAACTTGTCTCTACCTCCTGAAAACCAGTCCGGGAGGGCAGCCTTGTGTTCACGCTGGACAGGCCTACCTGCAGAGACCCCCACATTAGCGACCTGTAGCCGGTGCTGCTGTTGCTGAACCTCACAGCGGAGGTCATTCAACTCCAGAGACAGACTGAGCAGCCGATCTGCGAGCTCTGCAACTGAAACCATACTAAGGGAGAAAAGAAAAGAAAGTCCACGCCCAAAACACACACACAAAAAATCCCCAAAGTGTCAGTCTTTTGTTTTTTTTCAAAATGTGCATGGCCAGCAATAATGTCACGCAAAGTGTTTGGGAAGACTAGTGCAACACAAAGGGAAGAGGAAAAAGTAAGACCGGACACTAGGGAAAGGGGAGAGTGGAGACCTCCTAGGATGATCTACTATCACCCTGTCTCCACTAACGTCCCTATATTGGTTCTTCACTAGTGTTGAGCGAGCACTAAAATGCTCGGGTGCTCGAAGCTCGGGCCGAGCTCGCCGTGATACTCGGGTGCTCAACCCAAGCAACGAGCCCAATGTTAGTCTATGGGAGACTCGAGCATTTTTGCGGTGGCACCCCCGGCAGTCTTTTAAAAGCCTAACAAGTGCCCAAAACGATAGTGACAGTGCTCAAATGACATGGGGACAGCATGGGAATCGCCCCAGGAAGCATTTCTGACCCCCAGGTCACTGCTGTTAACAACGTGGTCAGAGGTATTAAGCCACTTTTACGGGCTCACAATAAAACGTTCAAAAACGAAAGTGAAACTTTTTTCCTGTGAAATATGTTAAGGAACATCCTTTCCAGGGAAAAGACTTGTGTATAAGTTAAAATAAATGACCAAAAACAAAAATACTCCTCCACACCTTCGGCTATGTTCACAAGTAGCATTTTTTATGCGTTTTTGCACTTTTGTATTGCTTTCAACTATGACAAATGCATTCACCGGGAAATGTCATTTTAACATTTTACAACCTTATCTGGCCATGTGCTGTGTGACACATGCATAAAGTGCTGAAAAAACATGGGAACAGCATGGGGAAGACCCATGGAAGCATCTCTGACTCCCAGGTCACTGTCTAAAAGTGTGCCCATCATAAGTGATCCTTGCCGCATCAGAAGATGCAGACTTGCAACTATCCCCATGCAAGTTCTAGTCCCAGGGCAGTGTTCAATTGTACCTCCCCCATTCCTTGCAATACAAGCGCAAGTATGCAGCCTGCCACCCACCCACCCCCAGGCTGCAATACCATACTGCTTGCTTGCTTGAACTTGAAATTGGGCCTTTCAGGCATGTGGAGGCGGAATCTGGCCACCACGTCATGGCTTTGTTGGCGGCCTGGAATCCATACTCAGTCCCCAGCCGCCCGGCGGCCGGGTGTCCATACTCGGTCCCCAGCCGCCTGGGGGCAGCCGGGTGTCCATAAACGGTTCCCAGCCGCCCCTATTTCTCCTTGGAACATCCCCCCACACACTTTTCTTAGCCCGGCCTGCTTTAGGCAGCATTGGACGAGCCCACCAGAGAACCAGACTCCTCCGGTGGGCCCTGACTTCTCCATCGGTGGAGTTGAGAGTGCCAAGGTGAGGAGCATGATGATGATGACAGAAGTTAGCATCTGCTATGTTTTCTTTTAATGCAAGTGTAAGTGTGCAGCCTGCCACCCACCCACCCCCAGACTGCAATTCCATACTGCTAGCTTGCACTTGAAATGGGGCCTTTTAGTTTGGAGGAGGCCGAAGCTGGCCACTACCTCATGGCTGCTTCGGCAGCGAGGTATCCATACTCAGTCCCCAGCCGCCCCTATTTGTCCTGGTGTGCCTTATACATAAGATTAAGCGCGTATACCAAAACATTACCTGTGCCCTCCCCAGTGCATTTAGTGGGAAGGAGAGCCTATTCCGCTGTAGTGTGTGCATGCCAAACCCCTGTTCATGGTACATGCGAAGATGCCTCCCACCTTGCACCTGTCATTGCAGACTTGCAACTATCCCCATTCAAGTCCTTGTCCCAGGGCAGTGTTCAATTGTACCTCTCCCATTCCTTGCAATGGAAGCGCAAGTATGCAGCCTGCCACCCACCCACCCCCAGGCTGCAATACCATACTGCTTGCTTGCACTTTAAATTGGGCCTTTTAGGCATGTGGAGGCGGAATCTGGCCACCACGCCATGGCTGTGTCGGCGGCCTGGTATCCATACTCAGTCCCCAGCCGCCTGGTGGCCGGGTGTCCCCGCTTGCTCCCCAGCCTCCAGGGGGTGGCCGGGTGTCCATACTCGGTCCCCAGCCACCCCTATTTGTCCCGGTAACCTTTCCCACACTTTACTTAGCCTGGCCTGCTTTAGGGCAGCATTGGCCGAGCCCACCGGACTATCAGACTCCTCCGGTGGGCCCTGGCTTCTCCATCAGGGGAGTTGAGAGTGCCAAGGTGAGGAGCATGATGAGGATGATAGAAGTTAGCATCTGCTTTGTTTTGTTGTAATGCAAGTGTGGCACCCCAGGGGTCTGGTTTCTACAGTAACGGCAATGTTATGTCTGAGAGCAGGTGGGAGGTCTCTTGGTCAGGAATCCTATGCATGCCACACCTCCTGCCCAGTCCTGGGAGGGGAAGAACTTCCCCTGTATAAACCTGGGGCTGAGGCAGGGTTAGAGAGTTCAGAGGGAGAGTGCAGCCAGGAGGGCTGACAGGGAGCTGTGGCTCCGGCTGGGCCCAGCTCCTGGGCCATGCCAGAAGTAGAGAAGAGAAGCAGCATAGGAAGAAACAACAGGAGCTCTGTGGGAGCAGTGTTACAAGGAGTCAGGGGCTGGCAGCTGCAGAGCTCGCCCTGACTGAGAAGATTTCTTACCGGACCCGGAGTCCGAGGCTGTGGGGACTAACTCCTACCCAGCAGCAGAATCCGTCAGGCAGGGGATTTCAGGTCCTCTGGCCAAGAAACCCGAAGGCACGGTCACACGCATGGGACCAGCACCGCCGTCATGGAGCGGAAGCTACTAGAAGGCCCCGAGTCACCGGCCATACGGGTGAGCACCACACGGTACACTCAGGGACGTGGGCTACTTATACCCGCCTCTAGCAAGGTAGCCAGAAGAGTACAGTCAGTTTGGGAGGCCTACAACTCCGCCTGGCCAGGGGAGATCCCATCTGCTCAAGGACTGACCAGGCCCCGATCGCTAGCCAGTACTCCGGGAGGGTCTATCTTTGTCACCAGTAAAGACCCTGAATCACACCGCATCGTCTCTGAGTGATTCCTGCTACCCCCATCATCCACGTCGGCTGCCCTGAGGCCATACCCCTCCCGTTGGGGGTTATACCATCTACGCTGCACTATCCTACCACCGGCCTCAGCGGTCTGCCCTGCAGCGGCAGCTCCATAGCTGCATTCAACGGGTGGCGTAGTCGTCCTACATCTACCGCTGATACAGCGCCACTTAGTCTGACTCCCTGGGCACGGACCGGATCACCGCCACGAGACTACAACCCTCAACAGATCCGGCTCCGGGTAAGCTCCCGCGTGCGCAATGCTGCGCGACACAGGCCCAGGGGCGCGTCAGCTTTTGGCGTAGTCGGAAGGATCTCGTGCCCGCAACCACCGGGTACTGCGTGCCTGAAAAAGACTGTTCAAACTTACCTGTGGTGAAGATTCCCGCCATCCGGCGCCATCTTCCGCTTCCTTCCCGCCATCGGTGGAGTTTTCCCGCCATCCGGCGCCATCTTCAGCCTTCTTCCCGCCACACGTGGAGTTTTCCAGCCATTGGACGCCATCTTGAGGACGCCGCGCGGGAAGAAGAGGGGCATGGACTCCGAAAGCGCGCGAGAACTGAAGCCCCGCCTCACGTCCGGACGTTGCGTAAGGTCCTGGAAGGAGCCCAGCAGACGCCGACGTCACAGGAGCGCGACGGAAGGTCCTCAACCCTGACGATCCACTGCGGAGCCGCGGCCTACGGAAGAGGATCATCGCAAGGTAGGCCACGGTCCACTAGGGGGGAGAAGGATGTCGGATACGGAGGAGAGCTTCACCGCTTCAACCCCTGCCAGCGCCACCGCTGTTGCGGTCATGTCTTTCTCCATGCCCTATATCCCGGGGGCAGCCTGGCTACACCAGTACTCAGGGGAATCACATACTCTGCATGACTTTAGAGAAAAGCTGGATAGCCTCTTCCAGGTGTACCCCCTCACAGAGGAGCAAAAAGTGAGCATCCTGGTGGCCCAATTAACCGGGACAGCCCAAAGGGAGGTAAAGTCCTGGCCACCTGGGAGGAGGACTGTCGCAGAAATACTAACCCAGCTAACCGAGGAGGAGCTGCAGTACTACCAATACGAGGAAAGCCAAGAGGACCCGGACGGGTCTGAGGACTACCCTCAGGAGGGAGCACAAAGAGGACATAGCTACTGAAGGGAAGTAGCGTGAATAAAGAGCTGTAAATAGTTACCCGTAAGGGTACAAGGACTGCTGCTAATTAAAATATGGTCCCCGTTGAGATTAGTGAATTGTTCCCCATGTGCCCCTATCTTAAACCAGGCTGAGGACTGTGAGCAGCCATTCCTTATCCCCACTGACCGAGGACTGAGAGCGGTCGTTCTTTCCCTCTACCTGGCCGAGGACTGAGAGCGGCCATATCCTGTAAATAATTATGTGTTTCTAGTTATTTATAGGAGTCCTTGGTAGATTTACCGGGAATCCTTGTACATGGTTGGAGCGTAACCTAGGAATGGACTAAAGACTGTTAAGGACTCGGGGCAGGACAGACCCCTACCTGGTTACGTCTCCCTGTTTTGGTGAAATGGACACCTTGCTTTTCTTCAAAGACTGCACCCGGTTGCGGACACGCCGTAACCATCTTTATGTGTTTTTCTTATTGTATTATTATTGTTTATACCTTGTTATGTTTTTCTAAAAATATGTTTAGTCCCGGAGTACTAAATTTCACTAGGGGGGAATGTGGCACCCCAGGGGTCTGGTTTCTACAGTAACGGCAATGTTATGTCTGAGAGCAGGTGGGAGGTCTCTTGGTCAGGAATCCTATGCATGCCACACCTCCTGCCCAGTCCTGGGAGGGGAAGAACTTCCCCTGTATAAACCTGGGGCTGAGGCAGGGTTAGAGAGTTCAGAGGGAGAGTGCAGCCAGGAGGGCTGACAGGGAGCTGTGGCTCCGGCTGGGCCCAGCTCCTGGGCCATGCCAGAAGTAGAGAAGAGAAGCAGCATAGGAAGAAACAACAGGAGCTCTGTGGGAGCAGTGTTACAAGGAGTCAGGGGCTGGCAGCTGCAGAGCTCGCCCTGACTGAGAAGATTTCTTACCGGACCCGGAGTCCGAGGCTGTGGGGACTAACTCCTACCCAGCAGCAGAATCCGTCAGGCAGGGGATTTCAGGTCCTCTGGCCAAGAAACCCGAAGGCACGGTCACACGCATGGGACCAGCACCGCCGTCATGGAGCGGAAGCTACTAGAAGGCCCCGAGTCACCGGCCATACGGGTGAGCACCACACGGTACACTCAGGGACGTGGGCTACTTATACCCGCCTCTAGCAAGGTAGCCAGAAGAGTACAGTCAGTTTGGGAGGCCTACAACTCCGCCTGGCCAGGGGAGATCCCATCTGCTCAAGGACTGACCAGGCCCCGATCGCTAGCCAGTACTCCGGGAGGGTCTATCTTTGTCACCAGTAAAGACCCTGAATCACACCGCATCGTCTCTGAGTGATTCCTGCTACCCCCATCATCCACGTCGGCTGCCCTGAGGCCATACCCCTCCCGTTGGGGGTTATACCATCTACGCTGCACTATCCTACCACCGGCCTCAGCGGTCTGCCCTGCAGCGGCAGCTCCATAGCTGCATTCAACGGGTGGCGTAGTCGTCCTACATCTACCGCTGATACAGCGCCACTTAGTCTGACTCCCTGGGCACGGACCGGATCACCGCCACGAGACTACAACCCTCAACAGATCCGGCTCCGGGTAAGCTCCCGCGTGCGCAACGCTGCGCGACACAGGCCCAGGGGCGCGTCACAACCGCATGTATGTAGTAGCTGCTAAGCCTGAGGTGGTCAGCATTTTGGCGCATATCCTACCTCCTCCGAGGATTGCTGGATGTTTTCCTGCTACTATCCAAGTTCTATGACTCCCGTTACAACAAAGCTTCAGGTGATAAATGATGGATGAGGTAGTGGCAAAGGAGAAAGAGCAGGAGGAACAGGGACCATTCACATTAATATCAGGCCAGCCAACCAGATATGTCTTGTAGGATATGTTTCTGTAACAAAAGGAGCGGTTCGGCTACACAGTTATAGGGCATACAGTGAGTGCAATGCCTAGCAAAAATTTCGAGGCACTCCAATGCCCCTTGGAAATGACATGGAGGTCAGAGGGCGTTAACTAAACCTTTTTTTCCATTTATAGCAACTGGGTCTCCTGTGCACTGTTGGCCTAAGCAGTGAATGGAAGGCTTTCCAAAAATTATGAGGAACTGCAATGCCCCTTACAAGAGCCATGTGTGGCACCCCAGGGGTCTGGTCACCACAGTAATAGAGATATTACGTCGGAGAGCAAGTGGGAGGTTTCCTGGTCAGGATCCCTTAAACATGCAACATCCTCCTGCCCCAGTCCTGGGAGGGGAGAATTCTGCCCTTATAAACTGGATCTGGGGCGGGGTTGAGTGAGTCAGAGAACAGAGAACAGTCAGAGTCAGAGTGAGAGCAAGGGAAAGTAACAGCAAGGAGCTCTGTAGGAGCTAGGAGCTAAAGACCAGGGGCTGGAAGCTGAGCAGAGCTCGCCCTGGCAGAAGACAATAGGAACCGGACACAGGAGTCCGAGGCTGTGAGGACTTATATATCCAGCAGCAGAAACCAGCCGGCAGGGGATTTCAGGTCCTCTGGCCATAGAAGCCCGGAGGCTCAGTCACAAGCAAGGGACCAGCAGCGCCGTCGTGGAGCGGAGGCTAACAGAAGGCCCCAAGTCACCAGCCATACGGGTGAGCACTGCACGGTACACTCAGGGACGTGGGCTACTTCTACCCGCTTACAGCAAGGTAGCCAGGAAGAGTGCAGACAGACGGGGAGGCCTACAACTCCACCTGGCCAGGGGAACTCCTGCTTGCTCACAGACTGACCAGGCCTCTTATGCTAGCCAGTACTCCCGGGAGGGTCTACCTTATAATCATCAGTAAAGACCCTGAACTGCACTGCAAAGACTCTGAGTCGTTCCTGCTGCGCTCGTGCACCATCACCCCCATCATCCACACTCACTGCCCTCAGGCTATACTCCTCCCGTGGGGAGTTATCCCATTCTCTGCTGCGCACACAACACCAGCCTCAGCGGTCTGCATCGCAGCGGTGGTACTCCCTGACCGCAATCCACGGTTGGCGCAGTCAGACAATTAACCTCAAAACCTAAGAAAGACTGCCACTGGTTTGACCAGCCTGAGCCACGGGACCGGGTCACCGCCACGGAGACTACAGACCCCAGAGACCCGGAACCGGGTATCCCACACACGGCCCAGGGGGCGCGTCACATGCAGTACAGCATATTACAAACATAAGTCCCATTATTGGGGAGTGGGTGTCCCATAGTATTTGCTTATGCCTTGCAAGCAAAAGCTGCCAAAAATTAGGACGCAGCAACTTGCAATGCCCCTTACAAGAGCCATGCAGTACAGCATATTACAAACATAAGTCCCATTATTGGGGAGTGGGTCTCCCATAGTATTTGCTTATGCTTTCCAAGCAAAAGCTGCCAAAAATTAGGTCGGAGCAACTTGCAATGCCCCTTACAAGAGCCATGCAGTACAGCATATTACAAACATAAGTCCCATTATTGGGGAGTGGGTGTCCCATAGTATTTGCTTATGCCTTGCAAGCAAAAGCTGCCAAAAATTAGGACGGAGCAACTTGCAATGCCCCTTACAAGAGCCATGCAGTACAGCATATTACAAACATAAGTCCCATTATTGGGGAGTGGGTCTCCCATAGTATTTGCTTATGCCTTGCAAGTAAAAGCTGCCAAAAATTAGGATGGAGCAACTTGCAATGCCCCTTACAAGAGCCATGCAGTACAGCATATTACAAACATAAGTCCCATTATTGGGGAGTGGGTCTCCCACAGTATTTGCTTATGCTTTCCAAGCAAAAGCTGCCAAAAATTAGGTCGGAGCAACTTGCAATGCCCCTTACAAGAGCCATGCAGTACAGCATATTACAAACATAAGTCCCATTATTGGGGAGTGGGTGTCCCATAGTAATTGCTTATGCCTTGCAAGCAAAAGCTGCCAAAAATTAGGACGGAGCAACTTGCAATGCCCCTTACAAGAGCCATGCAGTACAGCATATTACAAACATAAGTCCCATTATTGGGGAGTGGGTCTCCCATAGTATTTGCTTATGCCTTGCAAGCAAAAGCTGCCAAAAATTAGGACGGAGCAACTTGCAATGCCCCTTACAAGAGCCATGCAGTACAGCATATTACAAACATAAGTCCCATTATTGGGGAGTGGGTCTCCCATAGTATTTGCTTATGCTTTCCAAGCAAAAGCTGCCAAAAATTAGGACGGAGCAACTTGCAATGCCCCTTACAAGAGCCATGCAGTACAGCATATTACAAACATAAGTCCCATTATTGGGGAGTGGGTCTCCCATAGTATTTGCTTATGCCTTGCAAGCAAAAGCTGCCAAAAATTAGGACGGAGCAACTTGCAATGCCCCTTACAAGAGCCATGCAGTACAGCATATTACAAACATAAGTCCCATTATTGGGGAGTGGGTCTCCCATAGTATTTGCTTATGCTTTCCAAGCAAAAGCTGCCAAAAATTAGGACGGAGCAACTTGCAATGCCCCTTACAAGAGCCATGCAGTACAGCATATTACAAACATAAGTCCCATTAGTGGGGAGTGGGTCTCCCATAGTATTTGCTTATGCTTTCCAAGCAAAAGCTGCCAAAAATTAGGACGGAGCAACTTGCAATGCCCCTTACAAGAGCCATGCAGTACAGCATATTACAAACATAAGTCCCATTATTGGGGAGTGGGTCTCCCATAGTATTTGCTTATGCTTTCCAAGCAAAAGCTGCCAAAAATTAGGACGGAGCAACTTGCAATACCCCTTACAAGAGCCATGCAGTACAGCATATTACAAACATAAGTCCCATTATTGGGGAGTGGGTCTCCCATAGTATTTGCTTATGCTTTCCAAGCAAAAGCTGCCAAAAATTAGGACGGAGCAACTTGCAATGCCCCTTACAAGAGCCATGCAGTACAGCATATTACAAACATAAGTCCCATTATTGGGGAGTGGGTGTCCCATAGTATTTGTTTATGCCTTGCAAGCAAAAGCTGCCAAAAATAAGGACGGAGGAACTTACAATGCTGGCACCCTGGTGGTATAGTGGTGATGGAGGCTGAGGATAAGGAGAAGAAGATAAAACAGCTGAAACGAGGAAGCGTATACCCATGTGTGGGTGTGAAGTGGTGCATGTGAATACACCTCCCGAAATAACACAGTGGATTTGACTTTATGTTACTCTGCTGTCATTTGGTGGTGATGAGAAGTCTGGCCCAATCCAGCCCTTGTTCGTTTTGATAAGGGTCAGCTTGTCAGCATGGTCAGTTAACAGGCGAGTGCGCTTATCAGTTATAATTTCCCCAGCGGCACTAAAAACACGCTCCGATAACACGCTAGCGGCAGGGCAGGCCAGGACCTCCAAGGCTTACAGAGAGCGAGTTCATTCCAAGTGTCCAGCTTGGATACCCAATAATTAAAAGGCACAGAGGAATCACGGAGGACGCTGGTACAGTCGGCAAGGTAGTCCCTCACCATCTTTTGAAACTTGCCACTCCTTGTGAGAGTACCCCGCGCCTCAGGGCCTGTAAGCTGGGCGGGTGTCAGAAAACTGTCCCAGAATGTTGACAGTGTTCCCCTGCCTCTGCTGGATTGGAGTTGCATCTCTCTCGCCTGTACGCCTTGGTTGGGCAACAAACTGTGCCCTCTGCCGCTAGCGTGTTCAGATGGGAATTTTTTTAACAGTTCTGCAGCAAGGGCCTTCTGGTACTGCCCCAATTTTTGTAGACCTCTCCACCTCAGGAATAAGAGAGTGGAAGTTCTCCTTGTAGCGGGGGTCTACAAGTGTCACCAACCAGTAATGACTGTCATCCAACATTTTGACAACGCGAGGGTCACGGTTAAGGCAGCGTAACATAAAGTCAGCCATGCGTGCCAGACTGGTAACGGGCAACATTTCCGTGTCCTCCCCAAGATGACAACTGACCATGCTCTCCTCCTCCTCCTCCTCTTCCTCCTCCTCCTCCCCCCTGTCCTCAGGCCACCCACGCTGAACCGACGGTATGACACTTGTACAGGTACTACCGTCTACAACGCATGATAGCAGCTCCTGTTCCTCCTCCTCCTCCTCCTCTCCCTTATTGTCCCCCAATGCACGTTGGGATGAGATGAGGCTGGGTTGTGTGTAATCGCCCGCTACGGCTTCTTGATCCATCTCATCATACTCTAGCTGCAATGCCTCCTCTTTAATTCTCTGCAGAGAGCGTTGCAAAAGACAGACAAGTGGGATGCTGACACTAATGATGGCGTCATCGCCACTCACCATCTTGGTGGCCTCCTCAAAGTTTGTCAGGATGGTACATATGTCAGACATCCAGGTCCACTCCTGGGGTCTTATGTGTGGAGTCTGACCTGAATATCGACGGCCTTGGTGCAGCTGGTACTCCACAACTGCTCTCTTCTGCTCACAAATCCTTTGCAACATGTGGAGGGTAGAGTTCCAACTTGTGGGGACATCACACACCAGTCGGTGTGCGGAAGCTGCAAACGCTGCTGCAACACAGCAAGGGCGGCGGAAGCTGTAGCCGACTTGCGAAAATGAGCTGACAGGCGGCGTACTTTCACGAGCAGATCTGGCAACTCGGGGTACGATTTAAGAAACCGCTGAACCACGAGGTTAAGCACATGAGCCAGGCATGGTACGTGTGTGATCTCACCTCGCCTCAGAGCCGCCACCAGGTTACGGCCATTGTCACACACGACCATGCCGGGATCTAGGTTCAGCGGTCTCAGCCACAGATCTGCCTGCTCTTTTACAGCTGTCCACAACTCACAAGCAGTGTGAGGTTTATCACCTAAGCTTATGAGTTTCAGCACAGCCTGTTGCCGCTTGGCGGAGGCAGTACTGCAATGCTTCCAGCTTGTAACTGATGTGGTGATATCTGAGATGGAGGCTGAACATGAGGAGGAGGAGGAGGAGGAGGAGGATGCGCAGGAGCTGTACACTGTGGGGGCAACTCTGACTGACATAGGGCCCGCAAAGGTCTGGGATATGGACAATTGAACGCTGCGGTGGGATGTGGACGTGGACTTTGATGCTGTTTCTTGAGAAACTGCCATAACAAGTGAAGACTGAGAGGAGGGGCATCTTTACATGCTGTATGGACAGGGGATTGCCTTGCACACACAACAGGGGGTTCTATTGCACGCACAACAGTGGAAGAAGCAGTGGTGACACCCGCTGACACTGGTCGTGGACCCTGGGTTTCGCCCCACAAAGTCGGGTGCTTTGCTGCCATGTGCCTGATCATGCTGGCGGTGGTCAGGCTGGTAGTTTTGTCACCCCTGCTGATGCTGGCATGGCAGGTGGAACATATGGCCTTTTTGGGGTTATCAGCAGAGTCTTTAAAAAAATTCCAGACTCTGGAAGACCTACCGCTTGTACTGGCAACGTCCCTCGTGTTGGTGTTACGGAGAACGGTTGCCTGCCTTCTGTCTGCGGCCACCACACTGCTTCTTCCTGCCTGTTGGGGTACTCTGCCTCCCTCCCCCTGTGAGCTGCTGGCCTCACTCTGCATGTCCTCCTTCCACTGTGGGTCAGTTACTAGATCATCCACCACCTCCTCCTCTTCCACTTGCGCACCACGATTCTCCTCCTCACTTCCTGGCAATTGTGTCTCGTCATCGTCTACCTCTTGTGACAGATTGCCAACGTCGACTTCCTGTGGCCGTGGCTGTTCAAATATTTGGGCATCGCAACATGGGATCTCCTCTTCCACCACTTCAAGCGTATCAGGCGAGGGGCCCAAATATGGAAATGGACCAGTGAACAGTTCTTCAGAGTGTCCAAGTGTGGGATCACTTGCTGTCTGACGACACTCGGCATGGTGGGAGGAAGGAGCATCAGGGTGAGGAGGAGTATGCGGTCGAGACTCACGGCTACTAAGAGTTGACCGTGTGGAAGACGGACCGGAGGTGGTGGTGCCCAGGTAACTGGAAGTATTATCTGCTATCCAATTAATAACCTGTTCACACTGATCAGTTCTCAATACTGGTGTTGTTCTGTACTTCCCTAGTAATTCGGTCAAGAAGTGGGAGCGAGAATATGTGGCTGTTGGTTGTGGCACATTTTCACCTTGGCCACGGCCCCGTCCTCTGCACGAACCATCACCAGAACGTCCACTTCCATGTCCGTTGCCACGCGCCTTGCCCATTGTAAATGAAGTAAAATAGCTTACACTTGCACTATCAATGGAAAAAGGGTAATAAAGAGTAGATTAGAACCGTGGAAGAGGAAAACCACAGTTATTGTTTACTGGGGTATACCACACTTTTTTAAATAGAGATATTTGCAGCTGAACAGTGAGCGACACACTCAAACTGCTTTTTTTTTAGATACCAAAGGCCCAAAACTGGATAGTACAGCGATTTGACCCGTGGAACTGCGAAACCACACTGGGATGTCGGGCCTACACAAGACTATTTTCAACAGATATATTTTTGTGTCACAACAGTCAGGAGACACTACTGTTTTTCTTTACGGAAAAAACTACCAAAAGCTGAATAATAGAGATTTTTTACCGTGGGATGGCAAAACCACAGTTATTGTTTACTGGGGTATACCACACTTTTTTAAATAGAGATATTTGCGGCTGAACAGTGAGCGACACACTCAAACTGCTTTTTTTTTAGATACCAAAGGCCCAAAACTGGATAGTACAGCGATTTGACCCGTGGAACTGCGAAACCACACTGGGATGTCGGGCCTACTCAAGACTATTTTCAACAGATATATTTTTGTGTCACAACAGTCAGGAGACACTACTGTTTTTCTTTACGGAAAAAACTACCAAAAGCTGAATAATAGAGATTTTTACCGTGGGATGGCAAAACCACAGTTATTGTTTACTGGGGTATACCACACTTTTTTAAATAGAGATATTTGCGGCTGAACAGTGAGCGACACACTCAAACTGCTTTTTTTTTAGATACCAAAGGCCCAAAACTGGATAGTACAGCGATTTGACCCGTGGAACTGCGAAACCACACTGGGATGTCGGGCCTACACAAGACTATTTTCAACAGATATATTTTTGTGTCACAACAGTCAGGAGACACTACTGTTTTTCTTTACGGAAAAAAACTACCAAAAGCTGAATAATAGAGATTTTTTACCGTGGGATGGCAAAACCACAGTTATTGTTTACTGGGGTATACCACACTTTTTTAAATAGAGATATTTGCAGCTGAACAGTGAGCGACACACTCAAACTGCATTTTTTTTAGATACCAAAGGCCCAAAACTGGATAGTACAGCGATTTGACCCGTGGAACTGCGAAACCACACTGGGATGTCGGGCCTACACAAGACTATTTTCAACAGATATATTTTTGTGTCACAACAGTCAGGATACACTACTGTTTTTCTTTACGGAAAAAACTACCAAAAGCTGAATAATAGAGATTTTTTACCGTGGGATGGCAAAACCACAGTTATTGTTTACTGGGGTATACCACACTTTTTTAAATAGATATATTTGCGGCTGAACAGTGAGCGACACACTCAAACTGCTTTTTTTTTAGATACCAAAGGCCCAAAACTGTATAGTACAGCGATTTGACCCGTGGAACTGCGAAACCACACTGGGATGTCGGGCCTACACAAGACTATTTTCAACAGATATATTTTTGTGTCACAACAGTCAGGAGACACTACTGTTTTTCTTTATGGAAAATATACCAAAACCTGAATAATAGAGATTTTTTACCGTGGGATGGCAAAACCACAGTTATTGTTTACTGGGGTATACCAGACTTTTTTAAATATATAGATTTGCGGCTGAGCAGTGAGCGACACACTCAAACTGTTTTTTTTTTTAGATACAAATGGGCCAAAATGGATAATACAGAGGTTTGAACCGTGGAAGTGCAAAACAACACTTCTATTTCTCTAGCCTACACCAGACTATTTTCAACAGTTATATTTGTGTCTGAAAAATCAGAGACACGCTTTTTTTTGGGGGGAGGGGACACACCAAAAGGTTAATAAGATGGGTATTTGTAGAGTGTGAAGGAGGAAAAAAAAGGAGGATTTAGATGAAAAAAAAAGGATTTTTCCTGGCCCCCGACACCTGGTGCTAAGTCCAGCAATTTCAGCAACAGGAGCACACAGGACTGTAATGCAGCGTTTGCTGGTATAACCACTGTGTCTCCTATACAGCCTGCCTGCCTGGTATCTGGGATGGATATTAGTCCTGAAAAGGACTGTTTGTTTGTTCTGGCAGCCTTTACAGACCCTACACTAACTATTTCGCAGTTTATATCTCTCCCTAAATCAGCAACGCTGTCCCTACACTGTCTAATCCGGAGCGACTGTGTCCAAGATGGCGGCGCCTGGTTTTAAATACTCGAGGTGACGCTGTGCGGCCAGCCAATCACTGTAATGCCCACAACCAACATGGCTGCAGCATTACAGTGACTGGCTGGCAATCCCTGCATGTTCATTGGCTCTGTAAAGAGCGCCAAACATGCAGGGCGGAGACCCGAGCTCCCGCCCGAGTAACCCGGAAATGCTCGGTGCTCACCGAACATCCCGAGTAGCGTGATGCTCGGGCGAGTACCGAGCAGTGTCGAGCATGTTCGCTCAACACTAGTATTTATTACACAAAAGTCTACAGTTAATATACTACTATTTATCAAACTAACACAGTACAATGGATATACAATTCCCAATTACCTAATATATTTTCCACCCACGTTTCCTAATCACTCATGCAATATCAGCCCACCCAACTATACTAACTTTCCCTATATATATATATACAGATACAAGGATAGGGTTAGTACATGGTATGTAGGGCTGGTAAGTAAAGAGTTACAGGGGAAGAGAGATACTCAGCCATGTGTTATGTCCATCCAAAGAGCAAAGAGTCCAAAAAAGAGGCCAGCACATGAGTGCTCTGGGGTTTTATGTCCAGCACAGGAAATGATGTATTATTCCCCGCCCACTGGCTAAGGTCTTTGTTCATGTCCAGCCATACTCGCAAAACCTGTTTTAGTACATGGCTGGACATTTTGTTGATCCTGCCCCCAACAGCAGCAAGCAGACTGAAACACATAAGGAGATGGGGGCCAATATATACATGTATACTTATCTGCAAGCATGGCTAGTATGTAGATACATATATACATGTACAACCTAGGACACTTCCCTTTACAGGGGTCGTCGTCTTCTGGGTCTTCGTCTTCTTCAGGGTGATCTTCAGGGTCCTTGTCTTCAGGGTCGTCGTCAGGGAGATCCAGAGTGATTACCAAGAACCATTTCAAAAAGCTTGAACTTGGAAATGTAGCAGAAGGTACAAGAAGGTTGAGGAACTGCCGAGAACCAGCTGACGGTACTGGAACCCGGATGGGTAGCAGAAGGCACTAGAGCCAATGGAACTACCGAGGACCAGCTGACGGTACTGGAACCCAGTTACTAAGCAGGAGGTACCTGTGCCAGAAAGCACTACCAAGGACCAGCAGACGCTGGTGGAACTTGGATACCGAGAAGGAGGCACCTAAGCCAAAGGCACTGCCGAGAACCAGCTGACGGTACTGGAACTCGGATGGGTAGCAGAAGGTACCCATGAAAAAAAAAGTTGCAAGGCCGCGAGCCGGTCTGAGTTACCGAAACCCACAGTCCTACAGGGGGTGCTTGTCCTATTGGCACTATGGAACCAGCCTTCATTGCCAGCTACCGCAGCCCACATAGGAGTCACCTAAGCTGCAGGCACCGTAGAATCGGCTAACCCGACCGCAACACGACAGGACAACGTATTGGAGGCAAAGTGACATTGACACTACCTGGAAACAGCTGGTGTGCTGGAACCAGGCTGGGCAGGAGGGAGTACCCATGCCAAAGACACTGCCGGGAAACAGCTGACGGTACTGGAACCCGGATGTGTAGCAGAAGGTACAAGAGCCAATGGAACTACCGAGGACCAGCTGACGGTACTGGAACTCGGTTACTAAGAAGGAAGTACCTGTGCCAGAAAGCACTACCAAGGACCAGCAGACGTTGGTGGAACTTGGATACCGAGAAGGAGGCACCTAAGCCAAAGGCACTGCCGAGAACCAGCTGACGGTACTGGAACCCGGATGGGTAGAAGAAGGTACAAGAGCAAATGGAACTACCGAGAACCAGCTGACGGTACTGGAACCCGGATGGGTAGCAGAAGGCACTAGAGCCAATGGAACTACCGAGAACCAGCTGACGGTACTGGAACCCGGATGGGTAGCAGAAGGTACAAGAGCCAATGGAACTACCGAGGACCAGCTGATGGTACTGGAACTCAGTTACTAAGCAGGAGGTACCTGTGCCAGAAAGCACTACCAAGGACCAGCAGACGTTGGTGGAACTTGGATACCGAGAAGGAGGCACCTAAGCCAAAGGCACTGCCGAGAACCAGCTGACGGTACTGGAACCCGGATGGGTAGAAGAAGGTACAAGAGCAAATGGAACTACCGAGAACCAGCTGACGGTACTGGAACCCGGATGGGTAGCAGAAGGCACTAGAGCCAATGGAACTACCGAGAACCAGCTGACGGTAGTGGAACCCGGATGGGTAGCAGAAGGTACAAGAGCCAATGGAACTACCGAGGACCAGCTGATGGTACTGGAACTCAGTTACTAAGCAGGAGGTACCTGTGCCAGAAAGCACTACCAAGGACCAGCAGAAGTTGGTGGAACTTGGATACCGAGAAGGAGGCACCTAAGCCAAAGGCAGTGCCGATAATCAACTGACAGTATTGGAACTCGGATGGGTAGCAGAAGGTACCCATGAAAAAAAAAGTTTCAAGGCCGCGAGCCGGCCTCAGTGACCGAAACCCACAGTCCTACAGGGGGTGCTTGTCCTATTGGCACTATGGAACCAGCCTTCATTGCCAGCTCCAGAAGCCCACATAGGAATCTCCTAGGGTGCAGGCACCATAGAGTCGGCTAAACCGACCGCAACACGACAGGACAACGTATTGGAGGCAAAGTGACGTTGACACTACCCGGAAACAGCTGGCGTGCTGGAACCAGGCTTGGCAGGAGGGAGTACCCGTGCCAAAGACACTGCCGGGAAACAGCTGGCGGGGCTGTAACCCAGGGTAAATACTGAAAAAAGAGTGGAGCCAGAGGTGTAATTGGAGCAAGTTTTAAATCTGTAGCACAGTGGATCTGGACAGAGCAGGAGAATTTGCCGGACACACAGCATGGGAACAGCTGACGTTACTGAACCCCAATAACACGGCAGCAAGTGTTGACTGTGCAGACGGCACTTCTGAGCAGCAACTAGCCATGTTGGAGCCAAGGGTAAATACTGAAAACAGAGGAGCCAGAGGTGTAATTGTTAGAACTCTCCTGTTAGGTTTTTTCTAGTTTGCTGGTCACATGACCATTTTTGCCTATTTAATCCGGCTCCGCCCTCCTGGCCTTGCTGGACTTCATTGTATTTTCTACTCTTGAGCTAGCTTGGTACTCTGTTACCTTTCTCTGTTAGTTTTGCTAGGTCTTCTGACCTCTATGTTCTATGTTGTGTGTTTGTCTTTACTGCTACAATTTCTGCTAGGAGGTGTCCAACTTTATCCCAGTCCCTAGTTCTTGTAGGGATCCCTCCCTTGCATCTATAGGTCTTCGTACAGACTAGCCGAGGACTTTAGCGGGTCTGATCGCAGGATCAGGTTCCCCGTTACATCGTAGGGATCCAATTTAGTTCTATTGTAGGGACAGATCTCCTGTCTTTCCTTAGTGCTTGTAGCAGATCATAACATTAATTGGAGCAAGTTTTAAATTAGTAGTAGAGTGGATGTGGACAGAGCAGGAGAATTCGCCGGACACACAGCAGGGGATCAGCTGACGTTACTGAGCCCCAATAACATGGCAGCAAGTGTTGACTGTGCAGACGGCACTTCTGAGCGGCAACTGGCGGTGTTGGAGCTCAGGGATAATACTGAAAACAGAGAGGAGCCAGAGGTGTAATTGGAGCAAGTTTTAAATCTGTAGTAGTAGTGAGAATGTGGACAGAGCAGGAGAATTTGCCGGACACACAGCTGGGGATCAGCTGACGTTACTGAACCCCAATAACACGGCAGCTAGTGTTGACTCTGTAGACGGCACTTCTGAGCGGCAACTGGCGGTGTTGGAGCTCAGGGATAATACTGAAAACAGAGGAGCCAGAGGCCTAATTGGAGCAACTTTAAAATCTGTAGTAGTGTGAATGTGGACAGAGCAGGAGAAATTGCCATACACACAGCTGGGGAACAGCTGACGTTACTGAACCCCAATAACACGGCAGCAAGTGTTGACTGTGCAGACGGCACTTCTGAGCAGCAACTAGCGGTGTTGGAGCCCAGGGTAAATACTGAAAACAGAGGAGCCAGAGGTGTAATTGGAGCAAGTTTTAAATTAGTAGTAGAGTGGATGTGGACAGAGCAGAAAAAATTGCCGGACACAGCAGGGGAACAGCTGATGTTACTGAACCCCAATAACATGGCTGCAAGTGTTGACTGTGCAGACGGCACTTCTGAGTGGCAACTGGCGATGTTGGAGCTCAGGGATAATACTGAAAACAGAGAGGAGCCAGAGGTGTAATTGGAGCAAGTTTTAAATCTGCAGTAGTAGTGAGAATGTGGACAGAGCAGGAGAATTTGCCGGACACACAGCTGGGGATCAGCTGACGTTACTGAACCCCAATAACACGGCAGCAAGTGTTGACTGTGCAGACGGCACTTCTGAGCAGCAACTAGCGGTGTTGGAGCCCAGGGTAAATACTGAAAACAGAGGAGCCAGAGGTGTAATTGGAGCAAATTTTAAATTAGTAGTAGAGTGGATGTGGACAGAGCAGGAGAAATTGCCGTACACACAGCAGGGGAACAGCTGACGTTACTGAACCCCAATAACACTGGAGCAAGCATTGACTGTGCAGACGGCACTTCTGAGAGGAAACTGGCAGTGTTGGAGCTCAGGGATAATACTGAAAACAGAGGAGCCAGAGGCCTAATTGGAGCAACTTTAAAATCTGTAGTAGGGTGGATGTGGACAGAGCAGGAGAAATTGCCATACACACAGCAGGGGAACAGCTGACGTTACTGAACCCTAATAACACGGCAGCAAGTGTTGACTGTGCAGACGGCACTTCTGAGCAGCAACTAGCGGTGTTGGAGCCTAGGGTAAATACTGAAAACAGAGGAGCCAGAGGTGTAAGTGTAGCAAGTTTTAAATTAGTAGTAGAGTGGATGTGGACAGAGCAGGAGAATTTGCCGGACACACAGTTGGGGATCAGCTGACGTTACTGAACCCCAATAACACGGCAGCAAGTGTTGACTGTGCAGATGGCACTTCTGAGCAGCAACTGGCGGTGTTGGAGCTCAGGGATAATACTGAAAACAGAGAGGATCCAGAGGTGTAATTGGAGCAAGTTTTAAATCTGTAGTACAGTGGATGTGGACAGAGCAGGAGAATTTGCCGGACACACAGCTGGGGATCAGCTGACGTTACTGAACCCCAATAACACGGCAGCAAGTGTTGACTGTGCAGACGGCACTTCTGAGCAGCAACTAGCGGTGTTGGAGCTCAGGGTAAATACTGAAAACAGAGGAGCCAGAGGTGTAATTGGAGCAAGTTTTAAATTAGTAGCAGAGTGGATGTGGACAGAGCAGTAGAAATTGCGTACACACAGCTGGGGAACAGCTGACGTTGCTGAACTCCAATAATACTGGAGCAAGCGTTGACTGTGCAGACGGCACTTCTGAGCAGCAACTAGCGGTGTTGGAGCCCAGGGTAAATACTGAAAACATAGGAGCCAGAGGTGTAATTGGAGCAAGTTTTAAATTAGTAGTAGAATGGATGTGGACAGAGCAGGAGAAATTGCCGTACACACAGCAGGGGAACAGCTGACGTTACTGAACCCCAATAACACTGGAGCAAGAGTTAACTGTGCAGATGGCACTTCTGAGCAGCAACTAGCGGTGTTGGAGCCCAGGGTAAATACTGAAAACAGAGGAGCCAGAGGTGTAATTGGAGCAAGTTTTAAATTAGTAGTAGAGTGGATGTGGACAGAGCAGGAGAAATTGCTGTACACACAGCAGGGGAACAGCTGACGTTACTGAACCCCAATAACATGGCAGCAAGTGTTGACTGTGCAGATGGCACTTCTGAGCGGCAACTGGCGGTGTTGGAGCTCAGGGATTACAGTTCAGGTGGTAGAAACATGAACACAACAGGAGACCTGGATACTGTTGCCAACATATTATTTATTCTGGAAGAGGACTAGCAAATTCATGCGAGATCCAGGCCTTGTTCATTTTCAGAAAAGTAAGCCGGTCAACGTTATCGGAGGATAGGCGCATGTGACAGTCTGTTAGTACACCACCTGCGGCACTAAAGACGCGTTCCGATAATACACTAGCAGCAGGGCAAGCCAGCACCTCCAATGCATACTGGCTAAGCTCTGGCCATGTATCCAGCTTAGAGACCCAAAACTTGAAGGGGGAAGAGCCGTCTGGGAGTACACTGAGAGGGCAAGACATTTAGTCTGTCACCATCTGACGGAAACGTTGCCTCCTGCTGACTGGAGCCGTCTGTGATGGTGTAGACATTTGTGGCGGCGGGGACACAAAACTTTGCCACATTTGGGCCATACTGGTCTTGCCTTGTGCTGAAGCGCTGCTTCTGCTCCCTCTTTGTGCAGAGCTTCCTCCACTGTCTCGACGCACTAAGCTGCTTTGTAAAGCACTAGCAGCACTGCTCTCGGTTGGAATGGAGAACATGATGGAATGCACCAGTGCATCTTGGTACTGCCGCATTTTACGCTCCCGGTTCAACGGTGTTATGAGGCTTTGTAAGTTGTCCCGGTAGCGAGGATCTAGGAGGGTGGAAACCCAATAATCAGCCGTGTTGAGAATGTGGGCGATGCGGCGGTCGTTTCTCAGGCACTGCAGCATGAAATCAACCATGTGCTGCAGACTGCCAACTGGCCAAGAAACGCTGTCCCCTGCTTGAGGCGTGATCTCTGCCTGCTCTGCATCACCCCACCCTTGCTCTAGATACTGACTACTAGAGCATTGTGTACCTCCCTCCTCTGGACAGATGTCTTCCTCCTCCATTGACTCCTCCTCATCCTCCTCACAAAGTGTCCCCTGCCTAGGCCTTTGTGAGGAACCACGTTGCGCAGACTGTACAGAAGCAGATGGCATTTGTGACTCCTCATCCTCCACCTCTTCCAAAACCTACTCCCTTAGTGCTTGCAGTGTTTTTTCAAACAGGCAGTTAAGGGGGATAGTCATGCTGACTAGGGCATCATCTGCACTCGCCATCCGCGTGGAATAATCGAAGGCACGCAAAACGTGGCAAATGTCCTTCATAGAGGCCCGCTCAGTGGTGGTGAAGTGTGAACGGCGCGCACTGCGACTTGTTTGCGCATGCTGCAGCTGGTACTCCATTACTGCTGCCTGCTGCTCACACAACCTCTCCAACATATGTAACGTTGAATTCCACCTGATGGGTAGGTCACATATGATACGATGTTCCGGAAGACGTAATTGGCGCTGCAGAGCTGCAGTGCGCGATCTTGCGTTGCTGGAACGCCACAAGTGAGCACACTCTATGCGGACCTTGTGCAGCAGAGCATCAAGATCCGGATAGTCCCTCAAAAAACTCTGCACGACCAAGTTGAGCACATGTGCCAGACATGGGATGTGAGTGAGGTTGCCTAGGCCCAGAGCTGCCACCAGATTTCGGCCATTGTCACACACTACCATGCCTGGCTGGAGATTCGCTGGCACAAACCACACGTCGCTCTGCTGCTTGATGGCATTCCAGAGCTCCTGCGCTGTGTGACTTCGATTCCCCAAAGAAATTAATTTTAATACGGCCTGTTGACGTTTGGCCATGGCTGTGCTCATATCGGTCATCATAACATGTAACCGTTCACGGGTCGATGTGGAGGTAGACCGTGACGGCTCCTGCAGCGCTGATTCAGAGGAACTGGAGTATGAGGAGGAGTCAATGTGTACAGACTGGATTCCTGAAATCCTTGGAGTTGGCAGAACACGTACAGCGCCACTCTCAAGATCTGTACCCGGCTCCACAACATTTACCCAATGGGCAGTGAGGGAAAGGTATCGTCCCTGTCCATGCTTACTGGTCCACGCATCGGTAGTCAGGTGGACCTTGCTACTGACGGCGTTTTGTAGCACATGTTTAATTTTTCCCTCCACATGCTGTTGCAGGGCAGGGACGGCTTGCCTGCTGAAATAAAAGCGGCTGGGCACGTTGTATTGTGGGACTGCCAATGCCATAAAGTTACGGAAGGTGTCAGTCTCCACCAGCCTGAATGATAGCATTTCAAGGGCCAGTAGTTTTGCAATGTCAGCATTCAGAGCCTGTGCTCGGGGGTGGTTTGCCGAGTATGGGCGCCTTTTCTCCCATGCCTGTGCTAACGATGGCTGTAGACTGTCCTGGGAGTATGAGGATGACAGGGAACGTGGTGCTGTGGGTGGAATTACACTGTGTCTCTGTACAACAGTGCCAGGGGTTCTTCCATGGCGATCCTGTGAGGAAGCCGAACCAGCTGTGTGTGAGCTGGAGGAAGAGGCTACAACACGAGCTGAAGAGGTGGTAGGTGGCGCTGTAGGTTGGCCTAGGTTTTCAGTATGTTTTTGTAACTCCACCACGTGCTTGGTCCGCACATGTTTCCACATATTTGTGGTATTGAGGTTGCTGACACTTTTCCCTCTTTTCACCTTCTGATTACACAGCTTGCATTTGACAAAACAAATGTCATCTGCAACTGTGTCAAAAAAGGACCAGGCACTGCAAGTCTTGGGAGCGCCCGCTTTGGATTTTGGAAGAGCCATTCTCCTAATGGGTGCCAAAGTGGAGGCTACAGGCAACCAAGTCTGCCCCCTCCCTCTTCCTCCTTTTTGGGCCGTTCGGGGAATCTCTTCCTCAATGCTGCTCCCACCACCTTCCTGTCCCTCACGCCATGATGGGTCAAGGACCTCATCATCTACACCACCCTCTTCAAACAACTGCTTCTCCTGGGTATTCAGGACAGTATGCACCAGAAAGTGGCACCTGAGTCTCATCATCAGATGCGTACTGAGGTGTGCTGCTGACCATAGGCACTAGCCCACCCGCCTCTTCAGATTCAGAGAGACAAAACGGTTGCGCATCACTGCATACTACCTCTTCTTCAAATTCTCGAATTCTGCTTGGCTGGCCCCCTCTTTCCAAGCCAAGAGATTCAGAGAACAGAAGTAGAGATGGCTCCTGTCCAGGGCTCTCTGACTGCCTGGGCAATTTGGCAGGTGGTGAAGAGACAGATGGGTGCTCTTCAGTGCTCAGGACCTGAGAGGATCTGGAACTAATTGAAGTCGATGCGTTAGCTGCCATCCATCCGACAACGGCTTCAATTTGGTCCTCCTGCAGCAGTGGGGTACGGCTAGCTCCTACAAAGCTGCGCATAAAGGACTGTTCCCTGGTAAAACTGGGGGATGCCGAGTCACTGGTTCCCGCAGCAGGCACAGAATCCCCACGTCCTCTCCCTGCAGGCACAGAATCCTCACATCCTCTCCCTGCAGAAACTCCACGCCCACACCCATGACCACATGCCTTACTCCCTGCCTTCTTCATCTTGGTAGACTGATAAAGATAAGCAGAAAAGTACTAAGGGCTTAGTGTGCTTATTCCTGAACAGCTGCTAACAGTTATAAGAAACACTAATTTTGGACTAGACTTTAATATGAGCTAATGTGGCCTACACAACTGTAAAGTGGAATGTTTGGTGAACTTTATTTAGGTTTTTTTTATCACAAAAAGACACTGGATGTGCCCAAAGATGTAATACCGATAGTATCACAAACTTTTTGTAGATATTACAATGCAGGAAGGTAACCTACAATGCAATAGATGAGGCTACAAAAAATAGGCTAATACTAATCTGGCTGGGGCTGCAGGACACAAGGCTGCAGAAAGGCTCCTCTATCTACTCTTATATAGTGTGTTTGGAACCAATGTAGCTGGATACGGATGGAGCCACCACACTAATAGGAGAAATCAGGAAAAATGATCAGTTAGCAAAAAAGGACAATGTATGAGGCAGTGACGCACGCTGAGAGCACTACAACCAGACGTGGCTGAAGCACACACAACAGCGTGAGATGCACTCACACACAGAGACCTTGCAGACAGCGGTGAACAGCGCAGAGAACTGTGCACTAGCGCTGCAAGGCACAGCGATTTATAAAGTAGCTTGGGTAAAGCAGAATAGAGCAAATAGGTAGCTAAAACTGTCCCTCAGAACAACAGCGTCCTATCGCTAACTGAATTCTCAGCAGAGTGAGCTCAAAATGGCGGCGGCGGCTTTTATAGTGCATCATGACATCATTTCAGCAGCCAATCACAGCCATGCCATTAGTTAACATGCCTACATGCCTAACAGGATGTGCCCACACTTCTTAGGATCCTCATTGGCTGAATAAAATGAAACTGGCTCATTGCATTATGGGAACTTCCGATTCCGGTATCCGATATTCTAAAAGTATTGGTACTAAGTATCGGAATTCCGATACTGCGAATATCGGCCGATACCCGATATTTCAGTATCGGAATTGTAACATACCTGGCGGCGTCCTTGCATAGTGGTCCATCTCCCACTGTGCAAGAGTGCGCACTTGATCTCCAGTCCAGAATGTCTCTCTGGCTTCCCTCCATGCTGTGTGTTTGCTTCTGTTTCTGCTGCTTAAGGGCGGCGCCTGATCACTTCCTGCTTTTTGTACCTGCTGCAGGCACACACCTTGTGCGTCCTCAGCCTATTGCTGTCTGTCACCTGGTATTTAAACCAGCTGCTCCAATTAACCCATGACTGAGCATTGTGTTCAGTCAGTTGGCTTCTGGTCACTGATATGCCAGGTCCCGTTTATGTTTCCTGCCTTCGGTATCAGTTCCCATGTCTGAACTGTGTCCTGTCTGTATTATCTTCTAGCCTGTTGTCTTCTGCCTATCCTGGAGGCTGTATTTCCAGGCCTGTGTGAACACGCTCCTAGCCTGTTCGTTCCGCCTTCTAGGGGCCGCATACCTAGACCCGCTCCTGTATCTTGCTGCTGTGTCTGTTCTTGTCTGAATACTCTCCTTCCCTTTTTCTGCAGAGTCTGAACTCGTACCTAACTCCTGCTCTTTGTCACTGTACTTCCGTTTGTGAGTTTGTGGTCCACTCGCTACTTCACTGCAAGTACCCTGTGGGTATCTGGTTCTGCCTTTCCCTTCCTGTCTGTTCCGTGTGTACTGAGCCCTGTCCCCTCCGCTCTGCCTTGCTTGCCGCTTCGGCGGTTCTTGCTTGCTCAGCCCTGTCCACCGCGTCTGCGGTTTCGCTTTGCTCAGCCCTGTCCACCGCGTCTGCGGTTTCGCTTTGCTCAGCCCTGTCCACCGCGTCTGCGGTTTCGCTTTGCTCAGCCCTGTCCACCGCGTCTGCGGTTTCGCTTTGCTCAGCCCTGTCCACCGCGTCTGCGGTTTCGCTTTGCTCAGCCTTGTCCACCGCGTCTGCGGTTTCGCTTTGCTCAGCCCTGTCCACCGCGTCTGCGGTTTCACTTTGCTCAGCCCTGTCCACCGCGTCTGCGGTTTCGCTTTGCTCAGCTCTGTCCACCGCGTCTGCGGTTTCGCTTTGCTCAGCCCTGTCCACCGCGTCTGCAGTTTCGCTTTGCTCAGCCCTGTCCACCGCGTCTGCGGTTTCGCTTTGCTCAGGCCTGTCCACCGCGCCTGCGGTTTCGCTTTGCTCAGCCCTGTCCACCGCGTCTGCGGTTTCGCTTTGCTCAGCCCTGTCCACCGCGTCTGCGGTTTCGCTTTGCTCAGCCCTGTCCACCGCGTCTGCGGTTTTTCGCTTTGCTCAGCCCTGTCCACCGCGTCTGCGGTTTCGCTTTGCTCAGCCCTGTCCACCGCGTCTGCGGTTTCGCTTTGCTCAGCCCTGTCCACCGCGTCTGCGGTTTCGCTGTGCTCAGCCCTGTCCACCGCGTCTGCGGTTTCGCTTTGCTCAGCCCTGTCCACCGCGTCTGCGGTTTCGCTTTGCTCAGCCCTGTCCACCGCGTCTGCGGTTTCGCTTTGCTCAGCCCTGTCCACCGCGTCTGCGGTTTCGCTTTGCTCAGCCCTGTCCACCGCGTCTGCGGTTTTTCGCTTTGCTCAGCCCTGTCCACCGTGTCTGCGGTTTCGCTTTGTTCAACCCTGTCCACCGCGTCTGCGGTTTCGCTTTGCTCAGCCCTGTCCATCGCGTCTGCGGTTTCGCTTTGCTCAGCCCTGTCCACCGCGTCTGCGGTTTCGCTTTGCTCAGCCCTGTCCACCGCGTCTGCGGTTTCGCTTTGCTCATCTTTGTCTACCGCGTCTGCGGTTCTGCTCTGCTCAGCCTTGTCTACCGCGTCTGCGGTTCTGCTCTGCTCAGCCTTGTCTACCGCATCTGCGGTTCTGCTCTGCTCAGCCTTGTCTACCGCGTCTGTGGTTCTGCTCTGCTCGGCCTTGACTACCGCCTTGCGGTTTCGCTTTACTCTGTTTGTTTACCGCATCTGCGGCTCTGAATTTGTCTCCCAGTCTGTACTGGACCCTACCCAGCCTGCGCTCTAGTCTGCCTGTTCCTGTATTCCCCAGTGTGGGTCAACAGCCGTGTCCGGAGTCTGACCTGGAGTAGACCCTGGTCCCTCTGCTCGGTTCCTCCCTGGTGCACTGGCATCGTATGCCGTCGTGCGACCTTGGTCGGATCGGGCAGATACTTAGTTACGCCCCTCCAGACACTCTCCGGTTCATGGCACAGTGGAACCACTAAACACGCACACGCCAGTCAGTCCGGGCGCGTGCATTACAGGAATGCTCAACACTACATATAAAGCATCAAGTAAAGCTCATCTCGAGTTTCAACACTGCTCCTTCTTCCGGGGCATGGCTAGCTTTGAACTCCACCTCATTTTTATATTTACTATGAGTGTCCACCCTAAACATGTGCATTAAAAGATTTTTCTGTATTCAAAAAATATTCACTAAATGACATCTATATTTATTCTGTCTGAACACAAATACCAGATAATATAATAAAAATGTATCTTTGAATAATGACAATCTAAAAATAATTATAGCAATATTTAACAATAACTGCAACATATTAACCCAATTATCAACATATGACATACAGTTACTTAATATGCCGACTCTCTGACTTTGATGTGTGCTCAGGATCTGAGCTGCATTTTTGTTAGAGGCAGATGATGGGTGTGCTATTCAGCCATCATCTGTCCCTAAGTCAGACCGAGATCGGAACACAGTGCACGGACTGGCCGCCGGCTCTACAGATCTGAGCGAGACAGCTCCATAGAAATGCATGAAACTGTCATGCTCAGGAGAGCCACCGGCCAGTCTGTGCACAGTGGTCTAATTTAAACAGCCGCCTGACTGCACCTTAACAGCCATACATGTAACTAAGCTCCGCCCGCAGCTATTAAATGCTGTCAACCTCTCACAGTGACATTTAAAGCCTGAGTTCCTCGGGCATGCTAGTATAATTGACCATTGGCACGCCCTAGACGCAATTGTGGAGCGCTGATGGGTTGTCATGACAGCCAGGGGTTTGCTGTCATTACGGTACTTCTGTGAAAACCAGCCAGTGACTGGCATTCATAGGAGACAGTGATTTTTGCTATACACATCAATGCTGTGCTGTATATAGCGCAAGCGATTGGAGATTCAAGTCCCCTTTAGAGACAAATAAATACAAAAAAGAGTAAAAAAAAGTTTTGAAAAAATATAAAAATTCAAATAACCTCCCTTTCCCCATTAAAAATTAATAAGAAAAAAGTTAAAAACATGTATGTTTGATCGTAAATGTCCGATCTATCAAAATATAAAATTAACCCAATTGTTAAATGGCGTATCCAGAAAAAAAAAGTCAAAATGCCAGAATTGCTGTTTTTAGCTGCAGCAGCAGCACAGAAAAATGCAATAAGAAGCTATCAAAACATCATATCTACCCCAAAATAGTATCAATAAAAGCATCAGCTCAGGATGCAAAAAGCAAGCCCCATCGACCAAAAATTGAAAATGTTACTGGTCTCGGAAAAAGGAGACACAAGCAAAATTTTTCTTTTACAAATTTCTGTATTTTTTTCACGACTTAAGTTAAAAAAAAAATGCATATGTTTAGTATCGCCATGATCATACTAAGGCCACAGCCCCACTATCAGTATTTGGTCAGTATTATTTCTCAGGAGTGGGAGCCAAAACCAGGAGAGAAACAATCAGAGAAAAGGTATAATAGAAACACGTCACTACTTCTGCATTTATCACCCACTCCTGAGAAAAAATACTGACCGAATACTGACCAAATACTGATAGTGGGGTCGTGGCCTGACCCGAAGAATCATACTACCAGGACATTTTTACCGTATAATGAACACTGTAAATAGAACAAACAACAAAAACAAATAATAATAGCAGAATTTCGTTTTTTGCTATTTTTTTGCCGCTTTCCATTACATCATACGATAAAAGTACAACTCGTTTTGCACAGTACTGTGTCTCTATATGATATATATATATATACAGTACAGACCAAAAGTTTGGACACACCTTCTCATTTAAAGATTTTTCTGCATTTTCATGACTTTGAAAATTGTACATTCACACTGAAGGCATCAAAACTATGAATTAACACATGTGGAATTATATACTTAACAGAAAAGTGTGAAACAACTGAAAATATGTCTTATATTCTAGGTTCTTCAAAGTAGCCACCTTTTGCTTTGATGACTGCTTTGCACACTCTTGGCATTCTCTTGATGATCTTCAAGAGGTAGTCACCGGAAATGATTTTCACTTCCCAGGTGTGCCCTGTCAGGTTTAATAAGTGGGATTTCTTGCCTTATAAATGGGGTTGGGACCATCAGTTGTGTTGTGCAGAAGTCTGGCGGATCTGGTATGCATGGCCCCCCCCAGATCCCTATCCTGGCATGCATGGTACCCCTCATCCTCCAATCCTGGTATGCATGGTACCTCTCATCCCCCAATCCTGGTATGCATGGTACCTCTCACCCCTGGTATGCATGGTGATGGTACCTCTCATCCCTATCCTGGTATGCATGGCCCCTCATCCGAATCCTGGTATGCATGACCCCCCCAGATCCCTATCCTGGCATGCATGGTACCCCTCATCCTCCAATCCTGGTATGTATGGTACCCCTCATCCCCCAATCCTGGTATGCATGGTACCCTCACCCCTGGTATGCATGGTACCCCTCACCCCTCAATCCTGTTATACATGGCACCCCTCATCCCAATCCTGGTATGTATATATATATATATATACTTTTATGCATAAATAAATATATATATACTAGCTATTGAACCTGTTCTACGCCCCGGGTGGCGAGCATTTTTATTGGTATATGGTCTCCCATGCTGATGTGTGCTGCCCCCATCCTGGTATTTGTGCTCCCCAATCCTGTTCCCCCATCCTGTTATGTGCTGCCCTCATCCCTATCCTGGTATGCATGACACGCCTCATCCCTATCCTGGTATGCATGGCACCCCTCACCTCCAATCCTGGTATGCATGGCATCCCTCACCCTCAGTCCTGGTATGCATGGCGCCCCTCACCCTCAATCCTGGTATGCATGGCACCCCTCACCCTCAATCCTGGTATGCATGGCACCCCTCACCCCCAATCCTGGTACGCATTGTACCCCTCACCCTCAATCCTGGCATGCATGGCAACCCTCTTCCCTCAATTCTGGTATGCATGGCACCCCACTAGCCCCAATCCTGGTATACATGGCACCCCTCATCCCCAATCCTGGTATGCAAGGCACCCCTCATTTCAAATTTGGTATACAGGGCACCCCTCATCCCAATCCTGGTATGCATGGCACCCCATCTCTCATCCTGGTATGCATGGCACCCCTCATCCCAAATTTGATATACATAGTACCCCTCATCTCAATCCTGGTATGTATGGCACCCCTCATCCCCCAATCCTGGTATGCCTGGCATCCCCGCATCCCCCAATCCTGGTATGTATGGTACCCAATCCCTCATCAATTCAATAGTACAACTCGTTTTGCACAGTACTGTGTGTGTGTATATATACAGTTATATGAAAAAGTTTGGGCACCCCTATTAATCTTAAGCTTAATGTTTTATAAAAATTGGTGTTTTTGCAACAGCTATTTCAGTTTGATATATGTAATAACTGTTGGACACAGTAATGTTTCTGCCTTGACATGAGGTTTATTGTACTAACAGAAAATGTGCAATCTGCATTCAAACAAAATTTGACAGGTGCATAAGTATGGGCACCCTTATCATTTTCTTGTTTTAAATACTCCTACCTACTTTTTACTGATTTACTAAAGCACTTTTTTTGGTTTTGTAACCTCATTGAGCTTTGAACTTCATAGCCAGGTGTATGCAATCATGAGAAAAGCTACTTAAAGTGGCCACTTGCAAGTTGTTCTCCTGTTTGAATCTCCTCTGAAGAGTGGCATCATGGGCTCCTCAAAACAACTGTCAAATGATCTGAAAACAAAGATTATTCAACATAGTTGTTCAGGGGAAGGATACAAAAAGCTGTCTCAGAGATTTAACCTGCCAGTTTCCACTGTGAGGAACATAGTAAGGAAATGGAAGAACACAGGGACAGTTCTTGTTAAGGCCCGAAGTGGCAGGCCAAGAAAAACATCAGAAAGGCAGAGAAGAAGAATGGTGAGATCAGTCAAGGACAATCCTCAGACCACCTCCAGAGAGCTGTAGCATCAACTTGCTGCAGATGGTGTCACTGTGCATCGGTCAACTATACAACGCACTTTGCACAAGGAGAAGCTGTATGGGAGAGTGATGCAAAAGAAGCCGTTTCTGCAAGCACGCCACAAACAGAGTCGGCTGAGGTATGCAAAAGCACATTTGGAGAAGCCAATTTCTTTTAGTAAGAAGGTCCTATGGACTGATGAAACCAAGATTGAGTTGTTTGGTCATACAAAAAGGCGTTATGCATGGCGGCAAAAAAACACAGCATTCCAAGAAAAACACTTGCTCCCCACAGTAAAATTTGGTGGAGGTTCCATCATGCTTTGGGGCTGTGTGGCCAATGCCGGCACCGGGAATCTTGTTAAAGTTGAGGGACGCATGGATTCCACTCAGTATCAGCAGATTCTTGACAATAATGTTCAAGAATCAGTGACAAAGTTGAAGTTACGCAGGGGATGGATCTTTCAGCAAGACAATGATCCAAAACACCGCTCCAAATCTACTCAGGCATTCATGCAGAGGAACAATTACAATGTTCTGGAATGGCCATCCCAGTCCCCATTGAACATCTGTGGGATCATTTGAAGAGGGCTGTCCATGCTCGGCGACCATCAAACTTAACTGAACTGGAATTGTTTTGTAGAGAGGAATGGTCAAAAATACCTTCATCCAGGATCCAGGAAATCATTAAAAGCTACAGGACGCGACTAGAGGCTGTTATTTTTGCAAAAGGAGGATCACTAAATATTAATGTCACTTTTCTGGTGAGGTGCCCATACTTATGCACCTGTCAAATTTTGTTTGAATGCAGATTGCACATTTTCTGTTAGTACAATAAACCTCATTTCAAGGCAGAACCATTACTGTGTCCAACAGTTATTACATATATCAAACTGAAATAGCTGTTGCAAAAAAAACAATTTTTATAAAACATTAAGCTTAAGATTAATAGGGGTGCCCAAACTTTTTCATATAACTGTATATATATACATATATTTATATACTTTTATGCATAAATAAATATATATGTACTAGCTATTGAACCTGTTCTATGCCCCGGGTGGCGAGCATTTTTATTGGTATATGGTCTCCCATGCTGGTGTGTGCTGCCCCCATCCTGGTATTTGTGCTCCCCAATCCTGTTCCCCCATCCTGTTATGTGCTGCCCTCATCCCTATCCTGGTATGCATGACACGCCTCATCCCTATCCTGGTATGCATGGCACCCCTCACCTCCAATCCTGGTACGCATGGCGCCCCTCACCCTCAATCCTGGTATGCATGGCGCCCCTCATCCTCAATCCTGGTATGCATGCCACCCCTCACCCTCAATCCTGGTACGCATGGCACCCCTCACCCCCAATCCTGGTACGCATGGTACCCCTCACCCTCAATCCTGGTATGCATGGTACCCCTCATCCCTATCCTGGTATACATGGTACCCCTCATCCCTATCCTGGTATGCATGACACGCCTCATCCCTATCCTGGTATGCATGGCACCCCTCACCTCCAATTCTGGTACGCATGGCGCCCCTCACCCTCAATCCTGGTATGCATGGCGCCCCTCACCCTCAATCCTGGTATGCATGGCACCCCTCACCCTCAATCCTGGTACGCATGGTACCCCTCACCCCCAATCCTGGTACGCATGGTACCCCTCACCCTCAATCCTGGTATGCATGGTACCCCTCATCCCTATCCTGGTATACATGGTACCCCTCATCCCTATCCTGGTATGCATGGCCCCTCATCCGAATCCTGGTATGCATGGCCCCCCCAGATCCCTATCGTGGTATGCATGGTACCCCTCATCCCCCAATCCTGGTATGCATAGTACCCCTCACCCCTGGTATGCATGGTACCCCTCGCCCCTCAATCCTGCTATGCATGGCACCCCTCTCCCCCCAATCCTGGTATGCATGGCATCCCTCATCCCCAATCCTGGTATGCATGGCACCCCACCATCCCCAATCCTGGTATGCATGGCACCCCACATCTCCAATCCTGGTATGCATGGCACCCCTCATTTCAAATCTGGTATACATGGCACCCCTCATCCTAATCCTGGTATGCATGGCACCCCATCTCTCATCCTCGTATGCATGGCACCCCTCATCCCAAATTTGATATACATGGCACCCCTCATCCCAATCCTGGTATGTATGGCACCCCTCATCCCAAATTTGATATATATGGCACCCCTCATCCCAATCCTGGTATGTATGGCACCCCTCTTCCCCCAATCCTGGTATGCATGGCACCCCCATCCCCCAATCCTGGTATGTATGGTACCCAATCCCTCATCCTGGTATGCATGGCTTTCTCATCCCCAATCCTGGTATGTATGGCCCCCTCCTCTCTATCCTGGTATGCATGGCACTCATCATCCCCTAATCCTGGTATGCATGGTACCCCTCATCCCCCAATCCTGATATGCATGGTACCCCTCATCCCCCAATCCTGGTATGCATGATACCCCTCACCCCCAATCCTGGTATGCATGGTACCCCTCATCCTCTAATCCTGCAATGCGTGGTACCCCTCATCCCTCAATCCTGGTATGCATGGTACCCTCACCCCCAATCCTGGTGTGCATGATCCCCTCACCCCCAATCCTGTTATGCATGGTCCCCTCATCCCCAATCCTGGTATGCATGGACCCCTCATCCCAAAATCCTGGTATGTGTGGTCCCCTCACCCCCAATCCTAGTATGCATGGTCCCCTCACCCCCAATCCTGGTATGCATGGTCCCCTCATCCCCCAATCCTGGTATGCATGGTCCCCTCACCCCCCAATCCTGGTATATATGGTACCCCTCATCCCCCAATCCTGGTATATATGGTACCCCTCATCCCCCAATCCTGGTATGCATGGTCCCCTCATCAACCAATCCTGGTATGCATGGTCCCCTCACCCCCAATCCTGGTATGCATGGTCCCCTCATCCCCCAATCCTGGTATGTATGGCACCCCTCATCCCTTTCACGCTGCACACATACAAAAAAATAAACACTTATACTCACCTTTCTTCCCTGTGCTCCAGCGCTGCTGTGTCCTGTTCTGCCGGAGGCCGGGGGAGGAGTGCGGCGCCGGAGCACCGCGCTGTCCGGCGCCATTTTGCTGAAGACACACTGTAAATGTGTCTTCAGTAAAATGCGCTGGATAGCACTACGCGCATGCGCCGATTCCGACGCCTTCACTCCGCCCCCGGTCTCCGGCCAGAAGAGCGGCGCCGGGGCAATGCTCCTCCCGGTCAAATAAGTATGCAAGTATGGCGCCGGAGATTTCGGTATGCGTTCAGTGTCTACGCATACCGCGATCTCTGGCGCCATACACTCCTCTTACCTGTAAAGGCTCCATGCGTTCTTCTGTCTGGAGCCAGACTGCGCGTCGCGCATGTGCAGTCTATAGAGGCTTCAGACAGGGATGCTTGGCCGATTATATATATGTATGGACCCTGTGTATCTATAGCCAACACATAGAGTACGGGCACTATGGGCCATGAAATCATAAAACTACCTGTGCTTATGCACTATGAATCAAATCTCAGTATTACTGCATCAAAAACAGCATCATTATATTTTTATAATTGGCTCAGTGATTAGCACTGATTTCCACCAAGGACAACACCTGCAAACAGGTTGTATGTTCTCCCCGTGTTTGTTTGAGATTCCTCCAGATTCTCTAATTTCCACCCACACTCCAAAGACATACTGATAGTGAATTTAGATTGTGAGCCCCAATGGGGACAGTGATGATAATGTATGTAAAGCACTGAGAATGTTATGACGCTATATAAGCAAGCATGGCTTTAATTGATCTTTCTTGATTGACAGACATCACTTTTACTCTTTCTTTTCAATTGTTCAAACTGTCCCATGCCCGGTAAGAAAAAAAACATGAGTGAAATTAATGGCATTAAAATTAATAATATCTATCAATTGATGCATCATAATAATAATAATAAAAAAGCAAAAAAATCTTTTGATCCTCCTTCAGTGGTTCTGTCACATTTGATAGCAGGAATAGTGCAACAATCAGAACTTTTTTTTGCTGCCAAAACAGGCACTGTGAGTCACTAGGATTCTGAAGACAACACAGGAGTCCCGATGTGAACATAGCATGTAAGACAGGCCTGCACAACATATGGTCTGCGGGCTGCATGAGGGTTTCTTGTGGCCCGTGGAGAATGGGGAGACACAGGCTCCCTACATCATGTATTCAAACATATTTGCATCTTTCAGACGTGAATACATTTGAACACTTAACCGCTGGGATAGGAGAAGAATGGCGCTTTTCAGCTCCTTCCCCGACGAGCATCACACTGCTGACCTCATCACAATGCAGCTGTCACCACAGAGGCATCGAGGACATGGTAGACATAGCAATGGATGTTTCTTATTGTAGAGATGAGGAAAAATTCTGAGAGCAAGAGCAGTGTGTGGGGGATATTATGGAATGAGACAGTGGGGGGGATATTATGGAGATATTCAGTGTGGGGACATATTAGGGAGAGGGGCAGTGTGGGATGATATTATGGAGAAGGGCAGTGTGGGGGACATATTAAGGAAGGGGCAGTTTTGGGACATTATGGAGAGGGGCAGTGTGGGGAGCATAATATAGAGAAGGGCAGTGTGGGGGATATTATGGAGGTGGGCACTGTGGGGGGTATTTTATAGAGAGGGGCAGTTTGGGGACATATTATGGAGAGGGGCAGTGTAAGGGACATATCATAGAGAAGGGCAGTGTGGGGGATATTATGGAGGTGGCAACTGTGGGGGGCATATTATAGAGAGGGGCAGTTTGGGGACATATTATGGAGAGGGGTAGTGTAAGGGACATATTATGGAAAACAGCAGTGTGGGGGGATATTATGGAGAGGAGCAATGTTGGGGCCATGTTATGGAGAGGGGTGTGAGGGCATATTATGGAGAGAGACAGTGTTGGGGACATATTATGGAGAGGGTAAATGGGGAGGGACATATTGTGGAGAGAGGCAGTAGGGAGATATTATGGAGAGGGGCAATGTGGGGGACATATTATGGAAGGGGCAGTTTTGGGACATTATGGAGATGGGCAGTGTGGGGAGCATAATATAGAGAAGGGCAGTGTGGGGGATATTATGGAGGTGGGCACTGTGGGGGGCATATTATAGAGAGCGGCAGTTTGGGGACATATTATGGAGAGGGGCAGTGTAAGGGACATATTGTGGAGAAGGGCAGTGTGGGGGGATATTATGGAGATGAGCAATGTTGGGGCCATGTTATGGAGAGGGGCAGTGTGAGGGCATATTATGGAGAGAGACAGTGTTGGGGACATACTATAGAGAGGGGAAATGGGGAGGGACATATTATGGAGAGGGGCAGTAGGGGGAGCATAATATAGAGAAGGGCAGTGTGGGGGATATTATGGAGGTGGGCACTATGGGGGACATTTTATAGAGAGGGGCAGTTTGGGGACATATTATGGAGAGGGTCAATGTAAGGGACATATTATAGAGAAGGGCAGTGTGGGGGATATTATGGAGGTGGGCACTGTGGGGCATATTATAGAGAGGGGCAGTTTGGGGACATATTATGGAGAGGGGCAGTGTAAGGGACATATTATGGAGAAGGGCAGTGTAGGGGGATATTATGGAGAGGAGCAATGTTGGGGCCATGTTATGGAGAGGGGCAGTGTGAGGGCATATTATGGAGAGAGACAGTGTTGGGGACATATTATGGAGAGGGGAAATGGGGAGGGACATATTATGGAGAGGGGCAGTAGGGGGATATTATGGAGAGGGGCAGTGTGGGGGATATATTATAGAAGGGGCAGTTTTGGGACATTATGGAGAGCGGCAGTGTGGGGAATACTATGGAGGTGGGCACTGTGGGGGCATATTATAGAGAGGGGCAGTTTGGGACATTATGGAGAGGGGCAGTGAGGGGACATATTATGGAGAGAGGAAATGGGGAGGGACATATTATGGAGAGGGGCAGAAGGGGGATATTATGGAGAAGGGGACTGTGTGTGTGGCAATTATTTATTCAGGGGCACAGAGTAGGGCAATTATTTTTTATTTAGGAGCATTATAATTACACTGTTATTTTTAAGGGTTCTAGTGATGTATTCACGTTAGTATTAGTGTTGAGCGAGCACTAAAATGCTCGGGTGCTTGAAGCTCGGGCTGAGCTCACCGTGATACTCGTGTGCTCGACCCGAGCAACGAGCCCAATGTTAGTCTATGGGAGACCCGAGCATTTTTGCGGCGGCACCCCCGGCAGTCTGTAGAAAGCTTAAAAAGTGCCCAAAACGATAGTGACAGTGCTCAAATGACATGGGGACAGCATGGGGATCGCCCCAGGAAGCATTTATGACCCCCAGGTCACTGCTGTCAACAACGTGGTCAGAGGTATTAAACCACTTTTACGGGCTCACAATAAAACGTTTAAAAACGAAACTGAAACGGTTTTCCTGTGAAATATGTTAAGGAACATCCTTTCCAGGGTAAAGACTTGTGTATAAGGTAAAATAAATAACCAAAAACAAAAATACTCCTCCACACCTTAGGCTATGTTCACAAGAAGCATTTTTTACGCGTTTTTGCACTTTTGTATTGCTTTCAACCGTGACAAATACATTCACCGGGAAATGTAATTTTAACATTTTACAACCTTATCTGGCCATGTTCTGTGTGACACATGCATACAGTGCTGAAAATACATGGCAACAGCATGGGGAAGACCCCTGGGAGCATCTCTGACACCCAGGTCACTGCCTAAAAGTGTGCCCATCAGAAGTGATCCTTGCCGCATCAGAGGACGCAGACTTGCAACTATCCCCGTGCAAGTCCTTGTCCCAGTGCAGTGTTCAATTGTACCTCCCTCATTCCTTGCAATGCAAGCGCAAATATGCAGCCAACCACCCACCCACCCGCAGGCTGCAATACTATACTGCTAGCTTGCACTTGAAATGGGGCCTTTTAGTTTGGAGGAGGCCGAAGTTGGCCACTACCTCATGGCTGCGTCGGCGGCGAGGTCTCCATACTCAGTCCCCAGCCACCATTATTTGTCCCGGGAACCTTCCCCACACTTTTCTTAGCCTGACCTGCTTTCGGGCAGCATTGGACTAGCCCACCAGAGAACCAGACTCCTCCGGTGGGCCCTGGCTTCTCCATCAGGGGAGTTGAGAGTGCCAAGGTGAGGAGCATGATGATGATGATAGAAGTTAGTGTGGCACCCCAGGGGTCCGGTTACCACAGTAATAGAGATATTATGTCTGAGAGCAAGTGGGAGGTTTCTCTGGTCAGGAGCCCTAAGCATGCAACACGGCCCACCCAGACCTGGGAGGGGAGGAATCTGCCCTTATAAACTGGGTCTGGGGCGGGATTAGGTCAGACAGAGCCTGCAGAACAAGCAGAGCAGTCAGAGCCTAGAGTGAAGTCCCAGACAGAGACGCAGTCAGGTCTGGAGGACAGCAGACACAGGGAAAGTTACAACAGGAGTTCTGTAGGAGCAGGAGCGAGTGCCAGAGGCTGGAAGCTAGAAAGCTCGCCTTGGCTGAAGACACTAACCCGGACACGGAGTCCGAGGCTGTGGGGACATCCAGGTCCAGCAGCAGAATCCAACCGGCAGGGGATTCCATGTCCTCTGGCCTTAGAAACCCGAAGGCACGGTCACAAGCAAGGGACCAGCACCGCCATCGTGAAGCGAAGGCTAACGGAAGGCCCCAAGTCACCGGCCATACGGGTGAGCACCACACGGTATACTCAGAGACGTGGGCTACTTCTGCCCGCATAGATCAAGGTAGCCAGGAAAGAGTGCAGATAGTCGGGGAGGCCTACAACTCCACCTGGCCAGGGGAGATCCTGCTTGCTCACAGACTGACCAGGCCCCTACTGCTAACCAGTACTCCCGGGAGGGTCTGCTTTATACCATCAGTAAAGACCCTGAACTTCGTCTCTGTGTTTCATCGCCGCACCAGCACCATTACTACTGGGACGCTCACACCATCACTCCCATGATCCACACTAGCTGCCCTGAGGCAATACTTCTCCCGTGGGGAGTTATCCCATACTCAGCTGCGCAAACAACATCAGCCTCAGCGGTCTGCAGCGCAGCGGCGGTCCCCACTGACCGCAATCCACGGGTGGCGTAGTCGGACATTTGTTATCACACTCAGACTGCCACTGGTTTGACCGCCCTGGGCACGGACCGGGTCACCGCCACGGAGGACTACAACCCCCAGCGATCCGGCTCCGGGTATCCCCCTGCACAGCACAGGCCCAGGGGGTGCGTCAACTTTGGCGTAGTCGGCAGGATTTCGAGCCCGCAACCACCGGGTACTGCGTGCCTGAAAAAGACTTTTGAACTTACCTGTGGTGAAGTTTCCCGCCGTCCGGAGTCGTTTCCCGCCATCCGGAGCCGATTCCCGCCATCAGACGCCATCTTGGACCGTTTCCCGCCGTCTTCTGCCTTCTTCCCGCCATCCGCAGCTGCTTCCCGCCTTCGGACGCCATCTTTGGGACGCCGCACGGGAAGAAGAGGGGCGTCGACGCCCTAAGCGCGCGAGATCCGAAGCTCCGCCCCAAGCTCCGCCCCACGCTCCGACGCTGCGTAAGGTCCTGGAAGGGAGGAAGAGCGACGCTGACGTCATCGGAGCGCGACGCCAGGTCCTCGACCCCGACGATTGACTGCGGAGCCGCGGCCTATGGAAGAAGAGCATCGCAAGGTAGGCCACGGTCCACTAGGGGGGAAGGAGGATGTCGGACACCGAGGGGAGCTCCACTGCCACAGCCACAGGGGAGTCACATACTCTAAGTGACTTTAGGGAAAGACTTGATAGCCTCTTCCAGGTATAACCCCTCACAGAAGAGCAAAAAGTGAGCATCCTGGTGGCCCAGTTAATCGGGGCAGCCCAAAGGGAGGTAAAGTCCTGGTCACCTGGGAAGAAGAGGACTGTCAGAGAAATACTAGCCCGGCTGAAAGACACATTTGATACCCAAACCTCAGCCGAGATAAAACTGAGATTTTACGGGTGCAAACAACGGGCACATGAAAGTATAAGAGACTATGCTCTAAACCTACAAGAGGCCCTGAGAGCCATTAAGCAGGCAGACCCTGACAGCGTGGGAAATGAAGACAAGCTGTTGACCGAACAATTTATAGAGGGTCTACTGTGCAATGCCCACCGAACCCAGTTGCGGGCAATGGCCTTACAGGACCCTGACCTGGACTTTGCACAGTTCAAGGACAGAGCCATCCGGGTGCTCCGAGAAACGGCACCAGGTGGCGCTGTGACCCACAGGCGCCCTGCTATCACTTATCACCAGGAGACGGCGCCCTTGTCTGCAGGGCCTGTGGGAGCTGATGCGCAGGCTTTGAACAATAACCCGGCAACAGACCTGCACCACCAGGTCCAAGAGCTGACTAAGAGCGTTGCCGCGCTAACCAGAACTGTGCAGTCTTTACAGGTCTCTTCTCCAGGAAAGATCCAGCTGGCATCCGGACCGGAGGAAGTCCCGTGGCGCCGACTGAGGAGGACCCCACCGGCCAGAGGAAGACCCAGCGACAGATACAACGAGGACGGACGACCCATCTGCCGCCGCTGCAATCAACCCGGACATATGGCAAGGTACTGTCATTTAAACGGGCACAACCTGGGGTAGAGGGCCAACCCCCAGGCATAAGAACATCAGGCCCATCGAACTGGCGTGACAAATACGTAGGGGGCCGTCCGGTCTTGCCTGTGGTACTGGATGGCATTCCTATGAGTGCCCTACTAGACACTGGGTCACAGGTGACCACCATCCCGTACGTGCTCTTTAAGCAGTACTGGAATGACTCGGACATAACCCGCTACCCAGATGACGACCTGAGCATTATCGCCAGCAATGGTCAGCCCAAGCCACAGATAGGATTTAAGGAAATGACCATCAAGGTCGGTAAAGTTGAACTGCCGGCACAAGGACTTATCATTGTGGACATTGACCGTCGCGAGAGTCACCCAAAAATCACCCTAGGTACTAACGTAATTGAAAACTGTCTTGCAGAGGTGATTCTTATTTTGCAACAGGTTTCCAAGAACGCCAGTTCCAGCCAGCAGCGTGTGCTCCAGAAAGAGATCCGGGCACTGATGAAGCGGCAACAAGTGGAACTATCTGGTGGTGAGATAGGTAGCGTGAGAATGTGTGACCGGTTCCCTATTGCCATGCCCCCGAAAAGTGAGATGATGATTTGGTGCCGGACAGCTATTGGTCTAAGAGGTAGAGACTACCAAGCAATGGTAGAACCCGTCTACTCAGACAGTAGGCCCACCATTTTGACAGCACGGGGGGTGGTCGATGTACGCCATGGGAGGGTGCCCGTCCGCATCATCAATATCGGGGAGAGAGAAGTATACCTGCCCCGGTGTGCCACGCTGGCCAAATTGTTCACCATCAACCAGAACTCTGTACAGGCCGTGGAACCCTTGCCTCCATCTCAACCAGAGGAAGGTAACGGCTCTAAGAAACCACTGGAGGACTGGTGTCAGCAAATGCATTTGGGTACTGACTCCACTCCCTCACACCAAAAACAGGGAGTCTATCGGGTGGTTCAAGAGTACGAGAGAGTGTTTAGTAAACACCCGCTAGACTTCGGGCGAGTAAAGGGGGTAGAACATCACATCCCCACGGGAGACCATCCTCCCATAAAGGAGAGATACCGACCCGTACCCCCTGTACACTATCAACACGCCAAGGGGATGCTAAAAGACATGAAGGAGGCTGGGGTAATTAGGGACAGCTGTAGCCCCTAGGCAGCTCCACTAGTCTTAGTGAAAAAGAAAGACAACACCATGAGGATGTGTGTAGACTACAGGAAGGTCAACCGTATCACACACAAAGATGCGTACTCGTTACCAAGGATAGAAGAGTCCTTAGCTGCATTAAAATCTGCTAACTTCTTCTCTACTTTGGATCTCACTAGCGGGTACTGGCAGGTTCCTGTAGCAGAGGCGGACTGGGAGAAGACCGCATTCACCACCCCGATGGAACTCAGCGAATTTAACTGTATGCCGTTCGGGCTCTGCAACGCACCAGGAACCTTCCAACGGTTGATGGAATGCTGTCTGGGACACCGGAACTTCGAGACGGTCCTACTATACCTGGATGACGTCATCGTCTATTCCAAGACCTATGAGGACCATCTGGAACACCTGGCAGAAGTGTTTGAAGCCCTGGCAAACTATGGTCTAAAAGTAAAAGTGTCACCTACTGAAGCCAAAGGTACAGTACCTGGGACACGTGGTGAGTGCTGACGGAGTAGCCCCCGACCCTGACAAGATCACCGTGATTAAGGACTGGCCAAGACCATCCAGTATAAAGGAAGTGCGGCAGTTCCTCGGGTTGGTAGGCTACTACCGAAAATTCATTCCCGGTTTTACCAAGAAGGCAGCTCCTATGCAGGACCTCCTGATAGGCCAGTCCAGGAAGGCCAAAAACCAGAAGCCACCCTTCAAATGGGAAAAGCTGGAAGAGGAGTCGTTCCGCCAGCTGAAGATGGCCCTCACGGGGGATGAAATCCTGGCGTACCCTGATTACAGCCAGCCCTTTATCCTCTACACGGACGCAAGCAACATCGGGCTAGGAGCCGTACTGTTCCAGATCCAGCAGGGGAGAGAACGGGTGATTGCTTACGCCAGCCGAAAACTGCGACCCACGGAAAGAAACCCGGAGAATTACAGCTCGTTCAAGCTAGAGTTCCTGGCAGTGGTGTGGGCAGTAACCGAACGTTTTAAGCATTACCTTGCCTCTTCCAGGTTCACCGTGTACACGGACAACAACCCGTTGACACACCTGGACACTGCAAGACTGGGTGCCCTGGAGCAGAGATGGATGGCCCGCCTGTCCAATTTTGAGTTCACGATCAAATACGGGCAGGACGCTCCAATACCAACGCGGATGCCCTGTCCAGGATGCCAAACCTACTGGACGAAGGTGAGGATCCAGAAAAATTGGAAGAGATCGAACTCCCTGCATTTCACCGTCATGGGATTACCCAGTATTCCCACCGTGTAAGGGGCCAGCGATCCGCTAGGTTCAACCCCTTACCCCACTACAACTGGGCGGAGACGCAAGACAGTGACCCCGCAGTCCGTCTGGTGAAGGAAATGCTGACCCAGGCTGACGCCCGCCTAGACCTAGACGCTCCGGAAGAGACCTAGCAACTGTGGACGGAGAAGAGCAGACTGTTCCTCTACAAGGAGAAGTTGTGCCGCAGAATGGTCAATTATCGGACACATGAGCTGATCTGGCAGGTGGTGGTACCGAGACGGGACGCAGCTATGGTGCTGGAGGCCTACCACAATGGGGCAGGGCACTTCGGATGGAAGAAGCTGGAGTTCCTGCTGCGTGAACGGTTCTACTGGATAGGCATGAGAGGAGCCATTGAGAGGTGGTGTAGAGACTGTGGCCCGTGCAATCTAAGAAGAAGGGACCGTGCCAGCCAGAGGACTCCCCTGCAGCCCATCATCACCAGGCAGCCGCTGGAACTGGTCGCTCTGGACCATGTTAAACTGGCTCCAAGCAGAAGCGGGTATGTCTACGCCCTAACCATCGTGGATCACTACTCCCGATTCTTAGTGGTGGTCCCCGTCAAAGACTTAACAGCACAAACAGCAGCTAGAGCCTTCCAGCTGCACTTCTGCCACCCACATGGGTACCCGGACCAAGTGCTGACGGACCAAGGACCAGCCTTCGAAGCGGAGGTCTTCCAGGAGTTCTGCAACCTGTATGGCTGCAAGAAGATAGGAACAACGCCCTATCACCCCCAAACCAATGGACTCTGCGAGAAGATGAACCAGGTGGTGATAGATCTGCTAAAAACATTGTCCCTGGAAGAACGCAGTCTGTGGCCTGAGAAACTGCCTGATCTGGTGGACCTGTATAACCACATCCCGGTAGGTTCCACCAACTGTACCCCGGCTTACCTAATGCGAGCAAGACCTGGTAAGCTGCCTGTTGACCTGGATATGGGAGTCCTGATACCCGAGGACACCTCACCAGAGACAGACTGGGATACAGAACGGCAGCAGCAGTACCGGAAAGTACAAGAGAGCGTCGAGCGAAGTCTCTGTCAATCAAGAGAAAGGCAGGAGAGGACTTATAACTAGAGATGAGCGTTGTTCTACTCGAACTGTTCGCCAATCTCAAATTCGAGCTGTTTTGGGCGGTGTTCGACCCGTTCGGCGACACGAACGATTTGAGAAAAATTCGGCTGTTCGAGGTTATGTTCGATAACTGTTCGTGCACCAAAATCATAACTGGATTTTTTCTCAGTAATGATGAAAATTAATGTTAATACGCAGTTTGAGTGTACAGCGGGGTGGGGGGAGGGGCAGGGGATGGATCTCTGCAGGAATAATGAAGATCTCCATTTTTTTTTCTCTTTCCCGCATTTGCAGTGGGGAGGTGCAGTCTGTCAGCCTATCAGCAGCGCACACACGGAGCGAACTGCTGTTTTTCACACAAGCAAGGGCATGTGTCATTGGCAGTGTATGTCACATGTCCTTGCCCTATAAGACTAAGCCATTTTCCCCGTCGCCACCATTTTCTCACTGCTGCAGCTGCGTGTTAGACGGCACCGCTGTTGCTGTGTGCGCTATACCTTGTTAATTTCAAGCCAATTTTCGCACAAATCTACAGATAGCTTGGGAGTAGGGAATAGTTGTGATTGCAGTCCTTTTAAGGACTAGGTTACAGCATTTCCTACGGCTTTTATCAGGCAGGTCTGTGCTCTTAAATAGATAGATTGTGGGAGTAAAGACTAATTGTAATTGCAGTCCTTTTCAGGACTAGGTTACATCAGTTCCTATCAGTTTTTGCCAGGCAGGTCTGTGCCAGTGCTGTGCAAGTTTTTTTCACAGCATTTGGCTGAATCTAGCAAAGCTAATCCTTTTTGGCCTATTGCAGAGTGTGTTAGTCAGTGGAGTAGCCTATCTGTGTTGCAAGATATACCACCTGTGTATAGAATACGAATTTTTTTACTGCACCTAGTGAAGTAAAATCTTTTGGGCATAGCATCATTCTATTAGTCCATCTATACTGACCTCCATCAGGTTGCAAATTGAATATAATTTTTTTCTGCATCTAGCTCTGAAAAAATATTTGGGCTTCTAGCAGTGTGTGGGACTTGTTCTATTAGTCCATCTATACTGACCTCCATCAGGTTGCAAACTGAATATAATTTTTTTCTGCATCTAGCTCTGAAAAAATATTTGGCCTTCTAGCAGTGTGTGGGACTTTCTCTATTAGTCCATCTATACTGACCTCCATCAGGTTGCAAATTAAAAATAATTTTTATCTGCATCTAGATCTGAAAAAATATTTGGCCTTCTAGCAGTGTGTGGGACTTTCTCTATTAGTCCATCTATACTGACCTCCATCAGGTTGCAAATTAAAAATAATTTTTATCTGCATCTACCTCTGAAAAAATATTTGGCCTTCTAGCAGTGTGTGGGACTTTCTCTATTAGTCCATCTATACTGACCTCCATCAGGTTGCAAATTAAAAATAATTTTTTTTCTGCATCTACCTCTGAAAAAATATTGGGCTTCTAGCTGTGTGTGGGACTTGTTCTATTAATCCATCTATACAGACCTCCATCAGGTTGCAAACTGAATATAATTTTTTTCTGCATCTAGCTCTGAAAAAATATTTGGCCTTCTAGCAGTGTGTGGGACTTTCTCTATTAGTCCATCTATACTGACCTCCATCAGGTTGCAAATTAAAAATATTTTTTTTTCTGCATCTACCTCTGAAAAAATATTGGGCTTCTAGCTGTGTGTGGGACTTGTTCTATTAATCCATCTATACAGACCTCCATCAGGTTGCAAACTGAATATATTTGTTTTCTGCATCTACCTCTGAAAAAATATTGGGCTTCTAGCTGTGTGTGGGACTTGTTCTATTAATCCATCTATACAGACCTCCATCAGGTTGCAAACTGAATATAATTTTTTCCTGCATCTAGCTCTGAAAAAATAGTTGGCCTTCTAGCAGTGTGTGGGACTTTCTCTATTAGTCCATCTATACTGACCTCCATCAGGTTGCAAATTAAAAATAATTTTTATCTGCATCTACCTCTGAAAAAATATTTGGCCTTCTAGCAGTGTGTGGGACTTTCTCTATTATCCATCTATACTGACCTCCATCAGGTTGCAAATTAAAAATAATTTTTATCTGCATCTAGCTCTGAAAAAATATTTGGCCATCTAGCAGTGTGTGGGACTTTCTCTATTAGTCCATCTATACTGACCTCCATCAGGTTGCAAATTAAAAATAATTTTTATCTGCATCTAGCTCTGAAAAAATATTTGGCCTTCTAGCAGTGTGTGGGACTTTCTCTATTAGTCCATCTATACTGACCTCCATCAGGTTGCAAATTAAAAATAATTTTTATCTGTATCTACCTCTGAAAAAATATTTGGGCTTCTAGCTGTGTGTGGGACTTGTTCTATTAGTCCATCTATACTGACCTCCATCAGGTTGCAAACTGAATATAATTTTTTTCTGCATCTAGCTCTGAAAAAATATTTGGCCTTCTAGCAGTGTGTGGGACTTTCTCTATTAGTCCATCTATACTGACCTCCATCAGGTTGCAAATTAAAAATATTTTTTTTTCTGCATCTACCTCTGAAAAAATATTTGGGCTTCTAGCTGTGTGTGGGACTTGTTCTATTAATCCATCTATACAGACCTCCATCAGGTTGCAAACTGAATATAATTTTTTTCTGCATCTACCTCTGAAAAAATATTTGGGCTTCTAGCTGTGTGTGGGACTTGTTCTATTAGTCCATCTATACTGACCTCCATCAGGTTGCAAACTGAATATAATTTTTTTCTGCATCTAGCTCTGAAAAAATATTTGGCCTTCTAGCAGTGTGTAGGACTTGTTCTATTAGTCCACCTATACTGACCTCCATCAGGTTGCAAATTCAAAATAATTTTTTGTCTGCATCTAGCTCTGAAAAAATATTTGGCCTTCTAGCAGTGTGTGGGACTTTCTCTATTAGTCCATCTATACTGACCTCCATCAGGTTGCAAACTGAATATATTTTTTTTCTGCATCTACCTCTGAAAAAATATTTGGGCTTCTAGCTGTGTGTGGGACTTGTTCTATTAGTCCATCTATACTGACCTCCATCAGGTTGCAAATCGAATATAATTTTTTTCTCCATCTAACCCAGCCAATAGTTTTGGCCTAATACCACAGTTTGGCCACTCAGCTCTGCTCGGTTCCCATCCATTGTTTTTTTGTGCAAACAACTCCAGAGTTGTGAATTAGTTAACCACCAAAATGAGTGGAAAAAGGCCTGCTGCTGGTGGAAAGGGGAATAGGCGTGTTGGGAAGGGGAAAAAAGGTTGTGTCCGTGGGGTAGGTGTTAAAGCAACAGTAACATCTGCAGAAGAAAGACCATCTTCCAGCCAGACTGAAATGTCTACTTCTTTTAGCGGACAATGTGATAAGATCCCTTTCTTACGGCCACGCCAATCGCTACAAATTCCAGATGAGGCACAAAAACAGCAGGTGCTTCAACGGATATCAAGTGCTCCTTTAAGTGGGCTCTCCTCCACATCAACTTCAACATCACAAATACTCCAGTCCTCAAAGGTGTCACCCCAATCGCACTTGCTTCCTCACAGCTCCCAAATCTCCAGCTGCCCGTCTGAGTATGAGGTAGAACAGATGGTTGAGTCTGCAGAGCTGTTTACTCATACTATAGCCTGGGAATCAGAGGTCGACTCCAGCGCTTCTGTGAATCCAGACGAGGAAATGATCTGCACTGATGCCCAGAATCTTTATGAGTCGGATCCAGGACCAGACGCAGAAGGTTCTGACCATAATGTAGACCCTCATTCCCAAACTGTAACTCCTGTTGGTGGAGACAATGAGGAAGACGATGATGAGACTCAAATACCTGATTGGAGCGACAACTTTAGTTTTTTGTCAGGGCAGGAACAGGTTGGCTCTGAGGACGACGGGTGTGATAACGCACAGGGTGATGATGATGAGGTTGGAGATCCCACTTACTGTCAACCCACAGTCAGCCAAGAGATGAGGTCAGCAGAGGAGGTGGAGGAAGATGCCAGTGACGACGAGGTCAGGTTGCGCCTTCCTGGACAGAGACATAGTACTGGAAGCACGTCAACAACTGCATCCTCAAACACAACTCTGCCTCTCACCACAAGTCGTGGTGGCTCTTCAGGTCGCATGGGTGCTAAGCCTTGCATAGCCTGGGCATTTTTTCAGATCGATAAAGATGACCCAACTCGTGTTATCTGTAACATTTGTCAGCAAAAGCTAAGTAGAGGCCAAAAAATACATAGTTTGAGTACTTCATGCATGAACCGGCACATGGACATGAAGCATAAGTTGCAGTGGGAAGCTCAGTGTGCTACAATGCGGCCTAGCCGGCCGGGCCAGCCACCGTCTGCCATATCTTGTGCATCCGCGGCCTCTTCATCCTCTGTGACTGGGGGGACAGCAGTCACACCTGTTTTGGGGCGCAGACCTGCCACCTCTTTACCCGCAACAGCCAGCGTGATTGGCAGGTCATCATTTTCTTTGGAGGTGGTAACACCAGCTGGTGTTGAGTGCTGTCCGACATCGATAGCACCACCTTTGGATCAAGGCAACCTAACATGTCCGCCTGCATCTTCCTCACAGACCGGCAGTTTGCCGGGGACACCCTTATCAACCCCGTCTAAGCACAATAGCCAGCCCTCGGTCCCTCAGATGTGGACAAGTAAAAGACCATTTCCTCCTAGCCATGAGAAAGCTAAGAGGTTGAATTTCACCATCTGCAAGCTCTTGGCTACAGAAATGCTGCCTTTCCGCCTGGTGGACACAGAGGATTTTCGAGACCTTATGTCCGTCGCAGTGCCCCAGTACCAGATGCCCAGTCGGCACTACTTCTCAAAGAAAGGTGTGCCTGCGCTCCACCAGCATGTCGCACACAACATCACCGCTTCTTTGAGAAACTCTGTGTGTGACAGGGTGCATTTCACCACAGACACTTGGACGAGTAGGCATGGACAGGGGCGTTACATGTCGCTGACTGGGCACTGGGTAACTATGGTGACAGCAGGACAAGGGGCTGCTGTCCAAGTCTTGCCGTCCCCACGAGTTGTGCGTCAATCCTCTTTATGTCAAAGTTCCTCCACTGATTCTGCCTCCTCAACCTCCTCTCGGTCTTCCACCTGCACCCAAAGCCTGTCTGGTCATGCCACAAGCTTTCTAACTGCACAGAAGGGATCCTGCACACCTCCTTACTATGCTGGCAGTAGGGCTCAACGTCATCAGGCGGTTTTTACTTTGAAATGTCTGGGAAATGTGAGTCACACAGCTGAGGAGTTGTGGTCAGCTCTGGAGAACCAATTTCATGAATGGTTGTCTCCACTTGACCTGAAACCAGGGAAGGCCGTGTGCGACAATGCTGCAAACCTGGGTGCGGCCCTTCGCCGGGGCAATGTCACACACGTGCCTTGTATGGCTCACGTGTTGAACCTGGTTGTCCAGCAATTTTTAGCCCACTATCCCAGACTAGATGGCCTTCTGCAGAGGGCACGGTCGCTGTGTGCTCACTTCCGCCGTTCGCATCCCGCAGCTCAGCGACTTACATCTCTACAGAAGTCGTTGGGCCTGCCACTTCACCGGCTAAAATGCGATGTGCCTACCCGGTGGAATTCAACTCTGCACATGTTGCAGCGACTGTGGCAGCACCGACAAGCCCTGGTGCAATACGTTCTGACGTATAGCCTGGGCCAACGAGATCCAGAGGTGGGGCAAATCACGCTGGAGGAGTGGTCTCAGATCAGGGACCTATGCACCCTTCTGCACAGTTTTGAAATGGCGACGAAGATGTTTAGTGCTGACGATGCCATTATCAGCATGACTATTCCGGTGATTGACATGCTGGAGCACATGTTAAACAGAATTCGGAGTCAGGTGGTGGCACAAGAGGAGGTGGAGGAAGTAGAGGAGGAGGAGTTGTATGCGGAAGGGCTAACATCTGCAAGGTCCAGACGGTCGGCAGCACCAAGGCGGCAGGCATGTGAGGGTGAGGGAGATGGTTTTACCAGGGCGCATGGTAGCAGCCAAACTAGTGAGGAAGGTGCAGGAGCCCAGGAAGAAGTGGAGGACGAACTGATGGAAGACTCATCAGATGAGGGAGACCTTGATCACATTTCTGTTGTGCGAGATTGGGGGGAGAGGACAGAGGAAGGAAGCATGATTGTTACCTCGCCACCAACACAACAGGGACTTGGTGCTCCTGGATGCGCAACACACATGAGTGCCTTCTTGCTGCACTACCTGCAACATGACCCTCGAATTGTGAGAATTAGAAATAATCCTGACTACTGGGTTGCCACACTGTTAGATCCCCGGTACAAAAGTAAATTTGCAGAAATTATTCCTGCCATAGAAAGGGATGCACGCATGCAGGAGTATCAGCAGAGACTGTTGCAGAATCTTACATGTGCTTTTCCACAAAACACCAGTGGTGCACGTAGTGAATCTCACAGTTCCAACTTGCCAACCGTGGGACCGTCAAGTGTTCAGCACTCAAACCGTAACAGAACCACAGTATCTGCTGGTAACATCAATTTTGCGGAATCATTTCACCACTTTTTTAGCCCATCCTTTGCAAGGCCACAGGAGACAAGAAGTCTGACACATAGTCAACGCCTAGAGACGATGATACAGGAGTATCTCCAAGTAAACATTGAAGCCATGACTGTGTCACTGGACCCTTGCTCTTTTTGGGCTTCCAATCTGGATAAATGGCCGGAGCTAGCCACTTACGCCTTGGAGATCTTGTCATGCCCCGCAGCCAGCGTTCTGTCTGAACGTGTGTTCAGCGCTGCTGGTGGTGTGCTGACAGATAAGCGCACGCGGCTCTCCACTGATAATGTAGACAGACTCACGTTCATAAAGATGAACAAATCATGGATCCAAAATGACTTTTCTACCCCTGTGTCATCCTGGGGAGAGTAAAAGCCATCCTCCACTCCATCCATCTGGATCATCGAGCGCTGCACGGCACTCATCCGTGAACAAAACAGTTTTGAAATCAGTCTTCATGTAATGTTTAGCCCACTGGAGCCGTTTCTGCTTGTGTGAAGTGGATAGAGGAGGTCGACAGGATGGCGTATGCACAGCTGCAAACCTCTGAAGGACCCTGCATCTTGTTGTTCGGGGGACGTTGGAGGCACCAGCAGCTTCAAAAACTTGTCTGCTGCTATGACAAGGCTTTTTTGCCGCTGCTCTTTTAACCTGACGTAATTGCCTGTAGGAAAGAGTCCTCAATTTGCCCTTATCAGCACGCACACGTGTGTACTGTGAATCAGCTACATACTTCTTGATTGCCAAGACACTTCATCCTGATCATCGCACAATGTTGATTGTAGTCATGCCTTGACCTAAACACTCCACAATTTGTTGCTTCTCAGCAGCCGACGCATCCTTTTTCTTTCCCATTTTGGCAGAAAATGTAGGCTGCTTAATAATATGAGACAGCCTTCTTAAGTAGTCTTGCCTTTCATTGGACACACCTGCCAAACTAATTAGCACAGGTGTCTGCAATTGCTTACAGTGATATAAAGAGCCCTGACACACATCACCATCAATGAGTTTAACTGAAAAACAAACAAATTCTTCCCTTATCACTCCTAAACACTTTTTGCATAATAATTTGGAACACAGTGTACATGTGCTTTTCCACAAAACACCAGTGGTTCACGTAGTGAATCTTACAGTTCTAACTTGCCAACCGTGGTCTGTATGGAGTTGTTCAATAAAGGGCCCAAAATTAAGATAACATAGATGGGAGAGGTCTCTATGAATAGGAATTCCTAAGTATTTGATACCCTGTGAGGGCCAGGCAAAGGGAAAGTTGGACTGGATGGAATCCTATATGGATTTAGGGAGGGAGACATCGAGGGCCTCAGACTTCGCTGCATTGATTTTAAAATTTTACCATGTAACAAAGTGATCTATTTCAGCCATAACAGCAGGGATGGATAAATGTGATTGAGTGATATATACTAGGACATCATCAGCAAATAGAGAGCACTTGTACTCGGTGCCTCCCACCTCAATCCACCTAATATTGGGGTTATGGCGAATTGATGAGAGCAGGTGCTCCGTCACTAGGATGTATAAGAGAGGGGACAGAGGACATCCCTGCCTTTTCCCATTGGTGATTGTGAAAGGTGATGAAAATGTTCTGATGCACCCCCTGGGCCTTGGGACACCCGGAGCCGGACCCTTTTTGGTGGATGCTGGTGGTTGTAGTCTTCGTGGCGGCGACCCGGTTCCGTGGCTCAGGGTGGTCAAACCAGTGGCGGAACTATTTATGTGGTTTTGATGTTTAAATGTCCGACTACGCCACCCGTGGATTGCGGTCAGAGTGAACCGCCGCTGCAGGGCAGACCGCTGAGGCTGGTGTTGTGGGTGCAGCAGAGCGTAGCATAACTCCCCACGGGAGGAGTATAGCCTCAGGGCAGTGTATGCGGAGGATGGGGGTGATGGTGCAGGGCAGCAGCAGTAACGACACGGAGTCAGTGATGCAGTCCAGGGCCTTTACTCACAGTTCTTATTATCCAGACCACGTCTGCAGGTAACGACTGCCCACGTCGTACTGTGCTCACCAGGTGAGGGGCTCAGACAACTCCCAGATAACTTTGGAGCGCTTCACAGGACCCCCTTTGTGTGTCCTTTGTCTGGCCTTTCTTACCAACCCTTCTGTCCGGCTGCCTCGGGCCTCCTCTTGGTAAACTTGGCGCCAGTTTCCCTGACCCTATGTGGTGCCTTCCTAGCGGGTGTAGCGAGGGGCTGCGCCACATAAAATGTCAGAGCCTCCGGTTTCTAGCTGAGGGTCGTTTCCTGCCTCCACTAGTTTCGGGGACCGGTCTCCCCCTTTGGCCTGACCCCTCCACGCAGGTGGATTCGGGCGTGCGGTGGCGACTCGCCCGTCCGCACCCCTGGGATCCCTTCATTCCTCATTCCTGGAGCCTTCTCCGCTCCTCTTCCTTCCTTCTCCCTCTTCCAGGCCTGGGCCTCTGTTACTAGGCCCGCCTCCGGAGCAGAGCTCATGCAGAGCCCCTGCTCCCTGCCACTTCTGCTCAGACTTCTCTGCACTGAACTAAGATGGTGCCCACCTTTTATACTCCCTTCTCAATGCACCCAGGAACTGCTTCCTCCCTGCTCCTGCACTACAGGGTTCCCCTTCCTCAGTGTTCCCTCCCCCCACTCCAGCCAGGGACAGGGACTGTCGTGCCCATCTCAGAGGCATATTGGTCGCCCTGCCCCACGGCAATGTGGTGTAATGCATGCAGGTGTCGGGTCCTGATCCACACTCCATCCTTACCTGAGAGTGAGATATCACACCTCTGGGTGAGGTGCAATACCTCTGTAGCAACCGAGCCCTCAGGGTGCTACAGTTCCATTTATCTTCAGCCTAGGTGACGTATTGTGATACAGGGCCGTGATTTTGGCTATAAAAGGGTCCCCTAGACCCCTACCCCAAGCTTTTTAAGAGAATCATATATGGCGTGCCAGGAGACTCTATGGAATGCTTTCTCAGCATCCAACGAGAGTATCTAATTACAAATTTTTAACTGCATCTAGCCCAGGAAATACTTTGTGCCTAGTAGCAGTGTCTGCTAGTCAGCGGATTATCCCGGCTGTTAAGCAAGCTACACCACCTGTAGTTTTGACACTTAATTTTTTCAAAGGAAATGCTTTGGGACCACGGGATACTCAGTGAAGAGCATCAGGAGGCACCCCAAGGCATAGGGGCTGGGACTGGCAGTAGGATGCCTTGCGGTGGACAGCCGAGCTCGATCCTTATAAAAGCTTTTTAACTGCAGCAGCTTTAGTGGACGCTACTGGAGCTGGAATTACGCGGCTGCTGGCATGAGACTTGCCCTCCAATAGATCCTTGTAAATGGATTTAAAGTGTATTCATTCAAATTAGAGAGACAATTTAAATTAAAAAGCTTAGAGCTGCCTCCACCACAGGGGGGCTCGCTCGACCCACCAGCGGACAGGCACCAGTATTGGGAGAGGGGGGCTGGCCGTCAGGGTTCACCGTGGCTCTGGCACAAACCCGGCGACACGGAGGTGGCACGGGCAGGAGCGGACTGAACGTGTTGGTTTTAACGGTGTTCGAAGGTGTTCGACGAACAGTTCGACGAACAGTTCGGCGAACACACGGGTGTTCGACGAACCGAACCGAACTCGAACACTACGGGGGTGGCTCAACACTACTTATAACCAACATGCTCCCGCTGTTCCCCTGGTACCTGGAGAGCAGGTCTTGAAAAGAAAAAGGCGGCTCCATAAGTTGGATGACCAGTGGGAAAAGGACCCGTACACCGTACTGCCCTCAAGCCACAATAATCCAAAGGTGTACGTCATCAGCAAGGATGGAGGAGAGACCACAGCCACTGTCTCCAGAGACCACCTGAAAAAGTGCCCCGAGAAGTTGCAAAGCACGGATGAAGATCAGGAAGACCCTCAACGCGTAGGGGAAAAGGAGGAAATGATCAGCACCGTACTCGGAGACTTTCCCCGGTCCTGGACACAAGTAAACAATGCTATCGTGGTGCCCGTCCTCACCTTTCTCCAGCCAGCCCCTCAAGTGCCTACAGAAGACCAGGTAGAGCTGGAAGAGCAGCCGGCCCAGGAGGCAGAAGAATCCACACCAGCAGCCCAGGAGAATCAACCCTCTGCTAGTAGTGAGCCTGCCGTGCCCCTAGTGAGCCAAAGAGTGCGCAGACAGCTGCCCAGCTTACCCATAACACCTCCTACACCCTGTAGTGCAGAACCAGTTAGTGAACTCCGTAGGTCCACTAGAGTCAGTAGAGGTCAGATGCCCGCTCGCTGGAGAATATAACTAATGCACTGTGAATTTATCTGTTAACTGTTTATGGTTTTTGTTGTTGCCTGTTACTAATTATGTTTCTCAGATACCCTGCAGATTTATTTGGACTAACAGGTTATGGACACTGGATAACCGGAACAATGCTTGTAGATAGTTGCACCTTGGTGCCTCTTGCGAAGACGGCCACGGAAGAGAAAGCCTGTCTGGCGTGGCCTACTTGCGGCCCAAAGTAGCTAGCTCCAGCCTTGCAGCCACGCCCAAGGCCAACGCAAGGGGTTTGCTTTGGACAGGTCCCCTACTTTGCTTAAAACTTCACCTTGGGTGATATGGACACCCGGTTGCGGACACGCCGTGACCTTTAAAGAACTAAAGCTTCTTGTACATATGTTATTGTATTATTGTTATACCCTGCATTTATGTTTCTTTAAAAAAAAAAATGTGTTTAGTCCCGGAGTACTAAAATTTACTAGGGGGGAATGTGGCACCCCAGGGGTCTGGTTACCACAGTAATAGAGATATTATGTCTGAGAGCAAGTGGGAGGTTTCTCTGGTCAGGAGCCCTAAGCATGCAACACGGCCCACCCAGACCTGGGAGGGGAGGAATCTGCCCTTATAAACTGGGTCTGGGGCGGGATTAGGTCAGACAGAGCCTGCAGAACAAGCAGAGCAGTCAGAGCCTAGAGTGAAGTCCCAGACAGAGACGCAGTCAGGTCTGGAGGACAGCAAACACAGGGAAAGTTACAACAGGAGCTCTGTAGGAGCAGAAGCGAGTTCCAGAGGCTGGAAGCTAGAAAGCTCGCCTTGGCTGAAGACACTAACCCGGACACGGAGTCCGAGGCTGTGGGGACATCCAGGTCCAGCAGCAGAATCCAACCGGCAGGGGATTCCATGTCCTCTGGCCTTAGAAACCCGAAGGCACGGTCACAAGCAAGGGACCAGCACCGCCATCGTGAAGCGAAGGCTAACGGAAGGCCCCAAGTCACCGGCCATACGGGGGAGCACCACACGGTATACTCAGGGACGTGGGCTACTTCTACCCGCATAGAGCAAGGTAGCCAGGAAAGAGTGCAGATAGTCGGGGAGGCCTACAACTCCACCTGGCCAGGGGAGATCCTGCTTGCTCACAGACTGACCAGGCCCCTACTGCTAACCAGTACTTCTGGGAGGGTCTGCTTTATACCATCAGTAAAGACCCTGAACTGCACCACACGTCTCTGTGTTTCATCGCCGCACCAGCACCATTACTACTGGGACGCTCACACCATCACTCCCATCATCCACACTAGCTGCCCTGAGGCAATACTTCTCCCGTGGGGAGTTATCCCATACTCAGCTGCGCAAACAACATCAGCCTCAGCGGTCTGCAGCGCAGCGGCGGTCCCCACTGACCGCAATCCACGGGTGGCGTAGTCGGACATTTGTTATCACACTCAGACTGCCACTGGTTTGACTGCCCTGGGCACGGACCGGGTCACCGCCACGGAGGACTACATGCCCCAGCGATCCGGCTCCGGGTATCCCCCTGCACAGCACAGGCCCAGGGGGCGCGTCATTAGCATCTGCTTTGTTTTCTTGGAATGCAAGCGTAAGTGTGCAGCCTGCCACCGACCCACCACCAGGCTGCAATACCATACTGCTAGCTTGCTTGCACTTGAAATGAGTCCTTTTAGGCTTGTGGAGGCAGACACCGGCCACCATGTCATGGCTGCGTTGGCGGCCTGGTATCCATACTCAGTCCCCAGCCGCCCTACGGCCGGGTGTCCACACTCAGTCCCCAGCCACCAGGGTGCGGCCGGGTGTCCATACTTGGTCCCCAGCCGCCCCTATTTGTCCCGGTGCACCTGATACACAAGCGCGCATACCAAAACATTACCTGTGCCCTTCCCAGTGCATTTAGTGGGAAGGACAGCCTAACCACAAACACGTGGACAAGTGAATGTGGCCAGGGATGGTCCATCTCACTGACGCCTTCACACTGGGTTAATATTGTGGAAGCCGGGACACAGTTGGACACTAGGATGCAACACGTCCTCCAGACATAAAGGATTGCGGGTCCTGGGTCAATCAGGCTTCAGCACAAAGTTCAGAAAGTAGACAGCAGCAGTGGTCGGTCTCCTACACAACGAGTAAATTATTCATGATCATGAGGCCATCCATCTCCTTAGCTTTCTGTTCCTTGGAATGCAAGCGCATGTATGTAGTAGCAGCTAGGCCTGAGGTGGTCAGCGTTTTGGCGCAAATCCTACCGATCCTACCAATCCGAGGATTGCTGGATGTTTTCCTGCTACTATCCCAGTTCTATGACTCCCATTAAAATAAAGCTTCAGGTGATGAATGATGGGTGAGGTGGTGGCAAAGGAGAAAGAGCAGGAGGATCAGGGACCATTCACATCAATATCAGGCCAGTCAACCACACATGTCTTGTAGGATATGTTTCTGTACCAAAAGGAGCAGTTTGGCTACACAGTTATAGGGCATACAGTGAGTGTAATGCCTACCAAAAATTTTGAGGCACTGCAATGCCCCTTGGAAGTGACATGGAGGTCAGAGGGCATTAACTAAACCGTTTTTTCCATTTATAGCAACTGGGTCTCCTGTACACTGTTGGCCTAAGCAGTGAATTGAAGGCTTTCCAAAAATTATAAGGAACTGCAATGCCCCTTGAAACAGACGTTGATTACAGCGTACTAAAAACTTTCTACCCATTATTGGGGAGTGGGTCTCCCTTAGTGTTCGCCTATGCATTGAAAAGCAAAAGCTGACTAAAATTAGGAGGAAATGCAATGCCCGTTGGAAGAGTCGTGGAGGTTAGAGGTAATTAAAAACAACATTTCAGTGCCCCTTGGAAGAGCTGTGGAGTTCAGAGTGGTTTAACAAGACGGTTTTAATGCCCCTTGGAAGAGACGTGGAGGTCACAGTAGCTTAACAAGACGGTTTTAATGTCCCTTGGAAGAGACGTGGAGTTCAGAGTGGTTTAACAAGACGGTTTTAATGCCCCTTGGAAGAATCCTGGAGGTCACAGTAGCTTAACAAGACAGTTTTAATACCCCTTGGAAGAGACGTGGAGTTCAGAGTGGTTTAACAAGACGGTTTTAATGCCCCTTGGAAGAGACGTGGAGGTCCCAGTGGAATAAAAAGACGGTTTTAATGCCCCTTGGAAGAGACGTGGAGTTTACAGTAGCTTAACAAGACGGTTTTAATGCCCCTTGGAAGAGACGTGGAGTTCAGAGTGGTTTAACAAGACAGTTTTAATGCCCCGTGGAAGAGACGTGGAGGTCACAGTAGCTTAACAAGACGGTTTTAATGCCATTTGGAAGAGACGTGGAGGTCCCAGTGGAATAAAAAGACAATATCAATGACCCTTGGAAGAGACGTGGAGGTCACAGTAGCTTAGCAAGACGATTTTAATGCCCCTTGGAAGAGACGTGGAGGTCACAGTAGCTTAACAAGATGGTTTTAATGCCCCTTAGAAGAGGCGTGGAGTTCAGAGTGGTTTAACAAGACGGTTTTAATGCCCCTTGGAAGAGACGTGGAGTTCAGAGTGGTTTAACAAGACGGTTTTAATGCCCCTTGGAAGAGACGTGGAGGTCATAGTAGCTTAACAAGACGGTTTTAATGCCCCTTGGAAGAGACGTGGAGTTCAGAGTGGTTCAACAAGACGGTTTTAATGCCCCTTGGAAGAGACGTGAGGTCCCAGTGGAATAAAAAGACAATATCAATGCCTCTTGGAAGAGTGGTGGAGGTCCCAGTGGAATAAAAAGACAATATCAATGACCCTTGGAAGAGATGTGGAGGTCACAGTAGCTTAACAAGACGATTTTAATGCCCGTTGGAAGAGACGTGGAGTTCAGAGTGGTTCAACAAGACGGTTTTAATGCCCCTTGGAAAAGTGGTGGAGGTCCCAGTGGAATAAAAAGACAATATCAATGCCTCTTGGAAGAGTGGTGGAGGTCCCAGTGGAATAAAAAGACAATATCAATGACCCTTGGAAGAGACGTCGAGGTCACAGTAGCTTAACAAGATGGTTTTAATGTCCCTTAGAAAAGGCGTGGAGTTCAGAGTGGTTTAACAAGACGGTTTTAATGCCCCTTGGAAGAGACGTGGAGTTCAGAGTGGTTTAACAAGACGGTTTTAATGCCCCTTGGAAGAGACGTGGAGGTCATAGTAGCTTAACAAGACGATTTTAATGCCCCTTGGAAGAGATGTGGAGTTCAGAGTGGTTTAACAAGATGGTTTTAATGCCCCTTGGAAAAGACGTGGAGGTCACAGTGGAATAAAAAGACAATATCAATGCCCCTTGGAAGAGACGTGGAGGTCCCAGTGGAATAAAAAGACAATATCAATGAGCCTTGGAAGAGACGTGGAGGTCACAGTAGCTTAACAAGACGATTTTAATGCCCCTTACAAGAGCCATGCAGTACAGCATATTAAAAATATTATTCCCATTATTAGGGAGTGGGTCTCCCATAGGATTTGCCGTCCCTCTCACCGCCGCGCTCCCTGCCCGGCGTCCTCCAGCGCTCCTCTTCCTGCTTCTGCTGCCGGTGCACGCAGCTTCCTGGGCACTGTGCTTAGGGCGCGCGCGCTCCCTTCCTCTTAAAGGGGCCACGCGCGCCGCCCTAAGGAGTCCCCGGCCAATTGCCGGAGGTCCTCCCATATATAAGGCACCTCCTCCAAAATGGAGGTGCCCGAGCAATAGTTGTTGCACAGTGTACTTACCTCTGCTTCAGCCCTCAGGTCCCCCTGCTAGCCTGACTACTAGTCCTGCCCGCCAGCCTGACTATCAGTCCAGTCCGCCAGCCTGACTACTCTCCAGCCTGACAGTCTGTCTTCCGTTCAGTCCGCCAGTCTGTCTATGGGCTTCGCCTGTCGGCTTACCTGGGAGCCCCTGCCTGTTACCTGTCAGCCTACCTGGAGGCTCCCACCTGTCACTTGCCGTGACCACCTGTCTGCCTACCCCGAGGCTCCTGCCCGTCACTTGCTGTGACCACCTGACAGCCTATCTAGAGGCTCCCGCCTGTCACTTGCCGTGACCACCTGTCTGCCTACCCGGAGGCTCCTGTCTGTCACTTGCCATGACCACCTGTCTGCCTACCCGGAGGCTCCTGCCCATCACTTGCCGTGACCACCTGACAGCCTACCCAGAGGCTCCCGCCTGTCACTTGCCGTGACCACCTGACAGCCAACCTAGAGACATCCGCCTGTCACCTGCTGTCTCTGCCAGTTCATCTACCCGGACCTCTTGTCCGCCTGCCTGCTGTGCCCATCTGCAGTATCGCTCAGTCTCAGCCATCTGACCCGTGGGAGTCACCTGCTCTCTTACAAGGTCGTCCCCAGAGTAGCACCTGGTCCCTCTGCTCGGTCCCTCCCTGGTCATGGAGTCGTTAGCCACCGTACAACCAGGGTCGGTCCGAGTTGATACTTAGTTACGCCCCTCTGGGTCCCTCCTTGCACCGCAGCACAGAGGTTCCACCACCTGGATCCGTAACACTTTGCCTATGCCTTCCAAGCAAAAGCTGCCAAAAATTAGGACGGAGGAACTTGCAATGCCCCTTACAAGAGCCATGCAGTACAGCAGATTAAAAACATTATTCCCATTATTGGGGAGTGGGTCTCCCATTGTCTGTGCCTATGCCTTCGAAGCAAAAGCTGCCAAAAATTAGGACGGAGGAACTTGCATTGCCCCTTACAAGAGCCATGCAGTACAACATATTAAAAACATTATTTCCATTATTGGGGAGTGGGTCTCCCATAGTCTTTGCCTATGCCTTCGAAGCAAAAGCTGCCAAAAATTAGGACGGAGGAACTTGCAATGCCCCTTACAAGAGCCATGCAGTACAGCAGATTAAAAACATTATTCCCATTATTGGGGAGTGGGTCTCCCATTGTCTGTGCCTATGCCTTCGAAGCAAAAGCTGCCAAAAATTAGGACGGAGGAACTTGCATTGCCCCTTACAAGAGCCATGCAGTACAACATATTAAAAACATTATTTCCATTATTGGGGAGTGGGTCTCCCATAGTCTTTGCCTATGCCTTCGAAGCAAAAGCTGCCAAAAATTAGGACGGAGGAACTTGCAATGCCCCTTACAAGAGCCATGCAGTTGTAGCGCCCCGAGGGTTCGGCCGCTACAGGGGTATTGCACCTCAGACCAGAGGTGTGATATTCCACTCCCAGGTAAGGATGGAGTATGGACCAGGGTTCAGTTAGCTGCAAACAGCACACACACCCCATTTCCGAGGGACAGCTCAACAGTGCTCCCACTAGACAGAAGTGCAGGCACGACCGACTATGTCCCTGACTGGAGTGGGGAGGGGGGTGGAACACCCAGTGCTGTAGGGGCAGATAGGGGTTGGTTCCTGAGTGTAGGAAGGAGCTCATTGGTTGCTGGTCACCTGGGCTCATGGCTAGAGGAAAGTATAAAAGGGAGGAGCCATCTTAGATCTGGGTTCAGTCTGTGAGGAGAAGTTGAGAGGAGAGCTGACAGGGAGCAGCAGCTCAGGCTGAGTGCTGCTCCAGAGGCAGGCCTAGAGAAGAGGCCGGAGCCTGAGAGGAGAAGGAGAAGTGGGAACAGGAGGAGAAGAAGGAACAGGAGAAGAAGGAACAGGAAAGGAGGAGGAGAGATAGAGAAACAGAAGGGCTCAGGAACAAGAAGGTGGAAGGGACCCTAAGAACCCACGAGAATACAGGGTGAAGGGTTAGGCAGATTAAGGGTACCGGATCCCAAGTTGGTGGAGGAGAAACAACCCTCAGCCAAAGACCGGAGGTCGTGATCATTTATTGGTGCGACACCTCATCAAACCTGCTAGTAAGGCACCATAAAGGACAGCGGGGAACGGGGCCCACGTTTACCTGCGCAGGTCCGCGGCAGCTGGACAAAAGTGGGTCACTGGTGAGGCAGGCCAGAGAAAGGAAAGAAGGGGGTCCTGTGCCATATTCCTGAACTGCCTGGGAGTTGACCGAGCCCCACACCTGGTGGACGCAGCACGGCTCGGGCAGTCATCGCCAGCTGAAGTGACTTGGATATTAACCGTGAGTAAAGACCCAGGACTGCAGTACGTTGTCTGTGTGCTTTTTCGCTCCTCCGGCACTACCGGTACTGGGACTCTCACCACCATCACTCCCACCATCCACTACACTGCCCTGGGGCCGCACTCTTCCCGTGGGGAGTCACACTACCCCAGCTGCACACCTCATCAGCCCCAGCGGTCTGCATGCAGCGGCGGTTCCTAATAACCGCAATCCACGGGTGGCGTAGTCGGACATTATCTAAAGTACAGTAGCAGACTACCATTGGTCTGACCACCCTGAGCCGCGGGACCGGGCCGCCACTACTACTCCCAGCGTCTCCCTATTGCCAGGGGGCGAGTCACAGTACAGCATATTAAAAACATTATTCCCATTATTGGGGAGTGGGTCTCCCATAGTCTTTGCCTATGCCTTCCAAGCAAAAGCTGCCAAAAATGAGGACGGAGGAACTTGCAATGCTGGCAACACGGACCACGGTCACCCTGGTGGTATAGTGGTGGTGGAGGCTGAGGATAAGGAGAAGTGCAAAAAACTGCCGAAATGAGGAAGCGTATACCCATGTGTGGGTGTGAAGAGGTGCATGGGAATACACCTCCCGAAATAACACAGTGGATTTGACTTTATGTTACTCTGCTGTCATTTGGTGGTGATGAGAAGTCAGGCCCAATCCAGCCCTTGTTCATTTTGATACGGGTCAGCTTGTCAGCATTGTCAGTTGACAGGCGAGTGCGCTTATCAGTTATAATTCCCCCAGCAGCACTAAAAACATGCACCGATAACACGCTAGCGGCAGGGCAGGCCAGGACCTCCAAGGAGTACAGAACGAGTTCATTCCAAGTGTCCAGGACGCTGGTACGGTCAGCATGGTACTCCCTCACGATCTTTTGAAACTTTCCACTCCTTGTGAGAGTACCCTGCAACTCGGGGCCTGTAAGCTGGGCGGGTCTCAGAAAAATGTCCCAGAACGTTGACAGTGTTCCCCTGCCTCTGCTGGATTGGAGTTGCATCTCTCTCGCCTGTACGCCTTGGTTGGGCAACGAACTGTGATCTCTGCCGCTAGTGTGTTCAGATGGGAATTTTTTTGTAGCAAGGGCCTTCTGGTACTGCCCCATTTTTGTAGACCTCTCCACCTCAGGAATAAGAGAGTGAAAGTTCTCCTTGTAGCGGGGGTCTAAAAGTGTCACCAACCAGTAATGACTGTCACCCAACATTTTGACAACGCGAGGGTCACGGTTAAGGCAGCGTAACATAAAGTCAGCCATGCGTGCCAGACTGGTAACGGGCAAGACTTTCATGTCCTCACCAAGATGACGACTGACCATGCTCTCCTCCTCCTCCTCCCCCCTGTCCTCAGGCCACCCACGCTGAACCAACGGTATGACAGTTGTACAGGTACTACCGTCTACAGCGCATGATACCAGCTCCTGTTCTTCCTCCTCCTCCTCTCGCTCATTGTCCCCCAATGCACGTTGGGATGAGATGGGGCTGGGCTGTGTATAATCGCCCGCTACGGCTTCTTGATCCATCTCATCACACTCTGGCTGCAATGCCTCCTCTTTAATTCTCTGCAGAGAGCGTTGCAAAAGACAGACAAGTGGGATGCTGACGCTAATGATGGCGTCATCGCCACTCACCATCTTGGTGGACTCCTCAAAGTTTGTCAGGATGGTACATATGTCAGACATCCAGGTCCACTCCTGAGGTCTTATGTGTGGAGTCTGACCTGAATATCGACGGCCTTGTTGCAGCTGGTACTCCACAACTGCTCTCTTCTGCTCACAAATCCTTTGCAACATGTGGAGGGTAGAGTTCCAACGTGTGGGGACATCACACACCATTCGGTGTGCTGGAAGCTGCAAACGCTGCTGCAACACAGCAAGGGCGGCGGAAGCTGTAGCCGACTTCCGAAAAATGAGCTGACAAGCGGCGTACTTTGACAAGCAGATCTGGCAACTCGGGGTACGATTTAAGAAACCGCTGAACCCCGAGGTTAAGCACATGAGCCAGGCATGGTACGTTTGTGATCTCGCCTCGCCTCAGAGCCGCCACGAGGTTACGGCCATTGTCACACACGACCATGCCTGGATGTAGGTTCAGCAGCCTCAGCCACAGATCTGCCTGCTCTTTCACAGCTGACCACAACTCACAAGCAGTGTGAGGTTTCTCACCTAAGCTTATGAGTTTCAGCACAGCCTGTTGCCGCTTTGCTGAGGCAGTACTGCAGTGCTTCCAGCTTGTAACAGATGTGGTGATATCTGAGATGGAGGCTGAACATGAGTAGGAGGAGGAGGATGATGCGCAGGAGCTGTACACTCTGGGGGCAACTCTGACTGACATAGGGCCCGCAATCCTCAGTGTGGGGAGCATGTGTTCCGTCCCAAGGTCCGACTGGGTCCCGGCTTCAACTTTGTTTACCCAGTGTGCCGTCAGGGAGATGTACCGTCCCTAGCCACACGCACTTGTCCACGTGTCCGTTGTCAGGTGGACTCTCCCAGTAACTGCGTTGTTAAGGGCACGGCAGATGTTTTGGGACACGTGCTTGTGTAGTGCGGGGATGGCACACCGGGCAAAATAGTGTCGGCTGGGGACCGAGTACCGATACTTACTGTCATCATTTTGTTACTTTTGTAGTACACCGATGAAGGTCTAATGTGACCTAAACATCTGTTTGTTGCACTACTTTATTAAAATATCATAAAAGAACTTATGAGTCTATCGAGTGCCAGGTTACTTTTCTATATCATAACGGGCTTGCAACCCTACCTGGGTACCACCATCGCTCCAGGAGTGTGGTAGTTTCTATCTCTAGTATCTGGTTTCTATATACCAGCACCCTGGTGGGTCATGACAACCAACACCTTCTTCTACAACGCCGAGGAAACCTCCAACATCATTTCAAAATCCAACCTACCATGTGACTTCCTGAAAATACCACCCAAGGAGACGAGAGGCAGAGATTGGGAGAAGGAATTACACCACTGCACTAATCTTGAACTACACTGTGCTACACTCTCTGAATATGTTCGAGTCCAACGTATTCCACGGGGACTTAGAGTTCCATTACGCCCCACACTCTTTAGTGATTAAGAAGATTACTGTATAAAGTTCGAAAGTATTTTGAACAAATGTTCATTTGACTTAATGACTTTAACGATTGAATTTTTACAGAAAGAAATGATCTCATCCAAGGACCAAATCTCCAGCATCGAATCTCAACTGTCATCTACAATCTCCATGGAAGAACTAAACTCTTTGAAGACCAAGGTCAATCAGAATATTGAACAACACCGACGGGACACAGAAAACAGGAAGAGACTGAAATTTATCCGTGACGCAGAGGACAACCAGAAAGATTGAGTATATAAATGGCGCGACTTCTCCACCACAAAGGGGGGACCAGGGTATCCTGGCCGCTCCTCAACCGACCTGTCCTCCTCTGGTTCAGAGGTGGACAGACAAGATCAACCTTCAACTTCCACTCATTTTTTAGGCTACCGGAAGAGATACAACAGAAAAAGAGGAGGACGAGGAGAGGCGGCACCAACAGGTGGCGACAGGAGCTTCGTCAGAGTCACACGCTCCCAGGTACGACCCCATTGGTTGTGAACATTTCCTCGCGGTCACTTAGCATAGCGGAATTAGCAGTACTACAGAAAGGCCTGTCTTTCTGCCCATCGTACAAATGTAACACCTTTGTTTTAGACATGGAACTACAGAGGTTCTATCGATCTATTAGACTCAAGGCACACTTCACCCAGGGGGCCATTCCCAATACCATCACACCTACCACCAACCCGGCCAGAATTACAGCAGCCAGTTTTGGATTAAAAAATAAAAGCACATATCGACCCCCTCAACATTATCACGCGGCAGAGACCTTTATTGACTTCATTAAACAATCCTTCCAACAACTACGGTCTGACATTGACCTAGGTTGGATACACTATCATCAGAATCTATCTCATCTTGATAGACAAGCATTAAAAACACTTGAATCTGACCCTTCTATCATCATCAAACCGGCAGACAAGGGAGGGGCGATAGTAGTTATGGACAAACCCTCCTATCTTAGCGAGATCCAAAGACAACTAGACGATAGCTCTGTATATCAAAAACTAACACACTACCCCACCTCTACAATTAGGGATGTGATCTCCAAGACCCTAGAATATCATTCCCTAAAAGGGACGATTGGTACTAAAACCTGTGAATTTCCAACCAAAAAATCTCCAATCATCCCAGTGTTCTACACACTACCAAAAATACACAAGAGTCTCGAGAATCCTCCGGGACGTCCGATTGTCACCTCTACTGATTCAATCCTATTGCCTTTAGCCATCTTTTTGGAAAAAATCTTGACCCCCTTAATTAAGAAAACTACATTCTTTATCCTTGACACAGGAGCCTTTCTCACCACCATTAGGGAAATCACACAGATCCACCCAGACTCCCTACTCGTTACGCTTGATGTCAACAACCGTTATACTTCTATCCCACACGAAAAGGGTATCATTTGCGTTAAAAATTTACTAGAAAACTCACAAACACCACCTGAAGTTAACCACCTTTGCCTTGACCTCATAACCTTGGTCTTATCCAAAAACTTCTTCCTCTTCCAAGACACTTTCTACCTACAAAAACAGGGTACCGTCATGGGATCTAATGTGGCCCCCCCATATGCAAACTTCTATATGTCAGCGTTTGAAGAGGAGGTGGTCTACACAAACCCGCTCTTCAAGATTTATTCCACAGTATGGAAGCGCTATATAGATGACATTTTCTGCATTTGGAAGGAGCCCATGGAAACCTTGACAGAATTCTCTGAGACGCTAAACTCATCCTGGGACGGCCTTCGGTTCACCATTACTTCCAGCAGGGAATCCATCAATTTCCTTGACACTACCATCATAAAAGACCGTTTGGGTTACCTCTCATCAGACCTATATGTGAAACCCATTGACAGAAATGGTCTCTTGCATTACACAAGTCTACACCCTAAGTCTATCTTCACCTCAGTACACAAATCCCAGTTCTACCGCGTTCAATGCATAGTCAGCAACCCTTCCATACAGGACTTAAGAATTAACGTTATGAAAGAAAAATTTCTAGACAGAGGTTACCCATCCGATGCATTATCCCGAGCTTTAGAGCCCACTACCCGAGTACGCCCCACCTCTAACAACCGTATGCCATTTGTCCACACTTACCACCCCATGATCTCGATACTACATAGAAAAATTAGACAACACTGGAACATACTCCAAACGGCCTATCCAACAGTCCCAGAATTCAAAGTTCCATTTCTACCATGTTACAAAAGAGCCACCAATATTCGTGACCGACTCGACCATGCTAATATTGGTACTACCAACACCAGACCCCGACAAAAATTCCTATCTACACCTAAACACGGGACATTCCCGTGTCTACAATGTTACCAATGCAACAACATCATCCGAGGAGATACCCTTTACCATCCACAATCAGGAAAACAATATAAAATCAAGGATTACTTCACTTGCAATTCCTCCTATGTAATTTATGTCCTCAAATGTCCCTGTGGCCTCATTTATGTTGGCGAGACTACCCAATGTGTCAAAGATAGGATCTCAAAACATAAATCGACCATTCGCTGTAAAAATCTCCTCTTACCGGTACCATCACACTTCGTGTCAGCTGGGCATTCGGTTTCTCAACTTAAATTTCAAGTGATTGAACACGTCCCCCCACCGAGACGAGGGGGTGACCGCATTCGTTTACTCAAATACAGAGAGGCGTTCTGGATCCATGAGTTACAGTCATTATCCCCCAAAGGTTTAAACAAAGAATATGATATCAGCTCATTTACCTGAATACCCCTACAGGATATACATATTCATATAATCATATACTCATCCTTGTATCAGTTCTGCCATGTTACCTAATATGGATCATATATACTTCCTACACGCAATACCTTTTGCAAAAGTGACCATTGATATGGACTTGATATGATTATATATGTCTTTTACATGCGATGCCCTTTATAAATGTGACCATTGTTATGATGCTCAAATGATGTACAGTACAGACCAAAAGTTTGGACACACCTTCTCATTTAAAGATTTTTCTGTATTTTCATGACTTTGAAAATTGTACATTCACACTGAAAATTGTACATTCAAAACTATGAATTAACACATGTGGAATTATATACTTAACAAAAAAGTGTGTAACAACTGAAAATATGTCTTATATTCTAGGTTCTTCAAAGTAGCCACCTTTTGCTTTGATGACTGCTTTGCACACTCTTGGCATTCTCTTGATGAGCTTCAAGTGGTAGTCACCGGAAATGGTTTTCATTTCACAGGTGTGCCCTGTCAGGTTTAATAAGTGGGAATTCTTGCCTTATAAATGGGGTTGGGACCATCAGTTGTGTTGTGCAGAAGTCTGGTGGATACACAGCTGATAGTCCTACTGAATACACTGTTAGAATTTGTATTATGGTAAGAAAAAAGCAGCTAAGCAAAGAAAAATGAGTGGCCATCATTACTTTAAGAAATGAAGGTCAGTTAGTCCGAAAAATTGGGAAAACTTTGAAAGTGTCCCCAAGTGCAGTTGCAAAAACCATCAAACGCTACAAAGATACTGGTTTATAAGAGGACCGCCCCAGGAAAGGAAGACCAAGAGTCACCTCTGCTTCTGAGGATAAGTTTATCCGAGTCACAGGCCTCAAAAATCGCAGGTTAACAGCAGCTCAGATTAGAGACCAGGTCAATGCCACACAGAGTTCTAGCAGCAGACACATCTGTTCAACAACTGTTAAGAGGAGACTTTGTGCAGCAGGCCTTCATGGTAAAATTGCTAGGAAACCACTGCTAAGGACAGGCAACAAGCAGAAGAGACTTGTTTGGGCTAAACAACACAAGGAATGGACATTAGACCAGTGGAAATCTGTGCTTTGGTCTGATGAGTCCAAATTTGAGATCTTTGGTTCCAACCAGCGTGTCTTTGTGCGACGCAGAAAAGGTGAACGGATGGACTCTACATGCCTGGTTCCCACCGTGAAGCATGGAGGAGGAGGTGTGATGGTGTGGAGATTCTTTGCTGGTGACACTGTTGGGGATTTATTCAAAATTGAAGGCATACTGAACCAGCATGACTACCACAGCATCTTGCAGCGGCATGCTATTCCATCAGGTTTGCGTTTAGTTGGACCATCATTTATTTTTCAACAGGACAATGACCCCAAACACACCTCCAGGCTCTGTAAGGGCTATTTGACCAAGAAGGAGAGTGATGGGGTGCTACGCTATATGACCTGGCCTCCACAGTCACCAGACCTGAACCCAATCGAGATGGTTTGGGGTGAGCTGGACCGCAGAGTGAAGGCAAAAGGGCCAACAAGTGCTAAGCATCTCTGGGAACTCCTTCAAGATTGTTGGAAGACCATTTCCGGTGACTACCTCTTGAAGCTCATCAAGAGAATGCCAAGAGTGTGCAAAGTAGTCATCAAAGCAAAAGGTGGCTACTTTGAAGAACCTAGAATATAAGACATATTTTCAGTTGTTTCACACTTTTTTGTTAAGTATATAATTCCACATGTGTTAATTCATAGTTTTGATGCATTCGGTGTGAATGTACAATTTTCATAGTCATGAAAATGCAGAAAAATCTTGAAATGAGAAGGTGTGTCCAAACTTTTGGTCTGTATTGTACATTGTGAACTGCTTATAGATCACAGCAACTTATACTTGTCTTCTTGTTTTTTAGATCCCATCCTAATTGGCGTCCCCTTTCCTGATCCCCATCCCTCCTGGACTCTCATCTTGGTCCTTCTTCCCTCCACTACTTCGTATTACAGCGCTACCAGCGCACAGTGGAACGCATAAATCCTGGCATGGAACGCATACTCGCGTCACTTCCGGTCACGTGACTGGCGATCTCACTCCAGGACCTTACGAGCGTCATATGACGCAACTTCCGGTACGCAGGTCCTACGTCCGGAGTATAACGCACCTATACACCCCACTGACACCAATGACTGGCCTAGGAAGCAACCTTTCACCCCCCCATACCCTATTTAAGACCCTTATGGTCTCATTCCCAGTCAGAACAACCTGGACTAACGGTGGACACCGCGTCCTGTTTTCACTAATCTACAGGTAACCTTTCTTAGTCTGTCCACTCACTCCTTCCCTTTGTGATAGAGGCCATTCCCATGGTGCTCATACTTCTATTTTTTCTTACAGCTGACAGCACCTACCGGGCTTTTTCCTTATACATGCCTACTCCCATATACTGGTAGGTCTCGTCCCTTATGCTCCCCCATTTCCACCACCTAACCCTTGTCCTCTTTCCCATCCTTTTCCCATGTTGTGTTTTTCATATGTTCATTGTCCATGATATATTGTCTTGATTTTCTGTATTTGTTCTATGTGGTATCTAACATATATTCATCTATGTAATACTTATTGTCATCATTTTGTTACTTTTGTAGTACACCGATGAAGGTCTAATGTGACCGAAACGTCTGTTTGTTGCACTACTTTATTAAAATATCATAAAAGAACTTATGAGTCTATCGAGTGCCAGGTTACTTTTCTATATCATAACGAGTACCGAGGAACGGCCACCGCCATAAGGTTGTGGAAGGATTCCGTCTCCACCAGCATAAAAGGCAGCATTTCCAACGCAAGTGTCGCGCCCAGGGGATTGGGGCGACCCGGAGCCCAGGCCTTATTGTTGGTTTTGGGGGATGCCGCGGTGGCCGGCTCCTGGGGCCGTACCCTGGGGTCACTCTTAAAAGCAAGGAATAATGGGGGAAAAGGTGTATGGGATAGGGGAAAGTTCGTGACGCCACCCGTGGTGTCTGGTGAGACTCACCAGCGCTGCTACAGTCCTCTGAGGCCGGTGATCAGGCAGCTTAGTTGGTACGGCTCCCCCCAGGTGGAGCGGGGCCTCAGGGCAGCGTAGCAGAAGGGATGCAGGACAGAGGGGACCCAGCCGGGTCAGAGGAAGAATAGGCACACTCACAACAGTTCACTTCAGTACCTTTACTGGTGGTGTTTCAGGCACGATCCAGGGCACTGTAGGGTGAAGGGTGCATATCAGGACTCCCCCCAGTGAGCGGGTGTGGGGCCTCCGCGTTCTTGCCTTTTCCTGATAAGTTTGTGACCTGCCTGGGGCTAGGCCTAACTTGGTCTCTGTCTTGCACCGGCTGACCTGGTGGTAGGGCCTTCTGTTGGAGATCACACTCCCTGGTCTCTTGGGCCTCAGTGAATCTTGACCCTGGTATATCAGTCAGCTTTTGGTGTTCCTGGGACATGTAGTTCGCCAGGGGTTCCGGTTGTTTCTGCGGGTCGTAGAGATCCCTACAGACGCGGACCCGGTGTCTGGTATATGGTCTTGGGGTGAGCTGGCTAAGCTCCTCTGCCCCCTATGTAGCTCACTTACTCCACTTGCGTTCGGCCGCGCTCGGGGCCCTCACTAGGCTTCACACTGGCAGTAGGCCTCGCTACTCTTCACCGCTCTTACGGCGTCGGCACGCCTTGGGCTCACTAACCTGAGCTCCCTGAGTCTGGGCTGGGCTGACTTTCTCACAGACTTCACCCTCTGTAGGCTCCAGACTTAGACTTCAGACCAGACTGACTCTCTCCCAGACTGAACTGCCTAGCTCCACCTTCCCTTTTTATATCCCTATCCGGGCTCCCTCTGGTGGTCTGAGGTGGAAGGTGGAGGTGTGTGTATGCTGTGAGGGCCTCTTGTGGAGGAATCCGTCCATGCACCCCTCCAGGATCTGTGGCACCAATGCGCAGCAGGGCGCCACACAAGCAGTCGTGAAATGTGCGAATTTAGGACTGTGGCCTGTGGGGCGTTGGCTGCGAATTTGCGGTATCGTTCAAAGGTCTGGGATATGGACAATTGAATGCTGCAGTGGGACGTGGACGTTGATGCTGTTTCTTGAGAAACTGCCATAACAAGTGAAGACTGAAAGGAGGGGGCATCTTTGCATGCAGTATGGACAGGGGATTGCCTTGCACGCACAACAGGGGGTTCTCTTACACGCACAACAGCGGAAGAAGCAGTGATGACACCCGCTGACACTGGTCGTGGACCCTGGGGTTCGCCCCACAAAGTCGGGTGCTTTGCTGACATGTGCTTGATCATGCTGGTGGTGGTCAGGCTGGCAGTTTTGTCACCCCTGCTGATGCTGGCCTGGCAGGTGGTACAAATGGCCTTTTTGGGGTTATCAGCTGAGTCTTTAAAAAAATTCCAAACTCTGGAAGACCTATCGGTTGTACTGGCAACGTCCCTCGTGTTGGTGTTACAGGGAACGGTTGCCCGCCTTCTGTCTGCGGCCACCACACTGCTTCTTCCTGCCTGTTGGGGTACTCTGCCTCCCTCCCCCTGTGTGCTGCTGGCCTCGCTCTGCATGTCCTCCTGCCACGTTGGGACAGTTACTAGATCATCCACCTCCTCCTCCTCTTCTACTTCCGCACTACGGTCCTCCTCCTCACTTCGCGGCAATTGTGTCTCGTCATCGTCCACCTCTTGTGACAAATTGCCAGCGTCGCCTTCCTGTGGCCGTGGCTGTTCAAATATTTGGCCATCGCTATATGGGATCTCCTCTTCCACCACTTCAAGCGGAGCAGGGGAGGGGCCCAAATATGGAAATGGACCAGTTAACAGCTCTTCAAAGTGTCCAACTGTGGGATCAGTTGCTGTCTGACGACACTTGGCATGGTGGGAGGAAGGAGCATCAGGGTGAGGAAGAGTAAGCGGTCGAGACTCACGGCTACTAACACTTGACCGTGTGGAAGACAGACCTGTTAACACTGATCAGTTCGCAATAGTGGTGTTGTTGTGTGCTTCCCTAGTAATTCGGTCAAGAACTAGGAGCGAGAAGATGTGGCTGTTGGTTGTGGCACATTTTCACCTTGGCCACGGCCCCATCCTCTGCACGCACCATCACCAGAACGTCCAGTTCCACGTCCCTTGCCATGCGCCTTGCCCATTGTAAATGAAGTAAAATAGCTTACAGTCACACTATCAATGGCAAAAGGGTAATAAAAAGGAGATTGGAACCGTGGAAGAGGAAAACCACAGTTCTATTTCTCTGGCCTACACCAGAATCTTTTAAACAGATATATTTGTGTCTGAACAGTCAGCGAGACACTCAAACTGTTTTTTTTTATGTAAAAAAGGCAAAAGGTGGATTACACCCAGATTTGAACCGTGGAAGAGGAAAACCACAGTTCTAGTTCTCTGGCCTACACCAGAATCTTTTAAACAGATATATTTGTGTCTGAACAGTCAGCGAGACACTCAAACTGTTTTTTTTTAATGCAAAAAGGTGGATTACACCCAGATTTGAACCCTGGAAGAGGAAAACCATAGTTCTATTTTTCTGGCCTACACCAGAATCTTTTAAACAGATATATTTGTGTCTGAACAGTCAGCGAGACACTCAAACTGTTTTTTTGTTATGTAAAAAAGGCAAAAAGGTGGATTACACCCAGATTTGAACCATGGAAGAGGAAAACCACAATTCTATTTCTCTGGCCTACACCAGAATCTTTTAAACAGATATATTTGTGTCTGAACAGTCAGCGAGATACTCAAACTGTTTTTTTTATGTAAAAAAGGCAAATAGATGGATTACACCCAGATTTGAACCATGGAAGAGGAAAACCACAGTTCTATTTCTCTGGCCTACGACAGAATCTTTTAAACAGATATATTTGTGTCTGAACAGTCAGCGAGACACTGAAACTGTTTTTTTTTTATGTAAAAAAGGCAAAAAGGTGGATTACACCCAGATTTGAACCGTGGAAGAGGAAAACCACAGTTCTAGTTCTCTGGTCTACACCAGAATCTTTTAAACAGATATATTTGTGTCTGAACAGTCAGCGAGACACTCAAACTGTTTTTTTTTTATGTAAAAAAGGCAAAAAGGTGGATAACACCAAGATTTGAACCGTGGAAGAGGAAAACCACTGCTCTAATTTCCTGGCGTATACCATCCTTTTTTAAATAGATATATTTGTGTCTGAACAGTCAGCGAGACACTCAAACTGTTTTTTTTTTATGGAAAAAAGGCAAAAAATTGGATAATACAGAGATTTGTACCGTGGAACTGCAAAACCACAGTTCTAGTTATGTGGCTGAAACCAGACTCTTTTAAACAGATATATTTGTGTCTGAACACTCACAGACACACTCATTTTTTGGGGGGTGGGGGGTGGATACCAAAAGGTTAATAAGATGGGTATTTGTACAGTCTGACTGAGGGAAAAAAAAAAGAGGATTTAGGTGAAAAAAAAAAAGGATTTTTCCTGGCCCCTGAGACCTGGGGCTAAGTCTAGCAATTTGAGCAGCAGCACACAGGACTGTAATGCAGTGTTTGTTGGTATAACCACTGCGTCTCCTATACAGCCTGCTTGCCTGCCTGCCTGATATCTGGGGTGGATATTAGTCCTAAGAAGGACTGTCTGTTTGATTTTGCAGGCTTTAGAGACCCTACACTACCTATTTCGCAGTATAAATCTCTCCCTAGCTCAGCAGCACTTTCCCTACACTGTGTGATCCGGAGCAACTGTGTCCAAGATGGCGGCGCCCGTTTTAAATACTCGAGGTGACGCTGTGCGGCCAGCCAACCACTGTAATGCCCACAACCAACATGGCTGTGGCTTTACAGTGACTAGCTGGCAATCCCTACATGTTCATTGGCTCTATAAAGAGCGCCAAACATGCAGGGCGGAGACCCGAGCTCCAGCCCGAGTAACTCGGAAGTGCTCAGTGCTCGCCAAACATCCAGAGTAGTGAGATGCTCGGGCGAGTATCGATCAGTGTCGAGCATGCTCGCTCAACACTAATCATTATTTAAGCATTTTTTTTTGTTAAGAAGTTAGAAAGGTTAAAAGTTCACACCATTCTAAAAGCTGCACCCCTCAAAGTCCTCAAAACCACATTCAAGAAATGTATTAACTCTTAAGGTGCTTCACAGGAATTAATGCAATGTGGAAGAAAAAAATGAACATTTTACTTTTTTTCACAAAAATTTTCCTTTAGCACCAAATTTTTCATTTTCACAAGGGTAGGAGGAGAAAATGGACCCCAAATTTTTTTTGCAATTTCTCCTGAGTATGCAGATACCCCATATGTGTGGGAAAACTAGCATTTAGGCGCAGGGCAGGGCTATGAAGAGAACCTTTGAAAGCAGAAATGTCTGGAAACAAGAGCGGTCGCCGTGTTGTGTTTGGAGAGCCCCTGATGTGCCTAAACAGTGGAAACCCCAACAAGTTTGGAAAGTAGACCCCTCTAGGGTCTAGATGTGTGGTGAACACTTTGAATCTCCAGGTGCTTCACAGAAGTTTATAACGTTGAGCCAAGAAAATGAAAAATCATATTTTTCCAACAAAAATGTTGTTTTAACCACAAATTTTTAATTTTCCAAAGGGTAACAGAATAAAATGCATTGTACACTTTGTTGTGCAATTTTTTCTGAGTATGCTGATACCCCATATGTGGAGGAAAAATACTGTTTGGGTGCACTGCAGTGCTTGGAAGGGAAGTAGCACCATTCGACTTTTTGAACACAAAATTCTCTGGAATCAGTAGCGGACTTCATGTCGTGTTTGGGAAACCCCTGATGTGGCTAAACAGTGGAAACCCCCCACAAGTGAACCAGTTTGGAAACTACACCCCTCAATGAACTTTCTAAATGTGTGGCGAACACTATAAACCCCTAGTGTCACGCAGTAAAATGGCAAAACTGGGAAATGGCTGAGTGTTGTGACTGGCTACTGTCCCTGCCACACTAGGGGAGCCCTGACTTTCCCTTATCTCAGGGGTACCTCTGATGGTGAGGAGGCTTGAGCTGCCAGCGTCTCCTTATCTCCTGCGCAGGGCCAGACAGTGACCCCCTCTCACAACAGGGAGGAATACAGGAAAAATAATGATACTGTGACAAGACAGGGAAATACAGACAGGGTAAACAGAAATAGCAGTCACACGAAATGCTCACTCAGAGAAAACACAAGGCAGTTAAGGAGAGGAGACCAAAAAGGAGAGAATGCAGGTAAACAAGCGGAAAAACAGTAACCACGATAGCTAAGTTAAACCCCAAGCTCCTATACACAGCGCTCCTCCTTCACTCTCCAAGTCAGGCAGAAGAACTGATCACTGACACTCCAGGAAGTCAAAGCTGAGTCAATATAGAAGGGGAGAGTAGTTAACCCAAAACAGCTGAGAGACCAGAATCTCAGGAAAACCCAGAGGTGCCAGAACAGCAGAAACCCCCACCCCCATAAGTGATGTCATCTTACAAACTACACCCCCCAATGAATTAATCTAGGGGTGCAGTGAGCATGTTGTCACCACATGTGCTTCACAGAAATGTATACCATTGGGCATTAAATAAAGGATAGTTTACATTTTTAACACTAAAATGTTGTTTTAGCCCATTTTTTTTTATTTATATAAGGGCTATTAAGAAAAAATTGACCTCTCAGTTTGTTGTGCAATTTCTCCTGAGTGCGCTAATAACCTACATGTAACCGGGAACTACTTTTGAGGCACAGTGCAAAGCTCAGAACGAAACGAGCGCCATATTATAGTGCAGATTTTACTGTTATGGTTTGCAAGTGCCATGACCCTCTGGAAGAGCCCCAGAGGTGCCAGAACAGCAGAAACCCCCCATAAATTACCCCATTTTACAAACTACACCCCTTAATTAATTCACCTAAGGGTGCAGTGATCATAAAATAATTACATTTTTTCCTCAAAAATTTTGTTTTAGCCCCAGATTTTACATTTTTACATGGGGAAATGGGTAAAAATGGCTGCCAAATTTGTCACACAATTTATGCTGAATGTAGAAATACCCCATATGTGGCTGTACAGTCTTTCATAGCTACACGGCGAGACTTCGGAGGGACGGAATGCTATTTGCCTCCTGAAGCACAAATTTTCCTAGAATAGTTTGCAGACTCTATATACAGAGCCCCTAAGTGCTAGAAGAGCAGAATACCCTACTCAAGTGACCCCATTTTGGAAATTATACCCCTTTGGGAATTTATCTACAGATGTAGTAATGGTTTGACTGTAAGGGTGTTTTCCAGAAACAAGCAGCAGTGGATGTTGCTGAGTGAAAATTGCAAATCAGCTATTATAGTGCCTGTACATTGTAGTGCCCAGTACGTTGTAGTGCCCAGTACATTATGCCCAGCTCATTCTTCTGAAGACATGTACTCGTAAATTAGGCAGGCTCTCATTGCTACAGAAATGGCAAACATGTGAATGGTAAATGTGGTTTAGGCACACTGGGGGGCTCTAAAGGGAGAGGGGTATTTGGATTTGGGAGTGCAGAATTCGCTGGATTTTGTTTGGGGGGTGAGGATCGAGCCATAGTGCTTTTCCAGAGCCTTTGTATTACCAGTAAAGTGGAAGCTCCTATATTTTCATTGACAGATGACGGACCTGAGTGAGGACTTGCTTTTTTTTATTGAGTTAAAGCTTTTATTGTGAACATTTTACATAACATTTTGGATCACGATTATCCTGCGCTCTACGCTGAGCACTTACATTGGGATTTCCATCTAAAGGCTCACACTCATCAGCGTAGATAAAATCAGTCCGATATTCTTCCTGAATAGTCGGACGAGTGTCATGCGAGTGTCATGTGATTTTTCTCAAGTAGCATCCGTATGACATCCATATAATACGCGTATGCAATCCGTATGCAATGAGTTTTTCGCATCCTTTTTCAATTTAGAATCAGCATGTTATTGTTGGGCATTTTAGCTTCCTAGGCTTATATTAACCCCTTTACCACCTATACCCCCGAAGGCTGTTTGCACGTTAATGACCGGGCCAATTGTTACAATTCTGACCAGTGTCACTTTATGAGGTAATAACTCTGAAATACTTCAACGGATCCCACTGATTCTGAGATTGTCTTTTCATGACATATTGTACTTCATGATAGTGGTAAAATTTATTTGATATAACTTGCGTTTATTTGTGAAAAAAATGGAAATTTGACGAAAACGTAGAAAATTTAACAATTTTCAAACTTCGAATTTTCATGCCCTTAAATCAGAGAGGTATATCACACAAAATAGTTAATAAATAACATTTCCCACATCAGCACAATTTTGGAACCAAAACCTTTTTTTTTTTTTTTATAAGGAATTTATAACGGTTAAAGGTTGACTAGTGATTTCTAATTTTTCCAACAAAATTTACCAAACCATTTTTTTAGGGACCACATCAATATTTGAAGTAACTTTGAGGGGCCTTTATGACAGAAAATACCCAAAACTGACACCATTCTAAAAACTGCACCCCTCAAGGTGCTCAAAATCATATTCAAGAAGTTTATTAACCCTTCAGGTGCTTCACAGGAATTTTAGGAATGTGGAAGAAAGCAATGAACATTTAACTTTTTTTCACAAAAATTTTACTTTAGACTCAATTTTTTTAATTTTCGCAAGGGTAATAGGAAAAAATGGACCCAAAATGTGTTGTGCAATTTCTCCTGAGCAAGCTGATACCCCATATGTGAGGGAAAACCACTGGTTAAATGTAAAATTTGCTTGAATAATTAGCGGACGCCATGTCACGTTTGGGGAGCCCTTGATGTGCAAAAACAGTGGAAACCCCCATAAGTGACACCATTTTGGGAACTAGACTCCTCAGGGAACTTATCTAGATGTGTGGTGAGCACTTTGAACCCCCAAGTGTTTCACAAAATTTTATAATGTAGAGACATGAAAATAAAATATCACTTTTTTTTCCACAAAAATTATCTTTTAGGCCCAATTTTTTATTTTCACATTGATGTTAACAGGAGAAATTAGACCCCAAAAGTTGTTGTGAAATTTCTCCTGAGCACGCAGATACTCCATATGTGGGGGAAAACTATTGTTTGGGTGCACGGCAAGACTGGGAAGGGAAGGAGTGACATTTTGGCATGCAGACTTTGATGGAATGGTCTGCTGGTGTCATAACGTGTTTAGAGAGCCCCTGATGTGCCTAAACAGTAGAAATGCTCAACAAGTGTCCCCTTTTTGGAAACTAGACCCCTCAAGGAATTTATTTAAATGTGTGGTGAGCACCTTGAACCCACTGGTGCTTCACAGAATTTTACAACGTGGATCTGTAAAAATGAAAAAAATATATTTTTTCCCACAAAAATGTTGTTTTAGCCTCCAAGACTTTCATTTTCGAAAGGATATCAGGAGAAAATGGACCCCAAAATTTGTTGTGCAATTTCTCCTGAGTACGTCGATACCCCATATTTGTTCAAAAACTACTTTTGAGGCACAGTGCAAAGCTCAGAAGGGAAGAAGCGCCATATTGGAATTCATATTTTGCTGGGCTGGTTTGACGGTGCCATGTCACATTGTCAGAGCCCCGGAGGTGCCAGAACAGCAGAACCCCCCATAAGAGACCCCATTTTAGAAACTACACCTGAATTCATCTATCGGTGCAGTGAGTATGTTGACACCACATGTGGCTCACAGAATTTTACACCATTGGCGGTATAGAAAGAATAATTACATTTTTACCACCAAAGTTTTGTTTTAGCCCCAGATTTTACATTTTCACACTGGGAAATGGGTAAAAATGGCACCAAAATTTGTCCCACAATTTTTGGTGAATGTAGAAATATCCCATATGTGGCTGTACAGTACTGCTTAGCCACAGAGCGAGACTCAAGAGGGACAGAGCACTATTTGCCTCCTGGAGTGCAGATTTACCTAGAATAGTATGCAGACTACATATATGTGACGCTCTCAAGCCCTGCCCTGGGAAGATGGGGTACTCGGAGCCGGGTCAGATGTTGAGAACGGGGATGCAGTCGTGGCCTGGACCCGTTCCGTGCCCAGGGCCATCACGTTGAAAAATGATGTTAGGGCTTTCCGGGTTGAGTGGTAATTGTCGACTACCCCACCTGTGGTGTCTGGTGATGCGCCACCAGCGCCGCTACAGTCCGCTGAGGCCCGATGTCATGGCAGCTAAAGTTCTCGCTGCTCCCCACAGGCAGAGCGCGGCCTCAGGGCAGGCAAGGCAGGATGAAGGAGGTAGTAGTAGTGTGGGAGTGCGGGCACCGCGTCACGTGGTATGGCGCGTAATGAACAGTCCGGAGGCCATAGGGATGAATTTCCAAGGCTTTACTCACAGTTCTCATAAGCAGCGCAAGGCTTCTCCCTGCTCCTCGTGGAGTCCTGCGGCCACCAGGGACCGGGGTCCGACTACCTCCGAGGAAGTCCAGTGTGAGGTAGCATCCCTACACCAGAGTGTTCCTGCACTACAGACTTTACCCTTTCCCGTCTGTGCGTGTGTGGATAGGCCGGGTCTCCCTCTGAGCTCCTCTCAGGTGTAGGGCTCGGGTGGCAATTCCTCTCCATCCCAAGCCCGGCGGGATCCTCAGGGCCTAACCGGGCTTTCCCGTCCTGGACATAGAGTACGAGGTCGGGTGTCAGGAGCCGGTACCCCTCTTGCAGCCGGAATCCCTCTGAATAGATCAGGTAGGCGAGGACAGGTGGCGTACTCTGCTCCGTCTGCATCCTCCCCGGGACCCATTTGCTAGGGAGCCACACTCTAAAGCTCCCGGGCCTTCTTGATCCTGGTCCTTGGCCGGGTTGAGACATTCCTCGTCTGCAACCTACCTCTCGTCCCATAGATCGGGGTACGAGGGCTGTGTCCCATGCCGGTGCAGGCCCACACAGGATCTGCGCTCCCGGAGGGAAGTCACATCACACACAGTAGTTTAGACCGCTTGACAGCCCAAGAACCGCCAAAGAACCCACAGAAAAGACCAAGATCAAAGATGGCATACTATTAAATATGAAATTAGAAGTGTAACTAACTAACTGTTCCTCCACCCACACCCACAAACTGGTTCCTACCACTTTGTGTTCCCCAGTCTCCCTGTAACCAGGGGAGCCGCACCTAGTGCATACTAGCTCCCTCTGGTGGAATGTGGTGTTGGATGCAAAAGGCTAGGTCACTACCATCACACCAGGCTTACCTCAGAGGAGGAACACCACACTCCATTAAAGAAGTGCAGCATTCCTGTGGCGGCCGAACCCTCAGGGGCGCCACATTTACACATCTCCTAAGTGCTAGAAGAGCAGAATCCTCCCTCAAGTGACCCCTGCTATGAGTAGCACAGGTGATCGGATGATCACAGCTTCAAGTCTCCTAAGGGAACTATTGAAGCCATTAAAAAGTAAAAAATTTTTAAAAATTTAAAAAAAAAAACATTACATTTCAAATCACTCTTGTTTTGCCCCATTCAAAATAAAACAATAATAATAATAAAAATGCACATATTTGGTATTGCTACGTTCAGAGATGTCCAATCTATCAAAATATAAAGTAAATTAATCCGACCGGGAAACTGCGTAACTAGAAAGAAGATCAAAATGCCAGAATTACGCTTTGTTGGCCACCGCAACATGCAATACAATGCAATAACAGGCGATAAAAACATTGTTTCTACCCCAAAATGCTATCAATAAAATCGTCAGCTCGGCGTTCAAAAGATATGCCCTCACCCAAAAAATGGAGATGCTATGAGTCTTGAAAATGCTGACATTTTTTTTTTCTATCCAATTTTAAGCAACCTTATGGTTGTAAGCCCTGTGGGAAATGCGTGGCGTGCCCCAACATAGTATGGGCTCAAACGTTCTGTAGTTCTGATGGACAGTTGACATATAACATTCAACATCAAATTACTTGTAATACGTCGGCAGTGGTTTATTATGCCACGTGCCCATGTCCACTGATTTATGTGGGTCTGACCTCTCGTCAACTTAAGGTCCGCATACGAGAACACGTGTTGGGTATCGCAGCAGCTAAAGAAATCAGTGATGTCTGTCTTTTGAAAACATTACCACGACATTTTAAGCAACATCACAACTGTGATGCTTCTTTACTGCGGGTCATCGGAATCGATCACATTCACCCAACATTAGAGGAGGCAAAATTAGAAAATTATTGGCGAGGATGGAAACAAGGTGGATTTGGACTCTTAAAACAGTTTGTCCCCTAGGTCTTAATGAAAATATTAGTTATGTTCCTTTTCTGTAAACCGGTATTTGTCCTTGAACCGTTTTTATCCTTTTTATGTTTTTTATACTAATTTTATTCCCTTTTCCCATTAGTTGATGTTGGCCTCTATGTGATATCTTTCTTGGACGGTGGCGGATCCGTATTTGAAGCCATGGTGGACGTTTATACCTTGTGGCCCTTGGTGTTGGAAGACATCTCGACAGTCTTCTCTATGGATTGCGTTTTGCGTATTCATTCTCCTTTTTATAGTCGCACTTCACTTGGTGGACTTTTATGTGATGATTTCTTGTCATGCTTGTGTATGCTTGTGTGCGTACTTGTATGCGCACGACCGCACGTGTGCATGCATGCGCATACACGCACCCTTTGTTTATTTTATTGTATTGTTTTACATGTGTACCTGATTATACATTTTGCTGTGGAAGTGGTAGACACTCATTGCACTATTCTTTTTGTTCACATCATACCTTCCCTTTCCCTTTCTTTCTTTTGGTTCCCCTTCCCCTCCCGCCTCCCTCTTTTTCACCACTTCACTTCCTCGTTTTTTAGTTTTTCACTCTTTACTTATTCACCATGTTTTCACCTTTTCTTTTTCACATTCACTCCCCTCTTCCTTCTCTTCTTTTTCTTCTCTCTTCTCTCCCTTTTCTTCCCTTTTTCCGTCCCCTTTTCTTCCTTTAGGGTTGTCATCTATTACATCACACTAATTTAAATACACATATCTATGATACTCACCTTTATGACATTCACGTATTTCACATTAATCACTCTTATTATTTTTTTGCATTTTTATCACATTTTTATTTTTTCATGACTTGATATTGCACTTTATTTGCCTCAACTGTGTTTTGTGTCATTTATGCACATTTTAATTATCATTCTTTTTACCATTTGATCTGTTACTCGATCCTTCCATGTCACTTATTTTTATTTTTTATTTTTTATTTTATTTTTTATTCACCATTTATCACATATATCTAGGATGCTTACCTTTATGACATTCACCTTGTTGCATTTTATCCTATTTTTATATCTTTATGATTATTGATATTGCACAGTACTTTGCATCTACTGTATTTTGTGTCATTTATGCACATTATAATTACCATTTATTTCACTATTTGATTGATCATTCGATCATTCCATGTCATTTATTTTTATCATTCACCATTTATATATATATTTTTTTCATTTTTTTCATTTTTTCATTTTTTTCACCTATTATTATTTATCATTTTTATTTATGTTCATTATTTCCTTCCCTGATAAATAGGCTATATCGTTACTCGCATAGCACATCCCCATTTTTCACTGATTTTATACAATTTTATATAAACTTGAGGATTAATATAGTGTTTTTTTCATATAGAGCTTTCGCTATCCTAATCCATATATCATTAGCACTCTTTGCGGCGATCTGTTTGGTGCAGCTATGCATTATGGCCGTTCTTCGGCGCATGCGCCGCCTGTGCTCCGGGCATCTCGTGCTCTGTGTCTCCATGTGTCAGGTGACTCGGTCTTTTTCCGACGTCGCCTGTCACATGACGCGGAAGCCCGCGATCTCCGGTCCCTCCTGACGGCGCATGCGCGATAACTCAGTCCGACCATTCTGCATTGGTGAGTACGCACTGCTGACGCGTCCACCACGTGAGGTACCCACCCCTTCCGGCCGATATGCCGCTATGTTTTCTCCGGCAATAGATTTTGCAGTCAGCCCATCATCATTTACACCTGCATCTACATTTGATTGGCCACACAACCCTTTTTAATCTTTCTGGTTCTAAGGAACTTTACCCCCTGACGAAGGACTTTGCGTCCGAAACGCGCGTCGGGGAGCGCTCCACATTCAGTTCCTGGACTGCCTATCAGGTATATTATTTCCTTCTTTCCCATTATGAGACCTTTACAACTACTTCCCTCTACTTTTTTGGTGGCCCTATTTTAGGTGCTTTTGCATTTAGCAACATAGCAACATCATTCTTATGTCCACCTGTGTGCATGTCCCCTAATACCAGCACATGCTTTGTATTTTATGTTATTGGTATATTATAATTTTCTTGCATAACAGGTGGGCATACTGCACTAGTTAGTGCGCATTGTAATTGGCACTTCTTTTCATCTATATATAATAATTTTTTTATATATCTGTTGCTATGAGGTTGTAACATGATAGGTCATCTTTACCACATATGGGATGGCGGTCCTCGTCTCTATTTCTTTCATTCATTGTATAGATATGTGTCTTATACATATTTGTTATTTGATGCACTAGTTCTTGATTTACCATTCTGAATGTGGCCATTCTTGTGCTTGTTGTGCCATTGTAACCATTTTTGTAATAAATGTTTTTTATTCATAAAAAGTAATGTTTATTATTGGACCACACGTTCGGTGATTCTCTTGGTTTCTGTGTGTCTTAACCGAATGGTCTGCCATTCATATTGCATGTCCATATAGCACACAATTTGTGATACTATGGGTATTTTACACTGACCAACTGGTCCTTGCTGAAAAACCCCTTTATATATGTGGCTATATCCTTGGTGTCTGTTGCATCTAACTATTTGCTGTGTTTTGCACAGGTGCTGTCACTTTGGTCATGGACTTTAAATCCAGGGAAATTTCCTGGCAGAGAAAAATAAAAGATGCTTTTGGTAACAGTGGCGCCAATGCATCGGGCTCTGCCGGTTTACATGTCGATACCATCACTAATACTATTAAAAATCTGCTGTTTAAATGTACTCGTCTCTGGTGGAACAAGGCATTTCTGGAGAATTATATTCTCAAACAGCTGATCCCTAGGGGCCTTAGGATTCGTGGAGTACCAACCTTCATTGTCGATGACAACGAGTTTATTCAAAATTGGGAACAAGTATGTAATGAGGCATCGAAAAAACTTATGGAGTTACTTATTCAATTAAATATCAAATCCATTACAGACATTGATAAGACCTTGGAGTCTACATATACTAATGCTAAGGGTGATCTCACATCCGATCAATTGCAAGACATTGAGGTACAAATGAATAGGTCCATTGATCAATGGGTGAAGGAGATACAGGAGAATCAATCTCACAAATTTAACAGGGATCAGAAGGACGTTGCTATGGGCAGAGTATACAGGTGGAAGAGACATTCCGTACCCGGCATGGACAGGGACCGTGCCTCAACCTTTTCCTCCAATCCACCACCAAGTGATGTGTCTGGCGCCTCCTCGTCCGTCTCTGTGACAACTATCTCCACTCCCAAACGCAAACGAGAATTTCGGTTCCTCCCTAACAAACAAAATTATGGTCATTCACCTGAAAACAGAAACAATCTCAAGATAATTAACCTCAGTTCCCACATTTTTTCAAATGTTGAGATTTCCTTATTGAACAAGGGCCTCATGTTTTGCCCTACGGCCCAATTCGATAGATTCACGGCCATAAAGGATTTATATTTGTTCGCTAGGAATCTCATATTTAAACGACATTTTCATGATGAGAATACCTCACAATTATTTCCCACAGAGGAGGAACAGGAGGCGTTAACCATTCTGGAGGAATTGGCTGATGAACACAATTGTTCTGTTGGAGGTAAGGTTCCTGCCTCAATTAAAGCACGCTCTCAGAAATTTCCTCCATTGTCTACCTGCCCCACCATTGACACATTTGTCAAGGTGGTGAGCAAAGATTTTGAAAAAATCCCACGTTACTCTACTTTTGACAATTTGACTAGAGAAGAGAGACAGGGTCTTCAGAGACTCCGTGGGTTATCTGATGTGGTTTTTAAGCCAGCAGATAAGGGTGGGAATGTCGTGATCTGGCCGAAGACAATGTATGAGGTGGAGGCATTCCGTCAATTAAAAGATTTGAGATGCTATAAGAAAATGACCTTTAATCCTCTCAGTAGATTTCAAACGGAATTGTCAGAAATTCTTCTGACAGACAAAAATGATGAGATTATCACCAAAGAACTTTGTCAGGCGTTGTCGGTCAGTGAGCCCACAGTTCCCACCCTTTATCTATTACCTAAAGTCCATAAAAATTGCCAAGTACCACCTGGTCGTCCAATAATTTCAGGAAGAGGTAATTACCTTGAGAACGTCAATAAATTTATAGACTCGAAATTACAGCCCTTAGTTGAATCACTACCTTCCTTCACTAAGGATACTAGTGACTTTCTAAAAAAGTTTGATGGCCTCCACATTGATACAGACACATCGCTTGTTACATGTGATGTTGAGTCCCTATACACCAACATCCGACATTCGGATGGTGTCCAGGCGACTCAATTTTTTCTACATGTGTCTTCTATGTCACCCATAATGGCGAATTTCGTCATTCAGTTACTTCAATTTACCCTGTCTCACAATTTTTTTCTGTTTAAGGGGTCCTTCTACCTACAACTCCAGGGCACCGCTATGGGGGCATCTTTTGCGCCTTCATATGCCAATTTGTTCCTGGGTTTGTGGGAGAGGGATCTCTTCATGTCGGATCGGTACGTGTCTATGGATCGCGTCCTTTTTTGGACGCGGTACATAGATGACGTATTCTTGATCTGGCATGGTTCAGAGATTGACCTCAAAGACTTCATTACCAATCTGAATCTGAATCCCTTGAATATTCATTTGACCTACCAGTTTGATAGGAACTGCATTGATTTTTTGGATGTTAAGGTCAAGAGGGACAATTACAACTGTCTTCAAACTGACCTATTTCGTAAAAAGACAGCAGTGAATTCTCTCTTGTTAGCCTCATCTTCACATCCCCCTGCAATGATCACGTCCATTCCTATAGGCCAATTTTTGAGGTTATGCCGAGTCTGCTCTGATGAAAGCGATTTTAAACAACAAGCGAATGACATCAAAAATAGATTTCTTGATAGGGGCTACAGCCATCGCTCCATTAAAAGAGCTTATAATCGAGCTAAGCACACCTCTAGACATTCTGCTCTGTATTCCAATAGGGCCCTTTCCTCGAGTAAATGTACTCGATTTATCACAAAATACCATGGCCAAAAACATCTTATGAGACATTTTGTGGAAAAATCTTGGCCAATTCTTTTGTCTGATCCGATTCTCTCCAAGTATTTGGATTCTAAACCCAATATCACGTTTAGGAGGTCTCGGAATTTACGTGATTGTCTGGTTAGTAGTCACTACACTAATGAACAGACAACCTTTCTATCCAATTTTAAGCAACCTTATGGTTGTAAGCCCTGTGGGAAATGCGTGGCGTGCCCCAACATAGTACGGGCTCAAACGTTCTGTAGTTCTGATGGACAGTTGACATATAACATTCAACATCAAATTTCTTGTAATACGTCGGCAGTGGTTTATTATGCCACGTGCCCATGTCCACTGATTTATGTGGGTCTGACCTCTCGTCAACTTAAGGTCCGCATACGAGAACACGTGTTGGGTATCGCAGCAGCTAAAGAAATCAGTGATGTCTGTCTTTTGAAAACATTACCACGACATTTTAAGCAACATCACAACTGTGATGATTCTTTACTGCGGGTCATCGGAATCGATCACATTCCACCCAACATTAGTGGAGGCAAAATTAGTAAATTATTGGCCAGGATGGAAACAAGGTGGATTTGGACTCTTAAAACAGTTTGTCCCCTAGGTCTTAATGAAAATATTAGTTATGTTCCTTTTCTGTAAACCGGTATTTGTCCTTGAACCGTTTTTATCCTTTTTATGTTTTTTATACTAATTTTATTCCCTTTTCCCATTAGTTGATGTTGGCCTCTATGTGATATCTTTCTTGGACGGTGGCGGGTCCGTATTTGAAGCCATGGTGGACGTTTATACCTTGTGGCCCTTGGTGTTGGAAGACATCTCGACAGTCTTCTCTATGGATTGCGTTTTGCGTATTCATTCTCCTTTTTATAGTCGCACTTCACTTGGTGGACTTTTATGTGATGATTTCATGTCATGTTTGTGTATGCTTGTGTGCGTACTTGTATGCGCACGACCGCACGTGTGCATGCATGCGCATACACGCACCCTTTGTTTATTTTATTGTATTGTTTTACATGTGTACCTGATTATACATTTTGCTGTGGAAGTGGTAGACACTCATTGCACTATTCTTTTTGTTCACATCATACCTTCCCTTTCCCTTTCTTTCTTTTGGTTCCCCTTCCCCTCCCGCCTCCCTCTTTTTCACCACTTCACTTCCTCGTTTTTTAGTTTTTCACTCTTTACTTATTCACCATGTTTTCACCTTTTCTTTTTCACATTCACTCCCCTCTTCCTTCTCTTCTTTTTCTTCTCTCTTCTCTCCCTTTTCTTCCCTTTTTCCGTCCCCTTTTCTTCCTTTAGGGTTGTCATCTATTACATCACACTAATTTAAATACACATATCTATGATACTCACCTTTATGACATTCACGTATTTCACATTAATCACTCTTATTATTTTTTTGCATTTTTATCACATTTTTATTTTTTCATGACTTGATATTGCACTTTATTTGCCTCAACTGTGTTTTGTGTCATTTATGCACATTTTAATTATCATTCTTTTTACCATTTGATCTGTTACTCGATCCTTCCATGTCACTTATTTTTATTTTTTATTTTTTATTTTATTTTTTATTCACCATTTATCACATATATCTAGGATGCTTACCTTTATGACATTCACCTTGTTGCATTTTATCCTATTTTTATATCTTTATGATTATTGATATTGCACAGTACTTTGCATCTACTGTATTTTGTGTCATTTATGCACATTATAATTACCATTTATTTCACTATTTGATTGATCATTCGATCATTCCATGTCATTTATTTTTATCATTCACCATTTATATATATATTTTTTTCATTTTTTTCATTTTTTCATTTTTTTCACCTATTATTATTTATCATTTTTATTTATGTTCATTATTTCCTTCCCTGATAAATAGGCTATATCGTTACTCGCATAGCACATCCCCATTTTTCACTGATTTTATACAATTTTATATAAACTTGAGGATTAATATAGTGTTTTTTTCATATAGAGCTTTCGCTATCCTAATCCATATATCATTAGCACTCTTTGCGGCGATCTGTTTGGTGCAGCTATGCATTATGGCCGTTCTTCGGCGCATGCGCCGCCTGTGCTCCGGGCATCTCGTGCTCTGTGTCTCCATGTGTCAGGTGACTCGGTCTTTTTCCGACGTCGCCTGTCACATGACGCGGAAGCCCGCGATCTCCGGTCCCTCCTGACGGCGCATGCGCGATAACTCAGTCCGACCATTCTGCATTGGTGAGTACGCACTGCTGACGCGTCCACCACGTGAGGTACCCACCCCTTCCGGCCGATATGCCGCTATGTTTTCTCCGGCAATAGATTTTGCAGTCAGCCCATCATCATTTACACCTGCATCTACATTTGATTGGCCACACAACCCTTTTTAATCTTTCTGGTTCTAAGGAACTTTACCCCCTGACGAAGGACTTTGCGTCCGAAACGCGCGTCGGGGAGCGCTCCACATTCAGTTCCTGGACTGCCTATCAGGTATATTATTTCCTTCTTTCCCATTATGAGACCTTTACAACTACTTCCCTCTACTTTTTTGGTGGCCCTATTTTAGGTGCTTTTGCATTTAGCAACATAGCAACATCATTCTTATGTCCACCTGTGTGCATGTCCCCTAATACCAGCACATGCTTTGTATTTTATGTTATTGGTATATTATAATTTTCTTGCATAACAGGTGGGCATACTGCACTAGTTAGTGCGCATTGTAATTGGCACTTCTTTTCATCTATATATAATAATTTTTTTATATATCTGTTGCTATGAGGTTGTAACATGATAGGTCATCTTTACCACATATGGGATGGCGGTCCTCGTCTCTACTTCTTTCATTCATTGTATAGATATGTGTCTTATACATATTTGTTATTTGATGCACTAGTTCTTGATTTACCATTCTGAATGTGGCCATTCTTGTGCTTGTTGTGCCATTGTAACCATTTTTGTAATAAATGTTTTTTATTCATAAAAAGTAATGTTTATTATTGGACCACACGTTCGGTGATTCTCTTGGTTTCTGTGTGTCTTAACCGAATGGTCTGCCATTCATATTGCATGTCCATATAGCACACAATTTGTGATACTATGGGTATTTTACACTGACCAACTGGTCCTTGCTGAAAAACCCCTTTATATATGTGGCTATATCCTTGGTGTCTGTTGCATCTAACTATTTGCTGTGTTTTGCACAGGTGCTGTCACTTTGGTCATGGACTTTAAATCCAGGGAAATTTCCTGGCAGAGAAAAATAAAAGATGCTTTTGGTAACAGTGGCGCCAATGCATCGGGCTCTGCCGGTTTACATGTCGATACCATCACTAATACTATTAAAAATCTGCTGTTTAAATGTACTCGTCTCTGGTGGAACAAGGCATTTCTGGAGAATTATATTCTCAAACAGCTGATCCCTAGGGGCCTTAGGATTCGTGGAGTACCAACCTTCATTGTCGATGACAACGAGTTTATTCAAAATTGGGAACAAGTATGTAATGAGGCATCGAAAAAACTTATGGAGTTACTTATTCAATTAAATATCAAATCCATTACAGACATTGATAAGACCTTGGAGTCTACATATACTAATGCTAAGGGTGATCTCACATCCGATCAATTGCAAGACATTGAGGTACAAATGAATAGGTCCATTGATCAATGGGTGAAGGAGATACAGGAGAATCAATCTCACAAATTTAACAGGGATCAGAAGGACGTTGCTATGGGCAGAGTATACAGGTGGAAGAGACATTCCGTACCCGGCATGGACAGGGACCGTGCCTCAACCTTTTCCTCCAATCCACCACCAAGTGATGTGTCTGGCGCCTCCTCGTCCGTCTCTGTGACAACTATCTCCACTCCCAAACGCAAACGAGAATTTCGGTTCCTCCCTAACAAACAAAATTATGGTCATTCACCTGAAAACAGAAACAATCTCAAGATAATTAACCTCAGTTCCCACATTTTTTCAAATGTTGAGATTTCCTTATTGAACAAGGGCCTCATGTTTTGCCCTACGGCCCAATTCGATAGATTCACGGCCATAAAGGATTTATATTTGTTCGCTAGGAATCTCATATTTAAACGACATTTTCATGATGAGAATACCTCACAATTATTTCCCACAGAGGAGGAACAGGAGGCGTTAACCATTCTGGAGGAATTGGCTGATGAACACAATTGTTCTGTTGGAGGTAAGGTTCCTGCCTCAATTAAAGCACGCTCTCAGAAATTTCCTCCATTGTCTACCTGCCCCACCATTGACACATTTGTCAAGGTGGTGAGCAAAGATTTTGAAAAAATCCCACGTTACTCTACTTTTGACAATTTGACTAGAGAAGAGAGACAGGGTCTTCAGAGACTCCGTGGGTTATCTGATGTGGTTTTTAAGCCAGCAGATAAGGGTGGGAATGTGGTGATCTGGCCGAAGACAATGTATGAGGTGGAGGCATTCCGTCAATTAAAAGATTTGAGATGCTATAAGAAAATGACCTTTAATCCTCTCAGTAGATTTCAAACGGAATTGTCAGAAATTCTTCTGACAGACAAAAATGATGAGATTATCACCAAAGAACTTTGTCAGGCGTTGTCGGTCAGTGAGCCCACAGTTCCCACCCTTTATCTATTACCTAAAGTCCATAAAAATTGCCAAGTACCACCTGGTCGTCCAATAATTTCAGGAAGAGGTAATTACCTTGAGAACGTCAATAAATTTATAGACTCGAAATTACAGCCCTTAGTTGAATCACTACCTTCCTTCACTAAGGATACTAGTGACTTTCTAAAAAAGTTTGATGGCCTCCACATTGATACAGACACATCGCTTGTTACATGTGATGTTGAGTCCCTATACACCAACATCCGACATTCGGATGGTGTCCAGGCGACTCAATTTTTTCTACATGTGTCTTCTATGTCACCCATAATGGCGAATTTCGTCATTCAGTTACTTCAATTTACCCTGTCTCACAATTTTTTTCTGTTTAAGGGGTCCTTCTACCTACAACTCCAGGGCACCGCTATGGGGGCATCTTTTGCGCCTTCATATGCCAATTTGTTCCTGGGTTTGTGGGAGAGGGATCTCTTCATGTCGGATCGGTACGTGTCTATGGATCGCGTCCTTTTTTGGACGCGGTACATAGATGACGTATTCTTGATCTGGCATGGTTCAGAGATTGACCTCAAAGACTTCATTACCAATCTGAATCTGAATCCCTTGAATATTCATTTGACCTACCAGTTTGATAGGAACTGCATTGATTTTTTGGATGTTAAGGTCAAGAGGGACAATTACAACTGTCTTCAAACTGACCTATTTCGTAAAAAGACAGCAGTGAATTCTCTCTTGTTAGCCTCATCTTCACATCCCCCTGCAATGATCACGTCCATTCCTATAGGCCAATTTTTGAGGTTATGCCGAGTCTGCTCTGATGAAAGCGATTTTAAACAACAAGCGAATGACATCAAAAATAGATTTCTTGATAGGGGCTACAGCCATCGCTCCATTAAAAGAGCTTATAATCGAGCTAAGCACACCTCTAGACATTCTGCTCTGTATTCCAATAGGGCCCTTTCCTCGAGTAAATGTACTCGATTTATCACACAATACCATGGCCAAAAACATCTTATGAGACATTTTGTGGAAAAATCTTGGCCAATTCTTTTGTCTGATCCGATTCTCTCCAAGTATTTGGATTCTAAACCCAATATCACGTTTAGGAGGTCTCGGAATTTACGTGATTGTCTGGTTAGTAGTCACTACACTAATGAACAGACAACCTTTCTATCCAATTTTAAGCAACCTTATGGTTGTAAGCCCTGTGGGAAATGCGTGGCGTGCCCCAACATAGTACGGGCTCAAACGTTCTGTAGTTCTGATGGACAGTTGACATATAACATTCAACATCAAATTTCTTGTAATACGTCGGCAGTGGTTTATTATGCCACGTGCCCATGTCCACTGATTTATGTGGGTCTGACCTCTCGTCAACTTAAGGTCCGCATACGAGAACACGTGTTGGGTATCGCAGCAGCTAAAGAAATCAGTGATGTCTGTCTTTTGAAAACATTACCACGACATTTTAAGCAACATCACAACTGTGATGATTCTTTACTGCGGGTCATCGGAATCGATCACATTCCACCCAACATTAGTGGAGGCAAAATTAGTAAATTATTGGCCAGGATGGAAACAAGGTGGATTTGGACTCTTAAAACAGTTTGTCCCCTAGGTCTTAATGAAAATATTAGCTATGTTCCTTTTCTGTAAACCGGTATTTGTCCTTGAACCGTTTTTATCCTTTTTATGTTTTTTATACTAATTTTATTCCCTTTTCCCATTAGTTGATGTTGGCCTCTATGTGATATCTTTCTTGGACGGTGGCGGGTCCGTATTTGAAGCCATGGTGGACGTTTATACCTTGTGGCCCTTGGTGTTGGAAGACATCTCGACAGTCTTCTCTATGGATTGCGTTTTGCGTATTCATTCTCCTTTTTATAGTCGCACTTCACTTGGTGGACTTTTATGTGATGATTTCATGTCATGTTTGTGTATGCTTGTGTGCGTACTTGTATGCGCACGACCGCACGTGTGCATGCATGCGCATACACGCACCCTTTGTTTATTTTATTGTATTGTTTTACATGTGTACCTGATTATACATTTTGCTGTGGAAGTGGTAGACACTCATTGCACTATTCTTTTTGTTCACATCATACCTTCCCTTTCCCTTTCTTTCTTTTGGTTCCCCTTCCCCTCCCGCCTCCCTCTTTTTCACCACTTCACTTCCTCGTTTTTTAGTTTTTCACTCTTTACTTATTCACCATGTTTTCACCTTTTCTTTTTCACATTCACTCCCCTCTTCCTTCTCTTCTTTTTCTTCTCTCTTCTCTCCCTTTTCTTCCCTTTTTCCGTCCCCTTTTCTTCCTTTAGGGTTGTCATCTATTACATCACACTAATTTAAATACACATATCTATGATACTCACCTTTATGACATTCACGTATTTCACATTAATCACTCTTACTATTTTTTTGCATTTTTATCACATTTTCATTTTTTCATGACTTGATATTGCACTTTATTTGCCTCAACTGTGTTTTGTGTCATTTATGCACATTTTAATTATCATTCTTTTTACCATTTGATTGGTTACTCGATCCTTCCATGTCACTTATTTTTATTTTTTATTTTTTATTTTATTTTTTATTCACCATTTATCACATATATCTAGGATACTTACCTTTATGACATTCACCTTGTTGCATTTTATCCTATTTTTATATCTTTATGATTATTGATATTGCACAGTACTTTGCATCTACTGTATTTTGTGTCATTTATGCACATTATAATTACCATTTATTTCACTATTTGATTGATCATTCGATCATTCCATGTCATTTATTTTTATCATTCACCATTTATATATATATTTTTTTCATTTTTTCATTTTTTTCACCTATTATTATTTATCATTTTTATTTATGTTCATTATTTCCTTCCCTGATAAATAGGCTATATCGTTACTCGCATAGCACATCCCCATTTTTCACTGATTTTATACAATTTTATATAAACTTGAGGATTAATATAGTGTTTTTTTCATATAGAGCTTTCGCTATCCTAATCCATATATCATTAGCACTCTTTGCGGCGATCTGTTTGGTGCAGCTATGCATTATGGCCGTTCTTCGGCGCATGCGCCGCCTGTGCTCCGGGCATCTCGTGCTCTGTGTCTCCATGTGTCAGGTGACTCGGTCTTTTTCCGACGTCGCCTGTCACATGACGCGGAAGCCCGCGATCTCCGGTCCCTCCTGACGGCGCATGCGCGATAACTCAGTCCGACCATTCTGCATTGGTGAGTACGCACTGCTGACGCGTCCACCACGTGAGGTACCCACCCCTTCCGGCCCATATGCCGCTATGTTTTCTCCGGCAATAGATTTTGCGGTCAGCCCATCATCATTTACACCTGCATCTACATTTGATTGGCCACACAACCCTTTTTAATCTTTCTGGTTCTAAGGAACTTTACCCCCTGACGAAGGACTTTGCGTCCGAAACGCGCATCGGGGAGCGCTCCACATTCAGTTCCTGGACTGCCTATCAGGTATATTATTTCCTTCTTTCCCATTATGAGACCTTTACAACTACTTCCCTCTACTTTTTTGGTGGCCCTATTTTAGGTGCTTTTGCATTTAGCAACATAGCAACATCATTCTTATGTCCGCCTGTGTGCATGTCCCCTAATACCAGCACATGCTTTGTATTTTATGTTATTGGTATATTATAATTTTCTTGCATAACAGGTGGGCATACTGCACTAGTTAGTGCGCATTGTAATTGGCACTTCTTTTCATCTATATATAATAATTTTTTTATATATCTGTTGCTATGAGGTTGTAACATGATAGGTCATCTTTACCACATATGGGATGGCGGTCCTCGTCTCTATTTCTTTCATTCATTGTATAGATATGTTTCTTATACATATTTGTTATTTGATGCACTATTTCTTGATTTACCATTCTGAATGTGGCCATTCTTGTGCTTGTTGTGCCATTGTAACCATTTTTGTAATAAAGGTTTTTTATTCATAAAAAGTCATGTTTATTATTGGACCACACGTTCGGTGATTCTCTTGGTTTCTGTGTGTCTTAACCGAATAGTCTGCCATTCATATTGCATGTCCATATAGCACACAATTTGTGATACTATGGGTATTTTACACTGACCAACTGGTCCTTGCTGAAAAACCCCTTTATATATGTGGCTATATCCTTGGTGTCTGTTGCATCTAACTATTTGCTGTGTTTTGCACAGGTGCTGTCACTTTGGTCATGGACTTTAAATCCAGGGAAATTTCCTGGCAGGGAAAAATAAAAGATGCTTTTGGTAACAGTGGCGCCAATGCACCGGGCTCTGCCGGTTTACATGTCGATACCATCACTAATACTATTAAAAATCTGCTGTTTAAACTTACCCGTCTCTGGTGGAACAAGGCATTTCTGGAGAATTATATTCTCAAACAGCTGATCCCTAGGGGCCTTAGGATTCGTGTAGTACCATCCTTCATTGTCGATGACAATGAGTTTATTCAAAATTGGGAACAAGTATGTAATGAGGCATCGAAAAAACTTATGGAGTTACTTATTCAATTAAATATCAAATCCATTACAGACATTGATAAGACCTTGGAGTCTACATATACTAATGCTAAGGGTGATCTCACATCCGATCAATTGCAAGACATTGAGGTACAAATGAATAGGTCCATTGATCAATGGGTGAAGGAGATACAGGAGAATCAATCTCACAAATTTAACAGGGATCAGAAGGACGTTGCTATGGGCAGAGTATACAGGTGGAAGAGACATTCCGTACCCGGCATGGACAGGGACCGTGCCTCAACCTTTTCCTCCAATCCACCACCAAGTGATGTGTCTGGCGCCTCCTCGTCCGTCTCTGTGACAACTATCTCCACTCCCAAACGCAAACGAGAATTTCGGTTCCTCCCTAACAAACAAAATTATGGTCATTCACCTGAAAACAGAAACAATCTCAAGATAATTAACCTCAGTTCCCACATTTTTTCAAATGTTGAGATTTCCTTATTGAACAAGGGCCTCATGTTTTGCCCTACGGCCCAATTCGATAGATTCACGGCCATAAAGGATTTATATTTGTTCGCTAGGAATCTCATATTTAAACGACATTTTCATGATGAGAATACCTCACAATTATTTCCCACAGAGGAGGAACAGGAGGCGTTAACCATTCTGGAGGAATTGGCTGATGAACACAATTGTTCTGTTGGAGGTAAGGTTCCTGCCTCAATTAAAGCACGCTCTCAGAAATTTCCTCCATTGTCTACCTGCCCCACCATTGACACATTTGTCAAGGTGGTGAGCAAAGATTTTGAAAAAATCCCACGTTACTCTACTTTTGACAATTTGACTAGAGAAGAGAGACAGGGTCTTCAGAGACTCCGTGGGTTATCTGATGTGGTTTTTAAGCCAGCAGATAAGGGTGGGAATGTGGTGATCTGGCCGAAGACAATGTATGAGGTGGAGGCATTCCGTCAATTAAAAGATTTGAGATGCTATAAGAAAATGACCTTTAATCCTCTCAGTAGATTTCAAACGGAATTGTCAGAAATTCTTCTGACAGACAAAAATGATGAGATTATCACCAAAGAACTTTGTCAGGCGTTGTCGGTCAGTGAGCCCACAGTTCCCACCCTTTATCTATTACCTAAAGTCCATAAAAATTGCCAAGTACCACCTGGTCGTCCAATAATTTCAGGAAGAGGTAATTACCTTGAGAACGTCAATAAATTTATAGACTCGAAATTACAGCCCTTAGTTGAATCACTACCTTCCTTCACTAAGGATACTAGTGACTTTCTAAAAAAGTTTGATGGCCTCCACATTGATACAGACACATCGCTTGTTACATGTGATGTTGAGTCCCTATACACCAACATCCGACATTCGGATGGTGTCCAGGCGACTCAATTTTTTCTACATGTGTCTTCTATGTCACCCATAATGGCGAATTTCGTCATTCAGTTACTTCAATTTACCCTGTCTCACAATTTTTTTCTGTTTAAGGGGTCCTTCTACCTACAACTCCAGGGCACCGCTATGGGGGCATCTTTTGCGCCTTCATATGCCAATTTGTTCCTGGGTTTGTGGGAGAGGGATCTCTTCATGTCGGATCGGTACGTGTCTATGGATCGCGTCCTTTTTTGGACGCGGTACATAGATGACGTATTCTTGATCTGGCATGGTTCAGAGATTGACCTCAAAGACTTCATTACCAATCTGAATCTGAATCCCTTGAATATTCATTTGACCTACCAGTTTGATAGGAACTGCATTGATTTTTTGGATGTTAAGGTCAAGAGGGACAATTACAACTGTCTTCAAACTGACCTATTTCGTAAAAAGACAGCAGTGAATTCTCTCTTGTTAGCCTCATCTTCACATCCCCCTGCAATGATCACGTCCATTCCTATAGGCCAATTTTTGAGGTTATGCCGAGTCTGCTCTGATGAAAGCGATTTTAAACAACAAGCGAATGACCTCAAAAATAGATTTCTTGATAGGGGCTACAGCCATCGCTCCATTAAAAGAGCTTATAATCGAGCTAAGCACACCTCTAGACATTCTGCTCTGTATTCCAATAGGGCCCTTTCCTCGAGTAAATGTACTCGATTTATCACACAATACCATGGCCAAACACATCTTATGAGACATTTTCTGGAAAAATCTTGGCCAATTCTTTTGTCTGATCCGATTCTCTCCAAGTATTTGGATTCTAAACCCAATATCACGTTTAGGAGGTCTCGGAATTTACGTGATTGTCTGGTTAGTAGTCACTACACTAATGAACAGACAACCTTTCTATCCAATTTTAAGCAACCTTATGGTTGTAAGCCCTGTGGGAAATGCGTGGCGTGCCCCAACATAGTACGGGCTCAAACGTTCTGTAGTTCTGATGGACAGTTGACATATAACATTCAACATCAAATTTCTTGTAATACGTCAGCAGTGGTTTATTATGCCACGTGCCCATGTCCACTGATTTATGTGGGTCTGACCTCTCGTCAACTTAAGGTCCGCATACGAGAACACGTGTTGGGTATCGCAGCAGCTAAAGAAATCAGTGATGTCTGTCTTTTGAAAACATTACCACGACATTTTAAGCAACATCACAACTGTGATGATTCTTTACTGCGGGTCATCGGAATCGATCACATTCCACCCAACATTAGTGGAGGCAAAATTAGTAAATTATTGGCCAGGATGGAAACAAGGTGGATTTGGACTCTTAAAACAGTTTGTCCCCTAGGTCTTAATGAAAATATTAGTTATGTTCCTTTTCTGTAAACCGGTATTTGTCCTTGAACCGTTTTTATCCTTTTTATGTTTTTTATACTAATTTTATTCCCTTTTCCCATTAGTTGATGTTGGCCTCTATGTGATATCTTTCTTGGACGGTGGCGGGTCCGTATTTGAAGCCATGGTGGACGTTTATACCTTGTGGCCCTTGGTGTTGGAAGACATCTCGACAGTCTTCTCTATGGATTGCGTTTTGCGTATTCATTCTCCTTTTTATAGTCGCACTTCACTTGGTGGACTTTTATGTGATGATTTCATGTCATGTTTGTGTATGCTTGTGTGCGTACTTGTATGCGCACGACCGCACGTGTGCATGCATGCGCATACACGCACCCTTTGTTTATTTTATTGTATTGTTTTACATGTGTACCTGATTATACATTTTGCTGTGGAAGTGGTAGACACTCATTGCACTATTCTTTTTGTTCACATCATACCTTCCCTTTCCCTTTCTTTCTTTTGGTTCCCCTTCCCCTCCCGCCTCCCTCTTTTTCACCACTTCACTTCCTCGTTTTTTAGTTTTTCACTCTTTACTTATTCACCATGTTTTCACCTTTTCTTTTTCACATTCACTCCCCTCTTCCTTCTCTTCTTTTTCTTCTCTCTTCTCTCCCTTTTCTTCCCTTTTTCCGTCCCCTTTTCTTCCTTTAGGGTTGTCATTATTACATCACACTAATTTAAATACACATATCTATAATACTCACCTTTATGACATTCACGTATTTCACATTAATCACTCTTATTATTTTTTTGCATTTTTATCACATTTTCATTTTTTCATGACTTGATATTGCACTTTATTTGCCTCAACTGTGTTTTGTGTCATTTATGCACATTTTAATTATCATTCTTTTTACCATTTGATTGGTTACTCGATCCTTCCATGTCACTTATTTTTATTTTTTATTTTTTATTTTATTTTTTATTCACCATTTATCACATATATCTAGGATACTTACCTTTATGACATTCACCTTGTTGCATTTTATCCTATTTTTATATCTTTATGATTATTGATATTGCACAGTACTTTGCATCTACTGTATTTTGTGTCATTTATGCACATTATAATTACCATTTATTTCACTATTTGATTGATCATTCGATCATTCCATGTCATTTATTTTTATCATTCACCATTTATATATATATTTTTTTCATTTTTTCATTTTATTCACCTATTATTATTTATCATTTTTATTTATGTTCATTATTTCCTTCCCTGATAAATAGGCTATATCGTTACTCGCATAGCACATCCCCATTTTTCACTGATTTTATACAATTTTATATAAACTTGAGGATTAATATAGTGTTTTTTTCATATAGAGCTTTCGCTATCCTAATCCATATATCATTAGCACTCTTTGCGGCGATCTGTTTGGTGCAGCTATGCATTATGGCCGTTCTTCGGCGCATGCGCCGCCTGTGCTCCGGGCATCTCGTGCTCTGTGTCTCCATGTGTCAGGTGACTCGGTCTTTTTCCGACGTCGCCTGTCACATGACGCGGAAGCCCGCGATCTCCGGTCCCTCCTGACGGCGCATGCGCGATAACTCAGTCCGACCATTCTGCATTGGTGAGTACGCACTGCTGACGCGTCCACCACGTGAGGTACCCACCCCTTCCGGCCCATATGCCGCTATGTTTTCTCCGGCAATAGATTTTGCGGTCAGCCCATCATCATTTACACCTGCATCTACATTTGATTGGCCACACAACCCTTTTTAATCTTTCTGGTTCTAAGGAACTTTACCCCCTGACGAAGGACTTTGCGTCCGAAACGCGCATCGGGGAGCGCTCCACATTCAGTTCCTGGACTGCCTATCAGGTATATTATTTCCTTCTTTCCCATTATGAGACCTTTACAACTACTTCCCTCTACTTTTTTGGTGGCCCTATTTTAGGTGCTTTTGCATTTAGCAACATAGCAACATCATTCTTATGTCCGCCTGTGTGCATGTCCCCTAATACCAGCACATGCTTTGTATTTTATGTTATTGGTATATTATAATTTTCTTGCATAACAGGTGGGCATACTGCACTAGTTAGTGCGCATTGTAACTGGCACTTCTTTTCATCTATATATAATAATTTTTTTATATATCTGTTGCTATGAGGTTGTAACATGATAGGTCATCTTTACCACATATGGGATGGCGGTCCTCGTCTCTATTTCTTTCATTCATTGTATAGATATGTTTCTTATACATATTTGTTATTTGATGCACTATTTCTTGATTTACCATTCTGAATGTGGCCATTCTTGTGCTTGTTGTGCCATTGTAACCATTTTTGTAATAAAGGTTTTTTATTCATAAAAAGTCATGTTTATTATTGGACCACACGTTCGGTGATTCTCTTGGTTTCTGTGTGTCTTAACCGAATAGTCTGCCATTCATATTGCATGTCCATATAGCACACAATTTGTGATACTATGGGTATTTTACACTGACCAACTGGTCCTTGCTGAAAAACCCCTTTATATATGTGGCTATATCCTTGGTGTCTGTTGCATCTAACTATTTGCTGTGTTTTGCACAGGTGCTGTCACTTTGGTCATGGACTTTAAATCCAGGGAAATTTCCTGGCAGGGAAAAATAAAAGATGCTTTTGGTAACAGTGGCGCCAATGCACCGGGCTCTGCCGGTTTACATGTCGATACCATCACTAATACTATTAAAAATCTGCTGTTTAAACTTACCCGTCTCTGGTGGAACAAGGCATTTCTGGAGAATTATATTCTCAAACAGCTGATCCCTAAGGGCCTTAGGATTCGTGTAGTACCATCCTTCATTGTCGATGACAATGAGTTTATTCAAAATTGGGAACAAGTATGTAATGAGGCATCGAAAAAACTTATGGAGTTACTTATTCAATTAAATATCAAATCCATTACAGACATTGATAAGACCTTGGAGTCTACATATACTAATGCTAAGGGTGATCTCACATCCGTTCAATTGCAAGACATTGAGGTACAAATGAATAGGTCCATTGATCAATGGGTGAAGGAGATACAGGAGAATCAATCTCACAAATTTAACAGGGATCAGAAGGACGTTGCTATGGGCAGAGTATACAGGTGGAAGAGACATTCCGTACCCGGCATGGACAGGGACCGTGCCTCAACCTTTTCCTCCAATCCACCACCAAGTGATGTGTCTGGCGCCTCCTCGTCCGTCTCTGTGACAACTATCTCCACTCCCAAACGCAAACGAGAATTTCGGTTCCTCCCTAACAAACAAAATTATGGTCATTCACCTGAAAACAGAAACAATCTCAAGATAATTAACCTCAGTTCCCACATTTTTTCAAATGTTGAGATTTCCTTATTGAACAAGGGCCTCATGTTTTGCCCTACGGCCCAATTCGATAGATTCACGGCCATAAAGGATTTATATTTGTTCGCTAGGAATCTCATATTTAAACGACATTTTCATGATGAGAATACCTCACAATTATTTCCCACAGAGGAGGAACAGGAGGCGTTAACCATTCTGGAGGAATTGGCTGATGAACACAATTGTTCTGTTGGAGGTAAGGTTCCTGCCTCAATTAAAGCACGCTCTCAGAAATTTCCTCCATTGTCTACCTGCCCCACCATTGACACATTTGTCAAGGTGGTGAGCAAAGATTTTGAAAAAATCCCACGTTACTCTACTTTTGACAATTTGACTAGAGAAGAGAGACAGGGTCTTCAGAGACTCCGTGGGTTATCTGATGTTGTTTTTAAGCCAGCAGATAAGGGTGGGAATGTGGTGATCTGGCCGAAGACAATGTATGAGGTGGAGGCATTCCGTCAATTAAAAGATTCGAGATGCTATAAGAAAATGACCTTTAATCCTCTCAGTAGATTTCAAACGGAATTGTCAGAAATTCTTCTGACAGACAAAAATGATGAGATTATCACCAAAGAACTTTGTCAGGCGTTGTCGGTCAGTGAGCCCACAGTTCCCACCCTTTATCTATTACCTAAAGTCCATAAAAATTGCCAAGTACCACCTGGTCGTCCAATAATTTCAGGAAGAGGTAATTACCTTGAGAACGTCAATAAATTTATAGACTCGAAATTACAGCCCTTAGTTGAATCACTACCTTCCTTCACTAAGGATACTAGTGACTTTCTAAAAAAGATTGATGGCCTCCACATTGATACAGACACATTGCTTGTTACATGTGATGTTGAGTCCCTATACACCAACATCCGACATTCGGATGGTGTCCAGGCGACTCAATTTTTTCTACATGTGTCTTCTATGTCACCCATAATGGCGAATTTCGTCATTCAGTTACTTCAATTTACCCTGTCTCACAATTTTTTTCTGTTTAAGCGGTCCTTCTACCTACAACTCCAGGGCACCGCTATGGGGGCATCTTTTGCGCCTTCATATGCCAATTTGTTCCTGGGGTTGTGGGAGAGGGATCTCTTCATGTCGGATCGGTACGTGTCTATGGATCGCGTCCTTTTTTGGACGCGGTACATAGATGACGTATTCTTGATCTGGCATGGTTCAAAGATTGACCTCAAAGACTTCATTACCAATCTGAATCTGAATCCCTTGAATATTCATTTGACCTACCAGTTTGATAGTAACTGCATTGATTTTTTGGATGTTAAGGTCAAGAGGGACAATTACAACTGTCTTCAAACTGACCTATTTCGTAAAAAGACAGCAGTGAATTCTCTCTTGTTAGCCTCATCTTCACATCCCCCTGCAATGATCACGTCCATTCCTATAGGCCAATTTTTGAGGTTATGCCGAGTCTGCTCTGATGAAAGCGATTTTAAACAACAAGCGGATGACCTCAAAAATAGATTTCTTGATAGGGGCTACAGCCATCGCTCCATTAAAAGAGCTTATAATCGAGCTAAGCACACCTCTAGACATTCTGCTCTGTATTCCAATAGGGCCCTTTCCTCGAGTAAATGTACTCGATTTATCACACAATACCATGGCCAAACACATCTTATGAGACATTTTCTGGAAAAATCTTGGCCAATTCTTTTGTCTGATCCGATTCTCTCCAAGTATTTGGATTCTAAACCCAACATCACGTTTAGGAGGTCTCGGAATTTACGTGATTGTCTGGTTAGTAGTCACTACACTAATGAACAGACAACCTTTCTATCCAATTTTAAGCAACCTTATGGTTGTAAGCCCTGTGGGAAATGCGTGGCGTGCCCCAACATAGTATGGGCTCAAACGTTCTGTAGTTCTGATGGACAGTTGACATATAACATTCAACATCAAATTACTTGTAATACGTCGGCAGTGGTTTATTATGCCACGTGCCCATGTCCACTGATTTATGTGGGTCTGACCTCTCGTCAACTTAAGGTCCGCATACGAGAACACGTGTTGGGTATCGCAGCAGCTAAAGAAATCAGTGATGTCTGTCTTTTGAAAACATTACCACGACATTTTAAGCAACATCACAACTGTGATGCTTCTTTACTGCGGGTCATTGGAATCGATCAAATTCCACCCAACATTAGTGGAGGCAAAATTAGTAAATTATTGGCGAGGATGGAAACAAGGTGGATTTGGACTCTTAAAACAGTTTGTCCCCTAGGTCTTAATGAAAATATTAGTTATGTTCCTTTTCTGTAAACCGGTATTTGTCCTTGAACCGTTTTTATCCTTTTTATGTTTTTTATACAAATTTTATTCCCTTTTCCCATTAGTTGATGTTGGCCTCTATGTGATATCTTTCTTGGACGGTGGCGGGTCCGTATTTGAAGCCATGGTGGACGTTTATACCTTGTGGCCCTTGGTGTTGGAAGACATCTCGACAGTCTTCTCTATGGATTGCGTTTTGCGTATTCATTCTCCTTTTTATAGTCGCACTTCACTTGGTGGACTTTTATGTGATGATTTCATGTCATGTTTGTGTATGCTTGTGTGCGTACTTGTATGCGCACGACCGCACGTGTGCATGCATGCGCATACACGCACCCTTTGTTTATTTTATTGTATTGTTTTACATGTGTACCTGATAATACATTTTGCTGTGGAAGTGGTAGACACTCATTGCACTATTCTTTTTGTTCACATCATACCTTCCCTTTCCCTTTCTTTCTTTTGGTTCCCCTTCCCCTCCCGCCTCCCTCTTTTTCACCACTTCACTTCCTCGTTTTTTAGTTTTTTACTCTTTACTTATTCACCATGTTTTCACCTTTTCTTTTTCACATTCACTCCCCTCTTCCTTCTCTTCTTTTTCTTCTCTCTTCTCTCCCTTTTCTTCCCTTTTTCCGTCCCCTTTTCTTCCTTTAGGGTTGTCATCTATTACATCACACTAATTTAAATACACATATCTATGATACTCACCTTTATGACATTCTCGTATTTCACATTAATCACTCTTATTATTTTTTTGCATTTTTATCACATTTTTATTTTTTCATGACTTGATATTGCACTTTATTTGCCTCAACTGTGTTTTGTGTCATTTATGCACATTTTAATTATCATTCTTTTTACCATTTGATCGGTTACTCGATCCTTCCATGTCACTTATTTTTATTTTTATTTTTTATTTTTTATTTTATTTTTTATTCACCATTTATCACATATATCTAGGATACTTACCTTTATGACATTCACCTTGTTGCATTTTAATATAGTGTTTTTTTCATATAGAGCTTTCGCTATCCTAATCCATATATCATTAGCACTCTTTGCGGCGATCTGTTTGGTGCAGCTATGCATTATGGCCGTTCTTCGGCGCATGCGCCGCCTGTGCTCCGGGCATCTCGTGCTCTGTGTCTCCATGTGTCAGGTGACTCGGTCTTTTTCCGACGTCGCCTGTCACATGACGCGGAAGCCCGCGATCTCCGGTCCCTCCTGACGGCGCATGCGCGATAACTCAGTCCGACCATTCTGCATTGGTGAGTACGCACTGCTGACGCGTCCACCACGTGAGGTACCCACCCCTTCCGGCCCATATGCCGCTATGTTTTCTCCGGCAATAGATTTTGCGGTCAGCCCATCATCATTTACACCTGCGTCTACATTTGATTGGCCTCACAACCCTTTTTAATCTTTCTGGTTCTAAGGAACTTTACCCCCTGTCGAAGGACTTTGCGTCCGAAACGCGCATCGGGGAGCGCTCCACATTCAGTTCCTGGACTGCCTATCAGGTATATTATTTTCTTCTTTCCCATTATGAGACCTTTACAACTACTTCCCTCTACTTTTTTGGTGGCCCTATTTTAGGTGCTTTTGCATTTAGCAACATAGCAACATCATTCTTATGTCCGCCTGTGTGCATGTCCCCTAATACCAGCACATGCTTTGTATTTTATGTTATTGGTATATTATAATTTTCTTGCATAACAGGTGGGCATACTGCACTAGTTAGTGCGCATTGTAATTGGCACTTCTTTTCATCTATATATAATAATTTTTTTATATATCTGTTGCTATGAGGTTGTAACATGATAGGTCATCTTTACCACATATGGGATGGCGGTCCTCGTCTCTATTTCTTTCATTCATTGTATAGATATGTTTCTTATATATATTTGGTATTTGATGCACTAGTTCTTGATTTACCATTCTGAATGTGGCCATTCTTGTGCTTGTTGTGCCATTGTAACCATTTTTGTAATAAAGTTTTTTTATTCATAAAAAGTCATGTTTATTATTGGACCACACGTTCGGTGATTCTCTTGGTTTCTGTGTGTCTTAACCGAATGGTCTGCCATTCATATTGCATGTCCATATAGCACACAATTTGTGATACTATGGGTATTTTATACTGACCAACTGATCCTTGCTGAAAAACCCCTTTATATATGTGGCTATATCCTTGGTGTCTGTTGCATTTTTTTTTCTTGTAAACTTTGGATTTTTTTTCATCACTTAAAAAAACAAACAAAACAGTACATGTTTGGTATCTGTGTACTCGCGCTGACCTGGATAATCATATTGCCAGGTCAGTTTCAGCACTTAGTGAACATGGTAAATAAAAAACTAAAAAAACTATTGTGGAATGGCACTTGTTTTTCAATTTCACCACACGTGGATTTTTTTCCCATTTTCCAGTACACTATATGGTAAAATCAATAGTGTCATTCAAAAGTACAACTCGTCCCGCAAAAAACAAGCCCTTATATGGCTATATTGACTGAAAAATAAAAAAAGTGATGGCTCTGGGAGGAAGGGGAGCAAAAAACGAAAATGCAAAAACGGAAAATCGCAAGGTGGTGAAGGGGTTAAGCCCTGGTATTTGTAACAAAAATGTTCATCTGCTATGAATGCTAACTACTGGGTGGCGCTCATAGCAGATCGGCTATGAAAACAACAGGGGTCTTCTGCAGACCCCGGGTTGTCATGCCAACCCATCAGCGGCCCGCCATCGTGTGATGGGCGTGCCAATGGGCCGGTCTTATGACGCACTTCCGACACAGCCATGCTAAATGCTGCTGTCGGAGTTTGACAGCGGCATTTTACATGTTAACAGCCGCGGTTGGATCGCGATTCCATCTGCGGCCCTTAGGGGCACAACACAGCTGATCAGATCAGCTGTCATGTGCCGGGAAAGGGAGGGAGACAACCTTGGATGTACCTATACGTCCAAGGTTGTAAAGGGGTTAAAGTATGGTTTACTCTAAAACGCCACAGCTTTTTAGAGTTAAATATACCTGGCTCAAATCATGTAGCCAGTGCCTGATAAATTCTTGTGGATTGAGCAGCATTTATCAGCTGTTAGGGTTCACTTTATTACTGTAAATTCAAGACACCTGTCTTTCTAATGGTTCCTGTGCCACACTCAAAGCCGACTTCTTTGCCATCTCCCTGTCGCCAGTGTCTATCCCCCCTGCTGTTCCTGGTCAGACCTTAGGGCCCACCTACTGACTATTGGTGAGATAAATGGCCAGTGCATGCCTGAGTGCATTTTCCCAACTAATTTCCTGTGTACTTAAATGCCCATCCTCATTGCTCCCTGCCTAAGTAAGAGGTAACTGTAGTTCATGAACTTGCTATAATGTACTACTGAAATTTTAATTTTCTGATTCTGACACACTGACACAAATCGTATTCCTGACTCAGATTCTTGTTTTACCGTCTCCTCTGATCAACTGCTAGAGCCATTGTGTTAAATGAATTAGGCCTACCCGAGACTAGATTGACAGATTACAATTTATCAACAATCATGTACATGTAGGTGATTTTGTGTTAAAGAGAATCTGTCAGCAGGATTTCATTCTCATACTATTTATATGTGCATGTAAGTCTTTTAAAGACAAGTCCAACAATACCTTTACATGGCCAGTCCGTTCCTCCATTACCGAGAAATCAGTGTTTGAATTGATCTGTCCATCTGAAGCCTTTGTCACTCCAGCTCTATGCACAGCTTTCTCCTGCTTGACTGACAGCTCCTTTGCCTGAAGTTACACACCATAGAGGCTGTCAGTCAAGCAGGAGGCAGTGCTGGGCGGGGAAGAGAGCTGGAGTGATGGAGGCTTCAGATCTACGGCCTCAATTGCATTTCAATTCAAACGCTGATTTCTCAGTAATGGAGGAACGGACTGGCCATGTAAAGGTATTGCTGGTCTTGTCTTTGAAAGATCTACATTTGTGTATAAATAGTTTGGGGGTGAAATCCTGCTGACAGATTCAGTTTAAGGGGTTATTGGAAAGCAATTTGGTCTAGATATTCTCCTACAGTCCTGGACAATTCCTTTTTTAAACATCCTATTTATATTACGGTACTGCAATGCGTGCAGTTTTAACTTTCAGAATGCCAGGTGTTGTTTGCCTGGATGTCTTTCAGTGGCTATTTTGGGAACAAGTTTTGTCCTAGTTTATTTGCCTCATGCAAACAATAAAACAATGTACCGAACTTGCCTTTATATATTGTATTCATAAACACGTATCACAGAATGTTCCAAAAATACCCAATTTAAACAAACAAGTCAACGTTATTAAAACTAGCCTGACGAAAAACATTGCAGACATTTTTTTCAGTTTCTTATTTTAGGAATTTTAGATTTTTACAATTTGAAAAATACAAATGACATTAGGGCCATAGCAAAAAAAGAGATCTACACAAGAAACTTGCATCAAATACACCCCAGCACTGCAAAAAAAAAGCCATTAAATAATAAGTATAGTAAGAATATTAATTAAAAATGGCAAAAGAAAAAAAATATAAGGGGGGAATGTTATCTTGCCACGTCTGGCCAGCACAAAATATAAACAATCATTTACCCCCCTCGCGACCTTTGACGTACCTGTACTTTATTGTAGGGAAGGGGTTCCCGACCAATGATGTATAGTTACATCATGTAGATCGTGTGGGGCACAGGAGCTGCACCCGCATGATCGCTTAGCTTAAGTGATAGCCAAGCTCAGGCTGTCACAGCCAGGGACGATGCCCACACCACCCCTGGCTGTTTAACCCGCTAAATGCTGCGATCAATATAGATTGCAGCATTTGTGAGGCTAGGAGAGGGAGGGGCCTCCTTCACACATGTGATCTGCACCCCCTGTGATGTAATCACGAGGGTCTGATAGTAATCATGGCAACCGAAGGTCACATCACGATCTACGGGTCTGCCAGCTGCAGTGGCCTGTTAGACCATGCCAGCAGCACTGGCAGGTACAATGCTTTGTAGTGCTAGTGCATTGCGATGCATTATACCAGTGATCAGAGCAATAAAAGTTAAAGTCCCATAGAGAGACTAAGTAAAAAAGTAAAAATAAACTAAAAAAAAATTGCAAAAATATTAATTAAAAAGAGTCACAAAATAAATAAAAAAAATATTATACCAAAAAATATGTATATTTGTGTAAAAAAAACAAACAAAAATAAACAGAAAAGTACGCATATTTGATATCACCGCATCCGGATCGACCTTACCTATAAAATTGTCACACTAATTAACCCCTTAAGTGAACACTGTAAAAAAAAACATAGAAAAAAACTATGCTTTTTCATCATAACGCTGAACAAAAAGTGGAATGAAACGCAATCCAATAGTCGAAGGTAAATAAAAATAGTATCTCTGAAAACGTCTTCTTGTTCTGTAAAAAAAAGTCGCCATATAGCTTTGTCAGCGGAGAAGTAAAAATAGCTTTCAGAATAAAACAATTCTTTTTTTCTATAGAATAGTTTTTATTATGTAAAACCGGCAAAACATTAAAAAATTATATAAATGTGATATTGACGTAATCGTACTGACCTGAAGAATAAAGCTGTCTAATCACCTTTACCACGTGGTGAACGGCATAAAAGCAGCATTCTGCCTACCAAAATTTGGAATAGAAAGCAATCAAAAAATGTTAAGTGCCCGAAAATTATGCCAAAAAAAGTCAATTCGTTCTGCAAAAAACAAGCCCTCACATGACTGTGTTGGCAGAAATATAGAAAAATTATAGCTCTCAAAATATGAGATTTATTATTATTATTTTGCACAAAAAAAAGAGTTTTTTAGTGTGTGATAGCAGCCAAACATAAAAAAACAATATAAATCTGGTATCGCTGTAATCGCACACGAAGAATGAAGTCGTCTAATCACTTATACAGCATGGTGAACGGCATAAAAAATAAATAAAACACATTCTTGACCTGCTGTTGATTTGTTCTGTCTGCCTTGCAAAGATCGCAGTAAGGCTCGTAAAGCCCACTTAATTTACGGATTACATGTCTCCAGAAGCACAATGATGTCAATATGGTCACTGTGCCCTTAGCTGAAGAGGTGTTGTTTGTAAAACGGGGTCCCTTATCCCCTATTCTGTTTTGGCACCTCAGGGGCTCTTCCAGTGGGTCATGGCACCCGCAAACCATAACAGCAAAATCTTAAATATAATATGGCGCTCCTTCCCTACTGATCTTTGCACTGTGCCTCAATAGTAGTTTTTGACCACATATGCGGTATTGGTGTGTACTCAGGAGAAATTGTGTAACAATTAGTACTGTTCATTTCCTCCTATTATCCATTTTGAAAATTAAAAACTTGGAGAAAAAGCAACATTTTAGTGGAAAAAATAGTAAATATCAATTTACTCAGCCCAATGTTATACAATTCTGTGAATCACCTGAGAGTTAAAAATGCTCACTACACCCCTAGATGTATTTCTCGAGAGATGTAGTTTCCAAAATGGGATCACAAGTGGGGGATTCTGAGCATGTCAGGGGCTCTTTAAATGTAACATAGCAACCATAATCTATTACAGCCAAAATTGCACTCCAGAATTAGATTGGCGCTCTTTCCCTTCTGAGCACTGCCATGTGCCCAAACAATAGTTGTACACCACATATGGGGTATCAGTGTACTCAGTAGAAATTGCACAACAAATTTTCATTTTCACAGATCAATGTTAAAAAATTCTGTGAAGCACCTTCAGGTTCAAGGTGCTGACTACACCTCTAGATAAGTTCCTTTAGAGGTGTAGTTTTAAAAATGGGGTCACTTGTGGGGGTATTTTTACAGTTTAGGCACATTAGGGGCTCTGCAAATCGGAAATGGCATCCGCTATCTATACCAGCCAATTATGCGCTCCAAAAGTCAAAGAGTACACCTATCCTTCTGAGCCCTGCTGTGTACCCAAACAGTAGCTTTTCACAATGTATGGGATATTCAGGATAAATCGCACAACAGATTGTACTATCCATTTTCTCCTGCTACCCTTGTGAAAATGAAAACATTCGGGCTAAAGCCACATTTGTGTGGGAAAAATTTAAATTTACATTTTTCCCTTTCACGTTGCTTTAATTCCTTTGAAACACCTAAAGAGTTAATAAACTTCTTGAATGTGATTTTGAGCATTTTGAGGGCAGTTTTTAGAATAGTGTCACTTTTGGGTATTTTCTCTCACATAGACCCCTCAAAGTCACTTCAGATGGGATGCATTTCCTAAAAAAATAGGTTTTGCAAATTTTGTTGGAAAAATTAAAACCTGCCAATAAACTTTTAACCCTTCTAACTTGCTAACAAAAATAATGTTTCAAAAATGATGCTGCTGTAAAATAGACGTGGTATATGTTTGTAATGCAGGTGCCGGAATGCAACGCACAGAGACACAAGGCGAGAACAGTCAGAAATGTTTGTAAACAGTTTTATACAACAGGTATACTGAAACAAGGGATTAGCAACAAGGGTAATGAACAGTGGTTTGAAATATCAGAAAAATACGAAATTTCTCAAAATAAGGCGCAGTCTCTTAAAATAAGGCGCAGTCTCTTAAAGTAAGGCGCAGTCTCTTAAAGTAAGGCGCAGTCTCTTAAAATAAGGTGATGCCCTCAAGCATCTGAAGCACCACACAAGTTCTTTAACCGTGAATTTGGCCCTAGCGGGGGTCACCGGTTATTCCCGCTAGGCCGTGAGTCTCTTTCCGGATGAATTCAATTAAATCACGTTGTGCTACTTTAGCCCCAACCGTCCCCCTCCCAACCTGAGTACTTAAACCCAATTGTCCCCGGTACCGTGGGTGAGCAATGGAAGTGACGGCCCTGCTCACGTATGCAACTCCTCTCTGCTTGGCTGTTGGGGGCAGTCTCTCGAGCCTTGGATAGGGGGGTCCAGGCCTCCTCTGTCGGCGGCCGACGTCGGGTTCCGCGAACTCACTCAGCACAGCGATCAGGTTCCTAGTATCCTCAGCAGGCACAGCACTCGAGTCACAACTGTGAGGGATCCGGAGCTCTTTTACCGGTGCCCGGCTGGAGCACCTCTCAGGCCTCTGGATTTGGCCTGTCACATGGGGTTTCTCAGGACGCAGGGAGCACGTCTGCTCCTCTCTGCTGCTTGGCGCCAAAGACCCCTCAGGTTTGGCGCGCTGGCCTCTTATCTCTCTGAACTCCTTCCTGGAAGTCACCTGATCGGGTCCAGCCTCTGAATCTCCCCTGCCTGCAACTTCCTTTGTGTATTTTGGTTCCGCTTGACTGTCTCTGGCCAGTAGATGGCAGTCTCGCTCCATCCTTGAAACGTCATGTTGAAGTTCTGTTACAAGCTTTTTAGCTCGTTCTACATTCCTCCCTCCTTTTTGCTCGCCAGTCCTCGGGCGAGTGGACTCCTCGCAGAATTGATGTCTCCTTCCAGGCAGTGCAAGCTCAGACAGGAGTTGGGCACACTCCTGCGTTTTCTGTTGGATTCGAGACCAGATAAACTCTTCCTGAGCATACCGGTTAGGAGGAATTCCGGCATTAGCCCGCTCAGTTCTGCGGGGCTCTTCTTGCGGAGGAGACTCCGGGAGATCCGAGGAATCAACTACTGGGGATTGCAAATCATTTCCTGACTCATTCTGACTTCCACTCGGGAGTGGCACCAACGGTTCTGACGGGCCCAACTGCATTGTGGCCCACCCTTCTTCATCCCCCAAGGTTCCTGTATGTGGCACTTCAGCCAACACGTCTGAGGGCCCAGCCCTGTTACAGACTTCTGCTTCAGAGGGGCAAGGTCGCAACATATTACGGTGCAACACCCTGGATGTCGCGGTGTCATCCCCTTCGGGCCTAACCTCGTAGACGGGGTTGTCTGGGTGAACCTTCTTCACCACCCGATATGGTATTGCCTCCCAACGATGGTCCAGCTTACTCCCAAATCGTTTAGCCCTCACCAGCACTCGGTCTCCTGGCTGAAGCGATCCACCTGTGGTCGGGGGCCGAACTGCATGCTCTACTTCCTGAAACTTCTGAGCAACCAGTCTTCTCACGGTATGGAGTCGACGCTGGTGTTCTCGAATCCAGGTACTTGGGCTACTGCCCGGACCGGGGTCTTCTGAGTCTAGCTCCAGTTCGGTGATTTCTCGGCCACTTCTTCCAAACAGCAACATGTAGGGGGTGTAGCCGGTGGTTGCATGACCTCGATTATTATACACCCACACCAGCTCGGACACGAATTCGGGCCACTTCATCTTTTTGTCCGCTTCCAGTGTTCGCAACATTTGCAACAGGGTTCGGTTAAAGCGCTCGCAAGCCCCGTTCCCTTGCGGGTGGTAGGGCGTTGTCCGGGAACGGTCGATCCCATAGATGCGGTATAGCTCATCCATCACTCGTCCTTGGAAGCAGGCCCCCTGGTCAGAATGTATTCGCTTCGGGCACCCATAAATCCGGATGAAATCTTGACAGATGGCCTTGGCTGCGGCTTCTGCCGTCTGATCTTTAGTGGGCGTCACTACTGCAAACTTGGTGAAGTGATCAGTCATGACTAAACAGTGTCCATAACCGTTGTATGAAGTTCCTACCATCAAGTAGTCAATCATCAAGACTTCCAAGGGGGCAGAAGTTCGGATGGTCTGAATGGGAGCTCTTTGCTCCGGGGGCTTGTTCAACTCACACTGGCGACATGTTCGGCAGACCCCCTCGACTTCTTGTCGCAGTTGAGGCCAATACACCAGCCGTTGCAACCACCGGAAGGTCTTTTCTACTCCGAAGTGAGCACCTCTTCTATGAGCTTCTTGGGCTAGCTGTGTTACTAGTGCTCCTGGAACTACCACTTGCCAGGTAACATCAAACTCTCGAGGCAGCTGGATTCTTCGGCATAGCAAGCCATCCTTCAGGAGGAGCCTCTCCCACTGGCCTAGGATTTGTAGGGTAGTTGGAAGTGAAGCGGCTCTGGTTTCCTGGTCGGGTCTCTGATTAAGGGCGACCCATTCTCTCAACTTTGCTAGCTCCGGGTCGGATTGCTGCAGATGTATCCATTCGTCTCTTGAACGTCCCAGAATCTGAGTGGGCCTCGGCTCCCCTCTGGTCTCTTGGGCGTCGACCACAGCAGCGGCGAACTGGCTGAAATCCGGGATCTCGTCGCCTTCAAGCTCCTCATCTCTGTCCTTCTTCGGCCCCGCCTGAGTGACCCGGGACAGGGCATCTGCATGTGTGTTCAGGGCCTTGGACCGATAGGCGATTTTATACTGGAATTTGGACATCCTTGCGACCCACCGCTGTTCTAACGCGCCCAGTTTGGCGTTCTCCAAGTGGGCCAAAGGGTTGTTATCTGTCCGCACTTGCACTTCTGACCCTGACAGGTACTCAGCAAACTTCTCGGTCATGGCCCACTCCAGTGCTAGTAGCTCCAGCTTAAACGAACTGTAGTTGTCCGGATTCTTCTCCGTATCTCGCAGTGACCTGCTGGCATACGCGATCACTCGCTCTTTCCCTCCTTGTACTTGAGCCAGCACTGCTCCCAGCCCATGCAAGCTTCCATCAGTGTACAACATGAACGGCTGCGAAAAGTCAGCGTAGGCCAGAATCGGGGCATCTGTTGGCACCATTTTCAATGCTCGGAATGCCTCTTCTTGTCGTGGGCCCCACTGAATGGGCTGCCGCTTGGCTCCCCCGGCTGTTCCTCTCAGCAATTCATTGAGCGGGTTCGCAATCTTAGCGAAGTCTTTAATGAATCTGCGGTAGTATCCAGCGAGCCCCAGGAATGCCCTTAGTTCCCTTAGATTGGCGGGCGTGGGCCACTTCTGCACGGCAGCTACTTTCTCCGCAGTGGGGTGCACCCCTGCGCTGGACACAGTGTGCCCCAGATATTCAATTTCTCGTTTGAAGAGACGACACTTACGAGGCTTAATTTTCAGGCCGTGCCTTTGTAGCCGTTCTAACACTTGTTCCAATCGGCGGAGATGATCCTCAAACGTTGCGGAATAGATAATTATATCGTCCAGATATATTAAAGTGGCTTCAAAGTTGAGGTCCCCCAAGCATCTCTCCATCAGCCGTTGGAAGGTTCCTGGCGCATTTGTTAGTCCGAACGGCATTCGATTGAACTCAAACAGGCCCATAGGGAGAACAAAAGCTGTCTTCGGACGATCCTTCTCAGCTACTGGGACCTGCCAATAGCCACTGGCCAGGTCGAGGGAGGAGAAGAATTTGGCGCTCCCTAGTGCAGATAGAGACTCTTCGATTCGGGGGAGTGGATAGGAGTCCCGTACTGTACAGGCATTCAGCTTCCGATAGTCTATGCAGAATCTCAGGGTACCGTCCTTCTTTCGGACCAGCACGATCGGAGCCGCCCAGGGGCTCTGGCTTTCACGGATCACACCGTTCCGCAACATGTGGGCCAATAGCTCTTTCACCTCCTGGTACATTTGAGGCGGGATCTGCCGATATCTCTCTCGGATGGGAGCAGTATTTCCGGTGGGTATTTCGTGCTGAATGTCCCGAGTGCACCCGAATTCATCTTCATGCTGTGCAAACACTCCCTGATATCGCTGTAGAAGTTGTTCGATCTGCCTCACTTGTCCAGCAGAAAACTCAGTCAGGTTAGCTTCCATTTCTTCCAGGAGGTGGCGTCCAGCCAACGGTTCTCTTCCATGTTCCTGGCTATTGAGGGATACCTCTAGGGTCCATGGTTTTCCTTTCACAGGTGCCAGCCCTATAGCGTCAGCTCTAGTAAGGGCCTCCGGCATTACGCACACTCGCGCCACCTCTTGTCGGGGCAACAACTGTAAACTGGTGCCACTTAAATTGATGCAGCGCACGGGTACTCGACCGTGCCGCACGGTGGCCAGAGTTCGAGCAATCAGGAGTCCAGAGGGCGCTTCTTCTCCCTCCATTGGTTCAACTTGAATGTCCACGCCCTCTAAGGACACATGTGCCAGCACCGGCAAAGTGAGTACAGTCTGTCCCACCGGCAGTGTTATTGTGGCTTCGGGCGGTATCGATAGCTTACCAAGGTACTGGGAGGTAGTGGGCAACTTTTGAATCTGACTGACCCGCACGAGGTGCTGGAACACTCTCTTGTTAGCTGGGTCTCGAGTGGCGCGGGTCCAGTTGTTTTTGCTACAGCCCTCAGCCAGGAACTGTCCGACTTCTTTCAGCACATTCATGCCCAGGGTTACAATGGGCCCATCGCCTCCGGGCCCGGTGGTCAGTACAATCCCTTTTCGACCGAGGTCCTTTCCACATGCCCGCACAGACATCCATACTACTCCCGCTACTGGGATAGGTAGTTGATTAGCCGCCACCAGTTTGACAGTGGGTTCCCGGCAGGAACGAGCGACTTCAGGAAAGTGACTTTGGAAGTACGTCTCAGGCATAGTGGTCACTTGAGACCCGGTGTCCATCAAACAACGGATCCGCTGCCCATTGAATTCAGCCCAGATAATGGGCCTCTCGGAGACAATGTCTTCAGAGCTCCCTCTTCTACTCTCTGAAGCTCGAGACCCCACGGTATGCTCCACAACCGTGGGGCATTTTAGTTTAACGGCTGTCCCCTCCTCCTCCTTTCTCGGTTGGGACAGTCTTTGGAGATATGCCCCCTACCTCCGCAGGTCCAGCACTCCGATCCTCGTTCTGCCGATAGGTCGGGTACATGTCGTGCTGGGGCCGGATAGGAACGTCTTTCTCGTTCTGGTCTCCGTCCGCGTTGAGCAGTACGGTCCGTCGGCAAGGGGGCAGTAGGAGTCTTCCTAATAGAATTCAGCTCACCCCGAATGTCTCGAATTTCCTGACGTATTTCCCGTACCCTTGGTTGGTGAATCCAGGAGCAATTGCCTCATGACTTCTAACTGTGGCTTTGAGAACAGGAACTTCTCTCTCCAGGACTCTAGCTTCAGCCCCTACCTCCAGGAAGCCCATATCAGGGCTCAGTCGCAGCCGCTCCTTCAGGATCTGCCTCAGGGAAGGGTCTTTCAAGCCAGCAATCAGTTGGTCACGCAACACCTCATCCAATGGTCCCAGTCCTCGGTTCCCATCTCGAGTTTTCTTAGTGATATGGGACGTCACTTCCTGTAATGCATTAACATACTGATTTACTGTCTCATTTTCCCCTTGGACCCGCTGAAACAACCGTAAGCGCAAGTGTCCCAAATCTGTAGTGTCACCGTGCATGTCCTCTAGAATTTTTATCACTTTATCCACGGTGTCACGGTCCCCAGGTGGGCGGTACATCACAGTCTGTCGGGCCTCTCCATCAAGGGTTAGGAGGGCCAACTCCGCCTGGGCTAGAGGGTCAAGGGGATACACACGTAGCATACTTCTCAGTCTTTCTGCCCAGTCCCAAAGTGACATGCCATCCCCTGTAAACTTGGGAAGATGGCTGAGCATAGCCCCCAGGGGTATATGGCTCCGGCCGGACCCAGCCATAGACTGATCCGCCATCTCTGCGTCTGAATGTTGCATCCTGCCGACTACGCCAAATGTAATGCAGGTGCCGGAATGCAACGCACAGAGACACAAGGCGAGAACAGTCAGAAATGTTTGTAAACAGAACAGGTATACTGAAACAAGGGATTAGCAACAAGGGTAATGAACAGTGGTTTGAAATATCAGAAAAATACGAAATTTCTCAAAATAAGGAGCAGTCTCTTAAAATAAGGCGCAGTCTCTTAAAGTAAGGCACAGTCTCTTAAAGTAAGGCGCAGTCTCTTAAAATAAGGTGATGCCCTCAAGCATCTGAAGCACCACACAAGTTCTTTAATCATGAATTTGGCCCTAGCGGGGGTCACCGGTTATTCCCGCTAGGCCGTGAGTCTCTTTCCGGATGAATTCAATTAAATCACGTTGTGCTACTTTAGCCCCAACCGTCCCCCTCCCAACCTGAGTACTTAAACCCAATTGTCCCCGGTACCGTGGGTGAGCAGTGGAAGTGACGGCCCTGCTCACGTATGCAGCTCCTCTCTGCTTGGCTGTTGGGGGCAGTCTCTCGAGCCTTGGATAGGGGGGTCCAGGCCTCGTCTGTCGGCGGCCGATGTGGGGTTCCGCGAACTCACTCAGCACAGCGATCAGGTTCCTAGTATCCTCAGCAGGCACAGCACTCGAGTCACAACTGTGAGGGATCCGGAGCTCTTTTACCGGTGCCCGGCTGGAGCACCTCTCAGGCCTCTGGATTTGGCCTGTCACACGGGGTTTCTCAGGACGCAGGGAGCACGTCTGCTCCTCTCTGCTGCTTGGCGCCAAAGACCCCTCAGGTTTGGCGCGCTGGCCTCTTATCTCTCTGAACTCCTTCCTGGAAGTCACCTGATCGGGTCCAGCCTCTGAATCTCCCCTGCCTGCAACTTCCTTTGTGTATTTTGGTTCCGCTTGACTGTCTCTGGCCAGTAGATGGCAGTCTCGCTCCATCCTTGAAACGTCATGTTGAAGTTCTGTTACAAGCTTTTTAGCTCGTTCTACATGTTATTTATTATCTATTTTGTGTGGTATAACCATCTGGTTTAAGGAAATAAAAGTTTGAAAATTGAGAAATTTCAACATTGTCAAACTTTCAATATTTTTTTTTAAAGAATGTTTTTATTAACATTTTTCAGATTATAAAAACACATAAGGGATATAAACAAAGGAAATAGAGTATTAGATGGTTGATTTGACTAAAGAGAAACTGTTCTATATATAACAGTCATCCTTCTGGGTTTGAACCCTTGTTTTGTGTTCTGGGTGTGTAGGTTATGTTATTCTGGCTGCAGTCTGTTTAGCATACTACAGGTGTTTTCATTTGTCTGCTATATCATCTTTCGGGTGCAGCTTTACATTCTGTCCCCCTACTGGCATTTTCTGCTGGAGATAGCCTCTTTTGTATGTCCAGCCATTCTGCTGCAGTTTAGAATCAGTCAGTGAAATTCCAGCTAGGGTTTATCTCTTTGCTGTTTCTGTTCTGTACTCTGCACCTATCTTCTTTTGCTTTTTAGGAAGTAGGCTGCATATTATCGAACAGTACATATTTTATACTTTATTTTCTATTTCGTGGTTTATTTTACTCACTCTGGGTTCTTTCCTTTTTCAGCACACTTTCTCTTTTGTAGGTATTTTACACTCTGCTCTGCCCTCAGGTTCTTTAGAAGGAACATGAAGTGCTCAATGGCCTCTCAGGCAGCATAGGCCTGAGTTGCCTTCTTCTAGTTTGTGGTTAGAGTTATCTCTGCTCATGCAGGTATGACAAGGGACTGCGGGGTCAGGATCTCTAGTCTATACAGGAACCTGCAGTGTCAGTTACAGTTTTTTAGCTTTACCTATTATCCCATGTGAGTTGCTACTCTATTAATAACATTATCACCAGCTCACATCATTCTTCTGTGCTGAGAAGCCATTAGGGATGCTGTGGATGCCCTGGCCGCGCAACTGAGGTATTGGTCTTTGGGAGTGGCAGACATCAAGCAGCAACAACAGCATGCATTATCCGCCACTATGCAGGTTCTACTCCTTTCAAAACAGCCTTCTGGAATGACGCAGCTGTCCGCAGTCAATTTTGCCAGGGTCTTTCTAGCCAGATATGAGATATGATGGTTTATAGCCCTTCCCTGTTGTCCCTGGATGAAGCCATGTCATTGGCAGTGTGTTTGGACAAACATCTTAGAATAAGAAATCATTTGAGGGTATTTTAGTGACTTCTCTCTCTCATCCTATCGAGGCAGGAGAACTGATGCAAATTGGGGCCTGCAGACAGTCCAAGGAGAAAATTAAACTTGAAAGACCTGTTCATTACAGTCTATACTGCAGTCTAACGGGTCATGTAATGATTCAGTGCTTCAAATACAATAATGAATTTCTTAAAGTTAAAGAGAAAGAAAGTAAAGAGTCATAAATATGTAAGGACAATGATTTTAATGGTTTGAGGTTATCTGTCATACATACTGCTGGTTGTTTTATTTTACAAATGTCATTGTTTCCCAAATCTGGAGTCATAGTTACCTCTGCATTTGTTGACTCAGGTTTCACCTTAGATCTCATTGACAGTGATTTTACTATCGAGTGTGGGTACACAGTTTCAACTCTTGGTCATCTTATTTAAGTATCCGCTATTGATAATTCTTCCCTTACTCAGTCATGTTACTTCTAAGGCTGAGAATGTGTGCATGAATATTGAGGTGTTACACACTGAATCTATTTCATTCATGGTGTTTCCTTTCTTTGTTTGTTGTGAAGAAAAAACGGAGAGTGGTGGTCATGGGGGATTCCCTGTTAAGAGGAACAGAGGCCGCTATCTGCAGACCAGACATAACCTCAAGAGAAATGTGCTGTCTTCCAGGAGCAAAAATTAAAGATGTGTCTGACAGGATATCAAGACTCTTCAGACCTACAGATCACTACCCATTCCTGCTACTACATGTGGGGACAAATGACACCGCAAGAAAGGACCTGGAAACCATCTGCAGTGACTTTGAAGACTTAGGCAAGAAAGTGAAAGAATTGGGAGCGCAGGTGGTCTTCTCATCCATCCTCCCAGTGGATGGCCATGGAACAATGAGGTGGAATAAGATTCTACAGGTGAACAACTGGCTACGTCGATGGTGCCGTCAACAAGGATTTGGATTTCTGGATCACGGAATGAATTACCTATACGATGGACTACTTGCTAGAGATGGGGTGCACCTTACGAAGACTGGAAAACATGTATTTGGAAGTCGCCTTGCTACACTCATCAGAAGAGCTTTAAACTAGAACAATGTGGGAAGGGAAGCAAAAGGCCAGAAAAAGCCATACAGCTGACAAATACTATTGAGATCTCTGCTACTGGAAGTGGAAAAGAAGAACAAAGACAAAAAAATCTAAATAATAAAAATATGGGAGGAAGAGAAACCAATCACAAACTAAAATGTTTTTATACAAATGCACAAAGCATGGGCAACAAACAAGGAGAATTGGAACTACTAATGCAGGAAAAGGAATATGATGTCATTGGAATCACTGAAACTTGGTGGGACGATACACATGATTGGAATAAAAGGCTAAAAGGATACAACTTATTTGCAAGAAACAGACTTGATAAACGAGGAGGAGGTGTTGCATTGTATGCTAGAAAAGCGTATATCTGCACAGAGATTGAAGCTTCAGAGACTGGGAGTTCTGTGGAAACTGTTTGGGTAAGAATACAAGGAGAGAACAACGGAAAGGACACCATTGTAGGCATTTACTACAGGCCACCTGGGCAAGCTGAAGATATGGATGAACTCTTTATGTATCAAATGACCAAGTTCTCCAAAAAATATGACGTAGTGGTCATGGGAGATTTCAACTATCCAGACATTTGTTGGGAATCTCTCTCAAGTAAAACTAACAGGTCAAGCAAATTCTTATCCTCTCTTGCTGACAACTTTATCTTTCAAAAGGTAGGGGAGAAAACAAGGGGATCTGCTACTTTGGATCTAATTCTTATAAACAGGGAGGAAATGGTTGAGGAGGTAAAGGTGGCTGGGACCCTAGGAGGCAGCGATCATGCTATTATAGAATTTTGGATAACTAGAGGAGGAAGACATGTGAAGACTCAAACTTCAAGGTTAGATTTTAGAAAGGCAGATTTTAAGAGACTCAGAAAGAGAATAGGAGGGATCCAATGGCTGGATGTCCTTAAGGACAAAAATGTCCAGGAAGGATGGGAAATTTTTAAAAATGAGATTCTCAAAGCACAATCGTTAACAATCCCGAAAAGTAGGAAGAATGGGAAGCATTTAAGGAAACCAGGATGGATGAACACAGAACTTAAACACATGCTAAAAAGAAAGAAAGAAAGGTTTATTAAATGGAAAGAGGGAGGCATATCTAAAGAAGATTATAATGCAGTCTGCAGATCCTGCAGGGCACGTATCAGGTTAGCTAAAGCTGACAATGAATTAAGGCTTGCAAGAGATGTCAAAAGCAATAAAAAAGGATTTTGGGGGTATGTCAAAAGTAAAAGAAAAGTCAAAGATGCTATAGGATTTTTACAGGATGAAAATGGAGAAATGTTAAGAGAGGATGTTGAGAAGGCCGAACTTTTTAATTCCTATTTTGCATCTGTTTTCTCTCAGAAAGAAAATGTAACATCAACTGATCTTCACTGTCCTTTTAAAGGAATAGAGGAATCCAAGTTATCAGTAAACAGAAAGATTGTGAGGGAATATTTAGCTAACATAAATGAGTTCAAGTCTCCAGGTCCAGATGAATTACACCCCAGAGTACTGAAGGAGATTGTAGAAGAAATTTTAGAACCACTCTCCATAATCTTTGAAAATTCTTGGAGAACAGGAGAAGTCCCAGAAGACTGGAGAAGAGCAAATGTTGTTCCTATCTTCAAAAAGGGGAAGAAGGTGGACCCAGGGAACTATAGGCCGGTGAGTCTGACTTCTATACCAGGAAAGATCTTTGAACAAATTATTAAACAACATGTATGTAAGTACATGGATAAGAATGAAGTGATTAACCAGAGTCAGCATGGGTTTGTAACTAACAAGTCATGTCAGACTAACTTAATTTCCTTCTATGACAGAATCACTGACTGGGTGGATCAGGGAAATGCTGTAGATATAGTATATCTTGACTTCAGCAAAGCATTTGACAAAGTATCTCACATCATCCTTATTGAAAAAATGACCAAGTATGCAATGGACCAGGCAACTGTTAGGTGGATTCATAACTGGCTTAGTGATCGGACTCAAAGGGTGGTTGTAAATGGCTTCACATCCAGCTGGATGAATGTCTCAAGTGGGGTACCACAGGGCTCCGTCCTGGGACCTGTATTGTTCAACATCTTTATCAATGATTTAGATGAAGGAATTGAGGGTAAACTGATTAAATTTGCTGATGACACAAAGCTAGGAGGGATAGCTAATACTAGAGAAGAGAGAGAGAGGATTCAAAAAGACCTAAATAAACTGGAGCAGTGGGCAGCAACCAACAGAATGGTTTTTAACAGGGAAAAATGCAAAGTACTTCATCTGGGCAATAAAAATGAAAAAAGCATATACAGAATGGGAGGAATAGAGCTAAGCAACAGTACATGTGAAAAAGACTTAGGTATACTAATAGATCATAGACTGAACATGAGTCAACAGTGTGATGCAGCAGCAAAAAAGGCAAATACAATTCTGGGATGTATTAACAGAAGCATACAGTCTAGATCACGTGAAGTCATTATCGGTCTTTACTCCTCTTTGGTCAGACCTCATCTGGAATACTGTGTACAGTTTTGGGCACCACATTTTAAAAAAGACATAGACAAACTGGAGCAAGTTCAGAGAAGAGCGACCAGAATGGTGACTGGTCTGCAAACCATGTCCTATGAGGAACGGTTGCAGGATTTGGGAATGTTTAGCTTGCAAAAAAGAAGACTGAGAGGAGACTTAATAGCTGTCTACAAATATGTCAAGGGCTGTCACATTGTAGAAGGATCATCTTTATTCTCATTTGCACAAGGAAAGACTAGAAGCAATGGGATGAAACTAAATGGGAGGAGACACAGATTAGATATTAGAAAAAACTTTTTGACAGTTAGGGTGATTAATGAGTGGAACAGGCTGCCACGAGAGGTGGTGAGTTCCCCTTCAATGGACGTCTTCAAACAGAGGCTGGACAGACATCTGTCTGAGATGATTTAGTGAATCCTGCTTTGAGCAGGGGGTTGGACCAGATGACCCAGGAGGTCCCTTCCAACTCTACCATTCTATGATTCTATGATTCTATGATTCTATGATTCTTGCAAGCTAAAGTTGTGCTTGCTGAAACACAATCCTACGTAAAGTCTTGGGGGAAGTATTTTTTTCCAGCTGTTTATCTAAATCCCTGTCATCTATGACATCTCCTCTTCCAGATTTTATTAAGAATTTTGAGGATCCCGTTAAGGTATAGGCCTTCCTTGATTGGGTACAACCTACTAATCTTAAAACTTTACAGAGGTTCTTAAGTTTTGGTAAATGTTATCGTAAATTCATTAAGAACTTTTCAGTCATTTTCAAACCTCTTACTGATATGACCAAGAAGGGTACTGACTTTTCCTCTTGGTCTACTGATGTTGTTGATCCTTTGTTGCTCTTAAGACAGCCTTTTCTAAAGCTCCTGTCCTCAGTGAACCCGATGTCGGTTTGCCTTTTGTAATTGAGGTAGACGCTTCTTCTGTAGGTGTGGGTGCTGTTCTTTCACAGAAGAAGGAAGGTTACTTTCATCCTTGTGCTTTTTTTCTCGGTAATAGTCACAAGCAGAGTTTAACTACAATCTAGGCGATCGGGTACTTGTAAGGTGCCCCAGCGAGGTAGTCGTGGGCGAGCTGTAGCCCCCTCTCGCTATGGCACCCTACAGACAATACGTGTCCTCCCTCTGAAGTGTGGCTGTGTATGTAGTGCTCTTCACTTACTTCAAGCCATCCGATCGCGGCTGTCTCCAGGCAATTTTCTTCTGGGACCAGGGCAGCAATAATTTCAGAGGACATGAGGTTCTTAACCAGAACTTGGACTTTACTTGGGGAAGAGGAATATATACAATATTTACAGTCAGATATAATGGATAAGGCCCGACAGGCAATCATCTCTCTCACAGGCGCTGTTAACTGCTTCAGCCCTGGTTCCCTCTTTAAGCGGAGCATCTCTGTGGCTATAATTCCTGGCCCAAGAGACTCCTCTGTATTGACAGTGACCGGATTCGATATCTCTCCCCCACATCTTAGCTTGGAGTCCTATTTAGCTTCCTCCACCTCCTGCAGACTAGAAGTGCCCCGTGTCCTCACTACGCTTTGATGAGTTTCTCCGGCGAGCGAACAGGACTCGTGCTCTTGTGTGGGGAGAATTGCGCACTGGGATCTCACTGTCTGAGGGTTCGGAGCTCCCGTCTACCCTAGCAGCCACTATAGTCAGGCTGTCTGATCAACTTGAGGTCTCAACTCGTACTCAAGTATCACTTCCTGATTCTGGAAACTTAAACAGAGACTTTCCGAATATGCCCACCCTCAGTGAGCTGTCATCACAGAACTTTAACCCATCACTGTCTATAACTTTGCTGGCAGACTCAACCTGACATCTGCACCCAGAACAGTGGCATCTTGTGGCTGTTTTCAGGTACTACAGCCGAGAAGGAATTATACCAGGAACAAGCTCTATATCTCTCTAGGCTTGCTAAGGGCACAAAGTTCCCCCTCTACTCTACTAACTGGACCGCTAAAGCTAACCCCCTTAGCTTGGTCTACCCCAGTTAGGGAGGTCTGACCTCAGGGACACTTCCTTTAACTATCTCAGTACCAAGGGAAGGCTACGCCCTTCCCCACTATTACATTCCCCGACACTTTAATGTTGGACGTCCCTGACCACACTAAGCAATAAACATCAATCAACAGCTATAAAATTATGTTACATAACTACATTTTACTAAAACATTTTTAGTAAACGACTGGTCCTGAGGTCATCTTCTTGGATGGAAGACCGGCCCTTCTCGGTTAAGGGCCCTGGAACAGCAATTCAGGACAGTCCATTATCAACTTTTTCAGAGGCACCGGTCCTTCTTGGTAAGGACCCTGGAAACGACGTGTCCACAGTTTTAAGTCAGGTCAACACCTCAATAGCCTCCAATCCCCTCCTGGGGCTACATTCTGAGGCACACAGTCACAGGTAACACCCTGTGAGTCTCTTTCTTCTTGGCCCTAGCGGGGGTCACCGGTTCTTCCCGCTAGGCCGCAAGTCTCTTAGATTTGGAGGATATCCATCCTCAAGGTGTGCCTCAGCGCTTTAAATTCCAGCAGAAAAAGGCGCAACAAGCGCAACAAAAAGAAAACAAAAGTAAAAACAGAAAGAGCAGCTCTCCTGGGCACGCAACTTTTGGGTGCTGCTTAAGGCCTCCCTGGCCTAGGAGGTAGGGGAACAATCCTCAATTTTTTTTTTTTCTGTTTCAACTGAAGTCAACATGGGGCACCTCGCCCCCACTGGGTAACAGTCCCAAACTGCAGACAGGACCACCACCGATGGGTCCTAAAGAGGGAAGTGGAAGGTCAACGGACCTTTTAGCCGGCTCACTTCCCTCGGGCGTCCTTCCTCTCCTTCATCAAGGTGGCCCATGCTGCAGAGGAAGGTGGCTTCCTCCACCTCCAAGGCTGGTCAGGGAGTCGGCTATGCCCGGGGTCCTCATCCGAGGAGGTGGCGCTGCCACAGCCAACTTGCGTGGGGCCATAGCTGGTCACGGTAAAACTGTGGACCTCCTGACTAACAGCCGCCTGAGTCCTTTCGGCGACTCCACTATTAGTTGCCTCGGCCCCTCCTGGGTGTTTGGTTGTTGAGCCCATGGCCTCACTTGGAGAGGCAGCCCTACTACGATCTGAGACATCCTCCTCTTTTTCGGCACCATCTCTCCGCTGCTGGCTTCCCGAGGGCAGAGCAGAGTGTAAAATACCTACAAAAGAGAAAGTGTGCTGATAAAGGAAAGAACTCAGAGTGAGTAAAATAAACCATGAAATACAAAATAAAGTATAAAATACATACTGTTAGATAATATGCAGTCTACTTCCTAAAAAGAAAAAGAGATAGTTGCAGAGTACAGAACAGAAACAGAAAAGAGATAAACCCTAGCTGGAATTTCACTAACTGACTTTAAACTACAGAAGAATAGCTAGACATACAAAAGAGACTATCACCAGCAGGAAATGCCAGCAGGGGGACAAAATATAAAGCCATACCTGAAAGGTGATAGGGCAGACAAATGAAAACACCTGTGTTAAGCTAAACAGACTGCAACCAGAAAAACAAAACCTAAACATCCAGAGAAAAAGGTGTATCTGCTGTGGCTCAGCAGATAGATAAGCCGACCACAAAACACAGGCTCAAGGGTTCGAACCTAGGACCCAGGAGCATGACAGTACCTCTCTTCTACGAGGGGCCACTGGACCCACAGAGATCGCCAACTTCTAACGCCGCTGGGAGAAATACCTCACTAGGTGACCCATATGCAAATCTTCTGCATCAGTCCTGGAATTGTCCTCCGTACCAAAACCCGTCAATTTAACACAATGTTGCCATTGATGTCTGACACATCTGGAACACAACACTCGTTCCACCTCATACTCCTTGTCCTCCTCCAAGTCAACCTCATTAGGCAAAGGACCTGGCAAGAGGCTTTAGACTTGGCGCAAACTCTGCACTTACAGACATACTCATCAACATCCTTTTGAGCACTCTGCCACCAAAAGGACTTGGAAACAGCTCTCCAGGTGGAAGAAGAACCAGGATGTTCAGCCAACTCAGAGTCATGCACTTCGCTAAGAGGATCAGAGCAAAGCAAGGATGGCACAAAAAGCCTGCTGGGTGGCAAGCCCTCCAGAGCACCAACCTGAGCTTTCACAATGCGCTTTCTGAGATCAATCCACAGTGCACCCACTACCACCCCTTCACTAAGAATTTTAACTGAATCTTTGACCCATAACTCCGGAACAAAACTATGTGCTAAAGCATCAGCCTTATCATTCTTAGTACCAGGGAGATAGGTCACAGAGAAATCAAACCGAGCAAAAAAGAGGGCCCACTGGGCCTGTCTAGTATTCAAACACTTAGCGTCATCAACATACAGTAAATTTTTATGGTCAGTAAAGACTGTTAGTCTATGCTTAGCCCCCTTAAAACCAATGCCTCCATTCCCTGAAAGCTCTCTTAATAGGCAAGAGAATGTAATAGTGGGGAAGGGCGTAGCCTTCCCTTGGTACTGAGATAGTTAAAGGAAGTGTCCCTGAGGTCAGACCTCCCTAACTGGGGTAGACCAAGCTAAGGGGTTTAGCTTTAGCGGTCCAGTTAGTAGAGTAGAGGGGGAACTTTGTGCCCTTATCTTGCAAGGATTTACGAATGTGGTGAGGTAAAAGTTCTATAAAACTCTCCCAAATGTCAAAGAAGTTTTAAACTCTTTGTTCCTTTTGAAGAGACGCATCCACCCAGTCCATCTTCATCAAAAAGGCAAGTTTTTCCAAAAACAATTTGTATGGAGGGTTTGGAGGACTAAGCCATGTGTGAAGAATTGTTTTGGATCCTGTTGCTGCTACCATGTGTAAACATTTAATTGCACCAGGATTGCACCGATATGTTTCAGCAGCCAGATATCCAAAAATGGCCGATATAGGACCAAAGGGGGCACAATTGGACAAGTGATAAGATGCAAAAGCCTGGATATTTGTCCCAAAGACTGTATTTCTGAGCAAGACCACATGCAGTGGTATAGGTCAGCCTCGGGGGCATTACACTTGAAACAATTTTGATATAGGGAATATATCCATCCTATGTACTCTAATGCGGGCAATATAGGCCCGATAACAGAGATTCAACTGAAAAAAGCGCTACCATGGGCGCCCCCTGGACTGGGCCGCATGTTTGAGACCCCTGCACTAGATGGTTGTGTTGCACAACAAATACAGCAGTGTTGCTATTTAACTAGGGAGTTTTCTGCTTTGAGACAAGTTACAGTGACATGTAAAAGTTTGGGCACCCCTGGTGAAAAATTACTGCTATTGTGAACAATTAAGCAAGTTGAAGATGAAATGATCTCTTAAGGGGCTACAGTTAAATATGACACATTTCCTTTGTATTTTAGGCAAAAAAAATATACATGTATTATCATTTTTTTACATTTTAAAAATTACAAAAAGAAAAATGGGCCAATGCAAAGGTTTGGGCACCCTGCATGGTTAGTACCTAGTAGCTCCTCCTTTTGCAAGTATCACAGCCTGTAAACACTTTTTGGGTGGTCTTGCATGCACTGCTATTTTGAGGTATAGCCACAGATTTTCAATGAAGTTCAGATCAGGGGACTGTGAGGTCCATTGTAAAACCTTCAGCTTGCGCCTTTTAAGGTAGTCTATTGTGGAATTTGACATGTGCTTAGGATCATTAATCATTTGTATAAGCCATCCTCTTTTCAGCTTCAGGTTTTTTACAGATGGTGTTATGTTTGCATCAAGAATTTGATGAAATTTCATTGAATCCATTCTTCTCTCTACTTGTGAAATGTTCCCCGTGTCATTGGCTGCAACACAACCCCCATGCTTAATGATCCATCCCCATGCTTAATGGTTGGCAAGATGTTCTTTTCCTGAAATTCTGTGCCCTTTATTCTCCACACATACCTTTGACCATTGTGGCCAAAGAGTTCTATTTTAACCTCATCGGTCCACATGAGTTGTTTCCAAAATGCATCAGGCTTGTTTAGATGTTCTTTTGCCTACTTCTGATGCTGAATTTTATGGTGCGGATGCAGGAGAAGTTTTCTTCTGATGACTCTTTGATGAAGGCCATATTTTTGCAGATGTCTCTGTGTTCAGAACAATGTACCACAACTCCAAAGTGTGCTAAATCTTTCTAAAGGTCTTTTTGCAGTCAAGAGGGGGTTCTGATTTGCCTCTCTAGCAATCCTACGAGCAGCTCTCACTGAAATTTTGCTTGGTCTTCCAGACCTTATCTTGACCTCACCTGTTCCTATTAACTGCCATTTCTTAATTACATTTCGAACTGAGGAAAGGGCAACTTGAAAACACTTTGCTATTTTCTTGTGGCCTTCTACTGCTTTGTGGGACTCCACCATTTTCATTTTCAGAGTGCTAAGCAGCTGCCTAGAAGAACCCATGGCTGCTGTTTTTTTGGCACAAGGTTATTGGAGGCTGGGAATTTTGCATCACATGGCCATTCTTAATGATAATTGTGAACAAGCCATAACCGTAACAGGCTGAATAAGGTCTGAAATCTTGGCACACCAATCTCCAAGGGTGCCCAAACCTTTGCATCGGCCCATTTTCCTTTTTCTAATTTTTAAAATGTAAAAAATGACAATATATATTTTTTGCCTAAAATATAAAGGAAATGTGTAATCTTTAACTTTAGCCCTTTCAGAGATCATTTCATCATCAACTTACTTAACTGTTCATAATAACAGTAATTTTGACCAAATGTGCCCAAACTTTTACATGTCACTGTAAGATTAAGTAGTTTGCGCCTGTTAATTAATTTGGCACATCTTATTCCTGCAATCCCCTCACCAAGACTGGTGTACAAAACGTCAGAAAAAATGTCAGTCTTAATGTCTTATTATAAAGGTGTTTCTTAGTGCACATAAGCATCCAGGAAACTAGATTGCATAAGACTGTTGACAGTAGAGTTTTAAACAGGAGCGTGGATGCAATGGCGCAGAAGATTAAGACTCAGTGGTAACTTAACCAAAGATTATTTATTTTATCTAACACAACAGATTGGGTAACTAGGAAATAGAATTCAGAAGGATTGACAAATTAAATGCAGTGGAATATTTTACAATTGGAATGGGTACCACTTTTACGAGTGGGAGTTACTATAACAATTCTAACGACTGAACTCTATTATACAAGGCAAATAAACATTCAGAGTAGATAATAATGGCTTGGTCCTGATCCTTTAGTTTCTAGTGTGTCACAGTCAGTCTCCTACTTGTCACTATGTCACCGTAACAATAGCAATACAAGCCCTAATGGGAGTTAGTGATACTACTCCGTTATGCCGCAAGCCCCTTAGCAATCAGTCGCTTCAGCGATGCGTTTACTTTGGCCGTGTAACGGGACCGGGAGGTGGAACCTCTGAGCTGCAATACAAAGGGGAAGTCCTTGTAAGGAAGCGGGTGACTCCCAGGGAAGGCAAGCAGGTAGTCACAGCAAGTGACGGGGACAGTCTCTGGGTAGACAGGCAGGTGGTCACGGCAAGTGACGGGGACAGTCTCTGGGTAGACAGGCAGGCTGGCAGAAAGCAAGCAGGTGCTCCCAGGAGAGCGGGCAGACAGACGAGGTGGATAACTGACAGGTAACTGGCGGGCACTATCAGGTGAGCGGGCTGACGGAGACAGCAGGTAACAGGCAGGTAACTGGTGGACGCTCCCAGGTGAGCGGTCTGACAGACGAGGCAGGTGACAGGCAGGTAACTGGTGGACGCTCCCAGGTGAGCGGTCTGACAGACAAGGCAGGTAACAGGCAGGTAACTGGTGGACGCTCCCAGGTGAGCGGACAGATAGCCAAGGCAGGTAACAGGCAGGTAACTGGCGGATAACAGGCTGGCAGGCAGGACGAGAAGTCAGGCTAGCAGCGCGACCTGAGGGCTGAAGCACAGGAAGACACAGTGCAAACAACTTTGCTCGGGCACCTCCATTTTGGAGGAGGTGCCTTATATATGGGAGATCCTCCGGCAATTGGCCGGGGACTCCTTAGGACGGCGCGCGCGGCCCCTTTAAGAGAGAGGGAGCGCGCGCGCGCGCCCTAAGCACAGTGCCTGGGAAGCAGCGCGCGCTGCCAGCAGAGCGGGAGGAGGACGCCGAGCACGGAGCAGAGAGGCCGATGCTACAGTGCCCCCCCCTTTAGGCCCCCCCTTTCTTAGGCCAGAGAGAAATTTATCAAGGATGAGCGGGGCATGGATGTTCTCCCGGGGCTCCCATGTTCTCTTCTCAGGACCAAACCCCTTCCAATCCACTAGAAAAAAGGTCTTTCCTCTTACCCTCTTGATGGCCAGAATGCTCTCTACCTCAAACTCGTCTTCAGCGGAGACCGGAGCAGGAGGCGTACCTGTAGACTTGGAAAAAGAGTTAAGTACCACGGGTTTGAGGAGAGATACATGGAAGGAGTTGGGGATCCGCAAGTTGGTCGGAAGTTTCAATTTATAGGCCACCGGGTTGATTTGCTTGATAACTTCCAGTGAGCCGATGAACCGGGGCCCTAACTGGTAGGAAGGAATCTTGAGCCAGACATATTTGGACGAGAGCCAGACTTTATCTCCAGGACAGAATTGGGGCAGATCCAGACGTCTTTTGTCAGCCTGTTTCTTCATCCGCTCGGAGGACTGAAGAAGTGCGGATCTGGTACTCTCCCAAATGGAGGAGAATTTGCTAACAAGAGACTCCGCGGCCGGGTTGTCCACGGAGGTGGAGACGGGAAACGGGATCCGGGGATTTTGACCGTAGACTGTAAAAAATGGGGATTTGGAAGAGGATTATTATAGGAGAATTCGGCCCACGGTAAAAGATCCACCCAGTCGGAATGGTGGGCATTAACAAAGTGCCGGAGGTAACTGGTTAAAATTTGGTTGATCCGCTCTACTTGACCATTGGACTGTGGGTGATAAGCAGAAGAGAAGTCCAAGGTGACCCCCAGCAGTTTACACGTGGCTCTCCAGAAGCGAGAGGTGAACTGAACCCCTCGATCGGACACGATGTGGAGAGGAAGACCATGGAGACGGAAAATATGATGAATAAAGTCCTTAGCCAACTCAGATGCAGACGGAAGACCCGGCAGGGGAATGAAGTGAGCCATTTTAGAGAAGCGGTCATCGACCACCCAAATGACCGTACAACCAGCAGAGACAGGGAGATCCGTTATAAAATCCATGGCTATATGCTGCCACGGGGCAGCAGGTACAGGAAGCGGCAGAAGGCGGCCGGCTGGCAGATGTCTAGGAACCTTGTTGCGAGCGCAGGACACACAGGCCGAGACAAAGTCTATTACCTCCTTGCGCAGGGTAGGCCACCAGTAATGCCGGGTAATAAGCTGTAGGGTCTTCTTTTGGCCAGCATGGCCGGCTAGCTTAGACGAATGTCCCCAGTGCAGAACCTTCTCACGATCAGGTACTGTCACGAACGTCTTACCAGGTGGAAGATGATTCAGATCCACGGGGGCCACCTGCATTACCTTGGCGGGGTCAATGATGTGCTTTGGCTCCTCCTCAAGATCGGAGGACAGAAAGGATCAGGACAAGGCATCGGCTTTGATATTTTTGTCTGCTGGGCGGAAATGAAGAATGAAATCAAAGAGGGCGAAGAACAAGGACCACCGGGCCTGGCGCGGGTTAAGTCTTTGGGCACTCTGGAAGTAAGCCAAGTTTATGTGGTCCGTATAAATTATTTCCGGATGAAGAGCCCCCTCGAGCAAGTAACGCCACTCCTCCATTGCCAACTTAACGGCTAACAATTCTCGGTCTCCTATAGAATAATTGCGCTCAGACGAGGAGAAGAGTTTGGAGAAGAAGCCGCAGGTTACCATTCTCCCGGATGACGACTTTTGGGTGAGTACCGCTCCGGCTCTGGAGGAGGAAGCATCTACTTCTAACAAGAATTGTTTGTTGCAGTCCAGACGGTGCAGCACAGAAGCGGAGGAGAAAGCTTGTTTCAAAGAAAGGAAGGCCTCCTCTGCCTCGGGCGGCCATTCTTTGGGACTAGCGCCCTTACGGGTGAGCGCAGAGATAGGGGCAGTCCTGGAAGAGAAGTGCGGAATGAAGAGGCGGTAGTAGTTGGCGAAGCCCAGGAACCGCTGAATAGCCTTCAACCCCTCCGGTCGGGGCCACTTCAGGATGGCAGAAAGTTTCTCAGGATCCATTCGTAGGCCGGTCTGGGAGATGACGTAGCCCAGAAATGAAAGCGAGGTCTGCTCAAAGAGGCACTTCTCAAATTTTGCGTAGAGGTGGTTCTGCCTGAGCCTGAGCAGGACTTGACGAACGTCCCTCCTGTGTGTGGGAAGATCCGGAGAGAAGATCAAGATGTCATCCAGGTACACCATCACGCAGGAGTAGAGAAGGTCACGGAAGATGTCATTGACCAACTCTTGAAAGACGGCGGGAGCATTACAGAGGCTGAAGGGCATTACGAGGTATTCATAGTGGCCGTCCCGGGTGTTGAATGCCGTCTTCCATTCATCCCCCCGACTGATACGGAAGCCTGCTCCCACCGGTGAGGTAGATTTCTGGATATATCCCCGGGCCAGATTTTCCTCGATATATTCAGACATGGCCCGGGTCTCGGCAGCGGACAACGGGTAAATACGCCCACTGGGTGGAGTAGCGCCGGGTACCAGGTCGATTGGGCAATCGTATGGTCTATGAGGGGGTAATGTCTCTGCTTCTTTCTTGTTGAAAACATCAGCATAAGACCAATAAGTGACCGGTAGGCCGGGTAGATTGGCTGGAGAAGGAGAGGGACGAGCAGGACGAACAGGAACTAAACAAGTCTTATGGCAGTCCTGCCCCCAACGTAGGACTTCTCCGGTTTGGCAAATTCAGCACGGGTGCATGTCTCTGGAGCCAAGGTAGGCCTAACAAAAGGGCGTGAGAGAGTCCAGGTAGAACATGGAAGAAGATGCTCTCAGAGTGCAGCATTCCCACCTGCAGAGTTATGGGTTCGGTGATGAGTTGGATGGTTTGCTGTAAGAGGCCCCCATCCACGGAGGCGACAGATAAGGGTTCAGCCAGAGGTTTAGTGGGAATGCAGTATTTCTATACCAGGGACTGAGAAATGAGATTTCCGGCAGCTCCAGAATCAAGTTGAGCTAGTTCAAAGTAACGGTTCTCCCCGCAGATGATAGAGACCGATAGCATCAGAGATGGAGAGGGTTTACTCTTGTCTAGGACAACCTCTCTGAGCGATCCTAGACACAGGCGTCTCCCGGCCTCTCCGGGCAGGAACGGATCCGGTGCTTCTTACTGCCACAGTAGAAACAGCTCCCCTCGGCACGGCGTGACTCTTGACGGGTTTTGACCATCTTGGTCTGGTTGACCTGCATGGGCTCTGGCGAGTGCGCCCGGGGAGTTACAGATGAAGAGACGGGTCTCTGGAAAGTAGGAGCAAGGCGGGGAAACTTCCTCTCACGGGTGACCTCTTTGGTACGCTCCTGGAACCGGATGTCAATCCGGGTGACAAGTGTCACCAAGTCACCCAGGGTGGTTGGAATGTCCCGACCGGCAAGTTCATCTTTAATCCGGCCGGATAGACCCTCCCAGAAGACGGACACCAGGGCCTCGTTATCCCAGGCAAGCTCGGAAGCAAGGGTACGGAACCGTATGGCATATTGGCCCACGGTGAGACTCCCTTGGCGGAGGCGTAGCAGAGAGGAGGCAGAAGAGGTCTTTCATCCTGGTTCGTCGAAGACTTTCCGGAAAGCCGTGAGAAAGGCTGGCAAGTTGGACACCAGGGGGTCTCCTCTCTCCCATAGAGGATTTAGCCAGGCCAGTGCCTCCCCAGTGAGATGGGACATGATGAAGGCCACCTTGGCCCGGTCGGTGGTGAACTGGTGTGCCAAAAGTTTGAAGTGCAGGGTGCACTGGTTAATGAAGCCCCGTGCCTGGCCGGGGTCTCCACCAAAACGAGGCGGGGCGGAAAGGCGGGGCCCGGGAAGGGATGCCATGGTATTGATGGGCAGCGACGCTGCCGGGGTAGTAGTTGTGCGAGTGGAAGCAGCTCCCGATGAGGCAGTCAGTGTGTCCAGGCGGGAGTTAACACTACGCAGGTGACTCAGGATGGACTCCTGTTGGGACCTCTGACGGGATAGTTCATGGCATAGGTCAGAGAGTGAGGGAGCTTGGGTGCCACCGGGTTCCATGGCCCGAGCAAACTGTAACGGGACCGGGAGGTGGAACCTCTGAGCTGCAATACAAAGGGGAAGTCCTTGTAAGGAAGCGGGTGACTCCCAGGGAAGGCAAGCAGGTAGTCACAGCAAGTGACGGGGACAGTCTCTGGGCAAGCAGGCAGGTGGTCACGGCAAGTGACGGGGACAGTCTCTGGGTAAGCAGGCAGGTGGTCACGGCAAGTGACGGGGACAGTCTCTGGGTAGACAGGCAGGTGGTCACAGCAAGTGACGGGGACAGTCTCTGGGTAGACAGGCAGGTGGTCACGGCAAGTGACGGGGACAGTCTCCGGGTAAGCAGGCAGGTGGTCACGGCAAGTGACGGGGACAGTCTCTGGTCTCCCAGGTGAGCGGACAGATAGCCAAGGCAGGTAACAGGCAGGTAACTGGCGGATAACAGGCTGGCAGGCAGGACGAGAAGTCAGGCTAGCAGCGGGACCTGAGGGCTGAAGCACAGGAAGACACAGTGCAAACAACTTTGCTCGGGCACCTCCATTTTGGAGGAGGTGCCTTATATATGAGAGATCCTCCAGCAATTGGCCGGGGACTCCTTAGGACGGCGCGCGCGGCCCCTTTAAGAGAGAGGGAGCGCGCGCGCGCCCTAAGCACAGTCCCTGGGAAGCAGCGCGCGCTGCCAGCAGCGCGGGAGGAGGACGCCGAGCACGGAGCAGAGAGGTGAGGGGAACGGCGTCTCTGCCTAGCAGGGGGCAGAGACGCCGATGCTACAGGCCGCTTCCGTCTCTTGAAGCACGATCCCTGTCCCCTCTGTACCGTACTTTACACCGCAGTCACTGATCACACGATTGTCCTTATTTCTCTCTTTGGTCTTCTCTCACAGTTCTGGTTCCGCTCACTCGTCTCTAGTTCCGCTCACTCTGCTCTGGTTCCCACTCACTCGCTTCTTGTTCTGCTCACTCGTCTCTCTCTCATTAGGAGCACTCTTCCTCACTCAAGGCTGAGGCTACACGTCACTGATTTGTCCTGTTCTGGTAACTATAGATATAAGCCAGCTCAGTTGCTTCCATATGTCTGCCCTGATACAGGCACAGATGTCGACTATTCCCCTTTTCTGCCCTCCTGGGCCTTTTATAATTCCTAACACAGCTATCACCTGACTTGGTGTCTCCTCTAATCTCTCCCCTCAGGGAACATGCACTTCTCTCCTCAGTCTCTGCCAATGCAATTCTCTCTGCTTTTCCGTTTTTTTATAATCTTTAACCAGCAGATGGCGGTGTTCGCTTGCAGACACTCTGTTATATATTAACTGTGTGGTCTTCACACTTTTCCATCTACTTACAGAGTCACATCACATGAACCTCCAGCTGCAACCATTTCATGGACATGAAGAGTGCCACTGTCAGAGTTAAATAATAGACTATTCAAGGAGCATTTACAAAGGGAATAAAAAGCACACTGCACATGACAGTATATTTGTAGCATGCAAGTATTCCCCTTTCTGTCACCTAAGTTAAGATTAAAATATGTCAACATATTTTATCATTTAACTCTTTGTCTATGTGCAGTGGCTTCAAATTCTGCCTACCTGAAAAATGAGAGGAAACAAAATGTATAATATGGTTACTGTTCCTCAACAGTTTCTGGTCTTTGGTACAACTACACATCAATCATGAAATCATCTGTAATTATAGTCCAGTGTCTAGAATTTATGGTGATGTTCGTAAAAGTGATGTATCCAGAGATAAGTAACATCTTGTAATAGACATGTAAAGATATAGGCAAGTAATGTGACTTTAAATGGAATCTCTCTGCACACCTAGAATAATGGAAATACTGGTGTCACGGTTTCATCACTGACTGTGGCCTAGGGACACTGTGAGTGACAGCTCAGCCGCCTTATGGAATCTGGAGTGTACTGGACTGTCGGTTTTGTGAGTGACAGTCCAGTCATCCAATCTGATGCTGAGGCGTGCTGGTCTGTCAGCATTTTGATTGACAGCCCTGCTGCTCAATTCTGTCTGGTCTGCAGCATTTCCCCATGTGCCTACCATTCTCTGATGATTTGCTGGCTTGCTGTGCGCAGCAGATTGTCAGTTGTAGCTTTGCTTTAAGTAGGTGTGTGTGCTTAACCCTGTGTCTGACTTCTGATCTTGTTTATGACCTTGGATCTGTTGTGAAAATTCTCGTGGATTATCCCTTCTGCTTTTGAAGCTCTCTGACTTCAGGTTTCTGACTCCGGACTTGGCCTCTGACTATCCATTTTTTGTACTCCTTGGTTTTGACGTACCCTTCTGGCATTTGACCCCGGACTGTTTCCTGACCACGCCTTTGACTTACCCCTCTGTACTTCAAGCCCTCCTGGTATCGGACCTAAGACCCCCTGACTACCCTGTCTCATGGCTTGCCCGTGAGTAATGATTCAGCGTCACACCCGGGGGATATTTATTAAGACATTTGTGTCGATTTAACTAAAAAAATCGCTGGTAGAGATATTTGAATCTATTTGCTGTGAATCTAATTTGAGTGAAATTTATGAAATTTGCAGGTCCCAGACAATCCGAACAATATTTGATTTGAATCATGCTAACCGCAAATTTTTTTTATCAAATGTGCACAGTATAATAATGCAGCAGGCTATAACCGTGTTTTCCTTTCATGGACCTACCAACAGGGGCAGACATATCATTAGTGCAACCTGTGTGGCCGCACAGGGGCCCAAGAGCTAAGGGGGCCTATTTCTACCTCCAAAGCAGGTGCAGTTTTTGCATTTTTAGGAGCTCTTGAGCTGCAAAGGGCCCATACATTGTTCTTGCACAGGGGCCCTTTTCTGTCTGTGTCCGCCAGTGCCTACCAAGTTAGCTGTTACACATGGCTGGGCTCTGCTTTCTTGCCTATACATTTTGACCGTCGTGTGCACCCTTCCTAGCATTTCTATTGATTGCATATTTTTCCATGGTTTGATTAATGTGGTTAAATATATATTTTTTTAATTTATATTAGCTTCCAAAATACAGTATATGGTAAACTAAAAAGTGGTAATGTGAGAGAAGAGGACCTCCATACTACAGCTAAAAATATCAGAGCTACTAGCAGTAGCTGCGCCATTGGCACTGCTAGCCAGAGTCGGGATGAGGGGTAGGAAGGGTAGGCAGCCGCCTTGGGCGTTGCCTCCTACCTCCCCTTGGGGGCGCACTTTGGGGGAAAAAATGACATTACTGAATGCATGCAGCCACACGGCATCTTCCTCTGGCTGCAGGTATTCAGCACAGTGACAGCCGGGGGCGCAGTAACTTAGGTGAGCAGTGTCAGTCTGTCTGCGCCCCTGCTTTTATTACCTCCCCGCAATCCATTGTATTCACATCTGTCAGACGCGAATGAAATTGCTGTGAGAGCCGCCTGGGACAGGAGCAGAAGAGATGTATTCAGCTACCTGCTCCCCCGAGAACTCTGTCAGAACGCAGGCCACTTCCAGCCTGCATGCACGGGACGTTGGATACACTGACAGTGAGGACATAAGCATGGTGTTGGTTGTGGGGACACACGTGGGGCTGGCTGAGGGGATATACAACGGGCTGGCTGTGAGGAAATATGAGGGGCAGGCTGTGGGGACATATGTGGGGCTGCCTATGGGGACATACGAGGGGCTGGCTTTGGGGACATATACGTGGGGTTGGCTGTGGGTGCATAACAAGAGGGGCTGGCCATGGGGACATAATAAGAGGGGTAGACTGTGGGAACATAACAAGAAGAACTGTGAGGGACATCATATTATATGGGAGACTGTGGGGAACATTATATTGGGAGCTGTGGGGGGAAATTATACCTTGTCTGTGGGACATCACACTACTGTATATGTGGGGGGCAACATATTGTATAGGGGTCTGTGAGAGACATAATGTATAGGGAGATTGTGGGGGACATTATACTGGAGGCTGTGAAGACATCATACTGTAAAGAAGGCTGTAGTGACCATACCATATTATAGGTTGTGGTGATCATACTGTATAGGGGGCTGTGGTGGACATCATATTGTATATTGAGGGGCTGTGGTGGACATTATACTGCATGTGACTGAGGTGTACATTACAGTGTATATTGTTATATTGGGGGGCTGTTATGCATATCATACTGTTTGGGCTGCTGTGGTGATCATCATACCCTATAGAGGGGCAGTGTGAAGAGAGGGTACAGTTTGGAAAGAACAACATGGTGGGCAGTATGAGGGCATCATGTTAAAAGGGAGCACAGAATCAGAGGTGTATCTAGGTCTTCTAGCACCCGGGGCAAGAATTCAGTTTGGCGCCCCTCCCCTCCCCCGCCCACTCCTTCCCCAGCACATATGCGATTTGCACACTAAGGCCATGGCCCCACTATAAGTATTTGGTCAGTATTCGGTCAGTATTTTTTCTCAGGAGTGGGAGCCAAAACCAGGAGTGGGTGATAAATGCAGAGTTGGTGCACTTGTTTCTATTATACCTTTTCTCAGATTGTTCCTCAACCGGTTTTGGCTCCCACTCCTGAGATAAAATACTGACCGAATACTGACCAAATACTGATAGTGGGGCTGTGGCCTTAGTCACATGCCAATAAGCTGCTAATCCTAATTCTCTCTGAGAGAAGCAGGAAGAAAAGCTCGTTGTCACTTGACCATAAGTATGAAAATCTCATAGTGGCCATGTGATGACTGATGGAACATGTAAGCAGAACTGAATCCTGATAGTGAGGATATTACACACTGTTAGGATTGGCAACAGGGCTTTCTTTTATAATTATCAGGCTTGTCCAGGTTTGAAATGAAAGTCTGCAGCAGGCCTGGCGCCAGCACCCTGCGCATCCGGGCAAGTGCCGGGGACTTGAGCAGGCACTTGAGCGTGCTATGGGACCCGTGAGTGGAGTTGAGTGGAGTAGTGCGGTGCCAGTGCCCGCTGCCCCCCCCTCCCGCTTGGTGAGGGACCCGGCAGCCAGCACAATACTTACCTCTCCTCGTGCCTCTGCAGCAGGTCCGGTCTCTTCCGCGGCTGCTGCACTGTGACTTCTCAGGTCAGAAGGCGCAGTGACGTCTTTCCACCGCGCCCTCTCCTGAGCCGTCACAGCACAGAGCGGGAAGACGCCGGCGACGCTGGAGTCCAGAGCTGAGAAGCGGCAGCAGGTGAGAAATGAGGTGAGTATTTGATTTTTTTTTCTTTTATGTATGGAGACATGGGGCATTATAAGGGAGGGGAGGGTGACATCCTGCATGGGGCATTAAAAGGGGGGGGGGCAGTGACATCCTGCATGGGGCATTATATGGGGGGGAAGTGACATCCTGCATGGGGCATTATATGGGGGGAAGTGACATCCTGCATGGGGCATTATAAGTGGGGGGTTGACATCCTGCATGGGGCATTAAGAGGGGGGAAGTGACATCCTGCATGGGGCATTATAAGGGGGGGGTGACATCCTGCATGGGGCATTATAAGGGGGGGTGACATCCTGCATGGGGCATTATAAGGGGGGGGTGACATCCTGCATGGGGCATTATAAGGGGGTGACATCCTGCATGGGGCATTATAAGGGGGGTGACATCCTGCATGGGGCATTATAAGGGGGGGGTGACGTCCTGCATGGGGCATTATATGGGGGGAACATCCTGCATGGGGCATTATAAGGGGGGAACAGCCTGCATGGGGCATTATGTGGGGGAATCAGCCTGCATGAGGCATTATGTGGGGGGGGGGACAGCCTGCATGGAACATTATGTGGGGGCACAGCCTGCATGGAGCGTTATATGGGGGCCAGTATTCTGTATGGAGTGTTATATGGGGCCAGTATCCTGTATGGAGCATTATAAGGGGGCCAGTATCCTGTATGGAGTGCTATATGGAGGCCAGTATTCTGTATGGAGCATTTTATGGGGGCCAGTATTCTGTATGGAGCGATTCGCCGGTTTCTGAGCTATTGTGGAATTTACAATAGATATCGGTCATGTAATGTAAGAAGTGAAATCTTTGGCCTTGTACTATATATATATATTTCTCTGCTGTATCTGTGCATCATGAATCGTGGTATGTGTTAAAGGGGCCCACTGAGACTCTTTCGCCCGGGGCCCACAAAAACCTGGAGCTGGCCCTGGTCTGCAGTCACTGTGTGTGACTGCAGGCTTCTGAATTCTCACAGCGCATGCACTGCACACTTTTAGGATTCTCCCTTGCCGTGGCAACAGTGGACGGTCATGTAACCACAAATATGCGATTTGTATACCTCTGGCCAGATTCCGTCTAGACGTGTCCGGCCTCCCTCAATTCATTTTCATTGAGTGAGGCCACGCATGTCTAGTCAGCATGTGACTGCATGTATACAAATCACCAGCACGAGAGAATCCTGACAGCGTGCAGTGCGCACTGTGAGAATTCAGAAGTCTGCAGTCACATAAAATGACTGCAGACTCATCATAAACATGGACAACATCTTTAATGCTCCTAACATAAATAAAATTAAAAAAATGTCAGCATTATAAAAACATTTATATCCAGGTACCTGATAGATGACGTTGTCTCTGGAGTCATTCTCTTTCTTTTCTTACTCTTGCCCAGACGCCATGATGACTTTTCTCATCCACAGCCCCATCTCTACAGACTTCCATCTTCTCCGGTCTTCTGTAGCACATCCCCACACGATACCCTGAAAGATAGCAGAGTCATTATAATGCTCCTGAATAAAAATATCTACCCTGCGCTGAGCCCCTGAATAAATAATTGCCCCTCACTATATTCCCTGCACAAAATATGACCCCACACTGTCCCTCTTATGGTACATGCCCTCCACACTGCCCTCTCGTTTCCATACTGGGCCCCCTCTTCACACTGTCCTCACACTGTGTCCCCCCCTATAGGTCCCAGTCTCTGTACTGTGCCCCCTCATCACACTCCCCCTCCTTAGTATACTGTTCCTTCCTGGCTGTGACCTTACACTGTCCCCCCATGCTATTGCCCACCCACTACTCAGTCTCTACTCTGTGCCCACTCACACTTTTCTTCCCCCATACTGTCTCCTCACACTATTCCTCTCAATAGTCTCCTTACACGTTTCCCCTACTTCCTAATATTTCCTCCTCACACATCCCCCCAACTCCCCATACTGTGTCCGCACACATCCCATCACCCTCACTTCCCATACTGTGTCCACACACATTTTCCCCCTCGCTACCAATAATGTGTCTGCACCCACCCCCCACTCGCTCCCCACAGATTAAATCTCCCCTCCACACTGAATAAATATGGCCCCTGCACAATAAATAAAAATGCCCCAGCACAATAAATAAATATACCCCCCTGCACAATTAATAGCCCTCTGCACAATAAATAAATATGCCGCATGCACAATTAATAAATATGCCCCCTGCACAATAAGTAAATATGCCCCCCTGCACAATTAATAAATATGACCCCCTGTACAATTAATAGCCCCCTGAACAATTAATAAATATGCCCCTGCACAATTAATAAACATGCCCCTGCACAATTAATAAACATGCCCCTGCAAAATTGACAAAAGCTCTGGTAGAGATGAAACATTTTGTTGCTGATGTGAATAAATAACTGATTCGCTACATGTGAGTGCCCGGACTTTTTCCTTCTCTGGTATTTTCCACATAGAGGCATCGGTCAGCTGAGTCAGGGATGATGATGATTATGTGGTGGATAATGGGTACCGAGTAGGTGTGTTCATCATAGGATAAGTTGTTGCCCTGAGCTATACACAGCAGGGGAGACATGTGGCTAAAAGATTTTCCAGGGCAAAATTAGCTCCAGTGGCCGGCTTAAGAAAAGATAATGCGCATAGGCTTTTGGTAGAGGAGGTTCAACAGCATCTGAATGCTCTGGTCGTGATGGTAGTGAGTCTTACTTGCAGGCATCTTGAATTTTGGAATTCCTTTTCATGTTGCTTGCAGATGAATCTTTGGCAGTCTGCAGGAGAAAGATAAGCCATGGACATCCAGGCTTGCATAGCCTAGGAACTACAGCTCTCAATCAGCCAGGTCACATCTTCCAGTATCTTCCAGTATTTAGACTAGAGACCATCTGGTCTAAAAAGAGAATGGTAGGGAGGAGGGGCTACCAAAAAGAAAGTCTGTTATATACTAAAAATCACAATATTCCTTGCTAGCCTCAGCCACCAGGATCACGTGTCGAAGCAAGGCGGCAATGGTCCTGCTTCCATAGCAATATCATAATCACTTGCTATGGTCATATTGTTTAATGGCCATCACAAGATCTTACAAGATCTTACATTCACATGAATGAAAAGTTATTATGGAAAATGTTTACTGTGGTCTAGTCAAAAACATGAAACTGCTCCCAAAATATGGATATTTGTGACATGCAGAAGTAGTGCTGTTGTTTCAAAAGCATCCAGCAACTATAAGAGTTAACACAGTCACAAGAGACAGGAAGTGTTGTGCTTCAGAAGCATCCAGCAACTAGAGGGGTTAACACAGTCACAGGAGACAGGGAGTGTTTTAGAAGAGCCCCAGGGGGATTGTGGGGAACTAGTTTATTAGTCTGACTGGAGCCTAAGAGAAAGGTGGTGTGTGATCTGTATCTCACAGAAGGCAAGTGAACAGAATTCAGGTCAGGAGGGAAGCTAAACACAGGTCAGATAGACTCCCTGAACAAACACTGCAGAGGATTATCGGGCAGAAAGATAAAGACTGGATGGAATCGTGTCACAGGGATCATCTCCCTCGTCAAACACCTCCCCCCTCCATCTCCATGCAGGATAAAGAATGTTGTGTACTGTTGAGTCCTTGTGAAGGAAAAGTCTGTGGTTGTATATGCATAGAAGTGTGCTGCTAAGAGATCTCATCTGTGCTGAATTATGCTACTGAAGAGACTGATTTTACAGTGCCTGCTTTATTAACCTGTACTTCAATGAAGATTGTGGCTGTAATATTCCTGAATTGCACTGGCTGTGCTTCAGATTAAATTCCACTGTTAAAATGTTAAAAAAGACTCTTGTCAGATGTGTCTGGTCAGCAACTGAATCTATCGTGTGTCTGAGAGAAGCTGCAGCCTATGGTCACCCTGAGTGATGGTTCCCCGAGAATTCCAACAAATTCATAAAACCAGTCTTGCCCTATCTGAACCTAGCGGCATGCGTGTAACATTGGTGGCCCATAAGGGGAGTCCTGAGCGGGAATTAGCGTGTAGAGGGAGAAGAGGAAAAGTGTCTGGAAAAACACAACAGCACAGTGTAGCATACCTGGCGGCGTTCTTGCATGGTGTTCCATCTCTCATCATGCAAGATCGCAAACTTCATCTCCCGCCCAGCTTCCTGGTCTGGCTTCTTTCCTTGTGCTCTGCTCTGCTCCACTTTGGCTGCATAGGGCGACGCCCGCTGAACTTCCTGTTTCTTGTACCTGCTGCGGACACGCCCCTGTTGCACCTTCAGCCTATTGCTGTCCATCTTTGGGTATTTATACCACCTTCTTCCTCAAGATGGCGCCTGAGCATTGTTTCTTGTCAGTTGGCTTTTTTTCTCTGACATGCCAGGTCCTATCCTGTTTTCCTGCCTGTTTTCCAGTTCTGTGTCTGAACTGTGGTCTGTTCTTGTGAACACGCTTCTTGCCTGTTCTTTCGCCTTCTAGGGGCCGTATTCCTAGATCTGCCTGTCTGTGCCTTGCGGTATCTGTTCCCGTCTGAACAGAGTCCTGTTTGTGTCTCTGCCTTGCGGTATCTGTTCCCGTCTGAACAGAGTCCTGTTTGTGTCCCTGCCTTGCGGTATCTGTTCCCGTCTGAACAGAGTCCTGTTTGTGTCCCTGCCTTGCGGTATCTGTTCCCGTCTGAACAGAGTCCTGTTTGTGTCCCTGCCTTGCGGTATCTGTTCCCGTCTGAACAGAGTCCTGTTTGTGTTCCTGCCTTGCGGTATCTGTTCCCGTCTGAACAGAGTCCTGTTTGTGTTCCTGCCTTGCGGTATCTGTTCCCGTCTGAACAGAGTCCTGTTTGTGTTCCTGCCTTGCTGTCTCTGTTCCCGTTCCTCTGTTCCCTGTTGTCTGTGCCTCGTTTCTACTTTAACCTTGTCTCCCTTTTCCCTCTATGTCTGTTTTCTGCGTCTTTCTGCAGAGTCTGAACCCGCTCCTAAATTCCTTCTCGTCGTCTCTGTACCTCTGTTGAGAATTTAGTGTACGCTCGCTACTTCTATGTAAGTACTGTGCGTGCTTCTGGTTCTGCCTTTCCTTCTCGTCTGTTCTTTGTGAACAGAGTCCTATCCCCTTGCCTTGTTCACCGCTCTGCGGTGTCCGCTCTGCTCCTGCTTAGCTTGCCGCTCTTGCGGTTTCTGCTCTGCTCCTGCCTTGTTTACCGCTCTGCGGTGTCCGCTCTGCTCCTGCTTAGCTTGCCGCTCTTGCGGTTTCTGCTCTGCTCCTGCCTTGTTTACCGCTCTGCGGTGTCCGCTCTGCTCCTGCTTAGCTTGCCGCTCTTGCGGTTTCTGCTCTGCTCCTGCCTTGTTTACCGCTCTGCGGTGTCCGCTCTGCTCCTGCTTAGCTTGCCGCTCTTGCGGTTTCTGCTCTGCTCCTGCCTTGTTTACCGCTCTGCGGTGTCCGCTCTGCTCCTGCTTAGCTTGCCGCTCTTGCGGTTTCTGCTCTGCTCCTGCCTTGTTTACCGCTCTGCTCCTGCTTAGCTTGCCGCTCTTGTGGTTTCTGCTCTGCTCCTGCCTTGTTTACCGCTCTGCGGTGTCCGCTCTGCTCCTGCTTAGCTTGCCGCTCTTGCGGTTTCTGCTCTGCTCCTGCCTTGTTTACCGCTCTGCGGTGTCCGCTCTGCTCCTGCTTAGCTTGCCGCTCTTGCGGTTTCTGCTCTGCTCCTGCCTTGTTTACCGCTCTGCGGTGTCCGCTCTGCTCCTGCTTAGCTTGCCGCTCTTGCGGTTTCTGCTCTGCTCCTGCCTTGTTTACCGCTCTGCTCCTGCTTAGCTTGCCGCTCTTGTGGTTTCTGCTCTGCTCCTGCCTTGTTTACCGCTCTGCGGTGTCCGCTCTGCTCCTGCTTAGCTTGCCGCTCTTGCGGTTTCTGCTCTGCTCCTGCCTTGTTTACCGCTCTGCGGTGTCCGCTCTGCTCCTGCTTAGCTTGCCGCTCTTGCGGTTTCTACTCTGCGCCTGCCTTGTTTACCGCTCTGCGGTGTCCGCTCTGCTCCTGCTCAGCTTGCCGCTCTTGCGGTTTCTGCTCTGCTCCTGCCTTGGTTACCGCTCTGCGGTGTCCGCTCTGCTCCTGCTTAGCTTGCCGCTCTTGCGGTTTTCACTCTACTCTTGCCTTGCTTGCCGCTCCTGCGGTTTCTGCTCTGCTCTTATCTTGCTTACTGCTTCTGCGGTTTCCGCCCTGCCCTGCTTCTGCCCGCTGCTCCGGCAGTCCTGTCCTGCCCTGCTTGTGCTCGCTGCTCCTGCAGCCCCGTCCTGCTCTGTTCTTGCCCACCGCTTCGGGCGTTCCCTCTCTGCTGTCTGTACTGGGTCTTAACCTCTCTGTGCTCCAGCCCGTCCTTTCGGCCAGTACCTCCCTGCCTGCATACTCGCCTGTATCCACCCATCTGCATACCTGCCGTGTTTGCTTACATCCACCAGTCTGTGCCAGCCTAACCTGCCTGTTCCAATAATCCCAGTGTAGGTCAACCCCCGTGTCCGGAGTTTGACCTGGAGTAGCACCTGGTCCCTCTGCCCGGTTTCTCTCTGGTGCACTGGCGTCGTATGCCGTCGTGCCGCCTTGGTCGGATCGGCCAGATACTTAGTCACGCCCCTCCAGGCACTCTCCGGTCCATGGTCCAGTGGAACCACAACACCCGCACATGCCAGTCAGTCCGGGCGTGTGCATAACAGCATGCTCAGGCCATGGTTCCCGTTGAGCCCCACGGCCTTCGCTCTCTGAGACGTTTTCCAGCTAATACGTGCATTAAAAATAAATAAATAATTTTTTTTTTTTTTTTCTCTAGCTGAGTTTCTGGCTAATTTCGCACCCGTCCAGATGGAGCTTTCTGCACCCGTTCCTGCGGATCCGCCCCAGTACTATGGGGATCCAAAACAAAGTCGTGCATTTGTGGAGCAATACATGCTGCACTTCAAGTTCTACCCTCTTTCTTTTCCTTCTGATTGGTCTAAAGTGGCATTTATAATTGACTACCTAGCGGGGGATGCCTTGAAGTGGGTCACCCCCCTATGGGAAGCTTGGGATCCTATCGTCCTTGACCTGCAGGCCTTCCTGGTGGCCTTCCTAATGGTCTTCGATGACCCCAACCCTGGAGTCCCTGCTGAAGCTGCACCTGCTCCCGCGGATCCACCACGGTACTACGGGGATCCAAAACAATGCCGTGCGTTTGTGTGGCAATGCTTGCTGCAGTTCCGGTTCTATGCTAATGCTTATTCTTCTGATCGGGTTAAGGTGGGATTTATAATGTCCAACCTAGCGGGTGATGCCTTGGAATGGATCAACCCCCTATGGGAAGCACAGGATCCTATCGTTCTTGACCTACAGGCCTTCCTGGTGGCCTTCCTTTTGGCTTTCGATGATCCTAACCCTGAAGCCCCTGCTGAAGCTTCACTTCCCTGTATCCCGGAGCAGCCCTGACGGGTAATGTGCATAGGTAGCGCACAAGTTCTCCTGCCCGAAAAGACTGTTGCTTGCCCTGAATCCACTCAGGATGACTACACTCTCCGGAATACTGCTCCCAACCTCAAGAGGCAGTCCAGACGTGCTAGACGCAGAGGCAAGCCGTCACGCCAGGGTCTGTCCTCCCTGAGACCTCCTGACCCCAACCTTGAAGTCCCTACTGAAGCTTCATCTTCCTGTATCCCGGAGAAGCCCCAGCGGGTGATGTGCGTGGGTGGTGCACCAGTTCTCCAGCCAGAAGAGACTGCTACCCATCCAGAGTCCACACAGGAGAGCTTCCTGCACCTGGCATCAGATTCTACACCCACTTTAACCAGTGTGCATGTCCAAGGATGCTCCGAAGCTGTGTTTACCTCCGAGTCTGTACACCTCTACTACCTGGCGGAGGACCCCTTGTTGCCTCCTGAATCCTCCGGGATACCACTCGATGACAATTGGAGAGAGACTTCCCTACACCCGGTACCCGATACTTCGTCCGCTCAGTCCTGTGGGCCTGACAATGGGTGCCTCAAAGTGGTAGTTACTCCCGAGTCTCTACACCCCTCTGACCAGGCGGAGGACCTCCAGTTGTCTCCAGAACCCTTCGGGGTGCTACCTGGTAGCGAAAGGACAGAGACTCTCCTATTCTCTGTACCTGATACCTCGCCCGCTTCTTCCAGTGAGTCCGACCTAGTGTACTCCGAAGCAGAGGTTACCCCCGAGTCTCTACACCCCTCCGACCAGGCGGAGGACCTCCAGTCGTCTCCTGAACCCTTCGGGGTGCTACCTGATAGCGAATGGACTGAGACTCTCCTTTACTCGGTACCTGATACCTCGCCCGCTTCTTCCAGTGAGTCCGACCTAGTGTACTCCGAAGCAGAGGTTACCCCCGAGTTTCTACACCCCTCCGACCAGGCGGAGGACCTCCAGTCGTCTCCTGAACCCTCCGGGGTGTTACCTGATAGCGAATGGACAGAGACTCTCCTTTACTCGGTACCTGATACCTCGCCCGCTTCTTCCAGTGAGTCTGACCTTGTGTACTCCGAAGCAGAGGTTACCCTCGAGTCTCGGTATCCCTCCAACCTGGCGGAGGACCCCCAGTTGTTTCCTGAATCCTCCGGGGTACCACCACATAACAAAGAGGCAGTGTCTTCTCTACACCTTGTACCTGATACTTTGCCCATTTCATCCTGTGAGCTTGACAAGATGTACCCCGAAGCAGAGGCTACCCCCGAGTCTCTGCACCTCTCCAACCCGGCAGAGGACCTCCAGTTGTCTCCTGAACTTTTTGGGGTGCTGCCTAAAAATAAATGTAGAGAGACTTTTTTGTGTGCTGTTTCTGGTACTTCACCCGTTTCATCTGTTGCTGAAGATGGCTGGATGGGAAGTCGCATCCTAGCCATCCAGATTATGAGACCAGTTTTGTCTCCTACTGTGGACAATAGAAGTAATCTCCTTGAAGAGAGGGATTGGCCCCCAAATTCCCTGCGGAAGATCCTTGCAGGCCTGAAGAAGAGGGGGCGTAAGGGGGGGGGTACTGTAGCATACCTGGCGGCGTTCTTGCATGGTGTTCCATCTCTCATCATGCAAGATCGCAAACTTCATCTCCCGCCCAGCTTCCTGGTCTGGCTTCTTTCCTTGTGCTCTGCTCTGCTCCACTTTGGCTGCATAGGGCGACGCCCGCTGAACTTCCTGTTTCTTGTACCTGCTGCGGACACGCCCCTGTTGCACCTTCAGGCTATTGCTGTCCATCTTTGGGTATTTATACCACCTTCTTCCTCAAGATGGCGCCTGAGCATTGTTTCTTGTCAGTTGGCTTTTTGTCTCTGACATGCCAGGTCCTATCCTGTTTTCCTGCCTGTTTTCCAGTTCTGTGTCTGAACTGTGGTCTGTTCTTGTGAACACGCTTCTTGCCTGTTCTTTCGCCTTCTAGGGGCCGTATTCCTAGATCTGCCTGTCTGTGCCTTGCGGTATCTGTTCCCGTCTGAACAGAGTCCTGTTTGTGTCTCTGCCTTGCGGTATCTGTTCCTGTCTGAACAGAGTCCTGTTTGTGTCCCTGCCTTGCGGTATCTGTTCCCGTCTGAACAGAGTCCTGTTTGTGTTCCTGCCTTGCGGTATCTGTTCCCGTCTGAACAGAGTCCTGTTTGTGTTCCTGCCTTGCGGTATCTGTTCCCGTCTGAACAGAGTCCTGTTTGTGTTCCTGCCTTGCTGTCTCTGTTCCCGTTCCTCTGTTCCCTGTTGTCTGTGCCTCGTTTCTACTTTAACCTTGTCTCCCTTTTCCCTCTATGTCTGTTTTCTGCGTCTTTCTGCAGAGTCTGAACCCGCTCCTAAATTCCTTCTCGTCGTCTCTGTACCTCTGTTGAGAATTTAGTGTACGCTCGCTACTTCTATGTAAGTACTGTGCGTGCTTCTGGTTCTGCCTTTCCTTCTCGTCTGTTCTTTGTGAACAGAGTCCTATCCCCTTGCCTTGTTTACCGCTCTGCGGTGTCCGCTCTGCTCCTGCTTAGCTTGCCGCTCTTGCGGTTTCTGCTCTGCTCCTGCCTTGTTTACCGCTCTGCGGTGTCCGCTCTGCTCCTGCTTAGCTTGCCGCTCTTGCGGTTTCTGCTCTGCTCCTGCCTTGTTTACCGCTCTGCGGTGTCCACTCTGCTCCTGCTTAGCTTGCCGCTCTTGCGGTTTCTGCTCTGCTCCTGCCTTGTTTACCGCTCTGCGGTGTCCGCTCTGCTCCTGCTTAGCTTGCCGCTCTTGCGGTTTCTGCTCTGCTCCTGCCTTGTTTACCGCTCTGCGGTATCCGCTCTGCTCCTGCTTAGCTTGCCGCTCTTGCGGTTTCTGCTCTGCTCCTGCCTTGTTTACCGCTCTGCGGTGTCCGCTCTGCTCCTGCTTAGCTTGCCGCTCTTGCGGTTTCTACTCTGCTCCTGCCTTGTTTACCGCTCTGCGGTGTCCGCTCTGCTCCTGCTTAGCTTGCCGCTCTTGCGGTTTCTGCTCTGCTCCTGCCTTGGTTACCGCTCTGCGGTGTCCGCTCTGCTCCTGCTTAGCTTGCCGCTCTTGCGGTTTTCACTCTGCTCTTGCCTTGCTTGCCGCTCCTGCGGTTTCTGCTCTGCTCTTATCTTGCTTACTGCTTCTGCGGTTTCCGCCCTGCCCTGCTTCTGCCCGCTGCTCCGGCAGTCCTGTCCTGCCCTGCTTGTGCTCGCTGCTCCTGCAGCCCCGTCCTGCTCTGTTCTTGCCCACCGCTTCGGGCGTTCCCTCTCTGCTGTGGTTGTCTACCGCATCTGCGGTTCTGTGACCCTGTCTGTACTGGGTCTTAACCTCTCTGTGCTCCAGCCCGTCCTTTCGGCCAGTACCTCCCTGCCTGCATACTCGCCTGTATCCACCCATCTGCATACCTGCCGTGTTTGCTTACATCCACCAGTCTGTGCCAGCCTAACCTGCCTGTTCCAGTAATCCCAGTGTAGGTCAACCCCCGTGTCTGGAGTTTGACCTGGAGTAGCACCTGGTCCCTCTGCCCGGTTTCTCCCTGGTGCACTGGCGTCGTATGCCGTCGTGCCACCTTGGTCGGATCGGCCAGATACTTAGTCAGGCCCCTCCAGGCACTCTCCGGTCCATGGTCCAGTGGAACCACAACACCCGCACACGCCAGTCAGTCCGGGCGTGTCCATAACACACAGCACCTCAACTCAACTGTGCTACACCAGTTAAAGGGGACGTTCCTCCAGGAGCTAACACAGTTTCTAACCAGGTTGAAGTTGGAGGATGGAGGGGCGGCACCAATTACCAAAAGCGGGAATCTCCATCCGCAGACAGAACTACAGGAACTGGAAGAACAATTCAAAGCCCTAACAACAGCCTTGCAGGAATCGACCAAAAACCTCTGAACGGGTGACAGACTCAGACAGAACCTTTAACTTGCTCAGGTTAGATAAATAAGGAAGACAGTCCTCTCCAACACCTCAAATCACCATAAGGAAAGAATTCAAGATCCTGGGACAGATTGGAGAGTGTGAACAGAAAGAGAAACTGTCTCATATGAACTTGTTGCACCAGATCGATGTAGGCTTACAGAAAGGCTACCAGCCAGATGAGATCGTTGAAGGGGTGGTAAAAGCGATCAGTCCAGAAGAAGTTCTTGAGATCATTGGGAACGGAGTTAATCAGCAAAGACATCAAGTTGCAGCTGAAACAGTACCTAGAAGATCCTGGCATTATGGACGAAGTCCTAATTGAAAAAATGAATGAAGCAGCTAGTTTGGAGCCAGAGAGCGAACAAAAGTTAAAGAAAGGCTCTGCTCCTAAAATCACAAAAATGAATCAGCTGAAGTTGGAGACCCCCGGTGGCCAGTCCAAAGATCATCATGGAGACCCTACAGTTCCACCTCCGAGAGAGAACCTTAAAGCACCAAGAAAAGAGAAGACTGCCAGCGCTGACTGGGAGGAAGTAATAGTAGAACTGCAAGCCAAATTGATTGAGGTGAAAAAGTTGATTCGTTCCAGGCCAGAACCTGTATCCCTTGGACCCAGGAGTGGGTTCCAAAACAAAAGATACCCGGCTTGTGAAGCGTGCCGTTCATCAAATCATATTACGGTGTGTGTTCACTGTCTAAGATGTGGTGAGGAAGGACATTATGCCAAGGAATGCCAATGCTTACGGTCGTTTGGGTTAAAAGATAGGAGGTTGCCAGTGCGGGGCGACTGGTAACCGCGACACGGAGGAGGCCCCAAAAGCAAATCCAAATCTCACCAAACCCCAGAACGGCGCATGAGGTAAAACGGCTGCGTCAGTACTATCCATAAGTGTGTTCCCATCTACAACAGCTGCAAGAGAGACGGGGGCATCAGTTACTTAATGCCCAGTGTGGAGGTCAAATGATGTACTCCTGGGAGGAGGATTCCTCGGTCAGTAAAGACAGCCTCATCAGTCTAATCCGTGAAAGGTGTTTTATACAGTGCCAGCTAGATGGACTCATGGTAAAAGCACTGTGGGACACAGGAGCCCAAGCAAGCCTTTTAAATGAAGAATGGAGAAGGCACTACCTGCCACATACCTGCCTTCGGGCGCTAAAAGAACTCTTAGGACTAGTGGAACTCCACGGCAAAGCTGTCAACCCGACCGAAATCCCTTTCATAGGCTGGGTGGAAGTGACTTTTCAACTGAGGACCACGAAGAACAGCAACACCATTGAGCTTTTGGTACCTTTTCTCATGACCAGTGATCAGAACATGGCAGAGGATCCTATCCTGGGTTATGATGTTATCAGTGAGGTCATCACGAAATGCAAGTCAGGGATGCTGGTGGTGGATGCAATTGCCACATTGCTTGCCATACCCAATGCCGTGGTAGAAAATGTGATTCATAGAGTAAAGAAAGCACAGAATACAATGGACCTAAAATAAGTCAAGGTAGGCTTGCACCCAACCATCATCCCTGCAAACCAAGTGGTGGGGGTGAGGTGTGGAGTCCGGGTTGAACCGGGAAGAAAAGTCCAGAAAAGACTGTAGTGCCAAAAGACTCCTCAGAACTTCCGAAAGGCCTAGTTCAAGGTGAGACTGTGCTTATGATTCCTACTGGTGGGTTTGCTCGAGTGACAGTATCGGTGATGAATACTACGAAATACGAAATTAGACTGGATCCAAAGACTGTGTTAGGTCACATTGAAACCATTAAAACAGTATATACAGCCAGTGTGAGACCCGCCCAGGGGTCTACCGTGAATTCAGTCTCCCCACCAAGGAACAGGAGTTGCCCAGGGGAGGAAATTGCACGACCCACCTCGGGGTCCTGGGATCCTAAAGTACCCCTGGAACACTTGTGTGCTGAAGATCGAGTGGTAGCAAAACAGATGCTTACCATTTGTTCTTCATTGTGACGCTTCTCAAGTTGGACTGGGAGCTGCCCTGTATCAGCATCAAGATGGAAAATTGAGAGTCATCGGTTACGGTTCTAGAACTTTGACAGATGCCGAGAAGAATTACCATCTACATTCCGGAAAATTGGAGTTCCTGGCATTGAAATGGGCTATCTGTGAACAATTTAGAGATTATCTCTACTACAGCAAAGAGTTTGAGGTATACACTGACAACAACCCTTTGACCTACAGTACAGACCAAAGGTTTGGACACACCTTCTCATTTAAAGATTTTTCTGTATTTTCATGACTATGAAAATTGTACATTCACACTGAAGGCATCAAAACTATGAATTAGCACATGTGGAATTATATACTTAACAAAAAAGTGTGAAACAACTGAAAATATGTCTTATACTCTAGGTTCTTCAAAGTAGCCACCTTTTGCTTTGATGACTGCTTTGCACACTCTTGGCATTATCTTGATGAGCTTCAAGAAGTAGTCACCGGAAATGGTCTTCCAACAATCTTGAAGGAGTTCCCAGAGATGCTTAGCACTTGTTGGCCCTTTTGCCTTCACTCTGCGGTCCAGCTCGCCCCAAACCATCTCGATTGGCTTCAGGTTGTTACGGGTCCGGGTGGTGGAACCTCTGTGCCGTGGTGCAAGGAGGGACCCAGAGGGGCGTAACTAAGTATCTAGCCGAACCGATCCTGGTCGGACGGCGGCAAACGACTCCGTGACCAGGGAGGATCCGAGCAGAGGGACCAGGTGCTACTCTGGGGACGACCTTGTAGAGAGCAGGTGGGTCAGATGACTGAGACTGACCGGTATAGTGGGTGGGCACGACAAGCAGGCAGAAGTCTCTGGGTTAGCTGACGGGTGGTCACGGTACGTGACGGAAGAAGTCTCTTGGCAAGTGGGTAGGTGGTCACGGCAAGTGACAGCGGGAACCTCCAGGTAGGCTAGCAGGTAGTCACGGCAAGTGACGGCAAGCAGGCTGTAGTCTCTAGGCTGACAGGCAGGTGGTCACGGCATGTGACGGCAAAGCCTCCGGGTAGACTAGCAGGTGGTCACGGCAAGTGACGGCAAGCAGGTTGTAGTCTCTAGGCTGACAGGCAGGTGGTCACGGCATGTGACGGCAGAGCCTCCAGGTAGGCTAGCAGGTAACAGGCGGGTAGCAGACGTGCACACCCAGGTGAGCGGGTTTAGCAGGCACGACAGGTAGCAGGCAGATAACTGGCAGGTGCTTCCTGGAACGAAGGTGGACTTGCCCATAGACAGACTGGCGGAAGACCAGAGGCAGACTGTCGGGCAGGAGGGAAGAGAAGCTGGCAGACAGGACTGGTAGTCAGGCTGGCAACGGGACCTGAGGGCTGAAGCAGAGGTAAGTATTCTGTGCAACAACTTTGCTCGGGCACCTCCATTTTGGAGGAGGTGCCATATATATGGGAGGTCCTCCGGCAATTGGCCGGGGACTCCTTAGGACGGCGCGCGCGGTCCCTTTAAGAGAGGGGGAGCGCGCGCACGCGTGCCCTAAGCACAGTGCCGGGGAAGGAGCACGCGCCGGCAGCAGCAGGGAGAGGAGCGCTGGAGGACGCCGCGCCAGGAGCGGGAAGGTGAGAGGGACGGCGTCTCTGCCTAGCAGGGGGCAGAGACGCCGATGCTACACAGGTCTGGTGACTGTGGAGGCCAGGTCATCTGGTGTAGCACCCCATTACTCTCCTTCTGGGCCAGATAGCCCTTACACAGCCTGGAGGTGTGCTTGGGGTCATTGTCCTGTTGAAAAATAAATGATGGTCCAGCTAAACGCAAACCGGATGGAATAGCATGGCGCTGCAAGATCCTGTGGTAGCCATGCTGGTTCAGTATGCCTTCAATTTTGAATAAATCCCCAACAGTGTCACCAGCAAAGCACCCCCACACCATCACACCTCCTCCCCCATGCTTCACGGTGGGAACCAGGCATGTAGAGTCCATCCGTTCACCTTTTCTGCGCCGCACAAAGAAACAGTGGTTGGTACCAAAGATCTCAAATTTGGACTCATCAGACCAATGCACAGATTTCCACTGGTCTAATGTCTATTCCTTGTGTTCTTTAGCCCAAACAAGTCTCTTCTGCTTGTTGCCTGTCCTTAGCAGTGGTTTCCTAGCAGCTATTTTACCAGAAAGGCCTGCTGCACAAAGTCTCCTCTTAACAGTTGTTGTAGAGATGCGTCTGCTGCTAGAACTCTGTGTGGCATTGACCTGGTCTCTAATCTGAGCTGCTGTTAACCTGCGATTTCTGAGGCTTGTGACTCGGATAAACTTAGCCTCAGAAGCAGAGGTGACTCTTGGTCTTCCTTTCCTGGGGCGGTCCTCATGTGAGCCAGTTTCTTTGTAGCGCTTGATGGTTTTTGCAACTGCACTTGGGGACACTTTCAAAGTTTGCCCAATTTTTCAGACTGACTGACCTTCATTTCTTAAAGTAATGATGGCCACTCGTTTTTCTTTACTTAGCTGCTTTTTTCTTGCCATAATACAAATTCTAACAGTCTATTCAGTAGGACGATCAGCTGTGTATCCACCTGACTTCTGCACAACACAACTGATGGTCCCAACCCCATTTATAAGACAAGAAATCCCACTTATTAAACCTGACAGGGCACACCTGTGAAGTGAAAACCATTTCCGGTGACTACCTCTTGAAGCTCATCAAGAGAATGCCAAGAGTGTGCAAAGCAGTCATCAAAGCAAAAGGTGGCTACTTTGAAGAACCTAAAATGTAAGACATATTTTCAGTTGTTTCACACTTTTTTGTTAAGTATATAATTCCACATGTGTTAATTCATAGTTTTGATGCCTTCAGTGTGAATGTACAATTTTCATAGTCATGAAAATACAGAAAAATCTTTAAATGAGAAGGTGTGTCCAAACTTTTGGTCTGTACTGTATGTCCTCACTACAGCTAAACTGAATGCAACAGGTCAGAGATGGTTCGCTGAACTAGCTGACTTCAATTTCAGCATCATGTACAGGCCAAGAAAATGCAATGCGGAAGCTGACGGATTATCGAGAATGCCACTAGAGCCTGAGGAGTTCATGCAAGAATGCTCAGTTTGGAATCAATTGAGAGCACTACCCAAGAAGTACAAGCTTATCAAGAGGAAGACACACCATTGTGGTGTCCTTTGACGGTGGAAACCACCATAAAATCAAGAGAACAAGATCACCCCCTGTCTATTCAACAACTACCAAAAGGAAAAATCCATAGCGCACAACGGGAAGATCAGATAATTGGTAGAATACTACTTTATGTGGACCAAAATTGGTTTCCAAGTAAATGGGAGAGAGATAATGAGTCACCAGCAGTATCTGTTTTAGTTAAAGAATGGACGAAGCTCTACCTCAATGAAGACGGTATCCTGTATCGTAAAGGAGGACAAAACCGGCAGTTGGTACTACCCAGAGTATTCCGTAGGTTGGTCTTCAAAGAACTCCATGAAAACATGGGACACCTGGGAGTGGAAAGGAAAACAAACTTGATCCGTGAACGTTTTTCTGGCCATACATGCAGAGAGATATTGAGAGGTACGTGACCAGGGAGTGTGGGTGTCTGAAAGATAAACGTCCCAACACATCAACCTGGGGACCTATGGGCAACATTCAAACTACGTATCTGTTTGAGATGGTCTCAATAGACTTTCTACATCTCGAGACGTGCAAGGGTGGTTACAAATACATCTTGGTGGTGATGGACCATTTTACTCGATTTGCTCAAGCATATGCCACCACCAATAAATCAGGTCGAACAGCGGCAGAGAAGATCTTCAATGATTTTGCTTTGAGGTTTGGGTTCCCTACGAAATTACTCCACGACCAAGGAAGAAATTTGAGAACCAGATCTTTGCCAAGCTAGGAAAGTACTGTAGAATTCAGAGATACCACAAAACGCCCTATCACCCAGAGTGTAATGGACAAGTGGAACGTTTTAACTGGACATTATTTTCGATGTTGCGCACTTTAACAGCTGACGAGAAGAAAGACTGGAAGAGTCCTCAGTCAAAAGTGGTACATGCCTATAACTGTACAAAGAGTGATGCAACGGGTTACTCACCCTTCTTCCTATTGTATGGACGATTGCCAGTACTGCCAATCGACATCATGTTCGATACTCTGGTGTCAGAGACTTACAAAATGTATTCGGAGTACGTTCGGAAATGGAAGGAACGGATAGCAGAGGCATACAACATAGCGTCCAAAGTGGTTACGCAAGGACAGATCAAGGGTAAGAAGTATTATGATCGAAAATGTTATGGAGCAGATTTGGCACCGGGAAGTCGCGTGCTAGTCAAGAACGTACGTGAGAAAGGTGGTCCAGGAAAACTTTGTTCGTGCTGGGAAGACAAGGTGTATGTGGTCGTAAGGAGGAAAGCCGATGACAGCCCAGTGTATGAAATCGGATTGGAAATGGGAGACAAGAAAACCAGAATAGTCCATCGGAATTTACTACCACCCTGTGATTATCTCCCACCACAACAAGACTTCCCAGAAGTAGACTAGCATCATCCGAGATCGACTAAAGGACTACCACAAACTGAAGCTCCGAAGGTGGATAGTGACCTTGAAAGTTCAGCTGAAGAAGAACACACCATTGTATTTATTGGACCAGCAAGGAGAGGGATGTACGATCCTAAGGAAAGTGATCTTAGTCCTGAGGTTTCAGAGTTTGTACCAAGGAGTACAGATGAAGTCCAATCCAGATCTGATGATCGAACACCAATCCCTGAAGAGATCGATCGATACTCAGGAGGACGGAATTACAAGACTATGCTGAAACAGGCGATTCAGGAGAAGTACAGAAACTTACAGAGGCAGCTCCAAGAGCATCTGAGCAAGCACGGGAAATGAGTGCTGCGGAAGAAACTCCTGTGACCGAAGAACCCGTGGTATCTGAAGAACAACCCACTAGGAGGATGTTGACTCGAGAAGTGAGGAGGCCCGTAATGCTGATGTATGAGACACTGTTGACTGGAAACAGGTATCTCTGCCTGTGGACCAGATAAGCTCACTTGAGTGGTATTCACCACTGAGAGGCCGTTGAGGTGCACTTTCTTTGCCCCTGCTGTAGACCTTCCACATTCAATGACCACCATGTCCCAAGGTAACGTCTGACATCCTTATATTATTCAATTATGTACATTGATGCTATTTTTTATGCCTTACAGGGCTCTTGCCCATTCGTTACTATTCAGACTAAACCTTAGACTCATAGTTTTGGTGTCCTACCTATCAGTTAGACACAGACTGTGACATCTTTTCATATATACTCTAGCACATCTAATGTGGATACCTCTGCAGTCAGGTTTAGGGTCTCCTTTTTCCTTGGGTTTTTTTTATCTTACCCTCTATTCTGCTTCTCACCTGAGTCACTCATACACTGTCTTCATATTGTTGTCTATCAAATATATTTTTGTACAATAAAATATACTTATTTTGCATTAATAGCTATACCTGTGGCTGTTTTTTGGTTGAGAGTGGTGTCCTCCTTATACATTTTGGTGAATTTGGTCACACTTCTTTACCTTTCCCCTTTTTAGGGTTATAGGACCATGTTTAGGAGCTTTTTGTAGGTTTATATAGTATGGAAGATGTTGCCTTGTGGAAAGACTTGTTTTCATGCTTTAATTTTCCTTAAAAGACTTTGTAGAAACAAAGAACTGTTAAGGTCTAGAGCGAGAGAGAGGTGGTTGAAGACATACGAAAAGCTCCAGCTGAAGAGACGCTGATTGTTTTTATTGTGTTAATTGTTTATTTCTTACAGGATTCCTACAAGAAAAATGTAATAAGAATAGGTTGTTATGATTGTTAATGAATGTTATACCAATTTGACAATGTCAATTTGCATATAAAGTTACTCAGCTTTCACCACTGTCTCAGAATTGGTCAGATTGACCAATTAAGGCGAATGTCGAGGACGACATTCAAAAAAGGAGGGAAGAGTGTGACATGCAGAAGTAGTGCTGTTGCTTCAAAAGCATTCAGCAACTATAAGAGTTAACACAGTCTCAAGAGACAGGAAGTGTTTTAGCAGAGCCCCAGGGGGATTGTGGGGAACTTGTTTATTAGTCTGGCTGGAGCCTAAGAGAAAGGTGGTGTGTGAGCTGTATTTCACAGAAGGCAATTGAACAGAATTCAGGTCAGGAGGGAAGCTAAACACAGGTCATATAGACTCCCTGAACTAACAGTGCAGTGGATTATTGGGCAGAAAAATCAGGACTGGAAGGAATCATGTCACAGGCATCATCTCCCTCATCAAACCCCCCCCCCTACATCTCCATGCAGGATAAAGAATGCTGTGTACTATTGAGTCCTTGTGAAGGAAAAGCCTGTGGTTGTGTATGCATAGTAGTGTGCTGCTAAGAGATCTCATCTGTGCTGAATTTTGCTACAGAAGAGACTGACATTACAGTGCCTGCTTGATTAACCTGTACTGTAATGAAGATTGTGGTTGTAATATCCCTGAATTGCACTGGCCGTGCTTCAGATTAAATTCCACTGTTAAACTGTTAAAAAAACTCTTGTCAGATGTTGCTGGTCAGCAACTGAATCTATCGTGTGCCTGAGAGAAGCTGCAGCCTATGGTCACCCTGAGTGACGGTACCCCCAGGATTCCAACAAATTCATGACACCGTCTCGCCCTATCTGAACTTAGCGGCATGCGTGTAACATATTTTTTCATGGCATATTAACAAGCTATTGTTTCTTTACTTTGAAAACAGCTAACCTGTTCTTGCTCCCTAAATAAAGGATTAAGTTTCGGATTGCTTCAGGGTCATACTGGGGATTCTGGGGCCCACATTGGAAATTGACTCTAGGGGTCCACCCTACAACTATATGCAAATATCCGTATTCCGTTATCCCTGTTATAGTGGAGTGTCAACTGTAAAACACAGGCTGCTCCTGCCCATCTACTGTGCGCACACTATAACTGGGATGTACAATTACGGTAGTTTGCATTAAACAGTTCTTTGAGGAAAATAAGTTATCAACGATCCACAGGTTTGATGAGTGATAACTTATTGATCGGTAGAATCCAACCTTTGGAAACCACACCAATCGGAAGAATGGGGAACGTTTATCCCTGACAGGGAACTTTTATCCCCATTTTAAAATGTAACGGCAGGTGGGATGTCTGACAACAGCTCCATTCATCTTTGGGGCTTTCAGAAAAAGACAACTGCAGCCACTTAGGGAATGAATGGATCAGTGGTCGAGTCGTACATGCCGCTCTATACTAATGGGAATAAAAGTTGCACATTCTGCCGATTGGCTGGGTCCCAGCAGTCGTCCCCCATAGTGATGATCGAGTATGTTTCAATAACCCTTTCCGGCGAGAACGCTCAGGTGGTCTCAGAATATTTTGGCGTGCTCGGGATTTCTTTTATTGTAGCCGCAGCTGCAAGTGTCACGGCTGTTTGACAGCTGTGACACATGCAGAGATTGACTGTCCATCAATCGATCTCTGCATGTATCACAGCTGTCTAACAGGGGTGACACTTGCAGCTGCGGCGACAATAAAAGAAATCCAGAGCACGCCAAAGTATTCGACGAGCACCCGAGCGTGATCACCAGAAAGGGTTAATGAAATATTCTCAATCATCACTATTCCCCCACCAATCAATAACTTATTATTTTACCTTTGGCCATGTTGACACGTTCAGTATTTTACATAAGTATTTGTAAGCCAAAACCAGGAGTGGAACAATCAGAGGAAAAGTATAATAGAAATATATGCACCATATGCACCACTTCTGCAGTTTTCACTCGCTCCTAGTTTTGGCTTACAAATACTGAGGTAAATTACTGACCAAATACTCATAGTGTGAATGTGGCCTTAGGACAGGTGATTACTTGTTTTCACCATAGAGCACCTGTAAGTGCATATTTGCTACTGTGTGATAGCCACAGGACAGGGAGGGGTAAAACGTCCAAGTAATTAATCTCTATTGGAAATCAAGAATCTTCCCCTTATTGATATCAGAGAGAACAAATGACCACCATACACAGCACAATCCACTATACCAAGACCAACAATACCACATACAAGGGACAAATACTGCCACACCTTGACCAGATCACATATTATCACCAAATAGTGACTGAATAATACCAGATACAGGGGATAAATACCATCACACCATGACCAGAGCACATATTACCACCACATACAGGGGATAAATACAGTCACACCATGATCAGACCACATATTACCACCACATAGTGACTGAATAAATCTGCATAAAAGGAAAAAATACCATCACACCATGACCAAACCATATATTACTACCACATAGTGACCGAATAATACAGTATACAAGGAATAAAAACTGTCACACCATGACCAGACCACATATTACCACCATAGAGTGACCAAACAATACTACATACAGGGGATGTAGTATTCAGTCTTCCCAGCCTGGTGCAGGGCTACAATTTTGTTTCCTTCGACAGCTCTTTGGTCTTCACCATAGTGGAGTTTGGAGTGTGACTGTTTGAGGTTGTGGACTGGTGTCTTTTATACTGATAACAAGTTCAAACAGGTGCCAGTACTACCGGTAATGAGTGGAGGACAGAGGAGCCTCTTAAAGAAGAAGTTACAGGTCTGTGAGAGCCAGAAATCTTGCTTGTTTGTAGGTGACCAAATACTTATTTTCCACCAAAATTGTAAAAAAAATTTCTTACCAAATCAGACAATGTGATTTTCAGGATTTGTTTTCTCATTTTGTCTCTTATAGTTGAGGTCTACCTATGATGTCAATTACAGGCCTGTCTCATCCTTTTAAGTGGGAGAACTTGCACATTTGGTGGCTGACTAAATACTTTTTTTCCCCACTGTATGTTGCCCCCATCCTGGACCCCTATGTTCACTTTAATAATGACCCCATACTGGGTCCCTTTATTTAATAATGTTTCCATCTTGGGCCTCTTTATTTATTTAAAGGGAACCTGCCACCAGAAATAACACTGTTAACCTGCAGATATGCGGTTAATGTGCAGGTTAACAGAGTTATTATGCTGCCCAGCGCCTGCACGCAGCTGAATGCAGCGGGGAGAAAATGAACTTTATTCTCCCCACCAGCATTTGGTTTCAGTCATGGGGGCGGGGGCGGCGCTGGTTCAGTCACCTCTCTTAGTATAAAGAGCGACAGCTGTAACCACACCCCCGATCCTCACTGACAGCCAGCCCTAATGCAGAGAGAGTGTCAGTCAGAGTCGGGGGTGCAGTTACAGCAGCCGCTCTGTATACTCAGAGAAGTGACTCAACCCGCGTCGGCACCGCCCCCATGACTGAAACCAAATGCTGGCAGGGAGAATAAATTAAATTTTCACCCCACTGCATTCGGCTGTGTGCATGAGCCGGGCAGCATAATAAAACTGTTAACCTGCCGATTAACCACATATCTGCAGGTTAATAGAGTTATTTCTGGTGACAGGTTCCCTTTAATGTCCCCATCCTAAGCCTCTTCGTCCTGGGCCGCTATGTTGCCCCCATCCTGAACCCCTATGTTCTCTATCCTGCCAATCACAGAGTGGTGGGGGGGATAAAAAAAAAATTCTTCTTACCTTCCTGCGCTCCCGCAACGTCCTCTTTCGGCTTCATATTGAGTGCAGTCATTAAAAGGGCCACCAACTGCAGCTGTGACAGGGCACTCTGCTCTGTGACAGGCCATGCGCAGCAACATTGTTAGGCCAGTGGCCATTTAACGCCACTGCTATGTGACATCGGCTTGCGGCTTGTCACAGGACAGAGTGCCCTGTTACAGCTGCACCCGGTGTTCATCTTGATGTGCGGCGGGCGTTGTCGTGGCGGATCAGATAAGAACCCTGAGTGCGTGCACCCCTGCCTGAGGTTTTAAAAGGCCCATACCTCTAAAAACTTTTTTTTTTATGGATGGCTTGATAAAAAGCCATTGGCTTGATAAAACAGGATTATTTTTTTCACTCATAGTTGAAAAGGTATTGCTTCTTCACTTTCAAAACAGCAGAGCTTTTTCTGCTTTATAAATAAATGAAAAAATTTTGCATGGCTTGAGAATACATGGAGCGCCAGCGTTCCTGCACGCTTCCCTCCTCCCCAGCAAGGACGCCGCCTTGCTCATCCCTATGGCTCCCGTACCACACTTCCTCCTCCTCCTGCTGCTCCCCAGAGTCTGTGTACTGCTCACAGTTCCCCGGACACTGTGCTTAGGGTGCTCTTAAAGGGACAGCGCACTTTGTCCTAAAGTGTCCCAAGCCAATGGCTGGGAGACACTTATTATTTAAGGCACCTCCACCTGTTGAGAGATGCCTGTGCAACGTCTTTAGTTAGTTAATCTGCATGCTTGCTAGTTCTCAGGTCCCCTGTCTATGGGTACCTGCCAGTACCTGCTAGTACTTGCCTGTACTTACTTATTCCCACTTACTCTTGCTTGTTCCTGCCTGACCCTGCTTGGTCCTTCCAGTGCACCTGCCATGCCAGTCTGTATACCTGCCGTGCCAGTCTGTATACAAGCCGTACCTGCCTGCACTTGTTGTGCCATTCTGTATACAAGCCGTACCTGCCTGCATCTGCCAAACCCACCTGTATACCAGCCGTACCTGCCTGTACCTGCCAGTGCCTGCCTGTATACCAGCCGTTCCTGTCTGCACCTGCCAGTGCCAGTCTGCATACCAGCCGTGCCCACCAGCACCTGGCGTTCCTGTATTTCTGCCATGCCTCCAGAGTCCATCCTGGTGTAGCTCTTGGTGTCCATCTGGAGCCAAGTCTAACCCAACCATCAGGGTCTCTAGGGAAGAGTCAGGTGTTCACCTAGTTATGCTCCTCCAAGCTCTCCTCAGACCACGGCACAGTGGTTGCATCACTCCCGTTACAGTTTTCTCAGGTCATGGAATCCGCTGGCTCTCAAGCTTGCTTTATCTCCAACCTGTACCAGGAAGTCTCCTGCCAGAAAGACCAGCAGGACAAAATCTTCTCCTATCTGCACACAGTGACCACCCGCTTGGACACGCTGACGTTTGCAGCCGCATCCACTCCTGCTTAAGCTGCTGCAACCTCAGTCATTACTCACCAGTCTACCAGCTATGTTCCTGGTTCCGGACGCCACGTTATGACGGTGACCCATCTCTATGCCGTGGGTTCATCAATCAATCCACGTTGCACTTTGAACTCTTGGCACATCAATTTGCTTCAGATCGAGCCAAACTGGCATCAATCCCTTATGGGAGAGAGGGGATCCTCTTGTCTCTAACCTCCAGGCTTTTTTTTAGAAGCCTTCCGCAAGGTATTTGATGAACCTGGCTTCCTCTGCAGCATCCTTGCTCCTCAGAATTCACAAGGGAAATCTCACAGTGGGCCAGAACGCAATCCGATTCCGTACCGTGTCCGACAAACTCTCCTGGAATAAAGAGGCACTGGTGGCAGCCTACTGGAAGAGCCTACCTGGGAGAATTAAGGATGAGCTGGCCCGTTGTGATATTTCTACCTCGTTGGATGACCTGGTGTCCCAAGGAGGTGACCCGCAAGAGAAGATCCATGTGCTTGGCCCCTACCTTCAAAGGCCGATCAAGCCATGTATCTCAGCTTCGACATACTCCCCTGAATCCATGCAAATCACCTGGGGGAAGATGGCCCAGCATCGTCAGGAGGCCCGTTGTGCTGTGGAAAGGTGTTTCTATTTTGGCAGTCCCGAACATTTAATCTGCTCCTGTTCTGAAAAGTTGGGAAACTCCAGAGTCTAGGGTCTGTTGGAGAAGCTACCCTGAGCGAGGACTACTCCTCTCCTCCACTAACTCTGTTGGTATACATTTCCTGGGACAACATCTGTTTCATTGAATCGACCTATCTGGACTCTGGTTCCGCAGCAAATTTCGATCAACAGGCCATTGTGGAGCGGTATCAGATCCCCATCTAACATCTACAGGATCCTTTGGTGGTATTGTCCGTGGATGGGAAACCTCTATCCGAGAAATCCCTTTTCATTTCCAAACCAGTGGAACTTCGGGTGGGAATGTTGCACTCGGAAAAGATCCCTCTTTAAGTATTTTCAGGTCTGTCCCATCCTCTGCTCCTGGGCCTGCCTTGGCTATGAAAACATGAGTCTGTCTTGGATGGTAGATCCGGAGAGGTACTCCGTTAGGGCCAAGCCTGCCATGAGAGATGTCTAGTCCCCATTTGTCCTGCGCAATCTCCGGCTACTCCATCAAATTAATCTGGCTTGCCTCCCGCTTATTGGTCTTATGCAAATATCTTCAATAACAAGGAGACAAAGACGCTACCACTACACAGGCCCTATTGACCTCTTCCCTGGCTCTTCTCATCCACGAGTCTGTATAGAACCTCTGTCCCAGGCTGAGAGATGAGCCATGTCTGAGTATATTAAAGAAAACCTAGCCATGGGATTTATCCAAAAGTCATCCTCCCTGGCTGGAGCAGGATTTTCCTTTGTAAAGAAAAAGGATGGATCACTTTGTCCCTGTATAGACTACAGGGTTTTCAACCAGATTACGATCAAAAATAAATATCCTTTGCACCTCATATCTGAATTTTTTGATCGTCTCAAAGGTTCCAGAGTCTTTACTAAACTTCATCTGCAGGGGGCAGATCTTAATACGCCATGGAGACAAATGATTAAGAAAAAATTATTAAGAAAAAATTGCAAAGGACGAGCAGATGATATACATTTTAACTTATACATCATCTTAATGTTAGGAATCACCCACATAGTGAAAAATTGTATACAGTACAGACCAAAAGTTTAGACACACCTTCTCAGTTAAAGATTTTTCTGTATTTTCATGACTATGAAAATTGTACATTCACACTGAAGGCATCAAAACTATGAATTAACACATGTGGAATTATATACTTAACAAAAAAGTGTGAAACAGCTGAAAATATGTCTTATATTCTAGGTTCTTCAAAGTAGCCACCTTTTGCTTTGATGACTGCTTTGCACACTCTTGGCATTCTCTTGATGAGCTTCAAGAGGTAGTCACTAGCAATGGTCTTCCAACAATCTTGAAGGAGTTCCCAGAGATGCTTAGCACTTGTTGGCCCTTTTGCCTTCACTCTGCGGTCCAGCTCACCCCAAACCATCTCGATTGGGTTCAGGTCTGGTGACTGTGGAGGCCAGGTCATCTGGCGTAGCACCCCATCACTCCCCTTCTTGGTCATATAGCCCTTACACAGCATGGAGGTGTGTTTGGGGTCATTGTCCTGTTGAAAAATAAATGATGGTCCAACTAAACACAAACCGGATGGAATAGCATGCCGCTGCAAGATGTTGTGGTAGCCATGCTGGTTCAGTATGCCTTCAATTTTGAATAAATCCCCAACAGTGTCACCAGCAAAGCACCCCGACACCATCACACCTCCTCCTCCATGCTTCACGGTGGGAACCAGGCATGTAGAGTCCATCCGTTCACCTTTTCTGGTTGGAACCAAAGATCTCAAATTTGGGCTCATCAGACCAAAGCACAAATTTCCACTGGTCTAATGTCCATTCCTTGTGTTCTTTAGCCCAAACAAGTCTCTTCTGCTTGTTGCATGTCCTTAGCAGTGGTTTCCTAGCAGCTATTTTACCATGAAGGCCTGCTGCACAAAGTCTCCTCTTAACAGTTGTTGAAGAGATGTGTCTGCTGCTAGAACTCTGTGTGGCATTGACCTGGTCTCTAATCTGAGCTGCTGTTAACCTGCGATTTCTGAGGCTGGTGACTCGGATAAACTTATCCTCAGAAGCAGAGGTGACTCTTGGTCTTTCTTTCCTGGGGCGGTCCTCATGTGAGCCAGTTTCTTTGTAGCGCTTAATGGTTTTTGCAACTGCACTTGGGGACACTTTCAAAGTTTTCCCAATTTTTCGCAATGACTGACCTTCATTTCTTAAAGTAATGATGGCCACTTGTTTTTCTTTACTTAGCTGCTTTTTTCTTGCCATAATACAAATTCTAACAGTCTATTCAGTAGAACTATCAGCTGTGTATCCACCTGACTTCTGCACAACACAACTGATGGTCCCAACCCCATTTATAAGGCAAGAAATCCCACTTATTAAACCTGACAGGGCACACCTGTGAAGTGAAAACCATTTCCGGTGACTACCTCTTGAAGCTCATCAAGAGAATGCCAAGAGTGTGCAAAGCAGTCATCAAAGCAAAAGGTAGCTACTTTGAAGAACCTAGAATATAAGACATATTTTCAGTTGTTTCACACTTTTTTGTTAAGTATGTAATTCCACATGTGTTAATTCATAGTTTCGATGCCTTCAGTGTGAATGTACAATTTTCATAGTCATGAAAATACAGAAAAATGAGTGGCCATCATTACTTTAAGAAATAAAGGTCAGTCAGTGCGAAAAATTGGGAAAACTTTGAAAGTGTCCCCAAGTGCAGTTGCAAAAACCATCAAGTGCTACAAAGAAACTGTCTCACATGAGGACCGCCCCAGGAAAGGAAGACCAAGAGTCACCTCTGCTTCTGAGGATAAGTTTATCCGAGTCACCAGCCTCAGAAATCGCAGGTTAACAGCTGCTCAGATTAGAGACCAGGTCAATGCCACACAGAGTTCTAGCAGCAGACACATCTCTACAACAACTGTTAAGAGGAGACTTTGTGCAGCAGGCCTTCATGGTATAATAGCTGCTAGGAAACCACTGCTAAGGACAGGCAACAAGCAGAAGAGACTAAAGAACACAAGGAATGGACATTAGACCAGTGGAAATCTGTGCTTTGGTCTGATGAATCCAAATTTGAGATCTTTGGTTCCAACCACTGTGTCTTTGTGCGATGCAGAAAAGGTGAACGGATGGACTCTACATGCCTGGTTCCCACCGTGAAGCATGGAGGAGGAGGTGTGATGGTGTGGGGGTGCTTTGCTGGTGACACTGTTGGGGATTTATTCAAAATTGAAGGCATACTGAACCAGCATGGCTACCACAGCATCTTGCAGCGGCATGCTATTCCATCCGGTTTGCGTTTAGTTGGACCATCATTTATTTTTCAACAGGACAATGACCCCAAACACACCTCCAGGCTGTGTAAGGGCTATTTGAGCAAGAAGGAGAGTGATGGGGTGCTACGCCAGATGACCTGGCCTCCACAGTCACCAGACCTGAACCCAATCGAGAAGGTTTAGGGTGAGCTGGACCGCAGAGTGAAGGAAAAGGGGCCAACAAGTGCTAAGCTTATCTGGGAACTCCTTCAAGATTGTTGGAAGACCATTTCTGGTGACTACCTCTTGAAGCTCATCAAGAGAATGCCAAGAGTGTGCAAAGCAGTCATCAAAGCAAAAGGTGGCTACTTTGAAGAACCTAGAATATAAGACATATTTTCAGTTGTTTCACACTTTTTTGTTACGTATATAATTCCACATGTGTTAATTCATTGTTTTGATGCCTTCAGTGTGAATGTACAATTTTCATAGTCATGAAAATACAGAAAAATCTTTAAATGAGAAGGTGTGTCCAAACTTTTGGTCTGTACTGTAGCCATTGGAAAAAATAGCTAATAATTAATATTTACTATATGACCATATGTCTATTTTTAAGTTGAAATGCAAAATAGAAACAAAATAAATAAATACCCTGCTGTAAGTAAATAACTAAAAGCAATAGTGCATATAAATAACGGGTACTTAGTAAACACCGTTTTTGTTAAAAAAAAGCAGAAGCTATTCCATCAACGCCAAGGTGTACCCAAGTTTGGGATGGTCCTAACCTCTAATATTAAAGTTGGTATCATTTTTCATATCTCAATTCATTATTTTAGACATTTGACTTTTATAGGTTTAGTAGCAAGATTTCAAATTTTCAAATTAATAGCAGAAACCTATTTTTTAGTGGTCAATTAAGTTTTCAAGTGCCTTTAAGAGGCCAATAAATTAGAATCACTATGCATATCATCCCATGAACTAACACAAAGAGAAAAGAAAACTAAAAAATTACATGTTTTCCTTTAAAATTTAATTTTAGCCCCAAATTTTTCATTACACAAGAAGTAAAAAGAGAAAAAAAACACCACCAAATATCTGCTAAGCACTGCAATACCCCATATGTAGTTGTACACTACTATTTAGCTGCACGGCACGGCACAGAAGTGAAGGAGCGCCATTTGGCTTTTGAAGTTCAAGTTTTGCTGTGAAAGCAGTACGGACGAGACTAGTGTTGATCGAGCACTAAAATGCTCGGGTGCTCGAAGCTCGGGCCGAGCTCACCGTGATACTCGGGTGCTCGACCCGAGCAACGAGCCCAATGTTAGTCTATGGGAGACCCGAGCATTTTTGCGGTGGCACCCCCTGGCAGTCTTTTAAAAGCCTAACAAGTGCCCAAAATGATAGTGACAGTGCTCAAATGACATGGGGACAGCATTGGAATCGCCCCAGGAAGCATTTCTGACCCCCTGGTCACTGCTGTCAACAACGTGGTCAGAGGTATTAAGACACTTTTACGAGCTCACAATAAAACGTTCAAAAACTAAACTGAAACTTTTTTCCTGTGAAATATGTTAAGGAATTTCTTTTCCAGGGTAAAGACTTGTGTATAAGGTAAAATAAATAACCAAAGACAAAAATACTCCTCCACACCTTGGGCTATGTTCACAAGTAGCATTTTTTATGCGTTTTTGCACTTTTGTATTGCTTTCAACTGTGACAAATGCATTCACTGGGAAATGTCATTTTAACATTTTACAACCTTATCTGGCCATGTGCTGTGTGACACATGCATAAAGTGCTGAAAAGACATGGGTACAGCATGGGGAAGACCCCTGGAAGCATCTCTGACACCCAGGTCACTGTCTAAAAGTGTGTCCATCATAAGTGATCCTTGCCGCATCAGAAGATACAGACTTGCAACTATCCCCGTGCAAGTTGTAGTCCCAGGGCAGTGTTCAATTGTACCTCCCCCATTCCTTGCAATACAAGCACAAGTATGCAGCCTGCCACCCACCCACCCCCAGGCTGCAATACTATACTGCTTGCTTGCACTTGAAATTGGGCCTTTTAGGCATGTGGAGGCGGAATCTGGCCACCACGTCATGGCTGCGTTGGCGGCCTGGAATCCATACTCAGTCCCCAGCCGCCCGGCGGCCGGGTGTCCATGCTCGGTCCCCAGCCGCCCCGCGGCCGGGTGTCCACACACGGTTCCAAGCCGCCTGGGGGCTGCCGGGTGTCCATAAACGGTCCCCAGCCGCCCCTATTTCTCCTTGGAACATCCCCCCACACACTTTTCTTAGCCCGGCCTGCTTTAGGGCAGCATTGGACGAGCCCACCAGAGAACCAGACTCCTCCGGTGGGCCCTGGCTTCTCCATCAGGGGAGTTGAGAGTGCCAAGGTGAGGAGCATGATGATGATGACAGAAGTTAGCATCTGCTTTGTTTTCTTTTAATGCAAGTGTAAGTGTGCAGCCTGCCACCCACCCACCCCCAGACTGCAATGCCATACTGCTAGCTTGCACTTGAAATGGGGCCTTTTAGTTTGGAGGAGGCCGAAGCTGGCCACTACCTCATGGCTGCTTCGGCAGCGAGGTATCCATACTCAGTCCCCAGCCGCCCCTATTTGTCCTGGTGTGCCTTATACATAAGATTAAGCGCGTATACCAAAACATTACCTGTGCCCTCCCCAGTGCATTTAGTGGGAAGGAGAGCCTATTCCGCTGTAGTGTGTGCATGCCAAACCCCTGTTCATGGTACATGCGAAGATGCCTCACACCCTGCACCTGTCGTTGCAGACTTGCAACTATCCCCGTTCAAGTCCTTGTCCCAGGGCAGTGTTTAATTGTACCTCTCCCATTCCTTGCAATGCAAGCGCAAGTATGCAGCCTGCCACCCACCCACCCCCAGGCTGCAAAACCATGCTGCTTGCTTGCTTGCACTTTAAATTGGGTCTTTTAGGCATGTGGAGACGGAATCTGGCCTCCACGCCATGGCTGCGTCGGCGGACTGGTATCCATACTCAGTCCCCAGCCGCCCGGTGGCCGGATGTCCCCGCTTGCTTCCCAGCCTCCAGGGGGTGGCCGGGTGTCCATACTCGGTCCCCAGCCACCCCTATTTGTCCCAGTAACCTTTCCCACACTTTTCTTAGCCTGGCCTGCTTTAGGGCAGCATTGGCCGAGCCCACCAGACAACCAGACTCCTCCGGTGGGCCCTGGCTTCTCCATCAGGGGAGTTGAGAGTGCCAAGGTGAGGAGCATGATGAGGATGATAGAAGTTAGCATCTGCTTTGTTTTGTTGGAATGCAAGCGCATGTATGTAGTAGCGGCTAGGCCTGAGGTGGTCAGCGTTTTGGCGCATATCCTACCTCCTCCGAGGATTGCTGGATGTTTTCCTGCTACTATCCAAGTTCTATGACTCCCGTTAAAACAAAGCTTCAGGTGATAAATGATGGATGAGGTGGTGGCAAAGGAGAAAGAGCAGGAGGAGCAGGGACCATTCACATCAATATCAGGCCAGTCAACCAGATATGTCTTGTAGGATACAGTATGTTTCTGTAACAAAAGGAGCGGTTCGGCTACACAGTTATAGGGCATACAGTGAGTGCAATGCCTACCAAAAATTTCGAGGCACTCCAATGCCCCTTGGAAATGACATGGAAGTCAGAGGGCCTTAACTAAACCTTTTTTTCCATTTATAGCAACTGGGTCTCCTGTGCACTGTTGGCCCAAGCAGTGAATGGAAGGATTTCCAAAAATTATGAGGAACTGCAATGCCCCTTACAAGAGCCATACAGTACAGCATATTACAAACATAAGTCCCATTATTGCGGAGTGGGTTTCCCATAGGATTTGCTTATGCCTTCCAAACAAAAGCTTCCAAAAATTAGGACGTAGCAACTTGCAATGCCCCTTACAAGAACAATGCAGTACAGCATATAACAAACATAAATCCCATTATTGCGGAGTGGGTCTCCCATAGGATTTGCTTATGCCTTCCAAGCAAAAGCTTCCAAAAATTAGGACGGAGCAACTTGCAATGCCCCTTACAAGAACCAAGCAGTACAGCATATTACAAACATAAGTCCCATTGTTGCAGAGTGGGTCTCCCATAGGATTTGCTTATGCCTTCCAAGCAAAAGCTTCCAAAAATTAGGACAGAGCAACTTGCAAAGCCCCTTACAAGAACCATGCAGTACAGCATATTACAAACATAAGTCCCATTATTGGGGAGTGGGTCTCCCATAGAATTTGCTTATGCCTTCCAAGCAAAAGCTTCCAAAAATTAGGACGGAGCAACTTGCAATGCCCCTTACAAGAACCATGCAGTACAGCATATTACAAACATAAGTCCCATTATTGCGGAGTGGGTCTCCCATAGGATTTGCTTATGCCTTCCAAGCAAAAGCTTCCAAAAATTAGGACGGAGCAACTTGCAATGCCCCTTACAAGAACCATGCAGTACAGCATATTACAAACATAAGTCCCATTATTGGGGAGTGGGTCTCCCATAGGATTTGCTTATGCCTTCCAAGCAAAAGCTTCCAAAAATTAGGACGGAGCAATTGCAATGCCCTTACAAGATCCATGCAGTACAGCATATTACAAACATAAGTCCCATTATTGGGGAGTGGGTCTCCCATAGGATTTGCTTATGCCTTCCAAGCAAAAGCTTCCAAAAATTAGGACGGAGCAACTTGCAATGCCCCTTACAAGAACCATGCAGTACAGCATATTACAAACATAAGTCCCATTATTGGGGAGTGGGTCTCCCATAGAATTTGCTTATGCCTTCCAAGCAAAAGCTTCCAAAAATTAGGACGGAGCAACTTGCAATGCCCCTTACAAGAATCATGCAGTACAGCATATTACAAACATAAGTCCCATTATTGCGGAGTGGGTCTCCCATAGGATTTGCTTATGCCTTCCATGCAAAAGCTTCCAAAAATTAGGACGTAGTAACTTGCAATGCCCCTTACAAGAGCCATGCAGTACAGCATATTACAAACATAAGTCCCATTATTGCGGAGTGGGTCTCCCATAGGATTTGCTTATGTCTTCCAAGCAAAAGCTTCCAAAAATTAGGATGGAGCAACTTGCAATGCCCCTTACAAGAACCATGCAGTACAGCATATTACAAACATAAGTCCCATTATTGCGGAGTGGGTCTCCCATAGGATTTGCTTATGCCTTCCAAGCAAAAGCTTCCAAAAATTAGGACAGAGCAACTTGCAATGCCCCTTACAAGAACCATGCAATACAGCATATTACAAACATAAGTCCCATTATTGGGGAGTGGGTCTCCCATAGCATTAGCTTATGCCTTCCAAGCAAAAGCTTCCAAAAATTAGGACGGAGCAACTTGCAATGCCCCTTACAAGAACCATGCAGTATAGCATATTACAAACATAAGTCCCATTATTGGGGCGTGGGTCTCCCATAGGATTTGCTTATGCCTTCCAAGCAAAAGCTTCCAAAAATTAGGACGGAGCAACTTGCAATGCCCCTTAAAAGAACCATGCAGTACAGCATATTACAAACATAAGTCCCATTATTGGGGCGTGGGTCTCCCATAGGATTTGCTTATGCCTTCCAAGCAAAAGCTTCCAAAAATTAGGACGGAGCAACTTGCAATGCCTCTTACAAGAACCATGCAGTACAGCATATTACAAACATAAGTCCCATTATTGCGGAGTGGGTCTCCCATAGGATTTGCTTATGTCTTCCAAGCAAAAGCTTCCAAAAATTAGGATGGAGCAACTTGCAATGCCCCTTACAAGAACCATGCAGTACAGCATATTACAAACATAAGTCCCATTATTGCGGAGTGGGTCTCCCATAGGATTTGCTTATGCCTTCCAAGCAAAAGCTTCCAAAAATTAGGACAGAGCAACTTGCAATGCCCCTTACAAGAACCATGCAATACAGCATATTACAAACATAAGTCCCATTATTGGGGAGTGGGTCTCCCATAGCATTAGCTTATGCCTTCCAAGCAAAAGCTTCCAAAAATTAGGACGGAGCAACTTGCAATGCCCCTTACAAGAACCATGCAGTATAGCATATTACAAACATAAGTCCCATTATTGGGGCGTGGGTCTCCCATAGGATTTGCTTATGCCTTCCAAGCAAAAGCTTCCAAAAATTAGGACGGAGCAACTTGCAATGCCCCTTAAAAGAACCATGCAGTACAGCATATTACAAACATAAGTCCCATTATTGGGGCGTGGGTCTCCCATAGGATTTGCTTATGCCTTCCAAGCAAAAGCTTCCAAAAATTAGGACGGAGCAACTTGCAATGCCCCTTACAAGAACCATGCAGTACAGCATATTACAAACATAAGTCCCATTATTGCGGAGTGGGTCTCCCATAGGATTTGCTTATGCCTTCCAAGCAAAAGCTTCCAAAAATTAGGACGGAGCAACTTGCAATGCCCCTTACAAGAACCATGCAGTACAGCATATTACAAACATAAGTCCCATTATTGGGGAGTGGGTCTCCCATAGGATTTGCTTATGCCTTCCAAGCAAAAGCTTCCAAAAATTAGGACGGAGCAACTTGCAATGCCCCTTACAAGAACCATGCAGTACAGCATATTACAAACATAAGTCCCATTATTGCGGAGTGGGTCTCCCATAGGATTTGCTTTTGCCTTCCAAGCAAAAGCTTCCAAAAATTAGGACGGAGCAACTTGCAATGCCCCTTACAAGAGCCATGCAGTACAGCATATTACAAACATAAGTCCCATTATTGGGGAGTGGGTCTCCCATAAGATTTGCTTATGTCTTCCAAGCAAAAGCTTCCAAAAATTAGGACGGAGCAACTTGCAATGCCCCTTACAAGAACCATGCAGTACAGCATATTACAAACATAAGTCCCATTATTGCGGAGTGGGTCTCCCATAGGATTTGCTTATGTCTTCCAAGCAAAAGCTTCCAAAAATTAGGACGGAGCAACTTGCAATGCCCCTTACAAGAACCATGTGACGCGCCCCTGGGCCTGTGTCGCGCTGCGTTGCGCACGCGGGAGCTTACCCGGAGCCGGATCTCTTGAGGGTTGTAGTCTCGTGGCGGTGACCCGGTCCGTGCCCAGGGAGTCAAACTGAGCGGCGATGTAACAGCGGTAGATGCAGGACGACTACGCCACCCGTTGAATGCAGCTATGGAGCTGCCGCTGCAGGACAGTCTGCTGAGGCCGGTGGATGGATGGTGCAGCGTAGATGGTATAACCCCCAACGGGAGGGGTATGGCCTCAGGGCAGCAGATGTGGATGATGGGGGTAGCAGGAACCACTCAGAGACGGTGCGGTGTAATTCAGGGTCTTTACTGGTAACAATGATAGACCCTCCCGGAGTACTTGCTAGTGAACGGGGCCTGGTCAGTCCTTGAGCAGATGGGATCTCCCCTGGCCAGGCGGAGTTGTAGGCCTCCCAAACTGACTGTACTCTTCTGGCTACCTTGCTAGAAGCGGATATAAGTAGCCCACGTCCCTGAGTGTACCGTGTGGTGCTCACCCGTATGGCCGGTGACTCGGGGCCTTCTAATGGCTTCCGCTCCACGATGGCGGTGCTGGTCCCACGCGTGTGACCGTGCCTTCGGGTTTCTGGGCCTGAGGACCTGAAATCCCCTGCCGGTCGGCTTCTGCTGCTGGGTAAGAGTTAGTCCCCACAGCCTCGGACGCCGGGTCCGGTAAGAAAGCTTCTCAGTCAGGGCGAGCTCTGCAGCTGCCAGCCCCTGACTCGTAGTAATATTGCTCCCAATGAGCTTCCTATGCTGCTTCTCTGTCTCTACTCTCCTTGACTGACTAACCCTGCCTCAGCCCAGGGTTTATACAGGGGAAGTTCTTCCCCTCCCAAGACTGGGCAGGAGGTGTGGCATGCACAGGATCCCTGACCAAAGGACCTCCCACCTGCTCTCAGACATAACATTACATTACTGTGGAAAACCAGACCCCTGGGGTGCCACATTCCCCCCTAGTGAAATTTAGTACTCCGGGACTAAACATATTTTAGAAAAACATAACAAGATATAACAACAATAACAGTACAATAAGAAGAAACACATAAAGGTGGTCACGGCATGTCCGTAACCGGGTGCAGTCTTTGAAGAAAAGCAAGGTGTCCGTTTCACCAAAACAGGGAGACGTAACCAGGTAGGGGTCTGTCCTACCCCGAGTCCTTAACAGTCTCTAGTCCATCCTGGGTTACGCTCCAACTATGTACAAGGATTCCCGGTAAATCCACCAAGGATTCCTAAAAATAACTGGAAACACAAAATTATACACAAGCACCAATACACAGATAAACATAAATAAAACAATTTATACACTTCAAATCCTCCAGCGTGCGGGTAACTGGCCTCTAGTGGCCCTAGTGGACCTACGGAGCTGGCTGTCTGGCCCTGAACTACAGGGTGTAGGAGCTGTCAAGGGTAAACTGGGCAGCTGTCTACCGGCTCTTTGTCTCACTAGGGGTACGGCAGGCTCACTATAAGCAGAGGGTTGATCCTCCTGTTCTGCTTGTGTGGAGTCTTCTGCCTCCTGGACCGGCTGTTCTTCCAGCTCTACCTGTTGCTCCGTAGGTGCTTGGGATGCTGGTTGGAGGAAGGTGAGTACGGGTACCACAACTGCACCATTGACTTGAGTCCAAGACCGAGGGAAGTCCCCGAGCACAGTACTAACCATATCTTCCCTTTCCTCTACGGGTCGATGGTCTTCTTGTTCCTCTTCAGGGTTCCTCAGTTGTTCGGGACACTTCTTCAGGTGGTCCCGGGATACAATGGCTGTGGTTTCCCCTCCGTCTTTACTGATGGTACAAACCTTCGGGTTCTCGTGGCTTGAGGGCAGTACGGTGTACGGGTCCTTCTCCCACTGGTCATCCAACTTGTGGAGCCGTCTCTTCCTCTTCAAGACCTGCTCTCCGGGTACCAGGGGAACAGCGGGAGCATACTGGTTGTAAGTTTTCTCTTGTCTTTCCCTAGCCTGACAGAGACTTCGCTCCACGCTCTCCTGTACTCTCCGGTACTGCTGCTGCCTCTCTGTGTCCCAGTCTGTTTCTGGTGAAGTGTCCTCGGGTGTCAGGACTCCCATTTCCAGGTCAACAGGTAACTTACCAGGTCTTGCCCTCATTAGGTAAGCCGGGGTACAGTTGGTGGAACCTACCGGGATGTGGTTGTATAGGTCCACCAGATCGGGCAACTTCTCAGGCCACAGACTGTGTTCATCCAGGGGCAACGTTTTTAGAAGATCCATTACCACCTGGTTCATTTTCTCACAAAGTCCATTAGTTTGCGGATGGTAGGGTGTCGTCCTTATCTTCCGGCAGCCATACAGATTGCAGAATTCCTGGAAGACCTCCGCTTCAAAGGCAGGTCCCTGGTCCGTCAGCACTTGGTCCGGGTACCCGTGTGGACGGCAAAAGTGCTGCTGGAAGGCTCTAGCTGCTGTTTGAGCCGTTAAGTCCTTGACGGGGACGACAACCAGAAACCGGGAGTAATGATCCACGATGGTTAACGCGTAGACGTAGCCACTTCTGCTTGGGGTCAGTTTTACATGATCCAAGGCTACCAGTTCCAACGGTTGCCGGGTGACGATGGACTGCAGGGGAGTCTTCTGGCTGGCACGGTCCTTCCTTCTCAGGTTGCACGGGCCACAGTCTCTGCACCACTTCTCGATGGTTCCCCTCATGCCTACCGGGTGGAACCGCTCGCGCAGCAGGAACTCCAGCTTCTTCCACCCGAAGTGTCCAGCTCCGTCGTGGTATGCCTCCATCACCATGGCTGCGTCTCTTCGTGGCACCACTACTTGCCAGAGTAATTCATGCGTCCGGGAGTTAACCATTCTGCGGCACAACTTCCCTTTGTAAAGGAACAGTCGACTCTTCTCTGCCCATAGTTGTTTGGCTTCCTCCGGAGCGTCTGGTTCAAGGCGAGCCTCCGGCCGAGTCAGCATCTCCTTCACCAGTCAGACGGCAGGGTCGCTGTCTTACGTTTCCGCCCAGTTGTAGTGGGGTAAGGGGTTCAACGTAGCAGCCTGCTTACTCCTTACCCGGTGGGAATACTGGATAGTCCCATGACGGTGGAATGCAGGGAGTTCAACTTCTTCCAGTCCCTCCGGATCTTCTCCTCCGTCCGGCAGGTTGGGCATCCTGGACAGGGCGTCCGCGTTGGTATTGGAGCGTCCTGCCCGGTATTTGATTGTGAACTCGTAGTTGGACAGACGGGCCATCCACCTCTGCTCCAGGGCACCGAGTCTTGCCGTGTCCAGGTGTGTCAACGGGTTGTTATCCGTGTACACGGTGAACCGAGAAGAAGCGAGGTAATGCTTAAAGCGCTCGGTGACTGCCCATACTACGGCCAGGAACTCTAACTTAAATGAGCTGTAATTCTCGGGGTTCCTTTCGGTGGGTCGCAGTTTTCGGCTGGCGTAGGCGATTACTCGTTCCTTCCCCTGCTGGATCTGGGACAGTACGGCTCCTAGCCCGATGTTACTGGCGTCGGTGTAGAGGATAAAGGGCTGGCTATAATCCGGGTACGCCAGGATTTCGTCCCCCGTGAGGGCCATCTTCAGCTGGCGGAAGGACTCTTCTTCCAGCTCCTCCCATTTGAAGGGCGGCTTCTGGTTCTTGGCCTTCCGGGACTGGCCTATCAGGAGGTCCTGCATAGGTGCTGCCTTTTTGGTGAAACCGGGAATAAACCTTCGGTAGTAGCCTACCAACCCGAGGAACTGCCGCACTTCTTTTACGCTGGAGGGGCTTGGCCATTCCTTAATTGCGGTGATCTTATCAGGGTCGGGAGCCACTCCGTCAGCGCTCACCACGTGTCCCAGGTACTGCACCTTTGGTTTCAGGAGGTGACACTTGGAGGGTTTCACCTTTAGGCCGTAACTTGCCAGAGCTTCGAACACTTCCGCCAGGTGTTTCAGGTGGTCCTCATACGTCTTGGAATATACGATGACATCGTCCAGGTACAACAGGACCGTCTCGAAGTTTCTGTGGCCCAGACAACACTCCATTAGTCGTTGGAAGGTTCCCGGTGCGTTGCAGAGTCCGAACGGCATGCAGGTGAACTCGCTAAGTCCCATCGGGGTGGTGAAGGCGGTCTTCTCCCGGTCCGCCTCTGCTACAGGAACCTGCCAGTACCCGCTAGTGAGATCCAAGGTAGAGAAGAAGTTAGCAGATCTTAAAGCAGCCAATGACTCCTCTATCCTTGGTAAGGGGTACGCATCCTTGTGTGTGATACGATTGATTTTCCGGTAATCTACACACATCCTCATGGTGTTTTCTTTCTTTCGGACTAAGACTAGTGGAGCTGCCCAGGGGCTACAGCTATCCCTGATCACCCCAGCCTCCTTCATGTCTCTAAGCATCCCCTTGGCGTGTTGGTAGTGGGCAGGGGGTACGGGTCGATACCTCTCTTTTATAGGAGGATGGTCTCCCGTGGGGATGTGGTGTTCTACCCCCTTGACTCGCCCGAAGTCTAACGGGTGTTTACTGAACACTCTCTCGTACTCCTGAACCACCCGATAGACTCCTTGTTTCTGGTGTGCGGGAGTGGAGTCAGTACCCAGATGTAGTTGCTGACACCAGTCCTCCATGTTTTTCTTAGAGCCGTTACCTTCCTCCGGGTGAGATGGAGGCAAGGGTTCCACAGATTGTATAGAATTTTGGTTAATGGTATATAATTTGGCTAGCGTGGCATACCGGGGCAGGTACACTTCCCTCTCCCCGATATTTATTATGCGAACGGGCACCCTCCCATGGCGTACATCAACCACCCCCCGTGCTGTCAAAATGGTGGGCCTACTGTCCGAGTAAACTGGTTCTACCATTGCCTGGTAATCTCTACCTCTCAGACCAATAGCTGCCCGGCACAAAATCATCATTTCACTTTTTGGGGGCATGGCAATAGGAAAAGGGTCACACATTCTTACGCTACCAATCTCACCGCCGGAGAGTTCCACCTGTTGCCGTCGCATCAGTGCCCGGATCTCTTTCTGGAGCACCCGCTGCTCGCCGGAGCTGGCGTTCTTGGCAACCTGCTGTAAAAGGAAAATCACCTCTGCAAGACAATTTTCAATTACATTAGTTCCTAGAGTTATTTTTGGGTGACTCTCATGTTTGTCAATATCTACAATGATCAGTCCCTGTGCTGCCAGTTCGACTCTACCGATTTTGATGGTCACCTCTTTAAATCCGATCTGTGGCACGGGCTGGCCATTGCTGGCGATGATACTCAAGTCGTCGTCAGGGTAGCGGGTAATATCCGAGTCATTCCAGTACTGCTTAAAGAGCACGTACGGGATGGTGGTGACCTGTGACCCGGTGTCCAGTAGGGCACTCATGGGAATGCCATCCAGTACCACAGGCAAGACTGGACGTCCTCCCACATATCTGTCGCGCCAGTTCGATGGGCCTGGTGATCTTTTTCCTGGGGGTTGGCCCTCTACCCCAGGTTGTGCCCGTTTAAAGAACAGTACCTTGCCATATGTCCAGGTTGATTGCAGCGGCGGCAGATGGGTCGTCCGTCCTCGCTGTATCGGTCACTGGGTCTTCCTCTGGCCGGTGGGGTCCTCCTTGGTCGACGCCACGGGATGTCCTCCGGTCCGGATGCCAGCTGGATCTTCCCTGGGGTGGAAGCCTGTAAAGACTGCACAGTTCGGGTTAGCGCAGCAACGCTCTTAGCTAGCTCTTGGACCTGATGGTGTAGGTCTGGAGCCGGGTCATTGTCCAAAGCCTGCGCATCAGCTCCCACAGGCCCTGCCGACAAGGGCGCCGCCTCCTGGTGGTAAGTGATAGCAGGGCGCTTGTGGGTCACAACGCCACCTGGTGCCGGTTCTCGGAGCACCCGGATGGCTCTGTCCTTGAACTGTGCAAAGCCCAGATGGGGATCCTGTAAGGCCATTGCCCGCAACTGGGTTCGGTGGGTATTACAATACAGTCCCTCTATAAACTGTTCGGTCAACAGCCTGTCCTCGTTTCCCACTCCATCAGGGTCGGTCTGCTTAATGGCCCTCAGGGCCTCTTGTAGGTTTAGTGCATAGTCCCTTATACTCTCATGCGCTCGCTGCTTGCACCCGTAGAATCTAAGCTTAATCTCGGCTGAGGTGCGGGTATCAAAGGTGTCCTTCAGCCGGGTTAGTATCCCTGCGACAGTCTTCCTCCCAGGTGGCCAGGATTTTACTTCCCTTTTGGCTGCCCCGGTTAGTTGGGCCACCAGGATGCTCACTTTTTGCTCTTCTGTGAGGGGGTACACCTGGAAGAGGCTATCCAGCTTTTCTCTAAAGTCATGCAGGGTATGTGACTCCCCTGAGTACTGGGGTAGCCAAGCTGCTCCCGGGATATAGGGCATGGTGAAGGGCATAACTGCAGCAGCGGTAGCGCTGGCGGGGGTTGAGGCAGTGAAGCTCTACTCCGTATCCGACATCTTCCTCCCCCCTAGTGGACCGTGGCCTACCTTGCGATGATCCTGTTCCGTAGGCCGCGGCTCCGCAGTGGATCGTCAGGGTTGAGGACCTTCCGTCGCGCTCCTGTGACGTCGGCGTCTGCTGGGCTCCTTCCAGGACCTTACGCAACGTCCGGACGTGAGGCGGGGCTTCAGTTCTCGCGCGCTTTCGGAGTCCACGCCCCTCTTCTTCCCGCGCGGCGTCCTCAAGATGGCGTCCAATGGCGGGAAAACTCCACGGATGGCGGGAAGAAGGCAGAAGATGGCGCCGGATGGCGGGAAACTTCACCGATGGCGGGAAGAAGGCTGAAGATGGCGCCGGATGGCGGGAATCTTCACCACAGGTAAGTTTGAAAAGTCTCTTTTTCAGGCACGCAGTACCCGGTGGTTGCGGGCACGAAATCCTGCCGACTACGCCAAAGTTGACGCGCCCCTGGGCCTGTGTCGCGCTGCGTTGCGCACGCGGGAGCTTACCCGGAGCCGGATCTCTTGAGGGTTGTAGTCTCGTGGCGGTGACCCGGTCCGTGCCCAGGGAGTCAAACTGAGCGGCGATGTAACAGCGGTAGATGCAGGACGACTACGCCACCCGTTGAATGCAGCTATGGAGCTGCCGCTGCAGGACAGTCCGCTGAGGCCGGTGGATGGATGGTGCAGCGTAGATGGTATAACCCCCAACGGGAGGGGTATGGCCTCAGGGCAGCAGATGTGGATGATGGGGGTAGCAGGAACCACTCAGAGATGGTGCGGTGTAATTCAGGGTCTTTACTGGTAACAACGATAGACCCTCCCGGAGTACTTGCTAGTGAACGGGGCCTGGTCAGTCCTTGAGCAGATGGGATCTCCCCTGGCCAGGCGGAGTTGTAGGCCTCCCAAACTGACTGTACTCTTCTGGCTACCTTGCTAGAAGCGGATATAAGTAGCCCACGTCCCTGAGTGTACCGTGTGGTGCTCACCCGTATGGCCGGTGACTCGGGGCCTTCTAATGGCTTCCGCTCCACGATGGCGGTGCTGGTCCCACGCATGTGACCGTGCCTTCGGGTTTCTGGGCCTGAGGACCTGAAATCCCCTGCCGGTCGGCTTCTGCTGCTGGGTAAGAGTTAGTCCCCACAGCCTCGGACGCCGGGTCCGGTAAGAAAGCTTCTCAGTCAGGGCGAGCTCTGCAGCTGCCAGCCCCTGACTCGTAGTAATATTGCTCCCAATGAGCTTCTGCTGTTTCTTCCTATGCTGCTTCTCTGTCTCTACTCTCCTTGACTGACTAACCCTGCCTCAGCCCAGGGTTTATACAGGGGAAGTTCTTCCCCTCCCAAGACTGGGCAGGAGGTGTGGCATGCACAGGATCCCTGACCAAAGGACCTCCCACCTGCTCTCAGACATAACATTACATTACTGTGGAAAACCAGACCCCTGGGGTGCCACACATGCAGTACAGCATATTACAAACATAAGTCCCATTATTGGGGAGTGGGTCTCCCATAGTATTTGCTTATGCCTTCCAAGCAAAAGCTTCCAAAAATTAGGACGGAGCAACTTGCAATGCCCCTTACAAGAACCATGCAGTACAGCATATTACAAACATAAGTTCCATTATTGCGGAGTGGGTCTCCCATAGGATTTGCTTTTGCCTTCCAAGCAAAAGCTTCCAAAAATTAGGACGGAGCAACTTGCAATGCCCCTTACATGAACCATGCAGTACAGCATATTACAAACATAAGTCCCATTATTGCGGAGTGGGTCTCCCATAGGATTTGCTTATGCCTTCCACGCAAAAGCTTCCAAAAATTAGGACGGAGCAACTTGCAATGCCTCTTACAAGAACCATGCAATACAGCATATTACAAACATAAGTCCCATTATTGCGGAGTGGGTCTCCCATAGGATTTGCTTATGCCTTCCAAGCAAAAGCTGACAAAAATAAGGACGGAGGAACTTGCAATGCTGGCACCCTGGTGGTATAGTGGTGGTGGAGGCTGAGGATAAGGAGAAGAACATAAAACAGCCGAAATGAGGAAGCGTATACCCATGTGTGGATGTGAAGCGGTGCATGTGAATACACCTCCCGAAATAACACAGTGGATTTGACTTTAGGTTACTCTGCTGTCATTTAGTGGTGATGAGAAGTCTGGCCCAATCCAGCCCTTGTTCATTTTGATAAGGGTCAGCTTGTCAGCATTGTCAGTTGACAGGCGAGTGCGCTTATCAGTTATAATTCCCCCAGCGGCACTAAAAACACGCTCCGATAACACGCTAGCGGCAGGGCAGGCCAGGACCTCCAAGGCTTACAGAGCGAGTTCATTCCAAGTGTCCAGCTTGGATACCCAATAATTAAAAGGCACAGAGGAATCACGGAGGACGCTGGTACGGTCGGCAAGGTACTCCCTCACCATCTTTTGAAACTTTCCACTCCTTGTGAGAGTACCCCACGCCTCAGGGCCTGTAAGCTGGGCGGGTGTCAGAAATCTGTCCCAGAATGTTGACAGTGTTCCCCTGCCTCTGCTGGATTGGAGTTGCATCTCTCTCGCCTGTACGCCTGTGACCTCTGCCGCTAGCGTGTTCAGATGGGAATTTTTTTAAGAGTTCTGCAGCAAGGGCCTTCTGGTACTGCCCCATTTTTGTAGACATCTACACCTCAGGAATAAGAGAGTGAAAGTTCTCCTTGTAGCGGGGGTCTAAAAGTGTCACCAACCAGTAATGACTGTCACCCAACATTTTGACAACGCGAGGGTCACGGTTAAGGCAGCGTAACATAAAGTCAGCCATGCGTGCCAGACTGGTAACGGGCTAGATTTCAGTGTCCTCCTCCTCCTCCCCCTCCTCCTCCTCCCCCCTGTCCTCAGGCCACCCACGCTGAACCGATGGTATGACACTTGTACAGGTATTACCGTCTACAGCGCATGATAGCAGCTCCTGTTCTTCCTCCTCCTCCTCCTCCTCTCGCTCATTGTCCCCCAATGCACATTGGGATGAGATGAGGCTGGGCTGTGTGTAATCGCACACTACGGCTTCTTGATCCATCTCATCATATTCTGGCTGCAATGCCTCCTCTTTAATTCTCTGCAGAGAGCGTTGCAAAAGACAGACAAGTGGGATGCTGACACTAATGATGGCATCATCTCCACTCACCATCTTGGTGGTCTCCTCAAAGTTTGTCAGGATGGTACATATGTCAGACATCCAGGTCCACTCCTGAGGTCTTATGTGTGGATTCTGACCTGAATATCGACGGCCTTGTTGCATCTGGTACTCCACAACTGCTCTCTTCTGCTCACAAATCCTTTGCAACATGTGGAGGGTAGAGTTCCAACGTGTGGGGACATCACACACCAGTCGGTGTGCCGGAAGCTGCAAACGCTGCTGCAACACAGCAAGGGCGGAGGAAGCTGTAACCGACTTGTGAAAATGAGCTGACAGGCGGCGTACTTTCACGAGCAGATCTGGCAACTCGGGGTACGATTTAAGAAACCGCTGAACCATGAGGTTAAGCACATGATCCAGGCATGGTACGTGTGTGATCTCACCTCGCCTCAGAGCCGCCACCAGGTTACGGCTATTGTCACACACGACCATGCCGGGATGTAGGTTCAGCGGTCTCAGCCACAGATCTGCCTGCTCTTTCACAGCTGTCCACAACTCACAAGCAGTGTGAGGTTTATCACCTAAGCTTATGAGTTTCAGCACAGCCTGTTGCCGCTTGGCGGAGGCAGTACTGCAGTGCTTCCAGCTTGTAATTGATGTGGTGATATCTGAGATGGAGGCTGAACATGAGGAGGAGGAGGAGGAGGAGGATGATGCACAGGAGCTATACACTGTGGGGGCAACTCTGACTGACATAGGGCCCGCAATCCTCGGTGTGGGGAGGACGTGTTCCGTCCCAAGGTCCGACTGGGTCCCGGCTTCCACTATGTTTACCCAGTGTGTCGTCAGAGAGATGTACCATCCCTGGCCACAAGCACTTGTCCACGTGTCCGTTGTCAGGTGGACTCTCCCAGTAACTGCATTGTTGAGGGCACAGCAGATGCTTTGGGACACGTGCTTCTGTAGTGCGGGGATGGCACACCAGGCAAAATAGTGTCGGCTGGGGACCGAGTACCGAGGGACGGCCACCGCCATAAGATTGCAGAAGGATTCTGTCTCCACCAGCCTAAAAGGCAGCATTTCCAACGCAAGCAGTCGTGAAATGTGCGAATTTAGGACTGTGGTCTGTGGGGCGTTAGCTGCGAATTTCCGCTTTCGTTCAAAGGTCTGGGATATGGACAATTGAATGCTGCGGTGGGACGTGGATGTGGGCATTGATGCTGTTTCTTGAGAAACTGCCATAACAAGTGAAGACTGAGAGGAGGGGGCATCTTTACATGCAGTATGGACAGGGGATTGCCTTGCACACACAACAGGGGGTTCTATTGCACGCACAACAGTGGAAGAAGCAGTGGTGACACCCGCTGACACTGGTCGTGTACCCTGGGTTTCGCCCCACAAAGTCGGGTGCTTTGCTGCCATGTGCCTGATCATGCTGGTGGTGGTCAGGCTGGTAGTTTTGTCACTCCTGCTGATGCTGGTGTGGCACTCCTGCGGGGGATTACCACAGGATCCATAGGTGCAGGGAGAGATGTACACTTGGGCACACACAACACCTTCCACCCCAGGTCTGAGGGGAGGAGTCAGTTTCCAGGGAGACAGCAAAAGCGGCAGTTGGTCTAGAGACGGGTGAAGGAGGAGAGACACAGAGAGCTGTTGGCTGAGGACCAGTTAAGCCCTGAACTAGGAAACAGGTCTGTGTTGTGAAGCGCCCTAGAGAGAGGGACGGAGGCTAAAAGGAGAGAGAAAGAGATAAAACTATTATCCCTTTAGCTCACCCGGACACCGGAGTCCGAGATTGCTATTAATTCAGGAATAGCATAGAAAACCCGGACAGATCAGGAGGATCTACTCACCCTGAAGAAGAAGGGGACAGAGTTGCCAAACTTGACCAAGTATAGGACCAGGGGCCCAGAAAGAGAATTGGTAGCCCCAAGGAAAGGTCCTCATTGTCAGTTGTGGAGAAGGACCCCAAAGAAAGTAAAAGGTGGCAGGTTCAGCTTAAGGCAGGACTGATCCCAAACAACGCACACAGTGTTAGAGGAGGCCTCACAAATCTCCAGAGTGAATATCTCTACCTGCACGGAAAACCTGGTTACCCTCCTGAACTGTACCTGTTACCGGACATCAGTAAAAGAAAGGTACTGAAACAAAGACTTAATGTGTGTGTGTGCCTACTTTGACATTACTGCCTATAGCGTTCGTTCAAGCCGTATGCCGATCACCTCAGCAACCATACACAGCGTTGGTAACCGATTTTACCAGTCACCACAGGAGGCGTCAGGACACAATACTCCCATCATCCTGACCCCCATCCCTTTACTGACGGTCCAGGGCACGGAACCGGGAAACCGACCAACCGTGATCCCCACAGAAGTAACCCATCCACCCCTACCCCTGTCGACCGACTCACTGGCATGGCAGGTGGAACATATGGCCTTTTTGGGGTTATCAGCAGTCTTTAAAAAAATTCCAGACTCTGGAAGACCTACCGCTTGTACTGGCATCGTCCCTCGTGTTGGCTGAACAGTGAGCGACACACTCAAACTGTGTTTTTTTCTATACCAAAGGCCCAAAACTGGATAGTACAGAGATTTGACCCGTTGAACTGCAAAACCACACTGGGATGTCGGGCCTACACCAGACTATTTTCAACAGATATATTTTTGTGTCACAACAGTCAGGAGACACTACTGTTTTTCTTTACGGAAAATATACCAAAACCTGAATAATAGAGATTTTTTACCGTGGGATGGCAAAACCACAGTTATTGTTTACTGGGGTATACCACACTTTTTTAAATAGATCTAATTGCGGCTGAACAGTGAGCGACACACTCAAACTGTGTTTTTTTAGATACCAAATGGCCCAAAAGTGGATAATACAGAGGTTTGAACCGTGGAAGTGCAAAACAACACTTCTGTTTCTCTAGCCTACACCTGACTATTTTCAACAGATATATTTGTGTCTGAAAAATCAGAGATACGCTTTGGGGGACACCAAAAGGTTAATAAGACGGGTATTTGTACAGTGTGAAGGAGGAAAAAAAAAAGAGGATTTAGATGAAAAAAAAAGGATTTTTCCTGGCCCCCGACACCTGGTGCTAAGTCCAGCAATTTCAGCAACAGGAGCACACAGGACTTTAATGCAGCGTTTGCTGGTATAACCACTGTGTCTCTTATACAGCCTGTCTGCCTGCCTGATATCTGGGATGGATATTAGTCCTGAGAAGGACTGTTTGTTTGATTTGGCAGCCTTTACAGACCCTACACTAACTATTTTGCAGTTTATATCTCTCCCTAAATCAGCAGCGCTGTCCCTACACTGTCTGATCCGGAGCGACTGTGTCCAAGATGGCGGCGCCCGGTTTTAAATACTCGAGGTGACGCTGTGCGGCCAGCCAATCACTGTAATGCCCACAACCAACATGGCTGCGGCATTACAGTGACTGGCTGGCAATCCCTGCATGTTCATTGGCTCTGTAAAGAGCGCCAAACATGCAGGGCGGAGACCCGAGCTACCGCCCGAGTAACCCGGAAATGCTCAGTGCTCGCCGAACATCCCGAGTAGCGTGATGCTCGGGCGAGTACCGAGCAGTGTCGAGCATGTTCGCTCAACACTAGAGGAGACCCAAAAGAAGTGACCTGAAACTAAACCCCTCAAGACATCCATCTTAGGATGTAGTAAACATGAATATCCTACAGATGTTTTGAAGATTTCTTTACCATTGGTCTGAGAAAATGGAAAATTATGTTTGTTAGGGCTCGCTCACACAACCGTATAAACCGGACGAGTGTTTATCTGATTTTTTATCGGATAGAAGTTGGAGCAGTGTTATTCAATGGGGCAGTGCTGGAGACAGATTTTTTCACTCTGGTACTCTTTGTCATTCATGAACTTTATATGCATTTATATTTATATTTGATTATGATCAGAGGACTACTATGTATTATCCTCAATATATTCGGAATGTCTAGGTAACTCCGTTGATTTTATGATTGCAAGTATTATGGGAGTTTTTTTTATAAATGCTCATGTGTTTGTTTTTTACGTTTAATTACACAGGTTGTGTCGTAGAATCTCGCTGTGAATATGATTAAATAACCGGATTGCATATGCTTCGGTATGAACTGTATACATTTATTTGTACTTGTGATTGTCATGCTTGTTGTTCTTTTTGTCAATTTGTGTTTATTAATATGTCTTTTTAATTAGTTTTACATTGCCAGATGCTGGAAGACATTACCCTTCTATTTTTTTATGCAGCTTCATGAGTTTTTTTTTATTAGGACAAGTTGTAGTTTCTTTTGGTACCTTATTGAGGTAAATGTGACTTTTTGACCACTTTTTGTTCCATCTTTATGAAAGACAACATGACATAAAAATAGCAATTCAGAATTTTCTTTTTTATGGTTGTCACTTGGTGAGATAAACAGGATGCTCTTTTCATAGTTTGGGTCACTACCGACTCAATGATACAAAATATGTATAGCTTATTTATATGTTAGCATTTTTTTACAATAAAATACAATAAAAAATAATGCTATTATGTGTTGTCATACTTTTAGAGCCAGAACGTTTTTATTTTTTTGATGACGGAGCTGTATGAGAGATATTTTTGCATGACGAACTGTAGTTTCTATTGGTACCATATTGGTGTTAATAAAACTTTTTGATCACTTTTTAGTACAAATTTTTAAGTGAAATAATCATAAAATAGCAACTTGGCTTTATCTTATGTTTTATACTGGATGAGGTAAAAATTTGACTCATTTTGTAGTTTGGGTCATTATGCAACATGATAATTCCAAATGTTTATTTGTTTATTTATACTTTTTACTTACAATAAAATCCCATTTAAAATGATTGTTTTGCTTTTGTCACCATATTCTAAGAGCCATCAATTTTTGATTATTTTTGGCGACAGTCCTGTAAGAGGGCAGATTTTTTGTGTACAAACTTTAAAAAATAGCAATTCTACTTTGTTTCTTCTTTTTTTTATGGTATTCATTAGGAGGGCTATAGTCCTGCTCGTCATTATTGGCAACCATGGAGCACTCGTGTTAAATACAAAAGATCAAATGATAAACAATAATTTTAAACAAAAAACAATGTGAGGGAAACATAGAAAAGCCTAGAGCTTGCTATGACATTGGTATTGGCACCCTTTACAGTATTTTAGTTTCGAAACACATTTTGAGTCGCCGGTGGTAAATCACAAAAGAGATTCACCTATGATTAATTACATTGTTGGTGCCCATGTGACATGAATTAGCCAATGAATGATGACTTCAGTGTTTTAAAAAGCCACATGGTAGACCCTGTTCCAATGGTGAAGACAAAGGAGCTGTCTGAGGACATCAGAACTGCTATTATTGGCAAACACAAGACTTCCAAAGGGTATAAGGCCATCTCCAAAGACCTTGGTATCCCAGTTTCAGCAGTGCACAATGTTATTAAGGTGTTTTCCAAGCATGGAACCGTCAAGAACCTCCCTGGACATTGGGGAAAGAGGAAAATTGATAAGAGATGTCTTTCAAAGTTGGTGGGAATGGTGGAAAAAACACCATGTCAAACATCCAAAGACCTGAAGGCCAGCCTGGAACAGTCTGAGGTCATGGTTTCAACAAGTACCATATGCCGCATACTAAACCAAGCAGAGCTTTTTGGACGAAGGCCAAGGAAGAAACTATTGCCGAAGAAAACACATAAAAAGGAACAACTGATCTTTGCCAAAGAGTACCTTGACAATCCACAATCCTTCTGGGAAAATGTTCTGTGGACAGATGAAACAAAAATAGAGCTTTTTGGCAAAGCAACAGTTTGTTTACAGACGACGCAATGAAGCTTATAAGGAAAAGAACACCTTACCAACAGTTAAGCATGGTGGAGAATAATGATATCAGAGAATTACCAAGAGATTTTAGAGCGAAATGTCCTACCCAGTGTAAGAAAATTTGGTTTGAGTCGAAGATCATGGGTCCTCCAGCAAGACAATGACCCAAAGCACACATCCAAAAGTATACAGGAATGGTTGAAAAAGAAAAAATCGACTGTTTTAAAATGGCCAGAAATGTGTCCTGACCTCAATCCCATTGAAAATCTTTGGGGTGAGCTGAAATCTAACATTGGGAAAAAGAAAAACTAAAAATTTGTTCTAGCTTCTTAGTTTGAAAAAAATACTTTATTGGATAAAAAGGATTTCCATGGGGATAGGGGGCAAGAAGTGCAAGAAGCTTATAGATGGCTACAAGAATCGTATGAACGCTGTCAGCAATGCCAAAGTGTGTGCAACCAAGCATTAATTGGGGGTGCCTTTATTGCTGCACATGCTGTTTTTTCTGTTTCTTCTTTGAAATTGCAACATTGAAGCTGAAAAACATTGTTTTATTGTTGTATTACTTTGTACCACTAATTAAAAAAATCCTGAGGATATAACTTTGGTACATTTCCATTTATTTATGAAGATATTGTACAGTCTATGAAAAAAATGAAGGGGTGCCAATAATGGTGAGCAGCACTGTAAGTGCCAAGCTAGTTTACAGTCAAGGTCATTACAGGTGCAGTGATAACACACATATGTGTAGTTTATTTCTCAGTAGTAAAGGACCTAAAATAAATATGGCTATTTAAGACGGGGGAGGGGGGGTGCATTTTTTTTATTTTTCTAAACATTGTTTAACTATTCAGGTGTAATACATTAACCCCTTTACAACTTATGACGTACTAATACGCATTTGTGCACTGGGCTTTAAAAGCCTGTGCCATATTAGTACGTCATCGCGATCGCGCCCGCACACAGGTTGTGCGGGCGCGATCGCCGCTGGGTGTCAGCTGATTGTCACAGCTGACACCCGGTGCTATGTGCAGGGAGTGGTCCCGCACCGCTCCCGGCACATTAACCCCCGCAATGCTGCGATCGAAGTCGATCGCAGCATTGCAGTGGCTAAGGGGAGGTGATCGGTATACTCACCTCCTCTTCCGGCCTCCAGCGCTGTCTGCCACGGCTTCCAGGATGTTGCCATGACGACCCGATGTCGTCATGACAACATCCGGGTCACCAGACAGCAGGAAGATTTTTTGGACATGCGCAGTGCATTTCCAAATTATCTTCTCCCTGTCCAGCGCTGACAGCCTGCACGGCACAGGGATGGTGCTTCATTCCTGTGCCATGCAGGCGATCAAAGAAAAAAAAGTTAAAGTCCCAGAGTGGGACAAAGTAAACAAGTTAAAAAACTGTCAGAAAGTGAAAAAAAAAAAAATTGTAAAAATATTTAAAAAAAATAAAAAAAATAATCCACCAAAAATAACAATATAATGTACCCATCAATAAATATTATGAAAAAAAAACAAAACAAAAAACAATAAAAGTACACATATTTTGTATCGCCACGTCCGGAACGACCTGACCTATAAAACTATCCCACTAGTTCACCCCTTCAGTGAACACGGTAAAAAATTAAAATAAAAAACGAAGCAAAAAACAATGCTTTATCACCATACCACCAAAAAAAAATGGAATAACACGCGATCAAAAAGACGAATATAAATAAAAATACTACAGCTGAAAACGTCATCTCGTCCCGCAAAAAACAAGCCACCATACAGCTCCATCAGCCGAAAAATAAAAAAGTTATAGCTCTCAGAATAAAGCAATGTTAAAAAATAATTTTTTCTATAAAATAGCTTTTATTGTGTAAAAGCGCCAAAACATAGAAAAACTATAGAAATGTGGTACCGCTGTAAACGTACTGACCCAAAGAATAAAGCTGCCTTATCAATTTTACCACACGTGGAACAGAATAAAAAAATTAAAAAAAACCATTCCTGAATTGTTGGTTTTTGTTTATTCTGCCTCCCAAAAATCGGAATAAAAAGCGATCAAAAAATGTCACGTGCCTGAAAATGGCACCAATAAAAACATCAACTCATCCCGCAAAAAAGAGCCGTCACATGACTGTCTGCCAAAATCTGGAAAAATTATAGCTCTCAAAATATGGCGATGCAAAAACTAGATTTTACAAAAAAATGCGCTTTTTAGTGTGTGACAGCTGTCAATCATAAAAACCCCATATGATTCTGGTATCCCTGTAATTGCACCGACCCGAAGAATAAAGTCGTCTAATCACTTATACCGCACGAGGAACGGCGTAAAAAATAAACGCTAGGGTTAGGGTTGGGCTGGGGTTAGGGTTGGGCTGGGGTTGGGGTTAGGGTTGGGGTTAGGGTTGTCATGGGGTTGGGATTTTTTTCAAAAGTAAGAAAAAAAGATGGCGATATGGCGACTAGTGTTGAGCGCAAGTGCTCGCTACTTGAGTTTGCATCGGGTGCTCTGGTATGCATTGAGTATCGTGGGTATTTGAGTGACATGCTCAAGTCTCTGCCCCATATGCTTCGCGGCCAAAAAAACTTTGCGGGGATTGCCTGCCATGCACGAGCGATCCCCGCATGGTTTTTTTTGGGTGTCTAATAACCGTGAAACATGCGGGGCAGGGACTCGAGCATGTCACTCGAGCACACGCAGTACATGGTGCATACCCAAGTACCTGATGCAAACTCAAGTAGCGAGTACTTGTGCTCAAGACTAATGACAACTTATTCAATATGATGAGCTAATGTTATCAAATTCTGTGTCGTACCTCTGGGTTTAAAATGTTCACTATACCCCTTGATAAAATCCTTGAGTCCTTGAGGGGTCTAGTTTCCAAAATGGGGTCACTTGTGGGGGAGCTCCAATGTTTAGGCACACAGGGGCTCTCCAAACGCAACATGGTGTCCGCTAACAATTTGAGCGGATTTTCCATTCAATTTGTTAGCGGACACTATGTTGCGTTTAGAGAGCTCCTGTGTGTCTAAACATAGGAGCTCCCCCACAAGTGACCCCATTTTGGAAACTAGACCCCCCAAGGCACCTATCTGGATGCATAGTGAGCACTTGGAACCCCCAGTTGCTTCACAAATTGATTCATAAAAATGAAAAATGATTTTTTTTTTCCACTTTTTCATTTTTACGAATCAATTTGTGAAGCACCTGGGGATTCCAAGTGCTCACTATGTATCTAGATAGGTGCCTTGGGGGGTCTAGTTTCCAAAATGGGGTCACTTGTGGGGGAGCTCCAATGTTTAGGCACACAGGGGCTCTCCAAACGCGACATGGTGTCCACTAACAAATTGGAACCATGTCGAATTTGGAGAACCCCTGTGTGTTTCAAAAATTCCTGTGAAGCACCTGAAGGGTTAATAAAGTTCTTGAATGTGTTTTTGAGCACCTTGAGGGGTGCAGTTTTTAGAATGGTGTCACTTTTGGGTATTTTCTGTCATAAAGACCCCTCAAAGTTACTTCAAATGTGATGTGGTCACTAAAAAAATGGTTTTGCAAATTTTGTTGGAAAAATGAGAAATCGCTGATCAACTTTTAACCCTTATAGCTTCCTAGCAAAAAAAAATTTTGGTTCCAAAATTGTGCTGATGTAAAGTAGACATGTGGGAAATATTATTTATTAACTTTTTTGTGTGACATATCTCTCTGATTTAAGGGCATAAAAATTCAAATTTTGAAAATTGCAAAATATTCTAAATTTTCGCCAAATTTCTGTTTTTTTCACAAATAAACTCAAGTGATATCGAATAAATTTTACCACTATCATGAAGTAAAATATGTCATGAAAAAACAATCTCAGAATCAAAACCTCATAAAGTGACAGTGGTCAGAATTGTAAAAATTGGCCCAGTCATTAACGTGCAAACCACCCTCGGGGGTAAAGGGGTTAAACACAGTCTTACACAGAAACAGGAGGAGATCACACATCTATCTCCTGTCCCTGCATCCTGTCCCTGAAGTCCCCCATCTCCTCCTTCACACTGGCTGAAATAAGGAAGGGAAGGGGGTCTTTTTTACAAGTTGTCTCTTGGCCTGGATAGCAGGTACAGAGGTGATTACTAGCCAGGATGTATCTAATTTGTCTTGGCTACTGAGTGGCTACCCAGCAAGGATGTATGTGATCTGTTCATGTCAGGGAAAGGGTTAAAGGGCTGGTCACTTTTCTAGGGCATTTTTTTAATTTATTTTTGCTTAATGCAATGTATTTGGAGCTGAAAGTCATTTTTCCAATTGCGTTTCTTTAAAAATGTAGCATTGTTTTGGCTTTTGTTTTCCTGCACATTCGACTTTGATAAATTCTGTGGTGATAAATCAGCTTAGAGGAGCTCAGAAAAAAACAGATACAGTCTCCCATCAGGCCATCAGAGCAAACTCGCTGATGGATTTTCAGTTATCTCATTCTGCAGGCAGCAATAGGCAGTGAAATGCCATGGCCCCACTACCAGTATTCGGTCAGTATTTTTTCCCAGGAGTGGGAGCCAAAATCAGGAGTGAGTGATAAATGGTGAATTGGCGACTTGTTTCTATTATGTCTGTTCTCTGATTGTTCCTCACCTGGTTTTGGCTCTCACTGCTGAGAAAAAATACTGACCGAATACTGACCAAATACTGATAGCGGGGCTGTGGCCAAACACAGAGGCTATAGAGGCAAATGGTTTAACAATTTTTAACCCCTTCACCCTCCAAGCCTGTTTTCACCTTTATTACCAGGCCAAATTGTACAATTCTGGCCACTGTTGCTTTATGAGATAATCACTTTGGAACGCTTCAACGTGACATATTATACTTCATGATAGTGGGTAAAATTTGTTCAATATGACTTGCATTAATTTGTGAAAATAATAGAAATTTGGCAAAAATGTTTAAAATTTTGCAATTTTCACACTTTTACTTTTTATGCCCTTAAATCAGATAGATACAGTACAGACCAAAAGTTTGGACATACCTTTTCATTTAAAGATTTTTCTGTATTTTCATGACTTTGAAAATTGTACATTCACACTGAAGGCATCAAAACTATGAATTAACACATGTGGAATTATATACTTAACAAAAAAGTGTCAAACAACTGAAAATATGTCTTATATTCTAGGTTCTTCAAAGTAGCCACCTTTTGCTTTGATGACTGCTTTGCACACTCTTGGCATTCTCTTGATGAGCTTCAAGAGGTAGTCACCGGAAATGGTTTTCCAACAATCTTGAAGGAGTTCCCAGAGATGCTTAGCACTTGTTGGCCCTTTTGCCTTCACTCTGCGGTCCAGCTCACCCCAAACCATCTCGATTGGGTTCAGGTCTGGTGACTGTGGAGGCCAAGGTCATCTGGCGTAGCACCCCATCACTCTCCTTCTTGGTCAAATAGCCCTTACACAGCCTGGAGGTGTGTTTGGGGCTATTGTCCTGTGGAAAAATAAATGATGGTCCAACTAAACGCAAACCGGATGGAATAGCATGCCGCTGCAAGATGCTGTGGTAGCCATGCTGGTTCAGTATGCCTTCAATTTTGAATAAATCCCCAACAGTGTCACCAGCAAAGCACCCCCACACCATCACACCTCCTCCTCCATGCTTCACGGTGGGAACCAGGCATACAGAGTCCATCCGTTCACCTTTTCTGCGTCGCACAAAGACAAGGTGATTGGAACCAAAGATCTCAAATTTGGACTCATCAGACCAAATCACAGATTTCCACTGGTCTAATGTCCATTCCTTGTGTTCTTTAGCCCAAACAAGTCTCTTCTGCTTGTTGCCTGTCCTTAGCAGTGGTTTCCTAGCAGCTATTTTACCATGAAGGCCTGCTGCACAAAGTCTCCTCTAAACAGTTGTTGAAGAGATGTGTCTGCTGCTAGAACTCTGTGTGGCATTGACCTGGTCTCTAATCTGAGCTGCTGTTAACCTGCGATTTCGGAGGCTGGTGACTCGGATAAACTTATCCTCAGAAACAGAGGTGACTCTTGGTCTTCCTTTCCTGGGGCGGTCCTCATGTGAGCCAGTTTCTTTGTAGCGCTTGATGGTTTTTGCAACTGCACTTGGGGACACTTTCAAAGTGTTCCCAATTTTTCGAACTGACTGACCTTCATTTCTTAAAGTAATGATGGCCACTCGTTTTTCTTTACTTAGCTGCTTTTTCTTGCCATAATACAAATTCTAACAGTCTATTCAGTAGGACTATCAGCTGTGTATCCACCTGACTTCTGCACAACACAACTGATGGTCCCAACCCCATTTATAAGGCAAGAAATCCCACTTATTAAACCTGACAGGGCACACCTGTGAAGTGAAAACCATTTCCGGTGACTACCTCTTGAAGCTTATCAAGAGAATGCCAAGAGTGTGCAAAGCAGTTATCAAAGCAAAAGGTGGCTACTTTGAAGAACCGAGAATATAAGACATATTTTCAGTTGTTTCACACTTTTTTGTTACCTATATAATTCCACATGTGTTAATTCATAGTTTTGATGCCTTCAGTGTGAATGTACAATTTTCATAGTCATGAAAATACAGAAAAATCTTTAAATGAGAAGGTGTGTCCAAACTTTTGGTCTGTACTGTATGTCACACAAAATAGTTCAGAAATAACATTTCCCACATGTCTACTTTACATCAGCACAATTTTTGAAACATAATTTTTTTTCTTAGTAAGTTATAAGGGTTAAGCCAGCGGACAGCTGATTGCCGGGTGTCAACTGTCAGAATCAGCTGAACACAGCGGCGATCGAGTGCGCAGAACCTCTGTGCACGCAAAATCGCCTGGACGTGTCCATACGTCCAAGGTTGGTAAATACCTACCGACTTGGACATATGGATGGATACATCCAAGGTCGAGAAGGGGTTAATGAACCCCAATTTGAAAAGTTATTTTTAGTCCTAAATACATGCATTTAAGTAACAATAAAAAAAAATATCCTGAAAGATAGAATACCCGTAGAATCTCCATTAAAATGCCATAATGTGGGCGCTTTACAGGATAATTACTAAAATTATTATATGAGGTGTATATTAAAATGTAAAAGAATGTTTATTACCCTTGTATTGTGTGAGAAATGTTTTAAAGGATATTTCTCAGGCCAAAGCACTACCCAGTGATGATGGAAAAAAAGAAAATGTGTACTTATTAAAGATAAACTTACCCAGCAAAGCACAATGTTCATTTCATAAGGTCACACTATGATAATGGTTCATCTTCTTTATCCATGAAATGCCTTTTTCCATCTTCCATAGCCACTGGTTGTGTTGAAGCAGAAGATTTTATCTTGGCTTTTATATCCAAGCACTTACTTTAAAACCTAAGAGAATTATGAAGGCAGTCATAAAATCACAGAGAGCAGATGTACTGCAGTTTTGAACTTTTGTGGTTTCTAAATGACCATTAATGTGTTGTTGACATTTCTGTCAGTAAAAGCCTTATATGACCATCCACTTAAACATTTTATGATGGAAATAAATGATGTGGTACATGTGCAATTTTACAACTAAAGGAGAAGGTGGTCATGTGACCACATATATGTGATTTGCATACTTCTGGCCACATTCTGACTAGACGTGTCTGGCCTCATTCAATTCAAGTGTAAGTCTAGTCGGCACATGTATGCAAATCACCTACATTCAGCCACGCACCTGCCACTTCCAGCAATGGAGAATCATCACATCGCATAGTACGTGTGATGAGAGGATTCACAACTCTGAAGTCACATAGAGTGACTGCAGACTTATATCCTAAGGCTGGACAACCCCTTTAATGACCGCTCTATTTTAGTGCTAGTGGTCTAGATAAGACCTCATTAACAGGTGTTTAAGCACATACATGCCGCATGGTCGACTTTTGTAACTCGTTTGGTGGACGCTTTTTCATCCGTATGTCCATTTTTTGTTTACGTGTGAAAATTGTGTTTCATGTATGCGTAAAAATCAGATGTTATTGTAATTGATTGTTTTTAGTTGAAAAATCTGTACAAATTTGTAATTTCCCTTTAAAAGCTCCATACTCCATTGATTTTTGCTCTGCAAGATTTGTCTTGTGTGTTTGTGGTGTTTGGCTTTCTTGTGCTCTGAAAATATGCTGCTGTGGCGCCCCTGAGGGTCCAGGCGCCACAGGGGTACTGCACCTCAGTAGAGGTGTGGTATCTCCTCTTCCAGGTAAGGATGGAGCATCTCTCGGGACACCACTTCACCATTCAACACTACACCACTCCTGTCCTGAAGAGGGCCTAAATGCACCAGGGTGCTGCCCCGGCCCGGGATATAGGAGATGGGGGGGAACCAAAGATAGGGGGAACCATGTAGTGGGTGAGGGTGGAGAACACACTTTTAGGTTACACTTATTCATTTATATTTAATCTACAGCCATCTTAGGTTCAAGGTCTTTGATTGTGATCTTCATTGCTGATTGTGGCTTTCTGCTAAGAACCTGCAGCCTATTGAAGATACACGATCCTCGTTCTCTGGCCTTGAGACGAGGAGCGGGTCAGAGTTAACCACTGTCTCTACCCGGTCAAGGTCCCTACCTAAGAAGGCCTGGAGGGGAGCAGAGGAGACAAGCTCCACAGGCAAAAGGATCCCAGGGGGATACGGACGGAGCGGCACACGCCACCTGTATTTCTTACTCTGGCCTAGTCAGAGGGACTCCTGCTGCAAGAGGGGTTGCCGGCCCCCGATATCTGACTTTGTTACTTCAGAAAAGCCCAGAGGCTTAGTGGATCCCAGGAGGGATACGGACGGAGCGGCATACGCCACCTGTACCTCTCTACCTGCGTTTAACCAGTGGGACCCGGCCTTACACCTAGTTCTAACCACACATACAGTCAAGTGAAGACTTAGTGTGAGAACTCACCAAGGAGAGGAACACACACACCAGAGGGGTCTCGACAGGTGCTCTTGATCTATCTGGAAAGTGCTGGACCCCCCTTCCTGGTGGCCGCAGCACGCCGTGAGGAGCAGAGGGAAGCTTTGCGACTGAAACTTCATCAAGTGAGTAAAATACCCTGGATGACTTCACACCCCGCTTCAGCCTGTTATTTCCTGTGCGGCACTGCACCCACCATACTTTCTCACACTACCCTGAGGTCCCATCTTAGCTGCCTGTAACACCGGCCTCAGTGGACTGAAGCAGCACTGGTGTCCATCACTGGGAACCGTAGGTGGCATAGTCGGAAAATTACCACTCAACCCTGAAAGCCCATTAAATCTTTTATGTGACCGCCCTGGGCACGGACCGGGTCTGGGCCACGACTTCAACCCCCGAGACATCTACACTGACCCAGCTCCGAGTAACCCCATTTCCCAGGGAGGGCTGAGAGTGTCACACTGCATTCGTTGTATCGGAGTGCAACCTTGCCATATTGTTGTAACCACATTTGTCATTTGTGCTTACAACATGGTGGGCTACCTGTTACAAATGAGCCAGCCATGTTTGTGAATCCCACATGAGATTCAGAGAATATGCTAACCTGTATGATGATTTGTCAGTCCTAAAAGTTGGGGGGGTGGAGGGAAGTTTGAGGTGCCCTTCGTTCCGGGGACACTCCTGCACAAGCCATTAAGTATTTATGGGGCCAGTCCATAAAAAGTTCTGTTGGGTAAGGAGCTTACTACTGCACATGCTCAAAAACCTCGATCCATATAAGACATAAGTAATGGCTGAATATTGTTGGGTAAAATGTTGAAGACATTGTAATAAAAGACCACAGGCACCTTAGTTTAACAACACATTTTATTTGTCAATGGAAAATTCAAACATTAAACACAAAAAATGACATCAAATAAATACAAAGAACCTGAGTGGGGTAAACTGGGATTTACAATTTTTAATATTCTACCTGTCAAAGAAATCTTTGGGAGTTTGGGGCAGGTAAGTTCTCTAACTTCTGGGATGATGGCTGTGTTTGCATGTTTGAGGTCTGAATTTGAGAGGCAATTTGGCCTCTCAGGACAGATGGGTGACTATATGTTTGGTGTACCAATTGTTATGACCCAGTATCGGGACGGTCGGAGGGATAATGATTAGGGTCATAGGTATATTCAGAATTATAATACTGCTGGGGGAAAAGGGAGTTGAAGATTGGGTTGTGTGTATGCCTGCTGAGCCAAAGCTCTAACAGGTGGGCGGGTGGGCTGTGAAGATTGGCCTCGTGACCATGCAATACGCCAGGCCTCAATTACCTCAAGGCTGGATGGGGTCATGCATTTCTTGCCCAGCATCCAGGAGTGTGATGAGCGCACACCTCAACCATGTCTGATCCTGGTTTGGAATCTATCTCAGTTGGGGGGCTAATGATCGGACAAACTTCTCCACATCATCAGTAGGACTTACTGTCAATTTCTTGAGGCACCAAAGTTTGGCCATGATGTTGTCTGCTTGCCTTCCTCGAGTGGGTTGCCAAATGGACCTGGCCAATTGCTGTACCCTGCAATGGTGGCATGATCAACACCAGGGTCAGAATGGCAGCATCCAGTGGAGGACCCGTCTTTTGCCTTGGCAGTATTGAGGCAGATGGGTGACGTGTGGTCAAGTGCTCCACCAAATCCTCCAACTTATTTTCGGTCCCATAGTAAAATAAAATGTGAGAATGGGAAATGTGTATCAAAACCAAGTTAGGCCTTTGAGATTGGGCAAAGCAAAATGTTCCAAACTAAAATTAAACAAATGTTACGGATTGTAACCTGTTGCTTCAGAGTTTACAACTAAATGCAAACTAATTCAAAGTTATGAGTCACTATTCCGTCAACCCTGTTTGACATGATTACCCAAAATATGGGTTCACACACAGCCAAGAAGATAAAAAGGAAATTTGCTGGTAAGTTGTAATTTACAGCTTTAGCAACAGAGGGAATACTGTTTGGGGTCAGTGGACTCCAATAAATCACGTGACATAGGTCAATGAGTGTACCCAACTGCCAGCTGTGAAAATGTAGTTTGTAAAGATCAACTGTAGTACGTATGTTCCCTAATTGTAAGCTTACTGGGCTAGTATACACACATTCATCCCCAAAAGTTACAATATGTGGACAAACTTTAGGAAGGAACATGTGTAGGCTATTTAATAACTAGTTTGAGTGGAGTTATGAAAAGAATGGATTCAATAAGCACTTGCTGATTAATCTGCAGAGCTGGCCTAAGAAATTCCAACACGTGAAAATACATGTACTTGGTACACCGGACCCAAATGGAAGGGGATTTTATACCTGTCGAAACTGATCCCTAGCTAATCCCTAGCGTCTGATCAAATCAACTGTTAAAGCGAAATCAATAAATATATTTATTTAAAAAAAAATTACACAAAAACATATATTACATAAAAAAAACAGCGGTGCACCAAGCACAAGTATCAGTCTGGAAAACCAAGAACACTGCTTCATCACCTCACATAGGCCATAAATACTGAGCGCTTAGGGTACATTCCCTTGATCAGTGTTTCTTCAGGTTTTCACACAACTGAATTTATGCAGGATTTCCTCAACTCAGCTCACTTGTGTTTTTTTATTCATTTTTGCAGCATGCATGTTTTCTTTCAATAGATTTTTATTTATTTATTTTTCCAAAAAAAGAAAAGAAAAAAAAAACATTTTTTTTTTAACAATAACAAATGGTGCATGTGGCTTATTACTTCTATCTTTTAAGTATATCTTCTCTTAATATTTTACTATACTTAAGACATATTATTTATTGTAATGGGAGAGATAGGCAGGTGAAGGGAAAGAAGGACAACAGCAAATTTTATTAAGGAGGGGGGGGGGGGTTAGAAGGGTAAATTAGTATATCCAAATCTAGAAACAGGAGTTAATGCTGCATAGTCCATTTTCTCAAAATAAATTGATCTGTTTAAAAGGTAAAAACATTCTATTACCTATTATTAACTAAAGAAAATACATTTATACCAACTTTATATCCACCAATAATACACAATATATTAACTTCTAATTATGTTTCTAAAAATGATACATTTAATAAAAAAAAACTCTTGTATTCCAAGCCTATATTTCTTTTGCAATTGTTAATTCTATAGCAAAGGATGGATCCTTGTCAGCCAAGAGAATGCATTTTTTGATTTGTTTTTGACGCATTCGTTTTTGTCTTAATAAAGTTAGATGAAACACAGGCAGCAGAGCAAACAGGAAGCTGCCCAAAGCAAAGACCTCAGTATAGTAAATTGATAGAATAGATAGAGAATTGATAGAATAGATAGATACCTAATGTCACAACCCCCTGACATATTATAAACTTGCACCCTCTCATGTGGCACTAAAGGGTGTGTTTAGGCTTGTTTAACCTAATAAATAAGTTTAAAAAAATTATGTGGGGTTTACCCTATTTTTGATAGCCAGCCAAGGTAAAGCAGATAGCTGCGGGCTGATATTTTCAGGCTGGGAAGGTCAATGGATATTGGGCTCTTCCCAGCCTAAAAATATCAGCCCGCAGCCGCCTAAGAATTGGTGCATCTGACTCGCCCCCTGGGCCGTGGGGCACGCGGAACCGGGCGATAGGGAGACGTTGGGGGTAGTAGTGGCGGCCCGGTCCCGCGGCTCAGGGTGGTCAGACCAATGGTAGTCTGCTATGTGCTTCAGATAATGTCCGACTACGCCACCCGTGGATTGCGGTTATTAGGAACCGCCGCTGCAAGGCAGTCCGCTGGGGCTGATGATGTGTGCAGCTGGGATGATGTGACTCCCCACGGGAAGAGTGTAGCCCCAGGGCAGTGTAGTGGATGGTGGGAGTGATGGTAGTGAGAGTCCCGGTGCTAATAGTGCTGGAGGCGCGAATGAGCACACAGACGGCAAGTTACAGTCCAGGGTCTTTACTCACAGTTCGTTTGTTCCAGGTCACTTCGGCCAGCAGTGACCGCCCGAGCCGTGCTGCGTCCACCAGGTGAGGGGCTCGGTCAACTCCCAGGCAGTTCAGGAGCATGGCACAGGACCCCCTTTTATCCTTTCTCTGGCCTGCCTCACCAGTGACCCACTTTTGTCCAGCTGCCGCGGACTTGTGCGGTTAAACGTGGGCCCCGTCCTCCGCTGTCCTATATGGTGCCTTCCTAGCAGGTTTGATGAGGTGTCGCACCAATATATGATCACGACGACCGGTCTTTGGCTGAGGGTAGTTTCTCCTCCACCAACTTGGGATCCGGTACCCTTAATCTGCCTGACCCTTCACCCTGGATTCTCGTGGGTTCTTAGGGTCCCTTCCACCTTCTTGTTCCTGAGCCCTTCTGTTTCTCTCTCTTCTCCTTCTCTCCTGTTCTGTCTTCTCCTCCTTCCCTTGGCCTCTTCTCCAGGCCCACTTCTCCTTCTCCTCTCAGGCTCCGGCCTCTTCTCTAGGCCTGCCTCTGGAGCAGCACTCAGCCTGAGCTGCTGCTCCCTGTCTTCTTCTCTGACTGAACACTGATCTAAGATGGTGCCCACCTTTTATACCTCCTTCTAGCCATGAGCCCAGGTGACCAGCAACCAATGGGCTCCTACCTACGCTCAGGAACCAACCCCTATCTGCCCCTACAGCACTGGGTGTTCCACCCCTCCCTCCCCACTCCAGCAGGGACATGGTCGGTCGTGCCTGCACTTCTGTCTAGTGGGAGCACCGTTGAGCTGTCCCTGGGAAATGGGGTGTGTGTGCATGCAGCTAACTGAGCCCTGGTCCATACTCCATCCTTACCTGGGAGTGGAATATCACACCTCTGGTCTGAGGTGCAATACCCCTATAGCGGCCGAACCCTCGGGGTGCTACACATCCATTTGATGCGCCAATTCTGGCGCTTTGCCCTGCTCTTCCCGATTGCCCTGGTGTTGAGGTTTTTAACTTTTAATGGACTTTTAACTTGATTCAATAAACTTGCTTTTTTTTTTATCCAGTCGGTTGTGCCAGAAACTCCCCTCATTTTTCTCTCTGGCAATCGTGGTAATGGGGCTTAGGGATTTGTCAAAAATCAAAGCTGGCATCAAGCCCTGGTGTTAGTAATGGAGAGGACACCCCCATTACTAATCCAGTAATAAAAAACACACACAAAAAAACTTTATTTAAATAAAGACCCCCCTATCCCTGGTTCAACAATTTATTGGAAAAAAAAAATCCCACGCAGGTCTGCCGTAGTGCTGGGAATCCGATGTAGTCTAGAAATGGTTACCTGAAAAACATAAAAAGACAGAAATAAACACAAAAAAACAGTCCCTCATTCACAAATTTATTTGGTGAATACACTGCACTTAGCGAGACCCGGAGGCTCTCCCGTTGATGCGGGCTGGTATTTTTAGGTTGGCAAGGGCCCAATAACCATGGACCTTCTCAACCTGATAATATGAGCCCGCAGCTGTCTGCTTTACCTTGACTGGTTATCAAAAATAAGGGGGACCCCACGTCATTTTTTGAAATTATTTATTTATTAGGTTAAGCAAAGCTAAACACCCTTTAGGGCCACATGAAAACCACTAAAGGATGCAAGTGTATATGTGGAGAGGGAGGGGCATTACTTTACTAAACTCTTTGTTTTGGGCAACTTCCTGTTTGCTCTGCTGCCTGTATCCAGGGCTGCCATCAGGGCATTACTGCCCGTACTGCAAAATGGGCCCAGTGAGCAGAAGTACAGAGGGGGTTCCCGAACCCAGTCAGGGCCCCTCTCTTTTGCTTCTGTTCACCGGGTCCCATGGTGTAATAAAGTGCCGTGCACCGGGGAGCCGCCGTTGGCAGCGCACACTTCGGCGCTGGGAGCTTTCATGGAGCTCAACGGCCGTCAAACTTGAACGGTTGCGCAGATCCAGCTCCGCCTTTTCCGGACATCTGGTCAGGTGACAGCGTGCACACAATGATGTCATCACGTACGTGCGCCGCTGCCAGGACACCAGAAGCGGAGCTGCGCCTGCAGGGGATCGTAAGTGAGGTAAGTATGATTTCTTCATAAAATGAATTAAATGGGTGAGGGGGAGGAGGGGGACTGCAAATGATGAAGTGAGGGGGGCGAGCAACTGCAAATGATGAAGTGCAGGGGGACTGCAAATGATAGAGTGAAGGGGACAGGGGACTGCAAATGATGAAGTGAGGGGGGTCTGCAAATGACGAAATGAGCGGGGACTGAAAATGATAAAGTGAGAGGGGGGGGACTGCTAATGATGGAGTGAGTGGGGCCAAGGGACTGCAAATGAAGTGAGGGGGGGCAGCTAATGAAGTGAGGGGGGACTTCAAATTATGAAGTGAGAGGGGGACTACAAATGATGAAGTGAGGGGAGGACTGCAAATGATGGAGTGAGGGGGAGAGGGACTGCAAATGATTAAGTGAGGGAGGGCAGATAATGATGAAGTGAGGGGGAGACTGCAAATGATGAAGTGAGGGGGGACTGCAAATTATGAAATCAGGTGGTGGGGCTGCAAATGATGAAGTGAGGGGTGGACAGGAGACTGCAAATGATAAAGTGAGGGGGGACTGCAAATTATGAAGTGAGGTGGTGGGGCTGCAAATGATGAAGTGAGGGGCGGACGGGGGGACTGCAAATGAAGAAGTGAGGGGGGGACAGCTAATGATGAAGTGAGGGGAGAGGGAGACTGCAAATGATGAAGTGATGGAGGGACAGGGGACTGTAAATGATGAAGTACAGAGTGGGGGGCATTGAGGTTGCAGGAGTGTGACTGGTATTGAATTGGGGGAAAGAGTAGAGGTGCTAACTAATTTATATATTTATTAGGTGGGGAAAGTGGCTATTTATAGTTAGTGGGGACACAGTGGTGGATTACAATTTATATTTGGAATGGTGGGTTGCATAATAACTAATTATATTACTGGTGGGTTCACTTCTGTATTCAGTTGAGTAGAAGAAGGGAAAAGTGGGGAATGTGCTCAGGAAGAGGTGCTCTAGATAACTGTATTATTTTATGCAGAGATGACTACTGGCTGGAAGAAGTGATGGCGGTCTGCGCTGAATGAAAAAGAAAAGCAAAGATGAAGGACTTCATCTAGAGACGTCACTGGTGAGTCAGTGTAATACCTGTACACTTACACTATGCACTATATGCTATGCAGAGCTCCCGTGTATAGTGTCACTGGTAATCCCTGTATTACCACTATGGCTAAATAGAGCTGTAAGGGGCATAATAAGTGACAAAAAGAAAGCATTTAGAGAACTAAAGCAAGTAGGTAGTGATGAGGCATTAAATAAATACAGAAAATTAAATAAATTTCGTAAAAACCAAATCAAGGCAGCAAAGATTGAGGCAGAGAGACTCATTACCAGAGAAAGTAAAAATAACCCCAAAATATTCTTTAACTACATAAATAGTAAAAAACTAAAAAATGATAGTGTTGGCCCCCTTAAAAATAGTCTGGGGGAAATGGTGGATGAGGATGAGGAAAAAGCCAATATGCTAAATGATTTTTTTTCAAGCGTATTTACACAAGAAAATGGCATGACAGAAAACATGATTAGTGATAACTAGTGTTGAGCGATACCTTCCGATATCAGGAAATATCGTATCGGATTGGATCGGGCCGATACCCAAAAAGTATCGGATATCGCCGATTCCGATACCGGAAACCAATGCAAGTCAATGGGACACTAATATCGGAATGAAAATAAACCCTTTCTTTCCTTGTAGGTTAATTCTACATGAAGTAAAACAACTAAGAATAATGTAGAATGACATGAAAAGCTGGCAATTCATCAGCGGCATACACCGGTACCCGACAATTTACAACAGAAAGAATAGAGCTTCACACATAGATTAGATAGATAGAAACATGTCAGTCACATATATATGAAGTACAGTGACAGTGTTGCTTACTGTACTTGTCATTTAGTGTAAAGGATTTATTAAAAAAAATATTAGTGTTTTCGTGCACCGTCTCTTTAAAAAAGCCGGCCGGCAATTCAGCAGCGGTACCCGACAATTTATAACAGACAGAATAGAGCTTCACACATAGATTAGATAGATAGAAACATGTCAGTCACATATATAAGAAGTACAGTGACAGTGTTGCTTACAGAACTTGTCATTTAGTGTAAAGGATTTATTAAAAAAAATATTAGTGTTTTCGTGCACCGTCTCTTTAAAAAAGCCGGCCGGCAATTCAGCATCTGTACCCGACAATTTATAACAGACAGAATAGAGAATCACACATAGATTAGATAGATAGAAACATGTCAGTCACATATATATGAAGTACAGTGACAGTGTTGCTTACTGTACTTGTCATTTAGTGTAAAGGATTTATTAAAAAAAATATTAGTGTTTTCGTGCACCGTCTTTTTAAAAAAGCCGGCCGGCAATTCAGCAGCGGTACCCGACAATTTATAACAGAAAGAATAGAGCTTCACACATAGATTAGATAGATAGAAACATGTCAGTCACATATATATGAAGTACAGTGACAGTGTTGCTTACTGTACTTGTCATTTAGTGTAAAGGATTTATTTAAAAAAATAATAGTGTTTTCATGCACCGTCTCTTTAAGAAAGCCGGCCGGCAATTCAGCATCTGTACCCGACAATTTAGAATAGAAGGAATAGAGAATCACACATAGATTAGATAGATAGAAACATGTCAGTCACATATATATGAAGTACAGTGACAGTGTTGATTACTGTACTTGTCATTTAGTGTTAAAATAAAGGATTTATTTAAAAAAAAATTGGCGTGGGGTTCCCCTTAATTTTAGGCTCTAGCGGAGGTTAAGCAGACAGCTGGGGCAAATGTTTGAAGCCTGGGAAGGGGGTAATACCCACGGAGCTTCCCAGGCTACTAATATCAGCCCCCAGCTGAATACCTAGCCTTTACTAGCTATTAAAATGGGGGAACCCCCCCAAAAAATAACGTGGGGTCCCCCCTAATTTAATAGCTAGCACAGGCTAGGCAGACAGCTGGGGGCTGATATTAATAGCCCAGGAAGGGTGCCATGAATATTGGCCCCCTCCCAGGCAAGAAACACCAGCAGTCAGCCGCCCCAGAAATGGCGCATCCATAGGATGCGCCAATTCTGGCACTTAGCCTCGCTCTTCCACGCTGCCCTGGTGCGGTGGCAGGGGGTAATAGGGTTGGGGTTGATGTCAGCTTATAATGCCAGCTGACATCAAGCCCAGGTTAGTAATGGAGAGGCGTCTATAAGACACCCCCATTACTAACCCCATAGTCAAAGTTAAAAGAAAAACACCCAGAGTAAAGTCCTTTAATTGAAATAAAGACACAATTCTTTATTGTTCTAAATTAAACCATACTTACCATCACGCCCATTCCAGCTGAAGCCAACGATCTCCTGCAATAAAAGAAAAATAATAAAGCAACCTCATCCTTACCTTTCGATGGTTCCCAGGACAGCTTCAGCTCTGCTACATCGAGATGACAGGCTGGACCGCAGCAGAAAGCTGCCATCCAGCCTGTCATCCCGCAGACACTGAGAAGCGCAGGCATGCTTGCGCTCCTCAGTGTCTCTCTGTGACGTCATCCAGATGAGCCGAGTTCATGTCCAATGAACTCGGCTCACCTCATGCATGTCACTGACAGCGTGGGAAAATTCTCCTGCACTCAGCGCTTCAGCGTGAGAATTCTCCCACGCTGTCAGTGACATACATGAGGTGAGGTCATGTCCAATGAACTCGGCGCACCTCATGCACGTCACTGACAGCGTGGGAGAATTCTCACGCTGAAGCGCTGAGTGCAGGAGAATTTTCCCACGCTGTCAGTGACGTGCATGAGGTGAGCTGAGTTCATTGGACATGACCTCGGCTCATCTGGATGACGTCACAGAGAGACACTGAGGAGCGCAAGCATGCCTGCGCTTCTCAGTGTCCGCGGGATGACAGGCTGGATGGCAGCGTTCTGCTGCGGTCCAGCCTGTCATCTCGATGTAGCAGAGCTGAAGCTGTCGTGGGAACCATGGAAAGGTAAGGATGAGGTTGCTTTATTATTTTACTTTTATTGCAGGAGATCGTTGGCTTCAGCTGGAATGGGCGTGGCGGTAAGTATGGTTTAATTTAGAACAATAAAGAATTGTGTCTTTATTTCAATTAAAGGACTTTTTTCTGGGTGTTTATGTTTTTTTTAAATACTTTACTAGAAATTCATGGCGGTCATGTCTAATATTGGCGTGACCCCATGAATTTCGGGCTTAGGGCCAGCTGATAATGCCAAGCTGGCCTTAACCCCTTTATTACCCAGTGAGCCACCGCACCAGGGCCCTGGATGAGTTGGGTACAGCGCCAGAAGATGGCGCTTCTATGAACGCGCCATTTTCCGGGGCGGCTGCGGACTGCAATTTGCAGCGGGTGGGGCCCAGAAAGCTTGGGTCTCCCTGCGCTGCAGATTCCAGCCCCCAGCTGCCTAGTTGTACCTGGCTGGACACAAAAATAGGGCGAGGCACCACACATTTTTTTTTTTAATTATTTCATGAAATTCATGGAATAATTAAGAAAAAAAGGGCTTCCCTATATTGTTGTGTCCGGCTAGGTACAAATAGGCAGCTGGTGGTTGGGGGCAGCCCGTTCCTGCCTGCTGTACCTGGCTGGACACAAATATAGGGCGAAGCCCCACATAATTTTTTTTTAATTATTTCATGAATTTCCTGAAATAATTAAAAAAAAATTGACGTGGGGCTTCACACTATATTTGTGTCCAGCCAGGTACAGCAGGCAGGAACGGGCTGCCCCCAACCACCAGCTGCCTATTTGTACCTGGCCAGACACAACAATATAGGGAAGCCCTTTTTTTCTTTATTATTTCATGAATTTCATGAAATAATTAAAAAAAAAAAAACGTGGAGCTTCTCCCTATTTTTGTGTCCAGCCAGGTACAACTAGGCAGCTGGGGGATGGAATCTGCAGCGCAGGGAGGCCCAAGCTTTCTGCCCCCCCCGCTGAAAATTGCAGTCCGCGGCCGCCCCGGAAAATGGCGCGTTCATAGAAGCTGGATGCTGTACCTGGCTGGCATACAAAAATATGGCGAAGCCCACGTCAAAAGTTTTGGGAAAAATTTATTAAAAAATAAATAATAATTTAGGGACTGCATCTTTATTATGTCCTCAAATGTCATTTAGTGTTAAAATAAAGGATTTATTTTAAAAAAAAATGGCGTGGGATCCCCCATAATTTTAGTCTCTAGCGGAGGTTAAGCAGACGGCTGGGGCAGATGTTTGAAGCCTGGGAAGGGGGTAAAACCCACGGAGCTTCCCAGGCTACTAATATCAGCCCCCAGCTGAATACCTAGCCTTTACTAGCTATTAAAATGGGGGACCCCCCCAAAAAAAATGACGTGGGGTCCCCCCTATTTTAATAGCTAGCAAAGGCTAGGCAGACAGCTGGGGGCTGATATTAATAGCCCAGGAAGGGTGCCATGAATATTGGCCCCCTCCCAGGCTAGAAACACCAGTCGTCAGCCGCCCCAGAAATGGCGCATCCATAGGATGCGCCAATTCTGGCACTTAGCCTCGCTCTTCCACGCTGCCCTGGTGCGGTGGCAGGGGGTAATAGTGGTGGGGTTCATGTCAGCGCCAGCTGCCATGAAGCCCAGGTTAGTAATGATGGCCGTCTATATGACACCCCCATTACTAACCTACAAAGTGTTAAAAAGAAAAAACACACTACACCCAGAAAAAAATAATTTATTTGAAATAAAACACCATTTTATTTAATTCTTAGTTTACTAAAAAAAAAATAGTTACCTGTCCACGTTCCTGCGCTGATCTCCCATGCACAGCTGTCACATCTGGAGATGGTGACAGCTGTGCATGGCTGCTGTAAGCTCACGCTGCCGGGAACACGTCCGCTCCCGGCAGCGGAGCCACTGACTGAGGTCACCGGAGTGCATTCAGGCAGCGCAGCTCCGGAGACCTCCTTTACGGCAGTGCTGTACCGTGGGAATTTCTCACGATACAGCAGTGCCGTAAAGGAGCTAACCGGAGCAGCGCTGCCTGAACTCCGGTGAACCCTTACGGCCCAGTCATTCTAGCGGCGGCAGCGGTTCAGAGCGGTCACATTCTATGTGGCTGCTCTAAACTGGAGATCTTCGTGGGACACTCGTGGACTGCTACGGAGGGGTAAGGATAAGGTTGTGGTTTATTATTTTATATTTTATTACAGGAGATCGATGGCTTCGGGGAATTAGGTGTCTAGGTGAGTATAGGTGTAGTTTTTTATTTTTTACTTTATTTTAGGTGGCGATCGGCGGGGACAGGTAATGTATGAACTAATTTCTTTTAGGTAACCACTGGCCACCAATGACATGTATTTAAAATTTATTGGGGACACAGTAGGGCAATTTAAATAGCAGGATCAGGCTGATGGGAACTACTGCTCCCATCGAGCTGATCCTGCTGGCAGGAGTGGACGGGGGACAGACATAGGCCGATGGGAGTAGTAGTGTCACATCGGCCTATGTCTGCCTGCACGCACAGACACCCCGCACACACACACACCCCGCACACACACACACCCCGCACACATACACACCCCGCACACACACACACCCCGCGCACACACACCCCGCACACACTAATCATGACCGGTCTGATGGTCTGGGAGGTGAGGCTGACCTGTGCGGCCGTGGGAAAGTTGATGTGAGTTCATGCGGTCAAGCATGAACTCACATGAACCCTCTGAGGGCACCGCGGCTACTTCAAATGAACAGCTGATCGGCATCACCTGATACCTCAGCTGTTCATTTGAAATAACCGGCGGGAAAGCGCAGCACAGAACGGGAAAGCCGGCGGTGAAGTCTTTTCACTGCCGGCTTCCCCGCCCGGGTCCTTCGCTCCTTGGTGCTGCGCTCCCCGCCCGGTCCTAATTTACGATTGGGATTGGAGGTGGCGAGGGGAGCGGAGGATCGGGGTGGGAGGCTGCGGGGAAGCAGTATGGGGCTGCGTGATTGTTTAAAAGCCGGCGGCTTTTTACCGCGCGCCGGCTTTTAAACAATCAGGAGAATTCTCCCACGCTGGGATGGCATTCTGATGACAAGCTGGATCGCAGCTGAGCGCTGCCATCCAGCTTGTCATCCTTCACAGACACTGCAGAGCGCAGGCATTATGGGAACTTCCGATTCCGGTATTCGATATTATAAAAGTATCGGAATTAAGTATCGGAATTCCGATACAGTGAATATCGGCCGATACCCGATATTTCAGTATCGGAATGCTCAACACTAGTGATAACAAAAATTCTCCAGTAAATGTCACTTGCTTAACCCAGCAGGAAGTATGGCGGCGTCTAAAAATCACTAAAGTTGACAAATCCCCGGGCCCGGATGGGATACACCCGCGAGTACTGCAGGAATTAAGCAACGTCATAGATAGACCATTATTTTTAATCTTTAAAGATTCCATAATAACAGGGTCTGTACCACAGGACTGGCGTATAGCAAATGTGGTTCCAATATTCAAAAAGGGGACAAAAACCGAACTTGGAAATTATAGGCCAGTAAGCTTAACCTCTACTGTGGGTAAAATCCTGGAGGGTTTCCTAAGAGATGCTATACTAAAGTATCTGAAGAAGAATAACCTCATGACCCAATATCAACATGGGTTTACGAGGGACCGTTCCTGTCAAACTAATCTGATCAGCTTTGATGAGGAGGCAAGTTCTGGACTGGACCAAGGAATCATAGAATCATAGAATCATAGAATGGTAGAGTTGGAAGGGACCTCCTGGGTCATCTGGTCCAACCCCCTGCTCAAAGCAGGATTCACTAGATCATCTCAGACAGATGTCTGTCCAGCCTCTGTTTGAAGACGTCCATTGAAGGGGAACTAACCACCTCTCATGGCAGCCTGTTCCACTCATTAATCACCCTAACTGTCAAAAAGTTTTTTCTAATATCTAATCTGTGTCTCCTCCCATTTAGTTTCATCCCATTGCTTCTAGTCTTTCCTTGTGCAAATGAGAATAAAGATGATCCTTCTACAATGTGACAGCCCTTGACATATTTGTAGACAGCTATTAAGTCTCCTCTCAGTCTTCTTTTTTGCAAGCTAAACATTCCCAAATCCTGCAACCGTTCCTCATAGGACATGGTTTGCAGACCAGTCACCATTCTGGTCGCTCTTCTCTGAACTTGCTCCAGTTTGTCTATGTCTTTTTTAAAATGTGGTGCCCAAAACTGTACACAGTATTCCAGATGAGGTCTGACCAAAGAGGAGTAAAGACCGATAATGACTTCACGTGATCTAGACTGTATGCTTCTGTTAATACATCCCAGAATTGTATTTGCCTTTTTTGCTGCTGCATCACACTGTTGACTCATGTTCAGTCTATGATCTATTAGTATACCTAAGTCTTTTTCACATGTACTGTTGCTTAGCTCTATTCCTCCCATTCTGTATATGCTTTTTTTATTTTTACTGCCCAGATGTAGTACTTTGCATTTTTCCCTGTTAAAAACCATTCTGTTGGTTGCTGCCCACTGCTCCAGTTTATTTAGGTTTTTTTGAATCCTCTCTCTCTCTTCTCTAGTATTAGCTATCCCTCCTAGCTTTGTGTCATCAGCAAATTTAATCAGTTTACCCTCAATTCCTTCATCTAAATCATTGATAAAGATGTTGAACAATACAGGTCCCAGGACGGAGCCCTGTGGTACCCCACTTGAGACATTCATCCAGCTGGATGTGAAGCCATTTACAACCACCCTTTGAGTCCGATCACTAAGCCAGTTATGAATCCACCTAACAGTTGCCTGGTCCATTGCATACTTGGTCATTTTTTCAATAAGGATGTTGTGAGATACTTTGTCAAATGCTTTGCTGAAGTCAAGATATACTATATCTACAGCATTTCCCTGATCCACCCAGTCAGTGATTCTGTCATAGAAGGAAATTAAGTTAGTCTGACATGACTTGTTAGTTACAAACCCATGCTGACTCTGGTTAATCACTTCATTCTTATCCATGTACTTACATATATGTTGTTTAATAATTTGTTCAAAGATCTTTCCTGGTATAGAAGTCAGACTCACCGGCCTATAGTTCCCTGGGTCCACCTTCTTCCCCTTTTTGAAGATAGGAACAACATTTGCTCTTCTCCAGTCTTCTGGGACTTCTCCTGTTCTCCAAGAATTTTCAAAGATTATGGAGAGTGGTTCTAAAATTTCTTCTACGATCTCCTTCAGTACTCTGGGGTGTAATTCATCTGGACCTGGAGACTTGAACTCATTTATGTTAGCTAAATATTCCCTCACAATCTTTCTGTTTACAGATAACTTGGATTCCTCTATTCCTTTAAAAGGACAGTGAAGATCAGTTGATGTTACATTTTCTTTCTGAGAGAAAACAGATGCAAAATAGGAATTAAAAAGTTCGGCCTTCTCAACATCCTCTCTTACCATTTCTCCATTTTCATCCTGTAAAAATCCTATAGCATCTTTGACTTTTCTTTTACTTTTGACATACCCCCAAAATCCTTTTTTATTGCTTTTGACATCTCTTGCAAGCCTTAATTCATTGTCAGCTTTAGCTAACCTGATACGTGCCCTGCAGGATCTGCAGACTGCATTATAATCTTCTTTAGATATGCCTCCCTCTTTCCATTTAATAAACATTTATTTCTTTCTTTTTAGCATGTGTTTAAGTTCTGTGTTCATCCATCCTGGTTTCCTTAAATGCTTCCCATTCTTCCTACTTTTCGGGATTGTTAACGATTGTGCTTTGAGAATCTCATTTTTAAAAATTTCCCATCCTTCCTGGACATTTTTGTCCTTAAGGACATCCAGCCATTGGATCCCTCCTATTCTCTTTCTGAGTCTCTTAAAATCTGCCTTTCTAAAATCTAACCTTGAAGTTTGAGTCTTCACATGTCTTCCTCCTCTAGTTATCCAAAATTCTATAATAGCATGATCGCTGCCTCCTAGGGTCCCAGCCACCTTTACCTCCTCAACCATTTCCTCCCTGTTTATAAGGATTAGATCCAAAGTAGCAGATCCCCTTGTTTTCTCCCCTACCTTTTGGAAGATAAAGTTGTCAGCAAGAGAGGATAAGAATTTGCTTGACCTGTTAGTTTTACTTGAGAGAGATTCCCAACAAATGTCTGGATAGTTGAAATCTCCCATGACCACTACGTCATATTTTTTGGAGAACTTGGTCATTTGATACATAAAGAGTTCATCCATATCTTCAGCTTGCCCAGGTGGCCTGTAGTAAATGCCTACAATGGTGTCCTTTCCGTTGTTCTCTCCTTGTATTCTTACCCAAACAGTTTCCACAGAACTCCCAGTCTCTGAAGCTTCAATCTCTGTGCAGATATACGCTTTTCTAACATACAATGCAACACCTCCTCCTCGTTTATCAAGTCTGTTTCTTGCAAATAAGTTGTATCCTTTTAGCCTTTTATTCCAATCATGTGTATCGTCCCACCAAGTTTCAGTGATTCCAATGACATCATATTCCTTTTCCTGCATTAGTAGTTCCAATTCTCCTTGTTTGTTGCCCATGCTTTGTGCATTTGTATAAAAACATTTTAGTTTGTGATTGGTTTCTCTTCCTCCCATATTTTTATTATTTAAATTGTTTTGTCTTTGTTCTTCCTTTCCACTTCCAGTAGCAGAGATCTCAATAGTATTTGTCAGCTGTATGGCTTTTTCTGGCCTTTTGCTTCCCTTCCCACATTGTTCTAGTTTAAAGCTCTTCTGATGAGTGTAGCAAGGCGACTTCCAAATACATGTTTTCCAGTCTTCGTAAGGTGCACCCCATCTCTAGCAAGTAGTCCATCGTATAGGTAATTCATTCCGTGATCCAGAAATCCAAATCCTTGTTGACGGCACCATCGACGTAGCCAGTTGTTCACCTGTAGAATCTTATTCCACCTCATTGTTCCATGGCCATCCACTGGGAGGATGGATGAGAAGACCACCTGCGCTCTCAATTCTTTCACTTTCTTGCCTAAGTCTTCAAAGTCACTGCAGATGGTTTCCAGGTCCTTTTTTGCGGTGTCATTTGTCCCCACATGTATTAGCAGGAATGGGTAGTGATCTGTAGGTCTGAAGAGTCTTGATATCCTGTCAGACACATCTTTAATTTTTGCTCCTGGAAGACAGCACATTTCTCTTGAGGTTATGTCTGGTCTGCAGATAGCGGCCTCTGTTCCTCTTAACAGGGAATCCCCCATGACCACCACTCTCCGTTTTTTCTTCACAACATTCTTCTTTCTCCATCCAGGAGGATTCTGAGGGCTTACAAGGTTATTCATTGCTGGCAAAGTCTTATTTTGCTGTATTTCTTCATGGTTCTCCTGCGTGAGAGCCTGGTACTGGTTCCTGAGCAGTATGGGTGCTGACTGCCTCTCGATCCTCCTTCTGTGGGTCACATGCTTCCATTCCTCTGTTTCGTCAGGTGCAGTTCGAATTTCTTCTCTTTCTGAATCATGAAGAGATAATTCTGCTCTGTCTAAGAACTCTTCACCTTCCTTAATGATTTTCAAGGTAGTTAACCTCTCTTCTAGATTTCGCAACTTTTCCTCCAACAGGGACACAAGCTTGCATTTCTGGCATGTGAAGTTTGGCTTTTCCACTGGCAAGTCTGTGAACATGTAGCAGGATATGCAGCTCACCAAATGGCTCCTGGACTCTTCCATGTTCTTATTGTTAATGTTCTGAAAACAGTGAAAAAAGCTTAAAAAAAAAGCTTCAAAATGCGCGCGCCAATAGGCGCGCGGTTTACCGATGTCCTCTTTTCAGCTCCAACAGCCAAAATCCAGTGTTCTTTGAGCTCGCGGAGACTCTTCACTTACCCCAAAATGCAGTGGGAATATGCAAATTATCTCCTCAGGACTCCTCCCCTGGTTTACCGATGTCCTCTTTTCAGCTCCAACAGCCAAAATCCAGTGTTCTTTGAGCTCGCGGAGACTCTTCACTTACCCCAAAATGCAGTGGGAATATGCAAATTATCTCCTCAGGACTCCTCCCCTGGTTTACCGATGTCCTCTTTTCAGCTGCAACAGCCAAAATCCAGTGTTCTTTGAGCTCGCGGAGACTCTTCACTTACCCCAAAATGCAGTGGGAATATGCAAATTATCTCCTCAGGACTCCTCCCCTGGTTTTTTTTTAAATGCAGTGGATGTTGTGTATATGGACTTTTCAAAAGCTTTTGATACGGTTCCACACAAAAGGTTGATACATAAAATGAGAACAATGGGGATAGGGGAAAATATATGTATGTGGGTAAAGAACTGGCTCAGTGATAGGAAACAAAGGGTGGTTATTAATGGAAAACACTCAGACTGGGTCTCAGTTAACAGTGGGGTACCACAGGGGTCAGTATTGGGCCCGCTTCTTTTTAACATATTTATTAATGACCTTGTAGGGGGCACAATGTTGGAATCTGAGAGTCCTCAGTGGTTGATACCTTTTAATGGCTAACTGAAAAGATGGTAAACATAGCAAGCTTTCTAGACAACTCAGGTCTCTTCTTCAGGCTGAGAATGACACCAAATCTGAAAACACATACGTATGTACATAGGCCAAGGAAAGAAAAAAAAAAAAGGAAAAAAAAATCAGTGCTATGTGCTGTCGTAAATACGACAGGTGACGTAAAGCAGAGTCAGGCTAGGGAGGGGGAGAGGAGCTGGGAAAGTTAAAGCAAGATTCTAAGATAGGCGGAACAAATTGTATTATTGGTATATGGTTAGTAACCTGTGGAGATCTGAAAATACTTAAGCGAGTTGTGGAAAGCGATAAATCAAAGCAAGAGAGTTCACATACATGTCAAAAGTTCATTATCCTCAAAATGGAGTCTCTTGGAGATGTGATATCCCCAGTTGTCCTTTAAATTTATATAACAACACATGAATATATGATATCCCCAAATGCCCATTTATTTTGTATAAAAGCTCATGAATCCATGTGATACATTTAATCCTGTTTTGAATGTGTCAAAGGTTGTTATCAGTTTGTATTCCCAAATTCTTCTCTCTCTCCGAGATTTGATGTTGCTTTTTAAACTAGAGAAGACAACAACCGGGTTCCTCTCATAGTCACCTACAACCCTAGTCTTGGGGTGCTAAGAGGAGCTGCACGGAAACTGCAACCACTCCTACAAAAAGATGCCCGACTACTATCAATATTTCTGGATCCCCCACTCTTGTGTTTTAGACAACCTCCGAATCTAAAAAGCATCATTGTCAGAAGCGCCCTGTCCTCTCCAGCAGTTACAGGAACCTTTCCCTGCAACCAGAACAGGTGCAAAACCTGTCCATCTATAATGACAGCTGACAAGATAAAGATTCCTGGGACAGATCAGGACTACAAGATCCCAGGTAACTTCAGTTGCATCACAAGCAATGTGGTGTATTTAATTATATGTACCAAATGTCCAACAGATGGCATGTACATAGGGGAGACTGGGCAGAAATTCAGAACAAGAATGAATTCTCATCGCCACACAATAAAAGAAAAGCGCATGCACCTACCTGTAGCAAAGCACTTTTCCTGCCCTGACCACAGTTTAACAGATATGAATCTGCTCATCTTAAAAAGCAACCTCAAATCTCAGAGAGAGAGAAGAATTTGGGAATACAAACAACTGCAATACCTCACGTATGCTCTGCAAATGAGACTCCAGATCCGGCGAATAAATCAAAATGTCATCTAAATACACCACCACATTCTTACCAATCAACGGTCTTAGGATGTCATTAATAAGGTTCTGAAAAAACGCTGGTGCATTGGTAAGACCAAAAGGCATAACCAGATTCTCAAAATGACCCACCGGAGTGTTAAAAGCAGTTTTCCATTCATCACCTTCCTTCATACGTAACAAATTGTATGCCCCCCGGAGATCAATTTTAGAGAACCACTTGGCCCCCACTAACTGGTTGAACAAGTCAGGAATTAATGGCAGTGGGTAGGAATTGCGTACGGTAATTTTATTAATTTCGCGAAAGTCCAGACATGGACGTAAACCGCCGTCCTTTTTTTTTTACAAAAAAAAATCCAACAGCCACAGGAGACTTAGAAGGTCTAATGTGACCGGCGGCCAAGCTTGTCTGTATGTATTCCTCCAAGGCCTTTCTCTCAGGGATAGTCAGATTAAATAAGCGACTCTTGGGAAGAGTAGCTCCAGGAACAAACTCAATGGTGCAATCATAGTCCCTATGAGGAGGCAAAACTTGCAACTCCTCCTCAGAAAAAACCCTCCAAAAATCCTGAATAGGTACAGGTAATTCCCCTCTTTCCACAGCAGCAATGCGACCGTTACAACATTTATCATGACACTTAGGACTCCAAGACTTAATTTCATGGGTAGACCATTCCAGTACAAGATTGTGCAATTTTAACCAAGGTAACCCCAAAACCACTGGAGAAGGCAAATTATTTAATACCGCCAAATCCAAATTCTCTTGGTGAATACCATTAATGGTGAGGGGAAATTCAAAAACCTTGTGAGTAATACATTTCAAGGGAGAGACATCAACAGCAACCACAGAAATAGGAGATGACAAAAGTTTGGATTCTAATTTAAATTTTTCCAAAAATCCCTTATCAATCACATTGAGTGTAGAACCACAATCCACAAATACCCGAAATTCAATCAACTCCTCCTGGAATGAGGTGCTTCCAGAAAGAAATACTCCTTTTGAGTTTAAACAAGCTATACGGGCGTAACTGACCTCTTTTTTTTTTTCTTTGTTCAAACGAAGCACACAGTTCTTAATAAAGTGGTCAGATTTACCGCAATAAAAACACAATCCCTTAGCAAACCAGCAGTCTTTTTCCTGAGAGTGGAAAATCTCCATCGGTTCTCCACCTTCCGAGCAGACCCTCTGAAAACTAGGAGCTGCCATAGCAGTAGATTTCTCCTCATTAATCCTAGCACGCAGTCTCCTGTCCACACGTATAGCTAATTGCATTGCCTCCTGCAAGGTTCCAGGTTTTGGGAAAGCAATCAGCAGATCCTTAACCCTTCCACCTAGACCAGCAAGAAACAGACATTTTAATGCTGAGTCATTCCATTCCACTTCGGCCGACCATCTTCTGAAGTATGTACAATAATTTTCCACATCACCTGATCCCTGCTTCAAACGTCTTAATTCCGTTTCAGCAGATGAGACTCGATCAGGATCATCATACAACAACCCCATAGCAGAAAAAAAATCTTCCACAGATCTAAAACACGGATCATTAGGTTGTAGAGAAAAGGTCCATCCCTGTGGTTCTTTACGCAAAAGTGACATTATAAAACCAATGCGCTGTGATTCATTCCCCGAGGATCTGGGTCTTAAACGAAAACATAATAAACAAGCGTTTTTAAAGGAAAAAAAATCTTGCTGTTTACCATAAAAAAAAATCTGGCAGTCCTACCTTCGGTTCGACAAAATGCGCTCCAGGACAGCAACTCACGTGTTGCTGGAGCTCGGCCACCTCCAAAGACAGTCCCTGCAGACGTTGAGCCAACTCCTGAACCGACACCATGCTGAATTCTGGATTACTTTCCTTAGAGTGTTTTATTTTGGGCTGGACTTACTGTTATGAACTGCTACAAGCACTAAGGAAAGATAGGAAAGCTGTCCCTACAATAGTACTAAGCTGATTCCCTACGATGCAGCGGGGGACCTGTTCCTTGTGAACAGACCCGCCTAAGTCCTTGGCTAGTCTGAACGCAGACCTATAGATATAAGGGAGGGGTCCCTACAAGAACTAAGGACTGGGATATAGTTGGACACCTTCTAGCAGAAATTGTAGCAGAGCAAAGACAAACAAACAAAAAGTACTAGTGGTCCAAAGACTGAGCAAACTACAGAGTTAGGTACAAGGCACCTGGCGAGCTTAAGAGTAAATGTAACACTGAAGTCCAGCAAGGCCAGAAGGGCGGAGCTGGATTATATAGGCAGAAAGTCATGTGACCAACAAAATAGAAAAAGAACTAACAGGAGGGTTCTAACAATGGGTTGAACTAGATGGACTTAGTCTTCCTTCAACCTTAAAAACTATGTTACTATGTTACTGACACTATATACAGAGCTCCTGTGTATAATGTCACTGGTGATCCCTGTATTACCTGTACTCTATACACTATATACAGAGCTACTGTGTATAATGGCACTTATTATTGTGTTTTTGTTTTTTTAATGATCAGTATTGTATATGGTATTATTCGGTTACGATGTGGTGATAATATGTGATCTGGTCATGATGCAGCAGTATTTCTCCCTTGTATGTGGTATTATTCGATTACTATGAGGTGGTAATATGTGATCTGGTCAAGGTGTGTCACGGGTGTGTCAGATGTGACAAACAGTCGCCCTGCAGTTGGTTGCAGGAGATCCCTTCGTTTGGCATTACAGACATTTTCTTAGCTGTCTCACTCTAGGACCCAGTGGCTACCTCCCTCCTGCTCTAATTGACAATCAGGCCTGGGTGCTTAAATACTTCCTGGTTGCTACACAGAGGTGCCGGTGATATTCACATGACCCCTTGTGAAGGCTTGGAGCAAGTGCAGTTCTTACTTCCTCTCTGGTGCTAAGAGGATGTGTGTGCCATCTCTCTGAAGTTGACTCAAGCTAAGCTACTTCCCCCGTGTCTGTCTCCCATTGCTGTCTTTAGTTGTCAGTGGGGATCGACTAGCTCTCATCCCCCCTTCCCTATCCAGGGCCAAGCGCTAGGGAAATACAGGGATAGGTTCCTGTGTGGCGATTGGTGAAGAACCAATATAGGGTCAGTAGGGGGAGACAGGGTGATTGCAGATCCCTAGTGTCTGGGCTCCCTTCTCCTCATCCCTGTGTCGCACTTTGTCTTTCCTACACTGTGCATGACATGGTGTGGTGGTATTTGTTCCTTGTATGTGATATTGTTTAGTTGCTATGTGCTGGCAATATCTGATCTGGTCACGGGGTGGTATTTGTTCCTTGTATGTGGTATTTGTTCCTCGTCTGGGTGGTGGAACCTCTGTGCCGAGGTGCAAGGAGGGACCCAGAGGGGCGTGACTAAGTATCCACCCGATCCGACCCTGGTCGTACGGCAGCTAACGACACCGTGACCAGGGAGGATCCGGGCAGAGGGACCAGGTGCTACTCTGGGGACGACCTTGTAAGAGAGCAGGTGGCTCCCACGGGTCAGAGGGCTGGGACTGACCGGTATGGCGGATGGACACGGCAAGCAGGCGGAAGTTTCTGGTAGCTGACAGGAGGTCACAGTTCGAGAAAGCAGGGCAAGTAGCAGTCTTTAGGTTTACCAGGAAGGTGGTCACAGCAAGTGACGGCAGGGTCTCCAGGCAGGCTGGCAGAAAGCAAGCAGGTGCTCCCAGGTGAGCGGGCTGACGGACACAGCGGGTAACAGGCAGGTAACTGGTGGACGCTCCCAGGTGAGCAGGCAGACAGACGAGACAGGTAACAGGCAGGTAACTGGTGGACGCTCCCAGGTGAGCGGTCTGACAGATGAGACAGGTAACAGGCAGGTAACTGGTGGACTCTCCCAGGTGAGCGGTCTGACAGACGAGACAGGTAACAGGCAGGTAACTGGTGGACGCTCCCAGGTGAGCGGTCTGACAGACGGGGCAGGCGGATGCTCCCAGGTGAGCGGACAGATAGCCAAGGCAGGTAACAGGCAGGTAACAGGTGAGCGCTCCAGGTGAACAGGCTGGCAGGCTCGGCAGGTAACGGACGGATAACAGGCTGGCAGGCAGGACGAGAAATCAGGCTAGCAGTGGATCCTGAGGGCTGAAGCACAGGTAAGACACAGTGCAAACAACTTTGCTCGGGCACCTCCATTTTGGAGGAGGTGCCTTAAATGTGGGAAGTCCTCTGGCCATTGGCCGAGGACTCTTTAGGAAGAAGCACGCTGTCCCTTTAAGAGGGGGGGGAGTGCGCGCGCGCACCCTAAGCACTCTGCTGGAGGAGGAACGCGCGCCGGCCACAGCAGGGAACGGAGCGCAGGGAGAAGCCGCGCCAGGAGCCGGGGGGCGGGAGAGACGGTGTCCCTGTCTGACATGGGGCAGGGACGCCGCTGCGCTGACAGAGACAGGAGCGCTGGAGGGACCCACGCGAGGAGCGCGGAGGTGAGAGGGATGGCGTCCCTGCCTAGCAGAGGGCAGGGACGCCGATGCTACAGTACCCCCCCTTACGCCCCCTCCTCTTTAGGCCAGAAAGAAATTTATCAAGGATGAGCGGGACATGGATGTTCTCCCGAGGCTCCCACGTTCTCTCCTCAGGACCAAACCCCTTCCAATCCACTAGAAAAAAGGTCTTTCCTCTTACCCTCTTGGTGGCCAGAATGCTCTCTACCTCAAACTCGTCTACAGTGGAAACCGGGGCAGGAGGCGTACCTGAAGACTTGGAAAAAGAGTTAAGTACCACGGGTTTGAGGTGAGATACATGGAAGGAGTTGGGGATCCGCAAGTTGGCCGGGAGTTTCAATTTGTAGGCCACCGGGTTGATTTGCTTGATAACTTCCAGTGGGCCAATGAACCGGGGCCCTAACTTGTAGGAAGGAATCTTGAGCCGGACAAATTTCTTATCTTATCTCGAGGACGGAACTGAGGCGGATCCAGACGTCTCTTGTCAGCCTGTCACTTCATCCGCTCGGAGGACAGAAGAAGTGCAGATCTGGTACTCTCCCAAATTGTGGAGAATTCCCTAACAAGAGATTCCGCAGCCGGGTTGTCCACCGAGGCGGAGACGGGAAACGGGATCCGGGGATGTTGGCCGTAGACTGTAAAAAACGGGGATTTGGAAGAGGATTCGCTCTCGTGATTATTGTAGGAGAATTCGGCCCACGGTAAAAGATCCACCCAATCGGAATGGTGGGCATTACAAAGTGCCGGAGGTAACTGGTTAAGATTTGGTTGATCCGCTCTACTTGACCATTGGACTGTGGGTGATAAGCAGAAGAGAAGTCCAAGGTGACCCCCAGCAGTTTACACGTGGCTCTCCAGAAGCGAGAGGTGAACTGAACCCCTCGATCGAACACGATGGGGAGAGGAAGACCATGGAGACGGAAAATATGATGAATGAAGTCCTTAGCCAACTCAGATGCAGACGGAAGACCCGGCAGGGGAATGAAGTGAGCCATTTTAGAGAAGCGATCAGCGACCACCCAAATAACCGTACAACCATCAGAGACAGGGAGATCCGTTATAAAATCCATGGCGATGTGTTGCCACGGGGCAGCAGGTACAGGAAGAGGCAGAAGGCGGCCGGCTGGCAGATGTCTAGGGACCTTGTTGCGGGCGCAGGACGCACAGGCCGAGACAAAGTCTATTACCTCCTTGCGCAGGGAAGGCCACTAGTAATGCCGGGCAATAAGCTGGAGGGTCTTCTTTTGGCCAGCATGGCCGGCTAGCTTAGACGAATGTCCCCAGTGCAGAACCTTCTCTCGATCAGGTACTTTCACGAAGGTCTTACCAGGTGGAAGACGATTCAGATCCAAGGGAGCCACTTGCATTACCTTGGCGGGGTCGATGATGTGCTTAGGCTCCTCCTCTAGATCGGAGAACAGAAAGGATCGGGACAAGGCATCGGCTTTGATATTTTTGTCTGCTGGGCGGAAATGAAGAATTAAATCAAAGCAGGCGAAGAACAAGGACCACCGGGCCTGGCGCGGGTTAAGTCTTTGGGCACTCTGGAGGTAAGCCAAGTTTTTGTGGTCCGTATAAATTATTACCGGGTGAAGAGCCCCCTCGAGCAGGTAACGCCACTCCTCCAGTGCCAATTTAACGGCTAACAATTCTCGGTCTCCTATAGAATAATTGCGCTCAGACGAGGAGAAGAGTTTGGAGAAGAAGCCGCAGGTTACCATTCTCCCGGATGGCGACTTTTGGGTGAGCACCACTCCGGCTCCGGAGGAGGAAGCATCTACTTCTAACAAGAATTGTCTGTTGCTGTCCGGACGGTGCAGCACAGAAGCGGAGGAGAAAGCTTGTTTCAAAGAAAGGAAGGCCTCTTCAGCTTCGGGCGGCCATTCTTTGGGACTAGCGCCCTTACGGGTGAGCGCGGAGATAGGGGCAGTCCGGGAAGAGAAGTGCGGAATGAAGAGGTGGTAGTAATTGGCAAAGCCCAGGAACCGCTGAATAGCCTTCAACCCCTCCGGTCGGGGCCACTTCAGGATGGCAGAAAGTTTCTCAGGATCCATTCGTAGGCCGGTCTGGGAGATGACGTAGCCCAGAAATGGAAGCAAGGACTGCTCAAAGAGGCACTTCTCAAATTTTGCGTAGAAGTGGTTCTGCCTGAGCCTGAGCAGGACCTGACGAACGTCCCTCCGGTGTGTGGGAAGATCCGGAGAGAAGATCAAGATGTTGTCCAGGTACACCACCACGCAGGAGTAGAGAAGGTCACGGAAGATGTCATTGACCAACTCTTGAAAGACGGCGGAAGCATTACAGAGGCCGAAGGGCATTACGAGATATTCATAGTGGCCATCCCGGGTGTTGAATGCCGTCTTCCATTCATCCCCCTGGCGGATACGGACCAAGTTATACGCCCCACGGAGATCCAGCTTGGTGAAGATTCTGGCACCCCTCAGACGGTCAAATAATTCAGGAATGAGCGGAAGGGGGTATTTATTCTTCACCGTGATCAGGTTAAGACCTCTATAGTCTATAAAAGGACGGAGTGAGCCATCCTTCTTTTTAACGAAGAAGAAGCCTGCTCCCGCCGGGGAGGTAGATTTCCGGATAAATCCCCGGGCGAGATTTTCCTCGATATATTCAGACATGGCCCGGGTCTCGGCAGCGGACAACGGGTAAATACGCCCACGGGGTGGAGTAGCGCCGGGTACCAGGTCGATTGGGCAATCGTATGGTCTATGGGGAGGTAATGTCTCTGCTTCTTTCTTGTTGAAAACATCAGCATAAGACCAATAAGGAGCCGGTAGGCCGGGTAGATTGGCTGGAGTAGGAGAAGGACGAGCAGGACGAACAGGAACTAAACAAGTCTTATGACAGTCCTGCCCCCAGCGAAGGACCTCTCCGGTCTGCCAATTCAGCACGGGTGCATGTCTCCGGAGCCAAGGAAGGCCTAACAAAAGGGCGTGAGAGAGTCCAGGTAGAACATGGAAGAAGATCCTCTCAGAGTGCAGCATTCCCACCTGCAGAGTCATGGGTTCGGTGATGAGTTGGATGGTTAGTGGTAAGAGCCCTCCATCCACGAGACGACAGATAAGGGTTCAGCCAAAGGTTTAGTGGGAATGCGGTATTTCTCTACCAGGGACTGGGAAATGAGGTTTCCGGCAGCTCCAGAATCGAGTTGAACTAGTTCAAAGTAGCGGTTCTCCCCGTGGATGATAGAGACCGACAGCATTAGAGATGGAGGGGGTTTACTTTTGTCTAGGACGACCTCTCCGAGCGATCCTAGACACTGGCGTTTCCCGGCCTCTCCGGGCAGGAACGAATCCGGTGCTCCTTACTGCCACAGTAGAAACAGCTCCCCTCGGTAAGGTGTGACTCTTGACGGGTTTTGACCATCTTGGTCTGGTCGAGCTGCATGGGCTCTGGCGAGTGCGCCCGGGGAGTTACAGAGGAAGAGGCGGGTCTCTGGAAAGTGGGAGCAAGACGGGGAAACCTCCTCTCACGGGTGACCTCTTTGGTACGCTCCTGGAACCGGATGTCAATCCGGGTGGCAAGTGTTAGTAAGTCATCCAGGGAGGTAGGAATGTCCCGACCGGCGAGTTCATCTTTAATCCGGCCGGATAGGCCCTCCCAAAAGACGAACATTAGGGCCTCGTTATCCCAGGCAAGCTCGGAAGCAAGGGTACGGAACTGTATGGCATATTGGCCCACGGTGAGACTCCCCTGGCAGAGGCGTAGCAGAGAGGAGGCAGATGAGGTCTTTTGCCCTGGTTCGTCGAAGACTTTCCGGAAAGCCGTGAGAAAGGCTGGCAGGTTGGACACCAGGGGGTCTCCTCTCTCCCATAGGGGATTTAGCCAAGCCAGTGCCTCCCCAGTGAGATGGGACATAATGAATGCCACTTTGGCTCGGTCGGAGATAAACTGGTGAGCCAAGACTTCAAAGTGCAGGGTGCACTGGTTTATGAAGCCCCGAGCTTGAGCAGGGTCGCCTCCGAAACGAGGAGGTGCAGAAAGCAGGGGTCCGGGACAGGATGCCATGGTATTGGTGGGCAGCGGTGCTGCCGGGGTGCGAGTTGTGACACTAGCGGTGGTTGCTGGTGGAGCAGTCAGTGTGTCCAGGCAGGAGTTGACATTTCGCAGGTGGTTCAGGATGGACTCCTGCTGGGATCTCTGATGGGAGACTTCATGGTATAGGTCAGAGAGCGAGGGAGCTTGGGTGCCACCGGGTTCCATTGCCCGATCAAACTGTTACGGGTCCGGGTGGTGGAACCTCTGTGCCGAGGTGCAAGGAGGGACCCAGAGGGGCATGACTAAGTATCCACCCGAACCGACCCTGGTCGTACGGCAGCTAACGACACCGTGACCAGGTAGGATCCGGGCAGAGGGACCAGGTGCTACTCTGGGGACGACCTTGTAAGAGAGCAGGTGGCTCCCACGGGTCAGAGGGCTGGGACTGACCGGTATGGCGGATGGACACGGCAAGCAGGCGGAAGTTTCTGGTAGCTGACAGGAGGTCACAGTTCGAGAAAGCAGGGCAAGTAGCAGTCTTTAGGTTTACCAGGAAGGTGGTCACAGCAAGTGACGGCAGGGTCTCCAGGCAGGCTGGCAGAAAGCAAGCAGGTGCTCCCAGGTGAGCGGGCTGACGGACACAGCGGGTAACAGGCAGGTAACTGGTGGACGCTCCCAGGTGAGCAGGCAGACAGACGAGACAGGTAACAGGCAGGTAACTGGTGGACGCTCCCAGGTGAGCGGTCTGACAGATGAGACAGGTAACAGGCAGGTAACTGGTGGACGCTCCCAGGTGAGCGGTCTGACAGACGAGACAGGTAACAGGCAGGTAACTGGTGGATGCTCCCAGGTGAGCGGTCTGACAGACGGGGCAGGCGGATGCTCCCAGGTGAGCGGGCAGATAGCCAAGGCAGGTAACAGGCAGGTAACAGGTGAGCGCTCCAGGTGAGCAGGCTGGCAGGCTCGGCAGGTAACGGACGGATAACAGGCTGGCAGGCAGGACGAGAAGTCAGGCTAGCAGCGGAACCTGAGGGCTGAAGCACAGGTAAGACACAGTGCAAACAACTTTGCTAGGGCACCTCCATTTTGGAGGAGGTGCCTTAAATGTGGGAAGTCCTCTGGCCATTGGCCGGGGACTCTTTAGGAAGACGCGCGCTGTCCCTTTAAGAGGGGGGGGTGAGCGCGCACGCCGTAAGCACTCTGCTGGAGGAGGAACGTGCTCCGGCCACAGCAGGAAACGGAGCGCAGGAAGAAGCCGCGCCAGGAGCCGGGGGGTGGGAGAGACGGTGTCCCTGTCTGACATGGGGCAGGGACGCCGCTGCGCCGACAGAGACAGGAGCGCTGGAGGGACCCACGCGAGGAGCGCGGAGGTGAGAGGGACCGCGTCCCTGCCTAGCAGAGGGCAGGGACGCCGATGCTACAGTATTATTCGATCACTATGTGGTGGGAATATGTGTTCCAGCCATGGTGTGACAGTATTTGTGCTTTGTATGTGGTATTATTCAGTTACTATGTAGTGGTAATATGTGGTCTGGTCATGGTGTGACCTGTTTGTCAGTGCTTTGTGGTATTATTCAGTCACAATGTGGTGATAATATGTGATCTGGTCTTGGTGTGGTGGTATTTGTTCCTTGTATGTGGTATTATTCGGTCACTATGTGGTATTAATATGATGTCTGATCATGGTGTGGCAGTATTTGTCCCTTGTATGTGGTATTATTGAGTCAGTCTGTGGTGGTAATATGCGATCTGGTCATGGTGTGGTGGTATTTGTTCCTTGTATGTGGTATTATTCAGTCACTATGTGGTGTTAATTTGTGTTCTGATTATCGTGTGGCAGTATTTGTCCCATGTATGTGGTATTATTCAGTCAGTATCTGGTGGTAATATGTGATCTGGCCATGGTGTGACAGTATTTGTCCCTTGTATATGGTATTATTCAGTCACTATGTGATGGTAATATGTGATCTAGTCATGGTGTGGTGGTATTTGTTCTTGCATGTGGTATTGTTCAGTCACTATGTGGTGTTAATATGTGTTCTGATCATGGTGTGACAGTATTTGTCCCTTGTATGTGGTATTATTCGGTCACTATGTGGTGGTAATATGTGATCTGGTCATGGTGTAGTGGTATTCCTTGTATATGATATTATTCGGTCACTATGTGGTGGTAATATGTGATCTGGTCATGGTGTGGTGGTATTTGTTCCTCGTATGAGGTTTTATTTGGTCACTACGTGGTGGTAATATCTAAACTGGTCATGGTGAGGTGGTATTTGTTCCGTGTATGTTTTATTATTCAATCACTATGTGGTGGTAATATGTGATCTGGTCATGGTGTGGTGGCATTTGTTCCTTTCATGTGGTATTGTTCAGTCACTATGTGGAGTGAATATGTGGTCTGATCATGGTGTGACAGTATTTGTCCCTTGTATGTGGTATTACTTCGTCACTATGTGGTGGTCATATGTGATCTGGTCATGGTGTGGTGGTATTTGTTCCTCGTATGTGGTATTATTTGGTCGCTATGTGGTGGTAATATGTGAACTGGTTATGGTGAGGTGGTATTTGTTCCTTGTATGTTTTATTATTCAGTCACTATGTGGTGGTAATATGTGATCTGGTCATGGTGTCATGGTATTTGTTCCTTGTATGTGGTATTATTCAGTCATTATGTGGTGTTATTATGTGTTCTGATCATGGTGTGGTGGTATTTATTCCTTGTATGTGGTATTATTCGGTCACTATATGGTGTGAATATGTGTTCTGATCATGGCGTGGTAGTATTTGTCCCTTGTATGTGGTATTATTCGGTCATTATGTGGTGGTAATATATGATCTGGTCATGGTGTGGTGGTATTTGTTCCTTGTATATGGCATTATTCAGTTACTATGTGGTGTTAATATGTGGTCTGGTCACGGTGTGGCGGTATTTGTTCCTTGTATGTGGTATTATTAAGTGGCATATTCCCTTAAAGAAAAATAAATAAAAATATACCTCAGAAGAGTATTAAATATTTTAAGAAATGTTTAATAGGTTTGAGTAAAGTAGGGCCCAACCAAAAGAGTCTCCTTGTTGTGGTGGTGGCTTAAAAAAATCTTTTGGACAAAACAAAAGCTGATGGCTGTGTATGTGATATGGTGTTTGATGGGAACTGTTAGGCCACAGCCCCATTATCTGTATTTGATCAGTATTCGGTCAGCAGTGGGTGATAAATGCAGAATTGGTGACTTGTTTCTATTATACCTTTTCTCTGATTGTTCCTCACCTGGTTTTGGCTCCCACTCCTGAGAAAAAATACTGACCGAATACTGAGAAAATACTGATAGTGGGGCTGTGGCCTTAAAGTGTGATTAGTGAGGCCGTGGTGCAGAAGTAGAGTTTTTCCAAGAGTGGGTGGTGGAACTGTGGAAGGTTCTAAGGGTGGAGGAGGAGCTGGGGTGGAGCCTGGGCGGAGTCTCAATGGGGCCCTGAAATTCCTGGTGACAGCCCTGCCTGTACCTATGATATGTTTGTTTAGATGCGTTTTTTGGGTGCTGTTTTGGCTGCGTAAACACACACAACACATTTGCTTTTTTTAACTGCGGATTTTCCACATCTAATGTAAGTCTATGGGAAAATTCCGCACAGAAGACTCAGCATCTCTGCAAGAGAAATTGACATGCTGTGGCTTGGAAACATGCGCTGCAGGTGAGTTTGCGCAGCGTGAAAAAGAAGCACAGTGGGCATGAGATTTCTATTAATCCCATCCACTGTGCTTGTACTGTACAACGCAGCATAGTACAACGTATTTTTGCTGTGTCCAGAATGTTAGTAATACTGATCGTGGGCACGCAGCCTTACATTCCATTATTACTATGCACTGAGAGCTCATTATAGTTACACATTATCTACACTCTGATCGGATACCTTTTCTGAACACAATGTGCAAACATCAGGCAATGTCAGCCCCATTAGTAGTGGCAACGCACGTCTAATGTAAATAGCTGTGTATGGACATGAGTTCAAGCAATCTAAATGGTAATGGGTAACACTTTTTGGGCCAGTAGAACCAGTTTTAAATTTAGATGACATTCAATGACCCACTGGGAGATTGCAAATTATCCAGATATGGCACATTTGTTAATGGAGATAATAATTTACTGTATTTGTATAATAGCAGCCAGCTAAAACTGTAACAACCAAGTACTTGCCCACTGACTTGTATAGGCACTTTTCATCCATGCTGCATGATAAGTGTGTAATGCCCCAAAAGTGTTGTGTATTTGCCTTTTAAGATGTAGCAGAGCTAGCAGTTACCTTATTATGTTTGCACAATGTTTACATTTTCCTTTGCAGATAATGTACATGAGAATTCAGTACATAGAAGTGGTTTATATACAGTATGCATAAAGTGGTGTACTTATTATGTTCTGCTATCAGGAGGTTGCTAAGATTTATAAAAATCAGCCCTGCTTTCCATGTATGGCCATAAAGTCACATGGTTAGTCCACATGAGCTGGTCCTGGGCTTAGCACCCAGAGAGAAGGAGACATTTTGTGGAAAAGGTTGTTGTCTAAGAAGAGATAAAGGTAAGAAGGCAGCTAAAGCTCCTGTATATGAGAAAATCACAGCCTCAGCTGCAGTCAGCTGTGTGATAGACTGTGCATATAAGCGGGTACTCACAAATCGTTGCACCATTTTTATATCTCCATTACTATACTGGGAAATAACTGTGTTTGCTGCATTAGAATTGAATCTCAGTTAAATAATGGTTTGTCTAGATTTACCTGCGTTTTCATACAACAAGTAAAGTTTATCAATAGCCTCTTTGGCCTCCCTGTTTTCCTGGACTATTGGAGTGCACCATATATCATCACACTACAAGGAAGCAGAGGTTAATTAAGTGCACCCTGGCATCACAAACTTCATTTTCTTTTATTTTTGTCCCTACCATAGCGAAGTGGTAACATCCACACACCACATGGTACGTGACCTATGGCAGACTAGTGCATCATGGCATTACAAATGGACATATCTCCGTGTTTTTTTGCAAGAACACACGGATCATGAAAAACACGGACATGTGAATAGCAGCATAGATAATAATGTGTTCTATTCTTGAAAAATACGGATATGTGCAACACAGATGTCTGAATGAGGCCTAAGGAGAATAGCAAAACTGTTATAAACAGAAAAAAATGTTTTCATGTATCAACCCTGTAACTATCAGGGGAAGGGTGTAATACAGTATCCAGTATGGCTTCCCACGTGATCTTCCACCTGTTAAAGGGAAGCTGTCATCAGAAAATGACTTATTTTTTAACCCCTCACCAATATGTCCATTGTCGGTGGGAGGAAGCATCTAGGATCCTGGGTCTAACCTCCTGCATGATTAGAAACAGGGCTGGCTCCAGGTTTTTGTGGGCCCCGGCGAAAGAGTCTCAGTGGGCCTCTTTAACACATACCACAATTCATTATGCACAGAGACGGCAGAGAAATATAGATATAATTCAAGGCCAAAGATTTCACTTACTTCTTACATTACATGAGTGACATGACAGGAGCCATGGTAGTAACTAACCCAGTGACCCCACATAGTGGAGATGGGTACCACTGGGTGGTCAGTGCCAGGAGAAGGGGCCACATTACAGTATACCCCTCCTCTGGATCAGCAAACTGTCACCATCATCACCAACATCCCTGCCCCTTACTTCTCTGCCATTTCTCACAGGGCTTTCTGTTTATACTGCAGTGCTGACAGGAGTCATGGCGGTAACTCACCCAGAGACCCCACATAGAGGAGATGATGCCCCATATAATGCTCCATACAGAATAATGGGCCCCATAAAATGCTCCATACAGAATAATGGACCCCATATAATGCTCCATACAGAATAATAGACCCCATACATATAATGTGTTACGCACACGCCCGGACTGACTGGCGTGAGCGTGGTTAGTGATCCCACTAGACCATGAACCGAGGAGTGCCTGGAGGGGCGTGACTAAGTATCAACTTGGTCCGACCAAGGTCGCACGGCGACTCAATTGACTCCGTGAATCAGGGAGGAACCGAGCAGAGGGACCAGGTGCTACTCCAGGTCAGACCCCGGTCACAGCTGTTGACCCACACCAGGTAATGCAGGAACAGGCAGGTTAGGCTGGCATACTGACAGGTGGGTACTGGCAGGCACGGCTAGTATGCAGACAGGTGGGTACTGGCAGGCACGGCTGGTATGCAGACAGGTGGATACTAGCAGGCATGGCTGGTATACAGACAGGTGAGTACTGGCAGGTAGGAACACAGGCAAGATAGGGACCAGTACAGACTGGGATACAGGAACAGAGCCGCAAGTGCGGCAGACAAGCAGAGCAGAGCAAAACCCACAGGTGCGGTAGACAAGCAGAGCAGAGCAAAACCCGCAGGTGCGGTAGACAAGCAGAGCAGAGCAAAACCCGCAGGTGCGGTAGACAAGCAGAGCAGAGCAAAACCCGCAGGTGCGGTAGACAAGCAGAGCAAAACCCGAAGGTGCGGCAGACAAGCAGAGCAGAGCAAAACCCGCATGTGCGGTAGACAAGCAGAGCAGAGCAAAACCCGCAGGTGCAGTAGACAAACAGAGAAGAGCAAAACCCGCAGGTGCGGTAGACAAGCAGAGCAGATACACACAAGGTACTTACGATGAAGTAACGAGTGGACACTAAACTCACAAACAGAAGTACAGAGGCAACGAGTTGGAGTTAGGTGCAGGTTCAGACACTGCAAGAAAAGGAAAGATACAAACATAGAGACAAACAAGTAATGGGCTAGGACACTGTTCAGACAGAAACTGAACCAGGAACAAGATACAGGAACGAGCCTGGGAACTCAGCCCCCAGGGTGGCGGAAACAGACTAGAAGTCACAGATACAGGTAACAGGCCTGGGTACTCAGCCCCCAGGGTGGCGGAAACAAACAAGATGCAGAACGGGACCTGGCAACTCACTTTCACAGAACACACTGAAAGAAAGTGTTGCTCAGGCCCCTCCTACTGGGTGGAGGGGGTTTAAGTATCCAGTGACTCACAACAATAGGCTGGGGACGCATTAGGAGTGCGCACACAGTAACTATAAGAATCAGGCAGTAACCGCGCCGCCACCCTAAGCAATCAGACAAGAGACATGCACACAGCAGGTACTGGAGCAAAGTGTGCAGCCTGGACTGATAGGTAAGATGGCGGTCTTGCATGGTAGGAGGTGGTAAGTCATGCCAGCACGCCGCCAGGGATGTTACAGTACCCCCCCTTTACACCCCCTCTACTTCAAGCCTGCAAGGATTTTCTGCAGAGAATTTGGAGCCCGATCCTTCTCTTCAAGAAGATTACCTCTTCTGTCCACTAGAGGGAACGAAACTGGTCTCACCATCTTGGTGACTAGGATGCTTCCTCCCATGGAGCCATCCTCAGCAACTGATGAAGTGAGTGAAGTACCAGGAACAAGACACAGGAAAGTCTCTCTCTATTTGTTAATATTGGGTAGCACCCCAAAGGATTCACGGGATAATTGGAGATCCTCCACCGGGTTGGAGGGGTGCAGAGACTCGGGGGTAACCACCGCCTTGACGTACACTTTGCCAAGCTTACTGGATGAAGTGGGCGAAGTACCAGGTACAAGGTGCAGAAAAGTCTCTCTCTATTTGTTATCAGGTAGCACACCGGAGGATTCAGGAGACAACTGGAAGTCCTCCGCCTGATTGGAGGGACGCAGAGACTTAGAGGTAGCCACTGCCTTGATGGACTTATTGCCAGATTTATTAGAGATAGAGGATCCTTGCTTAGGGAACAGCTTCAGTCTGGTTTCTGAGATGACACGTCTGCAAGGCAGGGCAGTACCTGAAGCCAGATCATTGGTACAATCGTCGAGACTGTGTGGTGACAATGCCTCCGCTTCCCTTCCTTTGGAGACTTCAGCACACAGTGAGTCAGCGACTAGCAGATCTGGTGAAGAGGAAGAAGAAGACACTGCTGACTGTCCTGAAGATATGGGGACTGGACACCCTTGTACTTCAGCAGTCCCCCAGGAAACACCATGCCGGATCTCCAGACCTGAGCGGGCACTAGATCTCTCGGCTCTAGACGACCTGTGGGTAAACCAGACAGCACCTGGAATGTGAAATTCTTCATGTGTAATGCTCCAATCTGGAGCTTAATTTGTACAGACATATTTTGACTGTTTCTGAGTAAGGCTCGTCCTTCCACTGACAATGCCCAAACCGGATTCTGGAGTTGTCGGACGGGAATCAGACACCGACTCTTCAAGGCTTTAAGCCCGAAACTTCCAGTTAATCCGACGCCTTCACTTGCCACGGAGACAGTCACGGTCATCTGTGGAGAGGAAACACTAACGCCAAGGGCAGCCTCTCCTACAGGCCTTATGTCTTGGGATTCTCCAACCTTCGCTGGACAAAGACCGTCAGGGTGTCCCAAACAACCACAGCGGGACCGTAATCCGATTTTGTGACTGAGTTCCGGCCTCTGCTTTGCCTGACGAACATGGTCATCCTTCATGGATTCTGTGCGGGTAGCTGCCTCTACAGGCTGGGGAACAGGAGGTCTTTGGGAGGACAGAACCTGACGTGACGGTTTACCTCTACGCCTTTTATATCTGGACTGCCTGTTGAGGTTGGAAAGAGAAGTATTCTGTGGAGCATTGTCATCCTGTGTGGATTCTGTGTGGGCAGCAGTCTCTTCAGGCTGGAGAGCTGGAGGGCTACCTACACGCATCACCCATCGGGACTGTTCCATGATATTGGGAAGGGAAGCTTTAGCAGAAGCCTCAGGGTTAGGGTCAATGAAGACCATTAGAAAGGCCACCAGGAAGGCCTGCAGGTCGGAGACGATAGGATCCCATGCTTCCCATAGGGGGGTGATCCAATTCAAGGCATCACCCGCTAAGTAGGACATCATAAATGCTACTTTAACCCGATCAGTGGGAAAATAGTGAGCATAGAATTTGAAATGCAGCATACATTGCTCCACAAATGCACAGCTTTGTTTTGGATCCCCATAGTACCGTGGTGGATCCGCAGGAACGAGTGCTGATAGCTCCATTTGGGCTGGTGCGTAAATCGCCTGAACCTCAGCTTGAGAAAAATGTTTTCCTTGGTTCATGTATTCACCAGACAAGAATTCAAATGTCTCCGAAAGCGAAGGGCCGTGGGGCTCAACGGGGACCATGGCCAGAGCAAACTGTTACGCACACGCCCGGACTGACTGGCGTGGTTAGTGATCCCACTAGACCATGAACCGAGGAGTGCCTGGAGGGGCGTGACTAAGTATCAACTCGGTCCGACCAAGGTCGCACGGCGGCTCAATCGACTCCGTGAATCAGGGAGGAACCGAGCAGAGGGACCAGGTGCTACTCCAGGTCAGACAAGTGGGTACTGCCACGCACGGCTGGTATGCAGACAGGTGGATACTAGCAGGCACGGCTGGTATACAGACAGGTGAGTACTGGCAGGTAGGAACGCAGGCAAGATAGAGACCAGTACAGACTGGGATACAGGAACAGAGCCGCAAGTGCGGCAGACAAGCAGAGCAGAGCAAAACCAGCAGGTGCGGTAGACAAGCAGAGCAGAGCAAAACCCGCAGGTGCGGTAGACAAGCAGAGCAGAGCAAAACCCGCAGGTGCGATAGACAAGCAGAGCAGAGCAAAACCCTCAGGTGCGGTAGACAAGCAGAGCAGAGCAAAACACGCAGGTGCAGTAAACAAGCTGAACAGAGCAAAACCCGCAGGTGCGGTAGACAAGCAGAGCAGAGCAAAACCCGCAGGTGCGGTAGACAAGCAGAGCAGAGCAAAACCCGCAGGTGCGGTAGACAAGCAGAGCAGAGCAAAACCCACTGGTGCGGTAGACAAGCAGAGCAGAGCAAAACACGCAGGTGCAGTAATCAAGCTGAACAGAGCAAAACCCGCAGGTGCGGTAGACAAGCAAAGCAGAGCAAAACCCGCAGGTGCGGTAGACAAGCAGAGCAGAGCAAAACTCGCAGGTGCGGTAGACAAGCAGAGCAGAGCAAAACCCGCAGGTGCGGTAGACAAGCAGAGCAGATACACACAAGGTACTTACAATGAAGTAGCGAGTGGACACTAAACTCACAAACAGAAACACAGAGACAACGAGTTGGAGTTAGGTGCAGGTTCAGACACTGCAGGAAAAGGAAAGATACGAACATAGAGACAAACAAGTAACGGGCTAGGACACTGTTCAGACAGGAACTGAACCAGGAACAAGATACAGGAACGAGCCTGGGAACTCAGCCCCCAGGGTGGCGGAAACAGACTAGAAGTCACAGATACAGGCAACGGGCCTGGGTATACAGCCCCCAAGGTGGCGGAACAGACTAGAAGTCACATATACAGGTAACAGGCCTGGGTACTCAGCCCCCAGGGTGGCGGAAACAAACAAGATGCAGAACAGGACCTGACAACTCAGTTGCACAGAACACACTGAAAGAAAGTGTTACTCAGGCCCCTCCTACTGGGTGGAGGGGGTTTAAGTATCCAGTGATTCACAACAATAGGCTGGAGACGCATTAGGAGTGCGCACACAGTAACTATAAGAATCAAGCAGTAACCGTGCCGCCACCCTAAGCAATCAGACAAGAGACATGCACACAGCAGGTACTGGAGCAAAGTGTGCAGCCTGGACTGATAGGTAAGATGGCGGTCTTGCATGGTGGGAGGTGGCAAACCATGCCAGCACGCCGCCAGGGATGTTACATAATGCTCCATACAGAATAATGGACCCCATATAATGCTCCATACAGAATAATGGGCCCCATATAATGCTCCATACAGAATAATGGACCCCATATAGTGCTCCATACAGAATAATGGACCCCATATAATGCTCTGTACAGAATAATGGCCCCCGTATAATGCTCCATACAGAATAATGGACCCCATATAACGCTCCATACAGAATAATGGGCCCCATATAATGCTCCATACACTATGGGCCCTATAAATTGCTCCATACAGTATGGGCCTCATATAATGCTCCATACAGTATGGGTCCCATATAATGCTCCATACTGTATGGATTCCATATAATGCTCCATACAGTATGGGCCCCATATATTGCTCCATACATAAAATCAAATACTCACCTCTCCTTGCTGACTTCAGCTCTGGACTCCTCAGCGTCGCCGTCTACTGGCTCTCTGCACTGTGACTGCTCAGAGCAGAGGGCGCACTGTAGTGAAGTCATCGCACCCTTTGCCCTGAGACGTTACAGAGTCAAAAGACGCGGAAGACGCCGGCGTGGCAGAGGAACAGGAATAGGTAAGTATTGCAAGTGCCAGGGCCCTGAGCAAGTGGGGGGCCCACTCGTGGGCGCTGGCACCGGGCTCCCTCGACTCACGGCCCCCATAGCGTACTGGTGTCCCTGACGGCGAGTGGGCCCAGACACTTGCCCGGGTGCACCGGGTGGTGACGCCGGCCCTGCCTCCCCCCAAACTGTCTGTCCAGAGATGTGTCAGTAACACACTTATCTCTGCTGTGCTCAACTTGCACTCGCTCTGCATTGAAAGCAATCTGACTGACCGATCACAGCACGATCGCACAGGAGAAGCTGAAATATCAGCATCTCCTGCCCGATCACAGCAGGAGCTCAGTGCTGCTGGTGGTTGAGCTCCGGCACTAAACATCCAGGAGCGGTGTCAGCGCCGCCCCTGGCTGTTAATCCCCTAGATGCCACAATTGCAAGCGATCACAGCATTCAGGAGGCAGGCAGAGGGACAGGAGCTCTGCCTTCAGATCAGCGCCCCCGCGACGTCATCGTGGGGGCCCGACTGTTGCCATGGTGACCTGAGGTCGTCATGACGACCCTCTGGTCACCAAGCTATGGAAAGCTTCTGAGACCATGCTCACAGCATGGTCTCAGCAGTATTTTACACAGGTATAATGTACTGCAATGCTAGTGCATTCCAATACATTATACCTGCGAAAAAAGTGAAAGTCCCATAGTGAGACTAAGTAAAAAAGTTTTAAAAAAAATAAAAACATTTTTGTAAAAATCTAAAAAAAATGTTAAAAATTAATAAAATATATTACACTAATAAATACATATTTTTATGTAAAAACATAAAAAATAAACAAAAAAAGTACACATATTTGATATCACCGCGTCCGGAATGACCCAACCTATAAACATGTCACACTAGTTAACCCCTTCAGTAAACAGCATAAAAAAACACATGGGAAACTATGCCTTTTCATCATACCGCTAGAAAAAAGTGGAATAAAACGCGATCAAAAAGACAAATGTAAATAAAAATGGTACCGCTGAAAACGTCATCTTAACCTGCAAAAATCAAGCTGCCATACAGCTCAATCAGCCAAAAAATTAAAAAGTTACAACTCTCAGCATACAGCGATGCAAAGATAATTATTTTTTCTATAAAAGTTTTTATTATGTAAAAGCAGAAAAAAACACAAAAAAATATATAAATGAAGTATCGCTATAAACATACTGACCCGAAGAATAAAGCTGCCTTATCAATTTTACCACATAGGTAATGACAAAAAAAGCAATTCCTGAATTGCTGTTTTTTGTTTATTTTGCATCCCCAAAAATCAGAATAGAAAGCGATCAAAAAATGTCACATGCCCGAAAATGGTACCAATAAAAACGTCAACTTGTCCCGTAAAAATAAGTCTTTACATGACTCTGTTGGCTCAAATATGGAAAAATTATAGCTCTCAAAATATGGTGATGCAAAAACTAGCTTTTGCAAAAAAAAGCGTTTTTTAGTGTGACAACTGCCAAACATAAAAACCCGATATAAATCTAGTATCACTGTAATCGCACTGACCCGAAGAATAAAGTCATCTAATCACTTATACCGCACGAGGAACGGCGTAAAAAATAAATAAAACCAATTCTTCACCTGTTGTTGATTTGCTCATTCTGACTCCCTAAGATAGTAGTATAGCTCGGCTCACATTTATCCTGCGCTCTATGCTGAGCGGTTTCCATGTAAATCTCTGAAATATGTGATTCAGATGGAACCCCTGGCGGAAGATTCCCTGTAATGAGGCAGATGGGGGCACTGTGGACGTTGTCTGACCTATGATCTGGTGGTATCCTTTTTTTTAGGCGTAGATAAAAGCACGGTCAGCCACAGTTTTGAGCACCTCTGAAAAGGACAACGTTGAACAGAAGCCAGATGGAGTCCAGAGTAACTCTGCTACCTCATCTCATCATAGTTAATGGATCCCTCGGGGTTTCATCTGAATTGCGTCATTTGGAGATTTAGATGGAAACCTAAAAATAAGTGCTCAGCGGAGAGCGCTGGATAAATGTGATCCAAAATGTTATGTAAAATGTTCCCAATAAAAGCTTCACATAAAAAGTCCCCACTCAGGTCCATCATCTGTTAATGGAAATATAGGGGACTTCCACGTTACTTGTAGTACAAAGACTCTGGAAAAGCGAAACGACTCCTCGCCCCCCAAAAGAAATTCAGCAAATTTTGCACTCCCAAATCCAAATCTCCCCTCCCTTCTGAGCACCACAGTGTGTCTAAACCTCATTTATCGTCCACATGTTTGGCAGGGGTATGATTTCCAAAATGGGGTCACTTGAGGGGGGGGGATTCTGCTCTTCTAGCACTCTGTATATGGAGTCAGCAAACTATTCTAGGAAAATTGCACTCCAGCATGCAAATAGCGCTCCGTCCCTCCCAAGTCTCGCTGTGTGGCTAAGCAGTACTGTACAGTCACATGTGGGTTATTGCCACGTTCAGCAGAAATTGTGTGACACATTTTGGGGCAATTTTTTTTAACAATTTCCCCACGTGAAAATGAAAAATCTGGGGCTAAAACAAAATATTTGTGGTAAAAATGTAATTATTTTTTCTTCACTGCCCAATAGTATAAAATTCTGTGACATACCTGTGGTGTCAATATGATCACTCTTAGATGAATTCATTGAGAGGTATAGTTTGTAAAATGGGGTCACTTGTGGGGGATTCTGCTGTTTTGGCACCTCAGGGGCTCTGCCAATGTGACATGGCACACTCAAACCATTCCAGCAAAATTTGAACTCCAATATGGCGCTTCTTCCCTTCTGAGCTTTGCACTGTGCCTCAAAAGTAGTTTTCAACCATACATTGTGTATTAGTGTACTCAAAAGAAAGTGCACAACAACATTTGAGGTCCATTTTCTCCTGTTACCCTTGTGAAAATTAAAAATTTGGGACTAAAAGATAATTTTTGCAGAAAAAAATGGATTTTTTATTTTCACAGCTCTACGTTATAAACTTCTGTGAAGCACCTGGGGGTTCAAGGTGTTCACCACACATCTAAATATGTTCCTTGAGGGGTCTAGTTTCCAAAATGAGGTCAGTTGTGGTATGTTTCCACTGTTTAGGCACATCAGGGGCTCTCCAAACGCAACACGGCATCCGCTCTCAATTCCAGCCAATTTTGCATTCAAACATTCAAATGGTGCTCCTTGCCATCCAAGCACTGCCGTGCGTATTCCCCCACATATGGCATATCGGTGTACTCAGAAGAAATTGCACAACAAATTTGAGGGCCCATTGTCTCCTGATACTCCTGTGAAAATAAAAAAAAATGGGTCTAAAGTAAAATTTTTGTGAAAAAAAGTTAAATGTTCATTTTTCCTTCCACACTGCTTCAGTTCCTGTGAAGCACCTGAAGGGTTAATAAACTTCTTGCATGTGGTTTTGAGCACCTTGAGTAGTGCACTTTTTAGAATGGTGTCACTTTTTCGTATTTTCTGTCATGTAGACCCCTTAAAGTCACTTCAAATGTGATCTGGTCCCTAAAAAAATGGTTTTCAAAATTTTGTTGGAAAAATGAGAAATCACTGGTCAACTTTTAACCCTTGTAACTTCCTAACAAAAAAAATGATGTTTAAAAAATTGTGCTGATGTAAAGTAGACACGTAGGAAATGTTATTTATTAACTGTTTTGTGTGACATATCTCTCTGATTTAAGGGCATAAAAATTCTAATTTTGAAAATTGTCAAATTTTTTAAATTTTTGCCAAATTTCAAGTCATATCAAAAAACTTTTACCACCATCATGAAGTACAATATGTCACGAAAAAACAATTTCAGAATCAGCAGGATCCGTTGAAGTGTTCCATAGTTATTACCTCTAGTGATGAGCAAGTATGTTCGGTTAACCCTTTCGCTGAGTATACTCGGCCGAGCACCGAGTATTTATAGCGTGCTCGGTGATATGTTTGAATCACTCCTGTGTGCATAATTTGCGACTGTTTGACAGCTTTGATACATGTGAGGAATGCCTGCTTCTTATACATTCCTCACATGTATTAAAGTTGTCAAACAGTCACAAATCATGCACACGGGAGCGATTCAAACATATCACCGAGCAGCTATAAATACTCGGTGCTCGGCCGAGCATACTTGGCGAAAGGGTTAACAAAACATACTCGCTCATCACTAATTACCTCATAAAGTGACAGTGGTCAAATTTAAAAAATGAGGCCTGGTCATTAACTTACAAAGTGGCACGGTCCTTAAGGGGTTAAAAACAAACCAATATTACTGTTTTTAAGTCACCTACCCTCCAAAAGATTGGGCTTGCTCTAACTCATGTGCGTTATATGAATACCTGAAGAGCTGATTTTACCCAATTTTTTATTGTTATTGACACCACTATGAGTTTTTAATATTTATTTATTACCTGTACATACTTTGTATATTTTGCCTTTCACCTAATTGTTATTTGTATACACGTCTATTTTGATTTTGCCCCAGTTTTGTCAGATGAAGGTCCCGGACTGTGGACCGACATGTCATGAATCTGTTATTTTGGATTGCACAATATAAATTTGCATTACTTCACATGGTGGAGTGACGAGTTATTCTAAACAGAGTGGAACGCTATAAGGCACCCGACCACCAAGTGTGCCATATACTGTATCTACTAAATATGATTGGTCAACATCATACAGGGGAAGAAGTATACGCCCCCAGAGAAAAATCTCTGGTAACAACACCTTCCTAACGCTATTAACCTGCAGATTAACCCTATATCCAGGGTCGGACATATCATTGGTGCAACCTGTGCAGGCGCATACGGGCCCAAGACATAAGTAGGGCCACTTTAACCTTCAAAGCAGGTGGAATTGTACATTATAATATGCTATTGGACTGCAAAGGACCCTTATAGTGTTCTTGCACAGGCGCCTCTTCTGTCTTTGTCCACCAGTGCCTATATCTGCAGGTTAATAGCGTTATCTGACGTGACATTATGCGTATATTCACACATGGAGATTTAGCTGCGGTTCTGACTGTGTTGCAAAGAAACGCATACGGGTCTTTTTTGCTGCATTACCACATTTACCACAGGAGAAGCTCATTAAAACTGGCATGTGTTTTTTGCTGGACATTGCTCTGCTGTATGGCACCAAAAAACGCTGCATGTGAATGAACACTAATCTACTTGAGGTCATTCTACAACGGCAGGTTGAATTTTTTTATGACACTGCTATTGTGTGTTTATTTTACCCAGAAATCAGCGATCATTCTACTGTTAAATAATGCCCCGGGCACTATCCATTTCCTTTTGCAGAACACCATCTTGTTTTGCTGATTACATACAATGTTGCAAATGGGGCTGACCTTACCATTAGGGATATAATGATTTCCTCTCCTGAGCATCAAGACATAGCTGGAAACCAAGGTGCTTTGCCTTCAGATCCTGTTCTAATTTTTTACAACTGCATCCGCTCATTTCTAAATCTAGTCTTTGATCAAGGTTGTCAGAATTCATTGCTTTTCCGAAGACCTCTTATACATGCATACATCAGTGTATTAATGCGCATATAACCAGGCGTCTACAAATCATTAGGCATAAGCTCGGATGGAAAACATGACTTATTCATTGGCTCCTGCGCTATGTTCCGCAAGTCCTCTCACTCTTCACTTTCTGCGGTATTCCCTTGATCTTTTTCATTTCTCTCCCCCCCTCCTCCCTTTTAGAGAAGCTGCAATTTGCTGTTGACATTTGAGAAATTACAATGCTAGGAGTTGGGCTCTGACATGCTGCCTGGAATATCCCCAGCTGTTTTCCAATCCCACATTCCCTTTTGCACCACTTAACCATTTGTTTGCTAGCCAACTTTCAGTTATTGAATATGCTATGTTATTAAAATGCCATGAATCTCAGATTTTATGGGCAGCGCTTATGCAAATTTGATAGGTATAGATGATTATACCCTTTGATTTCCCATTAATATTGATAAAATCATTTCTACCAAATTTATAATGAAATAGATTTGAACTCCAGTGGCTTTGACTGAAACATATAACAGTCTATAGACAAGTTATGTGAACCAAAATTAGGCTATGTTCACACCGCCATATAATGTCAGTAGTTCTCGAACTTTTATTGGCAATAATGCACAGCTGCAGCATTATACTTGACATCAAAATGATAGTAACATCAACAAAGTACCAACAGACTTATAAGTCATAGTTCGTATCATGATACAGGCAAAGCATCAAAGCAATGAACATATTTGAATACGGCATATTCCAACATAATTTAACATACAATTACAAATTTTTTGCTATATTAAGGGATATTCTCATGTTATTAATTTAAATGGCTTTAACCAATTAGACAGCATGAAAATTTTCAAGTTTACAATTGACTTGCTTTTTCTATCTGCTGTCATTCTCCTGAAATGAGAGCTTTTATCTCACATAGTGTACTGCCTGTTTCTAAAGAGCTCAGCTTGCATTCCCTGGCCAAGAGTGCACACTAGTTACATTCCAGGAGAGACGTTAACTCCTAACATCCCAGTCAGCTCTCTCCTGCCCATTAATTTCTATTCATCAATTATTTGCTCATCTCCCTTCCTCCATCACTCCCCTCCTGCCAGGGCTTTTATTAGTCCTTTAGGCTGTGTGTTAGGCCTCATTCTTTTTAATGCTGGTTGGAAGGGTCCACCTTCTCTAAATTAAACTGTTACCTAAACTTGTATACATTTTCCATAATTCCCCTATATACAGTACAGACCAAAAGTTTGGACACACCTTCTCATTTAAAGATTTTTCTGTATTTTCATGACTATGAAAATTGTACATTCACACTGAAGGCATCAAAACTATGAATTAACACATGTGGAATTATATACTTAACAAAAAAGGGTGAAACAACTGAAAATATGTCTTATATTCTAGGTTCTTCAAAGTAGCCACCTTTTGCTTTGATGACTACTTTGCACACTCTTGGCATTCTCTTGATGAGCTTCAAGAGGTAGTCACCGGAAATGGTTTTCACTTCACAGGTGTGCCCTGTCAGGTTTAATAAGTGGGATTTCTTGCCTTATAAATGGGTTTGGGGCCATCAGTTGTGTTGTGCAGAAGTCTGGTGGATACACAGCTGATAGTCCTACTGAATAGACTGTTACAATTTGTATTATGGCAAGAAAAAAGCAGCTAAGTAAAGAAAAACGAGTGGCCATCATTACTTTAAGAAATGAAGGTCAGTCAGTGCGAAAAATTTGGAAAACTTTGAAAGTGTCCCTAAGTGCAGTTGCAAAAACCATCAAGCGCTACAAAGAAACTGGCTCACATGAGGACCGCCTCAGGAAAGGAAGACCAAGAGTCACCTCTGCTTCTGAGGATAAGTTTATCCGAGTCACCAGCCTCAGAAATCGCAGGTTAACAGCAGCTGAGATTAGAGACCGGGTCAATGCCACACAGAGTTCTAGCAGCAGACACATCTCTTCAACAACTGTTAAGAGGAGACTTTGTGCAGCAGGCCTTTATGGTAAAATAGCTGCTAGGAAATCACTGCTAAGGACAGGCAACAAGCAGAAGAGACTTGTTTGGGCTTAAGAACACAAGGAATGGACATTAGACCAGTGGAAATCTGTGCTTTGGTCTGATGAGTCCAAATTTAAGATCTTTGGTTCCAACCACCGTGTCTTTGTGCGACGCAGAAAGGGTGAACGGATGGACTCTACATGCCTGGTTCCCACCGTGAAGCATGGAGGAGGAGGTGTGATGGTGTGAGGGTGCTTTGCTGGTGACACTGTTGGGGATTTATTCAAAATTGAAGGCATACTGAACCAGCATGGCTACCACAGCATCTTGCAGCGGCATGCTATTCCATCCGGTTTGCGTTTAGTTGGACCATCATTTATTTTTCAACAGGACAATGACCCCAAACACACCTCTAGGCTGTGTAAGGGCTATTTGACCAAGAGGGAGAGTGATGGGGTGCTACGCCAGATGACCTGGCCTCCACAGTCACCAGATCTGAACCCAATCGAGATGCTTTGGGGTGAGCTGGACCGCAGAGTGAAGACAAAAGGGCCAACAAGTGCTAAGCATCTCTGGGAACTCCTTCAAGATCGTTGGAAGACCATTTCCGGTCACTACCTCTTGAAGCTCATCAAGAGAATGCCAAGAGTGTGCAAAGCAGTCATCAAAGCAAAAGTTGGCTACTTTGAAGAACCTAGAATATAAGACATATTTTCAGTTGTTACACACTTTTTTGCTAACTATATAATTCCACATGTGTTAATTCATAGTTTTGATGCCTTCAGTGTGAATGTACAATTTTCATTGTCATGAAAATACAGAAAAATCTTTAAATGAGAAGGTGTGTCCAAACTTTTGGTCTGTACTGTAGGTCCCCAAGATATTCTTCACCATCCTTCGTGGGCACCTTTCCCAGAATAAAAAAGGAAACTTTCTACTTAACTAAAGATTGTGGGGTGGATTGGCAGTTCCCTGTTTCTTTTATTATTATTTGGTGGGACAATTGGTATATGTACATCGATGGCTAGTACAGTTGGAGTGTAAAGTTGTAGGCCCTGAACAAACATTATGGGGATTCTTGCTTAAAGACCCAACTCCCAGTCAACTTAATATTCTTGGACTACTGTTAGTTACATTGAAAGTGTGGTATATTGTTCTCCACTTGATTCCTCATGAGGAGACAAAGTGGTCAACCAAAACATCATGCCTTCCTCATCTGAGAAATATACCAGAGATTGAATTCTTGTGTTCACACAGAATTTTTTTCTATCTGAAATTGTAGAAGGGTGTAAGCACTAAGCATTCCAGTAGTTGCAGCTGGCCTATGTTACACTCTTGTCCCAGGGCTGGGCTCTGCTCCCTTCACCCCGGTCTGATAAACTGTCTTGTGCTCCACATCAGGCTTTGTAATTAGCCAGGCACTAAGACACACACCTGTGTCTTGGAATTAAGACGTTCTAGTATGACTTTCTAGTTGCTCCGGAGTTCTGATTGCTACTTGCTCACAGTCTTTCAGGACCCCTGCTATGTGTCCATCTGCAGCCTCCAGGACATCTTATGTCTGATTGCATCTTCCAGGACCACTGCTACCTGTTCCCGGTTTCCAGGACCTCTGCTACGTGTCTGCCTGCAGCTTTCAAGACATCTTCTGTCTGGTTGTGGCTTCCAGGACCTCTGCTGCGTGTCCACTTGTGGCTTCCAGGATGTCACCTATCCACTTGCGATTTCCAGGACCTCAGATACCTGTTCCTGGTCTTCCAGGACCTCTGCTACGTATCTGGGGACTCCAGGACGTCTACTCTCTGTCTACGGCTTCCAGTACTTCTACTGCCCATCTGTGATCTCCCAGATGACTCCGGTCTGCCTGCGGCTTCCAGTTACTCTGCTAACTATTTGCGGTTTCCAATACATTTGCTACCTGTCTGCAGTCTCCCAGATGTCTCCGGTCTGCCTGTGGCTTCCCGTGCCTCTGCTACCTTTTTGCAGTTTCCAGTATCTCTGCTGCCTGTCTGCTGTCTCCAGGAAGCCTCCTGTCTACCTGTGGCTTTCAGTACCTTTGCTACCTGTTTCGCCCGTGCTGTATCTGCCTGCTACACCAATGCTTATGGCCCATGTGCCTACCAGTGTCCCGGGTGTGTCAGTGGTGACAGACAGTCGCCCTGCAGTGGTTAGCAGGAGATCTCCACATTTGGCAATGCAGACAGCTGCCTAGATAGGAGGCTGTGTTTAGGACCCAGCGACTACCTCTCTTTAATCTGGGTGTATATATACCTGGTGTGTCTAGGTGGGCGTCGCCGGTTATACTCATTTCTACTTGGAACTTGGCTGAAGCAGCATCACGTCCTCTCTGGAGACTTTAGGCTGTGTGCCATGTTGTAGTTCTTCTAAAAGCTAAGTTGTTATTCCCCTGTGTTGTCTTCCCCTTATGTCTTTAGAGTGCTAGCGGAGGTTGACTAGTTCTCATCTCCTTCTACCCCCAGCTATAGCCTTATGCCAGGGATAGTAGGGCGAGGAACGTGATCGGCGACAGCTGCGGAGGCTGTATAAGGACGTTAGGGGGAGGCAGGGTGACGCTAGTCCAGATTAGGAGGTCACCCCTTTCCCCTTTCCCTAGTGTCTGGGCTCCCTTTCCCTTTCACCTCTGTTTTACACTCACACCTGGCGTGACAACTAGACCTTGGGCTTCGAGGATCCACCTCACCTAGTGAGCCTATGACAGAATACCAATACAATATATCCCAAAGGTGCATCAACAACAACACCATTGCCATAGGTTATGGTTGCATTTGGGAGGTGCCCCAAGAAGAAGGGTACTGTTACACACCTGTCTCGGGTATGGGCTCTGCTCCCTTCACCCTGGTCCGCTAAATTTTCTTGTGCTTCACATCTGGATTTTAAAGTAGCCTGACCTTGTTCCATGTGTTCATCTACCTAGGCCTATATAAGGCCTACCAAGACACACACCTATGTCTTGCTATTAACACTTTCTAGTATGACTTTATAGTTGCTCCAGAGTTCAGTCTGCAACTTGTTTCCAGTCTTCTAGGACCTCTACTATGTGTCCGCCTGCGGCTTACAAGACATCTCCTGTCTGCTTGCGGTTTCCAGGACCTCTGCTATGTTTCCACCTGCAGCTTCCAGGACATCTCCTGTCCGCTTGCGGCTTCCAGGACTTCTGATACCTGTTCCTGTTCTTCCAGGACCTCTGCTCCACTACCTCTGCTACCTATCTGGGGTCTCAATGATGTCTGCTCTTTGTCTGCGGCTTCCAGTACCTCTGACGCCTATCTGTGATCTCCCAGATGTCTCCGGTCTGCCTGTGGCTCTGCTACCTATTTGCGGTTTCCAATACCTCTGCTAACTGTCTGCAGTCTCCCGAATGTCTCTGGTCTGCCTGTGGCTTCCCATGCCTTTGCTACCTTTTTGTAGTTTCCAGTATCTCTGCTGCCTGTGTGCGGACAGAATACCAAAACAATAGATCTCAAAAATGCATCAAAAACAATACAGTTGCTGTAGGTTATGATCGCATTTGGGAGATGCCCTAAAAGGAAAGGTACTGTTACACACCTGTCTCGGGTCGGGTCTGGGCTCTGCTTCCTTCACCCTGGTCCACTAAATTTTCTTGTGCTTCACATCGGGATTTGCAAGTAGCCCGGCGTTCTTCCATGTGATCATCTACATAGGCCTATATAAGGCCTACTAAGACACATAGCTGTGTCTTGTACTAAAACTTTCTAGTATGACTTTCTAGTTGCTCCAGAGTTCTGTCTGCTACTTGTTCTCGGTCTTCCAGGACCTCTGCCACTTGTCCGTCTGCGGCTTAAAGGACGTCTCCTGTCTGCTTGCGGCTTACAGGATCTCTGATACCTGTTCCAAATTTCCAGGACCTTTGCTATGTTTCTGCTTGTGGCTTCCAGGACATCTCCTGTCTGCTTGCAGCTTCCAGGACCTCTGCTACATGTTCGCCTGTAGCTTTCAGGATGTCTCCTGTCCACTTGTGGCTTCCAGGACCTCGGATACCTGTTCCTAGTCTTCCAAGACCTCTGCCCTAGTACCTCTGCTACCTGTCTGTGGTCTCTAGGACATCTTCTGACTGTCTGAGGCTTCCAGTACCTCTGCTACTTGTCTGCTGTCTCCTGGACGACTTCAGTCTACCTGCTGCTTCCAGTGCCTCTACCTGTTTGCAGTTTCCAGCACCCCTGCTGCCTATCTGTAGTCTCCAGGACGTCTCCTGTGTGCCTGCGGCATCCAGTAACTTTGCTATGCTACATGTCTGTGGTCTCCCAGACGTCTCCGGTCTGCCTTCCGTTTTCAGTGTCTCTGTTACCTGTTGGTGGTCTCCAGTACCTCTGCTGCCTGTCTGTGGTCTTCAAGATGTCTCCTGTCTACTTGCAGCTTCCAGTACCTCTGCTACATGTTTCCCGCATTCTTTATCTGACGGCTGTGGCCCGTGTGCCTACTGAACCTTGGGCTTCAAGGATCCACCTCACCTTGTGAGCCCATGGCAGCCTATAACTTTCCTGACCACTCACTGCTCAAATTGTGGCCTATCTAAACCACTATTCAGCTTTTATAATGATCTAGCTAGAAATTTAGCTCTGATGAATAAAAAAATTCTACAGCATAAGTGGAAGGATATACCTGATATAGACGAAGATGACTGCGGTTGTATTCTTGATAGCATGGTCCCCTGCTAATCAGTGCTCAGCATAAACTGATACAAGCTAAGTTCCTCAATAGGATCTATTTTACCCTCACACAGTTGTATAAAATGGGCAGGATGGGATCTGTGGAATGTCCAAGATGTCTAATGGGTTATGGAACAGTAAGGGTGCGTGCACATGTTCAGTAATGACTGCAGACATTTCCGTATCAAAACTATGTTTCTTTGGCAGGAAAAACACTGCATAAAAAATGTATGTTTTTTTTTCCCCTTCATGAGAATGGGTGAAAAACGCTAAAATAATTGACATGCTGCAGATATGAAACTGCTTCATACCTGCAAGGAAAAATAAGCAGCATATGCATGAAATTTCAGAAATCTCTTTAACTTTGCTGGGGCAGTATAATGCTGTTTCTTCCAAGGTAAAAAAACACTGTAAAATGCATAAAAAATGCGGTGTGAACATACTCTAATGCATTTGTTCAGGCAGTGTGGGATACTCCTAAATTTTGGAATTTATGGAGAAGAATCATACATCCTAACGTTTGTCTCTTTTGCTTGGTGTATGAGCAAACTTTTAGCATTGCTGTTTGCACCCTGTATAAAATACTGCTATATTATGCGAGTAAAGTTCAAGAGCTGTGTGCATATGTGATGTGAATAGTGTATTTATCATGTATGTGCTTACTTATTCATCAAGTGGATGCCTGGATACATTTCATCAGATCTGGGGACGATGTCCAAAAAGTCAGGTATAGATGACTCTTAATACATATTATTGACTATAGGGAAGGTATTAATGCTGGAGCTCACTGTATTTATATTCGCACTTCTGCACATCTTTTATTTTACCTTTCTCTTAACCCCGTTTGTATTTTGTTGACCCAGGTTCGGGTAAATAAATGCAACTGTTGTAAATGCACAGTATTCGCTTTCTTATTAGTATAAAAGATTGTGCTTATGAATAATGCATGCTTATATTTCTGTTTATATACTATGTACAACTCATTCTTCTTCTGACATGTAAAAGCTGTATTATCTTTTATTACAAGCATTTGTGCCTTTATTGTTCTTTTACAACTCATTAAATAAAGTATTCCTTTAAAAAAAATAGAGACTAAGTGGCTCAGGCAACAACTTGAGAATACCCCTTTAAGGCCTCATTCGGGCGACCGTTTTATCGCTCTGTGTGCTGTCCAGGTGTGCAATGGACTGAACACGGACAGCACCCAAACCCAGTAACCTAGCTATTGGAGGGGTAGTGTGGGGGGGGGGGGGTTGCCTGGGCCTTTCATTTGGAGAGTCCCACCAGGTGTGACTGCCATTGTTAACTGTATGGTGTGTACAACATGCCGAGACAGTTAAACTCTATGGTAGGGTAGGGAGACACAATGTCCCTGCTTAGCGCTTTCCGTTCCGTAGGCCACAGGTCGCTTTAGGCCTGTAGCCTACAGAATAACAGGGTGACACATTGGACGAGTCTCAGGCAGGGGCGAAGAGACGTGATGACGTCATTGCACCAGGACTTGCTTGGTCCCCATGTGCTTTGCTGCTGTCTGCCTGTTGGACTTACCAGTATCCGGGGTTCGGTTAGTATATAATGTTTATTTTTGATTTCAATAGTAATTGTAGGGAGATTATGGGGGTATCATATAGTGTGGGGATTACTGTTAGGGCCATTACACAGTGTGGGGGGGCATTATACAGTTTATAGGTGAGCTATAGGGGCATCACATTGTGTATAGGGGAGCATTATACTATGTGAGGACTACTTTGGGTGGCTATCATACAATGTGGGAGGTATTATACTGAGTATATGAAGCTATGGGGCCATCATATACTGTGGGGGGTCGTTATACTGTTTATAGGGGGCCTTTGTGAGCATTATTCTGTGTATTGTGGGAGCTTGGAGGCTACCATAATGTGTATTGTGAACATGCTCTTATTTCTTGCATGTGTACCATCTTAGACCTCAGTTCACATTGCTTGGTTTTATGTCTTGTTTGCATTCTGTGAAAAATAGGGGTGTGGCTTAGGTGGTCTGATGTTGAGACCCGGTTCTATTTGTCTACCCTTTTATATGCATTACTTCAACTTTGATATACAGTAAGGTTTTTAATATAGACAGTGTAGGACTGTCTCAATTAGGGTCACCTTGTCGCTGGTTGGACGGCTTGCATACTTTTTTTGATCAAAAATAGTTCACTAAGTACCCTATATTTCATATGCAACTTTGCTTTACATTTATATATAATGATGGTAGGGTATGTGATATATTTTTTGTCTTTTGTAGGTTTTGTATCTTTTTGCTAGTGTGAACATGCTCTTATTTCTTGCATGTGTACCATCTTAGACCTCAGTTCACATTGCTTGGTTTTTTGTCTTGTTTGCATTCTGTGCAAAATAGGGGTGTGGCATCCCCCTTGTTGAGCTGGTCAGTATATATGTAGCTTACCACGGGCTTAGGTGGTCTGATGTTGAGACCCGGTTCTATTTGTCTACCCTTTTATATGCATTACTTCAACTTTGATATACAGTAAGGTTTTTAATATAGACAGTGTAGGACCGTCCCAATTAGGGTCACCTTGTCGCTGGTGGGACGGCTTGTATACTTTTTTTGATCAAAAATAGTTCACTAAGTACCCTATATTTCATATGCAACTTTGCTTTACATTTATATATAATGATGGTAGGGTATGTGATATATTTTTTGTCTTTTGTAGGTTTTGTATATTTTTGCTAGTGTGAACATGCTCTTATTTCTTGCTTGTGTACCATCTCAGTTCATATTGCTTGGCATAATGTGTATTTGCAGCTGTGAGGAAATGATACTCTGTATAGGGGAGCTGCAGGGGCATTAAACGGTGTATAAGAGAGATATGGGGACATTATCCTGTATATAGGGGAGCATTGGGGGCCATCATACTGTGCCCCCCAGAAGAAGGCACACCCGCTGAAACATTATTCTGTTCCCTATATATGCCTGCTTTGTGATTTTTCTTAGACCTGGTCTTTTATGTTATTCTTTTGTATGCATTAAAATTGCTGAATTTTTATACTTGAAATTCTGTGTGCACATTTTTCTATTTGCTTGTGTATAGGGAAGCAGTGTGGACATTCTCATCAAGAGAATGCCAAGAGTGTGCAAAGCAGTCATCAAAGCAAAAGGTGGCTACTTTGAAGAACCTAGAATATAAGACATATTTTCAGTTGTTTCACACTTTTTTGTTAAGTATATAATTCCACATGTGTTAATTCATAGTTTTGATGCCTTCAGTATGAATGTACAATTTTCAAAGTCATGAAAATACAGAAAAATCTTTAAATGAGGTGTGTCCAAACTTTCGGTCTGTACTGTATATATTTGAAATTTATGTGCAAGAATTTTTTTAATTGACAGTTACTTATTTTATAAACATGTCAATCTATTTTTATTTATCCCTGTATTTATACAGGTGGTGCTTGATTTTCAATACATTTTCTATTATATGCACATAACATGTGATTCAGCCACAAGTTGGGTTTGTTCTCATCCAATAGGTTACTATGTTCAAATATATTGATTAATTCCATTTATTGTAGTAGTATACCATTTTTGGGATTGTTGAACAACCAATCATGATTACGTCGTTTCATATCAAATATTCTACTTTTTGATAAGGTATTTATCTATTATATTTTTTTGTGCATGTTAATTTTTGCCAACCCTTTCTGTGAAGCACTTTATTTTACAGTTTTTAATTTATTTTTTGATTTAATAAAGTTTATTTTATGGTCCAACAAAATACTCATATAAATTATTTTTTTGGGATTAATTTCCTGTGGAAAAAGAGTGTGTATTATGTTATTATTGAGTTTACGATCAGAACTATTATATAGGATTCCATTGGTGGAACTCTGTGGTTAATAAATACACAAACATGCAAAGATACGTAAATTATGCAAATAATATTTTCTCAGATTTTCCCAAATTACCTATATGAATTGCAGTCATTGTAATTTTCCAGTCAAATAACTATTAGAGTACAATTGAAAGGTTTTTGTACAAACTGCCTATGATAACAGTATACTGGGGGAGCGGCCAGGCCCCCGATGGCGAGTGGGCCCCGCTGATGGTCCAGGGCCCTGGCATTTGCTCGGGTGCGCTGGATGATGACGCTGGCCCTGCAGTGAGGAGAACCTCCTAATAAACAATGAAAAGAAGAAAAACACTATCCTCTAAGATAATTACTACATCTTTAAATAGTCCTCCTTAACTACTTGAGGATCTTTCACATTTTTTTCATTTTAAACTGAACGTATCACTAAAAAAGGGTCTGAAGACCTGATTAAAATATTGTTTTTTTTGTTTGTTTTTTTAAATTCTATCCAGTCTTTTGTCAAGATATCGGCTTTAGCAGTTTAGAGTGTCCAATAAACAAATGTCCCTTTAAGCCAAAGGTGTATTATGAGAGATTCTTCACTGGGGTTATTTACAGTTTCCCATCTATGACGCAGCCCAATCATTATGAGGCAGCGTCACAACTCCAGTCAAAGATGTCACCTGTAAGGTACCTTGGTGTAAATGTTTATTTGTGATACTAACTGTGTCTAATCATTACTGTGATTCATGTATGGGCTGCAGTCTGATGATGGCTGGTAAGGTAACAATTGCCAGTATTTCCTTATTATTGTTAAGGTCATACTGGAAATTGTAAGTTCATGCAATAGAAATGTATATGGCGGGGTCTTTACCTGACATTGCAATTGATTGGTGTACTAACCTTTGTGATGCATGATGGTTCTGGTGATGTGCTGCTGATGGTTCTAGTGCTGTATTAATGTACTGATGATAGTTCTGGTAGTGTATGCATGGTTCTAATACTGTATTCCTTAACTTATGATGGTTCTCAGTGCTATATTCATGCATTTATTGTGGTTCTGGTACTGTATCCATGTACTGATGGTGGTTTTGGTGCCACATTTCTGTACTGTTATTTTTTCTTATCCTGTACACATGTAGCAATCCAAATGTTAATAAAGTTTTGTACTGCACACATCTTTATTTAATTTGTGTATATTTGAACGACAAAAAAATGAGAAAAAAAATGCAAATTGGGCATACTTTCACACAAAACCCCCAAAATGGGCTGGACAAAATTGTTGGCACCTTTCCAAAATTGTGGGTAAACAACTTAATTTCAATTATGCTGTGATGCTCGTTCAAACTCACCTGTAGCAAGTAGTAGGTATGGGCAATATGAAAAGCACACCTGAAACCAGATAAAAAGGGGAGAAGTTGTGTGTGCTACACTAAGCATGGAGAACAGAAAGAGAAGAAGAGAACTGTCTGAGGACTTGAAAACCCAAATTGTTGGAAAATATCAACAATATCAAGGTTACAAGTCCATCTCCAGAGATCTTGATGTTCCTCTGTCCACAGTGCGCAACATAATCAAGAAGTTTACAGCTCATGGCATTGTAGCTAATCTCCATGGATGTGGACGGCAGAGAAAGATTGATGAAAGGTTGCAAGGCAGGATAGTCAGGATGATGGATAAGCAGCCCCAATCAACTTCCAAAGAAATTCAAGCTCAGGGTGCATCAGTGTCAGCACAAACTATCAGTCAACATTGGAATTAAATGAAAAGCTATGGCAGGAGACCAAGGAGGACCGCACTGCTGACACAGAGACATAAAAAAAGCTAGACTGCTGTTTGCCAAAATGTATGTGAGTAAGCCAAAATCCTTCTAGGAAAGTGTCTTGAGGATAGATGAGACCAATATAGAGCTGTTTGGTAAAGCACACCATTCTACTGTTTCCTGAAAACAGAATGAGGCCTACAAAGAAAAGAACACAGTACCTACAATCAAATATGGTGGAGGTTCAAACAATGTTTTGGAGTTGTTTGTCTGCCTCTGGCACTTGACTGTGTGCAAGGCATCATGAAATCTGAAGATTACCAAAGGATTTTGGATCGTAATGTAGTGCCCAACGTCAGAAAGCTTCCAGCAGGACAATGACCCAAAACATACTTGAAGAAGCACCCAGAAATTGATGGAAAAAAAGAGCTGGAGAGTTCTGAAGTGGCCAGCAATGAGTCTGTATCTACAGTGGTGGCCAAAAGGATTGGCACCCCTGCAATTCTGTCAGATAATACTCAGTTTCTTCCTGAAAATGATTGCAATCACAAATTTTTGGTATTATTTTCATTTAATTTGCTTGCAAGGAAAAAACACAAAAGAGAATTAAGCAAAAATCAAATCATTGATCATTTCACACAAAACTCCAAAAATGGGCCAGACAAAAGTATTGGCACCCTCAGCCTAATACTTGGTTGCACAACCTTTAGCCAAAATAACTGCGAACAACCGCTTCCGGTAACCATCAATGAGTTTCTTACAATGCTCTGCTGGAATTGTAGACCATTCTTCTTTGGCAAACTGCTCCAGGTCCCTGATATTTGAAGGGTGCCTTCTCCAAACTGCCATTTTGAGATCTCTCCACAGGTGTTCTATGGGATTCAGGTCTGGACTCATTGCTGGCCACCTTAGAAGTCTCCAGTGCTTTCTCGCAAACCATTTTGTAGTGCTTTTGGAAGTGTGTTTTGGGTCATTGTCCTGCTGGAAGACCCATGACTTCTGAGAGAGATCCAGCTTTCTCACACTGGGCCCTACATTATGCTGCAAAATTTGTTGGTAGTCTTCAGACTTCATAATGCCATGCACACGGTCAAGCAGTCCAGTGCCAGAGGCAGCAAAGCAACCCCAAAACATCAGGGAACCTCCGCCATGTTTGACTGTAGGGACCGTGTTCTTTTCTTTGAATGCCTCTTTTTTTTTCCTGTACACTCTATGTTGATGCTTTTTCCCAAAAAGCTCTACTTTTGTCTCATCTGACCAGAGAACATTCTTCCAAAATGTTTTAGGCTTTCTCAGGTAAGTTTTGGCAAACTCCAGTCTGGCTTTTTTATGTCTTGGGGTAAGAAGTGGGGTCTTCCTGGGTATCCTACCATACAGTCCCTTTTCATTCAGATGCCGACAGATAGTACGGGTTGACACTGTTGTACCCTCGGACTGCAGGGCAGCTTGAACTTGTTTGGATGTTAGTCGAGGTTCTTTATCCACCATCCGCACAATCTTGCGTTGAAATCTCTCATCAATTTTTCTTTTCCGTCCACATCTAGGGAGGTTAGCCACAGTGCCATGGGCTTTAAACTTCTTGATGACACTGCGCATGGAAGACACAGGAACATTCAGGTCTTTGGAGATGGACTTGTAGCCTTGAGATTGCTCATGCTTCCTCACAATTTGGTTTCTCAAGTCCTCAGACAGTTCTTTGGTCTTCTTTCTTTTCTCCATGCTCAATGTGGTACACACAAGGACACAGGACAGAGGTTGAGTCAACTTTAATCCATGTTAACTGTCTGCAAGTGTGATTTAGTTATTGCCAACACCTGTTAGGTGTCACAGGTAAGTTACAGGTGCTGTTAATTACACGAATTAGAGAAGCATCACATGATTTTTCAAACAGTGCCAATACTTTTGTCCACCCCCTTTTTTAGGTTTGGTGTGGAATTATATCCAATTTGGCTTTAGGACAATTCTTTTTGTGCTTTTTCATTGAAGACAAATTAAATGAAGATAATAATACCAAAGAATTTGTGATTGCAATCATTTTCAGGAAGAAACTGAGTATTATCTGACAGAATTGCAGGGGTGCCAATACTTTTGGCCACCACTGTAAGTCCCATTGAACACCTATGAAGAGATCTTAAAACTGCTGTTGTGAAAAGGCACCATTCAAATATGAGAGACCTGGAGAAGTTGCAAAAGAACAGTTGTCCAAAATTCCGGTTGAGAGGTGTAAGACGCTTCTTGATGGTTATAGGAAATGATTGATTGCATTTATATGTTCCAAAGGGTGTGGAACCAAATATTAAGTTGGGGGTCCCAACAATTTTGTCTGGCCAATTTTTGGGGTTTGTGTGATATTATGTCCAATTTGACTTTTTTTCCTCAGTTTTTTTGTTTTTTTCCAATACGCACAAAGGAAATAAACGTGTATTACAAAACATGTGTAAATGCAATAATTTTCTGGGAGAAATACTTCATCTTCTGGAACAATTTCAAGGTTGCCAACACTTTTAGCCATGACTGTATAACAGAAGACAAATTTTTACATTGCACCATTTGCTTTGGAATATTAAATGTTATTATCCTTAAAGGGGTTGTCCTTTATTGAGACCAATATACTGTACTTCTGGTACTAAAGTTCTGCAAAACTCATTACCACACGTTCTTAAAGAAAATCTGTCACCAGATTTTTGCTATGCAATCTGAGCGTAGTATGATTTAGGGGAAGAGAGCCTGATTACAGTGATATGTCACTTACTTGGCTATGTCTTGCTGTTTCAACACAATCAGTGTCTTTTGAGCAGGAGATTATTATTAGAAGACAAACTGCCTCTGCCTGCTAGTCCAACCATGCCCCCAGCACTGAGTAGCAGCTGTCACTATATATTGTAGAAAGAAAGCTGTTAATCAGTGGTGTGGGCGGGTTTATACACAACTCCAAGAGAATCATTCTCAGTAGGATCAACCCTCGTATGCTCTCTTTATGGACAATGCAGGTCATAGAAAGTTGACTAAAATGATACCTTGGTATCTGCGATCCTATGTCTTATTCCAGAGAAATCCACATTTCTCTTATATGTAAATGAGTTGCTCAGAACTATGGGCTGGACACTGATCTGTATGCGACTCCACCTCCAGGACATAATTTTATTATTATTATTTATTATTATAGCGCCATTTATTTCATGGCACTTTACATGTGAAAAAGGGGTATACATATGTAGCACCCTGAGGATTCGGCTGCTACAGGGGTATTGCACCTCAACCCAGAGGTGTGATATTCCACTCCCGGGTAAGGATGGAGTGTGGAACTGAGCTCAGTTAGCTGCATGCACTACACACATCCCATTTCCGAGGGACAGACCGATGGTACTCCCACTAGAGAAATGTGCAGGTACGACAGTGTCTGTTCCTGGCTGGAGTGGGAGGGGGGTGGAACATCCCAGTAGTGTAGGGGCAGATAGGGGGAGCAGTCTGGGTAGTGCTAGGAGCTCATTGGGTGCTGGTCACCTGAGCTCACACATAGAGGGAGTATATAAGGTGGGAACCATCTTAGATCAGGGTCAGTCTGTGAGACGTCAGTCTTTTGTAGAGGTTTGGTCAGTCTGAGAGAGCCTGAGAAGCAGAGAGAGAGGAGAAAGAAGGACCCAGAAGGGGGAGAAGAGGGAACTCCAAGAACCCAAAATTAGATCAGAGGGTGAAGAGTTGGCAACAGGGTACCGGATCCCAAGCTGGTGGAGGCTACAGCACACCTTAGCCAGAGACCGGAGGTCGTGGGCAGGATCTGCCACGACCACCCACTAAATCCACCCGGAAGGCAAACCAAGAATAGGGTCAGGGAACCCAGAGACAAGGGTTTACCAACAAGAGGCCCGAGGGAGCCGGACTTAGGTGGATCCCTGGTGGGGAAGGCCAGAGAGAAGGACAAGTCAGAAAGGGAGCTCAGGACCACGCTCCAGAATCACCTGGGGGTTGGCCGAGTCCAAGACCTGGTGGACGCAGCACGGCTCGGGCGGTCACTTAAGGCCAGAGTGACCACAAGAACAGCAGTAAGTAAAAACCCTGAACTGCAGAGCCCGGCTCGGAGTCTTCTTAACATCCACACTGCACCACCACTACCACCATCCTCTACACCTGACCCCCTGAGGCTATACCCCTCCCGTTGGGGGTTATACTACCAGAGCTGCACAAGCACCACCAGCCTCAGCGGACCCTGCTGCAGCGGCGGCCGTATTGACCGCAAATCAACGGGTGGCGTAGTCGACACAAAGAACACTAATAACATCTGTAAGGACTGCCGCACACTGAGTTTGACACCCTGGGCACGGACCGGGTCCCCGCCACTCGGAGACTACAACCCTCATCTGATCCGGTTCCGGGTAAGCCCCCGTGCGCGAGACGCTGCGTGACACAGCAGGCCCAGGGGCGCGTCAACTTTGGCGTAGTCGGCAGGATAACGTGCCCGCAACAACCGGGTACTGCGTGCCTGAAGAAAAGTTCACCGTTACCTCAAAAAGAAGTCTCCCGCCGGTTCCGGAGGGTCCCCGCCAACGGACCCCATCACAGGTCGTTTCCCGCCGGTTGTCCGCCATTTGCAGCTTTTTCCCGCCATCCATGGAGTTTCCCGCCACTGGGAGACGATTCCCGCCATTTCCAAGGATTTCCCGCCTTGGGGGAGCGGACGCCATTATGGGCGTGCCAGAGGGTGGCAAAAGGCCACCTCCCATCGTGGGCCAGGTCGAAGAATGGCGCCAAAAGCGGAAACCGCGCCCACCAACAGAGACTGTGATGCTGGAAGTGTCCATCAGCGTGAGAGAACTGCCTCTGGAACTGAAGTTGCCCCGGGACCACCCTCAATGTGGGCGGAGACAGAACAAGAGAACGAAGATGGGTGCAGCCTGGAGGAGTCTGGAGAGAGCGCACCCGGAGACAAGACGTCTGGAGGAGAGTCCAGAGAGAGCGTACCCGGAGATGGAGGGAGAGACAGGCAGCACCGACCCAGTGGTCAGGAGCCTGCTGCAAGCAACAACCCCACTAGGCTTAGTGGAGATCCTGGCACAGCTCCCCCGAGACCGGGAGTGTGCACAGACCGCGCTGGAGGGCCTCGCACGGAGGATGGCCCGGGTGCAGCGGGAGACGTTGGCGGAGTGGAGCCGAGAGATGGCCCAGCAGACCGGAACCCGTCAGCGGAGCACGCCGCCCGAGACGAGGAGACAGACCGCCTCTGAGGATGGCGCAGGAGGAATGAAGGCAGGAGACGGCGCCGAGAAGGGAGCTGAACGGACGGAGGCAGGTAAAGGGGACGTCTCTACCCCGAGCCGAGAAACCGTGTACCTGCCCCAGCTCCCCGTCGCAGAGCCCGAAGTTCCCCCTGCCGTGCCCGTCGCTGCATCGTCACCGCCGCAGACTAGGCCTCAAGCAGTAACCGTGGCCGCGACCCCTGTGACGTCACGCGTTTCGACCCTGAGCGCGGCAAAGCAGGAAATACCATCGGCCTGGTCGCAAGGCCTATTACCTCCGGGCGCCGCAATACCAACAGCGCCCCCTACCTCCGCGGAGCCACCGGCCTGGTCGCAGGGCCAAGTAACCCAGGGCGCCGCCGTTCTTACGGTGCCCTTTGCCTTTAGGGTGCCCCAAGCCTGGTCGCAAGGCCTGGTCGACCCGGGCGCGGCTACCATCAATGCGCCCTCAACATCTAGAGTGCCGCACCTGGGTGAAGACCTGTTCGCCCAGCATACGTGCCCGGATGGGCAGCCCTTTGTATGGCCCCAGGAGTATATTCAGCTGGAACTCCAGAGAGCAAGGCCCATGTGCGAGCCCCTGATTCCGGCTCCGAAGCCCGTAAGGAGGACCTCGCCCCCACTGGAGGAGATCCAGTTCGAGTGGGACCCCACCGGAGAAGACCTCATGGGGTTCACTCAGGAGACTCGGGCGGCCGCAGCGGAGCGTGCAGAGTGCTGCCGGCAGCAGCTCGAGGTCTTCGAGAGGGAGCGGAGAGAGAGGCGGGTCCGGGAACAGCAAATGCAGATAAGGAGCGCGGAGCAGAAGAGCCGGACCAGGAGGAAACCCCGTGCAGCTCATGGTCCCCGTGCCACCGGGACTGTGATAAAATTCAATATGCAGCACGGATGGGGCTTTATTAGAGACCATCAGACCCCCGGCGACGTCTTTGTAACCCGCAGAGACGTAGAAAGCCATCTGCCGGAGGGACACAGAGGTCGTGACCTGTACGTAGGGGACGAGGTCACCTTCACCCGGCACAAGTGTGCCAAAGGACCCTACGCCCTCCATGTGCATCGCCTGACTGAGGAGGAGCTGCGGTGTGAGGAGGAGCAAGAGGACCCGGACGGGTCTGAAGAATCTAAAGAAGGAGCAGGAGGACGCCGTCGTTGAAGTACGGTAGAGAGAGACTGTACATAGTTACCCGTCAGGGTATAAGAACTGTTCTAGTTAAAATATAGTCCCCGTTGGGACCAGCCAATTGAACTGAATCCCGTGTGTCCCTATTCCCACTGACCGAGGACTGAGAGCGGCCATATTTCCCTTGTATATAGTTGCGCTTTTTAAGGCGCCCCCTACCGGTTTTATAGGAAACTGTTTTCTTCCAAGAGAGACTGTCGCACTTTACCCGGTCACAAGTTGCACCGTGGCCGGAGGAACAAGAATGTTATTTATGAAAAGTTTTATATGAAAAGTTTGATAGCTGATAATATATATGATGTTTTATATGTTGATGTTTATGGAAAAAAAAATTGTATGTTTTGATGTTTTGTATCTTACAGCCCGAGGACGTGCTGTGGTTTACCAGGGGGGAATGTAGCACCCTGAGGATTCGGCTGCTACAGGGGTATTGCACCTCAACCCAGAGGTGTGATATTCCACTCCCGGGTAAGGATGGAGTGTGGAACTGAGCTCAGTTAGCTGCATGCACTACACACATCCCATTTCCGAGGGACAGACCGATGGTACTCCCACTAGAGAAATGTGCAGGTACGACAGTGTCTGTTCCTGGCTGGAGTGGGAGGGGGGTGGAACATCCCAGTAGTGTAGGGGCAGATAGGGGGAGCAGTCTGGGTAGTGCTAGGAGCTCATTGGGTGCTGGTCACCTGAGCTCACACATAGAGGGAGTATATAAGGTGGGAACCATCTTAGATCAGGGTCAGTCTGTGAGACGTCAGTCTTTTGTAGAGGTTTGGTCAGTCTGAGAGAGCCTGAGAAGCAGAGAGAGAGGAGAAAGAAGGACCCAGAAGGGGGAGAAGAGGGAACTCCAAGAACCCAAAATTAGATCAGAGGGTGAAGAGTTGGCAACAGGGTACCGGATCCCAAGCTGGTGGAGGCTACAGCACACCTTAGCCAGAGACCGGAGGTCGTGGGCAGGATCTGCCACGACCACCCACTAAATCCACCCGGAAGGCAAACCAAGAATAGGGTCAGGGAACCCAGAGACAAGGGTTTACCAACAAGAGGCCCGAGGGAGCCGGACTTAGGTGGATCCCTGGTGGGGAAGGCCAGAGAGAAGGACAAGTCAGAAAGGGAGCTCAGGACCACGCTCCAGAATCACCTGGGGGTTGGCCGAGTCCAAGACCTGGTGGACGCAGCACGGCTCGGGAGGTCACTTAAGGCCAGAGTGACCACAAGAACAGCAGTAAGTAAAAACCCTGAACTGCACAGCCCGGCTTGGAGTCTTCTTAACATCCACACTGCACCACCACTACCACCATCCTCTACACCTGACCCCCTGAGGCTATACCCCTCCCGTTGGGGGTTATACTACCAGAGCTGCACAAGCACCACCAGCCTCAGCGGACCCTGCTGCAGCGGCGGCCGTATTGACCGCAAATCAACGGGTGGCGTAGTCGACACAAAGAACACTAATAACATCTGTAAGGACTGCCGCACACTGAGTTTGACACCCTGGGCACGGACCGGGTCCCCGCCACTCGGAGACTACAACCCTCATCTGATCCGGTTCCGGGTAAGCCCCCGTGCGCGAGACGCTGCGTGACACAGCAGGCCCAGGGGCGCGTCACATACAAGAACAATTACAATAATCTTGAACACAATGTGACAGCGACTGGTACAGGAGGAGTGAGGTCCCTGCCCGCGAGGGCTCTCAATCTACAAGGGATGGGTGAGGATACAGTAGGTGAGGGTAGAGCTGGTCGTGCAGCGGTGTGGTGGATCAGTGGTTACTGCAGGTTGTAGGCTTGTCGGAAGAGGTGGGTCTTCAGGCTCCTTTTGAAGGCTTCCACGGTAGGCGAGAGTCTGACGTGTTGGGGTAGAGAGTTCCAGAGTAGAGGGGAAGCACGGGAGAAATCTTGTATGCGATTGTGGGAGGAGGAGATAAGAGGGGAGTAGAGCAGGAGATCTTGTGAGGATCGGAGGTTGCGTGCGGGTATGTAACGGGAGACTAGGTCAGAGATACAGTATATGGAGGAGATAGGTTGTGAATGGCTTTGTATGTCATGGTTAGGGTTTTGAACTGGACTCTCTGAGCAATGGGGAGCCAGTGAAGAGATTGACAGAGAGGAGAGGCCGGGGAATAGCGGGGGGAGAGGAGGATTAGTCGGGCAGCAGAGTTTAGGATGGATTGGAGGGGTGCAAGAGTGTTGGAAGGGAGGCCACAGAGCAGGAGGTTACAGTAGTCAAGGCGGGAGATGATGAGGGCGTGTGACGCGCCCCCTGGGCCGTGGGGTACCCGGTACCGGGTTGGTAGATGCTGGGGAATGTCACAGTGGCGGTGACCTGGTCCGTGACCCAGGGCGGTCAATAAAAGGGGTTACGGATAGGGGATTTATAGTGTTTTTATAGCGTTCGTGACGCCACCTGTGGAATGCAGCTCAAGGAAGCCGCCGCTGCGGAGCAGTCCTCTGAAACTGATGTTAGTGCAGCAGGGATGGTGTGGCTCTCCACAGGAAGATCTAGCTCCAGGGCAGTGTGGATATTGCAGGTTGTGCTGGGCGTTGTAGTGCAGGGGTTGATGACGCAACAAGAAACACAGAGACAAGGAAGTGCAGTCCCAGGGTCTTTACTGGTGCTGATTAGACAACCCGGGACTAGGGTACTGGCTAGAAGTGGAAGTCCGGGCAGCCTGGAAGCAAGTAAAGAATCCTCCTTGTCAGGTGAAGTTGGAGGCCTTCCCTTTCCACTAAACTCTTTGGCCCTGCTACATGTAGCTGTGCGGTGGCCCTCGTCCCTGAGTGCGGCGTGTCTGTGTTCACCCGTATGGCAGGCAGCTCGGGCCTTGCTGGCGCGTCACTTCTACATGGCGGTGCTGGACCCTGTGGTGCTGCTGAGCCTCCATGCGTCTGATGGGGCCAGGAGACCTGCAATCTCCTGCCCTCCGGTTTCTGCGGCTGGGCCTTCAGTGCCCCACAGCCTCGGACTCCGGTGTCCGGTTCTTCTGTGCTGGTGATTTTGGGGTGAGCTGCTGCGCAGCTCCAGTCCCCAGCTCCTCTCTCTTTGACGTCCTCTCTTCAACTCCTCATACTAAGACTCACTAACCCCGCCCCCAGATCCCAGTTGGCAAGGGGAGGGTGCTCCCCTTGCTGGTCTGGAGCCAGGAAAGTGTTGCATGTTTAGTATACCTGACTAGGGGATCCCTGCTTGCTTCCAGGCATGGCATTACCTCTTTTGAGGGAGGCAATGCCACTGTGGCAACAGGACCCCTGGGGTGCCACACGTGCACTATTGTTTTTGCAGATTCATGGTTGAGGAATGTGCGGATCCGGGAGATATTTTTGAGTTGGAGTCGGCAGGAAGTGGAAAGGGCTTGGATATGTGGTTTGAAGGAGAGTTCAGAGTCCAGGGTTACCCCAAGGCAGCGAGCTTGATGGACTGGGGAGAGTGTACAGCCATTGACATTGATAGATAGGTCAGTTGGGGGGGGGGGGTGAATGAGATGGCGGAAAGATGATGAATTCTGTTTTGTCCATGTTAAGTTTTAGAAATCTAGCAGAGAAGAAGGATGAAATAGCAGACAGACATTGTGGGATTTTTGTTAGTAAGGAGGTGATATCGGGTCCAGAGAGGTAGATCTATGTGTCATCAGCATAGAGGTGATAATGAAAGCCATGAGACTCTATGAGCTGTCCCAGGCCGAAGGTGTAGATGGAGAAGAGCAGGGGTCCTAGAACTGAACCTTGGGGGACACCGACAGATAAGGGGCGAGATGAGGAGGTGGTGTGTGAGTGGGAGACACTGAATGTCCTGTCTGTTAGGTATGGGGAGATCCAGGATAGGGCCAAGTCTGTGATGCCGAGAGATGAGAAAGTTTGTAGTAAGAGGGAATGGTCTACTGTGTCGAAGGCAGATGACAGGTCTAGGAGGAGGAGGACAGAGTAGTGTCGCTTAGATTTGACAGTTAGTAGGTCGTTGGTGACTTTAGTCAGTGCAGTTTCAGTAGAATAGTGCGGTCGGAAACCAGTTTGTAGGGGGTCGAAGAGGTAGCAGGAGGAGAGGTGGGAGGACAGCTCAGAATGGACGTGTTGTTCCAGTAGTTTTGAGGCATAGGGGAGAAGTGATATGGGGCGATAGCTAGTCAGAGAGGATGGGTCAAGGGAGGGCTTTTTGAGGATGGGTGTGATTGAGGCATGTTTGAAGCATGAGGGGAAGACACTACTGTTGAGCGAGTATGTTCTATTAACCCTTTTGCTGAGTATACTCGGGCTGAGCTCCTAGTATTTATAGCTGCTTGGTGATATAGTTGAATCGCTCCCGTGTGCATGATTTGCAACTGTTTGACAGTTTTATTACATGTGAGGAATGTCTATTTCTTACACATTCCTAACATGTAATAAAACTGTCAAACAGTTGCAAATCATGCACACGGGAGCAATTCAACCATATCACCGAGCAGCTTTAAATACTCGGAGCTCGGCCCGAGCATACTCGGACAGAACATACTCGCTCAACACTAGAAGACACCAGTTGTTAATGACAGGTTGAAGAGGTGGGCAAGGGCTGGGATGAAGATAGTGGTAAGGTTTGGGATGAGGTGGGGCAGGATTGGATCAAGTTTACAGGTGGTGAGGTGTGATTTGGAGAGTAAAGAGGAAAGTTGATCTTCCATAATGGTGGAGAAGGTGGTTTTGGAGGAGTAGGGTTGAGTAGGTGTGGGGAGGGGCTGTGGGGGCTTTAGGCAAAAGCTTTGTCTGATGGTGTCAATCTTCTGCTTGAAGAATGAGGCAAAGTCTTCGGCTGAAATAAGAGGAGAGGGAGGAGGCACTGGGGGACGGAGGAGAGAATTGAAGGTGTTGAATAGTTGTTTGGGGTTGTGAGACAGGGAGGATATGAGAGATGCGAAGTATGTTTGTTTTGCCACAGTGAGTGTGGACTTGAAGGTAGTGAGGGACTGTTTGAATGCGATGAAGTGCTCATTGGAGTGGGACCTTTTCCATCTACGCTCAGCAACCCTGGAGGCCCGTCGCAGTTCTTTAGTTAGGCTGGTGTGCCAGGGTTGTCTGTTGATTGTGCGAGCTTTGGTATGTGTGAGGGGGGCGACCGAATCGAGAGTTGCAGCTGTTGTGGTGTTGTATAAAGTGGCAGCAACATCTGCATCATGTAAGGAACTAATGTCTGTAAGAGGGAGAAGGGATTCAGAGAATGAGTGTAGGTCAAGGTGTTTGAGATTTCTGCGAGGGTATGCAAGTTTGTGGAGTGGGGATTGTTGCCCTGGAGAGGAGAGGGTAGAGAATGTAAGTAGGTTGTGGTCAGAGAGAGGGAGAGGTGAGTTAGAGAGGTTAGATAGGGAACAGAGGCGGGTGAAGATGAGGTCCAGTGTGTGACCGTCTTTGTGGGTGGGTGTGGAAGACCATTGAGTAAGACCAAAGAAGGAAGTGAGGGATAGAAGCTTAGAGGCAGCTGAGAGGGAAGTGTCAATGGGGATGTTAAAGTCACCCATGAGGATAGTGGGGATGTCAACGGAGAGGAAATGAAGTAGCCAAGTGATGAAGTGGTCAAAGAAAGTGGTGGTTGATCCTGGGGGGCGGTAAAAGACAGACAGCTGGAGGTTTGAGGGGGAGTAGATGCGCACGCAGTGCACTTCAAAAGAGGGGAGAGTAATGGAGGGCGGCAGTGGGATATGGGTGAAGGAGCAGTTATCTGAGAGGAGGAAACCTATTCCTCCACCATGCTTGCCAGTGGGATGGGCAGTATGGGAGAGGTGGAATCCACTGTACGAAAGTGCAGCAAGAGAGGCCGTGTCAGAGGGGGTGAGCCAGGTTGCAGTGATGCCGAGGAAGGAAAGCTTGTTAGTGATGAAGAGGTCGTGAATGTAGGAAAGTTTGTTGCAGACGGAGCGAGCGTTCCATAGAGCTCCTGTTAGAGGGACTTGGGAAGTGGGGGCTGGGCGGATGGGTATAAGGTTAGAAGGGTTACGAGAGTTTGGGATAGATAATGGGTAGGAGGTGGAAGTGATTGTAGGGATGTGGTGAGGAGGGCCGGGATGTGGAGAGATGTCGCCGGCAGTGAGGAGGAGCAGAGAAAGCTTTAGTAGGTGGGAGCAGGAGAGGGCATGAGGTGGCTGTCTGTGTTTGAAGACAAAGGATTTTATGTTGAGGAATAGCTCTGAGGAGGAGGTGAGATGGGTGGGGAGAATGGAGGGAGAGATGAAGAGTTCATTACTAGGTGTAGGGATTAGGGGTGGTTGGAAAAGGTGAAGGATTAAGGGGGTGAGAGTGAAAACAAACACAAACATTGTTTACTGTGACTTAGTATCCAGTTACCTTCAGTTCCCTTCAGGTTCAATTCAAGATTAATTCATATTTCTCACACTTCAGCAATGGCCACACTTAAGGTGATGGACACAGACTAAAGTCTAACAGACTCCTGGACCACAATATATTGGTAACAGAATTCATTCAGCTGTGAACCAAAGGGGAGTGGTCTGTGCTCATCTTGATCAGCTGATTAAGGCTGAACCAGATGCTGGATAGTCAAAGGTTAAGTAAACAAGGTCATAAATGAAAGTGGGGGGTAGCTGGTGTAACTTGAAGAACATACCATTAGTAAATAGGAGCAGAGAGGTATAGAGAAGTCTGCATGGAAGTCAGGATGGGAAAGCTGAGTCACCTGTAAGAGGAATGGATAAACAGAGATGCTGATTAGAGTGCGGTGGTGGCAGGTAAGGTACAGTCTGCATGCATCATATTATTCAGGATTAATTCATATTTCTCAAACTTCAGCAATGGCCATGACTCGCCCAGGGTGATTTGGGGGAAACTCGGTACCCGGGCCTTGACCTTCTGTGGAATGTCACGGTAGTTGGCTCCCGGGCCCGTACTCTGGGGTCACTCTTTAAAAGGGGTTTGTTAACAGTTTTGTCTCATGACGCCACCTGTGGTTCCCGGTAATGAGTACTTTCAGACCTCCGGGGGTGATGGGATGGCAGCTGGGATGTTTCTGCTCCCCACAGGCGGAGCGGGCCCCCGGGGCAGAGTTGATGGAAGGGATGCAGGTGAGAGGTGGCCCAGTCGGGTCAGGGGGAATTAAGGACACGCACACAGGGGATTCGCTACAGTACCTTTACTGGTGTAACGACAGGTATGGTCCAGGGTACCTATTAGGAGGGTGCACTTCTGGACTCTCCCCAGTGAGCGGTAGTAGGCCTCCTGGTCCGTTTCTTCCTTTCTCTAAAGCTTCTGGCCAGCCTGGAACTAGGCCTAGCTTCTATGCTGTTTCACTCGCTCACCTGTCTGCTTGGTAATAGAACTTTTCTCCGGCTACCACTATCCCTGGACGCTGGGGCCTTTGTGGTTCTTAGTTCTGTAAAATGATGGTAGCTTCATGTTGACCAGGGATCTGGAATCCTCCTGGTATGCCGGTTGTCCCTACTGGGTGTAGAGGACCCTGTAGGCGCGACCCTGTGTCCGGCTTGTGTCCTGGGGTGAGCTTCAGATGCTCCTCTGCCCCCTTAACTCCTCTCTCCTCTCCTTGCCTCGGCCACACTCGGGGCCCTCAACATAGCAGCAGACGTGCTCCTCCTTCACTGATCTAAAGTGTCAGCACACTCTCTCTACCTAACTCCACCCTCCCGTATATATATCCCTACCAGGGCTCCCTCTGGTGGAGAAGTCCGTCCATGCACCCTTTTGGGTTCTGTGGTACCTGTGGGTAGCAGGGTGTCACAGCCACACTTAAGGTGATGGACACAGACTAAACTTTAAATAAAAAGGGAGTTACAAGTGTGATGTGTAATGGCCGCTCTCTGCTCTCCTGATCTCATGGCAGAGCTGTGTGTAATTATAACTGACACATCTGCAGGTTCCTCTCACTGCTTCAGCTTCCATCTCACAGGTAACCAGTGTTACAAAATAGCAGAGTTGTGAGAGTTGCAAACGTATCTGTAATGAGACAAAGTTCAGTTTTCCTGTTCTGTGTTAGTTTCATGTCTCACACTGGTAACACCCCTTTTATTAAAAAATAAGCTCTGGAGTCTAATGCAGATCAGTGTCCGGCCCATAGGCTTGAAAAGCTCATTTCCATATAAGAGAAACGTGAATCGGATCACAGATATTAAGGTAGCATTTTATTCTGCTACCTATGATCTACATGCCCATGTAGACACCTTAGGAGAGTTGATCCTACTGACAGATTCCATTTAACATCTGAGCTCTGCTAAATCTGCTGCAAAGAAAATTGTGATTCTATCATAACTACTACACTCAGTAAACCAGATATGCACAAATTTTTTGAATCCGAGTGCCAAATGTTACACGCACACCGCTAGGTTCAGATAGGGGCGAGACAGGTTACATGAATTCTTTGGAATCCTGGGGGAACCATTACTCAGGGCAACCATAGCCCATGTGCTGCAGCTTCTCTCAGGCACACAGGGGTATTGACCCTCAGGCACAGACACATAGGTTGTTTCACTTGCTGACCAGACACACTTGACAAGAGTCCTCATAAACGGTAGAACAGTGGCATTTAATAAGAAGCCACACAGCCAGTGCAAGTTAAGTCTTATGAGCAACAGGCTCCAGTGACAAACAGTACAGTATCCTTAGCAGCACAGCAGTTCACAGTCTTACCAGTAGCACAGGACAGCCCAGTTCTAATGCAAAGGCACATTAATGAACACAGCATTCTTTACAGCACAGTGAGATGGAGGAGGGGGGGGGGAGTTTGCTGAGGGAGATGATCCCTGTGACACCATTTCTTCCAGTCCTTATCTTTTTGCCTGACAATACTCTGCACTGCTAGTTCAGGAACTCTACCTGACCTGTGCTTAGCTTCACTCTTGATTTGAATCCTTTTCACTTGCAGGGGCGCTTCTGCAAGATACAGAACACACACACCACCTTTCTCGCACACACACCACCTTTCTCTTCGGCTCCAACCAGACAGTAAACAACTTCCCCACAAGCCCCCTGGGGCTCTGCTAAAACACTCCCCTTATCCTGTGACTGTGTTAACCCCTCTAGTTGCTGGATGCTTCTGGAGCACAATACTTCCTGTCTCATGTGCTTGTGTTACTTCTAATAGTTGCTGAAAGCTTTTAAAGCAACAGCACTACTTCTGCATGTCACACAAACTCCGTGATTGTACTATTCCCAAGGGCTGCATAATATTTAAAGGGGTATTCTGATATGAGGTATATATATCGACAGTACTATATGTGCCACAATCTATTAAGTTGGGGCTCCATATCTGGAACTTCAAGTACTGTAGATAAAGAGGTTCATATAATTCCTTGTCACTGTTGTTTCAGATGTGATAGACAGTCACCCTGCAGTTGGTTGCAGAAGATCTCTTCGTTTGGCATTACAGACACCTTCCTAAATCTGTCTCACGCTTGACCCAGCGGCTACCTCCCTTCTGCTTGGAGCTCTCAGACTGCTAACTTCCTCTGTGGTGCTAGGAGGATGTTTGGAGCTCTCTCTCTGAAGTCGTCTAAAGCTAAGTTACTTTCCCCCGTGTCTGTCTCCCTTGTTGTCTTTAGTTGTTAGTAGAGATCGACTAGTGCTCACCCCCTCTTACCTATCCAGGGCCAAGCGCTAGGGAAATACAGGGTCTAGGTTCCTGTGTAGGAATGGTGAGGAACCAATATAGGGACTGTCATGGGAGACAGGGTGATATCAGATCAGCCTAGGAGGTCTCCACTCCCCCTTTTCTCTAGAGTCTGGGCTCCCTTCCCCTCTTTCCCCCCTTCCCTTTGTGTTTTTTGGGGGGCGTGTTTTTTTTTTTTCCTTTCTCCCTTGGCATGGGTTCAGTGGCGGAGCTCGCAGAGCGGCTGCGCTGTCTGTCTCTGGAGGTGAATGGTCGCTAATGTGGGGGTCTCTGCACGTAGGCCTGTTCAGCCAGAACCCAAGGTTGCCCTCGCGGACAGGTTTTCAGGAGCTATGGACAAGTTTTTTGTATTCAAAGAGGCCTGCAAGTTGTACTTCAAACTTCGTCCTTACTCCTCCAGAAGTAAGGAGCAACGATTGGGAATTGTGATCTCACTGCTGCAGGGAGATAAGCAGTCCTGGGCTTTCTTTACCACATGATTCGGTTTGTCTCCAGTCTGTGGAGAGTTTTTTTGGGGCCCTGGCACTTATTTATGATGATCCTGACCTAGTCGCCTTGGCTGACTCTAGACTACATCGCTTAAAGCAGGGGAATCGGTCAGTGGAGACATACAGTTCTGAATTCCGTGGATGGGCAACGGATTCTAAATGGAATGACGCAGCCCTTAGAAGCCAATTTTGTGAGGGCCTTACTGAAAAGTTGAAAGATGCTTTGACAGTATATGAAACTCCTGGGTCCTTGGAGGCTGCCATGTCATTGGCTATACGTATGGATAGATGCCTTCGGGATATGCGGGTGAGACCACCTTCTCCGGGGCCTTATTGTCAGAGTTGTGAACCAGTCCTGGGGGAGGTGGAGGAACCCATGCAGTTGGAGGGTGCTTCTGCATCATACATTTCCCCGGAGATTAAGCAAGAAAAAAGGCATATTTTTTTTTTTGTGGGAAAAAAGGGACATTTTATTGGGGTCTGTCCTTCAATCCATAAGCAAAAGGAAACTCGATTAACCCTTGGCAGTCTGGAATTGGATAAGCAAGGGGTGCTCTTTTCGCCAGCCTGCAGTTCCCGGTTTGTCTTGATGGAAGAGGTGGTGCTAGAGAGCAGAACCAAGAAAATTTCTGTGTTTGTTGACAGTGGTGCTGGAGTCAGCATGATTGATACTGGGTTTGTGAAAGCTCATGGTCTTGCTTGCTGTACTTTAGGTAAGCCTACTCCCGTCGCCGTCTACTCAGCGCCACTTGCACAGAAAGCACTAAGATGGTGCATAATGTAAAATTAAGGATGGGGTCGGTTGATTGTGAGATAATCCCTTGCTATGCCCTCGACAGTCTCCCCACGCCAATTGTTTTGGGTCTCCCTTGGTTGGTGAAACATAACCCATTGGTGGATTGGCAAGCCAGGGGAATTGTTGAATGGGGAGATTACTGCCATGAGAACTGTTTGGATATTTCCCTTGCTACAGTCTCTACGAAAATATTACCTCCTTTTCTGGCTGGTTTTGAGGACGTTTCTTCTCCTCATCGTGCATATGACTGTCCTATTAACCTGACCCCCGGAGCTAAACTACCAAAGTCCAGACTGTATAATCTTTCTGGCCCTGAGAGACAACCATGAAGGATTTCATTGAGGAAAGTCTGGAGAAGGGACACATCAGGCTCTCATCTTCGCCCGTGGCGGCAGGGTTCTTCTTTGTGAAGAAAAAAGATGGTGGCCTACGTCCCTGTTTGGATTTCCGAGAATTAAATCAAATTACCATCTGAGATTCATACCCTCTTCCTCTGATTTCAGATTTTTTCAGCAAGGTTGGGGGAGCGAAGGTGTTCTCCAAGTTGGATTTAAGGGAAGCCTGCAATCTGCTTAGAATCAGAGAAGGGGATGAATGGAAAACTGAATTCAATACCCCTGATGGGCATTTTGAGAGTCTGCTTAAGCCTTTCGGTTTGAGCAATGCACTTGTGGTGTTTCAGCATTTCATAAATTATATTTTTCATCATTTGGTGGGGAGGTTTGTGGTGATCTATCTGGATGATATTTTGGTTTACTCACCTGATTTTGAGACACATTGGGAGCATGTTACACAGGTGCTCCAGATATTAAGGGATAATAAACTATATGCCATACTAGAAAAATGTGTTTTTGCCATTCAGGAGGTGCAATTTTTGGGGTACTTGTTGTCTTCTTCGGGTTTTCGAATGGACCCTGAAAAGATCCATGCAGTCTTTGATTTGGGACCGCTCCGAGAACCTGAAGGCTCTACAATGTTTTCTGGGCTTTACAAATTTTTACCGGAAATTCATCCAAAATTACTCGGTAATCGTGAAACCTCTTACTGACATGACCAGGAAGGGGTCTGATTTTTCCAAATAGTCAGAGGCTTCCCTCCAGGCTTTTTCTTCCTTAAAGAATTGTTTTGCCACGGCACCTACACTCAGTCAACCCGATGTTTTCCAGCCCTTTATGGTGGAAGTTGATGCATCAGAGGTGGGGGTTAGGGCTGTGTTGTCTCAGGGTCAGTCCCCTGGTAAATGGCGTCCATGCGCCTTCTTTTCTAAAAAATTGTCTTCAGCTGAGAGGAATTATGACGTGGGTAATAGGGAACTTTTGGCAATCAAATTGGCGTTTGAAGAATGGCGACATTGGTTGGAGGGGACTGTCCATTCTATTACTGTTATTACTGACCATAAGAATCTGTCATATCTCCAGGCGGTTAAACGTCTCAACCCTAGGCAAACCAGATGGTCCCTGTTTTTTACTAGTTTCAATTTTGTTGTTACTTTTCGTCCAGAGGTCAAAAATGTCAAGGATGATGCTTTGTCCTGGAGCTTTCCTGGTGGCGGTGACCATGAGAACCCTGCCCCAATATTACAGAAAGGGGTAGTTATTTCGGCATTGTTTCCTGAACAGGAGGGTGACGTGTTGGAGGCTCAGGGGGATGCCCCTGCTTCCTGCCCTTCAGGAAGGTTATTTGTGCCATCCAATCTGCGCTGCAAAGTAATTAAGGAACATCACAACTCTGTGATTGCTGGTCATCCAGGTGGTAAGACAACCGCAGACCTCCTCTCTCGTCGTTTTTGGTGGTCGGGGTCTCATCGGGATGTAATTGAACACGTATCTGCTTGTAGTATTTGCGCACATTCTAAATTATCGCATACCCGTCCGTCTGGTACTCTTCTTCCGCTACCTATCCATAGTAGGCCATGGACACACTTGTCCATGGATTTTATTACTGACCTACCGGTTTCTGCAGGCAAAACGGTGGTTTTGGTGGTTGTAGATAGGTTCAGTAAAATGGTTCACTTCGTCGTTTTACCTGTACTTCCAAATGCCAAGACACTTGCTCAGGTGTTTATAAATGAGATTGTGAAGCTTCACGGGGTTCCCTCCGATGTGGTGTCATTTCAGGGGACCCAGTTTGTTTCCAAGTTCTGGAAAGCATTCTGTTCTCGACTGTGGGTGCAGCTGTCCTTTTTTTCTGCGTTCCATCCTCAGTCGAATGGACAGACCGAGCGCGTCAATCAGAATTTGAGACCTACCTCAGGTGTTTCATCTCTGAAAATCAGGAGGATTGGGCATCCTACTTACCGCTGGCAGAATTTGTCATTAATAATCATCGTCAAGAATCCACTGGCAGGTCATCGTTTTTTGGTGCATATGTTTACCATCCACAGTTTGGTACTTTTAGTGGGGGAGGAACTTCGGGAGTTCCTGAGGAGGATCGTTTTGCTTAGTCTCTCGCCTCGGTGTGGCAGGGGGTTCTGAGTAATTTAAAGATCATGGGAGGCAGGTATAAACGCATGGCTGACAGAAAACGTGTGCCAGGTCCGGACCTGAATGTGAATGACTTTGTGTGGTTGTCTACCAGGAATATAAAGTTGAAAGTTCTTTCTTGGAAGCTGGGACCTAGGTTTATTGGTCCCTGAGGATGTGGGTTTCAGCATCAGAGGTGAACGCTCCCAGGTTGGTTTGTTCATTCCACACCTCTTATCCTGAGAAACTTGGTCCTGAGTGTCCGGAGGCCACTTGTAGAAGGGGGGTACTGTCACGGGTGTGTCAGATGTGACAAAGAGTCGACCTGCATTTGGTTGCAGAAGATCTCTTCGTTTGGAATTACAGACACCTTCCTAAATCAGTCTCACGCTAGGACCCAGCGGCTACATCCCTCCTGCTCTAATTGACACCTAGGTCTGGGTGTAAATATAGTTCACTTTGCAGTAGGGAGGGGCCGGTGATAATCTCATGTTTCCTTGTGAAGGCTTGGAGCTCTCAGACTGCTAACTTCCTCTGTGGTGCTAGGAGGACATTTGGAGTTATCTCTCTGAAGTCGGCTAAAGCTAAGTTACTTTCCTTATTGTCTGTCTCCCTTATTGTCTTTATTTAGTGGGGATTGACTAGTGCTCAACCCCCCTTCCCCATCCAGGGCCAAGTGCTATGGAAATACAGGGTCTAAGATTGGTGCGGAACCAATATAGGGACTGTCAGGGTGACTGTCACAGGTGTGTCAGAGGTGACAGACAGTCGCCCTGCAGCGGATTGCAGGAGATCTCTACGTTTGGCATTGCAAACAGTTTCTTAGATAAGAGCCTGTCTTTAAGACCGAACGGCTACCTCTCTCTTGCTAATTAGCTCTCTGGCCTGGGTGTATATATACCTGGTGTGTCTGAGAGGGAGTCGCCAGCTATATCCATTTCTACTTGTGAAGCTTAGCAGGAGCAGTACTTCATCCTTTCTGGCACTTGAGGCCATGTGCTTATTTGGAGTTCATCTAAAGCTAAGCCATTTCCCCTGTTTTGTCCACCCTTGTTGTCTATAGAGTTTAGTGGAGGTTGACTAGTACTCATAACCTTCCATCCCTAGCCGTAGCCATATGCCAGGGAGAGTAGGGCGAGTCACGCATGCGGCGATTGCTGAGGAGGCAATATAGGGACGATAGCTGAGACAGGGTGACACTAGACCAGACTAGAAGGTCTCCATTTCCCCCCTTTCCCTAGTGTCTGGGCTCCCTTTCCCTTTTCCCTCTGTGTTGCACTAAGTCTTCCCCACACCTGGCGTGACTTTATAGCTGGCCAAGCATGTTTTGAAAAGGAAAAAAAAAAAGGGAACTGACATTTTGTTTTGTTTTTTTCTTTGTGCTTTTGGGTGTTCGCCTTTTCTTTTTCCTTTCTCCCTTTGGTATGGGTTCAGTTGCAGAGCTCGCAGAGCAGTTCCACTTTCTGTCTCTGGAGGTGAATGACCTACGCTGTGAGGTTCAGCAGCCGCATCAGCGGTTATAGGTCGCCAATATGGGGGTTTTTGCAGGTAAGCCTGTCCAGCCTGAACCCAAGGTTGCCTTTCCGGCAAGTTTTAAGGAGGTAGGGACAAGTTTTTGTGTTTAAGGAGGCATGTAAATTGTATTTTAAACTTTGTTCCAACTCCTCCAGTAATGAGGAGCAACAGGTTGGTATTGTGATCTCTCTATTGCACGGCGATCCTCAGTCATAGGTGTTTTCGTTACCGCAGGACTCAGTTTGTCTCCAATCTGTGGAGGGGTTTTTCGGAGCTCTGGCCCTCATCTATGATGACCCTGACTGAGTCGCCTGGCTGAATCTAGGCTACGTTGCTTTCAGCAGGGGATTCAGTCAGTGGAAACATACAGTTCGGAATTCCGTAGAAGGGCAACGGATTCCAAATGGAATGACTCAGCCCTTAAAAGTCAATTTTGTTCGGGGCTAACTGAAAGTTTGAAAGATGCCTTGGCTGTATATGAAACTCCTCAGTCCTTGGAGGCTGCCATGTCTTTGGCCATACGTCTGTCTTGATAGACGCCTTCGGGATAGATGGGTGAGACCACCTTCTTCGGGGCCTTCTTGCCGGGGTTGTGCACCTCTGCCAGGGGAGCAGTGTTGGGGTGAACCAGTATTGGGGGAGGTGGAGGAACCCATGCAGTTAGGGGGTGTCTCTACATCATATATCTCCCCGGAGATTTGCAAGAAAAAAGCCGTTTGTTTTTTTTGTGGGAAAAATGGACACTTTGTTGGGACCTGTCCTTCAATTCCTAAACAAAAGGAGACTCGATAAACTCTCGGTAGTCTGGAATTGGATAAACAAGGGGTGCATTTGTGGCCAAACTGAAGTTCTTGCTTTGTCCTGACAGCAGAAGTGGTGCTAGAGAGCAAAACCGAAAACATTTCTGTGTTTGTTGACAGTGGAGCCAGAGTCAGCATGGTAGATGCTGAGTTTGTGAAAACTCATGGTCTTTCTTGCTGTGCTTTAGCTGAACCTATTCCCATCTTTGCCATTGACTCGGCGCCACTTGCACAGAAAGCATTTACTCAGACTGTACATAACTTAAAACTGAGGGTGGGGTCAGTTCAGTGTGAAATCATCCCTTGCTATGTTCTGGACAATCTTCCTACTCCGATCGTCTTGGGTATACCTTGGCTTGTTAAACATAATCCGTTGGTGGATTGGCAAACTGGGGAGATTATTGAATGGGGAGATTACTGCCAAGAGAACTGTCTAGATATTTCCATTGCAACTTCTCTACGGAAATATTACCTTCTTTTCTGCCTGGTTTTGAGGACGTTTTTTCTGAAAAGGAACGTCAGGATTTGCCTCCTCATCGTGCTTATGACTGTACTATTAACCTGACCCCCGGAGCTAAACTACTGAAGTCCAGACTGTATAAACTTTCTGGTCCTGAGAGACAAGCCATGATGGATTTCATTGCAGAAAGTCTGGAGAAAGGACATATCAGACCCTGATCTTCGCCCATGGCGGCAGGGTTCTTCTTTGTGAAGAAAAAGAAATGGCGGTCTACGTCCCTGTTTAGATTTCCGGGAATTAAAACAAATTACCATCCGTGATCCATACCCTCTTCCTCTGATTCCTGATTTGTTCAACCAGGTTGTGGGAGCTAAGGTAATCTCCAAGTTGGATTTAAGGGGAGCCTACAATCTGGTTAGAATCAGAGAGGGGGACGAATGGAAAACAACGTTCAATACCCCAGAAGGACATTTTGAGTCTGGTTATGCCTTTTGGTTTGACCAATGCATCTGCGGTATTCAAGAATTTCATAAATTATATTTTCCATTATTTGGTGGGGATGTTTGTGGTGGACTATCTGGACGATATTTTGGTTCATTCACTTGATTTTGCGAGTCATCGGGGGCATGCTAAGCAGGTGCTCCAGGTATTAAGGGATAACAAACTTTATGCCAAACTAGAAAAATGTGTTTTCGCTGTTCAGGAGGTGCAGTTTTTGGGGTACTTGTTGTCATCTTCAGGTTTTTGGATGGATCCAGAGAAGATCCCTTCAGTTCTTGACTGGGAACGTCCCGAGAACCTGAAGGCTCTGCAATGTTTTCTGGGCTTTACTGATTTTTTACAGGAAATTCATCTAAAATTACTCTGTTATAGTGAAACCCCTTACTAACATGACTAAGAAGGGGTCAGATTTTTCCAAATGGTCGGATGCTTCCCTCCAGGCTTTTTCTTCCTTAAAGAATCATTTTGCCACGTAACCTATACTCAATCAACCCGATGTTTCTCAACCCTTTATTGTGGAGGTTGATGCTTCGGATGTCGGGGTTGGGGCAGTGTTGTCTCAGGGTTCGTTCCCTGGTAAATGGCGTCCATGCGCCTTCTTTTCTAAAAAAATTGTCTTCAGCTGAGAGAAATTTTGACATGGGTAATAGTGAACTTTTGGCGATCAAATTGGCGTTCGAGGAATGGTGACATTAGTTGGAGGGGGCTGTCCATCCTATTACTGTTATTACTAACCATAAGAACCTGTCTTATCTCCAGTCGGCTAAACGTCTCAACCCTAGGTAAGCCAGATGGTCCCTGTTTTTTACTAGGTTCAATTTTGTTGTCATTTTTCGTCCAGGGGTCAAAAATGTCAAGGCTGATGCTTTGTCCCGGAGCTTACCTGGTGGTGTTGACCATGAGAACCCTTCATTGATATTACAGAAAGGGGTAGTCATTTTGGCTCTTTATCCTGAACTGGAGGGTGAAGTGTTGGAGGCTCAGGGGGACGCTCTTGCCTTCTGCCCTTCAGGAAAGTTATTTGTACCATCTGATCTGCACAGCAAAGTAATCAAGGAACATCATAACTATGTGCTTGATAGGCATCCAGGTGGTAAGGCAACCGCGGACCTCCTCTCTCGTCTTTTTTGGTGGCCGGGGTTGCATCGGGATGTAATTGAACATGTAGTTGCTTGTAGTATTTGCGCACGTTTCGCATACCCGTCCGTCTGGTACTCTTCTTTGCTACCTATCCCTAGTAGGCCATTGACACACTTGTCCATGGATTTTATTACTGACCTACCAGTTTCCCCAGGCAAAACGGTGGTTTTGGTCGTAGTAGATAGGTTAAGTAAAATGGTTCACTTTGTCGCATTACCTGCACTTCCCAATGCCAAGACACTTGCTCAGGTGTTCATAAATGAGATTGTGAAGCTTCACGGGGGTTCCCTCTGATGTGGTGTCTGATCGGGGGACCCAGTTTGTTTTCAAGTTCTGGAAGGCATTCTGTTCTCGACTTGGGGTGGAGCTGTCCTTTTCATCTGCCTTCCACCCTCAGTCGAATGTTCAGACCGAGTGTGTCAGTCAGAACTTGGAGACATACCTAAGGTGTTTCGTTTCCGAAAATCAGGAAGATTGGGCATCCTACTTACCGCTGGCAGAATTTGCCATCAATAATCATTGTCAACAATCCACTGGCAGGTCACCGTTCTTCGGTGCATACGGTTATCATCCACAGTTTGGTTTCTTCAGTGGGGGAGGAGCGTCAGGAGTTCCTGAGGAGGAACCATGGGCGTACCCACCGTGGGGCGGGGGGGGCAGCTGCCCCCCCTAGAAGCAGGGACGCATGCCGCACACCAGGGCCGGCATCAGCACCCGGGCAAATGCTGGGGCTCTGGCAGGCGGGGGGCCCCTCACCGTCGGGCACCCTGCGCGCTATGGGACCCGTGAGTGGAGGAGAGTGGTCTCACCGCCCGCTCCCCCCTGCTAGCTCGGGGCCCCGGCACCTGGCACAATACTTACCTCTCCCCGTGTCTCCACAGCAGCTACTGCATCCTCCGCGGCTGCTGCACTGTGACGTCTCAGGTCAGGGGGCGCGGTGACGTCTTTACACCGTTTTCTCTCCTGAGCCGTCACAGCGCAGAGCGGGAAGACGCCGGCGACGCTGAGGAGTCCGGAGCAGCGGCAGCAGGTGAGACGTGAGGTGAGTATTTGATTTTTTTTTTTATTGTATGGAGGCCTGTGGCAGTATAAGGGAGAAGGGTGAGGTGGGGGTGTGTGACATACTGCATGGGGCAGTATAAGGGGGTGACATCCTGCATGGGGCATTATATGGGGTGGTTGTGTGACATCCTGCATGGGGCATTATAAGGGGGGGTGACATCCTACATGGGGCATTATAAGGGGGGGTGACATCCTGCATGGGGCATTATAAGGGAGGGGGGGTGTGACATCCTGCATGGGGCATTATAAGGGAGGGGGTGTGTGTGACATCCTGCATGGGGCATTATAAGGGAGGGGGGGGGTGACATCCTGCATGGGGCATTATAAGGAAGGGAGTGTGTGTGACATCCTGCATGGGGCATTATAAGGGAGGGGGTGTGTGTGACATCCTGCATGGGGCATTATAAGGGAGGGGTTGTGTGACATCCTGCATGGGGCATTATAAGGGAGGGGGGTGTGTGACATCCTGCATGGGGCATTATAAGGGAGGTGACATCCTGCATGGGGCATTATAAGGGGGGGGTGTGACATCCTGCATGGGGAATTATAAGGAAGGGGGTGTGTGTGACATCCTGCATGGGGCATTATAAGGAAGGGGGGGTGTGTGTCATCCTGCATGGGGCATTATATGGGGGGGAACAGCCTGCATGGGGCATTATGTGGGGGGAACAGCCTGCGTGGGGCATTATGTGGGGGGAACAGCCTGCATGAGGCATTATGTGTGGGGAACAGCCTGCATGGAGCGTTATATGGGGGCCAGTATTCTGTATGGAGCGTTATATGTGGGCCAGTATCCTGCATGGAGCGTTATATGGGGGCCAGTACCCTGCATGGAGCGTTATATGGGGGCCAGTATTCTGTATGGAGCGTTATATGGAGGCCAGTATCCTGTATGGAGCGTTATATGGGGGCCAGTATTCCGTATGGAGTGTTATATGGGGGCTAGTATCCTGTATGGAGCGTTATATGGGGGCCAGTATTCCGTATGGAGCGTTATATGGGGGCCAGTATTCTGTATGGAGCATTTTATGGGGGCCAGTATTCTGTGTGGAGCATTATATGGGGGCCAGTATCCTGTATGGAGCCTTATATGGGGGCCAGTATTCTGTATGGAGCGTTATATGGGGGCCAGTATCCTGTATGGAGCGTTATATGGGACCAGTATCCTGTATGGAGCATTTTATGGGGGCCAGTATACTGTGTGGAGCGATTCACTGGTTTCTGAGCTATTGTGGAATTTACAATAGCTATCACTCATGTAATGTAAGAAGTGAAATCTTTGCATTGTACTATATATATATATTTCTCTTCGGTATCTGTGACCATGGCTTGCCCCCCCCCCCTAGTTTTGATCCTGGGTACGCCCATGGGAGGAACGGCTTGCTTTGTTGCTCTCCTCGGTATGGCAGGGTGTTCTGTGTAACTTAAAGTGCCTTTCTTTTTAGCCTTTCCAGTGCACCAAGTATTGTAGAGAACGACATTGGAGACGAGAATCTACAATCCTTGAAATCTGGAACTCCAGATTACCATCAACCATTACTGGGGGAGGTGGTAGAGGTGAGGGCTCAAGAGGTTCCACATACCTTTTGAGTAAGGACCTGTGGAACACACTGTGGACCTTAAGGGCCTGAGGAAGTTCAAGGCTGGGTTAATGATGGCGGTTATTTTATAGGGACCAATAAATCTATGTCCCAGCTTCCAAGAAGGAACTTTCAATCTTATATTCCTGGTAGACAACCACACAAAGTCATTCACATTCAGGTCCTGACCTGGCACACATTTTCTGTCAGGCATACATTTATGCCTGTCTCCCATGATCTTTAAATTACTCAGGACCCCCGCCACACAAAGGAGAGCGACGAAGCAAAACGTTCCTCCTTAGGAACTCCCGAAGCTCTTCCCCCAACTAAAGGTACCAAATTGTGGTATGCACCAAAGAAAGGTGACCTGCCAGTGGATTCATGATGATGATTATTAATGGCAAATTCTGTCAGTGGTAAGTAGGATGCCCAATCGTCCTGATTTTCAGAAATGAAACACCTGAGGTATGTCCCCAAATTCTGATTGACACACACGGTCTGTCCATTCGACTGAGGGTGGAAGGCAGAGGAAAAGGACAGCTGCACCCCCAGTCGAGAACAGAATGCCTTCCAGAACTTGGAAACAAACTGGGTCCCCATGATCTGACACCACATCAGAGAGAACCCCCATGAAGCTTCTCGATCTCATTTATGAACACCTGAGCAAGTGTCTTGGCCTTTGGAAGTGCAGGTAATGCAACGAAGTGAACCATTTTACGGAACATATCTACAACCACCAAAACCACAGTTTTGCCTGCAGAAGCCGGTAGGTCATTAATAAAATCCATGGACAAGTGTGTCCATGGCCTACTAGGGATAGGTAGCAAAGAAGAGTACCAGACAGACAGGTATGCAAAACCTTAGAACGTGCGCAAATACTACAAGCAGATACGTGTTCAATCACATCCCGATGCAACCCTGGCCACCAAAAAAGATGAGAGAGGAGGTCCGCGGTTGCCTTACCACCTCAACCTCCAGTTCAGGATATAATGCTGAAATGACTACCCCCTTCTGTAGAATCGGGGCAGGGTTCTCATGTTCACCGCCACCAGGGAAGCTCGTGGACAAAGCATCAGCCTTTACATTTTTGACCCCTGGACAAAAAGTGACAACGAAATTGAACCTAGTAAATAACAGGGACCATCTGGCTTGCCTAGGGTTGAGACGTTTAGCTGACTGGAGATATGACAGGTTCTTATGGTCAGTAATAACAGTAATAGAATGGACAGCCTCCTCCAACCAATGTCGCCATTCTTCAAACGCCAATTTGATCACCAAAAGTTCCCTATTACCCATGTCATAATTTCTCTCAGGCGAAGGGAATTTTTTAGAAAAGAAGGCGCATGGACGCCATTTACCAGGGTACGGACCCTGAGACAACACAGCCCCAACCCCCACATCCGATGCATCAACTTCCACAATAAAGGATTGGGAAACATCGGGTTGACTGAGTATAGGTGCAGTGACAAAAAAATTCTTTAAGGAAGAAAAAGCCTGGAGAGAGGCATCCAACCATTTGGAAAATCAGACCCCTTCTTAGTCATGTCAGTAAGGGGTTTCACAATTACTGAGTAATTTTGGACGAATTTCCGGTGAAAATTAGTAAAGCCCAGAAAACGTTGTAGAGCCTTCAGGTTCTCGGGACGGTCCCAATCAAGGACTGCACGGATCTTCTCTGGATCCATCCAAAAACCCGAAGATGACAACAAGTACCCCAAAAACTGCACCTCCTGAACAGCGAAAACACATTTTTCCAGTTTGGCATAAAGTTTGTTATCCCTTAATATCTGGAGCACCTGATTGACATGTCCTCGATGTGTCTCAAAATCATGTGAGTAAACCAAAATATCATTCAGATAGTCCACTACAAACCTCCCCACCAAATGATGGAAAATATAATTTATGAAATGTTGGAATACCACAGGTGCATTGGTAAAACCGAAAGACATAACCAGACTCTCAAAATGCCCTTCAGGGGTATTGAACACTGTTTTCCATTCACCCCCTTTTTTGATTCTAACCAGATTGTAGGCCCCCCTTAAATCCAACTTGGGGAATACCTTGGAATGTACCAAGGCTGTACAAACCAGGAATCAGAGAAAGAGGGTATGGATCTCGGATGGTAATTTGATTTAATTCCAGGAAATCTAATCAGGGGCATAGACTGCCATCTTTTTTCTTCACAAAGAAGAACCCTGCCACCACAGGTGAAGATGAGGGCCTAATGTGTCCCTTCTCCAGACTTTCCGCAATGAAATCCATCATGGCTTGTCTCTCAGGGCCAGAAAGATTATACAGTCTGGACTTTGGTAGTTTAGCTCCAGGGGTCAGGTTAATAGGACAGTCATATGCACGATGAGGAACCAAATCCTGACATCCCCTCTCAGAAAAAACGTCCTCAAAACCAGACAGAAAAGCAGGTAATATTTCCGTAGCAACTGTAGCAGGGAAATATCTAAACAGTTGTCATGGCAGTAATCTCCCCATTCAATAATCTCCCCGGCTTGCCAATCCACCAATGGATTATGTTTCACTGGCCAAAACAATTGGGGTGGGAAAACTAGCAAGGGATGATTTCATAATGAACCGACCCCACCCTCAGTTGTACATTATGTACAATGTGAGTAAATGCTTTCTGTGCAAGTGGCGCCGAGTCGATGGCAAAGATATAAATAGGTTTAGCTAAAGTACAGCAAGCAAGACCAAGAGTTTTCAGAAACCTAGCATCAACCATGCTGACTCTGGCTCCACTGTCAACAAACACATACATTTTCTCGGTTTTGCTCTGTAGCACCACCTCTGCTGTCATGACAAACCGGGAACTGCAGGTTGGCAACAAATGCACTCCTTGCTTATCTTATCCAACTCCAGACTACCAAGAGTTAATTGAGTCTCCTTTTGTTTAGGAATTGAAGGACAGGTCCCAATAAAATGTCCCTTTTTCTGAAAAAAAAAACGCCTTTTTTCTTGCGAATCTCCAGGGAAATGTATGTTGTAAAGGTACCCCCTAACTGCAGGGGCTCCTCCACCTCCCCCAGTACTGCTTCACCGCCAGACCGCTCCCCCAGCAGAGGTACACAACCCCGACAAGAAGGCCCCGGAGAAGGTGGTCTCACCCGTCTTTCCCTAAGGCGTCTATCAAGACGTATGGCCAAAGACATGGCAGCCTCCAAGGACTGAGGGAGTTTCATATACTGCCAAGGCATCTTTCAATCTTTCATTAAGACCATAACAAAATTGACTTCTACAGGCTGAGTCATTCCCTTTAGAATCCATTGCCCATCTACGGAATTCAGAACTGTACATCTCCACTGACCGATTTCCCTGCTGAACGCGACGTAGCCTAGACTCAGCTAAGACGACTCGGTCAGGGTCATCATAGATGAGAGCCAGAGCCCCGAAAAACCCCTCTACAGACTGGAGACAAACCCAAATCCTGCGGTAAAGAAAATGCCCACGATTGAGGATCTCCCTGCAGTAGAGAGATCACAATTCCACCCTGTTGCTCCTCATTTCCGGAGGAATAAGAACCAAGTTTAAAATACAGTTTGCAGGCCTCCTTGAATACAAAAAACTTGTCCCAACCTCCTGAAAACCTGTCCGGGAGGTTCAACCTTGGGTTCAGGCTGGACAGGCCTACCTGCAGAGACCCCCACATTAGCGACCTGTAGCCGCTGATTCTGTTGCTGAACCTCACAGCAGAGGTCATTCACCTCCAGAGCACAATTAAACCCAAGTGTCAGGTTTTGTTTTTTTTTCTTAAAATGTGCACGGCCGGTGATAATATCACGCACAGTGTAGGAAAGACAAAGTGCGACGTGAAGAGATGAGGGGAAGTGAGCCCAGACACTAGGGAGAGGGGGAAGTGGAGACCTCCTAGCCTGATCTGCAAACACTGTCTCCCCCTACTGACTCTATATCGGTTCCTTACCAATCGCCACACAGGAAGCTATCCCTGTAATTCCCTAGCGCTTGGCCCTGGATAGGGAAGGGGAGGATGAGCGCTAGTCGATCCCCACTGACAACTAAACACAGCAAGAGGAGACAGACCAGAGAGGAAGTAAGAATTGCACTTGCTCCAAGCCTTCACAAGGGGTCATGTGAATATCACCGGCACCTCTGTGTAGCAACCAGGAAGTATTTAAACACCTAGGCCTGATTGTCAATTAGAGCAAGAGGGAGATAGCCGCTGGGTCCTAGAGTGAGATAGCTAAGAAGATATCTGTAATGTCAAATGAAGGGATCTCCTGCAACCAACTGCAGAGCGACTGTCTGTCACATCTGACACACCCGTGACAGATCCATGCCTGGAATCAGGGTCTGTGTCCCTACATCATGCTGCTGTTAGATTGCATAGCAAAAAACTGCTGACATATTTACTTTAAGTGGCAGCAGCTTCACTTTACAGCACTATGCTTGACACAGGTAAGAATTTCCTGTATTAACACATCAACAATGCTGGCAGACTGCTTATTTTAATAGGTAGGCCAAACTCCTTCTCTGTCATGGACAATGTTTTTACAGAGAAGGATGCTGATTTAGGCATTAAAATGAGCAATCAGCCAGCCCTTTATACATACGACTCTGATAATATGTGGTACTCATCTGTCCTCGCTCAGGCTCCGACACTTGTTTCCTTCCCCTGTGGCTAGTTTCATTTGGGCCACTTTCCTTTGTGCAAGTCCACACCAGATTACTACTGTGAACCAGTAACTACCTTTGACTTCATCACCAAAAAGTTTAATAAGGCCAACTCTGCTATATGCTGTTTGAGTATCCAGCAGCTATACGTTCAGTTCCACATGCACTTCTAGAGTTGGCTAATCAATTCTTCAGCAAACTCTTCTAGCTGCATCCACTTCTTGGCTCAGACCTACGTTTTTACCGTTTATCTGCTGAAAGCATAACAAACTCTTCTCTGCTATACTGGTGCTGTTCAGACTACAACATTACTGCAAAATTGTGTAATCATCTCTGCAAGTATTCAGTTACCTGTTCATCATTGCTGACCTGCAGTTAACCATTTATCTGCTGTAAGCATAACAAATTCTTCTATACTCTCCCGGTCTTATTCACACTACAATGCTGCTGCAACAGTTTGTAAATTTTTCTTCAAACAAGTAAGTACCCAATTTGCCTGTTCATCACTTCTGCTAATGGTTAACCATTTGCTATTGTGGGAGGGTCTTTTTTTCTGCTGTGTTGCTGCCATATTATGACTAGTACTTTCCCCCAATGATAACACATTCCCACAGTGATAACACCCACTTAATTTTAACAAAAGTGAATTCATTTGGTGCCAAATATCACTGAGGTGAAATTTAAAAAAAAAACAAAACACATTTTATTTTGTGCCCAGTTCAACGTGAAAAATTTGGTGACAGGTCTCCTTAAATTGAGTGATCAGTTTTGTAATAGCGATCTTATCATAAACTGAATCATAAATTGAATTATATAAGTAGTTCGCAGTCTACAGGTCTACATATTAGCTGAATGCCATGTGTCAGGGAACAGCCGGGAGATCCGATCCCGCAAATATCATCTCCCCGGCGTTACCAGATGATCACGAATCAACACTTCACAACCATATTGCAAAATGGGAACAAAACAATACAATATGTGCGGTCACATAAAATAAAAAGGATAAACAAAATAAATGTACTAAACTTGTGTCAACGGAAATGGCTCAGAGATTAGCAGAGGGAAGCACTGACAAATGACAAAAACCCAAACTCTAATTTTATTAGATCAAGGTTACCTCCCCATGGTTAGGAGGAACTGGTCATGGGATGTGGTTTGGTCTTTTAGTATATCTTCACCCCTGGAGGTCCCAGGTGGAAGATATTATTACTATATTTCCTATCATGATGTTAGCTTTCTATAGCTAGGAAACATGGCATATATATAATCATCCATCTTGCAGATATTAATTTTGGGGTACTAGATCGGCCTCAAAATGATGTAAGTGAATGCGTTAAGTTTGTCACAAAGCCAAAAATATGTCTCCAATAAATATCGGATCTATTCAAACCGCGATATTCATAACTGGATACTGGCTCTAGAATGGGCTCTAAAACTGGGCCCCACATAGTCCTCCATACAGTATGATGGGCCCCACATAGCTTTCCATACAGTATAATGGACCCCACATAGTCCTCCATACAGAATAATGGACCCACATAGGGGTGGTGGTTCTGGAGCCGGAGCCACTCCGAGTCAGTGGCTACATGACATGTCAGCGGACTCGCTGTGCGCGTCATTGTGTTCCCCCTCCACACTGCTCTCCGGCCCGGGGAGCGGATGGGCAGTGCGCACGGGCGGATATACTATATGGCTGCCGTGACATCGGGCCAATTACTGCAATCAAATGCAATGCTGTGGGCATGCCTAATTTAAAAAGTCCATGACTGAAAAGATAAAGTCACCACCCTTATGACTAAAAGAAAAAGGTATGTGAGGGCATCCCCTAATGATATAAAGTGTTTTTTTAAACCTAATACTGATAGCTTTTCTTTGGCAAAAACGTGTTAGTGATGCACATTGCATCACTAACAACACACTGGGGCTAGTATAATATCTAAAAACAGGGTGACAGGTTCCCTTTAAAATGCGCAAGATTTTTCATATTGGTTTATGCTGTTTCATAAATCTGGCACATTATTTAGACTGTATTCTCTGTGTTTACACCACCCATTAGTTGGTTTACTTGGTGCCAGAAATTGGTGCAAATATTTGGTGCATGTTATTGCACCATAGGTCACACTACCTTTCTGGTAGTATATGGTGCTAAGCACATGTCCATATTTTTGTGTGGACCATGTTTCTGCAAAAAATCATGGAGATATGTCCATTTTTGATCAGAGTCACGGATCAAAATTACCCTTACAAGTCTATGAGTCTATTAAAATTACAGACAGCACACAGTATCCGCGATTAAGATTGCAAAGGATAGAAGAAGCTGTGTAATTTATTTATTTAATTTTTCAGAAGTGAAAAGCACTGATGAAACACTGATGGTAAAAAATTACACACTGACCGTACACTGATGAAAATCAGATCCAAAACTATGATGAAACTCAGACTTCTTGCGTATTTGAAAAAAAATGTCACAATGCAGCCTAAGGCTACTTTCAGATTAACTTTACCATCACAGACCAGCCACATCTACTAATTACATTGTTCACAGTGCTGTCTGTTTGCAGTCTATTGAGGATATCGACAGGACAGTGAATGAGGATATTTATCTAAAAGTTGCATAAGAAATGTAGACTGAAGTTAAAGGGGTTGTCTGGTCTTTTAATAAAAATCTGGAGTTACCTATGTGACTGCAGACTTCTTATAGCGTGCACACCACACACTGCCAGGATTCTCCGATGTTGCCTGCGAGAGCTGGTAGTCAGAAGACCTGAAGTATGCAATTTGCATACATGTGGTCACATGCCGAATATAAGTGAAGTTAAGTGAAATACAAGTAAATCTAGTCATAATGTGGCGGGAAATATACAAATCACATACTTAGGTTCATGTGACTACCTGCTCTTGCTTCTAACACCGGAGAATCCTGTCAGCTTGCAGTGCACATGTGTCAGGATTCAGAAGTCTGCAGTCACATCAGAAGACCAGACAACCACTTTAAGATAGCAGGGGTCTTGGAAGCTCACTTACTGAGCTCCGCTACTTTGATGGTGACGCGACCCCTGGGCCGTGGGGTACCCGGTGCTGGGCCGGTAGATGCTGGGGGTTGTAGTCACAGTGGCGGTGACCCGGTCCGTGACCCAGGGCGGTCAATCCAAGGGAAATTATATGTATAGGTTTTATTAAAGAGTTCGACTACGCCACCTGTGGAATGCGACTAAAGGGGGGGCCGCCGCTGCGGAACAGTCCTCTGAAGCTGGTGGTATTGCAGCAAGGATGTTATGACTCCCCACAGGAAGAGTTAGCTTCAGGGCAGGGTGTGGATGTTGGTGGCTGTGCAGGGTGTCGTAGTGCAGTAATAACCACAGAGTCAGTATAGTGCAGTCCCAGGGTCTTTACTGATGACAATTAGGCAAGCCTGGATTGGGGTACTGGCTAGAGGTAAGAATCCGGTCAGCCTGGAAGCAAACATTGAGTCCTCCTTGCCAGGTGAAGTTGTAGGCCTCCCCTTCTCACTATACTCTTTGGCTTTGCTGCCTGTACCGGAGCTATATCTCACGTCCCTGAGTGTAACGTTCTGTGTTCACCCGTATGGCTTGCAGCTCGGGCCTTACTCATGTGTTGCTCCCATGTAGCGGTGCTGGTCCCTCTGTGCTGCTGAGCCTCCAGGCATCTGATGGGGCCAGGAGACCTTCAATCTCCTGCCCTACGGTATCTGCTGCTGGGCCTTCAGTGCCGCACAGCCTCGGACTCCGGTGTCCGGTCCTCTGTGTTTCTCTAGCTAGGACGAGCTACCTCAGCTCCAGTCCCTAGCTCTTGTCTCCTCGAAGTCCTAAACTCAACTCTTCACACTAAGACTAACTAACCCCGCCCCCAGATCCCAGTTGCCAAGGGGAGGGAACTCCCCTTGCTGGTCTGGAGCCAGGAAAGTGTTGTATGTTTAGTATCCCTGACTAGGGGACCCCTGCTTGCTTCCTGGCATGGCATTAACTCTTTTTAGGGAGGCAAAGCCACTGTGGCAACCAGACCCCTGGGGTGCCACATTCCCCCCTAGTTAATTTCAGTACTCCCGGACTGAGAATATTTTTCAAAAGTAACAAATAACAAGGCACACAGAAAATTATTAACATTACAGTCTTTAACAGGTTACAGTATAATCTGCAACCAGGTGTCCATTCCACTGAGCAAGGTGCAACTTGAACATGAGGTACCCATCCGCAAACCCTCAACGCAGGCCCTGGGCATGGCTGCAGGGCATAGATGATCCAGGTGTTGGACCACGTCTTCGGCCACGCCAAACAGGTTTTTGTTCTGAGGTCATTTGTTATAATCATAAAACCAATAAGGGGATACTCTAATAAGTGCAACTATTTACAATGGAAAGATCTTTGGTTATTCACCGTCCATAACCTACAAGTCTTTATACCCTTACCGGGTCACTAAATGCAATATACATTTTAGTTTCTTCAACGGTCAGGGAGCTGACCTTTTGTACTCCTGGTCGATCTACGTAGTACACTGGTGGACACTGCTCTACCCTGGTCCCTTGTGTCTACCCCTGGTGTGGTGGGCTCAGTGTGACCTACTCTACGGGTAGTCTGAGGTAACACTGGTAGGCTGGGTAATCTTCTATGAATTCTTTGGCTCACCATGGGTACGACAGGTTCACTGCTAGCAGAGGGTTGATTCTCCTGGTCTGCTGATAAAGAAACTTCTGTCTCTGGGGCTGACTGGTCTTCCAGCTGTTCTGGGACTTCTGCAGCTTCCGGTGAGGCTGCTTTGAGAAAGGTAAGGACCGGTACTACAATTGCATTGTTCACCTGTGTCCACGAAAGGGGAAATTCTCCGAGTACTGTTTGGACCACCTCCTCCACTTCTTCTGTGGGCTGAGGATTGTCTTGATTTTCTTTAGTGTGTTTTAACTGCTCAGGACATATCTTCAAGTGGTCTCTTGAGATTGCTGCTGAAGTTTCTCCTCCATCTTTGCTGATGAGGCAGACTTTGGTGTTATCGTAACTCGAAGGTAGGATGTTGTACGGCTCTACCTCCCACTGATCATCTAGTTTGTGGAGTCGTTTCTTTCTCTTAAGGACTTGTTCTCCAGGTAACAAGGGGACAGCAGGTGCGTGTTGATTATAAGTTTTCTCTTGCTTTTGTCTTGCCTGGGACAAGCTTCTTTCAACACTCTCTTGCACTTTGCGGTATTGTTGCTGCCGCTCGGTATCCCAATGCGCATCTGGTGAGGTTGTCTCTGGTGTTAGGACTCCCATGTCCAAGTCAATGGGCTGCTTACCAGGTCTTGCCCTCATCAGGTAAGCGGGTGTACAATTGGTGGAGTTCACCGGGATGTGATTATATAGATCCACCAGATCTGGCAACTTCTCTGGCCACAGGCTGCGTTCTTCCAGGGGCAACGTCTTCAACAGGTCTATCACCACCTGGTTCATCTTCTCACACAACCCGTTGGTTTGGGGGTGATACGGCGTTGTCCTGATTTTCTTGCAGCCGTACAGGTTGCAGAATTCCTGGAACACCTCCGCTTCGAAGGCTGGACCTTGGTCAGTAAGCACACGATCAAGGTAACCGTGTGGGCGACAGAAGTGCTGTTGAAATGCCTTGGCTGCCGTTTGAGCCGTCTGGTCTTTCACTACTACCAGGAACCGGGTGGTTTACGAAGGTGAGGGCGTAGACATAGCCAAACCTGCTTGGGGCTAGCTTCACGTGGTCCAAGGCTACCAGTTCGAGTGGCTGTTTGGTGATGATGGGCTGCAGGGGAGCCCTCTGAATGTCACGGTCTTTTCGTTTCAGGTTGCATGGTCCGCATTCTCGACACCATCTCTCGATTGCTTTCCTCATGCCAGCCCAGTAGAATCGCTCACGTAGCAAGACTTCCAACTTCTTCCATCTGAAGTGTCCCGCTCCATCGTGGTACGCTTCTAAGACCATTGACACATCCCGCCTCGGGACTACCACCTGCCAGACGAGTTCATGTGTCCAGGGGTTGATACTCCTTCGAGACAGCTTCCCTTCATAGATGAACAGCTTGCCCTTCTCCCTCCACAGCTGTTTGGTCTCCTGTGGAGCATCTGGATCAGGGCGCGAGTCAGCCTGTGTCAGCAACTCCTTTACCAGACAGACTGCCGGGTCGCTATCCTGTGTCTGCCCATCCATGGTGGGGCAATGGGTTGAACGTGACCTCTCTATTGGCGTAGCACCTGTTCTTCACACAATGGGAGCACTGGGTCACCCCATGACGATGGAAAGCGGGTATCTCTATCTCTTCCAGCTCTTCCAGGTCTTCTCCCCCATCTGGCAAGTTGGGCATCCTGGACAGCGCGTCAGCATTTGCATTTTTGTGCCCAGCCCGATACTTGATGGTGAACTTGTAGTTAGATAGTCGGGCCATCCATCGTTGTTCCAGGGCACCAAGCTTCGCAGTTTCCAGGTGCGTCAGCAGGTTATTGTCTGTGAAGACCGTAAATTTGGAGGAGGCGAGAGAGTGCTTGAAGCGCTCTGTCACAGCCCAGACTACGGCGAGGAACTCCAACTTGAAGGAACTGTAATTATCGGGGTTCCTTTCTGTGGGCCGGAGCTTCCTGCTGGCATAGGCAATTACTCTCTCTCTGCCCTGCTGTATCTGGGACAGCACCGCTCTTAACCCCACGTTGCTGGCGTCCGTATGGAGTATGAAGGGTTGGCCATAGTCGGGGTAGGCCAGGACTTCGTCTCCCATGAGGGCCATCTTTAGTCGGGTGAAGGATTCGTCTTCTGGCTTATCCCATTTGAACGGAGGCTTCAGGGTTTAGGCCTTCCTGGACTGGCCTACTAGGAGGTCCTGCATGGGTGCTGCTATCTTGGTGAAGCCTTTGATAAACCTTCGGTAGTAGCCTACCAACCCGAGGAACTGCTGCACTTCCTTAATAGTGGAGGGCCTTGGCCAGTCTTTGATAACAGTGACCTTTTCAGGGTCTGGTGCTACACCTTCGGCGCTTACCACATGACCTAGGTACTGTACCTAGGGCTTCAACAGGTGGCATTTGGACGGCTTCACCTTCAGGCCAAACTCAAACTCACGTCCCTGAGTGTAACGTTCTGTGCTCACCCGTATGGCTTGCAGCTCGGGCCTTACTCATGTGTTGTTCCCACGTAGCGGTGCTGGTCCCTTTGTGCTGCTGAGCCTCCGGGCGTCTGATGGGGCCAGGAGACCTGCAATCTTCTGCCCTACGGTATCTGCTGCTGGGCCTTCAGTGCCCCACAGCCTCGGACTTCGGTGTCCGGTCCTCTGTGTTTCTCTAGCTAGGACGAGCTACCTCAGCTCCAGTCCCTAGCTCTTGTCTCCTCGAAGTCCTAAACTCAACTCTTCACACTAAGACTAACTAACCCCGCCCCCAGATCCCAGTTGCCAAGGGGAGGGGACTCCCCTTGCTGGTCTGGAGCCAGGAAAGTGTTGCATGTTTAGTATCCCCTGCTTGCTTCCAGGCATGGCATTACCTCTTTTTAGGGAGGCAAAGCCACTGTGGCAACCAGACCCCTGGGGTGCCACAATGGCAACTGGTATAGGGTGCCACTTGGCACAGAGTTACCACAGTTCCACCAGCATAGTGGCTGTCAGTCAAACAGGAGGAGGAACCGACGCTGGGTGGGGAATAGAGCTAGAGTGATGGAGGTTTCAACTCTTCAGCCTCAATTGCATATCAATTCAAATGCTGATTTCTCAGTAACGGAAATGGGCTGACCATGTAAAGGTATTATTGTGCTTGTCTTTGAAGGAGTTACCTGTGTATATAAGTAGTTTGGGGGGGGGGGTGAAATCCTGCTGATAGATTCCCTTGAAATTATAAAGCAAATGGCTGCATTCTTCAGCATCCTCCAACTGAAAAATATTTCACATGAGAAAGCTGTAATGGGCAGATCTGGAAAGATGTTCCTCCACCAGAAACCATTTAGGGAACAAAAGGACTGTGCAGTCTGTGAGCCACAAAATCATGTCCCCTAGACATCTGTTAAATGAAAGACAAATTGGCCAACCCCTTGAAGTGAAGGGCAGGCTGTCTACTAGTGTGTTGTTCAGTTACTTCAACTAAAGACTCTTTGATGCTGTCCAGCTCAATCTGGTACTGAAACATTCTTTAAAACTTTGCAGGTTGTGTCCTGCTCTGACTCCTAGGCTTCTGTCTCCACTACAGGAGCCAAGACCATGGGTTTATATTGCATCTGTTTTTACATGCAGTATTGGTTAATGGAAATATATATAATTAATATTTTTCAATGTCCTGCATTACAATTGTTTTTCTACATAACTGGAAATGTAGCATTTATTTTAAGTTGTTCTTATACTATTAGGCTGCGTGCACACGATGCGTTTTTCATGCGTTTATGCTGCGGAATTTCCGAAGCGGAAAAGCATCAAAAACGCATGGTAATCCGAACCCCATGGTTCCCAATGGCATTCCGTAATGTCAATAGCTATACAAGGTTTTGTTTTTAAGTAAGATGAATTGTACTTTCTGCAGGTGCCATTTTTTATTATAGATTTTATATATTAATTGTTATTATGGCAAAAATGCAGAAAAGAGGCAATTCCGCTGCAGTTTTTATTTATTTATTATAATTATTATTATTTTCTTTACAAAATGCACTTGTCATCATCAATGATGCTATGAACTTGTTGTGCAGGTTGGTCTGATTATGACAGTGCCTTGTATTGATAATTTACACTAGTTTAGAAAATCAAAAAAGTTAATTTTTTGCAAAAAATATTTTGTGGCTTGTTTTTTTGGGTTACCTTTTTTTTTCTTTAATCCCATACAGAATTTTTTAATTTATTTCTATATGCCAGAACAAGACTTTTACTTCATAATATTTGAAAGCGACCTTGACTTTATACTACACCTGTCAAGTTGCTCCTGATTGCAAGGATGCACTTGCTGTGCCCATACAGCAGGATGCATGTCCAAATGTGATCCCTGCCTGCTGAGCAGGACAAGTATTCTCACCCTGAATCACAAAGTTTTTAACATGCCTGAAACAGCTGTGTACAAATGAGCTAAAACGACTTTATAATTTAAGGCTAAAGGAAGTCTGTCAGTAGATTTTTCATTATTAAGTCATTAACTGTGCCTTTTAGTTGACATAAAGACATATGAAAACAAACCTTTCTAGGCATTGATGAAAAAATTAACTTTTAGCCTTCTTTCAGATAGGTTGCACCATTTAGCGATCGCAAGCCAGATCAGTTCCTTGGTTGTCAGCACTAAACCATCCTCAACGCCTCTCCCTTGGTGTTGACGGTAATTTAGTGCTGGACATGTTGATATCACAAAGTAGTGGTGACGCGCCCCCTGGGCCGTGGGGTACTCGGTAGCCGGGCCGGTCGATGCTGGGGGATGTCACGGTGGCAGTGACCCGGTCTGTGACCCAGGGCTGTCAATTAAAGGGAAAGTAAAAGGAGAATACATTTTTTAGAGATAATGTTCGTGACTCCACCTATGGTTTGTGGCTATATGGGGCCGCCACTGCGTTGCAGATCCCCTGGAGCTGATAGTGACGCAGCAGAGTTGGTTCAGCTCTCCACAGGCAGAGCTAAGCTCTGGGGCAGTGTAGATGATTTGAAGAGTAGATGTTGTCGGCTTGGACAGTGTCGTGCAGGGCTGAGGGCGCAGGTAATGAACAGACAACACATTAATGGCGGTTTCCTTTTAGCTTTACTTGCGGTTTGGCAGAGCAGACCGGGGCACGGGTACTAGCTGGTAATGGAGGTCCGGGCGGCCTGGAAGCAAGTTGGGGATCCACCTCGCCAAGTGGAGTTGTAGGCCTTCCCTCTGCGCTATTCTCTTTGACCCTGCTGCTTGAAGCTATGCTGCGGCCCTCGTCCCTGAGTAAAACGTCTTTTTCCTCGTATGGCAGGCAGCTCGGGCCTTCCTCAAGTGTCGCTCCCACGCGGCGGTGCTGGGTCCTAGGATGCTGCTGAGCCACCAAGCATCTGGTGGGGCCAAGAGATCTGCAGTCTCCTGCCCTCCGGAATTTGCTGCTGGGCCTTCAGTGCCCCACAACCACGGACTCCGGTGTCCGATTCACTTGTGCTTCTCTCCTCTGGGGCGAGCTTGTTCACAGCTCCCTTCCCCAGGTCCTTCCTCGTCGCTGCCTGACTCCAACTCTCTTCAATTCACTCCAACGAACTTCTCTAAACCCCGCCTCCAGGCTCCATTTTAAAGGGGGAGAGCTCCCCCTTCTGGTCTGGAGCCAGGAAAGTGTTGGATGCTGGAATACCTGATCAGGGGAACCCTCCTTGCTTCTAGGAATGGCATCACCCCCTTGTGAGGGAGGCAATGTCACTGTGGCAACCGGACTCCTAGGATGTATGGCATAGACAGTGGTTTATGGGGGCTGCGGGGGAGCCCTCTGTTGGAGCTTCGCTTAAGTTGGGCATCTTTCTCCCCTCCTAGTTCACCCTTGCCGGGGTAGGACTCACCTCTCCGGATGCTTATGTTGTCGCTCCTTGCACAGCCGGTCACAGAGACTGCTCTGCTGGTCACTGTACAGCTGCACTCTTGCTGCACAGCTTCTCACACTTTGTGTCGTATTTACAGAGCTGCAGCAGCTGGGATCGTCGGATGGGTGGATGGATCACACAGCACAGGGCTGCAGCAGATGAATAGATGGGATCACACAGCACAGGGCTCCAGCAGCTGGATGGATGGGATGGATGGGATCACACAGCACAGAGCTGCAGCAGCTGGATGGATGGGATCACACAGCCCTCTGCAGGGGGAGGCAACAATCTCCCCCCTAAGCCTGATGCAAAGGGGAAGGCTGGCCCCTTTCAGCCAGAGTGACAGACAACTCTGGTACAGTCTATGCAGGTGGGAGGTCCACGATGGGACACCTCACATATCATTAACTCCGCATGTGCTACAGTAAAGGCTGCAGTTTATACAATTATACACAGTCTTTGGGGCACACAGGACCCGGTTAACGGGTCGGTAGATCCTGTTCATGACGCCAAGTTTGACACGCCTCCTGGGCCATGGGGTACTCGGTAGCTGGGTCGGTAGGTACTGGGGATGTCACGGTGGCAGTGACCCGGTCCATGACCCAGGGCGGTCAATGAAAGGAAAAGTAAAAAAGGGAATAAAGTTTTTAGAGTTAATGTTCGTGACGCCACCAGTGGTATGCAGCTATATGGGGCTGCTGCTGCGGTGCAGATCCACTGGAGCTGATGGTGACGCAGCAGAGTTGGTTCAGCTCTCCACAGGCAGAGCTAAGCTCCAGGGCAGTGTGGATGATTATATGAGGTAGATGTTTGTTGGTGCGGTGCAGTGCAGTGCAGGGCAGGTGATGGCACAGCAATTATTCAAGGACACAGTGGGGTGCAGTCTTCAGGTTTTACTCACAGTTGTTCAAGACTCCAGGTTTCAGTTACTGGTGTGTAACCGCCCACATCGTCCTGTGTCCTCCGGGGTAGGGGTCCAGCAAACTCTCAGGTATCTCAGGACCACTTAGACTGGACCCCATTCTATGTACCTTTCCCGGTCGTCTCACTGCGCTGGCTCTCGCCCTCTTGCCCTGCGCCTCACAATCAGTGTCCCAAGCCAGTGGCCTCGGGCCTTGTCGGGCGACGTGCTCTCAGTCCCCTGGACCCTATGCGGCCACCTTTTTGGCGATGTAATTGTGGATTTTGGCTGCGGCACCTTGTAAATGCTGCAACCTCCGGTTGACTAGCTGAGCCTGGTTGTTCTCCAATAGTTTGGGGCCGGTCCCCTTCTGCGGCCTGATCCCTCCACGTCAGTGTGAATTCGGGCGCACGGGTGGCATCCGCACTCGCCGTGCCCCTGGAATCCCCTCTGTCTCTCTGGAGCCCTCCTCACTGCTCCCATCTTCTTTCCTCTCTTTCCTTCTCCTGGGCCCCTCTGTCTGGGCCCGACTGAACTCCCCTCCTGCTCCAAGCACTGGAACAGGAGGCTGACTGAACTGCTCCCCTTGCTCCCCTGAGCAGAACTCTCTCTAGAACTTTCCACCCCTTCCTTTTATACTCCTACCCTCTGTGCTCCACTGAACTTCTTCCTCCACCCACACCCACTACATGGTTCCCCCTCTCTTGGATCCCCCCCTTCCAGCCAGTGACAGGACTCAGCAGTGAACAAGTGCATCTTGCCCCTCCTGCTGGTCTGGAGTGGTGTAGTGTTGGATGTGGGTGTGTGGGTCCCGGGTAGCACTCCTTCCTTACCTGGGATTGGGGTACCACACTTCTGGGTGAGATGCAGTACCTCTGTGGCAACTGGACCCGCAGGGGTGCCACAGTGGCACAATGCTATGTATCATGATCAATCCTGTTAGATCTGGAACAAAGAAATCAATTGGAGCTGTTGTAGATCTGGTAGCATGTTTCACACCCTAAACTGTTTATATGTGCTGTAAGAGGGCCGCCGGACATGTCCTTGAGGGGAGATATGTGTCGCTGAGGTTGGCAGCTTCAGTGATGTGAAACAGGGAAAGCATGCTCCAGCACACATAGTGCTGAGAGGGTTAATAGGGCATATCAAGGCCGTTTTTTTTCGAGCAGTCATAAGAAATGAGGGGATTGGCTGCTCACATATCCCCACCCCAGGAAGTGTGTATAAAATGGAGACCAAGTGTCTCATTCAGCATCTGTGGCTGGAGGTGTGGAGACCTCCAGAGTGTTTGAGGGTAAAAAGACACTGACCGTGACCATGAGCGGGTGAACCCGCCATATTAGATGGACCGTTTACTTTGTTTTGTTACACTGTGCCGTACAAGGTTTTCTGTTGTTTACTTCTGGAAGCGCGGTTTATGCAGCATAATAAACCTGCCTTAGACATTTTTAAAGAGACAGTGTCCCGTGCCTACCTCTAACGTGGCTAAGTGAGTACCGAACCCTGCAATGGGTGCTAAAAGCAAGGGTATGAATCCCAATGGGCAGTGTGACTGCTATAAGAAACAGTTTATGTCCTGGGTGAAGGCTGCCAGCCAGCAAGCGACGTCCGGCAATATGGAGGAGCTGATTAAGCAACTGGTGCAGGCTAACCTCCAGCAGCACCAACAGCAGCAGCAAGCACAGCAGCAGCAGTGGCAACAGCAGCAGCAGATGCAACAACTACAGCACAAGCAGCAGATGGAGCTCCTGGTCGAGGTGATCCGCCCCACCCCCTACTCCAGGTGATGACTCACACGTCAGGAAGACGGTAAGGAGAGCATTGCAAAAGATGACCCCGGGTGATGATGTCGAGGAGTTCCTGGCGGTCTTTGAGACGGTGGCGGAACGGGAGAAATTGCCTCCAGAGCAGTGGGCGGAGGTGCTGGCGCCATATTTAACAGGGGAGCCGCAGAAGGCCTATTATGACCTGGCCTTGCAGGATGCAAAGGAGTACGCCAAGTTGAAAAATGAGATTTTGGCGCGCTTGGGAGTGACTCTGGCTGTCAAGGCGCAACGGGTGCACCACTCGGCCTATTGCAATGACAAACCTCCCCGGTCCCAGATGTTCGACCTCCTACACCTGGTCCAAAAGTGGTTGCAACCAGAATCTTCCTCCCCTGCACAAATGGTTGAGAAAGTTGTCATGGACAGGTTCATACACTCCCTTCTGAGGTCGGTGCAATCCTGGGTTGCCAGGGAGATCCCCGCAATGCCATTGACTTGGTGGGGTTGGTGGAAAGGTACCAAGCGGTTGAGAGTTCCTTGGGGAAACAAGGGGTCGTAGCGTCTCCATACTGGGGTTTCCAAAAGGGGGCGGACACTCAAAAGAGGGGAGCTAGAGCCACACCTGGGGGGCATCCCAGAGCTCAGGAGGGGTCTGAGTTGCTGCCTTAGGTCCCGCCCCATAACGTAGTATGCTGGAGGTGTCATACCCCAGGTCACATAGCCGCCCATTGCCCCATAACCAACGAGCCAATGGACTGCAGCGCAGGACGGCGCTGCTCGTACTTTGCATATCCTGCCTGCAGTGCTGTTCCCCAACCAGGCGAGGGACCGCAGGCATGCTCTGTATTGGTAAATGGAGTGCAAGTGACTGCTCTATTAGACTCGGGGAGTTTGGTAACCCTAGTGAGTGCCACAGTTCCTCATCAACTGGTTAAGGTCAAAAAGGTCGGCGTCTGTTGTATCCATGGGGACGCTAAGGACTACGCTGTGGCCCGAGTGGTCATAGATACAAACTGTGGTGCCGAGGCCCATGAGATGGGTGTAGTCAAGGACCTGTTGCACCCTGTGATAATAGGGCGGGACTTTGCATTGTTTTGGGATTTGTGGGAGAAAGAGAGGAAGCTGGGTTGTCCGGACAACAACCAGGTCGCTCCTAAAGAAACCTCAAAGCTGGCCGCAATCGACGGGTTTCCCTTTTGTGTGCTTGTTGGGGATGAGGATGAGGCAGCATCCCCGGAGGCCAACATCCCTGAGCTGGAGGTGTCTGGGAGAAACTTTGGAACCGCCCAGCTCAGAGACTTGACTCTAAAAGGGGTGTGTGATAATGTCACTGTTCTGAATGGTGTTGCTCAGGAGCCGGGGGCTGACACCTGATATTCGCACTTCACCATAAATGGGGAGTTGTTATATCAGGTCACCAATCACAGAGGGAAGGTAATCGAGCAGTTACTGGTGCCAGGGCTGCACAGGCGCAGGGTGTTAGATATGGCCCATACACATGTGTTAGGTGGTCATCTGGGGGTTGAGAAAACCAGGAAAGGATCCTCAGGAGGTTCTATTGGCCCAGGTGTCACCGAGAAGTTTTACATTTTTGTAGGTCATATCCCACCAGCCAGCTGAACTCCCCGGTAGCCCACTTCCGTAGCCCCTTAGTGCCATTGCCAATCATTGAGGTGCCATTTGATCGCATAGCCATGGATCTAGTGGGACCCCTGGTCAAGTCCGCCAGAGGACTTCAGTATATCCTGGTGGTATTAGACTATGCTACGCGGTATCCGGAGGCCGTGCCACTACGTAACGCCTCTGCCAAATGTATAGCCCGGGAGTCCACATCTTCTCTAGAACGGGGTTGCCTAAGGAGATCCTCACAGACCAAGGGACCCCATTTATGACACGGGTGATGAGGGAGTTGTGCAAAACCCTGCAAATCACACAACTCAGGACCTCCGTCTACCACCCCCAGACAGATAGCTTAGTGGAGAGGTTCAATAAAACCCTGGAGGTCATGTTAAAGAGGGTAGTAGAGAAAGACGGCCACGACTGGGACTGTCTACTACTGTACCTTCTGTTCTCTATTAGAGAAGTCCCGCAGGCCTCTACTGGGTTTTCCCCATTTGAACTGTTGTATGGCCGACACCCCCGCGGACTCCTGGACGTGGCAAAGGAGACCTGGGAGGCGGAGTCTACACCCTACAAGAGTGTAATCGAACATGTGGCCCAGATGCAAGACAGGATTGCAGAGGTGATGCCCATTGTGAAAGAATGCCTCCTCAAAGCACAAGAGGCACAGTCGAGAGTGTACAATAGATCAGCAAGGGTGAGACATTTCAACCCTGGGGATCGGGTACTAGTGCTGGTACCTACGGTGTAGAGCAAGTTCCTGGCCAAGTGTCAGGGCCCCTATGAAGTGGTTGAAATGGTTGGTGATGTCAACTATAGGGTCCACCAACCAGGGAGAAGGAAGCCCTACCAGGTGTACCACATCAACCTCATTAAGCCGTGGCGAGACAGGGAGCCTGTGGAAGCTCCGTGTTTGATAACAAAGACTGAAACCAATGTGGAGGAAGTCAAGGTGGCACGTGCCCAGAAGCAACAATGCCGGGAGTTGCTACAGCAGAATAAGGACCTATTCTCGTATCTACCGGGCTGTACTCAGCTCATAGAGCATGAGGTACTTACGGAGCCGCATGTCCGAGTGGATATGAAGCAATATTGGATTCCTGAAGCCTGCTGAGAGGTGATCTCGCAGGGGGTGAAGCAGATGCTGAATCTAGGGGTCATCGAAGAGTCTAAGAGTGGCTGGTCCAGTCCCATAGTCTTAGTGCCGAAACCAGATGGAGAGTGGCGCTTCTGCAATGACTATAGGAAACTGAATGAGGTCTCTAAGTTTGATTCGTACCCAATGCCCAGGGTAGATGAACTAATTGAGAGGCTAGGGCTGGCCAGATACATCACCACCCTTGGCCTCACAAAAGGGTATTGGCAGAACCCTATGTCCCAAGAGGTCAAGGAGAAGACGGCCTTTTCAACATCAGATGGGTGTTTCCAATACACCAGAATGCTGTTTGGGTTGCAAGGAGCACCAGCTACCTTCCAGAGAGCCATGGACCGGATCCTAGCTCCCAACAGGAAGTATGCCTATCTGGATGATATTGTGATCTATAGCCAGGATTGGGGTAGCCATCTGAGTAAAGTCCAGGCGATATTCGATGCTCTTCGGAAAGCAGAGTATTCCATCAACCCGAAGAAATGTGCCATGGGCATGGAGGAAGCCAAGTATTTGGGCTATGTCGAAGGTAGAGGCGTGATCAAGCCCCAAATAAATAAAATTTATGCGATCCAGGGTTGGCCACAACCTCTCTCAAAAAAGCAGGTCAGAGCGTTCCTGGGCATCGTGGGCTACTACCACCGCTTCATCCCCAACTTCGCCATGGTAGCCGCCCCTTTGACAGACCTCTGACAGACAAAGTGAGTTATGGCTAAGTGAACTCCAGAAGCGGAGATAGCTTTCCAGGAACTAAAGCAGGCTCTGTGAGGTCCGTTTTACTGTATAGTGAACATGGTAAATAAAAAACCCAAAAAACAATTGTGGAATTGCACAAGTGCACTTTTTTGCAATTTCAACATGATCGCTGTAATGCACACGCCCGGACTGACTGGCGTGTGCGTGTTTATGTAGTGATTCCACTGTGCCATGAACCGGAGAGTGCCTGGAGGGGCGTAACTAAGTATCTGCCCGATCCGACCAAGGTCGCACGACGGCATACGACGCCAGTGCACCAGGGAGGAACCGAGCAGAGGAACCAGGGTCTACTCCAGGTCAGACTCCGGACACGGCTGTTGACCCACACCGGGGAATACAGGAACAGGCAGACTAGAGCACAGGCTGGGTAGGGTCCAGTACAGACTGGGAGACAAATTAGAAACCGCAGACGCGGCGGACAGAGCTGAGCAAAGCGAAAACCGCAGACGCGGCGGACAAAGCTGAGCAAAGCGAAAACCGCAGACGCGGCGGACAGAGCTGAGCAAAGCGAAAACCGCAGACGCGGCGGACAGAGCTGAGCAAAGCGAAAACCGCAAACGCGGCGGACAGAGCTGAGCAAAGCGAAAACCGCAGACGCGGCGGACAGAGCTGAGCAAAGCGAAAACCGCAGACGCGGCGGACAGAGCTGAGCAAAGCGAAAACCGCATACGCGGCGGACAGAGCTGAGCAAAGCGAGAACCGCAGACGCGGCGGACAGAGCAGAGCAAAGCGAAAACCGCAGACGCGGCGCACAGAGCAGAGCAAAGCGAAAACCGCAGACGCGGCGGACAGAGCAGAGCAAAGCGAAAACCGCAGACGCGGCGGACAGAGCAGAGCAAAGCGAAAACCGCAGACGCGGCGAACAGAGCAGAGCAAAGCGAAAACCGCAGACGCAGCGGACAGAGCAGAGCAAAGCGAAAACCGCAGACGCGGCGGACAGAGCAGAGCAAAGCGAAAACCGCAGACGCGGCGGACAGAGCTGAGCAAAGCGAAAACCGCAGACGCGGCGGACAGAGCTGAGCAAAGCGAAAACCGCAGACGCGGCGGACAGAGCTGAGCAAAGCGAAAACCGCAGACGCGGCGGACAGAGCTGAGCAAAGCGAATACCGCAGACGCGGCGAACAGAGCTGAGCAAAGCAAAAACCGCAGACGCGGCGAACAGAGCTGAGCAAAGCGAAAACCGCAGACGCGGCGGACAGAGCAGAGCAAAGCGAAAACCGCAGACGCGGCGGACAGAGCAGAGCAAAGCGAAAACCGCAGACGCGGCGGACAGAGCAGAGCAAAGCGAAAACCGCAGACGCGGCGGACAGAGCAGAGCAAACCGAAAACCGCAGACGCGGCGGACAGAGCAGAGCAAAGCGAAAACCGCAGACGCGGCGGACAGAGCAGAGCAAAGCGAAAACCGCAGACGCGGCGGACAGAGCAGAGCAAAGCGAAAACCGCAGACGGGGCGGACAGAGCAGAGCAAAGCGAAAACCGCAGACGGGGCGGACAGAGCAGAGCAAAGCGAAAACCGCAGACGCGGTGGGAACAGGGCTCTGTTCACACGGAACAGACTAGAAGGGAAAGGCAGAACCAGATACCCACAGGGTACTTGCAGAGAAGTAGCGAGTGGACCACAAACTCACAAACGGAAGTACAGTGACAACGAGCAGGAGTTAGGTACGAGTTCAGACTCTGCAGAAAAAGGAATGGAACGGACATAGAGAAAAAAACAGGTAAAAGATAGGAGAGAGTTCAGACTGGAACTGAGTGTACGGAGGAGACCGACACTGCAGCGGGATACAGGAGCGGGTCTGGGAATACGGCCCCCAGAGAGGCAGGACGAACAGGCAAGGAGCGTGTTCAGACTGGCCTGGAAATACAGCCTCCAGGAAGGCGGAACGAACAGGCAAGGAACGAGTACAGACTGCAGGTTAAGGTACACAGATAGGACACAGTACAGACACAGGAACTGATACCGCAAGGCAGGAGACATAGACAGGACTCAGTTCAGACACGGGAACTGATACCGCAAGGCAGGAGACAAAGACAGGACTCAGTTCAGACACGGGAACTGATACCGCAAGGCAGGAGACATAGACAGGACTCAGTTCAGACACGGGAACTGATACCGCAAGACAGGAGACAAAGAACGGGACCTGGCACCTTCAGAGTGCAAGCACACACTGAATGAAACACTATGCTCAGGCAGGGGTTGATTGCCGCAGCTGGGTTATATACCAGTTGACAGACATCAATAGGCTGAGGACGCACAAGGGGTGTGACCCACAGCAGGTACAAAAAGCAGGAAGTGATCGGGCGCCGCCCTTAAGCAGCAGAAACAGACACAAACAGACAGCATGGAGGGAAGCCAGAGAGACACTCTGTACAGGAGATCAAGTGCGCGCTCTTGCACAGTGGGAGATGGACCACTATGCAAGGACGCCGCCAGGTATGTTACAGTACCCCCCCCCTTACGCCCCCTCTTCTTCAGGCCTGCCAGAATCTTCCGCAGGGAATTTGAGGGCCAATTCTTCACTTCGAAGAGATCACTTCCACTGTCCACCGGAAAAAACTGGTCTCCTCTGGGTAGCTAGGATGCTACCTCCCATCCAGCCACCCTTAGCAACAGACGAAATGGGTGGAGTACCAGGAACAGCACACAAGGAAGTCTCACTCCACATACTTTCAGGTGGCATCCCAGAGGGTACAGGAGACAACTGGAAGTCCTCCACCAGGTTGGAGGGGGACAGAGACTTGGGGGTAATCTCTGCTTCGAGGTACATCTTGTCAAGCTCACAGGAAGAAATAGACGGGTTATCAGGTACAGGATGAGGAAAAGTCACTGTCTCTTTGTTATCTGGTGGTACCCCGGAGGATTCAGGAAACAACTGGAGGTCCTCCGCCGGGTCAGAAAAGTGCGGAGGCTCAGAGAAAACATCTGCTTCAGAGTACACTAGGTCGGACTCACTGGACGAAGCAGGCGAGGTATCGGGTACCGAGTATAGGAAAGTCTCTGTCCGTTTACCACCAGGTGGCACCCCGAAGGGTTCTGGAGACAACTGGCGGTCCTTCGCCTGATCAGAGGGGTGTAGAGACTCATGGGTAACCTCTGCTTCGGAGTACACTAGGTCGGACTCACTGGATGAAGCAAGCGAGGTATCAGATCCAGGATATAGGAAAATCTCTGTCCATTCACCACCAGGTGGCACCCCGAAGGGTTCTGGAGACAACTGGAGGTCCTCCGCCTGGTCGGAGGGGTGTAGAGACTCGGGAGTAACCTCTGCTTCGGAGTACACTAGGTTGGACTCACTGGACGAAGAGAGCGAGGTATCAGGTACAGAGTATAGGAGAGTCTCTGTCCTTTCGCTACCAGGTAGCACCCCAAAGGGTTCTGGAGACAACTGGAGGTCCTCCGCCTGGTCAGAGGGGTGTAGAGACTCATGGGTAACCTCTGCTTCAGAGTACACTAGGTCGGACTCACTGGACGAAGCAAGCGAGGTATCAGGTACAGAGTATAGGAGAGTCTCTGTCCTTTCGCTACCAGGTAGCACCCCGAAGGGTTCTGGAGACAACTGGAGGTCCTCCGCCTGGTCGGAGGGGTGTAGAGACTCGGGAGTAACCTCTGCTTCGGAGTACATTAGGTTGGACTCACTGGACGAAGAGAGCGAGGTATCAGGTACAGAGTATAGGAGAGTCTCTGTCCTTTCGCTACCAGGTAGCACCCCGACGGCTTCTGGAGACAACTGGAGGTCCTCCGCCTGGTCAGAGGGGTGTAGAGACTCATGGGTAACCTCTGCTTCAGAGTACACTAGGTCGGACTCACTGGACGAAGCAAGCGAGGTATCAGGTACAGAGTATAGGAGAGTCTCTGTCCTTTCGCTACCAAGTAGCACCCCGAAGGGTTCTGGAGACAACTGGAGGTCCTCCGCCTGGTCGGAGGGGTGTAGAAACTCGGAGGTAACTACCACTTTGGGGTACCCATTGTCAGGCTCACAGGACGAAGCGGACAAAGTATCGAGTACCGGGTGTAGAGAAGTCTCTCTCCATTTGTCATCGAGTGGTATCCCGGAGGATTCAGGAGGCAACAGGGGGTCCTCCGCCAGGTAGTAGAGGTGCACAGACTCTGAGGTAAACACAGCTTTGGAGCATCCTTGGACATGCACACCGGTTAAAGTGGGTGAAGCATCTGATGCCGGGTGCAGGAAGTTCTCCTGTGTGGAGTCTGGATGGGCAGAAGTCTCTTCGGGCAGGAGAACCGGTGCACTACCCACGCACATTACCCGTTGGGGCTTCTCCGGGATACAGGGAGATGAAGCTTCAGTAGGGACTTCAAGGTTGGGGTCAGGAGGTCTCAGGGAGGACAGACCCTGGCGTGACGGCTTGCCTCTACGTCTAGCACGTCTGGACTGCCTCTTGAGGTTGGGAGAAGTATTCCGGAAAGCGTAATCACCCTGTGAGGATTCTGGGTGGGCAGTAGTCTCATTGGGCTGGAGGACTGTTGCACTACCCACACACATTACCCATCGGGGTTGCTCCGGGATATTGGGAAGTGAAGCTTCAGCAGGAGCCTCCGGGTTAGGATCATCAAAGACCATTAGAAAGGCCACCAGGAAGGCCATTAGGTCCAGGAGGATCGGATCCTGTGTTTCATATAGGGGGTTGATCCATTCCAAGGCATCACCCGCCAGGTAAGACATAATGAATGCCACCTTAACCCGATCGGTGGGAAAACATAGAGGGTAGAACTTGAAGTGTAGCATGCATTGCTCCACAAATGCACGACTTTGTCTTGGATCCCCATAGTAACGTAGCGGATCCGCAGGAACGAGAGCAGATAGATCCATCTGGACGGGTGCGTAATTCGCCTGGAACTCAGCTAAGAAAAAAAATTTTTTATTTATTTATTTTAATGCATGTATTCGCTGGAAAACTTCTCAGAGAGCGAAGGCCGTGGGGCTCAACGGGAACCATGTCCTGAGCATGCTGTAATGCACACGCCCGGACTGACTGGCGTGTGCGTGTTTATGTAGTGATTCCACTGTGCCATGAACCGGAGAGTGCCTGGAGGGGCGTAACTAAGTATCTGCCCGATCCGACCAAGGTCGCACGACGGCATACGACGCCAGTGCACCAGGGAGGAACCGAGCAGAGGAACCAGGGTCTACTCCAGGTCAGACTCCGGACACGGCTGTTGACCCACACCGGGGAATACAGGAACAGGCAGACTAGAGCACAGGCTGGGTAGGGTCCAGTACAGACTGGGAGACAAATTCGAAACCGCAGACGCGGCGGACAGAGCTGAGCAAAGCGAAAACCGCAGACGCGGCGGACAGAGCTGAGCAAAGCGAAAACCGCAGACGCGGCGGACAGAGCTGAGCAAAGCGAAAACCACAGACGCGGCGGACAGAGCTGAGCAAAGCGAAAACCGCAGACGCGGCGGACAGAGCTGAGCAAAGCGAAAACCGCAGACGCGGCGGACAGAGCAGAGCAAAGCGAAGACCGCAGACGCGGCGGACAGAGCAGAGCAAAGCGAAGCGAAAACCGCAGACGCGGCGGACAGAGCAGAGCAAAGCGAAAACCGCAGACGCGGCGGACAGAGCAGAGCAAAGCGAAAACCGCAGACGCGGCGGACAGAGCTGAGCAAAGCGAAAACCGCAGACGCGGCGGACAGAGCTGAGCAAAGCGAAAACCGCAGACGCGGCGGACAGAGCTGAGCAAAGCGAAAACCGCAGACGCGGCGGACAGAGCTGAGCAAAGCGAAAACCGCAGACGCGGCGGACAGAGCTGAGCAAAGCGAAAAACGCAGACGCGGCGGACAGAGCTGAGCAAAGCGAAAACCGCAGACGCGGCGGACAGAGCAGAGCAAAGCGAAGACCGCAGACGCGGCGGACAGAGCAGAGCAAAGCGAAGCGAAAACCGCAGACGCGGCGGACAGAGCAGAGCAAAGCGAAAACCGCAGACGCGGCGGACAGAGCAGAGCAAAGCGAAAACCGCAGACGCGGCGGACAGAGCTGAGCAAAGCGAAAACCGCAGACGCGGCGGACAGAGCTGAGCAAAGCGAAAACCGCAGACGCGGCGGACAGAGCTGAGCAAAGCGAAAACCGCAGACGCGGCGGACAGAGCTGAGCAAAGCGAAAACCGCAGACGCGGCGGACAGAGCTGAGCAAAGCGAAAACCGCAGACGCGGCGGACAGAGCAGAGCAAAGCGAAAACCGCAGACGCGGCGGACAGAGCAGAGCAAAGCGAAAACCGCAGACGCGGCGGACAGAGCAGAGCAAAGCGAAAACCGCAGACGCGGCGGACAGAGCAGAGCAAAGCGAAAACCGCAGACGCGGCGGACAGAGCAGAGCAAAGCGAAAACCGCAGATGCGGCGGACAGAGCAGAGCAAAGCGAAAACTGCAGACGCGGCGGACAGAGCAGAGCAAAGCGAAAACCGCAGACGCGGCGGACAGAGCAGAGCAAAGCGAAAACCGCAGACGCGGCGGACAGAGCAGAGCAAAGCGAAAACCGCAGACGGGGCGGACAGAGTAGAGCAAAGCGAAAACCGTAGACGGGGCGGACAGAGCAGAGCAAAGCGAAAACCGCAGACGCGGCGGACAGAGCTGAGCAAAGCGAAAACCGCAGACGCGGCGGACAGAGCTGAGCAAAGTGAAAACCGCAGACGCGGTGGGAACAGGGCTCTGTTCACACGGAACAGACTAGAAGGGAAAGGCAGAACCAGATACCCACAGGGTACTTGCAGAGAAGTAGCGAGTGGACCACAAACTCACAAACGGAAGTACAGTGACAACGAGCAGGAGTTAGGTACGAGTTCAGACTCTGCAGAAAAAGGAATGGAACGGACATAGAGAAAAAAACAGGTAAAAGATAGGAGAGAGTTCAGACTGGAACTGAGTGTACGGAGGAGACCGACACTGCAGCGGGATACAGGAGCGGGTCTGGGAATACGGCCCCCAGAGAGGCAGGACGAACAGGCAAGGAGCGTGTTCAGACTGGCCTGGAAATACAGCCTCCAGGAAGGCGGAACGAACAGGCAAGGAACGAGTACAGACTGCAGGTTAAGGTACACAGATAGGACACAGTACAGACACAGGAACTGATACCGCAAGGCAGGAGACATAGACAGGACTCAGTTCAGACACGGGAACTGATACCGCAAGGCAGGAGACAAAGACAGGACTCAGTTCAGACACGGGAACTGATACCGCAAGGCAGGAGACATAGACAGGACTCAGTTCAGACACGGGAACTGATACCGCAAGACAGGAGACAAAGAACGGGACCTGGCACCTTCAGAGTGCAAGCACACACTGAATGAAACACTATGCTCAGGCAGGGGTTGATTGCCGCAGCTGGGTTATATACCAGTTGACAGACATCAATAGGCTGAGGACGCACAAGGGGTGTGACCCACAGCAGGTACAAAAAGCAGGAAGTGATCGGGCGCCGCCCTTAAGCAGCAGAAACAGACACAAACAGACAGCATGGAGGGAAGCCAGAGAGACACTCTGGACAGGAGATCAAGTGCGCGCTCTTGCACAGTGGGAGATGGACCACTATGCAAGGACGCCGCCAGGTATGTTACAATCGCATGAATGATGCCATTCAAAAGTACAATTTGTCTCGCAAAAAACAAGTCCTCATACTTTTATGTGGATGGAAAAATAACAAAGTAATGGCTGTTTTAAGAAGAGGAAAGAACAAAAATGAGAAAAAAAACAGAAAATCGCCAGGACATGAAGGGATTAAAGGTTGGTTTCGTAAAAACGGGTAAATCAGAAAACGCAGATAAATGAAAATAGAGCACTGAAAATTTTAATGAGTTAAAGTTTTGAGTTAGAGTTATAAAAAAAAATAAAAAAAAAAATATTATGATTGATAACTAATCTTCAAATGAACCTTAAGTATTTCAGCATGCCCACTGATATAAGTATTTTCTACTTATAGCAATGTCCTTCATGGAAAAGTCAGAAAAAGTAACTGACATTTATGAGTATAAAAAAGTTCTGCAGTTAGACTCCCATAATCCTGTGAATGTGGAGTGACAGCACGCGTGTGCCCAATTGTTCATAGGGGAAGAAGGAATGGACATCCCTATACTCAGGATCAGTGGTGATCCACCATGGATGGCCCTCACACATTTCTGGCATGTCAAAATAACAGTGACATAAATACATAATGATACATGTAGTGATAACGTTCTTCAAAGGGTTGTGCATTCATTTTGTCGTATCAACATCAGCTCATGCTAAACACTAAACATGCTAAAGTCCGGAATTTTTAAATGATTTGCAGTCATTTAACGTCTGCTACCAGAATGGATGATCATCGGCCTTAGTGTTTGAGAGTGGTATGTACATAACTTCTCAGCTATTACCGAGCTAAAGATTAACATAAGTAAAGTTTTGTCTTTGAAATAGTGACTTTAGGTCTGACATTAAAGTGTAAATAAACACCACTCCTTAGCCCAATCTCACACTACCCCCTCAATCAGTCTAAAAATGTAACAGCACATATAGGAACACCAATGCTGCCACAATGTAGTGTATATAGGTGATAGGTCCAAACACACACACCTCATCAATGGAACTAACTGTACTCTACAGTCTTATATTACTTATCCTAATCCTTACTATGCAAGGTAAAGGCACATAGTTTTTATGTGCTTCACATGTACTTGTCACTGATCCCCAACAATTCTTTGTAAAATGTATGCAGTTTTGCAACATGAAACACAACCCTCATCACACACAACGGCTACACGAAAAACCAGACCTATAGCGATATGTTTTTTTTTAAGTCCTCATGAAGCACATAAAACATACATAGCAAAGTACAAGTTTGAGGTGTTTCTATTATTTCAGTTTGGTTTATGGTGCAAGAAAAATGTAGAATTAAGAAAGCATTTCTATCACCTTTTCTCCAGGGTAGTGTTATCGAGAGATGCCAATAGAAGTCAGATGTTTTATTTTAGAGGCACCACTACTGAAGTAGTGGCTCTTGGGTCTCAAGCATTCCCATTCATTATTTTTAAATGACTTTCCTTACCTGGAAGAATGATGGGGAAGGACCCCTATTCTATGGAATGGTGGAGCCCCCAGTAATCAGACATTCAGCAGTTATCTTGTGTGCAGATAATACATGTCAAATGTGGAAAATAAAACCTTAAGGCTACGTGCACACTGTGCGTTTTTTAGGCGTCTTCGCTGCGTTTTTCCCACATGGAAATGCACCAAAACCGCTAGGTAATCCGTCTGCCAGCTAACACAATGACAATCCTGATGTGCTGTGCACATGACCCGGAATTTTCCACTCAGGATTGTCATTACGTTAAAATCTGCAGCATGTCCATTCTTTGTAGCGTTTCGGCAGCGTTTCCTGACCATTGAGGTCAATTAAACCGCAGCAAACCCGCAGGTCTAAAAATATTTGTGGATTTGCTGCAGATTTGCTGCAGATTTCCTGCGTTTTTGTTCCACAAAAAAACAGCAAATGGGAAGTGATGTCAGTGAGCGAGAAAGGAAACACCACCATCTGTACCATCCCATGAGTATCCCCGTTATCCCAGGAAGTACCGGTATGGTGAACGCTGCTGCTCCGGAGTGGTACCAGCGCATGGGGATCAATGTCCCCCGACTCATTCAGCTGGTAAGTGAGTGTGTGTGTGTTTGTTTGTGTGTGTGTGCATAGGGATTCCAGCCAGACATGGGCTGATGAGAGACTTCAACTCCCATCAGGCTACGCCTGTTACCGCTGCTACAGTGAGGGTAAGAGCAGCTGGATGGGAGCAGTAGTTCCCATCAGCCTGCTCCTGTTCTAAAGTTCATTAAAAAAAATAAATAAATGTATTAGTTTAAACTCACAAGTCCCCAATGTTCTCGTCCCCTGAAAAATAAAAAAACACCATATACTCACCTTACAGCTAATCCCCAAAGTCAGTGTCCCCTGTAATAAATAAAATATAATAAATCACCATATCCCTCACCTCTCCGCCGTAGTCCAATATCGAGTGTCCCACGCAGATCTAATGTTTAGAGCTGCCACATTGGATGTGATCGCTCTAAACAGCCGCAGGGATATACTGACGGGAACTTAAACCGCTCCCGTCAGTGTAGCGCTGAGTTCACCGGAGTTCAGTCAGCTGATCATCTCCGGTGACCTCATTTACGGCAACGGCGCTTCGTGAGAAAATTCTCACAGTGCAACCGTGCCATAAATGAGGTCACCGGAGCAGATGAGCTGATTTAACTCCTGTGAACTCATTCTCCTAAGTTCAGCGCTACACACTGCCAGGAGCAACCACGTTCCTGCTAGTGTGTAGCCTCATGTTATGAACAGCAGTCACATCTCCCAATGTGACTGCTGTTCATGTGAGATCTGCGTGGGAACATGTGACAGGTGAGTATTTGTTTTTTATTTTTATTTTCTTACAGGTGACAAGGAAATCAGGGATTAGGTGTTAGGTAAATATTTTTTTTTTAGTAAACTAAGAATTGTATTAAAAAAAATGGTGTGTTTATTTCAAATAAAGGATTTTTTTCTGTGTTTTGTTGTTTTTTTTTAACTGTTTTATCTGTTAAGTTAGTAACCAGGGGAGGAGTCCTGAGGAGATAATTTGCATATTCCCACTGCATTTTTAAGCTTTTTTCACTGTTTTCAGAACATTAAGAGTAAGAACATGGAAGAGTCCAGGAGCCATTTGATGAGCTGCATATCCTGCTACATGTTCACAGACTTGCCAGTGGAAAAGCCAAACTTCACATGCCAGAAATGCAAGCTTGTGTCCCTGTTGGAGGAAAAGTTGCGAAATCTAGAAGAGAGGTTAACTACCTTGAAAATCATTAAGGAAGGTGAAGAGTTCTTAGACAGAGCAGAATTATCTCTTCATGATTCAGAAAGAGAAGAAATTCGAACTGCACCTGATGAAACAGAGGAATGGAAGCATGTGACCCACAGAAGCAGGAGGATCGAGAGGCAGTCAGCACCCATACTGCTCAGGAACCAGTACCAGGCTCTCTCGCAGGAGAACCATGAAGAAATACAGCAAGATAAGACTTTGCCAGCAATGAATAACCTTGTAAGCCCTCAGAATCCTCCTGGATGGAAAAAGAAGAATGTTGTGAAGAAAAAACGGAGAGTGGTGGTCATGGGGGATTCCCTGTTAAGAGGAACAGAGGCCGCTATCTGCAGACCAGACATAACCTCAAGAGAAATGTGCTGTATTCCAGGAGCAAAAATTAAAGATGTGTCTGACAGGATATCAAGACTCTTCAGACCTACAGATCACTACCCATTCCTGCTAATACATGTGGGGACAAATGACACCGCAAGAAAGGACCTGGAAACCATCTGCAGTGACTTTGAAGACTTAGGCAAGAAAGTGAAAGAATTGGGAGCGCAGGTGGTCTTCTCATCCATCCTCCCAGTGGATGGCCATGAAACAATGAGGTGGAATAAGATTCTACAGGTGAACAACTGGCTACGTCGATGGTGCCGTCAACAAGGATTTGGATTTCTGGATCACGGAATGAATTACCTATACGATGGACTACTTGCTAGAGATGGGGTGCACCTTACGAAGACTGGAAAACATGTATTTGGAAGTCGCCTTGCTACACTCATCAGGAGAGCTTTAAACTAGAACAATGTGGGAAGGGAAGCAAAAGGCCAGAAAAAGCCATACAGCTGACAAATACTATTGAGATCTCTGCTACTGGAAGTGGAAAGGAAGAACAAAGACAAAACAATTTAAATAATAAAAATATGGGAGGAAGAGAAACCAATCACAAACTAAAATGTTTTTATACAAATGCACAAAGCATGGGCAACAAACAAGGAGAATTGGAACTACTAATGCAGGAAAAGAAATATGATGTCATTGGAATCACTGAAACTTGGTGGGACGATACACATGATTGGAATAAAAGGCTAAAAGGATACAACTTATTTGCAAGAAACAGACTTGATAAACGAGGAGGAGGTGTCGCACTGTATGTTAGAAAAGCGTATATCTGCACAGAGATTGAAGCTTCAGAGACTGGGAGTTCTGTGGAAACTGTTTGGGTAAGAATACAAGGAGAGAACAACGGAAAGGACACCATTGTAGGCATTTACTACAGGCCACCTGGGCAAGCTGAAGATATAGATGAACTCTTTATGTATCAAATGACCAAGTTCTCCAAAAAATATGACGTAGTGGTCATGGGAGATTTCAACTATCCAGACATTTGTTGGGAATCTCTCTCAAGTAAAACTAACAGGTCAAGCAAATTCTTATCCTCTCTTGCTGACAACTTTATCTTCCAAAAGGTAGGGGAGAAAACAAGGGGATCTGCTACTTTGGATCTAATCCTTATAAACAGGGAGGAAATGGTTGAGGAGGTAAAGGTGGCTGGGACCCTAGGAGGCAGCGATCATGCTATTATAGAATTTTGGATAAGACATGTGAAGACTCAAACCTCAAGGTTAGATTTTAGAAAGGCAGATTTTAAGAGACTCAGAAAGAGAATAGGAGGGATCCAATGGCTGGATGTCCTTAAGGACAAAAATGTCCAGGAAGGATGGGAAATTTTTAAAAATGAGATTCGCAAAGCGCAATCGTTAACAATCCCGAAAAGTAGGAAGAATGGGAAGCATTTAAGGAAACCAGGATGTATGAACACAGAACTTAAACACATGCTAAAAAGAAAGAAAGAAATGTTTATTAAATGGAAAGAGGGAGGCATATCTAAAGAAGATTATAATGCAGTCTGCAGATCCTGCAGGGCACATATCAGGTTAGCTAAAGCTGACAATGAATTAAGGCTTGCAAGAGATGTCAAAAGCAATAAAAAAGGATTTTGGGGGTATGTCAAAAGTAAAAGAAAAGTCAAAGATGCTATAGGATTTTTACAGGATGAAAATGGAGAAATGGTAAGAGAGGATGTTGAGAAGGCCGAACTTTTTAACTCCTATTTTGCATCTGTTTTCTCTCAGAAAGAAAATGTAACATCAACTGATCTTCACTGTCCTTTTAAAGGAATAGAGGAATCCAAGTTATCTGTAAACAGAAAGATTGTGAGGGAATATTTAGCTAACATAAATGAGTTCAAGTCTCCAGGTCCAGATGAATTACACCCCAGAGTACTGAAGGAGATCGTAGAAGAAATTTTAGAACCACTCTCCATAATCTTTGAAAATTCTTGGAGAACAGGAGAAGTCTCAGAAGACTGGAGAAGAGCAAATGTTGTTCCTATCTTCAAAAAGGGGAAGAAGGTGGACCCAGGGAACTATAGGTCGGTGAGTCTGACTTCTATACCAGGAAAGATCTTTGAACAAATTATTAAACAACATGTATGTAAGTACCTGGATAAGAATGAAGTGATTAACCAGAGTCAGCATGGGTTTGTAACTAACAAGTCATGTCAGACTAACTTAATTTCCTTCTATGACAGAATCACTGACTGGGTGGATCAGGGAAATGCTGTAGATATAGTATATCTTGACTTCAGCAAAGCATTTGACAAAGTATCTCACACCATCCTTATTGAAAAAATGACCAAGTATGCAATGGACCAGGCAACTGTTAGGTGGATTCATAACTGGCTTAGTGATCGGACTCAAAGGGTGGTTGTAAATGGCTTCACATCCAGCTGGATGAATGTCTCAAGTGGGTACCACAGGGCTCCGTCCTGGGATCTGTATTGTTCAACATATTTATCAATGATTTAGATGAAGGAATTGAGGGTAAACTGATTAAATTTGCTGATGACACAAAGCTAGGAGGGATAGCTAATACTAGAGAAGAGAGAGAGAGGATTCAAAAAGACCTAAATAAACTGGAGCAGTGGGCAGCAACCAACAGAATGGTTTTTAACAGGGAAAAATGCAAAGTACTACATCTGGGCAATAAAAATGAAAAAAGCATATACAGAATGGGAGGAATAGAGCTAAGCAACAGTACATGTGAAAAAGACTTAGGTATACTAATAGATCATAGACTGAACATGAGTCAACAGTGTGATGCAGCAGCAAAAAAGGCAAATACAATTCTGGGATGTATTAACAGAAGCATACAGTCTAGATCACGTGAAGTCATTATCGGTCTTTACTCCTCTTTGGTCAGACCTCATCTGGAATACTGTGTACAGTTTTGGGCACCACATTTTAAAAAAGACATAGACAAACTGGAGCAAGTTCAGAGACGAGCGACCAGAATGGTGACTGGTCTGCAAACCATGTCCTATGAGGAACGGTTGCAGGATTTGGGAATGTTTAGCTTGCAAAAAAGAAGACTGAGAGGAGACTTAATAGCTGTCTACAAATATGTCAAGGGCTGTCACATTGTAGAAGGATCATCTTTATTCTCATTTGCACAAGGAAAGACTAGAAGCAATGGGATGAAACTAAATGGGAGGAGACACAGATTAGATATTAGAAAAAACTTTTTGACAGTTAGGGTGATTAATGAGTGGAACAGGCTGCCACGAGAGGTGGTGAGTTCCCCTTCAATGGACGTCTTCAAACAGAGGCTGGACAAACATCTGTCTGAGATGATTAAGTGAATCCTGCTTTGAGCAGGGGGTTGGACCAGATGACCCAGGAGGTCCCTTCCAACTCTACCATTCTATGATTCTATGATTCTAATGGGGGCGTCTTATAGAGGCCGCTCCATTACTAACCTGGGCTTCACGCCAGCCGTGGCTGACATAAACCCCAACACTATTACCCCACTCGCCACCGCTCTATGGCAGTGCGAAGAGCAAGGCTAAGTACCAAATTTGGCGCACAAAATTGGTGCGCCAAATCTGGGGCGGCTGAGAGCTGATATTATAGTCTCGGAGGGGCCCAATATCCATGGCCCCTTTCTAAGCTATTAATATCAGCACAGGCCAGGAGTCTGAACTCCAAATGATATCTTCTCTGGATGCCGCCGCTGTCACCGCTGTTTCAGCTGCCGCCGCTGCCTCAGGGGCCACCGTGATGGGCACTGGCACTGCCTGTCCCGTGGCAAAAAAAGGCCACTAGCTAAAGGCAAGCAAAAGAGGAAAAACAACAAAGAGGATGTGAGCAACGTTGAAAATTTGACGGTTTACATCCTCAATCTTATAGAAAGGTCTCATCAGGAAGATGAGTTTGACCAATATGGGGCGATAATAACTAGTCGCATTAGGACATTGCCACGGGACAGGCAGTCAATGTACATGTTGGCGGGCATGTGCATGTTGACTATACTTGAGTGCCCATTGCCAGTTGCCCCTGTGCAGACAATAGTGAATGGGTTATTCAAGCTCATACATCCAAGCGATCAACCACCAGCGGCTGGACTACATTAGCGACTGTCCAGAGCTGCAGCCTATCACATGCAGCCAGAAGGTAGGGATGCGTCACAGGGCTCCTTCGGCAATCCACCACCCAGTTCAAGTGCGGATCAACATACTGGCCACTCCCCAAATGCCAGCTATTTATAGGACAATTTCCCCGATTATGGTTATACCCCTGACTGACATCAGTTTTAATCTGATTGGTATTTAACCGGTCACCAGTTTTGGCCCATAAAAAATACAGCCAGCACCTGTAGGTCCTTATATCCAATATTTTGGAATGCTATATTTTAGTCTCATAAACACTGTCTGAAAAAACACCTTTTATTATAGTCACCTACACCACGCTCCAAGCAGATGTGTGTCATTGCTCTTCATCTGGTGCCTCCTCTCTGCTTGTCATGTCCGTCCTCCTTCATGTGGATGATGCTTCGCTGTGCTGAGGAGGGTAGAAAAGTACACCTGCTTTGAGCGTCATACAAGAAGCATCATCCACATGAAGAAGGACAGCCACTGCGGGGCTGGAGGAGGTGTCAGAACAAGACCGGCGACACTCATCAAACTGGATTATGGCGTAGATGATTATAATAAAAGGAGTTTCATTTTATATCCTATAGACAGAAAGTGCCTACAGATGCTGGCCGTACTTTATATGGGCCAAAGCTGCTGACAGGTTCCAAAATATTTTTTTCCTGTTTGGAAAGTTAAAGTTCATACTATGACAATGTTTGTCATGGCTCGTTTATAAAGTTCATACTATGACAATGTTTGTCATGGCTCATTTATAAAGTTCATACTATGACAATGTTTGCCATGACTCGTTTATAGTTATATAGTTTGTTTTCTGTTATGACAATGTTTGTCATTATTTCCTTGTGTTTATTTTAAGTTATTTGTTATAAAATAAAGTTATATTTAAAAATATTTGTTGAATTTTTTCAAAACCAAACAAAAAAAGGAAATATGTATGACATGTATTGTCCAATACAAAAGATATTGGGGTCCCAACTACAGCTATTTTATGTTGTATGTGCTTGGTTGGTGTTAAAAATAGATTGAATGGCCCCCAAATCTGCGCTGAGCCCAGCGCAGGTCAGGGGACCGCTAGTTGCAGTGAGTGAATTTACTTACTGTGCTCATGAATAGGTGTGGTTGTCTCTAACCGGTGATTGTCATGTTTTGTTTTTTTTTCATATTTTACACGGTTTAGAAAAAACAGGGGATGAACAGTACTGTCAACATTGTCCCTTGCTAGCGCTGATCACAGTGCAAGCAGAGGACAATGGTGAGTGATTCCTTCAGCACCCACTACTTGGGAAGAGCGATAACTGTACCGCAGATTCACAGGCAGCGGTACGTGTGATAGTGGTGCCGCACACGTATGCAACACAGTTCCACATGGACATCTCAGGTACCGATTTTTTGCAGCACCTGAAATATCAGGATGTGTGAAAAATCATCTACTGGGGTCTATCCCACACTGCAACGCAATCTTGTGATCAGTACTTCTGACTGACCATAATCAGAGGTAATGGTCACAATGTAAGTGTATGATAGACATGTTCTAGCCTTGTTGTGGCTGTCATAGACTTACACTGAGTTGTGAGTTGTAGATTGACCAGAAAATCATGGAGAAATCAGAAACTGATGGAGACTGTGAATGAAAATCAAACAAATTTAGGTTTATTATGGAGAAAAAAATATTTGCAAAAATATTATTAGAAAACAGAAACACTTTTCTTGTTTATCTTCTTCTTTTTTCAATTGGGATCTGATCTTCTCTGCTGGTCAGGCTGCACATCACCAACACAGGAGTATTGCAAGTGCACTTCTAGACTCACAAAATAGTCAGTGAAGGTTTCTTTCACCCAGACACCAGAGTTGTATGGCCTTCCCAGAGCCAAGTTGACCACAGTAAGTTAAGCTGGCAGCTCCGGCTCCTCATCTAGCTAAGTGCTGTACTCACGAGCATAGTTGTGGAGTACACAGCATGCCTTAATGACAATGTCAACGGTTTCTGTATCCAACTGGATGGCAGTGTGAAAGATCCTCCACTGTCTACACGATTCTGAAGGAGCATTTCACATATCTGCGTGCACAACACAGCAGATAATTAAAAATGCTCCGCCGGGCATTCAGTCCCCTTCGCGGGGAAAGGGCGCAGCAGTTTGGTCATTAAGGGAAATGCCTCAACCGATATCATCACAAAGGGAACTGGATGTGTGGAACCCGGCAAAGGTCTTGGGGCTGGGAGCATTCCACCATCTTGAAGAATTTGCAGCCCAATCTGTGATGATCGCAACACCCGAGAGTCCCCAGTACTGCCATAAGCACCAACGTCAATGGTAACAAATTTGTAATGTACATCAGCCACTGCCATCAGGACTCCAGAAAAATACTTCTTGTAATTAAAGAAGCGTGATCCTGATTGTGGTGGCTGCTGAACTCTCACATGTTTGCCATCGACAGCACCTATGCAGTTGGGGAAATTGGCCACAGTTTGAAAGCCTGCTGCAACCTGCAGCCAAGTCTCCTCGGTTGGGGAAGGCAGCACAATGGGCTGCAACTTCTGCCAGATGACGGTACATGTGCACCTCACAATTTGGGAAATGGTGAATTTACCAACCCTAAATTGGAGGTGCAGTGATGTAAAGCTCTCTCTTGTAGCCAGAAATCTGCAAAGGAAAATTAAGATGATTAGAAACGCACAAAAAAAAAGGAATACAAGACAACATTATTACATTAAAAGCATATGTAGCACCCCGAGGGCTCGGCTGCTACAGGGTTATTGCACCTCAAACCAGAGGTGTGATATTCCACTCCCGGGTAAGGATGGAGTGTGGACCAGGACTCGGTTAGCTGCATGCACCACACACACCCCATTTCCGAGGGACAGGTCAACGGTGCTCCCACGAGACAGGAGTGCAGGCACGACAGCATCTGTCCCTGGCTGGAGTGGGGAGGGGAAAGTACACCCAGTGGTGTAGGAGCAGATAGGGGTGGGTCTCTGGGCATAGGTAGGAGCCCATTGGTTGCTAGTCACCTGGGCTCAGGTGTTAGAAGGAGGTATATAAGGTGGGCACCATCTTAGGACAGTAGTCAGTGCAGTCGGAGGAGAAGTGACAGGGAGCAGAGCTGCTGCATGGGCTCTGCTCCACGGGCAGGCCTTGTCAGGAGGCCGGAGCCTGAGAGAGAGAGAGAGAGAAGAAAGGAAAGTATGAAAGGAAACAAGGAACAGGAACACAGAGAAAGGCCCAGAGACACGAGGACAGAGGGAACCCTAAGGACCCAGGAGACTGCGGGTGACGGGTTGGCAGAACAGGGTACCGGAACCCAAATTGGTGGAGGCAACAAATTCCTCAGCCAAAGACCGGAGGTTGAGACCACATCTTGGTGCGACCCCTCACTACATCCACCAGGAAAGCATACCACATAGGGCCAGGGAAACCGGAGATAGGTTTCGCCAACAGAAGGCCCGAGGAAGCTGGACAAAGGTGGGTCACTGGTGGAGACGGCCAGAGAAAGGTAGAGAAGGGAGCCCTGAGCCACGCTCTGGAATTGCCTGGGAGTTGACCGAGTCCCTCACCTGGTGGACGCAGCACGGCTTGGGCCGTCATCGCCTGCAGGATTGACCGAATAACAACTGTGAGTAAAGCATTGGAAACTGCAATTACAAGCCTCTGTGTTTCATCGCCGCACCAGCACCATTAAGACTGGGACGCTCACACCATTACTCCCATCTTCCACATTAGCTGCCCTGAGGCAATACTTCTCCCGTGGGGAGTTATTCCATACTCGGCTGCGCAAATTACATCAGCCTCAGCGGTCTGCAGCGCAGCGGCGGTCCCCACTGACCGCAATCCACGGGTGGCGCAGTCGGACATTTGTTACAACATTAAGACTGCCACTGAATTGACCGCCCTGGGCACGGATCGGGTCACCGCCACGGAGGACTACAACCCCCAGCGATCCGGCTCCGGGTATCCCCAACACAGCACAGGCCCAGGGGGCGCGTCAACTTTGGCGTAGTCGGCAGGATCTTTACCAACCCGCCACAAGCAGGTATTGCGTGCCTGAAGAAGATTGTACATGTACCTTGAAAAGAAGTCTCCCGCCATTTCCAGAAGTTTCTCGCCGTCCGGAGTCGTTTCCCGCCATCCGGAGCCGATTCCCGCCATTAGACGCCATCTTGGACCGTTTCCCGCCATCTTCATGCGTTTTTCCCGCCCTGGCAGAACGGACGCCATTATGTGCGCACCAAAAGACAACAGGAAGCCACCTCCCATCGTGGGCCAGGTCCCAGAATGGCGCCAAAGAAGGAGCCCGCCCCCACCAGCCATGAATGCAGCAGTGGAGATGTCCATCAACGTGGGGGGGCTGCCCCTAAGGGTGATTGTCAGCAGATGCCCCCAAGACCACCCCCCATGGGGTCGGATAGGAAAGAAAACTGTGGGGCCGGGCGCGGCCTGGATCAGTCTGGACCTGCTGCACCCGGAGATGGAGGGAGCAGCGAACCCCACCAGCACCCTGGCCCGCAGCCTGCTGCAAGCTGAGCCACACTGCAGCTTAACGGAGTTGCTGGCACAGCTGCCCAGAGACCCGGACTGCGTGCGTGCAGCTCTGGAAGACCTGAACAGAAGGATGGTCCGGGCGCAGCGGGATGTGTTTGCCGGGTGGAGAGAGGAGTTGGCCCGGCAGCACGAAGATAGCCAGCGGAGGACCCCGCAAGGACCGAGCAGCGCGCCTGCCGCTGAGCGCGGTGAAGAAGGACCGGCGGTGGCAGACGACGCCGCGGAGGAAGCCACGGAGGCCGAGGCAGGTAACGTGGACGTCATCGCCCCAAGCCCTGAGATCACTAACCTGCCCCCACCCTCCGTTGCGGGACCCGAAGCCCCGGGGACCGTACCTGACACCAAGCCTCCACCGCCGCCAGCTAGGCCTCAGGCTGCAAGCGTCGCTGACATGCCCCGTCCTGCGCTGTGCCCTCTGAACCCGGGCGCCGTAAAGCAGGAGACGTCACAGGCCGGGACGCAAGGCCCAGCACACCCGGGCGCCGCTGCCTCACCAGCGCCCCCTACCTTGGCGGTGCCACCCCCGGGCGCGACCAACAAACGACCACAGGCCTGGTCGCAAGGCCGAGTGCCCCCGGGCGCTGTCACCTGCCCGAAGCCCGTGGTGCCACCCCTGGGTGCGGACCTCTATGCACAACATACCAGCCCGGACGGGCTGCCCTTCGAGTGGCCACTGGAGTTCGTCAACCCCCGTCTCCGGAGAGAACGACCCCTGAGCGAGCCTCTGATCCCGGCCCCGGAGTCTGCCAACATCGCTCCACCCCCGCCGGAGGATGCCCAGTTTGCATGGGACCCCACCGGCGAGAATCTCATGGGGTTCACCCAGGAGACCCGGGCGGAGGCAGCCCATCGCCTGGATTGCTGCCGTCAACAGCTGGCCACCTATGAAAGGGAGCGGCGGCAGAGGCGCATCAGGGAGGAGCGACTCCATGCCCGGAGCGCGGAGCAAAAGAGGAGGGCCCATCAGGACTCCCAAGCCATCCGCGGTCCCCGAGCCACCGGGACCGTAGTAAAGTTCCAGCTAGAGCATGGCTGGGGCTTCATCAGAGACCCGGAGGCTGACACCGACGTCTTCGTCACTAGAAGGGACGTCGAAAGCCACTTGCCAGAGGGACATCACGGCCGTGACCTGTACCACGGCGACGTGGTCACCTACACCCGGCACAAGGGCGCAAAGGGACTGTACGCCCTCCATGTCCACCGTCTAACAGAGGAGGAGCTGCGGTACCGCCCAGACATGGACTACCCTGAGGGTCCGGACGGACCTGAAGACTACCCAGAAGAGCGAGGAGGACACCGTTACCAGTAAACGGTAAAATGGAACTGTTCCCATTTTTGAAAGTGTGGTCCCCGTTGGGACAAATAGTGAACTGTTGACTGTTTAAAAATTGCCCCTTCCTAAGTTACCAGGCTGAGGACTGTGAGCAGCCATTCCCCTATTCCAACCGGCCGAGGACTGGGAACGGCCAACCCCTTGTAAATAGTTGCGCTTCTTAAAGCGCCCCCTACTGGTTTTATACAAAAACCGCAACGTCTACCTCAAGGCGGATTAAATGGACTGTTGCACCTTTACCTGGTCGCAAGTTGCACAGCGGCCAGAACTCAAGAATCTGTTTGAAAATGTTTCACTTGAAAAAGTTTTATATGTGAAAAAGTTTAATATGCTGCTAAAATAGAAATGCCAAAGTTTTATATGGTGTTTTTGCAAAAAGAGTTCCGGTGGCATTAGCAAAATGTTTTATAATGTTTGTGCCAGTAACGTTAAAAGGGAAAAGTACCTCCCATAAAGGGATGGTTTAATAGTTATTGTCTTATATGTGAATGCATTCTAAAATTTTTGTATGCTTTAAATTGTTTTGCTCTTTTCAAGCCCGAGGACGTGCTGTGATTTACCAGGGGGGAATGTAGCACCCCGAGGGCTCGGCTGCTACAGGGGTATTGCACCTCAAACCAGAGGTGTGATATTCCACTCCCGGGTAAGGATGGAGTGTGGACCAGGACTCGGTTAGCTGCATGCACCACACACACCCCATTTCCGAGGGACAGGTCAACGGTGCTCCCACGAGACAGGAGTGCAGGCACGACAGCATCTGTCCCTGGCTGGAGTGGGGAGGGGAAAGTACACCCAGTGGTGTAGGAGCAGATAGGGGTGGGTCTCTGGGCATAGGTAGGAGCCCATTGGTTGCTAGTCACCTGGGCTCGGGTGTTAGAAGGAGGTATATAAGGTGGGCACCATCTTAGGACAGTAGTCAGTGCAGTCGGAGGAGAAGTGACAGGGAGCAGAGCTGCTGCATGGGCTCTGCTCCACGGGCAGGCCTTGTCAGGAGGCCGGAGCCTAAGAGAGAGAGAGAGAGAAAAGAAAGGAAAGTAAGAAAGGAAACAAGGAACAGGAACACACAGAAAGGCCCAGAGACAAGAGGACAGTGGGAACCCTAAGGACCCAGGAGACTGGGGGTGACGGGTTGGCAGAACAGGGTACTGGAACCCAAATTGGTGGAGGCAACAAATTCCTCAGCCAAAGACCAGAGGTTGAGACCACATCTTGGTGCGACCCCTCACTACATCCACCAGGAAAGCATACCACATAGGGCCAGGGAAACCGGAGATAGGTTTCGCCAACAGAAGGCCCGAGGAAGCTGGACAAAGGTGGGTCACTGGTGGGGACGGCCAGAGAAAGGTAGAGAAGGGAGCCCTGAGCCACGCTCTGGAATTGCCTGGGAGTTGACCGAGTCCCTCACCTGGTGGACGCAGCACGGCTTGGGCCGTCATCGCCTGCAGGATTGACCGAATAACAACTGTGAGTAAAGCATTGGAAACTGCAATTACAAGCCTCTGTGTTTCATCGCCGCACCAGCACCATTAGGACTGGGACGCTCACACCATTACTCCCATCTTCCACATTAGCTGCCCTGAGGCAATACTTCTCCCGTGGGGAGTTATTCCATACTCGGCTGCGCAAATTACATCAGCCTCAGCGGTCTGCAGCGCAGCGGCGGTCCCCACTGACCGCAATCCACGGGTGGCGTAGTCGGACATTTGTTACAACATTAAGACTGCCACTGAATTGACCGCCCTGGGCACGGACCGGGTCACCGCCACGGAGGACTACAACCCCCAGCGATCCGGCTCCGGGTATCCCCAACACAGCACAGGCCCAGGGGGCGCGTCACATAGATCACCTATTTTTTTTTATTAAAAATCCCCCCCCTAAAAAACAAACAAACAAACAAACAAAAAAACATGAAATAACTGATAAGTCATTAGATGCAGGTAATGGCTGCAGTTAAATGCGGCTGATAAACTGTGACAGCAGGATTTAACACGTGGTGGCTGGCAACACATTCTTGTAGCCAACCATCAGTGCACCCATGACGTGATGACATGAAGACCCCCCTCTGAACAGTGGCCCTTGGCCGCTAATCAAAGGAGATGTTTGCTTCTGCTGCCTTTCCTCAGCAGAGATGGCCCTTCTCATTACGGTGTTGGTGTAGTCCTCCTGGGATGCTAGAAGATTCAGCAGCTGGTCCATCGCGTGGACAGCAATTCTACAAAAGGAGAAAAAAAATTCTGGATATCTGAAAAAAAATAAATTAACAAATCCTTAGGTACACACGGATGATAATATACCTTTTTTCCATATGATAATAACTTACCTCCTTGGATCTTAATAAAGCACATAGAAGGGCCCCTTCTCACTTCTCTCCTGCACTATTGGGCGTACCCAGAGTTTTTTTGGCCTTCTTCTAGACTGCTCCTATGAAACAATTGGATAGTGCACACCACAGAAAAAAAAAACATGAACTGTACATTCTTACCTACATTTATCTTACATGCTCCCTGTGCAGACACAGGAAATTTAGAACACTGATTAATAAGAGGTTCTTGCATGGCTTTTTTTTTTATTGTCAACTTTCTTTATTTATCTCCCAACAGCATGCATTGCTGTACAAAAACGCATCAAAAACGCGGGAAAACACGCTTTTATTCCTCAGCATTTTTCATGACAAGATATTGCAGAAACACTGCAGAAATTTCTGCAATTAAATGCTGAACGTACTGTGGCAAGACGACTCGCTCTGCTGCTTGCGGATATAGACTCAGGAACCTGGGTTTTCTCTGCAGGCTTTATTAAACAGCATAAAGCTCTGCACTCCAACAAAATAAACACGGCTTTACTGGCAAAATGACAAAACAAAAGAATAAACGATAGTAGAGTCTATATGAGTATGGGATTTGCCCACACAGGTTGTAGTCCCAGCCTCCATCTCTGTCCTGAGCTGAAGCTCTCCCAGACTGGAGATCTTGCCTCTCCAAACCACAACAGAGAAAGAAAATAGGACTGAACATTTAAACTTGCTCAGCCACACCCTGAGGTGTTGGTATGAGGAATGACTTCCCTCCCATGACCTGGTGCCTTTTAGGAAATCCGTCAGTGGCGCGGCCATCATGGCAAAATTTGGGATAAACCGCCGGTAATATCCCATCATTCCCAGCAATGCTCTTACTTGCTTCTTGGAGAGCAGTTGCTGCCAGGTCTGGATTGCCTCCACTTTATTGACTTGCGGCTTTATTTCGCCTCTCCCGACGACATAGCCCAAGTACTTGGCCTCCTCTTTCCCAACGGCACATTTTCTCGGCTCTATAGTAAATCCCGCCTTTCTCAGTGCATCCAGAATTGCCTGCAGTTTAGGTAGATGAGTAGCACGGTCTGGGCTAAAGACCACATTGTCGTCAAGGTAGGCTGCGGCATACTTCTTATGTGGGGCTAGGATCCAATCCATAGCAGTCTGGAAGGTGGCTGGGGCCCCCTGCAGTTCGAACAGCATCCGAGTGTATTGAAAGCACCCATCAGGTGTTGGGAAAGCTGTCTTCTCTTTGGCCTTCTGGGACATGGGGATCTGCCAGTAGACCTTCGTCAGGTCTAGAGTGGTGATGTACCTTGCCGGTCCAAGCCTCTCGATGAGCTCGTCAACGCGGGGCATTGGGTACGCGCCACACTTGGATACCTCATTCAGCCGGCGGTAGTCATTACAAAACCTCCACTCTCCGTTGGGTTTTGGCACGAGGACGATTCGGCTCGACCACCCACTCTTTGACTCCTCTATCACCCCGAGGTCTAGCATCCTCTTCACCTTTTCGGAGTTCCACTCTAGAGATGAGCGTTGTTCTACTCGAACTGTTCGCCAATCTCAAATTCGAGCTGTTTTGGGCGGTGTTCGAGCCGGTCGGCGAACACGAACAATTTGAGAAAAATTCGGCTGTTCGAGGTTATGTTCGATAACTGTTCGTGCACCAAAATCATAACTGGATTTTTTCTCAGTAATGATGAAAATTAATGTTAATACGCAGTTTGAGTGTACAGCGGGGCGGGGGGAGGGGCAGGGGATGGATCTCTGCAGGAACAATGAAGATCTCCATTTTTTTTTCTCTTTCCCGCATTTGCAGTGGGGAGGTGCAATCTGTCAGCCTATCAGCAGCGCACACACGGAGCGAAGTGCTTTTTTTCACACAAGCAAGGGCATGTGTGATTGGCAGTGTATGTCACATGTCCTTGCCCTATAAGACCAAGCCATTTTCCCCGTCGCCACCATTTTCTCACTGCTGCAGCTGCGTGTTAGACGGCACCGCTGTTGCTGTGTGCGCTATACCTTGTTAATTTCAAGCCAATTTTCGCACAAATATACAGATAGCTTGGGAGTAGGGAATAGTTGTGATTGCAGTCCTTTTAAGGACTAGGTTACAGCATTTCCTACGACTTTTATCAGGCAGGTCTGTGCTCTTAAATAGATAGATTGTGGGAGTAAAGACTAATTGTAATTGGAGTCCTTTTCAGGACTAGGTTACATCAGTTCCTATCAGTTTTTGCCAGGCAGGTCTGTGCCAGTGCTGTGCAAGTTTTTTTCACAGCATTTGGCTGAATCTAGCAAAGCTAATCCTTTTTGGCCTATTGCAGAGTGTGTTAGTCAGTGGAGTAGCCTATCTGTGTTGCAAGATATACCACCTGTGTATAGAATACCAATTTTTTTACTGCACCTAGTGAAGTAAAATCTTTTGGGCATAGCATCATTCTATTAGTCCATCTATACTGACCTCCATCAGGTTGCAAACTGAATATAATTTTTTTCTGCATCTAGCTCTGAAAAAATATTTGGGCTTCTAGCAGTGTGTGGGACTTGGTCTATTAGTCCTTCTATACTGACCTCCAGCAGGTTGCAAATTGAATATAATTTTTTTCTGCATCTAGCTCTGAAAAAATATTTGGGCTTCTAGCGGTGTGTGGGACTTGGTCTATTAGTCCATCTATACTGACCTCCATCAGGTTGCAAATTAAAAATAATTTTTTTCTGCATCTAGCTCTGAAAAAATATTTGGGCTTCTAGCAGCGTGTGGGACTTGTTCTATTAGTCCATCTATACTGACCTCCATCAGGTTGCAAATTAAAAATAATTTTTTTCTGCATCTAGCTCTGAAAAAATATTTGGGCTTCTAGCAGTGTGTGGGACTTGGTCTATTAGTCCATCTATACTGACCTCCATCAGGTTGCAAATTAAAAATAATTTTTTTCTGCATCTAGCTCTGAAAAAATATTTGGGCTTCTAGCAGTGTGTGGGACTTGGTCTATTAGTCCATCTATACTGACCTCCATCAGGTTGCAAATTGAATAAAAAAAATTTCTGCATCTAGCTCTGAAAAAATATTTGGGCTTCTAGCGGTGTGTGGGACTTGGTCTATTAGTCCATCTATACTGACCTCCATCAGGTTGCAAATTAAAAATAATTTTTTTCTGCATCTAGCTCTGAAAAAATATTTGGGCTTCTAGCAGTGTGTGGGACTTGGTCTATTAGTCCATCTATACTGACCTCCATCAGGTTGCAAATTAAAAATAATTTTTTTCTTCATTTAGCTCTGAAAAAATATTTGGGCTTCTAGCAGTGTGTGGGACTTGTTCTATTAGTCCTTCTATACTGACGTCCAGCAGGTTGCAAATTGAATATAATTTTTTTCTGCATCTAGCTCTGAAAAAATATTTGGGCTTCTAGCGGTGTGTGGGACTTGGTCTATTAGTCCATCTATACTGACCTCCATCAGGTTGCAAATTAAAAATAATTTTTTTCTGCATCTAGCTCTGAAAAACTATTTGGGCTTCTAGCAGTGTGTGGGACTTGGTCTATTAGTCCATCTATACTGACCTCCATCAGGTTGCAAATTAAAAATAATTTTTTTCTGCATCTAGCTCTGAAAAAATATTTGGGCTTCTAGCAGTGTGTGGGACTTGGTCTATTAGTCCATCTATACTGACCTCCATCAGGTTGCAAATTAAAAATAATTTTTTTCTTCATTTAGCTCTGAAAAAATATTTGGGCTTCTAGCAGTGTGTGGGACTTGTTCTATTAGTCCTTCTATACTGACCTCCAGCAGGTTGCAAATTGAATATAATTTTTTTCTGCATCTAGCTCTGAAAAAATATTTGGGCTTCTAGCGGTGTGTGGGACTTGGTCTATTAGTCCATCTATACTGACCTCCATCAGGTTGCAAATTAAAAATAATTTTTTTCTGCATCTAGCTCTGAAAAAATATTTGGGCTTCTAGCGGTGTGTGGGACTTGGTCTATTAGTCCATCTATACTGACCTCCATCAGGTTGCAAATTAAAAATATTTTTTTTCTGCATCTAGCTCTGAAAAAATATTTGGGCTTCTAGCAGTGTGTGGGACTTGGTCTATTAGTCCATCTATACTGACCTCCATCAGGTTGCAAATTGAATAAAAAAAATTTCTGCATCTAGCTCTGAAAAAATATTTGGGCTTCTAGCGGTGTGTGGGACTTGGTCTATTAGTCCATCTATACTGACCTCCATCAGGTTGCAAATTAAAAATAATTTTTTTCTGCATCTAGCTCTGAAAAAATATTTGGGCTTCTAGCAGTGTGTGGGACTTGGTCTATTAGTCCATCTATACTGACCTCCATCAGGTTGCAAATTGAATAAAAAAAATTTCTGCATCTAGCTCTGAAAAAATATTTGGGCTTCTAGCGGTGTGTGGGACTTGGTCTATTAGTCCATCTATACTGACCTCCATCAGGTTGCAAATTAAAAATAATTTTTTTCTGCATCTAACCCAGCCAATAGTTTTGGCCTAATACCACAGTTTGGCCACTCAGCTCTGCTCGGTTACCATCCATTGTTTTTTTGTGCAAACAACTCCAGAGTTGTGAATTAGTTAACCACCAAAATGAGTGGAAAAAGGCCTGCTGCTGGTGGAAAGGGGAATAGGCGTGTTGGGAAGGGGAAAAAAGGTTGTGTCCGTGGGGTAGGTGCAGAAGAAAGACCATCTTCCAGCCAAACTAAAATGTCTACTTCTTTTAGCGGACAATGTGATAAGTAGAGATGAGCGGTGTTTGACTAGAACTGTTCGCCAATCTCAAATTCGAGCTGTTTTGGGCGGTGTTCGAGTTGTTCGACGAACCCGAACGATTTGCAAAAAATTCGGCTGTTCGAGGTTATGTTCGATAACTGTTCGTGCACCAAAAGCGTGTCCTGCATGTCTGGCGCTATTTAGAGCACCAATCATGCAGGGATTGTCTGTCACTCACTGTAATGCCACAGCCATGGTGGTTGTGGCATTACAGTGATTGCCCAAATCGATGGGAACAGTGTCAACAGTGAAACATGAAAAGCCGGCAATTCAGCAGCGGCATACACCGGTACCCGACAATTTAGAACCGAAAGAATAGAGCTTCACACATAGATTAGATAGATATAAACATGTCAGCCACATATATACGAAGTACAGTGAAAGTGCTGCTTACTGTACTTGTCATTTAGCGTAAAGGATTTATCAAAAAAAATAATAGTGTTTTCATGCACTGTCTCTTTAAAAAAGCCGGCCGGCAATTCAGCAGCGGTACCCGACAATTTATAACAGACAGAATAGAGCTTCACACATAGATTAGATAGATAGAAACATGTCAGTCACATATATATGAAGTACAGTGATAGTGTTGGTTACTGTACTTGTCATTTAGTATTAAAATAAAGGATTTATTATTAAAAAAAATGGCGTGGGGTTCCCCTTAATTTTAGGCTCTAGCGGAGGTTAAGCAGACGGCTGGGGCAGATGTTTGAAGCCTGGGAAGGGGGTAATACCCACGGAGCTTCCCAGGCTACTAATATCAGCCCCCAGCTGAATACATAGCCTTTACTAGCTATTAAAATGGGGGACCCCCCAAAAAAAATGACGTGGGGTCCCCCCTAATTTAATAGCTAGCAAAGGCTAGGCAGACAGCTGGGGGCTGATATTAATAGCCCAGGAAGGGAGCCATGAATATTGGCCCCCTCCCAGGCTAGAAACACCAGCCGTCAGCCGCCCCAGAAATGGCGCATTCATAGGATGCGCCAATTCTGGCACTTAGCCTCGCTCTTCCACGCTGCCCTGGTGCGGTGGCAGGGGGTAATAGGGTTGGGGTTGATGTCAGCTTATAATGCCAGCTGACATCAAGCCCAGGTTAGTAATGGAGAGGCGTCTATAAGACACCCCCATTACTAACCCCATAGTCAAAGTTAAAAAAAACACAAACACCCAGAATAAAGTCCTTTAATTGAAATAAAGACACAATCCTTTATTGTTCTAAATTAAACCATACTTACCGTCACGCCCATTCCAGCTGAAGCCAACGATCTCCTGCAATAAAAGAAAAATAATAAAGCAACCTCATCCTTACCTTTCCATGGTTCCCACGACAGCTTCAGCTCTGCTACATCGAGATGACAGGCTGGACCGCAGCAGAACGCCGCCATCCAGCCTGTCATCCCGCAGACACTGAGAAGAGCAGGCTTACTTGCGCTGCTCAGCGTCTCTCTGTGACGACATCCAGATGAGCCGAGTTCATGTCCAATGAACTCAGCTCACCTCCTGCACGTCACTGACAGCGTGGGAGAATTCTCCTGCACTCAGCGCTTCAGTGTGAGAATTCTCCCACGCTGAAGCGGTGAGTGCAGGAGAATTTTCCCACGCTGTCAGTGACGTGCATGAGGTGAGCCGAGTTCATTGGACATTAACTCGGCTCATCTGGATGCCCTCACAGAGAGACACTGTGGAGCGCAAGCATGCCTGCGCTTCTCAGTGTCTGCGGGATGACAGACTGGATGGCAGCGTTCTGCTGCGGTCCAGCCAGTCATCTCGATGTAGCAGAGCTGAAGCTGTCGTGGGAACCATGGAAAGGTAAGGATGAGGTTGGTTTATTATTTTTCTTTTATTGCAGGAGATCGTTGGCTTCAGCTGGAATGGGCGTGATGGTAAGTATGGTTTAATTTAGAACAATAAAGAATTGTGTGTTTATTTCAATTAAAGGACTTTTTTCTGGGTGTTGTGTTTTTTTTAAATACTTTACTAGAAATTCATGGTGGTCATGTCTAATATTGGCGTGACCCCATGAATTTCGGGCTTAGGGCCAGCTGATAATGCCAAGCTGGCCCTAACCCCTTTATTACCCAGTGAGCCACCGCATCAGGGCCCTGGATGAGTTGGGTACAGCGCCAGAAGATGGCGCTTCTATGAACGCGCCATTTTCCGGGGTGGCTGCGGACTGCAATTTGCAGCGGGGGTGGCCCAGAAAGCTTGGGCCTCCCTGCGCTGCGGATTCCAGCCCCCAGCTGCCTAGTTGTACCTGGCTGGACACAAAAACAGGGCGAAGCCCCACGTCAATTTTCTTTAAATTATTTCATGAAATAATTAAGAAAAAAAGGGCTTCCCTATATTGTTGTGTCCGGCCAGGTACAAATAGGCAGCTGGTGGTTGGGGGCAGCCCGTTCCTGCCTGCTGTACCTGACTGGACACAAATATAGTGCGAAGCCCCACGTCAATTTTTTTTAAATTATTTCATGAATTTCCTGAAATAATTTAAAAAAATTGAAGTGGGGCTTCGCACTATATTTGTGTCCAGCCAGGTACAGCAGGCAGGAACGGGCTGCCCCCATCCACCAGCTGCCTATTTGTACCTGGCCGGACACAACAATATAGGGAAGCCCTTTTTTTCTTAATTATTTCATGAATTTCATGAAATAATTAAAAAAAATTGAAGTGGGGCTTCGCACTATATTTGTGTCTAGCCAGGTACAGCAGGCAGGAACGGGCTGCCCCCATCCACCAGCTGCCTATTTGTACCTGGCCGGACACAACAATATAGGGAAGCCCTTTTTTTCTTAATTATTTCATGAATTTCATGAAATAATTAAAAAAAATTGAAGTGGGGCTTCGCACTATATTTGTGTCCAGCCAGGTACAGCAGGCAGGAACGGGCTGCCCCCAACCACCAGCTGCCTATTTGTACCTGGCCGGACACAACAATATAGGGAAGGCCTTTTTTTCTTAATTATTTCATGAATTTCATGAAATAATTAAAAAAAAAGTACGTGGGGCTTCGACCTATTTTTGTGTCCAGCCAGGTACAACTAGGCAGCTGGGGGCTGGAATCTGCAGCGCAGGGAGGCCCAAGCTTTCTGGGCCCCCCCCCGCTACAAATTGCAGTCCGCAGCCACCCCGGAAAATGGCGCGTTCATAGAAGCGCCATCTTCTGGCGCTGTACCCAACTCATCCAGGGCCCTGGTGCGGTGGCTCACTGGGTAATAAAGGGGTTAGGGCCAAAATTCATGGGGTCACGCCAGTATTAGACATGACCGCCATGAATTTCTAGTAAAGTATTTAAAAAAAACACAACACCCAGAAAAAAGTCCTTTAATTGAAATAAAGACACAATTCTTTATTGTTCTAAATTAAACCATACTTACCATCACACCCATTCCAGCTGAAGCCAACGATCTCCTGCAATAAAAGAAAAATAATAAACCAACCTCATCCTTACCTTTCCATGGTTCCCACGACAGCTTCAGCTCTGCTACATCGAGATGACTGGCTGGACCGCAGCAGAACGCTGCCATCCAGTCTGTCATCCCGCAGACACTGAGAAGCGCAGGCATGCTTGCGCTCCTCACTGTCTCGCTGTGACGGCATCCAGATGAGCCGAGTTCATGTCCAATGAACTCGGCTCACCTCATGCACGTCACTGACAGCGTGGGAAAATTCTCACGCTGAAGTGCTGAGTGCAGGAGAATACTCCCACGCTGTCAGTGATGCCCAGAATCTTTACTCCCACTGACAGCGTGGGAGTATTCTCCTGCACTCAGCACTTCAGCGTGAGAATTTTCCCACGCTGTCAGTGACGTGCATGAGGTGAGCCGAGTTCATTGGACATGAACTCGGCTCATCTGGATGCCGTCACAGCGAGACAGTGAGGAGCGCAAGCAAGCCTGCGCTTCTCAGTGTCTGCGGGATGACAGGCTGGATGGCAGCGTTCTGCTGCGGTCCAGCCTGTCATCTCGATGTAGCAGAGCTGAAGCTGTCGTGGGAACCATGGAAAGGTAAGGATGAGGTTGCTTTATTATTTTTCTTTTATTGCAGGAGATCGTTGGCTTCAGCTGGAATGGGCGTGATGGTAAGTATGGTTTAATTTAGAACAATAAAGGATTGTGTCTTTATTTCAATTAAAGGACTTTATTCTGGGTGTTTGTGTTTTTTTTAACTTTGACTATGGGGTTAGTAATGGGGGTGTCTTATAGACGCCTCTCCATTACTAACCTGGGCTTGATGTCAGCTGGCATTATAAGCTGACATCAACCCCAACCCTATTACCCCCTGCCACCGCACCAGGGCAGCGTGGAAGAGCGAGGCTAAGTGCCAGAATTGGCGCATCCTATGAATGCGCCATTTCTGGGGCGGCTGACGGCTGGTGTTTCTAGCCTGGGAGGGGGCCAATATTCATGGCTCCCTTCCTGGGCTATTAATACCAGCCCCCAGCTGTCTGCCTAGCCTTTGCTAGCTATTAAATTAGGGGGGACCCCACGTCATTTTTTTGGGGGGGTCCCCCATTTTAATAGCTAGTAAAGGCTATGTATTCAGCTGGAGGCTGATATTAGTAGCCTGGGAAGCTCCGTGGGTATTACCCCCTTCCCAGGCTTCAAACATCTGCCCCAGCCGTCTGCTTAACCTCCGCTAGAGCCTAAAATTAAGGGGAACCCCACGCCAATTTTTTTAATAATAAATCCTTTATTTTAATACTAAATGACAAGTACAGTAACCAACACTATCACTGTACTTCATATATATGTGACTGACATGTTTCTATCTATCTAATCTATGTGTGATGCTCTATCTTTCTGTTCTAAATTGTCGGGTACCGCTGCTGAATTGCCGGCCGGCTTTTTTAAAGAGACAGTGCATGAAAACACTATTATTTTTTTAAATAAATCCTTTACACTAAATGACAAGTACAGTAAGCAACACTGTCACTGTACTTCGTATATATGTGACTGACATGTTTCTATCTATCTAATCTATGTGTGAAGCTCTATTCTTTCTGTTCTAAATTGTCGGGTACAGATGCTGAATTGCCGGCCGGCTTTTTTAAAGAGACGGTGCATGAAAACACTAATATTTTTTTTAATAAATCCTTTACACTAAATGACAAGTGCAGTAACCAACACTGTCACTGTGCTTCTTATATGTGTGACTGACATGTTTCTATCTATCTAATCTATGTGTGATGCTCTATTCCTTCTTGTCTAAATTGTCGGGTACCGGTGTATGCCGCTGCTGAATTTGCCGGCCGGCTTTTTTAAAGAGAGTGTCTTCTGAGCAGTTTGTCAGCTTTTGGACACCTTTGCAGGTGTTTTCTATGTGTTTCTATGTGTTTTTGTTTGCCTGCCATTGGTTTTAACGGTGTTCGACGGTGTTCTAAGGTGTTCGACGAACAGTTCGACGAACAGTTCCTCGAACATCCCGGTGTTCGACGAACCGAACCGAACCCGAACACTACGGGGGTGGCTCAACACTAGTGATAAGATCCCTTTCTTACGGCCACGCCAATCGCTACAAATTCCAGATGAGGCACAAAAACAGCAGGTGCTTCAACGGATATCAAGTGCTCCTTTAAGTGGGCTCTCCTCCACATCAACTTCAACATCACAAATACTCCAGTCCTCAAAGGTGTCACCCAAATCGCACTTGCTTCCTCACAGCTCCCAAATCTCCAGCTGCCCGTCTGAGTATGAGGTAGAACAGATGGTTGAGTCTGCAGAGCTGTTTACTCATACTATAGCCTGGGAATCAGAGGTCGACTCCAGCGCTTCTGTGAATCCAGACGAGGAAATGATCTGCACTGATGCCCAGAATCTTTATGAGTCGGATCCAGGACCAGACGCAGAAGGTTCTGACCATAATGTAGACCCTCATTCCCAAACTGTAACTCCTGTTGGTGGAGACAATGAGGAAGACGATGATAAGACTCAAATACCTGATTGGAGCGACAACTTTAGTTTTTTGTCAGGGCAGGAACAGGTTGGCTCTGAGGACGACGGGTGTGATAACGCACAGGGTGATGATGATGAGGTCGGAGATCCCACTTACTGTCAACCCACAGTCAGCCAAGAGATGAGGTCAGCAGAGGAGGTGGAGGAAGATGCTAGTGACGACGAGGTCAGGTTGCGCCTTCCTGGACAGAGACGTAGTACTGGAAGCACGTCAACAACTGCATCCTCAAACACAACTCTGCCTCTCACCACAAGTCGTGGTGGCTCTTCAGGTCGCATGGGTGCTAAGCCTTGCATAGCCTGGGCATTTTTTCAGATCGATAAAGATGACCCAACTCGTGTTATCTGTAACATTTGTCAGCAAAAGCTAAGTAGAGGCCAAAAAATACATAGTTTGAGTACTTCATGCATGAACCGGCACATGGACATGAAGCATAAGTTGCAGTGGGAAGCTCAGTGTGCTACAATGCGGTCTAGCCGGCCGGGCCAACCACCGTCTGCCATATCTTGTGCATCCGCGGCCTCTTCATCCTCTGTGACTGGGGGGACAGCAGTCACACCTGTTTTGGGGCGCAGACCTGCCACCTCTTTACCCGCAACAGCCAGCGTGATTGGCAGGTCATCATTTTCTTTGGAGGTGGTAACACCAGCTGGTCTTGAGCGCTGTCCGACATCAATAGCACCACCTTTGGATCAAGGCAACCTAACATGTCCGCCTGCATCTTCCTCACAGACCGGCAGTTTGCCGGGGACACCCTTATCAACCCCGTCTAAGCACAATAGCCAGCCCTCGGTCCCTCAGATGTGGACAAGTAAAAGACCATTTTCTCCTAGCCATGAGAAAGCTAAGAGGTTGAATTTCACCATCTGCAAGCTCTTGGCTACAGAAATGCTGCCTTTCCGCCTGGTGGACACAGAGGATTTTCGAGACCTTATGTCCGTCGCAGTGCCCCAGTACCAGATGCCCAGTCGGCACTACTTCTCAAAGAAAGGTGTGCCTGCGCTCCACCAGCATGTCGCACACAACATCACCGCTTCTTTGAGAAATTCTGTGTGTGACAGGGTGCATTTCACCACAGACACTTGGACGAGTAGGCATGGACAGGGGCGTTACATGTCGCTGACTGGGCACTGGGTAACTATGGTGACAGCAGGACAAGGGGCTGCTGTCCAAGTCTTGCCGTCCCCACGAGTTGTGCGTCAATCCTCTTTATGTCATTTTTCCTCCACTGCTTCTGCCTCCTCAACCTCCTCTCGGTCTTCCACCTGCACCCAAAGCCTGTCTGGTCATGCCACAAGCTTTCTAACTGCGCAGAAGGGATCCTGCACACCTCCTTACTATGCTGGCAGTAGGGCTCAACGTCATCAGGCGGTTTTTACATTGAAATGTCTGGGAAATGTGAGTCACACAGCTGAGGAGTTGTGGTCAGCTCTGGAGAACCAATTTCATGAATGGTTGTCTCCACTGGACCTGAAACCAGGGAAGGCCGTGTGCGACAATGCTGCAAACCTGGGTGCGGCCCTTCGCCGGGGCAATGTCACACACGTGCCTTGTATGGCTCACGTGTTGAACCTGGTTGTCCAGCAATTTTTAGCCCACTATCCCAGACTAGATGGCCTTCTGCAGAGGGCACGGTCGCTGTGTGCTCACTTCCGCCGTTCGCATCCCGCAGCTCAGCGACTTACATCTCTACAGAAGTCGTTGGGCCTGCCACTTCACCGGCTAAAATGCGATGTGCCTACCCGGTGGAATTCAACTCTGCACATGTTGCAGCGACTGTGGCAGCACCGACAAGCCCTGGTGCAATACGTTCTGACGTATAGCCTGGGCCAACGAGATTCAGAGGTGGGGCAAATCACGCTGGAGGAGTGGTCTCAGATCAGGGACCTATGCACCCTTCTGCACAGTTTTGAAATGGCGACGAAGATGTTTAGTGCTGACGATGCCATTATCAGCATGACTATTCCGGTGATTTACATGCTGGAGCACATGTTAAACAGAATTCGGAGTCAGGTGGTGGCACAAGAGGAGGTGGAGGAAGTAGAGGAGGAGGAGTTGTATGCGGAAGGGCTAACATCTGCAAGGTCCAGACGGTCGGCAGCACCAAGGCGGCAGGCATGTGAGGGTGGGGGAGATGGTTTTACCAGGGCGCATGGTAGCAGCCAATCTAGTGAGGAAGGTGCAGGAGCCCAGGAAGAAGTGGAGGACGAACTGATGGAAGACTCATCAGATGAGGGAGACCTTGATCACATTTCTGTTGTGCGAGGTTGGGGGGAGAGGACAGAGGAAGGAAGCATGATTGTTACCTCGCCACCAACACAACAGGGACTTGGTGCTCCTGGATGCGCAACACACATGAGTGCCTTCTTGCTGCACTACCTGCAACATGACCCTCGAATTGTGAGAATTAGAAATAATCCTGACTACTGGGTTGCCACACTGTTAGATCCCCGGTACAAAAGTAAATTTGCAGAAATTATTCCTGCCATAGAAAGGGATGCACGCATGCAGGAGTATCAGCAGAGACTGTTGCAGAATCTTACATGTGCTTTTCCACAAAATACCAGTGGTGCACGTAGTGAATCTCACAGTTCCAACTTGCCAACCGTGGGACCGTCAAGTGTTCAGCACTCAAACCGTAACAGAACCACAGTATCTGGTGGTAACATCAATTTTGCGGAATCATTTCACCACTTTTTTAGCCCATCCTTTGCAAGGCCACAGGAGACAAGAAGTCTGACACATAGTCAACGCCTAGAGACGATGGTACAGGAGTATCTCCAAGTAAACATTGAAGCCACGACTGTGTCACTGGACCCTTGCTCTTTTTGGGCTTCCAATCTGGATAAATGGCCGGAGCTAGCCACTTACGCCTTGGAGATCTTGTCATGCCCCGCAGCCAGCGTTCTGTCTGAACGTGTGTTCAGCGCTGCTGGTGGTGTGCTGACAGATAAGCGCACGCGGCTCTCCACTGATAATGTAGACAGACTCACGTTCATAAAGATGAACAAATCATGGATCCGAAACGACTTTTCTACCCCTGTGTCATCCTGGGGAGAGTAAAAGCTTGATGATTGTTTAAAATCACCCTACCAACCATTTTAAGCTTTCAAATTACTAATCATGTTTATCTGTATCTTGACTGGAAAATAATTTGGGCTTTGTAGCAGTGTGCAGCACTGATCCTATTAGGCCATCTATAATAAGCTCCACCAGATTTAAAATTAAAAATAATTTTTAGCTGCATTTAGCCCGGAAAATAATTTTGGGGCTCCGAGATGCGCAAGACACATAAGTGCCTTCTTGCTGCACTACCTGCAGCATGACCCTCATATTGTCAGAATTCGAAGTAATCATGACTACTGGGTTGCCACACTCTTAGATCCCCCAAACTTTTCGATCAACCTTTTCATTTTAATAAAGACCAAAAAAATGGTCATTTTTGAAATTATAAGCATTAGCAGGTTGTTAGAAACTGAAATCAAACAGTTTTCAACTCAAAACTTTATTCTAGGTGATGTTACATTTTCACATAGGACCCCTTGTTCGAAAGGAGCTTCTGAACTCTCTCGTCCATTGAATTTGTCAGGTTTTGGATGGTTTCTGCTTCAATTGTTTTGCATGAGGACAGAATACCCTCCCAGAGCTGTTGCTTAGATGTGAACTGCCTCCCGCCATCATAGACACTCCTTTTAATGATGCTCCAAAGGTTCTGAATGGGGTAGAGGTCAGGGGAGCATGGGGGTCACACCATAAGTTTGTCCCCTTTTATGCCCATATCAGCCAGAGATGCAGATGTTTTATGTGCAGCATGAGATGGTGCATTATCATGCAGAAAAATGATCTTGCTGTGAAATACACGGTTCTTCTTCTTGAACCATGGCAGGAAGTGCTGTTTGAGAAAATCCACATACATTATGGAGTTCATCTTTAGCGCCTTCAGGGATCCTAAAGGGGCCGACAATCTCTCTCCCCATGATTCCAGCCCAAAACATTACTCCACCTCCTCCTTGTTGGCGCTGTAGCCGTGTTTGCGTGGGGTGTCCATCAACCAGCCATCCTCCACTCCATCCATCTGGACCATCGAGCGCTGCACGGCACTCATCCGTGAACAAAACAGTTTTGAAATCAGTCTTCATGTAATGTTTGGCCCACTGGAGCCGTTTCTGCTTGTGTGAAGTGGATAGAGGAGGTCGACAGGATGGCGTATGCACAGCTGCAAACCTCTGAAGGACCCTGCATCTTGTTGTTCGGGGGACGTTGGAGGCACAAGCAGCTTCAAAAACTTGTCTGCTGCTATGACAAGGCTTTTTTGCCGCTGCTCTTTCAACCTGACGTAATTGCCTGTAGGAAAGAGTCCTCAATTTGCCCTTATCAGCACGCACACGTGTGTACTGTGAATCAGCTACATACTTCTTGATTGCCAAGACACTTCATCCTGATCATCGCACAATGTTGATTGTAGTCATGCCTTGACCTAAACACTCCACAATTTGTTGCTTCTCAGCAGCCGACACATCCTTTTTCTTTCCCATTTTGGCAGAAAATGTAGGCTGCTGAATAATGTGAGAGAGCCTTCTTAAGTAGTCTTGCCTTTCATTGGACACACCTGACAAACTAATTAGCACTGGTGTCTGCAATTGCTTACAGTGATATAAAGAGCCCTGACACACATCACCATCAATGAGTTTAACTGACAAACAAACAAATTCTTCCCTTATCACTCCTAAACACTTTTTGCATAATAATTTGGAACACAGTGTACATGTGCTTTTCCACAAAACACCAGTGGTTCACGTAGTGAATCTTACAGTTCTAACTTGCCAACCGTGGTCTGTATGGAGTTGTTCAATAAAGGGCCCAAAATTAAGATAACATAGATGGGAGAGGTCTCTATGAATAGGAATTCCTAAGTATTTGATACCCTGTGAGGGCCAGGCAAAGGGAAAGTTGGACTGGATGGAATCCTATATGGATTTGGGGAGGGAGACATCGAGGGCCTCAGACTTCGCTGCATTGATTTTAAAATTTGACCATGTAACAAAGTGATCTATTTCAGCCATAACAGCATGGATGGATATATGTGATTGAGTGATATATACTAGGACATCATCAGCAAATAGAGAGCACTTGTACTCGGTGCCTCCCACCTCAATCCACCTAATATTGGGGTTATGGCGAATTGATGAGAGCAGGTGCTCCGTCACTAGGATGTATAAGAGAGGGGACAGAGAACATCCCTGCCTTGTCCCATTGGTGATTGTGAAAGGTGATGAAAATGTTCTGACGCGCCCCCTGGGCCTTGGGACACCCGGAGCCGGACCCTTTTTGGTGGATGCTGGTGGTTGTAGTCTTCGTGGCGGCGATCCGGTTCCGTGGCTCAGGGCAGTCAAACCAGTGGCGGAACTATTTATGTGGTTTTGATGTTTAAATGTCCGACTACGCCACCCGTGGATTGCGGTCAGAGTGAACCGCCGCTACAGGGCAGACCGCTAAGGCTGGTGTTGTGGGTGCAGCAGAGCGTAGCATAACTCCCCACGGGAGGAGTATAGCCTCAGGGCAGTGTATGCGGAGGATGGGGGTGATGGTGCAGGGCAGCAGCAGTAACGACACGGAGTCAGTGATGCAGTTCAGGGCCTTTACTCACAGTTCTTATTATCCAGACCACGTCTGCAGGTAACGGCTGCCCACGTCGTACTGTGCTCACCAGGTGAGGGGCTCAGACAACTCCCAGATAACTTTGGAGCGCTTCACAGGACCCCCTTTGTGTGTCCTTTGTCTGGCCTTTCTTACCAACACTTCTGTCCGGCTGCCTCGGGCCTCCTCTTGGTAAACTTGGCGCCAGTTTCCCTGACCCTATGTGGTGCCTTCCTAGCAGGTGGAGCAAGGGGCTGCGCCACATAAAATGTCAGAGCCTCCGGTTTCTAGCTGAGGGTCGTTTCCTGCCTCCACTAGTTCGGGGACCGGTCTCCCCCTTTGGCCTGACCCCTCCACGCAGGTGGATTCGGGCGTGCGGTGGCGACTCGCCCGTCCGCACCCCTGGGATCCCTTCATTCCTCGTTCCTGGAGCCTTCTCCGCTCCTCTTCCTTCCTTCTCCCTCTTGCAGGCCTGGGCCTCTGTTACTAGGCCCGCCTCCGGAGCATAGCTCATGCAGAGCCCCTGCTCCCTGCCACTTCTGCTCAGACTTCTCTGCACTGAACTAAGATGGTGCCCACCTTTTATACTCCCTTCTCAATGCACCCAGGAACTGCTTCCTCCCTGCTCCTGCACTGCAGGGTTCCCCTTCCTCAGTGTTCCCTCCCCCCACTCCAGCCAGGGACAGGGACTGTCGTGCCCATCTCAGGGGCATATTGGTCGCCCTGCCCCACGGCAATGTGGTGTAATGCATGCAGGTGTCGGGTCCTGATCCACACTCCATCCTTATCTGAGAGTGAGATATCACACCTCTAGGTGAGGTGCAATACGTCTGTAGCAACCGAGCCCTCGGTGCTACAGTTCCATTTATCTTCAGCCTAGGTGACGTATTGTGATACAGGGCCGTGATTTTGGCTATAAAAGGGTCCCCTAGACCCCTACCCCAAGCTTTTTAAGAGAATCATATATGGCGTGCCAGGAGACTCTATGGAATGCTTTCTCAGCATCCAACGAGAGTATCTACTTACAAATTTTTAACTGCATCTAGCCCAGGAAATACTTTGTGCCTAGTAGCAGTGTCTGCTAGTCAGCGGATTATCCCGGCTGTTAAGCAAGCTACACCACCTGTAGTTTGGACACTTAATTTTTTCAAAGGAAATGCTTCGGGACCACGGGATACTTAGTGAAGAGCATCAGGAGGCACCCCAAGGCATAGGGGCTGGGACTGGCACTAGGATGCCTTGCGGTGGACAGCCGAGCTCGATCCTTATAAAAGCTTTTTAACTGCAGCAGCTTTAGTGGACGCTACTGGAGCTGGAATTACGCGGCTGCTGGCATGAGACTTGCCCTCCAATAGATCCTTGTAAATGGATTTAAAGTGTATTCATTCAAATTAGAGGGACAATTTAAATTAAAAAGCTTAGAGCTGCCTCCACCACAGGGGGGCTCTCTCGACCCACCAGCGGACAGGCACCAGTATTGGGAGAGGGGGGCTGGCCGTCAGGGTTCACCGCGGCTCTGGCACAAACCCGGCGACACGGAGGTGGCACGGGCAGGAGCGGACTGGCCGTCTCGGCTTCTCACTTTTTGGATTTTAGAAGGGCATGACATGCCTATATCTGTGTCTCCCCCTCCTTTTACTCCTCCACCTCTTTTCTTTTCGCATGACTATATGTACTTGTCACTTTTCCATGTGTTAGTTGTGTCTTCTGAGCAGTTTGTCAGCTTTTGGACACCTTTGAAGGTGTTTTCTATGTGTTTCTATGTGTTTTTGTTTGCCTGCCATTGGTTTTAACGGTGTTCGAAGGTGTTCGACGAACAGTTCGACGAACAGTTCGGCGAACACACGGGTGTTCGACGAACCGAACCGAACTCGAACACTACGGGGGTGGCTCAACACTATTCCACTCCCGGTGGGCTTCCTGAATCCGATACGGCTTCAGATTCACTCTTACATGTGGCTCTGTCAGCAGGTCATGCTCTACCACCTGAGTATGCCCTGGCAACTCTGAGAACTACACCCGATTTCACTGTAGTAGTTCTCAACATTGTTGCTTCTTGGCCGGCGATAGAGTCTCTGCTATAGTGACCTATTCCACCCTGCCTTTGGTAGCGGCTGCAAGGCAAGGAGTTTCCACCGGTTCCCGGTCCTGCCGCGGCTTGAGCGAGTTCACATGGCATACTTGGTGCAGCTTTCTTCGGCCAGGTTGGTGGACTTTATAATTAACTTCGCTTTCTCCACCACCTCGTACGGACCTTGCCATTTGGCCAGGAACTTGCTCTCGACTTTAGGGATTAGCACCAAAACACAGTCCCCGGGCTGGAACTGCCTCAGCTTCGCCGATCGATTATATAGACCCTTGCCTGAGCTTCCTGTGCCTGGAGATGCGCTTTCATGATCGGCATCACTTTTGCTATTCTTTCCTGCATCTGGGCGACATGTTCAACGATGCTCCAGTGTGGCGTAATCTTGGCTTCCCAGGTTTCTTTAGCGATATCCAGGAGCCCTCGCAGATGTCGTCCATACAGTAGCTCAAATGGAGAGAGGTCAGTGGAGACATGGGGAACTTCCCTGATGGAAAAAAGTAGAAACGGAAGCAGGTAGTCTCAGTCTCGACCATCCTTCTCGACGACCTTTTTGAGCATTGCTTTCAGGGTCTTATAAAAGCGCTCCACCAGGCCATCGGTCTATGGATGGTAAACGGAGGTTTGCAGCAGAGTAATTTGAAGCACTTTACACAGCTCCTTCATCACCTTGCTCATGAATGGGGTTCCTTGGTCCGTCAGGATTTCCTTCAGCAGGCCAGTCCTGGCAAAGATGTGGACAAGTTCCCTGTCTATGCATTTACTTGAAGAATTTCTTAGCGGTACGGCTTCTGGATACCGGGTCGCATAGTCCATGATCACCAGAATATATTGGTGACCTCAGGCTGACTTGACTAAGGGCCCTACTAGGTCCATAGCAATCCTCTCAAAGGGGATTTCTATCACCGGCAGTGGCACTAATGAACTACGGAAGTGGGGAGATGGAGCGGTTATTTGGCAGGTGGGGCAGGACCTACAATAGTTACGAATTTCTCGGTAACACCCAGGCCAATAAAATCTTCTTAAAATCCTCTCCTGAGTTTTCTCGACCCCTAGGTGTCCCCCCAGAACATGTGAATGGGCCATATCCAATACCCTCCATCTGTATGGCCCTGGCACTAACAGCTGTCCAACTATCTCACCGCTGCTTAGTTTAGCCACCTGGTATAGCAACTCCCTCTGAACTGCAAAGTGGGGGAACCTGTTATTGGCCCCCGGTTCTTGGGCAACCCCATTACATACAGTAACCTGGTCAACGGACCCTTTAAAGGTCAGGTCCCGAACTTGAGCAGTGCCAAAGTTCTCTCCGGACATATCAAACTCAGGGAGGTCGGCCTCCTCGGTCACCGGCTCGCCCTCATCGCCAGCAAGGACGCACAGTGGGAACTCATCCACTTGAGGCTTCGTCGATGGTTCTTCTCCAGGATCCTGGCTTTTGCCCACGCTACTTAGTCCAGTTCCCTTCCCCCACAAGCCCCAAAGTAAAGAAAAATCACGGCCCAGTATGACGGAATGTATCAGGTCCTTAACCACCCCGACCTCATGGGACTGGGCACCACAGTCTGTTCCCATTGTCACTGTGGCCACGGTATAGTCCTTGGCGTCGCCATGGATGCATAGAATGCCCACACTTTTGGAAGGGATCAACTGGTGGGGAAGGTAGCTCTGATTAAGGTCACCAGACTCCCAGAGTCCAACAGTCCAAGAACTTTTACTCCATTCACAGATACGGCACACGCCTGTGGCCCCCTATAGTACAATATATAGAAGTATAATTAAAAATACTGAATGAGATATGGTGTACAGAGACCATTAAGCATGGCTACATAACTACAATACCTCACGTCAGTCCTAGATGGTAGGTATGACTCTGCAATCTATGACAGATACCCCAACAACGACCAGTGATACACTGAGAAGACCAAGTAAATCATGTAGTAAGCAGTTCCTATATAGAATACAGTGCTAATAAAGGAAATAAATGTCCTCAATAATAGTGATAGTATGCACCAGAAAAAGTGAACTGCAGCCATCAAATATGTAGTGGTAAATCAGATCAAATCAGAAGAGTAGAATACTTGTGGCCATGGAAGTAAGGGTATATAGTCTGCTACCAGAACCTCAACGCGCATTTCAATGCTGCTGCAGTTTCGTCAGGAGGTAGAGATGTCGCGAATATGCTGGTGTTATATACTAAGTGCATATACTTGATTGCCTGGACGTTTGAACTGGCGCGTATCTGCCATGTTGCTACGTCAAAGAGGAGACCGCGCTCAATGTGCGCACCATCACTGTCACATGACTCGGTCATGTGACCAAACCCTTAACCCCGACGACGCGTCACATATGGAGAGCGCCCATCCATCGCAAGGCGCTCTTGTCCAGCTCCGTGACTATCATGATTAAAGAAGATGTGGCGCATTATATACTGATGTTTTTTAAAGTATAGGTACGGGAAACATGGTGCATGTATCTATCCAGGTCATTAACATTGACAAGTCTTATACTGGAAATTTTCTACACTGGGTATATGAAGCTGCTTTGAATAGAGAGTAGCATACAATCTCATTCCACTGAATAATGTTTTTTTCTTGCTGAAGACTTTTTATATTATATATGAAAAATAAATATTTCAGATAATGCGATGCAGTGTCTATGGGGCAGATGGAAGCAGATAGACATTGTACTCCACTGTTTCTGCTAGGCCTTTTGACATTAAAGAGTTGTTCACAAAATATTAAAGGGGTTTTCTGGTCATAAATGTACAGTGGTGCCTGAAAGTTTGTAGACCCTTCAGAATTTTCCATATATCTGCATATATGTGGCACCGCAGGTCTGGTCGCCACAGTGACAGCAATGTCATGTCTGAGAGCAGGTGGGAGGTTCCCTGGTTGGGGACAATTAGCATGCAGCACCTCCTGCCTCAGTCCAGGGAGGGGAGAAACCTGCCCTTTACAAACTGTATCTGGGGCTGGGTTAGACAGTGAAGTGCCAGTCTAGTTCCAGAGACAGGGACAGGTCAGCAGCAGGTTGAGGAGTCCCTGTAGGCAGAGGAGGAACACGAGGCCAGGAGGGGAGCTAGAAGAGCTCGTCCGGCCTAGAGACTTAGTAAGCTGGACACTGGAGTCCGAGGCTGTGAGGGTTATAAGCCCAGCAGCAGAAAACCACAATGCAGGGGACTTCAAGTCCTCTGGCCCAAGGAAGCCCGGAGGCCCAGCCACAAGAGAGGGACCACTACTGCCCTGGAGGGCTGAGAAGTACGGAAGGCCCGAGTCGCCAGTCATACGGGTGAGAACAACACGGTACACTCAGAGACGTGGGCTACCACTACACTACAGCAGGATAGCCAAGAAAGAGTGAAGTCAGCACGGTAGGCCTACAAACTCCCCCTGACCAGCGGGATTTTCCCAGTTGCTCTCAGACTGACCAGGCCTCTATTGTTAACCTGTATTCCGGACGGGTCCTTTAATACCACCAACAGTAAAGACCCTGACTTGCATGACAGAGTCCGTGTGGTTACTGCTGCTCCCGCGCACCATCACCACTAACATCCCTATTTACTGCCCTGAGGCTATACTCCTCCCGTGGGGAGTTAAACTACCTCTGCTGCACCCACAACACCAGCCTCAGCAGTCTGCCCTGCAGCGGCGGTTCACTCTGACCGCAATCCACGGGTGGAGTAGTCGGACATTTAATACCATAAAACCACACAAATAGACTGCCATTTGAGTTGACTACCCTGAGCCACGGGACCGGGTCCCCGCCACGCAAGGACTACAACCCCCAGCATCCACAACGGGTCCGGTTCTGGGTATCCCCACACTCACACGGCCCAGGGGGCGCGTCAACTTTTGGCGTAGTCGGCAGGATTTCGTGCCCGCCACCAACGGGTACTGCGTGCTTGAAGAAAGACTGTGAAACTTACTTTTGTGGAGTCCCGCCATCCGCAGCCATTTTCCTGCCATCGGGCGCCATCTTTGGGACGCCGCACGGGAAGAAGAGGGGCGTGGACGACGAAAGCGCGCGAGAACTGGAGCCCCGCCTTACGCACGGACGCTGCGCAAGGTCCTGAAAGGAGTCGAGCAGACGCTGACGTCACCAGGACGCAACGCAAGGTCCTCAACCCCGACGATCGTCTGCGGAGCCGCGGCCTACAGAAGAAAAGCAATGGAAGGTAGGCCACGGTTGACTAGGGGGGGGAAGAGGATGACGGAAGCGGAGGGAACTGTCACCTCCAGCGCGGCCGCTGCCGCAGTAATGCCGTTCACGATGCCTTATATCCCCGGAGTGGCCTGGTTGCCCCAGTACTCAGGGGAGTCGCATACCCTGAGCGACTTTAAGGAGAGACTGTATAGCCTATTCAAGGTGTACCCCTTGACGGAAGAACAAAAAGTGACCATACTGATAGGCCAGTTAACCGGCGCAGCCCAACGAGAAGTAAAGTCCTGGTCAGTCAGGGACAAGGGGACCGTGAAGGAGATTTTGGCCCGTCTAAAGGACACTTTTGATACCCGCACCTCAGCAGAGATCAAAATGAGATTTTATGGGTGCAAGCAGCGGGCCCAAGACAGTATAAGAGACTATGCTTTGAACTTGCAAGAGGCCCTGAGAGCCATCAAGCAGGCAGACCCTGACAGTGTGAGGAATGCAGATGAACTGCTGACTGAACAATTCATTGAGGGTCTGCTGTCCAGCGCCCACCGAACTCAGTTACGCCTGATGGCCCTGCAGAACCCTGAGTTAGACTTTGCACAGTTTAAGGACAGAGCCATCCGGGTACTCCGAGAACCCGCACCCGGTGGCATTGCGGCCTCCAGGCGCCTTGCTATCACTTATCATCAGGAGGCGGCGCCCCAGTCTACAGAATCTGCAGGAGCCGACGCACAGAATAGTACCCCGTCTACAGACCTGCACCATCAGGTCCAAGAACTGACTAAAAGCGTTGCCGCACTAACCAGGACTGTGCAGTCGTCGCAGGTAACCTCTCCAGGAAAGATCCAGCTGGCTACCAGTCCGGAGGACGTCCTGTGGCACCGACAGAAGAGGATCCCGCCGTCCAGAGGGAAGCCAACGGACCGCTACGACCAGGATGGACAACCCATCTGCCGCCGCTGCAGCCAGCCAGGACAACCCATCTGCCGCCGCTGCAGCCAGCCAGGACATATTGCGAGGTACTGTAATTTAAACGGGCCCAACCTGGGGCAGAGGGTCAACCCCCAGGTGTAAGATCATCAGGCCTGTCAAACTGGCGTAACAAGTATGTGGGGGGACGACCGGTCTTGCCTGTGGTACTGGATGGCATTCCCATGAGTGCACTGTTGGACACCGGGTCACAGGTAACCACCATCCCCTATGTACTTTTCAAGCGGTACTGGGATGACACGGATATTACCCGCTACCCAGATAATGACTTGAGCATCATCGCCAGCAATGGTCAGCCCGTGCTGCAGGTGGGGTTCAAGGAGGTGACCATCAAAATTGGTAAAGTCGAACTGCCGGCGCAAGGACTGATTATTGTGGACATTGACCGTCGTGAAAGTCACCCTAAAATAACCTTGGGTACTAACGTAATTGAAAATTGTCTTTCAGAGATAATTGTTATATTACAGCAGGTTGCAATGAATGCCAGCTCCAGCCAGCAGCGTGTCTTACAAAAGGAGATCAGTGCCCTGATAAAGCGGCAACAGGTAGAACTGTCTGGTGGTGAGATTGGAAGCGTTAGGATGAGTGACCCATTCCCTATCGCCATGCCCCCAAAAAGCGAAATGATGATCTGGTGCCGGTCTGCAATCGGGTTAAGAGGTAGAGACTACCAAGCTATGGTAGAACCCGTTTACTCAGACAGTAGGCCCACCATTTTGACAGCATGGGGGTTGGTTGATGTCCGCCATGGGATTGTACCAGTCCGCATCCTAAATATTGGGGAAAGAGAAGTATACTTGCCCCAGTATGCCACTCTAGCCAAATTGTTCACCATTAACCAGAACTCTGTAAAGGCCGTGGAACCCTTGCCTCCATCTCAACCAGAGGAGGGTAACGGCTCCAAGAAACAAATGGAGGACTGGTGTCAGAAACTGCATGTGGGCACCGACTCCACTCCCTCACACCAAAAACAGGGAGTCTACCGGGTGGTTCAGGAGTACGAAAGAGTCTTTAGTAAACACCTGCTAGACTTTGGGTAGGTAAAGGGGGTATAACACCAAATCCCCACAGGAGACCATCCACCCATAAAAGAGAGATACCTGCCTGTACCCCCTGCACACTATCAGAATGCCAAGGGTATGTTACCAGAAATGAAGGCGGCTGGGGTGATCAGGGATAGCTGTAGCCCCTGGGCAGCTCCTCTAGTTCTTGTAAAAAAGAAAGATGGCACGATAAGGATGTGTGTAGATTATAGAAAGGTCAACAGAATAGCACACAAAGATGCATACCCGTTACCTAGGATAGAGGAGTCTTTGGCTGCACTAAAATCTGCTAACTTCTTCTCTACTTTGGATCTCACTAGCGGGTACTGGCAGGTTCCTGTAGCAGAGTCAGACAAGGAGAAGACCGCCTTCACCACCCCGATGGGTCTCAGTGAATTCAACTGTATGCCGTTCGGACTCTGCAACGCACCAGGGACCTTCCAGAGGCTGATGGAGTGCTGTCTGGGGCACAGGAATTTCGAGACGGTCCTGTTGTACCTGGACGATGTCATCGTATATTCCAAGACGTATGAGGACCACCTGAAACACCTGGCAGAGGTGTTCGATGCCCTGGCAGGCTTCGGCCTAAAGGTGAAACCCTCCAAGTGTCATCTACTGAAGCTAAAAGTACAGTACCTGGGACATGTGGTGAGTGCTGACGGAGTAACCCCAGACCCTGACAAGATCACGGTGATTAAGGACTGGCCAAGACCCACCAGCATAAAGGAAGTGCGGCAGTTCCTCAGGTTGGTAGGCTACTACCGAAGATTCATCTCCGGATTCACCAAAATGGCAGCCCCTATGCAGGACCTCTTGTTAGGTCAGTCAAAGACTAAAAGTCAGAAGCCGCCCTTTAAGTGGGACAAGCTGGAGGAGGAGTCTTTCCGCCAGCTGAAGATGGCCCTCACGGGGGATGAGATCCTGGCCTACCCTGATTACGGCCAGCCTTTTATCCTCCACACCGACGCCAGTAACGTGGGGCTAGGAGCCGTACTGTCCCAGATCCAGCAGGGAAGAGAACGGGTAATTGCTTATGCTAGCAGAAAGCTGAGACCCACAGAGAGAAACCCTGAGAATTATAGCTCCTTCAAGCTAGAGTTCCTGGCAGTGGTGTGGGCAGTCACCGAACGCTTCAAGCATTACCTGGCTTCTTCTAAATTCACTGTGTACACGGTCAACAACCCGTTGACACACCCGGACACTGCAAGACTTGGTGCCCTAGAGCAGAGATGGATGGCCCGGCTGTCCAATTAAGAATTTACTATCAAATACCGGACAGGGCGCGCAAATGCCAACGCAGATGCATTGTCCAGAATTCCTCACTTGCAGAACGGGGGAGAGGATCCAGAAGAACTGGAAGAAATTGAACTCCCTGCATTCCACCGTCATGGGATCACCCAGTGTTCCCACTGCGTAAAGGAGAGGTGCTCTGTCACCATAAGTTCAATCTCTTACCCCACCATGGCTGGGCAGAGACACAGGATAGTGACCCCGCAGTCCGCCTGGTAAAAGAGATGCTGACCCAGGCTGATGCCCACCTTGATCCGGATTCTCCAGAAGAGGCCAAACAGCTGTGGAAGGAGAGGAGCAAGCTGTTTCTCTACGAGGGAAGGCTGTGCCGCAGAACCGTCAACTCTCGAACACACGAGCTGATCTGGCAGGTAGTGGTCCCAAGGCGGGATGCAGCTATGGTCCTAGAAGCATACCATGATGGCGCAGGGCACTCTGGATGGAAGAAGCTGGAGTTCCTGTTGCGTGAGCGGTTCTTCTGGGTAGGCATGAGAGGGGCTATAGAGAGATGGTGCAGAGACTGTGGCCCGTGCAACCTAAGGAGGAAGGACCGCGCCAGCCAGAAGACTCCCCTGCAGCCCATCATCACAAAGCAGACCCTTGAGCTGGTGGCCCTGGACCACGTAAAGCTGGCTCCAAGCAGATCGGGATACGTCTACGCCCTCACAATCGTAGATCATTACTCCCGGTTCCTAGTGGTGGTCCCTGTCAAAGACTTAACAGCGCAGACGGCCGCCAGAGCCTTTCAGCAGCATTTCTGCCGCCCACACGGGTATCCAGAGCAAGTGTTGACTGATCAAGGTCCAGCGTTCGAGGCTGAAGTCTTCCAGGAGTTCTGCAACCTGTATGGCTGCAGGAAGATAAGGACAACGCCTTACCACCCCCAAACCAACGGGATGTGTGAGAAAATGAACCAGGTAGTACTGGACCTGCTCAAGACGTTGCCCCTGGAGGAACGCAGCCTGTGGCCTGAGAAACTGCCGGATCAGGTGGACTTGTATAATCATATCCCAGTGGGTTCTACCAACTGCACCCCAGCTTATCTAATGAGAGCAAGACCTGGTAAGCTGCCAATTGACCTGGAGATGGGAGTCCTGACACCCGAAGACACCTCACCAGAAGCAGACTGGGACACAGAACGACAGCCGCAGTACCGGAAAGTACAGGAGAGCGTGGAGCGAAGTCTGTCTCAAGCAAGAAAGAGGCAAGAGAGGAACTACAACCAGCATGCTCCTGCTGCTCCCCTGGCACCTGGAGAGCAGGTCTTGAAGAGGTAGAGATGGCTCCACATGTTGGATGACCAGTGGGAGAAAGACCCGTACACCATACTGCCCTCAAGCCATGAAAACCCAAAGGTGTGTGTTATCAGTAAGGATGGAGGAGAGACCACAGCCACTGTCTCCAGAGACCACCTGAAAAAGTGTCCCGAGCAGCTGCAAAGTGCTGATGAAGACCAAGATAGCCCTCAACCCGCAGAGGAAAGGGAAGAAATGGACAGTACAGTGCTCGGAGAATTTCCCCGGTCCTGGACACAAGTCAACAACGCCATAGTGGTACCCGTCCTTACCTTCCTCCAGCCAACCCCTCAAGAGCCCGCAGAAGAGCCAGTAGTGTTGGAATAGCAAGTGGCCCCTGAGGCAGAAGATTCCGTACCAGCAGCTCAGGAGAATCAACCCTCTGCTAGTAGTGAACCTGCCATGCCCGTGGTGAGCCAAAGAGTACACAGAAAGCTGCCCAATCTACCCGGAACATCTGCAAACGCCTCTAGTGCAGACACGAGCACTCCCAGTACACAGGGGGTGGAAACAGGGGACACGAACAGCGTACCACCAGACAGTGGGTTACGTAGGTCCACCAGGAGCACTAGGGGTCAAATACTCGCTCGCTGGAGAATCTAAATGCCAAGTATATATCTACCTGTATATTGCAAATGTTTAATGTTTGTTGCCTGGTTACTAATTATGTTTTTCTAGTTACCCGACAGGGTTCATGGACTAACAGGTTATGGACAGTGAATAACCGAAACTGTACTTGTACATAGTTGCACTTGGTAAGGTGCCCTCTTTTGAAGACGACCCCAGAACACAAAACCCGTGGAGGTGGCTGAAGATGTGGTCCAACTCCGGATCATCAAAGCCCTGTAGCCACCCCAGGGCCTACGTGGAGGGTTTAGGACGGGTCCCTCAAATTGCATCTTAAGTGACAGACACCTGGTCACGTGAGCGCCGTGATCTCTAAAGACTAAACTTCATGTACATATGTTGTTGTGTTATTGTTTATACCCTGTTATCACATGTTGTGTTTTTGCAAAATGTGTTTAGTCCCGGAGTACTAAATTTCACTAGGGGGGAATGTGGCACCGCAGGTCTGGTCGCCACAGTGACAGCAATGTCATGTCTGAGAGCAGGTGGGAGGTTCACTGGTTGGGGACAATTAGCATGCAGCGCCTCCTGCCTCAGTCCAGGGAGGGGAGAAACCTGTCATTTATAAACTGTATCTGGGGCGGGGTTAGACAGTGAAGTGCCAGTCTAGTTCCAGAGATAGGGACAGGTCAGCAGCAGGCTGAGGAGTCCCTGTAGGCAGAGGAGGAACACGAGGCCAGGAGGGGAGCTAGAAGAGCTCGTCCGGCCTAGTAAGCCGGACACTGGAGTCCGAGGCTGTGAGGGTTATAAGCCCAGCAGCAGAAAACCACCACGCAGGGGACTTCAAGTCCTCTGGCCCAAGGAAGCCCGGAGGCTCAGCCACACGAGAGGGACCACTACTGCCCTGGAGGGGTGAGAAGTACGGAAGGCCCGAGTCGCCAGTCATGCCACTACACTACAGCAGGATAGCCATGAAAGAGTGAAGTCAGCACGGTAGGCCTACAAACTCCCCCTGACCAGCGGGATTTTCCCAGTTGCTCTCAGACTGACCAGGCCTCCATTGTTAACCTGTATTCCGGACGGGTCCTTTAATACCACCAACAGTAAAGACCCTGACTTGCATGACAGACTCAGTGTGGTTGCTGCTGCTCCCGCGCACCATCACCACCAACATCCCTATTTACAGCCCTGAGGCTATACTCCTCCCGTGGGGAGTTAAACTACCTCTGCTGCACCCACAACACCAGCCTCAGCAGTCTGCCCTGCAGCGACGGTTCACTCTGACCGCAATCCACGGGTGGCGTAGTCGGACATTTAATACCATAAAACCACACAAATAGACTGCCATTTGAGTTGACTACCCTGAGCCACGGGACCGGGTCCCCGCCACGCAAGGACTACAACCCCCAGCATCCACAACGGGTCCAGTTCCGGGTATCCCCATACTCACACGGCCCAGGGGGCGCGTCATATATTGGATCTAAAATTCCATCAGATTTTCACTTAAGTCCTAAAAGTAGATAAAAAGAATCAAGTGGAAAAAGTATGTGAACTTTTAGTATTGGCAGATCATTTGAATGTGATATCTGTTGTTTTCAATCAATGGGATAAGAATCAGGTGTGACTGGGCAACTGCTTTTATTTAAAGAACAGGGATCTATCAAAGTCTGATCTCCACAACACATGTTTATGAAAGTGTAGCATGACTCAAACAAAGGATATTTCTGAGGACCTCACAAGAAGAGTGGTTGATGCTTATCAGGCTGGAAAATGATACAAAACTATGTCTAAAGAGTTTGGACTCTACCAATCCACAGTCATACAGATTGTGTTTAAATCAGGAGTGGTCTACCAACAAAAATCACTCCAAGGACAAGGTGTAAAATAGTCACCAATGAAAGTTGGAAGCTTTACATGTCAACATACAAGCTTCTATTGTAAAGGATCAAAAGAGTTCCCTTTAGTTTTAGATGGTCACCTCAACTTTTACATTATTTAGGTATACATCTGTCAGCTAACCCTCACTCTCTATACCAATGTAACTTCCCAGAGCTCATTGTTTCTATCCAAGCAGATTGTGATAGATGGTCTAAACCCACCTTTACGTGGTTCGGCAGATGTCAGATTTTGAAAAATGAACATCCTCCCGAGAATCCTGTACTTCCTACAAGCGCTCTCCATCAAAATTCATTGTTTTCTTAAAACTATTATCAAGACACAAGACTTATAAAAAGTAGTGGAAAACTTCTTTAAACATTCAATTCTCTGCAGACCAAAAGATGGAAGTGGCATAGGCCTTTCCGATATAAAAATAAATAAATGCAAATAAATAGTCACCAATGAACTCAAGGTAACCTCTAAGCAACTAAAGGCCTCACTCATATTAGCTAATGTGAATGTTCATGAGTCCACGATCAGGAGAACGCTGAACAACAATGTTGTTGTAAAGGGTGCTTTAATCCGCAAGTTAGGGTGAACAACATGGCAGAAGGCGATGCCACCCCAACAGGACTTAACGAATAGCACGCAGAACAGCGAAGATTAGAGCAGCAGACAGACAATTAAGTGGAGCAGAAGACACAGAGCCAGGAGGATTTATAGACAGTTGAAGACTTGCAGCAGCATTTGCAGTGTAAACAAGTCCAGAGATGATTTTTTTATTCTTACAGAAGGTGAAGGGTTAGTTGCAGATCTGAGCCAGAAAGAAAATGCAGATTGTAGTAACAAACACGAGTTTGCTGAGATGATAGTCAGTTGAAAGAACTTGTGAGATAAACCCCAAGAAAAAAGGTAGCTCAGACACACATGAGTGTGTTAGTCGGCCTTAAAATATCTTGGGTCGTGATCTTGCTGGAGTTTGCCAGGCAACTTGTGAAACCCAATATGGAGCATAGCAAAGGGTGGTGGCCATAGTGGAAGATGCAGAAAAACAGGTTCATACCTCCATGCCATGTTACCAGCCCTGTATTCAGGTATAAGGTTTTATGCCATAATGCAGTGTTTTTCTTTCTCTAAACATAACGGTTCACAATTAAACCAAAAATGGGAGTCTCATCCAGTCACAAAACATTGTGTCAATAGCCTTCGGGCTTTTCCAGGTGATCTTTAGCAAACTGCAGACAAGCAACAATATACTTTTTGGAGAGCAGTGGCTTTCTCCTTTTTTTGCATCTATCTCGGCTCAAACGCCTCTTGAATAGAGCGGGAGGTGCATATGCTCAACCTCCACTCCATTCACTGTCTTTGGATCTGACAGAGAAAGCAAACTGTAATGCTTGGATATTTCCGACAGTCCAAGGGGGTTAAGCATACAGGGTGTTACCAGTGTGTTACCAGTGTACATGTAGATCAAGGGAGCAGAATGTTAGTCATTACATGTCTCACACTGGTAACGCATCCTTTAATTTAAAACAGACTCGGGAGGCAGATTCTCAGGGCGATCTATGCTTGGCCCAAAGATCTTAACAGCTCATTTATATATTAATAAAAATGTGGATTTCTCTGGAACAAGACATCAGATCGCAAATATCAAGGTACCATTGTTTTCAGATTCCTATGACCTACATGCAAATATAAATGGCATAAGGGGGTTGATTCTATTGACAGATTCCCTTTAATCCCAGAGGAGGTTTGAAATGCTGCAGTTACTGAATCAGCAGAAGATTTGCGATTTTAATGGAATTACGTGCCTTGGCATTTGGCAACAACTGTTCCACTTTATAGCATTGGTGCGGTGCCTAAACACTTCCATTTTCAATACTATCACTCACAGTTGATTGTGGAATATTTAGGAGGAAAGATCTTTCACAAACTGACTTGCTACAATGGTGACATCTTATTACAGTACTACACTTGAATTCAGCAATCTCTATAAAGTGACCCATTCTTTCACAAATGTTTGTAAAGGCAGATTGCATGGCTAGGAGATGGATTTCTTTAATCTCTGACAATGGAAATGAATGAAAAACCTGAATTCAATGATTAAGAGGTGTGCCCCAATACTTTTGTCCATATAGTGCATATAATTTATCATGTGAATATGTGATAAATGTCCCTCATGGAATAATCTTTTTAACCTCTTAATGACCTGTGATGTATATTGTCGTCACAGGTCGCTGCAGTGTATATGGAGCGGACTCAGGAGCTGAGCCCACTTCATGCTTGGCAAAGGCTGTGTCACGGGTGTGTCGCCACGAAGATCGTCACGAGTACACAGCCTGACTTCTCGCAGCTGACTTGTTGGTGCTTTGTGTTTTTCGGCAGTGAGGGAGTTAATTCTCTCTCTCTCTGTGCTAGACGAGGTCCAGCCTCGCCCAGCTGCAATCAATACTGCTGTAGTGAGACTCCTTCAAATGCCTGCTGGTCTGTTTGGGAAGTGTCGGTGAAAGCTTTTCATTCTGACTAACAGAGCGGATCGTGGTATTTGGAGTTTCTGAGATAAGTGTATTTGGAATGTTTTTTCCCTTCCTCGCTTTATCATTTATCTCCTTTCCCGTTGGTGTTCCCTCTGTTGTAGTTGTGTAGTTGTTGTATGCAAGGTGGTTTTGGTTTTTCCCTTGTACTGTCTCGTTCGTCTAAGTACTGTGTGTGGGCATATTATTACTTGTCCCCTTTTGTTGTGATCGGGGTCCTTCTCAGGACTAGATTACTTAGGTGCAGGGATCCTCAGGAGGTAGGGGTTACGCTGGCGGCCTGGACCTCTGTACCTTTAACAGTACCTCCAGGTTGAGGGATTAGTCAGGGCCCCAGCTTAGGGTCAGCTTAGGCCCCCTACCTCCAGTATACAGAGACAACGTGACAGGCTGTCAGTGTTACATAGCTGGTATCTGACATTAAGAGCGGCAACCCGAGTGAGCTCCACTCACTGCCATTAAATATTTAGGTATTGCTGTCAAAAAAACATAAGAACAAAAGTTAAAAATGTCCGGTTCCTCAAAAGGAACCTGTCATATTGTACATGCAGTCGGGTCTGTGGATGTCACGGATCCACCACATACAGTGTCCTAAGGACGCTGTGAGTGACAGTTCAACCAACCTATAGGATCAGTGGTGTGCGGAGCTGTCAGAATTGTGAGTGACAGCTCAATAGCTAAATGTGAGGCAGAGGCATGCTGAGCTGTAAGAATTGTGAATGACAGCTCTACTGTCCAATCTGGCCTGGCCTGTGGGGTTTTCTCCAGGTGTCGCCCATTTTGAGTGATTACCTAGCTATTTAGATGGCTGGCAATGATTAGAACATTGCCAGTTGTAGCTTAGCTCAAGTGATGTCTGTTTTCTTTGTGCTCTGAGTTCTTATATTCTGATCTTTGTCACCCGACCATGGATTTGCCTTTGACCATCCGTTTGCCTAGCCCCTTTGTCTTGATCTGCTACCTTCTTGGAATTCTAACCCTGGACTGTGACCTGACTACGCCTTTGTTTCTCTCCACTGTTTATGATGTATCATCATGGCTCTTGACCTCAGACTCCTTGACTTCCCCGACTCACCGCTTGTTTGTGAGAAGTGACTCAGCGACACATTCAACTGGCTTACACATTTGTCTTTTTCGCCAGCATGGATCATTTTCACATGTGACCAGCTGGCGAATTTGGTGCAAATGATTTAGGATCTGGATAAGGAATACAGGAGTCTTGAATCGTCGCAAGTTCAGTTCCGGGGTGAGATGTTTCGTTTAATGAAAACTTCCCATAGCTCTCTACTGCCGGCAGCAGCTGTGATGTCTGTACCTTCTGAAGTACAGTTGGTCTCTCCTGAACCTGTAGTTGCCCTCTCTGAACATTTTTTTTGGAAGAGAAAAAACAGAGTAGGGTGTTCAGGAAGAATTGCAGGCTATTTTTTACCCTACGACCCCGGGGGATGAGTTCTAGTGAAGATAATCATGTTCCTACAGTGAGGGGGCCCTCAAATCTGGGCATTTTTTTGTCCCCACAAGCCCCAAAACGGTCTTCTGTTGATGCCTTTTTTGACACCTTAGGTTTAATGTCATGCGCCTGGGTTCTAACCCTTGAGCCTGTTTTACTCTGCACCTATCAATTGTTAATTTTTAGGAAGTAGGCGGCATATAATCTAACAGTACATATTTTATACTTTATTTTGTATTTCATGGTTTACTTTACTCACTCTAGGATCTCTTTTATTTTGTCAGTACACTTTCCCTTTTGTAGGTATTTTACACTCTGCACTGCCCTCTGGTTCTTTAGGAGGAACGTGAAGCGCAGGACAGCCTTTCATAGGTCCGAGCTGCCATCTTCTAGTCTGTGGTTAGGGCTATCTCTGCTCAGGGACTGCAGGTCAGGAGCTTTAGTAGGTACAGAAACTAGCAGGGTCAGTTGCAGTTTTTAGTTTGTTACCTATTTTCCCAAGTTAGTTGCTACTCTACCACAACATTCTTAGTACCGGGGAGACATGTCACAGAAAAATCAAACCGAGGACCCACCGGGCCTGTCTAATATTCAAGCACTTAGTGGCATCAACATACAGTAAATTTTTATAATCAGTAAAAACCATTACTCTATGCCTTGCCCCCTCCAACTAATGCCTCCATTCCTCAAAAGCTCTAACAGCTAGGAGTACCCGATCGCCTGTATCATAGTTAGATTCTGCTAGTGAGAATTTCTGAGAAAAAAGCACAGGGGTGAAAGTAACTGTCCTTCTGAGAAAGAACAGCACCCATCCCTATAGAAGAAGCATCTACCTCAACCACAAAAGGCAAATTGACATCGAGCTGACAGAGGACAGGAGCTTTGAAAACGACTGTATTAAGAGCAGCAAAAGCATTAACTGCCTCAATAGACCAAGAGGAAAAGTCAGTATCTTTCTTGGTCATATCAGTAAGAGGTTTGACTTTGACTGAAAAGTTCTTAATGAACTTAGATGTCCTGTATCTTAACGGGATCCATGTGAGCACAATCATAAGGCCTATACGGGGGAAGAACTTCATATTCAGTCTCAGAAAAAACATCGTCAGAATTCTGAATAAAATATGGAACATGATATCTCATAGATGACAGAGATTTACAGTGGCGAGTGGCGACCAAAAGTTTTGCATTTTTTTTAAAACTGTGATTACTTCTGTCTGGTTGTTGTGATACCATTTTCCTGGTGATTTTAGTTAACCGGAAGCAAATGGTTGTCAGCTATAAGGACGAAAATTGTGTTTGACATTGTTTTATCACTTTACGTGTTAGTTTTCAACATTTTCTGGGCCAAATGTTTTGCATATTTTGTCATGGGAAGTTGAATTTTGCCTAAAAATTATTATCTTTTTTATGTGTGTGTGTTTTTAGGTTAAAAGACAAAGCCAAATTTATCACCAGATGTCAGGCAGCTTATTATTCTGAGAGTGAAAGCCAAAAAGAGATAGCTATGGAATTCAACTGTTCAACTGTTCTCAGAGTCAAGTTTCACGTATATTAAAGAAAGGAAAAGAAGGTTATGGAACAGCTGACAAACCTAGAAAAGGACGACCACGGAAAACCTACTCCAGAGTTGATCACATTATTAAGAAAAAGTCAGTATCTGATGTCCATAAAAGTGCTGTACAGATTTCGATTGAAATGAATGAAGAATATGAGGTCGAAGTAGGTCGCCAAACTGTGGTGCGATGGCTAAGAGCAGTAGGGTTGAATGCACGAGTTCCAGTCAAGAAGCCTTTCATCTCTGCAAAGAACCGGAAGGTCCGAATTGAGTTTGCCAAAAAACACAGCCAATGGAATGAGATAAATTGGTGTAAGGTGTTGTGGTCAGATGAATCTAAGTTCAATCTGTTTGGTAGTGATGGCAAGCACTATATATACCGCCCAATTAGAAAACGTAATGATGTAAGGTACCAAACACCTACAGTGTAACATGGTGTGACAATGTCATGATTTGGGGCTGCTTTTCTGCATCTGCCATTGGCCCTCTGCATAGAATTGATGGAAATATGAATGCTACCATGTCCAAGGATATACTGGAGAATGTAATGCTGCCACATGGTAAAACCAAAGTAGGCAGGGGATGGAAATTCTAGCAAGACAATGATCCTAAGCACACATCCAATTTTACTCAAAAATTGGTTAGCAAAGAAAAATGTTTGCCTGTTGCAATGGCCAAGCCAATCACCTGATTTAAGCCCTGTAGAGCACCTTTGGGATGAGTTAGGGTGACGAGTTGGGGCTCGTACCAATAGCAATAAAGATGAATTGTTTGCAGATTTGCAAATGAAATTGAGCAAGATCCCTCAAGATTTCTTGAATACTCTAGTTGCTTAAATGCCCCGTTTGTGTACTGCTTTAATTAAAGCAAGTGGTTATGCTACAAAATACTAAGTTATGGCATTGTAAACAATGAATTACTCTCTGTGTTGTGATCAATAAATAGTATATGCAAAACTTTTGGCATTCAGTTTTCTTTAATTAAATGACCATACCTATATTCAAAAGCATTTTGGTTAAAATTAAGGTCTTGCATGATGACAACTTCATGTACATTCAATTCATCACCAGGGAAATGGCATCACCACAACCTGACAGGAGTAATCACACTAGAAAAAAAAAAGCAAAACATTTAGTCGGCACTGTAGATAAACAAAGAGGAAAAACAGAAATTCCCCCAAGACTTAACTTTGCAAGTCTCTCAATTGATTATAAGATTGTGTTTCAGCAACCAGGGCATACCCAACAAAACTTTAGCTGGCAAGAAAGGAAGAATCATGAATGAAATAGATTCTGTGTGTAACACACCCACTCTCATGCACACATTCTCAACCTTAGAAGTAACATTACTTTGGTAAGGGGAGAATTATCAATTGCGGTTGCTTGAATAGGATGATCAAGAGTTGAAACTGTGAACCCACACTCGATCGCAAAATCACTGTCAAGGAGATCTAAAGCGGAACCTGAGTCAACAAATGCAGAGGTAACTATAACTCCAGACTAGAAGATGGCAGCTTGGACCTATGCTAAAAGGCAGTCGAGCACGTCACATTTCTCCTAAAGAACCAAAGAGCAGGGCAGAGTGTAAATTACCTAAAAAGGGGAAAGTGTGCTGAAAAAAAGAAAGATCCCAGATTGAGTAAAGTAAACCATGAAATACAAAATAAAGTATAAAGTACGTACTATTAGATTATATGCCACCTACTTCCTAAAAAGAAACAGAAGGCAGGTGCAGAGTGAAGAACAGAAACAGCAATGAGATAAACCCTAGATGGCATTTCACTGACTGGCTTTAAGCTACAGCAGAATGGCTGAACATCATCCCCAAGAATCCATCACCAACAGGAAATGTCAGCAGGGGGACAGAATATACAGACGCACCCGAGAGGTGATTTGGTAGACAAATGAAAACACCTGTGTTATGCTAAACAGACTCCAGCCAGAATAACAGAACCTGAACACCTGGAGAAAAGGTCTGCTGTGGTTCGGTGGACAGAGAAGCCGACCACAAAATAGAGGCTCAAGGGTTCAAACCCAGGAGCATGACATTTAATCTATGACAAACCCGACAGGATCCAGGACACAGAGGCAAAGATCATGAACCTGGCACGAGGACGCTGAGGACTACTGCACAGAGTTCTGGCAATGGTTCACTAAAATTCTGTGGAATGATACAGCTCTCAGTAGCCAGTTCCGCAAAGGTATTTTCAAGACTCTGAATGACGCTCTTGTTCTTCATGATTTCCCTTCTTCTTTGGTGAAGGCAATGACCCAGGCCATATGGATGGACCGCAGAAATTGTGAGAGTCGTGGTGAGCAGCAGGGTGCCCGTTATACTCCCCCGGAGCATGTCCATTTACCTGAGGTGCAGAGGTTGGAGTTGCCAGTTTTCATGCTGTGGAGAAAAGATGTAAACAAGATATTGGACTCTGTCTATACTGTGGTCTCCAGGACATTTTTTAAAGGACTGTCCAACTCGCCCTCAAGCCCGACATGCTGTCAGGAAAACGCCTAAGTCTAGGTGATTGTCGAGGGGGTCACCCAACCTTCTAGGTACCATTTTGCTCCTCAGATAAAGTACTGCTTAATATGGTTTTGTCCTTCAAGAACTAGGTGTTGCCAGCATTAGCTTTCATTGACACGGATTCTGCAGCTAACTTTATTGAATCGGGACTTGTTCTGAAATTAGGATTAGGGATAGTTAGTCTGGAAAAACCCATTCAAATTTTTGCTATTGACAAAACAACGCTACTTCAGAACTTTGTTAATCTGGTAACGGTGGAATTCACGCTTTAAGTGGGAACACTTCACTCGGAATCCATTTCCTATTTTGTCTTGGATAAATTACCTACTGGGCTGGTACTAGGGCTTCCATGGCTGCTTATTTACAATCCTGTGTTGATTGCTGTCAGAAGAAGATTGTTACGAATAACCTCAATTTTCATAAGAAATGTCTCAGTTCCGTACAAATATGCTCTGTTAGTCTGGAGGGTCTGCTGGGGTACCTGAAAGACTTCAGAGCTGTGTTTTTGGAAAGAGGCTGAGACATTACTTCCCCATCATCCTCATGATTGTGCTATTGATCTTGTCCCTGGTGCCAAATTACCTAAAGCTTGCCTTTACAATTTGTTTGGACCTGAACGTACCGCCATGAAAAGTTACGTAAACAAAAGTTTACGGAAGGGTCATATCCATCTTTACTCCTCCCCTGTAGCTGCTGGATTTTTCTTTGTTAGAAAGAAAAATGGTGGCCTCCGTCCTTGCCTCGATTTCCAAGAACTGAACAAAATCACGGTTAAAAATGCATACCCACTTGCACTCATCCCTGACCTATATAATCAGTATATGGGGGCTAAATGGTTTTCTAAACCTGACCTTAGAGGGGTTTACAATTTGATACGTATCAAGAAGGGTGTTTTTTAACGTCTGTTTTTTTTCCAAAATCTTGTCATGCCATTTGGAGTAACCAATGCACAAGAAGTATTTCAAAACTTTATGAATGATAGTTTTTCGTCTACTCAAAGAAATTAGGACGTTGGGAATCATGAGTTACTCTCTGTTAAATCAGCCTTTGAACAATGGAGACATTTTTGGAAGGGGCAGTTCCACCGACCATAAGAATTTAGCACTATCACGCAGTCTTAATTCAGTTTCTCCTCCAGAACCTGCATTTTCCATTTTCCCTAAGGGCTTAGTGTTTTCTGTGGTATCCTCAGAGTTGGAAGCTGAGATCCGTAAAGTCCAGTCATTGGCTCCTACCAGCAGTCCTGGGTCCAAATTGTTCTTGTGTACCTAAGATTGTATCTGTTGCGGGAGTTTCATGATTTCCGTCTTGAGTGGTCATCCTGGGATCAAAGCTACGCGGAAAGCTATTACTAGACTTTTTTGGTCTATGAATAATCATATTAAAGATTTTGTATCCGCTTGTGAAGTTTGAACACACACTAAAGTCTGTCATAGCCGGTTATTTGGGTGGTGGTTGATAAATATAGTAAATATTCTCATTTTGTTCCTTTGTCAGGGTTACATAATGCTGAGACACTCTCCACATTGTTTATTTGTCATGTTGTGAGGTTACATGGAATTCCTCTTAACATTGTCTCTGATAGAGGTGTGCAATTTGTCTCCAAATTCTGGAGAGCTCTCTGTAAAAAACTGGGGATTGACTTGTCATTTTCCTATGCCTAACACTCTGAGAACAATAGTTAGATAGAAAGGACAAACCAATATTTGGAACAAATTTTAAGGTGTTTTGTTGAGGCTCAGTAGGAGGACTGGTGTTCATTCATACCTCTTGCTGAGTTCGTCTTTAACAGTTGGGTCAATCAAGTCCACTGGAACCACTCCATTTTTTTGTAATTATGGTTTTCATTTACCTTTTGCTGAATTTTGTAGGTTAAGTTCTGAATGTCCTGGCTTGGAGGTCGCCATACAGAAAGTTGGGAATGTCTGGAAGGAGGTTCAAAAGAATATTGCGGCCGCTCACATTCGTCAAAAACGGAAGGCTGATACAAAATGTTCGGTGAGTTCTATCTTTATGTAGCACTGGCGTCCATGCATGCTGCCTCCCTTCCCCGGCTAGGACGTCGACTAACTCACCGCCGTGGCCCCCGTCCCGCTCCTCCTTCTCCTTCCTCGTCTGCTACTGTCAAGGGTACGTGCACGGTGCGCAGATTTCCAGGCTCTGTGCTTAGGGCTCGCACGCTCCCTCTTAAAGGGGCCACATGCTCGCCATCCTAGAGCGTCCCCAGCCAATGGCTGGGAGGCACTTATTGTCTAAGGTATCGTCACCTGCATGGAGGTTCCTGTGCAACATTGTTAATCTGTTCCCAAACATGCTTGCTAGTTCTCAGGTCCCCAGTGCTCTCAGTATACCTTTCCTGTATATTCACGCCTGTCATGCCTGCCTGTGTTACAGTTATATCTTTCAGCTCACCTGCCTGCCTGTATATCAGCCGTGCCCACCAGCACCTGCCTGCTTGTATATCAGCCGTGCCCACCAGCACCTGCCTGCTTTTGTATCAGCCGTGCCCGCCTGTATATCTGCCGGTCCCGTCCACACCTGCAGTGCCCATCAGTGTATCTGCCGGACCCACATGAACCTGTCGTGCCAATCTGCATATCAGCTAAACCCGTCGGCACTTGCCGAACCAGTCTGTATATCAGCCGGATCCGCCTGCACCAGTCTTGCCAGTCAGTGTATCAGCTGGACCCAACTGCATCTGTGGTTCCTAAGTTCCTGCTGTGCCTGTATCAGCTGTAATATCAAACCAGGCCATTCCAGCTACCTGTCCCTAGGAGTTCAGCTGTCGTGTACCCGAGGTCAGTCCTGGTGTAGCATCTGGTCTCATCTCCCCAGGCTCTCCTTGGACCGTGGCACTATCAGTTTCCGTGCATCCGGGGTCAGCCTTGGTGCAGCGCTTAGTTACGCCTCTCCAGGCGCTCCTCAGGTCTTGGCACAGCGGTTCTACCACCAAATCTGTTACACTTTAAAGTAGGTTTTAAGGTTTGGTTGTCATCCAAAAATATTAAACTAAAAAGTACCGTCGGCGAAGTTAGGTCCAAAGTTCATTGGTCCCTAGGAGATTCTGGAGGTGGTCATTCCGGTGGCTTTTAGGTTGAAGCGTCTTCCATTTCTTTGTATCCCCATGGTCCTCCATAGATCCCTGTTAAAGTAGTTTGTCCCTTCGGTTTTATCTCTCTCATCCCCGTCTCCTACAGTTTCTATCGATGGAAGTTTAGAGTACAAGGTACAGAAAATTGTAGATTCTCGGAAGGTCCAAAAGTACCTCATCCATTGGAAGGGACACTGACCAGACTAGAGATTCTGGGTTCTAGCTCGAGACGGGAAGACTGATTGCCTGGTCAGGGCCTTCCATTCCAGATTTCCTGGGAAACCTTGGTGTCCAGTGGCCCCCCTAGAAAAGGGGGTACTGTCACGATTCCACCACTCACAGTGTCCTAAGAACACTGTAAGTTACAGCTCAGTCACCCTATAGGATCAGGGGTGTGCTGAACTGTCAGAATTGTGAATGTCAGCTATGCTTTCCAACCTGGACTAGCCTGTGGGGTTTCCTCCAGGTGGTGCCCGTTCTGGGTGATTACCTGGCTATTTAGATGTCTGGCAATGATTCAAACATTGCCAGTGTAGCTTAGCTCAAGTCGTGTGTGTTTGCTCTGCGCGGTGTTCTTATAATATGATCTTTGTTACCTGACCTTGGATTTGCCTTTGACCATCCGTTTGCCTAACCCCTTTGTCTTGATCCGCTACCTTCTTGGATTTCTGACCCTGGACTGTGGCCTGACTACGCCTTTGTCTGTCCCCTCTGATTATGACGTACTCTCCTGGCTCTTTAACTCGGACTCCTCGACTTCCCCGACTCAGTGTCACAGTGTACAGCATGTATTGTAACATGGAGGGGGCGGTAGCCGTGGGCGAGGCACTTGTCTTCAGCGCCCGGCACGTTACATGAAAGTGTGGGTCCTGGCTGAGTGTGTGGACTTGTGCTGTAAGGGCCTTATGCCTGTGCAGGCCGCATGTAGCCAGTGTTGTGGGCTTGCCAGGACTGGATGTTTTACTGTTCAATGAGGGAGACCACCATTCCAAAATAAACTCTTTACTGAACGGTAACTTTATAAGGGTTCTATACAAGGGATAACGGGTACAAAGTCTTATGGACATTTCCTTTACAGTATGTAGCACTATTCCACACAGCATCCTTCCTCTGTAATATACTCCAGGGCTTTCAAGGCACACTGTTTCTCCCTACTTTGCCACAAGCCAGTTTTACTGCTATAGTCCTGATTCAAAAGTCTCCTTTACTACTGGCGCTCTGGATCTACCACTCTGGACCCTTTACTAGTCCCCGTCTCTCAGTCTTGCTAAGGCCCGTTACCTTTTGCATTACAAGGTCTACGTCTCGTGGCTAGGCATCCTTTCCAAGGACCTGTCTCCAGAAGGCCACTCTGTCTGATCACTTTACTTTGGATCACGTTATCCCTCCTTCTTCTGTCTCCTCTCACTCAGGGTCACCCTTTATTTGCAATACTGCTACTTTGCACTCCAAACTCTATCTGCCTAACAGGAAGCAGTCACTTTTTCCTAACTCTAACCCTTCCCGCTATGGGCTAGCCCCAAACATTAACTCTACCTTACTCTATAGTCAACTATCTACATATCTATACCTTTCACTACCTATCTTATATTACTATACACTACAATACCTTATCACACTCTATACATTATAACACTATTCACATGACACGGTATATGCACAGTATATACAATTGGCGCAAGACATTATTCACATTACTATACAACACATCAAGTGATTGGTGTCTTCAGGAACAGAAACGTAACAGCACAGTCCACTACCCTTACAGTATAGAGAAGGAAAAGCTGAGCAGAGTGATATACAGAGTGATATATATTTATGTATAACTTTATTTTATTCATTGAAATCCTTGCTGTTTGTATTCATGTAAGTCCAGTCCGGTCCTACTAGTGATTGACAGTTATCTCTGCATGCAATCATACAGGGAAGACTGTCAATTGTAGAATACGACCAACCACTGGACTTTCATGCAATCACTAAATGGGACCATCTACTGGACTTATATGCAATCACTAGTAGGAACGCCCACTTATGTGTATACAAACACCAGGGATTTCAATGAATAAAATGCAAGTTTTACTAAAGCTTTTCCCTCAAAAATGTATGTCTGATCAGCTCCTCCTGTTCTATAACATCCCTCCTGCAGGTCAGATTCCATTTTCAACATGACAGGTTCCCTTTAAGCAGCATATTACTCAGAAATAGGCCCAATCATCCGCACGTACAACGCTTTGCAGTACAACCATTAATGACGCCATGCTGTATAACATCCTACCTGCAGATCAGATACCATTTTCAACATGACAGGTTCTCTTTATATTCTTTTCTAGTACTATTCCGGTAGAGAGAAATGCTGTAGCCTATCAGCAGCCATTGATTGGCTGCAGCACTCACGTGACATAAACAATGTCACAAGATCGCCAGCGGACACAGCACTCTGAGCAGTACCGGTCCGAGAGGTAAGTATCCATTTTTCATATTTAATTCAGCACACTAGGCACATTAAAAAGGAGCTGTCCAATAGAGGTCAATCCCATTAAGTTCTTGGACCACCTTTAAAAGGAGGAAAAAGTGAAACAGCCGGGGGAAAGAGGAGTTAAAATAAATCCTCTATAGAAGTGTTCCATGAAGTCCTATGAACTAATTAGTACATATGAGGAGGGGAATATAAACAGTTGGATATTGTGCACTAGCATAGTACCGCTATAATACTGCACTTTGAAAAAGTCTGCACTTTCGGTAAAGATAACAACAAATAATTTATGACACTAATTTCCTTAATGCTTCAATAAAAGCAATATACAGCACAGCTGAGATCCCCGGGGCATGGACATTAATGATGCAAAATCAACAGGGTGAGAGTCAGAGATCATGGCTGGGTGTACAGGAAAGAAGAAGAAGTCTGGCGGGTGCAGAAGATAATTGAGACGAGTGCAGGATTCAAGGACATCACTGAAAGGTTATGAGAAGCGGCAGTAATAGAAAATGTCAAGGGAAAGAGCCTGAGTAAATATAATAAAGGGGAAGGGGAAATGAGAATCAGCCGACATTTACTGCAGATCTACACCAAGTATCAATGAAGAAGCAACAAAGCCAATCCAGACCAACAAGGGCAATGAGTCACTGAGCATCAGCCAGGACGGCTGCAGAACACAACCTCCTTCCCTTTGTTACCCTATTTCTCCCTCCCTTATCATCCATACCCCCTTTGTCTCCCTCCTCCTTTTGTCTTTTTCTCCCCCTCCTTTCTCCACCCTCTTCCCTCTCTCTTTTTTTTTGTCCTTTTCACTCTCTCTCTCACTCTCTCTCTCCTCCCCCAGCTCTCTGGCACCAATAACAAGAGGGAGATCAGCAGTGGCTGCAGCGGACGAAGCTTTCTGCATGCGGAGGACACAGAAGAACTGCATCTTGCCTGCGACACAGAGAGACATGAAAAAGCAAGGAAGTCACAGGAGCAAAAAAAAGACAGGTATGGAGAAATGCAGACACTGACATAGTAAAAACAGGTGCACAAAGAGACAAAGGCAAGCCAAGAGTGCTGCAGATGGGGTGGTCCAGAGGAACACTACTACACATACTGATAGGATGCTTACATACAGGCGGAAATCTACAGACCCCAAAACAGACATAACCATCCCATTAATTCATTCATGCGGGTATAGTAATACACCGATAACATGGGAATAAAAAGACACATGAGGCTGCTCACACACACAGAGGACGGAATAATGACCAGGCTGATTGCAGAGGTCAGACTGACCCTAGACACAGATGACTGGACCCAAACACACCTTCATCTCTCATCAGCAGCACAATGACATCCATCCTGAGGACCTGCAGTTTATCTGCATCATCCTCGTAAACATACAACCCCCTCCCATCCAGTGCTAGGACTAAAAGCTGCACTTACTCACCCACAGAATATGACAAGAGTGCAGGCAGCCCCCCAGGTATGACCGCAGGGACGCGGACCACATATGGATGAGGACATGGCACTAGGAAACACAATGGAAAAGCCACATTATGGATGATGACATATGGAATTAATCAGGTGTATCGCCTCAAATGAGTAGAATTTTGATCTTTGAGGCTCTATAAATATATCACTAGCCATCCGGCAGCCAGGATGGGTCACTGTCATGTATCTATGTATAGTCTGTAGAGTCTACATAATGGGTTTGCGGCTTAAAGACATCACCGAGTGGTGGTTTGATTTATTTGCCAAAACACTATGCTATAAAAGCTTAATTAGAAGGTGCTTGGATGATTTAGGCTATGTACACACTTCTATGTTTTCACCCTCTGCTGCCATCTATGTGTAATATTAGGTAAAAAAAAACAAGTACAGATGCCCAAAAAAGAAAAAAAAAGTTGCCAACATTCATTTTATTGTGGACTAGTGTAGCCCGATGAAAGAAAAGCCCAAGCGACTTTTTTTTTTATCATTATCCCTGTGTGTGTGACCAACCTGCCTGAAGGATGGCAGGAAATGTGGTGGATGTGGGGAGAGGATAAGTGTCCGTGGAGCCCAGTAATTATGGCAGATCCCTTTTAACTTACAATCACGTATGCCGGATGGGATCTTGTTGTTTAATACATCATAATGAGATGTCTGTAACTTTTCGGCAGTATTAAAAAGTTACTTTTGTCACTTTTTTGGCATTGTAGAAAAAGATATGGACCCCAATTATACTTTAAGCTGAAATTCTACAAAACAATGACAGCTGTTGTATAGGATACCATTTATGATCATTATTGACCCTAAATGGCAGTATAAACCAACCAAAGCTACAAGTGGCCCTCACACACCGTGTATATGGCTCCCCAAATGTTATTAGAGCACTACTACAACATAGTACAACATGGGTGAAGACCATATCAGTGACAGGTTGTCAAAATGCAGGTATGGCGGTGATAATCAAATGATTGTCCTGGGTGATGCCACAGCCAGCCATGCAAAATAAAGTACTCCATGGCCGTAATTCAGATAAAGGACTGTCCATGTAATACAAGAACTGCACAAGTCTACCAGAATAAGAACAGCGCACGGCTACCAGAATAAGAACAGCGCAAGTCTACCAGAATAAGAAGAGCGCAAGGCTACCAGAATAAGAACAGCGCAAGTCTACCAGAACAAGAACAGCGCACGGCTACCAGAATAAGAACAGCGCAAGGCTACCAGAATAAGAACAGCGCAAGGCTACCAGAATAAGAACAGCGCAAGGCTACCAGAATAAGAACAGCGCAAGGCTACCAGAATAAGAACAGCGCAAGTCTACCAGAATAGGAACAGCGCAAGGCTACCAGAATAAGAACAGCGCAAGGCTACCAGAATAAGAACAGCGCAAGGCTACCAGAATAAGAACAGCGCAAGGCTACCAGAATAAGAACAGCGCAAGTCTACCAGAATAGGAACAGCGCAAGGCTACCAGAATAAGAACAGCGCAAGGCTACCAGAATAAGAACAGTGCAAGGCTACCAGAATAAGAACAGCGCAAGGCTACCAGAATAAGAACAGCAGAAGTCTACCAGAATAGGAACTGCTTCCACAGAAGGAATATTTTTTTCCCCTTAGGAGAGCCCTTTTACCACTAGGGTTAAAACAATACCACTAAGTTATATTTTTATTAGGCTTTTTACCTTTTTATATCCTGTGTGGCTAAAGGGTATGTACACTTTTGGTGCAAATTTTCTTTTTTTTATTACATGCATGTATTTTTACAATTGGGTTTTATTAAAAAGTTTGGTACTGTTTGGCTTTTACAGGCTCTTTGTTTCCCAGCACATTCAGCTATAATGTGGTCTGTTGTTATAAATTAGCAGAGAGGAGCAAAACAAAAAACTGATAAAATAGTTATAAGCTCCCTATCAGACAGTCATAGAGGGCTGAAAGACAAATTCTCAATTAACGCATTCTGCAGCCAGCAGAACCTATAGAAGGCAAACGGTGCAAAATTTTTAATGAAGCCCAATTGCAAAAATTATTTTTAGGCCAAAGTGCATGTAAAAAAAAGATTGTCCTGAAAAGTGAATAAATGACCACAATGTTAGGATCTCTGCTAGATAACTTAAAATGATATTCTCACTAATATCTCAAACTGAATATGTTATTGCTGAATGGGAAAGTTGCCGGTACATGGTCAGAGCAAAAGCATTCTAGTCATACTCATCAGTTATATGGTTGCCGCCAAATTAAGTGAGTCACTTGCTATGAAGAATAATAAATCTTGTTTGGATTTGGAAATGGCCTTGATTTTGCATTATCTGGTACATTTTCTGCTCCCAGAATTAAAAGGACCTTTAGTTAAATATAGGATTTCAGTTCTTCATCCCCCTGTTCACAAAAACACACAAAAAAGTCTAATCTGAAGTTCACTGTTTCTAGTGCAAGAAGGAAAAGTCCAAGCGTGCATCCAGCAAGCAATGTGATTCCCAGCCCCAACATCATCAGATCATCCCCCATCTCAGTGACTGACGTACCAATTATCTTTACAGATAATAGTCTTGGAACTGTCAGTCACCATACTAATCTAGAATTAATAAAAATGGAAAATCAAGCTCTACTACTAGACTTTGTAACTGAAGAAATAATGCAGGATCTGCTAAGAAATCTCCTGAATTTATCAAGTCCATTAAACATAATCTCCATATCCTCTTTAGGGACACAATTTAGTTATGTAATAGGATGTATTTATGCTACTAGATTAAAATCCATTAACGTATTCGACAATGTTATGTAATCATGCAAGACCTAAAGAAACTGGTGAACGCCTCCAACAGTCAGTAAGACTTTTTTTTTTAATGCCGTAGATAATACTGTACATTCTTAAAGGGGATGTTCAGTTTTCCATAAATTGTATTATTAAAAATTATAGAACGGTGTGATACTATTATCAGTTCAAAATCGCTGCTTAAGTCATTGCATAAATTATTCTTTTTTACATCTGAAATTTAGAAAACTTTATTCACAAGAGAAAAGGGAACAACACAACAAAAACATTAAATCACAGTATATAAGTCTTGTAAGGATAAATCAACACTTACAGAATAGTACCCTTCTAAATAACACCCGACTGTAGTGGCCCCAGCAGTAAAATTCTGCACTGCTTCCTAAGGGTGTGCATTGGGACATCTAATGAGATTACTAAGTAGTGAAACAACTCCTTTGAAAACCATATACAGAGGATACAGAGGACAGAGTTATCCAACTCTTTCTCGATTGCTTACAGGGAATCTATCACCAAGTTTTGGCCACCGAATTTGAGAACAGCATATTGTAGAAACATAGACTCTGATTCCAGCGATGTGTCACTTACTGGGCTGCTTGCTGTAGTTTTAATAAAATCACTGTTATTAGCAGGAGATTATCACTAGAGGACTAGTAAACCTGCTGCCATGTAGTCCTCCATATTCAGGAGCTCTGCATAACTCTGTCCACTCCCACTGATTGGCAGCTTTCTGTCTATGCACAGCATACACAGAAAGCTGCCAATCAGTGGTGTGGGTGGGGTTATACAGAGCTCAGCATTCAGAGAACTGATAGATCTGCAGCAGATAAAACTGGGGCGTTACCTAAAATACAGCAAGCAGCCTAGTAAGTGATACATCACTTAAATCCAGGTCTCTACCCCTACATCATGCTGCTTTCATATGTGGCAGCAAAATCCTGGTGACAGATTCCTTTTAATGGTGAGTGTAAAATGACGGTACTTTGAGTCTTACATTAAGATTCTTTTAAAATTATTGACTGAGTCTTGATGACGTCTATGAGGTTAGACTCTACTAATTATCTATTTGGGTCAACTGTATGTTATATTTCACTCATTTAATAGGGATTTTTCAGTACTACTGCTGACGTATTTAGCTCAAAAAGTGGACAATTCAAGTCCAAAATAAGCAAACAGTGATATTATGCATGATATACCCGATTTAAGGTAGCAAATTATCTAGGCAAACCAGAGATAGGAGATGACAGTTGGTGCGTTTAAAATTCTATGAAAGAAGGAGGATTTAGAGACAAACACAGACATTCTGCTGCAAGTTCTCCTGAAACGACAGTTACAGTTCTCCATAGAACTGTATGTGCACCAACTGTCATCTCCTATCTTTGTAATTTGAGAAATCTGTGTTCACTGAAGACAGATTTTATATGTGAATTGAGAATTTTGACAATGAAAGATCAGTCCAGAATGAGAACGAATTCTCTAACATGATATATTATAATCTTGCTTATTTTCATGTGTGCTATTGATTTATGAAAAATAATTGAAACGACGGTTACGCTTTAAATCACAATGGAAACGAATAACGTTGCCCATTTAATAGAAATGAATGACAGCCTGTTGTGTTGTGACATATTGTAATCATTGTCCCCTCTGAATTGTAAAGTGCTGCAGAATATGTTGATGCTATAGAAATAAAATTATTATTATTATTATTATTACAATTGTTTTTTACACTCTTTACTTTGTCTTTCTCTAACAGGAGTTTGTTTTCGTGGAATTATTACCCTTTAATCTGCCTTTGATTCCTAATGTGCTATTATGGAGCTGGACACGGAAAGATTTTAAAACCTGTTTGAACCCAAAGAGTATGGGCTAACTCAGTCATTTCTGAAGACTTCCCTCCGTCATACTCTGGGTAAGAGACATATAAGTATGTGTGAAGTGTCTCTACTGCCCTGTGCCAGTGAAGCTCTGCCATCCTCGGTCTGGTACAATGCAACAGAATTAAGTGTCTGCTACCTGTGACCCATCTCTCACTATGTGGCTATCCTACGTCTTCTGGCCACAGCTGTTTTGGGCCTTCAGTCTTTGCTTTCTTGGAGAAATGATGACAGTGTTAGAAGCATCTCCACTAAACTGCCAAGAAACTTGTGTATGTGCAAGCGATGTCATCTCTTGCTCCAGAAGGGACCTGGTTGTGATCCCAAGTGGTCTACCAAAGTATTTAGCAATGCTGGACCTCACACACAACAACTTGGCACGTCTGAGGGCCGAATGGACTCCGGATCCACTTAAGAGGTTGCACACGTTATTGCTGTCACACAATCATATCACTTTTGTATCATCGGAGGCGTTTGATCTGACCCCAAACCTGCGTCATCTGGACCTATCCTGTAATAAACTGCGGGCCCTTGATGAGAATGCATTTAGTGCGTTGGAAAACCTAGAGGTTCTGGTTCTCTTTAAAAATGCAATTCTGGAAATTGATCGCACTGCTTTTGACGAGATGAAGCATCTGCAGAAGCTTTACCTGAGCTACAATTTAGTGACACGTTTCCCCCTTGAACTGGTAAAAGATGGAGAAAAACTGCCAGAGTTGTCACTACTCGATCTCTCTTTCAATCATATCAAGAGTCTCCCGGTGCCACAACTCCGGGTGCTGCCCGCCTGGCTAGCCAACAGGCTCTACTTACATGGAAATCAACTGACCTGCAACTGTGAATTGTATGGACTGTACTGGAATTGGCACGTCCGCCAGCTGGCATCCACTGTGGACTTCCGAGAACAGTTACGATGTTATCCCCCCTCCCAGCAAAGAACTGTTTCTATAAATGTATTTTCCCTCAATGATAGTGAATACATGAACTGCAGCATCGTGCGGGAGAGTGGCATGGAAGTGTATCTGGAGGATACAGTGATTTTAAACTGTGACACTAAACAACGAGATGTGAGCCAGATTTGGATGACGCCTGGAAATGAAATACACAAACAAAATGATGGGGAGGAAACAAACAGCAGCATATCCGTTCTGAATAATGGCAGTCTGCAAATACGACATATCCGTTTGGAGAACAGGGGCACATATACTTGTTACGCTCAAAGCGAGGCCCTGAATGAGACCCTCTATGTGACCCTCAGTGTCTTTAATCTGACCAGACACGTGCACCCGGATACACTTAATACCGCGTACACTACTCTTGTGGGATGTGTGGCCAGTGTCATCCTCGTCCTGATCTATCTATACTTGACACCATGCCGCTGCTGGTGTAGGACAGGCGATAGAGGCCAAGGAGAGGACAGGGACAGTATTCGCTCCTCGGTCCTCAGTGCAACACCCAACCATGAGACTACCAGTGATAAAGCAGCCCTCAGTCGTCATGTGGCATTTCTGGAGCCCCCCGGAGACCTTCGGGGCCAAAATGGAAAACTTAAACCAAATGGCTCGCAGGATGCACCTGGAATAAAAAACAACTCACTACAACCATCATCTCCACAAAGAAAGCTGTCTGATCCTGGGTCAATAAGCTCTGTGTTTTCTGATACCCCTATTGTAGTGTGAGGAGGGGGCAAATCATTAGAATGGTTGCAAAGATCTCATTAGTAACCTCCAACTCTAGAATACTCATTCCAAAAAATCTCCTGAAAGCGCATGTGCATGTCAGGTTAGTGCTCAAAGACCAGGAGAAAGGTGAGACGGGGCAAAAAAAAAAGAATTGAATAGTAAGGATGTGTAGAAGAAAGTAGAAAAGTACCAAACACTTAGCGAGTAGGAAGTAGAAGGACCACCAGAATCTTGAGGTAAGGTAGAAATATTTTTGAATACATCTGTTAGAATGGAGAAAAGAGAAAGATGGAGAAAGAGGAGCAGAAACTAGATCCAAACTTAAAAAAACAAAATAACTGCAATGTTAAACACTAATGAAAGTACACCCTATAGCTGTAAAATACAGTTGACACATGGAAAGAAAGAAAGAGGCACTCTCCTCATGTAGGAATACCATAGATTACTCAGCATCAGTACCGATCAGTGACCATAGTGGTTGGTGTCAGTAACGATAAGCACAAGTTTCTAGAGTAGAGTGGAAATCATAGAAAGTTACATATACACTGTTCACTTAATGGTGGCTATCATATATAACACAGGCTTTCATGTGTGTATCCAACATGCTCATCATGCTTTAATCCCAATATGTCACATTCTGTAGTGCTTTAGAATTTGTTGTTTCTGGGAATTAGATGTCAATGGTGTAGGACTGGCTGAAAACTGTTGACTGTTCTGTAAAGTGAAGCAGCTGCATAAGCACACTCTGCCACGTTCCATCACTTCTATGTATGTGATCCCCTCTTAATCCCCAGATGCATTGTTATTTATATAAGGTGATAATAGTCGCTTCTGGATGATGAATCATTACTACAACCCATGTTCTATATTGTTTCCTTCTTTCCCTACCTCCTGTTTGAAAATCTAAAAAAACTGCCAAAAGATGAATCATATTGAATTATTTACTTTATTCCATTAGAAGGGCTTAGAACTATTTAAAAAAAATCTGAATTCCAGTAAAATATCTTTTTATACCTCTATAGTGCAGGGTAGGACATTATTAAACACTTTTCTGAATTGCACATACTGGTACATCCAATATTGAGTCCTCATATTTAATGCATGCTCAGGAGCTGAGCCTGATTAACATATGGCAGTCGCTGGCTGTGCTACACAGCTGGCATCTATCTCTAGATAAAGAAGCAAGTGGAGCTGAGCTCTGCTCACTGCTGTAGTCGCCCTAAATGCCAATGTCAATCTCCGACAGTGACATTTAAAGTGCCTGAACGCAATTAAGGTGCTCCTGTGAAGACCAGCCTGTGGCTGGTGTTCATTGGAAACCATGATTTTTCTATATACATGCATTACTGTGGTATTGCAGTATATAATATAAGCAATCAGACAAGTGCTGGTTCAAGTTCCCCAAGGGGACTAAGAAACAAGGTAAGAAAAATGCATTTAACCCGATCAGTAAACGCTGTGAAGAGAAAAAAAATCGGAATGCCAGAATTGCATTTTTTCAGGCACTGCAACGCCGCAGAAAATGCAATTAGAAGAGATCAAAATGTCATATTCCAATATTGCATCAATAAAAACGTGAGTTCGCCACACAAGAAACAAGCCCTCACACAGCTCCATTGACCGAAAAAATAAAAACATTACAAGTCTTGGAATATGGCGACACAAGCAAAAAATATTTTTAGGAATTTTAGAAACGAAAACGCAAAAATGGATAATTGCCTGGTCAGGAAGCAGTTAAAAAATAATATAGATGTTCTTGTATATGCCTTGTGGATATTGTTAGATCCCTATAGATCAGTGACATAGAGCTGCTATCCCCTGATGTATACAGCACAGTATATCCTATGTGCTGCAGCTTCAGCCTGGCTTGCCTACTATATCACTGCTCTAAGGCCTCATGCAGATGTCGGTTTGTCACGTACGAGTTCTGTCCGTGGTTTTCACTGATAGAACCACGTACCCATTATAATCTATGGAGCTGTTCACATGTCTGTGGTTATAGAACCACGTACCCATTATAATCTATGGAGCTGTTCACATGTCTATGGTTATAGAACCACGTACCCATTATAATCTATGGAGCTGATCACATGTCTGTGGTTATAGAACCACGTACCCATTATAATCTATGGAGCTGATCACATGTCTGTGGTTATAGAACCACGTACCCATTATAATCTATGGAGCTGATCACATGTCTGTGGTTATAGAACCACATACCCATTATAATCTATGGAGCTGTTCACATGTCTGTGGTTATAGAACCACGTACCCATTATAATCTATGGAGCTGATCACATGTCTATGGTTATAGAACCACGTACCCATTATAATCTATGGAGCTGATCACATGTCTATGGTTATAGAACCACGTACCCATTATAATCTATGGAGCTGATCACATGTCTATGGTTATAGAACCACGTACCCATTATAATCTATGGAGCTGTTCACATGTCTGTGGTTATAGAACCACGTACCCATTATAATCTATGGAGCTGATCACATGTCTATGGTTATAGAACCACGTACCCATTATAATCTATGGAGCTGATCACATGTCTATGGTTATAGAACCACGTACCCATTATAATCTATGGAGCTGATCACATGTCTATGGTTATAGAACCATGTACCCATTATAATCTATGGAGCTGATCACATGTCTATGGTTATAGCACCACGTACCCATTATAATCTATGGAGCTGTTCACATGTCTGTGGTTATAGAACCACGTACCCATTATAATCTATGGAGCTGTTCACATGTCTGTGGTTATAGCACCACGTACCCATTATAATGTATGGAGCTGTTCACATGTCTGTGGTTATAGAACCACGTACCCATTATAATCTATGGAGCTGTTCACATGTCTATGGTTATAGAACCACGTACCCATTATAATCTATGGAGCTGATCACATGTCTGTGGTTATAGAACCACGTACCCATTATAATCTATGGAGCTGTTCACATGTCTGTGGTTATAGAACCACGTACCCATTATAATCTATGGAGCTGATCACATGTCTATGGTTATAGAACCACGTACCCATTATAATCTATGGAGCTGTTCACATGTCTGTGGTTATAGAACCACGTACCCATTATAATCTATTCACCTTTTCACATGTCTGTGGTTATAGAACCACGTACCCATTATAATCTATGGAGCTGATCACATGTCTATGGTTATAGAACCACGTACCCATAATAATCTATGGAGCTGATCACATGTCTATGGTTATAGAACCACGTACCCATAATAATCTATGGAGCTGATCACATGTCTGTGGTTATAGAACCACGTACCCATTATAATCTATGGAGCTGATCACATGTCTATGGTTATAGAACCACGTACCCATTATAATCTATGGAGCTGATCACATGTCTATGGTTATAGAACCACGTACCCATTATAATCTATGGAGCTGATCACATGTCTATGGTTATAGAACCACGTACCCATTATAATCTATGGAGCTGATCACATGTCTGTGGTTATAGAACCACGTACCCATTATAATCTATGGAGCTGATCACATGTCTATGGTTATAGAACCACGTACCCATTATAATCTATGGAGCTGATCACATGTCTATGGTTATAGAACCACGTACCCATTATAATCTATGGAGCTGATCACATGTCTATGGTTATAGAACCACGTACCCATTATAATCTATGGAGCTGATCACATGTCTATGGTTATTTTTTTGCACTATGCACAAAGAAAAATCACTGAGACATGTCTGTGTCTTAAATCATCCCTATAATTCTACGGATCCATGAAAATTATGGACAGCACATGGATGGCATTAGTGTACACTGTGTGTGCTGGCCGTGATTAACATTAACGGATAGGAGAAGCTTTATCATTGATTTATTTTTTTGTACGTGAAAATCACTGATCTTATATACTGATACTAACCAAAACTCTGATGGAAAATACTGATCGCACTCATACTGCTATCGAAGTACATGAAAAATCACTGACATCTGAATGAGGCCTTACAGAAAGCAGAAATGACTGGGCCGAGTAATAAAACTAAGGAAGAAAACAAAAGCTGCTTTATGACTGTTTCCTATAGGCAGCCTTGACAGTTTTCCTTTTAGTCAGGTTCACAACCATACCCTAATTTTTTTTTTTACCTGCATAGAGGATTATACAGAGAGAAAACCAGGGCAGAGTGTGGAGCTGAGGAGTGTGCGAGCTGTCAGGAGGGGTTTGATAGGTGGTGATGTCATCATGATGTCATCCAGAGACTGACTTCCTGTTTACACACAGAAAACGAGGTACTGACCTGGTTGTCAGACTGGAGATCACATCACCACATTTCTATAAATGAAGGGGGAAACATGTGTAGATGTAACTGAGCTGGGATGAAACAAATTACGCTGCTAGTATATTGTTGGCGAGTCAGGATTATATGGGAAAAATCTGTTTCTTTGAGTGCTCCTTTAAGCTGTCCATGTTACAGCTCCCAAGCCCCCCCCCCCCCCCCCTACTAAGGAACATCTTGCTTGAACGACTTTGCATGTCTTTTTAATGGGCAAAAAAGGAATGAGCTACCACAAGACCCTCCTAGGGTCGTGACGGCTTATCTCCTGCTGTAACAAAGGATTGGCGTATTACAATAATCTAACATGCCCAATCCTCGTTTCCTGCCTCCATAAATTGGGTGAGAGTTTGGAGAGCTCCCATGGTGACCCCATTTTAAGGTGTAATTGGGTTCTGAATTGTCAAACTAAATAACTGATTCAATAATCCGCTCATCTACTGCCTTGTGTATAGTTGTGAACATCTGGAAATTAGCCAAGATTTATTTATTTTAGACATAAATCCCTTACTTCTATGTAGCGAGTTAGCTTAAATAAGTAATAGACATAAGATATCTGTCACCCGAAAATTTGTCCATCAACAGCTATCTCCCCATCCTCATGCAGGTACACTAACTGGGAGATTTGGCAGAAGAAGAAAAACTGTGAGATGCTTTTAGGAGATTTTATCTTCCAGTCAACAAAAGCCAAAATGCTCCATCCTGCAGTTGTGGGACTTTTGAGAAGCCCCCAAAAATATTAGATTGCATAGGAATTGCACCTATTATTTCCCTTTAATCCAAAGTAGGAACATTGTTTCTTATGGAGGGCAATCTGCCCCCTAAGTCTTGTAGCACTTTATATGTTTTGGAATACAGTTACTCTTTTTTTTAGGCTATGGAAAAACGATGAGCATGTGGCTGGGGCTCTACACACCTGCGGTCAATGGCAGCACAATTGTGAAACAAAATAGTGTGGCAATTGGCCTGCCGCAGGTACGCAGAGCTTCAGCTACGTGCCCGCTGTACCATTTGGCAGCACCCTTACAGATTACAGGAGCGACTTTTCGACAAGATCACATGAGAGAGAATGGTTGATTAATTCCTGGCAGTGAGTAGGTTAAATACACATTTCTAAAACACGGGGACATGCCACCTTTGCTTATGACACACTACTGAGATCTAAGAAATAAGCTATAGATATTGAGCATTTTTTTACTATTTACAAGAATTAAATTGAACACTTTGCATTTGTGCAGATTTTATTTTTATTTCATGAATCAATAATACACATGAAAAAAAGCAACTTTGTAATATATCTTGTCAGAGATATGTGTTTCTTTCTCCTTCAAGCTTGGAAGAAATAAGAATAAAACTCTTATTTCATGTGTAAAATCTGTTTTCAGCGAAGACAGATTTTCCCATTGCTGAGATAAGAGATTACAGCTGGTGCTTTTAAGATTCTATGGAGAGGGGAGGAAGAAGGAGGAGCTAGAAGGAGGAGGAGGAGCTAGAGGTAGTCAGACATTCTGTATGAGAACTATATGAGCATTGTCATCTTCTATCTCAGTAATGGGAAATTCTGTGATTTTACTTATGGATTGAGAATTTTGAGAAATGAATGATCAGTCCAGGAAGAGAAAGAAGCAGATTTCTCATATAAGATATATTACAAAGTTTCTGATTTTCACGTGTAAAAATGACGGTTACTCTTTAATTGCATGACCATCACATTTAGCTAAAGAACAATGCACAGAAATCAAGAGAATGATAGTAATAAATCCACCTTCTGGATGGAAACATTTAATAAAAGGAACCATAAATATGATATTTACTGTATATACTCAGGAAAGGTAGACACGCGCCATCTCACATGAACCTAATATACCGTACATCTGGTGCACAAGCATACAGCGACGTCAGGTTAGACAGCACAATATAAGCACTAAGTTAATCTTCCATATTCCTAAATCAATCTACGGTGTAGCCATGGCAAAATATTCACTGACCGATTACGTCGTTTTTACCCTTCTAGAAGGGCAGACACGCTTCGCTCGTCTCAGAATTCGTTTTCAGGTAGAAATTTGATTAATTTTCCTATAGAATTGGGGCCTTCTGTGTTTTTGTTAGATGTCTGAGATCTTACAAATGGCGTTTTATATACTGTATATCTAGCAAAATGTCTTATGTGTCATATTGTTTCATTTGTCTGGTTGCATGATGCAATCAAGACCAAATTGCCTCCAATAACTGATGCAAGCCACACAGAAAAGTTAGATTTTTCTTTTAAATGTTTCCTTTGTTTCGTTGCAAAGATTGATGATTATTTGATCATATAAACTTGAGTACTGCAAATCCCGTAAGTCCCATGAATGCCGATTACACTCCGACATGGCCATGTTATTGACAGCACATTCATAAATAATTATTGGAATATTGTTTCCATGATTTTTTTTTTCATTTACACATTGAATGGATATAATGATTTAATATGGGTGAAATATTCTGTGTGGCTGCGTCGACAGAAAACCTCTACAAAATATACAGTATTAATTTATGCATCGTTTTTACCGTGTTTGTCAGTTGTGAAAAATGAACACAACTAGAGAATTCAGGCACTTTATAGTCATGTGTGTTTTTAATGTTAAAAATTGGAAATATGCCATATACAATATATGACTTGTATGTCAACAATCTGCCTTTTCTGTTACTCCTTACTATTGTACGTCTTATTGTATGCCTTCCCCTGTAAGCAGAGTGGAGATCTGCTCCCTGTATGAAATATATATACGAATATATATATACATATATAAATAAATATATATATATAGATCTTACTTTATTTATTTAAGTCCAACACATGGCTGAATTGTTATGATAGTCTGGATTCTGGAAATAAACATTTAAGTATATGATTACATTGTCTGTACCCTATGTTTTTCTAAATGCATGAAGAGATATGCGACATTACTACTGAAAGCTTTTTATTTTCATAAGGGACTTAACCACTTCGCGCCAGAGCCTGTTTTTGCCTTCGTGACCGGGCCAATTTTTTCAGTTCTGACCAGTGTCACTTTATGAGGTAATTACTCTGGAACGCTTCAACGGATCCACCTGATTCTGAGATTGTTTTTTTGTGACATATTGTACTTCATGATAGTGGTAAAATTTCTTCGATATCACTTGCGTTTATTTGTGAAAAAATTGGAAATTTGGCGAAAATTTTGAAAATTTTGCAATTTTCAAATTTTGAATTTTCATGCCCTTAAATCAAAGAGATATGTCACACAAAATAGTTAATGAATAACATTTCCCACATGTCTACTTCACATCAGCACAATTTTGGAACCAAAATTTTTTTCTGTTAGGAAGCTATAAGGGTTAAAAGTTGACCAGCGATTTCTCATTTTTTCAACAAAATTTAGAAAAACATTTTTTTAGAGACCACATCTTATTTGAAGTGACTTTGAGGAGCCTTTATGACAGAAAATACCCAAAAGTGATACCATTCTAAAAACTGCACCCCTCAAGGTGCTCAAAACCACATTCAAGAAGTTTATTAACCCTTGAGGTGCTTCACAGGAATTTTTGGAATGTGGAAGAAAACAATGAACATTTAACTTTTTTTCACAAAACTGCTACTTTAGCCTCAAATTTTTAATTTTCACAAGGGCAGCCAGAAAAAATGGACCCCAAAATGTGTTGTGCAATTTCTCCTGAGCACGATGATACCCCATATGTGGTGCAAAGCCACTGTTTGGGCGCACGGCATGGCTCGGAAGGTAAGGAGCGCCATTTGACTTTTGGAATGGAAATTTGACTGGAATCGATAGCGGACGCCATGATGCATTTGGAGAGCCCCTGAGGTGCCTAAACAGAGGAAACCCCCAACAAGTCACCCCATTTTGGAAACTAGACCCCTCAAGGAACTTATCTAGATGTGTGGTGAGCACCTTGAACCCCCAGGGGCTTCACACAATTTTATAATGTTGAAGGGTGAAAATAAAAAAACACATTTTTAACACAAAACTGCTACTTTAGCCTCAAATTTTTAATTTTCACAAGGGCAGCCAGAAAAAATGGACCCCAAAATGTGTTGTGCAATTTCTCCTGAGCACGATGATACCCCATATGTGCTGCAAAGCCACTGTTTGGGCGCACGGCATGGCTCGGAAGGTAAGGAGCGCCATTTGACTTTTGGAATGGAAATTTGACTGGAATGGATAGCGGACGCCATGTTGCATTTGGAGAGCCCCTGAGGTGCCTAAACAGAGGAAACCCACAACAAGTGACCGAATTTTACAATCTACTCCTCTATATAAATTAATCTAGTGGTGGGAAAATAAGTAGGTAAATGGTCACTAAACCCATAGATGAATTCCCACAGAGGTGTCATTTCCATAATGGGGTCACTTCAGGGGGGATTATGCTGTTCTGGCACTTTTCAGAGTACCAGAGCTAAAGAATCCCCCCTGAAGTGACCCCATTTTGGAAATGACACCCCTCTGGGAATTCATCTATGGGTTTAGTGACCATTTTAACTCGATGGATGATTTCCAGAAACAAGCACGCAATGGAAGGTTTAGATTCTGGAGAACCCCCCCTGGAAATTAAGTGAGCTCTACTCGAATATGTCATTCACTAAATGAACCAAATGTTTGAATGACAAATTGGGATACATTTTTACAGTTTAAAAACGTGGTTCTGTGTGGTAGATTTTAAAGCAGTCAGTGACGCATAAGGCTGGCAATGATGGGCATTGTGGGCAATAGTAGCGGGTATCACGCCTCATTCCTCTCTTAGTACATACACGACATCTTTTCTGGGGGTTCCTTCTTGTTTCCGTTGCTGGAATAAGTGCAATAAAATGTCGCTCAGTGAGTCTTTTCACATCCTCAGATTCTAATGGATGAGCGGGGCTAACACTTTGGAAGACAAGATTTTCAATGACCTTTTCTTGATAATCAAGAAAAGGATCTGAATTTCCTGCTTTTTTGTACAACACAAAAGAATTGTATGTGGCCACCTGAAACAAATAGATAACCAACTTTTTATACCAGGTATAGGACTTTCTTGATACCTGGTATGGCTGTAGAACCTGGTCTGCAAGGTCCACACCCCCCATGTGTTTGTTGTAGTCAATGACTGACACAGGTTTTTGCTTCGGAGTGGTGGATCCTAGTTCTACAGTGGCCCTTGTGGCATCTGTGTGGATCGAGCTGAGGACAAAAATATCCCTCTTATCCCTATATTTCAGGGCAAACAGCTCTCCGTTGCGTACAGCCCCTGACTGCCCCTTTTGGAATTTTTGGTTGACCAATGGTTGTGGAAACCCCTGACGGTTTTTACGGATGGTCCCACAAGCCCCGATGTTGTGTTCAACCAGACTTTTAAATAGGGGTATGCTGGTGTAATAATTGTCCACATATAGATTGTAGCCTTTTTGAAAAAATGGACTTATCAGCTCCCAAACAATTTTTGCAGATGTCCCCAGATAAGTAGGGCATCCTGGTGGGTTTAGTTGGCTGTCTTTCCCCTCATATATGCGGAAAGCGGATGTGTATCCGGTTGAACTTTCGCACATTTTATAGATCTTTATTCCAAACCTTGCCCTTTTAGATGGGATAAATTGCTTGAGGTGCAGTCTTCCTTTGAATTTTACAAGGGACTCATCTATAGAAATATTTTGTGTTGGGGTGTAGAGGCTTAAGAATTTTTCTGTCAAATTTTCAATGATGGGTCTAATTTTATATAACCTGTCATGTTCTGGGGCATTTCTGGGCAGGCACTGACTATTGTCGTTAAAATGCCAAAACCGCATGAGCATTTCATAACGGGTCCTAGGCAGAATGACTGAAAACATAGGGGTGGCTTGAACAGGGTGGTTGGACCAGTAGGATCGAATGCTCGGTTTTTTAACAAGCCCCATGGCAAATGTAAGTCCTAAAAAATTTTTTATTTCCGGGACATTAGTTGGTGTCCATAAATTTGCCCTAGCATAGTAAGATCGGGGATTCTGGCTTATGAATTGGGATGCATATAAATTTGTTTGCACGACAATATGCTCTAGCAAGCTGTCTGTAAAAAACAAATTAAAAAAATGAATTGGTCCAAAATCTTTCACCTCCACATTTATACCAGGAATGGCGTTGAAATCAGGGCTGAATGGAGCAGCCGAATCCGAAGCCTCCCATCTGGGAAATGCTAGATCATGTGGCAACGCCCCTTGTACACTGGCGTGCGCCAATTCACTAGTAGCAGGGACAGCGCTTGTACTGGGCAGTGTTCCCTGATTTGGAGACGTTTCTCCAGTAGCGCTATTTGCCCCTATTGCTGTACTGGTCCTTGGGCTTGAGGATGGAACAGCATCACTGCTCATTTCTGAGCTCTCAGTGTCGCCGCTACTAAAGCCCTCAAAATCCATATCTCCATCTGAGATTGCGCTGTCATCAGTGTCAGAACACAGCAGGGCATACACCTCCTCTGCGGTATAAGTCTGACGGGCCATTTTATTTTTAGATTTTTTGACTGGACTGAACGGACCGGACTGAACGGACGGGACTGATCTGACAGGACTGACTGACCTGACAGGACTGACTGACTGATCTGACAGGACTGACTGACTGATCTGACAGGACTGACTGACTGACAGATCTGACAGGACTGACTGACTGACAGATCTGACAGGACTGACTGACTGGACTGATCTGACAGGACTGACTGACTGGACTGATCTGACAGGACTGACTGACTGGACTGATCTGACAGGACTGACTGACAGGACTGACTGACTGACAGATCTGACAGGACTGACTGACTGACAGGACTGACTGACTGACAGATCTGACAGGACTGACTGACTGACAGATCTGACAGGACTGACAGGACTGACTGACTGACAGATCTGACAGGACTGACTGACTGACTGATCTGACAGGACTGACTGATCTGACAGGACTGACTGACTGATCTGACAGGACTGACTGATAGATCTGACAGGACTGACTGACTGATCTGACAGGACTGACTGACTGATCTGACAGGACTGACTGACTGATAGATCTGACAGGACTGACTGACTGATAGATCTGACAGGACTGACTGACTGATAGATCTGACAGGACTGACTGACTGACAGATCTGACAGGACTGATCTGACAGACTCACGAACCCTAACTCTTACTTTCTTTTTTATTTTATTTTTTTTTTACTTTCACAGTGGCAAGGCTGACACAGCTCTTGTCACACTGTTTCTCCTCTGCTCTCTCACTGAGATCGGAGGAGAAACAGTGTATTTATCAGGCAGATCGCCCGGGAAAGTTTGTTGCTAAAACAAACTTCCCTGGTGATCTCTCTGATTGGCTGGTGTGACGCTGACATCATCGAGACCTGAGCCAATCAGGTCTCAATGATGTCAGAGGTCACAGCACCGGGATCCCCGCCGCTCCTGAGGTATGTGGGGGGTCCCGATCGCCGACCACCAGCTGTTACTATCTTTTAAATGCCGCGATCGCTATGGATCGCGGCATCTAGAAGATAGGAACAGGTTAACATCATGGGGACCTGATCCATTCAGGTCCCCATGATGCCACATGTCAGAGCTATCGCTCTGAACCGGTACCGCAGCGCTAGCAGGACCCTGGGGGTCCTGAGCGCTGCGGGACCACCCACCGTTTTTAAACGTCGGCGCTGCACAGAGCCCGGGCAGCGCCGACGTTTATGTACAGTGGGCGGTCCTGAACCGGTTAAAAAGACAACTCCAAGGAGACCTGTCTGCACGTTCATGTCTAGATATCAAGAGGGTTTTTTTTCCATGAAAACCCTGTTTTCTTAAACAGATGTGTTGATTGCTTATTATACTATTTATATTAAAGGAGTTATCCGGCCTTATGATATTTAACGCCTTAGTGATGGAGCCAATTTTAACCTTAATGATGTAATGCCGGCTTCCCTGCACGGTTACTCTCCCTCGCCCCAGTAGGGATGCCAAAATGCTCATTGCCATGGCAGTTCGGCGGCGTCTCTTGCTCCTTTTCCCAGCGCAGCTTCCAAGTTCCAGAGTTGGCGCACGTCGCGCAAGTCTCCCAGCAACTCACTTAGGGCATGCTCGTGCTCCCTGCGTCTTAAAGGGGTAGCGCGCATTCCTGAAATGCCCCCAGCCTATAACTGGGAGGCATCAGGTATTTAAGGCACCCACCCCTGTAGGGAGGTGCCTGAGCAACTTTAGTGTCTAGTGTGTCTTTAGCCTACTAGTCCGTTGTTAGGTCCCTGTTCCTGAACCTGTTCTGCTATTCTAGACTAGTACCTGTCCAGTGACCCCGAGTCCTTTCTGTCTGAACCAGTCCTTCTGTTTGAACCTGAACCCACTCTGTCTGAACCGGCTCCAATAACATACTGCCAGTGATCCTGATTCTGCTCAGCCTGACACTCCAAGTATGTACCTGAGTTCCTGACCCCTGGGGTCAGCGGCTGCAGTACCGGGGTCTGCCCTGGAGTGGTACTTAGTTACGCCTCTCTAGGGTAAGCCCGGCCTGTGGCGCTGTGGGTCCACACCCTCCAGCGTGAAAAATGACCAGGCCAAATGTTTTAAATCTGACCAGTATCAATTCATATGGTAATAACTCTGGGAAGCTTCAACGTATCCCAGTGATTCTGAGATTATTTTTTGCAACACATTGTAGTCTATGTTAGTGGTAAATTTAGGTCGATATATCTTGCGTTTATTTATGAAAATATCTGAATTTTGGCCAAAATTTAGAAAAATTTGCAATTTTCAAACTTTCATTTTTTATATCCTTAAACCAGTTAGTCATGCTGTGCAAAATAATTAACATGTCCCATTGTCTACTTTACATCTGTATCATTTTTCAAAAGTCATTTTATTTTGTTAGGATGTTAGAAGGGTTAAAAGTTTAGTAGCAGAAATTTACAAAACCTGTTTCTTTAGAGACGTATTCAGATAAACGGCTCGCTAATACTAGCGTATAAATCGGAAGAGTGCAATGTGAGAAAATAAGCTATTGCACTGAGACAATTGTTATTCAGTGAAGTAGTACAGATCTGCATATTTTTTTCTCAGCTGTATTCGGCATGCTGCAATTTCACTCCGAAATCGGTTTAGTGTGTGAAAAAAATCACATGCCATACGGACCATCAGTATCGCATCCGATTTTTACGGATACATTGCAATTCAGTAAGATGAGAAACTGTAAATGGCCCTGTAAAAGATTCATAGCTGCTGCTTTATAACATTTAGATGTGAAAACAAAAACTAAAATTTTTCCCACAAAAATAATGATTTACCACCAAATTTATAATTTACATGAAGGGTAATAGGAAAAAATGGACCCCATAATTTGTTATGCAATTTTTATTGAACATGGCAGTACCCCATAAGTGGTTGTACAATACAGTCTGAGCACACGGCAGGAATCAGATGGGAAGGAGCGCTACTTGGCTTTTAGAACGCAGATTTCATTTGAATAGATTGTGGGCTCTATTAGCCGAGCCCCTGAGGTGCCAGAATAGCAGAAACCTCCACAAGTGACCCCATATTGGAAACTTCACTGCTTAAGGAATTCACCTAGGGGTGTAGTTAGTATTTTGAACCAACAAGTGGCTCACAGAATTTTATAACATTGGCACATTGAAATATAACATCTTAGTGATAAAAATGTAATTTTTTTTATTTTATTGCAAATTTGTCAGTAACACAAGGGTTAATAGGTGAAACTAGACCCCAAAATATTGTGCAATTTCTCCCAAACACGGTGATGCCCAATATGGAGTCAGAAACTACTATTTGGCTACATGTCAGGGCTGAGAAGGCTTTTGGAGCACAGATTTTGCTAGAATAGTTTGTGAGTGACATTTGCGGGGCCCCGAAGGTGCCAAAGCAGCAGAAAACCCCCAAAAGTGACCGCATTGTAGAAATTACACCCCTCAATGAATTCATCTACGGCTGCAGCAACTATTTTGGAACATCCACACCATGCTTTATTCTGGAGAATTGCAAATATGCCAGTTTAGTGCCCATACATTGTGCTCCCATACATTGTGCCCAGCTTGTGCTTCTGGCGATACACACCCCATAAATTGTTAAGTGCACTCTCCTCATTATAATAATGCCAAACATGTGGCTGCTTACTTTGGTTTAGCTCAGAAGGAGGGGGGCATTTGGATTTGGGAGCGCAGAATTTACTGGATTTTATGTGAAGGGGTGGTAGCCATGTCACTTTTCCAGAGTCTTTGTTCTACCAGTAGCGTGGAACCCCTATAGTTCCAGTGACAGATGACGGACCTGAGTATGACAGACCTGAGTGGGGGGCTGGTTTTATGTGGGATAAATTAAGGTTTTTATTGGTAACATTTTGGGATACATAACATTTTTTGATCACTTTCAGTATAAGGCGGGATCATATTCTTGTGTTCTACATTGAGCACTTATGTAGCGTCGGCGTCCCTGCCTCCTGCTAGGCAGGGACGCTGTTCCCCTCACCTCTCCGCTCCGTGCCCGGCGTCTTCCTCCCGCTCTGCTGGCAGCGCGCGCTCCTCCCCGGTCACTGTGCTTAGGGCGCGCGCGCGGTCCCCCTCTCTTAAAGGGGCCGCGCGCGCCGTCCTAAGGAGTCCCCGGCCAATGGCCGGAGGACCTCTCCATATATAAGGCACCTCCTCCAAAATGGAGGTGCCCGAGCAATGTTGTTGCAAAGCCTTCACTCTGCTTCAGCCCTCAGGTCCCGTTACCAGTTACCTGCCAGTCACCTGCCAGATTCCTGCTTGTTACCTGCCAGTCACCTGCCAGGTTCCTGCCTGTTACCTGCCAGTCACCTGCCAGATTCCTGCTTGATACCAGCCTGATATCCGCTTACCAGCTTGCAAGCCTGCGGTCCGACGGTCTGCCCTCCGACACCTGTCAGTCTGTCTATGGACCAGCCTGCCCGCTCACCTGGGAGCGCTCACCTGCTACCTGCCTGCTAGCCTACCTGGAGGCTCTGCCGTCACTTGCCGTGACCACCTGCCTGTCCAGAGACTCTTGCCCGCTCACCTGGGAGCGCGCACCAGCCACCAGCCTGCTGCCCTTCTACCCAGAGACTGTCCCTGTCACTTGCCGTGACTACCTACCCTTCTTCCCAGAGACTGTCCCTGTCACTTGCCGTGACTACCTGCCCGTCTTCCCTGGGAGCCACCCGCTTCCTTACAAGGACTGCCCCCTTGTATAGTTGCTCAGAGGTTCCACCTCCCCGACCCGTTACAGTTTGCTCGGGCCATAGAACCCGGTGGCACCCAAGCTCCCTCGCTCTCGGACCTATGTCATGAACTGTCCCGGCAGAGGTCCCAACAGGAGTCCATCCTGAGTCACCTGCGGAATGTCAACTCTCGCCTGGACACTCTGACTGCTCCACCAGCAACCACCGCTAGTGTCATGACTCGCAACCCGGCAGCGCCGCTGCCCACCAATACCATGGTATCCTGCCCTGGACCCCGGCTTTCTGCACCTCCTCGCTTCGGAGGCGATCCCGCTCAAGCCCGGGGCTTCATAAACCAGTGCACCCTGCACTTTGAACTCCTGTCCCACCAGTTTATCTCCGACCGGGCCAAAGTAGCCTTTATCATGTCCCATCTCACGGGGGAGGCACTGGCTTGGCTAAATCCTCTATGGGAGAGAGGAGACCCCCTGGTGTCCGACCTGCCAGCCTTTCTCACGGCTTTCCGGAAAGTCTTCGACGAACCCGGACGGAAGACCTCATCCACATCATCTCTGCTACGCCTCCATCAAGGAAATATCACCGTGGGCCAATATGCCATACGGTTCCGTACCCTTGCTTCGGAGCTGGCCTGGGATAACGACGCCCTGGTGTCTGTCTTTTGGGAGGGTCTGTCCGGCCGTATTAAAGATGAACTCGCCGGTCGGGACATTCCTACCACTCTCGACGACTTAATAACTCTTGCCACCCGGATTGACATCCGGTTCCAGGAGCGCGCCAAAGAGGTCACCCGTGAGAGGAGGTTTCCACGTCTAGCCCCTACCTTTCAGAAACCCGTCTCTTCTCCCGCTACTCCCCAGGCGCACTCACCCGAACCTATGCAGGTCGACCAGACCAAGATGGTCAAAACCCGTCAAGAGTTACGCCGAGCTGAGGGGAGCTGCTTCTACTGTGGCAGTAAGGAGCACCGGATCCGTACCTGCCCGGAGAGGTCGGGAAACGCCTGTGTCTAGGATCGCTCAGAGAGGTCGTCCTAGACAAGAATAAATCCTCTCCATCTCTGCTGCTGTCGGTCTCTATCATCTGCGGGGAGAACCGTTATTTTGAACTAGCCCAACTAGACTCTGGAGCTGCCGGGAATCTCATTTCTCAGTCCCTGGTAGAAAAATACCGCATTCCCACCAAACCTCTGGCTGTACCCTTATCTGTCGCTGCCGTGGATGGGGGCCTCTTACCATGTCCCATCCAACTCATCACCGAATCCATTACTCTGCAGATGGGAATGCTGCACTCTGAGAGCATCTTCTTTCATGTTCTGCCTGGACTCTCTCACGCCCTCTTGCTAGACATACCTTGGCTTCAGAGACATGCACCCGTGCTTGATTGGCAGTCCGGAGAAGTCCTTCGCTGGGGACAGGACTGCCATAAGACTTGTTTAGTTCCCGTCCATCCTGTCTGTCCTTCTCCTACCCCAGCTAATCTACCTGGACTTCCGATTCCTTATTGGTCTTATGCGGACGTCTTTAATAAAAAGGAGGCAGAGACATTACCCCCTCATAGACCATACGACTGCCCAATCGACCGGTTACCCGGTACTACTCCTCCCCGTGGGCGTATTTACCCGTTGTCCGCTGCGGAGACCCGGTCTATGTCTGAATATATTGAGGAGAATTTGGCCCGGGGATTTATCCGGAAATCTACCTCCCCGGCGGGAGCAGGCTTCTTCTTCGTTAAAAAGAAGGACGGCTCTCTCCGTCCCTGTATAGACTATAGAGGCCTTAACCAGATCACGGTGAAAAATAAATACCCCCTTCCGCTCATTCCGGAATTATTTGACCGTCTGAGGGTGGCTAGAATCTTCACCAAGCTGGACCTCCGTGGAGCCTATAACCTGGTCCGTATCCGTCAGGGGGATGAATGGAAGACGGCATTCAACACCCGGGACGGCCACTATGAATATCTGGTAATGCCCTTTGGTCTCTGTAATGCTCCCGCCATCTTTCAAGAGTTGGTCAATGACATCTTCCGGGACCTTCTCTACTCCTGCGTAGTGGTGTACCTGGACGACATCTTGGTCTTCTCTCCGGATCTCCAGACTCACCGGAGGGACGTTCGTCAGTTCCTGCTCAGGCTCAGGCAGAACCACCTCTACGCTAAATATGAGAAGTGCCTCTTTGAGCAGACCTCGCTTCCGTTTTTGGGCTACATAATTTCTCAGACCGGCCTACGAATGGATCCTGAGAAACTGTCTGCCATCGAGAAGTGGCCTCGACCAGAGGGGTTGAAGGCTATTCAGCGGTTCCTGGGCTTCGCCAACTACTACCGCCTCTTCATACTGCACTTCTGTAGTGCCGGCGTCCCTGCCCTCTGCTAGGCAGGGACGCTGTTCCCCTCACCGCTCTGCTCCGTGCCCGGCGTACCTCTCCCGCTCTGCTGGCAGCGCACGCTCCTTCCCGGCCACTGTGCTTAGGGCGCGCGCGCGCGCCCTCCCTCCCTCTTAAAGGGGCCGCGCGCGCCGTCCTAAGGAGTCCCCGGCCAATGGCCGGAGGACTTTACCATATATAAGGCACCTCCTCCAAAATGGAGGTGCCCGAGCAATGTTGTTGCACTGTTCACTACTCTGCTTCAGCCCTCAGGTCCCGTTGCCAGTTACCTGCCAGATACCTGCCAGCTAGCTGTCTTTCCTGCCTGATATTCCGCTACCTGCCTGCTAGCCTGAGGTCCGACGGTCTGCCTTACAACTCCTGTCAGTCTGTCTAAGGACCAGCTTGCCCGCTCACCTGGGAGCGCACTTCAGCTACCTGCCTGCTTGCCTGAGGTCCGACGGTCTGCCTTCCAACTCCTGTCAGTCTGTCTATGGACCAGCTTGCCCGCTCACCTGGGAGCGCACATCTGCTACCTGTCTGCTAGCCTACCTGGAGGCTCCGCCGTCACGTGCTGTGACCACCTGCCTGTCCAGTGACTCCTGTCCGCTCACCTGGGAGCGCTCATCTGCTGCCTGTCCGCTAGCCTACCTGGAGGCTCCGCCGTCACGTGCTGTGACCACCCGCTTATCCAGAGACTCTCGCCCACTCACCTGGGAGCGCTCATCTGCCGCCTGTCTGTTGGTCTTCTTGGAGTCTCTGCCGTCACATGCTGTGACCACCCGTTTATCCAGAGACTCTCGCCTGCTCACCTGGGAGCTCAAGTCTACCATCAGCCGCCACAGGTCGTACCAACCCTTTACCCAGAGACTGCCCCGGTCACTTGCCGTGACCATCTGCCCGTTCTTCCAGAGACTGTCCCGGTCACTTGCCGTGACCATCTGCCCGTTCACCCAGAGACTGCCCCAGTCACTTGCCGTGATCTCCTGCCCGTTCTTTCAGAGACTGTCCCGGTCACCTGCTGTGACTGCCTGCCTGGTCGCCACCCGCTCCCTTACAAGGACCGCCCCCTTGTATAGTAGCTCAGAGGTTCCGCCTCCCAGACCCGTTACAGTTTGCTCGGGCCATGGAACCCGGTGGCACCCAAGCTCCCTCGCTCTCGGACCTGTGTCATGAACTGTCCCGTCAAAGGTCCCAACAGGAGTCCATCCTGGGTCACCTGCGGAATGTCAATACTCGCCTGGACACTCTGACTGCTCCACCAACAACCTCCGCCAGTGCCATGTCTCGCAATCCAGCAGCTCCGCTGTCCACTAACACCATGATATCCTACCCCGGACCTCGGCTTTCTGCACCTCCTCGCTTCGGAGGCGACTCAGCCCAGGCTCGGGGCTTCATAAATCAGTGCACCCTGCACTTTGAACTATTGTCCCACCAGTTTAACTCCGACCGAGCCAAAATTGCATTCATCATGTCCCATCTCACCGGGGAGGCCCTGGCCTGGCTAAATCCTCTATGGGAGAGAGGAGACCCCCTGGTGTCCAACTTGCCTGCTTTTCTCACGGCTTTCCGGAAAGTCTTCGACGAACCCGGACGGAAGACCTCATCCGCATCATCGTTGCTACGCCTCCGTCAGGAAAGTCTCACCGTGGGCCAATATGCCATACGGTTCCGTACCCTTGCCTCGGAGCTGGCCTGGGATAACGACGCTCTGGTTTCCGTCTTCTGGGAGGGTCTGTCCGGCCGTATTAAAGATGAACTTGCCGGTCGGGACATTCCTACCACTCTCGATGACTTAATAACTCTTGCCACCCGGATTGACCTACGGTTCCAGGAGCGTGCCAGAGAGGTCACCCGTGAGAGGAGGTTACCACGTCTAGCTCCTACTTTTCAGAAACCCGTCACTCCTTCTGTCTCTAACCAGGTACACCCTCCTGAGCCTATGCAGGTCGACCAGACGAAGATGGTCAAGACCCGTCAGGACTTACGCCGTGCCGAGGGGACCTGCTTCTACTGTGGCAGTAAGGAGCACCGGATCCGTGCCTGCCCGGAGAGGTCGGGAAACGCCTGTGTCTAGGTTCGCTCAGAGAGGTCCACCTAGACAAGAATAAATCCTCTCCATCCCTGCTGTTGTCAGTTTCAATCGTCTACGGGGAGAACCGTTATTTCGAACTAGCCCAACTGGACTCTGGAGCAGCCGGGAATCTTATTTCACAGTCCCTGGTAGAGAAATACCGCATCCCCACCAAACCTCTGGCTGTACCCTTGTCTGTTGCTGCCGTGGATGGAGGGCTCTTACCACGCCCCATCCAACTCATCACCGAATCCATTACTCTGCAGGTGGGAATGCTGCATTCTGAAAGTATCTCCTTCCATGTTCTGCCTGGACTCTCTCACGCCCTCTTGCTAGGCCTACCTTGGCTCCAGAAACATGCACCCGTTCTTGACTGGCAGACCGGAGAAGTCCTTCGCTGGGGACAGGGCTGCCATAAGACCTGTCTGGTTCCCGTTCATCCCGTCCGTCCTTCTCCTACCCCAGCTAATCTACCTGGACTTCCGATTCCTTATTGGTCTTATGCTGATGTCTTTAATAAAAAGGAGGCAGAGACACTACCCCCTCATAGACCATACGACTGCCCTATCGACCTGTTACCTGGTACTTCTCCTCCCCGTGGGCGTATTTATCCATTATCCGCTGCTGAGACCCGGTCGATGTCCGAATATATTGAGGAGAATCTGGCCAGGGGATTCATCCGGAAATCTACCTCCCCGGCGGGAGCAGGCTTCTTTTTCGTCAAAAAAAAGGACGGCTCTCTCCGTCCCTGTATAGACTATAGAGGCCTTAACCAGATCACGGTGAAGAATAAGTACCCCCTTCCGCTCATTCCGGAGTTATTTGATCGTCTGAGGGGGGCTAGAATCTTCACCAAACTGGACCTCCGTGGGGCGTACAACCTGGTTCGTATCCGTCAGGGGGATGAATGGAAGACGGCATTCAACACCCGGGACGGCCACTATGAATATCTGGTAATGCCCTTTGGCCTCTGTAACGCTCCTGCCGTCTTTCAAGAGTTGGTCAATGACATCTTCCGGGACCTTCTCTACTCCTGCGTAGTGGTGTACCTGGACGACATCTTGGTCTTCTCTCCGGATCTCCAGACTCACCGGAGGGATGTTCGTCAGGTCCTGCTCAGGCTCAGGCAGAACCATCTCTACGCTAAATATGAGAAGTGCCTCTTTGAGCAGACCTCGCTTCCGTTTCTGGGCTACATTATCTCTCAGACCAGCCTACAAATGGATCCTGAGAAACTGTCTGCCATCGAGAAATGGCCCCGACCAGAGGGGTTGAAGGCTATTCAACGGTTCCTGGGCTTCGCCAACTATTACCGCCTCTTCATCCCGCACTTCTCTTCCCGGACTGCCCCAATTTCCGCGCTCACCCGTAAGGGTACTAATCCCAAAGAGTGGCCGCCCGAAGCAGAGGAGGCCTTTCTTTCCCTAAAACAGGCCTTCTCTTCCGCCCCGGTGCTGCATCGCCCGGACGGCAACAAGCAGTTCTTCCTGGAAGTTGACGCCTCCTCCTCTGGAGCCGGAGCGGTACTTACTCAAAAATCATCTTCCGGGAGAATGGTAACTTGTGGCTTCTTCTCCAAACTCTTCTCCTCTTCTGAGCGCAACTATTCCATAGGAGACCGAGAGTTATTGGCCATCAAGCTGGCGTTGGAGGAGTGGCGTTACCTACTCGAGGGGGCTCTTCATCCGGTAATAATTTACACTGACCACAAGAACTTGGCTTACCTCCAGCATGCCCAGAGACTTAACCCGCGCCAAGCCCGGTGGTCCTTGTTTTTTGCTCGCTTTGATTTTGTTCTTCATTTTAGCCCGGCTGACAAAAACGTCAAAGCAGACGCCTTGTCCCGATCCTTTCTGGTGTCCGATCTCGAGGAAGAACCTAAACATATCATCGATCCCACCAGAGTAATGCAGGTGGCTCCCGTGAGTCTAAATCGTCTCCCTCCCGGTAAGATGTTTGTTTCAGTACCTGATCGGGAGAAGATCCTACACTGGGGCCATTCGTCTAAACTAGCTGGCCACGCCGGTCAGAAAAAGACCCTCCAGCTTATTGCCCGGCACTATTGGTGGCCTACCCTGCACAAGGACATAATAGACTTTGTTTCTGCCTGTGTGTCCTGCGCCCGCAACAAAGTCCCGAGACATCTGCCAGCCGGACGCCTCCTTCCGCTTCCTGCACCTGCTGCCCCCTGGCAGCATATAGCAATGGACTTTATAACTGATCTCCCCGTCTCTGCCGGTTGTACGGTCATTTGGGTGGTCGCTGACCGCTTTTCCAAGATGGCTCACTTTATTCCCCTGCCAGGCCTTCCGTCTGCACCCGAGCTGGCTAAAGACTTTATCCGCCACATCTTCCGTCTTCATGGCCTGCCCCTCCACATCGTGTCGGATCGTGGGGTACAGTTCACCTCACGCTTCTGGAGAGCCACTTGTAAACTACTAGACGTCACCCTGGACTTCTCTTCCGCTTACCACCCACAGTCCAATGGTCAAGTGGAGCGGATCAATCAGAACCTGACCAGTTACCTCCGGCACTTCGTTAATGCCCACCATTCTGACTGGGTGGATCTCCTACCATGGGCCGAGTTCTCTTATAATAATCACGAGAGCGAATCCTCCTCCAAATCCCCGTTTTTTGTAGTCTTTGGTCAGCATCCTCGGATTCCTTTTCCTGTCTCCACCTCTGTGGACAACCCGGCTGCGGAATCTCTCGTTAGCAAATTTTCCTCCATATGGGAGAGTACCCGGTCCGCACTCCTTCTGTCATCCGAGCGTATGAAAAGACACGCTGACAAAAAACGCCTGGATCCTCCACAATTTCGTCCAGGAGATAAAGTCTGGCTCTCATCTAAATATGTTCGACTCAAGATACCTTCTTACAAGTTAGGGCCTCGGTTCATCGGTCCTCTGGAGGTCATCAGTCAGATCAACCCGGTGGCCTATAAATTGAAACTCCCGGCCAACTTACGGATCCCTAACTCCTTCCATGTATCTCTCCTCAAACCCGTGGTGCTTAACTCTTTTTCCAAGTCTACAGGTACGCCTCCTGCTCTGGTTTCTGCTGAGGACGAGTTTGAGGTAGAGAACATTCTTGCCACCAAAAGGGTAAGAGGAAAGACCTTTTTTCTGGTAGATTGGAAGGGGTTTGGTCCGGAGGAGAGAACGTGGGAGCCCCGGGAGAACATCCATGCCCCTCTCATCCTAGCTAAATTTCTATCTGGCCTAAAAAAGGGGGGGCCTAAAGGGGGGGGTACTGTAGTGCCGGCGTCCCTGCCCTCTGCTAGGCAGGGACGCTGTTCCCCTCACCGCTCTGCTCCGTGCCCGGCGTCCCTCTCCCGCTCTGCTGGCAGCGCGCGCTCCTTCCCGGCCACTGTGCTTAGGGCGCGCGCGCGCGCCCTCCCTCCCTCTTAAAGGGGCCGCGCGCGCCGTCCTAAGGAGTCCCCGGCCAATGGCCGGAGGACTTTACCATATATAAGGCACCTCCTCCAAAATGGAGGTGCCCGAGCAATGTTGTTGCACTGTTCACTACTCTGCTTCAGCCCTCAGGTCCCGTTGCCAGTTACCTGCCAGATACCTGCCAGATTCCTGCCAGCTAGCTGTCTTTCCTGCCTGATATTCCGCTACCTGCCTGCTAGCCTGAGGTCCGACGGTCTGCCTTACAACTCCTGTCAGTCTGTCTAAGGACCAGCTTGCCCGCTCACCTGGGAGCGCACTTCAGCTACCTGCCTGCTTGCCTGAGGTCCGACGGTCTGCCTTCCAACTCCTGTCAGTCTGTCTATGGACCAGCTTGCCCGCTCACCTGGGAGCGCACATCTGCTACCTGTCTGCTAGCCTACCTGGAGGCTCCGCCGTCACGTGCTGTGACCACCTGCCTGTCCAGTGACTCCTGTCCGCTCACCTGGGAGCGCTCATCTGCTGCCTGTCCGCTAGCCTACCTGGAGGCTCCGCCGTCACGTGCTGTGACCACCCGCTTATCCAGAGACTCTCGCCCGCTCACCTGGGAGCGCTCATCTGCCGCCTGTCTGTTGGTCTTCTTGGAGGCTCCGCCGTCACATGCTGTGACCACCCGTTTATCCAGAGACTCTCGCCTGCTCACCTGGGAGCTCAAGTCTACCATCAGCCGCCACAGGTCGTACCAACCCTTTACCCAGAGACTGCCCCGGTCACTTGCCGTGACCATCTGCCCGTTCTTCCAGAGACTGTCCCGGTCACTTGCCGTGACCATCTGCCCGTTCACCCAGAGACTGCCCCAGTCACTTGCCGTGATCTCCTGCCCGTTCTTTCAGAGACTGTCCCGGTCACCTGCTGTGACTGCCTGCCTGGTCGCCACCCGCTCCCTTACAAGGACCGCCCCCTTGTATAGTAGCTCAGAGGTTCCGCCTCCCAGACCCGTTACAACTTCTCTTCCCGGACTGCCCCAATCTCTGCGCTCACCCGTAAGGGCACTAATCCAGAGAATGGCCGCCCGAAGCAGAGGAAGCCTTTCTTTCCTTAAAACAGGCTTTGTCTTCCGCCCCGGTGCTGCATGGCCCGACGGCAACAAGCAATTCTTCCTGGAAGTTGACGCCTCCTCCTCTGGAGCCGGAGCGGTACTTACCCAAAAATCGTCTTCCGGGAGAATGGTAACTTGCGGCTTCTTCTCCAAACTCTTCTCCTCTTCTGACCGCAACTATTCTATAGGAGACCGAGAGTTATTGGCCATTAAGCTGGCATTGGAGGAGTGGCGTTACCTGCTCGAGGGGGCTCTTCACCCGGTAATAATTTACACGGACCACAAGAACTTGGCTTACCTCCAGAGTGCCCAGAGACTTAACCTGCGCCAAGCCCGGTGGTCCTTGTTTTTTGCTCGCTTTGATTTTGTTCTTCATTTTCGCCCGGCTGACAAAAACATCAAAGCTGACGCCTTGTCCCGATCCTTCCTGGTGTGTGATCTTGAGGAGGAACCTAAACACATCATCGATCCCGCCAGAGTAATGCAGGTGGCTCCCGTGAGTCTAAATCGTCTCCCTCCCGGTAAGACGTTTGTAACGGTACCTGATCTGGAAAAGATCCTACACTGGGGTCACTCGTCTAAGCTAGCTGGCCACGCTGGTCAGAAAAAGACCCTCCAGCTTATCACCCGGCACTATTGGTGGCCTACCCTGCACAAGGACGTAATAGACTTTGTTTCTGCCAGTGTGTCCTGCGCCCGCAACAAGGTTCCGAGACACCTGCCAGCCGGTCGCCTCCTTCCTCTTCCTGTACCTGCTGCCCGCTGGCAGCATATAGCTATGGACTTCATAACAGATCTCCCTGTCTCTGCCGGTTGTACGGTCATTTGGGTGGTCGCTGACCCCTTTTCCAAAATGGCTCATTTCATTCCCCTGCCAGGCCTCCCGTCTGCACCCGAGCTGGCTAAAGACTTTATCCGCCACATCTTCCGTCTCCATGGCCTGCCCCTCCACATCGTGTCGGATCGTGGGGTTCAGTTCACCTCACGCTTCTGGAGAGCCACATGTAAGTTGCTAGACGTCACCCTGGACTTCTCCTCCGCTTACCACCCACAGTCCAATGGTCAAGTGGAGCGGATCAATCAGATCCTGACCAGTTACCTCCGGCACTTCGTTAATGCCCACCATTCAGACTGGGTGGATCTCCTGCCATGGGCCGAATTCTCTTACAATAATCACGAGAGCGAATCTTCCTCCAAATCCCCGTTTTTTGTAGTCTTCGGTCAGCATCCTCGGATCCCATTTCCCGTCTCCACCTCGGTGGACAATCCGGCTGCGGAATCTCTCGTTAGCAAATTTTCCTCCATTTGGGAGAATACCCGATCCGCACTCCTTCAGTCGTCCGAGCGGATGAAAAAACACGCTGACAAAAAACGCCTGGATCCTCCACAATTCCGTCCTGGAGATAAAGTCTGGCTCTCGTCCAAGTATGTCCGGCTCAAGGTTCCTTCCTACAAGTTAGGGCCTCGGTTCATCGGCCCACTGGAGGTTATCAAACAGATCAACCCGGTGGCCTATAAATTGAAACTCCCGGCCAACTTGCGGATCCCTAATTCCTTCCATGTATCTCTCCTCAAACCCGTGGTACTTAACTCTTTTTCCAAGTCTACAGGTACGCCTCCTGCTCCGGTTTCCGCTGAAAACGAGTTTGAGGTAGAGAACATTCTGGCCCTCAAAAGGGTAAGAGGCAAGACCTTTTTTCTAGTAGATTGGAAGGGGTTTGGTCCTGAGGAGAGAACGTGGGAGCCCCGGGAGAACATCCATGCCCCTCTCATCCTTGGTAAATTTCTGTCTGGCCTAAAAAAGGGGGGCCTAAAGGGGGGGGTACTGTAGCATCGGCGTCCCTGCCTCCTGCTAGGCAGGGACGCTGTTCCCCTCACCTCTCCGCTCCGTGCCCGGCGTCTTCCTCCTGCTCTGCTGGCAGCGCGCGCTCCTCCCCGGTCACTGTGCTTAGGGCGCGTGCGCGCTCCCCCTCTCTTAAAGGGGCCGCGTGCGCCGTCCTAAGGAGTCCCCGGCCAATGGCCGGAGGACCTCTCCATATATAAGGCACCTCCTCCAAAATGGAGGTGCCCGAGCAATGTTGTTGCAAAGCCTTCACTCTGCTTCAGCCCTCAGGTCCCGTTACCAGTTACCTGCCAGTCACCTGCCAGATTCCTGCCTGTTACCTGCCAGTCACCTGCCAGATTCCTGCCTGTTACCTGCCAGTCACCTGCCAGATTCCTGCTTGATACCAGCCTGATATCCGCTTACCTGCTTGCAAGCCTGCGGTCCGACGGTCTGCCCTCCGACACCTGTCAGTCTGTCTATGGACCAGCCTGCCCGCTCACCTGGGAGCGCTCACCTGCTACCTGCCTGCTAGCCTACCTGGAGGCTCTGCCCTCACTTGCCGTGACCACCTGCCTGTCCAGAGACTCTTGCCCGCTCACCTGGGAGCGTCCACCTGCTACCTGTCTGCTAGTCTACCTGGAGGCTCTGCCGTCACTTGCCGTGACCACCTGCCTGTCCAGAGACTCTTGCCCGCTCACCTGGGAGCGACCACCCGCTACCTGTCTGCTAGTCTACCTGGAGGTTCTGCCGTCACTTGCCGTGACCACCTGCCTGTCCAGAGACTCTCGCCCGCTCACCTGGGAGCGCTCACCAGCCACCAGCCTGCTGCCCTTCTACCCAGAGACTGTCCCTGTCACTTGCCGTGACTACCTACCCTTCTACCCAGAGACTGTCCCTGTCACTTGCCGTGACTACCAGCCCGTCTTCCCTGGGAGCCACCCGCTTCCTTACAAGGACTGCCCCCTTGTATAGTTGCTCAGAGGTTCCACCTCCCCGACCCGTTACAACTTACATCAGGTTTTCCGTGTAAATCCCACAAAAATGCGATTCTGATGAAATCCCCTAAAAAACTACCCACCATAATGAGGCAGATGGAGTCACTTCGTATTCCGTTTGGCGTCTGCTCCAGTGGTGTCCATCTTTTTAGGCGTGCGCAGATCTGTAGTTGCCAGCACTTGTGCGCTAAAAAGACACCTACAATGATGGGACAACGCTTGAACAGAGACCAGTCCAAAGTGACTTCAGCTGCCTCATAAGTGAGTGGTCGCCTTGGGGATTTTGTCTGAATCGCATTTTTGGGGATCTAGACGGAAACCCCGACGTTAGCACTCAGCGGAGAGCGCAGGATAAATGTGATCCGAGCTTTATTCAGATTTTTGAGAGGTTGAATGAAATAGACAGCAGTACAAAAATAGTCCTTATTTTAATTTTTGAGCGGTTCACCATGCGGTATAAGTGATTTATTCTTCAGTCGGTGCAATTACAGCGATACCAGATTTATATTGTGTTTTTTAGGTTTTGGTAATATCACACAGTAAAAATGCTTCTTGATTAAAAAAAAAATTTTCGCCGCCATATTCTGAGAGCTGTAACTGTTTTTTTTTTTGGGCGAACAGAGCTGCATGATGGCTTATTTTTTGCGTGACTAGTTGGAGATTTTTTTGGTACTATTTTGGGGCACATAATGTATTTTGATTGCTTTTTAATCAGATTTTTCAGAAGCAGAATGAACAAAAACCAGCAATTTAGTTATTATTTTTACTTTTTATGATGTTCACTTTGTGGTAAAAGTGATAAGACCGATTTGTTCGTCTTGTTCGTCGTATAATAATAATAATAAAAATAATATTTTTTTATTTTTATAGAGCCAACATATTCCGCAGCACTTTACAATTTTAGGGGGGACTTATACAGACAATACAGAATAAGCATATCTCATATCGAAAGGAGTGAGGGCCCTGCTCGCAAGCTTACAGTCTATGAGGAAATGGGGGAGACACAAAAGGTAAAGTGTACATATATTGTATAATGCAGCCTTGATATACTAAATAGGATAAATAATAATACATGGACTGGTCACCAGCTAGTATGTGTACAGTCCTGACCAAGGCTATTAAGTACATGGATGGTATGAACCTGAAATTGAAGAAGATTTTAACATGGGGGAAAACTGGGACGGACAGATAGTGTGTTTAGGCGAAACGGCAGTCTAAAGAAATGGGTTTTTAGGGTCTGCTTGAAACTGTGGGTATTGGGAATTAATCGAACTGTCCTCGGTAGTGAATTCCAAAGAATTGGCGCAGCACGCGAGAAATCTTGGAGACAGGAGTGGGAAGTTCGGATTATGGAGGATTTTAGTTTTAAGTCATTGGCAGAACGGAGTGCACGTGTAGGGTGGTAGACAGACAAGGGAGGAGATGTAGGGGGGTACTGAAGCATGGAGCACTTTGTGGGTAAGCGTGATAAGTTTAAATTGAACTCTATATTGGATGTGTAACCAATGCAATGACTGGCAAAGGCATCGGTGTAGCGGTTGGCGAGGAATATGATCCTTGCTGCTGCGTTAAGGACGGATTGGAGAGGGGAGAGTTTAGTAAGAGGGAGACCCGATTAGTAGAGAGTTGCATTAGTCGAGACGAGAATGGAGCTTGTGGGTTAATGCATGAGCATTGTTATCTTTTTAGCTTCCTACTGTGAGCCTTGGGCAGGGACACACAATTTTAAACTGTCAACAGTTTGTTTCCAGTTGCTGTTAGGGATTACACTTACTCCTATTTCACAGCTCTGACTCAGCCTCATTATTCCTCTTCTTGACCGCGGCTTATTTTGTCACAACCTAATGGTCTCTTGATTTTGTTCCTGACCGTCCTCCTGGCTCTAACTTGGCATTCTGACTATTCTCTGCCAGCCCACTCCACCAGGCAGCAGCTACTCCAAGGATTCAACCCAGGCGACTCTGCGTCAGTTCAGATCCCTGTATACGGGCTAAAGGATGAAGGAAAGGGTTACCCTGCAACCTACTAGACAGAGTGGCTTGTGAAAAATCTGTCCATGGAACTCTTTTGAGAGCTGTCACCCTGCCACTGATAGTGTTTTGTTACAACTCATCTGGCTTGTCTCACTAGAAGAGAATTGAAAGAATCACAGGAGTTGTGTTGGCATATGCAAATTGCATACAAGTGGTCATGTGACTGCCGACTCGCACAGGGAATACATGGGAATCTTGACAGTGTGCACATGCTTTGGAATGAATAAGTCACATCTGAAAAGTGGCGTGTGCCTCCATACATCAGGGACTGGAGTAAGATTTCTGTTGTAAGGTACGCCACAGCTCGTCATCAATTAGATGAGCTGTGACATCATGCCTCCATTCTGTCCCAGCATCGCCTATTTTGGCAGAGCTGGGTAAAATTTGTGCATAAATTTGTCAACCTATCAAAGCAATTTACATCAGAATTCTGGCATAATCGCTTTGATGAATCAAGGCTAAAGGATCTGGAGTTTGCATTTGATGCTTTACAGCAAACATCCCCTCCATAGTCTTTAGGATGATTGTTCACAACCTTGTATATAGTGTAGGGGTTGGTACTCACTAGCATGCGGCTGAGGTAGGCACAGGAAGCATTTTCATTGAAATCCAGGCTGGTTTATTCAGACAGCATAAACCGCTCAGGAGGCAAAACAAAAACACCCTTTTCCGTCACAAAGTGGAAACACAAAGTAAAATGTCCATATAAAGTTGCGGGTTCGCCCGCTCAGGTTAGTGTCCAGTCTTTAGGTCCTTAACACAGACCAACATACTGGAGATCCACACATCTTCTGACGCAGACATTGAATGAGACGTTTAGTCTCCGTTTTATTTACCAAACCACACCCCCGGGGTGGGGATATGTGAGCAGTCATTCCCACCCATCTCTTATGACTGCTGGTAAAACCGACCCTGATACGCCCTATTAACCCTCTCAGCACTATACGTGCTGGAGCATGCTTTCCCGGGTTTACATCACCAAAGCTACAAACCTTGGGGATACATATCTCCCCTCAAGGACCTGTCCGGTCCATCTTACATACGCCCCTCTGCCCAAAGCCAGGGGGCTTGGCACCTTCCGCTATCAAGCAGTGGACCCTCGACAGTGCGTCAGCATTGCCATGCAGTTTCCCGGGCCTATGCTCTACATGGAAGCTAAAATCTTGAAGGGCTAGGAACCACCTGGTCACTCGGGCATTGTTCCCCTTCTTTTCCCTCATCCACCTTAGTGGAGCATGGTCTGACACCAGCATGAACTTCCTGCCTAAGAGGTAGTATCTTAGAGTGTCCAACGCCCACTTGATGGCAAAACATTCCTTCTCCACTATGGAGTAATTTTTCTCACAGAATGTTAGCTTCTGACTTAAATTCATTATGGGGTGCTCTTCCCCGTTCACCTCTTGTGATAGGCCAGCATCCAGCCCGACATCTGACGCGTCAGTCTGGACCACAAGCTCCTTTGAGAAATCTGGTGCCACCAGCACTGGCTGTTTACACAGAGCTAGCTTCAGTTCCTGGAAAGTTATCTCAGCCTCTGGAGACCACTTAGCCAAAGCCGACTTTGTCTCTTTAAGGAGATTTGTCAAAGGGGCGGCTATCATGGTGAAGTTAGGGATAAACCAGCAGTAATAGCCCACGATGCCCAAGAATGCTCTGACCTGTTTCTTTGAGAGGGGTTGTGGCCAACTCTGGATCGTGTCTACTTTATTTATTTGGTGCTTCATTTCTCCTCTGCTACGACATAGCCCAAGTATTTGGCTTCCTCCATGCCCATGGCACATTTCTTCGGGTTTATGGAAAACCCCGCCTTCCATAGAGTATCAAGCAATCACCTGGACTTTACTCAGATAGCTTCACCAATCCTGGCTGTAGATCACGATGTGATCCAGGTAGGCCACTGCGTACTTCTTGTGGGGAGCTAGGATCTGGTCCATGGCTCTCTGGAAGGTACCGTGGCTCCTTGCAACTCAAACACCATTCTTGTGTACTGGAAACAACTGTGTGGCGTTGAGAAAGCCGTCTTCTCCTTGGCATCTTGGGACATGGGTATTAGCCAATATCCTTTTGTGAGGTCAAGGGTGGTAATGTACCTGGCCGGTCCTAACCTTTCAATCAGTTTGTCTACCCTGAGCATTGGGTAGGTGTCGAAATTCGAAACCTCGTTGAGTTTCCTATAGTCATTGCAAAACCGCCATTCTCCATCTGGTTCCGGCACTAAGATTATGGGACCGGACCAGCCACTCTTGGACTACTCAATGACTCCCAGGCTCAGCATCCACTTCATCTCTTTCGAGATCACCTCTCGGTGGGCTTCAAGAATCAGATACGGCTTCATGTTTACTCAGACATGAGGCTCCGTAAGAACCTCATGCTCTATGATCTGAGTACACCCCGGTAGTTCTGAGAACAGGTCTCAGTTCCGCTATAGAAACTCTCGGCACTGTTGCTTCTGGACATGTGACAGCGACTCTGCCACCTTGACTTCCTCCACGTTGGCTTCAGTCTTCACCACCAAACACGGAGCTTCCATAAGCTCCCTATCTCGCCATGACTTAATGAGGTTGACGTGGTACACCTGGTAGGGCTTCCTTCTCCCTGGTTGGTGGACTCTATAGTTGACGTCGTTAACCTTTTCAACTACTTCTGCCACTTGGCCAGAATTTGCTCTCCTCTGTAGGTACCTGCACTAGTACACAATCCCCAGGGTTGAAGTGTCTCACCCTCGTCGATTTATTGTACACCCTTGACTGAGCCTCCTGTGCTTTGTGGAGGTGTTCTTTCACAATGGGCTTCACCTCGGCAATCCTCTCTTGCATCTGGGCCACATGTTCGATTACACTCCTGTAGAGTATAGACTCTGCTTCCCAGGTCCCCTGTGCTGCATCCAGGAGACCGCGGGGGTGTCATCAATATAACAGCTCAAACGGGGAGAATCCAGTAGAGGCCTGTGGGACAGTCCCAGTTCCGGCCGTCTTTCTCTACGACCTTCTTCAACAGGGCCTTCAAGATTTTATTAATCCTCTCCACTATGCCGTCCATCTGGGGGTGGTAGACTGAGGTCCTGAGTTGTGTGATTTGCAGGGTTTTGCACAACTCCCTCATCACCCTTGACATAAATGGGGTCTGTTAGGATCTCCTTAGGCAACCCAGTTCTAGAAAAGATGTAGACCAGCGCCCAGGCTATGCACTTGGCAGAGGAGTTTCGTAGTGGTACAGCCTCCAGGTGTAGCATCAGCGTCTCTGCCTCCTGCCGGGCAGACACGCCGATCCCCTCACCGCAGCGGCCCCGGTCCGGGATCCTCCGGTGCTCCTGCTGCTTCCGCCCGGGGTGCGCGCACCACGCGCAGTTCCCCGGGCACTGTACTTAGGGCACGCGTGTGCTCCCTCTTAAAGGGGCAACGCGCGCCGTTATAAAGAGTCCCCGGCCAATGGCCGGAGGACTGCCCTTATATAAAGGCACCTCCTCAAAATGGAGGTGCCTGTGCAAGGTTGTTCTTTGTGTGCTAACACTCTCCTCAGCCCTCAGGTTCCAGTACCCGCCAGCCTGTCTTTCAGCCGTGCCCGCCAGCCTGTCTTTCAGCCGTGCCCGCCAGTCTGTCTATCAGCCGTGCCCGCCTGCTCGTCCATCAGCCGTGCCCGCCTGCTCGTCCATCAGCCGTGCCCGCCTGCTCGTCCATCAGCCGTGCCCGCCTGCTCGTCCATCAGCCGTGCCCGCCAGCCCGTCCATCAGCCGTGCCCGCCTGCCCGTCCATCAGCCGTGTCCGCCTGCCCGTCCATCAGCCGTGTCCGCCTGCCCGTCCATCAGCCGTGTCCGCCTGCCCGTCCATCAGCCGTGTCCGCCTGCCCGTCCATCAGCCGTGTCCGCCTGCCCGTCCATCAGCCGTGTCCGCCAGCCCGTCCATCAGCCGTGTCCGCCTGCCCGTCCATCAGCCGTGTCCGCCAGCCCGTCCATCAGCCGTGTCCGCCTGCCCGTCCATCAGCCGTGTCCGCCAGCCCGTCCATCAGCCGTGTCCGCCTGCCCGTCCATCAGCCGTGTCCGCCAGCCTGTCTATCTGCCGTACCCGCCTGCCTGTCTGCAAGTCGTGATCATCAGCTGTGCTTGTCGGCCTCGGCCATCAGTCCCGTGGGAGTCGCCTTCTTTCACACAAGGTCGATCCCAGAGTGGCACCTGGTTCACCTTCCCGGTCCCTCCTTGGTTCACAGAGTCAACTAAGCCTCCGTGTGGCCAGGGTTGGTCCAGGTAGGCACTTAGTTATGCCCCTCTGGTCCCTCCTTGTATCACAGCACACAGGTTCCACCACCCGGATCCGTAACAGTTTGCACAGGCCATGGAATCCGATGGCTCCCAGGCTCCTTCGCTCTCAGACCTGTATCAAGAGGTCTCTCGCCAGAGATCTCAACAGGATACTATCCTGTCCTATCTGCGAACAGTCAACTCCCGCTTGGACGCGTTGTCTACCCCGTCTGTGTCCGCCTCTAACCAAGTGGCACCTGCTCCGACGGCACCTCAACCCAGTGGCGCTTGGCACCCGGCTTAGGACCCCGGCTATCTGCTCCTCCACATTTTGGTGGTGACCCTGCCCTATGTCGGGGCTTCATAAATCAGTGCACGCTGCGCTTTGAGCTCCTGGTACACCAGTTCGCCTCCGACCGGGCCAAGGTGGCATTCATCATGTCTCACCTCACCGGAGAGGCGTTGGCATGGCTTAATCCTCTGTGGGAGAGAGGGGATCCCCAGGTGTCCGACCTCCAGGCCTTTCTCGCGGCTTTCCGGAAGGTGTTCAATGAGCCCGGACGAAAATCTTCGACTGCCTCCTCTCTTCTCCGCCAAGGGAGTCTCTCTGTGGGCAGTATGCCATGCGTTTCCGCACCCTCACATCTGAACTTGCCTGGAACAATGAGGCTCTGTTGTCCACCTTTTGGGAGGGCCTTTCTGGATGGATCAAGGATGAGCTAGCCGGTCGCGACATACCTTCCTCTCTGGACCACCTGGTGTCATTAGCTACACGGATCGACATCAGTTTTCAGGAGGGTTCTAAGGAGGCGACCCGTGAGAGAAAACCCCTGCGCCTCGCACCAACCTTCCAAAGGCCAGTCTCGCAACCTGCATCTCCTCCGGTGTTAAGATGGTCAAGTCTCGGGAGGAGGTCCACCGCGCCGAGGGGAGTTGCTTCTACTGTGGCAGTATAGAGCATCTAATCCGCTCCTGTCCGGTGAGACCGGGAAACTCCAGTGTCTAGGACCACTTGGAGAGGTCATCCTAGGCAAAAGTTCTTCCTCTCCGCCTTTGACTCTGTCCGTTTCGGTTACCAATAATGAGACCCGCTTCTTCGAGACTGCCTATCTGCATTCTGGAGCCTCTGGGAACCTCATTGAACAGGCCGTTGTGGAGCGATATCAGATTCCTACCATACGTCTGGCTGATCATTTAGCGGTTTCCTCTGTGGATGGAAAGCTTCTCTCTGAGACCATCTTGTTTGTCACTGAGCCTGTAACTCTTCAGGTGGGAATGCTACATTCGGAGAAGATCTCCTTCTATGTGCTGACTGGTCTCTCTCATGCCCTCTTGCTTGGCCTACCTTGGTTACAGAGACGTGAGCCCGTTCTGAATTGGAGCTCGGGTGAGGTGCTTCGTTGGGGTTAGGAATGTCATAAGTCCTGTCTGGTTCCGGTTCGTCCTGCTCGACCTCCGTCTACTCCAGCTAACCTACCTGGCCTGCCGGCATCCTACTGGTCATATGCGGACGTCTTTGATAAAAAGGAGGCAGAGACACTACCACCTCATAGGCCGTATGATTGCCCCATCGACCTAATGCCTCGTGCTTCACCTACTCTCGGGCGAATTTACCCCTTGTCGCTGGCTGAGACCCGTGCTATGTCTGAGTACATTGAAGAGAACCTTGCTAGGGGATTTATCCAGAAATCCACCTCTCAGGCTGGAGCAGGATTCTTCTTCGTCAAAAAGAAAGACGGCTCTCTTCGTCCATGTATCGCCTATAGGGGCCTAAACCAGATTACCATCAAAAATAAGTACCCCCTGCCTCTCATCTCGGAGCTGTTTGACCGCCTAAAGGGCGCGAGAATTTTCACTAAGCTCGATCTTCGTGGAGCGTACAATCTGGTTCAGATTCGCCAGGGAGACGAGTGGAAGACGGCATTCAACACTTGGGATGGTCACTACAAGTACCGCGTGATGCCCTTCGGTCTCTGTAATGCTCCAGCTGTCTTCCAGGAGTTAGTGAACGACATCTTCTGAGATCTCCTGTATTCCTGCGTGGTGGTGTACCTGGTCGATATCTTGGTGTTCTCCCCTGATCTGCCCTCTCACCAGAGGGATGTTTGTCAGGTACTGCTGAGGCTCCAGAAGAATCGCCTGTATGCAAAGTACGAGAAATGCCTCTTTGAGCAGACCTCCCTACCAGTTTTGGGGTATATCATCTCTGAGACTGGACTGCGGATGGATCCCGAGAAGGTGTCTGCCGTCTTAAAGTGGCCCTAACTGAGGGGTTGAAGGCTATTCAGCGGTTTCTGAGATTCGCTAACTACTACCGCCTCTTCATTCCTCATTTCTCCTCTCGGACTGCTCCCATCTCTGCTCTCACCGTAAAAGAGCAAATCCCAGGGAATGGACTTCCGAGGTGGAAAGTGCCTTTGTCTCTCTTAAACAAGCCTTCTCCTCCGCTCCAGTGCTACATCGTCCAGATTGCAATAAACAGTTCTACCTGGAGGTTGATACCTATTCCTCTGGAGCCGGAGCAGAGCTCACCCAGAAATCCTCATCCGGGCGAATGGTGACCTGCGGCTTCTTCTCCAAACTCTTTTCTGCGTCCGAGCGCAATTATTCCATAGGAGATCGAGAACTGCTGGCCATCAAATTAGAACTGGAGGAGTGGCGCTACCTGCTTGAGGGGGCTCTGCACTCGGTGGTCGTCTACACTGACCATAAAAACCTTGCTTACTTGCAGACCGCCCAAAGACTAAATCCACATCAGGCCAGATGGTCTTTGTTCTTTGCTCGCTTCAGCTTCACTCTCCAGCCTGTGCTGGCTAAGGACTTCATCCGTCACATCTTTCGTCTCCACGGCTTACCCCTCCATATTGTCTCGGACAGTTCACTTCTCGCTTCTGGAGAGCCACGTGCAAGCTGCTGGATGTCACTTTGGACTTCTCTTCGGCCTATCATCCTCAGTCCAATGGTCAGGTGAAACGTATTAATCAGATCCTAACCAGTTTTCTTCGGCACTTTGTCAATGCTCAACATAGCGACTGGGTAGAACTTCCGCCTTGGGCCGAGTTTTCTTATAACAACCATGTGAGTGAGTCCTCTACTAAGTCTCCGTTTTTTTGTGGTTTACGGTCGACACCCCCGAATTCCGTTTCCCGTCTCTTCTTCAGTGGACAATCCTGCCGCAGAGTCTCTCATGAGTGACTTTTCGGTGATTTGGGAAGACACTAGATTTGCGTTTCTTCAGTCTTCCGAGCGGATGAAGAAGCATGCTGATAAGAGACGTCTGGATCCGCCTCTGTTTCGTCCGGGAGACGAGGTCTGGCTTTCCTCCAAATATGTCCGTCTCAAGATACCATCATACAAGTTGGGTCCGCGGTTCATCGGTCCTTTCGAGATTCTGAACTAAATAAATCCAGTGATGTACAAGCTGAAACTCCCTGCCTCTTTACGGATTCCCAATTCCTTTCATGTGTCTCTCCTCAAGCCTGTTGTCCTTAACCCTTTCTCTGACAACCCAGGTACCACTCCAGCTCCAGTCTCCGCCGAGGACGTCTTTGAGGTAGAGAATATTTTGTCCATCAAGAGGGTAAGAGGAAAGACTTTCTTTTTTGTGGATTGGAAGGGGTTTGGTCCTGAGGAGAGGTCTTGGGAGCCCAGGGAGATCATTCATGTTCCTCGTCTTCTAGAAAAATTTCTTGAGGGCCTAAAGAAGAGGGGCGTAAAGGAGGGGGTATTGTAGCGTCGCTTCTGCGTCTCTGCCTCCTGCCTTATATAAGGCACCTCCTCCAAAATGGAGGTGCCTGTGCAAGGTTGTTCTTTGTGTGCTAACACTCTCCTCAGCCCTCAGGTTCCAGCACCCGCCAGCCTGTCTTTCAGCCGTGCCCGCCAGCCTGTCTACCAGCCGTGCCCACCTGCCTGTCTATCAGCCGTGCCCACCTGCCCGTCTACCAACCGTGTCCACCTGCCCATCTACCAGCCGTGTCCGCCTGCCCGTCTATCAGCCGTGTCCGCCAGCCTGTCTATCTGCCATACCCGCCTGTCGGCTTCGGCCATCAGTCCCGTGGGAGTCGCCTGCTCTCACACAAGGTTGGTCCAAGAGTGGCACCTGGTTCACCTTCCCAGTCCCTTCTTGGTTCACGGAGTCGACTAAGCCGCCGTGTGGCCAGGGTCGGTCTGGGTAGGCACTTAGTTACGCCCCTCTGGTCCCTCCTTGTATCACGACACAGAGGTTCCACCACCCGGATCCGTAACACCAGATCCATATACTGATGTTCTCTGGCGGACTTGACCAGGGGTCCCACTAGATCCATGGCGATGCGATCGAATGGGACCTCAATGATAGTGCCACTACCTAAGGGGCTACGAAAGTGAGCCACAGGGGAGGTCAGCTGACAGGTGGGACAGGACCTACAATAATTCACGATCTCTCAGTGACAACCACCGGGCCAGTAGAACATCTGGAGGATCCTTTCCTGGGTTTTTTCTACCCCCAGATGCCCATCGAAGACATGGGCCATACCTAACACCCTGGGTCCGTACGGCTGTAGGGTTTAGTACTCACTCGGCTGCGGTTGAGGTAGGCACAGGGAGCGTTTTCATTAGAAATCCAGGTTGGTTTATTTTGCTTGCATAAGCTGCTCAGGAGACAAACACAAAACAGCCTTTTCCCGGCACAAAACAAGGTATAACAAAACAAAACTCAAAAATAACAAGTCCATACAGCACGGCCTCATCAGTTTAAATGAAGTCCTTTTCTCTGCCTTCAGCAGAGTCTGAGCAGTACATGCAAGGCCAGCTCACCTTGCAAAACACACAGCCAGACTGAACAGGCGCAGCGGTCTTAAATCAGACCTTCCAAGATCTGGACTGGAGGTAAGTCAGCAGCTGATCCCACCCAGCTCTTTCAGCTGCTTGTAAAACCAGGCCCCATAATCCAGCAAATTAAACACCTCTCAGCACTATGTGTGCTGGAGCCTGCTTCCGAGTCCTACATCACCGAGGCTTGGCACCTCGGGGACACCTCGGCTGCAACCTTACAACGGCCCTGGCACTAGTAACTGCTCGATTACCTCTCCTCTAAGCTTGGTGACCCAATATAGTAACTCCCCATTTACAGCGAAGTACTGATATGGGGTGTCAGCCTCTGGCTCTTGAGCAACACCATTCAGAACAGTGACATTATCAAACGCCCCATTTAGAATTAAGTCTCTGAGTTGGGTGGTTCCAAAGCTTCCCCCGGACACCTCCAGCTCAGGGATGGCCTCTGGGGATGCTGCCTCATCCTCATCCCCAACAAGCACACAAAAGGGAAACCCGTCGATTGCGGCCTGCTTTGAGGTTTCTTTAGGAGCGACCTGGTTGTTGTCCGGACAACCCAGCTTCCTCCCTTTCTCCCACAAATCTCAGAACAAGGCAAAGTCCCGCCCTATTATAACAGGGTGCAACAAGTCCTTGACTATGCTCACCTCATGGGACTCGGCGCCACAGTTTGTGTCTATGACCACTTGGGCCACAGGGTAGTCCTTAGCATCTCCATGGATACAGTGGAACGCCCATCTTTTTTCCCGGAATTAGCTGATGAGGAATTGTGGCCCTCACTAGGGTTAGCAAACTCCCAGAGTCCAACAGACCAGTCATTTGCACTCCATTCACTGACATGGGACATGCCTGTGGTCCTTCGCCTGATTGAGGAACAGCACTGCATGCAGGCAGGAAATGCAAAGTACGAGCAGCGACGTCCTGTGCTGCAGTCCATTGGCTCATTGGTCATGGGCCGCTATGTGAACCGGGGTGTGACATCACCAACAAATTACGTTATTGGATGGGGCCTTTTGCAGCAACTCAGACCCCTCGTGGACTCTAGGACGCCCCCCAGATGTGACTCTAGTTCCCCTTTTTTTGGTGTTCGCTCCCCTTTGGGAACCCCAGTATGGAGATACTCCGACCCTTTGCTTTCCCAAAGGACTTTCGACCCCCTGGTACCTTTCCACCAACCCCTCCAAGTCATCAGCATTATGGGGATCTCCCTGGGTAACCCAGGATTGCACCGGCCTTGGAAGGGAGTGTATGAAACGGTCCATGACAACCCTCTCCACCATCTGTGCTGGAGAGGAAGATTCCGGTTGCAACTACTTTTGGACCAGGGGTAGGAGGTCAAATTTTTGGGACCGGAGAAGTTTGTCACTGCAATAGGCCCAGTGGTGCACTCGTTGCGCCCTGACAGTCAGAGTCACTCCTAAGCGCGCCAAAATCTCAGTTTTCAACTTGGCGTACTTTTTTGCATCCTGCAAGTCCAAGTCATAATAGGCCTTCTGCAGCTCCCCTGTTAAATATTGCACCAGGACCTCCGCCCACTGCTCTACAGTTACAACATATGAAAATGAAAATAGACAATTTGGTATGCCAACTCCATTCTGGATTCTACTGAATCTTCGGAATGAGAAGTTTTCAGTCACATCAAGGGCTCATGCACATGACCAATTAAATCGCACGAGTGCCATCAGTGGTTTTTACACTATTGATATGCAATCTGAAGTTCAAGAGCTTTTAGAAAAGTACAACAACACTACCGAAGGTCAATTAGTACACCTTTTTATTGTACCACCAGTTATCAAAGCAGTTTCTATTCATTTGTTGAAATACCACAACTTCCAGCATATCCTGCAAACTGCAGACCTGCTCAGGAGATGCTGGGAATTATAGTTTACTAGGTCATTAAAACGAAAAAGATGCGCTGCCGAAAAAAAGGGAAAAGGCACTCCAACTCAGCTATATATAACCTTTGGCATAAGATGGAGGCCCAACCTTTTATCATAAAATGTAAAAGTCAAAAAGAGTTAAGATCCTGGTCCACCATCCACTAGTCATATCCAGAATCAGTGAAAACACTCAAGGTATGGTAACACGGATAACACCGAGACATCTGAACACAGAGTTTAATAGGTCACTGTCTATATGTCAATGCCGATCCGGGAAACAAATGTCTTGCTGGCAATCACAAATCGTTGCTGGACATAAAAAGTATCTAGCTAATTATGACAGGATATAAGCCGACAGTGGTCACATTCTACAGGGTCATAATTAAAAAAAAAACACAAAATTTGAGCTTGGTTTAAGTTGGTATACAACCCCTGGCAAAAATTATGGAATCAACGGGTTCGCAGGATGTTCATTCAGTTGTTTAATGTTGTTGAAAAAAAGCAGATCACAGACATGGCACAAAACTAAAGTCATTTCAAATGGCAACTTTAGGGCTTTAAGAAACACTAAAAGAAATCAAGATAAAAAATGTGGTACTCAGTAAGAGTAATTTTTTTCAGACCAAGCAGAGGGAAAAAATTATGGAATCACTCAATTCTGAGGAAAAAATTATGGAATCATGAAAAACAAACACACAAAAGAACACTCCAATACATCACTAGTATTTTGTTGCGCCACCTCTGGCTTTAATACAGCTTGCAGTCTCTGAGGCATGGACTTAATGAGTGACAAACAGTACTCTTCCTCAATCTGGCTCCAACTTTCTCTGATTGCTTTTGCCAGATCAGCTTTGCAGGTTGGAGCCTTGTCATGGACCATTTTCTTCAACTTCCACCAAAGATTTTCAATTGGATTGAGATCCGGACTATTTGCAGGCCATGACATTGACCTTATGTGTCTTCTTTCAAGGAATGTTTTCAGTTTTTGCTCTATGGCAGGATGCATTATCATCTTGAAAAATGATGTCATGATCCACAAACATCCTTTCAATTGATGGTATAAGAAAACTGTCCAAAATATAAATGTAAACTTGGGAATTTATTGAAGATGCAATGACAGCCATCTCCCCAGTGCCTTTACCTGACATGCAGCCCCATATCATCAATGACTGTGGAAATTTGCATGTTCTCTTCATGCAGTCATCTTTATAAATCTCATTGGAACGAAATCCAAACAAAAGTTCCAGCATCATCACCTTGCCCAATGCAGATTCGTGATTCATCAGTGAATATGACTTTCATCCAGTCATCCACAGTCCACAATTGCTTTTCCTTAGCCCATTGTAACCTTGTTTTTTTCTGTTTAGGTGTTAATGATGGCTTATGTTTAGCTTTTCTGTATGTAAATCCCATTTCCTTTAGGCGGTTTCTTACAGTTCGGTCACAGACATTGACTCCAGTTTCCTCTCATTCGTTCCTCATTTATTTTGTTGTGCATTTCCTGTTTTGGAGACATATTGCTTTAAGTTTCCGGTCTTGACGCTTTGATGTCTTCCTTGGTCTACCAGTATGTTTGCCTTTAACAACCTTCCCATGTTGTTTGTATTTGGTCCAGATTTTAGACCCAGCTGACTGTGAACAACCAACATCTTTTGCAACATTGCGTGATGATTTAGCCTCTTTTAAGAGTTTGATAATCCTCTCCTTTGTTTCAATTGACATCTCTCGTGTTGGAACCATGATTCATGTCAGTCCACTTGGTGCAACAGCTCTCCAAGGTGTGATCACTCCTTTTTAGATGCAGACTAATGAGCAGGTTTTATTTTGATGCAGGTGTTAGTTTTGGAAATGAAAATTTACAGGGTGATTCTATAATTTTTTCCTCAGAATTGAGTGATTCCATAATTTTTTCCCTTTGCTTGGTCTGAAAAAAATTACCCTTACTGAGTACCACATTTTTAATCTTGATGTCTTTTAGTGTTTCTTAAAGCTCTAAAGTTGCCATTTGAAATGACTTTAGTTTTGTGCCATGTCTGTGATCTGCTTTTTTTCAACAACATTAAACAACTGAATGAACATCCTCCGAGCCCGGTGATTCCATAATTTTTGCCAGGGGTTGTACCTGCAGCACATAAATGTATGCTGCATGTATACCAACTTAAACCAAGCTCAAAGTTTGTGTTTTTTCCTTGTATTTTTTGCATTCTGTGCAGATCTGGGTGTGACCTCCCTCCCTAGAGCTGAATAATACATTTAAAGCTTCCCTAGGCTGGTGTTCACAGTTTGGGACACATGGTAAGGTTTTTAATATTAGACAGTGTAGGACTGTCCCGAGCGGGTTCACCTTGTCGATGGTGGGATAGCTTATATACTATTTTTGATCAAAAACAGTGTTACTAAGAACCCTAATTTATTTAAATGCACTTGCTTTTTTTATTTTTTTATTTACAGCAGAGTTTATGTTCATTTTGCTTCTTGTAGGTTTTTCAGGGTCAAAATTAAATATCAGTTGACAGTGGTCAGACATATTATAGAGAAATAAGCCAGAATTAGATCATAATGAATGATAACCATAAGTATACAGTGCACATAGCAGCAGTGCCTGCTTGGGCGAACCTCCTATAGATAGTTCATGGCATGTAACACAACCATGCAGAAAAAGAGCAATATAGAAACGTTCTCACCTAGTTGATGCTCGTTCATGTAGGGAGAAGCGATAATCCTGGTAAGAATCCATCCAGGAGATACAGGATACAGTCTGACCCTGTAAATCCCTATTGGGACTATATTAAACTGAATCCCCAAGATCTTCCGCCCTAACAAACGCAGTCCACAGCTAGCCCTAATAAGGAGGCCCTGCACTCTCCCTGTGTGCGTTCTGACTTGTTTCTTCCCTCGATGGAGTCTTCAGGGACCTATAGCACATGTACAACTACAGCAGAATTTGGACTAAACCGGGCAGCAACATTTACACTAAACTGCAGAGTAATTTGGTGGCAGACTGTACTGTAAAATAGGCTGTGCACTGACATAGCAGCAGTCTGTACATTAGACTGCGCACTGACCTCCCGCCACCATTTATACTGCAGACTGACTTGGTGGCAGAATTTACACAGGACTATGAACTAACATGGTGACATTGTGAACTTTAGGCTGTGCACTAACCTGGCAGCAAAGTGATCATTAGACTGTGTGCTGACAATGTGGCAGCATTTGCACTAGAATGCAGACTGACATGATGGCACCTTTTCCACTAGGCTGCAGACTGACCTGGTGGCAGCATTTAGCCTAGAATGCGGACTGACTTGGTTGCACCATTTACACTGAGCTGTGGACTTACCTGGAAACATAATTTACATTAGCCTGAGGACTGACATGGCAGCAGCATTTACACTAGACTGAGGACTGACCAGGCGATACCATTTACACTAAGCTGTGGACTAACCGGGTGACACCATTTCTGCAAGACTGCAGACTGGCCTAGAGGCAGAATTTCCCCTAGACTGCGGACTGTCCTAGTCGCAGCATTTACACTAGACTGCGGACTGACCTGGTGGCACCATTTACACTACACAGAGGACCAACTTGGTGGCAACATTAACACTAGACTGAGCACTGACTTGGTGATGCCATTTGTCCTACACAGTTGACTAACCTGGTGGCACCATTTACACTAGACTAAGGACTAACCTGGCGGTACCATTTACACTAAGCTGTGGACTAACCTGGTGGCACCATTTCTGCTAGACTGCGAACTGGCTTAGAGGCAGCATTTACCCTAGAATGCGGACTGACTTGGTGGCACCATTTACACTACACAGGGGACTAACCTGGTGGCAACATTTACATTAGACCGAGGACTGACCTGGCGGCACATTTACACTAGACTGAGCACTGACCTGGCGGTGACATTTATCCTATACAGTTGGCTAACCTGGTGGCACCATTTACACTAAACTGAGGACTGACCTGGTGGCACCATTTACACTAAACTGAGGACTGACCTGGTGGCACCATTTACACTAGACTGAGGACTGACCTGGTGGCACCATATTCACTAGACTGAGGACTGACCTGGATGCAGCATTTACACTAGACTGACGACTGACCTGGCAGTACAATTTAAAGTGATCCAGTAAAGAACTGTTGAAACGTAAAGACTTTTTTTCTTGCTGTGGCTCTCAGATCTCCGCTGCTGCTTTTAGGTCCTGTGAGACCAGTTCACCCTATCTAATCCCACAGCAGTGCTCTGCAGGTCGAGAATGTGGGTGGGCGACTGAACATTCTGCCTGCAAACTGCTTGAGCAGTGTGTTGTTTGAACAAAAAGCAGGACCCCTGGAAGGATGCGATGAGCCCCATGAGTAACAACAACCTGATTGAAATGAAGTGTGTGCTGCCCGTGGTGTGAGGATTTCTGGATAGTCTAGATGCTGCTGGTGCGGGGGGCTTGTTTGTTTCAGGGGTCCACTGATCGGCCAGTCTGAGCCTACATAGACATGAGAGTCTGAGTCTACTCAATCAGAGCAGCTGAACATCTTTATTTGTACTTCAATGAAGACTTCCATAACAGGTACAAAATTTGGGGGCTTTTTGATTTAACATTGACGCACTCATTTTTTAAGGGGAAAATATACTAGTTTATGGCATTGTTTTACATTTAAATTCCTTTATTTTTCACTCTTTTTTCAGAATTTTGTTGTTATACATTGACATAGGCCACATGATTCATTTTGATAATGCAAATAATCACTAACGTAAAGAAAAGAAAGTCTTAGGAATGGGCAGACACATGATGCAGACTTCAAATCTATACAAAAAGTCAATCACCAAAAAATGTGACTTTTCGGCTATTTGAGCCTTTTTCAACCATACCACCATTTACCAAACCCTGTGACTGCAGTGTTTATTATTCTCTTTTTTACATTTTGCACTAAACGGTTGTATTTTTAAAAATGTATAATAAACATTTTTTACTTAAAAGGAGACAAGAACAACCCTTTTTCAGGAGAGCACCGCCAACTTCCCGATTCCTGAAGGCCTGATGTTCCTGCTTGAATGACAGCTCCGGACAGCAGCGAACCTGAACTGTGTGCGCTTTGATGTCGTCATATGGGCAACCTTGTCTTTGTAGCATCAGAAGTGCAGTGGGACCAAAGCTGACCACGATCAATTTCCAGCAAACCCACTGCCTCAGGGCAGTGCCTACAAACTCAGTAGGAAAGAGCTTGAAAGCACTGAGAATGTTCAGCCAGAGCTGCTAGACCACAGCGGTGATGGTCCCTTTGGCAACGATCAGTAATCAATAAATTATTAAACTTGGAGATAACTTGGTTAAAATTTGCCCCAAAGTTGCTTTTTTATGAGCACTATGAAAATATTCCAAATCTAAGAAGATGGTAACAACCCTTCGAATGAAAAGCGAGATATTACCTTTAGGTCTTCTCAAACACACTACAACTGAACATCTAGCCAAGAATAGATCCTTCTGTTATAGGAATGAATGAACAGCTGCAGACATCACCCTTGTTTGGGGACAACTGTCCAGAGGTAATTATAGATAATGAAGACACTAAAACTATGTTCAGATTCCAGATCACAAACATATGGCGTCGTGAAACCCCATTCCACAGACGTCAGAAACAATCCACGTGAAATTGAAGGTATCCTGGCGATCTTTGCAGGATCCGCAGCAAAATCCACAGCAATATACAAAACGTATTGACTGAGCCATAAAAGACAATAACTGTGGTGACCAAACCTGCGTTTAGTTACTGACCATAAACATTTCACTCGGAGGCTACTGAAGAATACTGACTAGAAGAAAGTGTGGACATTAAAGGAAACCTGCAACATTGTACAGGCAGACTGGTCTGTGGGCAGCATGTAAAGGTAGGAGAAGCTGAACAGGCTTGCTGGAAAAGATTCAGAATAATCAGTATATTCAGTGGGCGGTTCTACTAGTGACTGAGAGTTGTCTCTGCATACAGTCATACAGGGAAGACTAGGACCGCCCACTGGACTCATGTTGAACAGCACGGTGGCTCAGTGGTTAGCACTGCAGCCTTGCATCGCTGGGGTACTGGGTTCAAATCCCACCAAGGACAACATCTGCAAGGAGTTTGTATGTTCTCCCCGTGTTTGCGTGGGTTTCCTCTGGGTTCTTCTGTTTCCTCCCACACTCCAAAGACATATAGGGAATGTAGATTGTGAGCCCCAATGGGGACAGCCATGATAATGTATGTAAAGCGCTGCAGAATATAATGGCGCTATATGAAAATAAAGATTATTATGTACACATACTCCAGGGATTTCAATTAATAAAATGCAAGTGCTTAGTGAAACTTTTCCCACAAAATGATATACAGTCATGGCCAAAAGTTTTGAGAATGACACCAAAATTATATTTTCACATGATCTGCTGGCCTCTGGTTTTTATTAGTGTTTGTCTGATGCTTATATCACATACAGAAATATAATTGCAATCATATTATGAGTACCAATAGGTTATATTGACAGTTAGAATGAGTTAATGCAGCAAGTCAATATTTGCAGTGTTGCCCCTTCTTCTTCAAGAATCTGTAATTCTCCCTGGCATTCTCTCAATTAACTTTTGGACCAAATCCTGACTGATAGCAGTCCATTCTTGCATAATCAATGCTTGCATTTTGCCAGAATTTGTTGGTTTTTGTTTGTCCACCCGTCTCTTGATGATTGACCACAAGTTCTCAATGGGATTAAGATCTGGGGAGTTTCCAGGCCATGGACCCAAAATCTCTATGTTTTGTTCCATGAGCCATTTAGTTATCACCTTTGCTTTATCGCAAGGTGCTCCATCATGCTGGAAAAGGCATTGTTGGGCGCCAAACTGCTCTTGGACGGTTGGGAGAAGTTGCTCTTGGAGGACATTCTGGTACCATTCTTTATTCATGGCTTTGTTTTTAGGCAAGACTGTGAGTGAGCCGATTCCCTTGGCTGAGAAGCAACCCCACACATGAATGGTTTCAGGATGCTTTACAGTTTGCATGAGACAAGACTGGTGGTAGGGCTCACCTCTTCTTCTCCGAATAAGCTGTTTTCCAGATGTCCCAAACAATCGAAAAGGTGATTAATCAGAGAAAATGACTTTGCCCCAGTCCTCAGCAGTCCACTCCCTGTACCTTTTGCAGAATATCAGTCAGTCCCTGATGTTTTTTCTGGAGAGAAGTAGCTTCTTTACTGCCCTCCTTGAAACCAGCCCTTGCTCAAAGAGTCTCCGCCTCACAGTGTGTGCAGAAGCACTCACACCAGCTTGCTGCCATTCCTGAGCAAGCTCGGCACTGCTGGTAGTCCGATCCCGCAGCTGAAACAGTTTTAAGATACGGTCCTGGCGCTTGCTGGTCTTTCTTGGGCGCCCTGGAGCCTTTTTGACAACAATGGAAGCTCTCTCCTTGAAGTTCTTGATGATGCGATAGATTGTTGACTGAGGTGCAATCTTTGTAGCTGCGATACTCTTCCATGTTAGGCCATTTTTGTGCAGTGCAATGATGGCTGCACGTGTTTCTTTAGAGATAACCATGGTTAACTGAAGAGAAACAATGATACCAAGAACCAGCCTCCTTTTAATGTGTCCAGTGATGTCATTCTTACTTAATCATGACTGATTGATCGCCAGCCCTGTCCTCATCAACACCCACACCTGTGTTAATGGATCAATCACTAAAACGATGTTAGCTGCTCCTTTTAAGGCAGGACTGCAATGATGTTGAAATGTGTTTTGGGGGTTAAAGTTCATTTTCTGGGCAAATATTGACTTTGCAAGTACAGTAATTGCTGTTAAGCTGATCACTCTTTGACATTCAGGAGTATATGCAAATTGCCATTACAAAAAATGAAACAGTAAACTTTGGAAAAATTACTATTTGTCTCATTCTCAATACTTTTGGCCATGACTGTACAGTATCTGACCAGCTCCTCCTGCTCTATAACATCCCACCTGCAGATCAGATGCTATTTTCGACATGACAGGTTCTCTTTAATTGCACAGAACTAGTCCCAATCACCCGCACGTACGACGCTTTGCAGTGCAACTATTAATGACGCCATGCTGCTGTTTTCCCGCATCAGGCCACTATTATTGGTCAACTATCTCCGCAAATGTTCAATAATTTAATGAGGTTGCGACATGAAAAAAACGGCGTTTTAGAGAGAAGTTGGCTCTGGTTCAGCTTTTCTAACACCATGTGGTCACTACCGAATACTCGCCATTCAAATTACTCTAATATGCACATGAATCGGCTCCATCACAGAGGGAGCTTACTCTTACATGGCGGCTCTCTGTTACGTTACATAGAGCGGGGTACTAACTAAGGCGACCAGCCCTATATAATGTTTAAAAGACGACAGACTTGCATCTTCATTGAGAAACAATCCTTTTAATTGTCTTCTTTCTGTCACAGTCATATGATGATCACGTAGCTGTAATGACTAGTGTTGAACGATACCTTCAGATATCAGGAAATATCGGATTGGATCGGGCCGATACTCAAAAAGTATCGGATATCGCCGATTCCGATACCGGAAACCAATGCAAGTCAATGGGACACAAATATCGGAATGAATATAAACCCTTTCTTTCCTTGTAGGTTAATTCTACATGAAGGAAAACAACTAACAATAATGTAGAATGTATTGGGGGAGGTGGTTGCCCAAATTGATGGGAACAGTGCTCACAGTGAAACATGAAAAGCCGGCAATTCAGCAGCGGCATACACCGGTACCCGACAATTTAGAACAGAAAGAAGAGAGCTTCACACATAGAAACATGTCAGTCACATATATATGAAGTACAGTGACAGTGTTGGTTACTGTACTTGTCATTTAGTGTTAAAATAAAGGATTTATTAAAAAAAAAATTGGCGTGGGGTTCCCTGTAATTTTAGTCTCTAGCGGAGGTTAAGCAGACGGCTGGGGCAGATGTTTGAAGCCTGGGAAGGGGGTAATACCCACGGAGCTTCCCAGACTACTAATATCAGCCCCCAGCTGAATACCTAGCCTTTACTAGCTATTAAAATGGGGGGCCCCCCCAAAAAATGACGTGGGGGTCCCCCCTATTTTAATAGCTAGCAAAGGCTAGGCAGACAGCTGGGGGCTGATATTAATAGCCCAGGAAGGGTGCCATGAATATTGGCCCCCTCCCAGGCTAGAAACACCAGCCGTCAGCCGCCCCAGAAATGGCGCATCCATAGGATGCGCCAATTCTGGCACTTAGCCTCGCTCTTCCCACTGCCCTGTAGCGGTGGCAGTGGGGTCATAGGGCTGGGGTTGATGTCAGCTTATAATGCCAGCTGACATCAAGCCCAGGTTAGTAATGGAGAGGCGTCTATAAGACATCCCCAGTACTAACACCATAGTCAAAGTTAAAAAAAAAAACACAACACCCAGAATAAAGTCCTTTAACCACTTCGCGCCAGAGCCTGTTTTTGCCTTCGTGACCAGGCCAATTTTTTCAATTCTGACCACTGTCACTTTATGAGGTAATTACTCTGGAACGCTTCAACGAATCCCCCTGATTCTGAGACTGTTTTTTTGTGACATATTGTACTTCATGATAGTGGTAAAATTTCTTTGATATCACTTGCGTTTGATTGTGAAAAAATCGGAAATTTGGCAAAAATTTTGAAAATTTTGCAATTTTCAAACTTTGAATTTTCATGCCCTTTAATCAGAGAGATATATCACACAAAATAGTTAATAAATAACATTGCCCACATGTCTACTTCACATCAGCACAATTTTGGAACCAAAATTTTTTTTTTGTTAGGAAGCTATAAGGGTTAAAAGTTGACCAGCGATTTCTCATTTTTACAACAAAATTTACAAAAACATTTTTTTAGGGACCACATCTTATTTGAAGTGACTTTGAGGAGCCTTTATGACAGAAAATACCCAAAAGTGATACCATTCTAAAAACTGCACCCCTCAAGGTGCTCAAAACCACATTCAAGAAGTTTATTAACCCTTCAGGTGCTTCACATGAATTTTTGGAATGTGGAAGAAAACAATGAACATTTAACTTTTTTCACAAAACTGCTACTTTAACCTCAAATTTTTAATTTTCACAAGGGCAGCCAGAAAAAATGGACCTCAAAATGTGTTGTGTAATTTCTCCTGAGCACGCTGATACCCCATATGTGGTGCAAAGCCACTGTTTGGGTGCACGGCATGGCTTGGAAGGTAAGGAGCGCCATTTGACTTTTGGAATGGAAATTTGACTGGAATGGATAGCGGACGCCATGATGCATTTGGAGAGCCCCAGAGGTGCCTAAACAGAGGAAACCCCCAAAAAGTGACCCCATTTTGGAAACTAGACCCCTTAAGGAACTTATCTAGATGTGTGGTGAGCACCTTGAACCCCCAGGGGCTTCACAGAATTTTATAATGTTGAAGTGTGAAAATAAAAAAAAAACATTTTTAACACAAAACTGCTACTTTAGCCTCAAATTTTTAATTTTCACAAGGGCAGCCAGAAAAAATGGACCCCAAAATGTGTTGTGCAATTTCTCCTGAGCACGCCGATACCCCATATGTGGTGCAAAGCCACTGTTTGGGCGCACGGCATGGCTTGGAAGGTAAGGAGCGCCATTTGACTTTTGGAATGGAAATTTGACTGGAATGGATAGCGGACGCCATGTTGCATTTGGAGAGCCCCTGAGGTGCCTAAACAGAGGAAACCCACAACAAGTGACCAAATTTTACAATCTACTCCTCTGTATAAATTAATCTAGTGGTGGGAAAATAAGTAGATAGGTAAATGGTCACTAAACCCATAGATGAATTCCCACAGAGGTGTCATTTCCATAATGGGGTCACTTCAGGGGGGATTATGCTGTTCTGGCACTTTTCAGAGTACCAGAGCTAAAGAATCCCCCCTGAAGTGACCCCATTTTGGAAATGACACCCCTCTGGGAATTCATCTATGGGTTTAGTGACCATTTTAACTCGATGGATGATTTCCAGAAACAAGCACGCAATGGAAGGTTTAGATTCTGGAGAACCCCCCCTGGAAATTAAGTGAGCTCTACTCGAATATGTCATTCACTAAATGAACCAAATGTTTGAATGACAAATTGGGATACATTTTTACAGTTTAAAAACGTGGTTCTGTGTGGAAGATTTTAAAGCAGTCAGTGACGCATAAGGCTGGCAAAGATGGGCATTGTGGGCAATAGTAGCGGGTATCACGCCTCATTCCTCTCTTAGTACATACACGACATCTTTTCTGGGGGTTCCTTCTTGTTTCCGTTGCTGGAATAAGTGCAATAAAATGTCGCTCAGTGAGTCTTTTCACATCCTCAGATTCTAATGGATGAGCGGGGCTAACACTTTGGAAGACAAGATTTTCAATTACCTTTTCTTGATAATCAAGAAAAGGATCTGAATTTCCTGCTTTTTTGTACAACACAAAAGAATTGTATGTGGCCACCTGAAACAAATAAATAACCAACTTTTTATACCAGGTATAGGACTTTCTTGATACCTGGTATGGCTGTAGAACCTGGTCTGCAAGGTCCACACCCCCCATGTGTTTGTTGTAGTCAATCACTGACACAGGTTTTTGCTTCGGAGTGGTGGATCCTAGTTCTACAGTGGCCCTTGTGGCATCTGTGTGGATCGAGCTGAGGACAAAAATATCCCTCTTATCCCTATATTTCAGGGCAAGCAGCTCTCCGTTGCGTACAGCCCCTGACTGCCCCTTTTGAAACTTTTGGTTGACCAATGGTTGTGGAAACCCCTGACGGTTTTTACGGATGGTCCCACAAGCCCCGATGTTGTGTTCAACCAGACTTTTAAATAGGGGTATGCTGGTGTAATAATTGTCCACATATAGATTGTAGCCTTTTTGAAAAAATGGACTTATCAGCTCCCAAACAATTTTTCCAGATGTCCCCAGATAAGTAGGGCATCCTGGTGGGTTTAGTTGGCTGTCTTTCCCCTCATATATGCGAAAAGCGGATGTGTATCCGGTTGAACTTTCGCACATTTTATAGATCTTTATTCCAAACCTTGCCCTTTTAGATGGGATAAATTGCTTGAGGTGCAGTCTTCCTTTGAATTTTACAAGGGACTCGTCTATAGAAATATTTTGTGTTGGGGTGTAGAGGCTTAAGAATTTTTCTGACAAATTTTCAATGATGGGTCTAATTTTATATAACCTGTCATGTTCTGGGGCATTTCTGGGCAGGCATTGACTATTGTCGTTAAAATGCCAAAACCGCATGAGCATTTCATAACGGGTCCTAGGCAGAATGACTGAAAACATAGGGGTGGCTTGAACAGGGTGGTTGGACCAGTAGGATCGAATGCTCGGTTTTTTAACAAGCCCCATGGCAAATTTAAGTCCTAAAAAATTTTTTATTTCCGGGACATTAGTTGGTGTCCATAAATTTGCCCTAGCATAGTAAGATCGGGGATTCTGGCTTATGAATTGGGACGCGTATAAATTTGTTTGCACGACAATATGCTCTAGCAAGCTGTCTGTAAAAAACAAATTAAAAAAATGAATTGGTCCAACATCTTCCACCTCCACATTTATACCAGGAATGGCGTTGAAATCAGGGCTGAATGGAGCAGCCGAATCCGAAGCCTCCCATCTGGGAAATGCTAGATCATGTGGCAAAGCCCCTTGTACACTGGGGTGCGCCAATTCACTAGTAGCAGGGACAGCGCTTGTACTGGGCAGTGTTCCCTGATTTGGAGACGTTTCTCCAGTAGCGCTATTTGCCCCTATTGCTGTACTGGTCCTTGGGCTTGAGGATGGAACAGCATCACTGCTCATTTCTGAGCTCTCAGTGTCGCCGCTACTAAAGCCCTCAAAATCCATATCTCCATCTGAGGTTGCGCTGTCATCAGTGTCAGAACACAGCAGGGCATACACCTCCTCTACGGTATAAGTCTGACGGGCCATTTTATTTTTATATTTTTGGACAGGACAGGACCGATCTGACAGGACAGGACAGGACCGATCTGACAGGACAGGACAGGACCGATCTGACAGGACAGGACCGATCTGACAGGACCGATCTGACAGACTCACTAACCCTAACTCTTACTTTTTTATTTTAGTTTTTTTTTACTTTCACAGTGGCAAGGCTGACAGCTCTTGTCACACTGTTTCTCCTCTGCTCTCTCACTGAGATCGGAGGAGAAACTGCATTTATCAGGCAGATCGCCCGGGAAAGTTTGTTGCTAAAACAAACTTCCCTGGTGATCTCTCTGATTGGCTGGTGTGATGCTGACATCATCGAGACCTGAGCCAATCAGGTCTCGATGATGTCAGAGGTCACAGCACCGGGATCCCCGCCGCTGACAGGTATGTGGGGGGTCCCGATCGCCGACTACCGGCTGTCCCTATCTTTTAAATGCCGCGATCGCTATGGATCGCGGCATCTAGAAGATAGGAACAGGTTAACATCATGGGGACCTGATCCAATCAGGTCCCCATGATGCCACATGTCAGAGCTATCGCTCTGAACCGGTACCGCAGCGCTAGCAGGACCCTGGGGGTCCTGAGCGCTGCGGGACCACCCACCGTTTTTAAACGTCGGCGCTGCACAGAGCCCAGGCAGCGCCGACGTTTATGTACAGTGGGCGGTCCTGAACCGGTTAATTGAAATAAACACACAATTCTTTATTGTTCTAAATTAAACCATACTTACCATCACGCCCATTCCAGCTGAAGCCAACGATCTCCTGCAATAAAAGAAAAATAATAAAGCAACATCATCCTTACCTTTCCATGGTTCCCAGGACAGCTCCAGCTCTGCTACATCGAGATGACAGGCTGGACCGCAGCAGAAAGCTGCCATCCAGCCTGTCATCCCGCAGACACTGAGAAGCGCAGGTATGCTTGCGCTCCTCAGTGTCTGGCTGTGAAGGCATCCAGATGAGCCGACAATGAACTCAGCTCACCTCATGCACGACACTGACAGCGTGGGAGAATTCTCCTGCGCATGCGGTGAGCGTGAGAATTCTCCTGCTGAAGCGCTGAGCGCAGGAGAATTTTCCCACGCTGTCAGTGACATGCATGAGGTGAGCTGAGTTCATTGGACATGACCTCGGCTCATCTGGATGCCGTCACAGCCAGACACTGCAGAGCGCAAGCATGCCTGCGCTTCTCAGTGTCTGCGGGATGACAGGCTGGATGGCAGCTTTCTGCTGCGGTCCAGCCTGTCATCTCGATTTAGCAGAGCTGAAGCTGTCCTGGGAACCATGGAAAGGTAAGGATGATGTTGCTTTATTATTTTTCTTTTATTGCAGGAGATCGTTGGCTTCAGCTGGAATGGGCGTGATGGTAAGTATGGTTTAATTTAGAACAATAAAGAATTGTGTCTTTATTTCAATTAAAGGACTTTTTCCTGGGTGTTGTGTTTTTTTTTTTAAATACTTTACTAGAAATTCATGGCAGTCATGTCTAATATTGGCGTGACCCCATGAATTTCGGGCTTAGGGCCAGCTTGGCATTATTACCCAGTGAGCCACCGCACCAGTGCCCTGGATGAGTTGGGTACAGCGCCAGAAGATGGCGCTTCTATGAACGCGCCATTTTCCGGGGTGGCTGCGGACTGCAATTTGCAGCAGGGGGCAGAAAGCTTGGGCCTCCCTGCGCTGCGAATTCCAGCCCCCAGCTGCCTAGTTGTACCTGGCTGAACACAAAAATAGGGCGAAGCCCCACGTATTTTTTATTTTTTTTAATTATTTCATGAATTTCCTGAAATAATTTAAAAAAAATACGTGGGGCTTCGCCCTATATTTGTGTCCAGCCAGGTACAGCAGGCAGGAACGGGCTGCTCCCAACCACCAGCTGCCTATTTGTACCTGGCCGGACAAAACAATATAGGGAAGCCCTTTTTTTCTTAATTTCATGAAATAATTTAAAAAAAAAAATACGTGGGGCTTCGCCCTAATTTTGTGTCCAGCCAGGTACAACTAGGCAGCTGGGGGCTGGAATCTGCAGCACAGGGAGGCCCAAGCTTTCTGCCCCCCCCCCCCCCCCCCCGCTGCAAATTGCAGTCCGCAGCCACCCCGGAAAATGGCGCGTTCATAGAAGCGCCATCCTCTGGCGCTGTACCCAACTCATCCAGGGCCCTGGTGCGGTGGCTCACTGGGTAATAAAGGGGTTAGGGCCAGCTTGGTATTATCAGCTGGTCCTAAGCCCGAAATTCATGGGGTCACACCAATATTAGACATGACCGCCATGAATTTCTAGTAAACTATTTAAAAAAAAAACACAACACCCAGAATAAAGTCCTTTAATTGAAATAAACACACAATTCTTTATTGTTCTAAATTAAACCATACTTACCATCACGCCCATTCCAGCTGAAGCCAACGATCTCCTGCAATAAAAGAAAAATAATAAAGCAACATCATCCTTACCTTTCCATGGTTCCCACGACAGCTTCAGCTCTGCTACATTCACGACAGGCTGGATCGCAGCAGAAAGCTGCCATCCAGCCTGTCATCCCACACACACTGTGAAGCGCAGGCATGCTTGCGCTCCTCAGTGTCTGGCTGTGACGGCATCCAGATGAGCCGAGTTCATGTCCAATGAACTCAGCTCACCTCATGCACGTCACTGACAGCGTGGGAGAATTCTCCTGCACTCAGCGCTTCAGCGTGAGAATTCTCCCATGCTGTCAGTGACGTGCATGAGGTGAGCTGAGTTCACTGGACATGAATTCGACTCATCTGGATGCCGTCACAGCCCGACACCGAGGAGCGCAAGCATGCCTGCGCTTCTCAGTGTCTGCGGCATGGCACGCTGGATGGCAGCTTTCTGCAGCGATCCAGCCTGTCATGTGAATGTAGCAGAGCTGAAGCTGTCGTGGGAACCATGGAAAGGTAAGGATGATGTTGCTTTATTATTTTACTTTTATTGCAGGAGATCGTTGGCTTCAGCTGGAATGGGTGTGATGGTAAGTATGGTTTAATTTAGAACAATAAAGAATTGTGTCTTTATTTCAATTAAAGGACTTTATTCTGGGTGTTTGTGTTTTTTTTTTTTAACTTTGACTATGGGGTTAGTAATGGGGGTGTCTTATAGACGCCTCTCCATTACTAACCTGGGCTTGATGTCAGCTGGCATTATAAGCTGACATCAACCCCAGTCCTATGACCCCACTGCCACCGCTACAGGGCAGTGGGAAGAGCGAGGCTAAGTGCCAGAATTGGCGCATCCTATGGATGCGCAATTTCTGGGGCGGCTGACGGCTGGTGTTTCTAGCCTGGGAGGGGGCCAATATTCATGGCACCCTTCCTGGGCTATTAATATCAGCCCCCAGCTGTCTGCCTAGCCTTTGCTAGCTATTAAAATAGGGGGGACCCCACGTCATTTTTTGGGGGGGCCCCCCATTTTAATAGCTAGTAAAGGCTAGGTATTCAGCTGGGGGCTGATATTAGTAGCCTGGGAAGCTCCGTGGGTATTACCCCCTTCCCAGGCTTCAAACATCTGCCCCAGCCGTCTGCTTAACCTCCGCTAGAGACTAAAATTACGGGGAAACCAACGCCAATTTTTTTTTAAATAAATCCTTTATTTTAACACTAAATGACAAGTACAGTAAGCAACACTATCACTGTACTTATATATGTGACTGACATGTTTCTATGTATCTAATCTATGTGTGATGCTCTATTCTTTCTGTTCTAAATTGTCGGGCATCGATGCTGAATTGCCGGCCGGCTTTTTTAAAGAGACGGTGCATGAAAACACTATTATTTTTTTTAATAAATCCTTTAACACTAAATGACAAGTACAGTAAGCTGAGCGCTGCCATCCAGCTTGTCATCCTTCAGAGACACTGCAGAGCGCAGGCATTATGGGAACTTCCGATTCAGATATTCGATATTCTAAAAGTATCGGAACTCAGTATCGGAACTCCGATACTGAAATATCGGGTATCGGCCGATATTCGCGGTATCGGAATGCTCAACACTAGTAATGACTCATTACTCGGATGATTTCACGGTAAAAAGCCGTGAACTTGTGTGATCATCACATGACGGCCGGATCTAAACATTGAAGGCTCCTGTTTAATGACTACCAGCACAGATCCTGAGGAATCCATACAAAAAAAATATAGTGGAGCACTGCGTAATTGGATAAACAAAAATAGCACAAATGTCAGTATAGTCATTAAAAATAATTTATTTGATGAGAGAAGATACAAAGACTTGATAAAAATGTAATAAATATAAAGTACCAGTGACATGTAGGAGATATAGCCTTGTGTCGGCAGGCGTATACCTATAGTTTTAGAAAGGAGGACACCCGACACCAACACGCAAGTCTCGGAATTTACAGCACAGCAAAAGAGAATTAGAATTATAAATAAAAGGCTCATTCAACACAAGAAGTGCAAATCACTATATACTACCGTCATACACTAAGTATACATTCACACAGTCAGCATCGTGACTGCATAGACGTGCTTTTCTGCCACAAATTTGCATAGGTGCCATATATGATATATACATTCTATACATACATAAAAAACACATTCATTATTTATCAAATCAGTAAGACTCTTACAATGTACAAAGTGTTAGTAGGATAATACGTAAAAACAACACAGTAAACTAGGGCTCTGCTCATGTATACATTAGGGGTCTCTGTTAGAGTTTACATGGCCATTCTAGATCTCATACTTTGCACTGACGAGGGGCAAAAGCCCGAAACACCGTGTCTGCATATTGAGATTGTGATTTGACTTTTATCCTAAATCATATTGCAAGTTGATAGTGACATAGGATTGCTGCTTCCAACAGGGGGCACTATAGAGTTCTAGTCATCTTCCTCTCTGAAGAGGCAATTTGCATGGCCATTCTAGAATTTTCAGGGCAGTGTCTTTCCAAGAAAAATAGCCCCAAGAGACCCCCATTAAAGTTAAGGCAGGTAGGAAAACAGTCTGTCTAGTGCCACCCACTGGAGGAAGCTGGCCTACAGGGGCATATGTACATAATAGTATTTCTCATCCGTGTGCTGCCTGGTATTAAAAAGGACAACACATAAAAAATTATTACAGGAGTTTCACAGATCTGGTAAACTCTTACTCTGATCAATTTCTATGGAAAGATTATGGATCAGTGATATAAAAAAAAAAAAAAAAAAAAAACACCACGGAGGCAACATTTGAGCCTTCAGGCTATGTTCACATACAGCATTTTTTTTCTGCAGCCAAAACCTGCTCCCTTGGTAGTAAAAACTCTGCATTCATGTTTTTTGCGGCTTTTTTTAGGTGCAAATTACATGGGTGATTTGTCTACAGCACATGTTTAATAATAATAAAAACCTGTTTGCTATGATTTTTTACTCTCGTTGCTTTTTATTGGTGAAAAAAAAAAACCTGAAAAAAGCTGAAATAATTGACATGCTGCAGATTTCAAAAACACTGCAGTGCTCAGATTTAGTCAGGGAAAAAATACGTGCGTGCGTGCATGAAATTTCTGAAATCTCATAGCTTTTGCTGGTACTGTAAAACACAGCTTTTTATTTATAAAAAAAAATTGCAAAAACGCTGTGTGTGAACATAGCCTTAACAAGCCTTGCAAAATGACCGTGGAAAATACCAAACTGCAGTGTCCTCCAAAAGGAAGATATACTAATGATAACATCATCAGTCGTTGTAAGACTTGCTAAAGGGTCATATTTTAGCTTCTAATAGATGACAATACAGAGGCAGTTTTCCGTCCTTCTGGAGGGGTGCTAATTTGCATATGGTTCTTACAGCATGGAGGTTTTTTTTTGTGGCATGAAATTATCCCTATTTTATTTTCGTAGCATTAAAGATGTAAAAAAAAAAAAAAAAAAAAAAAAAAAACACCTTAATTTTTCATAAAAGCAGTTTGGAAATCTGCAGCCTGCAGCTATGCACAGATGGGCCATAGAGGCCTCTGAAAACAGAGAGGCCCAAGATAAATAATTCCTGCTGTCAGGTGTCACATACACAAGGTTCTCCTCTTACCCCTGCTAAACGTAGGGTGCACTGTTTAATGACGTGGGAATTTCAGCGCTGCTGTGGGTAATAATGTATTGTGCTCCCAAACAGAACTTACCGGATCCAGAAAGCACCTGTAGAAAGTGCCATGTTCACACTAAGGCAAGCTTTGATAATGGGCAGCAGAAATGGAACAAATGTGCTCTACAATATGACAATCTCTCCATAGAAAAGGTCTACAGCTAGATAAGCAAGGCTAGTATTTTCCATCAGTTTCATTACAATAGCCAATACAAGGACAAGTGTACATGTCGCCTTAGTGGCGAGTGCAATCCAGAATTAAGCCCTACAGTGAAAGTAATTGTACCCGTAGTCAAGATCTGTAATAAGTGCTTAGAAGTGATCAAGTCCATGCGGGAAAAAAAAAAAATCAAAAAGTCTCCTTATCTCCAAAAATCAGGTTAAAATGGAATGCTTTTTACGAACATTGATGTTCTAGCTACTGGAGAAGTCGGACATCGGATATACAGTGACCACATCATCATGTAACAGACAGAAGTATAGATTCTTAGCATGTATTAACCCTTGAGGATAGTGCAGACATTGTCAGAAAGTCAATATTTTAGACTCAAGGATACAACAAAAACATAAATATGAAGACAACACAAAATACAGTGGTCAGAAACACAGAAAGCCTTGTAGAGCAACACTTCTTGTATCCATACATAGAATACAAAGTACGGACACAATTTAGACAATCTTCTTCTTGAACACAAAGCTCCATTTACAGTACTGGAATGTAAAACCAAAAGCTTAAAAGGGAATCTGTCAGCAGGATTTCACCCCAAAAACTATTTATACGGGAATGTAGCCCTTTCAAAGACAAGTTCAGCAATACCTTTACATGGCCAGTCAGTTCCTCCATAACTGAGAAATCAGCGTTTGAATTGATATGCAAATGAGGCTGAAAGGCTATTTGTAGATCTGAAGCCTCTGTCACTCCAGCTCTAT